>NC_087439.1:21692500-24192500 GCF_036321535.1 Camelus dromedarius
AAGGTTAACAAGTAAATTAGTCTAACTGTGATTATCTGTGGAAAAAAATGGGGATAATTGTAGAAAAACATTATGTTTCCACCTTTGTAAATATTAGATTCTAATTCTGTTAATTTTCTTTGAAGTTTTTATTATAATATACCTGGACTAGATCTTTAATTCTTTTAGTTTCCTCAAATACCTGGCCATGACTCGCCAAATATTTCCGATTTTCTCCCACTCTAATGACTTGACATCATTAAGAACAAGTACTCTGCTTGAATCTCATTGAAAGGGACTATACTAGATCCCATTACCCAGATGGCAGCCAAGCTACAGGGACTTGAACCCTGGATACATACCTCACAGCTGAAAAAAATCCACCTGACACCTGGTCCTGCGCAGACGCTGGAGACCCCAAACCAAACTGACAAGGAAGAGAAGCAGCTGATACCAATGTAGACTGCTTCTTTCCAAAACGCCAGATTAAGACTTCACACTCTAAACATAAAACCTGCTTTCCTTTTTATTTTCTTTACTTTGGCATTGGCCTGGAAAGAAAACACCATCACCCACATCTCCCAGGCCATTGCTAAGGAGGGTAAGCTTTAAGACTGCTGGATTTGTCATCAAAACTTCAACCTGTTCATGATACCTATGGTTCTAGCAGTATTACCTTAGAGCAATAGTTTGTGCTCCCAACAGGATTTATCTTTTTCTGTAGTGGTTATCATCCTCCTTGGGCCTAGGGATGCCTGGATGGCTGGCGCATAACTGGGAAATGCCTTTTAGGTTACTTTACTGTACCCCTAACTGTTCACAAACTGAGACACCTCATTGGTGAAGTCCCCTGAATTTACATCACTCAGAAAAGACTTACCAGAAGGTATCCATGATTCAGGATTTGCTTCTTTTGGCAGAACCCTACTTCCCCGCGTAGAAATAAAAACAGGCCGAGGGGCAGGGCTGACACGGAAGCCGGCGAGAGTCCCAGAAGACGGCACATGTGGTGTGTGCCTGGTGGCTCTAGAGAAGGAGCCGAAAACCCCGCAAGAGGTGCAAGTTCCCATGGACCAGCCAGGCTCTTCCCTGGGGCACCTAGCCTGAGGGACGACTGCAGCCCGTGCGCCGTGGCGCACTGTCCCGACGACCTCTGCGCGGCGCCGCGGCGCCTAGCCCCGCCCCTTAGCGTCCTGCATAGCGCCAAGACTGGCTGCTTTTGCTTCCAGACAAGGAGATGCACCTGCTGGGTGCATTCTCTATTGGCTGCTGCTGCTGCCCTTCATGCCCCTGGCCTCGCAAACTTGAGTCAGGACTTCCTACCAAATCCGCCTGCCTGGAGCTGTTTAATCTGATGCATCTGGAGCAGAGCTAAGGTAGTTGTCTCCTGGACTCTGCCCGCTGCCCCCACAACTATTCCCCTTCCCGTCCCATCCCCATTCCCCTGTCGGACTGGGGCAGGCTTATACTTTGAAAAAAATATTTTGGGTTCCTCTCTGCCCTTCTGGATGCCTGGCTTGCTCCACTGGATTCTAGTGCTGAAGGAGGGGCTGGACAGGCTATGCCCTGGGCTGCGTGAGGACGGTCACCCAGGAGGCTCTGGTCTTGGTATTAGAGTTGAGGGTTCCAACCCAGGCATCAGGGTTCCCTGCTTGCTGTGTCATCAGTGTCCTTTCCAGAAAGCATGTCACTCTGGTTCTCAGTGCTCCACGGCCTCTTCCCTTTGTACCTCTACACCCCTCCTTCCCTCACTGTGCCCAGGGCAGAGTGTCCAAGACTCATTCTACCCTTCACACACTGGCCCTGATCCCTCAGCTCTCTCTACTGGGGCTATCTCTACTGACTGTGAGCTGGAAAGCAGTATGATTAAGTTAAAAAAAAAAAAAAAAAAGTAAATGTAAGTGAGATTATGACCAGGAGCCTCTCCTTAACTTTTCAAAATATTGTAGAATCCGCTGCTAAAGCAATAGCTGCAAAACAACAATCTTTAGACTCTCCGGCCAAAATTATTTTTGAGTATAGGATACCCCCTGATTATCTTTTAGCTGAGCAAGTAAGCGTTTGTGATGTGGCCAACATGACCTGCTGCATCTGTATTAACACTTCTGGGGAAGTTGGAACTCAGTTATATAAGATCACTAAGCAAGCCATTTGGCTTAAAAATTGACTCTTTCAATGGGGTCTTTCTTTGACGTATTTGATTTTGATTGTTTTGGGTCTTGGGGACCATGGCTGTGAAGTGCACTCCAAACATTGGGACTTACTCTGCTTGTAATAATCATAGTAGTCTCCCTGATGTGTTGTATTCTCTCAAAAGCTTTAAATGCATGATTGTAGCCTCTAATCACTGAATAAATGATCTCCCTAAGACTAGAACATCAAAGAAGAAATGAAGATAATGACCAACTAAAAAACTGTGAACCCAAAGTCGTGACCTGTGAACAACATAGAATCAGCAAAAAAATGTTATGACCTGTAAATATCACACAAAGGATCAATAAAAGCTGTTAGAACTCCAGAGCTATAGCTGAGAGCAGCCCTAAGGCCTTAAATTTTGATCACACCTCTCAGTTAAGCTGAGAGCCATGACCAAAAGGGGAGAACTGTTAAAAAAAAAAAAAAAAAAAAAAAACAACAACAATAGGCCCAAAATGGAGTCACTTGTGCTAAAACCCAAGTCAGCACACTGAGACTTAATTACAGTTTCAGCCCCTCTCAGGAATGTAACCTTTAACCAGTCAGTCTGGAGTTACCTAGTCAGCACTAGGGAGATAATCCACTTGATAGAACCCTTCTGTTCCCAAAAGAAAGATGAAATAATTTGCTTTTTTTTTTTGTCCCTCCATTTTTTTCCTCCTATAAAATCTTCCACTTTGTACAGCTCCTCAGAGTTCCTTTCTATTTGCTGGATAGGATGCTGCCCAATACATGAATTATTGGATAAAGCCAATTAAATCTTCAAATTTACTCTGTTGAATTTTGTTTTTTTAATGGTATGGAATTAAATTTGTTCTTCTCCTGTTAATCTGTCTATGTCAATTTAACTTTTAGACCAGCCAAAGAACTTAGAAGGGTAGAAGAAAAAATATTTTTTCCCTACAGCTGCAAACAGAGAAGTACCATGTGAAAACCTGATATATACATCACAGGGCAAAATTTCCCCAATTTGTAGGAAAGTTATAAATCTAATGTGTACAAATACTTCTACTGCCCTGACCCATGCAGTTCAGATCAAGGGCAGCGTTGCAGTTAAAATGACACAGCACATGAAAATAGAACAAATTCAAAATAATTCAGGTCCCTTTACTTAACTTATACTTCTTGAAACACCATGAAGGTGACAAATAGTCCAGACCAATGGCTTTTAAATTTCTTTTTATTCTTCTCTGTCTTTGACAGACCTCCCAGACCCCAATACTTCTCTCATTTCTCATTTCACAAAGGTCTTCTTAAAAATCTCTATCCACAACCTCCAGACTGTGTGTCTTATAATTATATATTTATTCTTTTGGTTTTGGTTTTTGGTGTTTGGAAATTGACTAAATGTCTTTTACTAGGGCTGGAAATTTTAATCTAGATAACTCTCAATGCATATTAAGATCAGATATAGCAGTTGACACTCATTTAACTCTCAGGCTGGTCAAAGACTATACATGTTACCATTCAACTGCTCACCTTCACAAAATCTGAAATTCCTTTTTGGTTCTGAAGTGGAGCAGAATATGCTGCCTTAAAATATGCATCTTTGGCATAAGAATTATCTTGAACTGATTATTTTAAGGAAAAGCAGACACAGCAAAAGCTCTGAAAATCAAATCTAAGCTTCCCCTTTATAAGAGAAATTTATATATACTCTGTATCAGGAAGAGAAGAATGACTAAATCTCTAAAAACTCTTATCAATGGAGAAAGCAAAGACTTAAATTTGTATGACAACCATATCCTTGATTACTCTGCTTTACCTGATATCCTCCCATATCTGGTAGACCTCCCTCCTAACATGTTCTTTAGTTGAAGATGGTATTTAGTGACTTGGCTCATTTTGAAGCGTTACTCTGTTTTCCTGGGTATCTCCTATGTATATAGGAGGTATAGCTTTTATTAACCTTCTGTTTGTTTTTCTTCTATTAATCTGTCTATTATGAAAGGGGAAATCTCAGCCAAGAACCTAAAAGGTAGAGGGAAAATTATTTTTCCTCCCCTATAATTTCCTCCCTAGGATTATAAATAAGTAAGATTGCTCACCATCAATACACTTTTCAATATTTTACCAGTGGTCCTAAGCAACAATAAAGCAACAAAAATATGTACAAATTATTACATTAGAAAAGGAAGAAATATGTGCTGTTATTTACCAAAGACATGATTATATGCTTAGAAAATCTAAAAGCATCTAAAGGCAAACTATTAGAATTAGAAAATAACTTTAACAATTATTGGATACAATATATACAAGTCAACTGTATTTCTGTGTACTAGGAACAATTAGAAAAGAAATTTAAGAAATGATGTAACTAAATAGTGCATTAGGAACCCTCAAATATCTGGGAATAACTGTAATGAAATATGATCAAGACCTTAACAGATAAAACAACAAAATGTTGCTGAGAGACATTTAAAAGTTATTTCAATAAACTTGGGGCAATTCTGTTTTCTCAGTTTGAAAGAATCAATATTTTTAAAAAGGCAATTCTTCCAAACTAAACTACAGATTCAGGGCAATTTCAGACAAAAATTTTCCCTCCAAAAAAAAAAAAAATACATTTAGAAATTAAAAATTTGAATCTAATGTTTGTATGGAAATGGGTAGGCCCAATAATAACACATCAATCTTAAAGGAAAACAAACAATACCATATAAAAGACTGATAAAGCTACAATAATTAAGATGTGGTGTTGGCAATACACATATAGAACAATGCAACAGAAAGGAGAACACAGAGCTGACCCAGACATATGCAGTCCCTTGCTTTAACACAAGGTGACACTGCAGCATGATGGGGAGATGGTGGTCTCTGTAATGAATGGTGCTGGGACAACTGGATGCCCGTATAGGAAAAGAAGAGTTTAAATGTCTGGGGCCTGTGGTACTGAAGATACTAACAGAGAGCAGTCAACATTTTGATTTTTTTTCCTAATTCCCCTTAGTATGTGGCTTGTTTTCAAAGGTACATTAGGTGACAGTGTAACCAAGTATTTTACGACCCTGTAACAAGGATAGAAGACATTTTTTCCATTCTGCAATATCTGATTCTAAATATCTACCTCATTATTTGTTCCTTTAGTCAATTCTATGTAGTAAGTTCTAGTTCCTGAGCATAACTTCTCTAATCATAAAGTTACTGACATCACAGAGCACCCTCTCCTCACCACCACACACAAATACAACTAAAAACAATAGTGGCTTAAATACATTAATCATTTTATTGTTTCATCATATATAAGCCACTGCTGTGCTGGTCAGTTGTGGAAACAATCTATTCTGGTGACATAAATTAGGAAAGGACTCATTAAGGAATAGTATATATTTCTTAGTGCATGGAATTGATAGGCAGGCAGAAATTCTAGGAACAACTCCCAGATCACTACTGTAGAAGTGGTCTGCTGAGAGAGATGTGCTAACCCTTGCTTTAGACCACATAATCTTGTTGTGATCAGAAAGCTGCCACATCAGGAGGCCTCTGCCACTATTTCCAGTCTTAAAAAATCCAAACCCCGCTAGCGACATGTTTTCCAGAAATTCTGGTCACCCAAGAGTCAGGCTGCTCTCTTTCTCTTTCTAAGGTTTGTAACTGAGCAAAGGACTCATGTGCCAGTGGCACAGAAAACCAAACTCTGACAGTGGGTGTTTGCAACAAAGTAAGGACTTATTGCAGGGCACCAAGCAAGGGTGTGGGAGACAAGCCTCAGATCCACTTCAACTTTGTCTCTTAGAGGTTTTGTTTTGTTTTGTTTTTTTTAAGAGGAAGAACAAAAAAGTTGGGGTTAATCATATTCTTGTGATATTTCTTAATCATGCTTTTGGGAGTCAGGATGTCTCTGGTTTACTGTTCTTTGGGCAGGTGGTTCAGGGGTCTGTTATCTCATCTTGCCCTGGAGAAACAACCTGAGTTTGTACCTTGATGCTGACATCTAAAATAGCATATAATAGCAACTTTAGTACATCAACAATGTTATTGGCAACAGCAACTTTAGTTCATTAATGACGGTATTAACAACAGCAATTTTCATCATCTGACCCTGATTGATCAGTGTTTAGTTAACACAGGATTGAGGTCAGAGGGGACAAGAAAGGAAATTTTGGATAGAGAGGTTAATCATAAACTCAGCAGGGGAACTCGACTTTACGGAGACTTGGTTTCAATCCCCACTCCTGTGACAACGTTCCCCAAATCTGTGAGGGAATGAGATGATGATTGCACTGGTTACTCCCTGCTGAAAGGAGCACAGTCCTGCCTCAGTCTGAGGAATGGGAATGTTGCTCACCATGGTGGAAATATTCCTGAATTCTGGTTTTGGATCCAAGTCTTCCAAGATTAAGATCTCAGTCCCTTCCAACATTTTGGTGCAACAGCTTATAGTACATTTTATAATCAGGTACCCAATGAGGTAACAGTAGTAGGAGTGATAACGTGAACTTTAATAAGCCTTGGAAAATAGATCTCATTCCCTGAAGAATTCAGGAGAATAAGCCTAAAAACTACTCTGGACCTGGCACTTCTGGGGAGAATTATTGGAGGCAGGTAGCCAGTTGCCTACTTTTATCTAAGTAGGTCATACCTTCTAATGTGGTATTAATATATACACAACAGAAACTGTTAGTCACTAAAACATATGTCTCCTTTTTCAGCTAAAATCTAACCTAAAGCAATTTTATTTTCTAGTGCTATTCTAGCCAAAGAATATAGTGACTTCTGCTGGAAGGCTATGGCTTGAGCTGTCTCATTTGCTATTACTATTATTAAAGTAAGAGGTAGATTTAATAGTTACAAGTGGAGATCTTGGACCATAAGGTTGCAGTTGGCAGCTGCTAGCAGATATTGTTTTGAGAATGTCTGGTGGTATCCTTGAGTCTGATACAGTTCAGAAAATTCAAGTTCTCAGTAATACTGGAATGTGTCTAAAATCATGTCCACAATGAACACCTGGCTCTATTTTGGATGCCTGAACCACAGTTACTTTACTATGATTTTTAAAATATATTATTTTCCTTAAGGGCTAAAGCAAATGTACAATGAATATTGAACAGACCACAAAGCAGGCTGTTCTGGTTCCAGTTAAATCATATTTGACCCATAGTGCCTCCCCCATATCTCAATATGTGAAAATGTCTTCTATCATTTCCCATTTTGTTTGCAAATTGTTTGGTAGAAAGCATTAATGGTCAAAATACTTGTCCCTTGATGCCAGGGTGGTTTCTTGATGTTAAGCCTCAATTTCTGCATACACACACACACATACATATACACACACATAAATAGACAGATTTATCCACATTGAGGGAAAACTAAGCAGATATATTAAACAAGCTCAGAGGTATAGTAATGGAGAAATATACACAGACTATACACTTTATCAAGTATACTGATTGTCACACAAACATTGCATACGTGCTTTTAGCAGCATCATTAAAGCAAGCAGTGATACATGTCATGAATAGTTATACTCTGTGACAACTTTCTTTCCATCCTAAATATTAGGAGCAATAGTATGGTTAGAAGTAAAATAATAACTTCCAATTTTGATAGAGACACAAACATTTGGTAAACAGTTCAACTGAATTAGTAGGACGGGTCTTACAGGCCTGGTTCAGATTCTTGGGGCAGCTGTTTACCACTGCTGTTGTCTTCTTGTTCTGGTGTGGGTGTTGTTTGAGATCAGCGTTTTTTTCCCTATAGACCAATCTAGTGCAGACGCCCTTATTAAGTGGGAAATAAAATTCAAGAATAAATTCCCTTCAGTTTCACTGCACATGAGCTAGTTAAGAGTATTCAATAGGGTCTTTTTATCTAGGTTAGAGACAGTTTTTTAAATAATGCCTTTTCCAGTATGCATAATCTCCTGATTGCAGGTCATGGGGCATCTGATCTTCATCCAAAGATAAATGACTGTGATAAGCTTCAAAACAAAAGTAGAGTGTCTAATAATTTAATTAAACTTTACAAGAAGGTAACATAGCAACAAGGAGCTAGCAGGAAGGGAGTCAGGCAGTAAATACAGATTTCAATTAACAAAAATAGAATTTAATATTCACTGATCTTTTTCTCTCTGAAATTACCCTCATTTCTATCAAACATAGCTAAATTAACACTGATTTGTTTGTAATGTAAATCTAGTTTCCATAAACTTGGTCTGAGGATTTACCTACATGTAACTGATACCTAGGTGCTTTTAAATTAGCTGTTCTAAAACTTTTCATAAGGAATCTCATATTGAACTGTAAGAAGGTCTCTCAAGGCCAGGAAAGCCACACCAAATCCATCAGATTCCATTCTATAGATTTTGATGAATTCCTTTCTTCTCAAGGTTTCCCAAATATCTTTGAGACTCCTGCACCAGTCAGGAGGTGGACTTTCTTATTCACCTTTAATAAGGCTGTTGGGAACCCAAGAGTTTCCAATTTTTGGAGGGAACAGATAGAAAGAAAAGATAAATGTTTCAATTCTGCTTATAAAAGTATAATTTATCAAATTACCATACTCATAATTAGCTTAAGAAGAAAGACTTCCTTATAGCTGGAAAACACAGATTAAAAGCCAGCAATATTTCAGACAAAAAACCCAATAAAAATTATAACCATATTCATCAGTTCACTCAGTCCTATGTAATAATCCTTTACATTAACAGTTTTATGAAGTCATTAGGTTTTCTGTTAGGATTCTTTAATTTCTTACCCAGCACAGAGGTATGATCAGAAAGTTATCAGAAATCTGTACTAGTCAAAAAATTTTTTCTATAAATCTTCTTGAACATGAAGCATTTTTGCAAAATCATCAAAGGATCAACAACTGTCTTTAGATGACAAAAGACTTTGAAAGACATGGTTAAACACTTGATTACAATGCAGTTATCAAAGAAACTTGGTTACTACTATGACATATAACATTTTAATATAATAACTAGAATTATGACTGAAACATTGTAACAGGACATAAACAAATTTTAGCAATTTCATATAGTTTCTAGAATATCTACATAATGACATTTACCCATACAGTATAACCTAGGAAAGTTTATCTCCACTCATTTGACAATGCTTCTCATGCAGCCCAACACACCAAACAATCCTAATTAGTTTAACCTCTCTCTCTGTGACATGCCTCAGGGGCCCTCTGAAGCATCCCAAAGCTAGCTAGGGGTCAAAAGGACTTCAATTAGAATTGATCCTCAGGAGTTTGTCAAAAATATCAAAAAGATTTCAAAACACCTGGTCAAGCAATATCATAGGTCGCTGTGAAATAATACTTAATCACTTAAACAAAGGAGAGCAAAAGATTTCAAAAGCAAATGCAGAAAGTTATAACAGTTACTTAAAAGGTAAAGAAACTTTACAATTTGTTGTTGAAAGCAGATCAGTATTCTAGAAAACTTTGTCCTTTTGAGTGTTACTGAGCTGAGCACAGGTCAGACTAACCAAACTACAGCAAAGCCAATCTACTGACACTGGGTTGTAGTGACCAAAAGTACAGTGTTTATTGCTGGGTGCCAAGAAAGGAGAATGGGTAGCTAGTGCTCAAAAGATCCAAACTCCCTGATGGCTTTCAGGCAAGGGTTTTTAAAGGTAACATTAGGGGTGAGGTTTGCAGGGTGTGTGATCAGCTCATGGACTTTCTTCTGATTGGTTGGTGTTGAGTTACCAGGTTGATGTTTTGGGAATCTTGATTAGCAACCTTCTGGTTCCAACCAGTCTGGCGTCTCTGTGCCTGCAGTCAGCATGTAGTCACCATCCTCCACTGGGGTGGGAATCTGAGTTTCTGCAGGACAACTCAAATATATGTGTTGGACTGTTATGTACATCCCTTGATGAGGAACTTAGGAGGATAAAACTGATTCTATTTTATTGCAGAACTATTATTTAAGCTATCATTACCTTTCATGCTTGACTGCTTTTTCATTGCTTCTGCATGCCTTCACTTCTCTAATTAGTGACTTCTTGACTCTGCTCTTTGGAACACAGGGAAGGTCTAGGAGACTAAAGCCTTTTTTCTACAAATAAGAAACAGGGGACATGAAGGGGCTTTTGTACCTAGGAAAGGGTCCTACTCAAGTTTCAATCTCCCTTTTTCTTTGATAGTTCTCAATCCTGAGGGGAACAGGGGCTGGACAAGAAATAAAGTTTTGGATAGAGAAGTTAATCATAAACTCAGCAGGGAAACTGGGTTTTTGGAGGCTCAGTTTCAGTTTCACATGTGTACATATGCCTAAAAGAACATAGACAGCATAGCTACAGGAGACCTGGGGAGCATAGTCCTTTCTAGAAAACTTAGTCAACCAATTGAGAGCATCTGTCCCAGCTTCCAAAATTCTGTAATAACAAAAACTGCCATTTATTAAGCATTTACTGTGTTAAATGAGATGAGTTTATTACTTTTCACTTATTCATCTAATACTTTCAACTAATTTTTTCTATAAACAGAGCTTAACATTATTCTTTCAATGATAAATAGGCTAGTAGCCAAAAAAAAACCAATAAGAATAATTTTTAGATTCTTGCCCAAGTTCACCAAACTAATTATGCAAAGTCAAAGCACAAAATTAGTCCAATGTGGCTTGGCTAAGGAGATTCTTTCTACCATTCTTTGGTTTCTATAAAATTAAGATTGTATCAGTATAACTTAAGGTTTTTATTTTCAAATTTTGAGCTAATTTAAGTGTAGACTAACACTAAGTCAGGGACATATAAAAAAGTTGTGTTAGTTTTAAAGTATGGATAAAACCAATTAAAAAAAAAAACTGACTGACAGGATGCAGAGATATTTCAAAGGCAAAGCACACACGCACACACATACACACACAAAAAAACCCCAAAATGTCAATGTTGATGCATTCAGTGAGCCAAAATGTGAATGTGATTTTGCAGAAAGTTCTAACTCTGCTTAATTGATATGTGCTTTTGGCAAAATAAGTGAGGATTTGGCCCAAGATAATAGCTTAGACATCTGTGTGTTAAGACCTCTGAGCAAGTGCTCTGTGTCATCCATATTCAGCATCAGAAAATTTTATGTCCAAGCTTCGCTGACAGTTATACAATTTAAAATACAACAGAAATATCTTTAAACAAATAGGACAATGATGAATAGATCTGGAAATCATGGGCAAAAATACAGTTCTGAACACCAATTTTTTTTCTTCCTTCTGTGAATGAAAAATACTGCAAGCCGCATCAGTAAGCAAAGAATGCTGAAGCCATCAAGTCATCAGCGGCTGCTGCCACCCCTCCGGGAAGAAAAGCCTGCAGACCAGCCTCTGCAGCCACTCACAATGGTGCACTCTGAGGGGACTCAGAATAAGAAAGGACAGGATACTGGCCCTAGATAGCTAGGTGCTTGTCAAAGGAATGAATTCAATGAGCCCAAATGTTTGCTTCCTCCCATACATTGAAAAGCGCTAAATTCTTTAGCTTGAGATGTCTGGTTTTCTTCAGTTAACAAGTAATCTTTTACTTTTTAAAGTAATCTTTTTATGTTCCAACTACCTGGTGTTTGTTGTAAAGCTCCTCTATATCCTCGCTCCTCCCCTACCTCTTCGGAGCAGTCCCTCAGAGCGATCTGAGAGGCTGTCATCCTGGCTCGAGTCCTCAGGCCAAAAAAAACATAACTCTCAAATTTTAGGCTGTGCATTTATTTCAGTTAACACTTCATAGACTAAGTAAGGAAAACATTCTTCTAAATAGTTCTTATCTAAAAAAAAAAAAAATTACAGGGAAAAGCATCTAAACTTAAAATGTAGGTACACAAGTGAAGAGCAAATGACATAGAGTGTTCCACCCAGAAAAATGCATGATTCATAAGGGCCTTGCTTTTGATAAGACTGAAGATATCTGAGAAACTAAATAATGTGAAAGTTGAGAGAGTCGGCTGGAATTTCACACAAGAACTTAAAGAACTTAATCAAAGCTGCCTTTGTTGAAAAGCAGATTTACATTCCAAATGAAAGCATTCAGAGCACCCAAATTCAGAAGACCAGAGGAAGAAGAAACAGAAGGTCACCCCATATGTTTCTTATCATCATTGCAGTGTTCTCTGCCTTCCTTCTTGCTCAGCTAAATCACAAAGAAAGGTATTTGACTCAGAAAACTCTATTGTAGTGTAGTTTGTAAAAGTAGCACAAAGTACAACTTACCAATATTTATGAGAAAGAAAAGACAGAAAAATTAACATAAGTCAAAGTTAGTAGATCAGTGGAATTGTAACTCTACAAACATAACAGTAACTTTACTGAGCAGCTGCAAATGGTTGAAATATATGAGAGGCATTTAGCTGCTTTAGTTTTAAGCATAATATTCAATTTGTATGGATATCTGAGGTGGGCACAAATACCATTTTTAATTAATCATTATTCTTAAATAACTCATTTACATTTAAATATGCACTAGGCACTTTGCTAGGTAATTTTTATACATTATCCTCTTCTTTATCTGAACTTTTGGGTTGGATTTTCTCACAACTTGGTAAAACATCCCTTTATTTTCTCACTAACTTTTAGTTAGTCTGCCTGATAAAAATTCCAAAATTTATATCTCCATGTAAACCTGTCCTTGGAACCCCATTTTTCTCTGGCCAATCACCTAATTGACATCTGTGCTTAAATATATTGTAAACAGCTCAAATTTAGCATTTCCAAAGCTGATCTCTTGACTTTCCCAAGCAAAGCTAATCTAAGTTAGTTCTTCCCTAAATCATTATCAGCTCATCCTTGTTTTCCTCTGTCTACCTGTCCTCACGTATCTAATCTATTAGAACATCTGTCAGTGTTGCCTCTGTTCTGTATCTCAAGTTCATCCCTATCTCTCCATCTCCAACCTACTGTAATCTCCTCCTTGGACGACTGCCAGCTGATGCATGGGTCCACAGGCACTCTCTCCCACACCCCATTTACAGTAGCCAGAGTGATTTTTAAATAGGATCATTCCACTCTCTTTTAAAGTTTTTAAACTGTAAGAATAAGAAGTTAACAGCCTTTTACTCCATAGGTTTCTTTGGATATTCTGTTCTTGTTAAGCCCCAGCTAGGTTTCAAGCCAGCAGGAAGTTTGGGAAGAGGCATGACCTAGGAATAGGGATAAGGGGAGACTGTGTATTTTATTCTCCTTCCATCTCAGTGACTGGCAAAGAACGAGACAAATGATCTGATATCAATAAATACAATTGAATAAATTAATAAAAGTCATCAGAAAGCAATCTTACATAGTCATATTTGAAACTAAAGCTGGTGCTCTTTGAGACATCAATGTTGAGGATAATAATAGAGTAATATAATGTCTATTCATAGAGCACATTGTTCTTTTACTGTGCACAGTAACACTATGATGTCCATAACAGTTAGTCTCTCCCTATAAAAAATAAAGATGCTAAATCTAAACCATGTGGCTATTGACCAAGCTCTTTCCCATGTTTGTTTGATTCCAAATCTCATGGTCTTAATGTCTTCTCTTAGCAAAAACTGAATCAGCACTTATTAAAACATAATAATGTCAGTAAAACTGTCAAAAGTAGGATGTGCGATCTTAGTCTAAATGGGTACTTTTATACTTTTATAAATTTTGGTGACCCTTGGAATTTTAGTCAAGTAACAGGAGCTACAGTTTATTATCTATTTTATGATCTACCAATTTCATAGAGACAAAATATAGTTATATTTCCTTCACAATATATTTCAGTTTCTTTGAATATGTCCACATAGTGGTAGAATTATATTTCTGTTTTTGAAATAACAAAAAAAAAATTTTTAAGGGAAAATATAAGTTCCAAGCACTTTTCAGGAGTGAATTCTAGAAAGCTGACTTTCTATGTGATTACAAGTATGGAAATAATGAGTGGAACTGTATATGAGTACCCCTGTCACTAAATGTCTTTATGATGGGCCGTGTGAATTGATGGAAAGGACCCAGAATTTAAACAAAGATGGAGCTGGATTTGAATATTTTCTGCCACTTTTTAGAAGGCAATTTTTTAGCTTCTGTTAAACTCAAATATCCTCATCTGTGACACTGTGATACTAATACCTAGCTTTCAGTGTCCCTTCAAAGATCTGCAATTGCAGATTTTTTAAAAAGAGAGTCACAATTGGCGTTTCTTATGATGAGAATTTTTAAGATTTACTGTCTTAGCAACTTTCAAATGTACAATATGATTAACACCAGTCGGCACGCTGTACCTTGTTCTAGTGACTATCACTGTTATCATGATCATCACCATCATTGTAACTAAAAGCAGAAACAAGAAACATCTTTTTGCATTTTTCTCTCAAAGTATATTCTTTGTCTTTTTAAAAAAAATTGTTTTAGTTTTTAGTTTTGTGGAGGTTTTTTGGTTATTGTTCTCTCAGGAAAACAACAAAGGTGTTAAGATTGATGACATACTTTGCTTTCCCTTCTGGCCACCATTTGTCACTGTTGTAAGGAAACAGCAAAATAAAATCTTGTCTTATTAAATAAGACTCCATACAAATCCCACACAGTCTGTACTTGTAGGAAAAAAGAAAGGTCTCTTCTTCAGGTGTCCAGATTTGATCTTCCTGTATAAATCAAGTTACCTACATAGAACATTTGCCCAATGTAGACACATATCTTTAGTTTCACAGTATAGAAAGTCTACATTGCATACCAAATATTTTATGCCATTTTCTAATTCCTTATAAAGGAAACCTTCTCATTCAATCCTGTTATTGTTCAGTTAACTCCTATATTCCTATGACATAAATCTAATTAAGAGTTTGACAAACACAATTTAGAACTAGGGCTCAAAAATAACCATTAAAGGGTTTAAATGCAAAGAAAGTGATTTTGGGTATTAAATGTAAATGACATTTTAATTCTAAGAATTCATCAGTTTGGAAGTTAATGAAATTAATGAAGCAAGAAATAAGATGCAAATCCAAAAGTTTATATTCCTCTGCTTAGTTGGCTGCCTTGGGCAAGCCCTAAAGAGGAATTAAAGCCAATTACAGCTGTAAGTAATGATTTGGGATGTGCTTCCATTAGTTATATACAATAAAACAGTCTTAAAAGGGACTTTCTAAACAAGAGGCACATTGAGTTGGATACGTGTAACTGTGTGTCTGTGTATGTAAATGAATGGATATTAGGGAAATAAATTAAAATGTTGGAAGTATAGGATGCATATCTTTTTTTATTTAAAAATAATCACCTAAATGCCTAAAATTCAAGGATAAAAATCTAGAATATAAGTAAAAATTTGGAGAAAAGAAAACCCTTGGAAATTCTTAAATCTTGAAAAATTATGTTGACATTCTGAGAAAATGATTACAGGTATTTGGTAATATAAACAATTTTCTACTTACTCATTCAGGGAAAAACACACAGTCATGGATTAACCTCCCATCCATAAAAAAGTCCCCATTTATTTCTTTAAAAAAACACTGTACTGATGACCATCAAATTAACCTTTAACAAAAAAACCCATTCATTTATAGCAGCTTTGAAAATAAGCAAAAAGTAGATTTTTTTGAAAAAAAAACTTTAAGCATGGCTCATTGGCATAATTCACATAGTAATTTACCAAATGGTCTGATATTGTGACAGGTAGCTGTAAAATGTCTCCCAAAGATCCCTGTCTTCTGTTATTCGCACTACGGTGAAATCACTTCTTCCTGAGGGTTGGCACCACCTACTGATTGCTTCAAATGATTAGAAGAGAGCAAAATGTACTTTCTGAGAAGAGGTCATAAAAGACTGTAACTTCTGTCTTACTGGAAGTCTTATTCTTCCTGTGTGCTTGCTCTGATGAATCAAGGTGGAGAGGGCCACACAGCAAGAATCTGAAGTTGGCCTCCGGCCAACCACCAGCAAGGAGCAGAATTTCTCAGACCAAAAGTCTTTGAGGAACTGGATCTTCTCCTAAATTTAAGCTTTTTAGAGACTGTAGCCCTGGCTAACACCTTGACTAAGCAGTCTTTTGAGAAACTCTTAAGCTGAGGATTTAGTAAATCTATGCTTAGATTCTTGATCTACAGAAAGGATGAGATTTAAAAAAATGAGCCATTCAAAGCCACCAAGTTTTGCAGCAATTTGTTATGTAGCAAATAACTAATAGTATTTTAGAGCATCTGCATTAATAAGATTGATGATCCAGTTTTCAAATGTTGCAGAAATCAGTTAGTGAGAAACCTCATAGAATTAAACCTAGCCAGTCAATTGAATGGACACATACCACAATGCTATCTGTTGAACAATAATGTTACTATGAAAGAAAATAATCTTGTAATCTTAAAATATATATAAAAAAAAAAACAGAAAGTTAACTTTCTTTTGTTTGAAACCTGAGTTGCTGCCTTTGTTCTTTGTGTGGGTTCTTGGAAGGTATATTAATCTAGCAGTCTTAATCTCTAAAAATAAAATCAGAAAGTGTGTTTAGTTCCAACTCACGTTCTTGAAAATCTTTTATAATTATTGCTCCCCTTTCCTGTCTTTATAAATACAGTACAGTGAACTAAGCTGCCTTCTTTTGAAGGCTTTCATGCAATGCCTCAGCCATTACATTGAAAATGGATTCTCAATGTACAGTAATTTGGATGTAGAAAGTGAAAGAAAGGTTGAGGAGACACTCAACCTAAAATATTCACTGAAAAGGTTTTTTGAATAAAACACTGGACTTCGATTACTTCCTTCTGATTTAAGTTTCTCAATCAACTTCAAGTATATAATAACAATAATCAAAATAATATAACAAAGCAAATACTGTCTTCAAGATCTCCATTGTATACTTTTATTGGTATTGTTTCTCTATACTAATTGTTTAAAAATTGCATTACTGCTAGTCTTTTGTTTTTGTCAAAGGAAAAAAAACACTTTCCTCTTATTTCCATATTATAATCCATAATAATTTTTTTAGTTTACCAATGTATCCTTTGGTTATTACATAATGTTACAAACATATGCAAGAGTATTAAAATGGAGGATACATATCATGACAAATTAAAAAAAGGACCTGGGTCAATTTTTCATTACTTTTAATGTGGAAATCTTTTTTCATAGATTTGAAATTTCAAAAAATATATATAAATTTATATTTACATTTCCTATTCTGCATTGAAGATTTTACCTAAATAATAACAATGCCTAACCAAATGACTATGTGAATTCTGAGTGAAAAATTGTAAAGACTATTAGCAATGTAAGAGGGGAAAAGAAACACAACTCAAGTTTAATATTCCAGGTGGGATTGCTACTCAGGAAATTAGAAAAACAAAACCTTTGACATCCATTCTACTTAGTATAGATATGGATATTATTCTAAGAATTACCATGAAACCCCAAATCTATCAATTTAATTTTTATTTTTGTGATTATTACCACATCTAATATATTCTCACGTTTGTTCTCATACCAGCCAAGACTTACAACAAGGAGCTTACAACAATTTGTTATTTAATTACTTCTATTCTTCCCACCTTTCTCTTTACCTCTCCCACCCCCTTTTCATTTCTATAACAAGATGGATTAAAAAATCTTCAGGCTTGCCATTTCTATTGTTGAAGGTCAATGAAACCCTATGTAAAAATAAGTATTTATGAAAAGATCTTGTTCTGATTGCTTGTTTTATTTAATACTCCTCTAAAGTAGCTTATCTTCCTTGACTAAAAAGTACTGAGTTCAGACTAACTTCAAGAATAATCTGTCAATATATCAATTTGTTCTAGATGAGAGTCTCTACTCTCAACTCAGGCTCAAATTACTCACTCTGTCAACCAGAAAGTCAAACATTAAATCTAGTCTTGCTATCATGGCTAGCAGCTGGAATTTATCTGTGAGATACCACAAGGGTACAGATAATGAATTCTAACTTGATCTCACTTTAACACTGGATGAAACTTCCTGCAGAAAGGAATGATGGTAGCTTTCAAAATGTTTATGTTGTTGGCAGTTACAATAATGTGAAAAATTTTTATTTGTTTTTATCAGCAGAATTATTTATGTATAACCTGTATAAATAAAGTCATCCTAGGCCATGTTCCAGGCTCCCGTGGAGCTGAATTCAAAGAAATGTAATACAACAGACAAAAATTAATAATAGGGACTTGAATTTCAAAGCAGTCTTTCTCATCAAGAGCACATTCTTAATGTATAATAACTGGTGAAATTATGAAACATCAACTATTAAGTGTAGTAGGGACAAATCCTTTCCCCTTAACTGGCAGGAGAATGAAGAAAAATGGAAGGTATTTATAATTATGTATCTTTTCTGTCATTAATTCCATATACATTAGAAATATTCACAAATAAATGACCAGAGTTATGGAAAAATACTTAAAATAAAATAAAAATACCATAAAATAAAATACTTAAAATAAAAATACCATAAAAATACTTCCTTAAGGCCTACCAATAAGAGAAAATTCTGTCTTTTTCAAATGTGGAGATATTATTTAAATTTACTGAAGAATAATATGATACTCTCTAGATTCAGCCATGTTGCTGTAAATTGCATTATTTTATTCTTTTTTATGGCTGAGTAATACACTGTTGTATGTATGTGTGTGTGTGTGTGTATACACACACACACACACATACATACATATAGGTTGCTTCCAGGTCTTTAGTGTTGTAAATAGTGCTGCTATGAACATTGGGTTGATTGCATCTTTCTGAATTAGAGTTTTCATCTCTTCTGGTTATATGTCAAGGAGTGGGATTGCTGGATCATACGGTAAATCTATTTTTAGTTTTTAAAGGAATCTCCATACTGTTATCCATAGTGGTTGTACCAATTTACATTCCCACCAACAGAGTAGGAGGGTTTTCTTTTCTCCACACCTTGTCCAGCATTTATTATTTGTAGGCATTTTGATGATGGTCATTCTGACTGGTGTGAGGGAATGATGATGAAACAAATTGAAGATGACGCAAACAGATGGAAAGATGTATCATGTTCTTGGATTGGAAAAATCAATATTGTTGAAATGACCATACTACCCAAGGCAATCTACAGATTCAACCACTGCAAATGATGTGACCGACAAGGATTAATTTCTGAAATACGCAAACAGCTCATAGAGCTCAATATCAAAGAAATAAATAACCCCATCAAAAAATGAGCAGAAGACCTAAATAGACATTTCTCCAAAAAAGACATACAGATGGCCAAGAGACACATGAAAATATGCTTAACATCACTAATTATTAGAGGAATGTGAAGATATTGTTTGATGTCAATAAAAGTCTTGCTGTGATGATCACATTTCTTATTGGACAGCAAAAATAACAAAACTTCATTAAATATATTCTTAAAATTAATTCTAAAAATATTTTAAGAATTAAAAAGCATGTTATAGTTTGATGCTGTGTGTAAAAAATAATTAAATATTTATCTTTACAAATTTTAAATACTATTTAATGGCAAAATAACAGATTTATTTGTGTAAACATTTTTTCCTTTAAAAATAATAGAAAATAATGAAATGTAAGAACGCTGCCTTGTACAACATGATGTCAAGTCATCTATAGCATAACTTCACTCAAACCAGGTGGGACTTGAATTGAGGTTTTTCCCTCAAACTGCCTGTCTATCCCTTTAAAAGTGTTAAGAGCAACGCAATCCTCTTCTATGGCAGCGCCGACTTAGTACTCCAGGAGGACTGACTTGGAGTTTTAATGTTTCACTGTGTATATTAAATGTTTCATGTTCTGGTTCCAATACTTTGGAATTTCTACTTTTTTATTTCCTTCCAAGAATAGGAATTTTTTTAGAGCATTAATCTTGAAAAAATCAGATTCAAATCTGATCATTTTGCTGATGTTCCACCATCTTGTTGTGTTGTTTACTTTGGAGGCTGCTGCATTACACTACAATGTGCATTTTTTTTCTTTATAATGGATGGCTATTCACAAATAGAGGGAAAACTAAAGTCCTTGCAGTGGGGCCAGCGATATGAATATTGGGGTTGCAGATAGACTAGGCAATCTATTGTTCTGTTTTCCTATTCTCTTTCTTGAGTAAAGGAGAGCAGGAATCAAGTCTGAAAGGGTCAGGTTTGATGGCAATGGTCAGCTCTATTAAAAGCCCATTCAAATGAGTAGAATGATTTTTCTACCTATCATTTCCCCACCCCACCCCCATTCCTTTGGCTTTCTCTTTTTCACAATAGTTTAAAGGGTAATTGCCCATAACTCACTCTATCAGGAAGGGAAACCAAACATCCTCCTCCTTCTCCTAAGTAAGTAGCAGGGATGCCAATTTCCCCAGGTTTTGGCCTTAGCAGATCAGGCTCTTCCAACGTTCATTTCTCTTTTATTGCTTTTTTCCATATGACTGGCCAGAGTTTGGTAATTTCCAAAATCTGCCTTGACTTTAGTAAGAAGCCTATTATATTGGAGACCACGTTATTTATAATCCAAACCAGGACACTTCTGTGAGTGAAATGGACACTATTAATAATTATGCTAGGACAAGAGGCATAAATCAAGACTATATCTGGCAAACTCACCTTAAGAGTCTCACAAACCAGCCCAGCTTATCAGAGTTTTGTCATTGTTTTGCAGTTATTCCCTGTGCATCTGCCTACTTCCTGAACCTCACAGCAAGTAAAGATGGTGGCCTGGGGAAATATTTTAAATAACTTAAAGGAAAGCTCAGGAGCTCTGAAATATCACTGTTCAAATATCAGTTTGGACCCTTAATAACTAAGTGACTTATTTAACTTTTCTTTTCCCAGTTTCTTCATCTATAAAATGAAAGTTAAACACAGCATGTATTTCTTATGAAGGTTAGCTGCATTACTGAGACTCATGTAAGCTGGTCTATAGTCTGACTTACTAAATGTTTCACGTGCAATTGAAAAGAAGGCACATTCTGTCCTTGTTGGGTAGAGTGTTCTGTAAATGGTCCTTAGGTCAGGTTAGATTATAGTGTTATTAAAGTCTCCTATATGCTTACTGATTTTCTGTCTGCTTGTTCTGTCAATAACTGGGAGAGGAGTATTGAAATCTCCACCTATAATTGTGGATTTGTCACTTTCCAATTTTAGTTCTGTCAGTTTTTCCTTCATGTAGCTTGAAGCTCTTTTATGGGTTATATACCATTTAGGATTGTTACATTTTCTTGATGAATTGTACCTTTTATTATTACCAAATATCTTGTTATATCTCTGGAACCATTCCTTGTCTTGCAATCTGCTTTGTTATTAACATATCCCCTTCATCATATCATTTAATTTTTTTCTGTTTAACTTTTCTTGTCCTTTTGCTTTTAACCTGTATCTTTATATTTAAAGTGGGTTTCTAGTAAGTAGCATATAATTGAGTCTTTACCCAGACTGACAAACTCTGTCATTTAACTGGAGTGTTTTTTCTGCTTAGTTTAAAATTACAGATATGTTTTGATTAATTATGTCCATGATCTTCCTATGTACTACATTTTGTTTCTCATTTCCTTTTTTTAAGACTATTTAAGTTTTTTATTATTTCACTTCGTTCACTCTGATGTCATGTTAACAATAACTCTTCTTGCTTTTTAGCATTTGCCCTCGAGCTTCCAGTATGCATCTTTAACTTATCACAGTCCAGCTTCAAATAACATTACTCCACTTTGTGTATCATTCTTTATGATATTTCTATCACACATTTTACTTCTACATGTTTCATAAACACTACAGTACATTATCTTTATTTTCCCCTTAGAGAATTATTTTTTTAAAGATGAATAAATAAGGAAAACCAGTTTTATTCACCCACATATTATGCTGCTCCAGCATTATTTAATCCATTATGTAGATCCAAGTTTCTAGCTGGTATCATTTCTTTCAGCCCAAAGACTTCCTTGCACAGTTCTTATTGTACAGGTGTGCTACAATAAACTCTCTCATTGCGTACAATGAAGGCTCTCTGTTTTGCAGTTATTTTTGCTCTGAAATTTGTTTATCTGATATTTGTAAAGTCGGTCTAAATTTCTTTCTTCTTATTAATGTTAGTATCTTATGTCTTCTTCCATCTTTTCACCTATAATCTAGTATGTTCTTTATATATAATGGCTTTTTTTTTAAGCAGTAGAGAGTTGGATCTCACTCTTTTCCAATCTGAGAATCTCTGACTGTTAATTGGAGTGTTTAAATCACTTATATTTAATGTGATTAACAACATGGTTTGGTTTAAAATCTACTATCTAGCTATTTACTTTCTATCTGTCCCATATATTCTTCTTTCCTTCCTCTAATTCTGCCTTCTTTATGATTGCACTATTTTATGATGCAATTTCATCTCCTTTGTAAGTTTATTAGCTATAACTCC
The DNA here is from genome assembly GCF_036321535.1 of Camelus dromedarius. Taxonomy (NCBI): domain Eukaryota; kingdom Metazoa; phylum Chordata; class Mammalia; order Artiodactyla; family Camelidae; genus Camelus; species Camelus dromedarius. The sequence goes on from NC_087439.1 coordinate 21,714,939, forward strand.
GTTGAGTTATTTTAGTGGTTACTTTAGGGTTAATAATATGCCTGTTTAGCTTGTCACAGTCTATCTTCAAGTGATATTACATTACTCTGTGCATAAAATCATACCCTTAAGACAGCACTTCATAGTTTTCTTCTCTCAGGCATTGTGCTATTACAGTCAGACATTTCACTTTTTCATCATGTTATAAACTCCACAATATGTTACTATTTTCTCCAGAAACAGTTAATAATTTTTTAAGTGAACTTAAGTAATACAAAGAAAAGTTGTATTTTGCCTATGCCTTTACCATCTCTTGGGCTTTTCATTCCTTTGTGGAGACCAGGTATCCATGTGGATTATCTGACTGCTTCTTCAAGAACCTGCATTAACATTTTTGTAGTGCAAGTCCTCTGTGAAAAATTGTTTCAACTTCTGTGTTTCTGAAAAATTCTTTATTTTGTCTTACTTTTTGAAAGATATCATCATTGGGTAAAGAATTCTGGGTTGACAAGTTTTATTTCGTTCATTTTACAACTTTAAAGATTTTACTCCACTGTCTTCTAGATTTCATTGCTTCCAACAAGAAATGGACTGTCATCCTTTCCTTTTTTTCCTGTATGTAATGTGTTTTTTGCCTCTGATGCTTTTGTGTTGTTATGGTTTTTCTTTTTTAATCACTAGTTTTAAGCAACTTGATTATGATATGTGCTGATGTAGTTCTTTTGTGTTCCTTGTGCTTGAGTTTCCTTGTACCTCTTGAATCTTAGGTTTATAGTTTTCATTATATTTGGACAATTCGGGGCCATTATTTATATATTTTTTCTCTCCTGTCTTCTTTCCTTTGGAGATTCCAATTACATGTATATTTTGGTCACTTGAAATTTTCCCATAGTTCACCTATGCTTTATTCTTTCCCCCAGGCTTTATTCTTAGATAATTTTGTTGCTATATCTTCACTCCATTAATCTGTTCTTATGCAGTATCTGACCGGCTACGAACATCATCCAGTTTATTTTTTATCTCAGGTAATGTAGTTTTCAACTCTAATAGTATGATTTAGGTCTTTTTAATATCTTACTTATTTTTACTCAACACACTCAATCTTTTCCCTAGACCAATGTTTCTCAGTCAGGGCAATTTTACTCTTTGAGAGGACTTTGGCAATGGCTGGATAAATTTTTGATTGTTACAATGGGTGGGGGTAGGAGGTACCAGATTTTAATGGTAGAGGCCAGGGATGTTGCCAACCATTGTACATTGTACAGACAGACCCCATGCAATAGAATAACTGCCTTAACATCCTTCTCTATTTGCTCTATTATTTGCATCACTTTGGTCTGAGCTTTGATTGATTGGTATTTCCCCCTTCATTATAAGCTATATTGTTTTGCTTCTTTCCATGGCTAAATAATTTTTGACTAGACACCAGACGTTGTGTTACAGCATCAGCAACAACAACAAAAATCTATAATCCACAAGATCACAATATCTTTTGAGAACAGTCTTAGGCTGCTTATTGTCCAACACATGAAAATAATGTTTTCATGGAATTTGTCCAATTTTTTAGTTGTTCAGGGGTTGTGGGGGCAGTCCCATTTACTCCAAAATGGACTAGAAATGAAATTTGGAATATTGGGATAGTAAATGTGTTAACAGACATAAAGTACTTATAGTTCTTGGCTCATAGTAAATAATCAGTAACAGTTAATTTTTAGCTCCATTTAACTTTTCATCTTTTTCTATTCTCTCTTTTGCTTTCTGAGCTCCATAATGTTTGATGAGGCTCCAGGGTTAATTCAAAGGAATCTAAACTCAAATGAGATTAAGGATACTACCTTCCTTTGCTCACTATTGAATCTGAGTGTCTGTTAAAGTCCTGGACACAGGGAATACACTCAATAGAAACTTAGTTGAAGGATGAATTCATTAATTCACTCTGTGGCTCTTCTAGGAATATTTTTTTCCCTTATACTTGTGAGTATGTAAAAGAGGTAAACACTACTGTTGCATTTACCTGAAAATAAAATTCAATGAAATAAAATAAAGTACAGTTTATATGATCATTTATTATTCCTTAGTCCTGTAAGTAGGTCTTTTCTCTGCTAATGCAAAGTGTTTTCCTCAGAAAACATAATTCCATCATTCCCCCAAATGAAACAGGAAACATCACCAACAAAAAGAAAAACATCAAAACCCTCTGAAATAGTTTAAAATAAATAAACTCCCAGTTATCCAGCAAATACCAAAGGAAATAAACAAATTCCAACTAACTTAATCCCTTATCTCTTTTGAATATGTTTCATAAGGGATTTCACTCTAAAGTTAGTTCCAAATCTCCCTAAGTTAACCAAGAAGAGTTGATTTCCTCATTTGAATTGAAATCTCCCATCTCAGGGTAAAAAGTCTTTATGGGAACAAATTTTAACTCCAACTAGGAAAGCATTCAAAGAGAAAATGAAACACAAAAAGACATCTAAAGACATTTAAAATAAAGATATTGTAAGAATCCAGTCCCCAAACTTCTATGGGTGGTTGGCTTCTATTTATAATGAAACCTAGAAGGAATACCACGGCCATGTATCCTTACAATAGTTACAGCATCAGCAACAACAACAAAAATCTATAATCCACAAGATCACAACAACTTTTGAGAATAGAGTTGGAAAATTACCAGCTAACTTGAAACCTAAGCTAAGACAGATGTTTCCCAGGAGAGATTGAATACGAACACTTGTTTTTCTGGGGCAGGTGCCATATAACTAGATTAAAAAAATTTTTGGCTAAACATTTTAATGAACTGTTAATTCTCATGGACTACCAAGAGATTGTGAAACAAAAGGAATTTGATCCTACTTGCAGGCTTTTCTCCATAGACTGGAAACCTTCCACAAGAAAGACTGGTGACAGGGAAAGATACCTCCTGGTGTAGGCCTAGTGGATGTAGCAGGAGTCTCTGGGGGGAAAGGCATGCAGCCCTGCCTCGATCTTTCTCTCCTAGATCCCCAGTGGAACAAAATAACGCTTTTAAGCTGCTGAGGCAAGAGTAGTAAACCATTCACTCTTAAAGCACAGGTGAAGACCCAGTGCAGCTGGAGAAAGGGAACACGGTAGAACTTTCTACCCCTGGGGAGGAGACTGAAAAACGTCCTAGGCCCAGACCAGTAGAGACCCCCTAATGGGGAGAGGCGGGATCATTCAGAAGGACCCATCCCTGAAACCCAGGAACATGTGCCTGCCTAGGCATGAGGATGAACCAGAACAACAGAGGGTGATCCATCTGTGCCCCACTTCTCCACCCCTCCACTAGCCAGGCTGGTAAGCATCAAGTAACAAATAACAGCAGTCCACTGCTGGGGAGGGGGAAGAACCTGGAGAGAAGCTCTCTGCAAGGTGAGGTGCAGAGGCAAGACCTAACCCGGAAGCACATCAGCACCAATGATATACACAAAGTAAGCTAGAGCAATTTGAAGGATGTGATGCTTTGAGGGTAACCAAGGCAACAAGACCCAGACTCAGCTAAACTCTTGAACAGAACTCAACTCATAGAAACAGAGACTAGAATAGTGTTACCAGGGAATGAGAGATGGGAGAAACGAATAGATGTTAATCAAAGAGTACAAACTTCCAGTTATAAGATGAATACAGAGGTTTAATATCAACATGGTGATTACAGTTAACAATACTATACTTGAAATTTGCTAAGAGAATAGATCTTAAATGTTCTCACCACAAAAAGGAAATGATAATTATGTGACATGATGGAAGTGTTAGCTGAGGCTATGATGGTAATCATTCTGCAATTACATATGTGTATCAGGTCAACATGTTGTATACCTTAAACTTACACAATGCTCTATTTCAATTATATCTCAACAAATCTGGAAAAAAACAGTCACAAAAAGAAAATATTTAAGGAAGAACTTATATGACTATGTTTTATTTATTTGTAGTTTTAATATCTAGGCTCTTTTCCACTGAACCATCAATTTTTGATACGTCTATTAGGCAATTCCTTAACATATCATACATTAAATAGTTTTAATTTCAAGTACAAACCACCGATAAATTCAAAGTATAAAATTTTAATTTATCTACTATCTGTTTTTATTTTAATAGCCTTATTTCCATGTCTGTATTTTTTTCTGCATAAACAGATTCTAACTTAGCAACTTTCTCTGATACCAGTGTGTTTTCTATGATTGCTGAATTCCCACAGGCTTTCATCATTTCTCTTTCTCCTCGAGATCAGGGTCTCCAAAGTTAATGAAGTTGACTAACCTTTTATGACTCACCAGCCTCAAAACTCAATTTTTTTTTTTATTACTCTCCCTTTCTACCTTCATCTTTCTCCACTGACTGAAACATAGTCTCAGAGGACTTGTGTTTCTAGGCTGAACCCACTTATATAAAAAAGTAGGTTTCTCCAAGTCTAATTTCCCATTAAAGTTACACAAACCAAAATAACCTACAAAGGAGTGAATCACCTGTGTTTAAAATACATCAAATCATTTTATAAGTTGATTCTATTTATACTTTTAGCAATTTGACCTGGAATCTTAACTCTTTTCTATACAAAACCAGGTCTTCCCAAGCCTGTATTTTTATGACAGCATCTATTTTGCGTTTTCCAGATATGATCTCTAACAATGGGACCACCTAAAGAAAACATCGCTGGCAAATGACCAATCCTGTTCTTGAATAAGATACATTTTTAAAGTTCTGTTTGTTATTAATGCACTTAGGAAGATAAGCCAAGGAGAGTGTGTATGGGGAATTTCCTGAAGACTTTATTATGAAAATTGAACATAAGAAATGAAGTAAATATGTTTAGATTTTGATGTTGATCATGCTTTGGATAAGAATGTACAATGATTAGACATCATTTTTTAAGTATCATAATCTGACCACAATGTTGATTTTATTTATTGAATTCTAGAACATTATTTTTAAAAGTAGCATACTGCATCTAATCCAAGAAAAAGTCCATAATTATAAGCCAAAAATTCTACCTCTCCTCTTTCACACACATGTTTTTGTTATAGATTGTTAGGCTTGGCTTTCTTCTAATGAATAGTAAGAGGAAAAGAGATGATTGCATATGATCTTTATAAAAGAACGTTGCTATATTCTTTTTCTTTCTTTTCTTTTTTCTTCTTTTCTCTCCTCTCCTTTCCCTTCCCCCTTTGCTTTTCTCTTCCCTACACAGAAACTGAGGCTTACAAAGGTAAGAGACATGCCTAAAATCTCTCAACTAATTAAGACGAGTGCAAAGACTTTTTAAAAATGTGCAGTTTAACTCTGGAGCCCATGCTTTAAAGCACTGCTTCACTGCATGATGTTGAAGTGACAATGGAAATAGACACAGGATTGCATGTATATCTCACTCTTTCGCGTGATTGTTTGAGATGATTCTTGTCCCTTAACCTAAATGCCTTAAAACTTATGCCTTCAAAGAAACAACCCAATATAGTAGCTACCAGTAGTCAAAGTATGTTCCAAGAAAGAATATGAACAACATATCTCTCACCTGCCATATATCTCAGAGGAAACCACCAGAAATGTGAGGGTAGTCTGCCTTAGAACCATGGGAGTACTGCTTTCTTTCTTTAAAGACTATATCTAAAAAACAGACTTTCTTTCTGGTTTGTAAATGCTTTGTTGTTAAGCATTGTATTCAGTTGGACCATAAGAGTAGATTAAATTTGATTAAAATAGTCAGTTTTTAATTTCTTTTGTTCACTTATGAGCCATCTGGAACAAATTTCAAGGAAATTAAAACCTTAAGTATAGTTTGACGTTTCAACTTAGGTGAATTTAAGACTTTTTTGCCAGTTTTTCAACAAAGTGATTGTAGTTTCACTAAGGATGAAAGAAACTAAAGATGATATGGCCCAGCACTGGTGTGGTAAGGGAGTGGTAAAGTAGCTTTCTTATAGACTGACAATAGTGCTAACTCAGGAAATTTTTATAAAAATCAACCTGGAAAAGTATGTCAAGAACATTACCATATTAACACTGTTTGATCCAATGATTCTACTTCTAGTGATCTACTATAAGCAAAACCACTGGTATAGACAAATAGTTATGTACAAGGCTATCATCACAATGGTATTAATAATCAAAACCTGGAAAAAACCTAAACATTTGATAAAGGGGAATTAAATAGACATTGCACACATCCATATAATATGGTGACATTGAAAGATTTTTTAAAAATTGCAAATCCAATCCTATAATATGTGTGTATTTGTGCATATAAATATGGATATGGGCAAGTATGAATGTATGTATAAGCATATATGCACAACAACAGATGCCGATACTTACTGAGAGAGCAAGACAGAAAGAAGACTGAGGGACTGTGGGTGATTTTTAATTATTTATCTGATTTTCTAACTTTTCTAAATGAGCACATGTTATAGATAGGGTGATCTTATATCCATTATTTCCTAGAAGAGCTGTCGTTTACCCCAGAGCAATTACTTTTAGTGCCTCAATTTACTAGGAAAAGTGTCACTGGACAATAAATTGCATGGTCTGACTAAGTATAATTCAGAAAAAAAAGGCTTAAAAGTAAGCACAAGGTGGCGTACAATTGAACTATGAGTACTTGTACAAGAAACACGAAGGATATATAAAATTTAGCCCAATATCTATTATACACAAAACGACTAGAATTTTTAATTACACAGAAAGAATAAAGGTTATAATATTGATACAACCTATGTGGACAGTAACATAATTTGTGAACAAAACCTATTCAAAAAATAATATCTGACGTTCCAGCAATTGCATATGTAACTGTAAATTTCAGAAACTTCTGAGTAAGCAAGTTTTTAAAGATTTTCTGAAGTATTTGGAGTAAGAGTCTCATAATGTCAACAACAGGGATTATTAAACTTTGCAAATGTACTAACAGTAGAATGCCACGTTAAATGCTTCCTCAAAGATAGTGAACTGATTTTTCACCTGAATTTCCTCTAGCACTAATAGAAACATCTGAACCATAACAAACAAGAATTTAAAAGTACCTCAGAGGATAGTTATTCTAATAAATTCTAAGCAGGAAAGAACAAAAAAAGAACATATGATGAAATAAGTATAAATTGACGCAACTTTAAGTACATTTTCTCTACTTCCTGTCACAGTTCTCTTCAGTGAACTTCATAAATAATCCCTGAAATTATAATCTTCTGGGTACCACATCAAACTAGCCTTAGTCTAAGCATTTAGTTCCTACTATTGTTTCACTCCTTCCAATGTCAAATAGCTAACCTCTGCCTCTCTCCTGAGAAATTTAAAGAAATCAAATTTCAGGGATGCGTTTGACTGAAACAATGACTGGCACAACACTCTGGCTAGTAAGTCTGTTCTTTTTTAACAACAGTCTTGGATTAAACATGGAATGGATTGTCCTTTGGCCAGTCGGGAGACAAATGCTCACAATGTTGATGGCCTATGAGATGAAGGGAGCCAGGACACGCAGGAAGGGATGCCAGCCAACAACAAGAACCCCACTGCATGGTGATACCTATTAAACAACATGCACGTAGGTGATTCCTGTTTTCCCTCATGTACTGCTTATTTTTCTTCAAATGAAAAGCCATAGACTATTGTATGAAATGTACTACATTCATTATATCTGTAGATAGTGCTTTTTGGATCCACTGAATTAAGACAGAGATATAGAAAAGGGAAATGTTAATCAAACGCATCCTTTGTGGGGAAAAATACATAAACTTTAAGGTTTAAGGTGATTGCCAATTCACTAGAAGTCAGACATGTGATTCAACAACAGAAGCAATCACAGAAGCTCAACAGCAAAAACAGAACAAGATGAGAAATGATACCTACTGATATTCTGATCTGTGCTTATCAGAGTACGTCGTAAATACTGTGTTCTGTTCTGTTAGCCAGAGATGTAGAGAAAATGGCTGAAAACAAAACAAAAACACAAAAGAAAGCAACCAAAATAAATAACAGCCATAACAACAAAATCCAATAAACAAAGCACACAAAATAGAGAGAAGGTGGACTGATCATGTGTAGACTGACCTATGGATCCACATGTGTTAACCTTAGAGAAAAGGAGACCCAGTGCGGTTATGCAGTTCTCTTCAACAATAGAAAATGCAGGCATGTGGAAAGGAGGCAGTTTTGTCTGAGCTTTTCAGAAGGCAGGCCTAGAAATTAAAGATAAAAGGACATTACATAGTTATAAGAATATTATAGAAAATAGAGGAGTCCAAAATTAAATAAGGCTGCTTTTTGAAATAATGCATCCATCCACATTATTAAAGGTATTCACAGAGATGTTCAATAATGATGCGATAACAACAATAAAAATCAACTTAATGTTTCTGAGCACCTTTGATGTGCCAGGTGCCAACTGTTCTGCACATGATGCTTCACTTACCTCAACTACCTTTTGATATAGGTGTTAATTAGCCCCGTTTTATGCAGAAGGAAACTATCCTCTCCAAGTTTACAAATCAAGAAAAAGTAAAACCCAAGTTTATGGCTGAGTACTCTAATTTTAAAATCTGGTTTCCAATTTCTGGAAGTGGTAGAGAGATGCTACAGGAATCAGTTAAATGGCTGAATTAGACAAATCCATGTCATTTCTACCATTTCTACCAATTCTACCATTCCCTGCCTTAACATTTCTATGGAGGTTAGCAAGTTGATTCAATATATTCTGTAAAATGCTACCAAAGTTGCCCTCCCGTATGCGACCAAAAAGATCCTGCACAACATGAAGTTCCTGCCATGCTTCATGCCCAAAGCCAAGGAGCATCACGCTGAATTAAGGACTGCAAGATATCCAAGAAGGTGGGACTTTATCCCTTGCCTCAGGCAACCTTCAGTTTAATCAAGGAAAGTCAGGGTTACAACCATGTGAGAGAAAGGCAAATCCAGTTTGGTGAGCAAGAGGAAGAAGGGAAGAGTCATGACAAGTTGCTTTCCAGAGCTCTTCTGAATTCTGAATTTTTGCAAAGAGATCCTTATTCAGGGGGGGAAGTCCAGTCCCGGTGGCCTGGGGTGTGTTTTCAGATGCTGTGTTTGGAAAGGATGTCCATGGTTCTGCAGCCAGGCCAGACTTCTGCTGTGGCTGTCCTGCCAGCTGGACGTTCCTTGAGGGGCAGAGAGGGGAACAAGATTGTCTTAAGAAATACTGGGTTAAGGAGGCCCATATCCCTCTTGAACCAGATATTTAAGAACAGAAATGAAAAAATTCTCTGGTGGAAATCAGAGATGTGGACCAGCCCCCGTACCAAATTTCTTTAAATAGAGGCAGTTATCTCATCCAGTGGTGTGCAAGATCCACCTGACTTTGCACCTTTAAAGTAGTGCAAGTGGGTGAGGTACAAACCAGAAGTGGGGGGAAGGTGAAGTTCCTGGGAGCATAAAGAATGACCTAAGTGATGAGAATGTTACTGAACAAAAAGGATTCTAAAGGCAGCAGGAGGGAGAGGGTGACGCCGTGTATTATCAACCTCTGCACAATCCTCTGATTGGTTGATGGTGAGGTAACAGGGTGATGTTTCAGAAATCTCAGTTGTCAACTGTGGTTGACCAGAAGGGTCTAGGGTTTACATGCGGGTGGTCAGAATGCAGTTTACTTCTTCCACTTGGTGGTGGTTTTAGTATCTGCAAAACAATTCAAGGGTACGGCTCAGGATACTACCTGCAGCTCCTGAGGGGGAACTAAAGGTCCTCGACTTTGTTTATTGGCTAACCTATTATTATTTTATCTTGCTTGAATGTTTTCCTTTGTTTCTGCTTTTTCTCACTTCTCTGACTAAATCTGCTCTTTGGAACTTGGGGAGCGCCTTGGAATCTAAAGTTTTTCTACAAACAAGAGGTGGGGGACACTGGGGTCCATCCCTGGGAAGGCCCTGCAGGGTCTTGCTCAGTTTTAAGCGGAGAGAACTTCAGTCAGAAACTGAATTTGCCTGCACTCACCTCTGGAGAAATTGATTGGAAAAAAAAAACAAATTCTGCTCGAATGCTAGATCCAGTCATCTTAGGTGAAAAGAGCTCGAAATGAGCATATACACCATTTGTTGGGACACAGTGTTTTCCTACAGAGGGAGAATAATGGTAAAAAGCATTTTAAAACTATTATATTGGTGCTTTTTATGTTGTCCCTATGAAATCATGTTCTCAGGCTGTTTTTTTCAGCAATTATAGTTGCAAAGAAAAGGAGGTGGGGGAAACTTCCTTGGGAAAGAGGATGCAATGACGTAAATGACACCTCAGCCATAGTGAAGACATAGTGAACGGCCTGGGTCTACAGTCCTGGCAGATTTGCAAGAATAGAGGGGAAGGCATACAGAAATGGTGAGATATATATTCTGGCCTTTCTTCTACGAGTCTCAGAATGGGGAGATCCATTAAAGAGGCAGAAGCCCAAAAATCAGTGTTTCCACCTCTACCTGAGATTCTAGCAGGAGGCATACATCCCTGCTTGCCACACTGTCATTCATTACGTTGGACAGCCATGGCAGAGAAATAAGGGTAAGGGGGTAGTTTTTAGGCAGAGAGAAAGAACCTAGGCTTTTGTTTGTTTTTAGTTGCATAGTACCGTGTTTACCAAATTGGAATAAAATAAGGGTTTTCCAATTAACACATGCTTGAGGATGCATGAAGATAGTTTAGATGAGTTATGAAAAGCAAAAACTGTAAATATTTTATTTGTTCATCTGAATATGGAATATACATTGGCAAATCCATAAATTAATTACTAGAGAATTACTGATAAGTTGCACACTAGATGAGCCTGACAATTCTAGCTTCCTTGAGATTCTAGCATGTTTGTAGATCCCAGATTAGTTATGCTAATTAAACACCAGGTAAAATTATTGCCTTCTTCCTTCCTATGCACTTGCCCTTCCTAGGACGACAATGTAATGGCAACATTGCTTTTAAGTATGTAGGCAAGCTGCCTTCCAGGAGTTCTTCAGTTTTGGTTCTACCAATATTATTTACAACTTTATAGGTTTTCTGCAGTTTTGAAAGCAATACTCACCTAAAATACCTGCTCAAAAACACCTAGGAAGAAAAGCAGTGAAATTGTGACCACAATCTTTATTTCTAGCCAAAAATACACCTCGGGAAAATAATAGTGAATGCAAAATTTGTTGTTACAGCTCCATTCAACACATTTAAACAGTATTCTCTCATTTTAACATTTCTTCTCTGTACTTACTACCCTTGCTCCTATCTATTTAACTCCATTGCCTTTAATTTACTGCATCTCGCTGGACTGTCTGATCCAGTTCTAAAGAAAGGCAGGTAATCTGTATTAGTCTACTACAGAGTCTTCTACTGCTGCCATACAAAGTTACAACAAACTTAGCAGCTTAAATGAAACAAATTTATTTTCTTACAGTAGTCAGAGCCATGTTCCTTTTGGAGGCTCTAGAAGAGAATTTGTTACCTTATTCATTTGGAAGGTTGGCAGAATTCAGTTCCTTGATGTTGCAGGGCTGAGGTCCTCACTTGTTTGCTGTCTAATCAGCTCAGGACTATTCCCAGCTCCAAGAGGCACCTGCATGCTTGGGCTTGGCATCTCCTTCCTCCATCTTCGAAGTCAGCAACAATGGGGAGTCCCTCTCACAATCTGAATCTCTCCTTTCTCTTCTTTCATCTCAGTTCTCTAACTAGCTGGAGTAAGTTCTGTGGTTATAGAAGATCATGTGATTAATTTGGGCTCACCTGGATAATCTCAGATTTTCTATCTCAAGGTCTGTAACCTTAATGATACCTGCAAAGTCCTTTTTCCTGTATGGTAACATAGTAACAAATCCTGAGTCACACATCTTTGGAGAGCCATTATTCTGTCTACCACAGGAAGACAGTGGAATGTTGGTGCTTCTTTTTCTTTACCAGTAAATGATAAATGATGGGGCTAAGAAAACATTGCATTTCCAGTTCAAACATGCTGCTTTCATAGTATGATGCTGATGATAACCTACATTTTACTGACATTTACACTTTCCCCTGCCTTTAAAAGCATATTCTCAGCCTTTTCAATATGTCAAGTTAATCTGTTAAATCCACATATGCATCTTCATAAAATAATCTAAGAACACCACTTCCAAAGAGGCTGATTATTTGCAGTTCTTATTTAAATGATCTCAATTTCATCATTCCATATGGTAATGCTTCAAGAGACAGTGATTTTTCACAGGTGGATGGTTTCATGGTTGGCATCAAAAGAGGGCTCCCTCAAGTCCAAATGGTGTTTATAGGGCACTGTAACTTTAGGTATGTCAGAAGCATCCCAACAAGCAGAATTATTACTATTGATCTGAGATGGGTGCTATAGGGCACCACCAACATCTCCTAACAGAAACAAAGGCTTTATATTCACAACTGCTAAGAGTGCTGCAGGAAGACTGCCTTCATCCTTCCCTAGAGACTATCTAGCTACTATGCTCAAGGTGGAAAGTCCTTCTAAGGTCATGCAACATCCAGTGATTGATTACCATGGGGTAGAAAGGCTCAGCCCCTTGCCCAGCTCAGGACAACTCTGAAGTGCCATTCCAGCTCCAGTACTCCTGGGACAGCAACACAGGCTTTTGTTGGGGCTAAATCATAGCTCTATTTCTTCCTCTTCTTAATCCTAATTTCATCCCCTCCCATGTCTACAGGAATTGATCTCAAGCATGTTCCCTAATAAACTTCTTGCATGGTAAACTGTCTCAGATATTGCTTCTGATATAAGACAATCTGCAACATGCTCAGAGCTTTATTAGCATGAAAGGTTATGTGGATCAACACTAGTCTGCATGGAAATGAAAGCAAGTTAAAGTCATCTCAAGTATTAAAAAATGAGGATGAGGATGACAATGATGATTTTTTGAAAACACGAGTAATCACAGAGTTCATATTACATGATATATAATAACCTAATAAAGCAACTACATTTTTGTAAAAAGATAAACACAATTTGGTAATTTATCACAAAGGTTTGTTCTCTCATATTCTCTCCATAGCTTGATGCAGATATGTCAATGTCTTCATTATCAGAACGATTCTTTAATGTTGTTGTTAGATCTGTTTTAAGAGTTATATTATAGCCAGAAGGGCATAAATGCCATAGTGGTACAAAACATTATTTAGAAATCAATCAGTCAGAGATATTTTGCTCAATTGTATTAGATAATGCACAACATGGTAGGCATTCAGTGGGGTTAACACAAAGGCTTTTAACCTGCTAAAGAGTTTATGATATCTTACTACTTTTCAACAGAGAAGTGTCATGATCCACATCATGTATCCATAGGACCAACCTGAGAACAATGTACAATGTCATCATGGGAAAAAAGACAAGAGAGGTAATGTAAAAAGCTAGGACACTGTTGCAGCTGAGAGATACAGAGGAAATGATCTAGGAAAGGGAGAAAAAGCAGATGTGGAAGGAACTGCAGCAGGAGAAATAAGAGGTCTTGTTTGATTGAATGTAGGAGGCAAGTTGAAGAGTTATTACATAACTTTGACTTTTTTGGCCATAAGCGACATGGCAAACCATGCTTCCTACAGAGGTAGAGAAGTATGGGAAAAGCTGCTTGGGATAAAAGCTGTTGTATTTGGTTTTGAATATATGCAGTTACAGATTGAAACAAATCTGGGAATGAAACAAGAGAACTATTTAAATAGCTTAAATAGCATTGTACTTAAGATACTTCATGGATTTAAAGCAGAAACAAATAAATGAACAGTACAGATAATTTAAACGGAGGCGGTTTTTCCCCTACAATTGAGTATTCAATCAAACCTCTCAGAGTAAACAGAGTAATTGATTTTAATGCTTTCTTCAGTGTAATGCAACTGAAGAAATTCAACTAAATATAGCACTAATATCTTCTTTCAAATGTCTTTACAAATAAGAGAGAGGGATGGTATAATTAATTCACAACAGTAGATAATACAAAAAAGCAGCTATCCAAACACATATATTAGGCTTTGGATATGTTTTTGTAGTGGATAGTGATTGCTGTTCTGGAACTGAATTACATCAGACAGAAATCAGAAGTCAGTAATGAGGACCGCACTAAGGAGAAGCTGGTGTATCAGATTTATTCCATGCAAGCTCTTCTCACTGGCTCTAGACCATGGGACACAACCAACTGGACCCAAACTTGCCCAGCCTTTCTCTGTGGAGGGGACAGCGTCATCAGTGGGCAGAAGGGAGGAGACGCAGGGCTCCTAAGCCCCTGCAGCTTTGGCTGTTTGTGATACAACAATCCTGATGGGGTTATCATTTTACCTTTGTATTATCTACAAAGCAAGCATGTGCAAGTCAAATCACTAGTATAAAAAACTGAAAGGAAAAGGTTAAACCATCATAATTACAAAATTTTCCTAAGTGACTTTTTAGAAAATTAACTGAATGCTGCTAATTATAAATGAGATTATTTCACTCAAACAGGCTTAGATGGCATTTAACATAAAAGTTTATTATTCAAAATACTCTATGTATTTTAAAGTAATAGTGCTATAATATAACTTTATAGTATTATACTTAGTTCTTTAGAAGAAAAACATTTTGATTAATTTCTTAAATACATTTTTAAAATTCGATTTTTCAGGAGAAATACTTATACTTACACAAAATAATACGTTAAATTCAGTTAAAAGTAAGTTGCACTTTTTAATATTCTACCTCTAGTTAGATTTTCTCACCTCCTCTGCTTTCCATTTCCCTTATTTTCCTAGAATAGGTACAAAATCACGTATGAACACACACACGTATACAGACACATACTCCCTGCATTCAGGTGGATGTGGACATATATGGCAGACTATAGCAGTGGCCATGACTTTCCTCCCTCGATTAACTGATTATTTAAACTGAGATTGAAAAGGAAAGGGGAACAGGCTCAACCTTGAAGTCATCTCCAATTGATCTCTCTCTTCTTCCCTCATGCAGACCCACTACATTTGCTTTAAAATAATCCTTCTAAGATTTATAATTGATGAAGGAAGTAAGAATCTAAGAATTAAGTAGGTTTTGCTTTATATTTCTTTTTAAATCATCTTCCTTTCATAAATGAGAGTAAATATTGCAGAGGTTGATAACATTTGCCAAGGGCAGGCACCTAGATGTCATGTGATTATCACTCACCCATCTTCGATTACAGATATTGAAGGAAAGAGATTCTTTTATAAATTAACTATAAAGGGAATTGGTTTTCTCTCTAACTTATTTGTTTAATGCCATTTTGGCATTAACTCATGCTATATTATGTATCAGAAAATAAATCTCTGACTTAGCGTCAATGGTAGCCTTTTTGGTGCACAGTTTCTTGAGAATCCCCCACTGGACTCCCCTTGGTTATATATTGCCTGCCTGGAGAAACAGATTCTCTTTTCAGTTTATTGACATTATTTTAAGTACCTAAGTTGTCCCTGGATTTGAATAAGTACATATATATTAGACTTGTTCAGAGATTGCTGGTACCTCATGTATTTTTCTCATTTATATGACTGGCAGTTAGGCTACATTTTCTTGTCCCTTACATCAAAGTAGTGCCATGTCACCATTTCTCACCAACAGAATGTGAGTGGAAGTGACACACATCATTTCCTGGCTGACATGGTTATATGCATGTGTGCTTTCTCCATGCTCTTTCTCTTTCTTTTTCCCATTAATCAGCTGAAGAGAGAGAACTTCAAGCGTATAAGAGGTCAAAGCTACAGCCTGGAAGGACCCCAGGTCCCTAGTTTACTTTATAAAGCAGGGAGACCACCTTTCTGACCTGCACATGACTGAGGTCAGCAAGAAACAAATTTTACTATTAAGCATTAAGATATGGGAGATTTTTTTTCAACACTTAAGGAATTCAAAATAAGATAAGCATGAGCCTATCTACTACATAAAATTAGAAAGATTCAGTAGCACATAATAAACTGAGCTTAAACTGAATATTTAGAAAAAGAATTTTAAATTTCTGGTTTTTGTGTTTCAAACACTCTCAATGGCTCTTACTTTAATATTTGGCTTCCTTCATCATATAGATTGGAGCTTTTAATTTGTTTTAAATTTCTTCCTATATTCCTACCTGTATACTACAACTGTCAAAGAACAAATCAAAAAACAGTACTGAAATTTCCAAAAAGAAAAAAAAGGATAGAGACATTCCATGAGATTTTCTGATCATGGATATGCCAGAAAGAATGAGTGACCCAGGTACTGAAATTAATAGTCCCCCCAAACAATTGACAAAGTTATCTTAATATACCAAATCATTATGGGTGTCTTGACATTTTTGATAGTAGAATAAAGTCAAAGTAACCTTTGTAAAGATTGTTATTACTGCACCATATAGCGGGTTCCTAAGTAAGTAAAAAATATTTTTTAGCAAAATTTTTTATGATATAAAATTAAAGATAATTTCTTAAAAATCAACATTGAACCTTTTCTGGTGACTTCAGGCCCTCACTATACAAAAATCAATCTTCTCCAGTTAATCCATCTCTCTCTAATTTTTCTAAACCAATTTTTAAAATTATATGCAATCAAGTATATTTGTATATATTTCATATGTGAGTCACATATAACACTTACTTCTTCAAACAGGCTTTCAACTACTCTAGAATATCTAGAATCCAATTCTTTGTATTCTCTAAGGCACCGAGCAAAATGATGGACACATGATAAGCATGAAATAAACATATGCTTGTTCTTCTTGCAGAATAGGTGATTTTAAGAATTGATTCCTAATGCATAGCATTGATTACTATTGTGATGGGGTACACACGGGGTGTCATTTTTCTACCACTTCTTCAGCAAAAGATAGAGTCAACATGGTGGAATGCTATTTGTTTAAAGAAAATCAAGAGAAAAATTGGCCAACATTGACCAGTTTTCAGTAGCCTAATCAGCAAAATTATTTACACATAACATTGAAAGTAGTAATGGGAGAATTTATTTTCCTAACTTCATATCTAACATTTTAAAATAACATAATGAGCCACGAAAATATGAGTTGTATTAATATAAAATAAAAATATTTTAAAATTCTTGTTTCTACCTGACCAGTAGTCTAGACAATCATACATCTATTTAGTTTCTATAAATATTTTAAAACATTCCTCTAGCAATTCATGCCTTTTATCTAACTAGAAAAATACTATTATGTCATTTTGTAGCTTCTCAACTGTCACTCTTTAATTGTCATTATTTCTTCTTGTTGAGTCTATAAAATCCTAGAATCCCAGAGAACATCAAACTATGGCAGAATCTAGGTTAAGATAAAATTAATTGACCATTGGCAAGACTTTTGTTGAGAATATATGAATATTACCACTTTATGGAGAAATTATTGTACAATTCACAATAAAATTTAACTAGCTCTCTTAATCTTACATTTTCACTAACACATATGGAAGTCCTTTTGATTTATACAATTATATAATAAAAATAAACTGTAATTAAAAACTAATCAATATTGAGAAAAAACTTTCTAATTGAAAAACCATAAGCTTATATATTCTTTAAAACATATGTGTATAATTTCATGATGTATCTTGTCAGCCCTAGGTATGAACTTTGGGGAGCACCTAAATATTTGTTCAGTACTGACAGCTGTAAGGGGTTAGGAAATGAATGCTCAAGAGCATGAAGGTTAAAGGTATTCACTAAGTAAGTGACCAAGTTCGTTTCTATAACTTTTCAAAGACTCATATGTTATATGTGGTTCTGTTAAAGTATTATGTATATTCCAATCCAGTAGTCCTGCTAGAACCTGTGCCAGATGCTTCCATATATAGGATCTTTTTCAGGAATTCTCAAGTGATGGGCCATGGCACACTGGTATGCCATGAAGAGATTAGAAGAGTGCTGCCTAAAATAGCCACCCCTTATCCTCTGGACTGCCTGGAGGAGGTAACTGTAGGCAGAGTCCACAAGATCACTTGGCTCTGCTTAAGTAGCTTCATCTGGATTCCTCAAAGGACTGCCCAAGTGGAACAGGTTCACGGGCATGCCCGTCAAACCCCAGTGTCGGTGAGTACAATGAGGAACAACTGTCTGTTGCTGTTCTGTCACGAGGTCTTGAGCATGTTTAGATTATTGTAAAGTTTGGTACACACTGCACTAATACTTTTAGTTTTCCTTGTCATAATTATATTGCATAGGATTTTTGCACCATGTCAAGTCCTAAATAGATGTACACAAACCCCAGTGTGTCATACACATTTAATATTCCATGTATGATACTATGTGAAAAATATTGGGAAGTCTATAACTATTTTTATACTAACAACAAACACATATATTAATTTACTTTAACATTTAAATTTAAAGGTATGAACTATAGGCATGTAAGAAAAATTCAGATCCACCACTATGAGTTGATAATTACCTTAAAGTTTAAATCCTTAGTGATCAATTATTAGAACATCATACATACATGGCACTTCGTAGGTCTTATGCCTATAGTATCATTCTATTTTATAATTATGAAAAAGGTATTATCCTTATTTCACAGATATTGGAACCAGGTAATTTCCTAAAATTATACAGCCAATAAGTAGTAAAGCTGAAATCTAAACTATAGTTTTTGCTAACACTATATATTCTCTCCAAATCCTTAGCTAAGTTAACCTAAATTTCTATGTAAATATTATGAATAACTTATAGCATACATCCTCATCATAAATCATATAATAAAGAACACATTAATGAGCATCACCAATCCTTCTATTAAAATTTGTTTTGCAGTTACTTTTTTTTTCTATAAGATTGGTTTCTGTCAATTTAATCTTCCTACAACCATGATCTCTCTTATATCACCAACTTTTAGAGATAATAAATGGTGAGTTAAAAGAATAGAGGGGAAATCTGAAATCAACTAAGTTTGGTGCCTCAGCTAAATCAAGAAATTAAATTGAGACAATATCTGTCACTTCTAATGGACAAGTTCATGTTTTTAAAAAAGTGAAAAACGTATTTGGCTTTTTGCCAAAACACTAGAAATCTGAATTATAACTCTGATCTCTTGATGCTGTCTACAAATGTTTACAGGAAAGTGTTTTGGCATGGCAGGCGAGAATTCTACCACTGAACCACCCATGCTACAGGAAAGTGTTTTGAATCATCAGTTTGGTTATCTATTTCTAAAAGCTCTTCTTGATAAATTATGACCACAATTGACCAGGCTTTTCTCATTTCTCTGTGCTGTTAGTTTTAGTAATCATTTTTCATTCTCACTGGACCATGTATAAAGTAAATCTCAATTATTAAATTGCCGAGTAAGTATCTACAATATGTTCCTTGGGAGCCAGAAGATAAATTAAAAAGAAATGCAGATCGCCATTATCTCCAGAGGAGACCTGACTTGCCCAAAGTCACATAGTAAGTTAGTGAAGACTTGTTTAATGTCACCTCTCTTAATACTATATCATTGTTCTTGCTGTCACTAGTGAGAAAATAGCTTCCCCAGTCTGCGAACTAGACAGTATGGTTTACTGAACACTTAATGGGATTGAGCATTAAGCTAACATTCTTTCTCCTTTCATAACAAGGTTTGTGAAATAGAGCCTCCTCCACTAAACCCTTCTTGATTGAACAGAAATGAATACAAATTGCCTTGCCCTACTTCTAATTCCAGAGGGCAGCCTGTATTTCCACAGTGCAAGAAGTCTTGGGAAGCTCGACTAAGACTTTGAGTAACTGTATTACCTAATACTATGACCCCTGACTTCTCTGAGCACAACCTCTTGAAAGAATTCAAAATCTTGGGAAGCAAAACTTCTAGTATTGTGTTCTTTCTACTACCCTACACAAACATCTGATTTTTTTTTTTTTTTTTTTTTTGAGGCAAACCTCCACATCAAGGGAGACCAAGGAACATTGAGCTATTCTACCTGGTGAAGTAGCTTGACCCAAGTTGGCCCTGGGAGAAAAATCACACCTCTTGGTGCAATAAAAACATATATAAACATCAGCAAGAACCAGTCTACCACTCATCTTACAAATGGAAGAAACAGTTGCTCACAGAGGTTAATGGTTTGCGCACATAATTTTGTTTACAAGAACTAGGAATACACCTTCCTAACTTTCAGAAGGTGCTCTTTTATCACAGCACAAGTTTCTTACTGGACATGTTGCTGTGTTGTACACAACAAATGCAGTAAAGTGTATATTCGAATGCAATTAACTTTACATTTCTATTGACTCTGCTGATTAATTTTCAAATGTTGATTATCAATTCCACAGTACATTTGGGACATGGCCTTTGCAGTTGAAACTTCTGAGTTTAGATTTGTCTTCCTCAATATTAAGTACAAAAGCGCCCTTGCCAAAAAAACCAGCTAGAGACAAAACAGTCTGTTGGTAGCTACACAAATCAGATAAATACTATTTCTATATATAGTCTGTGAAAAGATATACGACAGGTATAACATTTGAGCCTTCGTTTACAAGATCAAAAATGTATTCTTTTAATTGAGTGCCAGACACTATTTATTGTAAGATACACCATTATTTTATACAATAAGGAAAAACAGAAATACTAATACAGCTATGCATCAATGCTAAGATGCAAACAACAAGACACACAGTTATTTCAGAGATAATAAAATATGAAGAAATGTATTTTAGAATTTATAAAATATGCTATATCTTTCTCTATTTTAATATGGGTAGAGATAAAAAAGTGGGGGAGAGATTGCTCCATACCAGGCACTAGGTTCACTGACTTTACAGGTATAACCTATTCAATACTCACGACTGTCCTTTGAGTTAGGTGCTATTGTTATTCCATTTAACAGATGAAGCGGCTGAGACTTGTTCAGTGATTTTCCAAGATCACATTATTTCAATGAAAATAACAAGTACCTGTTATTAATCATTTGCTAGGTGATCATAATTTTGACAGGTGACTCGTGGTAAATCAAGTACTGTCCTCTGGTGCATTACATCTTGTTGAAGTAGCCGATCATGCACACAGGAAACAAACAACAATCCCATGTCTTCACAGTCTAGTCAGGTCATCTAGTCCGGTCATCTAGTCCATGATTATATAATGAGTTTTTGCCTAATGCCCTTTTATGACCATAAAAGATATGCACATAATTTGTCTAAACCAAAACAACGACGTGAAACAAAGATTTGCTTCAAAGGACAGAAAATCAAATAGAGCCCAATTTTCATGCCTTTACAAAACTATAGTGAAAAAAAAAAAGTGAGCGTGGATTCTCATATATTTTTAGTACATTATTGTTTCCATATTTTTCCTTTTTCTTCTGTCTCCCAGAAACACAATAAAGTCAGCTAAAACTTGAAGAAAGGGAAAGCTTCAGCTATACACAAGAGATATTCAAATCTCTTCATTTGGATGATTAGGGAATAGGGAGGTTTCTGTTTTGTTATGTTTTTTTCTCTTAACACCATAGACAGTTTTTAGCAAGTTCAAGTTAATTGCGTTTTGTGCACTACCATTCATGTGGTATTTGTCAAAAAAAAAAAAAAAAAGGAAGAAAGAAAGAAAAAGAAAGAAAACTCGTGCGCACACACATCAAACTAGTATGCATGCCAGAATCTCACAGTGAATTCAAACAGAATTGGGAGCTTTTGCACTAGGGAACATATTTACTGAAGTGGAAAGTACCCTCTGTGTGAATAAGCTTCCCAAAAATATCTTGGCATAAATGTGTTTAAACTCATTAGAATACCACACTCTATGAATTCTCCATGCTTGTCAAGTCCCTCAATCTATACTGCAAGCTACCGCCTCAAAGTACCACTCTATTTTATGATACTTGTTTTTAACATGCAGTCAAAATTTCAAAATGTAATCGATATTTTAAAATTCAATAATTGTTATGTAAATTACCATTTGCTAATGTCATTATGCTTTCTAATAGTTTTAAAATCAGAACTTCTCTAAACATCAATTTACTTTATATAAATTAACTCTTTATATAAATTAACTTTATATAAATTAAATATAGCTTAAATTCATCCATTAGTCTTAGTTTAGTGGTGATATAAATTATTCTGATTTCTATTTGTCTTACCACCTAGGGATACTTTGGAAGTGAAACATCCCCTCTAAAACCAGCTTGCCTTTTTTTTTTTTTTTTCACTGAATAAAACCATGTATTTATGAGAAATGGATAAATAAAGATTATGTTATTCTGGTCAGCTCATGATGTTCTGTAATGGAAACTGCAAAATGTGGAGTACAATTAGGGAGATGGGCTGTAATGCTTTCTCCTCCACTTTCAAATTAAGTAAAAATTAAAAAGTAAGTGAAAACATTATGAGGATTATAATTATCTCTTTCATCACGGTGGGGAGCATTTCAAATCTGGCTGGTAGAGGCTAATTTTGTTGGTATGGCAGTGTAGAAGTGGCGTAAGGATGGAAATGCAAAATCATAACCAAGTACTGTGGAACTGAAGTCTAGGATGATGGAAGCGTGATTCCAGAATCATGATTTCTTGAAGCAGAAGCCAAGATGCTAGGCCACAGCCACGATCAGACTCTGCCATTGCAATAAGAAAGAGCAGAATAAAAAGGGAAAACACAAAAGGCAGAGACTTCGTGTAAAACTCTCTCAGGAATAACCAAGAAGAGTAGAAATACAGTGAATAAACAAGTTTATACTGTATAGCACAGGGAACTATATTCAGTATCTTATAGTAACTTATGGTGAAAAAATATGAAAACGAATATATGTTTGTTCCTATATGACTGAAGTATTGTGCGGTACACCAGAAATCGACACAACATTGAAAAATGACTATACTTCAATAAAAATGTATGTATTAAAAAAAGAGAAATATAGTCAAAAAGTGAGAAGAGTCAAGAAAAATCAAGAAGGAAGGAGAAGAGGGACTGACGTATAGCCTGGTCTTTTCCTAGAGTTAAGATTCAGTCATCTCTTAAGCCTGATTATCTTGTTATGTTACTAGCAGAAACCTTATGAAAAAATCTAATTTGTTAACTTGTTTATCAATTGCTTATTGAGTCCCTATTATTTGCTAGGCACTATAGTTCTCACTGGAATTACAATTCATGATGCAACTATCCTTTTAATAACACAGGTTGCCATATTTGGCCTTCCAAATGACGAAGAGAAACATGAGGCCCAGAAATGTCCAAGCACTGAAATTATTAATAAAACTAGATCACGTAGCAAGAGTTTCCAGGTGCCACAATTTTATTACCATATTGTTTTAATATGAAATCTTTGCAGAGAAGGGAGAACATGATTTTATCAAATAGCTTCCAATTATTTTACAATGAAAGGGTTTTTCTTTTTGCTTGGGTGTATGAGGAGAAGTTCTGGATTAACTTTTAATATGCTAAAAATATTCAGAACATTTCTACTTAGGAATGGACTCAAAAGCTTGAAAAGTTAGAAATGTGCAGATGACGGTGCTATATTGATGATTTACTCAGTTAAGTTTTCTTATTCTTACTGTACCCCAACCATTATTTATAAATTCCATTAACAGACTTTTTTTGTTTCTTTTTACAAACTAGAGCATTAAAGGCAGGCAAGGCAAAATTTTAATTATCTTTTGTTGCAAAGCACCATATGTTGCTGCTTTAACATTAGAAAAGACAGTGAAGAACGTTCAGATATTAAACAAAACTTCTATAAATTTAGCTGGGGTGAAAAAGTTAACCTGGTTAACACATTGCAAACTGAATCAGTTTATGACATATTTATCATGCCAAAATATTTGCCACTCAACATAAGCACCCATCAATGAAAAGGAGAGGTAAGTTTATCATTTTAATATTCAATATAATTATGTATCCAGCTGTGGCCTCAAGAAAATTTAAAAACTTTTCTCATGGGAAAGAGGAAGAATGTAGGGGGAGGGAGACATGTGGGTCCTGTTACAAAGCAACCAGATGTTTAGTCTGGCACTTTGCATAAAAGTTAAACAAGCATTAAAAATATTGATTGTGTGTGTGCACTTTGGATAAAACTAGTTTTAAGGCTTGCATTATGATTTACTTGATCTCTTGCAGAGAAGAAAGATTGAGTCTTAAAGATTTTAAAAATAAATATACATCTAATGTTGTTTTGGGAGATGTAATTCCCTATATGCATTTTAGCTGGAAAGGAAAATATGAAAGGGTGTTTCCATTATCTACTACACAGTAAATGATCTCTGTTGTAAATGCTCCTTGTGTTGTAAATAGCTGTACCTCTAGTCCTCAGGAAGAAACAGCTGAGAGTCAATGAGCTATCAGGCACTAGCTATGCTCTAACAAATCGACAGAACAGCATTTGTCCAAAGGCAGACAGTTTTCCGTGACTTTCTGTCATGGAAAAATTTCTTAAAAAACAGACTGTTTTGGAAGTTGGAAATCATGTTTTTGTTAGACCCATATGAACATTATAGTCAGAATAGCAAAGAAAAGCTTGTCTTGAGACTCAGTCTAGATGAAGAATCATGAACACCATATCCCAAGGTATTTTAATACCTCTGAATGTTGCCTTCTGAGGACTTTTGACTCAAAGGCACTCTTGGATAGAAAAAAATAGTTATTTCAGAGTTACTGGGTTTTTTTTTTTTTTTAAAGAATTACATATAACTGAAAAAAATATTGTTTTGTTGACAAAACTTATTAAGTTTTATTAAGATATTTTTGAACTGCCTAGACTTGTAGCCAGGAAGAGCACTTTGCTTTGCTAAATAATTCATTTGATTTGAGTTTTACCCCAAATTCTGGTTTTCAGTATTTCAAAAAATATTTAGCTTCTCTTTAAGTCTTCTCTCTGTCTCATACAGTTTTCAACTTGTGGTGACTACAACTTAATGCTTATCTTTTTACAGACATATATATGTAAATTATTGTGTGAGGAATATCTCATGGCATGGTTAGCCCATATTTAATACATGGTAAATATTAAATTAGTGAATTATATCTCAGTTACTTTTTATAGTCCGTATTTTGTGCTTTCTCTACTGCCCGAAGCTCCCTCTCCTCTACTTTAAAACTCAAATATCCACATTCTAGTCTTTAGCTACAGAAAGCCCATTGAGGCCCCGCTCTGGCAAAATGGTTTTCTGGCCAAGTTTTCAATGTTTCTATGCATCAGAATTGCCCTTATTCTGTCCTCATTTCTACTCCTCTCCACTAAGTGTCCCATTTTCTTGATGAAAGTGGAGCTACCTACCACAATAAATTAATCTCATTAAGTAGTTAACTCACTCACAGTAAAGGGTGGATGATTAATCATGAATCCCTCTTGTTGAATTTTTATCTGAAATGAGTTTATTTCCAAAGCCATTTTGAACTAGACTGAGTATAAAAAGTGTTTATGATGGAAAATCTTTTTTTCAAAGGTCCTTAAAATTAAACTCATAAGCTAATTTAATAATTTTAAAAAAGTATATCTCATAGATTAAGAGATTTTTAATGGTTTTTGATTCCCTGTATATTTCCAAATTACACATGATATAGATATGCTTGTGTCTCTTCTATGCTTAGTTAAGTTTGGGGGGAGGTTTTTACTTATTGTTTTCTCTAGTTTTAAATTCTATAAATATTTGAATGCTATAAACTTTTCAGTTCATTCAGTCTTGTTCATAGACCACTGGGATTCTTTTTTTATAAGAAAAATTATATAAACATTGTCCTGTTACCTTAAGAAAAGATACTACAAACCAGGCTGAACTAGGAGAATCAAGAACTTCCTGACCCCACACAAGCCTAGCAGGCTGCTGTTGAGGGGTGGGACACGTGTGTGGAAAGCAGCCGCACCTGAAGCACAGATCTGCAGGGTCTCCTGAGAGCTAAACGTGGGACAGTGACATTGCAGAAAGCCCTCTGGTGCCCTAGGAACCACACTAAGCAGAAAGTAGCCAAGCCAACCACAGGAAGACTTCTGCTTCTACTTAGAAAGCAGAAAACCACAAGAAATGTTACTCCCTCTCTAACAATGAGAAAAAAATCAAACCAGACAATTTGCTTAATCTGATAAAAGTCAACAATTAGGTGGCTAAATTATTTTCAAGTTAAAAATTGAAGCAAGATAATGTTTCAAGAAAGGTAACTATGAGGAAAAGTATAATATTAAAGTCTTAGGAAATGTCAAGCTTCTGACAAAAGTCTTTAAATACTTTATTTTTAAAAAAATTTTAAATGCTTGTATGTTAATGCAACAATGCTATGTAATAAATGGATGGCATTCCTTGAATGACTGAATTCCTGCCCTCCAGTTGAACAGTAAACATTTTTAGCCTTTTGTGTCTGTTACCAGACCATGCTACTGGGTGTTGACATTTCTTCAATGTCTTAACACAAGTGGTGTCAGAACTCCTCTGTTATCAGTCAGTCAATCTGCTTACAGAGTCTTCTGTCCTCCCCTGACATTCTCTAAGTTAATTTGTAATTCATAGTCTACTAAGTGAGAGCCAGGCCACAGGGAACTGGACACCTTCCTCATGGTTTTCTCTAGCAATGCCCCATGGCAGCTATACTCAGGAGATGCCTGTCTATGTGACTATCACTGCCATGGATTAATAGCCATCCAAAGTCAAAGCATATTTCAGTGTGGGATATAAAGACATCTCTTGACTTATTGACTTATTCCTGAGCTTTGAGAAAAAGAATCAATCAGTACAGGAAGTAGGACAGAGAAAATAAGGAAAAAGAAGAAAATATCACTGAAGATTTGCACAAGTTCAGTTTTAAAAATAATGTTGAGTTCACTTAGAAAATATTTGAATCAATATTCTTCAAAAATAGCTGTAGTATTTAAAGATACTTAGTTCATAGAAATGAATGAGAAATTAACCACTAGGAAAGGGTTTAAGATGGCGGCACAGGAAGATCCTGAACTCACCTTCCCCCATGGACACTACAAACGGGCAACCACATATGGAATAATTCCCTCCAACAGGGACCTGAATGTTGGATGAACAGCATCCCCACAACAAAGGGTAAGAGGACAGCACTGAGATGAGCAGGAGAAACAAAAATACAGTCATACCAAGGAAAAACCACACCTCATCCAAGGCTACCCACACTTGGGAAGGATCACAAAGACAGGGTTATTTTTCCTGAGGAGTAAGGGATTTGAGGTCCACATCAAAAAACCCAACATTTAAAATCTGCACAGGAGAAACGAGCCCCCAAAATATCTGTCTTCAAAAACCAATGGGGAATGTGTCTAGGAAAGCTATAGATCTACAGGGAACAGAAAACCCACTCTAAAAGGACTCATGCACAGACTCATTTGACCAAAACACCAGATTGAAAAGTGTTTGCACCTTAGGTGAAGAGGATCCACTTACTATTCTTGAAGTGTCTGCTGAAGAAGCAGGAACCATTTGGGTTCTCCCTGAGGACAGAGATCCTGGCAGGCACCATTTTGGAAATCTCTATCTAATCTATTAGCACCAGTGAGCATGCCCTGCCAATAGTCCCACTCACCACTGCACCTTGGCCATGTCTCACAGTGGGCCAAGTGATAACCTTGCCTTTGGGGCCAGACAACTACCATGGGTGGGCCCACAGCCTTCCTGGGTACCAGTCCTGTCACCAGTATGCCACAACAGCAGTCACAGCCTCACCACAACAGGAAGGTGCATGCAAGCCACATAAAGGACACTCCTTGAGCACATGTCCCTGGTGGCCAGCAGGATTGTGCTTCTCAACTCCATAGGGCATCCTCTACATAAGTCACTCATTTCAAGACAGGGAGAGGTAGCTGATATACTTCTAGTGTTAAACAGAAATAAATATAGAGAATTAGGTGAAATGTGGAAACAAAAATATTTTCCAATCCAAAGAACAAGAACTAAATGAAGCATAGATAAGCAATCTATTTAATAAAGAGTTCAAAATAATGGATATAAAAATGCTTACTGAACTTGGGAGAAGAATGGATGAATGCAGTGAGAATTTCAACAAAGAGATAGAAAATAAAAGAAAATACTAACCAAAAGTTATAACTGAACTGAAAAATACACAATGGGGTTCAACAGCAGATTCTATGAGGTAGAATAAATAAATCAGCAAGCTGAAAATCATCAGCTGCAATGAAATTCATCCAGACAGAGCAACAAAATGAAAACAATCACTTAAAAAGTAAAGATACTTTAAGGGATCTTTGAGACAATGTCAAGTGGAAAAACATTTGTATTATAGGGGACAAAGAAAGAGAAGAGAGAGAGGAAGGGACAGAAAAATCCTTTGGAAAAAATGGCTGAAAATTTCCCTAATCTGGAGAAGAAAATAAATATTCAGGTCTGGGAAGTCCAGAGCGTTTCAATAAGATGAACCCAAAGAGATTAAACACCAAGATACATTATAATTAAAATGGTAAAGAAAAACAGCTTATTACATAAATGGAAATCCCATAAGGCTATCAATAGATTTTTCAACAGAAATCTTACAGGCCAGAAGGCAGCAGCATAACATTTTCAAAATGCTGAAAAGAAGAAAACTCTACCAACCAAGAAATCTCCACCCAGCAAAGTTATCACTCAGAATTGAAGGAAAGATTAAGAGTTTCCCTGATAAGCAAAAGCTAAAGAAGTTCACCACCACTAAATCAGCTCTACAAGAAATGTTAAGGGTACTTCTCTAAGCTGAAAAGAAATGGTGCTCATTAATAAGCAGAAAACATATAAAAACAAAAATCTCACTGAAAAAGTTAAATCTATAATAAAGGTAGTGGATCAAAAACTTATACAGCAAGCATGAAGGTTAAAGACAAAAGTAGAAAGTCAACTAAAATTATAATAATTAGCTAAGGGGTACAAAAAGTAAAGGATGTAATATATGTCATGAAAAGTATAAAACATTAGGAGGGGATAAAAAGATAAAGCTTGGAATGTGTTCAAATTTAAGTTGCTACCAACTTAAAACAGATTACTATCTACATGGGATGTTATATGTAAACCTCATGGTAACCACAAGGAAAAAATTTATAGTAAATACACAAAAGAAAATAAAACAGAAATCTAAGGATAACACTATAAAACCACCAAAACAAAAGGAGAGAAAAAAAAGAAGAAAGGAAAAGACAGGAACTACAAAAGCAGCCAGAAAACAATTAACAAAATGGCAATATTTCACACTTAGGAATAATTAATTTAAACGTAAACAGATTGACTTTGATTGGCAATCAGAAGACATAGAGTGACTTTCAAACACATTTTAGAAAGCCAGCATTACAAAGATACCAAAACCATACAAGGACACCACTAAAAAAGCAAATTACAGGCCAATATTTCTGGTGAATATAGAGAAAAAAATCCTCAACAAAGTACTAGCAAGCTGAATCCAGCAGTACATTGAAAGGATCATATACTATGATCAGATGGAATTTATTTCAGGGATACAAGAATGGTTCAATATCCACAAATCAATTAATATGATATGTCATATTAACAA
Organism: Camelus dromedarius; assembly: GCF_036321535.1. Taxonomy (NCBI): domain Eukaryota; kingdom Metazoa; phylum Chordata; class Mammalia; order Artiodactyla; family Camelidae; genus Camelus; species Camelus dromedarius. The sequence continues at coordinate 21,744,310 of NC_087439.1, forward strand.
AATGAAGGATAAAGATCATATGATCATCTCAATAGATGCAGGAAAAGCATTTGACAAAATTCAACATCCATTTATACTAAAAACTGTCAAAAAAGTGGGTACAGTGGGAACATACCTCAACATAATAAAGGATATATGTGACAAAACCACAGCTAAAGTCATGCTTAATGGTGAAAAGCCAAAAGCTTTTCCTCGAAGATCAGGAATAAGACAAGAATGCCCACTCTCACCACTTTTATTCAATATAGTAGTGGAAGTTTTAGCCACAGCAGTAAGACAATAAAAGGAACTAAAAGGCATTCTAATTTGAAAGGAAGAAGTAAAACTGCCACTATTTGCAGGTGTCAAGATACTATATACAGAAAACCCTAAAGAATCCACTAAAAACTGTTAGAAATAATAAATGAATTCTGTAAAGTAGCAGGGTACAAAATCAATAAAAGGAAATCTGTAGTATTTTCATATACAAATAGCAAACTAGCAAAAAAAGAAATTAAGAAAACAATCCCAACAACTGAATCAAAAAGAATAAAATACCTAGGAGTTAAGTTAACCTAGAAGATGAAAGACCTGTACATTGAAAATTGTAAGACACTAATAAAAGAAACTGAAGGTACCAAAAAATGGAAAGATATTCCATGCTCATGGATTGGAAGAATTAATATTGTTAAAATGGCCCTGTTACCCAAAACAATTGACAGATTTAATGCACTCTGTATCAAAACGCCAATGGCATATTTCACAGAAATAAAACAAGTAATTCTAAAATGTGTATCAAAGCACAGAAGACCCCAGATAGCCAAAACAATCTTGAGAAGAACAAAAATCATGGTATCATGTTCTCTGATTTCAAATTATACTACAACCTGATAGTAATCAAAACAGAATAGTTCTGGCACAAAAACAGACACATAGATCAATGGAATATAATTTAGAGCCCAGAAATAAACCTACACAAATACAAACAATTAATCAATAACAAAAAAGCAAAGAACATACAATGATGAAGCGACAGTCTCTTCGGTAAGTAGTGTTGGGAAAACTGAACAGTCACATGCAAGAGTCAAACAAGACTACTATCTTATACCCTACACAATAATTAACTCAAAATGAATGAGCAACTTTACTGTAATACCTGAACCCATAAAATTCCTAAAAGAAAACAGGCAGTAATCTCATTAGCAATGTTTTTGTCAATCTGACTCCAAAGATAAGTGAAACAAAAGCCTAAACTAAAAGGACCTAATCAAACTTAAAAGCTTTCGCACAGAGAAGGAAACCATTAACCTACTAAATTGGAGAAGATATTTGCAAGTCATATACCTGATAAGGGATTAATATCCAAAATATGTAAAGAACTCATAATTCAACAACACAAAGCCGCACAACCCAACTGAAAAATGGGCAAAGAATCTGAATAGACATTTTTCCAAAGAAGACATACGAAACATGACACATGAAAAGATGTTCAAAATCACTAATCATCAGGAAAATGTAAATCAAAACCACAATGAGATATTCCTATGGACTCTTTAGAATGGCAACTACCAAAAAGACACACAAAAAAAATAACAAATGTTGATACGATATGGAGAAAAGGAAACTCTAGTACAATGTTGGAACTTGTATTTATCTGAAGAACAAGAAAATAGTAATTTGAAAGATACATGCACTCCTGTGTTTATTGCAGCATTATTTACAATAGCCAAGATATGGAAACAACTCACGTGTTCACTGACAAATGAATAAAGATGTGGCATATACACATACACGTATACATATATAGTAGAATACTATTTAGTCTTAAAAGTAGATGAAATCTATCCATTTGCAACAACATTGATGACCCTTGAGGGTATTATGCTAAGTGAAAGAAGTCAGTGCAGAAATATCATATGATTACACTCTTATGTGGAATATCAAACTAAATAAATAAAAAAAGAAGCAATCAACCAACCAACCAACAAACAAAAAATCTCATAGACAGAACAGATAAGTGGTTACCAGGGGGAAAGAGGGTTGGAGGTTGGGAAAAATTGGTGAAGGGATCAACTGTATGGTGATGGATGGTAACTAGACTTGTGATGGCAATCACTCTGTAGTTTATACAGATTTTAAACTATAATGCTGTACACTTGAAACTTAAAAAATAGAAAACCCCTACATTTATGAAAACTTCCTTACATGTACAGTTACACATGTTGTAAGGAAAGAAACCATTTGAGAGAGAGAATTTGTAAAGACTACCCCCAAACTTAGTTATTGAATTTGTAAAGACTACTCTCAGTTATTACCTCTCTTCACTGAAAAACAACTTGTCTTGTTTCTGAGCCAAACATCCTGTTTGACATGGGTTTTAGTAAAACTTTCTTAATTTGTTAGGTTTGTTGGCGGGGGGAGGTGGTTATTGGTTGTTTTCTTGTTAATTGGTTTAGTTTTATGAAGAACTTTAGTATCATGTGAGAGATAACAAATTTATTTTAATTATTACTTCTTAAAATGGAATTGTTTATACTTTTAGTTTATTAAAAATCACAGGAGAAAACAGTTGTGTAAGTCAAAAATAAGTCACCATTATGCCTTTGTTTATAGAGATGACCTTATTGCCTATTTTGTGAAGAGTCAGGCTGGGGGATGTAAGCATATTAAAAAATACTACTAGACTAAGGAGAGTGACTAGTACACCTATTTCATCAAGCAATAGTAACTTGTTTTCTTTTCTTCTAGAGAAAATGAGGCTTATTTTAATCACATTGCATAAAGCAGCACTGAGATTTGTTTCAAATTACTATCCTTATGTGTTACTTCCCTAACAAAACTTTGTAAGATGTACAGGAGATGAGGAGAGATGCCTGTCAGATCAGTGTCAGATAATTAGTCTTATACCTGGCCATGAAAACTGTTCATTGGTAGTTGATTGATTAGCTTTTCATTTCCCACTATGTACCTTATGTCTGTAAAAAGAGATGATTTTTGATAAATCAGATGACATTGTTCTATCAACTTCACCTGAATAGAGAACCTAAGAGCACTGCTCCCCATTGTCTTTCTGTGCCTAGAACTGAGTCCAGTTGAGTCCAGTAAATCGTGAATCTTTTTTTTTTTTTAATGAATCATTAAGTAAACAGTTGAAGATGAATTCTGCAGTTACTTATGACACCTCTCAGGACTGCCCTGTGCTACTGTTGATTACACACTTGAAGGATGATCCCGAATCCCCAAGTCCTCAAGCAGCCCAAAGAAACCCCAGTCACGCACATGTGTGAGAAGGGCCTACAAGAGCCTGATGAAAGAAACTCGTGAACATGAAGATAAATGCTTAATCTTCTTTGGCAGGGGATTTGCACATTGATCTGACAAGCATCTCTCCCCATCTCCTGTACATCTAACATTTTTTTGGTTATAATTTTAAAGGAAAGTGCCACACACTAGTTCTAATTTTAAAGGAGAGTGTCATATACAGGTGACAAGCATGCTGGGATTTTGATGAATTTAAAATGTTAATATACAGAGAATAATGGAAGTTATACAGTAGTTAGAAACTTGAGCCCTTATTGTCGCTCACTCTGCAAGTCTAATCAGATGACGCTCCTCAGATTATTGATGTATAAAACGAGATCTTGCTACTATAGTTACTTTTCATGTGTGAAAATGTTCATCATGATTGAGGTTGAAGTGAGTGTCATATAATGTGTAATATGCAATTAAAATAAGATGATGTCATGAATTATCTAACAATTTTTAGAAGCTCTATTCATGATTTTTTTCTTTCCCTTTATTTCTCTTAAAGGAATGGCATATTGTAGATATAGCATCTTCTACTCCATTTAAAATAGGCAATGTTTTAAGTATCAACACGTGAGTGATACCAAATTAAAAATCAGACAGGTTAATTACTAGATATGAATAATGAAATTATGGAATAGAGGATTTTAAATACAACTTTGCTTTATAATGCCTCTACAAAATGTATGCTTAAAACCCAATGAAGAAAAACTATTATGGCAACATAGTAGTGGCAGAAACATAATATTTGAATCTCTGTGAATCTAATGCCTAATGAAGTGCAACAAATGTAGGAAACAAACTTACAAACTGATCAAATTAGAAATTTCTGTTCATCAAAAGATCACATTAAAATAAACAGGAAAGTAAAACACTGAAAGCGGGGATTTATAATATGTATTCTGAAAATAAAAGCTTTTCAGAATACATAAACAGCTTCAGCAAAGTCGTAAGGAAAAGAGCAACAATATAATAAGTAAAAGCAAAAGACTTGTATAGAAATTTCATAAAATGAGAATATCCAAATGGCCAATACAAGTCAAAGAAGTGGTTATCTCTGGGGGGAGTGGGGCAGAAGAGGGGTCCTCTGGAGTTTTTGGAATATTCTACAGTTACCTTTAGTGGGTTCATAGGTTCATGGATTGCACACTTTAGACTGTAGACCTTACCCATGTTATTATATGTAATAAAATAATTTAAAAATAAAAATTACATCGAAATACAAGATTTCACTTACAAAGGGTGACAAAATTCTACAGCTCTAATAGAGTGTTCTCTTAAAGGATCTCTGAAACCAAAACTCTCATGTATTGTTAACAGGCATGCAAAATATCATAACCCCTATGGAGAATAGTATATCAGTAACTAATTAAATCACATATAAATTTAATTCAGCTATCCACTTTTAGAAACTTGCCCCAACACTGCACTGATAAAAATATGAAAAGACATGTGCACTAAGCTATGCATTGTACTCTTTACATAATAACAAAAGACTGGGGACAATCTAAGTGTCCATCAAAGGAGGACCGAATAAATGACGCACATCCAATCACTGGAGGACCAACATTCCATAATCCATAAAAGGAAGAAATAAATATACAACCATTAAGATTGATATACAGTATATACTGTAAGGTTTTGGTTTTACTAAAGCATGGTGAAAAAATATAAAATGTCATAGCTTAAGTAAGGGAGAATAAACATCTATAGTTGTATTTGCATACATATGAAAACTACAGATAAATTTCCCTTATGGAAAGACAGCATGATTGTCTATGTAGAAAAATCTTAAAGAATCTACACAAAAAAGCTACTAGAACTAATTAACAAGTTGAGCATGTTTGCAGGACAAGGACAATTTATAAAAATTAATGTATTACCCTATAACAGCAATGAAGAGTTGGAAAACTGGAAATAGCCCAAGTGTCCCTCAACCTCTGAATGAGTTAAGGAAAATAAATGATGGTGCAACTCTATAATAGAATGCCACAAAACAATAAAAAAGAACGTACTACTGATGTATACAATAACAATGATAACTATCAAAAGCATTCTGGTAACTGAAGGAAACCTGCTTCAATAGCAGCATACTACGTGATTCCATTTCTATGACATTCTGAAAAAGACAAAATGATACAGATAAAACAGATTAGTGGTTGTCAGAGGCTAGGAGTACTTGTGGGTTTGAATATGAAGGAGCAAGGAGGGACTTATGTGGTATCTTGACCATTGTGATTACACAACTCTATGAGTTTGTCAAAACTTGAAAACTGTACACTAAAAAGGGAGACTTTCACTATGTATATGTTACACATTAACAAAAAAATTTTAAATGATGGAAGGGTCAACCATTAAGTAGTGAAAAATAATTATACTCACAGATAGCATAATGGTAATGGGGTGGATTGGTCAGGGATAGAACATTTTCTCTAAAGCCTGCAGACTCTTTCAAAAGATTTAACTGGTTGATTTTTATTTTTAGATATGATTTTAAACCTATGTAAATATTACACATAATTGTAAAATAAAATGACAATTTAAAAGCAATTTATAAAATTGATATAAAATTAAACAAACCTGTCATAAACTAAAATAATAACATAGGGATTTTAAAACAAAACAAAAAGGCAATCTGCAAAAATTCTGTAAACTATTTTCCTTAATCATGTCATTGACAGTGTCAATAATCTTGTTATTCAGGGTTAGCTCTATGTGTATTTTGCAACAGAACAAATGAGTAATTATTTTTATTTCACTGAGAATCAAGATATTTTACATGATTGAAAGGAGTTTTATTCTCAAAGAAGGTATATAGTGGGATGTCTCCAGTGTAGAGGTTTTGGTAGGCAGGTGCAACAGAAGGGGAGTAGTACATGGATGTTAATTATAGAGGCAAAACCATAGTAACAGGAGATAGTGAAAGATTAGTTGTGCAGATTTCCTGCGTTAGTCAGAGAATTAATAATTTCTAAGAAGCTTCATTTCCTTACTTAGAAACAGTACTTAGAGACATCAATTTGGGTGTAGAAGATGCCCATTGCTATTTTGTTTCTATTCCTGCTCAGTCAAAAGAGCTAGAAATTGTGTAATTTAAAAATATATAATGCATCATGAGTTAATATTGATACTTTTAATTCAAATTCAAGACTACAAGATTATTATTTAGTCTTTAAGATACTGTGAAATGAAATAGATGGGTAGCTTTCTAAGGTGTTGCTTGATACATACAATAAAATTTTCTATAACTAGAAACAGAAACTTGACTCTAGTTATCACAGTGGGAATCTAAGCCTCTCACCTGGTTCCCACATCTAAACCAGTTATTAGAACTACAATCTATTGACTGAGGGAGAGGCGAGGTCAATTTAAGGAATGTAGCCACAATTTCTGCTATAAAAATTTCCCCAGAAGGCTATGTATCCTTTCATCAGAGAGACTATAACCTAAGAAAAATTCAGTACCCAGTAAAAACTCATATTTTCTTAGATACTAATTATGAATTTATTGTTAATATCTAAAAAATCAAAATAGCAAGTGGTCAGAGGGATTATGTAGATCAGATAACCTATTGTATACTTGAGATGGACATACTTGGCTACTAAACGAATTCCCATATAACTGAGATATTTTGGTGGGAAAAGCCAGAAAAGCCTTAGGAACTACCCCTGGCACCTCCATTTCATTCCCTTTTGCACCAAAACAAAGAGGCAATGCCTACCTCATGCCACGGGGACATGCCGAGATGAATGCATCAACAAATCCTTAAAGGATTCAAGGGTGTTAATTCTTATCACTCCTCAATTTATCTTTCCTTGTATCATGGAAAACTGCAAAAATTCTTCATGGATTTTGATTAAAAAGCATGTATTACTGAAAACTTAATAAAATGGGGAGACCAGTAAAACTTGCCACTCCAAGTATGGTATCTTTACTAGATCAATTCACCCACCATCAATTGACTTGGCAGATTCTTTTGTTTCTTGATTATAATTAATAAAGGCTATCAGAAGCAATCCGCCTTACAAAATGGAGAAAGAAATTACTTTCAATGTCCTATCTCTGAAATACCATGTCAGCTTTTCTGGTCTCTGTAGAACAATTTTCCAGAAGAAACCTAATGTCGTGATATCTTATAAAACATCAAGATTATCCACTAGATAAATGACATTATATTAATCGGACTGAGTGAAACTAAGTAGCCAGTACACTGGGTGCCATATTAAGAGACTTACATGTCAAAGGGAGTTAAATCCTATGAAAATTCAGGGTCCTGTCATATCACTGAAATTTCTAGTAGTCCACTGGTCTTCAGAAGGCTGGAATATCCTCTCTAAAATAAGTGCTACTGTACCTTGCAGCACTCACCATTAAGACAGTGTGGGCAATTCTGGGTTTTGCCCAATTGTATTTAAGTATGCAACTCAGAAGGCCTCCAGTTTTGAATGGAGCCCAGGCTGAGAGAGAGCTCTGCAGAGAGCACAGCTGTGGTATACGATGCCTTGGGCTTGAGCCGTATGTGCCTGGCAATCAATGCAATTCTTTCTGTCCTAAAACCATTCTCCTTTTGGAAGCATCTCACTGCCCAGTCCCTGGCCCTTGTGGAGACTGAATGCCTGACCATGGAAAAGGAGGTAACCATGCAACCTGAACTACAAAGCAAGAACCATACTGATATTGTTTGAGATACCTTATCCTCCAGCATTCAACATGGCATAGCTAATCACTGAGTCCACCCTGATCATCTTTGTTAGTTCTTGAAAGCACATATGACCTGAGACTGGCTCTATGTCTGTTAAGCCCTTAGTGCAAACCAGGTCCTGAAACAACCCCAACTGATTTTGTTTTGTTTTGTTTTTTGTTGTTTTTTGTTTTATTTCATTTTCAGTGGGGGAAGGGTAATTAGGTTTACTTATTTATTTTACTGATAGTACTGGGGATTGAACCCAGTACCCCCTGCATACTAGGCACACACTCTACCACTGAGCTATATCCTCTCCTCTTCCAAGTGATTTTTTTACTTTCAGCCTCCCTGAGATGGAGAGCATCTGCTGCCTAGCAACGTCAGTAACCACAACCCTCGTATACCTTGTACCACAGAACCCTGGGTATCTGCATGAATCAGTTCAGTCTGTTACGTGTCAGCTGGTGAGAGGGGAAGGCGAAAAACAGCTCATCTTCTTCTACTGATTCCTAGCCTTTCATTTCTCCTACCTCTAACTATGATGTGCAAGAATGACCAATAACCTGTACTATGTGACCTATTGAGCACATGCACACCTGTGCAAGCATGCACACACACACACATGCACACACACAAACAGCAGGATATTGCCATGAAATAAGCAGAAAGTCATATCCTGACTTTTGTGTGTGCAGAGGTGGAGACTGAGAGGAGAGGTCCTACCTGCAACATTTCTTCACAGGAAGCACCATAACAGCTGTATTTCTGGCCAGTGGGGAAGAATCTATACACATTTCAGTCCTCAGCAAGGAATTTCCACAAAAGGGAGTAAGAGCCAGCTCTCTCAATGAACAGAATGTTGATTAAAATAGAGAATGCAAATAAAAAAGCAAGAAGGAAACCAAATCTGTTTGTTGGAGGGGAAGAAGGAAACAGGAAAGATGAAAAAGCTTTTCTTAGTTCATGACTACAGGAGAAAGCATTTTGCAAAATTCTTTAGAGTTATCTTCTATTCATATAAATTGCTAACTATCGATTGTACATAGACTACCAACTAAATTAGGCATATTGATGTTATCTTCCTCTTCCAAACACAGAAAGTGACAGAAAGGTAAAAAAGGAAATTTTAAGATATTAACCCAAAGGATGATGAGAATGGGGGTAGGGAACAACCATGGATGAAAATTCTCAGTCAAGTTTTAGGAAGAAGATGGAAAAGTGGTAACTGACCACACAGATGAGACAGGTGAATCTACGTGCCTCCAGAGGTTAGTATCTTCAAGAAGTGAGCCAGAGAGCTCTGCAGAGCAGCTGAGGGTCTCAGAGCTTGGAGACATTACAGGACATGTTAGCAGGAGATGACAAGCAGTGCTTGGCTGAGTGTCTCTGCACAGTGTGTTTGGCCCTCCAGAGCCCTTCCCTAATGCATGCATGAAATGACTGCTACTCATCATCACTGCTGCATGAAACAGGATGCTTTATTCTGCAAAGCAAATGGAGCACAGAGACTTGAGGTCTCCAAGCACAGGGGAAGGAAGAGGGGAGACAGGGGCAGAAAAAAAAGGAATTTTTTGAAAGCTTTCACTGGGAACTGTGGACCCTCCACAATCTCCCCCAATATTTTATGGGAAAATTGCCATCCAGGCAAATTACAAGCCCCACCCCAGCCCACCCAGGCAAGAGATAGGAGACTTTGCCCTAGAGAAATTAAATGACCCAGAGAAAAGATCTTCAAACTAAAACATATCATATTTCATTTATTTCAAGTGTCACCCAAAAGTAATCTTTTCTTAACATATCTGATCGATGACACCGAACACATAATTCCCAGAAGAGCACACTGACAATGCCACTGCCATGTACTTTGCATTTGCTTGCTCTGCAGCACCAACTCACTCTTGCTCTAAATAGGTCCTAATAAATATTTTCTGAATCTATTAAGAAATTCAGCCATATACTTGTCAAATCTCAGTTATCAAAAAATCACAAAGTGCTGGAAGAAACTTTTGTAAGTCAACTAATATGTTCCCTGGGCACGATAACTTAAACAGAGTTTTTCTCTCATATTTCTGTACAATGTCAAGATAGAAGTGAACAAACCCAACGGAACTTTAGAGGCCTTATATTTTTGCTTCAGTGAAGCTAAACCAAATTATTTAATAGCTTAAAGTCAATCTCCTATCTTTTCAAAATTTCAGCATCAGCATTCATGAAAGGTTTTAGTAGAGTTTCAGACTAGGGACTTAAAAAGACACTGGTAGTCAACTATGTATCCATGGAAATAGGAAATGAGTAGACTTTTTGATAAGATTTTGCTATCTTTGGGATAGGTCATAATGACACCCGGTGAAAGGAAATGCAGGACAGAAGAGGGCCTGAAGCAAGCCCGTCCTCATTAATTTGATCTCGACTCCACTGCTCTCAATTGTCATTGGTGCTGTATTTTTCAACCCTCCAGCTCTGTTAGAAAATGTCTGCTTGTTTATAAAATTCACTGAGAGTTCTGGGCTTTCACAGAATATTTTTGATAACTCACTTCCTATTCACAGGAAAGAGTTAAGGAAACCTTAGTGAATTAATTTCTTGGTTACAGTTAATGTTCTAATTTTCAGGGTAAGTCATTGTGCTTCTTCTCACTGATCTCCTTAGTAAAGCAGCCAGCCTTTTCATGTTTTTCAACTTTTATACTGCTTCATTGACTCCCATGGGGATTAAATAATACAATGTGTGTCAAGTGCATAGCACCATACCTGGCATGAGTGAGTGCATATTCACGGGTAGCCGTTTAGGTTGTTATATCATTATTGCTATTAACTTGCAATTTCAAGCACTTTCCATTTAAAACCTTAGAAAACACCCACACAAGTATTTTTTCTCTATCAGGCAAATAGTTGAGAATCATTAATAATCAAATGTTCTTCCTTCTTCTTGACATGATCTTTCTTCTTCTCTCTTCTTTTCTTTTTGAGGATAAATATAAAGTCATGAAGACTCAGGGTGAAATAATTAGTTTTGAGAATCCTCATTTTCTTCAGTCAGATTGGCTTTTAAAGTAATGTCAGGTAAAGGGTTAATTCCAGCTGGGCTTTGTTCTGCTTGAAAAATGTCTATCAACAAGTACCTCTGTTCCCTTTCATTCCTTAGAAACTGATATAGAAAAATGTATACCTTATATTATTCAATTGTATCCATTTTTGACTTAAATATCTGCTCATTAAGCAGTCTTAACTGTAACTGCTAGAATATTTATTTGTTCTCTTGCTAAATTCAATTTCTTTTATAGAACTAAACACATTAAATTTCCCCTGTCTTCTGTAATTAGAGTTCCAAACATCCATTGTGCCTTAAACACATCCCTTTATATTTATTTTCTTGGAATCCCTTCTTGTTTGTATTTGTGCTTGATTTTCACATTTTAATGAAATATAATGAACACATATTAATTTATGCCACGATGACTCTTGCAGACACCAGGCTGATTCTCAGTTCCGCCTTGTTCTCGTCTAGTTTTCTTGACATGCATGTGCAATGAACAACGTTATTAATTTAAAACTTAGTTAAATCTGGAAAATGACCAATGATAACCAGCCTCTCCTTTTCAAGACCTTCTCAGACTCACAGATAGAATGTAATAAGATATGTATCTACCACACACACTCACACATACAAGAAGCGAGAAAGACAGGGAGAGGGCTTGTTTATAACATTTACCAATGCATATTGGTGACCAATTAAATTTAAAATGTTAAACAAAACACATATATTACATTAAAATATCAGAAGAAAACTCAGTGCAGACTTTTTCATAATTTTGAAGCAAGGAAGTAATTGCTAAGCTTAACATTCATGCCAATAGTTAGAAAAGATTGACATATTGGATTGCATGAATATTTAAACTGTCTTTAGAGAAAAGAAACATGAACAAAATTAAAATAGGTTATAAACTAGCATAATATTGAATCCCATGTGAGTTTTTTTTTAAAGAGCATTGCTGTTCTTAAAGCAAACACAGCTTTTACAGGAAAGAAACACAGAAAAATTCGTAAGTGAACAAGAATGAAAATGAATAGGCATTTTCCCAAAAAAAAAATAAAAGCCTTCCACCAAATAAACATTAATATATGAACACTAATAAATAAAATAATGCAGAATAAAAATATAATGTAAGAGTTGGTTTGTGTTTGTCAGATTTACAAATTTTTTTTTCAGATTTACAAATCTTAAAGACTATCATTAATACTCAGAATTGGCAAGCCTTCTGAGGAAATGAGACATACTGGTAAAACTTCAAATTATTAAAATGTTCTTGGAGAACAATATAGTATAAGTATCAAAATTTACAATGTGTCTACTCTTAGACTCAGCAATTCTACTTTAAAAATAGATCCTAAAAAATATTAGCGTATGCAGATGAAGAAGAAATGCGTTCACTCAATTTTTTTAAGTAACAAAATTATAAAGCTTGTTTCTAGTAAATTTTTCACGAAGGGCTCATGGGAGCAATATCCCGAGTTCTTAATGTTGAAAATAATTTTTGTGTGACCTCTATACCTTAAGGTTAGTTCTGCTGAATAAAAGATTTTTAGTTCCTTTTTTCCTTTTCTCTTGAATATTCTAAAATTTTAATCAAAGTTCTTAAATATCAATGTTACTACCAACGTGGATAATGATAATGTAATTTCTCTAGATGTTCTTTGCTTGGATAGCCAAATGATTATTTTGTCTTCTTTTACTTTCTTTTTTTTGGGGGGGTTACTGTCCCATGCTTTAAAAATAAAACAAGTTTTGGTAATGACCCATTTGTCCTATAGAATATAATTATTGTACTTATAGAATACAATACACTAATTTAGAAGAGTGAAAACAGCACAGATTTATTACATTTGGTATTTCTATTTCTACTTTGGTGATGTAAACTCAGATTCAAAGTTCTGGTCTAGCTTTCCATCTTCGAAAACCTTGCTCTGGAGATTGACTAATTGTAGAAGAAATTCCAATGTAAAGTTCTGTTCTAGGGAGGAAATGGCATCAAACATCTCTTTTTAAATTTCCTGTAGGCCAACTTGTGAACCTGTGTATATGTCTATGTGTGAAGAGGGGAAGGTCAGCGTTTTTTTTTTCTAATTAGAAGCAAAAAATATTTAATAATAATTAAAAATATTAATTTACGATTTAGCTCATAGAGCTTATTTTATTTTCAAAATATTTTAAATAGCTTTTTTTTTTCCCACGTGGAAGAACTAGCAGTGAATTTTACAGATAAAAGGCTTTGACTTTTTCCAGGACTTTACTTCTTTTTTGGGATCTCTGTGTGTGAAAAACCAAAGGGTAGTGGGACCCTAATTTTGACTAAATAGTATGCTAGGTTACAAGTTTCTACAAAATACTCAGGGCTCCTGGGAAAATGAAAAATATATATAAACAGCATGTCGATCAGTTTGGTAAAAAGAGCCTGACACCAGAGTCTCTGGGAAAAGAGAAAGAAACTATCGATATTGCCAGTGCCCGATGTGCACCCCTCCTTGTTGGCGTCTTATACTTGGCCTGTGCAAAACTGTGTTCCTAAGAGTCAGCTTGTCCTGATTCTTCTAGTTCTTCTCGTCCCAGTTCACGGCAACTCTACTTTTTAAATGTTCACTTCTTTATCCGCACTGCTCTATCTCTGACACTAGTTATCTCATTCATAAGTAGATTCTTACTTCAAGATATATTCAATACCTTGTAATGGCCTATAATGAAAAACAAATACAAAAAGGAATATAAAATAAATAAATGAATCACTGTGCTGCACACCAGAATTAACCACCTTGTAAATCAGCTACACTTCAAGAAAAAGAAAAGCTCTGTCCCGGGACAACTGCCGCTGCCTCCCTGCACGCATGGCGGCGGTGCGGCGGGGCGGCGCCCTCCCGGACCGCGTCCCCTCCGCAGCCCCCTCACTGTTCTCCCTGTTTCTGCCCTCCTCACCCTGCAGACCATTTCCAGTCGAGCAGCCAGAGCTACCCTGTTAAAACATAACTCAGATCTTCCCATGTCTCTCTTCAAATTCCTCAAAATGCTTCCTTCTCACTCACTCTGAGTAGGAGACCAAGCGCCAACGTTGAAGGTCAAGCCCTACCTCATTCCCTCTCCCTCCCCTTTCTGAACTCATTTCTAGCAACTTTGCTGCGGCCTCGGGTTCCTTCAGCTACCTCAGCCTCCTCACAAGTTCTGAAACACTCTGGACACACACGTACTTTTGGACCCTTTCCTTCTAGTGAGAATTCTCTTCCTCTAGATGAGGAAATGTGACTTTTTGCTCTTTTTTCATAACTTTCCTCAACTGACACCTTCCTACAGAGCTCTTTCACACCATGTCTAAAATTTCTCTGCTCAGCCCCTGCACCCTCAGGATATCCTCCTGCTTTCGATTTCTCCCTAGAACTCCTAACTCTAATGCACTATGTGTTTTAGTTACTTAATTCATGCATCGTCTGCCTCACAGTGAGAAGTTCAGATTGAAAGAGTGGGGTTTTGTTTGGCTCAGTGTTCTGTCACCAGTACCTAGAACAGTGCCTGGCATCAGAGGCCCACACTGCATAACTCCATCCCTACTGCATTCCACTTAGGAAGGACTTTCTGGAGCATAAATGAATAGCAAAAGACTGGTCCCCCCAAGAGTTACACCAAATGGTGACCTGGTCTGCCATCCACTAAGCATAAAACAAATGTTAAAGAAATAAATGACTGTATAAACCAGTAATCACAACACCATAGGTATGGAGTTTTGAGAATTTGTAGGGTTTTAGTTGTTGTTGTTACTAAAGACTCGCTGCTAGGTAAAACTATGGCAAAAGTAAAAAGGTCACTGATAGCCAGAGAGGGAGGCAAGGATGGATAGGGACAAAAAAGTAGAGCACAGAAGATTCTTTAGGAGGTGAAATTATTCTGTGTGATACTACAATGATGGATATATGCCATTATACTTGTCCTTAGACTGTACACCACCAAGAGTGAACCCTAATGTAAACAATGTACCCTGGGTGATTATGATGTGTCCAATTTAGTTTCATCAATTGTCATGAATGTACCACTCTGGTGGGGGGTGTTGACAATGGGGGAGGCTATGCATGTGTGAAAGCAGACAGTATTTGAGAAATCTCTGCACCTTCCTTTCAATTTTACCATAAACCTAAAACTGCCCTAAAAATAGAGTTAAAAAAAAAAACCTCACTGCCAAATAATCCATTTTTATTCAGTTATAATCATTCAAACCATCTTTCTAAAAAAGTCATGAATCCAGTGTAGGGCTAAACGTGGAAAATATATAATGTGGAAATACTTTCCAAAATCCAGTAATTCAGAATTCAGACAACATTTTTAGGTTGGAACTGTCTTTCTGATTTAGGTAACCACTCTATATTTTCTATATTTTTCTCTAGATTGAAAAAGGCACAGAATCTGAAGCAATTAATTCTGTTTTATTCCTCCTCATCTAGGAAACATTCATTGAGCACTTCATAGGCTCCAGGTGCAGTATTAGATGTCTTAATGCTTGTTATTTAAATTAAATACTGATAAAAGCTATAGAATGCTGTGTTCTGGTACCAAAATTGTGAGTTATCAGAGAGACTGTTCACGCAAATAATTAAAAATCATTGAAAAATCATTGAAATCTTGAGAATTAAAATTATTTTTCCTTTCCTGAGGATCAGTAATGAATGCAAGGTCCAAAAATATCCTCACTGTCAATGAATATGACATCCACACTATAAAAAAAGAGTGAACACACACTCAATAAATATATTTAATATTTTTAATGTAAGTCCACGTTTGGTTTTGAAAATACAGGTAGATATTTGAGGGAAAAAATAAAAGGTTGCATTCGGCTGCCAATTTCAACCTCAGGGAAACTTTTAAACTAATGGTTACTAAGAAAAGATATCAATATTTTTTAGTATGGAAAATTCTTCTTCTTTTGCTGAATCTATGTCATGCTGTGTATCACTTTTTCAACTCAAGACATCTCAGAGGTAAAAATCTTTCTCAACAGGGATCACTCATGGAGCAGGTAATTCTGAAGCTGTATGCATAAAGCAAGTAATTGAGGAGCTATAAGTATCTGAGTTCAATTCACAGTCAAACCACAAGTCTGCATTTGCATCTTCACAAATTTCAGGATTGGATTTGGGTACCTAATACACACCGTAGGTGTTTAGTACAATACAGTGGTACACAACTCATTTTCTGAATCTCTTTTTCCTTGGGTTCTATCAGTTCATTTTCTGAAATTCAGCCCTAGATAAAGTACCAATCCCTACACTTCTCAATGCATTGTGTTTACTGTGGTAGTTTATTTGCTTGCTTCAAAAATGTCTTAAATTGCAATCCATTTAAAAAAGCAAAGTTAAAATGAGTTATGAATATTTATGTATATTGCATATCATTTTATATTACTACTCCAAGGTCATGCCAAATGGAAAAAACAAAAGTGAGGAAAGTTGAAAGTCACTCCTTCCATCAAATAATCATTGCTTCGCTGACAGCCGAAACTTTAAGTGAAAAATGCAGTCACAAGATGCTAGAACAGCCATCTCCTGTGGAATATGGTTGACCTTGTTCATGCTTTTTAAAAGGAAAATAATTTATAGGTGTATTATTTTCATTTTTTTTCTTTCAGGTTTCTGTACGACAAAAGAGCCGATGCACCTATCTCCAAAGGAAAGAACCAAAAACAGTCAATGATAAGAGTGCAGAGCACATAGGGCACTGTGAAATTAGGCTTCCCACATCCAAGACAATGTATCATACTGTTTCCAACTGCGAGACGGATTTACTACACAGCCCCTGACTCGAGGCCACCTGCATATGGAAGAACTGTACATCTTCAGAGCAATCATTTCTTGGCCAGGAAAAGTTCTTTTCCTTAGTGTCTCTGGATGGTCATTAAGGAGATTATTAAATCCTGTGGGCTGTAAAAGACATGAGCTGCACTAGATGAGTCCTTTCTAAAGCTGCACTTCACCCACTGACCCATTTGGTTCATACAATCCCACAAACAGTTCTCCTGAGAACAACAGTCTTTATTCAGATGAACCAGTTTCCAGTGAAGGACATCATCAGGGAGACAGCCAATCGGCCACATCGAGCGTCACAAGAATACAGCCATGGGGACTGTCTGTGCTAAGCACTGGTCAGTCACAAACACATCAAAAAAGGTTCTAAATGTAACCCAAGATTGAGGTACAAAGTTAGAGTGAGAATCTCCTCAAAGCTTTCATTTTCTTTCGTCCAAAAACAATTACGAGCACCTCTCTATCTAACGGCATTCATTATGCTGCTTGTGTTAGAAATATTGTTGAATACTCTAATAAGATATTTTAAAATGATTTTCTGAAACTGCAATGTTTTCCCACGGAACTGGTGTTCCTGAGAGTACTGTATGTCAACTTTACCTGAAACAGAACCGAAGACTACAATCTCCTTCCCTATCAGTGCATCCTCTGGGTTTTAAAGGAAACCTCAAGAGTTTGGTTTTGGTGGAAATGAAAGGGAAAATATGTCTTTTTGGTCACTAAGCAAACTTGTTCTCTGCTTTCAGGCATTTGCTTTCCCCCAAAGTTAATTAGGACCAGTCATGTCACTGCCTGATTATCTTTGGAGACCACAATTCTGTCTTGTCTGATTTCCTTCCTCTTTGGATGTTCCTGTCTCTTTACCTCAAAAGACGGTGGGCTGGGCCAAAAGACGGGGCCCTGACAATTTTACTGTCAAATGAACCCAGACATTTTGACTACCACTCTCCCTTCCATTTTAGAGAAATCTCGTAAGATATCCAGATTTCCACTCACTCAAGAAAGAAGAAAAGATGCAACAAACTAAGGTGAAGACCAGCAGCTTCCCAGCTTCTTCTCAGGCTATCAGATGCCTGAGGCATGAGAGTGAATGGCTATACTATTTCCACTGGCTTTGTTCTCTCCAGAGGTGAACGATATTTACAGATGGCTCATTGTCTTGCGGTGTAATTTTCTGGACTCTCGCTGGGACTCATCACTGAGATATCATCCTTATGCAAATCTCTCGACTTGGGAAGATTTGTTTGTATTTTTAGTGGTCACTTGTAACCCCATCCTCAGCTCTTAGTAAACTGGTCTGTACGTTTATCTTCTGCCTTCTGGAGTCCTATCGTTCTTCCAGTGCCTACATCAATTCGAAGGAAGACACTCGCACATCCCTTGCCTTGACGAAGTCTTAGAGAAGAGGACAATTCTGACATAGCTTCCTGCATCCTGCACACATTGCCTGCTTTAGCTTTCTCTGGTCCCAGATGTCTGGGTCTTCTAGCAGCAGAGAACACATTTCAAACTCTCTGAGTCTTCCCAAAGAAGAGTCCAAGATAGCGGTAGGCTTGAGGAGTTCAAGGTAGAATCCACTCCCTCCCCCCACATAGTTCTAAAATACTTCTTTTGAAAAGTCTGTACTGGAAATTTGGATTACTTCGAAATCTGATATCTACTTCATTGGCATCTTAGTCTAAACTGAGGGAGAAATAGTTCTGTTCTATCTTAATATCCTGTGTTACGGCTTTCAAACTTGTAAAGATTTTGGTGGGAGTGTGTATTTTGCTGACTCTAACAGACATTTATGAGGCACTTTCCATATTCCAAGAACTATGGGAGGTAACAAGAATGATAACATGATTAAAACCAGATTCCTACCCCATTGTTATTTTTATGATTAATGCAAAACAAGTATCAGAATAATAATCTCACTCTGAAATACTGTTTTCATAATGTTTGATAACTTTCTCAATTTTAACGCTATTTAACAACTTCTATCAGGAAAAAATAACAAAGAAGCACCAGCATAATGTTTTTTCCTGCTGTATTTGATACCTGCTTCCATGCCCTGATCCTCATTTCATAGGGTTAATGACCAAAGAAAATAAGTATCCTTTACAAACCCTCTATGACACTCTCTTTTTACTATCTTTTTTTAAAAAAACTGTTTAGTTAATTTTTACTGAGGTATACTTGGCATATAACATTATATTAGTTTCAGGTGCACAGCATAATGATTTGATATTTGTAAACATTGTGAAATAATCAACACAGTAAGTCTACCTAACATCCATCACCTTACATAGTTACAAATTTTTTCTGATGAGAATGTTTAACATCTACTCCTTTAGCAACTTTCAAATATGCAATACAGTATTATCAACTATAGTTACTATACTATATATTACATTCCCATGACATTTATTTTATAATTGGAAATTTGTACCTTTAGACCCCCTTTTCCCTTACACTAGAATTTCTGTGATTCTTATCTTCAAAATTCTTAGATGAGTGTTTGGACCCACCTAACTCATATTTCTGATGTCTTGTCCCTTACTTACTGCTTTGATATGACAGTGAGTAGCTGCCTACAGGCCCTAAATCTACAGAACTCCTGGGCAGCACAGAGCACGGCTTATATCTTAAATTCCAGATTCCCTCCATAACTTTTCCCAACTTCCTCCCACCCAAACAGGCACACTGTTTCACAAACACACATTCTATATGTGGGAATAAGATGAAGCCCAAACCTCCTTCTTTCTCAGGACCCCACGAATTTAGATATTCCTATTCTCTTGCACCAGTAAGCAAGTGAGAAGCAAATGCTTCAAGATAGCACTTTATGAGGTCTTTGTGCATCTCCTATGCAGACTGAAGTTGCCAGCTTTAGGAAGTTAGTTTAGGAAGCAGACACTGAGGAAAGTTCCAAGAAGGTGGTAATCTGGAAGAAATGCTTTAATGTGACATAAGTTTATATATAAAGAAAAAGGCAGAACAATGTGTGTGTATGAGGAGGACGAGGTTTGGGAGGAGTAGGCTTTAATGAACTCAAACATCTGATTAAAGTCTCTAGTCAATGTTTACTTGCATTTCTATGTTTTGACAAGTATGGGCAAATTATCTCTGTGGTTTTTAGGTTAAAATTGTTTCTACATACTATATATATACTATTATACAAAATGGAGCTATGGCTTAGCTTAAAAAAGCCACTGAGGGGCTTTTTTTTTTTTTTTTTTTTTTTTTTTGGAAAATGTATTTAATCTTTGAGTCTTAGCTTCCTTACTGTTGTAGGAATTGACTATGAAAATAATTATTAAATTATATTGTAAACTCTTGAGCGCTAGAAAAAGATAAACAATGAGGTAGAAGACTGCAAGTGAAACACAGAAGACACTTTTTTCTAATGATTCTAAATACAGAAGGTAGTTTTTGTTAGAAAGAGTTACGGCTGAGTAGTCGACAGAATTTTTCATTCAGACGCTTTAATTCTGTTTACTAAGCCAACATTAGACTTTCTTCAATGAAAATCCCTTTCTAAATTATTGCATTTTAACCAGTTACCAAATAAACTGAAGCCTTGTATTCACAGCCTTCGTAGTATCAGATGGTGGCACCAAAATGGGCCTGCCTTCCCTAACAGTTGAGTTCAATGAGAAAAACTAGCTAACGAAAGGAAATACGTCTGAATCTTTATAAGAAAAACAAGCAACTTACATTTGATATTTATTAAAAATGAATATGTCTTCTTCAAAGACACTTAAGGTATTTTCTGACTTAAATTAAGACAGGTATTGGGATCATCAGTTTTCTAATACTTTCTTACTATGGAAAGTAACAGCAACGTAGATGTGAACAGTAAAGAATATAATAAAACTAAATAGCACCAAACTTGAAAGAATAAAATAGTAGTTAAAAGTAATAGAAGCTCTAAACAAACTGCACGCATTTATTCTAGCTCCTCATTCTACTGATGTCTGTCCATAGACAAAGTATTTATAATTGGTAAGTTCTACTTCCTCATTTCCAAAATGGTGAATACATAATAGAATGTATCTTTATTGAGTTGTGAAACTTGAAAAGAGAATTCATGCAATTAGTTAGG
This sequence comes from Camelus dromedarius, assembly GCF_036321535.1. Taxonomy (NCBI): domain Eukaryota; kingdom Metazoa; phylum Chordata; class Mammalia; order Artiodactyla; family Camelidae; genus Camelus; species Camelus dromedarius. Next base: position 21,765,200 of record NC_087439.1, read on the forward strand.
ATATTACTTAGAACATAGGAAAGTCTCAATAAAATGTTTTGGCTCTTGTTATTAAGATCAGTGGGTGGTGGGTGGCAAAGAAGAAACATAATTAAAATAGAATCAGTAAATCAGTATCTCCTATGCTTACAAAAATTTGCCTCAAGTACAAAGGGTGAGCTTTTATTATGTCAATTTTTTTAAGTAGGGCAATCATCTATAAGTCTGCTATGTGAAAATGAGATATCCATAATTTTATAGAGAAAGCAAAATAGCATAATTAAGAAAATAATTCATATTTATTTTAAAACAAATCTCATTTCCAGTACTATAATAAAATCCCTTTATAAATAGCATCAGGACAAAGAATAAATTTATAAAACTAATTGGCTCTGTACAAGCTAAGCTAATGAGTGTCATGTGGGTCAAATCCTCAAATTACAAATAAATGTTATCGTTTATCAACTGAACAGTTTCCCCGATAAATCCTTGCACAGCTTTTCTTACTTCTCAGGCACATTGTTTTGAGATTTCCTTCTGATTTAGTAAGCTGTATTTACCTGTGTCTGACCTCCCACCTGGTGGAAACTTTTACCTTCGAACAGCAGCTAATTCAAACATTGGATAATGCAAAATGCAACTTGGAGGGAGATAACACTTTAATTACACGAACGCCATCATTTTTCATCTCCCTCCAACAGCTCTACCCCAGGAAAAGTGTTTGGTTCTGTGTAGAAACTCTGAGTGCACCTACACAAAGAAGCATTCATCTGTGTTCTGCTAACAAAGACCACCCTCAGTGTGGACAGCAAGTTTTCTTCTCTGTTTGATTCATGGGATGTTTATGTGGATAATTCTCTTGAAATCCTGCTTGGCTTATAAATAATCTTCTCTGCTCTATTGAGCCATTAAAGCCAGAGTATTAGCACATTTGGAATACACAGAGAGATAATAATGGTGTCCAAAAGAAAGTCCAGCAAAAACGAGTTTCATGAGGATATTTTCAGAGGGATGAAGTAACATTAGCTACAGAGGTCGGCAATGTAAGATTTCCCAAATGAAGATAAGAATAATGGCATCTCTATGGTCTTAAGGATGAACATTGTTCTGGAACATGCATTTTGCACTATATGAAAGAAGAAAGGATCTATGACTCACTTAGCTTCATTTTATTTTTACCCCCTGAAGTATCTTTTGTCCAGATTATCTCACACATTTGTTTTATTTTATTTAAACATCTAATTCTCATGTCTGCACTCCATTCTAAGACTTTCATGCTATCTGACACAATGTACAGAATTACTATGATAAAAAAAAAAAACCATCATAGTGAGATGATGAATTTAGGTATTCTGATCCCTGCTATTAAGGGATGGAAAGAAATTAGTAGGATATCAAAGTTGTGAAAAAGAAAAAAAAAAAAGAAAAAAGAAAAGGGGAGAAAAAAAGAGAGAGAGAGAAGCTAGCTGTAAAGCTGCGAAGAATGGGGGTTGGGAAGAAAGCCGATTACTCATTGTAGGTGCTAGAAGGAGAATTGATGACATAAATTCATAGCTTCTCACCATAAAGGTGAATAATGACACAGACACTTAGACTGGGAAATGAGAAGAAAAAGGTGCATGCAAGGTTCCTCTATTTACACCTGATTGAGATATGAAAAGAAGATGAGGGACAGGATTACTAAAGAAAAATTTCAGACAGTTAAGCAATTTTAGGAATGATTCATTTTAAGATACGGCCATCAATTATTTATAAGGGTTAATAAATAGATTTATAAGCAAGAGGTACATGGAATCTAGAAATACATAAATGCCCTACAAATTATTTACAACCCCGACAAGTCATAACACATGAACTACTGCTGAAAACACCATTTACTTGACTTTAAAATTTGCCCCATAAACTATAAATGGGCCAGTTATGGAGCATCAGCCATTTGTAATGTGCTGTGCAATATTTAACACCAACTAAATGTGTTTTCACTAGCTGCTGACCACTTGGACTAATTTAATAAGAATTTCTACTGCCTAAAGATTTATTTGTAAGTTAAAGTAATCATAACTATTTAATGGTCTTGGTATCAAAGATGTAGTTCTCAATCAGAATATCACAGAATGGATTTAGTGCACGCAGCTTAATATCAAGCATCCAAAATTTAAAAAAAATTAAAGCAATTGTCAGTAAAAAATGATACCACCTGTTTGTTTTACCTCACTTGGTCCCCAGCTTTTCACATTTATGTCTTCCCTTTTATTTTCACATCTCTTAATAGTCCTTGCTTTTATGCATCCTCTCTTATTCTTTGTACCTCTTTTGTTCTTATTCTCTAGTCATTCCCCAGCAAGCTCTTGGTTTCCAAAGGGAGGTGTATTTCTATTAGGCATGGCAGTAAACAAGTGGAAATAGTCCAGAGTTATCCTGCTTTCTGAATGAATAGCTGTAATCAGCAGAGTCCCTGTCGTCACCTCAGAGACTCCATCATGATTCTCAATCTGGCCAGTGCCTTATTGTGTCTTTGCTCATCAAGAATTCCTCTCCCTCAATTGTAATGTCTAGAAATGCACAATGGTTTATGATAATGATTTGAGAGTGATACCTACAATTATTGTTTTGTATTCTACTGGAAGAGGTAATAAAGATTTGGAGCTTGCTAATAATCCGTCTTTAAAATGCCATGACATCACAGTCTCTCCGTATTTTGCTTTATTCACCAGCATAGACTAGGTCAGTTATGCTGTGCAAACAAACAAAAAGAAAAATCGAAGTGCTGAACTACATACAAGTTTATTTCTTATTCATTCTACATGCCAAATGTCAGCTGTCTGAGGGCTCTGCTCATCAGATTCACTCAGGCTCCCAGGCTGGAGGAGTCGCCTACCTAAAACAGGGTACCAAGACACTAGTAAGGAGAAGAGAACCTGGCACCAGGGAAGAGACTTTCAGCTTCACTAGTTTCTGTGTGTATTCAACTGTAAGGCTTTCCCCCAATCTTTGTCAACCTAACTTAATCTTGAATATATAAAATATTAACATAGTTGAAAAGTCAATTCTGTATAAAGCAAGATATACTCAGAGAAGCCCCACACATTGTAGTTATCCATTTTCATTAATTTCTAGTTTGTCCTTCCTGCATTTCTTCTTCTGCAAAAAAATAGAGCTGTCTCTCTTCCAGGAAATGCAACATACTTCATTCTGCTTTTTCCCTCTTAACAGGGTATCTGGGCTATTACACTGAATCAGTTTGTAGAGCTTTTCCTCATCCTGTCTCTATAGCTGCACAGTTCTCCATGGTGAGAATGCACAATGTCTTAATTGATCTCCTCTGTACGGTGATGTAAGATGTTTCTAACATTTTACTGGTGTAAAAATGCTGCAGTGACGATCTTGTTTGTATTTGTTTTCCTCTTGCCAGAGGTCCATCTTTAGGATAAACTCCTAAAAGTGGGACTGGTGCAGGAAAACAGATGTGGGGCATAAGAAAGGCCGTGTCCCAGGCTTAGGTTGAGCCCCTGGACGTGCCCCACCAAGCATGGGTCCTTGGCTTCGAGCAGGAAGGAGTTCAAATTGAGCCACAGTTGAGTAACGGCAAGAGAAAGGCAACGAGGTGTGGGGGTTGGGTGTTCAGATTAAAAGCAGGTACACACTCCATAGACAGAGTACAGGCCGTCTCCCAGGGGGGGTGGGGAGGCAGGCAGCCACTGCGAGTGTTGCCAGGTTTTAATGGGCTTGGTGGCTTCATATGCTAGTAAGTGGAAGGACCAGTCTAAGTAGCCTGGGGAAGGGACTGGGATTCCCAGGAAGTTGGCCATTTCCCACTCTTTGATCTTTCGTGGCTAGCCTTGGGACTGCCATGGTGCCTGTGGGCATGTTACTCACTATGTTAATATATTACAATGGGTGTATAATGAAGCTCAAGATCTATTAGAAATTACATCTCCCACCATCATGAGCCTCAAGGCCTACTGAGGGTTGAATCTTTCACCATTTTGATGTTAATTGCTGTAGCATTTCTTGAATGGCTGTGCCCTGCCCTCTTCCTATCTCAGGATGACTGAGTCAAAGGGTAACTGTATGTGTAATGTTGGTAGATACTGCCAAATTCTTCCTCCCAGGGGTAATGCCATTTTGCATTCCCTCAACAATGGAGGAAACTCCCCCAGCTCCCCTCAGTTTCCCTCACAGTTTAGGAAGTTTCCCCCAACACCAAAATTGTAAAAGGAGTCATGCTTGCTTCTTTCTAATGTTTGTCTGGTTCCATTATTTTGACATTTGCATCTTTACAGAGAAGGTGCACTTCTCCGTTTTTCTCTTCTAATCTCTCCCTCATTCCTCCCCCTAATTCCCCTCCCTAATTCCCTTCTTTAACAATTTCTTTATCTAAAGACACCATGAGAATCATTAAAGGAATTTAGTAATCTGTTTTATTAGTTTAACTTTACCTTGTAATTCTTCTTCCCTATTTTTGCTTTGGGAACAAAGAACTGTACAATTTCAGTGGCATAAACAACAAAGATTCACTTCTCACTCACACTGAGTGATGGCACTGGGTCACTGTAGTTCAGTGCAGTGGGGCTGCAGGTAGAGTGGGTTTCCGCTCCTCCTTTTCATTCCAAGATCCAGGCAGAAAAAGCAGTGCCTCTCTAAAATATGCCCTTGTTTCATGCAGAAAGCACAGACAAGAGAGCTCTAGCTAAACCATGCAATCACATTAAGCTTCCACCCGAAAGCTAAAACACACCACTCAATGAAACATGTCATTCTTCCAATCCCAAAGTCAAGGAAACAGGTAAGTTACGTAACAATAGTCAGGAAAGAGGAATCCTGTTAAGAAGGAAGGGGAAAATAGTTGGGAAAAAATAATTCTGTGAATTGTTTCTATATAATTTAATATTAAACCAGAGATGCTATTAAATGTATTATTTTAATAATGTCTTAATTATAAATAATGACTTTAGAAAGTTTTGAGAATATTTTTAAAAAGTAAATAATAAAGGAAGTATTTTGTATAAACTCAACATCTAGGTATAAAGACTATTAATATTTTATGTATCTCCCTGAATTAAAATCACAAAACATTGGTGGGGGAGGGTATAGCTCAAGGGTAGAGCATGTACTTAGCATGCATGAGGTCCTGGATTCAATCCCCAGTACCTCCATAAAAAAAAAGAAAAAAAAAAATCACAAAACATTGTTCAGACTGTTGTCAGTTTTTCTGATGCCACTATTAGTACATACAATAAAATCTTCTTTTCACAAAGGAGACTATACTTACGTATAGCATGTATAGTATATTAAAAACATAGACTTTAGGTATGCAAAAATATGCTGCAAATTATTGATCTTTATTCTACATTGAGCTTTTAATTTTAATTAATTAATTTATTTAGTTTAAGATATTCCGTTTTTTTTTTTTAATTGAAGTACAGTCAAATACAATGTGTCTATCTCTGGTGTACAGCACAATATCCCAGTCAGGCCTATATATACACATATTACCTTGAGTTTTTTAAACTACTATTTCTGTTCCTTTAAATCTTGCTACAGAGAGGAACTTTTAAATGACAGTTCATTTCCTTCCTATACAAGTCATCCAATTAAAGGACCTTTACCAAGGTTGTTAGACTTTCAAATTTACATAATTTGACAGTTGGCTCACTTGATAGCCCTTATTTTATGAATGTCATCCTTGCAAGTTGTCTATTTTATTGTTTTAATATCATGCTTGAAAACTACACAAAAAAATGACTCCAAAATCTTGATCTGAGTATGAGGCAGTAAGACAAATAAACGCTTAATTCACTAGACTCCAACTTTCCTGAGGACAGGCTCTTTGTATCCTCAAAATTCCTGACAGACAATAGATGTTGAATGAATTCTGAAAGGATACATTAATGAGTAGTGTCTCTCTCTCCTTTTCTCGCTCAAATTGATCAAGGAAAAATTCAGTTTCGTGCAAGTCACAGGCCTGTCCTGGGGAATAACTGACCTTTTCAACAGATATGATTTGAGAGTCTTTTATGTGACAGACACTGGGTTATGTGTCATGGTAAAATCAATGAATAAGATAGTACCCCTGCTCTTGAAAGCAAGGAATGTTCAGCTGACTCTGGCCAAGTGCCTTGAATGTATAGATATTAGCAGTATGTATTCAGATGCAAGATGTAGACAGGCTAGGCTAACCCCGAGGCTCTCATTCTTGAGTGCATATTCAAATAGCCTGTAGTTTTTGACAATACCTGCCCCCCCCCCACTCCGCCACAGAAATTCTAATTTAATTATCTGGGATAGAGATTGTGCCTTGATAATTTTAAAGTTCTCCACGTAATTCTAATACACAACCTTGGTTCAAAATCATTAGTCTAGTTACTTCAATACCTTGCTGCTATAAATGTGGCTCTTGGACTAACATCATTTTTATCACATAAGATGCTAGAAAGGCAGAATCTCAGGGCTTGTTGCAAACATACTGTATTAGAATCAACATTTTAACAAGATCTTCCAGGTAATTTATATGCATATTAAAATTTAGTAAGCGATGTTCAGTGTATAAGGTATTGTGACAAAATGATGTCTTGGGGTGGTTGAGAGAAAGGAGTGGTAGATTACCAAGTGTGCCAGGCATTCTCCTGGTCAGAGCACCAAGTGTGCACAGTCTGGGCTGCAGACTGAAGTCAGTCATGATCATCAGCTAGATCTTGTCTATAGGTTTAGCACACTTTATAAGTGTGTTCATATTAACGTTGGCCAAACAGGATTATTTAAAACATTTACTAAAGTGATTTAGATGTTCCATGTAAGGACACCAGGGATATATATTTGGATGAAGACAAATTCAAAAGCTTCTTACTAAAAGCATAAAGATACAACTATTTAAGTGAACAGTTAAAAGATAACCCAAATCATGCCTGAGAAATTACAGCACAACCCTAAGGAGCAGCAAGAATAGCAAAGTTTGGCTAAAGATCTCAGATTTGATCTTATCCTGCAGGAGGAGATGTGTTTAGTAAGACCTATGAGAGTACGGTGGAACTGGCTTAAAAGTGGCTTTAGTAAAGCAAATGTCTTAGCTATTTCTAGTGTCAGAGTCTGTTGATTACTTCTAAACCACTTACTTTCATTCTTCAGTCTAGCCAAGTATCCATTAGTCTAAGTGTCATTTTTTAACTATTATATCTGTCACTATTCTGCGGTTTATGTTTTTGGAGATTTCTATAATATTTTTGAAAGAACACTTGGATTGTGTGCTTTATGGCATCATTTCAACTTTCTGTAGTCTCATTCTGCTTATTGTGTTAAAGTCAGATTTTGAACTCTGCTTATTTAATTTCTTTGCAATCTTTCATCATCTATTCTGGCTTTTTATTCATGCCTAGCTGCATCTCTACCACCTTCCATTTTATTTCAGCATCTCTTAATCTTCTTAGAGTCTGTATTTCCTTGGCTTCTATTAATAACATGATGTGATGGTTTTTAAAATTTAGTCTCATTTCTTTTTTAAAATTCTAAAGAGTTTATTCTCTGTATCTGGAGTACATTTTCTTCAAATTGTATTAATAAGAGAGGAATTGACAAGGATGGTGACAGAGGAGGCTCCTGAACTTCCCTCCCCCCACAGACATGTGGCATGAATAGCTACACAGGGAGCAATCCTTTCTGAATGAAATCTGGAAACGAGCAACTCCTACACATCAGGTGAGTGAGAAAATGCCCACACTGAAACAGGTAGGGCAGGCTGTCGACACACTGTCACCATAAAACCTGCCGTCAGCACAGCACCATACAATTGGGAGGGAACCCCCAACTCGCAGAGTATTCCCAAGGAGCAAAGGGTTTGGACTGTACATATAGCACTCTGACTTTTAAGACTTTCACCCAAGGGAAAAGCCTGCAAAACACCTAGATTTGAAGGCAAACAGAGGGTTACCTCCAGGAGACCCACTCATGTAGAGAAAACAAGCCGCTCATAACTGGCGTGTGAGCACCCACTGTGGCTATCTCCCCAGGGCTCAATGTACAGAGAACAGACACACATGCCTGTCTCCCACATTTCCATAAAGAGGATCTGTCTGCATACATCACAAGCTGCTACCTGAGAGTCTGCTTCTAAGTTTAGCAGGCATCCAGGGGCTACCTGAGATCCTCCCCAGAGACTGGGAAGCCTGGTAGACACATTTCCCACCTTATCCCTCTAGCCTACTCTCACGATAAAACCAAGTCACCAGCATCTCCCTGGAATGAGCTTGTGCACACCTCTGGGTTTCCAGCTTTTGTGGCTGACATGCAATGGATGGCACCCAGATGGCCTGGCTCTGATAGCGAAGGTGTCTGCAACCATGAGTCCCACAGAACCATAGCAAAAAAGAAACGATCCCTAGCAGGTGTGAACATGTGAGGGGTCACTGTGGCTCTCCCCCATGGACTCAGTGCAAGGCAGCAGACAAAAATGTCCAGTTCTCACCCTTTCCATGAAAGGGTCTATCTGCATATTTTGCAGGCTAATACTTAGTGGTCTAGCTTCTAATTCAGCACGCATCTAGAGGCTGGCTGCAGCTCTTCTCAGAGATTGGGAACACTGATGGATATTTCCATCCCCATCTCCCACCAAGATCACTACAACAATAAAACCGAGTTGTCACTATCTCCCTGGAGCGAGCTACATATGTCTAGTTCCCCAGCTTTTGCAGTTGCTGCCCAAGTGATGGACCCCCCAAACCACCAACAGCAAATAGGGTTTCCATTCACAAATCCCACAAGACTATAACAAACAAACAAGCAGTTTTTAAACAGGTGCAGGAATACCCCATGATTGTTATACACCCAGGCTCAGGGCAGAGAGAGTAGGGAAAAACGCCCTTGTCCAGGTTCTCCCTGAAAAGGTCTTAACTACATACTTTCATAGATGCTGCCTGAGGGTCCAGCTTCTAATCAGCCAGCATCTAGGAGGTGGCTGCAATTGCCCATCCCCATTGGAACATGGATGGGTCCTGGAACATTCTTAACAACTGGGAGGCACTAAGAACAAAGAGGTGGTTTAGAATCACAAAGGTCTGATAGACAACCAAGAGCCTGGGCTGGACTGATTGATGAGGTACATCTCTTACATGAGACTGCTCCCTCAAGACTAGGAGAAGCAGCTGTTACACCTAATGCATATAAATCAACGCAGAGTCAAGGAAAATGGAGAAACAGAGGAGTGTCTTCTAGACAATAAAACAGAATAAATCTCCAGAAACAGACCCAAATGAAATAGAGATAAGTGATTCACCTGGCAGAGAGTTAAAAACATTGGTCATAAAAATGCTCACTGAGGTCAGGAGACTACTGCATGAACACAGTGAGAATTTCAACAAAGAAATAGAATATATAAGAAAGTATCAAACAGAAATCACAGAGCTTAAGAATACGGAAAAATTCAACAGAGCAGTTCAACAGAAATGCAAATTTAAAAAAACACCTGTTAAAACGGCTAGTATTAAAAAGATAAAAGATAAGTGCTGGTGAGGATGTGGAGGAAAGGGAACACTTGGATACTGTTGGTGGGAATGTAAACTAGCGCAGTCTTTATGGAAAAAATAGTATGGAGGTTTCTCAAAAAAATTAAAATAGAACCACCATATGATCCAGCCATCTCACTTATGAATATACATCCAAAGGAGATGAAATCAGGTTCTTGAAGAGGTATGTGTGACCAAGTTCACTGCGGCATTACTCACAACAGCTAAGTACAGAAACTAGCTCTGTGTCTGCTGTTTGTTTGTTGTCTGAATCCTTGCTCTCGCATGTGATAGTGGGAAAATTATTTAGCTTCTACATGTCTTACCTTCCTTTGTTGTAAAATACAGATAATACTAGTATGTACTTCTAGAGGTTGTTGTAAGGATTAAATGAACGGATATAGATAAAACTTCAGAATTGTCACTGGAATACAGTAAGTAATTGTAATTATTAGCTACTATTGCCACTATGCACACTCCTGGAACTGCCATTTGCAGAAATGTGTTACTCACATTAGTCTTCCCTTACTCCGTCATGTTATTCCAGCTCACAAATCTGATTCTGCTAATCCCTTGCACAATATTTTTTAATGACTCTCCATAGGCTATAGAACAAACTTTTTTTTTTTTTAGAACAAACTTTAAATTGAGTAGCTGGCAGGCACTGCCCTTTATGATCCACTCACTGCCCAAATATACAATTTTGTGCTCTGCCACTCTACACTTTTTACTTTGACTTTCAACAATCTGAACTATTTGCTGGTCTTATTCATGCTTTGGTATATTCTGTCTACATACCATACCTCTATTTATCCATTAGGTGGTCTTAATTGTTTCCCTAAACCTGACATAACCCCTCTTTTTTATGTTTTCTCTTATTTTTCCTCAGTACTTTGTACAATATGTGTGCATTAGAAAATGTCCACTTACTCACAAAATGCATGTATTTTATAATGTGACAAGTGTCCACATCTATTAAGGCTCTTTCCTCACCTTCATTCCTGCTGCAGGAACTCCAGAGAAGTTCCTCTGGGAAAAGTACTCTCATCTCTGTTCTGAATCTGGGTGTTCCATCTCTCTCTCTCCCTTTGTTTTTTGTTTTTTTTTTTTTTTTTAAAGACGTTTTTATTTTAACTTTTTCCCCTCTTAAGGGAGGCACTGGGGATTGAACCCAGGACCTCATGCATGCCAAGCACGTGCTCCACCACTGAGTTCTACCCTCCCCCGCCCCCCTCCCCCACCCGGAATGTTCCATCTCTCATCTCCACTCTTTGTCCTGAAGCCTTATACTGATGCTTTTTCCTCTCCTGAGACTTCTCAGACTTTCTGTTTTATTTATTCCTAGCCTGGACTTTGAATTCTGTTTTTCTTATTTCCCTCTTTGGCAAGAAACTCACCCAATAACACACAATCCAAACTCCTGAATCTCAACCTACAAAAAGACTAGAAGCTTCGCTATAAATGGCAGAGTCCTACTGGCACTTTTTTTTTTTTTTTGGATATTATTTCATTTGCTTAGTCAATTCAGATTAAAGGGAGAAATGTATTATGCCTGGCATGAAAAACATACACAGATACAAACCTAATTAAATGAATGAACAACTAAATTAATTTTTTATTACTACCTTGGTCACTACAGGGTGATTTTTGACACTGATATTCAACTCAATTTTCCCTCAGGTAGGTCCAGTCTAGGAGAGTGCTTTATAAATTGCACTTTGTAGAGTACTCAGAGGGTGATATGGGTCTGCAGGGGGCAGGGGATGGAAGACATGAAGGAGAGCCAAGCAGGCAGGGCTCCAGGCTGCTCCTGCTCACATGCATTTCCAGCAGAGAAAATCCCCTAGTGTACATTTTACATATTGGACTTCTTCCAAACATTTCAGCTGAATAAATGTTTCCAAGATTTAAAAAATTAAAAAAAACCCCAAACCCCAAACCACTGATGCAAAGCTAGAGAGTGGCAAAGAATAACTTCCCATAGCACTGAAACCTGTTTACCTTGTCTGAATTGCACTTTAATCCATTTCCATCATCTTAAAACTTCTCTAACTCTGACACTGAATTTGCCAAGAAGACAAACAAAGCATTACAAGCTTGGCAAAGTTGCTTCTACATCTTTAATGATGACAGACTTCCCCAAAATATCTGATGGACCTAATCTGCATAAGCAAAAGGATTTATTTACCCAGGCATCTCTTCAAATAGGAAATTTGATGATTTAATAATTCCATACCACTTTAACTTCTTGGCACCTAGAACTTCAAGTGCCTCCTGCTTGGAAGACAATTCCCAACAATGAACGTCTTGGAAAGCACTAACGCAAGAGGATTAGTAAGCTAGTTCAGACAAAATGAATTATGCTGAGCACTTACGGGTGTTCTACGGGCAGTAGTAGGATAAATGAGGTATTATTAGTGCTGTACATTTTGTGCCAGAGGCAATATCTAGCTCTGTACGCTTTTTACTACTTGATATGCCAGGCTCCACAGTGTGTTCTTCCAAGCTGATGCTGACAGAGCAAGTAACACACAGAGACAAAATCCTTTACATTCCTGTGTTTTTTGAAATAAAGACTTAAAAAAAACCCCACAACACATTATGTTAATTGGAGAATCAAATAAAAATTTATGGTAGACTTTTTCATTAAAAAATTTTTTTCATATCTCCTATGGCGATTACTCCACAACAACAAAAAAGAAAAATCAAAGGGAGTGGTTAATGTGTCAAAAAGGAGTTAGATATTTCAAAGACACTTTTGAATTTCGTTTTATTTTCTTCTCTTCTCAGCACTGATATACTCATAGAAAAGGGACCCCTAGAGGCTTAAGGCAGTGATTTCTCATGATGTCAATATCTGTAGCAGAGACATCCAGAAACTGAAGTTTTATGACCCTTTAAGGAAAAGCGTGAAATGTCATCCCTGCTCCTTCTCAATAGATGGCCTGTTGATAGCAATGAACAGTATTTGCCAGCATTAGAACAGAAAGAATGTCCCATTTCATTTATTCTTTCTGAATGCCCCATTTTAGATCTTAGTACTGAGAATATAAGAACAAGGAGATGCAGAATGAGGACACTGCATGGTTATGAAAGTTATGCTTTGATCCAATGAGACCTAAATTGATATGTCATACACTTTGCCTTCCTTAATGTGTCTTATTACTCAACTTCCTGCCAGAAAGTTCCAAACCATCTTCCACTTTTTAAATTAGGCACAGTAGACTAGACAAGAACATTACATTAGTTTGAGAAATACATTTGCCAGCAAATGGTTTTTATGCAAGAAAATATGTACCCCAAATATGTGAAAATTAGCCTACTGTAAACACTACAAATCACTTAAAAATTACCTCTATACTCAAAGAGTGCGGAATCTGATAAAGCATCATTTTTAAAGTCTTGGCAGCAGATAACAGAATAATACAGAATCAAGCTTTCACTCTCCCTTATTATCTCTCATTGTGTGATGTAAGCCTGTATGCTGTATAAAGCAAGTCATCCCTACTGGTCAACTGCAATAATAAATGAATTCTTCCGTTCGTGCATCTACTTATCTATCCACCCATTTATCTGGCACACTGAGTGTATTCTATGGGGCAGGGAACTGTCCTAGGTGTTAAGGGTCCAAACACACAAACCACAGTTTCTGCTCCTAAGGAGCTGACAGTACTGTGGGATAGATGTATGGAAAAATAACACGAACAACAGAAGCGTAATAAGAGCTAGTACCGAAGTAAACTTTGGGTGCTATGGCAACAGATGCTAGAAGCCAATGTGCTGAATTCTTAAGTCATTTCCATGACCAAATGTTTCCATCAGAATTTGCGCAGACTCACATTCCCTTTGTGACCACTTGCTTGGATTTCTATACCACTCTGTATCTGATAACTCCTCAGCCATAAACTTCCCTGTACATGGGGCTTAACTGTGACTGTCCAACTGCCCAGAGAAGTTGCCTTCCTGGGAAAATCTTTTGTTCAGCTCCCTTTATAGCTGAGAAAATTTAACAATGTCTTTCTCTTAAGTCAAACACTCCTTTGTCAGTTTCACAGAGCTTTCTTCAGCTTCTCAATGTGCTGCCGTAATTTCAGTTTCCACTGTCAGAGTCAGTTCCCAGGACTGTCGTTCTTATTTAAACTGACACTTGCAGCTCTACAACTTGCCTGCAGTCTTCACACTTCTAATTCACTTTTGTCTGCTCATTAAAATTAAAAAGTGCACCAGTCCTCCATAAAATTAGAGCCCTGTCTTAAATCAATGTCGTGTCAGTATTGAAGTTCAATTCTGTTTCAAAAATGCAATGAGTTTCAGCTCATATTTTAAGATATTTTTAAAATAAAAACCATCCTTGAAACTTACTGTAGGATAGCTGCCCTGATACTACAACATTGTTTTCAGAAACAGAACTTGTAAGCAAAATTGTATGAGTTTATAATTATTTCACTTTGTAAGCATTCAGATGTTAAAAAAAATAAATTTCATTTCTTATAAGCTACCCTCTCCCACTGTGAATTTGACTGTTGCAATTCCAGGAAATACTAGCTCTCCCTTGGACAGCATTAGTCATTGCTCTCTCATTACCAAGCGTCCTAGAACACTGTCCCACACTGATTTTCCTCTTCTCTATCTCATTTCAGAATTTCTCTTCTTCACTATGCATTAATGCATATCAAATTCCATAATGTGTTTTCCACCTACTCCTGTGGCTATCTTTTGCATATGGCAATTTAGAATCTCACATCAGGCCCAAACTACCTTATCTCTCAGCATAATAAGTTATTCAGGGAGGCAGGAGAGCAGGCCATATGAAGTTATATTTATTCTCCACTAAAAAGAGAGTGAGAGAAAGAGAAAAAAAATATTTGCATCTATTCAAGCAAATAATAAAACTTTTCTCCCCCGCCCCCTTTCCTTTGCCCTCTGTGGATAGTTACTTTTTTCCTGGTGAAGACTGACGTTCTGTTCTCTATTAACATTTATAATATTTAAAGATGTTCTTGAGTTTAGTACCATCTAGATTGACAGTTATCATCCAATCAATCGTAAGTTGTTCCTTGAGTCCATTCATTTGTATAAAAAAGAGTTATTGAGTAGCTATGCCACTTCCATCACTGCATAAGGGACAGAAGATCTAGTGATGGACATGATAGACATGGTCCTTGGCTTCACTGACCTTGAGATATACTGGGAAAGACATTTTAAACAATGTTTTCTTACACAGTTAATTAATACCAATAGTGAGAAATTATAGAAAGTAAAATTAGAGGATTGGCTGTGTCTTTAAATGGGCTTTAAAAAATATTCAGGGCCAGTGATAGCTTCTCTGAGGAAGTTAAGATCTAAAATATGAATCAGTCACCTGAATATAGCGGGAACAACACAGCAGGCTGTCAAACACATGTAAGAGCTAGCTGAAGGCACCCGGAGTACTAGGAGATCTAGCTTCTGTAACTAGTTTTTTAAAAGATGACATTTTAAGAGAGAAGGGAATAATAACGAGGCAGATCAAGATGAAGCAGTGTCTCTGTATGTTTCGTATGGGGTTCTAGCTATGAGGACAGAGTGAGTAAACATCAGAGCTTTCAGCAGATATGTGGCATGAATAAGACCTTACCTTACAAAGACCATGCTAGTGGCTATAGGAATGACTAAAGGTGGGTCAGGAATCAATGTGGATGACTTCACAGCCCAGCAATTCTACTCCTAAGTAGCTACCTAAGGGAAATGCAAATATATGTCCACATAATGTATGAAGCTAGTATTATTCATAATAGCCAAAAGTGGAAATGATTCAAATGTCCATCCACTGGTAAGTGGAGAAACAAACTGTGATATGTTTATAGAATGAAATACTATTCAGCAATAAGGAATAAAACACTGATGAACCCTACAACATAAATGAACCTCAAAAGCATTATGTAGGTGAAAGGAGCAAGAAACTAAGACCACATATTATATGATTAAATTTATATGAGGTATCCAGTGAAGGTGAATATACAGAGACAGAAAGTAGATTAGTGGTTTTCTGGATGATATGGAAGGGAATTAATGAGGGTTTATTGTATACGGACATAAAGGATCCTATTGGAGAGATGAAAATCTCTTTAACTGGATTGTGATGATGGTTGCACAACTCAGTAATTTACAAAAATTAATTAAATTGTGCAGTTAAAATGTATATGTAAGTTATACCTCACATAGTTGTTAAAAACAAAACTGATAATGGATGTATTTGAAAGTTATTTAGAAAATGTAACAGTCTAGAATGTTATGATTGACTGGTTATAAACATAGGGCGAGAGACTGGTTTTTGTCTATTTCTGGCAAGAACAACAATATGGATCATGGACCTGGTTGTGCAATGGGGTGGATAGTTCTGCCAGTTATAAGCACATCCTGATTATTCCACCTTTACAAATCAAGTTGTTACTCTTCTACTAAAACATTGGCAATGTTCACTCTTACAAATATGTCTAAAATACAAAATCTTAATATCAAATCTAGCACCATCTTCCAGCCCACTGCTCTTTTATAGCTTTTTGCACACAACAAACCCATGCCAAAGAAGGAGGCTATGGGAGTCGTCCTTGGATGCAGGAGATGTCATGGTGACTTTCAGGTCTATGGTGCCCGGCAACTCCTCAGAAATTAACATATATGTAATCCTGACCTGAGACTGCAGCACACCCCGACGGCTTACAAGAGACATAGATTGTATGCATAAATAAATCTCTGAGCACTCAAAAGAGGAAGGAAACGGAAACACACATACATTACAGGGATCTTATTCTACTCAAAGCATTCTGAGAAAAACTTGCCATATACTTTTCTTCTACTTTCATTCATGTATTTCGGTTTGGTCCGAAAACAACCAGTGTATTTGGATTATCAGTCTTACTGCTAAATAATACACAAGAGTGCACAGGTAATTAATTACAGGCTGTGGTTTGCAACTTTTTCTACTATGTGGGAAGTATTTTCACAATTCATTCAATCTTTACTTCATCATAATATACAACTATCTATTCCTTTTAGAATTAAATATAATGCAGATACAAAAGTAAAATTCCCCAGATCTGGAAAACAATTCACTGTTGGAGTAACAGGTATTTCTTACTTTCTTAGTTGCAATAAATGATTTTTGTTTTGGACACTGAAATCCAGTATTTTCTGTTATAGGTGGTCAGGAGTAAGTGTTTTATGGGATCATTCTATTTCCCTTTACAGACATACGCAAAAATTACGTTATTGCACCCATTTCTCCAACAATAATAGTAAGTTACTGAGCAATTACTATGTGCTAGGCAAACTCGTAAGTGATATTACACACACACACACACACACACACACACACACACACACACACACACACACACAATTAAACCCTCAGTATAAGTGTATGAAGTTAAGTACTATTATTTTTCTTGGTTTACATTTAAGGAAACTGAAGCATGAAGGAGTCAATTAACTGCTCATGCCACATGCTTAGTAAGTGGCAATACAAAGACAGAACCCACAGCTCTGTGCCTCCATGGGTCACATGTTTAACTATTATGCAATACGACATGCTTCTATAACTTTATAGCCTCTTCTTATACTTTTAAAAGTTACTTCTTAACCAACCATTCTAACTAATGTAGGTGAAGGGTTTTCGAAATCTCAGCTCTCAGCTTTACAAACATTTTAAGACCTTTGAATTCTCTCTGTCTTTATTTTCTCACCTTTTCTTCACCAGATCTCCAGAATCACCAACTAAAGCAGAAAACGACACGTACTTTGGAACAAGCGATGTTGTGTGGACTAAGGAAAGGAAACAGAATCCGAAATACTTTTGTCTAGAACTCAGTAGACCCATCATAAAGCCTCATTCATTTATACAATCAATTTTGATTTTTAGAATTATATTGCTGATGAGTGGAGTTATGAAACAACATGATAAAAGCTGGAAACTACAAGATAGTCAATGATGATGAAGAGTAATACTTAAAGCAAAAAAATGCCAAGAGATAAGGCAGGAGAAAGGTCATAGACTGCTTTATGGGACTTTTTTTTTAAATGCCTGCTTTATTCTGAAGATACTTTATACACAAGTAAAGGTTTCACACATAGAAGTGATTAGTTAATATTTGCATTTTTAGAAAGATTGCTTTGATTGTACAATAAATAGCATATTCATCTGAAGCAGACAGGACACGGAGTTATGTTAGAAGCTGGTGCCAAAGTCAAGGTGAATGATGATTAAAGTCTGTATTAGAGGAGTAGCAGTAATGATGATAGAGAGATGATTCTGTAAGAAATATTTCAGAGATAAAATCTGAAATATTTGACATTTTACTGGATGTGGGAAAGAGTGAAGAATCAAGAATAATTCCCTGGTAACAAGATTAAGTGACTCACTGGCTGGAGGGGGCTCCAACAGAGAAACAATACACAGAGAGGAAAAATTCATTATTGGGAGATAATTAATTCTCTTTTGTGTCTATACATGATTCGAAAACAGAATTTCAAAGAAAGGAGTTTGAGTCAATCCTGGAAAAGGTTATAAAAGGAGGCTATTGACTTTCTATTGCTCTGTAGAGATCATAATATTTTCAACCCCCTGCCCCAAAGGCAAACCTGATGACTCTTGACATGATAAATTAATTTTAACAACATTCTTATCATTTTAGGGTTTCAAGTATCAACATCATTTCACACCATTTGCAGCAAATAACAAACCAGAAAGACAAATGGATCCCTCAACTGGACTCTATTTCCCTTGAGAAAAATTTTAAAAGGAGAATTATAGACACTAAAGTGCAAGCTACTTTTCAAATTTCAATATTACCTTCCCTTTCAAGTTTATTTAGCAAACAATAATAGCACCACTATTATGCATTCAGGCCTCTGCCTGACTCTGTAGAAATAATCAGTTGAATTGCCTCTGTCTTATCCAAGGGGAGGCACAGACTTACAAATGTACCTTCTCTTGGTCCCGTATCAAACTATTCCATCTCTTGCTTCTTACAGTTAATATGTTGCTACTTTTCTAAACTGATTAGCGATTTCAAGGTTTTGTATCTTTTCATTATATGGTTAGAATTTAATAATTTTAGCATAGATTCATATTCTGCCTCATATCCTAAACTAGAAAAATATTACAATCATGTCCAAGACTATTATATATACAATATTTTGTATATTTACTTATTTAAAGCACTTTTCTTGTAAAATAATTATTTTCTTTATATAATGAAACATTACACCACATTAATGTTTGTTTTAAATGCCACAACAATCTGATAATATCTGAGCTGTTATACTCACTTCACAGATGAGAAAATCTGAAGCTCAGAGTAGTCACAGAGCTGAGGTCTCTCCACAATACTAATCCATCTGGAAGTACTACAGAACATGCTTACCCTTCTAAAATACCCTGGGATAGCATAACTATATCTTTTCCTGATTCTTTTCTTCTCTTGCATATCAGGCCTTATTATCTTTGTGGACTTCAAGGAACAGAAAATGTGAGAGTCTTAAAAATTTCAATCAGGAGCATGTCTGGTTTTGCCAAATTTCTCATGAAAACTGTGTTAAAATTAACATTTATTGTTTCAAATAAAAGGCGTGTTACATTTACTTTTTATTGATGCTGCTTTTTGTCTAGTTTGGGCTGTTGCGAAAGATTTTTTTTCCTTACAAAAGATTATGTTCGTCAAAATGTCCTTCAAAAAATATTCTTCAAATTTGTATTTTTTTGCAGAGAATTGAAAGGTATTATTGCTAGTATTCATTTCACCAAATAATTTATTGTTTTTCTTAAGAAAAAAGTAAGATCTGGGGATCTAAATTAAGCATTTTCAAACCTTTGCAAATTTTGCATCCTTTCCTTTTGACCAAAAGAAAAAAAAATAAGAAGGAAAAAAAAGTAAGATGAAGAAAGTATCCTTGATTCTGAAATGATCACACATATGCAACTCTCAAAGCTGGTGTTTCTGTCTTTGCCATTGCATTGCTTAGTTTCCGAAACATCGTGTGGCTGTGAGCATCTGAAAGCAGCAGGGTTAGGTAACAAACAGCAGATGATAAAACATATATGTCCCTCTTAATTAACCTCAAAGCATAATCCCCCCCAATGGAGTGTAAAAGAAGTTCAGAAGTAGGAAGTAACTTTTGATTTATTTAATACCACTTTCTTAGTTCACAGATGATGCAGTTCAGACCCAGAGGAATGGAATTATTTACTCAGATGTTTATTTGTCACGGTCTGTGCATTACACATCAGTGAAGTCTTACCACTGTCTCTTGCATCAGACAACAGTGTACCTTCTATGCTGGAGTTTGGCCAACAGAGATGGAGAATGAGATGTTTTAAATTGTTCTTCAAAATAAATACCCAATCAATCAACAGCATTTACTGAGTATGTACTTTATCTAATCCTGCCAGTAATATCAAAAAGTTGCCAACTAGAGTGGCTCATGAAATAGATGACTTGCGGTAGCATTCCTAACTCACACAGTGTTTAGAGTCAGCTTGTTTCTCTTCACTCTCTCACCCCAGCTGTGATAAAAGGTGGTACTGAAAACACCATATCCAAAGGTCACATTATGTCAAAACCATGAATTTTATTTCAATTTCCAAAGGGGCTTTGTGCGGCTGTTTCAACATTCACTAATTGCATTTGAGCTATGTTTTAAAAATATTTTACTTTACCTGAATGTCTTTCACATGAGGTTCCCCAAGGATGCTACAAATGAGTAACTGTCACTTTCATGTTTCAAAACAGTTCTGCTAGACGGACTAATGGGAGTTTAAAGGTCCCCAAATCCAGATGATATAAAATTCACTGGATTTCTGAGCAGGCAATCACAGTAAGGTTTTGAAACAGGATGATAATAATCACTGGAGTTGGACATAATAAAGGATGGAAAGATGGAAGTAGGTCTTAGGGGAATGAGTCACCAAAAACAGACTTGCACCTGTGCAGGGAGTTTTAGCATTTCCAAAGTGAGACGAAAATTAGCTGTCACTTACTTTAAATGACTTCCCACTACCTGTGAAGAAATTGAGAACAGGAGAGGGCAACAGACATATTCCATATCACATACAGCTAGGTAGAAGAGAAGCAGGAATCAGAGTCTATTTACTCTGAATAATAATAATAATAATAATAATAATAATAATTATGGCTATATAAACATTGAATGTGTTTTTCAGGCAGTCTTTTATAAAATATATCATTGGTTTATTTGTGATTATATCCAGTAGAATCTGCTTTCCTGAAATGTTGATAGTTAGCACAAAAGTAACCGAGCACACTACACATGAGAACTCTTTCATATATGAAGACATTCTTAATATCTATTCATTCTTCCCTAAATGTTCCCTCCATCTTGCTCCCCATCTATCTTACACATTTCAAGTTCACCTCACCAATGCAATCTGCTTTAAACAAAGCACAATGAAATCTTATCTTCCCTTCTCCTCCTCCCTTAAAACTGGGATTTTAGTTTCAAGAGGGGAAAACAAAACTTTCATTTTAATTCACACTGAGAAACAAAGAAAAACCATACAATACCATTACAATCAAAGAAAAACCATAAGTAATAGAAGCACAGAATCTTTGGATTGAAATGAGGCATTAACCATCATCTTATTTAGCTACCCTTTTATACTTGGATTTCCCTTGCAATTCCCTTTGAAGTGATGGTCCCCTGCCTACATTTGAACAGTTTCAGTGACAGGCTACATATTACCTCCAGAGAGAGCTTGCTTCATGTGTAAATAGCTCTAGCTGTTAGCTCTTCTTTATTTTGTGCTGAAATCCTGGTCCCTGTAGCATCCAAAAATTGGTCCTAGTTTGTGTTCTCAGGGCCACATAGTCTCATGGCAATACTTCAAATATTTACAAGCAGCTGTCTTGTTCTTTCTGAACCTTTTCTATTCCAAGCAAAATATCCTAATTTTCCTTGACTGTTCTTATATAATAAGGTTTAGAGACTCCCTTAACTCTCTTGATTACCTAATTTCTGTTCTCTGAAACCAACTCAATTTGTTTATATCTCATTTCAAGTACTGCATAGAGAATGAAATGTATTTCTACAGACGTATCTGGCTAGTGCCAAATATTCTATTTAATATATGGATAGCAACAGAATCCAAAATCACAGTTTATTTTTTGATGACTAATTACTTCTAGTGATTCATATGAAACTTGTTAACGGCTAAATTTCTTACATCTTTTTTTTAGATGTGCTGCCACTGAACTGCATCTCCCCCATCCTGAATTTCTGCCTTTAGAATTTCAGAACCAAGTGTAAACATCTATCAACGCACTCTAAATTTTACTTTTTAAAATTTGACCCCTGAATTTTGCTACTTGTGGTTTTTGGGGGAAAGATTATGATTTGGTTCTCAACATATTTATTATTTCTCCCACTTAGTTTTGTCAGACAGTAGAATAAATTTTTTTTGACTAAACTGATAAAAAGATAGATTTTCTATAATTTATGGTAGCAAATTTTTACAAGATTGCTAATATCGGTATCCATGTGAGTGTTAGAAATGGGTACTGTTTTTCCTCATCACATGGGAATAATAAATTAACTATCTGGAAACAGGTTAGTGTAAATTTTGTAATATTTGTACCATGAATAATAAAGGCAATTAAAATGATAACGTAGGGGCATAATTATTGACCTGGAGGAATGTTTATAATATATGCAGAATGATAAAAACAAACAAAAAACAAAGTAGATTATGTCTTATTTCAGTTAATATAAAAACAAAGTAATGTCTACTTTGTACCTGCTTAGTAAAGTCAGTCAGTCTTCTGCCTCTCATTCCACACTATTTCTCAAAATTGTGTAGTAGTTTTCTAAGTGCAGAATTATTTTTATCACTTTGAGATGTAAATTATCAATAAAAAACAAAGAACTTGAGGAAGGTAAATGCTAAAAGATACTATTGTTGAGTTTAATACAATGTTTTGTAAAATACTCATTATTAGAAATATGCATGAGGTATTACCAATATTGTTGAAGTTTGGTAAGTAATGGCAAACCATAAACACTAAAAATTTTTAACTGGCCTGGTCTGACTATAGTGTTTTCTTATACCTGATGTCAATAACATAGGGAACCACACATCACTAGTTTTCATAATTTCACATATAAATAACTGTTACTATTCATGGACTGTTTACTATATACCAGGGACTCTATTACTAAAAGGATTAACTTATTTTCCCTACTTTCATTATAAATGTCACATAAGTTACCTCATGTCAGTTTTTCACAGCTAATTATATACATTTTATCTTCATATTTTTTAATATGAAAAGAAGATCGGTGGGATTAAGACATTTTCTCTAGGTCCATCACACAAACATATAAAGGATACAACCCAGATTGAAAATTCACTGTGTCATTCCTTAGAGTGTGGGGCTCCCAACGTGCTGTGCTGTGTCTCAGGAATCACCATGTGTAAGTAAGCCTACAAGGAAAGGGACATGATGGTGGGGTCATTTATCACACAAATAAAATAACATGAGCTCTATAATGAAGATGTGTTTGAAGGGGAAATATTTAAACTAAGGAAATACACAAAGTGGACATTTGTTCCAACTGAGAGCCAAAAAATGTCCAGAATTTCTGTCTTAGAAAAAAAGAGATAACCTGGGAATCATTATCCAATAAAAGAAAGCAAACTAATTTATCCAGTCCACACAAGCAGCAACCGGCCTTAGTGGGAAGCACTAGACTGAGAATGAACTGCGCTCTGTTTCTCTCTTTTCTCTCTCTCTCTCTCTCTTTTTTTGTTTTTTTTCCTATTTGTGACATCATCCTGGGGAAATATCTGAACTTTGTACACAATACTTAAGCTAAATATTGTGAGCACAGTGCATTAACCTCTAACTAGTATTCTTACTAAGGTTTCAATGACACTCTGATTCAAGAGGAAAATGATGGACATCTTATGCTCATAACTGGATAGTTATACCTACCATGGGTTCATTAGGGAAAAAAGACACTAGTGGTCTTTTGTAAAATTTCAATTACTGTGTTGTCAAAAACGATAGCATGTGAAGGATCTTTTTATTCCTTATGTGGACAACTGTATTAATTAGACTGCAAGACACACAAAAGCAAGGACTCTGTCTGTACTCTTTACCACTGATTACCAGGGACTAGTACAGCTCTGAGACAGCTGGATGCTCAACAAAAGGGAAAATGGCAAATAAATGAACTTAACTCTCTAAACCAAATGTAGCTAATACCTACATCATAGGATTGTTGCAAGAATGGGCTTAGTTAATGCATGCAAAGGCCTTAATACAATTCTTGGCAGATAGTTATAATTAAATAAATAGAAACTATCTACATTATAATTATGCAACTCATCATAATCATTGCATTATCCAGAACTTCCAGACTAACCTAAGAAAGGACTCTTCAAAAAAGATTATGAGAATGCTCCACCCCAACATGTATGATGTAAATGTGTGGTCTCCAAATTATTGATATATTTTTCTTTCATTTCTCAACATCAGGATCAGAGCACCAAGAGAATACACACCTTGGATTCCTAAATATCACTGCTTATTTTGGAGAATTTGCCCTCATTTTTGCAGTCCAACTGGAGTCTGACTTTTATATGCCCCTATTTCACTTGGGTGATAACAGTACGAGTGCACACACCTACTGTGTCTTTGCATTCTTCTCAATTGACACTTTTCTCTGATAGCAAATTGCTTGCAGTTCTTTCTCTTCCTCAAAGAAACAAAAACATGTAGAACAAAACAAAAAATGCTATCCACAGATGCTCATCTTTATTTTCTTTCTTCCAGAGAACTAGCATGCAAAAGCTACAAAGAGAAGCTCTTATCCTTAGTCTTCGGTAGCTTAGCCTTAACCTTGAGTAGTTATATATATCATTTCTCCTTTAGAATTCCAAAAGAATCCAAATACAAGTTTTATATCAACAGATACCCGATCAAAATAACATTCCCTTTCAATTTTTATGAATATCATGGTAGGTACGAGTGTAATGGTAGCACCTTCTCTATGACAATGAAATCAAATTGATTAGGAAATGTTGCTGTTACTGCTCTGTGCTCATTAGAAATGAGTCTAGCATACCAATATGGTCTAACTTACATAGAGAAAGTATGTCTGTTATATATAAATATATATATACATTTAACTTAACTTGAATCATAGACTATTAGAGGGGAAGAGGACTTCAGTCCAGCATCTTATTTTACAGGTGTCGTGAATTGGGTTCCCCAGAAGAAACTTAGATGAGGATTTTGTAGCAAGTGATGTATTAACGAAGCACTCTAAGCCAGATCGGTAAGAAAATAGAAGAATCAAGACAGAGAAGAAGTGAAGAAAGGGTGTGATTTCAGGCAACGTTCTAGCCTCAGCCTGATCATGAAGGGGAGCTCTGGATTTTTAAATAGCACCTCAGAGTCTATTCCAAGTAGGAACAGCGGGCCTTGAGCCCTCACACTCCTGCATGGAGTCTTTGGCTTCGAGGTGCTGCAGGGGCAAATCATCATGTACTTTTGGCTGCTTGCATTTTCCAGCAAACTGTGTCCTGCTTTATGAAGAGCAGCAGAGATGCAAGTCATTAGAAGTTAAAGAACACAGACACTGGGGAAAGAGCATACAGAAACAGGATGCAAGAAGGACACTGAGTGTCTATTAAACAGGGTAAGGAAAACTGGGTTCCAAGATACTTATGTAAAATGGCCAACAAAGACACAGAGCTAATCAGTGATAGAACCTAAGTCTCTTGATTCATAATCCAAGTCCTCTTGTGCTGGTTTAAGGCAAGTACTGGTATATCAACCCTCGATAATTCCAATTAATTTAAATAAAGGAAGATTTGTTAGTTTATGACTTGTACTGCAACTCCCCCATATGCCAATGGTGGTTTTAAAATTGTTGTTGTGGGCTTTCTACTACTAAAGATATTACAGTTCTAATTCCCTTTGACTTTTAAGAACTCAGTTGAGTAGACATTTGTTTTAGGAGATAATTTTTGCATTAAAAAATAGCCTTCTAGGGAAAGCAATAAAAGTGTCATAAATTATCTGACAAATCAGAAGATTTGCTAAGTTTGCTAAGTCTGTAAACAAAACTTACAATGATAGATCTGTCCCAATTCCATTTAACATAATACATACAACTTTCCGAACATCCACATTTGCGCTTGCTTACTTTCACTCAGTTACTCCCAAATATAAAATTGTTGCATATATTTATGTCAGTCAAAACAGTTCCGAACAAAACGTGATAAATCTTTAGCATCTGGGAAGGGAATCTATCTAAAAGTTTTCATATTTAGACTTATACTAGTTATCACTGAATGAGAACACCTGCCCTGAGTTTGTGGTTTGCAAAGGATAATAACAAAAATGGCAGTGATGCAATTATTGTTTCAACTTTCCTTAAAAATATTTTTATTAAAAATTTTATTAAAAGTAAAAAAAAAAAGTCAAAATTAAGCAACCAGGGAGAAAACAGGGGAGATAATTACAGAGGCATATTAAAAGATGCTTAGGAAGTTATTTCCTCATTTCACAAGCAGATTTTTATTGCTTGTGTAATCAAAGAAAAAGTAGGTAGAAACCCTGTAAGGTAACAAACTATCTGTCCTCTCTTTGTTTATGGAAAAAAAAGTAAGAATCCCTCTGCTATGAGGATAGATAATCATACAACAGGATGGTTATCTCTTTACCAGGAGGGTGTAGGTTGGTTTGATAATTGCTAATATAAATTATTTTAATAGCATAAAAAACACAAGAAGTATTTTCAAGTTTACATCATTATGTCTTGCCTGTGACTTATGAAAGCAATTGAAATGAAATGTGAAAGATATAAAGATTATGGTTAACACCTGGCACAGTACTTTTGCACAGTAGGCATTCAAACAAGTATATTGAATCTGCAAATGCTTTCCTTTTAAAAATACAAATGCAAAGTCCATTCTTGATAATCTATAACGAATACTATTTTCAGATTATTTTTCCCATGGTGTTGTCCTTTGATTTTTCTGACTCTTATTTAGCTTGGTCTTTTTTCCTCTCTCAAGCTTCCTGTCCAGTAGTGGACCTTTGAAACCCAAATACTTAATTGGCCCCCTCTCATCTTACCTAGCCCATGAAATGTATGAAGATAAAACTTCAATTTTAGGGTGGGGGGGGGGGCATTCAGCATAATGTCTCTTCTTTCTTTTCACTTTTTAAATTTTGTTTTCACTTTTTTTTTCTGATCAGCAAGTCTTTTATGGAAAAAAAAAAAAAGAAAGAAACTTGATCAAATCTTGTCTAGTTATCCCTGCCTATCATCACAAAGGATTAATTGAAAATGAGATGATAGGCCAAGATTTTAGGACACACATGTCAAGTGCAAATTCAAATCCCTTTTCGAGGACAAATACACATAATGTTTCTATTCATAATCTTTTCAGATATGTCATATCACTCCTTTACAGAGTAGCACTGAATAGAAATTTGATAGTATTTATGTATACTCTGTAACATAGTGCCTTTCAATGAAATAAAATATTCTACATTAATTACTTGAGAGGTAAGATAGTACACAAGTAGGAAATTAATCTCTGGAATGCTTTATTTAATCTATAGTTGGGACACTAGATGACAAATAATGTCATAAGGCATGTGCCACTGTTA
Organism: Camelus dromedarius; assembly: GCF_036321535.1. Classification (NCBI taxonomy): domain Eukaryota; kingdom Metazoa; phylum Chordata; class Mammalia; order Artiodactyla; family Camelidae; genus Camelus; species Camelus dromedarius. Next base: position 21,792,357 of record NC_087439.1, read on the forward strand.
AGTCAATTTGACAACATTTTCAACCAAACAAAATGAAAATATATTTTCTATTAGAAATCCTACAGTATTATTTTTAAGTTGAAGATTTCTACCTTTATTATATCTTAATATATACTAGAGTCTTCTAATTTTATGCAAGAAAATAGTCTCTATGTAAGTTCAGTCAAAATTTTAGCTTCTTTTTAATAAGTTGCCTGTTTGAGATAATTAAATGTTTTTGCATCAGAAATCTAAGTGGAAATAAACAAAAGAAAAACCATTTTGAGGTGATTAGGTAGATGGAATACAATCCCCAAAGCAAACAGGTAACAAAGAACCCAGTCTGAAATATATTCACACCAGCCCACTTCAGTGTATCTATTTGAAATTTTGTGTTTCTTTTATACAGGTCAGCACTAGTGGGGCTCCACACTGGATATTGTACCATTTTATTCCATCAAATGCCAACACCAAAAACAAACTCCACTCTCACTTGAAGAAAAAGAGTCAGCAAAAGATTAAGGATTTCCATTCTTTTGAAAAGCATGTGCAAGGAAAGAAGTTGAATAAGAAGGGACAGAAGAAAACCATGATAATGAAAGAAAAAAATTGGTAACAGAGAGGTTAGGAAAGTGGTAAAGAGTTACTTTATTGAGCTCCACTCCAGTAATATAAAAACTTAAATCAAATATTTTGCTCCACTCATGATATCATCTGCAGAAACTTCCCCAAGCACACAGCAACTGCAATCCACCATTTAAAAAGAATTACAAGACCACAGTGTTTCCATCTTTCTATTAAAACTGTTATCATGCCTTTGTAGCCACAGATGATTCTAGGCAAACCTGCCTCCATTTTCATAGAAGAGTTATTTTGTTTCTGTTTAATTTTATACTGCTTTAATTTCATATTTTGTGGCTTAAAGCTCTTCAGCTAATAGATTACTTCAACTGCATATGTTCATTTTATACTTAAATGTATACTGGGATTCACAAAGCTTATGGCTTTCAGAGACAATTTTCACATTACGTTAAAAATCATTCTATGTTGTGATAATGATTGTTAATTCTCACTCAACACCTAATAAAATGGAATTCTTCTCCAGTTACATACATCTTGAAACTCAAAGTCCCCTCTAACAACTTCTGAAGTCTATCACAGTGCAGGCATTAGCACTGAAGAATTTTTTGCATGTATTCCCTGAACAACTCCAACCTAACCCTTTCATTTAGTGACGCAGAGTTCACTTAGTTCTTATACTAATTAAGGAAGAATCCCAACAACTCTGTGAGGAGGGGGTGTCAGCAAAGTACCAAGATCCAGGGACTTTACTGTCACATAATGAACTCAAAAACATGAACTTCAGAAGTAAGAATATAAATACCAGGAAGAAGAACCTTAGAAAGAGTTCACATGTGACCAGCTGTGGAGTAGACTATGATTCTATGATTGAACTGCAGGAGCAGAGCCTGAGAAAGGAAGTAAATGAGAGTTTAATCAAAGAGCAGAATTAAAGAAAAAAACACCATTTTTTCATCTGCCTCCTTGAGGTAAATAACGTACAATTCATTCTTCATGGATAATTAAGGAAGGGAAAAAAACCAACATTTGTTTCAACACATGCTATATACCAAATAATATATATATACACACACATTCTTCATAGAGGGTCATTTTTACACAACTCTTTGAGATAGGTTAATATAAACATTCAAATGAAGAAACAGGTGAGTCACAGCTAGTTAGTGCCTCAACTAAGACTTATTTTAAGTTAGGGCATGTCCCATCAGGTCACGCTGCCTCTCAATGGTGGAGTAAGCCATTGTTATGATCTAGTGATTTTCAAAAGTCACAGAGTGGGGACTTAAAGTTTTCAATCTATGTAAAGAACTTGGAAGTCATTACTCCATTCCCCATAACAAGGAAGAAACTAAACAGAGGAACAATCAACTATTCTCTTAGAGCCTTTAAAGAATTATGATTACAATATCTGCAAATGATGCAACCCACAAGGGATTAATTTCGAAAATATACAGACAGCTAATACAGCTCAATATAAAAAAAAATCTAATCAAAAAATAGGGCAGAAGACCTAAATGGACATTTCTCCAAATAAGACATAGAGATGGCTTACAGGCTCATGAAAAGATGCTCAACATCACTAGTTATTAGAGACATACAAACTAAACCACAATGAGGTGTCACCTCACATCAGTCAGAATGACCCACCTCTAAAAAGTCTACAAATAAAAAATGCTGGAGAGGCTGTGGAGAAAAAGCAACCTTTCTACACTGTTAGTAAGAATGTAAATTGGTGCAGTCACTATGGGGAACAGTATGGACGTTTCTTAAAAACTAAAAATACAGTTACCATATGATCCAGCAATCCCACTTCTGGGCATAAATCCACAGAAAACTCTAATTTGAAAAGACACATGCACCCCAATGTTCACAGCAGCACTATTTACAATAGTCAACACATGGCAGCAACCTAAATATCCATTGACAGATGAATCGATAAAGAAGATGTGATATGTGTAGACACACACACAATGGAATATTACTCAGCCATTAAAAAAAAAGAATGCCATTTTCAGCAACACGTATGACCTAGAAATTATCATACTAAGTAAAGTAAGTCATACAGATAAAGAGAAACATCATATGATATCACTTACATGTGGAATCTAAAAAATGATACAAATGAATGTATTTACAAAACATAAACAGACTCACAGATATAGAAAATGAATATAAGGTTACCAAAGGGGAAAGGGAGTGGGAGTAGGGACAAATTAGGAGTATATGATTGATAGATACAAACCACTATAAATAAAGATAAGCAACACTGTATAGCACAGGGAACTATATTTAATATCTTAACCTATAATGGAAAAGAATCTGAAAAAGAATACATATACATTTATAACTGAATCACTTTGTTGTATACCTGAAACACTGTAAATCAACTATACTTCAATAAAAAAATTAAAATTAAAAAAATTTTAAAAGAATTATGATTACAGGGCACACTGCTGCCCCTGGAAAGACAGGTAGATTTAGAGCTCTGAGTTTCCCAGCAGTACAAGTCTAAGAGCAGATTCCTGCAGCTGGAACCAGTACCAGCAGGAATATCTGAACTATAATCACATTGACTGGAGGCTCAGTATGGACTAGCTTGAGAGTTAAAAATGTGGGGAATCAGTCTTGGGGGAGGTAAAAGAAGTTCTTCAGAGAGAAGGAAAATTTTATAGGTCAGATCTACATTAAAAAAAGAAGAGCCTTAGAGAAGGAATAAATATACAATCGAATTCTTTATTTTTTGCATTCTCAATTGATGTAATAGGTAATAATTTGCTTAACATAATAATATCAACAATGGATAAGGTGATATTAGCATATGGATAAACAAAATGGAGGGGTCAGCAATGTAATAAAGGATGGGGAGACGGAACTGGGAATACTCTGTAATAAGGTACCTGCACTACCAGTGAGGCAGGATAGTATTATTTCAAAGTGTAAACAGGTTAACTGTGAAAGTATATTCCAACGTTAGGCAACTATAAAAAAATTAAAAGTTGCAGAGTAAGTGTGAAAGAATCTTCCTCTTAGTCCCTCCATCAACATTGTGTAACTCATTTTTCCGTGTCCAGACTTAGTGATCGGGGCTCCCAGGTTTGGTTCCAACTTATTAGGGGGAAAGATATACGTTCACAATTTTCAATAATTTCAAAACACTGAAAAGAAATCTGAATTCTAAAATTTCAAAAACTAAATAAGCTCTTTAGCTTGATCAGAGTGGAAAAAAAGAATTTAAAAAATATACCACAAAGTATGACATTTGAGATCATACATCACCAAGGGTGTTCAAAAAAAAAAAAATCTTCTACTTAGAACAGACTATTCTGGAATGTGAATATGCAACCTAGGGGTTTTTGATCTCAGACGAAGCATGTGATAATCAAAAGTCCCTGCCTGTCTGCCAACTTCAATAATAAAGCTATAAAACAATCATTGAGATTAAAGGAATGGTTACCTCAGCAGATGAAGAAATCAGCACATCATTACATAAACTTCCTTGTCTTTTTATGCTCACCCTTTTATCATTTAGGTCATACCCATGAGCTTCAAAGCACAATTATGAAAAACTACATGGAAAATGCAAACTGTAAACTGGTTAAAACAGCAAAAATAGCAAGAACAAAATCTACCCATTTCTGCTACAAAAGAGAGAAAAATAAATAGTTATGCACTGAAAGAAATATATATGATTATAATTTCTTTTCTTTGTAGCCAAAACAAGTATGAGTTGGACAGATTCACACATGTTAGGCTATTGGTGAAATGAGTATTTCAGTTATCAGTTCCTCCAATCCCTAATCAGAAATCCAATCTGTTCTTTTAGAAAAAGCTCTTGGCTTAAAATTTTTTAATCTCTGCAAAACTGTTTTATACCCACATTGTTTTCTTTAATAGCTCCATCCTCTTAACTGCTGAAGTTTTATGTGTATTTATGTAAGGCATGGAGTGCATTATGCATTATGCATCCTGCTATTAGCTTCAGGGCAACAGGGCAGTGCTCCACGAACCAAGGGCGTCTATTGAAAGTTTATGGATGATTCTACATCTTTCCTCCAAATTAGTAATGCTTTTTCAAGCTGAAAAAAAAAAATAGATCCTGATGCAAGAAGAGAAAACATTATGAAAGGGAGACAAAAGCAAAAATACTTCCCTAGGCCTTCTGTTCCAAAATACATAACTATTTATTTTATCTTGAACTTTGGATTTTACTGTAGTCAGGTTCCAAGTGGCATTTTTCTGAGCTCACCTAGTAAACCTCAGATGGTTTACCATTCACAAACTTCCCTCCACTCTGGTGTGAACTACTATAACCTCTTCTTCTTTGTCTCTCTGCTTCTCTCTTTAACACAGCTCTCAGAGCAAGTCCTGTTAATTTGCAAGTCAGACCTCTGACAGAGCCTTCCACAACTGCACATCTGAGCATACCACAACAACCTTCTAAAAGCCTATAAGTCCTTCAGTGGTCCTCACCCTCCTCCCCACCCCTTTCTTCTCCTTCCTACTCTTCTTCACTCACAGCTCCGACACTCTAGCCTTTGCTGTTTCGAGAGCACCCTGGGCACATTTCTGTCTCAGGGCCTTTGCACTGGTTGTTCCTTTTGTCAGGGAAGCTCTTTACCCACATAGCCTATGGAGCTAATTTCCCCACCTCTTTTAGGGATTTGCTCTTGTGACATCCACCTTGAATGCTTTATTTAAGTAACCACTCTACCCCATGCTTTTGTTTTCAGTCTCCCACATACTGATCTTATTTTCTTTGCTTATTTATTTTATTTGTCTGTTTACTATTACCTGTGTTTCCCAGCTATAAAGTAAGATCCACAAGGGCCAGCAACTTTGGGTTTTGTTAGCTGACATTCCCCAGCCCCTAGAAGACTGCACAAAACATGCTGGGTACACAAAATATTTGTTGAATCAAATTGCTGAATCTCGACACCTTCCCCACCAACTTATACCCCAGCACCACTCTCTGCACATTTAATCTTTTGCCAAACACAATCTCTCAAATGACAAAAAAAAAGTCTTTTAATCCTTACTGCATGCCAAATTTCTGATAAATTGCAACTATTTGGTTGATGACCATAATAACAGATAATGCAAGCCATGTATTTAATTCTTTTTTCAAATGAGCAACAGAGCATAAAGCAATATAAAATACAATTCATATTTCTACTCACTCCATTTCCTCTGATAAGAACCAGAGATCAACAATCCTTCTTAATAGCAGAATCCATCATTAACTGAGGCCAAGAAACTGGGTCTTTGAAAAACATGAATCAAATAGAATGGTGCTGACACATTTTGATCTACCATATATTTAAGCTTTCTGTTAATACTGATAATATCTGACGTTTCTTTGATTCTGAAAGAATTGTGGCATTGAGTCATCTTGTCCTGCACAAGGCAACAGTTTTTCTTCACTGTCATCAATTATCAGAGACCTGTCAGTTTTGGAACACTGGATGACAGACTTGCATCCTTTTGCTTCTTCTGGGCATGTTAGTTTTATTCCCATATATTATGATTCCTTAATTTTCATTTGTATATGTACTGGAGACATTGAGGTTGATGTGATTTGCAGATTACCAAATTCTAACTCATTACTCATTTGGGAACCTAAAAGCGCTGATATAAATAACTGTGGGACTTCCTGGAATCTTTCTTGAATCTCTTGGTGATGTGTTGCTTGGTATACCCACCCTTCATGTCACATGTAGGTGAGAAATATATATTGCAGTTTCTCTCAGCCTATAAATTCTAGATTTCTCTTCCAAACAAAGAAGCATGCTATCTATATCCTGTTTAGAAAGCAGGAAGTCATACTTAGTCTGTTTCTGACTGGCACTAGACTTGCAGGAGACATATCGCTCTTGAAACACCCTTGAGCAAATAATACGGCATTGTTGGAAAGGGAACAAGTTTGTCATGGATCCTTTTAGCTGTCAACTTTGGCATAATCATATCTTGCATGCTTTCTACTGTTCCAAAGATTTCCCCACATATTATCTTTATGTATAAACTCTGTAAAAAGGTGGGATACATCTTATTTCCCAAATGCTACATGAAAAGAAACTAAGACCTCAAAAGGTCAAATGGTTTCCATAAGGTCAAACACTGAGGTAACTGCATGTTAGGGAAACACCCCTGATGCCCTGCTTTTCTGTCTTATTTTTAAAATATTACTTCATACGTAACCCAGTATACATGCAGAGTCATTTATATGGTAAGACATGAATTCAGTAAGAAATCAGAAATGCCCTCTGTTCTCCCATCTTCATTCGTTTAATCTCTTCTCTTACCCATCACCACTGTTATCTCCAAAAAGCTTATATTTGTGTTCAGAAACAAACCCATACCCGTGCAGGATAAGGATCTTCTGCTGGTCTGTACTGGGTGACCCCATGCCCACTGAGCAGGGCGCCACCTCCATGTGTGCTCAGCTAATGTTTCTCTAGGTGACAACTGTCCTACCAAGCCTGCAATCTCCCAAGAGTCAGAATGACATTCTACTGCTTCCCTTCGGTCCTCATAAGACACATTTTCTGCAGAAATGGGGATAATGGCCCCTTCTCCATAGGGTTCTGACATAATCCATGCCAGGCTGGAACAGAAGGCCTCACTATCTCTTTTCTTCTCTCAATCTCCCTTTTCTCTTACTCAGAACATCCGAAAAGATGCTCAACAGTACAAATCATTAGGAAGATGCAAAGCAAAACCACAATGAGATTCCACCTCACACCCATTGGGATGATTATTATTTAAAAAAAAGAAAAGGTGCTAGTCAGGATGTAATGAAATTGCACTGCTGGTGGGAATCTAAGATGGTGTAGCCACTGTGGAAAAAAGTTACTCCTCAGAAAATTATATGTAGAATTGTCATTTGATCCACCAATTTCACTTCTGCGTACGTAAAGGAAAGAATTGAAAGCATGAACTTGAAAAGAACACCAATATTCACACCAGCATTATTCACAATAGCCAAAAACTAAGAAACAACCCTAAAGTCCATCAACGAATGAATGGATAAACAAGATGTGGTACAACCATATAATGGAAAGTTTTTTAACCCTAAAAAAATCATGAAAATCTGATCCCTGTTACAACATGGAAGAATCTTGAAGACATTAGGCTAAGTGAAATAAGCCAAACACAAAAGGACAAATACTGTATGATTCCGCTTGTATGAGGGGTACCTAGTGCTGTCAACTTCATAGAGACAGAAAGTAGAATAGTGGTTACCGGGGGGTGGAGGGGGTGGCCAGTGAGAAGTTAGTATTTAACGGGTACAGAATTTGAGTTCTGGAAGATGACAAAAAAGACCTGGTGGACATGGTAGATTTTATGTTATGTATACTTTACCACAATTAAAAATTAAAAAAAAAAAGAATGCTTGTCTTTATCCATTGTTTTAAATAAACACTTTAGTTTGTTTGTTCAAAATTCTTTAACAGGCCCCCCGAAGCCTGACACCATCAAGCCCATCTCACCCTGTGCCCATTTCAAAGGGATCTTGTTACAGTTACTAGAACAAACTTTGCTTGTCATGGCCTTTCTACATGCTCTACCTTCTAGATGAACTATTCTACTCCATTTAACTTTTGTACTTTCACTAGAAAAGCAATACATATAAATTTTTCGTGCTTTGAAAATTTAGTCTATATAATATTAATAAACATATTTGCAACTTTTTTTTAATATACTACTTTCATGTTTTTTACTTTTATCCATGGTGAAGATACTTTATTCATCTCAACTACTATACAGAATTTGATTCCAGCAATATGCTACCGTTAACTTATCTACCTCCATATGGAGGAAAATTAATTTATACATAATTAATTAACAAAATAATTAATTTATTTATTCTTTAGTAACTCATTCCTGTTTCCAGATGAACTTCTAAAAGATTTTGTCTAGAGTACCGTAAGTGGAAGCAAAACTGGTGGATATTACAGTACGAAAGGTGAGCACCTTCAACTTTATCACTTTGCCAAATTGAGTTTTGTGGTAGTTACAATTTACAATCTCTTGAGCAACATATAAAAATGTTTAGTTCCCTGAAACTTTGCCAGTAACTAGTATTACAGATTTTTAAAACATTTTTTCCTATCTGAAAGGTGAAAAATTGTATATTATTGGTGTTTCAATTTACATTTCAATTTACGTAATTCATAGTAATGGTGAGGATCTTTTAGTATGCTTATTTGCCTTTTGGATTCTTCTTATGTAAACTGATTGTTGAAAACCTTGCTCTGGTTTACAATTGTGTCATTTGTCCTTATTAAATTTTGGGAGTTCTTTGTATATTGTAATTAAAATTTTTTTCTCGCTTGAGTAAGTATCTTGGTAAGTCTGTCATTTGTATATCTACTGTGTTTATAATACTTTTGCCGTAAATAGCTTTAAAAGTTTAATGTAGCCACATTTGCACAAATTAGTACATATTTATGGTCTGTGTTTATTGAGTCTTATTTAAGAAATCTTCTGTGCTAGACTCATAAAGATATTATGCTATATATGTGTAAGAAAGTGTAAAATTTGATTATTGCATATATAGTGAGGTAGGGATCTATTATTTTCTATATGAGTATTCAGCTGTCATGATGCTATTTTTAGATGGCTCATATATCTCCTCTAATGTGATATGCTTTGTCCTTAATTACCTGGTTCCCAGCACATGGGGGTTCCCTATTGCATTTCTTTGATCTGTTTATCTAGTACTACAACCTATCACAGTGTTTTCAATTACTTTTACTTTAATTAAATCTTGATGTACGGTAAAGAAAATCTTTGCTCATTTTTTTTCTTCATTGCCTTGAATATCCTTATCCTTACTCTTCTACGAATATTAAGATCTATTTCTTATTCTCTGATATATTCCAATAGTTAAAGTAGGTTACAGAATCCCTTTGATTTTTTTATACAATTTTATTACTTATGAATAACGACAATTTGGGCTCTCCCTTTTTATCCCTGAATATATATATATATATATTCCTATTTTATTTGACTGGCTCAACTCTCCAGCAAAATGGTGACTAGGAATGAAGAAATAGAGATATTTTTTCTTGCCCCTGACTTTAAAGGAATCTATCTAATATTACACCATCAAGTACAATGTATTTTACCAGTTTAATTAGGTATCTATCATCAATTCAAAGACATTCTGTTCTAGTACTATGTTTATTACACTTTGTGTCACAGATGGATTTTGAATTTTTCAAAAGCTTACTTTCTCTCATGTATTTGTTTTTCTCCTTTAATTTGATAGTGTGATGAATTGTTTTAATAGATTTTCAAAATTAAAGCATCCTGCAGTCTGAGATAAGTACCTCTTGGATTTTTAATACATGCTGAATTAAATTTTCTGCTATTTTATTTAAGTTTATTGCATCTATATTTACACATGGAACTGGTACATAATTCTGGTTATTTGTATTGCCCTTGTCTGATTTTAAATCAGAATTATATTAGCATTGTAAAATGATCTGGGGGGCATTCTAATTTAGAGCTGGATTATCTATTTCCTGAAGAATTCATAGAAGTTCTTGAGCCTGGTGGGTATTTTTGATAGCAGAGGGGTGGGGAAATTGTGAACTGCTCATTCAATTTAGTTGATGGATTTAGACTCTTCCAGTTTAGTGTTACTTTTTAAAGTACTGTTTCTGTTCAATTTTTAATTGATAGAAGATGTATTTATAACATGCCTAGGTAGGAGGCATAACATCCTCTCTTTCCCATCTTTGAGTAGCCTTTGGTACAGCTAATCAGTCTCTCCCCAGACTTCCAGGCCACTCTCTGCTGTTTCCCTCACGCTCTCTGGCTGCCCTGTGCAATCTCTGTTCAGGGCCTCACTTCCCTCACCTTTTCACATGGAGTGCCCCCAGTGATCAGCCCTCATATCTTTCCAGTCCACACTGACTTTCAGTGATTTCTTCCAGCCTCATGATTTTATATCTCCAGCTTAGACCTATTACCTAAAGTTCAGACTCATATATCCAACCAGATGCTTTATATTTCTACCTGAATGCTCAATAAGCATCTCAAGGTTAAAATGTCCAAGCTTGTGTCCTAATTTTACCCACCTATTCTTCTTGCAGTCTTCTCCCCCAGTTAATAGCAACTCCACCTTGACTGCAGCCTTGGGAGAGATCTTGAGCTAGAGGACCCAGCAAAGCCCTACCTGGATTCCTGAATTACAAAAACTGATATGATTAATGTTTGTTTTTCTAAGCTACTATATTTTGGGATATTTTCTGCAGCAATAGATAACTAATACAAAGTATATTTAATCATTTTTTTCCTATTCTTTAAAAGAATTTGTATAAGATTGATGGTTTTTCTTTCTTAACTGTTTGATAGAATTTATGTGTAAAGCCATCTGTCCTAGAGCTTTCTTTGTGGGAAGGTTTGTAACCAGGGTTTCAAAATTTCTTTAATAGTCATATTAATTATTTCTCCTAGTGACATATTTAGTGAGTTTTATTTAGCTATATGTGTCACATGCTTAGAAATTGTAGCTCTAGGATGAATGTAAAAAACAAAATAGTGATTCAAAAGATGATGATGGTAAATAATTTTGGCTGTCTTAAGGAAACTGTCTCATAAATGGAGGGTCAAGACTGGTACAGATCATACCTCTCTAAACTTTCTAAAACTTCAAGTCTTTTTCTCCTCACTACAACTCAATTGTAAGTATATACAATTGTACTAGTCAGGGTTCTCCAGAACCTGAACCTGGATATATATATCCTATTTATATATAAACATGTATATAAAACATATATTTATTAGACATATAAATATATGAAATAATCTATTCACACACAATAATCTTTTTTACATTTATACAAGCATACCTTGGAGATATTTAAGATTTGGTCCCAGACCACTGCAATAAGGCAGTCAAATAAATTGCTTTCAGTTTTTCAGTGCATATAAAAGCTATGTTTACACTATACTATAGTCTATTAAGTGTGCAATAATAGCACTATGCCTAAAAAAAATTCTACATACCTTAATTAAAAAGCGCTTTATTGCTAAAAAATGCTAACCATAATTCGAGCCTTCAGCAAGCTGTAATTTTTTTGAATAGTTAACATCAAAGATCACTGATCACAGACCATCACAACAAATATAATAATAATGGAAAAGTGAGAAGTTTTGTGAATATTGTCAAAATGTGACACAGAGACACGAAGTGATCAACTGTTATTGGAAAAACGGCCCCAATAAACTCGCTTGATGCAAGGGTTGCCTCAAACTCAATTTATAAAAAATCCAATATCTGCAAAATGCAATGAAGCAAAACACCATTAAATAAGACATGCCTGTACCTATATATTTATCATATTTATTTGTTATAATATATACTTATGATTTATATATATGATTTATCTATAAGGAAGTGGTTCACATCATTATGGAGGAAGGTAAGTCCCAAGATCTGCAGGGTGAGTCAGCAAGCTGGAGACCCAGAAAACCAAAGTTTAGTTCCAGTCTGAGTCCAAAGGCCTGAGGACCAGGAGAGCTGACAGTGCAGCTGCAGTCTGAAGGCTGCAATGCTCAAGACCCAGGGAGAAAAAATGCTTCGGTTTCGATCAGAAGGTAAGAAAAAGCCAATGTCCCAATTTGAAGGCCATCAGAGGGGAAGAACTCTCCTTCTCAGGGGAGGGTCAGCCTTTTTATTCTATTAAGGCCTTCAAGGATGGCATGAGGCCCACCCACGTTAGTGAGAGCAATCTGCTTTACTCAGTCAACCAACTTAAATACTAATCTCATCCAAAAGCAGCCTCACAGAAACACCCACAATATGTTTGAACAAGTATCCGGGAACTTGTGGCCTAGTCAAGTCAACACATAAAATTAACCATCACAGCAGTTTATTATAGTCTCCATTTCAGTTCTCTGGGTCTGATAGTGGGAAGAAATACCTCCAGATTTCTGAAATGGATTCTTTGCTTTGTCACTATTACATTTTTTCCATCTTTCAAGAGTTTTCAAAAATATTTTAATGGGGAATAAGTACCATTAATGCTACTTGATTCCAAATTCAACCAGATGCCTGAGTTGGCATTTAACAAAATTTTTTAACAAATATTTAAAAATATATTACTTTCTTATATTAAAAAAAGTAAGTGTTAGAAGTAGTAAACATATATAGGTCTGTGAGATAAAGGGTCATGTCCTATCAGAAATAGAATTAAAGACCTTCTAGCTAGGAAACCTGTTTAAATCTTACTCTTGGTTATCTGCTATTATATTTCCCTAGGTCTTATGAGGACTTACTATCCAAGGTTATTTACTTGGGTAATGTCCTATCTGACTTTTTCCTTTTTCTTTACTGAAAAACAGAGAACTTACTGAGCTTAGGAGGCTAAAATAAAAATGCGCTGGACTGCTTCAAGACCTTCTCAGGTGTTGACAATATAGATCTTGTTAATAATATATCAACTGCATTTTAATTGGTTTTTAAATTTTGTCTTTTATCAAAAGGGTCAAAAAAGCGTAAAGCAACTCATTTGTTGAGTAAAAAGGCTTCTATTACAATGGACATTGAAGAGTGTACCTTTGGGTACCTTGTAGTTATAATTTTGAGCATTTCTCCAATTGTACAGAAACATTTCTTTTTGTTTGAATCAGAATCACTTCACTTGTAAGGATTTTGACAAAAGAAGTAGTAAACAGCTAGGGTACAGACTTACAAGATTACTTCCATGAAATGGCTCTTAAGAAAATGCCTTTGCTGCAATTCAGAGGATTCTTGATACTTTAAATAGATATTTGGTAAACACTTCACCACCTGAGAAGGTCTTGAAGCAGTCCAGCACATTTTTATTTTAGCCTCCTAAGCTCAGTAAGTTCTCTGTTTTTCAGTAAAGAAAAAGGAAAAAGTCAGATAGGACATTACCCAAGTAAATAACCTTGGATAGTAAGTCCTCATAAGACCTGAGGAAATATAATAGCAGATAACCAAGAGTAAGATTTAAACAGGTTTCCTAGCTAGAAGGTCTTTAATTCTATTTCTGATAGTACATGACCCTTTATCTCACGTAATCTTGCGGGAAAATCGTTTGGGTATCTAGAAGAAAAGATACTGACCAAAGTAAGGTAAAACACACTGTAAGCACATATTATAAATTACTGGAGATCCTGTGTGTTTTCTCCTTTAAAGAAAACGTCATAATATTTGTGAGCTAAATTAATTATGAGGATTTTTATAAGCAGTGACCTCATTTTCCCTCATAAACCAGATAACTTGATAAAAATCTCAAAACAGGGAAATCATATGTTTTTAGAAGAAATTACTATTATATTTATTTTCATGAATCTTTGAGGTCACCAAAGAGGAGAGAAAATTTCAATACTGATATCAAAGCATTGGTGTTAATGGGCAGGAAAGGGACATTGCCACACTACTTTCCTAAGTCAGAGTCTTAGAAGGTGCTCTAACACAGTGGACCCCAACCTCTGGTGCATGTAAAGATAACTTCAGAACTCTGTATGGGTGGTGTTGGTGTATTCACTGGACGTAGCAGTCAAAATAAAAGATAATGTGCATCTCTTTCTTCTACCACTTCTCCCCGTGGCAACCATGACTACTATGGACATTCAAATATAGACATTGAAAAACACCCAGCACACCCAGATACGCTTCTTGGTCCAAAGATTTGGACTCAAGTTTTCTTCCAAATAGGGGTCTGCAGCTTTAAGATTCCCTGATGAAGGGGAATTGTGAAGTCAATGTGCAGGGCAGTGGTTATTTATCTAGAAAATATATTACTATATAAGACTACTTCTTGCACATGGCCAATTGACTTCATACATACTGATCTCTCTGTAAAAATGTGTTATCATTACAATTATAAATGATTATGTCATTCTCCCATTTAAAAATCATCCATTTTTTTCCATTATTTTAGGCTAACCTAAGTCATTTCATGCTGAGAGCAAAGAACTTTGCCTTTGCTAAGTTGGTCTTCCCTGAGTGGTCTTTTCTGTGGCAATTTAGTCTCCTTTTACCCTTACAGCATGGTCTGCCTCTATCTACAGCTCTTCAAACTTAAAGCATCTTAAAGCACAAGTATTTCAGCACATCTTAGTCATCACAAAGGTTTACTTTATTTTACTGTTTGTGAAGATAATATAGCCGCATGGTAAAAAATTAAATAGAATTGGGGATTTTATCCAGACATGTAACATTTTCCCATCTCATCCCTTAAAGAGGCAACTTCTCGTATTTATTTTTAGTTCTTCTGGTAGGTATCCCCATAATTCATAGTCATATTCTTTCACTTTTATTTCTTGATTTTTCAGTTTTTGATCATATTTATCACCCCTATGATGTGGGACAAGATTTACCTTCACTGATGCTGCAACTTCATTACTGCATCCCACTATTCTCTTCCAAATATTTAATTTTTATACAACTATATTAAATATAGATTATCAATTGTTATATCCTTGGGTACTCTAAAAATTGTCCCTAACTTCAAATTTAAATGGCCATGCACCTTTATATATGCAATTAAATGCCTAAAATTATGCTACAAATTTGTTCGCAAGATATGCATAATAGTATTTTCAAAACATTTTAATTACTTTTTCATTCGGGGGTGGAATTGCATATTTACTGCCCATTATATCAGGTTAAGTCTCTGGGTTTGTTTGTTTGTTTGTTGGGTCCAAGAAACATCCATCTCAGAGCTGGTGGCTCCCAGATCTTTCCTTCACTGCTCTCCTTGACTAGACTGATTATTTCCTGTATCTCTTGTCTTCAGTTTTCTCCTTTTGTTAGAGAAGTCCCTCCAATAACTTGTAAAGTAAGTGGTTAATAGAAAATAAACTATCTAAATTCTTAAAAGTCTGAGTATGCTGTTCTCCTGCCCTTCTACCTGATTGATAATTTAGGGACATACAGAACTTTACACAGATAATCATTATCTTTCAAAACACTAAAAACTCCACTGTTTTTTGTTGTATGGTGTTGAGTTGATGATGAGAAGTCTGATGGCAGCCTGTTTTTCATCCCTTTGTTTCTTGATTATTTCCTGCCTCATATTGGAAGCATTTATAATCTCTTTATTGCTGCTTTGGTTAAATTCAAGATCATACATGTTCATTTGTGGTTGTTTTCATTCACTGTGTTAAATGAGCATTTGGTGAGCCTTTTCAATCTGAAGTCAGTGTCATACCCTTCTTCAGTTCTAGCAAATAGTTTTGTAATTTCTTTTTGTAATTTCCTTCTCTCCAATTTTTTAACTGCACCTCTTCTTTTTATATTCTCAGTCTACATAACTTTTGTTCTATATGAAAAGAAAATGTATTTTTCAAAGTACATGAAATTTATCCAGGTGTATTAATGTCTCCAAAAGTCATCTTAGTTTCTTCAGGCTAGAATTCATTAGAGAAGGACATTCTAGTTGTTTTGGGGTGGTGTGTTTTGCCAGAAAGGCCATACTGATCAGGCATACTTTCAGTGTCACGGTGAGACAAGGGCTACTACAGCTGACGGCTACAGTTGTCTTTCTCACTATTTTTTCCGGAACACATTCTCACTTACCCCGTCTGCTTAACTTGCTGACTCTTAGCCTTTGGTGCTTATGGTCTGGCAAAGAAGCCACCTCCCCTCTGCCCAAAAGAATCCCACTCTAAATTGCAACTTGTCTCATCTGTCACCCAAGACCATCTAATTTCCATCTTTGCAGAAATTTGTTGGTAATTCTCATTAGTTTTTATCTGGTGCTATTAAGTTACTACTTTTTTTAGCCTCTAAACATTTTTTTCAATGAGATATTAACAGAAGAGAAAAATATGTATGCCCTATTCGCTACTATGAATTAAGTTTTTTTTGGTTTAAAAATGATTTATTTGGGGAATGATTCTTAAATACAGAATTATTACATCAAAGTCTTCTAACAGAGATTTCCGTATTGCTTTTTTTTCCTTTTTCATATTCTTTTTCATTAAAGGTTATTACAAGGTATTGAATATAGTTCCCTGTGCTATACATAAGAAATCTGTCCTTTATTTTTATACATAGTAGTCAATATTTGTAAACCTCGAACTCCCAGTTTATCCCTTCCCACCCCCTTTCCCCCTAGTAACCATAAGATTATTTACTATGTCTGCAATGACTGGATAATGAATTAGTTATTTTCTAATATCTCTAACAGTCATTTTTGTAAAGTTAGTGAAAATAAACTTTTTATTTTTATTGTAAAAGTCAGGCCGCATTTTTAAATTAACTAATTAATAATACAATCAAACATTTATCAAAGTTTCTAAAAGGTGCCACATACTGTGGATAGTAGGTCCAAATGGACTATAAATCTAAATGTGTAAGGCAAACAATACAGTTTATAGAAATAAATACAGAGGGGAGTCTTTGTAACCTTGATGCAGTGAGATGTTTCTTAATTCAAACATTAAAAGTGCCAATCATTAAAAATAAGCTAACCTATATTAGGTTTAGTTTTGAAATTTAGAAATGCTGTTAATCAGGACACTATTAAGAGAGCTGAAAGGAAACCTTCATCATGAGAGGTAAGTAATTAGAGTGCATATAGATTATTTAAAGAACTATAAATCATTAAGAGAAGAAAAAGAAAAAATTGGCAAAAGACTTGAAAAAAAGAACATATCCAAATGGTGATAATGGCAATGACAATGAAAAAGAACAAGGAGGGGAAGTGGGAGAGGGAGGGGAAAAGAAAAGAGAAGAGGTAATCAATTCATTTGTTGCTAGAGAATGCAAATTAAAACCATTATGAGATCATTACTCTCTTACTAAGATAAGCTGCACTGGAACACACATGCAAACAAGGCTTGATGAGGACACAGAACTAAAGGAAAGAATATTTTGCTGGTGACAGAATAAGATGTGAACCACTTTAGACAGGTGTGGCAGAATCCACTCCTATACCTGTATTTATCTACCTATCTGTGTATGTATGTTTTATTAACAGGTATGTACTTAGGGTTCATAGAAGCATTATTCTTAGTGGCCCTAACCTGAAACTATTAAAACAATTCAAATACAAATCCTCAAATGTACAATGTATAGGAAAAAAATCATGGTATATGCACATGATACATAGAGCATAACATTGAAAAAAAAAAAAAAAGAATCCAGACACAAAGAGTACATGTGATTCCATGAACATATACTTCCTATGTACTAAAAAATATAGCAATAGCCAACATTCACTTATGCTGTTAGATGAACAGTATACTTGGGGGGAAATGACAGCTTTTCTGAGGACTGGTAATACTCTATTTCTGGATCTGGGTACTGGTTCCACAAACGTGTTCAGTTTGTGAAAATGTATTGATATTGTGTGAACACTTGTCTGAATGTTTATGATGATTCAATAAAAAGTAACAAAAATAGTAAGTCAGGGATTGGAAGAGGTGGAGAGAGTCAGTAAATTTGGTTATATATTGGTAAGTGTTGAAATGTCTGATGGGTACACAAGAGTTCATTCTATTTTCCCTACTTTTGTGTGTTTGTGAATCTCCTGAATACAAAAGTGAAAAAAGAAAAAGGTAAAAATTTTAAAAAAATAGAACTCTTTCTTACTGGCAGATGTGTCTGGAAATTAATACCAGCACAAAATAACCCCTGGAAAATTTAACAAATTTGATCATGATGTTTACTGTACTCCAAGTGCCTAGGAAAATGCATGGCACATAGTAGTCACTCAGTAATACTTGCTGAATGAAATGATGATTGAATCTGGAAGGCCACATGGTTGAGATAATTACATTGTGGCAATAAGACATAATAAAAATCTTAAACTCTAAATTAGGAGATTTTATTTGTGTTGTGTAAGTGCAGGAAAGAAAATCTGCCTTTCATTTATTCTGGCTCTGCACTCTTCTCCATAGGTTTGGAAATCTAAATCACTTCCTTACAGAAAAATAAGCTCCTTGTTATATAAGTAACAGTGTTTGTTCTCTCTGTGAAGCAAACTCTTCTCCTTTACAATCTTACCTAAGCTGCTCATTTCTCTGTGCTTTCTTCCAGCACAAACATGAGCCTTTTCACTCCAGGTACCAGCAGTATCTTTACTGAAAAATACTATGAGTCTCTAATTTGAAGGGAAAAAAGCATATTTGAATTTTCACAGTATTTGATTTTCTTAAGATGGCAGAATCAGCTTTTGGAAAACTTACATTATTTTTATAAAAACAGTTCTCGTTAAATATGTAACTTTTCAGATGTCCTGTTTCTCACAAAGCAAACACCTGATCAACTCATCTATTTAAAAATATTAATAGCAAATCCCCCAAAATAGCAAATCCCTCCAGGAAATATTTGTATAATAGTTTATTTATACTTCAGTTGATCCTGAGACTTAGAACTATGGTTAAAAGTTTCAGTTCAGGTAAATTTCGTATCAATTATAAAGATCTATAAAGTACTCTGGTACTGAGTTGTTTAGTTTCACTTTCTATATTATGTGCCTGAATTTATGTCCCTCTTAAATGTGAATAAAATACATCTAGATTATGATTATCATGCAAATCATAATAAATAGATTTAAAAGATTATATACGTATGAATGGAACTATAAACTTCTCAGAGTTTCAAGTTTATGTATTTAAAATGCTTTGGGCATTTATTTAATGCTGACATACATAATTACCTAACAAAACAGTGGATTTGGACCCAAACTGAAGAGGAGTCTCCACTCCAAATCAGATCTGACATCTCATTATCTAAAATGAAATCCTAAACTGTAAAATACCTTTACTGATTTTAACATAAGAATAAAATATACTCAGATTATTAAATATTAAAAATTGCTTTAAGTAAATATCTGCTTAAAAATAAATATCTGAAGTTTGAACATTTATTTTTTCAAAGAGCCTGTTTCCATTCACACTTATATCCAGCAAATAAGTTTATCTGATGAAGACTCTAGAAGATTGTCCATTTGGATTTGTTTTCAAGCAACATTCCATATTGACTGCAGGATATCTGGCCGACAATATTTAGTAGTGAAGCTTTACCATCTACCTTAAATGCAATCTGTTTTACAGTAGAAGTGCTTAGAGTGTAGATTTTGCAAAATGTATAAAACAGGAAATCTGAGACAATGACTTACAGAAAGAATGGGTTCCATATTCACACTATTTCTAGTCTTACCGCCCTCCAATCCATTCTCCACACTGAAGTAGAGAGCGAGCATTCTAAAACATAAATTTGATTAAATTATAATCCTACTTAAAACCCTTCCAACTCTCTACCTTTCTTAGGATAAAGTCACTAGTCATTTCAGAAGCCTTTATCCTCTGTCGTCTGAACACTCCTTCTGAGTATCATTTCTGAGGATTGCCTCTCTCACATTCTCTCATGGCTCTTCAGAGGTGCCATGCTCTCTTTTGTCTTCAATGTATTCAGTCTTCTTTGCCCGATACCTCCCCAATCAACTCTACCAAAGTGTAGATTCTCAAATCCCAATTTACTCTTCATGAAAGACTTCCCTGGAGACAAAATTAATATTCACTCCTATAGGTTTTCAGAGCACAAATGTCTGTAGTAACTAACTTCTCTCTCTGTGGTGCAATTGCCTGTTTACTTGTCTATCTCCACCGCTTCTCTAGAAACTTCCTTTGGAGAGTACACATTACCTTTCTTTTGCAATCACGTACAAAATATTTAACCTGATGTCTAGCTTATAATAAGTTCTCAATAAATATTTGTTGAGGTAATTAATGAATAAAGTAAGAGAAACAAAGTTATCCTTAATTTAAGTTCTGAAAACATAGGTCATAAATACAATAATACAGAACAAAAGTAGTCCTATATTTCTGTAGATGCTCGCCATCCTGCAGGCTTACACTGCAGCCAAGCATGCTCCTTCAAGTTAAACTTGTAACAGTCAGTTCCCCAGTTCTTAAAATTGACACACCGGCCTTTTCAATTAAATTCCCCCTCCATATTGAACTTGTTATTAAATGACTTATATGGACAACTTGAGTACTTCTCAAAAGTCTCCCTAAAGAGATAGAAACAAAGAATATTTGACCAGCCACAGTTAAGTTTAAAAAAGATGAATGCTTCATCAAATTCTCTGGCTTGTTTTGTTTTGCTATTCCAAGTCACATGAATTGTTTGCCACCTGAGTATTTGTCATTTTTATTTTAATGTTTGCAGATGTCAAATCCAAGCTGGATCTCTGACCAACAAATAATTTATGGCTGGGGACTCTTTTTAGATGGAAAAACTCCCTCCTGTGTATAGCTAGCAGTGCCAATTATAATAAGTAGCCAATTCTGAACAAAAACAAACAACCACCTGAAAGTTCCTGTCACAGCTGGTGCACTGAACAGAAAATAGCGTATGCATCAATGGAGGGCATTGGAGCATCAATGAATTGAATTTGTTGCAGGGGGAAAAATTGTCTGTATAACTGCTATTCAGAGTTCCTCTCCCGAAAGGATCCAATTGTGTCAAGAAACTAAGTAAATACTCTTAAATTCAAAGACTCAAAGAAAACTAAAAATGGCTATAGAAATTATCCAGCCAGACTTCCATATAGAATAGGGCTTGTCTGGGCTTACAAGAAAGTACTTCTGAGCATCTAAACAGCTCTGCCCATAATCTTTCAGCGACTATGCTGTTTCATTAATGGTCAAGACTAACACTTGTCCAGACATGAGGCAAATCTTCTCAGAAAATAAAATCCTATTTTCTTTGAGGTAAGCATACTTTAAAAACAAACAATAAAAAAAAATTATTCAAGGCCTGTCTACATGACTTAAGGTACTTTTAATGTAGTATTCTTCAACTTCCTTGATACCTGATTCTTCTTCCTTTTTTCCTTTCTGTAATAAAGAACCTGAATCCATTTTTGCTGCCTGACTGCTGATGACTCTCAAGCCCTGCCCCTCCCTCTTCTCTCCAGCTCCACATCTGGGTAAGGTGATAAGAAAGCAAAGGTGCCCTTTCCTTGGCCACCAGTGGGAAACTCAAACCACACAAGCTTCTTCTTGGGACAGAACCTTCACCCTCGCCTTACTTGCTACCACCATGGAAACCCAACTTATTTCCCTTTCTCAGTTCTTTTAAGCTATTTCAGACCTGCTTCAGAAACCTGCCCTGTTCTCCTCCAGAAAGCCTCCTTATGTGAGTAATAAACCTATTCATCCTGGCTTGAGTATCCATGGGTCTCAAATCCATACCAAAATTGAGTGATCACGTGATCTCACACAATGTCTATAAATTGTAAGTCAAAGAATGAATGTACCAGCAGGCTGTGAGTCTAGAGAATGCATTTCAAATAGGGGTGAGAAAGAACCAGAATTAAAAAAAAAAAATTAAACTCACTTTAGAAATAAAATGTGCCACACAGATCCAAGAACAAATATATCTATGTTATTTAACTATAAATAATCTGGATAACAGCGAGGACTATAATCTGCAAGGACTGTCAAGGCAAAAGTGGAAGGTAAATGAACAGAAGCGGGTAGAAACTGTCCTATCTTCCAAACTTACTTTAAACGTTGACAAGACATTAAAATAAAGGTATACCTCATCATGGGAAAGACACATTCCCGGAAAGTAATTTATAAAGTATTATATATATCATTCTACTCTAATATTCTCTTGTTGATTCTCAATATAAAAGAGAATATTTTAGAAATCTGTAGAAGAAAAAGAATTCAGCAACATATTCATTTAAAAATTGTTTTAAAAGAACTAATTTAAGACAGAGGAGCAGTTAATATCTTTCTCAAGTTTAACATTAACATTTTAAAAACTTAACTCTATAATAAAGGTGTAGTTTACATAAAATAAAATGTACAAATTTCAAGTGAACAGTTTGATGAGTTTTAACAGATGTTTATACCTGTATAACCACCATAATGATTAAGATTTAAAATATTTACAACATCCAGAAAATATTTGCTTGTCCCTCTGCAGTCAATTTATCTCCAACTTCTTCCCGGAAAATCACAGATCTTATTTCTATCACCCAAGAATTAGTCTTACCTGTCTTTGAAATTCACAAAAATGGAATTATACCGTATGAATGCACTGGTTTATGACTTTGTTCATCATATTTTTGGGATTTATGCACTTGCATTATTTTTATCGCTGTGTAACATTCCATTAGTAATAATATACAACAATGTGTTTATTCATTTACTTCTGGTGGACATTTGGGTTGTATCAAGTTTATTCTGGATCTTATAAAGATGCTATGAATATTCATGTGCAAGTTTTTAATTATAAGGCCATAAAGTTTTTTCCTAACTTTTCTTCTGAAAGCTTCCTAGTTTTTGCATTTACATTTAGGTTTATTATCAATTACAAATTAATTTTCTCTATGGTGAAAGGTAGAATTCAATTGTCATTATTTTTCCTTTCAGAAATCCATTTTTCCAACATCATTTAATAACCTTACAGTCCTTGTAGAAAAAAATAAATACATGTGGGTCTATTCATGGACTCTCCATTTTGTTCTACTAATCTTTGTTCTTACCTTTACCCAAATATCATAGAGATTTGATAAGTGAAGCTTTTAAAAAATTCTTGAAATCAGGTAGTGTTAAGCCCTTCAAATATGTTTTTTTTCTAAAACTGAATTGGTTATTCCACTTGTTTGCATTTCCTGATACATTTTTTAAAGCAATTCCACTTTCTCCAAGAATATTTTCTAGGACTTTAATTCACATCATGTCAAATCTATCCATCAATGTGAAGAGAACAGATGTTTTAACAACATTAAATCTTCCAATTCATGAACTAGTTAACTCTTCTTTAATTTTTCTTAATGTTTTACAGTTTTCAGTGAGGATATATTAAACAATTTTATTTTTAAAATTACTCCTTTTTTCTTAAAAATTATTACTTTTTTATACTTAAAAAAAAGTTTCTAAGTAAGACATCTAGTCCAATACCAGTTACTCGATCGGAGCCAAAAGCTTGCTTAATGTGGTTTGTTTAAATTCTTGAGTCAATATTTTCCATCCACTCAAGTTTTCTTTAAAATGTATAAAAATGTACCTTATTTATATTCTTATCTACTCAAATCACTCTTTGACAAAGATATTTCGAAGGTGAAAATTCAATTTTTCTAATTGGAAATGAATCACAATCCTACTTCATCAATTCAAAAGTTAATACTCTATGATAAAGTTTTTTTTAAGTAATATCTGTGTATTCTGTCTTTTCTAGCTCTCTGTAAATCAAACACAAATCAAGAACTTTGAGGGATTTCATGGAGAAGTGAGATCTGTCCAACCTACCCTGTGTTGGCTATTATTTCTATTACACGAAAATAAATGTCTTTCCTGGATTCCCTTGGGCTTATACATCTAAGAAAACATTGTAGACGAGGCCAAGATGGCGGAGTAGTAGGACGCTAGTAGCTCACCCTCTCCCACAGATACATCAAGACTCACATCCAC
Organism: Camelus dromedarius; assembly: GCF_036321535.1. Lineage (NCBI taxonomy): Eukaryota > Metazoa > Chordata > Mammalia > Artiodactyla > Camelidae > Camelus > Camelus dromedarius. The sequence continues at coordinate 21,816,342 of NC_087439.1, forward strand.
GGACCCACTCAGCCAACCAGAGCACCTGCAGAACTCCAACAGAACACTGTCCTCTTCAAAAGACAAAGACACCAAAAATCTGGTAGGAGAAAGGAAAAAAAGAAAGACGAAAAGGCAAAACAGTGCGAGACCGGTCCTGCGGGGAGGGAGCGACAAAGGAGGACTGGCGCTCGTTCGCTGGGTCTCCCCTCTCCAACCGAGAGGCCTGCGGGATGGAGGGTGAGCCTCTGAGGCTCGGATCTGTAGGGAGCAGCCCTTGACCTACAGAACTAAGTTAAGCGGGCACAGAGGGTCCCTCTGACACCAAGCCCAAGACCCCAGCCAGGAGCTGGGGGCCGGGACAGGCTGCCTGAGCTGGGCAGAGCACGGGGACAGCTGCACTGACGCAGCCCCCAGGAACTGCAGGGGGCTGTGCAACGTGGATGAGTGGGTGCACAGGGCAGAACAACCTAGGGCCTCCATAAAACAGCACGGCTGATGTGCCCTGGGGGGAAGGGTGCATACCCCCACCTCTGAAAACCCAGGGAAGGTTTTCGGCGAGGAGAGGCGGGGCTCAGGCGTGGCCGCCATAACCTCCAGCACTTGGCACCCAGGTGGGGGCGGGGGCAAAACCTGAATCTGCGCCTGGGGGATCCGCAGCCTCAAAGGCCAGACAGTGACTAGTTTGAAGTCAGATAGGATCCTTCCGCTCTGATGCCTTGCAAAGTTCGCGCCAACAGGACAAACAAGGAACTGAGTTTGGACATGGAGCAGGGGCGGGGCTGCGCCACGGTCTTGGGGGGCCCACCTGCGCTCTCAGCAGCACAGAGCTGCAGAGCAACCGGCGCCAGGGGACGACTGGGTGGCCCCCTGCCTTTCCAGCAGGAACGCTGTGCTGGGAGGGGGCGCGATCTGTTTGCCAACAGGGAGCAGCACAGACGAGGGAGCCAACGGAGGGCCTCTGGAAACAGCAAGCTGAGTTCCGGAAACAGGACGAAGTCAGAAAGATTTCTCATTAAGAGCACGACGGTCTCCAAGAGAACAACCCCTCCCCCCTTTTTTTTCTTAATCTGTTTTTACCTGTTCTATTTTCTATTACCTTTTTAATTTTTACTTTTTAAACAATTATATATCCCCCCAGTTTTAATCCCTTTTAATTTTTTTTTAAATAATATTTTAAAAAATCCACATCATGTCATTTTTATCTCTTGGTTTTGATCTCCTGTTATTAATTATACAAAGGTTTCAAATATTTTTTCCCTCTTTGCTCCTTTTTTAAACGTTTTTAAGAGATGTCTCAACCCGATTGCTATTATGCTTCAACTTGCTCTTCAATTATTCATTATACACTGTTTTCAAACCTTTTTCTCCTCCCCTTTTCCAAAATTCTCTTTATCATATCTTTTTTATTTGTTCTATTTATATTACCTTTTTAATTTCTACTTTCTAAACAATTGTATATGTTTCTAGTTTTAATTCCTTGTAAATTTTTCTTTTAAAGCAGTTATATTATTATTTTTTTAAAAATCCACCAGATTTCATTTTCACTTCTTTTGGGTTTGATCTGTTATTGATTATAAATAGGTTTCAAATATCATTTTTTGATCTTTTTCCTTTTTTTAAGGGTTTTTAAAAAGATGTCTCAACTCGTATGCTAGTCTGATTCAAATTGCTCCTCTATAATTGATTATACACTGTTTTCAAACCTTTTTTTCTCCTTTCTTTTAAAATTCTTTCTCTCTCTCTCCTTTTTTTATTTTTTAAGTTTTATTCCTACATAGGCATTAGATAGATTCTCCTTTAAGGACCACAATAGATAACTGATACTCCATAAGCCACAGTGCCAGAGAGATATGAGCAAGAAGAAGCAGCAGAAAAACCAATCCCAATTAAAAGAACAAGAGAAATCCCCTGAAAGAACGATCAATGAAATAGACATCGATAGCCTATTAGATCAAGATTTCAAAAAAGGAGTGATCAAAGTATTTAAGAAACTAAAAGAGATAGTGTTGAGAGATATAAAATATGTCAAAAATGAAATCGAAGCTATAAAGAAGAGCCAAGTAGAACTGGTAAACTCATTGGCTCAGATGAGAACGGATCTAACGGCTATGCAAAGCAGACTAGATTATGCAGAGGAACAAATCAGTGACCTAGACGGCAGGACCACAGAAAGCACCCAATCACAACAACTGCAAGATAAACAAATAAAAACAAATGAAAGCAACATAAGGGACCTATGGGATAATTTAAAGCATGCCAATTTTTGCATAATAGGGGTCCCAGAAGGGGAAGAAAGATCAAAGGGGATTGAAAAGGTTTTTGAAGAAATTATGACTGAAAACTTCCCAAACTTAAAGAAGGAATCAGATATCCAAGTACTGGAAGTTCAAAGGGTCCCAAACAGGAAGAAACCAAACAGACCCACACCAAGACATATCATAATCAAGATGGCCAGAGTTAAGGATAAAGAAATGATACTAAAGGCAGCAAGAGAAAGACAAAGAGTGAGTTACAAGGGAACCCCCTTAAGACTCTCCGGTGATTTCTCTACACAAACACTACAGGCCAGAAGGGAGTGGCAAGATATATTCAAAGTCCTGAATGAAAAAAAGATGCAGCCTAGAATACTTTATCCAGCAAGGCTATCCTTTAGGATAGAAGGAGAGAGAAAGAATTTCACAGACAAGCAAAAACTGAGTTTAGCAACACTAAACCCATGCTAAAAGAAATACTGAAAGGTCTAGTCTAAATAGAAAAGCAGCAGGATGCTACAGAAATGAGAAACTCATAACTAGAAAGGTGATAACTCATGAATTAAAAATAAAATAAACACAAAATTGTAAAAGAAGACATCTAAATCATTAAGAGTGGGAGAGGGAAGCAAGAAAATATAGAGTATTTTTCTTTCTTTCTTTTTAAAATTTTTTGTTTTTGATAGGATGGGTTCAAGATACAGTGATGGGCTAAGAGACTTACAAAAAAGGGTAACCACAAGCCAAAAATTTACAAGGGAGTCACAAAAACTAAATAAAATCCAAGATAATACAAAGGAAAATTACCAAACCACAAAAGGAAGAAGAAAGGAACAAAGAAGAAATACCAATTCAACTGCAAAGATAAGTTCAAAATGGCAGTAAACACATATCTATCATTAATTACTGTAAATGTTAATGGACTAAATGCTCCAGTCAAAAGACAAAGAGTGGCAGACTGGATAATAAAGCAAGAACCTTCAATATGCTGCATACAAAAGACCCACTTTAGAGAGAAGGACACATACAGATTGAGAGTGAAAGGATAGAAAGGTATATTCCATGCAAATGGAAAAGCCAAAAAAGCAGGTGTTGCAGTACTGATTTCAGACAATATAGACTTTAAAACAAAGGCCATAAAGAAAGATAAAGAAGGACATTTTATAATGATTAAAGGAGTGATACAAGATGAGGATATTACACTTGTTAATATGTATGCACCCAATACAGGAGCACCTAAGTACATAAAACAATTACTAACAGAGATAAAGGGGGGTATTGATGGGAATACAATCATAGTTGGAGATTTTAACACCACATTAACATCACTAGACAGATCTTCCAGACAGAAAATAAATAAGGCAACAGAGGAATTAAATAATACAATAGAAAAATTAGATTTGGTGGATATTTTCAGAGCATTACACCCCCCAAAAATAAGATATACATTCTTTTCAAGTGCACATGGAACATTTTCCAGGATTGATCATGTACTTGGGCACAAAAGAAACCTCAACAATTTTAAGAAGGTAGAAATTATCTCAAGCATCTTTACTGACCACAATGCATGAAACTAGAAATCAACAACAGAGAAACAAAAGAGAAAAAAAGGAAAGCATGGAGATCAAACAATATGCTATTAAAAAACCAATGGGTCAATGAGGAAATCAAAGCTGAAATTAAAAAATACCTTGAGGCAAAGGAAACTGAAAGCACAACCACACAAAATTTATGGGACACAGCAAAGGCAGTGCTAAGAGGAAAGTTTATAGCAATACAGGTCTTCCTCAGAAAAGAAGAACAATCTCAAATAAACAATTTTTAACCCACCAGCTGAGAGAACTAGAAAAAGAAGAACAAAAAAACCCAAAAGGCAGCAGAAGGAAGGAAATTATAAAGATCAGGGAGGAAATAAAATAGAGAGTAAAAAAGCCATAGAAAAAATCAACCAAACAAAAAGCTGGTTTTTTGAAAAAGTAAATAAAATTGACAAACCTCTGGCCAAACTCACAAAGAAAAAAAAAGAGAGAGCACAAATTAGCAAAATAAAAAAGGAAAATGGAGAAATTACAACAAATAAAATAGAAATACAGAATATCATATGAGAATATTATAAAAAACTACATGGAACCAAACTGGATAACCTAGAGGAGATGGACAAGTTTCTGGAAACATACAGTCGACCAAGACTGAATCAAGAAGAAACTGACCACTTGAACAAACCGATCACTAGAAATGAAATCGAAATAGCAATAAAAAACCTCCCTACAAATAAAAGTCCAGGACCGGATGGCTTCACTGGGGAATTCTACCAGACATACAAAGAAGAACTCACACCAGTCCTTCTCAAACTCTTACAGAAGACTGAAAAGGAGAGAATACTCCCAAACTCATTCTATGAAGCCACCATCACCCTGAAACCAAAACCAGGCAAAGACACTACCAAAAGAGAGAATTATAGGCCAATATCACTAATGAACATAGATGCCAATATCCTCACCAAAATATTAGCAAATAGAATCCAACAACGCATAAAAAAGATTATACATCATGACCAACTGGGGTTCATCCCAGGGACACAAGGGTGGTTCAACATACGCAAATCAATCAATGTAATACAGCACATCAACAAGAGGAAGGACAAAAACCACATGATCATCTCAATAGATGAAGAAAAAGCATTTGATAAAATTCAACACCCATTTATGATAAAAACTCTCACCAAACTGGGTATAGAGGGAACATATCTCAATATAATAAAAGCTATATATGACAAACCTACAGCCAGCATAGTACTCAACGGTGAACAACTCAAAACCTTCCCACTAAAATCTGGGAGAAGACAAGGATGCCCACTATCACCACTCCTATTCAACATAGTCTTGGAAGTCCTAGCCACAGCAGTCAGGCAAGAGAAAGAAATAAAAGGGATCCAAATTGGAAAAGAAGAGGTAAAAGCGTCACTATAGGCTGATGACATGTTACTATATATAAAAGACCCTAAAAGGTCCACACAAAAACAACTAGAGCTGATTGAAGAATTCAGCAAGGTAGCAGGTTACAAGATTAACGTTCAAAAATCAGTTGCATTTCTTTACACTAACAATGAATCAACAGAAAAAGAAAGTAAAGAAACAATCCCCTTTAAAATAGCACCAAAAGTAATAAAATACCTAGGAATAAATCTAACCAAGGAGGTGAAAGAATTATACACAGAAAACTATAAAGCACTGATGAAGGAAATTAAAGAAGACTTTAAAAAATGGAACGATATCCCATGCTCTTGGATTGGAAGAATCAATATTGCCCAAGGCAATCTACAGATTTAATGCAATCCCTATCAAATTACCCAGGACGTACTTCACAGAACTAGGACAAATCATGATAAAATTTATATGGAACCACAAAAGACCTAGAATTGCCAAAGTATTACTGAAGAAAAAGAAAGAGGCTGGAGGAGTAACTCTCCCAAACTTCAGACAATACTATAGAGCTACAGTCATCAAGACAGCATGGTATTGGTATAAAAACAGATATATAGACCAATGGAACAGCATAGAGAGCCCAGAAATGAACCCACAAACTTTTGGTCAACTAATCTTCGACCATGGAGGCAAGAATATACAATGGAGTGAAGACAGTCTCTTCAGCAAATGGTGTTGGGAAAACTGGACAGCAGCATGTAAAATAATGAAGCTAGAACACTCCCTTACACCATACACAAAAACAAACTCAAAATGGATCAAAGACTTAAACATAAGACAAGATACAATAAACCTCCTTGAAGAAAATATAGGCAAAACATTATCTGACATACATCTCAAAAATGTTCTCCTAGAACACTCTACTCAAGCAATAGAAATAAAAGCAAGAATAAACAAATGGGACCTAATGAAACTTACAAGCTTCTGCACAGCAAAGGAAACCATAAGTAAAACAAAAAGACAACCTATGGAATGGGAGAAAATTTTTGCAAATGAAACCGACAAAGGCTTGATCTCCAGAATATATAAGTAGTTCATACGACTTAATAAGAAACAAACAACCCAATCCAAAAATGGGCAAAAGACCTAAACAGGCAATTCTCCAAGAAAGACATACAAATGATCAATAGGCACATGAAAAAATGCTCAGTATCACTAATTATCAGAGAAATGCAAATCAAAACTACAATGAGGTATCACCTCACACCAGTCAGAATGGCCATCATTCAAAAATCCACAAATGACAAATGCTGGAGAGGCTGTGGAGAAAGGGGAACCCTCCTACACTGCTGGTGGGAATGCAGTTTGGTGCAGCCACTGTGGAAAACAGTATGGAGATTCCTCAAAAGACTAGGAATAGACTTATCATATGACCCAGGAATCCCGCTCCTGGGCACATATCCAGAAGGAACCCTACTTCAGGATGACACCTGCACCCCAATGTTCATAGCAGCACTATTTACAATAGCCAAGACATGGAGACAGTCTAAATGTCCATCAACGGATGACTGGATAAAGAAGAAGTGGTATATGTATACAATGGAATACTACTCAGTCAAAAAAACCACCATTTGCAGCAACATGGATGCTCCTGGAGAATGTCATTCTAAGTGAGGTAAGCCAGAAAGAGAAAGCAAAATACCATATGAGATCGCTCATATGTGGAATCTAAAAAAAAAAAAAACAAAAAACAAACAAAGCATAAATGCAAAACAGAAATAGACTCACAGACACAGAATACAAACTTGTGGTTGCCAAGGGAGCAGAGAGTGGGAAGGGATAGATGGGATTTCAAAATTATAGAGTAGATAAACAAGATTATACTGTATAGCACAGGGAAATATACACAAGATCTTATGGTAGCTCACAGAGAAAAAAATGTGATGATGAATATATATATATATGTTCATGTATAACTGAAAAATTGTGCTCTACACTGGAATTTGACACAACATTGTAAAATGATTATAAATCAATAAAAACATTTTTTAAAAAAGAAAATATTGTATAAAGTTAGACGTTTGTGTACATTATTTGTCATTGAGATTCTGAAATTCTTCACAGTATCACTAGGAAAAAATTATTTCTCAAATTTCCCTTCTATCCAAGGATTTAATCTCACTTATTTGATATGTTATGAAAATGTCAGCAGTGACTCAGCAAAATGTACCCAAACTACTCCAGAATACTAGTTGGGTAATTTATTCAGGAGTGGAATTTTGTTAATTTGTTGCTGTTGTTTTTTAAAAACATGCCACCCAGCTAAAAAATGTGAGAAGATTAGAAAAGGGGTCTTACATTTAATATTATGTCCCAGATGTTTAAAGGAAATACAGCTTTGGTCAAAAGATAGTTTTTATTGCTATCAGAACAAAAGGAAAAGGAAGATGTTCTGTCTGAGATGTGTCAGCAACAGTAGAGACCCGACCTTCTAACAATCTCCAAACAGGAGAGGTTATTATGCAAATGGATGTGTCCAGCTGTTGTTCCTTTCTATGATGGATAAAATAAAAGGAAACAGGCTCAAATTGCAGCATGGGGGACTCAGGTTTGGCAGCTTTACAAATGGCCCTTTACTCACTAACCCAGGGAAAGTGACAGCTGATCAAAGGAGGGTATTAAGGAATATGATTTCATTGCTGATTTCTGCTTCCTCCACCCCTAATCAGAACACAGACCAGTTAATGCTAAACTGTTAGGACACTGTGTTTAACTTTCATGTAATGTAGAAATTTTATACACATGAAAGAGCACAGAGAAAATTTTATAGATTAAAAAACTTTAGAATTATATTCTTTTAAAACAGAGAAAGTCATTGTTATCTCCCTGATTTGATTTTTTTAATGCTTTAGTTCAGTGGCTTCTGATTCATATAATAGTACAATAATAACAGTAGAACAGCTGATGTATATATGGGAATTCAGAGTTTTCAAGAACTTGTCACCTGTCATATCTCATTTGTTCTTTAGATATGCTATTTCCATTTTATAGAACAGGGAACTGGTGTCCACGAAAGTTGGATGACTTGACCAGGTGAGTACTATGGGTCTTTATTTCAATGTCAACCTCCTCTTGCTCTGACAGTCTTTTCTCTGAAGCTCCTAGTGGCCTCTCAACAATGTGGTGATGTGCAGCTCTAAAGTTCCTCTGCATAGTACCAAGGGGCTGGACCAAAAAAGCCAATCACAGTGCCTGTCATACCCTCAGATCCTTCTAGAAACTCTTCTCAGGAACTCAAGGCTGGAAACAAACTGAGAAAATAAGACAGCAGCAAGTTCTGTTGGAAAGTCTAGGAGATAACATGACAATCTGGAGTCAAGAGGAAGTAGAAATTATAAATATCCAGGATTAGATATGCAATAGGGAAAGAATCACTGATCAGAGGGTGAAAAGGGCAGATGGCAGTTGAATTTCAAGAATTAAAAAAGATAAAGAGAGAAAGAACAGGTTGATGCACATGTACACATAACAGAGCAGGATCAACATCAAACACAACAGAATCAGAGATCTTTTGCTCCTTCGGTCCCCTGATTGTCTCTGATGTGGAATGTCCCCCCAGGGGAACTCTCCTTGGGGCAGTTTTCTTATGACTCTGCTTCTCCCTGAAGTCCAGCTCCAGGGTCCTCATGTGCCTACCGTGAGCTTTCTCTAACTGCATTGTTGAGACCTCCCTGACTACTTGGGTGTGTGTATTTTCCCAGTATCAATACATCTCTCAATATTTAAGGTTTCTTGAAGATTTTTTTGTCCCTTGTCGCCAAGAGACCACAAATAGACCATATCACACAGCATTGAGTCCAGCAAGTAATAAAGATGTAAAGCTGACAGATTAGAATAGAAACGTGTGGGGAACATAATTTAAAATAATAATGACTCTAAGTTACATCAAGCCCTTTGGTTAGTGGGGAACTTAGAAGCATGCATTGTGTGAAAGAAATATATGTATCAGAGATGGGGAAATGAGCAGATGGCTTTTCCAACATGTGTTTTATTTCTTTGAAATCCTAGAGCAATTACTTATGGTCACTACTGCAAGATGCAATTTTTATTCTAATTATTTAAGGTACTTTATCTTTTGCATGCCTGGCTAGATCTAGTGAAATTCTTTTGGGGTAAAGAATTCTGTATCATTGTCTTTACCTATTTCTGCCCAGTATTGAAACTGTGTGGTGTCCTGTACTCACAACAGTACCTCTGAAGTAGTCATGGACCAAATGAAAGAGAGTTACTTTTACTGAACACCATCACGTTTCAGGCACGGTACTTGGTGCTTTATATCCCTTGGCATTTAATTTAATATTCATAAAAGGCTTAATAATGATGCATTATTACATGTGAGAATATGGTGTCTCAGAATGACAAGTGACATACCTGTTGTCCCACAATTTGTACATCACAGAGTGAAAATTTGAAACCAGCATCTCTGATTTAGTCACCACCATCATTAGCTTCCTTTGACTTCTCCATTCATTTAAGCAATAGAAATTTATGAAGAGATGACTCTGTGCTGGGCACTGGAGATAGAGTGTTGGAACTGGGGATACTGTGTGAATAACAACAACAACAAAACCCAAGACTCCCTGCATTAGGGAGCTTCTACTCAAATGAGTCTCTTGACCCCCTTCTACCTCTTTTTTTCCTCATCCATTCTCTTCTCTCTTACTCTTTCTTCCCTCTCCCCTCTTCTTCTTCTGCTTTTTTATATTCTGTTCCATCACCTCTCACTCACCTTCTTTTATAGGTTCCAGTGGCAAGAATTAAAAAGTTACCTGCCACCATTTCTTCCTACTTGATTGATTTTCCATATCTGAAATCTTCTTGGGTGTTCCCTTGCATAACTACTGTCAGAGTTGTTTAATAAAGATCCCTTTCTATTTATGAATGCTAAGGAATGCCTAGAAGGTTCAGAACCTCTCCTCTCAGTCCATATTGCAAAATGCATGAACTGATGGAAAAGTCTTGGAGCAATGTTGCTGTTCCCATTTAAAGATGCTGAAGCACATGTTTCATTGGTTCTCTGGCATCTTTATGTCTTCAAAGACATGCAATCTCCTTCCTTCAGAGAGTTATTCAGTGCACAGCAAGTGGTTAGCAAGTCTCAGAACATGTGAACATGTGGATGCTCACCAGTCCCAGGTAGACAGGGCATTTTCCCTCAGTCCTCAGTGTCACAACTAATCATGTTTTTGCCTCTCACAGAAGCACTTGGCCACTTCACGAAGCGATTTTCTACTCCAGATAATCACACTATCCTGCTGGCTATGCAAATAATCCAGTATAGAGCATCCTTCCTGAAAAACCTTTTCTCAAGGAAGTGTTATTTCAAAACCTGATTTTGTGCAATGAAAAAGAAATGCTTGTCCCTGGCTATTTCCTTCTAAACATCTCAGCTTACAAAGTTTTCTTGGTCACTTTGCCCTTTAATGTCAGCAACAATAAAGAACAAGAAAAAGGCACAAAACTGTTAGCGAGACCTCACTACCTTTTTGTAGGTCAATGTAATGTTACACGTATAATACACATTTTAAAACAGTAACAAATAATATCTCATATGCTGTTTTGTGTATTTTATTTAGCAAATAATTATAAAGTATTTTTATTGTTCCTAGAGACCTAGGTAAAAGAGTCAGAACTAAAAACAATGTAATCGATTTCCTCATGGAGTTTTTGGTCTCATGGGGGAAGCCGACTCGCATACAAATGACCACACTCCAAGTACAGACTGGGTGGTACACTGGAAACCTGCACAAGCTCTGAAGTCAACTCATCTGGGTTCAAATCCTGGCTGAGCCACTGCTAATCTCCAATTTTGAGCAAATTAGTTAAGCTGTGTAAACCTCAGTTTTCTCACTTGTAACTAAGTTGCTCAGTAATGGGGCTATTTTGAGGGCTTTACAAGTTCATGTACATAAAGCCTTAGCGTCATTCTGGCCTCATAGGAAGCTCTGAGGAATAGTAAGTTTCTGTTCTACAAGGGGAAAGAGCAGTTGGGCAGAGGGATGCAATGAATGTGGCTCATCACAATAGGAATGCTGGTGTGGAATATTAACAATCTGGAAGCTATTCAACTTTGGCTATGGTGAGTAGCCTCACAAATCTGTTTAAGTCTCCCCAGGGAAACCAACTAGTGACTGCATCCAAAAGAGGCGGGTGAAAAAACTACAGGGAAAATGGAACAAGGACTTAAAAAGAGGCAGTGACATTATCGCCACCTGCCCTCTCCCCCTCTCCTGAGGTAGCAGCAGCTGCTCCAAGGAGGACACTATTCGTGTCATACACAGCAATTGCTTGGTTGATTTTCTGCAAGGAGTTGCTATTTTTCTGTTGACAAGGCACGCTGAATTGATCATTTGGCATTACATAATATTCAATTTACTGTCTCATAACACTTTGTTTTATATAAGGAGCTGTGTGCCAGAGGGCTCTGATGATGCTGAAAATGCATCATTTCAGTCACTCACCTCCACTCCTGATGTTTTTGCTGCCAGCTTTTTAAACTTGAATTAATTTGGCAACTTAGCACTCATGTAGAAAAAAAGTAGAAAATCTACTTTGGAACACAGGTAAAGCCAGCTGGAGGCTGTGGTGTACGGAAGAGATTTTGTTTTGCTGGAAGTTGTGATGCCAGATTTTTACCATTTGTAATAGTAGCTTTTTTTAAAATAAATTTTTAATTTTAGAATAGTTGTAGATTTACAGAAAAGTTGTGAAACTATTTCCAAGAGTTCCTATACATGTAACACTCAGTCTCCCCTATTATTAACTTCTTATATGTGGTACATTTGTGGCAACCACCGAAGCAAGTGTGATGCATTATTGTGAACTAAATTCCATACTTTATTCAAATTTACTTAGTTTTTACCTAATATCCTTTTTTCTTTTTCAGTCTGTCATTCAGAACATCACATTACATTCAGTCACCATGCTTTCTTAGGCTCCCCCTGGCTTTGACAGTTTCTCACATTTTCCTTGTTTTTAATGACCTTGGCAGTTTTGAGGAGTACTGTCAGGTATTCTGTAGCATAGTCCTTATATTTTTTTATGTAATATTTTTCTTAATGATTAGACTGAGATTTGGGGTTTTGTAAAGAAGACAGCAGAGGTAAAGTTCTATTTTCATCATCATGTCTTATCAAGGGGACCTGCTGTCAGTAAGACGTATCACTGTTGATGTCAACCTTAACTGACTGGCCAAGGTGGTGTGTGTCTCCACTGTGAAGCTCCTCTTTTTTCCCCCACTTTCCAAACTGTGCTCTTTGGATGGAAGTCATGTAAGAGGTAGGATTTATGCTCCATCTCTTTGAGGGTAGAATGTCTCTTTAAATTATTTGATTTTCGTCTGCACTTGAGGTCTGTTTATTCTCTCCCATTTATTTACCTACTTAATCATTTACATCAGGATGGACTCACAGAGTTCTATCATATACTTCGGGTTATAACCCAATATTGTGTTTATCTTACTGCTCCAGTCGCTCCAGTTTTGGCCAGTGGAGCTCCTTCTACTGGATCTCATGTCCCTTTCACATATTCGCATCGTGGTGGGTTGTTTTGTTTTAGGGCGCTTTTTTGAACAGTTTCTTACTTTCTGGCAACAGGAGATACTCCAGGCTCCTCTTGAACCAGCTCTGGAATCAGTTATTTCTTTGAGCACTGGATCCTTTTATTGGAGAATGGTACTAGCAACAGAGACCTGGGTATTGGGTGTGCTAGTTGCCCCTGGAGTGCTGCTGCCTCTGATACCAGCTTTGTTACCACTTGCTCTTTCTCCTGATTCCCTAGGGCCCCTGGGGACTCAGACCTTCCAGGACACACCCCCTCACCATCCCTCCTGTAGTGGCTCATCCAGCACAGGTTTTCAGCAGCAGCTTGCCATGGGACAGCTGGGATAAACCATCTTCCTTCCCTGTCCCCCCATCAAAAGTTATCCATCTCTGCCCTGTTCCTTCACTGCTCTTGTGATCACCTTCTGAGGATACTGAGTTATTTGATTCTTTCACAGAGTCTTCCGGGTGATTTTCAATAAATATTTGTTACACTGAATTGAATTTGATCATCTAATTCTCATTAAGTTGTCAAAAATTGATAATGAATTAAAGTGTCACTACTCACACAAGCTAATTGAATTTTTAATAGAGAATCACAGAAGACATGGCTCTTCCCCAAGAAAATGACACCAAAAGGTGGCAGATGCTTGGGGAAGATGTATACAAGTAGGTAAACCTCAATTTAGTGGGTCCTGGCCAGCATTTTGATAAATCAAAAGAGAATAGAAAACATAAAGCATTGCATATAACGAGAATAAACATTGTCTTGTGAAGCTTTTGGGGGTGTGTGTGCGTGTATGTGTGCACGTGTATGTGTACAGTGACTCGTGATGTGCACCTCAACACAGTTCACAATGTCTAAGTGGCTGGTCTTCCATCATTTTACATAAGGACACAGGGGATATTAGAAATCTTAAGGATTACTATGCCATATTCTAATTGGACAAAACAAATCACTTTGGTTCCATTTTTTCTCAAATTCCTTTAGAAATACTTCACAATCAATCATTGATATGGTCAGTGGCATGCTGTACCAGTAAGTTTGGCTAAGCTATGGTCTGCTTTTATGGATATGAAAAGGTATGATCCATATGTCATGAGAAATCACAATCTTCCCTTTTACTTTCTAGTTTATTGTCTCTATTAAGGGGTAGTCCCATCTCTCTTGATGTCCAAGTAAGCAACGTGACAATATAGTGTAGTGGTTAAGCATCTGGGCTCTGCTTTATTCATAACACAAGCTCTGCCATTTCTTAACTGTGTGGCTTTAGCCCTGTGACCTCAGTTGCCTCATATGTAAGATTGGATTCATGTTAGCATTTACCCTGTAGGGTTTCTGTGATAGATTTAGTATAGTATACCTTCAATAAACATGGTCACTAAGTCAGTCAGTATCTGGCAAACTGCAGATCACAACTCCTGAGCAGATCATGAAATCAATTTCATGGGCTGTCTGCAACATCGAATTATAAGATAGACCGACATAGCATGACAGAGTACCGGCAAGTCATCAGAGTAAATCTGATTTCCCAAACTTTGGTTCTGTGTATGTCTGTCTGTGGGTTGGTATATGTTTTGTGTGCATGGATACTGGCCCATTAGGTAAAATGCATTTCTTACTGATTGTCATGATCATAAATACTTAAAATATCAGAAAGATCTTTCCTCACCAGAAACTAAATTAACCCTTCCCCATCCTTCAATTTTAAGCTCAGCTGTCTCTCTTTTAGACAACCTTTCTTTACCTCTCTGTCTCATTTAAATCTTTCATCACATCATGAAACCCTGCTGTAGTTTTACATTTGTTTCTGTGATTGTTAGATTAGTACCTGTATTTCTATTTTTAGGCTGTAAGCTCACTGACAATCATACAGGTTTTCTGTTGTGTTTTAGACACTCCCTGCATCTAACAGTGTCTGGCACACAGCATTTAATATTTAATATTTAAATATTAAAAGAATGAATGAATGAATGAATGAATGTAGCCTCCATCTCCTCCACCATCACCCCATGTGTAATCAGCCATTAAATCTTGTGGATTCTTTCTGTTTAATATCTCTCAGGTCCTCCCACTTCACTGTATTATTTAGAGAACTTAATTCTTCCTGCCTGAGTTTCAGCAATATTCTTCTAACTGATCTCCTTATCTACACCCTGCTGCTTTTCCTCCCACTCCAATTCAATTAATTTTCTCCCTAAGTGACTTTTTTTTTACTAAAATAAAAATATGATCTTGCCACCTCTCAGCTTAGTTTCTTTCAATGGCATCTAATTGCCCACAGAAAGAAGTTCAAACCCTGTATTATGTAGGGGGTACAGACATTTACAACCACAGATACCATTATGCAAAATCTGAACTTTTATTTTCTTATAACTCTATTTGATTTTCTGATTCTAAACTACATCTGTCTGATTCAGAATCAATTTAGTTACTTTCATCTAAACTCAGTCCAACTAAGTGATTTTTCAGTCAATTAGGATTTATATTTCAGTCTCATAAAGGATTATAAAACTCTCTTATTTTTATTTCTTTGTACTCTACTCCCAGGCGTTGAGTCTAATCTTTGGGAGACTGAGCGAGGTGGTGGGGGTGACGTACACAATTGCCACCACCGTATTTTAGGGAGGAGGCTTCTCCTTCTTGATACAGATCTGCTTCAGGTCTACACTGGCCTTGTAACCCTCAAGTACCCCCTGGTATCATGCTCTCTCCCTCTTCCCCTCCCTCCCTCTGCCCCCCTAAATATGATGCTTCATTTAGAACACATGGGCGTGGTCATATGGCATGCTTTTCAGGACCTGGGACCTACTAATGGGCTCTCATGCTGCCCCTAAACCCTTTCACTGAGCGTTTGACTATCAGGCCCTCACACAGTTTTGAGAAGCACTGCTTTCCCCTTCTTTCTAATTCCTCAAATTTCAGGGCCTCAAGGGGGGGATTCTATTCTGTAAGAGACTCTTGTATCACTCAGCACTTGCTAAACTCATCAGAATATGATACAACTGTATTTTCTCTCCAAAGCTTATAGGCTTTTTACTGTCAGGAATGAAAGTCAAAACTGAGCTATGCCCACTTGCATCCTTTATTTCAACTTCGGAATTTACAGATCATAAATTTGTCTGTTCATTTTATGGTCCCAGTCTGAAAACTTCCCTCTGGAATTAATGTCAATCCAAACACTTCCGTAAGGACCCATATGGTTGGAGTTGAAGATGGCATTTATTTCATTTTGCCAGACACTATTCTAAGTACACTCTTTTATTATTTTATTTAGGTCTTACAAAAAACTTCTGAGGAAGGTAGAATCATTTTTCGTATTTTGCCAATGAGAAAACAAAGGTATGAAAAAGAAGAAACCTGTTTCAGCTTATACAACGTGTAGTAAGACAAAAATCTAACCCAGGAAGAACTCTCAGTCTGGGTCTTTGCTGTTAATTATGTGGCTATGCGGCAAACACGTCCATGGTTTATAACACCTCAGATCTTGGTTCCAGATGCTCTAAGTTATGGATAGAAAGTTCTTCCTATGTTTTCCTTATTACCATTTGAAATGCAATTCACATTATCTCCTCTAAAAGGTTTCTTTTTAATCATCTGTCCCTCTCTCCCCTCTAGTGTGATCCCACTTGCTCCAATGGCTGGTTTAACTAATTTTGGTCTCCTACTAGACCACGAGCTTATTGAAAACAAGAACTATGTTCTTTTTTTTTAATTGAATAATAGTTGATGTGCAGTAATATTATATGTTACATGTGTATAATATAGTGATTCACAATTTTACAGGTTATATTCCACTTATACTTATTATAAAATATTGACTATATTCCCTGTGTTGTACAATATATATGTGTAGCTTTTTTTAACCTCATAATTCATATGTCTTAATCCCCTACCTCTGTATTACCCCTCCCACCTTCCTTCTCCTCACTGGTAACCACTAGTTGAAGAATCACGTTCTCTTGATATCTGTATTCCAATGCCTATTCTACTGTCTGGCACATTAAAAAGGGTTTAGAACAATTTGTTGAATGAATTAATGATGAATACAGAAATTTGAAAGCTGGAGGTATTGTAAAATACTGATACAGAAATAACAGAAACTTTAAAAAAAATGGGAAACTTTTAAGCAGGTTTAAATAATGCTTGCTTGATAACAACAGAAAATCTTATTTTTAGGTCTCTAAGAGATTTGGGTAGAAAATCAAACTCTCCTGACTATCTTTGGATATCCATCTTGGTCTACCTGCTTTGAAGAGAATGTCTGAAATAGTATGTTTTCCCAAAGGTGTCTATCATTCATGGATTCTGAAGTCACTGGAATACCAGTAAAAGAACATTCTTTCTGCTGGTGGCAAGGATTATCTATGGCCTTTTGGGAGATTAACCCTCAGAATTACAACAGGTAAAAAGACTTCTAGGGGTTAGTATAAGGAACCCCAGGGGTCTAGTTTGAAGCAACAGCTAGGGAAAGACTTGTGGACAGCAGCCAGTGGGACCTGTAAAACTGAAGCTGCCATAACCTGTAAAGCTGAAGCTGCCATATCACTGGGCCACAATTATTCAGAACACATCCAGGAGAAGCAAAAAGAGTTTGTGGTCCAAGACATCTGCAATCTTGGTGAATTTCCCAAAAGCTCTCCTCACCAGAAATGCCAGGGTTGGGTGGGTGGAGCAGCAACGCGGGTCTTGCTGACTACACACAGCATTCATGTTCTCTGGCCAAATGGCTAATGTTCAAAGCTACACCAAGCAAATGCTCAAGCCTACACAACTGTCGGAATTTGTGATTAGTCCATTCGAAAAAGATAAATTTGTCCTGCTCCTCTTATTCCCTAGGACAGGTACCTATTAAAGGTCAGCAGTTGATTTATTAAGAAAAGATAAATCAGGAATCCAAACAAAATGTTTGCAGAATGTCGGAGATGCAAAAGGCTGAACTAATTACTTGAAAATAACTGCTTGGTATTTGACCAAGAATCAGTTCATTAGCATTCAACACCATCACTTTTGCATTAAGAAGGAAAATAAAACATGCCAAAAAGAATGGAAATTTTCTGGGAGTGAATCAAGGAACAGCATTTTCAGAGTAAAACTGCATAATATGCTGTATATTTTAGGTGCAATTATCAAATGTTGATATGATATTCAGTTTGCTAATTGCATTTCTGAATTCAGTATGTGAAATATTGAAGGCATTTAAGAACCACAATAATGGGGAATGGTTTCCAAGTGCTAACAGGTAATGGTTGAGCAATTAGAGATGATAAATGTTACCAAATACTTCATACAGACATATATACTTCTAATCAAATATAAACAATCATACATTTAAAGTTACCTTCCTCCTTTATTTTTATTATAGCTATCTCTACGTGTAGATCTCTGATTAACTTTTAAATAAAATTGTCTTTTCAAATATCATAATAATCGATTTTTGAACAATCACTTGTTTATCTATTCAGGTAATTTTACAAATTTCATTTTTTTCAAACCAAATTTTCACATAGTTATTCTTTGGCTTTTGGTTCCTTACTTGTCTGGAGGTAGGGGGAGAATGAAAGCTGCTGGAGACAAGTTCAGCTGTACAACCAAGCCTCCTCAACATGCCGCTTAACTCTTGATTGTACACAGGCACACATTTTTAACCTGTTCCTACTTTTTAAGGACAAGGACTGTGGTCCTCCTTCCTTTGTAGCTCCAGAAGCACAAAGCAAGTAAGAAATACACTGGAAGCAGCCAATTAATACTCAGTTGATTGACTCTACTAATATTCCTCCCCGAACAACAGAAAATTTTGCCTGTTGCCTCATATAATGATACTTCTTTGCCTGCATTTTTTTTGGGGGGGGGTTCCAGGGATTCTTAGGTTCTAACTAATCAATCTTTAAACCAGTTAAGAGTCAACACTGTATATGATTATTTTCCCAATGATATTAGCTGTTTCCAAATATTTAATAAGCCTATTTTCAAGATGCAGTACATTGCAAGGAGTAATGAGAACTGTTGCATGTTATAATCTGGGTATTAATGACCATCTGGGAAAGCTGATAGCCCAAGGAAATATCCTATGGTGACTTTATGATTTCTATTATAGCTCATTTGTTTTATTTTAATTAGGTAAGGAAAGAAAAGAAATCTCTTCTCCCACTGTGGCTGTCTGAAGGAATAACAGTGCCCTGGGCAACAGGTATGGCCATTTTTAATGAATTGGCAACAAAAGCAGGATTTAATTTCTTAGAACTGATCAACCCTTGTGGAACCTTGAAAGCCTCATACAAATCAAATTGTCAGTGCCCAGCCTTCTAATGTGTGTATGTAAATATATATTTTAATATATATTATATACATAACATACAAATATAAATGAACCCACCTATGTCTCATTATAAAACACTTGCAAAAGTATTTTTTAACAGATTTTAAGATTTTTTGAAGAATCATCTACAGAATAAAGTGAATGTTTTCAGAACAAAATAATTATCTTCTGACAGTGTTATGTCTGTGTTCTTTGATTATCATATCCAAAATACTACCTTTCTGACAATAACCAAAGGTGTTTTTTATAATGATAAGCAGATTACATGTGTCTGATAGTGAATGGATAAAAAATGTACAGGTTTCAGTGCTGTTATTTGGGTGGATAATTTTAAATGAATATATATTGCAAATTTTTCTGTCTTCAGAAACTCTTATAATTTATTATACATTATCATCAGATATTTCACAGCATGAAACACAAAGCAAGGTCTTTTGCTCCATAACACATTAAATGTAAATAAGAAATAAATATGTTATTTACTGAAGGGAATAGAGTAGTATTTTGCTTGTTTGTCAAAGCAGAGAGAGGTCATGAGAAAAATAAAACAGGACAAAGACAAACAGGATTGAAGAAAGGCACTAAACAGACTACTTGGTAAAAAGATATAAAGAAAGCTGGGGAGATAGTGAAAAGAAAGCACTAAATATGAAAAAAAAAGATAATAGTAGGAGATAATTCCACAAAAATATAAATGGTAAGAATCAAAAAAGATTGAATTCTTCATCTGACCACTCTCTAGTTTTATGTTTTAAGGGATCATGGAAATGTGTGTTTAAGTTTGTCTTTTCTTTTCTCCAAAGCTGTTTACATGAATACTTCCTGGTTGCTACCCTATTACTCTTTTCTTATTTACTGTGCAGAATATAATTACTTCTGCTTTACATTTGAAGAAACATGTTTATGGTCTATTTTGATGGAGAGCATCACTGTTGTTCAATGAACATGATCTGGGAATAAAGATGAGACAACCTGGCTCCATTTGCCAAAACATGGACAGGACTATACATTTGGTTGGTAAAAATGTAAAAAGACTCAGTATGCTCTTTTGTAATTTTTGTGTATGTAAACTGAAGTGATGGATGATAAAGCTGAGCCGTGTACCTCTTACCCTAAATATTATATTATTTCTGAATATATATAAATTTGTGAAAATACATGGAGCTTGATGTGAGTGGGAGGAATATAACATATTTTTTCTAATTAAAGAAACCACTTTTACTCTTTTTTTTTTTTTAACATGGTACGCTGAAAAAGGGTAACAATGAAGATACTCCTCCACCAGTGCAAAATACATATGAACGAGGTTATTCAGTGCCACGTTGCTGGTAATTACAAAATATTAAAACAATCTAAATACCCAAACATTGGAAAGTAGTTGATTAAACAATAAACACAATGTAAATGCAGTTGTAAAATGAACAAAGATCTCTATGAACTGATACACAGTAATTTCTAAAGTATGTTGCTAAGTGAAAAAAGAAAGGAGAAGAGACTCTATAGTAGTTTCTGTGTCAGGTAAGACAGAAAATAGGTGAAACATTTGTATTTATCTGCTTTTTTGTGAAAAAAATAAAAGCACCACTGAAATGATTGACAGGAATGAATGAGCACGTTTATGTGCAGGTGATGAGTGAAAATGGCACGGAAAGGATGAGGAATGAGGACACAGCAGAAAGGATGATGAGAGAGTGAAATGTCTCTGAATATACTTTTGTGGTATGGCTTTTAAAACCAAGTTAATATTTCACATTTGCAAAAAGTAAATAAAAAATTTTAATTATTCCATCATATAAGAAAACTGAGAATGAACTAGAAATAGTTAAAAAAAAAACTTTTTGTATTACAAATGAATAAAATTACCACAACAAAGGGGACAAAGAAGAAAATAACCAATAAACTTTGGACAACAATATTTTAACTACATACTCTGAGCAAATTAAAACTGTACACAACCATCACACTCTAGTATAGTAAACTTGTTTCTCACATAGATGTAGTTTACCAATTCTGAAAGCATATGTATTCTAGAATGGAGTCAATAAGTGAATATATTATGAATAATGAGAACCAGATTTCTTACTTTTATATTAAAAAGTTATAAATAAGAAAGGGAGGAAACCTAGAATAAACTTTGTACTGAATTAGAACTGAAGGTATCAGAAGAAAATAATTATTTTTAATATAGATACACAAATATAAAGTAAAAACAGAGATGTGTATGTTCACATGTTTCCATACAAATATTTCTTAGCTCTTTCCGGAGAGAACACCTAGAAATAATGATACACCAATAGCAGTGATTACACCTAGTGTCCAGAGTCTGATTTCTAAATATCACTCTCCAATGAAAGGAAATACTACTACCTGGAGAAAAGTCTGCTTCTATAACTGGTGCAAAGAAAGAACAAAGTAAGACTGAAACATTTTGTGGTCTCAGAAAGCAAGGAAGTCTCCAAAAGTGATGAAGATGTCAAATGAAACAGAAGTCAGTATGAGGAAAGCTTCCAAGTTCCAATTTTAGTACAATTTAAGCAAAATAATAGAAGATCATATTAATGAATTATGTGATGGCTAATTTTATGTGTCAACTTGACTGACCATGGGTGCCCAGATTAAACAATATTTTGAGTGTGCCTGTGAGGGTGTTTTTGGATGAGATTAGCATTTGAATCACTGGGCTCAGTAAAGCAGATGGCCATTCCCAACGTGGGTGGGCATCATCTAATCCTCTGAGGACCTAAATGGAACAAGACGTGGAGCAAGGTGAGGGCAGCCCCTTTTGCTTACTGTCTGCCTGTCTGAGGGGTACATCACATCTCACATTCTCTTGCCCTCAATCTGGTATTTACACCATTATGCTTTCCTTGTTCTCAGGCCTTTGGACTCAGACTGGAACTACACCACTAGCTTTCCTGGGTCTCCAGATGGCAGATGCCAGATCATGGGGCTTCTTAGGCTCCACAATCACATGAGCCAACCTTTCACAATAAACCTCCATACATCTATATCTATATCTATCTATATCTATACCCTACTAGTTCTGTTTATCTGGAGAACCCTGACAAATATAGGTTACAGTTTATACTCTGATAGGATATACCTTATAACCAAACAAATATCCATGAGTCTAAACAAACAAACAAATGTGAGACAAGAGGACACTCTCCAGAGAAAAACATAAAGGGAAAAATAATAACTTTCCAGTGGAGAAACCTGGCAGACACACCTTAACTGGGTGATCATAGCTCACACTGTCAGTAGTTAGAAATATCCACATCACGTGCATTCTGATACGGTGCACTGAGAAAGACATGACATCACTTCTGTGCTATTCCTGCCAGAAATTCTTAAAATTGAATTTAATAATGAGAAAACATGTCAAACCCAACTGGAGGGACATTCTACCAAACAACTGGCTATTACTCATGAAAGATGAAGACCTGATGAACTGTTCCAGATTAAAGGAGACTAAACTGACGTGACAACTGCATGATCCTGGATCAGATTCTGGTCCAGAAAACAGTGTCCTTACTGAGATAACTGATAAAACTGAAGTAAGGTCAATAGTTAGTAGTGTTAGTAGTGTTGTATCAGTAAGTCCTGGGATTGATAATTGGCTATGGTTATGTAAGATGTTAACATCTGGGAATGCTGGGTGAAGTTTACAAGGAAAGTATTAGGACTGTCTTTGCAAGACTCCTAGGCCTGAAATTATTTCAAAGTTAAAAATTAAAAAGCTAGCTGTAAGACAGGACAACAGACCAACAGTTTTGACCCTCCAGACTCCAGTGCATAAGATACCAAGACAGCTCAGGAGCAGCAAAATGGCCAACCTGGGGCTCAGTGATCACAGAAGGAAAAATTCTCAGCATACCATGTTTGAAAGTGAGAAAAAGTTTCAAATAGAAACTATTTATCTCTCTGGTTGCAGAAGTTACAGGAAATATGTCTACATATAGCCTCCAAGTAGATGAAAATGCATTCCACAGTGGCAACCTGGATAGCCACATGTGAAAAATGGCTTCTTCCTAGGATCGTTTAGGTTCAGCAACCTCTAAGCCTGCAGCATTAATCTCTTGCTATGAGGGTATCTCTACTTAACAGAAATCCGTGCAATACAAGAAGATATTCTTAAACCTCAACAAGATTTAGCACTCAAAGTCTGTGTCTTTCACCTTTGCTTTTGACCCACCTATTCATTCACTGTAAATGACTTACAAGATCATACTTGCACATTTTCTTGGAATTACCTGTTGAGAGGAGAAATCATAGGCAACAGGGTGAGAGGTCTTCTGAAGATTAACAGGAAACCCTGACACAGGGCGGGGAAAATGCCCTGTCCTATTAGCTGAGCAGTTAAAACAACCCCAGGAGGGGGCCTTGTGTGTTAGCCAAGGAGGCACAGATTTACAAAGGGAGGACGAAAACTCAGGAAGCCGCTCCATGGGCAGGCAGAAAGTGCCGATCGTATTTAAGACCAGGGGAAGGCCACTGCCACCGTTCACCCAGTCTGGTCAACAACTTCCCGCCAAAATATTACTTTTTCAAAAAAGTAATTGGTCATATTATCTGCTGAAAATATTTACTCTTTCCTCCATCTTTATGTAGTTTTAAGAGAGTAAGAATTCTTAAATAAAACATTTTATTTATCAAAAAGGAAAGATGAAAGTAGAAAACTCAGCAAGCTAGTAGTACAAAATGGAGACCTAGAAGAGATATGATTAACACAGTTGTGGATATCACACGACTGCAAAGCCCCAGAGGATGCCACCAGTGCTCTGTCAGCCTCCACCATCCTTCTTTTGAAGACCCCCAACAAGACTGTCATCCTTTAAGGTTCATGGTTTTTGTGGCTACTTTATCTTGTTCCTTAGTTTTGTGTTTTGTCTTGGAAAAAATAGTATTTTGTAGCACAAAGATGCCCAAATGGCCTTTTTTGTTGTTGTTGTTCCTGGTTGAAACCACAGTGACTAAACATCTGTCTAACCTCATCGCCACACTAGCCTCACACTATTGCCTCCTGTAGCCAATTCTGTCTTCCCCATTGTGATGGTTAATTCTGTGTGTCAACTTAACTGGGCATGAGGTGTCCAGATATCTGATCAAATGTTATTCTGGATATTTCTGTGATGATATTTTTGAATGAGTTTAACATTTAAATTGACAGACTGAATAAAGAAGATTGTTCTCCTTATGTACATGGGCTTCATCCAATCAGCTGAAGGGCTGAACTGACCAAAAAGGTTGACCCTCTCCTGAGTAGGAGGAAATTCCTCCTGCCTGACTACCTTGAACTTGGATGTCTTTTTTCTTTTTTCTTTTTCTGCCTTTGGACTCAAACTGAAATATAGTTTTTCTAGCATATGGATTGGAATTATACCATTGGCACTCCTAGGTCTCCAGCTTGCTAACTGCAGGTCTTGGGACTTGTCAGCCCCCATAATCACATGAGCCAACTCCACACACACACACACACACACACACTATATACATATACATACATATATATACACACACACAGTATATGCATATAGATACAAATAAATACATTCTGTATAATAATTTGTAGAGAGGGAAATATACATATGCATTCTATTGGTTCTATTTCTCTGAAGAACCCTAAGTAATACAGCCACCATGTCTACTCAAACAAATATCTATCTCTTCTCAAGGATGTAAAGTGCACATCCTTTGATAAATAATAACCCCTTTCTTTGAAGTCAAGCATTTTAAATGCTTATATTGTCTGGGACTAGGAATGGTAGCCAGACATTGATGTTTAGTCACTTTTTAGAGAAGGAAGATTCTCTCAAAGAAAAAAGAAAGAAGAGAAAAAAGAGAATGTTAAAAAAAAAAAAGTAAGAGATTTGGACTCCTTACAGTGGGCAGTGGGAGCTGGCAGTGGGAGCTGGCAAGACTACATTTCTAGTCTGAGAAAATAAACCACAAAGACAGAGAGAAATTAGAGAGAGAGAGACTGAGAGAGAGAGAGGAAGGAAGGAAAGAAGGAAGGAAAGATGAAGCATTAAATAAATTAATTTCATCTTACCTACTACTTTGGACAGTCTAAATATTCCTTCCAATAACATAACTAAAAAAATGTTAAAATACATAAATTGGGTGTTTTCACTAAATGTAGCATATTTAATACATTTCTGAGTATGTTCTAAATTTCCAGAAACTCTGTAAAATACTATGCATTGCACATTAACAAAATTTTACTTATTCATATCCATGCAAATCAGGATGCTCAGGAAAGCTACTATAGAATTGCAAGTTAAAAAAAAGAAGCAAAAAACAAAAACCTCAAAGTAATATTTGAAAGTCCTTTTCTGCTTAACCAGTATGCTCCATAAACAACACAACTATTTTCCTTATTACACACTCACACAGCACCCCTGGTCACCACTGCTCCCTCTTCCGTCTAAGGAGCCCTCTTAGACACAGCTTTTGCCTGTAACTCGGTCTTCTTGAGGGGCCCCAGCCTTATCTGTCTGCACCATTGCTCACTTCTCAAGGAAAGTCAAGGATCCTCTATCTACATTATAGTCTAACTAGAAACTTATTTGCCACTAACAATATAATAGTGATTATAGACTCACTAGCACTCACTAGAGGGTGTCTGTGAAAAAGCATGGCAGCCTCAAAGATCATTTCTTTGAATTAATTGAAGAAAGCACTGTCTTTTCTTCAATTTCAGCTACAATATCACTGTTTTAATATTCTTTATTTCTGACTGCATTCTGAGTGATATGACAATACTAACCTTTTCCCCCAGCCAGATGATGATTAGAGAAATACTGAGCATTTACTAGTATTTCACCCTCTGATCCTTCCTACCTCTGTATGTGGTCCTTTCTCATAAATTCTCAATTATTTTTATATATATCATGGACATGTCTCTCTCTCTTACTTATTAATAGATGTTTTAAGCCAGGCAAGTGATTTCATTCTTCCTCATCATCTTCCAATTGCAAAACATACACACAGAGACATAAGATATTAGCACTGATAAAATGGGTATACATTTTGTGTCCAGACTATCCGTTCTTATGCTAGCCTCACCAGTTATTCTGGTTAAAATCTCAGACAGAGAGATGCTTTAGCTTTCACAGTTACAATAGAAGTAGCCCTATTTAAAATTCAAGAACTTTCTGGCAACCAATATGAACAGATTGTTAATTTTTTCACCCCCAAGGAATATGCATCATTCATATGGTATGTTAAAAAGTATAATTCTCAAAACCCTCTATTTTCTGTTCTCATTTGCTAATGTTAATGTATACAATGTTATTTGTTTATTTTGTGAGTCGCCTTCCAACAGGGAACAGATTTCTCACATTTGTACATTAAATAGGAGTAGCAGAACACATTTCATACTGTGATACTGAACTCCAGTGATCATCTGCTGCCGTGTCAACATGGACAGTCACATGTATCTGCCCCAAAAATCCACCTTACCTGGTTACAAATGATTTCTCCTTCTCCAATGCCATGTTTTAATCTTAGACCTGGTGGTCTCAATTAACTTTTTTCAAAGCCAACCTTTTTTCTTACTTCTTACAGATATAAGTAAGGCTGTGAAACTAGCCTTGCTCCAAATCCATGTACTTTCTTACTGACCAACCATATGACTTGGGGTAAGCCATTTAGTTCCTCTGAGCCAAAGTGTCCATATATGGATTGTGTAGAATAACAATATATAGCTTATGAATTTATTGTGAAGGCTAAAAAGAAAATATATGAAAGTAATTTATAAAATTATAAGTAACATATCTGTGCAATTCAAAAAGATAAAAAACGTTACATGAATAAGCACCTAAACCAAGAGTTATCTTGGAACACAACCAGAACCATAGAGAGTATCTTTGTCTGTGGTCAGCAAATGAAAGTAAAGAATATCAGAGGAGCAAAATCAGCAACATGAATTAATCAGATGTCCCTCACTTGTATCTCTCCCTCAACAACAATGATTTGGCACCCAACCATGGACAAAATTACTTTGTGGAAGTTCTAGGACCAAGCACTTTGCACCAAGAGACCTGGAAGGAGTCTTGAGCACACTTACATTAGGTAATAAGCACACAGACCTTGGTCCTCACTATGGACCCGGCAGCGGGTACCCATTCTCACCACTCTTACTCAACATGATACTAGAAGTCCTAAGCAGAGTAAATAGGTCAGAAAAAGAAATAAAAACTATCCAAATTGGAAAAAAAGGAGCAAAATTGTCTCTGTTTGTAAGATGATGTGACGTTATATACAGAAATTCCTAGACTTCACCAAGAAACTGTTAGAACTAATCAATAAATTCAATAACTGCAGAATACAAAATCAACATACAGAAATCAGCCATATTTCTATACACTAACAACAAGATATCTGAAAAAGAAGTAAAGAAAACAACCCTCCTGACAACAGCATCAAAAATAATAAAATACTTAGGAATAAATTTAACTAAGGAGGTGAGAGATCTGCACTCTGAAAACTATGAGAATTATATGAAACTGAAAAAGAAACAAAGAAATGGAAAAATATTTTGTACTCATGGATTAGAAGAATTAATATTGTTAAAATATCCATACCACCCAATGTAATCCCTATAAAAATTCTAATGACATTTTCACTGAAACAGAAAAAAAAATCCTAAAATTAATATGAAATCCCAAAGAACCTCAAATAGCTAAAGCAACCCTGACTCTGGGGAACAAAGCTGGAGGCATCACACTTCCTGATTTCAAACTATCTTACAAAAGCTGTGATAACCACCAGAGTGTGTTACTGGCATAAAATAAACATACAGACCAATGAGATAAAATCAGGAACCTAGAAATATACCCTAGCATACATGATCAACTAATATTTGACAAGGATTCCAAGAAAACTCAATGGGGAAAAAATAGTCTTTGCAAGAAATGGTGTTAGGAAAACTGGATCATCTTTTGCAGAATAATGAAACTGGACCCCTATCTTACACGACTCACAAAAATTAACTCAAAATGGATTGAAGACTTAAATGTAAGGCTTGAAACTGTAAATCTACTAAAAGTAGGAGAAATCCCCTTGATGTTGGTTTTGGAAACAACTTTTGAATGTGACACCAGAAGAACAAGCAACAAAAGCAAAGATCAATGAGTGAGACGAAATTAAAACTAAAAAACTTCTGCCCAACAAAAGAAACAATCAACAAAATGAAAAGGCTACCTATGGAATTGGGAGAAAATATTTGCAAACTCTGTATCTGATAAGGGATTAATATCTACAATATGTAAGAAATTCATGTAGCTGAATAAAAAAATGCAATCTCGTTTTTTTTTTAAATACAAGGGAACTAAATAGACATATTTCCAAAGACAAATGGACAGCCAGTATATAGAAAAGAAGCTCAACATCACCAATCAGAGAAACGCAAATTAAAACCACCTTGAGTTACCATCTTACACTGTTAGAATGGCTATTGTCAAAAAGACAATAGATAAGTACTGGCAAGGCTCTGGAGGAAAGGGAATCCTTGTACATTGTTAGAAGGAATATAAATTGGTGCAGCCATTATGGAACACTGTATGCAGATTCCTCAAAAAAGTAAAAATAGAACTTCCATATGAACCCACAATACCACTTCTGGGTATATACCCAAAAGAAATGAAATCAGGTTCTCAAAGAGAGATCTGCACTCCCGTGTTCACTGCAGCATTACTCACAATAGAAGATCTTCTTTATCCATTCATCTGTCAATGGACGCTTAGGTTGTTTCAATATTCTGGCTATTGTTAGTAACCTATATTGTGAATATGACATATCAGCTACGCATTAAGACATAATTAAGAAGGAAATCTACTTGTAACAATGTGAATTGACCTTGAGGGCATTATACTAAGGGGTATAAGTCAGACAGTGCTATATAATGTCACTTATATATGGCATCTAAAAAGACCAAATGCAGGAATAGAGTAGAATGGTGGTTGCTAGGGGTTAGAGGGTGGGGAAATGGGTAGATGTCACTCAAAGGGTAAAAACTTTCAGTTATAAGATGAATAATTTGGGAGGATCTAATGTACAGCATGGTGACTGGAGTATAATACTCTATTATATTCTTGAAAGTTGCTAATAGATTTTAAATGTTTTCACCACAAATAAAGAAATGGTAATGTTACAAAATGACGGAGGAGTTAAGTCTGTGGTGGCAATCATTTCACAATATATAAGTGTACCAGATCATCATGTTTTATACTTTAAACTTACACAATGTTTTATGTCAATTATAGCTCAATAAAGCTGGAATTTAAAAAAATACATATCATAATAGGTATATTCAATTCATCAGGAGACTTGCACAAGCCTGGGATGACTGAAAAACATGGAAAACAGATTACACAGTCAATTTGTATGAATCAAAATAGAAAGCTAAATTGACTGATGAACCAGTGGTTATTCATGTAGAGTATCAGAACAGGAACATAAGAGAAAAATAAAACAAATTTTTTTGAAGTGACAATCTGGGAAAAATTAGTTTCTGGGAGCCATACAGCTGCAAAATTGCTAGGACCAGGTCTACAATATGGACTTCCAAATTTTTAAATTCTCTGGTTTCCATTTTTAGACCTGTGGTACTTGTTACTGGACCAGAAGATCCAGTAAGGCCTTAAGATGGCATTCGTGGTCAGTCTTTTCTACAGCTTCCCAGAAGACGAGCCTACCAGTGTGAACAATCAGTCAAGTTTCTTGTGGTCCTTGAGTATCACACGCTGCTATGCATTCGTCCTTCTTCTCTACCTCACTCCTTTCCTCACTCCTGCTCTCCAGGATGGTAATCACCAATAAAGCAGCAGCAGTTTAAAAACTGTACTCATATATTTTCTCTGAGGGACCTTATCTCAGAGAGTGACTATTAGGAAAAGGGTATGGGTTCTTCCAGGACAAGGGCTTGGCTAGGTTCACCCCGGAATGTTGTTAAAGAGTAAGTTAGGGTGTGTGAGGATGAAGGCTTTGGTTCTCCTGACTCACCTCAGAATTCAACTGTCAAGAGGGTGTTGAATGCTATAACATAGCTCTTTTTCTCACGTATTTTCCCCTCCCATTGCTTGGAATAAAGTGCTTAACCAGAATATAGTACAAATTTCTCCCTTTTACTGGCCCCAAACAGTGTCAGCATCAGTGACTCTTCTGAGAAGATGCTCTGGATTTTTATTTAGATCTACTTCTTGTAGAATGAATTTGGGGGCAAATATAGAAAGGGTATTTCCGAAAGTGTCAAGTCTATGATCTCTTCCACTTTTGTAAATTAAAGAAGTATTATTTTAAATACACAAGTGACTTGAAAATCTATTATCAGCATGAAGGAGGGTAATTAGCTCCTTGATTGGCTCAATTTAAAAGAGACAAAGGCTCAACATGGAAAATCCCAGGTTCTCTTGCCTCATGGGTGCTGAAACTGTCACCACCGTAGAACTGTGAACATAGAACATTTTTAAAGGGTCAAATTATCACAATGACTTAAGTGATGAGGAGTAGCCAGTAAACTCTTCATAAAAGATCCCAAATCTGGTTAGTGGAAAGGGGTAGTCTGCTAAGATGTTTAATTACCACAAGTTTCCCTTTTTCCTCCTATTAGGAAGGAAATTTTATAGACCGACATACAATCTAACAGAATGTTAGCTTTAAACCCTTTGAAGTTATGTACACCTAATCAACAAATTCAAACCTACCCACGCACAAAAAGAAGAGAAAGTGTGTAAATTGTAACATATCCCATTTTCCAAGGCGCTTATAAATGTTGAATGTTTCTGTCATTCGACTGCATGAGTGAGACCCGATGTCCCTGAAAAGTTCTGTCTGAAGATTTTCAGAAGGATAAAAAGCTTGACACATATCCTTATTGCTTTTTTGCGTGTCAAAGTCTCGAGAAGGACTGAAAATCCAGGCTGGGTGAAAAGGTAAGGAGAAGGAAGAAATCCTTTTCCATAACTTTTGTACAGTTGCTGTTTCCCGTTGCCTCCTTCAGCCACCCACTTAACCGCAACCACATTCTCAGGTCTGGTAAAAACAGCTGTTGAGAGGAAAAAGAGTTCCACTCTGCTCATTTCAGAATATACTGTCTCCATTTACTATTTTTATCACATTACTGAGACTTTGGCACAGACTGTCTCACAGTTCTCATTATCTGACTCTGGTCCTAATAACATATGGTAACATTTTTCTAATTATACTCCCTGCAAAATATCAAAAGCTCTCATCTTCAAATGGCCATCTGAAGCAATACAACCTACCCACACTATTTTCTAACATAAAAATCCTCTCAAAATAGGTATAAGTTTAATACACTGTGTCTTTATTAATACACGAGTAACTTTCTCCCTAGCACAGTATTGCTGTATTATTCTATTAGGTATTTACATTCTGTAAAGTAGTTTTCTTCTCTATCTGTTTTAAAGTGTTTATTTTGTCTATGCTTTGGTTTTCAACTGTGTGGGAATCTTGTCCTGTTTATTAAAATAAGATTTAATTGCATATGGGTAAAGTTTAATCTCTACAGTTTCATGGTACATGTTGAGCTGACAGAGGAGAAGTTTCGCTACTTGTGCTAAAACAGGAAAGTATGCAAATGTAACTCACTTCCCTACTTACTTGAATGCCTCTTAAATACTTCTTTGGGGATGTTACTACATTAACCTGTAGTTATTCTCTTCTTTTTATTCACATCCAATTCTGGTTTTATGTGTATTTATTCAAGCATTTCAAGCATTCACCTGTATTTTTTAAATAAATAATGTAAGGCAGGAAGCCTAGAAGCCTTCAAGTACCAAGATTCCCTGTATAACTATAGTCTCAATGTACCTGGTAGGGTCTTTCACGTCTCAACAGGTGCCACATGCCATCTGAATAGAGCAACACCAGCAGATGGGTGTGAAGAGATGATCCTCTTTTGTTTTTAATAACTTCTTAGTAACTAGATCTATTGGCTCGAATAATTTAAATATATAAATATAAATGAATATAATTTTACATGTGGCTTTGTTAATCACTCTCTTGGCTTTGTTCACTTCAGCCAGGCTAAGACATAACTCAGTATAGTACAAAAGAACATTTCTTTGTGACATTGCAATACAATCTCTATGCCAAAAGTATTGATAAAGCAAGAAATTAAAAAATTAAGAAATAAATGGAAATAAAGCAGATTAAACGTTAGAGATATCAGTTTTATAGAAGCAAAGAAAGTGTATAAATGGATCGCTGATAAGGACAAGAAAGTGCAGTCAGAAATTACTTACAGGCTGTGGAAAAATACTATCAACTTAAACCATGGAAAGATACTACTAGTTAAAGATGCTATAAGACACAGTTAAAACGATATATCATTAAAATCAAGGAATAAAAAATATATACTAAAGCTGTTTTTCCTATAAGGCCTGAGATATAAATTGCAATGGTTTAATAATTCATCATCAGTTATGCCAAAGAATCTGTCACTTTCTGGTTCCAGGTTTTTCACTGATGAGCTATATCCCTCCCTAAGCAAGTTATACAATCACTGTGGCCACCAGTTTCTTCCTCTACAAAATGAGGAGTTTAGGGCTAAATATATGACAGCTAAGATTGCTTCCAGCTTTATATATGTATGTGTGTGTGTGTATAATATATAGTTTTTGATTTGTAGAAAAATTGCCAAGATTGTACAGAGAATTCCTACATACCCCATGCCTTGTTTCCCCTATTAACATCTTGCATTTGTGTTATATATTTGTTACAATTAATGAGACAATACAAATACATTATTATTAACTAAAGCCCAAAGTTTACTCAGATTTCCTTACTTTTTCGTGATGTCTTTATCTATTCACAGATCTCCCTCAGGATACACCACTGCATCTTGTCATCATGCCTCTTTAGGCTCCTCTTGGTTGTGACAATTTTTCAGATTTCTATCATTTTTAATGACATGACAGTTTTGAGGAGCACTGGACAGGTATTTTGTAGAATGTTCTTTAATTGGTCCCCCTAGCTTTTAAAAAACACTTTATTCACCAGTGATAGTTGTAAAACAGTGGTTGGCACATAGTAACTAATAAATAGCATACGAGTGAATAAATAAACAGATGAAAAACTGGACGTTTCATTCATGTGTAGAAAGTGATGTATCAATATTAATCAAGAAGTAACTCTTGGGTCTGGATTTTGATACCACACTAGCACTATAATCACTCCAGGCTAACAAAAATCAAGCTGGAATCCTTGATCATTTTTTCTCTTTCTGAGTCAAACTTAGCAATATTTCAGAAAAAGACTAATTCAGAAGTTTAATGAGAAAAAATATTATTGGAAGGTATTTAATGGTAAGAGAAATGCAAGCATGGGAATGGAAAAGATATTTTAAAAATAGTGAGTTATTCTCAAATCACTACGTTCATATTACCTTATTTTCTCACACAATATGGGGAAGGAATGCAAATACCAATGAGGAAAAAGACCAAAAAATGCACTGAAAGACTGAGGATTCAGTCCTCCACTGGAATCAGGAAAAAAGGGAAATTAGATTATTCTGCCTGTAGGGCAACAATGTGTTGGAAATGGAGTTATGCTAAACATAACCTTTCCCCAACCTTTATTCACATAGTAGCTGAAATTCTCTTTTCACACATAATTTCATCATGCAATTACCTCAGAGGAAAAAAAAAGATAACAAATACAACCTTGACAGACAATGCAATCTTTTGAAGTAGCCTTTCCTCATTCTAAAAATCTGGGTTCACCAGATATAATTTCAGACTAAATACAATGCTAAATTCTCTGACAGGAAAATAGACAAACACTATGCAGATTAACAATATATTGATCAATATATTTTGTCCTAATTCAGTAGTGTAATAGCTATTTACAGAGCATTTGGTTGCATCACTATTATTTCAGTTTTGAGCTCAGCTGGGTAATAAAACAATAAGATTTTCCTCAATGGACCATTCCTCAATTTGCGTAATTTACTTTAAATATTAAGTTTAAAGGAAAAAGAGCTTGCCATCTTATCAGTTCTTTCAGACTGCTATATTTTACTATAACACAGCAAACTAATAATTATCAGTCTTTAAATGCCTCTTTTTTTTGCAAATTAGTTTCAGAAAAGCGATTTAGAAGTTTCTTCAGTTTTCTCAGTAGACCACAAGATAATATTCTTTTAATTGCAAGGATTGGAATGCCTGATACTTTCCATTTTTAGTACAGCATATTGATTTCTGCAGTCATTATTCTATTTTGCACTTTTCTAGTGATATTTACTTCACTGCTACTCTATTTCAGATAAATGAAGAAACACTTATTCTGATCCACCCAACAGTGTTGAGTGCTCTCTCTGTGCCAGGGTCAAAAGTGTCTGCTACAGATACAAAGAGGTAAAGGTATCTTTTCCAACTCCACAACAAGGCTCTCACTCTCATTGGCTCAGGCAACAGAAGAGAAAATCTGCACCACAGAGAATGAGACCCCCTTCAATCGATATATGTGTCCCTTCTGCAAATGCATACAGCTGATGCTACTTAACATACATAACAAAAAGGACACAAGGAAAATCTATGTTAGCTATTAATATAAGTAAACTTGGTTGGCTTGACTGTAATTCACTTATTGTTCAAAATATAAATATGAAGTAACATAAAATCAATAACATACAAAGCTTAAGGGGATAAGTTAGACCTCAAAAAGTTGATTTCCTGGCAAACTAAATTTTTACCTATTAAAGGATACGAAAGAGAGACGTTATTCAATTAGAATCCAGGAAAATAGTCTTACAAGTCCAGGTTTGCAAGGAGAGTTTCCCAGAGGCAGTGATATAAACTAAGTGACTTTATGATTGGAAATAGTTAGCATGGGAAGCAGCACGAGTAGAAGTGTCTTCTTCCCTCCTGTAAGTGCGCCACTCTGAAGTCAGGCTGGGTAATTCAGGAATGTGGCTGGAAGGTGCTTGATGTCAGTCATCCCAGAATGAAGCTCCTGATTAAAGGAAATCTGAGACTTGAACGAAGTGAATTGGATCAAGAAAGAGTAAGTGGAAATAACATACACCTCAAATGTGGACAAGGGGAAGGTCTTAAAGCCAAGAGTTTGAGGTTGATGTGGGAATAAGGATGGGGTTCTAATGGCACTCATATTATGGTTAAGAGTGAAGGATGTAAAAGAGGATTAACGGGCAAGGAAGAGCAGAGTCACCGTTAACAAAAGCAGGGCCAACAAGAGCTTTTGTTATTCAGCATATCCAGGGATGGTTACATGCCCACTCACATGCAAATAATTAAAGTCCAATTATTTAAGTTCATAAATAAAGCAATTAACAGAAGCTAAAACTTAATACTGTGTAAGACAGTGGTCTTTAACCACTGAAAAGTCTACCATACAATTGATAAAATGTTTTTAGCACCCTCGGTCCTGCTAAACACTCTTAAGCCACAGTGATTCAGTACAGCAGCAGATTTACTAAGCTCTGCACTTCTGATCTCTACCTAGAAAGCTTTGGGGTGCTCACTGTAAGGCCATAATTCTTCAGTTGTCTTTTTCATTGGAAGGGACTTCTCACTTTGGGAAAAGTGAATGGAATATGTTTATGTACCAACCAAACTCAAAGGATTGGGGTGGGGAGGAAAGCACACAGGAGAGACTGAATTACTTCTATGAGTCTCTTTTTCTTTATATGAAAACAAGATTAATATTACTTCACTGATCATTTCATTATGAAGATAAAACACAACAATGTACAACAAAGTATTCTGCACTAATGTTAGGAAAGTCTATCATTTAATAAATGAATCTGCTCCTCTCTGTATATTCGTATTTGCCACATATTTGAGTTCTCTCTCTGTATTTACCAAAGCATTTTTTGCATACATTGGCCAAAATATGTTTTAACTGATTTATATTTTCCCTTCTTTCATACAACTTCTTATGATTATTTTTTCCAATGTCAGCATCTTAAAAATCAACGTAGTTTTATATAATACATTTGTGTGAATCCCTTTACTAAATGATCCCAAGCTTATATGATTTGCTTTATTTGAATTAGCTTTAAAAGTGTTTTTGTTAATTAATTTTGAACTGTAAATTAAAAGTCTGTTCCAAAAGATATACACCTATAATAGTATTTATACTTTTAATTGTACTTCTTTATTCCAAACAAATTATATTTCTCAAAAGCACAGCCCTCAAGTGAAGAACACTTAGAGCACTTTGAATATGACTATTATCCTCTAGAGTGTGGATCCCCCCAAAATTACTAATACAGAATGTCCTGAATTTGTAAAGAATCTAATTACTTCTAT
The DNA here is from genome assembly GCF_036321535.1 of Camelus dromedarius. NCBI lineage: Eukaryota > Metazoa > Chordata > Mammalia > Artiodactyla > Camelidae > Camelus > Camelus dromedarius. The sequence goes on from NC_087439.1 coordinate 21,852,721, forward strand.
AATATTGTGATCTGACTTCATCTATAAAGCTTAAGTAAAAGCATTAAATTTCACTCATATACATAACCATTTATAATTAACATCATGATAAAATTAAGATTCAGATCATATCCATGGTAATTTCTAGTTAAGCCCAAAGACTCATGTTATAAAGCAGAGTGTTGGTAGCTTGGCTGACATGAATAGTTACTAAGAACCAAAAATATTCCTTTACAAGTATATATATGTTAGGTGTTGAGTAAGGAACACAGTTAAAGAGTCATGATATAATTGCTTGGAATCATTGCTAGAAAGAACATATTCAATATTCTCCTTAAAAATAATCAGTGTAGTTCTTAAACTTTCTGGTAAAGCTTATTTAACTTTTGATAATCAGGAAAATAGCTCTTTTTAATTCGGAGTTCAAAATAAGAAGATATCATTACTGTTTAGGCAGCTGCCGAAAATGACATTTATCTGACATTTTCACCTTATGAAAGGCATCTTACGAAATAAGATTTTTCAAGCAGTGAAATTAAAATGGTAATAATATCAGCAAAATTCTTCAAGATTACTATTCTCTTTGAAAAGTGTCATTCAGGGGTTATTATATACTAGATATAAACTGTATTCTGATTTCTGGTAATGTATATACTCAAATGCCATACCCTACAACTCTCATGTTATTGAAACGCAATACAGAAAATTTTTCCCAGTCTCTTCGTTTTCATAAAAGAATTATGTTATATTCAGCAATAAATAGCACATATTTAGGTATCATTTGTCCATAAGATAAGGTATTACATCTGGGCAGCCTAATTGCTGATAGAATAAATTATATGAGGGAAATGCAAAGCCTAATGAAATCTTTCCAGTAACTTTTTTAAAAAAATTAATGTGACCATATACTGAAACATAACTTAGATATTACAGAAAAAATGTATAGCTCATTCCCACATATCAACAAAGAAGTTTTTTTTAAAAAAGCAAACTGAGTTAGGCAATGTATTTAAATAAAAGAATAAACATGAGCAAAAACATTTTGAGTAAAATATACACTTAATATTAAGGTGCAAGTTAATATAATTCTGCAAGTAAAAGGGTCAAAGGAGGAAAATAATGGGTATCTTTAGAGCTGTGAAGAAGGTAAGATCACAGCCGTGGTATTGCTGGAGCCAGAATTACAAGCAGCCTGTTAACGTCTATTTCAGTGTGTTTTAAAAAATTTAACACAATTAAGAAAAGTATGGACACTTGTGAACATTCAGAGGCACACATAAATTAACTGAATGGAATTGCTTATAATCTGAGGTTTCTAAGGCATCTAATTAAAGTCTTGGTTAGAGGCTACTTAGCTATGTGCTTTTTAGTCCAAAGAAAGCACCCAATAAGAGGCAACTCCTGCAAGATACAGAAATGAACTCTAAGGCCTGAATAACCTTTCACTATGACTGATTTTCCTTTTGCGATGTTTAAAAATGAAGGTTGCCAAACAGATGGAGCTCTAATCCATTTTTGAAACCAACATAGCATGGGGGAAAAAAACAAAACAAAAGCAAAGCAACCCTTAACTTTTGGACAAAATATTACAGGTCAGTCATTTAAAGCTGAAAACAAAAAGAGAGACAAAAGTACATTATAGACCTACCAATCATTTAGTTGTGTCTGTGTTTGTCTCTCGTTTGTTTCATTTCTCTAATTTACAAAGTAGAAGATTAAACGTGGATAGTTGTCCAAGTCAGCTGGGATTTTTTTATTCACTAATTACCTATTAGACCTAGCAGACAGGAATTTAGACAAATTTGTCTGAAGATAAGAGTTAATATTCTTGATCTGATACTTGGTGTATCTCTAGAAATTAACATTTAGACACATGTAAATGGTTGTATGTCACTCACCCTTGAGATCTGAGAAGAGAGATCTCTTTTCGAATCATTTAGGGGTTGCTGAGAATGACTCTTACAACTTGTGATTGTTGATGGGCGTTAGCAGATAATGCTGTGAAAATAAAGTCAATTTGAGCCACACATATTTATATAATTTTACTAAATTGTTCTTATCCTTGGGGTGACAAAGATAATAACAGTAAAATTCTGATACTGAATAAGATTTAAACATCTTACCACAAATACATGAAGGAGGGGAGAGTCAAATTTATGACATGAGGGCACAATAGCAGAATATTAAATTAGTTCAATGACTCAAATATTTATTTTTCAAAATATACATGTATCATTAAGGGTTTCATATAGAAAACAAGTTATTCCAATCATTTTGAGTAGTAAGAGACATAATACAATGAACTGAGGTTAATGAGATTGTCAGAAGGGCCAGGAAAGCAGAAGTCTGCAGGTAATGGCATCGTAGTACATACAGTCCAGAGGCCAACAGTGAGGAAGATACAAGAAATTACTGCTGGTGTGTTGGCTGTCCCAAAGCCTGGATGTGGCTAGATGGTGGTACACCTATGTTCAGCAACCACAAAAACTCCTATCAGTTGGAATTTGCAGATCAATCATCACTAAATCTGATTTACCACCCTTGTGACCAGGAAATCTGGGAAATAGATTTTGGGCTTCAAGACTCTGAGATTTGGAGAGAGTAAAAGTAGCTAGCAAAGGATGCTGATTGCTGCAAGGGACTCTGAGATGATGATATATATGTTACAGTACATAAAAATGATGTGATTATTCCAAACTGTCCAGTATAGGAGGACATACTTGATGGAGTCATAATGACCCTGAGCAGCAATCCTCCATGTTTGCTACACTGTACTGTCTACAATGGGACATTAGTAGGGTCATATATGAAAAGTTAGTTCTTGTAATGATCAGAGCCATAAGTTAGGAACTAAAAAAAAATACTAATTTTTATTTTAGGGAGAGAGAGGTAGTGGAACAATAGAATCAAATACGTGGGAGGTATACACTGTGCATCTACTACATGAAATTGGTTTAAAAAGTCTAATCTAATAATTAAAAATAGATGGTCTTAAATTTTTTTATTGATACTGTCCATTGATTTTGTAATACATAAACAGATGAAACAAAGGGTGGGAGATGGTTAGTAAATTTCCTGAGATCACAAAGAGTAATTTGGCGACTTTGTGTCTAATTGCAAAGCCTGGGCTTGTTCTTTTCTAACAGACTCATGAGACAGCTCAGAAGCTGTAAACATAGTTGAATGCAGGTTTTTCACATAAACTTTAAGGAGAAAGTTTTAGTTTCATTATACATTCATTATTATTTTCATTATATATATATCTCCTGTGCATGTTTTTTAATAAAATAATTATGATCAACAGCCCCAGAAAATGAATACATCATCTAATGATTATATACATTATATGACACATACATAATAGATTTTCAAAAAATATGTATTTATATATTTGAAAAATAATCTGTGAAAATAAAACCATTTCCATAATTGGTAATACAAACATCTGCTTTATTATTGGTGTATTTATCAACTATTATTTTTCTATCAAATATTTCTTTCAATCAGCTTGTAGAATATAAAATTGCAGAAATATATTCATCTTAGATATTCAATTCATAAGAATTAACATTTATTTTAAAATTTCATGAAAATAGTAAAGTCATTTATGTTAGTATCTGCATTTAGAATTAATTAGATGATCTTAATTTTTATGTCATTCATTCTGTCTACACTGTTTTACTGAGAGTAGTATTGATTATCTGTATTTAATTTCTTGAAAATATAGGTGTGACTGAAATGTAAATTTCAACGTAAAATCTAGAGAAAAATAGTGAATCTAAAATAAGAATATGAGATTAAAAGAATGTTTAGCTTGATTCCTCATTTAACATAAATGTGTCTGACTTCAAAGTCCCTTAACCGTGTAAGTGTATGGCATAAAACACTGCCTTTTGTGAAATGAAAAATTTAGTAGATAATTAATCATGCCAATTGTTTTAAGGTGGATATTCATTTTTAATGCATAATTTGAATGAAAACTACCGAATTACAGAAATAACACATGAAATCTTTGGCTTATGGGCATTTGGGGAAAGCTAAAGGACAGCAATGAACATAAAACTTCCAAAAGAGAGCAATTCAAAGGTTTTTCCTCTCATATTAGAGAGAAAGAGAAAGGCATTCAAGATGTAAGCTTAAAGAAATGGAATAATTGTATAAAACAACCACTGCTGACAAACCAAAATTGTAGCTAGGTAGATAGACTGATTAGATAACTGACAGACAGATCACACATACATACATACATACATATAACATATATACAAATGGGCACAGACAGTAAGGGACCACATTAGACTGAAAGCATACTGTCTTAGGAAAAACATCCTCACACTCATACAGCTATCATTCTGCTAGACACATACAGCACCTACTTACACTTCTAGCCAGACTGAATCTCTTAAGTAGCCTGCCTTAATTTCTCTGCCCCTGCCCATTTTACGCCCTCTCTCTATCTGGACCACATCACAGATTCTCGTCCTTCCCCATCCCCAAATCCCAGAAGCCCTACAGTTGTTTCCCAATTTGACAGACTCTTTTGTCATAGCACTTGTCCTTGATTTCCTTCACCTGAAAATACTGAGCGCTCTAAAACTTTCTCTTTTTCTATGTAAACAAATATACAATGTCAGGTCACTTCTAGGAGAGAATTACTTACTAATTTGGCAGTTAAACTTGAGCTGGTTAAGGGCACAGGGATTACCTTTCTCAGACCGTATCTGCATGTCAGCAGATCCCTTCCATCCTTAGCCCCACACCCAGGAAGAAGGGCAGAGTCAGCAGCAGAGGAGGCTAACCTTGCCTTGGGCTCATTTCTCCTGGTAGGATTCTTTATTGTTTACAGTATTGTGTTGGCTAAGTTCTTAAAATACGTAAATAAGTAAAATTAACCTTCTGATATGCATCGAGCAAAATGTAATGCATTTAATATCCCACATTTGTGGATTATTTGGCATTTATTTATTTTAAAATTCCACTTCATCCCAGGAAATAGCAGCATGGCAACTTGGTAAGTATAGCTTAGAATTACAAGGATGTCTCATCCCAGGAAACTCCTCCAAGTTTTAAAATGTAGTTGGCAAGCTCCACAGAAAGTCTTGGCCAGTTCAAAACATAAAATCTCTACTCTGATTTGTACCCCTCACCTTCACTCTCCTTTCAAATTCCTTTAGCTTAGAGGAACACCTGTTTTCCACCCAAGAGAACTTAATATTATAACTATAATTTTGGCAGTTTAGAGAAATAAAATTTTCCTTGATGTCTATATAACTGAATAAATATTCTACTTAAATCTTTCATTCTTCCCATTGGGGAACATTCACGTCAGATAATTTAGGGAAACTTAATGTATTTAAAATCTTTTCTTTCTTCTACCCACGATGTGACTACATTTGTAGGGGCTTACAGAAGGTGAAGGCATTGGTTTGGTGGGTCATTGAGGGAGGAAGTTCATGGCTTGGTTCATGGTCATCATCAGTCTAAGATGTACACACTGAGATAGCCTCACTTTCATTTGCTTTATCATTATCGTTCCACACAGGTAACTACAGCACATTATATGTTCTGACAACACATTATCACCATGTTTCACTCATTTTTAGCTACCTCCTTGCCTCTCTTGGACCACAGAAGACATACAACTACACTGGAATTCTGAGGCTATGCCAAGCCCACCTGCTAATATTGCCATCTTTTCCACTCAGTGGCTGCCGGAAACTCCAGAGAGGACGAGGAAGTTGTCCCTCCAAGGCTCAGATATTCTGAATCTATCTGGATTTTCTATTTTCCACCCCTTCCCAGCAGGATGTTAGTGAGGAAGAGACCACAGAGTTAATTCTCAGTATCATCAACGGGCATTTCATTAGCTATGTTCTGACTTTCTCTTCCCCCAGACTGTAACTTGTAGCGAGCCTAGGCTGGGGGAGAGGAAGCCCCCTGTCTGATAGAGTGCATGTAGTTCTCAATCAGTTGTGTTAACTCTAGGTCTTAAGCTTAAGGGGTGCTGAAGTCAAGGATTTAATTCTGTCCTTCTGTATCTTTATTTCTCTAAGCAAAGAATAATTGTGAAGGGTAAGTACGTCCATTTGACGAATGAAAACTAATGGGAAATATCTCTTAAAATCTTACTTCCCACATAGGAATTTCTAAAGCATCCAATAGCAAACTTCCCTACTTGTCACCCTTTATGACTTCCTGTATTTATGCTCATTCTCAAACATTTTAAGAGTAACTGGAGGCTGTGACTTGCAGCTTTCAACCTGAAAGTGTCAAGAAAAAAGGCCAACCCTAGGTCTTGCTCTGGGAAGGCCAAAACATCTTGAAAATTATGTTCTGCCCCTCCACCAAACTGCCTCCGCCAATACATACAACTCCTGCCACAGGGGATGTGGTAAAGATGAAGAGAAAATACAAAACCAATACTTGTCTGGAGAGTTTCTTAAATATACTGATTCTTAGACAACAACCCAGACTTACAGGATCATAACTGGTGGAAGAGAGGTAGGCCACTATTTGTATTTCATAAACAATCTAGATGATTATTTTCTTTAGTTTGTAATATTGTACCCTAGAAGATATGACATATCATATACAAGACATAAAAACTGGCCTTTCAAACTAAGAAAATAAAATAAAACCCCTCAGATTGGGCTTATTTCCAGCCAATTTGGGTGATGTGAAAAAAAAAATCACTCAAAGGGATAACTATAATCTCAGAAAATATTAGTGACCCCATTCCTACATGTGCACACTAGAAAAAAAAACCGTAACAGTACAAATCATGTCCCTAAACAGGCACACTCTAACTTCCACAATGTTGTTTAAGGAATTCTAGGTAGCTGCTAAAATGAATTCACTCAACAAACACTTACTGACAATTTTCTAAGTCAGGCAATATCCTAATGCATCAAAATACTGTACTCCTACATCTAGTTTCACGGAAAACTGATCATACTATGTTTTAAAGTATCAAGGTCAGTGACAAATTGTAGGCATGGTATGATTAATGTCAAAAATGCATACAGAGGTACAAGGGTAGATGGATACAGAGATCACAGCATTTACGCTGAGTATCGGACATGTTAGGATCCTAAGTAATTTTTAATTTTCTTCTCATGTGTTATCTTTAGGTGTTAATTTTCTTTCGGGAAGGCTCACCACTCTACCTTGTCCCTCCCAGTCCTGTGCCACCTTCTTTATTTACCTTCTTACTTGATCCCCTTCGTTTTGATGGATGATAAAGTCTTGAGAAATGACATTTGACATGTTGGGGGATATGACAATCAGGTAAATTTTACCTATAGTTAGGGTTTAAAACTGACACCCAAAAGCCTGAGCCCGAGAAGATTCTGAATGACATTTCTTCTATTCAACATTTTTTCACCTTTTCTCTTTTGACTTTTTTCTTTTGTTGTCTTCCCTTTGATATCTCCTTTTTTTATCTCTTGTTTATTTTTTTCCTTTCATACATATTTCTTCAATTCACACTTCATTCTGTCTGCCTGTCTTATTGTTTTTGTTTGTTTTTTGTCTTCATTCCCTAACCTGCAGCATTCTTTTTCCAATATCGCATCAAATGACCAAAATTAAGATCACTTTCTATCACAATGATATCAGAAGTATGCAGGGAATGTTGAATTATCATGTTTTTGTATAAGATAGGTATTGTTTAGAAATACAGAATCACACAGGTCATATGAAGCTCAGAGAGACCAAACATCAGACATTTCAGCAGACTGTTCAGGTTCCTCTCTGGGAAAACAACAACAGCGAAAACTCTGAAACTTCTTCACTACCCTTCATTTCCATAGCAGAATTAAGTAAAACAGCTTGTGGCATAAATCCTGGTGGGAAGGAGAAAATGTTGTCTTACCATGTAAGGGCAAGATGTTGTTACATACAAAAACAGATGCAACTGTGATTTTTAGAAGAAATATGAATTCCTCACTTAGCTCAAAAAGAGGGAGTTCTCCATAAATAAACTAGTGTTCAGAGAGTAAAAATCTGTTTGATTTTAGAGACTCCAGGAGAGAACACCCCCACAGCAGGAGGTCCCAGCCATTTGTTCTGGACCTTCCCTGGACAGACACAGATCCCCAGGCCGGGGCCAGCAGGAGGGAGCGGGGGCCCATCTGCCTCCTGTGAAGAGCCGCAGACACGGCTGTGCACGGAAAACCAGCCTTACTTCTTGCTCCCAGCAGCCCAGGAGGACTTCTTCTCTAGAACTATTCCCAATACTTTGTTGTCATAATGAACACTGAGCCTTAGTAATATGATTTGTTCCCCAAGCTCAAAATCTGTTTTAAATCACATCCATTAGCTTTGTCCTACCTATCACTGTCCTCTAGCAAACTAGTATATTCCAGGTGCCGACCTCCACTCCCCGCACCCCACACACACCCATCTGCTCCACACAGTAAATTTGCAAATCACCAGAAAGAACTGATAGAGACCAAGAGGATTATTTCAGTAGGAGGGGCAACTGACACTGAGGAGGGGCATGTGTTGGGGAATCTGGAAAGCCAAGGTTATCTGAATGGCAGCAGGAAATGAGAAATGAAAAGGAGTGAGGAAAGAAGAAAAAGCAGGTAAGTTTTGAGATACTTGAAAAAGTCTAGGGACTATTCATAATGGCCTCCAGAAACAGGAAGCCTAAGCATAGATGTCCCATCTCTCGTGTCCTGTGAGAGGGAACAAGACATCTAGATTAGAGTCGCTGCTTCATTTTTCTTCCTCAAAAACAATTTCCTGTTTTGAAACTCTTCTACTATAGTTTCTGTTTTTCTGACTGGTACATGGGCTTACTGTGGAGACAGATGTTAAAGAAATAGACACAAAAATAAATATAATCATACAGTTCTAGGACAAACAAGAAAAAAAAAACTAAGTAAGTTTAAAACAAACAAGAAGAAAAAAAAAACTATGTAAGTTTAACACAAACAGATCTATTCCAGGTTGTGAGTGGGCCTGGATACGTTCTGATGAAAAATCTTATTTATCCACTCCTGTCCTTAGACTTCTTATTTATTGCATACACTTCAATCCCCATGCTTCCACCAATGACTTCCCAATCTTTTTCACTCGTTCTGACGTCTCTCTTGTGCTCTAATTCTCTTTTCTCCTACTTCCTATATATCTTCTCCTGGTTTTTACCTCAAATTCATCATGTTCAAAAACCCATCACCTTCCCCTGCAAATCTTCTCTTTGTTGCTTGTTTCTTTTCCATATTGTACAACATCAGTCTCAGCATTGTCATAGAGCCCAGATCTCTAGTTCATTTCTATTAGACTAACTTGGATGAACGCTATTGCTAGTCACCACAACAAACCTCCTGGCTTCTAACTCTCCCCAACTTGGTCCACCCTAAGTACTCTGCCAAGCAAATCTTTAAACACAATTCTGGCTGTGTCACTCCCTTTGCCCAAAGTCTTCAAAAGTTTTCCTATACTGACTAAAACTCTTGATATCAAGGTAGCCTTTTTTTTTTTTTAAAGTTAAATCCCAAGACTCATTTGCAGCAACACGGATGGACCTAGACATCATCATACTCTGAAGTAAGTCAGACAGACAAACATCGTATGATATCACTTCTAAGTGGAATATAAAAAAAATTGATACAAATGAACTAACAAAACAAAAATAGACTCACAGACACAGAAAGCAAATTTATGGTTGCCATAGGGGAAAGAGTAGGGAGAGATAAATCAGGAGTCTGGCATTAACAGATACATCCTACTATATATAAAATAGATAAACAACAAGGACCTCCTGTGTAGCACAGGGAACAGTATTTGATACCTTGTAATAACCTGTAACGGAAAACAATCTGAAAAAGAATAGATATATATATGTATAACTGAATCATTTTGCTGTACACTTGAGACTAACATTGGAAATCAACTATATGTCAATAAGAATTTTTTTTTTAAAAAGAATGTAAAGACAAAAAAATGTGAAAAAAAAAAGTAAAATAAAAATGCCACAACTCTTCAGTGACCTAACCGTACTGGACTGCTTGTAGTTCATCAAATGTGCTCTGAAGCTTTGAACCTCCCTGATTTTTTCTCAGTCTATTCTCTCCAAGAAACGTATCATACTTTTTAAAATACTTTCTCTCTTAAGTCTACCCATTTTGTATCTTAGATTTTATGTCTTCCATAAAGTGATACCTAGTGCCTCTTGAATGATATAACTGCTCTGTTCAATGTTCACTGTTTTTTCCTTGGTACAGTTCACATGACGTTTTTCATATGTTGTTTATGTAACTTTCATAACCTCCCATTCCTGCTTGATGTTTGGAAATCTCTACTCATCTGTTTACTCCTTAGTGGATATGGCAGGTGTTCAACATTGCATCAAAATCCCTCAAAGACATTTAATAATAAAGGCAGCACAATTACAGATGACAGCATTCAGTCAGTGAATACAATGCAGAAGAGAAATTTACCTGTAGCTTGAGAAGTCCTGCATTCAAAGGTTAATTAGACATACTTGTGTGGTGGGAAAATGTGTAAATTTTGTTTTTTCCCAGAGCAGGCTCAATGATTAATTACCTTATACTTCAGAACTGTACCACTGTGTATGCTGGAACTACGCCAGGGAATCAGTTAAGCAGATCTCTAGTTTAACCTGGCTACACTCTCAGAGAGATATCATTTGACAACCTGAAAACTTCCCCAGGTCAAACTATTACAACTATGGTGATGGCTGTAGAAATCTAGTAAGCACAGAATAGAATCCACATCAGAATTCTCTTCCCAGAGATTTTTACTTTTTTTTTTTTTAACACTGGGTTCTATTTGCACAATAAAATCTTATTTCATTTCTCAAGTGATGCCTTAAAAATTTACAAGAATATGGTTCAAAGCTCTTCACAAACTATCAGATACTTTAAAACAAAATTTTTTCAGATCAATTTTCTTTTCATCATAATAGATACATAATAATCTATATATACTATGACTCATGGAAAAGAGAAGATTGGAAAACTGCTTGATGACAATGTTCATCTGTGATAACTGGATTTACCAGAGGACTCTTATAAAAGTGTCAGAGCCTTAAATCAGATTAGGTAAAGAGTGTAAACCCTGAGTTTCTCAATTCTTCTCCCAATGGAAAGTGGGAGGCAGTAGGAATTAATCACCTTGGTTCCTTGTGTCATTTGATTCAAACAGACTGAATTTCCTCTGACAAGGAAGGCTACATGCAATGTGTAATAATCTTTAAACACCACCACAGACTGGTTTTAATATAATACTCTGTAAAGTAAAATTCTACACCTCAATCTCAAGTTTCAATAGCAACATATAAAAATTCTGTTGGCAAGAACTACAAAAAGGGGATTTTATATTCAGTTTCATCAAAGGCCTTTCAATTCATTTCTCTTATTGTTTCTTTTAGTTTGGCTTTTGTATAACCCTCAGAAGAAAAATGAGTCAGAAAGAAAATAAATGATTTTTCTATGTAACATTTATACAGAAATGTACGTAGTTATTCGATGATGGACCTGTAAGTTAACAGTATAAAGATAATTTGAAAATAAAATTGAATGGTAGGAAAAATTTTAAAATGAAACAGGACAGGCATCTATCTCTCATCACTTAATTTAATCCATAAAGATGGTAACTCCTCTAAATAAATATAATAAATGACAAGAATCTATGAAACTTGGGTAACATTTTAACTCAAACTGACTTTCTATTAGAAATAAGTAAATTTACTCACACATTTATAAAAAGGAAAAGAACTTTTTGCTTTCCAAATGAGCCTGGAAATATTTCTAAAATGAAGCTTCTCAGATTCATATGTAGACAAAACTATAGATGCAGACTTCAAAAGCACAAAAGAGAAGAAAAGGGGACATAATCTTGAATGAGATTAGAACGAACTTTACTATGTCATAGTACTATTTTTGTTACCTTAAAGGAGAAATGATGATGTATCCCTACCTTAAATATTTTCAGCCATGGATTGACATCATCTCACACAATTTAGCACACTATCTAGCAGTTTATTTTGCATTCTTAGTCATTTATATTTTCCAATCTATATAAACTGGCATTCCAACTAGAATACAAATTTATTAAGAGCAAATATTATCTTATTATTTAACTTAATTGAATATAGTACAGTACTTAAAAAACAGTAGTGTCATCCACCCCATATTGTGGATGACTACAGACATTTAAACATTACTACCAATTACCATTTTAAAATGCACATTTTGAAGTTACCTTTGGCAGTTGCTAAATTTCTGCCAGGAAATTTGCTGACCCCTTTCTTTCTTTTTGAATCTGTATGTCTATTGTTGGCATAGAACATTTCATCTAGTTCTATAATCAGTAAAAAAAAAAAAAAAAAGTAGTAATAATCCACTAATCCACTAGGTCAATTACTGCTTTATCCTCTTAGGATACAACTTCTCCAAAATGTATTGCTAAAATGCTAAAAAGATGACTGAGAATATAATTTTGTAGTTTTGAGGGTGAAAATACAAATTGTGTTGTAAATCTTCTATACCTAGCCAAAAAATTACTTTTGGGATAAAGGCAGCAGAAATACACCTAGACATTAAAAACTTAAGTTTATCTCATAAAGGTTTACATTTTAAGGTAGAAATGTTAGGAAATTATTATTATATTTAAGAAGAATGTAATGAACTAAGAATAATAAAACAAAAAAATACTTTTATAAATGTAATCAGGATACAAATAAAGAGGCATAAAAAATTCAGGAATTAAGATGAATTAAATAAAGATACAGAAAATAGTACATTTTAACACAATGTAAATATTATATTAAAACACTGGAAAAACAATTATATGATAAATTTCTTAGCAAATGCTAACTAACAAATTAGAACAGGAAGAAATTGAGCTAAATAAAGACGCATCTCACACACAAACAAAACATTGCCCACATAGTTTAATTGACTTTCAGTTTTATCAGTGACTGATGTATTTTCACTTCATATAAACCATTTCAGAATGTACCAAAAAAATAATAAAAACATTGTTTCTGAGAGAATGTCAACCTAGACATTCTGAGTAACACTCTTGCTAAAAACAATTGTTAAGTACTGAAATTCACATACACACACTATATACTCATAAATGTATGTAATTGAGCTGACAAGGAAGTATGGAATCTTTGGAAACTAGCATAAAGTGAAAGTAGGAATCTTGGGATATAAGTAGATATATCTATAGACCCATGTCTTGTATTTTGTTGGCTTCCCAGAATATGTATAGGGCATAGGGGTTAAGTTTAGGGCTTACGTTAGGTAAAAAATGGTGTAAGACATTTATGCATAAAGCCAGAGACCCAAAGAGTCACAACATCTGTGTGAGGCAGAAGGAGAAGTAAAACACTATACAGAAGGGGACAGAGAGGAGATTCGCCTGCTTCAACTTTGGTGCTCACTACAGAGCAAAAATTTTTATCCTGAGAATTTGTAAGCATAAGCCAGACTTCAAGTAGGTGTGCAAACTCAATTAAAATTAATTAAATTAATTTTTGGTGTTGGCCAAAAAAACCTTTGTAATAAAAAAGAATTTCAGTTTTGATGTCTAATGACAGCTTTCATATCCTACAACCCAATTTCCCCCCATATTTGGGCAAGCTGATTTGTATGACTGAAACATTATGCTGTATGCCAGAAATTGACACAACACTGGAAACTGACTATACTTCAATAAAAAATAAAATGCAATAAAATAAACTTGCATGCTCCTTCCCTTCCCTTGGTGCCAGGAGCAGCTCAAACCATGCAAACCCCAGCACTCAAATGGGAACCCCGACCTCAATCCCACCTCCCAACCACATCTCATTTCACTCTTGTCACCTGGACCATCCTGTACCAGAAGTCTTCCGGTGTGAGTAATCTTTACATATGCTCTTGTGCATGTGCCACCAATTTTGATGTATGAACTATTCCATTACAAGGGGTCATTCCTATTCTCCATTCTCCATGGGCAAACTATAAATCACTTAAAACTACAATGGAATTGTAGTGCTTGTTTGTTTGTTCGTTTTTCACTTGCAGTGGATGCTGTTAGTGATGCAACCGATCCCATTTACAGGGCTGGTTAAAACAGATGATCACAGTTGATCCCTTCTCCAAAGAACTGGCTTTCAACAAATGGGAACCCTCTTGCCTGGGAGATTATACCCCCTCAGGAAACACCCTAGTGATTAACACTGGGGGTAGGGGATAAAAAGAATTTTGAAAAGCCTGAGATTTTACCTTAATTACAAGCTAACAAGTTAGCCTGTCACAGTTTCTTAAATGCTGGCAAAAAAAGATACAAAATTTCATGGTCAGAGACAAAGGACTTTACCACTCACAGTAATAGCAATAGTCAGATCTCAAAGTTGGTTCCCTGAGCCTGAATTTCCATTGGACAACACAAAAAGGTCCACATAACACCCATGCATGAAGAAGATTATGCTGCAGAAGAGGAATCTTGAGCTTAGGGAACAGACTCCTTAACAATGGGCTATAAACTTACTTAAACTTTGTCCTAGAGGGAGACACTGTCTTTATTATACTGGACAAGAAATAAATCTGCCCTTGTTCTAGAGATAGACACTATCTCTAGTTTTAAAGGTTATTCATTATAGAAAAGTCTTTAAAGGCTAGCCCAGAACAAAGGCAATCAGTGCCTCTGCTCATAAGATGGACAGAAACACAAGAGATCCATGGAGAATTGAATCCCAACAGATGGATTTACTTTACTAATCTACTCTTGTATATTTTGAAATTTTTTGCATAATGAAAGAAAACAACGTATCAGTGATCACAATTAATGTAAATAAAGTAAGCTCTCCAAGTCAAAAAGTACTGATTAACAGAATCAATAAAAAAAATTCTAGCTGTGTACAATTTATGAGTCTGAAACCTAAAGACCCACTCAAAAAAAAAGTTTGCTTATCAAATTATAAGAAATACATGACAGTCAAATATTTATCAACATAAAGCTGGTATTTCTATATCATATATAATAGACTAAATATTAAAAGGCTTACTAGAAATAAGGAAAAGATTTGGTTCAGCTTAAAATGATGTGTCTAAATTTGTAAGCTCCTGGAAGAGGACTTAAAACACATAAAGAAAATATTGACAGAATTAAAGCAGAAATTAGTAACTTCATTATGTTAGAAAAAATTTAACACACCTTAGTAACTGAGAGCTCTAACAGAGGCCAAAAAAACAAAAAACAGCAAAAAAAAAAAAAAAAACCCTGTAAGCATTGGTAAGCATTGGCAAGATTTTAATAAGACAATTAGCAAGTTTAATTTATGAACATTTCTGTAACAGTACACTCAATGACAGGATAGTATGGAACATTAACCCAAATGTCGGATACTAAGCTGCAAAGCCTGTTTCAACACTTTCCAAAGGCTTTCTGTCATACAAATCACATTCTCTGACTACAATGTGACTATCAGAAATCAAAAGCAAAAAGGTAACTAGAAAAATCAAAAAAGTTTATACATGTTGAACACATCTTCAAGTAATTGATGGGACAAAAAAAGGAAAATTCATAATGGATATTAATTTTATTTTTAAATGAGTGATAATAAAAATATTGCAAATCAAATTGCAGATGGTATAACTAAAGCAATTACTGAAGCAGCTTTCACATCCAGTCCATCAGAAACCTCTGAAACTCAACCTATATACATGTTCAACTTCTCTCTCTTCTCTGCAACCCCTATGGTCCAAGTCACTCATTTCTCTCTCCTGGGGCATTTCTACAGAAATGGTTTTCCTGCTGCCTTTCTAAAATTCAATCCCCTTGTAGCAGTCAGTTACCATGATCTTTAAAAGTATAGGTCAGGTTACACTGCTTGCAGGTTACAACTGCCCTGCTCTTTGATCATTGCAGGACTAGCTGTTTTAAATTATTCCCATCTGTTCTAGTTTTCTAGGCCCCAGGTTCGGTCCTCACAATTCTTTGAGGGCTAGCTGGGCTGTGTTCTCATCTGGAGCTCAGGGTCCTCATCCAAGATTATTCATATGGTTGACAGAAATCAGTTTCTTGCAAGTATAGGACTGAGGTTCACATTTTCTTGCAGGCTGGTGGCTAGAGTGTTCTCTAAGCAGCAAAAGCCTGACCTCAGGTCCTAGCCATGTGTCTCACAATATAGAGCTTATTTCCTGGAAGGCAGTAGAATATTCTCTTCCCAGTTGGAAAGGCAGAGGCTTATATAACACAATGTAATCAAGGGAGTGGCTATGCCATCACCTTTCCCATGTAATGTAATCTGATCAAGGGAGCAACAATCCCAACCTATTTGCAGGACCTGCCCACATCAAAGCAAATGGATTATACAGGGTTTGAGTACCAGACAATGACAGTCTTGGGCTCCATTTTAGAATTATGCTACCCTATCCTTTTATAAATCCCTGTTGAATACTTAAAATACTGACTGCTCCATTACCTTTTTCAATTTAGTTGTTTAATTTATTTTCTGTTATTACTCTTTGGCGTCTAATCATCATTAGTATAAGATACCTTGTCTGTCTTTTCTACTGCTGTCTTTCCATGCCTAGAGCAGAGCATGAAACATGGAAGATAGTCAATAGTGCTGCCTGTGTGACTATATGACCTGATGGTTTCTAAAAATATAGGGCCATATACTTGAAAAGACAAAAAACAAAAAACTATCCTTATCTCTACCTTACAACTTAATGCCAGAATGAAATACAGATGAGATACAAGGTGAAATGTACAGATATAAAGCACACATAATATAAAGTACATACACAGATACATACACTTCTTATGAACTGAGAAGGTATACATAAGAATGAAATCAAATTCAGAGCCATAAAACATTAACAGTAGATTTGACTACATAATAAAATTTCTGCACACAGACAACACCACTTAAAAGTTTTAAAAAGGACAAAAAATAAAAACTTACAAAATATTTTTTAAATATGTCATACACTTTAATAACAATGATATATCACGTGAATATATAAATTTTTAAGAAAGACATTCTAATTTTAAAAAATGGACTAAGATCATTAACAGAAAAACTACAAAGAAAGAAATGCCACAAATGATAGCATAAATTGTCAGTTTTATTCTCAAATTTCTCCTACAAGCATCTATCAAAGTATAATTGAAACTGTAGTGTAAGAAATAAAAAATGAATATGGCTTTGTCTTTGAACATTGTAGTGTATCTGTAAACTGTAAGAATATGGCAGAGATAGAGATATTTTAAAAATATTGACAGGCATTCACTACCTTCGAGTGTTGAGATTATACTATAGTGATAAGATCAAAAATGTGTTATTTTTGAGCAAACTGCTAATGGTAGAAAAGCAAGGTTACTTATCAGGTGAGACTATTTTTGTTGTATCTGTGAATGACAATGAACTCTGTTGCATTTCTTTCTCACATTTTCATTATTATTTAGTAACTTAAAAATTTAGAGTTCAAGGTGTTATGTTCACTAAATTTTGAAAGCAACAATATTCCTCAAATTAAATTAAAAAAAAAACTTTTCCTCAAGTAGGTATTATTTGGTTAGATGAGTAGCTATGGTTTGTTTTATTTTCCTTTTTTCTTAATTATAAAAATATCACATGCTAGATTTTAAAAAGTCAGATAAATAAACAGATATAATGGAGAGTACACACTTTCACTTTAAACTTTTCTCCCTCCTGCCTCACTACAACTATTTGGCAGATAATAGTCTACTTTCCTTTATGATGCTTTAAATTAATTAAATATATATAGTTTTCAGAGCATACAGGCTGAAAATTAAGGGAAGGTAAAAGATGTTCCATGAAATGATAATCCAAAGAGAACAGAGCTGGTTACATTTACATCACCCAAAACAGAAGTTAAGTCAAGAGAGACAAGGAAGGTCATTATATAATGATAAGAGGGTCAGTTCATCAAGAGAAAGTAACAATCAGAAATACATGCATCTAAAATTGGAGCACCTAAATATATTAAGCAAATATTAACAGAACTGAAAGAGAAAATAGACAACAATACAATAATGATAGGGGACTTCAATATTCCACTTTCAACACTGGATAGATCAGACAGAAAACCAATAAGGAAAAAGTGGACTTGAACTATACTATAGATCAAATGGATGCAACAGACCTTAAGAGAATGAAGGATAAAAATCATCTATCTGATTATCACAATAGGAGCAGAAAAGCACTTGACAAAATTTAGCACCTTTTGATGATAAAAACATTTGACAAACTAGAAATAGAAGGAAAGTATCTCAATATAATATAGGCCATATATAACAAGCCCACATCTAACATCATTCTCAATGATGAAAAGCTAAAAGCTTTTCTTCTAAGATCAAGAGAAAAAAAAAAATGCCCACTCTCACCACTTCTATTCAACACAATACAGAAAGTCCTAGTTAATTAGGCAAGAAAATGAAATTAAAGGCATCTAAATGGGAAAGGAAGGAGTAAAATTGTTTCTATTTGCAGATGAGGTCATCTTATACATAGAGAATCCTAAAGACTCTCCCAAAAAAAAAAAAAACTACTCAAACTAATAAACAAATTTAATAAAGTTGCAGGATACAAAATCAACATACAGAAATCAGATACATTTCTATGCACTAACAATGAGTTATCCAAAATATAAATTAAGGAAAAAATCCTATTTACAATAGCATAAAAAATAATAAAATACTTAGTAATAAAGTTAATCAAGGAGGCGACGTATCTGTACAATGAAAACTATAAGACACTGATGAAAGATTGAAGAAGACACAGGTAAATTGAAAGATAACCCATTTTTATGGAATAGAAGAGTTAATATTATTAAAATGTCTACTAACCAAAGCCATTTATAGATTCAATGGAATCGCTATCAAAATTCTAATGACATTTTTCCCAGATATAAAAAAAAACACACAATTTGTATGACCTGATAAAAGCCTCAAACAGACAAAGCAAAAAAAAAAAAAAAAAAAAAAAAAAAAAAGACAAAGCAATTTTGAGAAAGAAGAACAAAAGTGGAGGCATCACACATTTTGACTTTAAATTTTATTTCAAAGTTACAGTAATCAGAACAATATGGAACTGGCATAAAAGCAGGCATATAAACCAATGGGACAGAGTAGAGAGCCCAGAAATAAATCTACACCTTAACAGTCAACAGGTCTTCCATCAAAGTGCCAAGAGTACACAATGAAGAAAGGATTGTCTCTTCAACAAATGGTTTTGGGGAAATGATATTCATATGCAGAAAAATGAGTATCTTATACTATATACAAAATATCACACCATTTACAAAAATCAACTCAAAATGAATTAAGATTTAAATATAAGACCTAAAATTATAGAACTATTAGAAGAAAACATAGATAAGAAAAAAGCTTCTTGACATTGGTCTGGGCAATCATTTTTTGGATATGATACCCAAAGCATAGGCAATAAAAACAAAGACAGAGGAATGGCATTGCATCAAACTAAAAAGCTCTGCACAGCAAAGGAAGCAATCAACAGAGTGAAGAGACAAACTACAAAACAGGAGAAAGTATTTGCAAATTACATATCTGATAAAGGGTTAAAATCCAAAATATATAAGGAACTCATGGAACTCAACAGCAAAAAAAAAAGCAAATTATTCAATTAAAAAGGACCTGAATAGACATTTATCCAAAGAAGACATAGAACTGGCCAAAAGCGACATGAAAAATCGCTCCACAACATAATCATCATAGAAATGCAAATAAAACCCACAATGAGATATCTCACATCTGTTAAAACTGCTATTATTAAAAAGACAAAAAAATAGAAGGGTTAGTGAGGATGGAGAAAAGGGAACCCTTATATACTGTCGATGGGAATGTAAATTAGAAACAGCCATTAGAGAAAACAATATGGAGATTCCTCAAAATATTAATAACAGAACTGCTATATGATCCAGCCATCCTAATAAGTATACATCCAAAGGAAATGAAATCAGATTCTCAAAGAGGTAGCTGCAATCCCATTTTCATTGCAGCATTATTTATAATCATTACGCCAAGATACAGAAACAACTGAAGTATCTGCTGACAGATGAATGAATAAATAAAACGTGGTAAATATATACATTGGAATATTGTTCAGCTTTTAAAAAAAGGAAATCCTATTATTTGTGGCAATAATGGGTGAAACTGGAGGACATTATGCTTAGTGAAATAAGCCAGACCCAGAAAGACAAATACTGTATGATTTCACTTATGTGTGGAATCTAAAAAAGGTTGAGCTCATAAAGGAGAGAGTAGACAGTTTTTACCAAGGGCTGGGAGGTGGGGAAAATGGGAAGATGTTGGTCAAAGAGAATAGTTTCAGCTATGCAGGATAAGTAAGTTCTGGAGATCTAATGTGTAGCATAATGACTACAGTTTATACTACTGGAATAGTATACTTGGCAAATGCTAAGAGACTAGATCTTGAGCATTCTCACCACAAACAAAAGAATATGGTATACATGTGATGTGACGGCTATATCAATTAGCTTGATTGTGGCATTTTTCACAGAAACAGAAAAAACAGCATATATGTATATGAAAACATCATATTATATATCTTAACTGCATACAATTTTTATTTGTCAATTATTTAAAATTAGAAAAAATAAGATATATAATACAAAAAGTAAATTACACATTAAATATATGCACATTTAAGTATATGTATTTTTTATGTTCTATTACTCATATTTTAAAAATCTGGAAAAAAGCCCACTGAAGGATAGTTTTACAGAAGAGTGACTCTCATGGAGATATACTAACACATATTATAGAGTTGTTTATCTCTATTAATAAGGAAACTGCTAAGATGTTAAGCTATTCGAAGGAGAATCCAAAGAAAACACACATTTGTAGCTCAGGAATGTTGAAGTGGATATGCAAATAGAGGCAAAGCTGGCTTCTTCCACATTGGGAGAGGGAAGTAAACTGAACCTCTACAGGACAGAATTAGCATATCTATAAACAAGATTTTGCATTGTTATCAATTATGTATAATTTAGAGTTCTAAAATAGCTCAAAGGCAATGTAATGCTAGAATTGAATAACCAAGATGCGTGTGTTCTAATGATGCATAATTTTCCATTGAAGAACAAATTTCCCCTACAAAACAAGTGGAAAAAACATTTTATTACACATATCAATTAAATCGTTTTTGGCCAACGTCTAATAAATTATCCATGGTAACAATTAGAAATGGTCCTTTATGTTTCATAATTTTTATCTAAAACATCACATATGAACATACATACATTCACACACATATATTCTTTCCAGGATGTTACATGTAGAACATCTTATTATTGTTATGTGCTCCCGGAATTGAACACAGTAAGCTGATGCCCATAGACTTGCAATACAGAATCTATGAGCCTAAGGTTCTGGATCTGGAATTCACCTTCCTTCCGAAAATGACACTACTTCCTTATACTCTTGAATATTCTAAACTTAGGGCTAGTTTAGGACTACTTGTGGAACTAGATGCAATCATGTGAGAATAGAGGCTTCCAGAATTGGTGATGACTGAGACCTGATCTGAAAGTTAATCCTCTTTACCATCCTTTGTAGATTTGTCTGTAAAAAAAGTAAAATGTACTAAAGAAAAAAAAAGTAGGAAATGAAATGAATATCCTCATGTCAAAAATATCACACCTGTCTCAAATGACATAATCTCTCCTTAAAAGGAACACTGACCTTCAAAGCTTCTTTCTGCTTACTTGCTAGTTCTACTGTCTAAATACAGCCCAAATCGAGCCATTTTTCCAGAAGCTGCAGGAGTTGCCTTCTGCTAGGTCTAACTTTGAAATGATAAACCTTTGACAGCCCTTCTGCTACTTGTTTAGTCTTTACATTCTGATGCACCCATATTTGCAGCCATCCAGGTGGAATCAAAATCTGGAAGTGATTTATCACTTTGAAGAGACTAGACACATTCTTTCATAGTCCTTTCTTCTTTTTTTCTCCCTCATCTCTAATTTCTACCCCTAGAGACAGAGGAATTTATAAACCTGACAAACAATAGATAAATAAATGAAATTAGCATCTCAGATGGGAAGAGATTCAAAGACAAAAAGAAGTTCAAAAAAGAAACAACCTGATTAGTTTCATTAGCATTTCAATAGAATCTGCAGAGGGTGGAGTGAGATTCCATAGAGTGTCACTGAAAATGAGCACTTTGGAACTCTTGACAATTATGGACGAAGGTAATCATTTTACTTAATTTGTTTTTTGGGTTCACTCATTTAAGAGAACTAACAGTTCCATTGCTCTTGGCAGAATACAACTGTGATTGCAGCTTTTCTATTCAGTGCACTGGAAATACCAGTGAATGTCTCCAACTGAGAGTGAGATACTGGCAGTATTTCCACATATTAAGTGCTTGCACGTATTATTTTTCTCCTCTGCCCTTTAATAGTCCAATTTTGATAAACTTGAAAACAAATTCTTAAATAATGCAATCATCCAAATCATCGTTTCATAAGAGTACAGATAAAAATGAATACATTAATTTAACAATCCTCTGATGAGTTGTGTTAATCACACCAATCTGAGCTTAATATGGTTAATTTCAAACACAGCAGGATTTAACTATGTATATACTCTAAAGCCATAAAATTCTGAGTTAGGAGGTGTTTGAGCATGGAAAATATCAAATTATGTCCTCCTAGTAACATATATAGCTTATTTTCCCCCAAATATCTCCCCTATTCATCAATGATAGTTAATTAAAGACTCAATTGATTAAGGTTTTATATACAGGAGTTTGAGATTAAATTCCATTCACACTATGTCATCAACCCATGAATACTGTAAATTGCACCTGCATAGGAATTTTAAAATAGATTCAGAGTTGATAGAGCCCTTTTAAAAATTCCAAACATTTTAGATTTTTTTTTTTCTGAAAAGCAAAGTTAGTGCACTTACTGTACCAGAACTATTGCATGATTTTTCTCTTGAAAGTTGGGGTAATAATTTAAAAGGATCAAAATGGAGTCACGGAAATATGCAGAGGCAGCACATATATGATATATTCTCATCTTTGTTTCCACACTTGTAGCCATTTGGGTGATGAACAAGAGTAATGGGAGACGTAAGTCAAATCAGTAGTACTGCAGTAATGTAGTATTAATATAGTACTAATGTAATAGTAACCGTATGTTGAAAGAGTTATCTCATTTTTAAAAGTCCTGTTTAGAGTCTGTATACCACGTGGTAGAAATGATGTAAAAATGTTTATGTCTATGTACAAAAACTGAAAAATGAAGAACAAAGATAAATATTGATGCATGAGAGTACAGGAGTTAAGAGTGATTTAAGCATTTTAACTTGCTGTTTTCCAATAAAGCGTATTACTTCAGATCTGGTGAAGCCCATCCCATCCTCTTTAGAACATGGATACCAGCAACGATAATATTTAAATTCAGCAATTATGTAATAAATATCTACTGTACATTTAGCATTGTGCTTGATCTTGTAGAAATGTAACATCAAGTATAAAATACCTGCTATGTAAGTTATTGCAGTTTAGCTTAGAGAATAAAAAGCTCAGTTTAGGCTGTAACTAAGAATGTTGCCAAAGAGTAATTTGTTTTCCTGTTCTTCCCAGTCAGTTCTCGGCAGTTGTATGTGGCTGGTTGTACACACAATCCTGTGCCTTTGTACCACCAAAATACAGCTACTATTGAAGGAGCCCTTGGTATACGCATCAAGCACTGAATTAAGCATTTCCTACTTCTTATTTAATTTAGCACACAAAAAACTTACAAGTTATTTTCTTATCCCTTTAAATAAATGAGGAAAATAAATCTTGGACAGGTTAAGCACATTTCCCAAAGTCTCACCGGTCTTGAATATCACAAGTGGGACATCTACTAGGGCCCATTCCCTGCGCCCTCTACCGTCCGTAACACCCCTCCTACAGAACATGCTTGGTCCTGGGGTGGGTGGAGTGTGACTCTGGGGAAGGGCAGAAGGGAAGAAACAACTGAAAGAACCCACATCAAATGAGTGAGAAGAGGAGAATGAAGAAGGGAGACTAAAGAGCCCCAGAAGACCTTTGGCTTAGCTCAGATAAATTCTATACAGACAGAAGAGAACTTGAGAAAAATAAACAAATCATTTACATCATCTTCAAAATGCTGGTGTGCTCAAAGCTGACTAACATTAATAACATATTCTTTCTGGACATGCAGTTTAATCTTAGGTGCCCATCAGATGGGGAAGTGTCTGACTGTAGACTTGGGTGACTGGTAGAAAATACAGGAGGATGAGCTCAGATCAGTGCGAGCCTGCAAGCTCCAGCCTGACCTTTTCGGTCTTGATTTCAACCAAATTGAGAGTCATTTTACAGCTTTACTATTTCTTCACTTCCTAGGTGTTTGGTATGTCAATAAACCTAATAAAAAACAAGGTGCTTGTTAATGACTGACTACATACATGATTCTTACCTCAAGTAGACATATCCAGGCTTGCCACTTTCCACATTTACCAGAGATATACTCATCATTAGCACACAGAAACTAAAATATTTATCATGAAATCTCAAATTTGCTTTAAAATACTCCAGGAAAAGAAAAGTAGTGGACTAGATGTAACAAGAATTATTGATAATTATTGATGTTGAAGGTCTTCACAACATTTCTTTTCCATTTCCATAATAAAAATAAATAAATGAAAAATAGAAAAATGCATGGAGCAAACAGAATTCTGATGTGTATATATATTCATTTTGAATAGACTATGGTTATTTTGAACTGTGTTGTGGATGTGTGGGCATACATATTTTTAGTATTGAATTCCTGTCATGTTTAATCAGTCTGTTAAAAAACAGAATTCTGCTCCTGGTACTTTAATTTAAATTTGTATCCCCTTCTGTGTGCTCACTTTTGTAGAAATAACATTTTCTCCTTTATTTGACATTTTGATACCAAAATTTCACATTACGAATAAAACAATACACTGGGGAGACATGAGCTGTGTTTCAGAAACAACAGTGTAAGTCCTCTGTAAGCTATTTTCTCCAGTCTTAAGTTGACGAAGATTTAAGGATTTATTCTGACTTTTAGCATTAGTTTCATAAATACTTGTTTGTCCTTCTTATGAGTAAAGAAAGGATTTTTTAAAACATGGAAACACAGCACCTGGAGTGCCCTAGATTCTGCCAAACAATTTGAAGCAATGCAGTGATTCTATATGTGGAGCTTGTCATTTTAACTTTAAACAATTCAAATAATTCTGATCCAGTTTTCTTCAATTAAAAAGGAGAACTTATTGAAAATCTCGTGACATGGAACTATTTACTCTGAAGTTAAAAAAAATTAAAATAAAAATAAACTAACTTTCAAAATTGTAGAATAGATAAACAAGATTATACTGTATAGCACAGGGAAATATACACAAGATTTTATAGCAGCTCACAGTGGAAAAAAATGTGACAATGAATATATATATGTTCATGTATAACTGAAAAATTGTCTGAACACTGGAATTTGACACAACATTGTAAAATGATTATAAATCAATAAAAAATGTTAAAAAAAATAGATAAACTAACTTTGAAAAGTTTAGGAGGAGGAACAGTGACAGAGAATACATATTTCAGGTGAGAGCTATAAATGATAAACAGATGGCAACTAGAGCAGAATAAAAGATAATCTCAAGAAAGAAGAAAAGCCACTGAACCCTGGCAGCTATACGCTGGGTCAAGCTGACTGACGGGTGGGGCAACCAACGTGGGACAGAGGGAAATAGAGAGAGCCTCCTGGGGTGATGAAGCCTGGACCAACCCCTTCTCCAGCTCATCGGTGTATTGTACATTAAGACAATCTGATGCCAGTAAAGCATTCTTGGTTATTTTTAAGGTGAAATTTTTTTTAAAAAATGAAATTTGGCAACATTGTGTGTGTAAATACGTCCCAATTAGCACAAATGAGTCATGCTTTATAAATATCTCAATAAAAACTGAGACTTTGAGTATCAATGCCAGTTTCTATAACAATTCCTTTGTGTCAGCAGGTAATATAAATGAGAGAGGCCAAACATCTATCAAAACACTTTGGTGCCAACCTTACCTAGGAGGCATAAATTGCTCTGTGAACCTATTTTCAGCAGACAGGAGACAATAATCAGATGATATTTAAGAATAAATGGATACTTTCTATTGTCTGAATGAAACACCATGTAGAATAAAAAAGATTCAATGTTTAATTTCTTATTCAAATATTTTGTTTACAGATTTTTACATTGCTCCAAATTAGTGTAAACTGGAAATTAAAACACTAAGAGAGGAAAATAAATGTAAAGATTTTTTGTATTATAGAAAAAATGTAACTTAGGTATGTCTTAGTAATTGTAGTCATAGGTTCTGAGTTTCTCTGAGTAGCCAAATTATTAAAATATGTGGGCCTTGAAATAAAGGAGGCTAACATGCAATCCAGTCAGAATAATTCAGTGGTAATAATTATGGACCCCCTCAAAATAAATCTTAGGCAGACTTTTGGTTTCAGGTGTTTAACGAGGGACTGGAATTTTTGTTTTAAACACTCCAGTGATTCCCTGCCAAGATATAACAAAAGACCAGAAATGGTTCCAATTATCAGTGCAGAATGCCAGTCACACTTCATTTTTAATCCACCACACCAAGAAATGTAACACACTAGCACAGCATCTGCAGATAAATTGCTATTTCTATTTATTGAATTAAATCTCTGTCTCTGAGTAATTAAAAGTTCTGAAGTTTGAAGGGTTTTATTTGAAGGCTAAGCTATAGCCTTTTCTTTCTTTAACTTTTAATTTAGGTCCCTAATTCTCTATCAAGCATCATCTGGGTTACTGTTCAGTATTTTCTGGTCTAACCTTCTTTCTGGAAGAGGATTAATGTGAGGTTTGTAATATAATCATGTAACTCTAATTGGTATGGATAAATTATACATCACTTGTGCAGTTTTTTGTTTTTTTTTTTTTTAGTACTGAGGGCTCATATGACATGATTAGAATTCAATTATTTAACTGCTAATTGGAATTAAATCAGGTTATTCTGGTCTCAAGGTAATATATAATAAATACTTCATAGAATATAAATTCTGTATTGTTTTCATGCTTTTGATATTTCTAAGATAAGAAGGCATATTACATAAGAATTAAATGAGTTAGAATTATGGAGAAAAAGGATAGATGGTGACAGACACCTCTAAATGACTAGCTTACACATCCAAAAGCTTGATGCCTCTTTCTAGTCATTTGCCTGGGAGGGAATAACCATTTTTCAAGAGTCTATTGTAATTCAAAACCATTTTAGAATTGCCTCACCTACTTTCCCAGCCACAAAAATAAAATCAGATTGATTTCTTCATTGTGATATCCTATTTCTGATCAAAAATAGCATCAGCTGGTTTGATCAGGTACATTATCCACTAGAATGGCATCCAAGTTCGTTTTTGTTTTCACTATTTCAAAAGGAAATTCATTCTCAAAGAATGAAGATTTGTCAGCTTTAAAGATACTATATTGATTGCGTCTCAGGTTTTAAAATAAATTGATGTAAACATAATAATAAATATGACATCCTTTTAATTATGTAAATTCACAGGTTTTAATTTGATCTAGATTACTGAAAATTGAATCTACATATTAGAGAGTCGATTGAAATTTCAGACATCAGTTTACCCTCTTCAACATCATAAAACAGTACTCTACAAATAGGAGATGCTTGAAAAAATCAAGTACTTATCATAGTTGAATTAGTATTTGATGTGTCATCTGATTATTGGAACTCTAAAGTGGTGAGCGTGGAATTTGTTCATTGCCACCTCAAGTTATGACTATCCTGCTCTCTCCTTCTATATATATACACCTGGACACACCTACACATACACAAGTAAGGTTATCGCAAGAATCATTCTGTTACCTTTGATGAAAGTCATCTATAAAATACCAAGTACACCTAAGAGGACATTAATAACTTTAATCAGAATATATGATGAGAATTGTTATCTAGTTCTCTGAATTGTTTTAGAAAGATGCTGATTAAAATACCAATTTATTCTCCAATCTACATTCCTTATCTTTTAAGGCTTATGAGAATTTACTTGGTTATATGCTGTAAGATAATTATTACTGTGGAATAAACTTCTTTTCGGTGTAGTGCTCCTAAGTCATTAATACAAATAAAATTTTTCTGGTAAAATATTTTGTTGGTAGACGTTGTCAGCTTTGATGGATTAAATGCATTTTGATTGGATGTAATAAATTTACTGCAGTAAAATGACAGCTTGTTTCTATACTTCAAATAATATACTAAAACTTAGTCAAAAGTAAAACTGAGAGTTAATATATCATCAAAACAACTAAAGATAAAGTAGAGATTATAATTAACTCACAATCTATGATACTAAAAGTCAATTTGATTTTTTTTTATCATTTGACATATTGTGAAGATACTATTGTCTACATTTTTAAAAATGAAAGCTAACTTTTTAAATTCAAAGTGGTCAGTTGCTTTCTAACCGTAACTTTTTGTGGCTAAAATGATTGTTTTAAAATTTTCAGAGGCTTTCTTTAAAACAAATAAAAGGCTTCTGTGCTGAAAAAGTAAAATAGTTTCACTGAAATTATAGCCTGTAGTGCACGTCATAGTACAGAGTTTGCACATTAAGTAAAGTTACCTTAATGGTTTAGTTTATATAATGCTGTCATAAAACATAAGCTGTACTTCGTTAAAATGCAAATGTGTATCCACATTTCAGTTAAAGTTGCACATTTGGTAATATTTAGTCATTCATTCAAAAGCTGTACCAGACAGGATAGTCTCTGTCCTCCAGGAGTTCAGATGGAAACTTTAAAAGCCCAGAACAGATGTAAACTTAAAAGGCATTATCGTGCTCTAAATGCTACGTCAGAGGAAGCAGCATCCATCCCAGCACTCGAACCATAGCTCCTAAATGTTCTTTGTCCCTCTGTTCAATAAGTCTCCAGTCCTATATATTATGCACTACAGAAGCAGATTTTCTGTTCAACTAATGAAGGTTAAACTTCAAGGCCCCCTTGTTGACTCAGTTTCTTCTAAGGCTTTAGAACAGCCTATAGAAATATAGAGAAAAAAGCATTAAAGATTTGAGTTAGGCAGTTAATAAAAATATGTTATCTAAAATTCTGGTAAAAATTATAGTAGCTATCACTTCACTTTTAAATATTTTGGAAAAAAAGAAAAGAAACAGTTCGATTTTTTCTCATTCTAAACAAATACTCACTTTTCACTTACTTTTGCATTTGTAATTTTGTATTTTTTTCACAGACTGATAAATTATAAAAGCTTCAGAGTTCATAAAACCTGATTCCATTGCTTAATAGCTCCTTTACCCAACCCTCTTTAGCTATATTCTAGACTCTGAGAAGTTTTCTGATCTGATTTCCACTGTTCTCAGTATTGCTCATCAATTGTTTCTAAATTGCATACCTTATGCTGTAAGTTATGTAATAGGTATAAGGTAATTATGCTATAATTTCTTTCTTAAAATCCTGATAATTCTCCACTGACCAAAGGGTCAATCTGTAATATATTTATATGTGTTATAGTTTTCTACTTCTGTGGCAACAAATGACCACAAATTTAGTCCCTTAAAACAACACAAGATTTATTACCTTACAGTTCTTGACATAAGCCCTAAAATCATTGTAGCAGGGTCCTGTAGAGGCCCTAGAGGGGCGTATGTTTCCTTGCCTTTTCCAGTTTCTGGAGGCTACATGCGTCCCTTAACTCACGGTGCCTTCTTCCAGCTTCTAAGTCAGCAGTGCAGCATCTTCAAATTTCTCGGACTTCAGCTTCCCTTATCTTATCTCCTTCTCTGATTCTGACTCTCCTGTTTCCTCTTTCCATTTTAAACCTTTGTAACTATACTGAGCCCATCCAGGTAATCCATTGTAATGGCTCCATCTCAAGATTCTTTTTTTTTTTTTCTTTTCAGTTTTGTGTGTGTGTGTGTAGGGGGGAGGTAATTAGGTGTATTTATTTACTTTTTCCAGAGGAGGTACTGGGGATTGAACTCAGGACCACATGCATTGCTAAGTGTGTGCTCTACCACTTTGAGCTATATCCTCCCCCGTCAAGATTCTTAATTACATGTGCAAAGTCCCTTTGGCCACATCAACTAACATGGGCACACAGTCTCATTGTCCACACTGGAAATGAGCATGTGGACAGCTCCAGAGGCTCCCATTTTGTCTACCATACACACGGCATACTGCGTATCTAACTAATGCTTCTCAGTGTTTCTAGCTCTCTCATCACATACCACACCCTCCCACTAGACGACAGCCGCCAAAATAACAACATAAACAAAAAGGGAATATAACTGAGGTCTGATAATGTGCTCAAGCTGAGTGCTTTATATGTTCTGGATTAATTCTGATGACACCGTGGAAGATGGTTATTCACTTTTCAGAGATGAAGAAATTGAGAGGTTTGAGAATATATACACGGAACATGTAGCCACACAGTCTGAATCCAGACTCAGGTCTTGGACTCAGGCCCAGATGTACCCTAGTTACCTTAGTTAACTCTTAACTACTATTCCAGCATGTTTGTAGTTCCTCCATATATTTTCCCTAACAGACCAGGAAAGCTCCTAACTCTACCTTTTCCTCCACAGCTCTCTCTGCATTCTAAGCTTCAAGACTCAGCTCAATTGTTTTTCTCTCTCTGAATCCCTTTCCAAATCTGCTCTCCCCTTGGAATTTTCCACACTATTCACTGTGTGCAATATCCACATCTACTACACCAACACATCATCTCTGAGCATTTATTTATCTACAGGTCTCTCTTTATCAGATCTGAACCCTCTAGGAATAAGGTCATGCTATTACTGTTGTATTTCCTAAGAACCTTCTGCTATCACTGGGACACCCAACGCACTGAATAAATGTCTGTGGAATAAATACACTGAAGTGTGAGGTACAGTAAGTTGGGGCGATAAACTTTGCTTTGGAAAGTTAGGTCACAAAGGGGTAAAGCGGTACAGTCTATTTGAGAATCACAAGTATTTCAGCATGATTGGAGCAGAGGACATAACAGGAATGAGCAACGGGAAGGAGGTGGAGAGACTGGGAAGGGGCAGATAACAAGAAGCTGTATCAAACCACGAAGTGGGACTTTATCGAGGCTCTGGGAATATAATGGCAGAATTTAATCATAAAATTGATATTAAACTTGTACTCTAAAGGATTTTTTAGTTTAATAACTGATTTCAAGACCCCATGTAATTATTTTTTCTCCTCCAGTTCAGTGTGGTAGGATTAAAAGTCAGACAAATTACATCTTTAGTCATCAGTTTTATCATGAAATAGCTCGATATCAGCACTTCCATTCTGTTAACGCCATGCATCACCAGCTTTTCAGACAAAATGAGAAACTGAGACGTTGACATTCCACAGACCTTGGTTCCCTGGATTTGACTTACCAAGGGGAGAAAGGACATGTATTTTTTTACCTTCATTACCAAGTTATATCAAAGGAATTCCCTGTTTTTATGAAACACCCTAACTTTAAATGTTTTGGTAATGGAGCAGGTTTAGAAATCAATCACCAGGAATCCGGTAAATGTTGCAGAACACATCATGCTATGGGACTATAGAGCAACTTGGATTATTCTCTTCTCTGATGAGTCTGGAGATTGAAAATAAAGCGGCAGGGCCCTTCCTGGTCAGTTGAAGGTGTCATTCAAGAGACCAATTGACTTCTTACATCAGCAAAATTGGAAATCTGAGCTAAAGACACTTAATATTTTTATGAGGAGAATTGGATTATTACCAGGACACAGATGAAAATACACACACACGTAAATATATAATCAGCAAAAATACAAGTAGGTATTGTTATGCCCGTTTTTACATATTAAGAAACAAACACTCGAATAGGTTACTTCCAAGATCACAAACCTGGCGGACAGGAGAGCCAACCCCCTATCTTGGTTGTGTTAGTCTCTAAAACCCACAGTATTTTCCACCACATTTTCTCCCTTGGTCAAGAGAAACCAACTGTATATGTGCTATGTGCATTTGCTTTTATAAAACAGTCCACTATCTTGCCCTCGGGAGTTTCTAACCCAAATATCTAATTTTTCATTTCTTATCTTACATGTCATCATCCTGCTTTGTGTCACCCAGGAAGTAGAAGGCAAAACAGTTTCAAAGCTGAATTTGAAAAACAAATAATCTTCATAAATGATACTCATATGTGTGGCAGAAACAGGCTTTTGAATGTAGAAAATGGGGGAGTGTTTTTAAAAGGTCTATAATTAGCTGTTAAAACTAAACTGTCACCACAAATTTCAACAGATTTAATTACTTAGATAAACTTACACTTGTTAATGCCTGTGAAGTGTTAAGCACTATGTTAGGCCCTGGAGAGCTGGAGACAAGCCATAAACACTGAACCTTGTTTTCAAAGAAAATGAATAATTTAATAAAAAATTACAGTAAAGTTTGTTAAGTGCTATGAAAATGTATTTCCAGGGCTTTTAACCTAATCTGGAGTAAGCAGGAGAAGTTTCCAGGTGGAAGAGAGTTTAAGTTGACAGGAATGAGTGAGAATTAATGAGTGATGACAAAGCATCACTTTTGGGTGAGTGATGTCAAAGCGTACGCCATTGGCATTTGGCCTCCCCATCATTAAGGAATACTACTTCTAGGAACAGAACAGTAAAGCCAAGGGATGGTAATGAGCAGTTATATCAAAGGTCCTGTCTCTCAGTTTACTATTCAATGTCAAGAAATAAAAAGCACCAGAAGT
This sequence comes from Camelus dromedarius, assembly GCF_036321535.1. NCBI lineage: Eukaryota > Metazoa > Chordata > Mammalia > Artiodactyla > Camelidae > Camelus > Camelus dromedarius. The sequence continues at coordinate 21,885,506 of NC_087439.1, forward strand.
GTTGTAATGTGTATGATATTTCATAGTTACAACAGTCCACATAACAGAGGTGTAAAAAATGGAATTTTTCTTGACTAATTTTTGAGTCTGTCAGATGACTTACTGTATCAGCTTTCAGGTGAATTCTATCTTCTACACAATTTTTCAGGCTACTTCAGAAGAGCTTAGCCATGAACTAAGCAATCAGTGATGCTCAAAGGTTCATCTCCATATCATTGTTTTCCCCTTAAAGGCTCTTCTCCATTTTTCCCCTCCCATCTTACTTTTAAAGGCTCAGGACATGGTCCCTGCATGGCAGTTCCCAAAGGCGGTATTAGTACGGAGTGCGAGTAGTGATGGTGAGGGAAGGAGGCGGCTCATTTCTTTAGGGTCTTAGTTGAAAAGCATCATGCTAGGGATTACAGGGCTCATCGCAGTAGACTCCAGAGCTGGTTGAGGCTGGCCGACGTGCAGACATCTCTGTATCTTGGGTGGAGTTGGATGCCATCCTCAGTGCACATTCAGGCCCCTCTCCACTTCCCATGAGCAACGCATGTGCATCCATCAAAAGTGAGTCCCCTTTTCCTTGGGATGGTTTCTTGGCTCACTAGCCCCTGCCAGACTCCACAGTTCACTCTGGGCTTATGGGAAACTTACAGATCTCTTCATGCCACCTTCAGGTGTGTGAGAAACTCGGGGAACTATCTGAGTACCTCCTCCTTCCTTTCTTGCCAGATACTCTTTCATTCCTTCTTCTTCCTTCCCCTGACCTGCATTGGCAGAGGGGACCCAAACACCACTTTCTCCACTCTGCCTTCCTCCACCTCTTCTTTCAGTGTCTACTTTATTCGCAGCTCATCATCTCTCAAACTCGGCACTACTGATACTGGAGGCCAGGCAGTTCTTTGTTGTGGGGGCTCTCCTGGGCACTGCAGGCCTCTACTCACTACTCACTCACTATCACCTCTCTAATTGCAACAATCAAAAATGTCTCCAGACTTAAATGTCCCATGGCAGGTAAAACACCACCCACCTGCCTGCCCCACAAAGCAGTAATTTTGTCCACTGTAGAGCAAAGGAGAAAAACTGATTCTATCAAAAGTCAATTTTAAAATATTTTTAGTCTCATGCCTGAAATCTAGGTTTTATTTTTTCTCTATAATCTCAGGAGGACTATAATGTGTTTTATTTGCTGAACCCTGTAAACCCTCTCCTTGTCCCCCCAGAGGTAACTGTAACCCCAGATCTCCCAGACTGAGAGTCATAGGCCAGTAGAGCAAACATTTCACACTGGTTAGTACTTTCTTGTCACAAATTAAAATTTTACCTATCATCTGCCACAACGGTTTTACCAGACATCTAAAAAAGGATTCAGAGCACAAAGTTAATTAAAACATTTGTAAGGTTTTGAAGAATGCAATTATTTACTTCTTTTTTTTCCAAAAGTTGTGTATATATATATGTAGAACCCATGTAAAAAATACCCAAACAATGGCTATATAGTTATCCCTAGATAAATCTCATATTAGCTAGTTTCATTTTTTCAGTCTTTTACCTTGGACTCAATTGTCATCAGATTGTTTATACTCAGACTCCCAAACTGTCTTTATTACTCTATGTTACTGATCTATCACATCGTATCTCCTTTACTTTCTATTCGCTGCTCTTCCCACTGTGAGGGAGGCAGAATGATTCTGAGAAGCAGCCCAGATAACGCTTGGGCACAACACACTGTATTTGTTTTAATGTGATACACAATCCAGTAGGCAGACGTCTAGGAACCACATGTGTCATTTTGGTTTGTTTCACAGCAGTTGTTTTCCATGCCATAGCTACGTGCCTAGTAGTTTTACAATTAATTTACGATATATTTGGGAGTAAAGGAGAAAAGCAATTTGCAAAGGGAATACAACTTTAAGTTTAATACAAACTAATGCACAATCAATCAGTAGTATTAAAAAGGGGGGGGGACTAACTGTTGCAAATATGCACTCGTCTAGTTCATTCTAATGTTCCTACTATAAATGTCTGGGTTCACACATTTTTATAAACAGGAATCTAAATCACTGCAGCCAATTTAATGGCAGAAACAAAACATTAATAGGAACAACAAAATTAGGAGCAATAATGCACTTTCAAACAAGGGTATTTATCCTGCCATGTTCTAAAACCCAAACACATAACTAACCTGATAGCATAATTCTTAAAGTATATATTACATCAAAGACTAATTATTTTTCTATAAAAATACTGTTACAGGATAAAGTTTTAAAAGGTCGCTTCTATTGTAAAGTGAAGCTAATTATAATTATACATAAAATTGGAGATTAAAAATTTGTTTGTGAGTTCTTACTCATTTTGGAAATTCCAGTATCTAGTACAATTTCAGTGCACAGTAGGTGCTTAATAAATATACACTGAATGAGAAAAGGAATTAAAGTTTTATAAAATAATATGCATGCTAATATAGTCATGAGAAAGGAAGACCTATGTTATAGTTCAGAAGTGTGTGCACAAATTAAGTGTTCAATAAATGCTTGTGATCTAAGCTGAAAATGTTATTATGGAGGAGCTGAAGAGAGAAACCAGAGCGTTGACAAAGGGTCTACCACATGGGATAGGCTCCCAATGAGCTTGACTTCCTGGTAGTCACTCCATTGTGTAACCCCCTCCCCTGAGTAAGGACTGGACTTATTGACTCACTTCTGATGAACAGAGTATGACATGAAGAAATGCCACTTCGGAGATTAGGTCAGAAAAGACCTTGGTTTTCATGTGGCTTCCACATCCTCTGGCTCTTTCCACTTGGAGGAAGTCAGCTACCATGTTTTGAGCTGCTTTATGGAAAGCCCCCAAACAACAGTTAACTGAGGGTGGCCTCCTCCAACAACAGCCAGTAGGGAACTGAGGCCCTCAGTCCAACAACACACAGAACTGAATCTTGACAGCAGCCATGTACACGATCTTGAAAGTGTTTCCCACCCCCTCAGTAGAGCTTTGGGATGACTACAAGCCCAGCCGACACCTCAACTGCAGCCTGTGAGGGACCTGGAGTCAGAGCACCACGTAAGTCATGCTCAGATTCCTGACCCACAGAATCTATGAAATAATAATTGCTGTTGTTTAAGCTGCTGAGATTTGGGGTAATTTGTTATGCAGTAATATATTTCAAAGGAAGAACTACCCCAACCCAACCCAGGAAATAATACTTGCCTTTGTCTATAAAGCCATCACAATTCTGAAGTCAGTAAACTAGCAAACACACTGGACCTAGAGGATATATGTTAAAAAAATTAATAAAAATGAACACTTTTTCCCACAATCACTAAATTATGAGTTGTCTAAAATCTTGCAAAGAGGTAGAGTAGTAGAAGGCAGAATTCTGGAATTTAGAACAGTATGAGTGGTTGTAATAAATGGAAATAATAGTTGGGAAGGAAATGAGACAGGAGCAGATAAAAGCAATAGAGAAGAAAATGTAGTTCAAGTGTCTGGCCTATTGGCAATTTTGCCACTCAAGACATTGCTGAGCTCCTGCAGTGTACCATGTCATTGTGCAAAGCTCTGTGATATAAAAATCAGTAACACTTGCTCTTTGCTCCCAGAAGCACTGTAGGACAATGGGAGAGACAGACAAACACATGAGCATGTGAGCGCACACGCGCACACACACACTTCACTATGATACAACATGGTGAGTGATATGGCAGACGTTTGCCTGGTACATAACAGAAGAAAAACATCAACTTCTCAGTGGGTGTGTTCAGTGCATCTGCTGGGAAGCAGCTAGTGAGACAGTTGGGAGGGTATGAGCTTTACTGGGGCTAACACCAGTAGAACGATAAGAGGCAGAAGAAGCAGGAACAAGAAGAAGAGACAGACCAAGATGTGGAGCTAATGATGTCTAGTCCAGCAGGGAGTTCCTGAGTAAAGATCGCCCTTTCAAGGAGCCCTGCTTCGGATAAAAGGAGAGGCCCTTGTAATTCTGCTGTGCTTGGTCACCTGCTGGGGCTACCCTGGTCCAAGAGCATGATGTCCGTTCAGAAGCTGAGGTGGATCCTGAAGGGGCTGACAGCTGGGCTTACAGCTAACTGCACAGCATGCAGCTGAGAGTAGCTGTCTCTTTCAAGGAGATCTGATCGTTCGCAGTGGAAAATCAAGGAAGGCTCTCTAAAACACAGTGCACTTGAACTGAGCATGGAAGGGTGGGAGACTAGGAATGAATGAGACAGCAGAGCAGGGGAACTGCAAGTCAAAGGCACAGAGGCTTGAGGTGGTACTCCGTGTGGCTCAGAAAGGCTGGAGGGAAGAAAGCTTGTGGAGAAAGAACTAGATCTGAGTACTGAGGTGGGCAGGTGCTGGATAATGAACACACATGGGCCACTTACAGTTAAAATGTCATCTTGAAAGCTATAATGATACTGAAAGACCAAGGATTTTGATCAGAGAAGTATAATAATCAGATTGACATTTTTATAAACTGTTGTTTAAAGCAATATGTTAAAAATAGCACATGCATTGTAGGTTGCTGAATTCATGAACCACTCTATAATATAAACTGCAACACATTTGTTCCACAATAAATTTGTCTAATGAGTAACAATTATCATACTACCTTGATTTTCACCGACAACTGAATATACTGACTTCTAAAGGTGGATGTCTCTTGGAAGTTCACCTTAAGTTTCTAGGATGATATGATACTTAGAGATTAAACTAGTTTCTGGCCAGTTCCTCTGATTTGCCTGATATCTAAGGATCTCATAGAAAAAGACTTGAACCTTGTGCACCACTGGGCTCTAGACCTACACAGACGTATCTGACTAACTGTGAGAGACTTAGAAATGGACAACAAAGGTAGGACTTTAAGGATTTGTCTGCAGGAACCTCAGGGAAAATCACTATTGACAAGAAGACATGTGGCTTATGGGCTGCACATACTCAGGAAGAACCTGGATGCGTGAAGAGGACAGGAAAGCTACATCAGAAGTTGTCTGACTCTCTGAGAAAGCCTGTGGGCCCTGGGGAGAAGAAAACTGCTGAAAGTAAGGAACTTTTACCAAAAGTCTCATACACGCTGAATGCACCCTATTTGTGATAGACAGCTTTGAAATGAAACCTACCAGCCTACTATAATTCACACTCTTGTGTGATCTCAAATTGAGCACAGGATGGATCTAGTTACCTGCTTCTAATGAATATAAATGACAATGGGACGTCAGTTTTGAGATTAAGCTGTGAAGACTGTGACTTCTCTGCCTGTTCATTCTCATTCTCTCTCCCTCTTTCTCTGGCTCTTCTCACTTTCCTGTCCTGCTGAGGCTAGTTATGTTGTGAACTATCCTGTGAAGAGATCCAAGTAACAAGGAACTGAGGACTTCCTCCAGCCAACAGCCAGCAAAGGACTGAAATCTGCCAAGAACCATGTGAGCAAGCTTGGAAGTGGATCCTTCTCCAATTCAGCTTTTGGATGATACCACAGACCCAAAATGCCTTCACACCAGCTTGATGAGAGACCTGGATGCAGAGAACCTAGCTAAGCCTGCCTAGATTCCTGACCACAGAAACTGTGAGATAATAAATGTATGTTGTTTCACGCTATTAAGTTTTAGGGGGATTTGTTATTGAGCCGTAGACAGCTAATACGTTATCACAAAAGCACTGGATCCAGGAAAAGGAAAGTATTTTCCCAGTTGGTAGAGAGAGACATAAGGAACTTGAACCTAAAACAGGCTCCAAAGGGCGACAAGAGAGAGTGAAAAGAAGCCCTGCGGGATATTAGAGATCACCGACAGGAGAGCACGTCTTCCCGGACAACCTGAGAAGAGTAAAAGCAGCAGGCCTGACTGACAGAGTCAGGGACTCAGCGGTGGGAATCTAGAGGCAGCCCGTGGCACCTGAGCTGCAGGTCTACACGACACAAGCAGTGGCTCTGCTTTGACATGAAGCACATGTCTCCTTTCTACTCTCCCTGACATTCTCCCTTCTGCCCTCCCAAACATGTATCTTAAGAAGGGATACGTCTGAGATCCTGCCATTAGAAAGCTGTGACCTACTGATCAGTTACCAAATAACATCTCACCTCTAAGGGTTCTCTATGTCTTTCCATCTCCATCATGACCTCACTAGTCTAACCTTCCGCTCTCTCCTGCCTGCACTATTACAAAAGCCTTGTAACCAGACTCACTCCCAATCCTGCTTTAATCCATTTCACCTAAAATGGTGTATGCAACAGGGACATTTTAACTACATACACAGGATTAGATATTTTATAATTTTAACACTTCAACATCTTTGGCCAAAAAGAAATCCTGCACATTTGACCATGGCTTATCTTACTAGCATCATCTTATATACAGCTTTGTTATCATCTGCTGATTTCTCAGATATTTTTAACTGTCATAGCCTCACTGATCACCTCAACCAGGTCAGTCCCTAGGTTATATGGCCTGTTTTCTGTCATTTTTTAACCACTTATTTTATAACACTTTTTTTTATAACATTTATGTTTGTAATTGAATATCATTTATTTAATCAGTTGCTTGTTTCATCCATTAGATGTTTATTTCAATCATTTCTTTCCTCATTCACTCGAACTGAAAGCTTTATGAGGCCAGAAATCTCATGTATCTTGTTTACTCTTGTATTCTCAGTACCTAGCATAGTACAGGTTCATATTAGGTACTGAACACATATTTGGTGAATGAAAAGACAGATAGAACTGGGTAATATAAATATCTCCTCCTTTATCCCAGATTTCATTAAATGACCTCCAGAATTGCCCAAACTGGAAACCAAGGACTCTGGCCAAGAAGTCTCAGGCTCTGTCACCCTGCCAACTCCTCCCCAACCTGGCGAGTTAACCACCAAGCTCTGACACTTTTACTTCACAATAATTCTGAATCCACCTCCTCTTCAACACTATCATGGCTGCTATCCTAATGGAAAACAGTAACTTCCTAGTTAGACTTCTATAATCTTTCTAAATTTTAAAATGAAATAAAATAAAATAAAATAAAATAAAATAAAATAAAATGATCTAGTCTCCCATATTTCTTATTTATATGAATTTTAAGTCTTTTATAATTAATTTATTTAGTTAAATATGCTTACAATTTATAAGTTTAATGCCTACTCATAGTAACACACTGATGGAAACTACACTGACTTTAATCCTGTTTTTACAGGTAAGAAAACTGAAACAGTGAATAAGTTTTCCAAGGCTGCATGGTTTGTAAGTGAAAGTCACTAGCAGAACATGAATATTTTAGTGCGTTTGGAACTAAGGGAAATAGTGGAACAAGTGAGAGTGGAACTGAAAATTCTGGTTCCATATTCCATACTCAAAGCCCTATTGTCCTGCCACTCACTAAAACTCATCCTTCACATATTTGGCATAGTTATCTTTCTAAAACACAGATGGGGCGCTGCCCTACTCTCATTCTCACCCACACATCCCACCATGGACAATGGGACAACAGCTAAGTTCTTTAGGGTGACACACAGGACTTTCCATACCCTGGTGTCTTCCAAAATCCCCATGCTCCTCTTTTGCCACTCCTGGTTTTTACCTTGCCCCCCAGCCGGTCACAAATTCCCACACATTCTGTGTTCTTTCAGGCCTCTGTGTATTTGCTTATGTTATTCTCTTTCTCTGGAAGAGCTTTCCTCATTTCTGAGCTTGGATGCTTGGATGCTTGGATAAATGTCAGTCATCCTTCAAGAGTAAGCTTAGGGACTATCTAGTCCAGGTGGCTTTTCCACCATTAGGTGTCCTTCCTCGGTACTTCCATTAAGTTTACATTCTCTATTATTTTGAAGGCTTTTTTTTTTTTTTTGCTTATGTGTTTTCTTCTCAATGAACTGTAAACACCTGAAAGCATGTATGTCATATTTTGATATCCAATGGCAATCATAGTGATTGACACCTAGTACACACCCAAAAAGCAATTATCAAAGAGCACTAAGAGGGGATGGGTAGGAAGCAGAGAGACAACAAATCTCTATTGATTTAGACCAAACACTATAATAGACATTTCAAACTTGTCATTTCATCTAGTACTTGTAAAAATATATAACCTATGCGGTGTTAGCAGTTCTGTTTTATAGATAAAGAAACACATGTTCATCAAAATTTAAAAACCTGTCCAGGTTTTCTTTATTAGCAGAATTCAAATGTAGTTTTGACTCCATAAAATAGAGCACATCCCCTAGATATTAAGTATAATCAAGCTTTCCTGGAAAAAAATTATCTTTATAACAATAGCTACCATTTATGGTATAATTACCATGTCCAACATTTTTCACCAAGTACATTCTTTTCATTCATTTATATTCATTCCAACAAGTGCTTATTAAGCACATGGTATCATCGGGCAATATTCTATTGACTGGGGATATTAGCAGTAAATAAAACAGGAAAAAAAATCCCTGCCTTTCTTGGAATTTCCATCTAAGAAATAAAAGAGAAAGACAATAAATGAATACATTCATGAAATACGTCAGTTTGTTAACAAGTGCTATGGAGAACGATGATGCACTAGTACACCCAAGGTGTGCAGGGGGAAAGTGGGAGGGTTGCATTTGCAAATAGCGCAGTGAGTAAGCGCTCACTCTGGTGACGTGTGAGCGGGAACCGGAAAGAGATATTCTGTGCTTGTTGGCACATGCATTCAGAAAGATAGTGCAGCAGGAATGGGAGAAGGGGAAGACGAAGTCAGAGAAGTAAGGGCTGGGGTGGGAGATGCAGACAGCGTAGAGACCAGGGTGGACCCCCGACTTTGACTTTGTCTCTCATGAGTCATAAAATTACTGATCAGAAAATTAACACCATCTTTTGAAAAGATCACTCTGGTTATTGTGTTGAGAACACGGGGACAAGGCCCAAAGTAGGGAGATCAGTTAGAAAGATATTTCAATAATTAATGTAAGAGACTGATGTGGCTGAAATGGAGCACAAACAGAGGTAGTGAGAGTGGTGAAATTTGAAATATATTTCAGACAGAAAACATAGAATTAGCTATGAATTAGATGTAGTTTATGAAACAAAAAGAAGTGAAATGTAAAGTATCATCGTGGTTCTTTTATAGAATAGATGTGTAAAAAAATTCAGTAAAATTCAGTAAATGTGAAAACATTTAATGCAGTTTTGTCATTATTTCATTACAGTAATACAATTTTGATATTTACATATTATTTGAAGAAAAGTCTCTATTAGTATTTATCTATGTAAGTAAAAATTGCTATTTCAAAAAATTTCACAAAAAAATGCTGTTTCAAAGATTTTAAAATGATTATCATATTCTGCCTTCTATTTTTAATTTATTTTATTATTTCTAATGGTACTTACTGCATTTGGCAAAAATTTAGCCTGTTTCAAAGAATTTGCAATCAAGATTTTCTCACTTTTTACTCCACTGTCAATGAAAAATCAAATGACTAGCAGTAGGAAGCAATCGTAATGCCTCTGACATGGTTCTTGGGAGACTGTAGCTACTTTCACAGCTTACAAAAGGCAGGACCTGTCATGCTTATTGCCTGAGAAGACCCTCAGCTCTTTTTATTCACTGTGTATGCGTAAAATTAGTTTTAAGTAAGGCTATTGAGCAGTGATATAAAAATAATCATCAAGGGCACTACCATTTTTGAGATGCAAGTGCCTCTGCATGGCTGTAAAAGGGATATAATAAAGCTGAAGAAATGAAGCCCGAGAAGAAAAAGGGATGGAAAACACAGTGAGGACAAGAGTAAGAAGGTGCCATTGAGATCACAGAAGTAGAGGAAATACATTTTTTCTTTTGGGTGGTGTGAACACCTGGAAAAGAATTCAAGTAGACCAACAGTCAATGGCAATGCTTCCTTGGTTATGCTTATTAGGCGATTCTAGTTTAAATTCTAACTGAGCTGGAGGCATCACAAAGGAAGAAATGTCAGCAGAACATAATACTATTGATCTGATATTTACTCATGAAATTATCTTCCAACAATCTTTGCTAAGGCATCCTATTACTACCTTTATTTTCTCAAACAATCCACAGAAAGATAAACTCAGTTCAAACATTAGGAGTGCTCTAGGAATTTGGCATGAACTTGCACTGCTGTTTCAACTCTCCTCTAAGTATTAGTTGGGTAAGGCAACAGGAGAGATGATGACTATAAATGGAATTGGTTATTTCTCCAGAAAGAAAGAGTATATAATAGTAAATCAGATGCTCTCAGCTTGGTGGTCAATATCTAAAATATATAAAATGCATTTGGAAGTTCAATGACAGTTGTCAGTATTGGACAGTCATTTGTTAAATGATATGAAAGATCCAGTGTTTACATTAACAAGTATAAGATGGGAAAATGAATGATTTCAAAACATGTTAATAGTCAACTAAAACCCACCTTGTCAAATAGTCACTGGGAGAGAATGTACAGTAATGAATTGCATGTATGATTGATAAAAATTTGGGGAGCTGCTATTTTGGAATTGTCTTGAGGATTAGCTTTTAAACTATCCAAGAAAATGAAGAAGATGAATAGAAAATTCAAACTGAAAGATTACCAAAGGAAATGAAGCAGAATAATGAAAGATGCTAAAGCAAATATCTTCAAGGATGGTCTTGGGATAAGGTATGAATTGTCAGCATCACTCTTTATCCCGCTCATCTCCCTCCTCTGACAATCCAATACTCCCCAGACCAGTAGACAAGAGGAATAACAGATTCTAAAGTGAAATAGCTATTAAAATTATATGTACAAGAGTATGGAGAACCTATTCATGTCAAAAAGCCAATCAAGTGCTTTTCCATTGTTCAGATTGAACAAATTTCAATAAAAACTCCTATCCACCACACCTCCACCGTAGTGACAGTCAATCGATTACATCCACAGAACGAACAACTTGAATATTTCCCTTTTAAATTAAGCCATGTAAAAGAAATGATTTTAAAATTAGATTATCATCCAAAGAGTCTGAATAGGCAAACTTTCAGTGACTTCTGAAAGAGGTGTATTTCATCCTCAGTAAGAAAAATATCTTCATTCCCATTCTTCCCTCTGTATAGAACTACTATGGATCGATACATAACACTTTATAAGTTTGAATTAGTTTCTGATCTATCTAATTGTCAACACAACTTAGCATCTTGAGATGGGATTTTCTAAATCCCCCTTGAGTTCTATGTTGTAAGTCAACAAAATTTCAATTTCATAAACTTTGGAGATAATAAAAGAGGAGCCCAATTCTCTCTCTCTCACACACACACACATACACATACACAGTAAAGGAATATATATTTATTTAATAAAGGGAAAGTTTACACCAAAGGCAAGAAGAATTAAAACAGTTGTTTTACATTGGATCATAAGCAGTTCAGAGTGGAGGAGGTGATAGCCTGAGGGTTACTGCACATTGAAACATTCTGAGTAGGTGCTGATGTATTTTTAACTGTGGGGGGAGGGGGGAAGCAGGCTTGATTTACTTCATTTGGAACCAGAAACTAGCCCTGGCAGGTGTTTTACTGCATTAAGCATATGGGCCTCAAATGTCGATGACACCCCTACTGCTTTCATTTTTTAAGTCAGCCTATTAATAACACCTGACAGCTAGGTCAAAAGCATATGCTATTTAGCCTTATTGTGACATTTTGGCTCATCAGGACACCACTAGTGATTATTCAACCTTGAGAGTTGCTATCTTGTAGTCTTTTGAAATTATGACTGCTCAACAGAGTAAAACAACCCATAGATTCTAGCCAGAAAGCTTTATAAAATTGTCTGTATACCATAAGTGAGTTAACTGGCCCAAGTATTCAAATGCTTTTAAGTGTGAAGCAAAATCAGCCTTTAGAGTAGATGGCATGGATGGATCTACAATGCTGTGATTTAAGGGGTCTTGGCACGGAATGCTGCTTAATACAAAACCCCTCAAAAGAGCAACACCATTTTATTCTCATTTGCTAATACGTAATTAGAAAATCTTCGCAACGAAGCTGGGTATACAGAGAAGGATGGTTAAGGAGCTTAAGGGAGAGGTCATTTAAGAAAAGGAGCACAAAAAGAGGAGTAAAGAATCTATAATAATAAGATGATTGGTACTACTAACTGTAAAACTTAATTTTATCTAGGGCTCACTGTGTGACCTTCTACGCACTGCGCATTCGTGGGTCCATTTACTTTCACAGCCAAAGGAGACTAAAGACCAGGGATTAAGTGCACAACACACAATTGCTGGGAAGCAAGTCTGGAGCAAGAATCAAACTCCTAGATTAGAGAACCAAGAAAGATATCCAAAGTCAACATCCATCTCTCATAATAGGCATTGAAGCAGAGAGGCTCAGAAAAAGACGGAGGAGCATGTTGTGTGTGAGTATAAATATATTCCTCTGTTTATGGATCGATAAGCCAGAGCTCTATTTGTTGGATTCCACAAAGTAATATCAAAGTCTGACTCAAAGAAAATAAAGTAAAAGTCACTCCTAGATTCTTCCTTCCTTCCTTTGCCTCCCCTTCCTTCTTCCTTCCTTTCTTTATTTTCTTCTTTCTTTCTTTTTCTTTCTCCCTCCCTCCTTCCTATTTCTCTCCTTATCTATCTATCCATCTACTCTTTATTTTTGTTGGTGTTCTTCTCTAAATGAATCCAGATCATTTGATAGTAAACCCTGGGCAGACAGAAGTAAGGCCAAAGAGATCTGATGCAGAGGCCAACCCTTATTCTGAGCATGTCATTAAAAGCTGCCAACATGATTCTGCCAAACATTCTTCAAACATTCCCCACCTGTTAGGATACAGGATAAGCATCTGGGTGCTTCCTATTATAGGAATAAGAGCAATTAAACAGGAATTTTATGACAATATTTTGATGCTCTGGCCAGATTCCCTGCCAGCATCTCTCCTGAAGGGGTGTTCTTAAATGAATCGAGGACTACAAAATCTTGGAACGCCCTGACCATCAAGTAGTAGGAATAAAGCCAGCACGAAAATTACTAAAGTTTGGGGAGAAAAGAAATAATTGCATCTTCTTTCTTGAAAAGTTGAAAGCTGCACCAAGGTCCACAGAGTTTGCAATTGAGACCACAGTTGTAGCTACAGACCAGGGTAAAACAGCCGCAGAGGCACCTCCTTTCAGAGAAGTGCATATGTTTCATTAATCTGGCACGATATCCAGGGACGCCGACCCCTCCAAAGCAGTACTCTACAACGAAACCTGAAGTTGTTTTTGTGTGAGTGTGTACATGTGTGAGGGAGTGTTTTACAGAGTTTTTCTTTATTTCTTTACTGAATTGGAAATAAGTGTAAGTGATACTATTCAGCCCTAAATCCAAAGTTGAAATTTACATCTTATCAGCAGGCTAGTCAGGAAAGTTTAAATTTCTGTCCATTTTTGTGTGAAAGTAAGTGTTAAAATGTGTCATTTAATTTAAGTTTAATAACTGTAACATACACATACAAAACTGATTTAACTTTTAAATGAGACATTGAACCTACAAGAGAAAACAATCTAAAACTCATAAAAAAACACACATTTATATGGCAAGCCTTCTAACACGGATCTTCAGAGGTATGCATTTTAATTTTTTCTTTGTTGTTGTTTTCTGTGTTTGTTTTTAGCATATTTAGTAATGTGTTTTGTCAGTCAAGCATCTTTTCTGCTCCCAGTAGCATCTGCTTTCCACACAGTGAAACTGACTTACTATGAAGCTGAGGGAGAAATGTGTGCCTGTCTACAGGTTTTGAGTTCTCGATAAAAAAAAAAAAAAAAACAAACATATTCAACTACATTATACTTGCAGTAATCCTTGGGAGATTCAGAATTTGAAATCCCATGTAACCTTAATAGCACCAATTTTTTCTTTCCCTCTGGGGACTGAACAAAGTACACTCCCCACTCCTATTCCTGAACCAAAGATGCCACACAGCAATTATTCCTTTTTTCACCCTTTGATTTGTATTTCACCTGACACCATTTATTTATCCAAGTTGAAAAACCAGGCACTTAAATATTTTAACCAAGGAGGGTATATGAAATGATTTTAATCACTTCAGTTATTTTCTCTAACCTTTAAAAGGCATCAATATTTTTTTACTTCTCTTTGCAAAATGACTGAGGTCATGTAATGTTGATCATTTCCTCTTGCAAATATTTTAAAATGAAATCCTAGTGTGAAAATGCACATGTTTCATGTAACTACTGCTTCAGAAAAGTAAACGCACGGTGAGGAAAGGCAAGATCAGCCAGAGAAATGCTTGCCAGCTTCTGGTGAAGTGGATATTCCTCAAAAAGAAAGGATCCTGTAGAATGAAGAGAAAGACGTGCTCTAACAGCATGCCTGTGCCTCTAAGTCCTCACGGTGAAATGGAGCAGGACCCTGCAGGGCCCTTCTGGGTACAAAGGCTTTTCAGTGTCCCCTGTTTCTTGTTTGTAGGGGAAAGACATCAGCCTCCTAGACCTTCCCTGAGTTCCAAAGGCAGATTCAAACAGTTACTAATTAAGGCGGTGAGGGGACACAGAAACAAAGGAAAGGCATTCAAGAGACAATAGTGCAGCGGTGGGGTAGGGTGCTGGCTCCTCCTGGGGGTGTGCACTGCTATCTGACTCAGATCTCTGAGTTCTTCTACAGGAGCTAAAGCCCCCACACAGGCTGGAAGATGGTAACTTCAGGCTGAGCACAAGCACTGGACCCCAGACTGGTGGGAACCAGAGGGCTGATGATAAAGATTCCTGGAACACCAGCCTGTTACTTCCCCACTAACCAGTCAGAAGAAAGTCACATACCCTGCAGCTCTCCCCTCAAATCTGCCTTTAAAAACTCTTCCTTGAGACACTTCAGTGAGTTCAGATCTTATGAGCATGAGTTGCCTGTTTTCCTTGCTCAGCCCTGCAATAAATCTTTCTCTGCTCCAAACTCCAACGTTTCAGTTTGCTTGGCCTCACTGTGCGTTGGGGATAGGAACTTGGGTTTGACCATTAAAGTCCTTCTGTCTGATGAGCACGTTTCTGGGGGACAGGATGTCCCGTACAATAGAAATTTTTAAGAGCTGGGACATGGGCTAGTCACAGCAATTGTAAACTTAGGTGGGCGTATCAACACCAGGGATTTTAAAAGTCACACATAAGGCTTCCTTTCTCCCTGTTCTGTTATGAACATCTGGGCAAGGGGTTTGGGGGGAACACGCCCTTTCAGCCCCCATTCCTGTTACGAATGCTGTTACCTGTCTGCCGAGTACAGTGTATCCCATTTCTCTGATGTGCTGGGACACACTAAGCATATAGTAAAAGTATCTAATCCTTTCCAAGATGAATTGAGACCATTTCAAGATTCATTTCCTCCAAAGTAAGTTCAGGAAAATTGGACACTGTTATTCAGCTGCAATGATCACAGTTGAGGACAAAGAGAAGGGGAGAAATCTGAAGCCAACAGCAGCACCCACTCTCTTATCCCCTCATAACCTTTCAAACTCTTGCTCTAGTTATTGTGTCAGATGTTCTGCATGGTGATGCAGGAGAATAAGGGCTTGGAGAATCTATGGTGCCAGAGAATCATAGGGATGATGGACAAACAGGTCAAGACTAGGTAGAAAATGAAGACAGAGGTGAGAGAGTCGTGTATACTGGCATCCATGAAGAGAACGTGGGCAAGGAAGCCTCTGTGGGTTTAAAGAGGAGGAACCATAGGAAAGCCATGTCCACCAAAGCCCTTCAGTTCTTGTAGTTTAGAATTTCTTGAGAAGAAGCAGTTCTGAGTATTCCCGGCAAAAATCACATCCGTCTCCCACCAGTATCAGGCAGGAGAACACCAAGACTAATTAACTGATGCCCTTTGTCCCATATCTTTCTTTGCTCTTCCCCCAAGAAACCATCCTGGCTCTCTCCCTCACAACCATCATCAGCCTTTGTTATAAAGACACCAACTTGAAGGAATCTTCCCCAATCACTGTATTTAAAATAGCATCCCCCACAAGTAGACCATACATCTCTCTCCAGAGAGAATCTTTTATTTTTCTGTTTTTATTTTGAAAGCATACCATACTTTAATAATCGAGACAACGCAGCTGTTTTTTTTCCAGTGTGTTTCAGAGTTAGCATACTCTCTCCCCTTTTTTTTCCACAAAACTGATTATCACCTGACACATACAGGTATTCATTTAATTGATTATCATGGGCTCACTCTATTTTAAGCTTCAGGAGAATATGGATTCTTATCTATTTTGCTTACTGCTGTATCTTCAGTTCTTAGAATATCTGACACATGCTAGGTGCTCAGAAAATACCAGTTGTATATATCATCTTTGCTCATAATTTTTGCCCCAAGGATTACAAATATCTGCAAAAGGTTGAAAATGAGTCTAAAATACCTTGGAGAAACATTCACCAGGTTTGCAGAAGGCTGGGAAGGGTCCTATCCTACAGAGGGACTTCTTAAAGGTGTTCAGGGTAGAGATGGCAGTATAGGGTAAAAAATTCTATGGGTTTGGGAAGAGGCAGAAGGGTTGTTCTGGTCCAGAGCATCACAGTGTCTGCAAGGCTTTCTGAATGAGGAAGGAAAGCCAGCCACACAACCTGGACTGGGACATCCTGTCACCAGGGGGGACCCTCCTTACTGCTCAATTCCACTCTAGCAGGGAATGCATATATTACCCTGGACAGACAGACACCACTAGATTTCAGATACCTGCCATAAGCAAAAAACATGCTGCTCTGAAATGATTCAAATTCATATTTAACACTTTGAAAAATACAATGTAATGAAAAGAATAATTTCCTTTTCCTTTATTTGATCTCACTCATCCCAGAAGAAAACGTACTTTCTACTCTTTTACTATCAGTAACATAGTAGTAAAGAAATCTCCATCAGATGGAATCTCTTCCCCAATTCCCCCAACCTCCCTGAGTTACTGCTGGCACAGCTCCCAGATACCTTCCGACCATACATTGGTATCAGGTTTCCCCGGCCAGACAACAAATAAAAAGTTTTGAATACAATAGATTTCTTAATTGATGAAGCCGGATGTAAGACACTTGCCTTCTTAGTGAGGCTTTTGTGAGTATTTATGCTTGATTACTACATCTACTTTCTTTGTTCATTTATTTGTCTTTGTTCAGTTATTTACCTGAATTTCCAACTTTGGTTTCCCTGAAATTCTACTTCAACTGATTGGTATAGTAGAAAACTCCTATGCCATTTTCACCTATAAACACAATAGGGAATATATCCTTTTTTATTCCATAATGAGTACTTTTCTGTATTCTAAATTAGTTATATTTATTCTAAGAAACTGGGGGGGTCCTGTTTTATTTAGCAGCATGCTACCTAGAAACCCTGTGAATAACTGGAGTGTATTTAACCATGGGATGTAAGCGTGTTTTTGCTGCAAATTACATATACCTACCTCAGTGCCAAACTTCACTGAAAACTTTTAACCAAACCTCCATCATCTATTTTGTATTTTTCTAAATTGCAAATTTACAGAGGGCAGGAATTGATATCTTTGTTTAGTCACTATTCCAAAGCATCAGTATCTCATGTCATGCCTCCTGGCACTGAATAAATACTGATTTATGAAAACCATAAATTGGGAGATAATGATCCCTATTAATCAGTGGGGAAGAGTATGGGGAATCTGCAGTTGCAATTCAGAGATAGTGAAACACTGAATGGTATATTTTGATGATTTCAGGGTTATAACCATTCAGTAATATCATCAGATCAGAGTGTGTGTGTATGTGTGTGTTTGTGTGTCATTTGCACAGGTAGACATGTATGTGATTACTTCTAGGCAAGCGTAGGACAGTGACAGAGAGAGTTTGTTTAGTTTTGAATGTCACAATGTTTGCTGCTAGAAAGATTCAGTAATTTACTCCTCCTCACTCAGCACTCTTAATTCCACCATCCTGTAACCCTTTCTGTTCTTATGCAGCAGTCATATAACCCCGTATTTTTCTTTGTTGGCCAAGATCTTACACTTTCATGTCACTAATAGGAAGGAGACAAAAATACAAATTCAGAATTTAAATATGAAACCATATTTAATCACAATTTTCTCCTTTTCAGAAAATGTTCGTATTTTGTAGCTTTCAGCCTCATTTATGACAAGATATATTTTGGTATTCATTGGTCCTTAGCCAGGACTTTAGAGACCATCTCAATTTAATTTATGTTGAATAGTAACTAGTCCCATTAGATACTTATTTTAAAAATATGCTTTCATACGTTTCTTAAAGGCCAGAGAGTCTTAAGTCTTTTTAGAGATTAGCAATGTTCATTCATAAATTTGCAAAAGGTGTTATAAATAATGGTTTTCTCATCGTTGAAATGAATATTTTCCCATATTATTTGAAGGTGAAAAGTTTTTTTTTTAACATTTAAAATGTTATTGGCATCCTTTCGGGAAAGCTCTTAATCCTAATTTATTTTAATGAGAAAGAAAGTGCGCCCCCTGGAGGAGAAGCATTGACAGTAATGAATAGAGTTAGAATGTGAAGCCAGGGTCTGCGGGACCTCAAGTCCGGGGTCTCTCACTGCACCACATTATTATTTATCCCTAATGGGACTCGATTCTGCAGCAGAGAGACAAGTTGTTTTTCTGCAAATAATAATTCCTGGATCATTTCCAACATCAGAATATGAATTCAGCGTAAAATGGACCACAAATATATGAAGGGTAAAAAAAAAATCAATATTCCTTTCCTTATCATGTTTCAAGACTGTAAATTTAAAGCCACAGAGGAAACAGAAACTAAATTTTTAAGAGGTTAAAAGTATAAACTCCAAAAACATTTCAGTTATTGCTGGTATTTTTATTCTTTAGCGTCTCAGTGCCAGCCTACTCCTCAATACCAAAAATCACAGAAATAAGAAAGCAGGAGGAAATGAAACCCTTCTGTATACGTAAGAAACTTCTCAGAAGCACAATCCTGAGTGATGTGCTCTCAGTGAATTAGGAGACACAATGATAACTGAGTACTATGTACAGACAGGATGGTCAAATTTGTTTGATGCCTATGAGAAAATCTCTGGAAAAAAATAAGAGTGGTCAAGAGCATTAATGTGGGTTGAAGAAACATCACTTCGATCAGTTAGCTGTATTTGACGTACATAATCTTAGCAATCCCTTGTTACTAAGTCTATTAATGAATACATATTCATTTCCAGATGTTTCTTGAGTAAGACAACACTGAATTTCAATGGATGAATAACTAAACAAATTGTGGTAAATACATACAATGCAATTATTATGGAGGTAAGAAAGTGGAATGAAGTATGGACATGTTACAATGTGGATGAAGCTCTAAAATATCATCCTAAATGAAAAAAGCTAGACACCAAAATATTCACATAATATATTATTTCATTTATATAAAATACAGAATAGGTAAATCCACAGAGACAGGTTGTAGACTGATGCTTGCCAGAGGCTGAGGAAGAAAAAATGGGAGAGACTGTTTAATGGCTATGAGTTTCCTTTTGGGGTATGAGACTTTTGGGAACTTGAAAGTGCTGGTGGTTGCATAATATTGTGAATGTACTAAATGTCACTGGATTGTTCACTTTAAAATGACTAATTTTATGTTATGTGTATTTTACCTCAATTTTTAAAAAAAAGATTGAGTTAAGCATCTGGTCTTTTAGAGTTGTGTTCCAAACATAGTCTCCAACTTTAGGCTAGAAATAACCCTGTGCCTCTTTTTTGTTGCTTGATGTTAAAATAGTATGTTTTTCTTGGCATCTTTCTCTTTCCTGCTTTATAATCAGCATGTCCAACTTGCACAGAAAGGTCTCCCTTCTGTTGAGAAAAATTAACGGAGTGAATTATTTTAAGAACAATGCACAAACCAAGTTGAAATGCAAAGTAGATGCATTCTGCCCTCTCTCGCATTGCTCTTACATTGAACCCTGACATGAAATGGATAACAATGTGGAGTCAGGAACTACAGAGGGAGGACACACAGGTAAGAAGCAGCTCTGACTTAGGAGAGTGGAGGTTTGTTAGCCATGTAGGGTATAAGGCAGATTTTTCTAGCTGGTGAGGAAAGAAGGAACCGGAATTTAGAGGATGCCAGGAAGCACGTAAATAGATTGCCCAACATAAGGTCTCTGAAGAAACAGTGAAAATTTGTTTCTAAGGGAAAATGCATTTCAACTTTCAAAATATCATATCAACCTGTTGTTTTTTAGTTGCTATTGTTGTTTTGAACATATAAGAAGCAAATATTTCCATTTGTGGCAGCAGCATCATTTTTCTGTGCAAGGTATTTTTTTTATTTTATAATTTATAAATGGATTTATTCACTCATACCTTTTTACCCTATTGCACCGCATCCCCCTACCATGACAACCCAGTTTGATGGATTCACTATGTACCCTTGACCCTGTAAAGTACAGTTTTTTAATAGAGATATTGAAGGAGATCATTCCTATGTAGTTCCCTTTTCCTTTCTATTCTTCTGGAAACTTCTCCTTTGTTCTAACTTCTGAATCTTTTTTTTTTTAACATTTTTTTTATTGAGTAATAGTCATTTTACAATGTTGTGTCAAATTCCAGTGCAAAGCACAATTTTCAGTTATACATGAACATATATTTATTGTCACATTTTTTTTTTCTGCTGTGAGCTACCACAAGATCTTGTATATATTTCCCTGTGTAGTTTCTGATTCTGACACAACCCCCAAAGTATTTTTTTAGGAAAACAGCAGAGGATAGTGGGAGAAGGCCTAGGTTTAGGGACAGAACACCCACACATCTTGAGAGAACTACGTGCCTTTTTGTTACTAGCAAATCTAACATCAAATAGTCTTCTACAAAGCCACTCCTTTTAACATTATACTTTGACCACAAGTGCAATTACAGAAATAGGTAAATCATGTGTAAGGAAGCGCTCCGCCCACCCCAGTGTGGGAAATGACTCCCTCCATGCTGGGCAGTTCTAATGTAGGGCCCACCACAGCTGTAAATACAAATGTTCTGGGGGCATCTTCACAAGGGGAGCTGAGTATATGCAGTTTCAAAGTTTATAGATTATGCTTACAAAGTTTGTTTGTAAGCAAGCTTTTGAGAACTCAGCATGGATTTCTCCACAGAGAGAATGTTTAATAGCTGTAAGTATATCCCCAGGCCAATCCATGGAACTTAATAAAGCCTCAGGTAACTGAAGGCAATATTAGTACTGATAATAATATTAGGACTCCAGCAAAGACGGCTTGGCTATACATGTTAAAAATAGAATGTGGGGGCAGGGAGATGAACATCCACTTCTTTTCCATCTTGCTGGCTTCCTTCCCTCCCCTGAGAAGCCTGGTCCTTGGTGAGAAGAAAGGCAATGATCCTGAAATTACTTCCCTTTTTCTAATTCCTGGGCTTCACCTTCCTGCAACCATCTGGCTTACTTCAGGAGCAGAACCCAATGCCCCTGGAACTGTTCCTCACTCTGTCTCATCCTATATCATTTCCTCCAGTGAAAATCATATTTGCAAGTCAACAGGTGCCTCTAACAATTTCTGCTGTTAGAGAAGTACCCCCTTGAACGCCAAATCAATGTTGCCTCTTCGGGTTTCTCTATGACAGCGTGCTTCGGCTGTGGCATCTTTTCCAATTTCCGACCCTCCACATGTAGCTGGTTATGAAGTTATGTCAGTTCTACCTCAGAAAACAAATTCCAAATCCAGCTACTTTCCACCTCCTCTACTACTCTCTGTGTAAATTCCTGCCCCTCAATAGCTCATTTCTGCGTATAACAGCAAAAATCATACTTTCAAAAGACTCATGGGATCTTACCACGGCTCTGTTCAAAATCGTCCATACCCTTCCCATCACGGTGAGAACAAAACCCACAGCTTCCACGATCTAACCCATGTCTTCTCCCCCCTCGCATGGGCCACCAGAGTCACAGTGTTCTTCTGAGCTATCTTCCACACCAGCTTTTTGCACATATTATTCCCTCTTCTAAAATGTTTCCCTCTTGATACCTGCATGATTGTATCCTTCAAAATTTATCTCTCCTTATATTTTCTCTCTTCAGATAGACCTTTCCTTATCACCAATCTGCCTCCTCTTCCTTCATCACTCTCTATCACCCTGCCTTGCTTAGGTGTTCTTTCTAGCATTTTTCATTAATTGATAATTAAATTCTATTTGTTTATTATGAGTTTATTGACTAGAAAAGGTCGAAGAGCTTGTTCTCTTCACTGCTATAGCAACAGCATCTAGAGCCAGACCTCAAATATAAGAGACAACAGTGACTGCATGTTAAAGAAATCAGTGTTGTCATTTAGACACAACCATTTCATTAGCATCCAATGAGAACACCGCGCTGCACAGGGACGTCCTGGGACTGTAAGTTTACTGTTTAACATGGAGAACAGCAACAATAAAATGTAAAACAGACAGTGAGAGTGATGAAGGTTAAGAGACATATATTTAAACAGGTTACTTAAAAGAGATTGTGTGCTTGCAGGGAGGGAGGTGAGAAGGGACAGACTGGGAGTTTGAGATTTGTAGATACTGACAGGTATATATAGAATAGATAAACAAGTTTATACTGTATAGCACAGGGAAATATATACAAGATCTTGTAGCTCACAGTGAAAGAGTATGATAATGAATATATGTATGTTCATGTATCACTGAAAAATTGGGTTGTACACCAGAAATTGACACAACATTGTAAACTGACTATAACTCAATAAAAAACTTTAAAAAATGTGTGCTTAATGATTACAATATGATAATGGTGAAAAGATATTTGTATGGCAAAACTTTAGGGTCTAATAAGCAATGATAAAGATTCAAATAAAATTCAGACACAAATAACAAAAAGAATGAAGAGTCTATTATATAATTATTAAGCCACCAAATGCATAAAGTCACTTTTTCTTCTCATGGCATAGAGTGAATAGATAAATGATTTATATGATTCTTATGTATTACTGAATACCTAGGAGTCACTGCAAGGCATTATGGGAGACACACATACCTATCAGAATCCCTGCTTTCAGGAAATAAAAAATCTGATAAACGACGTCACATAGTTATAAGCTTTATTGTTTGTTACAAACACTAAGTAACGTAAGTATTTAGCATATGAAATATTTAAATAAATGCTGCCATCAATTTTGTATGATTTGGGGGAGGCAAGAGAATCTAGTTTCAGAGTCAGAATGCCTGGGTTCAAATTACAGCTGTGCCCATTGGAACACTGACCTCACTTCTCTAAGCTCCAGTATCCTCTTCTGTAAACACATGGTTGACTATGATTAATTAATACAAACTACCTAACAGAGCACCTGGCATGCAGTAGTACTGCATCAGTACCACTGTCCCCAGACTTGAGCAGCCTGCAATAGCAATCCAATCTTCCAACTGTTTTTTCAGTGGAAATTTGTACTTGGTTTGTGCATATTGGAAAACACCATTTTCCTGAGCAGCTCGAAGTTTCTATATAAGAGATATTAAAAACTCAGCTCCAGTCATGCCAGGTTGATTTTTTTCTCTTTCTGTTTGGTGAACTGCTGAAGAACAACATAGTCAAAGGAAATACTCTATACAAATACCATTATACAACCTGTCATTAGGCACAACTACCCAGGTTTTACTGATTCAAGTACACATTTCTCAGACTGTCTTTTTCACCCTAATACTATCATTATCCTCTAATAATAGAATCCACAAGACATTTTAAGAGATCAATAAAAAACAAGTTCCTAAGAGAAAATTCATGAATTTCCTTTTTTAAAACTTCATTAACTATAAGAAACCTACCATTGACCATGATGTTAATGGTGACTATTCTATTCGTCAACATGTTTATAATTCATACAGCAACTAATGATTAGAAAGCATCTGATGATGACAAGCAATTATAATAATTATAGACTTTCTTTTACGTGCAGAACAGCACTTGGGCTGTGTAACAATAAAATAGGGCTGTAATTTAAAGTAATATTTTACATTTTTATGCAGTCGAGACCTACACTTATGGTTTGAAAAAATGCAAAACAGATTCATTTCGATTGGGTTGATTTTAAATGTATCAGCCTTATCATGTGTATGATATGCCAATGATTATTTCAAGGAAAAACTGAATTGGTTCAGCACTAAGATGGGCATACGTCTGCATCTGTAAGATTTCTATACACAGCAGTAATCAAACTGGAAAGGCCCACGTTCAAGTCTGAAACAGGGGTAGGACCCAAGAAACCAATGTTTACACAAACACTAAAACATGCTTTCCAGATTACTTGTAAGCATTTCTACACTCACTTAACTGAAGAGTTGTTTCATAAAGAATTCATAAATAAGAAACTTGTAGAGAAAACAGGAAAATTTTCTGCCCATTAAGTAAACTCATAGGCCATTTGGTCACATAGGTATACTGTAGGGGCATTTTTTCTAAGTTATTTGTTTATGTTTTCACTTTTAACCACAGATCGTTCCTCATGGCTACTGATAATATCTTTCCAGGTAGAAGGCTAACCCTTGCCCAAAAGAATCACATTCTAAATGTCTTTTCTACATCATTTTCTTTGTTTCTGACTTAAAATGTCCTGCTTTTTATTCTAAGGGTATGTTCCATATTTAAAAAGGCTCTGGAATTCCTTCTACATTTTCTAATGTCTCGGAACTAGAATCAAAGTACTTTCTACCTTTAACAACAGAAGTCCCTTTGTATAGGTTCTATAGCCTTGAAAAAGCCCCGGAAATCCCAGGCTGCTATTCTTGACAGTTTGCATCCACTCTGACTTCTCTTTTCTGATGCTCCAAATTAAATACTGTCACATCTAGCATTGTACTAACTAGAACTGGTTGTCGTAGGCAAGTTTCAAATGAAAACCTTTCCAGAGAAAATTTCTAGTGGCAGCTGACTCAGGGGCTGCTTTGGGGGTGTGCAGAGAGGAGGGATGAGGAGGGAGGAGTTGGCTTTGGCAGGTGCTGAGGAGACAGCAACAGAGTTGCTCAGACCTTCACAGCAGACATTTATAAAATGGGACAATCTCTACAGTTTTGGCAGAATTTATGCCCATGAAATATGCAGATTAGAACTTCAAGAAATTCCTCCTGTGTAAGGTTGATATCTACCATACCCCCATCCAGAGTAAAGTATCATCTTTTTAACAAGAAAAGTCATTTTTCTGCAAAATATTTAATTAGTGGAGCCATTTCTCTCTGAATTCTAAGTGTGACATCACCTTGTGTTAGACCAGGCAAAGCCAAGGGTATTAATTTTAAATAATTTTAGGTAGTTTTTGGTAACCCCAAGCCTGATTTTTTGTTTGTTTGTTTATGTAACTTGGGAAAAGAACAGCATATATTTTGGGAGCATATCCATATTAATTTTATGTTCTGCAGGACCAAGATATCTACCTGTATCTAGAGCTTGTATGCCAGACTATATTAAGGTGGAGGAAAGGTTATACTAAAAAAAGCACAGGTAAAATGTCTACCATCTAATTGGCTCAATACATTTAGTTTCACATAAAATGACTCTTCAGTCTCCAACCTCTTTCAATTCCCTGAAGGTTAATGCCCACTAAAAATACAAACACAAGTTATTTATTTTTTATTTTCTTTGGATTAAAGAGACAATTTCTAAAGGGCATTTCACATGCATTTCATATTCAAAAATAATGCTGGATTTGACCTTAAGAAATGACTCAGTCTAAGAGTTTTCTTTGTGTTTGTTCATTCACATTCACCGCTGGTCAGATTGCTAGTTTTCCTGGTTCAAATACACTCAACAAGGACAGTTCAGAAGAATGTTCATGTTATATATCTATATTATATTTCTCTATATCCATAAAATATATTTTTTATATATTTATAAAAATAGAAAATTCTATCATTATCTAAAAATGGTAAAAATAAAAGAAACATTTTAATGTATAATTATAACATTTTCACTTAGGCACATGTCTAAACTTTAAATGCTATAATCATAATAAATTTATTTTTCATGTATGTGACATACTGTTAGTCTTGAGAGACAATTAAACCTATCAAGTGGTCTGGTCACAGGCCGCCTCCCTCTCAGTTCTCACATCTCCTTCACTTGCTCTCTACATCCCAGCAACGCCTGCCTTTCGTGCTCGCCAAATGAAAAAATCACACCCTCTGCCTTGCTTTTACACTTCCTGTCACTAAGCCAGGAGCCTCCCCGACTCCCAACCCAGATTCACATGACTCAGCCTCACTAGACTCAAATCTCTTCAAATGTCATTTCCCCACAAAGGGCCTTTCCTGGCCACCTTACTTAATATAACACCCCCATCAATATTTACACATCTTTCTCCCAAGTTTATTGCCTTTCTTCTACATGGGAACATCAGGAGATCAGAGAGAACAGATATGAGTTGTTTGGTGCTGTACCCACAGCAACCAGAAGAGTGCTAACACATGTATATGCAGAGTAAATACTGGCTGACTAAAAGACAGACCAGTCACTCAGTGTGCTGAGGACTCTGATGTGTTAGCTCACTGAAGGCTCACAGGACCCTAGTGGTTGATTAAAAACTCAGGAGGGAGGAGCAGGGAACAGGAAGGTGCTCTGCCTATGACCCAAGTAAACCGTTGACCACGAGGTATCCTATCCTTTTGTAGAAGTTTCCTCTCTGAGGTCACAGAGAAACACAGAGGAGGCAGAGACTGATGGAGAATTTCTGACTACCTGGAGATTTACCACCAGCATCATGGGAGTGGAAAGAGCCACTGAATCAAAAGGATTCAGTTTACAAGGTTGTATATAAAAGCTGAGAATAGCCTTTCCTGCTATTGGGACACAGAGCCTCTACTCAAGATGACTGAAATGTCTCCCAATAGCTTGGAGAAGTGCTAACATTTGGCTTCAGAGATAGTTCTTCAGTCCTTCTCCATATCCAGTATTTAACTATCAACCAAATCACGTATTTACATACACCTAACACATCTTCTGAAAGAAAGGTAGAGACAAAATATCCTGAAACAAAAAGAACTACAAACGTAAGTACAGAAATTTCTGTTTATACTCAAGGACTTTGCAGAGGTGTAATAGCACTTAATCCTGGGAAACAAAGGGGAGAAACTAGCCAAATCTCCACACCTGCGTGGGAAAAAGGCCCTTCCGTTCAGATAGCCCACTCTCGTTTTCAAAGCCTCAATAAAGTTTCCAGCATTTCAAACAAAATCAGTATAGGAAAATGTGCTTTGATTAAAAAAAATTAGAAAGTAACCATTTCATCATAATCCCCCTGAAAATGAAGGTCTTTTTTTTACTTTCAAAATGTATGAGCAGCTATCAGAGGGACAATAAAGTTTTCACAGTGACTATTGCCAGGACAATGGTTAGGACAGTTAAGTGTGTTTTTCTATCTTTTAGTACCCAGACTTCTCATGTTCCCCAACATTCCCCCCCATACCAAAAACAGTACTTTTTGTTTTCACCAAACTGAAGGAACTTCAGTAGGGATTATTTAAATATTTCCGTGGTAAAATTTAAATACCGTTCAAAATTCTGGAATACAAGCAATAGAATTTGGTTCCAGTTAAAATAGACTAAAAAGGAATTAATTGGATGATAAAGAGAGCTCGTGTTCACCGAAGGGCTGCAAAAGCAGTCTTTGGAAAACAGATGGGATACAAATGAGGCTGAGAGGCTAGAGCTACATTCAAGCCATGCTATGGAATGCTGCAGGCCGCACCCCGAACCCTAGTGATGCTCCAAGCAGCACTGCCTCTCCCTGCAGGAATATATCCTAATGTGTTTCCGACTTATGTGCATTAGGCCCCCAGAAACAGTCCCTCCAGGGTACATGTAATTGGCCCTGTTTCCATTCTCTGGTTTTGGGGGACCAGGAAGAGAAAATGGGAAGTTTTGCTTCAATAAGGAGGAGTCTTCCTCTTAAAATAGGCTGGGCCTGAAGGTCACCTGCCCGCGCCAGTATCTCCAAAAGCCACAGGTTGTCATCTGCCCACACACCTGCACCTGGACAGCAATTCCGTTAAACAATGGGGACGCTGAAACCCATACATTTTCCAGAACTGCACCGTGAAACACTTACCGAAAGAAACAGGAGGGTGAAGACCTGAAGCGGACCAAGAGGAAAAAACACCTTTGTTCAGCAGGATGGGACCCCTTGACGGTTTTCCATGACAAGTTTCTGAGGGACTTCCCGGCTTTCCAGCAGGACGGCCTTCCCAGGAGGACCATCGTCCACCATGTTGGAGCGGACCGACGCAAGAGCGAAGGACTGCGCATGATCCGTGCAGCCGGCACGCGGAGGGGCCAAAGCCCCGCCCAAGCCGCCCCGCCCAAGCCACCCCACCGCCCCGCCCACCGCCCCGCCCCTCGACTCACCCAATTAATGGAACCGGCGGGGAGCGGGCTCGGCTTCCTGATTCATGCTTTCGCTCCCTCATTAAAGCTTTGACTGAAATTCTCTTCTGGCTTCTTCGGCAACTTCTATTGATTAAAGAGCCCAAGAATCAGACTGGTACCATCATTTGTGGCAACTTCACCATGACAGTGAGGCTTTTTGCTCCCCCTAAAGGATTGGGGGCTCTCTTCCAGATGGCTGAAGGCAGCTTCCTCGCAGTTGACAAGCGGCACCTAAATTTTTTTGTTTCAATGTCACTGCGCTTGGAAACTTGCCCTCTGTTTATCCGTGATTTTCCACTTTAAACTCATCATGCATCCCTAACCAGACTCATTGGTGTGTGGACCCATCTCTCTTCTCCCCAGGCACCCAACCCAGCACCTCTTGTTCGTACATACTGGAGGGGAAGGGTAGCCCGTTCCTGGAGAGTCACCTATAGCCTCCCGTCTGACTTCAGCAAGCATGAGGGAATAGGGGAAAGGGAAGAACTAGATGAGGGACCACTAGACAGAGGGCCCCTGTCCCTCATGTGCAGTAATACACCTGACTGGGTCTCCCTTTTTGGTCGCTGGTTTGATTCCACTTCACCCCACCAAGCTTGTACACACACACCTCCATCTTTTCCTCTGCAGTCCACTGCAAAATAAACTATCCTGCGAAGGGAACCCAAGTTCCTCCTCCCAGCCTCTCCGGGCAGTGGCCTATCCATGCTTAGACACTATGCACTTCCAAGGAGAATGCACTTTGGGACGATTGGGCCCTAAAGGACTAGGTGTCACTGTATAATGCCACCTCTCAAAACAGGTGTAACAGGGCACTTGGACTAATTCTGACAACTGAGGCCACCATAGGACTGGCCCTGGGGGGGTTTTGCCTATCACAAAGCAATCTTAAAAATCCTTACCCAGGCTATAGAGAATCTGGCCTCAAAGATTGGTGATGCCTTAAGGGGCCTCTGGGAGTCATTAGATTCCTTAGCTAATGTGATGTTTGACAGTAGGTTAGCCCAAGATTACCTTCTGGCTGATCAGGGGTATCTCTGCAGTAATTAACCAAACTTGCTGTACATGCATTAACATCTCAGGGGGAAGTCAAACTAAATATTTAGGAGATTTTCAAACAAGCTAAGTAGTTATGTGTGTTCAGCAATCCCACTGTCCAAACTACATGGGACTTGATTAAAGTCTTTGTCCCAGGCATCATTTGGTTCCTGCCTTTCCTGGGTCCTCTAGTGGCAATAGTTCTTTGGTTATCATTTGGACCCTCTTTATTTAATCTTTTAGCCAGATTTGTGTCTTCCAGGCTTCAGTAGTTTCAGGTGAGGCTCATGGTAGCCCAAGGGTTTCACCCAATCCCCACAGATGGTGGCCCAGGTTCCCACAGGCCCCTAGAGCAGTCTGACAGGGGCGGTTACACCTCCAGGGGAGGTTAGGGTCTGTGGTCCCTGTTTAGCAGGAAGTAGCTCCTGAAGAAGAGATCTTCTGCCCCTTGACCCTTAAGGAATGTAGAATCCTTTAGGGGGAGTGAGATAGGGTGGGACCTGTGATCATCTGCCTGCACTTGGCAATACTTCCTAAAAGAACAGGGTGTAACACTCTTACCAAGGTACACGCACACATATTGGAGGGGGTTCGGCTGCTTGATAGTCAAAAAATGGCAAGTGTTGTGTACAGATATCCTCAAGGAGAATGCACTCCTCTAAAAGGGGTTGGGGGAGCCTGGAGAAAGGTGGGTGACAGCCTGTAAGTGTGCCTTCCTTCTGAAATCACACACCTCCTGCAGCCCTGTCCACGGCTGGAGATTTTTGACTTGCCAAGTACACTACAGTTCTGTCGGCACCTGAAGTCACCTCTAGCTGAATCATGGCAGGAATTCCGTAAAATAGACAGAATGTGACAAACTATAGATAATTCTGGACTAATGAAAGTTTCAGAGAATTAGTCAAAACATCAGGAAACAGTGCTTGAAAAAGGGAGACAGAAAAAGAGATCGAGATGGAAAGTGAAAAAAAAGAGACAGAAAAAAATTAGAAAAATTAGACCATATCATGCCAAACCAGAAGCAGATTTGAACTGAAAGCAAAATAGTGGTATTTTGTGATGTGCAAAGATGCCGCCTAGTATAGGACCCATCCGAGGCTAGTGTCCTATCGCTGAGTAAACTCAGGAAACGTCCATGAGACACAAACCAGTACTGTGGCTGAGATCTCAAACTCCCTTTCTCTAATTACAAATGCAAAAAAGGAATAAGTTACCCCATATGCCACTAAAATTGCCCTCTGGATTTATTTATATCTTGAGGTATGTATCTAACTCTAAGAAGATAGAATGAGAGAATTAAGAACTCATTTCCATAGTTTTGTGTTTTCAATCCCCAAGGCTAATGATCTTTTAATGCAGATTTTATCTGTGAATTCTATTTATTGTGAGTGGTCATTAACATTTGCTGGCTAATGTATTTATTTATTCATGTTAGGAAATAGAAATGCAGAATATGTGTTGGATTCCCTGATTATCAGCAGATAGCTCAATAACATTCTTAGAGTAATGTTGCCAACAAACTTTTAAATTGATAATAGACTATCGTGTATACAAAATCCGTGTTCTTCAAAAAAAAAAATGCTGCTTTCTTCAGAATAAAGCAATAGGTCTAGGTCATTAATAAGATTATAGAAATTAATAAATGTTAACTTCTTTGAGTTTAATAACTCTTCCTATGGGTTTTGTAGCTAAATATAAACCATCAGTTTTTAAAGCTGGGGGAAATTTGTTTATTTCCAAGGAAATATGTAATTTTTGATTGACTCTCTAGGATAATATGGGACCTGTCAGAATTGATTAAACATTTGTGAATGGTCCAATAGTTAGAGGAAAACCATGATCCTTGTGGTACTAATTGAAAACAGAAAATCTATGACAAAGGAAGCTGTCATAGATCATCTAAACTATAAAACCTCCATTATAATTTACAATCTTCATGACTCATCATTTAAAGATTCCTGCAGTTCCACCTATGTTCAAATTTCCAGAAAAGCTTTTCAGATTCCTGGCCTGAATCCTCCCTTTTTCTCTAATCATGTCCCATCTCCCACCCACTGCCCTAAACTATACTCCCTTGAGACATTTATACTAATGATTATTGTCAAGACATATCCCTTTCTGTACTGAAACTTTCACCCAATGGGGAGTCAGCTTTACAAACACCCAGAATTAAAGTATTACCAAAACCCAGTGGGATTTTTGTTGTTGTTTTTAGAATACATTTAGGTCACAGTAATGGATTAGATACCTTGAACAGCCTTGTATCAGAGTAGTATTTAGGTCTGTGTTTTAATTTAGTCGCCAGTGTGTGTAGGTTAAAAATTTTTAAAAATTCACAGCTTCCAGTTACCAATAGGCTTTAAAGATAGTTCTTCAATTATTAATAAATTCCACCAATGCTACATAAAAGGACTTCTCTTAAGAGTGTAGAGCCTGGAGGGTCCCTTTCCCAATTGCTCATCTCATATAATCTCCATGGGGAATTTAAGGTACAAAAATCATCTTCATTACACTTTGAGGAACTCTTTGAAACCAAGCCACATACATAGAAGTAAGCCAAGTAAGCTACATTATTGAATACAATACCATCACTTTTCTTGGCCCATGCAACTCATGAGTTAGACACTTAAGAATTCTAGTCTGTACTGTTCCCAATTGCTAGCCCCATCCTACTTAAGATTATTCGGGTTTCCCATTTCTCTATATTTGTAGTTCTCACAGTGATAAGTTTGATCAGCTAAATATAGCATATTCTATGTGCCTGACACTGATCCAAGCACTTTATATACATATTCACTCAGCATAACTCATATAGTAGAAACATAAATTTTGATTGAATCATAGAATAGGATCAGTTCTGAACCCAGGACATAAGACTTCCAAGTTTCTTAATAGAATAATGGAAAGTAATAGATGAAAAAGGATGAGGAGGAGGAAAGGAGGAAAAAGAGAAAAGGAAAAAAGATTTGCTAGAAGGTTAATAATAAAGAACTGAGATCATGGTAGATATGTGAGTTACTTACATGAAGTAACTGTGGTGCTTCCAGTGGCTGCTGAAACTTCTGCTTTGCTCATGCTTGATGATATCTGTGTAGATGACTGAACCAGACCCCAGGTATTTTCCCACTGGTGATGGGACTACCAAAACCAATGCCACTAATATTTTGCATTACATCTTTCACCAATTGTTGAATATCTTACTATATCTTGAGTTTCTACTATATACAAGGCAACATGGTAAGAATATACATTACAATGGTATATGAGACACAGTTTTTGCTCTTTGCAATGTATCTTTGAAGTTCTTCTTATCAAAGTTCCTCTTCTCCATTGCTTGCCTCTGGGCTTGCCACCTGGTTGTTTTGACCGAGGTGATGTTACCAGCATTACACACACAAAGGCTTAAAACATGCTTGTAGGATGGACTTCCTTCTTGCACCATGAGAATATGTTCCAGACAGACATGGGACAGATCCCCACCCACTGCCTGCCTGAAGCAGAGACTCCTCAGTTGAGCAAGTATTTACTGGTGATGAATAAATGATCATTATTTTTTGCCACCAAGATTTCTGGGCTATTTGTTACTCAGCAATAGTAGACTGGTGATTAATACAGACAGTAGATCTGGCCCATCTCTGTACTTATTTTAGACCTCCTTGTTACTCTCAGTGTTCCAGACATTCTGACCTCCTCTCATGTCTTCAACACACTAAAAATTTATTCTTACTTCATGATTCTTAAGCAAGCTGTTCACCCTGCCTGGACTTTTTCCCACGGATTGCCTTGTAGTTCCTTTTCGCCTTCCAGGTTTCAGCATAAGTATTACCTACTCAATGACGCATTCTGAAACCACCATGTCTAAATATAGACCATACCCCTTGTCTCTGTAAGTCTCTATCACATAGGTTGTTTAAATCATTAATAGTGTTAGTCACAATTCATTGTGATCCATTTGTTTTCTTGCTCATTGTCTTTACAGCTAGTTCCTTGAGAGCATGTGAGTATTTTTCTCCAATACAACTATAGTAGACCCTGGAGTGCCTGTTCCATGAGTAACCATAGGAATGAATCCGCTCTGAGTAGTGGTCGCATTCCATTTACCATATCCAAAGCCACTCCAAAACCACAAAAACATCACATACGGTTAACAGACTCACAGATAATAAAATGTGTCCTTTTTGGATAGAGATCTTTTTTCCCTAGTTTGAACACTCTAGTATTTCATTTTTTGAAAGTGTTAACATCTGAAATAAACATCTCTGATATGCTAATAATTCCAAGTCAGGGCTCTGAAGGGTGGTCAGATTTTTTTTCCCCCTTTTTTCCCCACCACATTCTGTCTGGAAACTATCATTTTAGTGCTTTTTTTAGGTCACTGATTAAGAAAATAAAAATTTAATAGTAGGAATATGTTCATGTTTATCAAATTCTGGTCACAGGTGGTACATTTAGACACCAGTTTTGTTTTGTTTTTTTTTTCCAGCTTGACACTTCACTGTGTAGTTTTCTGATGTAACTGGATAGCATACATCATCCTTTGATTTGTTTTCTCCAAACAATTTGGCTTTAATAGTATATTCAGAAAGTGCAGGAAAAGGCTGCTATTTATTTCTTTATATTTTCATTGCATTTGGCTTTCAGACAATATAAAGCTATTTTCTGAATTATTTGCTAGATATGAGCATAAATTCCTGCAAAGTATATAGATGTATAAATATGTATACTACCTACAGTTATTTTATAGCATGACAAAGAGTTCTGCTTAAAGACCAGCCAGTTTCTCTGTAGTTATCATCAGCTCACCTCTATCCAAAACACTGAGTATACTTTTTATACATGACATTTCTTTTTTCAGGAATTATTTTCTTCTTTGCATCAGTTTGTGTAAGAAAGAAAAGTTAATGAGCTCCAAGATTCAAATTATAAGATGACACAAGCAACCCAATAACAAGTGTGCATTAGTTATTCTGTAATTTGTATTCAAAACTAGATATAGAATTTGCAAACACCTCATAATAAATCCTGAGCTAAAAGAAACATTTTGTCAAACTTTTCTCTCACTTTCCTTTCTGTGGTATGCAGATGTTCAGTTTTAAATTTGTCACATTTTATACTTTCTCCTATACTGTTTTCCTTCTTTGATTTCTTTCCAAAAAGTAAAACAAAAAGCAAGCAAATTAAAATTTAGAACTATGAAACAAATTTTGTAAAGACATGATTTTTCTCTCTCCCTCTTTTTACTTTTCCCAATTAATGCATTTTCAAATAAGTTTAGTCTATCTAGAAATAGCTAAACTTTATGAACACTATAAGCATCAGCTTATCTCCTAAGATTTAGTATCACCATTATCTGACATTCTTTTCAGACTCACAAATCATCATATTCCAAAACCAAACTAAGAATTACCCTCCAAACAGCTCTTAATTCTAGTTTTGCATTTCTGTCTGAGGTATACGATTAGATTCAGAACCATAATTTAAAATTTTAGAGTCACCAGAACGCTACATCCCATCATTCTCTGAGTCCTTCAGATCCTCTGCACCATGTGTGTTGTCATTACTCTCATCCATTAACTCTTCACTGGACCATTGCAAGAGCTCATTCCATCTCCAGCTCCTGAAATCTATCCTCCATCTGCTAACTGGTTCGCTTTTGTAAGACCACTTCTGCTCATTTCCTTTGTCTATTCAAAAACTTTTAAGAGTACTTTATTTTGCACAAATCAGGTACAAATCTGAAGTCAGGTACCAGTTCAGTGTAGCACTTGAGGCATTCCCTTCCTAGACTCAAACTATTTTGTGTGTTTCAACGACCCCTGTTCATGAAATCTTCCCTTCTCCCTCCACCTTATCTCAAATGTGGGCTCTAGGTTTAAATCACTCCTTCTGTCTTGAATAGTTGTCCCTCATTTTTCCCCTGGAGAGATTCTATTCATGCTTTCAAGATCACCTCACTCCTCTTTTATTTCTGTGAAGTTATCACTGATCACCTCTAGCCATTAACTCTCGAAGCCATAGTATTTTAACCTTTTTTATAATCCTTGCTAATGTAAGTTAGATCTCAGATATCATAGCCAGTGGAGAGGGGAATATACTAATTGAGGTAATATTGCAGACGGCCCTGAGCTAGATGGAAATGGAAAACTCCATAGTGTGTGTGTGTGTGTGTGTGTGTGTGTGTGTGTAGTTTAACATATTCACACATGCTGATTGACCTGTACACCTAAGATACTATTAATTAAAAAGGAAAATACCTTTACTTACTTACTAGTATGGTGGACAGAAAAGGAAAAGGGCCAAATTTTCTGCCCTGCACACCCTCCCACCACTAGCAGCAGGGCAAGATCATCACGGACCAGACACCCTGGCAGTAATTATGCAGCTAGTGACATTTTTAGACCATTCTGAGTATCATTGCATGTATCAATGAGGTTTTTCTGCATGACAAGCCACCTTAATGCTATGGGTGTTAACTCAACCACCATTTATTTAGCTCATGACTGTGGGATGGCAGTTTGGACTGGGCTTCGTTGGG
This sequence comes from Camelus dromedarius, assembly GCF_036321535.1. Classification (NCBI taxonomy): domain Eukaryota; kingdom Metazoa; phylum Chordata; class Mammalia; order Artiodactyla; family Camelidae; genus Camelus; species Camelus dromedarius. The sequence goes on from NC_087439.1 coordinate 21,921,388, forward strand.
TAGTTCTGGTTAATTCTGGGTTGACTGGTCTCAGAATCACCAGTTTGGCTGGTCTCGGGAGCCTTGGTGGTGACTTATCTCTTATACACACGGTCTCCCACTTACCATCAAGTTCCGCCAGGTCCTTAGACGGTGGCTGAGCAGGAAGCCAAGAAAGCAAGCAGAGATGCGCAATGTGTCCTAAGGCCTGGACGCGGGGGTACGCCCCTGCTCCTACCTTGCTGTAGTCACAGGGGAAGCTGTGAAATCACACTGCAAGGGGTGTGGGTACTACTCCGGGTCCTCGTTCCAATTTTTGTCAACGTCGCTGAACAAATAAGAGGCCCCCTACCCCTTCCCTGACAGGGCTCCAGCTTCCCTGCTTCAGCCCTGACTGTCGGAGCTGGGCCTGCTCCCCTGATGCCACGCCTCCAGGGTTTTTCTATCAGGAATGTGGAGACAATTACTTTAATTGGCTTGTTTACTCCTCAGACTTATTCAGTTCACAGAGATGGGAGTTTAACTATTAATGAGCCAACAGCTTTATCTTAGTTAAGGGAAAAAAGTTTTAAAGTGACAGAGAACAAAACATTTGATAATAAGACTAAAATGACTTTTACCTCATCTACTCATGCAATTAACCAACACATATGTACTATTTTTTTCTTGTTTTCCGTCCAGATAAACAAACCTAGCGTTCTATATTTTTTAGGAAATTCCCCATGTTGCTGGGTCTGAGGAGCCGTCACTTAAAAGGGCGGAGTTGTGAAAATCGTAGAGGCACAGGGTCCACAAGGTGAGATGTCTCTCCTGCGTCCTGGAAGCGGTCATTTTGATGACATTCATTAATTGGGTGGGACATGGAAGGAAAAGATTAGGGGAACACAAATAATTGGGAGTCAAGAAGGGGAGTACTAGTCCTAGGTAGTATATAAAAGTGCAGAAGCAAATGGAAAGTACGGAAGAAGGTTCTAGTCCTGGGTGAGGAAGAGGACATGTCCTGAGAAAAATCAGGACAGTTAAGGTCCTTGTACCTTAACAGTTCAGGTACAGGTGTTCCTAGAGAAACCAGAATACTTACGAAATATTGTACTAACAACTGATCAGGATTAAGGAGAAAGAACGTGGAAAAACAATCCTGAGATGTGAGCTAAAACAAAACGCTAAATGGAAACCCAGAGCTAATCGACTGAATGCAAAAATGATGGTTCTGATTGGCAGCAGTGCCTGTAGATGGAGGCCTTCAGGGGAAGAGAGTGGAGCCAGGAAGAGTGTAGGAGGGATGACTTCAGTTATCTGTGTATGTGCTATTTAAATAAATAGTTAAAACCTCATCATGAGCAGGTTTTAGCAATTTTTGTTTTATTTACAAAGTACAGAGAAATTTTTTGTCTATTGGATGTCTAGCGAATATCAAAAAAGTGTTAGTTTGCCAGAAATGAAGACACGCAATCCAGACCCTGCTTCAAGGAAGGACCCACTGCCCAGCTGTGAGAAGGATGTCAGATGAAAGCCTCTAACCGTCAGTCTGCCTCAGCTTTTGAGTAAAGTCCAAGCTTCTCTAGAAAAGGCAGCCAATGACTGAGCAAGGCAGTGATGCAAGGGCCTAACCAGTTCTGCCCAATGTAAACTCGTCTAACAGACAGTCTTGGTTCAGGAGCCCTTTGTCGTGGATGTGCTTGAGTCACGCTGTTACTCTTTGCTCTAGAGCTGGTTGCTTATGGTATGTAATCAGTATGTTATGATACAGAGTCAGTGGGTAGCCAGGAGGCCCAGCCGGCCTCTCCCTGGTGTGGGAGAATGAGAGCAAAGGTGAAGGTTATGAAGGCACTTGAAAAACTGCACGTAGAAGGTTAACTGTTATGGACCCCTCCCTGATTAATAGTAATAACAAGAAAAGCATTAACTATTGACATTTAAAGATAATCCGAATCTTCATTCTTCTTTCCAAATCCCACCTTCACTTCTAGATCACCTTTTCCAGGCCTGCATTGAAACTTCTTCCCTTTTCCATTCTTTTTTTCAGTGTAGGAGCATGCTGCTACTCTGACAGAGTAAATGAAAGAAAAACCAGAAGGGAGATACTATGAGTGAGTGCTAAATAACTAAAAAGATAACTACCACAGGGTATTGATATAACCCTGAATAAAATGAACAGAGTGGGTGTGGGCGACCCTGACAGTGATGGTGGTAGTACGGTAGGTGGGAAGCAAAGAGAAGAGGTAGTGGGAATTGAAAAATGTAGGAAGCAAGTATTCAGATTAAGAGTCGAAACTCACAAGAATAGATAGGAATCAGGGTTATATGTCTTTTTTGTTGTTCATAAAAATTGAATTTTCACTAGAAATATGCTGTCAGTGTGTCATCTTTCAATGTGATAGACACTGATGCTTTTTTAACCTTGTTCTCCAATATCTCTATATATTTTGCACAGAGCAGGAATAAAATTCTGACTTTTATGATGTGATCTAATTAATATACATGATTGAAATATAATCTAGGAAATCTTAAATTGCAGTGTTCCCAAATAACTATGATTTTACTCATCCATGCTTTATATCTGGAAGGAATATTTATTCATCCATCCATCCATCCAACCGATCACGTTTGCACATATTTGGCAACCATGATTAATTTCCAGCATATCGCAGGCTTTTTATACACAGGTGTTCTTCATGTAACTTCTAGGGAATCAAGTTATTTTCAGTGATGCATCTAAATTTTAATATGCCTAAAAGAACTGCCCATATCTGAGGTTTTACTGTCAACATTGAATTATTCTGGGATTTACTAAGCTTCTTGAAAACCAAAGCAATGTTGTACCTCACTTTAGATATCCACTAAGAAAATCTAGAAATCTGAAAGGATTTGTAATCCATGAGGATTTTATAAAACTTGAGCTGAAATACATTCTAAGAAATCTCAGACTATCCTATAATGAAAATAGAAATTTTCAACACAGCTATTACTTGAAAAGAGCTGGGCGGGGGTGGAGGGGAAGGTGTCTCATCACACACAACTTCTTGATAAGATCCTAAGTTATTACATGTCTCTTTTGGAAATCATCCTAAGTTAGGCCTCCTTTGACCGCAAGGAGATGGATTAGGTAAACTGCACATGACATCTGACGTGTGGAACATCACACCTCTAATGTGTTCCTGAATTCATGGAAATACCAGATTCCTAAAACAGTTTCCTGGATTCTTGAGAATAGCTATTTTAGCAAACACACCGTTTACTTGTGTTTAAACATAGTTAATGTATATGTGCCTCGTGGAGTGAAAAGAAAACCATGAAATGAGTTACTCTGGGAGTTTTTATAGATTAAAAATATCTACTCAATCAGGGCTAAAATTGCTGTCAGATGCTTTGTGTTATGCTGTTTGAGCATGGAAGGTAGTTTGAGGTTGATTTTAGGACAAGCGACTGCCATATTTGTCCTAGAGGTGCTTTGAGACCATCAGAGACAAAACTAGAATTTCAAAGAATCATTGAACTGATGATGATCCATGATTTTTGATTCATGATTTTATCACCCAAAACTAGTGAAATAAAGCAGTTTTAATTTCAATTAAATTGCATATGTCATATATATACATTAATATTAATATAAAATGCAAAAAATAACAGTAAATTTAAGATTCCTTTCATATAATTAACACTTTAAAAATTCTATTAATTACAAGTTATCTTTATTAATCATAGTTATTGAATGTGGAATTCAAAGTGATAAAGTGAGGGCCTTATACTTAATGGTCAGCAGATTCTACTGGCTTAATTCATAGCCTCATCAATTATAAGGGTCTAAAGTCTAAAATTCAACTTTCTGTGCAGGGTTTGGAAATGTAGAGCACATATCTTTTTATATATGATTTGCCAGATATTTCTGCTGTTTCATGTATACAAAACCAAATATTATGTTTTGTCGTGGTTGAAATCTACATGAGACAATGCATGGAACTTGGCCCCTCCCTCTTGCCCCATAGTGAACTGGATGTGGCAATAACTGTGTCTCATCTTAGCCAGAAGGTCTGCAGTGGGAAACTGGCACATCATAAATCTAGTTGCATAAAAGTGATTTTTGAAAGGAAGAGCACATTTTAAAAATTCAACTAGTGAGTTTAAATAAAATTATCCCATGTTATAAGATGTAACAAGAATAGGAACTAAATGAGTAAGGGGACTATGTCACATATATATATGTACATAAATATATAAAGAGAGAGAGAGAAAGTTTTTCTTCTAAGGCTCGATAAGGCTTTTTACTCATAGGTTAATTTAAGAAGACAATCTAGCTCAGTGTTCATGAAAAACACAGTCATCTGGTTTAAAATGACAATAATTGAAGTAAAAATGAGGTAATTATGTGAATAGCCTACTGAAGATTTCAGTCAAAAAGGGAGGACACAATTTGGGCACCTTATTAATCATTCTTTTTTGGAGTTGTATGACTTGTGAGCTGCTCTGTTGGGTTAACTTAACTCAATTAGAAGTGCTAGTGGGTATCATAAATCTCTTCATTTTAAGTGCATCATTAATTTTATTGCAAAATTAACCCAACACCATTAGAGTAACAGGCAAATCTTGACAGCGATTTTTTCTCTTAGACTGTTCCAGTTGGTATTTGATGGGGTCCACAAACAGTTTTAACAGTTTACTAGGTCTTAACCTTGAGCCTACAACAGCCGATGGGATCCTAAGATCAGGGGTGACGTTAGCATTGTTGTCGCCCTGTGGGTACAGTTGATGAACAGGACAGCTCGCTGTGATACATGAAATCTTTCCTTATTACACAGGACCATCCTTGATGTGTTCACTCTCATAGGGGAAGATTACTTTCAACTTTCTGCTTGCAGTGTTCTGATAACCTTGCATATTTAATTGTAATTGAGAGTCAAGTGACTTCTACAGACTATGCATTTTAATTAGCTATCAAATGAATAGGGAGGCTGTTTGTCTAGATTTTCTTTCTTTGTGCTAATTAATTGGGAGTCAAGGGTCAGGATCTTGTCTTGCAGAGTCCATTGAAGACATTCATTTCAAATATTTATATACATCCACTTACAAGCATGGGATTCAGGGTTCATTTTACATTCTAATATAGGCCAAAAAGAAGCATTTAAACGGATGTGCAGGCATTGCACTGCAAGTAATAATGATGGTAAGGTAAATGTTCAAGAAGAGTCATGTTTTCTATTGCAGTCTTTAAGATAAACAAAAGTGCGTTATTTAAAAAATTATTAAGCAGGCAGGAAAGTACTCTGTAGGTAGGATTATGTCTTAATTGACTTTGAACAGAAATTATATTTTTTAAAAAAAGGGCGAATAATTCAAGATTCAAGGATTCCACAGAAAATAAATGGAATGCAGGATGGAGGCAGTATTAGGAATACCACAAACAATTTTGTGTCCAATTGTTTAAAATGAAAACACTCAGGCAAAAAAAAAAAATATTTCAGTTCTAAATTTTGCCTTATGCCTGGAGTTATAGCACTACCAATAGTTGTATACAATAACGTTAGTCTTGCAAATAATTTAACAAATTCATAAAACTATAAATAGTTTATTACTTTATAAAGTTTATGTTTGCCCCTACCAGGGAATCCTTTACCACCTGATGAAGAGAGTGTCCTCTTGGACTTTACACAAAACATGGTTGATCCACATGCTGGCTCCTAGTTTGCAGTAGATCTTGTCTAACGTTCCCACCTACCTCCTTGACCCTTCTTACTCCAAGTACTCTATTAAGGCAGTTCCTGCATCTCTACCTCATTTTTGAGGACCATCATGTTCCCCATGATTTAGGGATTCATCACAGCACAAAATAACTAGCTGCAGGCGCTCGTACCATGACGTTACACAAATTCTCCTTTTATAGTCTTCCCTGCTGGTCCAACAGCTTCATGATCCATTTTTGAATATGTTCCCTCTCATATGAGCCAGGTCTTCTAATTCTTCCTGAAGCAGGGACTATTTCCCTGCTTGATCTATTTGAACCTGATTATTGGTCTGAAGACAGTAAGATGGGAACAAGAATGACCTTGTAAGGCATTGGTATCAGGTGAGTTCTTTTTGGAACCTCCAGGCAAAGGCTGGTTGTTTTCCTTCAGCAGCTGGGCAGGTGCTCCTTCTGTCAGTCTGATAATTCAGAGAAATTTGCAGGTTTTGAAATTTTCACAGTTGTTCACTCAAATATTCCTTTCTGAAGCTGTTTTCTATAAGATCACTGACCTTAAGTTGTGAGATAAGTCGAGCCTGTGCCAGGGTTCCTCCTTTGTAGCTCTGCTCCATTTAAAATGAAATCCAAGTCTAATTATCAGTTTAGTCTGTCTGAAACTGGAGGAGGGAAGGGTCCCTTCAACTGCCTCCAATTCGGCCCGCTAACCGTGTGTTGATTGTTAACTAACCTGGTTCCATTAGCTTCTTTTTCTTTTTTAAGGCTCAGATAAATTATCCAACAATATAATCTTTGTAATTACTACTGTCCCCATATTGTCCAAGGACCACAACTACCATGTAAGCCAATGCTACATCTTCTACCTGTAACTCATCCTGGTTACCACTCGTGAGGCTCTTGGAAATTGTGATGTCACTGCATGTCAGAGAAATCATCCCCCTCCTTACCCCGACAATAGGGTCCTTAGTATATCTGACTGGTGTGTGAGTTGGCTTTAGAATTCCCTCCTGACACTTTACTTCTAAAGGCTGCTTTTTATTTCCCAAAGCAGACCCTGAGACGTGGACTTTATGCAAGCAGCTTATATTGGGGCAGTGATCTCGAGACTAGGTATTGGAAACTGGGAATAGATGCGCCAAACAAGCAGGTGTTATCAAATTGATCCCTGATATGGGGAACTTGAGCTTGTTTCTCAGAAACCATCAAAAAAGACAGGAAGAATGAATCATGGAATTAGCTGTCTAGGAGTTGGAATTGGGACATTTTCTGTTCGTTAATGGTTGCTCCATGGCGTAACAACACCTTCAGATCTCCAGGTTGCACATGGCTGAGTGTCAGCTGGATTCCTTGTCCTCCCCACATTCTGCCCTCATATCATTTGTCTTCAGACAAATAATCAAAGTCAATTAAGTATGTAGCTTGAGTAAGAAATTTTTGAGACCTGGTTGATATGAAGGGGAGTACATTCAAGAGCGGATCATGAAGATGTTGGACCAGCAGGGAAGAACATAAGAGAATTTGTGTAACATTTAACAGTGGCATCTAGGGCTGGTTATTTTGCGCTGGCTCCAAGGTGCCCCAGGGCAGAAGCAAGAGTGTATCGTAGGTCAAATAATGGCCCCTTAATGACGCAGGTGCCCTAATCCCTGGAAATCCATGAATATGTTAATTCATATTCTTCCATGAATATGTTCTTCCACGGCAAAAGGGACTTTGCAGATATAATTAAGGTTATAGACCTTAAAATAAGGAGGTTATCCTGTATTATCCGTGTTGGTTCAATCTAATCACAGAAGCCCTTAAACACAAAGAGCTTTCTCTGGCTGGAGGCAGAGGAGATCAGTAGAAGGGTAACTCAGGGAGATTGTAAACAGGAAGGAGATATTAAACACGTTTCTGGGATATAGGGACCCAAATACTAGGACCATAATATACATCTAGGAGCTAAGGCTGGACCCAGGGTGACAGCCTGAATCTCAGTTGGACATCTGCAAGGAACAGGAATCTGCCATCAGCCTGAATGGGAGCAGATCCTTCCCAGAGCCTCCTGATTACCGCTCAGGTAGTCAGCACCTTGATTCCAGCCTTATGCAACCTGGTGCAGGGGCTCTAGTCAAGCCAACCTGGCCTTCAGAACTACAGTCCTGTGAGGTGAGACGCATGTGTTGTTTTAAGAGGCTAACCAGTCATTTGTTATGGCAGCAATAAAGAGCTAATCCAGAGAGACTAAGCACAGCTGAGGCCGAGTTCTCAGGTTGCACTCATGCAGAGATAAATGCGGCAGCAAAATGAGAAAGAGATGAAAAGTGAGGCTGTGCGGTGGGAAGCAAGCGGTGCCTAACGCGCCTTTAAGGGACGACGTCTGGAGGGAGGCGATGGGTGGCTCATCTCTGTGGATGAGTTCTAAGGACCGGGGCCACAGCTGCGCACAGGAGAGGGTAAGCAGTACTCCGGGATACTGCACCGAGATTGGTTATTACTGGTTATGGAGGAAACTAGCCGTTTCAAAAGCTATCCAACAAGAAGCCTTTGACTCAGTCTTTTGTAATTTTCTCTAAAACACTTAGAACCCCCCCCCCCCATATTGATAAATCAGTATGCTACGTTAGCCATTGAGAGCTTTTAGGTGAAATGGAGCTAAGTAAAAAACAAACAGAAACCATTAGCAATCTACCAATCATGTCCCCCATGAAACTGAGCCTCTGCATTAAAAAAAGAAAAAGAAGTTTCCTCCATACTTGGCAACAATATGCGAAGGTCTGGGACCTGCATTAGAGAATGAAGTGGATGGCCATCCTTTTACTCCTTGAGGTGGGCAGAGCACTTTCCCAACCCAAGCTTCTCCATTCTTTCAAAGAGTGATGTTGCCAGAAAACAGGACAGACATCGAGCACTGTTTTTGAGAAAGAGAAGGGGTGCGGGGGCACTAAAGGTGCCTGGTGCTCTTCCTAATGAAGTCATGGGAGGTTTGGAGGTGTGGCTGGGTGTGGATTACAGGAAGAACCCCATAGCACAGCACACAGGAGCACTGACATTTGTATGCACTTTTTTCATTTTACCGTTTAATAAAGATATATTTATACAAGAATGAGATTAATCAGACTTGGTCTTAAAGACCCAGTAGGACAAATGATGGAGAAATGGACTAGAAGTTATAGGCCTGAAAAAAAATATTTAAGAGGCATAAAATTGATGGAAAGAGTAGACAATAAATATTGCAGACTCTACCTACTGGGAAGCACTGCAAGTAGTGTTTTCTCTGTAACTAAACATTAGTAAATGGCAAAGAGGAAAAAAAGCACTGTGGGTTATGCTTTTAAAATTTCCATAGGACAAGATTGTGAAGACATCCTCCTCTAAACTTAAATTGCTGCAAAATAAAAGCTTTTGAAAATTAGTTGGTATTGTGAGTAGTAAACAGGAAACATATACTATGACACCTAAGTGGAAAACCATGAGAAGAAAATAAACAGAAAAATTAAAAACTAAGTTAAAAAAGAAGTTGACTAGGAAGGAAGGACCCATCCCCGAGGCACATGCACACATGTGTGCACACGCACACGTGCACACACCCTCATGCATGAACATGTGAAAAATAAACTGAGTCTGCAGGGAAAAAAGTAAATTGGGAGTCTAGGCCAGAAACATGAAGATCTCTTTAAGAATAAAGGTTTAAAAAAGAGACAAAAATTTTAAGATGATTATCTGTAGGTGGTTCTGTGTATCAAAAGAAAACACTTTGAGTCGAATAAAGAGTTCTTGAAGAAAATTAATCTCAGCTGAAAACAGACTGTAGTAGGTAGACAAAATTAGTAAAAATGTATGTGCATATTTGACAAGATATTTTAATTAGAATTAGTTTTTGTTTTGTTTTCTTCAAGTCCTGGGAGAAATGTTACAGAGAAAGGAAAATCTGTTTGGTCTCAAACTTATCCTTAACAAGATTGCATACCAGAAGGCAGTGGGTCAGGTTCAACCTAATTTTGGAGGAAAAGGAAAAGATCCAGAAATGTACATCCAGTTGAGTCGATATTCTTATTTGAAGGCCTTAGAGAAACATTTGTATTTATGCCAAAGCTCAGCAAATATATCACACAGAAAGGCTTTTTGTAAGTATGCTTTGTGAAATACATGAATGGGATAAGGCTTCAATCAAAATAAAGAAGTTAAGGATGGAAAAGTCATATAGTAAAAGGAATAATGAATTTTAAGAAGAGAAATATTAAATGTAAAAACAGCTGAAAATATTCCAAATAATTGTGAAGACAAAACATGTAAAAATAATACTTCATATAAAGTATTTTTTAATAAAACCACAAAGTGTATTAACAAAGACTGGGAGGGTGAGTTAATTAGGGGAATCTAAGAATGTTAAATTCCTCAAGTTAGAGAAAAAAAAGACTTATTTTTAAATTCTGTGTTTAATTCTTTTTAGAGTATTTTTTTAAAGCTGAAAGCATTTATCAGTAGAATAATAATTTTCAAACCCAGAGTGAAAAATAAAACCAAGCAGTAGAGTTTCCACAGAATAAGCAAGAAATTGAATTAAAAAAGTAACTAAATAAAAGCACGAGAAAGACCCAAAATCAAATGTTTTGATGTTATGATGTTATATTTTAAAAGCAGGATAGAAAAATTAAGTTTAAGCATGATTCTAAAATAACAGAAGAAAATTCTCTAAAAGTATAACTGGTTCTCTCTAGTTTTTAAACTTCCTAAACATGTTTCTTTCTTCTTTATATCCATTTTCTATGTTTCCTAAAATGACTGTTTTTATGATAAAAATAAGCAATACAGGTTATGACAAAATAGTGAAAGGAGAATATTAGCTTCGTGTAATGTCACTTTGGAGAGAAGAAAAGGAGAAGCAAATGGGGAGAGAGATGATGATTTTATACTAAAGACTAAGAAACCAGGGGTTAGTTACCAGTATGTAAGCGCAGTGATTTCTGAAATTACAAGCCAGAGAAGCTACAGATAATTAAAATGTAGGTAAACTAGCAGAGAAATGCCATCTTCACAATTACTGAGACATCACAGCCAGTGTGTGAGAATACGTGAGTGAGTGAGTGTGTGTGTGTGTGTGTGTTTATACGCTACTGTCATTATTGATATGTTTGCATAGATTTCCACAAGCATACCACTGACACATGTAGCCTGCAGTGATGGAGCTTACTCCTGTCTGAAATCTCATTATCCAGTTATTTCCCACCTGACTTTTGACATTCATTGCGAAACGTTGTATCAAAGCAGTCAAGTCATTCTAAACTCAAACGCTGTGCATTGTTTTTTAAGGATCTCCATAAACAGCCTCATTTCAAACTTCTGAATTTTATTCTAAACTACATTTCATAGTTTATTCTGTGTGTGGAAAAATATTTTCTCACTTATAAGTTTTTATATTGTTGACCTGAATAGGATACTTACAGTTTTCACTACTGACGTTACATTGTGAAAGCCTAAAACAATTATATTATTGGTTCTCCAAACCACTACAGCATAAATAAGCTGGAAATCAACTTATATCAGGAGGGTCATAATTTATGGATTAAAACGGCAAAAGAAACTACAGCTGAAAATTTATCTTGGAGTGAATAAATGACTAAAGTATCAGGACTGCATTGCTCAAGATCACCGATACCTTATGAACCCCATGCTAAAGGGGCAGACTCTCCATCAGAGAGAATAAACACATTCTAAGCATAGAATTTATCAAATAGGCCATCTTTAGTAGCAATTTGTCTTTTGATTTTTGATCACTTTGGATACAAGAAATGATGAGATTCACTAGAAAATATCTGTTTTTCAGAATAAATTGCAGCCACTTAAGTGTAACAACTGCTAGAGAAAAGTTAAACCAGAGAACTCATTTCATTTATTTTCCTTTTTTTAGACAAGATACATGCATCTCATGGTATAAAGTATATGTCCCTGGGCCTCTGGATGTAACATAAAAAGCTAAATGATTTTTTTTTTAAAACTGCTTCTGTATATTTTTAATTATCTTTATCTTTGCTGAACAAGTTAATTTTCTGGATACACTAAGTTAGAAATAGATTTGGTAGCAGAATTGAAAAATAAACCATTTTTGGCTCTTTCTGTTGCTGTTTTTCTCGTAATCAAAATACATGGAAAAATCAATTTTTGCCATATTACCCAGTAGTCATCTTCATAAACAAGTGCTTGAGTCTCTCCTCCCTTACAAGTTATAATTCAAGGGACCCTATTTAAATAATGACTCTAATCTACATTAAATTTGAATAAATCTTTTAATATTGAGAAAGCCATTGTTAAATAAACTGACAACACCTGGAATGGGGTAGAAGGTGAAGAAAGTGGTTAGCTTTATTTTGCTCTACTCTACGAGATTTTAATTATCTTAAATTTTACTCTTTGAAGTAAAACCACATGAAAAAGTTGAATCTGTAAATAGTAGTAGTATTCTTAGAGAAAAATAAGATTTTATATCCAGAATATCGGTTCAAAGATACGAAGATGAGAGAGGATGAAGAAAAATTAGCAATATTTGTTTATGTTTCCTTCATCACATGTCCTAATTTTCCCTGTTAGGGATTTGGAAATTGTGGGCATTTTGCATATTACAGTTCATCTGTAATACCATAATTTACATTAAGTGCTGAACTTCTTCATATGAGTCATAATAAAAATGGAAAGTAACATCCTGGATGAAAAGTGCAAGGTTAAAGCTCAACCTCAAGAAATAACAAACATATAATCAAACAAAACAAAATAAAGCATAATCCTCAATGACATCAAAATGACTACAAATAAAACATATTTACATAAATGAAAATGGCCCAACTTATGCAAAACTGTACAAGTTTCTAAATGAAACTTCTCCCCTTAGTAATGACTTTTTAAACTACATAGGCACTTTACTAATACCAGATTTCTGTAATTCATACTTCATCAAAGCTAAAGAATTCAAATAAAATCTTGGGAATGCCATGATTTTGATGACAAGGGGCCCTTTTTTTTTACTTAGCTGTTCCAGGTTTAGAGTCATTTAATAGTGGGAGACAGAACACAGTCCTAGATCGGCAGTTCTGAACAAGAGCGATACTGTTCCCCAGAAGACATCTGACAGTGTCTGTAGACGTTCTGGTTGTTGCAACTCTGTGTGGTGCTGGTAGTGACTAACGGGACAGGGGGCGGGGACCCTTTAAGTACCCTACTCTGTAGAGGACAACAAAGAACTGCCTGGCTCAACATGTCAAAAGGTTGAAAATCCCTGCTTTGGATGGAAAGGCATTTGGGTAGGAAGGAGAATTTACCAGAAAGCTTTCATTTTTATAAGATATGTCCCATCAAAGCTTGAAGGAATACTTCAGGAAGTATTTTGGTAATGGCATTTATACAGAATGGTCAACTGCAGAGGAGAATTATACACCTGATTTTCTAGCATTTATAGAAGGAGCTGGAACTACAGAAATAGAGTTTGAGTTGTTGACAAAAATATCTTTGTCCTGTCAATACTGACAGCAAAGTAACTGCAGCTGGAAAGACTGCGGGCTCCGGTGTGGTCCTGGGTGAACCCGTGCGGGTGGTGAAGCTCACCGTGAAGTAAGGACCACGAGCGTGTAGGTGGGGGTACGGGTTAAACGGCACATCCTGAGCTCTCCTGACTGTAGCATTCACCAGTGTGCCAGAGAGAAAATAGGCCACTGATGCCAGACCCCGGGTGTTAGTTGGTGGGCTGTGTATCATATATGATTTGCTAGACATTTATACTAATGTTAGTTGTATTAAGATCACTCTGATCTTGGTATTCTGCCTCTCCCAAATAATAATTTCAGTCACAGTCACAAGGCTCTGATATACAAAGACCCCTTCAGATAATATAGCTCAATGGTAAGTCCAGTAAATCAGACCCTCCTGCCTTTCCATCTCTAGTTGAAAACTCTTGAGTAGGTACACGAATAACCGTTCTACTTACCAAAAAAAAAAAAAAAAAATGTCTACATTGCATCTAATGGCATCTGAGTTTTCCATAAAGCACACCCTTTGAGGATGGGAAAGTGCAGGAAGAGCTTTGGCTTATTTCAACACAGTTGTCTTACTGCTGTGTATGTAATCAGTCTTTCCACTGCAACACGGAGTCTATGGTAAGCAGTGCAAGACAGAGGAAAGGAAAAGGTAAGGGCCATGTATCCTCTTCAAGACAGAAAATGCCTTCTCTGCTGTGAACTGAAAAACGATGCCATGAAGTCAGTCCCACCCCACAGAGTACGTTGGAAGGATGTAACAGAAATTGTCTCATGTTCACGGAAATCGTTTCCTAGGAATACTGAACTCCATAAAGAAAAGAATTTTCTTCTTTTTAAAAACTACCCAACACAAGCACTTAAATATGTAGAATTTCATTTAAATAAGTCAGTCAACAATTTTTTATAAAGTATTTAACACTTCATTATAGAAACATAGGCAAAATGACTATTATAACCAAAATGAAAAATACTGTTCAATTTAAAAAATGTACTTAAACAAGAACCTGGAAAAGTTTATGATATGCATAACATTGTTCAAGCAAAATTGCACTAGTATTACATAAATCAATAGTTTATAAAGGCCTCAATATGGCAAAGTTTAGAAATAGGTAGTATGCATGCACATAGTACAACAAAAAGTCTCTTTATAAAACAGCAGTTTTTTTTTTAATGCTTGTACAAAGGGATAAAGAGCAACCACAAACATATTTCATCTGTTAGGTTAATACATTATGACAGCGAAAAGTCAGTCATGTCTATCAGAGGAACGAAAAGCCCTCCATACCTTGTGAATAAATCTTTTGTGCCTTTAAAGATATTTGTATAAAAATGCTATACTTTTTTTTTTATACAACTTAAATAAATCGTACTTGTTTCGATTGAAATTGGAAAACAGACAAGTGAATGGGGTCCATGTGTTTTGCATAACCAGAAGAAATCAGAGTACCAGAGGAACTGGTCAGCGCGTATACTCTCCACCTTTGATTACGGGCAGATCGTTGTTCTTCCATAACTGGGAAAGTCCTTGAAGGATATATTTTGGATAGGGCAAATAATCCATTAGTCATATTGTATGTTGAAAATATTTACCGATTACTCTGTACCATGATGGCTGTTTGCCTCTTCTTTTTGACCTAGCAAAGAGAATGCATTCCCGTAATTGAAATTCTATCATCAATTTGTGTGCTTATATATTACTCTTTAGTGTTCTGTGTGGTAAGGGGTTGGGTTAATCTTCCACAAAATGCATGTGACTGCGAAGAAATTCCTAAAACATGAGTGCCCACTGCCCTGTTGTGCTCCAGCTGGCTATTGACCTCAGGATGAAGGGAAAACAAAAGATCTTATCCCATAGCAAATGTGGTCTTTCCACTTTTGATTATATTTTTGCTATGTTCTACCACCTAAATATAACTATTGTTTATAATGTGTATACTTTTAGTATGTCACAATAGAGTCCACTAAATTTTGGAAAATGTAGTCATATGTGTTCATGCAAATTATTAATTTTCTATATTTTTAAAAGGTTTTCATCAAAATTCTCATCTATCACTTGGCAATCTAACGCTAATTTCAAAGCAGGTGATGCTGAACTTGTGAGGGCTACGTATTTTCAGCAGTCTGAATCAGTCTTAATGGGCACAAAGAAGAGAGTTGACCATTCAATCATTCTTCCATCAATCTAAACAGAAAATTAAGTGACATTGTATTACAGCTTTCAGACCATATGATGAAAAAGTGCAGAGATTCTCTTTGTGGATTAAGTAGAACCAAAATTGTTCATATAAAATAGATTGCTCATATTAACACTATAAAGGAATATGTTGTTTTTAATTTTAACAAATTCAAAGGTGTGTCTTATCAGCAGCATTGTTGTAAATTGTACGGTAGTGCAGTTCTTTTTCATAAAAATACCATACAAATGGTCAATCAATAGTCATCAGCAAAAAGGAAAACCCAGAAAACTCAGAAAACAACTAACCAGAAAAAAGATAAAGAAGGAGGTAATGCTGATGCCAAAACAAGTATAATACTGTTGGAACATACAAAAGTAATCCTTATATTTTGTACATTTATACAGCATATAAAAGGTGTCGCTGATTATGCCACTGTCTCTCTTATCCCAATTTCTATTTTCTTTGGAAGCAGTTCTTTCCTTTCATCAACACTTCCTAAGGAGTTTCGACAGTTTTGCCCATCCATATACAATTTCGCATATACCGGATTGGAGTAATTTGTTGGCTAAAGGAGAAAAATAAATAAATATAGTATTATTATCTGTTTTCAACACATTAATCTGTTATTTTCTATGATGTCTGTCTTTTAATGTTATCATTTATATTCAATGCATTTAACTCACTAAATAGTAATTAGATACATGTAATTTAAATTCTGTTCATAGACTTTAGTTGACTTTACAATAGTACAATATAACAACATAATTGTATGTTTTTCAAGTAACTCGTGACCCTAAGGGGAGCTTTGACAGAACATTAAAAAACAGAAGAAATCTTCATGAAAGCCGTATTCACTGACTTTACTTAAAAGCATAAAACATTAAACCAAATTGTCTTATTTCCAGTCCATACGTTTCCTTCTCTTATTGCTATTTCAGTGGTAGGAAGATGTGTTTACAAAAAAGTAATCTAATTGCTCGGTTCTCATAATTTTTCATTAAATATGAACTTAAAAAATACAACAAGGAAAAATGAAAGTAAAATACATTATTGTATAACTTTAAAAAGTAAAGACAACATTTTTCCTTCAAACAACCTATATATGCTTATTATTGGAAATACTTTTGCATTCTTCCAAAGAATTGTGAAGGACATAGTCATCTTAATTTTTATAGATATTTATAGCATTTGAGACATACAGAAATGATCTCTTTCATTTGAAAAACACATACAATGTTCATTATTTTAATAGTTGAAACTTAGCCTGAGATTGTTGCCTAGTCGTTTTTTTAAATTTTGTCTTTGCAAAACAGAATGTTAAATCTTAGTTATAACAAAGACACATTGTTTTTTTTGAGCCATGCAAATGAGACAAACATGATAAAACATGAGAACGAAAAACAGATGGGAAATAGGTAAAGGCTGCGAACACTCAGTCCTAGGGATCCTGACACCCTTTTTTAATCCATCTTCTGTCTAACCTGAACCATGTAACTTTAGACAAAGCACCTTGCTCAAGGAACTAGTTACTTAAGTTTTTTTTAAAGAATGGTTTCATTACACCATTTCTAACTTCTGAATACAATGTCACATTTTGTATTATATTTTTATTTAACTGGACATCAAATTTGTATATACCAAACAAAGCATCATTATAGAAAATAAGTAAAACTAAACATAAATTTAAACTATTCGGTTTAAATGTCTGGTTAGATATTTCTGTTCTAAGAATAGCAAATGCTCATGTTTATTGCTAAGGAGTTTTAACATTTTCAAATTCAGGAGCAGAGATATTTCTAAAGTAATAACTTGCCAAAGAATAACATTTTATATAATCTTGCATAAGCAAGACATATAACATAAGCCCTCAATTTTAATGCAGTTTTGACATCTCTTGTTAATTAAAAATCATTAAAGAAAAGCCTCTACATCTAGTAATCATCTTTGATTATGAGGGGTTCTGCGATGGAATGGAAAACGAAATAATGAATTTTCTTCTCTCACCCCAGCAGTTAGTGGTCCTTTCAAATCAGAGTTTAGGTAGATGGGCGGCGCTGTGTGTGGAAGCTTGAAAGCACTGGACCCTCCCCCTATATACCTGGCCTGTATGTAAACAGAGAATTTTAGTTTCTGACCTAATATCATGGAACTATTTTCACTGACATAAACTCATGTTCAGTCATAACAATAACATAAAATATACTCTTCAGCCCTGGGGCATCAACAGTGTGTTCAAGGTAGTTTCAATATAGTTTCAATAACTTAGAAAGAACTATTAATATTAGATCAGTGATTCACAGGTAAATATTTCTATTAGTCCAGCTTACTGATAGACACACCACACACCTAGAAACCTCCATTCATTTATGTTTACTTAACTTCATTCTCTCTCCCCTCCCAAAATCGTATCTTTGCTAACAACTCTGGGAAAAATAATCAGCCTTCCCCACTGAAGGTTTGTTACTTTGGAAAGTTCTGATTGTAACCCATTCTGGACACTCAACTATCTGACTGGTTGTAATTAAACTTTCATCACCATTCTATATTTTTAGAAAATAAAAATAAAATTTAAAATTAGATAAATCAAAACAAGTATCTGTTTTTGGGGGGAAATCTGACTCTCCAGTTTAAACCAGATTAACTAGTAATCAGCTTGGCTCACTGATGTCCGTTCAAGGGCAATGACTTAAGACTTTCCTAGGTTTCAGGGCAGAGCCAATCTGGTACACTCATATTCAAGATAGAGTATTTATTAGTGATCCAAAAGGAAAAAAAAAACTAGGTAAAAAGTTGAAAAATATGAAAATATCATGAACATACATATTTAAAAATATCTCAGATATCAACTCTTAACAATGAATGATCACAAAGTTTGGGACAGGGGCAAAGGTCTCAGGAAAAGATTTAAACTATAAAATCAGGTCAATATTGCCTTTTTATTTTCCCCCACAAAGGTCTCATTTAGATGATATTGAAAATACTCTAAGTAAAGATTGAGATGAGTATGTCTATAAAACCAGTAGGTACTAATTCCTCTTTTTAAAACTCTTCAAACTATTCTATGATTGCCTCTGTAGACAAATCTCTCTTTTATTAACTTTATTATTATTTCATTTCTTCTGATTATAAGGTACCATTGAAGTAGAAATTTTATCTATTTTGAAAATAATGAAAATATTTTACAAAAATCTTCCTTACATACAATGCAACTTATATTTGATTACATCATGAATATATCAAACCACTGTAACCCAGTGAATCCTCTATGAAAAACATTTCATCATTAGGTTGCTTTGGCGTGGCCCTCTGCTTCTCAAAATTGTGTTCTCAAAATTACATCTATTAGGCCTAGGTGTGTACGCTGCAGTTACTTCTTACTTCTTAGGCAACAATTCATATTTACATTTCAAACATCAGGAACCAGCTAGAATCAGCCATCTAAGTCACATTTAATGTGATTTTGGTTAATCAGTCAGAAAATTGGTAAATAAATATTTGCTGTTATTTGCTAAATACATTAAAAATATATTTGAGGGCACTGAAGCATAGTCTTATCTTCCTAGAGTAAATATGAAAGAAAATTTAAATGGAGTATTAAAAAGCTATTCCTTGTAAGTACCCAAAATTGGCTTACAACTCTCCTTCTTATAAAAAATGTATAAAGTATGTCCTCATCCATTCATATTATATTTATGGACACTGTATTTATTTCTAAGAAAGAATTCAAAGATTATGAGAAGCCTATTATTCAAGATGTCTTTCTCCTTTCTACATGAATTATCAAATAACAATTTGCATAGTATGTACAGTCTTTCAATTTCAAGTAGAAAACACTGAAACTTAGGTTACCATAATTTATTTTATAACCAATTTCAAAAGTAGGAGTTAGCAACTGAATTAATAATTTATAGTAAGTATAAAATTATTTCTAGTTAGGAAAAAAATTATACAGTACCCTCTGATGGTATAAAAATTGACTCATGCAATAATGATTGATTTCTTTTAACAGAAATAAATACTTCATCAATTTCAGACCATCAATTTCAGGCTTAGGAAGTCTGGCCATGGATTTAGAACTAGATTGATAAGTGGGATCCTATTTCATTTCTATGGGAACAACTGCTGCTGTAAGAGCAAAACCATGTGGTCACTGTGATTATTTAATATAAAGGTACATTTTGGACAAAATACCTTTAATATATCAGAAAATAAATAACCTTTTAATAAATGAATAAGCTAGGAAAAATTCATTCCCTACAAGCAAATTGATGATGTTCTTAATTCATAGTAAAATATTCTATAATTATCAAAATCTGAAATATAAAAATATCAAAATATTCAGGTAATACAGTGCAGTGAATCCATGCAAGTTTAATTTATCTAGACAGTTGTATCACTTATCTATTTCTCTTAAAAGCTTCCAAACTGAGCAATCAGTAATATGAACTAAGAGAAACTAAAAAATAGACTGTGCATTTTTAGGCTATATATATATCAGTGATATATCTCAAATCAATAGGAAGGATATTATAGCAGGTAGAAAGATATTGTTTAAAAGTGATCACAAACAAATCTAAGGACACAGCTTAGTAAACTCTTCATTGAAACATTATTGGAAATTAAATACTTATTTTGGCAACAAAATGCTGTACTCTTTTTGTTATTAAAAATAAATCAGTAATTTTATACTAGGCTGTATATTTAAATGTGCCAGCACCTCAACACATTTGAATACAACATTATTTTAAGTAAACTATATATGTTTATAAAAGAAGTGAGTAAATAAATATTACTTTCTAAAACATGTTACAGTAACTTTATTCTTGAGGTGAATGCCTCTTAAAGTTCTCTATTCTAACTTCAGATAAAAGAAATAGTGATGAAATTCAGAATCACATTATAAAGAAATGACTCAAGAACAGTAGTGCTCACAGGCCATCATCTTAAAATTTTACCTTTGTTGGATCTACCATAAAACTAGGGTCTAAAAGACCTCCATCACTGTGATCATGGTCCACCTCATACATGTTATAAGATGGATTGCCGATTTCTACATTTATTCCACCATTGATAATAGGTTGTCTTCTTATAGTTTTTGTCCTGGAATATGCAAACATTGTGTGAGTTGTCTAAATATCACAATATGGTGTATGAAACTATCATATTTGTAGCTTTAATGACTAGTTTTAATATAACTGATGAAAAGTTCATAAACAAAATACATTGGAAAAAAATGACATTTACTGAGTCACAGAGGAACAAAAACAAAAATATTAATGTGATAAGTTTTTTCCCAATCTATTTGGGTTTAACAATAAAAAATGCACTCAGAGCATATTCCTTGTAAATAGCAAATACCAAATTCATTGAAACCAAATATTCACTAATCAATTACCCTTTTAAAATCAACTTTTCCCCTTTTGTTATTAAAAAATCCCTAAAAAATGGTGATAAACTTTGAAATTGATTGTTTTCAATCCCTAAGTCATGTGGCTAAAATCGTCTTTTACATAATTCAAAAACTGATTCACAAACTCTAGGTTCCAGATAATAACCTCCCTTCAACCCATTCCTTATAGACCTTTAGAGCTGCATATTCACATAAGTTGAAATAATACTTTCAGAAGTATATAAAGTAAACAGATGCATAATTTGTGAATGAAACACACAATTCGTGACATACAATGCATAGTCATTATCATTGTACTGGCATTACTAATCTTACACATTAGTATAATAAAACGCTCTTTGAGATTCTTGTTGTTTCAAGGAAAAACTACCATGAATGCAAAATTATACTGAAATTTTAATATATTCCCTTGTTATTTTTGTTAGAATATATAAACAAAGCCATTCCATCAACATAACATAAGGGGAGGGCTGTCTGAATTATTATCACTTAAAATGAAATAGAAGGATAAAATGGTTTGAAAAACATAGAATATTGCAGTTGGAATAAGTAAATCGTATTTTAAGAAGTTTTTAAAAATCACTGTTTCTGTAACTTTGTGTAATTTATTTACTGTTAGTCTAGAACATTGTATCTTACCTTCTTTTCCTTTTACAGAGCACTAAACCAATTATCAGGGTGGTTATCAAAGTCACCAAGAGGACGAGAGGCACAATGATGGCTATGCTTCCTGAAAAAGAAGCAAAAGAAGAGATGAACACATAAATAAAATGAAGTCAAGGTTAATAGAACTGAATACTTTATTACACCAAATCGTTTGACCATTGACATAATAAAAATAAAGCTCAGCCCAAATGTCTATATTCCTAGTTCACAACTACGTTACTGAAAAAGCACTTTCCTTTAAATCACACTTGATCTGCTGGAAATGTTTCTTTAGATACCTTTCACTTATATGTTACAATGAAAGACTTTGAGGTTAGAAATACTGACTTCTTTATCAGTCTGATCTGGTTCTCACCACGCACATTTACTTGCAATGATGTAAGTAAACTGGGACTGAACACACATTTCCACAATTTTACCGGCCACATTTCCACCCTTAGTTTTATTTCTTTAGCTGTAAATACTCTCTGGCCACGAGTACATGTGGCAAGTTAGTTGGCAGCCCAGCAAAACAAAAGGGACATCAGTGTTGGATTTGGATGGACACAGGCATAAACATCAGTTTCACGACTTACGTGAAGTGAGACTTAAAATTTGAAGCTCATGCACTTCACCTGTTAAACAGACATGAAGACCTACCACACGGGGCTCTTAGCTTGATTCAGCGAAAAAAAGGGGCAGACAGGATTCTCTTTCTCAAGTTCCAATTCCAGAGCAGTTTCAGCAAACCATATCTGGGGGGTTGGTTTATATTGCAAATGCCCATTTCCCCCTTTTTTCACTTATTTATAATAATGATCTTAGGTTGTATCACTTACCTTCAAAATGGAATAAAAGATCTATGGAACAGATTTTCAAAAGCGGTCAGAGAAATTGGGTCTTAGTTTTTATGCACCTGAGCATTTGGGAGAAGCAGAACTGAGAAGAATATCTGCCCTGCCCTCCATTTCTAGGTTGGCAATAAGAGCAGTCACTATTTTTTCCCCCTAAAGAAGAAGGAGACAATACCTCTTTGCTGATAATGGGCTCCACAGTAGGAAACACCTAGGGTCATATATCACTGATGCAGGAAAAAAAATGAATGTAAGGGCTGCCTGATAACAGGAGAGTATTAAGTAGCTCTACCAAGTACCTGATGTTAGTGTTTCCAACAGACAAATATCTAATGCCCCTAAAACAAAGTCTTTTGTCTGTTTGAAATAAGCATTTGGTTGGTTCTGTCAAGTCAGCTTAATCATTGACTAAACTAAGGAACAAAGCAACACCCAAACTAATAGAAATTTAATGTGGGGATCCTGCATGGTTCAGGAATAAAACATTAAGAATCACTAGACATATTAATTTTACTCTGCATATACATGTGCATATAAAAATACTGTGACAGAAATTAATGGTAATACTAAGCAGGAAAGGCAACTGCTTAGGGACTTCAAAGTAGAAACACAGATCAATTTTAATAGCTTTAGCCACGAGGTATCTGTGTGAGGTCAACCATATTGGAGATTATTTACCAAAATACCAAAAGGTCTTTATTAAGGAAATGTCATGTATAAGATAATCTTTCAATTTGGAACTTCAAAAATAACTTGTCTAAAATAACCAAATAACTCTTACACGCAAGAAAAAATATGGCTTGCCTTCTTTAGTCAGTTTCTAAAATGTAAAACATTTTATTTTTTCATGTTGTTACCAGGACTGTATACCATTGAGTGAGTTTGATATTGCATTACCTTCTTGGTTTTGAGAAAGTGAACTTTATATGAATGTGTAATTTATTAGTAATTAATGGAAATAGAGAATCTGGCACCTTAGATAGTAATTAACATTTGTTCACAAATTTTAAATATCAGTGAACAGCTTGGTTTCTTCATAAACTGACTTCAACTGATTGATCACGACTTTATAAATATCCTCACTTCATTATTTATCTTTTTAACTGTTAAAATTTGTGGTGAATTGGTGGGTGTAAAACACTTACAACACTGGTTTTAAGGTATATAAAATTACTTTCCCCTCAAGGCAATTATAAATTATTCAGAAAATTAGGTTTTATTTGTTTTACATAGTTTCTTTACTCCTATTAGGTAGAAATGCTGTTAAGTATGCATGCTAGAAAACTAACAACTTCGTTTTTCTTTTTCCCATCACAGATAGCAATTTCTATCCCTTTCTTTACAACACTCTGTTTAAGAGCCTAGCATTCTAATATGTTTACATAACCTATCACGGTAACTGCGGTAACACTGAGTATAGCCAGTAAATAACACAGGGTAGCAATTTGGCAAGCATTTTTTGTAAAATAGTTCATATTCATGGAAACAACTAGGAACCACAGATATTTTTAGAATATAATATATGTATTTATCAAAATATGTATTTTTCCCAAGTAGTATATATAGCGGTAAATATCTTATTGTAACAAAGTCTACCACAGGTGATTTTTTTTTAACAGTACATTGTTGGTGGACTGTTCTAAGCTAATTTAAAAAAAAGTGCACTTTGAACTTGTTATACATGGAGGGATGTCTAAATAGCCTTCTCCGCTGCCATTCTCTATTTTTTGTTTCTTTCTTTTGCTTTCTTCATAGCACCAATCTAGACTCACAATTATTTTCTAATGTTTACTTATTGGTTTGCATTCTTGTTCAACAGCTACTTACCCCTCTAGAATCTCAGCTTCCTCAGAAGAGACACTGTCTTACTCATTGATTTATCTCTGGGATCTAGACTTTGCTTGACACTTAGTAGCGGCTCAATAAATATTTGCTTTGGGAGAACTAGGACAAAGGCATTATTTTGCTGCATTCTGTTCTATATGTTTGCAAGCTTATAATTCCTTGATACGACGTAACTACTTTTATTCTGTTTTAAAACAAAATGATATAAAGGAGTAAGGAAAAGGGAAGACAGGAATAATCCCCTAACAGATATCAGATTTCTGCTGTCACTACAGTAAAATAGTGTCACTACAATACTGCCCCACAAGTGCTGAGTATATTTTTTTCCTCCTTAATTTAGCAGATATGAATAGCATAAATTCAAACACCGAGCATCTGCTTCCTTAAAACTTTGGGTAAATTTAAAATAGGAGTACATAATATTTTAATTTTCAAAATTAAAAAAAAATTCTATTGAAGTACAGTTACAATGTGTCAACTTCTGGTGTACAGTACAATGTTCCAGTCACACATTGTAATAAGTATTTAATCTTCCTTAGTTCGAAACTCTTCAAAATAACTTCAGAAAAGTCAGATAAGCTCTTTCAAGCGTAGCTAAGCAGAAAGTCCTGAGATAATAGATCTGCTTGATTCCACAGGCTGATTTTTAGATACTTTAAACAGCAAGGGCCAGAAAACATGAGAATGACTACTCGGAGATGATTAAGAAAGCTGTTCGTCAGTTAGGAAGGGAAGTCCCTGTGCCCGCTGACAGCAGACAGGCCGGCAGAGGCAGCGCAGTCCTGACGCTGCTGCCGTCCAGTGACCATGGACTGCTTCACTGGGAGTGGAAATGCAGACTTGAAAACACATTCCTAAAGTATCCACCTGTCTGGCTGAGCAGACGACTTCTGCCCAAGTTTGGGGAACAACTGAAAACCATTCAAAACCACTGGAGTTCACCTGAGGGGATGAAAATAGCCCTTACCTTAGGAAGGGTCAGTTTAACTACCGCTTTTCTCCTTTCAGTTACTGAGGCAAGTTTCGCTAAGCACAAATGTCGGATGGTAAGTACCTTTTAATTGAGTCATTATTGGGTCAGCTTAGCTCAAATCTGAGATAATTTGACATTTGCATGGCTAATAGCCCTTTCAATGTGCATTGATACTTCCATTAAATTTAATGACTTTAAATCAGTGATGGAAGAAAGAGCATCAGAATCTTTGGAAAAAGGGTTACAACTACTTACAACTCCTCCTTACATGTGACAGTCCCTCGTTTAGAACTGTCTCTTGTAATCAGAGGCATCTTCCTCATCAGGGAGCTTGTTGCTCATGCAAACAGTTGGAGACGCCACCCTCCACTAGAAACATCCGGCACCCCTCTCCTCAAACTCATCTTCCAAACACCAAACTTCCCTTGGTAGACGAACCTTACCTTTAAATCGAAAATTCAATCGACATTCTACTCTATTTCTTTCTTTTCTTGCAGGGTTTTATCAATATTTAAAATTGTTTAGACTCTGTAAAAGACTAAGTTCTAATTTATCTAAGATAACTGAGAAATCACCATAAAAGAAAGGCTGAAGCACCACATCTTCATTAATTCTCAGCTTATAACTTCAGTATCTTTTATAGGTTGGTAACTCAAAATGCATTTTTTTTTCATTAAGAAACACTCTTAATGATGGTGAGTTTTAGAACTGGTTCACAAAATCATATCAATTAGTATTCCTCTAGACTTATTATGAATAAGATTAGTATGATCCTGGGAAGAAAGAGAGGGAGCATTTTTCCTTTCCCCCTCCTTTTGCAATATCAAATTAGGCAAGGTGTATTTTCCCACCTCTACCACATTTTATGGATCAGTCCTTAAATCCTAATGTCCTATTCCTACAATTTTGTGTCCACCGCTTTGCTAAGGCCCTGCCTTTCCTTCCCAAGGACAACACACCAATTCTAAGGTAAATCCCTAACGCTCCATGACCAGAATCACTTATCTCACCTCCCCGAATTCACATACTCATTTCTAGATTATTTATTCTATCTATTTGCCATTCTTCAAAGATGTTCATCCTTACTAGCTCAGGTTAATCTCTAAATGGTGAAACTTTGGACAGTGCCACTTGAAGAATTTCAAGGAACGATAAACTCCTTGGGGGCTGGGGCAATAAACAAGTAGATCAACAAACTTTGGGAGCCTGCATCTAAGGTACAAAAATCATATACTTTTGATTTTGATAATGTCTTTCTTTTTTCACAAATTCCATAGTACAATTTTTATTTGTTTTCATGTATGCTGTCCTACCAGTGGTGACGGACTAGAGAAAAATTGCTAAGTAAGCATTCATAAATCAGAGAGACTATTTTTTCTCTTCAAGAATATATTTACCCACTTGATAGATATTACAGATTTTTAAAAACTTTTCCACACGTTAACAATAATATGTGTGAATTGGGAAATTTTACTTCAGGCTTTTATTTTGAAAATCTTTATAAAATCATTTAAAGCTGTTGGAAGAAACACACACAGACACACAATGCTGATGTAGATGAATTTTCATATCAGGGACCTGGCCTAAGACTACAGCTACATGCACAAAAAAACTTGCAAAACCCTGAGCTATATTTTATTGTGCTTCAAAACCAGTCCTTTAAAGACAAGGAAGCAGTAAATCAACTATGATCCTTATTAAAAATTGCTTGTTAACATACTTCACATAGAGACTAACTATTTGAGTTTGTTTTTCCAGAACACATTGAAATGGACTTCAAGAAAATAAATACACTGTAATTAAAACATGGAATTATGTTTCTTCCTGGAACAGCCTGATGTCCACTCTAGTATCTGCAGCCTCTGTAGCTGACGTACATGTCCTAAGAAAAGCTTCTGCTAGGTTTGCAGACGTGCATTCTGAAAACGGCCGAAGTCTGAGATGACCACTCACTGCCTAGGAGAGAGCACATTATCTGGACCCCATCACCAGGCGAGAGCTCAGCGCTTCATCTTTCAAAAAACACCTGGATTGCAGTGGCTGTCTTGCAAAATTCCATGAAGGAGATTTTCCAAGACTCATTTCCCTCAGTAACGGTATTAAAAAAAAAAAAAAAAAAAAAGCTTTCTATACAAAGTGGAACACCCAAGATACAAATCTGAGGAACTCACTTGTGCTGATATGATCAGACTTGCTGCTCTTTGGGGCTGGCCTCTCACACTGAGTGCCTGACCAGTTGGTGGAGCATCTAGAAAGATAAAAACAAACAAAACAAATCAGCGAGTAACAGACCCCACACGTCTGCCAACGTAGTAACTTCAACCAAATAAGATGAAGGAGGAGCTAGCCATCACAGATTCATGAATATCAGAGATTTCTGCTAATTTCCTGCATATTGTCAGTATGCTGAGTGTAACTTCAACTGACTTCACTTGTTAAAATACTTTTAAAAACTCAGATTTATAGTCATTCTTCTTTAGCCTATGTTAAACTTAAAATTGACATATTTTATAGCAAAACTGAAATTTTAATTAAGAATTGAGATTAATTTGAGAAGTGCTGAAAATTATCAATCGCCATTATAAAAACTGAATTTGCCTGGCAAGCAAATCCTTCTTTATTAAGTTTCTGTAATCTTTTTTTCTGGTTCTAAATTAAAAGTGGAACTAACTAACAAACAGGAGGAAATGGTCATATGTCTCACAGTTCAAACCAAACAATTTTTACTCTTCTAATCAGAGATAGGGAAATATTGTGCTTTCCCATTAAAATCATACTTTTATTACCATGAAATCAAGAGAATGTGCCCAAGTTTTTATTCGGAGAAGTTGTCCTCCCCATTTAGGAACCATGACACTATAATGAGAAGTCCAGCAGGGGATTAAAATAATAGATCTGATTAAAATCCTTTATTTAAACATAAATCCCAACCATATAATTAGCTGGTTGCATCAAAATAAACGCTGAAATGGTTTTAGCTCTGTTTGAACAATGTCTATGGCTAACACAAGATGCCTCTGTGCATCTGTCAGAGGAAATCCACAGAGAAACCATTTAATTGGCTTCAGTTCTTATTTTAAACGACTGTCAAATACCACCATATCAGGAATAGTTGTGCACAATAAAAGAACAGCTTCCAGAACCATTCCAAGTAGATCTCTTTGGGCATGGTGGCCAAACTAAATAGCTGCAATCTCTAGCTCTCTGCCAATTCTGTCACAGCTGATTCAGATAGCTGAAGCTGTTTTTGGAACTTGGCTTCCATGATGCCATGTGAATTATTTGAAGTGTTTGTGAAGACAGAATTGAGTGTCCTAAAATGTGGGCAAAATCTGATAAAATCATTATTACTGAGAAGCTCAAATTATAAAAATCCAAATTTGTTTCATAAAAGCACATATTAACTTCAGCATAATTGACAATAATGTGACTATTCAAGAATATAGTTATTTGATTAATAATGATATTTAAAACTATGAGCATGGAACATGATTTCAATGAAAATTAGTATCATTATATTATTAATAGGTCATCACTCATGCATTAGCCTAATTTTTTGTTCATATTTTTTAGAAAAAGCTTACATATTTCCTATACATCACATTTATGATATACCATACTAAAAGTAAATCATTAAAATAGGTAAATAAATTTTAAGGCCAGGTCTATGACTCTGTCTATATTACTGAAGTGAGGTAATGAAATGAGCATATTTCAAATAATTTATAATAAAGTGAACAGTCAATAAAAAGCATTGATTTTTAAAAATCATTTCTTTTCTTCCTTAGTTGTGGTTTTCCGGATGAATGCTCTAGAAAATTGTTTCAGTTCTTCACGGGTTTCTAATTCTTGACACAGTTCACAGATAATTCAAAATAAGATGTTTAGGCAGATTTTGCAAACATGTTGTTAGAGTGAATTTTAATCATTGCAGAATTCTTTTCTTTTTATGTAGCTTTACATTTGTCAAATCTTCCTAACTGACCACTAAGGATGTTTTACACGCTTGCTCCAACAAAGAAATAATATTGACTGCTTAGTAACTTTATTGTATAACTGATGTGCACAAAGCTATTTTGTACAATTATATTGAAATATTGATTAAAATATCAAAATTTGCTCTTTACATGACCTCCTTTGATTGGACAACAGCAGCAACATCAGCCAGTTACATCAGGGCTCATGTTAAATAAGAGAAACAACCTGAGATACATTTTGCTATGTCACTAGAGATAAGAATCTCTGGGGCTTATCATTACACTGAGATGCCTGGAAACTCGAAACAGAATGGCTCAGGCATTGGAGGATTAAATGTAAATTGATCAGATGTTCTGGTATGAACATCATTTGTTTTAAGTATTTTAGGAAGTTATTAAAAATATGCCTTTGAAACTCCAGAAGGGCAAACAGAGTTTTAAACAAAAAAGAAAAGGATAGTGTGATTTTTATTCCAAACTCTGAAATTATTTAAGTAGAATAGGTGGTACTTGTTAAAGGTCTTGACTAATTTTCTATTTTATCCACAGACTGGGATCCAGTATTTATATCAGATAAGATAAATCACTTGCTAGTGGTCATCATGCTTTTCTCTTTGATATTGTGGAAGCATATTTAAATTCCTAATTTTCAGGGAATATTTTACTTGATACATCCTGGAAATAACTCTCAAAGACTGTGCTGAAGAAATAATTAATTTTAACAGTTCTACATCTTTTAAAAAAATTTTTAACAGTTCTACTCCTTAATCAGCTGATGATCACCTTGCAATTTTCCCTATACTCCTTATAAAATAATGTTTTATGGCCCAAAATAAAATCTGTTCCACCCATCTACATTTGTTTCAGTATTAAAAAAAAAAATCTCTTTTGAGATATTAAATCAAACAGAAGTCATTACTCTTGTTCTTCACCTTCCTAAATTACAACTTAAGGTGTTTGCTGCTCCACAAGTTCTTCCACCACTGGTGGATTTAAGACCAAGTATTTTTACCGTCTTTATAGAAACTCATAAATCTTCATACTCTGAGTAGACTACAATGATCAAAGCCATTAATGGCAGAGCATTTAAGAACTGAAATGTGTGTGAATCATCAGAATTTCCTGTCTATTCTCCCACTGAATTATCTGCATAACCATGCTGACTGTAACATCTCTGGCATCTGTCTCTTCGTCATTGTTCCTCAAGAAAAATCCATAGTCCATGCCCTGGTCATCTTTAATCTGCACTACTGCACTTCATTGCTCCCTATTATTCATCCTTAAACAATTATCTTCAAGTTGGTCCTGCCTGGCCCTCTCAAGAAATCTTTTTTTCCCCTTACCATTACAAACATCTGTGTCTCATTCCTTTTAAACTTATTCTACAGTTTTTCCCCACTGCCCTTTACCTCAGGACAATGAAAATCAGCTTCTCTTTCTTGTATGTTGATCACTATACCACTCTGAATTATTTAACTTTTTAAATACTTACATGAATTTTTAACTAAGTATTATTGGATCACGGATAGATAGGTAGACAGAAAGACAGAGAGATAGAGTCTTATTTATTCAAACAATCACTTACCCTCTTCTCACATTATCATATGACAATATTGTCCTAAAAGTTTTTTTAAAGTCAATAGCTGCCTGATATACGGTTAATTGATTTAACATTCTTTTTGACTTTTCTCCTTTTCTCCAAGGTCACTGACATTAAAAAGGAAGATTGTTTATACTGCATTGTTTTCTTAATCTTTTTCTTTTACTTTAATTACATATATAAATATATACATATATATATATATACATATATATATACACACACACTGTTCTTAATTACAACATGTTATGAATTTTCCTTTATGTTTTAGGTTAGACTAATGATTATCAAACTGAAAAATGTATTAAAGTTGAAATTCTGGAATCCCATATACCAGAACTTTTCATTAAGTGGCTTGGAATTGTGGCCAGAAATCTGCATTTTAACAAAGTTTCCCTGATGTAAATAATTTACAAGCCACACTTCAAGAAATATTTGAGGTAAGTTATTATATTCCCACAGACTATGATCTTATACCAAATACTGTTCAATATATATGTTTTTAATTTTTAGAATGGGAACAATAGTACATATGCCCAGCAAGATTGTTCAAAGATTAAATGATATTGTAGAAGTTCTTATCATAGTACCTGAAAAGCTGAGTGGATTTTTGTATTGGGTAACTAATTCTCATCTGAATGTTACTATATGAAATGTGTGGATAGTTAATTTATACTGTTTTTTCACTGGTGTGTGCAATTGTATAGTGACAACATTCTCTATTTCAGTTGTAATTTTCTGTAGCAAGGGAGTATCTTTGTGGAAAGGCAGTAACATAGCACATAGTACTAGGAAGCAAAGTAAATATTTTCAGACTATCAAAATAAGTTTAGTATATATAAAGGGGTAAAATATAATCTTTAAAAAGGAACACATTTTACAATTAAAAGGATAGACATAAAACATAATTAAACTGCCCAAAGTGATGAGAGGTCTCAAGAAGCAGAGTGATTTTACAAAAAGCATTGAAATCAGATATCAAATCCTGAAGGTGTATTAAAATCTTAGGTATTGTCTTGCACTGTAACAATGATCAATTTATGTGAACTACTCATGTCATTTTGTGGATATGTGGTCTAGAGTCACCTGCTTTGGGAGGACTTCAAAATAAAATAATGAGATTAATATCTGCTTCCTCTTTTCATCAAATTTAAAGGTCATAGGACTCTTCTGACCAAAGTGAAATTCAAAGGTGAACCTTAAAGCAATTTCAAATTGAATTTCTCCTCTTATATGCTAGGCTGCCATTATTAACCATGATGATGGAGACATTCAGAAAGAAAAATCTTTTACTATGCCCTTTTCTTTCTACACACAGCGGGAAAATACATGGCCCGAAAAGATTAAAGGAGCCTCGGCAAACTTGTGCATAGTGTCACGCATGCATGCTTAGGTGCTCCAAAAAATCTCATTCAATAAAAATAACAAATATGATTATATTTTGTGCATCAGATTTATACAATAGTATCTTCATACAGTGATGAAAAAACAAAAATTACAAGTCACATGCAAAATTTTTTTCTGAATAATCTGCAAATTTCAGTCTTCTGGTGTGAGAACATGGCTACATTTGCATGGCATTCCTAACTTTGAAGCTTTATACTCTTTATAGCCCCAGAACCTTTTATGTCCCCCTCTTCTTGCAGACAGCACTACTGTCAAATGCAAAAATTTTTTACTGCATTTGGAATGGATGTTTAGATATTAACTCGCCAGTCTGTTAACTTGACTTTAAAATACTTCTTCATGTTACTGTATCACAGTCCTCTGAGAGAAAATTATTTCATATATACATAAAGTGTATAATATTTAACATGCTCCAAAATTTTTCTATGGTATAGAAGTAAGTTGGTATTACCCTGCTTTGTTTTCTTCAAAAAGCTTAAGGTAGTATCTTAAATTTATGTTTGTGATAAAAAGAATGCTTGATTCAACTCTCTAATTACACATTCTAATGCCTAGTTACAAATGATTACATTAAATCCTAGTGTTACCTAGTACTGATAAAACTAGTATGACAAAACTTATCTTACTTTAATATTAAAGAAATTTGGTCAGAAAGAGTTCTTGATTTCTGAGAAGGGTTAATGTGATGAAGTAAAATAATAATGAGATGTTCAATAAACTCTGACCAATAATCATTTTAGGAAAAGTAAAAATTAATGAGAAATTTCAACTGAAGAAGTGGCCATGAAAGAAATAAAATTAATAAAGTGGATTATTTAAAGTGATTTATTTTAAGAAGTAAGGAGAAATAGGAAAGGAAAGATAAAATCCAGTTTGCCAAGAAATTATCCATAAAAAGAAGTTTGTTAAGATTGGCTGGTTTAAGTTAGAAACGTTTAAACATAAAATTCTGTGTGGGCCACTTGAGCAGAAATGGCCACTGAAGGATGAAATGATGACTGAATAAATATTAAAAAAAGAATGAAATCTCTAGCAATGGAAAACTTTTACTATCTAGATATTCTCCAGGAAATTTTAGTGAAAGAAGATCTGAAAAGCATAAAGTGTTTTTTCAAGTGAGCAGATGATTTCTACTTAACTGAATATATTACACCATCAACTAAAAAGGAAAAGGAACAATCATAAAATTAGTATTAAGTAATATAATGGATGTCATTGAAGACATAAATGTAGGGCATTACATTAGAAACACTGGTTATAACTCTGCAGCTAAAGATGGGAAGAAAAACAATTTATGCTGTAACAGCAGTAGAAAGTTCTATCTACATGATGCTAAGATGAATGGCCAATTTCTAAAATTAGCTTAAAAACATACGAAGCCTTGGGGTTGGCAGTGGGGTTGGAACTCTCTATACTTAGTGCCATGCAGACAGAGTAAGTAATTTGCTATCTGAATATTTTGTTTTAGCAGGACATAGGAATAAACAAAAACATTTTTTATATGAAAACCTAATGAACACCCTTCCTAGTTCTTAGGGTTTCTGTGGTGCAACACGGTAAAATCTGAAACAAATTGTGATGAGAATATGTGGTATATTCAACCGCAGTTATTAAGTATTGTTTAGGGAATATTAATCCTGCACAAATCTAGGGCAGTGGTAGGAATATCAGAAAGTGTTATTACAAGGTTTGAGTGTGTGAATGTCTTTATAAATGAAATATATAACTCCAATTCTCTAAAAAATATTTATTTTCAGTTATAATGTTCATATGCTGAGATATTGATGTTAGCCACTTTAATTTATATCCTAAATCATTACAAAATAATTCTGATATACAGATAGCCATTTCCTTTCTGGTACTTCAGTATAGCCTTTGTTCTAGTTACAAGATTTTTACATATCCACCAAAAGGTAACACCAAAAGTTTCTAGAACCAAATGTTTTCAATTGCAAAGGTACATTGTATTAGTATTGATATCAAGTTCTCAATGACTACCATTCTGCCTTCCTCAAAATCTAGCACCTACATTTCAAAAGTTTTTTAAAAAAATTTAATTGTTTTAAAACAAAACAAGCAATCAGAAAATAGTGAATGAGAAAAACTGAGAATGATTTGCTAAAGTCAACTGTCAGTATGAATTAGCAAATTTGTTGATGCCACGTAAATGTTAATTAGTCGTAAAACACTCGATTTGTTTAACATTTATAGGAACATGTTGCAAGCAGAAACAGCTGAAGCCTGATGACAAAAGATGGCCATAAACAAACATTTCTTTCCTAATCCAAGTGTTATATTACTTTTTTGACTCGAGGTGAGAAGGTTTATTACGCCAGTAGTCTAAAAATTGCTTCAGGAAGTTTAAACAAATGTCTTCAATAAATCTAAAATGCTACAGAGTATTACAGTAGTATTGTACATTATGGAAAACTGCAATTTAGGGGGTAGTTATAAATATCTTTATATATATATATATATATACACACACACACATATATATATATATATGACCAACATACAATCATAAATATGGTACATTTTATGTTTGTATTTCTCTATTTACATATGCATTCATAAATATCTAAATATGCATTTGCCTATGACTGTGCTAGACTGTGATTACTTAAAGGAAGGGATTATACATTATTCATTTTTATATTTCTTCATTTCTTGAACAGTGTCTAGCACATGGTCAGTATGTATGTTTGGTCAATCAGTATGTTTGTTGTTTGACAAAATTAATGACTGAATGTATGAAGGCATGGAGGAGGCGTGGTTGAACCCATATAAATGCACAGATATGTGTCATACCCTAATCTATGAAGACTGTATAACACCATTCATAACATGCTTTCAGCTGGGTACCAGTCACTTCTCACTGAAAGGAATATTGATCCACTATGGAAGACACTTAATATGTAAGAACCACAGTAAGAGACAAATATTTTATTCATTTCTTCCTTCCTGCCATCCTTTCTCCCTTCCTCCTTCTTTTATTCATCCATTAAGCTATTCATTAATTCTTCCTTTTATAAAATTAGATGATCACATTCTAGCAACTTGTCATGTAAAATTTTTACCTATTCACTGTTGTAAATTGTGTGACACTCCCATTCTTGTCCTGGGATGCAGCTGACTAAGAAATGTGTATTTTCTTTCTATAACAAAAATTCTAAAGGTGCTTGCCTGATGGGTAAATTGACATGGAAATCAATTTTATATAAAAGCGAACAAATATGTAATTAAATGTAATTAAATTCAATCAATTCATTTAAATAATTGTCTAAAATTAAAATGCTGGTATAGTATGACTCAAACGGCATGTGTGAGTGTCGCAATTAGAAGACCTATGTTGTAACCTAATCTCCACTCCTCACAAAGGGCTTATCTTCTGGCAATTCATCCACCTCAGTGTTTCAGTTTACAATACAGGGGAAAGCAACCGCCCTGCTCTTGTTACACACTTCCCACAGATCTAGCCCCTTATGCTTTAACCTTCGTTTTCCTCTTCAATCCCCTTGTTTTTAATTTTATATTTTACCTTTCTATTGTATGTTTTCCTTTTACTACCTCAAGCCTTTTTGCTTCTTCTTTCCTTCTTCCCTTTGTTCCTTCCTTCCTCCCTTTCTTCCTTCAATTATTTTTCTTTTTTGCAAGGCAAGTTGATCATTGCAAAAGTAAAAAAAAAAAAAAAAAAAAAAAAAAATTCAGGTTTCTTAAGAGATTAAATGATATGATGTATATAAAATTTACAATCCTCTAAGTTAATTTAACTCAAATGATAAATAATATTACGAATACTAAATGTCAGCATTGTATATGCCATGCCAATATCAATATAATTATATTTTTTGTTTTTATGCCCAGTGGAAGAAGAAGTTGGCTGAAGTTTCTATACTTTTTTTTTTTTTTAACATAGTGGCTTCCTTCTGCTACAATTCTAGTGTGAAAAGGAAGAAAATATTTCTCTGACTGATGACAATATAAAGAATTTTTCATTTATTTTTTTACTCTTAAACCAGTGTTGCTGGTTTATCCATATTCGTCTGACCCTTTTCTTAGAATTGTATCAAGTTAGCTTGGAATTAAGTACTAGATTGAAGGTTTATCGATCTAGTTTTCTTGATTTGTTTCAGCATGGAACATGGACAGGAAATAAACCTTCACTGTTAAAAGCATCTGAATTTTGTAACTTTTTCATAGCAGTAAAATCTGGGGGATACAGTCTAATAGAGAGGGAAAAAATTTAAATTTTTTAAGTGGTAACAATGTGTAAACAAATAAAAATACTATGTACTTACATTGTGTTTGGCCTCTTTGGTTATTCTGATTTACTGATTATATTAGAGGCCAAGAACATGTCCCAAAATCAAGGGATAATAATGTGACTAGGTCAAAACTTGGTAACAATAGCTGCCCAATGTATAACTGTGTATTAATTGTTCTCTGTCAGGCAGTGCCCCTTGTACTCTCAGGGCACAAACTGGACTTTAAACTGTTACAGAAAAATGCGATACCTATATTTTGTTTTTCTCCCCATGACATGACTAGCACGGTGAGAGGCAGAACAAGCTACAACTTGTTACCTGGGATCGTAAAGGACAGATATTGATGTGACAGATTTTACTGGCTTTTACTGCTCCAAAAGACATGCACATTTCACATTTTGTGCTTTGAAACTATGTCAAGGGGCAGAAAACAAATAAGGGACATACAATGACCTGACTCTTGATAAATGCAGACAACATAGGCTGCTAAAGTTGAATTGCTCAGCGCCCCTGCTGAGAAGCTGTGATCTGTTTGAAATCACTCATGACAACTTCCTTGGGGCTCTTCTCAGATATCCTCGGTGGGGCCACCAGCTCACTGGTCCACACGGAGGAGCATTGCTCAGCCTGACAGCAGAGCTGGGGAAGAGGAACTCATGCTGTCTCCTTTCCGCAAAGCCAGGATTTTGAGAAACCAAGGCCTCAACTAGCTGTTGTAATATAGAAGAATAAATTCCTGCCTTTTTAAAAATTTGAGACAGAATCACAACTGATTATATTTTTCCCAAAACCCCAACAGAGACTCCTGTTGGAGCTGTACTGTTCCTTATGTAGTTCTCACCCTAAGGACTTAGGACATAACGCTAAACTTTTAATAACGTAATTAGGTGGAACAATCACAAAGCCAAAGAAAATGACAACATGCCTAATTTTCAGATCATTCTCTTAATGAATTTCCCTTTGGTGCTTGGATATTCATTTTGCATCCTT
Organism: Camelus dromedarius; assembly: GCF_036321535.1. Classification (NCBI taxonomy): domain Eukaryota; kingdom Metazoa; phylum Chordata; class Mammalia; order Artiodactyla; family Camelidae; genus Camelus; species Camelus dromedarius. The sequence continues at coordinate 21,958,698 of NC_087439.1, forward strand.
CTGCATTTTAAAAAATCTGCTTAGAAAATGTTTAGAAAACTAGTTTCTGTGTGTTTTCTGAGGTATTTGAGGCTGGACCCACTACCGCTTCTTTCTCCCTCACCCCTCATAGGATTTGTCTTTGTAGTTCCCACTTCAGTCACTATTACTGTCACTATCATTGTACTACTAATCTTTTATTTACACCATATTTTGCTTATTTTTAATAATGAGCACTTTAAAAAAATTCACACTGTACTTTTCACCTCCAAACTCCCAGAAGATCAAATTATGCCGAATTCTGATCATTTTATGTATGGTCTAGGACAACAGTTCTAAGATCTTTCTTTTCTAGAGTGTTTACTATGTTGAAGACAATATTCTGTTCTTCTTTTTTCCAGGTATTACAGTTCTTAATACACAAAACAGTTTTTGGAAGTAGTTGCTATCAGTATTTCCATATTAAGATGGCAAATGAGACAAAGAGAAAAAAACAAAACTAACAAACTGCCATCCTGAGATATAAGGTTGTTTCTCTCTTGACTCTTTTTTGGCTCTGTTTACCAACAAACCACTTTTTAAAAGCCATTTTTTAAAATAATAAAAAAAAAATCTTTGCCTTCCTTTACAGTGCAAATTGGGATTCATTTAAAAAAAAAACACAAAAACTTTTTTTTCAAACCCATGGCTTCTTGTTCCAGCAGAGCACCATGCTGTCAAGACCTTTTTAAAACACTCACATGACTGTGATACTTTGTATGTCAAATAGGATTCATGTTCCCCTACTGCTTAGGGAATGAATGTCAAATTCCTAGCTAAGCATACTGTGCTCCCCAGATTTCAATCTGTAACATTATTGTCCAGTGCTCCTCCAGAAGCACTGTTTATCTTACACCATGCAAATCCCTCGCCACGTTCCTTCTTTTTTTAAATCTTTTTCCCATGTTCCTTCTCTCTTTTCTTTCTTGCCTCATCTCTTTCCTCAAATAGAGCAGAGACCCTCAAGGGCAGAGGCTATACCTTATTTTTCTTACTTTCTTTTCTTTCCCTTCCTTCCTTCCTTCCTTCCTTCCTTCCTTCCTTCCTTCCTTCCTTCCTTCCTTCCTTTCTCTTCCTTTTCTTTCCCTTTCTTTCTTTCTTTTCCTTCCTTCCTTCTATCCTTTCTTTTTTCTTCTTTCTTTCTAGTTCTTTCTTTTTTCTCTCTCTCCCTCCCTTCCCTTCCTTTTTTTTTTTTTTTTTTTTTTGAGAGAGAGAATATCAGTGTAAAAACACCAAACAAAGACAAGGTAAAGAGAGAACAAAAATGAATACAATTACATTTTTCTAGTAAGTTAAGACAGTAAATTAAGCTTATTTAGTTCCTTTTGTAGAGAGATATTTAACCTCAGCTCCAGAACACTCAGGAAATACCCTGTGGTGGTTTTAGAAGATATCACAAAGATGAGAAAGACAACCAAAAATCATGATAAAATGAATCACTTTCATATTTTTTTTCTGACTATTGAAGTTTTTGAAAATTTATCAGTGAAGTAAGATGTAGTATTTCAATGATGACAGAAAGATGCTGGTCTCATAGGCTGTCAGATCTCACAATACAACACAGGCACCAGGACAGTATATTTTGCAAAGTTAGTTAAGCACATATTACAGGCAGAATACATGCCAGCTCCTGAGGCAAAACAGATAAATCAGATACAACCCCATCCTTGAAGGAATTTATAGTCAGCCACAGAGAAACAGACAAACACATTTAGGGGGGCCATGGAGTAGAACAGGCAGCATTTTCAAGCCAATTTCAGAGAAATATGCCCCATGTCCAAAGGCCACACACAGATGAGAAGTCAATGCGAGCCATAAAATATGGACTATCGTAGAGTAACATGGAAAATGTAAACACACACATGCAGATGATCAGAGAAAGATTATTTCATGGAAAACCATGTTTCCCAAAAAAGAGAAACAAAACACAGATGCCCAAATAAATCTAACTAAACCAAAAAAGAAAAAAAAAAAAAAAAAGAAGAAGAAGAAAAGGAAAAAAACAGATAAGGGGAAAATGCTTACAGCTAGTTATTTTTAGCTTCTGTTTGAAATGAAGATGTAAAACATAAAAACTAACAGTGCTATCTTATTTTCGACCACATGGAGAATTGGTCCTGCTATGGGCAACCACATATATTATAAGAAATGCCTTGGAATTTTGCTATATTGCCATTTTCAAAACAGTGTGTGCCTAAATTGATATGATTTCAAAGGCAGTGTAATATCAGAGTTAGAGCTTTCTCATTCTCCCTTTTCAGGTGACCAAAAAATAATTTTAAAATAGTTTTTTTTCTTTTGTTTTTTAGAAAGAATGTGAATTACACAGAAGACTATTTAAACAAAATAAACATTTCCCAAATTCCACCAGTAACAGTAATCACTAATTTTTAAGCTACACAAACCAAATATTTTTGTTTTGTACTGTTCACTGATAAAACTTCAGTGCCTAGTTTTTGCCTGGCATATAGTAGATGCTCACTGGAAATTTGCTCATGAATTAACATGGGAGGAAAAGATGGCCAGTATTTTCGTTATTGAAAAGGCCAAAGTATGAGGAAACCAAGGGATAGAGACATGGGATTCTGGTTCCTATAGACTCTGGATCGGCTTGAGTAGGGGTTGATGGTAAGAAATAGGTGGAAAGGACTATTGTGCCTCTTGCAGTTAGGCATAAATAAGCTACTTATATACCCAGATAAGCGCTGGTATATTATTTTGAAGTATCGGGAAAATAAGTCATAAAATCACAGAGAAAAATCAAACACAAATACTTAACTGTGACCCAAGAATTTTATGGTTAGCTTTAGGTATGCCATAGTGTTAACAATAGATATTGTGCTATTTTTAATTTTTCTGCTAATGGAAATCTTTGTCTTCTCAGTGTCTTCATAGATATTTTAGAGGAATTTTGAGAGAACTGATATTTGAGCTGACCTGACCCAATTTTAAACCAATTTCTAAAATTCAAATGAGACTATGATTTAAATACATTGTACCTTGTAGTTTAATAGCGTATTAGTGAACAATTAGCCTAAACTCATCAATTTACAGACAAGAAAATTGTGACACAACGAGACAATGTCTCTTGCCCCAAATCATAGCTAGTTTGGTTAATTAATAAAGCCTATGCTTTTAGACCAAATATGTCCTCTTCTTGGTGTTGATCTTAGAAAACTAATGGGATAAGCACACAGATATTCACAGACAGAAGTTTTTATCCTAGGAAAAAATAATTTAAAAAAAAGAACAAAACACAAAAACAAAAAATATACTTCTAATTATTGAATGATACCTGGTTGATTAAATGAAGTAGGAAATATCTAGACAACAGAACACTTGGTAACCATTAAGAATAAAGACATCTAGTTATGTAGATTGACATGGAATGATGTTCATAATGTACTGCAAAGTAAATAAATATGAAAAAGCATCTGTCACATGATCTCATTTTAGTGTATAATACTCTGCAAATGTGTATTTGCATAAGGAAACTGGATGAATAGAAACCAAAGTAATAGAAGTTTGAGATCAAAGTGTTAGCAGGTTTGGTTTCTTCTGAGGCCTCTGTCCTTGGGCTGTAAGTGCCCATCTTCTTCCTCTGTTTCCACATGGTCTTCCCCCTGTGTGTGCTGCATCCAAATTTCCTCTTCTAGTAACGACACCAGAAATACTGGGAGAGGGCCCATTCTGATGACCCCATTTTAACTTAATGAGCTATATCCAAATAAAGGCCCTATATCCAAATAAAATCATGCAGTGCTGAGGCACTGAGGGTTAGGGCTTCAACACACGAATTTGGAGGGGGAACACAATTTAGCCCATAACACTTACTCTCTGGTCTCCCAAAATTCACGTCCTTCTCACGTGCAAAATACATCCATCCCATCCCAATAGCCCTCAAACACTCAAACCATTCCAAAAGGCAAAAACTGGAAAGAAGAGAGGGTGACGGGCCCCAAGCAAGTGTGAAACCTAACTAGGCAGATTCTATCAGATTTAAGGCTCTCTGGTTTGCTGCTCCATCTTCTGGGCCCAGTGGGGTAGCGGCCCTGCTCTCCGGGCCCACTAGGGTGGTAGCCCGTTGCTCTCTCACCTGTGTCCTATCTCTTCTTCTTATAAGGACACCAGTCATGTTGGATTAGGGCCCAACCTAAGGACCCTCACTTTATGTTAATTACCTCTTTAAAGATCCTGTCTCCAAATACAGTCCATTCTGAGGTACTGGGAGATAAAGCTTCAACTTATGAATTTGGAAGGGACACAATTCATCTCATAACACTGACAAAAAAGCAAAATCTCTGTCACACACACAGATATATCATGTGTGTGTTTGTGATTTAATTTTATGTGTCAGCCTGAGTGGGCTGGGGGATGCCCAGACAGCTGATCAAACATTATTACAGACACACTGTAAGGGTGTCTCTGGAGGAGACGAGCAAAGAACACTCTACCAGTGAGGGTGAGCAGCATACAACCTGCCGAGGGTCTGAGGAGAACGGAAAGGTGGAGAAAGGGCAAATCTGCTCTCTCTGCTGGAGCTGGGACAGCCGTCTCCTCCTGCCCTCACACATTAACGCTCCTGGCTTTTGGGTCTTTGGACTTGGACTGGGATGCTCACCATCAGTTCCCATGGTTTTCAGGCTTTGAGATTTGTCCTGAATTATACCACTAGCTTTCCTGGTTTTCCAGCTTGCGAGCAGTAGATCTTGGGATGTCTTGGCCTCCATAATTGGATGATTCAATTCCTATTATAAACCTCTCTCTCATCCCTAACATATGTATATATGTCCTTTTTCTCTGGAGAGAGCTTAATATTTGATTTTTCTCTTTTGAAAAACTTTGGTTAAGTCCAAGTCAATTAACACTCACGATTAGCTTGCCAAGTGCCACATACGAAGAGATAATCCTGAGTTTCGACTAGTGGGATGATAAAAGTGGGAAAAGGTAAGAAAGACATGTGGGTCCAGAAGCTATTTAAACAAAGCATCTAGGTGTGGGACGGTCCCGCGGCTCTGTGGTGAGGCTGTGTAAGTGCCAGTGTCCATAGCGGTAGGAGAAGTAAGACAGCTACAAACATTTCTTCCCTGTTGGAGGGTGAAATGTGCTGTGCGTATTGCTGGGAGATGATGCTGTGGAGGTAGGTCTATGCTTTTAAAAAATTTAAATCCAATATAAATGAAAGTCTGACACTAGATAGAAATCTTAGAAGTAGGAACACATAACTAACTTCCTATTGAGTTCACAGGATTAATAATTTCTATATCTCAAAACAAAAATTGTTTAACAATACAAATACTGTCAAAATAACACATTAATTTTTTTAAAAAATGGCTTTAACATTATTCAATATACTTACTTTAATAAATGTCAAAATTCTCTCCAAATAAAAGTAAAAAACCCCTGTATTTTCATTTTTCTGGTTTTCTTTTCCTCCACACATAGCAATAAGTGAAAATGGCCATGAAGAGACAAAAGTGAAAGCTTTCAAAGAACAAATCTATTCCTTAAAATGAAAAATACAGTAATAAAATTTCTATGTGGGAAAAAACTGTCAACCTCATAGATCTGAATACTTCATAGACTTTCCAAATGTGTGTAAGTTTTGCACAATTCAAATAGTTTTTCAGCCCTATGAAAGAGAGAAAAATGTAGTACCAACAAAACTAAAGCAAGTACTATATCTCATCTCTTAAAGCAATTTTTTCTTCCTTAAAGGCTTTTAGATGAAATAGTGCATACTAGCTTTTCATTAAAGATACATGACCACTACCAATTGAAATCTGAAGCTAAAATCTGTGTTTCCAAAAATCTCCTCTTATGAGGAGAATCAACCACTAGAAAGATATCTTGAGGGCTTAATAGTCCCTTAGCTGGACAATTTTTGTATGCATATGATCATAAACACTTCATACTAAATTTATTTTTATTTATTTGCATTTTAGTACCAAATGAATTATAAATATACTAAGTAAAACTAGGAAATTTCCCATAGTCTAGAAATTTCAACTCCAAGAAACATGAACACAATCCAACTATCCTTCATAGTTCCTTTACAATGGGCCTTAATAAATAGCAAAAGAGATCCTCTTGAACGCTTATATCTTCCTTTTGAGAAGGAAGAAAAAAAAATTTTCCCCTAGATCCCACTTCCCCTTGAAGTTACCATTGTTTTTCCTTCATTTAATCCACAGCCATTCAGAACACAACATTTGGAAAGGAATCTACATTCTTCTCCACTTTCTCACCTTTCACTTACCCAACTATAGTCTGGTTTCTGTCATACATTGCTTTCAAAACACCTCTCATAATGGCCATTTAACTGCAAAATCCAGTAAACCATTTATACTTCTTACCCTCCTCGAACTGTCTGGAGTTGCTATTCCTTCACATGCTCCACTCCTTTGACTTGGAGGAAACTATTCTTTGACAAGTCCCCTTCAACTTCTATTTCTTCTCATTTACTTTTGTTGATTCCTCCATAACAAATATCAACCATTGGTATCTCCTAGAATTCCACCCTTAATCCTCCAACCTACTTTCTATAAGCCCACTCTTGTGCCAGGCAGAAATGTAGCTCACAAACTGGCCCCAACGTATCTCGTTAGTCTTTCCCCTGTCATACCACATAGCATGTGTTTACTCTCAACAACTTTCACCTTTTACTTTCAGTTCTATACCCTGACTGTGCTATATCTCTTCCAAGAAAGGTTTTCACCCATTTCTGCCTGTACAATTACTACACATTTTTTCAAACTGCTGTTAAAATATCATTTCATGTGCACAGCCTTTCTCTCTCCCACTAGTCATCATTAGTGATCTCTAGTCTGTTGTTTTCCCACAACACTTTGATCACATTTCTATTATAGCAATTGTCAAATGGTATTTTAACTTTTAAAATCCATTTATCTACCCCAAATGAGTTTTAAGTTCTTCAAAAGTAAAAACCTTTTTGGAGTTAGCACAAAGAAAGAAGTACAGAACAAAAGCTAGCACCAGGGCATGGACCTTAGGATCCAACAGGTGTGATCTGAGTCTCAGGAATCCAACACTTCCTAGTATGTGACCTCAGAGTCATCATCTGTGAAATGGGTATAACAATTAGATGATGATGATGATGATGATGATGATGATAATAAATGATAATAATAATAATAAGAAGAAGAATTACATAATATTCTGACTTTATACACAAATTGTGTAAAGTGTTCAATATAGTGCTTAGTATAAAATACTTGCTAAGCTGGTTTTAACTGTTATTAATTCTCCTTCCAAATATACACAGGGTCTCACTCACTCACCATGTATTGTTATCAATGCATGTTTGGTAAATGAATGAATGAATGATAACAGAATATAATTATCTCTTCTATGCTTCTTTTATGGCTTAAGTGATTTGAAGAACTTAGTAAGCATTACTCTTATCATCAGAACAGATTTTACGGTATAGAAAACCAAAGCACCAACAAAATTTTCATTAAGCCCAAAGCATATAAAGACAAAGATACGTGAAATAAAAGGTGTTTACTTTGAACTCCTCCAATTAACTTATTTTTCCTGGCTGAGTTTATCAGATAGGCTTGATTACATCTTAAAGGTCAGGTGCCTCTGATGATACTTGGTAAGAGTGAAAAGTGGAAGAGAACATTGCTGTGGGCTGTTATGCCCACAAATGATATTTATTCTGGTGACACAAGAGCATTCCCTAGACAGGTCATGTTCCTGAGACCTATTTGGAGTTGGGGGGGCACTGCTGAAATGTCATGTATACTTTGCTTGGGAATTGAGAGAGGGACAAGATATATAAAGACTGGGTCCCGCAGCAGATGTTACCAGTGTCCTAAAAAATGAGGCAGTGTAAGTACCTAGATCAATGTCTGGCCAAGGACCACCCTGGATTTACTAACTCTGGAATATCCGTGAATCTTTGTCCTTGCTATTCTTCCCTCCCATTGCACTGTCCAGCTTCAAGCCCCCATCATCTGAAGTGTTGCCCAGCCTTCCAGTGTGGGGTCCCTGCAGCTGATCTCCAGGGCTCTCTTCCACATGCCAGTGTCACTTTCAAAAGCAAACTCCTTCAGCTCTGCCTCAGATCTCTTTGGCTACACACTCTTTTCAGGATCGAATGGAATCCCCTAACTTTGGCATAAATCAGGTTCTGACTTATCTTTCAGTTTTATCTCCTCCTTGCCTCCTCAACGCCACAGTCACCCTTCATTCTCGCTGTATTAAACCACTCAGATCCCCAGAGAGGCCACTAAGTCTCACGTCAATGTCTTTGCTTATGTTTTTCTTTCTTTTTAGAATGTTCACTCCAACCTCGCTGAACCGCATGAACTATGTGAGCAACACAGAGCTGTCTTTTCTGTAAAGTCCTCTGTGCATTCCTGTTTCCCATTCTAGACAAATCACTTGCTGTGTTAAGACTCTACTGCCTTCTCTTTTTTCCTGTGTTCACACCTACATTACTGTAAGCTAATTAGCTGCATGTGAATTTCTAAACCCCCTAATGAGTGAGCTTCTTGATATTGGGGGTTAAATTTCATCCATCTTCACTTGTCTAGGATTTAGCAGACTTCAAGGGTCTTATAAATATTCACTGAGTGACTGAAGGAATTTAGGGTGGAGGCAGGCAGAGGTAAGACAAAAGAAGTCTCCTCTGTCTCCAGGTGCAGAAGGAACTAAGTCTGAACTGAGAAGTGAATCAATTTCTTAACAGGTGAGTTTATATACATTTTGTTGAGCAATATTTAAAGAAGTATTTCTGGGTCTGTTTTATGTAGGAGTATTTGTTTAACACATTCAAATATCTTCCAGAAAAAAAGAAATATCAATTTTTCCTATATGGTTATTTTAATCACTTCCCGTATTTTTTTTCAATTATTGTGCAAAGAATGACATTCTCTTGAATAACGAAATAGATAATTAGGAAAAACATTGTAGAGTTTTGGTAATGAAACATCTGAATTTTAATACAACTGTGCTTTAAAACCATTACTAAGTACTGTGAGACACCACCATGGGGCTATTACCAGGTGCCAATCGGGGCTTCTGATTATGACATGGGGTATTAGGGAGGATGTCAGACATGATCCATCTCTAAAGCTCAAATGCAAAATGCAAAAATAATCTCCATTATTATGAACCTTGATAGCTACCCCAAAGGTGGTCCCTGAAATTTCTCGGAGGAAATGAACTTACTTGTTATGAACAGATTGAATCAAGAAAGAATAATCTGAACTACCAGGAAATGAAGTTTCTGGAATATTTTAACATGAACCTATTTCTTCCATAAAGAAGTCTTACTGCTTAAGGTAAGACAGTTCCCACTAAAATTTTGGGAAACAAAACAATGTATTTCATCAGTACTGAAAAGTCAGTTACTAAATAAAAGGGTTACCATTCCAAATATAGCTTCCAGCACAGTAATAGAGTCTAAAAATACCTGCTTCTGTGCCTCTCTCATTAAAAGCCACTATTCTAGCCTATGTATTTTTATGAGACAGTTCCACGAGCTTTTTCATTTCCTCCATTATATTTCTACACACTTCAGCTGACTGCGGTGCATACACTCATAGGTGAGCAAAGCAAAGGTTAAGTGTGTATGACACAGATGAGCCCCGAGATTAAGTATACACTGTGAAATGCATGTGGATGTTCATGATTTAAACCAATGAACTGTGGCCTGAAATGATGTCACACAAAGCTTAGCGGTAAGTGGAAGGTTAAACCTACTTGCATCTCGGCTCATTAAACGCAGTTAAAGTGCAAATCCCCTCATTCTGACAGTAGTGATCACAAGGGTTCTCTTTCTGGTCACAGCGCTGACTTTTAAACCCCACAGAGCATCTGCAGAATTTCAGTAAAATACAGCTAAATAAAGCGTCTGACTTTTTTCCCCCAAATATGTTTCAAATTTATATCATACAGAGATAGTAACATACGAACAAAATTTTTCTCAGGTATGCTAACTTCTCTCTCATGCACACTCATCACAGGCTACTCTGACAGGGTAGGGAACAGAATGCAGACGTGGATCATACGTGGACATCATCCTTCTGGTCAAGCAGTAATAAAAGATAACTCAAAACAGGGACCACATAAGCTGAATGGTCCTATTTCAAGTTGTCCATTGTGGACAATCAGGTATTTGAGAAGGGAAAATATTAAATTCCAGATTTTCTCAGGAGCAGTTAATCTACAATCCTTTCCAAACATTTAGAAACCCAGATTTGAGGTAATGCATTTCAAAGGAGACAAGGGCTTATGGGTTTACATAATACAACACTCTAAACCTGATACAGAAATTAAATTGCATTATACATTTGAAAAGACACCTTAAGTACTTTGAAAAGAATGGCCATATACCAAAATATTCATAAATAAGATTATGTCTGGGTTTCATGTACCTAAATAGGGTCAATGAAATTAGAACAGTTTTCACCGGCATTTCCAAGTTCAAAGATCTCTGAATGTTTGAAATGGGCATGATGCTAAGCACTGAATGAGCTCTTCCTTATGAAATCACCAGCAAATTGATGGAGGAGATTCTGTAGCACATGAGCCAATGAGGAATAATACTTGATCAGAGATGTCCATGAAATATTCATTTAAAATGTGTTACCTCAAGGAAGGAGAACAACAGAGCAGGGATTCCACGTACATCTAACGTTGTATCATAAAATGCCCACAACGTTATAAAATACTCACAAACACACAGGTACATTTGTTTCCGGGTCCAGCTGGCACGTGCCGCCATTGTAACAGTAGCCATCACATAGCTGGCAGCTAGAGGCAATCTTTCCATTAGTGCAGCTGCAGCAACAAAGAAAAAAAATCTCATTGTTACTGGCATGATTATCGTTGAAAGCTGACACAAACTCTCTGTAGATGAGAATATTCATCATAGAAGGGTAATGGAGTGGTTGGCTAAAAGTAGGTTTTCAGAAAGACTTGCTGGATGCAAAGATTTTTTTTTTTTTTAACAGAACAATGACAGATAAAAATTTTCTTGTGGTAATTTTCAAATTTTCAACCCATTTGTTTAATAGAAAAATTTAATATAGCTAGAAGTAGGTGTGAAAAAATAGACTCTAATGTCCATCACTTACACTTCAGGGAGACATCAGCATTAGTACCTTATTTCCTTTTTATATAACTAGAGTTTGGTGACATTTTTGTTTATTTATAAACCTCATTATCAAACACTCTGGAAGCAAATGTTTCAGCCATTCCTTCTAAACTGGAAAATCTGGTCCAAAGAATGTTATGAGTTTTAGACCACACATTTGGTAAGAAAGTATAGGATTGTTCCGCAGTCACTTTTATCCCACTGATTTTCTCTGAATGTGTAATATAGTTAATGTCAAACTCTTTTTATTCTGACAGAAAAAAAAGTAACAGTTCAAGGCAAAACTAAACAGTAGTGTTACAGGAACAATATGCAATGTGGCAAAAAAATAATGACGTAGGCTTTCCGGAAAATTTTTGGAAATGATTCTAATTTATAGCACATTACATGTCTGGGATAAGAATAAACACTATGGCTACTGCTACAGGGGAAAGCCAAATATAACAATAATAGGAAAAAGGCAGAAATTTCTCACTTGCCATGTTATATTTTAAAATAAATACTATTAGATTGGAACTTGAAAACTGTTGGGGGGACAGAGAAAAGTGTATTAACATTTCAAATTACTGAGGGAACCTCTTCTATGAGAAGTATGCTAACAGAATCATACAAACCTTCGCCCAAATTAGAATTACAATAGATCATGCCAATATTCTGGTTGTGAGATCATCTTAGCACTGAGTGCTGTGAAGTAATCAATGATGTCACAATAAATCCGACACAACCTTCATAAAGTCGTCAGGCTGCAGTATCTTTGATTGATCACCTTGATCCTCTTCAGGACGGACACCTGTTACAGTACATGCCTCAAAGGGGAATTCCCAGTGACAGGTTAGCTATTTGAAATAACTGGTTACCAGTCCCATTAGTTCATTTGTTCTGTGTATATTTATGTGAACGTATGTGGGTGGTAGGGCTGTTGGAAATGCACTGAACTGTTATACTTTCCCAGGCATTTAATTTAAAGATTTTTTTTAAGAGCCTGGATTTTAAAGTCACATTTCTTTCCAAGATGAACAGAAGCAGAGAGTCAATTATGTACTAGATGTGAAATGGAAATATGTAAAAGTGGAACCAAACATGTGAAAGGCAGTGGCTTAAAGTTCCAAGATTTAACAAAGACTACCACATTCTTTATACTCTGTAGAGGCATATGAATATGGATGCAAAGTGAGTCAAGTGCATATTTCACAGTATTGGTGTCTGATATGTTAAATGGATCTGGGAGACTTTTCCTTGCTCTCCATGCCCAGCCTCCTTGAAAAACTGAAGAGCAGAAAGCTAAAGTTTCATGTTCAGTCAAAGGGACAACATCAAAGAGAAAAATCAGCTCATCATACATTAAATGATTTTCCACAAAAAGATAACTATATACAAAGTATTACCTTTTAAAAGAGAAAAATATTCTAATTAGTGATTACTTTTAATCTTCTGCTTCCAGGAATTATAAAAGATATTGCCTTGTTCTCCTCCTAAAGGTTTTGTTTGAGTCCTAAACTTAAGACAGAAATCTGTAGATATTTCAAATGTGAAATACAAGTAATCCAAATCATTGTAACACATCGAAGAGTACAACTCATATTTTAATGTAAGTTTTCATCATAATTTCATTTCTTAGAAATGTTACACACACACACACACACACACACACACACACACACACTTTGTAATTAGCAGTTGGTCCGGTACACACAAAGAATTCTCATAACAACTGACATGATGGAGGTATTATTCAGGCTATTCAACATTGTGATCAAGACCTTCTTCATCAGTATTCACTGAGGAGGAGAAGAAAATACACCATTAGCTCTGTTTTAAAGATTATGCTCATTATATTTGACCAAGAACGTGTCCTCTACTGTAGCTGACAGTTCACAGGCTGCATGTTAGAAACACATCTGGCTGTTTAGAATCACAAGTAAACATGGCAGCTTGAGTTTTCCTAGTTAAGTAAAAAAGATTTAACTGAACTCAGCTGTGATTTTGTTTTGGTATTAGTTGTTTACCTATGAAATTGATATCACAACATCACTGTAAACTTCACTTAAGGCTAAGATAAACAGTATTATAGAAATGAAAACAAACTCACCTAAAAAGTTTCAGGATACCCAGAGTCCTGTTCGTATTATCACACTCAATCTTATTATAGCCTATCTGATAAATCAAACACCATACTCCTATTTTTAAACTTCCACTATCCACTCACCGTTAGCAAGTTATTATTCCATTCTTGCTTAGAATTATCCCAAAAGATCTTTTAAGAGTCAAGAACTATAATGTTGGACTTTAAAAGCCTCCTCGGGTTATGAGGCCTGAGTGTTTCTAGGTGGGTGAAACCAATATTCTATGTAGAGTAGGCAGTACGGAGAGTCCTGGGAGTCCAGCCCTTCCTTCCTCACATGCAACTGCCCTGTGTGATGGAAGCAGGGTGTGTGTCTCTGCATGAGCTTCTCCAAGATAAACTGGGATGGGAACTATGGCTCACAGCCTTTCTTAGATGACGGTCCGCGATTCCCTGTGTGAGTGGGATGGGGCTGTAAAAAATATTCTGCAGCACATTCCTGACGTGGTACACTGGACATAAAGAAAAATGTACGCCCACTAATTGAAGTTCTGCCACGCTAAAGTTTCATCACAAAGAGCTGATGCGCTTAATGAGCAAACATGATTTTGGTAGTTTATATGAAAACGCATTTTGCTTTTATGTACTTATCAGAGGCACATATTATAATTAGTCATATTTTCAATTACTTTACTTAAAAAATAATGTACTTTCAAATGACCCAATTTGAGGGTTTGAGTAAATGTCATTTATAATGATAACACAAATCATACTTAAAAGTAAATTCTGAAATGAGAGTAAATAAATAAGAAAAAAATGGTGATGCTGTCTGTCATAAAATTTTATTGGGCCTTGTTTGGCACAGTCACATAACTCAGGGCTGACACCCTCACAGAGCTGTCTCGGTGGAAGACGTGGCATGAACACTTCAAGGCACAATTTCCTATCGCGTAGTCTCTGTTGATTATACTCCTAAGGCAAGTGATCGAGTCCAGTCCTTGACAAGCCCTTCTCTTAAAAGGTTGTTGAAGAGGTTCAGAGTGAGACGTGATCTCTCACCTCAGTGGCATAAATTTGTTGCATGATAGAAACTGAATGGCATTACTCCTTAGCTCTGATGTTCTGTTTTCCATTCACTTGAGCCTCAAGCGAAGGAGCAAAAGACAATGTAACCAAAATCTCACTTGGGCATTTTCACTGTAGTTGCTTTCTTAAAAATTTTACATTATTCCTTCTACTTACCTTGGATCATGATTTTCAAAGTCAGATTTAAAAAAAGTATAATCTGATTTCCACTAGACGGGTCTTTTCCTCCTCTGACAAAGGATCATTGTGTAACGACAGAAAGGCACTCACTCACTGCTGATCGTAACAATGAAACAATGAAAAGCCTGAGCCATTCTAATTGAGAAATATTACATGTGGCTTTTTGAAAGTATGTTGCGTCTCACTTTTCACTTGCTGACCATGAGGAATATTGGATACAGGGAACGGTCTCATCACATCCTTATGTGGTAAATGTTCACTTCCCAGATGTACATAATAGGTTTTGAATACGTTTTGGTTTAATCAAAATGAATTGAACTCTATCTCTAGCCCAAAAAGAAGAGGAAGAGGAAGAGAGAGAGAGAGAGAGAGAGAGAGAGAGAGAGGGAGAGAGAGAGAGAGAGAATATGCAATGGTTGCCATATTTACATTGTTTTCACTGTTTGTTGCTGGACTGCTGTGTCCTTTTGGGTTCAAATGCTTTTGTAAATTAAGCTGGCTATCTACTTACTTGCAAGATATATCTTCACTGTCTTTATTTATAATGCAGTGTCCCCCGTGGCATCTTATGCATTTGTCAACCTCACATTTTGGTCCTTCATAGCGTGTTGGACAGACACACTCCACACTTCCATCATCCCCAATGGTACAGGATTCGGAATTCACACAGTAGTGATGACACACGTCTAGAAAGAATGCACAACAGAAAAACGAAACTATATTATATTTTTCTTGAATCACAATAAATGTTACCATTTCTAAATGGTCAATGAATAGGTACACAAAAGCACCTTGTAATTATACGTAACTAGAATCTTTAATAATGCTATTGATTCCTCTTTTTGCCTGAGTTAGGCATCATTTCATCTTGCTACAAGGAGATGGGTTACATTGATGTAATACTGGTGACAAACTCTTTTGGTTCTGAGTATTGAAGTTTAAATTTTCAGAAATATCTTCAGTTTTCCTCCTAATGAGCAATATTACCATCATTCCGAAATAAACAGACATGCTCAAGATTTCTTTAGATGTCACTTATCTTTGCCCCTCCTTGCACCTCTTTTTATCCAGAGAACAGGGAGGTGTGTGGTGAGTCGAGGAACCCTACCTCTTTACTAGCTCTTGGTGTGGTTGAAAGAAGCTTCCTTCTACATGAGCCAGAACTGGCCCAGGTATTTCCAAACGCCTGTGCAGGTAAGTAGATAGGACTTGTGCCTCTCCTGGAATTCCAGGAGAAAGGCAGACTGGAAGACTAACTGATCCATCACGGGTGGGAAGTGATAACAGAAGTCTAGGCTATTGTCCCCTATTTAGGTGAGAACCCAACCTCACCTCCAGTCAGAGGGAAAACCTCCCTGTAGTCTGAGCTCTTTGCTCTGAAAGACATTTCTTACTGAGCATTACTGACCATTTTCTCAGCTACAAAGGAAGACTTCCTCAAATATTTCTATACCTCTTGAACATGAGTAACAAAGCAAAGAGCATTTAATAATATAATAACCACACTGACTTTGTAATTGGACATTCTGCCTCACTCTTGTGATAAACAATCAAGTCTTTATGTATGTTTCCATATCAATATATGCAAAGTTACCACATTCAAAATATTGAAATTTATAATAGAAATCATCTTAAGCAGAAGGACTGATTATATTGGTTCCACACTTTGTGTTTACAAGCTGCAGTTTCCATTTAGCTATCTAACTGTGCAGCGATGTTAAATGAGATTAGCTGAGACAAAAATCACAATTTATAAACTTTAACCTGCTGTAAGACAATTATAGTGGGTGAGAAAAATTAAAACATAATTTACAATTTTCATGTTTATATACTTATCTAGCCCCTTATTAAATCAGACAGAACTTAAATTTATTGACAAGCCTGCTTCATGTTTATGGAAATTTATTTCAGGCGTTCTTATGCTTGCCATTGCGTTATGCCAAGTACCCTCATTGAGATTCAGTGCTTAAGTCTATTAAGGGTTTTGGCTATATTTAAGAAAAGTAGCACTTTCAAAAGGTGAGAGACTTGGAGATGTAAAAATTAAGTCAGCGTTAGTATCTGTCTATTATGATATCTACTTGCAGTTGTCCTAGGCTTGGCAGGTAGAGTGTACACAGCACAATTCTGTGTTTATCTATGTAGAATGTATTAGCAGCAGCCTATATGATTATCTGATACCATCTCTTATTTGATGCAGAAATCTTTAGAGAACAACTTTCCTTAGGTTGTTAGATACGACTTATTGACAGAGAACTCTTTTAATATTGTCTCTAATGACTTTAAATTTCATCCTTTAGCCCTGGTTCTTTTGTCTGATGGGACATAGAGGTCAGCTGATGTATCTTTCCAAGATCTTCATATTATGAAATCCTTCCATAGTGGATGACTCATTAGACTCATGCAGGTGACTTATCTGCAAATGCAAATTTCAGTGCCTTTCCCTGTAGCCCACCACCACCCCTAGATGCCAATCCACAGAGCAGGTATGGGGCCCAGGTGATCTGCATGGGCCTGGCTGAGGAACTAGAATTTAGAAACTAGGGGATGTAAGAAATCTGAAAACAATTTTACTGATTAGCAAAGGGACAACATTGTCTAATGTTATAAATGGATTTGACTTGACTAAAGTAGCTTATTTCTTGACTAACTTTGTGAACCCTAATTAAAATGTAACTTTCAACCTAAAATTTTGGGCCAATTTGTTTTTATAACCACATCACTGAGAAGCCCTGAGAAACTAGAAAAAACTGGGTTCCCATTCTGAGGGTTGGTGATTGGCATATACCTCACCACAGCAAGGAACAGTGTGCACTTACCTAGAGTGCCAAAGGGCAAAGTAAAAAAAAAAACTTAACAATTTATTAATTATAAGAAATTTTGGTGCATAAGTTAAATCTGTTTTAGGCTAAGATTAGAAAGATACGAAAATATGCATAACTCATTAGTAATCAAGGAAACACAAATTAACACCCCAAAGAAATACCGTTGCACAAGCCCCAAATTGACAACAAGTAGCTGAAACTCATGTACACTATAGTGGACATGTAAATTGGTTCACCCAACTTGGTAAACAATTGACAATGTCTACTGAATTTGAATGTATCCATGCCTTATGACCTGGCATTTTTACTCTTAATACACTGTATATGCAAGAGAAAAGCACACATGTGTACAAAAAACATGTACACAACATGCACAGTAACCTTTTTAGAAATAGCCAAAAATGGAAAATAATCCAAATATCCATCACAAGAAGAACGGATAAGCTGTGGTTCATATATATGGTCATACATGTGTACTTATATATAAAGAGGTAAACGAAAAATGAACACATTGCAGTTATAAGCAACAACATGGATGACTCTCACAAAAATAATACTGAGAGAGAAAAAAGCTGGACACAAAAATATATAGACTACTTTTTATTTATGTAAAGTTCAAAAGGCAGAACTAACCTATGATTTTAAAAGTCAAAAAGTTATTTTTGAGAAGGGAAGAGACGGTTATAGAGAACATGAGGTAACATCTGAGGTAGTTATAACGTTTATTCTTGACCTGAATGTCGGTCTACGCTGGTGTGTACACCTGGGGATAATTTGTTGAAATGTATACTTGTGATTTTAAACCTTTTTATGCATATTATGCTTCCATAGAAAGTTTTTTTTTTAACTTAATGGCATATAAGCTACAATGAGAATATTTTATAAATTCTAGTTAATTTGCTAAATTGGCTGGTAGTTTTCCTCTTTACAGTATTTTTAAAAGGAATTCATGGTCCATTTTTTATGCTTTAAAGGAAATTCTCCACCCTTTAATGCTTTTAATATATTTTTTGAAGCAGTTGTACGTTATTCCACGCAGTTGATTGGCCTCATGGCCTGAAAATAGAATCCAAATAATATAAAAGAAATGTTTGGGGTAAAATTATGAAATAAACAGATATTAGAATTTACAGTTGAATAATTCTAAATTGCATGCCATTAAGCCATGCCATGCTCTCCTTCCTAAAAAAACACAGAAATCACTGTAAGCTCAGAACTCTTTCTCTACAGATATTCAAATGGAAGACATTTCATTTCCCCAGTTTGCATGCTTAGCACTCTGTGCTAAATTGAAGTTCAGGGACAGGGAGTTGCTCACTATACTCCAGCCCTGCCAGAGTGGCTTCCCAGTGCCTACCCAGAAACATTTTCTGACTCTCTCTCACTATTAAGCTTAAGATGTGGAGCATGTAGAAGTTGCTGAATTATATGTTTGGCTGGGTTGTTTGGGGCATCATTGTTAGCATTTCTAGGGCCCAATCCTTTGAATCTATATTCTCTTCCTCCCTCCCACCTCCCTCTCTCCCTCTTCCTTCCGTCTTTCTTTCTTTTTCTCCTTCTCCCTCTCTCTCTTTGTCTTTAAATCTTCCCTATTTACTCAATTACAACTAAAAGATTCCTGAACAAAGGAGAATGTAGATCTTACTTAATAGGGGAGTTTAGCATCTGATATTTAAACCATCACATAGCATTGGATACTTGTATACTGGAAAGCAAAATAATTCCTTCAAGTGCTCTGTTTTTTCAAGTTTAATCATGTTAGATGCTATATGCAATGCTGGGAAAGAGTTTGAAATATCTGATAGTGCTGCTTACTTCTTTTTTATTCATGGCTTAGGTGCATTTTATTGGTTTTCCTTCAGATGCTGCCTATTTCTAAATTGGAAGATTCAACTGAAGTCCATGTTCTTTGCAATTGTCTCAGTATCTTAAGAGAAACGTGTAATAAGTCATAGGAAGGCTACCTAATTTCCCTCTCATTCTCTTCTCAGCTATAATCCACTCTGAATTAAAAGCATTCATGTAAAACTTGTATAAATATATGCCGTATTTTGATGAGTGTCTTCTCTCTATAGATATGCTCAAATAATTACTACACACTCATATTTAAAGCCTAAGTTATTTATTTAATAAAAGGAATCGTTCATTAGCACTACCCAGTTCAGCAGACACACAGCAAGGTATGAAGAAGAATGCTGTATGAGCGGGATCCTCTGGTATGAAATTGTTCACTTTGATTCAAAGGAGTCATCTCTAAAAAGCTCAGAAATGAAGAAAGAAGTTTAATCATCATGGGAAGAACAGTTTCCTTATCCCAGAGCACTGAAAATGATTACCCCATGCAGGTTACCACTTAAGCATCAAAATTGCTTTGAAACAATTTTTGAAAGTAATCTTTTTATAAGGTAGATCTGCATTTTCTTAAATAAAATATATTGGTATTTTCACGAGTGACTCATCTGTCACTACGACCATCAATCATTTGTGTGAACATACCTTCACAGAAGTTCCATAGCCTTCTGCCTTTTTTCCTATTTCAGCTTTGACTAAGTGAAATGTTACTGGTTATGAAGCAGTAGACAAATCTAAATAAAAAGACTTACTTCCTCCCAAAGGAAAAGAGAGTTAGGAATGTTGGTGGTTGGTTAACACCAAGGTGTGCCACAAAGGGACCATCTTCAATTTTGGGCACATTGACATAGACACAAACACACACACCCCTCTTTCCCTCAACAAAAACAACCATCTTTTTTTCTTCAAATTTTAAGTGTAACTTAATAAATTTTGGAACTGAGAGGAAGGAAAAAAAACTGTTTTAGACCAAAAGGGGATAGGTTAGAAGAGAACATAGGTGACAGGAGGCGTTTTGTTAAAGAGGGTGAACTAGGGAAGGGTTGAACGTAGAAGATGGGGACTGAAGACTGAAGATGAGAGTCTAGTCAGCCTGGCCAATCAGTGTCCAACAGGGACAGTCTGGAATTTAGGGAAATGAAAGCAGGTGGAACAATAGAGTTAATCTAATTATGAACAACATAAGTAATTTAGCTGTGACGATAAAATGGAAGTGGTGGGTGTGTAATTGATTATTTGCCGAGGACATGCATGTTCCTAACTGTATACTGCGAGCTGTGAGAAGAGACCTGAAATACAAGACAGGACACCAGCTCTCAGAGAGCTGACAACCCAACTGAAAGGTTAACACCAGAAGGAAAAAGCAACTAAAATTGATCTGAATAATGTCCACTGTGGCAAGAGCCAACATACGTAACTATCAACACAATCTTCCTTTCTATGGAACACTCCATCTCATCAGTTTTGAACATTTTAGTGACCTGAATGGCATAACAATTGAGATGTTCTGCATATGATAAGAAGGAGCAATAATGAAATGTAATTAATCTGTGCTAAGAAAGTAGAGATTACCATGAAATTATGTAACACTTTATAGTCACAATATAAAAATTGTTATAACCTCTGTAGGGTAATTACACTAAGAACTGCATAGTAGCACAAACACAAACATGCAATCTAAAGGACAGCGATGGATATATAATTACAGAGTATTCATATGATAATTAGGCAGATAGTAACTGGAGAGTAAGTGAATGGCTATTTTCTGCAACAGAAATGGAGTAATTTTCAAGGGAGATTATTATTGCACTCTCTCTTTCTCTCTCTTTTTCTTTTTCCTTTTTAAGCTGCCAGAAATACAAAGCAATACTTTTTCCTTTAATATTTTTAGAGTATCTTAATAGACTGCATAAAAATGTGCATGTATGGGTAAACATACAGGTTTATGAATATGCATGGAGAGCCAGATGCCTATAAAATCTCTAGTCGCATTTAACTTCTTTCCCAAATATTTCTTTCTATTGAAAAGTAATTGCCAAGACCATTTAGCTATTAACCCATATTTGCAACTGGGCTATTCACATCATAATAGTTAGCGAAGTGTGAAATTTATTTGAAGAGAAGAAAACCAAACCGAAATACACCACCCGAATGGGAGCTGAAGATACTCAGTAAGAATAATGGGGAACCTGGAGGGCCTTTAATTGGTGATCCAGAACGGTCATACAGGGGACACTAAATTATACAATCACATATGTGTACATCCATTGTTCTCCTTCACTGAATTTTGACCTGGCCTTTAGAAAATATGTGAATTGGCTTTAAGATTCATAATTTAAGTAAGCATTTGATAATTTAAGACCATACACACATACACACAATAATAAATTAAAAGTAAGATGGGGTTACTTTCATACAGACTAAGTAAATCCACAGCACATACCCCTGGCATTCTACAACTGAGCTCCGGTTTCAGTTCAAGTCACCCTCCACCTTCACTGTTATTTAATCGTGTCTCAGGAGCAGTAGGTTCTATGACTTTTGCTAATATTCTCCCTGTGGGGAGGTTTATGGTTGCTTCCATGTATGTATAAAAGGCAGAAGGATTTCCAGAAGAGCCAACAACAGTATTTTATAAATTTTTGATGAATACTTACACTAGGGTGACATAATAAAAAGAAAGAAAATCATTGGCCAGGATGAGGGACTTGGAGGTTAAATTTAGTCCTTCCTCTAGCTAACAATGTGACCTCATCGGAGTTACCTGACTAATGTCTCCAAGGTGCCCTTGGGCCATCTTTGAAGAGAGGCAGTATTACTAAACAAGCCTAAATTATGTCATGAATCCCTCCTCACCCATCCATCCTCAACAAAAGCCCAGCTACAGCCTGCTTTGAGTAAAATGATGGAAATGATGGTTATGATGATGATAAACACTTGTTCTTAGCTCTCTTCTACATGCCAGACATATGTATTTGTTTTAGTCTCAGCATTATGTGGTATTATCCTCGTTTTACAGGTGATTACACTGAGGTACAGAGAAGTTAAGTAATTTGCCAAAGATCACACAAGAATAAGCAAGAGGGCTGAAATTCAAACCTCAATAAGCCTAACTCTAGAGAATAAGCTCTTATTTTTCTAATTTAATTACATATGTGCTTAGGGAAAAAAAAAAGTCCAGAAAGTAATTTTGAATATCTTTGGTGTTCTTTTTCCCTCGGGGGTATAAAACTGAACAGGGCTCCATCTACATAGATATCTGAGGGTGCAACCATCAGTCAGATATTAACAGACCCTGAAGTAGCAGGAAGGCCCATGAGAGCTTACCTGATGCTCCCATGACCTGCACACTCAGAGCTCAGGAACTCCGTGTGGACTCCTACTTCTCCTCCAAACGTTCGCATTTCACATGCCATCTGCAGCCTCCCACCCTAACCCAAGCTGAGTATATGCCTCTCCAACCACTGATAACTGGTTTGCAGCACTGGACTATCTTCCTTGAAGGGAATACCTAACTATCCACGTGATCGATTCAGTACCAGGCAGGGTTAGCTCTGAGTCCCTCCAGACAAATAAGAAACCAAAATAACAGCCACAAATCACAAAGTAAGATATGCCTGAGTGTCACCATTTTCTGACATCTAATTTAAGATGAGAACACTTAGGTTTTCAGGAAAAGTTTCAAGATTCTTTAAAATGTTAAGAAGAGTGATTGTGGCCTTTCCTTCTATAGAGTCAATTTTTCATCTATCATGGTTTAGGAGGCAAAGAGATAAAGTAACATATAAATTTGCTTAGAATTTTATGATTATTGTCTTCAAAAGATCATAGTAAGAAACAAAAAGAAATGTAAGACATACTAGAATGTATTCTTCACATTCCTCAAATGTTTTAGACATCCTAAGACATTTAAATAATTAAAGTTATTGCACAGTCCTAAATATATCTTCCAATTTCAGAGCTGAGTTTAATAAAGTAAGCAAACACTGAATCCAGGTATGCCAATTAAATATTCACTAGGGAAAAAATGTGTACAAAACTCTGATTAGAGCTGATAAATTTTCATCAGGAAATCATGTCTAAGAAAATTAGCATTTTCTAATTTATTACTAAAAATAGAAGTATATCCCAAATATTTTTATAGAGAAAAATGCAAAATTTAAAAGAATAAAATCTATTCTAAGCAAACCGTGCCATCTCTGAGTATCCAAGTAGAAGGAAAATACAAAATTCAGAATGCCAAGTTTTTAAAACTTTGATTTGAGTGAGACATAATGGATGGGATTTTAAAAGTACCAGCATTTAAATTGTCAACAGACTGCTGTTTCAAAATGCATATTAACAATGATGGTATCAATAATTTTAGCAACAGTCAAAAATGAACTCATAAAACTATAATGGCAATGTTTTTTCAAATATCAGAGAAACCAGTATAAGTTGTTTATAAACAATGTTCTGGGTTGAGTATTCCTCTTATTTTTAAAGCATTCCAAAAAAAGACAAATGAACTTATATATAAAACAGAAACAGACTCACAGACATAGAATGCAGACTTGTGGTTGCCATGGGGGAGGGGAGTGGGAAGGGATAAACTGGGAGTTGGAGATTTGCAGATACTGAATGGTATATATATATATATATATATATATATATATATATATATATATATATAATAGATAAGCAAGTTTATATTGTTAAAAAATTACAGCTATAAAAGATTTTAGAAAGTAACTATAAAGTAGTAGAGAGTCATTTGAGACACTTGTAAGCAAGTTGACTTGCAGATGACAGCTGAATGCGATTTATCAGATGAGGCTAACTAACTCAAAACCAAGGAAGTGAATAAGCATATGGTGGCTTAAAAACAGAATGAAAATGAAACATACGTATATAGGGAGGAACCCTCGCACCATAAACAAACCATTTACCACGTTTACGTCCTAATTTCTTCATCAGGACACTGAGTAGGGCTAAGGTTCAATGAATTGCAGTCTAATAAAATTTATTAATGTCTACTATGTTAACAGTAGACTCTTGTATTAATACTACCCATGCCCTCAGATGAGTACCTCTACTTTGACAGAACCTCAAGGCTAACATGGTTGGGAAAAAAAAAATCAAGATCAAGAAAATATTTTAGTTAATCAATACAAGGAACTATTTTTTAAAGACAATTCAGAGCGCAAAGTAATGACTTATTAATAGAAAGCTAGAAAGAGTTTCATGGAGAAATGAGAGGTGAAGAATGCTTGATAGGAGGTGACCATGGAAAAGATCATCTCAGATGGGGGTTTCTTGTAGAAAGTTACTGTCATCATGTTGTAGCCAGAGTAGAGGGCAGGGAAGTTCTCGCTCACACTGGGAGAAGGGGTTGCCATCCTCGACTAACCCATGCAGTTCCCATATGCATATTTTTTCTTTCTCTCACTTTCTCTTCTCCTTTTCATCCTTTCATCCTTACTTTCTTCTTTCTTCCAAGCTACTCATTTCAAATCTAAATGTTAAAGTAATAATTTCCGATATACTTATGGGTAATGTCCTCCTAGTTCTCCTTCAATGTGTTATCTTGCAAAACACATAATATATGTATCTCTCCATTTCAATATGTCAATATCGATACAGATATACAGAGAGAAGTTTTCACACTGGTGTGATAACAAGAAGAGAAATAGCAGATGATATAGAAGTGGTGACTATTTAATCAGAGTTCACTAAAATATTGAGAAAGTTATCTTAAAAAGGTCATCTGGCAGAGTAATGTGTAGCAAACTATAAAAGATTTCCCCTGGTCAAATGCACAAGTTTCCTTTTAGGTCAGCTGTGCAGAAGTGAAACAGATTATTTATATACAAAATCAGCTTTCTACTTATATAATAATTCAAAGGTTACAGAAAATCATGAATTTTATTGTTAATTAGTAGCACTTAAATGTTAACATGATTAGAAAGAAGTATGCACTGAGTTACTGTAATTAATAAATAAAAATATTTAATCCAACACAGTTTTTATTTAGAAAGATTACTGTTCTTCAAAAACATCCTTGCAAATTGTTTCAACCCTAAGGCAATGAGATTAAGTCATTGCTCTTTTATGTATCCAGTGTACAAAAAGAGATCATAGAAATACATTTTTGATATAGTAACTAGTATGTTTTAGTTTCTATAGCCCCCTGATTCTTTTCTTTATTCAAACAGTATTAGGGTCATAATTTAGCCTGCCTTATTTTTCATCATCTCATTTCTCACTACCTGATGTATGTTTGCATACTATTTATAAATACTAAAGTGTACTAGGAGAACAGACGACTAAATCAAGCCTCAGTGGCTGGCATGTATTAGATGCTCTATTAATATCTGTTGAATTAATGAATGAGCACTGCCCCTTGGAAAGCAGAGCAATTCAGAAAGCAGAGAACAAGAATTATACTGCTGATTTTTTTTGTTAGTTTTAAAACCTTAAAGGCAGTTATAAAGTTATGCAGATATAGAATCAATCAAGATCAGTTTTACGCACTCCTGAAACTAACTGAAGTTTGGCAGGAGTGTACATGTGTGTTCAGATGGGGAGAGGAAGGTGGGAGATAAAGGAGGAAAATCAGATGGAAAGCAAAGATAGATGCCTACAAGTCCCAGTAAAAGGGTCCCTGAATATCTGATGCCTGCATAAAACACACTGAGCTGCTGGATCAGTGACCCAACTACCAGATGCTCCAGACTGCCATGTAAATGGAAGACGGGACCTGCCAAACTCCCAGAAATGGACACTCCATAGAATGAGGTGAAACTTTTCAGCTTCCAATAGGTTTCATTTTGTAGTCATAGCTTTACCTGTTTGAGCAAGTAACTCTATTAAAGAGACTGTTTTCTTTAATGGTCTTATTTATTTACATTCATGTAACTCTATATTTACTCTAAATTCATGGATCATTACAGAAATTATTTTTTAAAAAATCTTGAATCATATGCATGAATGCCCTAAAATTAAGAAATTCATTTTTATTTATTCAAATTACATATTACCTGAATATAACTTACCTAAAATATATATTATGATTCATATTAAATATTATACACGATAGGCACTCAACAATTAAAATTAAAAATAAATATTTGCATTTGATTTTAAAATTTAAAAGAAACTTTTTTATAGATTGTCTGTCTTGAAATTCACAACTCTGAGAAGCAGATGGTTATAATTGTTATCAGTTTTTGCAAATCATGTAACTGAGTTTCACCTGTGATAATGAAAATAATGTGAAAATGCAAAGTTGTAGAATACTATTTGTTAGTCTACAAATTTATACTTTATGTAATTTTAAATAATTCTGGAAGACTATTTTAATTCCATTTCATCACCTCTAAACCCCAATACTTCTTCCTAAAATCTGGATTCCAGCTTGATAGATTCCAGTGAACTTAAAGTGTGTAATCAATGAAGCCCCAGAAACCCACTGAAATTCTATGCAAAAAGATTTATTTGTTTTACTTAGACAAGAGATTCTTAAAAGAATCAGAAGCCTACACTACCTTTCAATTTAAGGAGCACTGAAACCAAGAATTTAAAAATTCTACTTGATTCTAGTTATTCATGATCTGGAAGGTACCACAGAAGTAACCTGAGTTTTTGAGTACTCAGTTAAACAAGGTGCCATTTATTACATGGTCATATCCACACCAGTTCATTTGTTTCTGCTGCTATGTTGATTATTTATATCACTGACGTTCAAGGAAAGTTTTCCCTCACATCATTATAATATAGATTTTTCTGAGTTCTTAACACTAATAAATAAGTGCAAATTACTTCATCAAACTGAAAACTAGATCATATTACTATCATAGATTTAGTCATGAATCTTCAAATGGTAATGCAGGTCTAAAAATTCAAAATTAGCTGCTTGGACTATGGACTGATTTCTCAATTATATTCTGAGCCAAGTGACTTTCTGTTTTTCAGTGCGTCCTATACTTAGGATGTATCTGATTCTTTAGTGGCAATCTCCAATAAGCGGGCTTTCCTAATAATTGTTCATTCCCATATAATTAAGCACCTATATTGTGAGAAATTATTGGCTGTCTCTGGGAGTCCCTTTTTATTTAACTTTGTTCTTTTTAATGTTACTTCATTTGTTAGAAAATAATGGATCTTAATATATATTCATTTATTTAAATCAAACTTTATGATAATTATATTTTTGCATTCATGAGAATGAAACTGAACAATTAAGTTATGAATGCACTGTTTTGATTTAAGTTATCCTCTTCTTTACCTGATGAGTTATATAATCATAGGATAAATTATAAATCTTACTTCCTTCTTTAGGTTTATTGCATTCTGGGACTCAGAAGCTGTAAGTTAAAGATTTGGAGAATTTTTTTTTCTTACCTTGAGAACTGTTGATGGCATATTGACACTTGCCGTTTTTATCAATAATCAAGATAAACACAAAATTGTTTCTATGAGAATATTAATAACCAATTACCAAAAAGGGTTCTGTTTTGCATGAAACAGAATAATAATAGCAGTTTATAGTGATAAAATCTTTAGTAGTTAAACATGAAGGTTATCATATTAACTCTAAGATAGAAATTTTATTTGGTTGTTTTATATTTAAAGCATTTAAAGATTCCTGATTCATGACATTTTTTCTGAACATGTCAGTCGACACTCCAAATCTGATATAAAGCACTTTGTTTTAAAATTACTCTTAAATTTACATTTGCTATAATTATTTAAAAAATAATGTTAGCAGATTTATGTAACTAGAAACAATCTGCTTGGTTTGAGGTAAGACCCAAGTAAACATTTTTTTTTCAATCTGTGTTTTTGTGCATGATTTATGTACTATATTGTTTTCAAATATCCAATTCTGTCTATAGATAATTATTTATTAATCTATTCAGTTTACTTAACACCAAGTACAGCAGAATCACACTCACAGGTGGCTTCTATTCATATAAAATAATAGCTTTTCTTTTCTTTTTTTTGAGGGTTCCCAACCGGGCATGTTTAGTTTATTTCAATATAAATCCCTACATCCTTCTTTGGACAGTTATTAGCCATTATTTGTGTAATAGGTTATCCTCAACATTCAATTTGGCAGTTCTAAGGCTGTTTTTCATAGTCCTTCATATTACTTTGTATATTCGGTCTTCCTTACGTTGGAAAAAGAAGGGTACATACCTGCTGGTAGGGCTAATGTGGTATAAAAGTGGAAAATGAAATCATCTAAGCTCGGCATGATAACAGGTGAGGTACTGTTTCAAGTGTATTGTGAGATTAAAGTTATCTCAAAATGAAGTGAGGCTGGCACAGAGGAAAGTTGCTACTATGATGCCAGCAAAAGTAATTAGCATTCTTTATTTTTTTAGTTATACCTACTGAAATTATGAAATGTAATTAGTAAAAGTTAATTATTAAAACATAATTATATTAAAACTATAAGTTACATGACACTGAAATAAAAGTTTATATATAATTAACTTTATAAACACATTGGAATTTGAAACGTAATTGTACACAGTAGTATAAAGTATGCTTCTAAATGGTATGGAATAAAGTCCATTTTTCATCTCTGACTAATCATTTTTTTTGATTATATACATAAGCCATTTGTGCACAAGGCTCAGGAATCTCTGCCTTTGCTGCAGCTACACAGCACAGCTTGGCACGGGGCAAAACCCTGTGAACATGGCCAGGCGTCGGGCAGACCACCTGGCCCCTGATCAAGAGGCCCACTGGTGCCCTGGAGCCCTTCACATTAAGGACTGCTTTTGTTTTTTCAACTGAAACAAACAAAAGAAAGTCTAGAGGGCCAGATCCTAAAGCTTTGTTCTTTCTGGGATTAAAAAGCCAAGAATGCAGATAAATCTTGGCTTTGTCTGGCTTTTAATCTGAAAAGATATATTATCTGGTTTTTTTATTCACCAAAATAGGGCAAGTGTTTTCAAAAGAACTTTTATACTGATGTATTCCTAGTGCCTAGAACAAAAAATGATAACCATAAGTGTTCTATAATATGTATCAATAGAAAAAACAAATTTTAATGATCAGAATAGGTACTTTGACTCACATATGACATACTATCTTCTTAGATTTACCTCAGTTTCCAATAAATTACTTTTCACTTAAGCACATTTCCCTGAAACTATTCCTTCATTATTTTTTATATTTCCTTTAAATAAAGATACATTATAAAAATCTATGTAAAAAATTTTTTTAATCTTTTTTCAGTATTTCTAGTTTTATTACTGTATCAAAATTATCTTCAACAATATTTTTATAATTGACAATTCTTTCTAAGATATTTAGAGTAAAAAAGTTAGTGTTATTACATTATCTAACCCTTAGCTCACTATTCTCTATCCTGGTCACATGAAAAAGAAATGTATTTATTTTCCTTCACACACACTAATTTAAACCTAATTCTATTTTTTTCAACTGTATTTTTCAATCTTAAAACAAAAGCACAAAGTTTGGATAGAGTGTAAATGCTAATGAGCTGGTAAGTAAAGCTGGCCCAGAACCCTGGTTCTGCCTTTTCAGCGGAATCTTGTCAGAGAACAAGAAAAACAAAAACAAAAATCAAAAAAACTGGGCTTAGCAGGCTGGAAACAGAATCCTTCTCCTCGGTTTACACTCACTCACAGACCAAATCCAGGCAGTGAGTTAACTCCCAAGATTGATGGGTATGCAAGACGCCATGGCCTGTTTCATATTCTAGCAGGGGAGAGTCAGGAATATGAATGATGATCATACAGAGGGAAAGCGCTGAAGAGAAGTGCTGAAGGTCCTGGAGCAAAGGGAAGTTAAGAGGACAAAGTGGGGGACCTAGACTGGACAGACACTCAGGATACCGTGTGTAAAGAAAAAGGTATGATCAATTCAGGGGGTACACTTTGGAGATAATGAACTAGGTTCCAAGGTTGGAAGAAATGGTACATAAGGGAATGTGTTATAAAAACCCAGGCAAAAGATAAGGGCCAGAATGAAGGCAATGCCGATCTTCTCACCAAGAGAAAAGAACTGGGAACGCTTTGACACTCTAGGTGGGAATGTTCCAAGAATCTGCAAATAGCTAGTCTTACTGGGTAATGTCACTTTTAAGTCACGGTCCTTTCTTGGAGTTCAAGAGTTGGTTCTAGTTGACCTTCAAATGAAAGGAGGCAACTGAAAGATTCTATTCTATTTTCCTGGTCTTTATTAAAGTCCTTTGGTTTCTTCTGCTTGGGCTGGCCATAGTCTTAATCAACTCAAGATTAAAATAATATTAACACCTCTTTTCAATGGAGGAGAAACTTGAAAAGACCAGGTTGAGACTTTGTACCACCTGAGCTTTGAATGTTCTCATAGTGAGTCTAAAAAGATGGGGCTAGAATGGGCAGGATGTTAATGACAGGAAAATATATCAGGAGAAGCACTTTGGAGTCAGACCCACAAGGCTGCAAATTAACGACACTGTCCACAGACTTATTTTGCTGCCAAAGAACAGCATCAACATACTGCAGGAATGTCTGTTGATATCTTGATCAACAACTCCTGGGGTCCAATTCTGACTATAATATGACTATTCTGGGACCCTGAGCAAGTTACTTAACCTGTGCCTAAGGATTAAATTGGTTAATTTTAATAAGTGCTTTGCTGTAAAAGGTGAGAAGTGCTCTGACTGCTAATAGTGATTGATAATAAAACTATAATGCAGCCTTTTATAATGCATCAGGTGTGATTCTATTAAGTTGCCAATTAAAATAGAAGCTAACTGAATTTATTCTTTTTAAGAACACAAATCATTACAATGATGGGCACAGTATTTTTTTTTAACTTAGTTCAAGAAAAAAAAAATCAAGTATGGTGATGCCTCAAATTAAACAACAACAACAACAAAAAGACATGATCCATGAGGATGGACCAACTGGGAACTGAGAAGCAGCTCCACACAGAAATACCAGGTGGTCATACCCTGATGAAATGTAGCTTTTGTGCAATAAACTGATTATTCTTTTACTACCTTGTCTCCAAATTGCTTTCATTTACTTATCTATGATTATGCATTTGCTCATTTGTTTATCTAACAAATGTCATGGTTGGGTGTGGTCTCAAAGAGGTCATCCCAGACAAGCAGAAGGAATGCACACAACTAAATACTCAGTAAAAGTGAATAGAGCCAAAAAGAGACAAAGAAGCAGTGACTTGAAAATTTAGAAGAGAGAGATTAATTCAAACTGAGGGCGGTTGTGAACAACTTCAAAAAGGAAATGATGTTTAAATTGAACAGAGGCAGATAGACAGCATTTGGCATTGAGAGATGAGAGTGAGGAGAAATCTGGAGAAAGTGCATTTCAAAGGAAGAGAATAGCATGAGAAAATTACAATGCCAAGGAAGCCGATATATGGGGAAGCATGATCAGTGTGGTTGTATCTGAATAAAAGAGAGTCTGCAAAAATAGTTCGGAGACTAAGTAGGGTTTGTATTATGCAGGATCATAGTTGGCATTGTCCCTGATTTGTCTGGACATCATTCAGGGTGGTGAGAATGGTGGAGCTAAAAGATAAAAAAAAAAACAACAAAAAACCATAAATTAGCGGATGGGGGTTGTGTTAGAATACCATGCTACGTTGAGAGGCAGGAGTAGAGAGAGAGATGAGGATATGAGCAACATCTGAGGGGGATACGTGCATATAATGGATGGTATTTGCCAGATAAACTCTGCTGGCCTGTGATGCATATCGTTTAAGAGATACATTGGGTGAATGATGTGAAATGGGCAATGGAGTAGAACAGTGGCATCTCTACATGTCAAGAAGAGGCTGGCCTAATATGAGGAGAATGTCCACACAGGAAAGGAAACACCAATTTAAAACTGAATCCCTTTGCTGCAGAAGTGGCCTCCTGCTGTAATATCAGAGGCAAACTATTTAATATTGTTTCTGATTCTCAAATAAGTCAGTACCTATAGCTTGAGTCCATGTTGTTCCATCTGCTTCCTACATTGATCAGAGACCCTGGTCACTCTCTGTGAGGTCCTCAATGATACCATATAATCTGGGAACCAGAGTGTTAAGTAACTCCTAGGCTGTGGATCCTGGAGTGGGACTGTATGAGCTTGAATCCTGGCTCTCGATTAGTAACTGTGTGATCTTCAGGAGGCTATTTATGCCTTCCTAGTAGTCTCCTCTGTATAATGAGAATAAAAATGATAGCTACTTTATTCAAAGGATTAAACAGATTAATAGTTAATGAAAAAAAGAAGTAATTATAAGAGTGCCTAGATGTAGAAAGATCTCAGTAAATGTGATTGAGACAGAAAACCTGTTTTTTTTTTTTTTTAATGGATTAAACATACAACTGTGGCTGCTGTTCTGACAATAAATACAGAAGGGTGCAGAGAGGAATTACGAAGATCAGTTAGTAACAATCCAGGTAACAGATGCTAGCAGCTTCCGAAGGGTAGTGAGAAGAGACGTGGTGAGAAGTGTCCAGATTCCGGTGTTTTAAAGGTAAGTGTGAGAATAAAGGTGGGGTGTGAAATTGAGGGAGCAAAAATAACTTCAAGATTTTTGGACCTGAACAATGAATATTTCCCTTTACAGACATAGGGAAAACTATGGTAGACAAATTTTTGGATGAGAAGATCAGATTAATTTAAAGACAAGTGAAGGAGTCAAATACACATTTGGGTATAAACATCTGGAATTCAGGAGACAGGTTCAGCTGGAAATATAAAATTGGAATCATTCATATTTGAATGGCAGTAAAAGCCATGCAATTAGTTGAAATCATCTAGAAAGTGGGCTTCATTCTCAGTCATATATGTGAAGAATCTGGAAAACTTTAAATGAAATGAATGCCCTATTTCAGGCAAACAGAATCAAAATCTTTGGAGTTAATGTTTAGTAAACTGTATTTCGTAAAAGCTGTTAAGGTCATTCTAATGTGCTGAGTTATACAGAAAAGAAGTGAGTGTTTTAGAGAAGTGAGCAGTGAGAGCCATGGATCAGGTGCTCTCATCCTTGGGTCCCATGCAGGGGAGGTGAGCCCCCTTGGCCGGTTGGAGAACCACTGGGACTTACAGGCTGTGGGAAGCATGGGCTCTGCTAGTGAGGAGTTTGTGCATGCTGGCTTGCCCCCAAGGCAGAGCGGAAAGGGCAGACTGAAACCTCTGTGTGCACCCAGCCCAAGCTGAGCAAACGCTCCAGCACCGCTAACTGCATGTCACAGTGTGGCACTGAATCTGGGGCTGTTACAATGGGGGAAAATTCTCAACCATGGGACACAGTGGCCACAGGTCCCAGGCAGAGTCTGGGTCGGGCAGCAGTGGCCACTATTGGCACTTACTCAAGCAGTGCTTCAGAAGCTGCCCAGATCTCTGACAGTGGCTACTGTGTCCCATGTCCACAGTCCACACCCCATATACACGGAGAGTCCACATGGGCCTCACCCGCTCTGCAGTGCAATTCCACAGCAGGGCAGGGGGGATGGAGGATATGGGGAGTGACTGGCTGTGAAGGACAAAGAGGACTTGGACCCAAGGCTGCATCTGAGCAGAAAGAATGAAACAATTGCTGATGCCTGCACAAGCAGCGTGTCAGAGACAGCTCGGACCTCTGTATGTGGCTGAAATGGGCTGAAGGCCCACATGGGACACTCTTGCTTTGATGTTCCTCCCCTCTGGGGCTAGAGTCCTGGTGCTGGAAGAGGGGAAAGAGCACACTTAAAACTGAGGCAGCTCGAGGACGACCCTCATGGCTTTTGCTTCAGGAACTTGGGGTCAGACTCCACCCCTGATAGGGCAGATATGTCCACTGAGCAGAAGGAAAGTTACACCTCACACCAGGCTCCAGGTGAAGCCCCTCTGTCTCCAGCCCTGCCCCTTATCGAGGTAACCGCTGCCAGCACACTCTGAGGAAAGACATGACTTGCATAAAGGACAAATCCAGCTCTCCCACCAAAGGCACTGGGCACACACAATCTGTATAAGAACATTCCCACGTAAGAACACCCTCAAGACTGCAATGGGTAATTGTTTCACATACTTCACAGAGACAGAGAAAGTTAAGCAAAGTGAAAAGGGAGAGGAATTACTCTCAATTGAAAGAGCAAGAGAAAAACCCCTGAAAAAATAATGAAATGGAAACAATTTATCAGATAAATAATGCAAAGCATTGGTAATAAGAATGTTAAGTGAATAGGAAAAATAATAGATGAACACAGTGAAAATTTTAACAAGGAATACGAAAATATAAAAAAGACCCAGTCACAAATAAAGAATTCAATAACTGAAGTAAAAACACAGTAGGAGGAATGAATAGCAGACTACGTGATAGAAAAGAATGCATAAGTGATCTGGAAGATGGAATACTAGACACCTAATCAAGATGGTAAAAGAAAAACAAATTTAAAAAAAAAGAAAACAGTTTAAGAGTCTCTGTGGTAAGTTCAATGTACCAACAATTGCATTATAGGAGTCCCAGATGGACAAAAGAAAGAGAGAAGCATATCAAAAGTGTATTTGAAGAAATTATGGCTGAAAACTTCTGAAACCTGAAGAAGAAAATTTAGGTATAAGAAGCACAGCAGGTCCCAAATAAGATGAACTCAAACAGATCTACCCCAAGACATATCGTAATTAAACAGCAAAAATAAAGCTAAAGAGAGACGTGTAAAGACAGCAAGAGAAAAAGTTACATACCCGGAAATCCCCATAATGCCATCAGGAGGGCAATAATAAAGATCAGAGAGTAAATAAATAAAAGAGAGACCGAAAAAAAAAAAAACCCCAATGGAAAAGTCAGTGAAATCAAGGGCTGGTTTTTTGACAAAGATAAACAAAATTGATAAACCTTTAGCTAGGCTCACCAAGAAGAAAAGAGAGCGGACTCAAATAAAATCAGAAATGAAAGAGGAGAAATAACAATTGATAGCAAAGAGATACAAAACGTCATAAGAGAATACAACAAAGTTATATGCCAACAAATTGGATACTGTAGAAGAAATGGTCAGTTTTCTAGAAATATACCACCTGCCAAGACTTAGTCAAGAAGAAAAAATAATTTGAACAGAATGATCACTAGTAGTAAATTTAATAACAACAACAACAATAATTTTAAAAATTATTTTTAAATAACAAAATCTAGGACCAAATGGTTTCACAGGGAAATTCTACCAAAAATACAAGGAATAGCTAATATATATATTCCTCAAACTATTCCAAAACACTGAGGAGGACAAAACAATTCTAAATTCATTCCAGGCTACCATTACCCTGATACCAAAACCAGACAAAGACACTAGAAAAAAAAGAACAGAACAGAACAATACCTTTGATGAATATAGAGGCAAAAATCAACAAAATATTTGCAAGCTGAATATGGCAATATATAAAAAGGATCATATAACATGATCGAGTTGAATTTATTCCAGGGATGCAAGAATGGTTCAATATTTGCAAGTCAATTAATTTAATAGGATAATGAAGAATAAAAACTACATAATCATCTCAATTGACACAGAAAAAGCTTTTGACAAAATTCAACATTCATTCATGTTAAAACTCAATCAAAGTGGTAAGAGAGGGAACATATGTCAACACAGTAAAGGCCACTTATGAAAAACCCACAGTGAACATCATAATCAATGGTGAAACGCTAAAAGTCTTTCCTTCAAATTCAGGAGCAAAAAGGATGCCCACTTTCATGACTTCTATTTAACACAGAAGTGCTAACCATAGCAAACAGATAAGAAAAAGGAATAAAAGTTATGCAAATTGGAAGAGAAGAATTAAAACTGTCACTATTTGTAGGTGACATGATACTCTACATAAAGAACCTTAAAGTCTCCACACAAAAACTATTAGAACTAATAAATGATTTCAGCAAGGTAGCAGGACACAAGATTAATATACAGAAATCTGTTACTTTTCTATACGCTAATAATGAAATATCAGAAAGAGAAAACAAACAAACAGAATTCCATTTAAAATCACCTCAAAAAGAATAAAATACCCAAGAATAAACATAACCAAGGGGGTTAAAGAGGTACACTCTGAAAATTATAAAATATTGATGCAGGAAATTAAACATGATACAAAGAAATGGAAATATATTCAACTCTTGGACTGGTAGAAATAATATTGTTAAAATGGCCATTATTCTTAAAGCAACTTACAGATTTAATGCAATCCCTATCAAAATACCCATGACATTTTTCACAGAACTACAACTAATAATCCTAACATTTACAGGGGACCACAAAAGATCCCAAATTGTCAAAGCAATCCAGAGGGGGGGAAAAAAGCAAAGCTGGAAGTATAACCCTCCTAGACTTCAGACTACCCTACAAAT
Organism: Camelus dromedarius; assembly: GCF_036321535.1. Lineage (NCBI taxonomy): Eukaryota > Metazoa > Chordata > Mammalia > Artiodactyla > Camelidae > Camelus > Camelus dromedarius. The sequence continues at coordinate 21,995,188 of NC_087439.1, forward strand.
TACAGTAATCAAAACAGTATAGTATTGGCACAAAAACAGATACATAGATCAATGAAAAGAATTGAGAGCCCAGAAATGATCCTATACACCTACAGTCAATTAACCTATGACACAGGAGGCAAGAATATACAATGAAGAAAAGACAGTTGTTGCTGAGAAAGCTGGATAGTCATATACAAAAAAATGAAATTAGAACATTATCTCATACCATATATAAAAATAAACTCAAAATAGTTTATAAAGATCAAAATGTAAGACCTGAAACCATCAAACTCCTAGAAGAGAACATAGACAGAATACTCTTGGACATAAATCATAACAATTTTTTTTTGGATCTGTCTCTGAAGGCAAAAGGAAAAGAAAAAAAAGCAAAAATAAACAAATGGGACCTAGTTAAACTTAAAATATTTTGCACACAAAGGAAATCATTGACAAAATAAAAAGACAATCCACTGAATGGGAGAAAATACTTGCAAACGATGTGAGCAGCAAGGTATTAATATACAAAATATATAAACAGCACATACAACTCTGTATCAAAAAGAAAAAAAATCCAATTGAGAAAAGGGCAGAAGACCTGAAAAAACATTTTCCCAAAAAAGACATGGATGGTTTACATGAAAAGACTTTGGACATTGCTAATTATTAGAGAAATGCAAATCAAAACAAGGAGATATCACCTCACACCTGATAGAATGGCTATCAGCAAAGTCTACAAGTAACAAAAGTTGGAAAGGACGTGGAGAAAAGGCAACAATTGTACGCTGTTGGTGGGAATGTAAATTGGTGCAGTCACTATGGAAAACAGTATGGAGGTTCCTCCAAAAACTAAAAATAGTACTACCATATGATCCAAGAATTCTACTCCTGGATATATATCAAAAAAGAAAAAGAAAACTAAAACTCTAATTTGAAAAGAAATACGCACCACAAAGTTCATAACAGTATTACTGAAAATAGTCAAGATATGGAAGTAATCCAAGTGTCCATCAACAGAAGAATGGAGAAATAAAATATATATACACAGTGGAATATTACTTAGATGTGAAAAATAATGAAATTCTACTATGTGCAGCAATGTGGACAGACCTAGAGAATATTATGCTCAGTGAAATAGGTCAGAGAAAGACATATATCATATGATATTACTTATACTGAATTACTAATATTACTAATCTGAAAAATAAAACAAATAAATGTTTACAACATAACAAACATAGAAAACAAACTAGAGGTTACCTGTGGGGTATAAGATTAAGACATAAAAACTATTATGTATGAAATAGATAAGCACAAGAATACATTACATAGTACAGGGAATTATAACTATTATTTTGTAATAACTTTTAATGGCTTATAATCTACAAAATACTGAGTCATTATGCTATATACCTGAAACTAATATAATATTGTTAATCAACTATACCTCAAAAAAAAATGAGCAGTGAAACAAAGTTGTAGCTAAAAAGGGATGCAAGCACAAATAAAAGTTTTTTTTTTTTAAGAAAGGACCATACAGAGAAGAAAATATTGATAAAGCAGAAGAAAGAGGGAACAATTGTATGAGACGTGTCCATGAGTGGCTAAGAGGGATCTAATGCAGGAGTGGATAGTATAGCTTTAGACGTAGCATGGGTCCCTAGCCATAAGAAGGAAGACAGAGGTTGTGGTGTAGGACAAAAGAATTTGAGGGATCTGGTGGTGGGCGCTTATGGCAGTTCTCTTTGAACAACTTCTTATTTTTATCAATGAAATAGGAAGCACGTTCCTCAGCTGAGAATAAAGCTGGGGTGCAGTTAGTGGAGGTCTGAGGGAAAAGGAGAAGATCTGACATCGACATCCAGGAGGGTCAGTGGATTAATGAAGTACAGTAGAAACCCTAGCAAGTGCCCATTTGAGATTAGTGACAAAAACTGAGGTGAGACCAGTCCATAAGATTATGTATTTTTTTCCCATTGCATTCATCAACGGCATGCCAGGTCGGGACAGATGAAGAACTGGATTCAACCACAATTATGGTTTTCTAGAAAAGTACAAGAGAGGGGGAGACGGAGCAAGACTGTTAAGGGTGTATACAAGGGAATGATTTTTAATGATGGACCATGGAATCTCAGCTGGGAAAGGAAGAAAGAGAATCTTTAAAATAATAGATGGATGCGACGAATAGTTAGAGTTGAGGAAAGGTGAACCTGAAAAATAGGGGTAACTGAAATTGAGACAATGGACAGACTGAAGATATAGGTGATAAGATTACTTAATGCATGCGTCACAGCACATGGTCAGACTGTCTCGGGGAGGTGATTCACTTACAGTGCTGACATCTGTCTCCAGTATGTTCAGGCTGGCAGTGGCAGGAAGGCTGATTCCCAGCGGTAACACTGCAGGTCCCTCCATTTTGACAAAAATCCTCACAGACTGTCTTACCACAGTTTGGTCCAGTGAACCCCAGTGCACAGCTGCAGGTGGGTCTCCCTATTGGGAAAAAAATGTAATAAAAAGGAAATTAGTTGACAAAAACTGTCTATTTACATGGAATCCACACTAGGTAAGAATCAGGAAGTCAGGATTCTGGGCAAAGTTTGTCCACTACTTCATCTGTGACTTTATGTGGTAACATAACCTCTTTGGGTCTCAGTTTCCCCGGGTTCCCAGTGAAGCCTAGATTAGAAGGTAACTCAGGTTCACATTGGGTAAAATAATCAGAGCTCATTTAAGAATAATTATACGTGCATACGTGTATTTTAAGCTTTAAAGCGCTTGTGCTATTCTTTGAACTTCTCTTTTCATGTCCATTTTGCTTTTTCAGTTATTTTTGTTCTACTCATGTGGTAATGCAGATTACCAGATTGTGTTGGCCATTATAATATAAAATACAGACAATCATATTCCTCAGTGTGCAGTCATCATGTACCAGCCACCGCTGTATCTACATAAAGTGTGAGCTTAGGCTTACTATAAATGAGTGTTTTAACAAGTTTAACATGGCTGTGCCATCTACAATAAGATTTCTGAATATTAGTTGTTTGATTTGATTTAAATACACATACTGCATTTAGTATATAAGCACTTACTGAGTCCTATTCTATGTCATTTTTATATTTTTATTCATGGTAAAGGACTGTCACTTGTAGTCTACTAAGATGACTTAAGAAATCTAATGTTAACAGCACACAGTAGCTAATCTGATAGAACTGCAGATATTTCACTTTATTTGTTCTGTGGGAGTTAACGTCACAATGAAAGATAAACAATCCTTTAAGGTGTTTTGAACATAACATGGTTAACTGTTACATCAAGAATGAGTCTCTCTAGCTGCTTCGACTGTCAAGGACTGAGTAGAAAACAGAGTATAGAACTAGCTGTGCAGGACAGGTGAAGGAAAGCAGAACAAAATGAATGGCTATCATTTGTAATGGGGAAAGAATGAAGCTTACAGGTTGTACAAATATAAACTAATAACATGAAAGAGAGAAAGAAAGAAATTCAGAAAGAAAGAAAGAAATTAAGATCTCAATTAACTAGGACTCAGAAAATGTCACTCAGTTGACTAGTATCAGAGAATATCTAACCATCTCTCTTACCATTAGACATGCTGCATAATAAGAATGGTCAGAAAAATGCATGACTGTAAGGCTTAAGACCTGAAAAGTGAAAGTGATAAAAGTTTTTATTTTGGTTGCCAAAGATACCATACTTGGTATTGAAGGACAAATATATATATATATATATGTATATATATATAAAAGCATTCTTAAGTGAATAAAGTGTCTCCAAATAAAATCCACCTGCATCCACCTGCATTTCCAAGAAAATGAATAAACTGAAGTTCCACAATTTTATTTATTTTACTCTGAAAGGACTCTGCACACTTAAAAATGCTAGAAGCTGTCGTTTGTCAGTGAAGAAAGCTATATACCCTTTCATAGTGAGCAGCATTACTTTAAAACGTATTTATAAATGTTTTTAGTTTGGTGGCAGATAAATTTCTGTTAATAGGTGTAGAAACAAGGTAAATTCTATATACCTTAAAAGCTGAGTAACTTCATATTTTTTTACTGTCAGAAAATGGCTTTAAAGCTTTCAGCCAAGAATTTGTTTATAAAGGTAGTGAATTTTCCAGTTGCTGCTTGCATATAGAGAAAATATCTTCATTGGAACAACAGTGAGTGAAAAGTAAAAGACACAGAGAAGAGAATAGTGGTAGAAGACGAAGAGGATAAATAATTGTTGGACTATAGTCACTAAGGAAAACGAAAGCCCTGAATAAAAGAAGTAAAATCCCTGCATCAACAAGAACCAGTGAATGACTTACAGAGAAATAGAACGTATAAACAGGAACACAAATGAACAAGAGCTTAATGTGAAACAAACAGTGCAGAAACTATAGGAGAAATTAAAATGCATTAGAACAATCAGAAAAAGTGCCAGACAAAGGCAGGATTTAGACACTGTAGATTTATGTTTTTCTACTTACTGTACTTTGTAGGTGTTTTTTTTTTTTTTGAACTAGGAGCAAAAAAAGTAAAATGATAAAAATTTGAAAGGAACAAATCCAATCTGCTAAGGCACTTGAAAATCTCTCTGTCCCAGTCACTTGGAGAAATGACACGGTGCTTTCATCACATCCACAGCTGTTTGGAAACTAGGGCAGAGTGACCAGTTTGTCCCCCAGCTAGCATATGCCTCGCATCATTTAGATTCCAGCTGAATTATTTTCAAAAAGCTCCTCTTTCTCTTCCTTTAAAGAGAAGATTCACTTTTGACAAGTAGAAATCTTCATATTCAGGGGAATATCATCTGACTTGAAATCGTGTGGTGATACAGCAGATCTTTTGTTTGCCGAAGGGAAATGAACCATCTGTTGCAGAATTTTATAATGGGCTCCATATAATATTTTCAAGAATATCTCTGGGTGCACCCTAACAAGTTGCTTTGGATTGATTTTAGAAAGATTGTTTTTTAGGTAGCTGAATTTGATTTTGACATCTGAAAAGGAAACGGCATTGTTACACTAAGGTACAGATTTGTAGCAGTGATGCATTCAGGGATCTGGGGAGTTGACAGCCAACAAGGGTAGCTCAATCAGAAAGAGGATCAGTTGACCTGAGGAAGGAGGAGGAGGAAGAGTTTGCAGGCTCTAATCAGTCTAGTTTCTATGGCATTTTAAGCTCAAACTTTAACAGTGTAGGTTGTCAGACTGCTTGGATTCATAGACTTTCTGTGCCAGTTACTAATGTGGGACTATGGGCAAACATTACCTCTGTTGATTTCCTTGTGTGCAAAACTGGGGATAATAATAGTACCTACTTTATGAGGTTGTTGTGTAGAATCACACAGAGCAAATGAGAAACATTTCTAACTATACCAACCACAGAGAAAGCACTCAGTTACATTTTAGATCTGAGTAGTATTGTTATTCCTACTGAGATCCCCCACTTATAGGTATGAGTTACTCTGTGACTGTATCTGCAAAAAATCATTCTGAAAATTTTCTTAAGTTACATATTTTCTCTCCATTATTTATTTAATATACTGTTAAATTTGAATTTGTTCATATGGCAGTGACGGGCTAGAACAGAAATTCCCCATCAACTATATCTCAAACTTCAACATTTTCAAACTTCGAATGACGGATCCTTTTTCCTTCTTTATCTTCTCAACATGCTTAATCCTACCCGTTAAAAAGAAAGAACATACACACAACACAGAAAATAGAAACCTAATATTTGTCACATCTTTCTACTTGTATAATGTCAAATTTTGGTATATTCTTGAGCTTTTTTTGAAAGAATTCTACTCTCAACTGCTTCCAACTCCATCAATATATGACTAAGAAAAATCTTCAATCATAAAGTCACATTCCAATCCTTCACTGGGTGAAGTTTTTATTTTTTAATATACAAAATAATATGTCTTAACCTGTTACTTCTCTTTCTTCACTCTAAAGAGAGGCCAGATCTTTCAATATGCGAGCATCGGTCACACAAATTAATTCGGATTCCCTGATCTTAGAAGAAAGGATTAGGGATGGAGAAATTAATATGTGGTGTTGTCTTTACTGTATATTTACATATTCTTCCAAAATTTACCTCTAATCGCTTAATCCCTAAATCCACTGATTTCTTTGCAAACATCCTCCCCAAATTTTCTCCATAATTTTACATTTATTAACATCTACACTTGAAAATTCTATTTTCCACTTGGATTCTGAGACACTAGCATTGTTGATGTCTCTCTCTCTTTTTTTTTTTTTTTTGGCTGCTCTTTCATAATTGCCTTTATATTCTCTTTCTGTCTAGTAAAAAATGTTTGTCCAAACTCCTTTCAGGTGATATCTCATTTCATGACTTCAGTAATTATGTCTCTATCTGAATGCCTCCATCTGGATTTTCTGACTCTGGGCTCATTGTCCTTTGTAAACATCAGTTCATTCTCACCCTCTCATATGTCCCTGTGTGGATATCTCTGGATGTTCATTAGGGTCACCAACTCCTCCCATGACTCCCCAAGAGGAAAAATGCCCTGTCGTAAACATTGTTCTCAGTGGCATACATGATTTCACTGGACTGAAGGCTCTCACAGTGCTAGGTCCACTCCAGATTCAGTTCCACGTTGTATGTTAGCAAAGTGCCTTGCTAGATGTAAGAATATAATAAATGGAGGTTCATGTCGTTACATTGCATCTGTTTACAAATAGAAGCTTATATCTTCTAAATGTTGCATCAAATTTTCATGCAATAAAAATTAATAATAAACTCTTGAAATTTAACTAGATAACCAGTAATATCTGATGTCAGATCTAGTGAAGATGTAACTATAATCATTAACCATCTATAATCAATGATAAATATTATTAAGGAATAGTCACAACTAAAGAAAGCTCATAAGGAAAAATAAAAATGCTTTGGTATCTCTTAGAGTTCTTTAAATTTCACTGTTCGTGCACGGTCCTTAACATACCAAAAGTCACAGTCTCAGTAAAAGTGGTTAATTCTAAAATACCTCATAAAATATTTAATAGGAATTAAATAAACTTGGTACAAAGTTAAGTTACTTATTTTTGTATCAGGCAGGCCTAAGAAAGAAATCTTGTTAGAAATTTATTAATTGTGTGGCTTTGGAAAACTTAGATTTCCTCAATGGATCTCATTCTGCATCTCATTTTATAAAATGGTGACAGCAATGCCTAACGTGTATTGATTGGTAAAACACTTGGCACAATGCCTGCCACACAGCAAGTACTCAGTAATTGGTAGATTCATTAGTAATAGTAGCATTGGTACTATTATTACTATTAGTATTGTTATCAAACAACTGATCAATTTAGTTTATTATTTAACCTTTGACAGAGTACATACGCCTTTGATAAGATACTCCATATGGAATCCTGATGCACATTTTTCAATATTCATTCTTCTGAACATACCTTGCCTACAGATAATCCATATATATCAGTTCAAAATAGTATATTTTAATATATATAATAATAAAATCTTTTCTATTATATAGATAAGTATATGAATATCACAAAGATTTATCATTGGTCCTTGTTAAATGAGCACTGAATTTTTATGACATGGTTGCAATTTACATTTAGATAAATAAACTTTTAACTTTATATTACCTTTAGTTATACAATTACAGCAATTTCTCTGATACGGGCAGACAGTACTGATGATTTTCAGTGATACTAGATAATGTCTTAGAGAACTGACTGACATAATCTAGGTTCGCAGATTCTAGTTTTCTTAATCACGCTATCTCACATCTGAAAAATACTGTGTTTGAAACTAAATAAAATATTTAAGAAATTTACCAGAATTCTTGGCATTTGAATTAAGAGTTCAATTATAGCAGTCACCATAATAAAGATGACAATAATTATGCTTGTAAAATATTCAAAATAGTATAATTATGGCGTATATACTCAATATAGCAATCACTACCTACTTGCTAATAATTTTAGAGTATAGCTTGTTTGGTAGCTTTTAGTCAAGTAATACATCAATGAATATGCTTTCTCAAAAGCATATATTTTCATTTAAATATTATTAAGGTGTATGTAGTTGGCATTTTTCAATAAACAATGTAATACTGTAAGTGTGTCTTTAAAAGCTAGATTTACTTAATAAACAGTTTTTAAGCTGATTATAAAAATGTTACTCATAAGAATGACTTAATCAATATTGTATGATTTTAGAAGGTAAAATAACCTCTCTGCTCAACATCAGACAAATAAATTCTAACCCTTTTTTCCTATACAAACACAATATTTGAAAACGTGTGGTTGATTGCTATGAACCAATGCTAGCAAAAGTAATTACATGTGAATTCCTTATGAGAACATGACTATGCTTATTATTTCTGAGAGGTAGATATCTGTTACTGAACATCATTGGTTGGTTCTCTTTTTAAGCAATTTATTTGAATTCATACTCATTTGCCTACGTGAACCATGCTGCTTCCCCTGTTAACTTGGTCTTGTGCTCGTAAATTTTATCCCTGGTTATAACGTTTTATACCTAACTAGCCTTCTGCGTACAGTCATTGTTTAGCTCAATATTCTGATACGTGTATTGAGTCTAAGTAATAGAAACATTTAATTGACATTCAAAATGCAGAACATATTTACACACATTTACATTAATGTTCTCTGAAAATACTATCTAAAAGTTACAAACCTTTTACTCACAACATCTTCACTGTTTGGACAAAAGCCACACTCTTGCTTCCTTATACAGAAGTAAATAAGCTGAGAGACAAGTCAGCACAGCATCCTTCAGTTACTGGATTACAATCAGAAAGCCTGCCTCCTGCCCTCTCACCCTCAAGACTACTCTCCTTGGTGAAATCTGCACTTCTCACTTAGATTCAAGTAATAGAAGTTTTGAATGCTTTAAAGAAAAATTGCTAGTCTTTTTGATAAAGAGATTTGACATTTTACTTTTCCACTTAAGATAATGTTTTCCGAGACCGAAAGTGAGTGCTCATTTACACATCATTTTAGCAAGTTGACTATAGCTGTCGGGTTGTCTTAAGTATCACAAGTATTACAGAGAACTATTCAGCAAAGCCTCCCAGGTACTACTTAATATATTCCGACATGTTTCAAATTATAGGTCACAATCTATTTATGCTTCTGGAAAGTTCATTTTCAGCCAGCACTGTGGAAATGAGACTGAAACATTTTGTCTTTTCTATGAATACAAGTAAAGCCAACTCAAGCCTTCTGACAGTAGCCTAGAGAGCTATAAGACTAAATAGTTTGGTATTGCGCTCACCATATGGTCCACATGAACCAGTAACTGTGATTCATGAAGCATGGTTAGAGAGACTCTTAACTTTAATTCTCTCATAGGTTTGTTATGAAGTTTCAAGGACCAACAACAGTGCCTGGCACTTAGTAAGCAGTCCAATGTATATTAATTGTCATGATCCTGACAGTGATAATAACTAGTGTTATTTTAATTTCTAATAATTATTGTTATTTTAATTTTTGATTCTAACAATAAAGCATGGTGGAACATTTAGAAAATATGAAAGTGTAAAGAAGGACCTACTTCCTTATATAGACACTTGCGTATGCATTTTTTCCACATTGGGCTCATATTATATAAGCAGGTCTTTTTCTTGTGCTTTTCAACTTTATTTTCAAGTACTTTACAACGTGAACATTTTTCTTTATTATATAGCCTACAATTGTGGCTTTGTTTATTGTATAACATTTCTCTTTTAGATATGCTATATTTTATATATTAGCTATTGGGTTCAGGTTTTTAATTCCAATCTTATATCACAAACAACGCTATATTGAACATTTTCACTTCTAAATATTTTGCTTTTTGTGATCATGTAATCTTTGGGATATGTTTGTAGAAGTGACATTATTTATTTAAAAGACACTGGAACTTTTTAAAACTCTTGCTGAGTACTTCCAAATTGCTAACTGCAAGGCTCTGCTATCAACGTTTCCTTCTGGTTAGTGATTTAAGAACGCTGGGGGCCCCTGCGTCTGGCTGGGCTCCCCCTCCCTCTTCTCCCCCTTTCCTCTTCTCTTGCGTTTATTTGTGTGCACATGTGTGCAGGTTCTGCCACTTGCTCATTATGCTTTCTTGTTTTTTCTACTTGATTTGTCACAGCTACATACTCCTATGTCACTGTTTTGTTAAACTATATGCACTATTTAATGTTTTCAATTTTATGTTTCCAACTTACTCTCTTGCATTCTTAAAAAGCAAACAGGACCCAACATCCTGCTTTTAGCACTTTTTAAATATAATCAATATCTATGTTCAGGGAGCCAGGACATCAAGCTTAATTTAAAGTAAAAACAGCCCTCACTTAAATAAAAAGTGGAAGGAAAATAAAGATGGGCAGTTTAAACATATGTCCACCTGTTATCAAGATGTTAATTAGGTGTACATGTATTTTACATTCCAGGTGCCTATGTGACTTGAGAGACATCAGTACATAGGTTTCATTGTTAGTTTCATGATGTTTCAAGGATGTCCAAAAGTTCCTAGCTTACCGTGCCTTTGAGCAAACGTTTTTAGGACAGTCATATTTGATCATAATTGATGGCAGTCCCATCATATTTGGGGCAGTGGCCTGGACAGAAAGATCCTAAATGAATGAGACAGAAAATTCTCTCCATCTACCTGCCCTTGTTATTGCAGTGAGAAGATTTTGATTTTTTTCTTTCTTCAACAGAGCCCTCTTTCCTCTGGCTTCATTTCTGAGAATAAAACCTTTCACTGCCAAAGTACACAGATGCGGTGACAGAGAGCACCACAAAGACAGCTTTTGCTGTCTTCTTGTTATATTCATTTAAATAATTTAATACAAATGTGCTCCCTACTATAAAAAATTGCACTATCACCTCTTCACCTAGCCAGTTTCATATATAGTCAAACTTCACACAATAGAATTGCCTTCCTTTCTATATAATTCCAAACTTTGTAAGTGAGAGTATTTGAATATATTGTCCCAAATTTATAAAACTTCTTGTTTCATTCCTCTAAATCAACCATGTAGGAAATCCTGATTCATTTTGGTATAAACATTAGAAGTCTAAATAACAGACCTATAAGAGTAAGGAAAATACCACACAGTATGAACGTATCTTAGAGAATAAATATTCATAAAGTGAAGATTAATTGTACATATAGTTAATTATATAAATATCTTAATATATTTGTGATGAAAAATAATTTCATAAATTATTCTCTATTTTCTAAAATAAAATGACTGAATAATTTAATTTTTTACTCTCATTTCCATTGCTTTCCCAAGGCAAACTTTATCTTAAATTTATCGTATAAATAGATAACAGAAATAAACTACATGGATCCTTGTTGATATAATCAATGTCAAACTATTTCATTTTGTAGTATCTTCCTATATGGGTATAGTGCATGTATTTTATTTTTAGTCTTCTTTATCATAAAAAAACCTTAAGGAATAAGGAAAAACTCATTCCTTAGGCAAAACTTTAATTATGCCTCTCAGATGTGTGCCTTTAACTGGTGACATTTCCTTTGTTCAGTTATTATAGTTCTATACAACTGTCATAAACTTATAAATTTTAATTAAGGCTGCCCCTTAGTGTATAGTGTCCACATAGGAATTTGCCAAAGGCTTAACTATAAGTAAACCAACAATGAATAAATCCATGAATTGCCCACTGGGATTTGTTTAACAAATTAACATTTGTGTGGAGATAATGAGGTTCTACAGTCTATAAACACCAAACAATGTTTTTATAAAACCACATTTTTAAAAGTAAGAAATGTTTTGTAAATGACTTAATTAAATATTGTATTCGTATTAATTATTAGATGTATAAGACAATAAACTGCATGGCCACATCTCACGTTGAATTCATATAAGAACTCATTTATATTACTAATTTGAAATATAATTTTTTCCTGAACATATTATCTATATAAATTGAGATCTTATTCTCTGGGTGCATAGATGAACTTAATATATTATAAATTTTAGAATGTAGCAAGGTCTGGACCAACGATTTGAATGAAACATTAAAAGTTGTGCTGTATTCATATACCATTCAGGATCCATTAACAGGACAGCAAATTCAGTGTTTCATAGAGATTTGTCCCTGTGGATCCACTGCAAGTTGAATAGGTAGCCATAGTTTGGAGTGCCAAACTCTTCAGTAGGCTTAAATATTTCCAAAGATAAATACAAGAAAATCACCTGGTTATAACCCAATGATTTGTATTATCTTAATGAGAAAATTAAGTTAACATTAAATAATAAAAACTCGAAGCAACTCATTTGCATAAGAGCTTCTTGCCTAAAGCTAAGTGGTATGTGTGTTACTAAAATATAATTACAGGTCATATTCCTTTCCCACACATTCAACAGATTCTCATTTGCATACTCAATGAAGGTCTCAGTACTACAATTTTTCCTATAGCAATAAAATACACTCTGCTGAATGGACTAGCTCCCCTGCAGGCAGAATGCGAACATGTAGTAAGACTCCTAGTGCCTTTTCTAGTTCAACCTGATAAATATTTTTTCAAATGTCTCTTGAATAGTTAGAATACCTTTATTATCAATTAATTATAAGTCAAAAATATATAGACATAAAACTTTCAAACTTAAAGAAACAGTATGCTCTTACTCTTAGACTGCAAATCAGAAAACAGCTTGCTTCCCCTGAACTCCATTGAAAATGCTTCTTCCTGTGGCTCTTTCAGTTAGCACTGTGCTAAATACTTCAAAGAATAGTGTAAGCATTAGAAGCGGTGAGAAATCCCAGTAAGACAGAAATTAGCCATGTAGGGGGTGTGAACATCACATGGATTGATTTTCCATCTGACTAAATTTGCAGTTATTGTAGTAGAATTAAATGTGCATAGATTGTACCCTAATAGTTGCATAATGTTCTTTGCACTGGATATTGGAATTTGCAAATTATATTTTTAGTATGCATTAGGGATAATTTTTTTCCAGTGGGAACATTTTAAATTTAATAGAAGTCAGTAGGAAAATATGTTTTAATGTTCACTTATGTGCTGTAGAAAACACTTTTTGCAAACATGGCTATGGAATAAATTAAGAAGAATCTCAAGTATATCCTAACATGTAGTAACCTGATATTTTCAAAGCAATATGCTTTGAATATACTATATCTTAATGCCCACAGAGTAGTTATGATTTTGGATAGGAATTATAATGCCAAAAGATGCAACTGATATAGTATATACACATTTAAAATAAACCCAATTTTTAATAACATATGAGTTTTAGCATTAGGCAAACTTCATTTAAAAAAAATTTTGGAGTCAAAACTATAAGGCTTGTAAAACTGGTTTTACTTCATTTTAAGCCAGAGTCAAACCATCTACAAGCACTGAGCCCTGTCAGTGGTGCAGCTTAACATGTGACAATAATCAAATGGTCATTATTATTGTTAATTTTTGTAATTTAAACTTCAATATACCCAATTTAGAACAAATGCCGTTATGTTGAATTAATTATTAGATTTAATTTTTGTTAATACATTTGCTATTAAGATACTAGGAATTTTATTTATAACATTAAGTATTTTCTTTATATTTCTCACATATAAGGAAAATTGTTCATGATTTGAATACCCAGTGTCACTCACTTACTTACCCAGAGGTGATGGTATGCAAGTTCCTCCATTTTGACAGTAGTTGCTACAGTGGTTGACTTCACATCTTTCTCCTGAATAACTAGGCCAACAGTGACACCTCAAATCACCCTTCTCATTCAAAATGCATCTTCCTCCATTTTCACAAGTCAATTTGCATGAATCATCTAGTTATAAGAAATGTATAAATTAGCATGTAATTCAGTAAATGGTGGAATAAGAAAAATTCAAATAAGCAAAAATGCTAAGATTTACTTTCTTTCATAAAAAAATAAGGTCCTAGTTCTGTCCCGTTCTAGGCAAACAAGTTAACCTATCTGAGCCTCTGTTACTTCTCCTTCAAGGCAGCCTTAAGGACAAATGTACAGCTTAACTCATAGACTTGTGAATATTAAATAAGAAGCTTGAAAATAAAAGTTAACATTATGAAACTTTGTAAATTTTTAAGTACATCAGTATATACCATACACATATGCACAAATACGAATTTGAGTTCCAGCCCACATCTACCCTACTAGACCAGCAGAAGGACAAAGAGCTGCCATCTGGTCTGCAGAGGTTGAATTTCAGTAGGAAATTGAAGCACTTATTTGGTAAATTACCAAGTAACATTCTGATTCAGCATTAGTTATTGAGTGCCCAAAGGCACACTGAGAACACAGCTCACATGGAGTGGCATCTATGAATGCCAGAAGGTGAGCACTGGTGGAACTGAATGAATGGACCTATTACGGCTGGACCTGGATTACAGAGTGTAAAGGAAGGAATTGAAAGAGAGAAGTGAATTTGAAGAGATAAGTGGAGTGTTGTAGGAGATCCTTGGATTTTGGACTTTGCCCCAAAAGCAATGTTGAGTCTTTGAAAAAGTCTAAAGTCTGAGAATGACTATACTGGTAGGAGTTAAACTCAAAGCAGAGGGACTCTTAAGACTCTGTTTAAATTATCCAGGCTAGATAAGATGATGGCCTAAAATGCAGTAATGTGGGATAAATAAATGTAGCCAAATGCTAAAGGTAACTAGAAGATAAAAATCACATAAGAGGGAAAGGAAAAACTAAGTATAATTCTTCAGTTTTTGACACAAGGGCTATAGGACCTGAAGGGGTGATGTAGCTTTTTTTTTAAGAGTATGTATGTATGTAAGTTTGTATGTATGTATGTATGTATGTATGTATGTATGTATGTATGTATGTATGTATGTATTTATAATTTTTTTTGCAGGGGGGAGGTAATTAGGTTTATCTATTTACTTACTTTTTCAGTGGAGGTATTAGGGATTGAACCCAGGACCTTGTGCATGCTAAGCATGCACTCTACCATTGGAGCTATACCCTTCCCCCTCGATTTAGCTTTAAACATATTAAACTGGAGATATCTATATAAATGTAAAGGAGGTGGGAAGGGATAAACTTGGGAGGTTAAGATTTGCAAATGTTAGCTACTATATATAAAAACAGATTAAAACTTTTTCTTCTGTATAGCACGGGGAAATATATTCAGTATCTTGTAATAACCTTTAATGAAAAAAAATATGAAAATGAATATATGTATGTATAGGCATGACTGGGACATTATGCTGTACACCAGAAATTGACACATTGTAATTGACTGCACTTCAATTTAAAACATTTAAAAAAATAAATGCAAGTGGGAATCTTTAGCAAAGAGTTGATACAGAGGTCAAATTCTTAAGAAAGATCCCAAGTGTAAGTATGCTTGCTTAGTTTAAAATTTACCAGAACGTTTCTAACTCATTCGGCATGAAATATCCTAATCAGAGTTGTGAATGTGAACAGTGAAGATAAATATTTAAGATATGATGATCACAGTTAGAATTACTGTGAGAGGGCTCATTTTCACCTGTAGATGTTCTGTGTAAAACACAAAGATACTCAAACTCTCCACATGTTAAGACATGTACATTTCTATAACGTGCCTCATTAGGCATCAGAGATGTAAAAATATAACACTGCCCAATGAAATGGAAGTGGAGTTAACATTCTTTCAAAACCTAACTGTAATAGTTCTGTAATGATAAAGGAAGCTGCTTTTGTCAATAACTAAATCACCTCCAGAAGCCAAGATCCAGCAATTATAATCAACTATATGGAAGAGCAGGTGAATACTTCTGCAAGAATGAGTAACATTTGAATTTCAAATTTCTTACATGAAGATTACAAATATTCAGTGTGCTCTCATTTAACAACAGCAGCTAGAGGAAGGCAAGTAATTATAAAGAGCTGAGAAACTTGGCAGTATCAATGTTAATGTCAGGAAAAGTAACTGGCATTTATCTACACCAATCAATAATTCCAAAACTCACTTATTTATATTCCTAACCCAGTGTCCAAGCTGTCCATTACCAAGGCTCATTTATGTAAAGGCCAATGTGAATATTTTTTAACACTCGGATTATTTCAAATATAAGATTTTCTTTTAAATTACAAAATGAATTTTGAGGAGGTTTCTATAGTCTCAAGCAGGGTTGAAATAGTAAAACAAAAATTTGTAAAAAAGTTTTAGATCTTGGGTAAGTGTGTACTTAGACAAAATACTTCCTTGTTTAAAACCTAAAACCATACAATTTGATGAATTAATACGGCAAAAAAAAATTGCTTCATTTTCCTACCTATTTTGTGACAGATTTATCTTAGAATGTTGAGTGTCTATATTTTGCAAGGTATTGTGTTAGGCACTTTCCGTATGTTATTTCTAGTATTTCCACTGACTCTGGACATGGGTACTTTGGGTGACTTAGAGGCACTGAAGTGTGTTATGTGATGGTCAATGTGTGGAATGCCTAGATTCACCTGGGAGTACTACCGCTATTAAGGAACATTAGACAATCAATTGAGCCTTTTCATGCTTCAATTTTTTTATATGTAAAAATAGGGACAATGGACAGTATAATATCATTGGAGTTTTGTGAGGATTAAATGAAATAATATACATATAACATACTTAAAATATGCCTTATCATAAGCCTTCAAGATATTTATTATTATTACTAACAATCGTATTTAACATTAATCTAATTTTACACTGAAGAAACTGATACTGAAGGAGCTTGGGGCCAAATTACTTATGTCATAGCTCTTGGCCTAACTCAAAGCTCCACCTCAGCCCTACCCTAGGCCAAGTTCTTCCTGTGTATTTGTTGATTTTGGATTATTGAAAACATTTACATTAAACACAAAGGAAAAAGGGGATTATGGGGAAGAGATAGTCATGTTTATTTATAAAAGAAGAACAATAGACGCTGTCTGCAAGTTGACCATTAAAAAGACCACCTATAACATCTGAGTCAACGTAGAAGTCACACTGGCAGTTTAAGTAGTGTACTTCCGTGCAGAGTATTAATCCCTCTCGGAGGGGTCTCTCCCACCGAAGCAGCAGTACAAGTAGACACGGCACACAGGAGGCGTCTGTGAGAGCACTGGTTGTGGGAGTGTGTGGAACGAGTGAAAATGCAGCACATCTACAAGGAAGAGTTGTTGACATTTTTGAGAATCTGTTTCTGAGATGTTAAGTAGACTAGGCGACCATACACAGTTCACCTGCCAGACTGTATCAGAGCAGTGGGTGAAAAATGTACTTGCTAATGTTTGAAAATGTTCATTTAATTATCTTACTCTACCAGCAAAATTGAGATCGTGGCAACTCTGGCTGGGATAATTGGTAAAGAGGAAGGGTGCATCCTGGTACTAGTGACAAGATCCCTTTTCAATGACCGGCACTGAAGTACCAATCGAAAACACCAGTCATGGTTCACATTTAGCTCTCTGCTAAGAATGTTCCAGCCCTGCCATCCACAAGAACACTTTGCTCATCCTACACACTAACTGAAACAAATGACTCATTGTTTTTTTTTTTCCATTCCATGTTTTCATGACTTTTCAGACAGTTTTTTCTGCCTCAATGTCCTCTTCCTTCTTTCCTGCTTAATCTAATCTGTCTTTGCAGACCTTGTTCTAAAGTCATATTCTATGGCAAATCTAATCAATTCCTAATTGGATACTCATGTAATTTGCATTAATAGTTTAAACTCTGTCTCTCCTATAGCTCACATCACTCTTCGTATAAATATCTACTTACTGGTATTTGTGTCATTTATCAATTCATCTTTGCAATCCCTTCAGATTTGCATATCCAGTGCTTAAAAATATATATTAAAGAGCCATGACAGTTTTAGACACTGAGTGTCTCAGAAGAGACAGTAGTCTTCAGATTGCACATAACCCTCAGCAGAGAGCAATGAGACAATGATATGGGGGCAGAGATGCTGACTGAGGACAAAGACACTGTGTTCACGTGAGGAATTCATTCTTATAGGGAAATAAACAGGTAGGAAGAGCATGTATTTTAGTTGAAAAATGTTTGTGGTGACTCTCAAAAGTGATTTTGCAGCACTGCATTTTGGTCTGTGACATAAAATTAATGACTATTGATTTTCTTTTCTCTTAGTACCATTTTTTTTCCCATTATGGCTAATGTCTTGAATATGAGGAAACTTATTGAAAGTCTATCTGGATATCCAGGAGACATCTCTTCTTTCCCTTTCCCATCACACTATAAATTTTTTTATTTTATTTTATTTATTTTTTTATTTTATTATTTTATTTTATTTTATTTTATTTTATTTTATTTTATTTTATTTTACTTTACTATTTTATTTTATTTTATTTTATTTTATTTTATTTTATTTTATTTTATTTTATTTTATTTCTATTTAAAATGTGCCAGAATTTGAAATGATGCTTCAAGTTTTCAAATGTTTATTCCAAAGTCTACCTTCTAAAATATAACTCTCTGAGTGAAGAAGTATTTTTTGTTTTCTTTCTAAATTAGTCCTTCGTTTCTGAATGAGTGTTTATGCTTTGCTCAAATGCCCTCAAGATACTTATTATTAGTAGTAGTTGTTGCGCTATTTATTGCTAATCAGATTTTACACAGAGGAAACTAAGGCTTAGTTTCTAAATTAATCCTTGGTTTTAAAATTAGCACTGGCACACAAAAGGTGTTCAATATAAAGCTGCTAAATGAATCAATGGATTTGGGAGTTGGGTTTAAACTTATAGCAGAATGGCACCCTCAGAAGTATCATTATTCTTATTTTTACAAGAGCTACATAAAAAGGTCTCTTGATTCTGTGTGTGACTTCAAAGTTCTCAATCTACTCTTCAATGCACAGTAAGTACTCAATGCAGCTTTGAATAAATGCAGAACGAATTGATAGGAAGTCATCGTCAGAGAAAAGAACAGTTTACACAGGCGTTCAAGAACCAGTGGTATCAAGGAACCTGTACTGATGGCTGAGTAGCTAATTCTGCTCAGTTTCAACAGTTGTGGACACTTATTGTACAGACTAATTATTTACAGAATAATGAATTTTATTACCTGACAGGCTGTCATCATTGCAGGTGCCATTAATCAAGTATTTTCCTTCTGGGCACACACAGGTGGCCCCAGAAGGATTCAGCAAACAGAGGAACTCACATGCTAAATCTAAGCATGGATTGGGTACTGAACAAAAGGAAAGAAAGAAACACATAATTATGAGTACAACAGGTTTCAAAAAAATAAAATCTAATAAGGTGAAATGATGAATTAGCAATGTTAAAAAGAAATCACATCAAATTTTTACTGGGAGCATTTCATTTCAATATTACCATTCTCCTTTACAGCTGAAAAGAAACCACTACCCAACACCCACCATTAATAGAAATTTTACCCTAACTTATGCTTCCCACAGGGGAGAAGAAATTATTCAAACACACACTTTGCCACGCTTCGCTTGACAAAAGAGTTGGTCTGAGATACTGAAGTGTAATTGGGGCTGTTGTAAAAAGTAAAGCCATCTGGAGTCTTTGGGATCTAACCTCACTTAAGATAGTTTCAAGACTGGTTTAGCAGACAGAAACAATTCTCCCTGGTATTTACAAAGGCTTAAAATCCATATGCAGTTGTCTGTCAGAACACAAACAAAACGTATGCTTCTTTCCCCTAAAAACCATGTTTAACACAATTTCCTTTCCATCAGATAGAAGTTTGTGCCCATGGATAAATGTGTGTCACATTTACTTTTGTCTAAATTTCTATCTCATCAGTATCCTCTGCAGTCATCTGCATGGCTTTCCATACAGAATCCCATTAGGATGAAGTGAAAATGGCATCTAGTTAGTGAAATGGTGACTATGATAGTGGCTCTCATTCTGAAGGATCCACCACTCAAACGCCTATTATATTTAGGGCAGAATTTCATTTACTTACATTTTATGAAGGTGGCAATATTTGACTATGAATATGAATGAAACAGAACTAGAGGATGAGAGAGAATGCCAGGGGATGTCCTCATAGTAACCTGGGAAACTTGAAACCTCAGATCATTGGTAAAGAGCAGCAAAACCTTGAATAGAATTTCAGGAAGGTTCTAGGGGGATATATGTTGTTTTAATCTACTTCCAAAAACTGACTTGGTTAAATATCAATTGTTACCTTTCCAGTTATCATACCAAATGAGGTGAAAGTCCTTTTTATTTGCCACAAAGAATAATTATAAGTAAATCTTGAACAGTGTTTTGAAGAGTGAACTCAAGCAACAATAAAAATGATAAACCATCGGAGAAAATTCAACCTTGGGAACAGTTCTCCTCAGATACTTTTAAAGATGAAATGTTAAAGCTGTAATTGTTACTTGGTTATTAGTAACAAATTTCCTTACTTGCATGGTTTGTCTAAAGACTCACAAAGTTTTGTTAAGAACTTAGAAGAAACATAATGAGACAAATTTTTATAACAAAGTTAATTCTAATTCCATGAAAACACAGCCAAATCCTGAAATTTTCATATCTTTCATGGCAGAAATAGAAACTTTTGCATTATTTATATCTTGTCTTTGGTAATTTGAAAAGGTTGGTGATATCAAAATTAAAGTGACTTAACTTACTGGGGTTAAGCCATGGATATAGTTAAGAATTTTAAAACACTTTATTTTGAGAGTTATAAGAAACTTTACCAATATAGACAGTAGTATAAAATATTATACTTACAGTCTAGTTGTTTATAGCGATGAGAAATCAAAACTCCTTTTGTTTTATCAACATCTAAAGCTAGGTACTCTACAGAACCATGGCCAAATTTTTGTACTCGAAATACACCATTTTTAGGTCCTGCACCATATATATAATCTTCAAAGACATCAATCCTATGCGGATGTAACAAGCCTAGGATTTTAAAAAAGTTGAGTTATAAAAGTTGCAGTATAAATGCTCAGACTTAAGAAAACTAAGTTTATCCAAGATCCTATAGAAAATCTTATTCCTGTTCTTAAAAAAACTTTCATAATTAGAATATTTTCAATATTAGGTGTAAAGTTATTAGGATTAATTTCATAGCAGTAGAAATATGTGAGATATTATAACCTGTCACTCAGAACATAAGAAAATTTTCATCATCACTTTAATCATCTTTACCACCACAAAGCGTCTGCCCGGGGGCTTATTACATGCAGAGTAATCTCTGCTGTACAGTTTGCAAATAAAAGAAAAGCCTACAGGCCAATGTTATCCATTGCATACAAACAGGAGTTCACAAAATTCTTAATTTGTGTTCTGTATCAAATTAATGGTCAAATTAGATTGCCTGGATGACAATTTTATCAAGCAACCAGGAGTTGATTTTAAACAGTAAAATCCCCCAAAATATTTGACATCACTGTTTTCTGTTTTAGACATGGGACAAAGAAAACAGGAAAATGGTAAACATACATATGACTTGTTTGACTAACAATAATAAAGCCTGTAATTTTTCACATTTTAAGAAATGGCTACTATTTTAAGAGATTTTATTTTAAAAAATCTAACTTTTGGTACTGACATTTATAACAAGTAAAATGACAACATTATATTTATTATCTAAACATTATAAAACCTAAAATGCCATTTAACTTATATATTTTTCTTTAGTGTTTCTTAAAATAGTAAAATGTACACTTAACCTGAAAGTGGTTAACTTTATTGTAATCAATTACATGAAGGTGGAGTTTTTCTCTATCTAGAGTTACCATAGCAAAAACACACACTTTTGGTAAAGGTACAATGAAAGTTCAATGCAACAATTTTTCTTGCAACTTCTCTGCTTTTGTTCAAAAGACAACAAGAAGCAATGTAATATTCAGTAAACATAACATGTAAATGTAAAAAATTCAAGTATGCACTGTGAACAATTTGTGGTAAATAAGGTAAGCGGTTTTGGTAGGAAAGGGAAAGCGAAACAGAAGGGAAAGAAATTAGATTCAGCAGAAAGAACTGAGATTGGAAGACACAGAATGCATGAGGCATAGAAGGGGGCCAAAAATGAGAGTGAAAAATTGGAGGTAGATACAGAGATGGAGAGAAGAAAGGGGCGCTGAAAAAGAAGAGCACAGGTGGATTCTGCAGTCGCTCATGGGAGAGCTAAGGTGTCATTTTTACACACCACTTTTCACGTAGATGACAGCATCTATCAATTACCTATATAAATAATTGCTACTATGATGTTCTACTATACACAGTAACTCGTCTCCTACTCATCACTGCAATTTAAAATAAAAATTAGTGTTCACAGGCACTACTTGAAGGGTTCTGCTCAGAACAGGATATCCACAGAAGCAACAAACAGAATGAGTATTTTCTGAATCTGGACAGCAAAGCACCACATTTGTCTTAGAGTCAAATGAGTTCTATTGGCCTGAAGTCTTTGTTATTCTAGTAGGAATGAAAACTGTAATACACTGTAAGAGCGACAAGTTGAAAATAGAAAGAATTCGAGGAAATCCAGAACATAAAGCTTCCGTACTTATATTTATGTTTCATTAGGTAACCCTCTCGATGATAATAATTAAAAGCAAAAACAAAAGCACTTCACACACCTTGTTTGCTGCTGACAGACACTACTGAATCAGAGCCGTCATACAGAACGCTGCCAATCACAGAGAGCTCAAGGTCAGCCCAGTATATCCGCTCACTGAAATGGTCCACAGCCAGACCTGCAGAATCAACAACACCGACAAATAACAGCAACACGTTTGAGATTATTTAAAATTATGCTTTTGCTCTTTACTATATTATTATAATTGACATTTTTCTTCAGACATCTTGGAAATTACCCAGTCTACATCATGGTAGTGCAAAAACCAGAAAAAATGAAATACCTTAATCCTTGTCTTGAAATACATGTGGATAGACTACATAGAATTTATTTAATGAACTGCAGCAAAAATTCTTACTTCACACCGGAAAAGCTACCGTAAATATCTTTCCACACTTACTAGTTTCTTAATTATGGTTATTTTCTAAAAGACTTCTCCATGATATTTTTGTTTTTATCTTTATAGTACACACAGAATTAATTCATCATTTACATCACTTATCTAACCATTATTTAAAACAATTCAGTGTAATTAGTTACATTTTGAATCTCTTCATGCAGGTGCATTTCTCGGAACATAAAAGGTTCTAGGCTTAATTGTAAGATATTTTCACTCATTTGGAGTTGGTTTACAGTGTTATGAGATACTTGTGTGCATGCTGAAGTTTAAACTGACTAAAGATTGATGTTTACAGTAGGGAAGAATGATTAGTAAATTCCTTAATTAAGGTTCTAGTTATACTTAAATTTTCTACTTTATTTTTTTTTCACTCTATTCATTAATTTGCTCTGAGACTGCCTGTCTATCTTTTTATCATCAGTATCTGTTAGTGACTATCCATGGACTAAAATAACATGTAGTAAAAAATAATGTTTTTCTCTTGATTCACTTTTTAATTTTTTATTTCATAATGTGATTGGAATCCAGCCAGTATCTTCTTACAAAAATATCAACACATAGAGTATCTTAAGTAAACTTCCTTTAGTATAGAAGGGTAAGATGCATGACATGTGATTCTATAATAAATCTTCACTGCTGTGGATATTTAATTCTCATGACATAGCTAGTCTTTAGATATTGTATATTACATACTTTGATAGTACAATGCAATTGAAATACTTTTGGCATCTGAATCACAAAGAACTTTCTGAATCAGATCATTGGTTGAAAAAAACAGGTACATCTCAATGGCAAGGCAACTGAATGAAAAGTATTTTTGAGTTGACATTAATTGTATTCCTGTGTAGATGGACCAAGACTGAACAATCAGAATGAAAACATATCATGGTGAAAATCACTTGGGAATAATTCTTCAGTTAAGTATGTAGATCTATCCCAAATGCAATCAAATGAAACATAAACATTGCTCCTAAATTATAATATAAAGATATTTTATGCCCAATCAGCCTCTGAGAAGTGACTTAATGATTAAAACAAGTGGTCTGTGTTTTACTAGTTTCTGCTCGATGATTAATTTGCTATCTGGACTCATGTTGGGAATTATGTTTTTGCTTCTTCATGTACAGTTATGGGTAACATGAACCATAAAATGATTGTTTCCAGCTACCACCATTCTATTTCAAAACAGCTATCAAAGAAAGGTTGAAAATATTTTTCTTTCTCTCCCACTACTGTAATACAGTAAAGAAGGAGATTAAAAAAAAAAAAAAAGCTGTCCCCAACAAAATTGGTCTTTGCCTCTGAATATTAAATTTGTTAATCACATAAAAGAAAAAAACAATGAATGTGTAATCCAATTTAATTACCAACACTGTTTCTTCAGATTCAGGAGCAATAAAAATTTCTCAAAAGTGTCATATTGTTGCATAATTAGTCTAGGCTTAAAACATACACACACGTTTGTCAACTCTGGTCTCATACTGTACTATCTTGGATGGAATTACATCCAAATAAAAATTATATAACAAAGCTTTTAGATGAGTGGCATTTGTATTCCCCCAAATCCACAAATCGATGATTGTGATTTTTCCTTAAGCCCTTTAATAAAAGAGACAGTTTTTTAAATTAAAAAGTTAATAAAGGAATCAACTTATTTTTTTTTTGTTATAGAGATGAGAGTCAAGTTTATATGAAAGAACAAGTTCATTTCTATATCTTTAAAATATCACATCTGCTTTTTTGTCTTTAATAAAAAAGCAATAATAAAATGGGGAAAAAAAATCAATTCCCAAGAAAGTCATTCTTATCTGAAATGGGAATGGTGACTATTTGGAACCAAGTCAGTATAAGTACAGAAAATTCAAAATAAAATGCCATACTTATTCTAATCAAGCATAATAGAACCACAATTTGGAAGTTTTATGAAAGACAAAAATACAGGCTCACTAAGTTTTAGAAATGCATGATAATGACCCAATCATGTAGTCATTTTCTTAAAATCTCCCATGATACCAAGACTACTATTACATTTTAGAGATTTTTGAATCTAACTTTTGTTGAACTCTGAAATTTTCCAAGATCCTTCACACAGTTTCCCTATTTCCACTATGCTCTAAAAAGCAGAAAGAAAATGGTAAAAGCAAAATCTTATGATGAATTACTACAGTACCAATGTGATATTTAAGGAGAAGACTGGGAGAGATCAATAAATTAAAATCACTATATTTTCAGAAAGAGAGAACAAGATTACACACATTCTGTGTTAAGGGAAAGCTGAGATTTATAAGGTAGCAATAACCAGCAAGTGTATACTACCATATTCATGATTTAAGAGGTGATAAGAGGGGTCCGAAAAATTAAAAATATTTAGCACTATGTCAAATTTATTTTTAGAAAATTGTTGAAAGTATTTTTGAGACAAGTTGCCTACTTAAAATCTTAGATTCCAAACTAGGCTACAGTTGCTTTGCATATATATGTGCATGAGTGTTAGTAAAATAATGCATCAAGGAATTGAAAAATAATGCTTAAGTTTTTATCTATTTTATTTAAATAGAGATCTTTTGTTGGCCAAGGACCAAGAATTTGCTGAATGAATCAGATAATTATGACTGGTCCAGGGCAAGTGTGTGTACTTTTTTATTCTCTCAGAAATCGCCACAATTTGGGAGGAGCTAAAGGCAACATAAATAAGCTCTTAGATATCAAATAATATGGTATTTAAGTAAAACTCATGTAATTCTACATACCTTCCTACAGAAGTGAAAACTGGAAAGTATCCTTATCTGACACAGAATTCATTAACCCAGCACATACTCATAAGGTAACTCCCTTGCACCACACGCTGCCAAGTACTAGGTATGTAGCAAACTATCAAACAGATCATGTTCCTGCTCTCATGAAGCCTGCTACTCAACCAGCACACAATTCACTGAATCGGAATATAAATTACGCTTCTTATAACAACTCCAGCAACTTTGAGTGATCAGTTTTCCATTGTTAATTCCCCAAACTAAATTTCTAGTTCTGCATTGAGCTCCAGAACTAAACTTTCCAATTACCTGTGAGGTGTCTCCATCTGACTGACTTAGGTTGGGTCCTGTCTACAAGTGCAACATTTGCCTGTGAGTGACAGCATCACACATGCCACCTTCTCCAAACTCCTATTTGAATGATCAAACGATGCTATATGCAACCTACCCTCCCCATCCCTGACCCTTCTTCCTGCTCTACTTTCACTCTACTCTCCATGGTACTAAACACCTCATAACTTACTTTATAACTTACTTTTAAAATATTTTTGCTGTCCTCCATCTCAGTCCTCTGCCTTCCAGGAGAATGCAAGCATTAGTAAGGCAGGGATCGATGGTCACAAGCTCATTCCTATATTCCAAATGCCTAGCATTGTGCATGACACACACTAGATATGCAATAAATATCAGCTAATGAATGAATAAATGTCTTCTAGGAGTCTACTCCTGTAAGTGCGGCAGGAGTTCTCAGGGCAGAATTGCTGAGAAGAAAACTATGCCCATTACACATGCGGCAGAGACGCTCCTACCAGCTACTTTCTTGGCACGTCCCTATGGATGTCAGACCAGATCCTGTTATTTGCTTAACGTGAGTCAGTGGGACTTGCCGTGGCCGGTTAAAGCCTGCAGGGGCTGGCCTCTATCCACCTCCCTAAGCCTATTTCATGTCACTTTCCAATTTGTTTATTATGCTATTTGGCTTTCCTTCAATTCTGCTTCCTACTTCAGGGCTCTCCTGACCTGTTCTCCACTTGGTGTTGCATCATCATTCCCTATTCCCACTCCTTCATATGGTTTAGCAACTAATCTTCACAAGACTCCAAAAGCGATTGCTCTCCACTATAATTAAAGTGACACCTCTGAGGCACTCCATCCTTTTCTAGTAGGGATATTTACATACATTTGCATATATGTGCATGCACACGCACGCGTACACACTCACATTTTTGCTTTTGTTTCTACAGACCCCCATATTAGACTATAAGTTCCTTAAGTGCAGAAATCCTCATTTCCAAAGACTAATAGTGCCTGGTACATAGTGAGCATCCAATATTTTTTTAGTGAAAGGAGAGATGAAGGAAGACAACAAGAAGATGCTCAAAAGAATAATTTTAATTTATTGACTTTTAATCCCTCTTGGAGACATTTCCTATCTCCTCCTGTATTGTCATATCCATTCAATAAATGCTACTAATGCTAACTTTGCTTTGCTTCCCATATAAGCCCTGGTCTTTTTATATCACTGTTATCATTCTAATTATGCTATTCTCCACTCTCATCAGGACCATTCAGTGGATTGTTAACTGGCCTTTTGGTCTCTGTATCTATTCATTCCATTGGCACAGAGCTACCATAGCAATATGCCTGAAGACTTACCTTGTTCACATACTCCTTGAATCAAAGTGGTATAGTGGCTCGTTATCGCCTAAAAAAATCATACTTGAACACCTTCCCATTGAAAGCCCCCTATTCTCAGCTCATCTTACATTACCTACCCTGTCCTCTTCTAGGTTTATCATGATTCTTAATATCATGGAACATGTCATATTCTCCACATTATGGTCCCTGGCTCATTTAATGCATACAGCAAGATTTCTAGTTAGCTATTATTATCCCTTGGTTTGCTAATGGTAAAGTCAACCTTTGAAGATGAGTTCATTTCTGAGACCTCACAGCTAATAAGTGACCCCTGGGGATTCAAAACCAGGTGTATCTGATTCCAAAGAATATCTTTATAAAATCTACCCCATGATGGATTATCTGTCCACCTTTCAATACTTCTTTAAGCGACACCTTTCACATAGTTTTCCTGTACTGAATATAATCTTTCTTGACTCTGACCTCCCAGGATATTATATGGTATGTAACAATTCTCACATGCTGAAACTGCAGTTACTACTGAGCATGCCTCGTTTGTTTTTTTCTTTCTCGAATGTAAACTCAGTGAGAAAAGGACTGTACCATGTTCATCATTGCTACCCAGGGCACTAAGCAAGGAGGTTAGCACGTGGAAAATGTTCAATACATGCACCTTTCACTTGGCCAAATGTAGGAGACATTACAGTGTCCAGACCAAATTTCCTTTACTAGGTAGGGGTACCCACCCCCAGTTGTTGTTTTGGGAGCTAAGGACTCACACTGGCTCTCCTTCTCCAGTGAGTTGAGCTCAACTGACACCAATTGCCTTGATTGAACATCTAAAGCCCAAAGGCCAACCGGTGACTGAGGAGGCACACAAAAAGCTTACCCCATTGCCTGTCATGGGACTTATTCTCCAAAGTACATACCCTTTAATTCAAATCAAGGCCAGACTTTATCCGAGACATAGCCTTATGGGACTGTTTCCTTTTCTGTCTCCATCTTTCACATTTGTCTGCTGAATAGCACTCCTGTCATAAATAAACTTCATAAGAATCCCTGTCTTAGGCTCCCTCCTAAGAATACTGAAATTGTCAATTCCAAATATTACTTCCTCAGACATTCCTTAAAATGAAAATCAGGTGACGTATTCTATGTCTATGTAAGATGTTAATATCAGAAAATTTCCTATTAATTTTGCAACTTTTCATAAGTCTTAAAATAGTTAAATATTTAGAAAAAGAAGTACCAAGTTCTTTAAGAAATAAAATAGTGTTTGAGCAGATTATGCTACTCTCCTCAATACCTGCCAATGGCTCCCCTTAAGACTACAATAGAACCCAGTCCTTATCACGGAGTTCCAGGTCCTAGATGATCTGTCCCTGGTCACCTTGCCACCCTAACCATTCTCCCGCACCGCTCACGTGCTTCTAGGCATACAGCCGTCCATTGGTATCTGCAGAAGGCTGGTGGCAGGATCCCCTGTGGACACGAAAACCTGCAGATGCTCACGTTTTATGAGCACAGTACATAGAACAGCATAGTACAGGCCAGCCTTGGTATCTGTGGGTTTCGTGGATTCAACCTGCCATGAATTTGGAGGGCCCACTGTCATAACATTATTGCTGTTTTTCACACATGCTGAGCTCATTCCTAACTCCTAACTTGCCATTCTCTCTGCTTAGAAAGCTCTTCCTCACATTCCCATAGCTTGCTATCTCTCTTTATTCAGTTATTTTCTCAAATATCAACATCTAGACATGACTTCTCTGATCATCATAACTAAAATACCCCCATAACTGTCCATCCTTTATTTTTTTTCTCTACAGCTCTCATAACTACCTGACATGAGGTATCCTATACATTCTATCCTCTTTGAGAAGGTAAGTTTCAAGAGAATTGAAACTCTCTTCACAGGGGCATGATTTTGTTCCTTCAGCACCTGGAACAATTTCTGGTACCAGGGGAGTGTTCAATTAGGATCTGTTAAATTACTGAATAGAGACACTTACATAAATAAACTAAATTCCAAGGATTGCTCCTTTCTGTAAGAGTAAAACCAATCTAATTGGAGGAAAAGGCAGAAAGCACATTACAAGCAATAAATACATAAGTGCCAAGTATAAAGTTTCAGCTATGAAAGACACAACAAAGTATAATTGCTAAATAATATATGCTATAGAAAATGTACTGTGTCCTTTCGATGGGGATGTACGGGGTGGGGGTGGGAGGGATGCACAAAATCTATAAGGCATCTGTGGTGTGAAAATAAGTAATCAATTTAGACCTTATGAGATCAGTAAGATGCATCTGGGTGCACAAAAGTTGGAAGGGCATTCTAGAAGGGCGATCTGAAAGGAAAATGGCATGGGAGAAAGAACAGGGCTGCAGAGAAAGCCCTGAGCTCCTGAGTGGTCCTGGAAGTACAGAGGGTGTGGAGTGGTGGTTTAGGTGACGTGGCTGGAAGGGAGATTAAAGCCAGGTTGAAAAGAGCTGTGAATGTCTTTCACAAAAATTATTTATATTTTCCCACCTCTCTGTCCATTTATTGTCTTATCCTCCAGGAATATTACCATGTAGTCTAACATCATTAACGCGTAGCTGTAAAAATGCCCTAATACAGCGCTATAAACTGTCAAAATTTCATGCAGGTGAAATTCTACTAATAGCCTTGTAACTTAGGTAATTTTCAAATAATATCCCCATAATATCACTGGCAGTATGATAAGGACCTGACTTTCAAGTTGGGAAAATACGGCATGAAATGTTAATGACTTTTGTAAAGTCATACTATAAATTATTTTATCTGCTTGTAAAAAGGATTATATTACCAACGAAACTAGAAAGAATGGCAACGCTATTATACGTAGCATAATGCTTCACACTTCAGGCTGCGTGGGAAACGTATTATACCTGTGGGTCTCTGTAAGTTCTTCTGTACCAAAATTCTTCTCAGAGTACCGTCCATGGCTGCTTCTTCTATGTGGGAGTGGTCCCCAACAACAGTCCAGTACATCATCCTGAAGAGACAGGTCAAGACGGTTAGCCTGGTGATGGCGCTGTTATAACCCAACTCTGCGCCAAAACAGAATCTCTTCAGACCAGATGCATCAGAATCACCTTAGAGTCCCTGAAAAAGCAGATTTCTGGACCCAATTCTAAACCTACAGAGTGAGCTCCTATAAAAGAGGGCCCCAGGAATCATTTTAAACAGTCTTACCCATCCCCTAAAATTTGAGAGCCACTGTTTAGCAGGACACACTGTATGTAGTTCACTAGTTGATATCTAAAGTTCAGTTTTGAAAATTTCCTTTAAATTTGAGAAGAAAAATATTTCTAACACTTGAAACTATCTTCTTGTTGTGACAGAATATCCATTTTATTATGGAAGATGCATCAATAAATGCTTTCTTTTTTCAATAAAGTAACTATTTTCTCAGACAGAAATAGTTTTCTCACTTACAAGATGCCACACTGCACAATTCTAGTGAGTAAATTACATTTGCCTCTTTTTACTCTGGATCCAATGATCCACTTTATTGGGTGATTAGGACTTTTATTCAACACTTTCCTATTTCATTTTTGGTCATTGCTTATAAGTAAAAAATAAAGAAAGGAAAAAAAATCAAGTAAAATAAGGGAGATGTTTCTGTTAAATTGTTTAAATTTGTTCATACATATGCCTCCATTTTTAAATTATCAGATATAGCCAAAACCACTAATAATCTATACTTAATATGTTTAACATTACATTTAATGCCTCAAAAATTCAATTTTAGATGAATAATGGCTATATGTTTAATCATCACTTTCATTATTCTGAAAGCACACATAAACACACATACACTAAATGTATAAAGTATCAACTGTTGAGGAAAAAAATACATTTTGCTCCACCATTTAGTGTGAAAAGGACATGCCTTTGCACAGGAATAGACAGATTTTCAGAAGTCTTGTGAATCTGTTACATGTTGAACACTCCTGCAGAAACAACGCTACAGAGCACAGATCAGACAGTTTCTAAAAATGGATACTCCTATCAGGAAACATAAATAACCAAATCATCACCTACCCTCTTTTAGGATTTACAGCAATAGCGTAGGGTTCTCCAGCCATATTTGTTAAGAGCCTGGTGCAGTTGGGGCCACTCAGCTGCCCTACATTGATAGAGAACCTCAGGCTGGTCCAGTGAGTAGTGTAGTAACTGAACCAGTGCATTCTGGAATGGTCAGTCCAATAAACATTGCCAGCAACCCAGTCCACTGCAATGTCCCTGGGCCTTTTAAATTCAGGACACTAAAAGAAAGCAAAACAACAAACAGTATTTTCAAAAGCAAATTGGTGGAGTTTTCTATATCCATACACTGACATTGTGTGGGAATCATAGTAACATGGCTAGGTGTTCATTGTTACATAAATTCTTAAAATACCTGACATACTTCATTTTATTCTTAAGTTTTATGGATATATAATTTCACAAATCTTAAGTAGACAACTCCCTGGAGTTTTTCCTGTCACTGCTCCTTTTTAACTACCATCCTGCTAGAATATTTCCAGGACTATAGAAGGTTCACCTGCAACCTCTCCTAGTTAGATTCCTCTTACTGTAAGCATGTTCTAATGTCTAACACCATAGATCAGCTTAAACAAATCTAGATAAAAGGAATCATTCTCTTCCATTTCTGACATCTTTGACTCAGCATCATGTCTGTGAAATTTATCCATATTGCTGGGCATGTCAGTTATTAATTATTTTTATTTCTGGGTAATATTTCATTTTATGAATATACATTAATTTGCTTAACATTTTACTGGCAATATCCATTTGGATCATTTACAATTTTAGGCCATTACAATTAAAATCATGAATTTTCCTGTACATGTCTTTTGGCTTGAATAGATACAGCTAGAACTTTTTTTTCAGAGTTAGTACCAATATTCACTCTTTTCAGCAATTTAAGAAAGTGCCAATTTCTCTGCATCCTTACTATACATAATGTGATTAAAACTGAAAAAGAATATTAATACAAATACACACACTTACAGAGATACTGTATTTGAATGCCTTTTGACAAAAGTTACAATCTCCGTCATTTATACTAAACCTCCGAGCCTGGATTTTCCATGTAATAGTGTATTACTGAATGACTGTGAGACAAAGGTAAGAGAGTTCATTGGGAATAGACAGCAAGGAAAATAACGTGTGCTCTGTGCCCTTCAATTAACTTGACCACTTTGAGCAGTAACTCGTGTAGTAATTAATTTGACATGGTCAGGTTTATTGTGCATAACCAAAAGTGAGAAGGAGTTCTCAGGGGTATTATATCAAGAATGGAAACAATTATTTGAAGGTGATTATAACTAGACATGTATTCAATGTGTAAGAGCATTGTTAGGACCTGGCAACCAGTGGAAATACGAGTTTTTAACACATGACAGTTTCTTGTGTGATTTAGTCATGAACACATTTTACAAAGGAGTGGACTTTGGATTAAAAGAGAAGAAACTGAACTTCTCAAAAAGAATATGCGATGTCAAGAAACAGGAATTGCAAGTCACTGCCTGCTGTGTGATTACCGGGATCTAGAGAAAGGAAAACATGGCTTGAACTAGACACAGAACCCATAGAAATTTCTAAGGACCTTTATTATCAGTATTTTTTGCCTATTGGTTTAAAACTAAAATTATGAGATTTTACAGTACCTATTTCTCAACTGCAATGATAAATACTATCCATCTACCCAGTGATGTCTTATAGCTAACTGAAGTAAAATGAAAAGCACTCTGCAATACAATGTGCTGTAAACATGCCATATAAATAATATTCATAAATGAGCAGAATATAGAGACTTGTCCTAGCCAAGCCACAAAATCATTTTCAAGTGTTCCAGTATCATTTAAATTAACTGTATTTTCTTCCAATTTGGCAGCATTTAAAAGTAAATATATCAACAAATGGCGTGGGCATGTCAGTGTAAGTCATAAATTTTTAACCATGAGAGACAATGGGAGAAAATAACCATAATAAACTGTGCAAAGCCTGCTGGAACATATTTGTCATTTTTTAACACTGAGAGCAAACTTTTAGCATGCAAACAAGATGATAATCTGTTATCTATCATGAACATAGAAAAATACCTATTTTCCCTTTATCAGATGTTAATATAGATACATGATTTTCTATCTGAATGGTATCCTTGCTAAAACAGGACATATTTTGTGCTATATTTCACTTTGTTAAATTTAAGGTTTTCATTTTATTTTACTCATGCTCAAAAAAAAAAAAAAGGCTGATTATCTTTCCATTCTATATTTCTAAAGATGGACTACTGACAATTAAGAAGCCAAATTCCTAATGATCATAAAACATTCAGAAGTTTGATTTTTTCAGGCAAGCTGTCTGGTGAAAATTCTATTAATAGTGAATTCCAGAAGGATATGTTAAATTTAGGTCACATTACTATAGTGAAGGACATATAAGGAAAGGGGAAAAGGTTACTTTTCACTGTTAGGCACAAGAGATATTGATGAGTTATAGAGCCATTTAAATCTATATACAGTTATTCTCTGGTTCCTTGATCAAGGAATCCCTAATGTTGTTCCAATGTGAACTAAAGCAGTTAGAACACAGGGCAAAGGATGGCCACCCAATAAACTCAACCTAAAGTCATGAATCATCAGTGACAAGAGAACTCTTAGAGAATAAGGGCAGTAGGGGAAAGATGCTACTAGGTGTTCATTCTCAGTGACTCATATGGAATGCTCGATAGTGCTTCACACTGAAAAGAGCAGAACTGACCACCAACAAGACTGCAACAGGCTGGTCCTATTGTAAAGGAACCCATGGGCTGGTCAAATTAGGAAACCACCTTTCTAGTGAGTTCTACAGGAAAGAAAGAATCCCTTTGTATTGCTCACTGCTTGACCAGGACTGTGAATAAAATTAGCCATAGAAAAGGGGCTCTCCTATTGAATGGATGTTGGTAGGAGAGTTAAAGGCAAATTACTATTGGATCTTGGTGTAATGTGCAGACAATTTATGGAGAAGTGCAAAATCAATCAGTTACATATTAAAAAGTGGGAAGAGACAGGTAACGTAAACCGAGGTTCTTGGCATTGAATGGAGTCTGACATGAAAAGCAAGCAGGAAAGTTAAGCCATTTGCCTCTAAAGAGACTGGAAAGAAAACAAAAGAACTAAACACATCAGACTGGAAATACGAAGAAAATATGAAAGTCTCATTTGCCCCCTTGGCCAGCACACTAGACAGAGAGGCCAGGGAAGGAGAGGCACTAATGAAATACGCCATGTTTCAGAGCCTGCAGAAGACAAAAGGCATTGCTCATATTGCTGCACAAAGTAGAAGGCACTTTTCGACTGCTTTCTCCAGACAGATGATTTCTTTCCTAATAAGCTTTCCAAATACAGCCAAAGTTTTGAGGCCTGAGGCATTCTTCTTTATAGAGATACATTAGTCGAATGAATGGAACACTTAAAATCTTACAGAAAAATTGGCAGCTTGATTATAGCAAAATTAGAGGCTACTGCTTTAAACTACTAAATCTTTACAGCTGTGGATTGTAAGGCTCAGTCACACTCCCAGCTTCAGTAAACTAAAGATATGTCACTGGTGATGTGAGTTTTCAACCAAGGAAAGTGGAAAGTGAGAGAATTGAAGCATGTGAGCCATGGAAATACCATCTTTGTTTAAACAAAAATTCCTACAGTTAACACTATGCTTTAAGAAAATATAGTTAACACAAGGATAGATCAAAGGGGCCACATTTCATTCATAATTTTTATCTTTGTGTACATCTAAGAAAAGAAAATTCAGTTCATTTTACTAAAGTTAACTAACCCCTGATTTGATACTATTAAAAACCAATGATGTAAAGACAGGCTTAAGAGCTTGTGTGGGGGTGGGGGGGGTGGGGAGGGGTAGCGGGACACTGAATGATAAGCCTGTTTACATATTGGTCCACAAAATATGAATCAGAGTAAATCCTCATAAACCAGGCAATAACAATAAAATAATGACTACATAAACTCTGAACATTACTAAATTTTGTGGCTTAGTAATAGTATAAAATATCTAGATATTTATTATTTCAATCAAGCTCACATGGCAATGGAGAAATCCAAAAAGAACCAAGAAAAAGTTATATTTAGAGCTATAATATGTAAGAGTTCCAAAACCACTTCAGGGATGAAACTCTATTCTCAAGAAAAGATTACTTCAACCTGAATAATTTTAAGGCTATATTTATCTATATTAGGGCCATGTCAACCTGGCACAAACTCCTGTTAGGGGAAAAGGAAACCAAATAAAAGTATATAAGTCTCAGACAATTTCCAGAAAGGACTAAATTTGTCTTTAGATGATAGGGTCAATATTATACGTGATTTTATCATTTTTAAAAAACATGCTCAGTGTTCTTTAAAATTATTTACGATTTACCACCCACACTCCGTAATAAGCAAAACCACTCTCAAAACCTTCATTCACACTATCAGCTAAACAAAAGATACCATGGAAGACTATAAAGCACACAGTATTTTGAATCAGAAACTTGGTTTAAGAATAGTTTATAAATGATGCAGCATTAAAAAATAAAAGCTTTGGATTAGATGGTCAGTAAAAGTCCTTAGCTGCTAAACACTAAATTATATAACACCTTAAATATTATTCATTCTATGTAAGTCTATATTTTATATAGCCTTAAGGATGTATCTGATGCTA
The DNA here is from genome assembly GCF_036321535.1 of Camelus dromedarius. Classification (NCBI taxonomy): domain Eukaryota; kingdom Metazoa; phylum Chordata; class Mammalia; order Artiodactyla; family Camelidae; genus Camelus; species Camelus dromedarius. The sequence continues at coordinate 22,031,274 of NC_087439.1, forward strand.
CTTATGAATTTTCATCCATTAGTAGGTAAGTGAAAAAAATTTGGGTACTTATGGGGCCAATATTGACATTATTCCCCTATAATTTGAAATAAAGAAAGCAAGGTGCCTTCTGATATTTACAATTTAAACAAGCATCACAAATGAGATGTAATGCAGAGCTATCTAAAAGTCACGATTGCAAAATGGTAGGTTGAGGACAACCTTTAAGTTAAAAAAAAACTTTTAAGTGGATTCTAACTTTAAAATTAAGAAGATACTGGAATCTTACAGTTCAATGCCTTTCATCCATCAAAGTCATTCAAATTATGAATATATATGCGTGTGTGTACATATTCATAACGTTGAGTTTTATACATAATTTTCTTGCCTGATTCATTAAACTTAGTTTCCTGCTGTTTCATTACTCCCTAGGTAAACCAGCAACTCAATTTCTAGGTCTAAACAGAACCTGGAATAATAATGAGGTCACCTTGTAGACCACTTTCTGGGCATACAATTGACATTCTTTAGATGGTAGTCAATCTTTCTGTGACCCTGCACTATCAAACCATAACAGTTAGTTCAATTAGGCCTTTAGGAAGACCTGGAAATAAGTTATGCAGGCTGAGATTGCTAATGCCTAAATAAGACCAAGACCAATTTCAATGATCATAATAATAATGAAAGTGATGTCTTCTTAATAAAGGAGCTTTCATTCATAAGGATAATTGAGGGAAGCAGAGGAAATTGCATGTATAAAGATTCTGAAGAGAAGTTGCTTCTTGTAAATGAAATATGACTCACCTATAGCTTGAAAAAAATGTGTGTTTGCTGTTGTATACGTGTATGTTCATAGGTGTGTGACAAGATGGGAGGGGTGTGGGGGGGTGAGGCTAAGCACCAGGGAGAGGCTTGTAAAACAATGATTTTTCAATGGAAATCCATTAGAAAGGTCTAAGTAGGAAGCCATGATGATGAGATTAATGTTCTAAGATTATTTTAACTATGGTGTGAAGAATGGCTTGGATCTGGGGACCAAAAGTGGATACAGGAAATTCAGAGGAGGCTTATTCAATGGACTTTAGAAGGAAGAATGTGAAAGTTTAACCTAGGTTTTTGTGAAACAAAAGTGGATAAAAACAAGATTTATCTGGAGATAAAAATATTTAAACTTGCAATGAATTGAATACCAATGATGAGAAGAACTTGTAAAAGATAACTTTGAAAATCAGTATTGCTACTGTCATGTACACCCAAGATGTTCATTTATTGCTTCTAATAAAAAAAAAAATGGACCTACTTTATGACAGGCCCTGTTCTATATGCTAGGCTTGCAGTAGTGGTCAAAATAGAAAAAGCAAAACAAAACACCCTGCCATCTGGGAACTTATCTATAGCAAGCTGAAGCAGACAATAGATAATAAAGATAACAGATGAATAAATTATATGGCAGTGAAAAAAGGTAAGTACTATGGAAATGAAAAAGAGCAGGGCACTGAGGATCCCAAGATTGGAGTAGGGCAAAAGAGTGCAATTATCAAAGTTATGCATTCAGAAGTTTGAGCAATTTGAGCAAAAACTTGAAGGACTTCAGGAATTGAGTCATGTAGGATATCTGGCTGAAGAACCTTTTAGGCCAAGAGAACATTTCAGGAAAGACCTTGCATTAGTAGGTATAAATAAAATGGCATTACCTCCTTCACCTCTTTCAGGTCTTAGCTTGTATCTCCTCTCTTCAAATGTGCCTTTATTGATCATCCTACCCAAAACCTACAACATTCAAGTGTTTCTCTCTTAGTTCATTTTTTGTTTCTTTCAATACACTTTCTAAAAGTGGAATTTTTTTGTATTTATTTATTTATGAGATTACTTGATTTCATCTTTATTCCATAGAATATAAACTTCATGAGGACAAGATTCTGCTATCTTCAATGTGTCCCAAGAACCCAACACCAAACCTAAAACCATCAGAACTCTTGAAATAAAACTTTATGAGTATGAATGAATAAAACCTGACTGGTTCACCTTAAAATGCTATATACTCTGATTAATAACTTCCTGAGTACTATCAGCTATAGAATCATGTGTTTTGTATAGTCTTTTAAGATTTATGATCAGTAACATTTTGAATAGCGATTACAACTCTTCCAGAACTGTTTAACTCAAATCAGTATGTGCTATTGAGTGCCTGTCTTATGCAATCTACAATAATCAAGCCACAAAATGGCAATAATGTAATATCGAATAGTTTAGACCTATTCCAAAGTAATCATAATAAATTATTTTAGTTGTTGACTGGTTTGAATAAACTCAAATGGTTTTAAAAGTATTCTTGCTGAGAAAGTATAGGCAGTTTCAACGAGTTATAATGGTTGCCATAAATTTATAATAATGAAGAAAAGACATTAAAAATATAAAGGATCAGTTTTTACCACTACCCAAATGTCTAAAAACAAGACTTTGAAGTTTTTGATAAAATTTGTATACACACACACGTTTATGTGCAGATACATACATATACCTTTAAATTTATGTGCACATGTGTCTCTGTGTGCATGTGTGTGTGTGTGTGTGTGTGTGTGTGTGTGTGTGTGTGTGTGTTTAAGATGTACACACAGACCCATATATTGGGTATGAGGTTTAGAGCTAGGACTCCAATTACAATTGAAACCTATTAAAGAAAAAAAAGTTGAATATTTTGTTAAAAGCTTTTCAGGAAAAAAAATGTCTAATCAACTTTTTGAGAAAAAGATATAATTATTAATGAATAAAATTTTAAACATGTTTATTCTGAACATTCTCTTTTGCATAATAGACAATATGCCAAAAAGGGCATCTCGTAGACACTTCTCAAAATCAGGCAGATCAGATGAACCATTTGTTTTGCTCAGGAATATTTAGTTCTTTAATGGTAAAAATCTAATCTGCATACTTAAAATCATTTGCATTTTTCTAAGCATTGACCTACTTTATAGTGCTTGCCATCATGTGCTTTGCTGCACAGTATTTCATACTATAAATGATAAATTGCCAGGAAGTATGTATAATTGTTGCATGAAGCTATCATATTCTGTTCTGACTACTAAAATTCAAATTCAGAAATATCATTATGCTTTACATATAGATTGAATCATGTCAGTCTTTTAAGTTTTAAATTATTTAATTTTCTTAGAGGAAAAAAAATCTATCCATTTTGTATAGCCCGGGGTGGGGGTAGAAAATCATAAGCATTTCTATCTATAAATAACTTAGTCTGCATTTGAAATTTAAATTTGCACTCCTTATTACTATTCCAACCATTTTCACAGATTACAGAAGAGAATCCCCTTCATGATTTCTAAAAAAAGATCATATTAAAAATTACCTTCCTTTAGAATGGACTTCAGTTAACATTTAGTTGTCTGAGCAATGTTCTTCTGATTTCTGATATAACGTATTTTCTGCCCTTTACTGAAATGAAAACATCCCAGTGTTTTCAGTATCTGTGAATATGCTTTCAAGACATCCTATTGCATGGATAACTCCTTCCACTGGGTTCACTGATAATGAGGTTATAACTAAAGTATCCAGAGTTTGATTTGTGTATTTTTCTGACTTTCACCTATCGATTCAGAGATAGAAATCAATGTACCATATTCAGCTTAGGGAAAAATCTGGAGTTTCTTTTTCTGAGGAGTGGGGAATTCTCAGGTCAGTATCATTTAATATTTGTGCCAAAACTTATGTGAAATAGATTGCATGTTCATTAAACTGATGAATAACTAGCTGGTGACTGTTAGAAGAACAAATATAATACATGGCAGAGAAATTCATAAGGGTAAAAAAAGTCAACCCTTTATACACAAAATGGATTTCAGAGGATTGAATACAAATTGTCCAGGTAATAACTAGATAGATACAAACTATGTCACAATATATTTTTGGAAATCATACATATTTACTATCTGGAAGGGACTTTAGAAACTACTTCCTATACAGTAGTTTTTCAGACGAGTACGCTGAGACTCAGAGATGTAGCAGGTATCTCAAGTTCAAGTCTTCATTGTGTCACGTTACAGCTGCATGGCCACAGATAAGCCATTTAATCAATCTAGAACTCACATTGCTCATTAAATTAAGGTGGTAAGAATGGATTTATTCCATATTTATAGTACTGAACTATCAGGATTACAAAAATCTTTAAGAAGAAAAGTTAAATAATTGCTCTTATCAGTGTAGCCTTAAGTATTTTTTTGTTAATAATACATTGGTTGGAATTTCTATGGAATGGTTAATGACTCAGAATATGGTGCTAAAACTCATGGTTCAGAGGTTCTAAATTGTATATTATAATTAAGACATTTAGTTAGCTATGACGGGCTTCTAGAAAATGTACCCTACTGCTACCCACTTTTCTTCCTAGTGAATACTGTTAGTCATGGATAGGTCTAAGAAGAGAGAAAAACAAACAAACAAACAGAAAATCTAAATTATACAGTGCATCTAATTACTATCATTAGAAGAGTAATGGAGTTTCAAATCCTATTAGATAAAGGCTAATCAATAACTTTTCATTGATTATGAAAGACTCTATACCACATAAATAAAATTAAAATATATAAAATATATAAATTTAAATAAATACATAAATATTATATACAAATAAAATGTACACACTATATTGGTGTGCATAAGAATAAAAATTTAGCTAACAGACAAATTTGGCTTCTGACCTACAATCAACTCCGTTCACTAGAGGCTATTGGTTGTTTTTATCAGTTTCCCTAAGAACAAAGCTAAAAAAATTATCAAATAATTTTCACTGAGAAATTGTCAAAAAGAAAGCTATTTTTAGCAACTATCAAATTCAGATAAGTATAAGCTGCAATTAATTTTTAATATGAGAAAGCACATTTTAGAGAAGAACATGTTGCCAGTTGTCGTCAACAACATCACTGTCATCATCACCAACATCATCATCGTTATCATCTTCATCATCCTGTTAACCTCTGCAGTGCTTATTAGGGGCCACTAATATAAATATATCGTGTGTGTGTGTGTTTGTATGTTTGTGTGTATTCCTCACTAAAGCTTCATGTCATGGAGAGTACAGAGAAGCTAAGAGGCCAGTAAGCAGCAGAAACAAGATTAAAACCCAGGTAGTGTAACTCCACAATATATGCTCTTTATCACTTCATTAATAACATATGAGACTGTACCATAGGAACAATGTTTTTGCAAAGCAGACTTCTGTTTTAGAGATAAAGAAAGCTAAAGCTAGCCAAAACTGAGTCAGTCTTCTGGTCTGATAGGAGGGGATTATATGTGACTGAAGGAGGGCAAAGTGATCTACTAAATTTCTCAACTCTGTCCAGAATTATCCTTAATAGAACCGGAGCTATTGTATAACACTGGGTTCGGTGGGGGAGGAGTTAAAAAAAACACTCTGATAGATACAGAGTTTTACTCACAGTGAATTTAATTGAACTTGACTTTCAAATCTAACCTAGCTTCTTTGAAAACCAGCTTATTGCTATCTTCGGCTGATAAAAAATAGTGTTCCAGATTTCTATTAAATGATATTCGTGTAGTTCAAATCTTCATGGTAGATACCACTGCAAAAGGTAGTGAGGACTTCCAGATAGGTATCTGTGATTCTCTTCAAACACAAAGCTTTAGTTTCATCCTACTGTGCGAGCACTTGACTTTCTGGGAATGGACCCGGTCCACTCAAAATAAGTATTTATCCGTCATTTCTCTGCCAGGTTACTTCAAAATATAAAATACACAATAAATTGACATGCTCTAAAACAAAAAAGGATAGACCACCACCACAAATCGAAACAAATGTTCCAGTTTATTTTTGTCAGAAGGAATAACCATGATAATCAACATGTCTGTCATATACCAGCAAACAATACTGTTCTATTTTGGATGTTCTATGAGGTACAGTTATTAGGAGTCAGAAGAAATGCTTACACTTTTGAGTTGATCTCTCGCCCTAGAAGATAAGTATATTTCTGATATTGTTAAAAATGAAACCATTTTCCCTGCATATTTTTGACAGTTCATTTTCTAATGTAAAAACAAAGTGATGGTTCCCAATATGATGGAATAAAAAAACCCCTCACATTCACATTATACTGTTAACTACTATAAAGTATAAAATGTGGTAGAAATGTTAGGTATTATTAATTAACATTCTTATATAACTAAGGCAAATGTATTGAAGGAAAAACCTAATATCATGCAATTAAAATAAATTATATGCAGCTACGAGAATGAGAAGGGAAACGTTCTGTCTCTATATAGGAAGAATACCTGGAGGAATTGCTGGATATGTTCATTACTACTTATAATCAGATACTGTGTTTGATAGATAATAAAAAAAAACAGGGAAGTAGGAAGGTATGAACCTTCAAATATTCAATTTTATTTACTTACAATCAAGCCACTGTTTGCTTGCCTTTTTTCTCTGCCATGGATCCTTCTGTAGAAAATTCCGCCTGGATTAAATTGAGTACTCCAAATAATCATATCTCTTTGATAATATACATCCATCCCTGTTATCCTTGAATTATGTTCAATATGAGAAATTTGTTGATGATCGCCACTGTAGTTGAATGGATATATAAAACCCAGGATATCAGTGTCATTAGCAATGTAGAGAACTTGATCTTCAGAGCCTGGAGATTATTATAATAAAATACAAAAATAAAGTAAATTTCAACTAATGTAAAAGCAATGATTGTACTTTTAAATTATCTTGAATTGTTATTCTTAACACAGTTCCTTGCTCAATAAAACTAAACCAAATTTATTCCATCTTTTAGTCTTCACATTTCTAAAACACATGTCCCTAAACACTTCTAAGAGTTATTAATGCAGGTTTTCCTAAGTCAAAGCTTCTCTTATGGCTAGTAATTAGGTATTTGTAGTAGTTACCCTTTTTATGAAGAGGGATTACTATTTTGTAAGTTGCAATACCTTATGGTTTAATGCTTTTTATGTGAATATTCATATACCACGTAACATACTCATTAAGCCTCAGACACTTCTGAGCATTTGGTTTATGCCCTTGAGTGACTGTTACCCTAGGCTATGAAATAAAAATTACAAGATGAAGAGTCTTCTTCTAATATTCATATATCTCAAATGTTCTTTTGTTTTTATTATACAAAGATATCAGTATTTATTACATTAAAGTGCCATAATCTCAATATTTTCTAGAATCTTGCTAACTGGAATCGTCTAGCCTGAAAAGTTTTGACAGCTACAATACAATTCTGATGTCATTTGCATACCAAGACAAATAAAACCCTAATGTGAATCCTGAAAATATTAATTAAAATAATAATGAAACCATAAAGAAAGACTGAATTGTATATACAGTATCTGCAAATTAAAAAAAATAACATGCGTTGTGGTTCAGCTTTACAGTTTCAACAGCTTTCACTTAGTGAATGTTTACTGTGTGATACGGGCTGTGTTAAGCCTTTGACAATTTATCTCCTCTCTGACAACAACCATGGAAAGTAGGGATTAGTTCTCCCATTTCACAGATGAGGAACTGTGGCTTAAAGATTTTAATAACTTCCCTGAGGTCACACAGTCAGAAAGGTGCAATGCTGGGATTCAGACAAATTTATCTAACTCCATAGCCCACCCTTGATTCACTATAACATGTTGCTTTCTTCTTGTAATAAGTGTCTTATTAACATTGTTAATCATGCCCTTCAGCTAACAATATTTAAATTACAACATTATTTAGTAAAATCATAAGAGCATTAAAATCCATCTACAAAAGCTCAAATATATATGTCACTTAATTTTTTAAAAAACGATATTCATAAGTGGAGAAGGTCTGAATTTGAAAACATAATTTTATTTTAAATTCTTATTTAAAATTCCATTCTTCTTATAAAGCTAAACTTTAATCTAATCTGTTATTGTTATCCCAGTGGTGCAATGATTTCTCAAGTACACTGAGAGCAGGTCAAAAAGAAAGATATCTCATATTCTGTCACATTGACTTTTAAACTTTTACCCCTTCTGACAAATTGCTTCAAACACAAAAGTTATTTTAACAGTAGCCATGTATTTGACAATCAGGTCTATAAACTTTCCCAGATTAGTTTAATTAAGAATGATAACAAAAAAATTGGCCAAATTAATCAGTATTAAAAACAGATTTATTTCGTATTTTCAGGCATGAAGTCATTGCTCAAATGCAATAGGAAACATTTTTTCCCCTCATAAGATGTTTATAGCAAAATTATAATAACATTTAAAATAATGGTTATATAATCTTACCTTTTGCAATGCAGGTGTTATTTCTTTCTTGAAAATTCTGGTCACACACACATTTATATGATCCTTCCACATTTATACATTGGTGGGAACATGTGCCAAACACCAAACATTCATTGAGGTCTAGAAAAGAAGAGTTCAAAATAGCATCATCATACCCACAGTGAGCACCTTCATTCTTCCCCAGGCCAAAAAAGACATGTTTGTTTTTCTTCCTTCAACTTCTTATCCCTATTCTTTCACTGTCTTTTCAAACTCTTAAGTCTTTGACTTGCTATGTAATGCTTTCTGGCCGTAACAATTTTCTTACAATAGTTTCACTAGGACTCGATTGTTTGTGCTCCCAATTTATCCCTTCCCTCTTATTTTCATTCACTCAAATAAACCCCCGTTGAGGTTTTTTGATTACCTGCCTCTATTCCTTTGCACATGTCATATGCTATTCCTGTGTCCTATATGCCCTTGCTCATCTTCACACAGAGAATTTCTATTCATCTTTCAAGATTCACCGGAAGTGAAGTCTTCCATGGTCTCTGCCAGTGTACAGCAGTGATTACCCATCTCAGAGCTTCTCCATTCTTTGCTATCTTGGAGTTTCTCTCTTACAGAATTTTTCATACTCGATTTCATATATGTGGTCACATATTTACATCACCTAATGGACTGTCAATCCCTTGAGATCATAGATTAATGTTTATTCATTTTTTTTTATTGCCAGCATTTTGTTCAATGCCTGGCAAAGAATGAAGATATAAATATACCTCTAACACACTTCTGGCTTCAAATATACAAAGTGACTTTGTTAAGAAGAAGGGCCAAGTGAATTAAACAAGCAAGCAAACAACAACAAAATCCTCAAAGTCTATATATATATATATAAATCATAAGTAAGAAATAAATTCTTTGGCTTAGCAGTTGCTTCATATTTCAAAGTTTTAAGCAAGGCAAGGACTGAGGCCAGGTGATTCTGGTGAATTATCTACTTTCTTATTTGTTACCTCCTCTCCTTCTGCTTTCAACCAGCATAATTCCTCTGCCCCTTTTATCACTTAGAGTTGCCCAAATTACATAGTAAATCTGTGAGATAAATCCTTCCCCTGAATTAGAGGAATTTAAGGATAAACACAGCAGTAGTGATTGTCTTTTGTTTGGCGCTCAGCAGTGTTCTGAAGCCTCAGTGGTAGAGATAAGGACTTTCCCAGTGACACTTGCCAATGACAGTGCCAAGGCTCAAACTCAGGCTTCCTGATTCCATTGTCTCTACTATGATACTTTGCCCGAGGTGAATTTAAGCACTCTCATGAGTTCAATTCTGCATTTGACTGAAATATCAGGTAAAGAGATAAAGAATATTGTATTTACTTGCTAACAAATACTGTACCAGGGATAAGTAAAATACATCTTATCAATACTTAGCCATCAAACAAAGTATTACAATAATTTTGTTTGCTTTGGCTCCTATAACTTTGAACAGGGAATTATTTGTTACTGTGGTTCCTCTTTAAGATGGAACCAAAATAAGCAAAAATCTGCACAATTTGATAAAGTCTCAGCTCCCTCACATGGCACTGTACTGGCCAGAGTCACCATTTTCTCTTCATCTTTCTAATAATTCCTGGGCCGGGAGCTTTTGAAGAGGATGGAGGAATCTCACACGTGTCCAGTACCTAGAACAGTGCCTGACACACAACTATGGATTAATTTCTATTTCTTGATTGTTGTTCCCTTACATTTTTCTTCCCTTCAGACATTTTAATTGAAGTGTTTTGGCTTGAACATCAAACAGTGGTTACTTATGCTCTTTTTGAGCTACCTACAGAAAAAACACAAAAAATTTAAATTCTTTGGATTATAAATCAAGGTAATGTCTTTCTCCTTCTCCACAAGTCAAAATGCTTTTTTTTTATTATCAAAACTTCATTTATTACATGAAGGTACAAATTTTATTAGAGTCCAGAACTTACTCATTTACACTACAAAAATACTGGATTCATAGCAATTTAAATGAAGAATGTAGCTTGCAGGTTATATTTGCCATGGAATATAACTAAAATCGAAGAAAAGTTCAAGAACAGAATTTCTAACTTTAGTAAGTATATATAGGAAACAAAGCCCACTATTCACAAAAAGCACTAGAAAATTAATATTATTTGAAAGTAAAATCTTGAAGAGATTACATGTATGTCTATGTGTGTATACAACTGACAGAAAGCGTCTAGGAAAGAAGAAATAATCTATTCCTGAGAAATAATTTTCTTTTTTACTAAAACAGAAAACTTAAGTTGCCAGTTTTCAGTGTTCTATTTTAATGGAGAAATAAAATGTCATGAATAATCCAAACAAGTATATAACTCAGAATGTACATGTGAACATGACTGTAATTCTTTCCCCTTTGCATAAGTGTAATTAATTTTAATAATTCCATTTTGATTGATACAATGTAAAATTACTTTTATTTACCCAAGAATAACATAAAGAGACAATAAAGAGGGAAGCTGGTAGGTGAAAGCATTTTATGACTTGAATTTACCCTGGACAAGCCAGACTTAGACAATTTAGGTTTGGCTTTAACCACAATATTATCAATTTTAGTGAAGAAACCGGCAGAAAGTGCATATAGGTCTGTATTTCACAGCTCTGTAGTGAGAGCCCTGATGTAAATTATACTTAGATATTTCTTACTATGAGATTCTGGCTCTCCTACATATTCAGTTTTTAAATGATCCCAAGTAAGTTGACAGAGATTTATTTAAATCCTGTCTTTGAATTTTAGAAGACACTCTTGGTAGTACAAAGCACTGTTTAAGACTTGTCGTTAGGACAAAAGCCCACAATTCTCTGAAAGCGAATTACCTTTTGCAGTGTTGCAAATGCCGCAACTCAAGAGAAATGGGTCATCGTAAATATGTTCTTTCACAAAGTGCCTCTAATTCTTCAATAGTTTCTGAACCAGCAATTTTGTTATTTGCATTTCAAAACAGGATTGTAACAATACAACTGAAATTCCTGCAGGTCTGAATCTGCTCTACAGAAAAGGTTTTGTAAGCCTCAGCAATGGTTAGCTTAGCAGTACAAACAAGCAGGCTCTTGACCCCAGGGACTTTCACTCTCGTAAGTAAAACGGTATCCCGTAGACACGCACCGTTCTGATGAAAATCAATCCCCTGTCATCTCACAATTTAGCAGCCTTGGGAGGCTTTTATAACCTAAAGATTTAAGAGCAAGCTGTTGAGGAAACGTACTATACCTTCACACTGTCTGTTTTTCATGTTTCTCTGAAATCCAGGCTTACAGCGACAGAAAACAGATGTTTTTATTTGATTACAATATGCATCATCTCCACATGGATTCACGTTATCTTCACAGGCATATTCAGCAGGAGCTAGGGTTTTAAAACATGATCAAAACTAATATAATTCTAATTCCTGAAGCGGGAGTTTACTATTTTTCTTAATTTGAAATTACATTTATTATTCCATAGATAACTCTTTTTGAATGTATAAGATTATGGTCTTCTCTCCATGTAAGCTCTTGTTTCCTATAAAGGTGTAGAAGCAGATGAAAACCAAACTCATTTACATTGAGTATAGTTTAGACTAAACTGTTTTGCTAACTTAAACTTAGTATTCAGGAACTCAGTCAAGGGTAGTACCATGCTACTCAAGCAAGAGGTTAAACGCTCAGTTCTTAAGCATGTTTTGGTCTGGGTACATATATAGGGAGTAACACAGGAGTGCGGGACATGCTCAGGTATACATGGGCTACAATACAGGTTGGGACAGACTATGTATTATTTGTAATTTCCAGCATAGTAAGTTGTAATTTCATCGCTTTATGTCCAATTCAGGAAAACATTTTGGCTCGATTGAATCAGCTCGATTTTACTTGACCAAATCAAATGACTGAGGAATATGAGAACCTTAATTATCAGAATTATAACTATTACTAATCCCCACTGACTCTTGAATATTTTATAGTTAATTAAAATGCACCAGTGGAATTATACCACAATTGAGATATACGTGGCCATATCCTGGTGCCTACTGCCTCATGATCCAGTGAGGAACAACTTATACATAAATGAGAAAAAATGTAAAACTCCAGATTTGGACCTATTTTGTGACTTTCATAAGTACTCTGAATTTAGGTTCATAAGTTTAATTGTTTTTCTTATTATGGAAAATCAGATATCAAACAATAAACACAAAATTATTAACAATCAAGGTCTCACAACTCAAATAGTATAGCACTCTCAATGAATTAAATAATGATGCCTTCTTTAAGAATGACTCAGCAATGGATTATGATTTTAAAACACTGAATAAATAATTAAGACCTTTACCATCACTGAACCGAATATTCAGAAACTATCAAATTTATATTTTGTAATATAAAATATTAAGGAATATAGATTTCTTTGCTAATATCAAAGTCTGTATATCGACACTGAGTTCTCAACTTCAGCTTCAACAAGGGTGCTCACTGCAAAATCAACCTTTCCTACCTTATACTTTGATATTAATTTAAGTGATATTCAAAGTTGGCTTTGGCAGAGGCTTAAAAAAAAGTATTACTTAAGCACATTTTGAAGAGCAATCTTTTCTCACAGCAGTAAAGGAATTTTTAGTCATGTTGAAGCAGAAATTGAACCTGCGTGTCACTGCACTTTAACAGGAAACCAACTCACTTATTCTGCAGCCTTGTTCATCTGAACCATCTCCACAGTCATCAAGTTGATCGCACTGGAGGTCCATGGGGATACATTTTTTATTACTGCAAGTAAACTCATCTTTTTTACAAGGTCTTGCTTTATATGTAGGCTTACCTATAGAGTTATTTAAAAAAATGATCAGTGCTTCACAGACTCAAAACAAATTCATTGAGCATATAACAGGTTCAAGATTTTGCTAAATATTATCAAAATCATGGATCCACAATCCTTTATTTGGAGCTCCTGGGGCCAAAAGAAAAAAAAAAAACCTGAAATTTTGGATTTTTAAGAAAACAACAGGGTATTTACCCTAGAATAAATAGCACTGTATTTCCACGTGAAAATGTTTGAATATTCACCCTAAGAGAGATTTTCTTAAAAAAGTAATACACATTACCTCAGGCCAGTTCAAGTCAGGGTCTGTCACCAAATGGTTTTGCCACATATTTTACTAAAGCCTTTGGTTTTTTGAGTTTTAATTTTTGAGTTGTGAAGAAGCGATTGTGCATCCAGTACATACAATCTATATAAACTCTCTCTGCTCAAGAAATTAACAGAATATTTTAAACCACTGTGTTGTTTTTCTCATGCAATACTTTCTGGAATAAAGTCCCTATAATCAACGGAGATTCACAGACTTGGAGAGACTCTGGATAGCAGGTTGCATAGCTCTACTATGCAAATGAAGTGCTAATGGATTATTTACATACCCAGTCAGAAAAATCAAGTGCCTGAAAAAATTACCCCAAGACGTGCCACATGAAAATACTTTTAAGAATTTTTTGAGCTGTAAAATCATTATATTATCTGTAGCTGTCACTGAATCAATTATTTCACATTAAATGGATTTACCACCACAGGGATCTTCATCCGAGTTGTCCCCACAGTCATCAATCCCATTGCACATTTGCTCAGGCTGCAGGCATATTCTGTTATTTCTGCATCTGTGAGGTCTTGTGGGTGGGCAAAGAAATTTGACTGAAAAAAAGAAAAACCAAAGCAGCTCCTTTGGATACACTGACTTATGAAGAACCATCCTTCTTTTGTCTTCCTTTTTTTTTTTCCTTTTCAAATCCATAATCTAACTTTTTGGAATATCTTTTGTTATGGAAATTGCCTACATGTAGATACTAGAAAAATGTGTGATAATAGAAGTTACAATTCTAGTTATTTACACTACAGAGAAGAGCGCACAGCTGAAATGCTGAATGAAGGAAGAAAAGGAGCCAGGCCTCATGGTCTTATTTCCAGATGCCTTATCTTAGCTGACTGCACTTGGTGTACCAAATTAATTTATGCCTACGGTTTATACAACATGGCAAAATTTAGCTATCTGAAAGGGCAATTTCACATAGAATAGAGCTCAAGAAAGTGTATGTTACAGATCCAAAACTGAAAATAGGTCATTCAGAACCCTCCCCCCCAAATACAGCTATGTTTCTTACTCTGTCTCTGTAAACAACTGGGTAGATATGTATCTAAGGCACATAAGGTAACCTTAGTTATTCATTTTTAACGTGTATTTATGTGTGTGTGTGTGTGTGTGTGTGTGTATGTGAGAGACAGAGAGAGAGAGAGAGACACACTTAAACAAACAATGAATGTCAGGGAGTTTTACACTTGTCCTTTTCATCGCTACTTAATCTGAAGACATCCACCCCTGAACCAGGAAACATCTCTACTGTCTTTTCATCCCCACATGTGAAATACGCTCTTGAGTTCTCTGCTTAGATATTCTCATTCTCATGGATTTACTTGACACTCTGCCCTGAAGACTTTCAATTTGCTAATTCTAACATCTCAATTAATTATAGGACATTCCCTTGGGAATTTAAAATGCAGCAAGTTCAAAGCTCAATTCTTTATCATCTTTCCCTGACCCCCTTCTCCTCATACATAAGCTCTGTCTTACTTCCATCATTCAGTTAGTGGCACATCACAGCCACAAGTCTGGGATATCCTAAATGCACTCCTCTTATTAGGTTTCAATTCTAATTAGTCAACAAGTCCAGCTATATTGTCCTCAGCCTTGCCTTCTTCTTCTTGCCTCCATGTGTACCAGTTACAACCTCAATAGCTCTTCATTATGTCTTCCAGAGGTGACTTCAGTAGAATCCTTAATGTCTCAGATTTATTGCCCACCCTAAAATCCTCCAAAAGCCACCAGAACAGACCACCTAACACATTATCTGACCATTTCTTCCATTGTCATTTATCACTTTCAGAATAAAATTTAAGTTACTTCACATGGCACAATCGACTTATCATTACCTTGTCCACGCTGCTCCTACAGACTCATCCCTTGTCACTCTTGGTGTTCTGCCAGTACCATGTTATTAGCTCCTTAAAATGCCATATTCCTTCTTGCCTGACTTCCTTGCTTTAATTAAAATCTGGTTCCCACTCTAAGCATAGTTCCTCCCCTTTAGGTTTTTCAGGAATGCCTCTAAAATTGCTCAAGCCTCATGTTATCCCATGTTTGAAGACATCATAGTTCCCTACTACAACTTCCAGTCCTTTGCTACTATACTTTCACCTTCAAATTAAAAAATATAATATTAAAAATAAAAATTGTTACTTTGAGGGCCAGGCATTTGATTATACTTTTTTCTTATTTCTATTTCTTACCAACCTTATAAACATCACCCCCTCCCCAATTCACTGAAGACTGTCGCACCTTCCCTCACAGTTATTTCTCTCCATCTAAATCATTCCAGCATCCTCGGTGACATCAACATCCACATGAGCAAACCAGCCAATAACCTCACTTTCAGCTTCCTGAATTGCTCATACTCAATGTCCTTTTACTCTAATCCACTGGGCCACCCATTCTTGCAGAAAGTTGTGGACATTGGTGGATTTCAACAAATGTATCTTAGTTCAGCCAATGACAGTTCCTGTTGCATGCACATAAGAACACTTACTGATTCAGCTGGATCACTAATTATAAATAACAAATAAAGCCACTAATTTTAATGCTCCAAATTCTGATCACCTATTTTTCCAATTCTTTAATTCAATCAGTCTCATTAAGACTCTTTTTCAGTCTTTCTTGAAACTTTAGCCTATTTATATGTCCGACTTTTCCTTTTTCATCAATGCCTTTTTTTGTCTTTACTTCCTTCTCTGTTGACATTAGATTCCATGTTCCATCTTTTAATTTACTTATTTGATAAATATTTATTGATAACCTATTATATGTTGGACATTATTCTAAGTACACTTTTAGAAACTCATTTTTGTCCAGATTATCTGGATTCTCCAGCCCTTTTGCTTTTCTTCATCTTAGTTATCTAACAAAATCCCAGATTTAGGTGAATGGAATCTCCATCTGCTATCCCAATATCTGCAACTGGGAAGCCTTGTTGCAAATAATCATACCTCAAGGCCAACAGACACACAAACGTTAATATTTATCAATGCCTGATGGGCCCTGAACACTGCTTGGAAATCTCTCTATCTGTATCTTATATCTCTATCTCTATGTCTATCTAATGTCACTCTTACCCTTTGCAGTGATGATTCAAACCTGCATTCCTTTCAAACCTTCCTACTACACAACCTCTCACATCCTATGTGTGAACATGCTTCCTTACTATACATGAAAAAGTGGAAATAAAAATCATGAAACAGTTATATCATTAAATAACTGTACATCAACCTGTATTTGCATATAGTCTATCAACTCATTTAAGTATTATTTAATAACAGAGAAGGGGTCAAAACTCTGACCTAAAACTAATTTTTTCACTTGCTCTGAAAGTCAATTTCCCCTGCCTCTTCAGGAACCAACTCATCTTTCCTGAAACATTTTATTACTTTGGTATTTCTTTTGCCATACTTCTTTTTTTTTTCCACTAAGCTTTCATTGTCACTCACCTAAGTCTCTTCTGGCTGCTCATATTTACCTAGTTGTTTGGTGGCTCTTAATATTCTATCCTAATCCCCTCTTCTCTTATGTTTTGCTTCCTCCCAGCCTAAGTTTTACAAATTCCATAGTATTTACTATGACCTTTCATGCTGACTCTCAAATTTATATCTCTAGACCAGCTCTTTAAGATCTAAAACCAAACATCTAGCACTTATTTGAAATCAGTACTTGAATGTCTCCTCAAACACATCCCAAATGAGGATTCTAATCTTTACTTGCAAAACTGCTCCTTTTCCTATGTTCCCCATCTATTCAAATGTGCAAAAACAGCCTATAAATTATACATGGCAACTTCCTCTTTCTTGCCTCCTGTATCCAATCCATCATTTGATCCAATTCATTTTGCTTTTTCACTTACATTCACATCTGTGTATACCTTGCTGTCATGTGCTGTCATTAATTTAATCCAAACTACCAGTATAGCTTGCCTTGAATGCTAAAATTATTTTAACTATTCTTACTTCTTTCTGTCCAATATCTGTGAAATATAAATATGACTATGTGCATCCTTTGTTTAAAACTCTAGTATTTTTATTGCTTTCAGGCTAAATCTAAAACTCTCTAGCAAGACTCACAAGGTTTAAGGTGTCACTCTTGTCTCCTCAGTTTCATCCAATACCTGCCTTGCTCTTGTGCACACACACCTTCCAGCGCCTCTAGTCAGCTATGGTTTGTGCTACCTCAGGGCCTTTCTATGTCTTGTTTCCTTTGCCCACCATGTGGTGTCATCTCACTGTATCCCTTTCACCTCCTTGGCAGCTGCATATCTCTCAGACTCAGACTCAGATGTTACTTCTCGTAATCCAAGATTGAATAAAAGCCCTCTGTTCTATATTCTTATAACTGACTATACTTTTTCATCAATGCATGTATCAAAGTTTATAGCTATATATTTTTTGTGATCATTAATATCCCTCTTTCACCCGTTTGTCAGCTCTGTGAAGTCAGGGACCATATCTGTTTCTCTCATCATTATAGAACCAAAAATAACCACAGTCCCTAGCTTAACAAATATTTAATTAATAAATGAATGATGCTTTCCCACACATTGTTCTCTCTGCCTGTGGTGCCTTTTAGTCCAGATCTTTCAAAACCGTAGCTTTCTGAATTTTCCTTTAGTCAGAGTTCATCTTGTCCCTCTCTGCCTTGTCTTTACGTAATTCTACTATTGCTTGAAACAAAATTTATGGAAACTATTATTTTTCCAGCCAGAATAAGATCTCCTTGTCAAAGAGAACCATGTGCTGTTCAGATTTCTTTTATCCCAATTACTTAGCACAATCTCCGGCACAGCGTAGCCTGACTCAGTGCTGATGCTGATGACTGAGGGAAATGCAAAAACATTCACGGAATTGAGCTGGATGATTTTACAAGTTTTCCAGCAGCTGGGCAGCATGTCACTAAGAATCACTTCCTGGCCCTGGAGTTCGGGAGGGGTGTGACTTTGTAGCCCCACATAGTTAAGTAGTTTCTAAACATTACCTATTCTACTCACTAGATTTGTGCTGAAGTGAAATAGAGAATAGGAAAAAAAAAAAAACATAGTTTATAAAAACATTAGGTTCTGGCTTGATATTGGTAAGGTAATATTTTTTCAAGTATTATGATTCAGAAGCAATATTATCTTTGGTGATTCTCTACAGTTCATTTTGTAAGACTATGTAGAAGAACTGAAACTGAAACTTGGTTGTATCTCTCATCAGTTGTACCTACAAAGAACAGTTCTCCAAATACCGTCTTTTTCGAGTGTTAACTCATTTTTAAAACAAACTGCTTCCTTGTTTCAGAATTTTTAATTCAACTGTAATATATATACAGACATATATCTCTATATATTCATCTCACGTCTCTGAATAACCTCAGTCTCAGTAGTGGGTGACCTGTGGAAGTATGTGATTTTATTATTTACATTTTGTCCATACTTATGTGTCACAAAATAAATAAAATTGTTTTAGCCTAAAGCACCAGTTTGGTATAAAGCTAAGGTCCTTATAGGAACCTTATTCAGTTCAAAAGGTCAACTACCCTAAATCCTGCTAGACAGATAACAATTTCTTCTGAATATGGTTGACACGCGAAAGTTTAGATTAAGGAGGGCTCTCTAGAAAGTCATAAACTCTGAACAGGGTGACCTCTTATTAACTGAACAAAAGCTGTATCTGTGGTGACACTTCATCCACCTGACCCCAGGATGGTAGAATTTGTGGTTCACCGCACCACATCACTGATCCATGCCAGTGCATCAGATCAGGAGTTGAGAGTACAGCCAAGAGCCACGTGAAATGCCATACGTACCACACAGGTCAGGGGCTTCGTCAGAGTTGTCTCCACAGTCATCTTCTCCGTCACACACCCAGAAATGTAGCTTGCACAGGGAATTATTGCAAAGGAACTCATCCGCTCTACATATATTTCCTCCTTTATTTTAAAACAAAAAAGAGACAGAGAAATGTAACATAATTTCAGTGAGCAAAACATATTCCTCTAATTCTTAGCACAATATCTAGTTTCTCATTTTCTTATGTTTTCTTCCCCCTGTATAATACTAGGCACACATAATGTCCAAACTTTTTTTTTAAAAAGGTATTTGTTGTTAACTTTTCAAAACAATCTGATACCACCCTCATGTATGTCATATTTTCTTTAGAGAATACTGATAACAAAATGATACAATAAAGTTTTCTCAGATATAGTTACCTTCCATTTCATATCATTTCTATGCTACTGAGTGTAAAAAAACTTAGATTTTTAAATAATACTAATTTTTATTATTAAAAAAATTATGCTATTCTGGAAAGAAAAGTCACTTTAAAATTATTAGATAATTCAGCTGCATCTGGAAACTTAACAAACTGAACCATTAAAAACAAAATAATCAGTAAAAAGGTTTTGCAGTCACAGAAACAATTTTATAAAAGAACTAGAAGCTGATGACATGATAAAATAGTTTTTCTTACAAAAATTGTGTAATAGAATACCCTATTTTTGTGTGCATTTTTTAAATGTTTGCATTCTTTCTCTCTTTACAATTCAATAGAAAATATCAAGAATACAGGGACATTCTAACTTAAGATTAAATACATGTGCCACATGCAAAGAACCCAAAGACTAGTAAACTTTAGTTATATATCTATATATGCAGTAATATATAGAAGAAACAGCAATGGTTAGGGAGTTAGAAACTTGCTTTGTTTTGCTTTGGAAAAGTGTATTAATTTCTATGGGACTCAACATCTTCTTATGTTACAAAAGAGCTATGGCTAAGATTTGTAAGGTCATATTTGCAAGGAGTACCAGGGGAAACAATACAAAGAAACTTGATGGGAATTTAGAATTAAGATTAATTAGACTGCTCTCAGAGAATTGTACTACCAATTTAAATTTCACATATAGAATAAGAAGTATGGTTTCTATATTGGTGAGATTTGATGATTGAAGTTATTAACATATTAAAAACAGATTATTATTAACAAATGGAGCTGTGGAGTAATAGTACTCATCCTTGAAAGCCTAGAAAATACCAAGAAAGAAGCACTGGTTCATTTTGTAAATGCACTTTGGAAGGAATACTGTGCCTAGGCGTGTCAGGGTCAAATAGCTCTTCTTTTGACCTTTTGGGTTTTGAATTTCACACAAATCTCCAATAATTCACTTCCAGTAGCAAAGACAACTTAGGAAATGACAGAATCAGATATGTATGTCAGAATGATGACAGTAGCTACAGTGTGGAAAACTCAGAAATGAAGACAATGGTGTAGTAACCTATAATGAAAAAGAATATGAAAACGAGCATACCTATGTATATGTACGACTGAACTATTACGCTGTACACCACAAAACTGACACAACATTGTAAACTGACTATATTTCAATAAAAACAGAAATGAAGACAGTAGGAGTAAAGCCAAGACTGGAGGAAGAAGACCAATGTGATATGTGGACACATTTAAATGGTTCTGAGAATAATTCAGCAGACAAGGTAAGGTTGAGGATACAGCAGAGAGAAAAGGTGATAAATATAATGCATCCCTTGAGAATGCAGAAAGTGTGATGGATTTGAGATCTAAAGCAAACTAAAAGGATTATCCTTAGACTGGAGGTGAGACAGGTCTTCCATTTTAAGAGGAAGGACGGAGGAAAGGCTAGGCACAGCTATATGCTTTTTATGATTTTTACCATTACTGTGAAGTAGAATGTGAGAAAGAAAATCAATTTTTTAAAACTCTGATATGGTTAATTGTAAAGAGAGATGATTACAAATAAGTAGGTAGGTTGCTTGGAATCTTCAGTGATAGTTGAAGCTGAAGACAAGAATTTGCAGTGATATCAATCAGAAGAGTGCTAAGTCATCTTGCAAAAATGCTTAACAGAACTGGTACAGCTTACACTTGACATCTCTGGGGACTAAAAAACTCTAAGATACAGATAGAGGCAGGTCCTTGCTAAGCCCAGCATGGTGAATCCCCACGTGGGACTTCTGACAGCACAGTATCTGGCATTGAGATTCTCCTTTCTTTCAAACATCTGCAGTGTGCAGCTCCAAAATGCCCTAATTCTAAAAATAATCTCAATTATCATGATCAATGCAAGAAAATATACTGCTATTCAACAATTCTATGTCTGAAAACAGTAAAAAGATAACATTAAAATAGTAAAAAGATAACATGTCTTTAGTATTAAAGAAATAAATATTGGTGTGAGGTGAGTGTTGGCTTAATTCAATATCAAAATCCATAGAATATAAAAAAGAGCTGTATTCTTTCAAAATAAAGATTCTAATGACTAAGTTTCATTGCATGTTCCATTTTAAAATGGATTAATTCAAACAGAATTTGTGAACTCTGATTATTGAAAAAAAAAAGAACACCTCTATACATCAGTCTTGCTAAAAGGAGAAAAATGAATTCCCGAAGGGATCGCATTAGATAACCTTATAATTTTCCCCATTAGAGTGTTGGACATTCCACTATTTTTATTAAGAAGAAGAGAAATATAAATGAAACCATAATTGCAACAGAAAGGCAAATGTTTGATGATAACCTACTAAGGGTTTCCTATTTGACTAGGAAGAATTTACATTTCAAAAAATGCACCAGGGGGCCACCAAAACATCTAAAGTTTAACTTGAAAAGCTTATTTTGCAATGTCATGAAGCACACATAAACAATTTTAAAAAAGTATAATTTAAAGAGATTCGGTGGATTAAAATCCCAGTTTCTTAGTCATGTTCTTCATCAGCTCAATACGAGGTTATTAGAAAAATAGAAAAGTATATATTAATTAAACAATAACTATGTCTAAATATAATTGAACTCTTGACAGTTTCATAGAAACCTGGACAAGTGCATTATCACAGAAAACAAGCATCTAGAATTTTCATCTCAAATGGGGTTGAGATAAGCTTAAATATATGATAATATTTTATAATTTCTATAAATAATTACACATTTTTGAGCTGATGATTACTCAAGAGAATAACTCTCTATCTTTGCCACCGAAATTGCTATAAAGAGTAAAGTTTGAAAGCTCAGGCCAAAATAAACACCAAGTTTCCTTGAGGCAAAACGTTTTATCTTTAAAAATGTGAATGTTGCTTTTAATTCCTTGTATTTTGGGTTTTAGTCCTTTTAAAGTAAACCAGTAAAATTGATTCAACTGGAAAAAAATCTCTTGTTTATCCTGCAGCTGTCTTACCTTCCAGCCCCCAACACTTAGCCCCCGTTAACTCATGTGTCCAGATTT
This sequence comes from Camelus dromedarius, assembly GCF_036321535.1. NCBI lineage: Eukaryota > Metazoa > Chordata > Mammalia > Artiodactyla > Camelidae > Camelus > Camelus dromedarius. Next base: position 22,053,926 of record NC_087439.1, read on the forward strand.
GAGATGAATGGAAGTAACATGTAACAGAAGAGATGTTTATTCTGGCATTTTATTTCCTCAGCACCTTGAAGTACATTTATCCAATACCTAAACCACTTCCTGGAAGTAAGTCAAATACTAGAAATCTGAACTTGGTCATGCCTTGAGGTACATCCATACAGGATCAAATACTTTAACCACCAACATATTTCACTGGAATTTAATTACCTCGCAGCAAAAGAACCCAGGAAAAGTGAGAAGCAGGAATAGGGAGGGGAGGGGAACTTTGACATATTTCTGGAAAATGGTTGAATTAATGACTCTCAATTCTTTGTGAGTCAGTAAGCTTAAGCATTTAATAGAGTAATTTTAAATCTGAAAGATATCTGAGACTTCAAATACTACAATGGTCAATTTTTTTACTTTCAAGTTTGTTTTTTTTAGGCTGGAATTCTTTGTTCAAATATACATTTTCAAAAATAAAATCCATTATTTAAAAAGTGGATAAATCCTGATGGGATTCCCACCCGATCCCACATACATACTCACTTTCCAGACATTTTTACAGCTCTTGGAGACATTTCCCTGCGACTGCATTTGATGGTATGAACACATGACCACAGACATGTTCATGGAGATAAGACAAAACTTAGATCTCTGGGTCTCATTTCAGTACATTCTCTGTGCTAGTACAAGGTTCAAATCCTATCACCCTTTCCTTTTCTTAATATTAGAAAACTCCTCAGAAGCCTTGGCAAACTTCTCATCATGTTTAGTATTAAAACCAAGTTCTATGGCATGAATCCCCAATTACCTGTGGTCTTTAAACAGCTCAGCTGTCCCTCACCAATGTGACTTTGTACATAATGATCCCACTGCCTGAAATGTATTTCCTCATTTTGCTTGCATATCAAAAAGCTCACATTCCAACAAGGGAAGCTTAGTCAAATAATACAGAAGTAATTTTATTAGAAGGAAGAAGTATCAGGAATGCAATCAAAGGGTTCTTAGGGAAATTCTGAAAAAGACTGCAGTTTGGTTGAAGACATAATAGTAATTGAGATGGACTTAAAGAACACATACAATTTTTGTTGGCAAAGGTATTGAGATGGTGAGAATAGCAGAAGAATCAAGAAAGATGTTCAAAAGCATGGAGGACATTGCTAGAATATTATCTTCCAGTCTGGCTAGGATTTATGACACGCAAAGAGGAGTAATAGACTATAGGACTGGAGAGGTGAATGGGATCATTCCCTTGTAACCGTGACTGTAGGTTGTGTTATTTGTATCTACCAGGAAGGAGGAGATTTGGGGAAAGACTGACATAACCAGAGTTACACTTAAATAGATGAACACAGCAGCAGTGAGTAGGATGTACTGGTGACCAACTGGGTGGAATTACGTAAGCCCAGGCAAGAAGCAATGGGGGAAAGAATGAGATTGGTGACAGTGACTGAAGTTGAGGGGATGAAGCTTATGGATTAGGAAATGGAAAATGATGAGTAACTTAATTGTTGTCCCGAAGTCTTTGAATATAAGCTTGTACACGAGTTGGTGCCAGAATACCCACAAAGTTTGCTGTCTCTAGAGTGGCGAATGATAGTAAAAGAGTGTGAGAACTTAACCAAAAGTAGAAACCGTTATTATGTAAGTTTAACTTTTTATGGTTTTCTATAAGGTACTGCAGATTCCAAATGAGAACTAGGATTTCTTCTGCTGAATATAACATTTTGTCAGGTTTAAAATAGAGATATTAGTAAGTCATAAAGGTTTGATCTAATATTAAAGGAGAAGTTATTTTTCCTTGAGTGGCTAGATATTTACAGAAGTAGATACTTTAGATCCATTTAAACTGTGTAAATCTTGAATGCCTGTTCAAATGCCTTGCAACATATGTCAATATCTAGTATCATCTCTATTGATATTCCAGATATTCTAAAATGTAATGCTGATTGACTTTTACAAGTAAGCAAAACTAAATTTTGTATTTAAACAATATATCTAACATCATGAAAATAGTAAGAATGCTGTCATTTGTGGTCATTTTAAGATTCATCCTACAGTTTCTTTGCTTTTCTCTATCAACTCTGAAGTGCTAACAACTGCTGTTTTAACGCTTGACTTACAACTAAAAAGTTATCTACCAGGAAATATTTTCACATAGCTGGAATAAAATGACACTGCAAAACAAAGTATTCTTCCAGACTGATAAAAAAAAATGTAGGTCATTTTCTCACCATATGGTAAGAAGGAAATTTGGGGCACAACTTATAACTGATATATGATCTAGCATATTAGTATATATAACATAGTATACCATATGTTGTTTCCATTCTTTAGAAATGTGGCAAGCAATGTGGAGAAAGATACCCAGAAAATACTTTGGTAGGAGGCGGCTACAGTGCCGTGTGCCCTGGTTCTTCTCGCATCCCCACCCCTGACCCAGCATCTAGTCCAAAGACGTGCTCATGGGAGGAACTCAAAATGCGCTTGCACTTTGGTTGTCACTGTCGTATGAAGACTGACTTACACTCTGTCTGAAAATGATACAGATTTTGACTATTTGGAATAGGTTATTAAGTAATGGAACCAGGAAAAGAGAATAATTTAATGCCTCTACCACGCTCTGTATATATTGTGCACAGCACCTTAACTGTCACTCTTGCCTTTCTCTTATTTATAGACACACACACACACACAAAGTACCTTACCTCGGTCACAGTTTTCTTCGTCACTGCCATCCACACAGTCATGAATTCCATCACAAAGCCATCTAATTGGAATACAGTGGGCTTTATTTTTGCATCGAAACTGATCTTCCTTACACTCAGTCACACAGTCCATCTGTTCAGATACAAATGGGCACTGCAGTTTTCATTAATGATAACGATATCGTCCCAGGCAAAATAAACATGCAGCTGACAGTACTGGAGATTTATTATACTGTGGGCTTCCTTTCATTTTTATTTAATGAGTGTAAACTCTACAAATGACAACGGAGTTTAGTATACAAACAGCATGAAGGTTCAGGTATTTGCTGAAATTGCTGTATTCAGTGTTCCTGTCTTAACATTTTAGACAGTGGTAAGAATCAGGATTCTGTCTCTTTATTTTTATTACATTTGCTTTCCCTAACCTAATTCATGTAATTCAGAGATTTTAATCAAATGATAGACTTTACCTCATCTGAGCCGTCAGCACAATCATATTCTCCATTACATTTCAGAGATGCTGAAATACATCCTCCACTGGCACATATATATTCACTTGATGAGCAAGTAGGAGAAGCTGAAGATAATTATAAAGTTGAAATTTAGATTTAGTGAAAAGAATGAATGGATGATACATAAAAACATACATAAGCATGTAAAAATTATAGATAGTAATGAAAGTAGTTTATACTGTTTGAGCTGTACTCAACATCTGATCTTCAACATTGATTCAAAATATGTTTTACAATATTAATGTATTGTATTAAATATACCTCCTGCTGCAACAGCCTATTCAGTAAGTATTCAACTCCCTAGACTAAAGAAAGAAAGGGCCAAAATAAAACTCTATATCTTCTGTCTCTTTGATTTTGAAGAATTAAATGAATTTTTCATAGTTTTAAAATTAAGTTATTGAAAAGACAAAAGCTTCAAATTATTTTCAAAACTGTAACAGACTTAGTGACCGTTGGGAATGTTAATTCATAGATGGGTTATACAAAGCCAAAAGTGGAAATCTTGGCATGGTCTCATAGACCCCATGATATCTATTTGGATGTGTTGACATAAATGTCATATCTGCATAAGTTTTAAGTTTTTATTTTGTTTTGGGGCTTTAAACATGAATATATGTATAATTAACAGAGTCTATACAATTCAAAGTATTCCTTTATGATACGGAATTTTTTAAAAATATGCATAAATAAGTTACTACCAATATCCAATTAAATTAATTGACATAGTAATGATGACACCTTTCTTGGTCTATGGATTTGAGTTTGCTAAGTTTGCATTCAAACCACTAGGGTTCTTGGCCTTATACTAGACCACTAGGTAGCCAAATGTACTTACATAATGACTTTATGGTCTAAATTGCTTAGTCCAGGGACGCTAAAATGCTTTTTCCTTGGCAGTGTTTGCCTAGTGATCTGTACTAATGAGGAGTCTGAGAATATGTCTAGATTCAGTAATAAAAAAAATGTGATCCATTAGCAACATGGACCATGGGTATGGTAGTGGGACACGGTAATGTGTATGCCTTGTATTGGCTATTCTGACCTAGTCTCTCAAAATATTGCTTTCAATCATGAAACTATGTATACCCATATACATAGATTATCAAATGATTTTCCTCTACTATTTTTTTCTGTAAAATAAGGTCATTAAAATTCCCAAGTATAAAAGTTAACTTAATGAGTATAAATAAAGTCATGCTTAAAGAATAGAAATGTGTAAATTGGGTGTTCCCTCCCCCCATACTCTGGTTTTGCTTCTTAATTTTATTTTTATATTGGACCAAGATGTAAACAGAAATAAGAGACGTCCTTTTTCTCAATTGGTATCACATTGAAACTACTATATTCTGTTTCATAACCTTAATTTCCATAATTGAAACCTAATTTTTATCATATTTACAGTTTCAACTTATTTCATTTTGCTGTCTCATAAAAACAACTCCAAATGGTATGGAAAAATAGAGACCAGAAAATCAAATTTTGGGGAGTAATGCTTGGATCTTGAAATAGTAAGAGTCTTACCTGCCAAAACACTTTCGAAACATATGAAGGGCACACCAGTTAATTTATCTACAGATATTTCAGATTTTTTTCTTAAAAACAGTAAAAATGTGCATGCATTTGCCACTGTTCTATGCTCATCGCTGCTTAAATTTAAATTCTAACCAAGTTAACATATCAGGTAAATGACATACTGCCTCAAGCATTTTACCTGGCTCACAGTTTTTCTCATCGTCTCCATATTTACAGTCTTCATGGCCATCACATTTCCATTTTGCTGATATACACTGACCATTGGAACACTGGAACTGATCTTTGGAACAACTTGTTTCACAATTTCTCTGTAAAAAACAACAGAGACATAATTAAAATTAAATTTTTAGACAAATGTCTGCAAACCCAAAAGACAACTAGAAACCTTGTGTACAGAAACCTGGAAGTGTGGAAACCATGTTTGCCACATACAAGCTCAGATGGTCATATGTAAGCCCATGACAGATAACAGCATTACAACCATTTTCCACTTTCATCTGTCTCTGTGAGTCATAATAAAACAGAGAAATGAAAAAAAAAGTAAGTCTCATGGTTTCATCCCACTAATTAAATCGCTCTAAGTGGATCATTCTCTAATAGACTAATAGATGCCACTTTAATAATTGTAAATGACAATGAAGACTGTGGAGAACTAAAAGGGCTGTAAAATATTTCTAAGCAAGTACATGCAGTTCATTGGGAGGGGGGTGGAAGGATGAATGTGAAACAAACAAGAACCCTAAGGCGAATCTGTTTGGCATTGGCAAAATTTCCCTAGTATTCTCTTTCCTCTTATCCCCATTTCTTTCCCTCTGTACCTGTTCTTTTACAGCTTAGTTATTATTCATATTCCTTTCCCACTCTTCTGGCGTGTGTTCCTAAAGAACTGTAAAATGAACTGTCACAATTGTCACTTTCTGCTAGCTCGCACATAGATTTTATGCGGAAGTTAAACAAGATAGTAGCGATACCTTTCGAGACCTTTCAGTGCTTTATATGAGATCAATGAAAAGGATCCACTAGAAATTTACTTTCTGGGTCTGACCACTCTGGTGGAAATGGGATGCTCCAATGAAATATCTTGCTGGGGCGATGTTTTCCTGTTGCTAAGCAGTTTCTATTGTTGCCAAGATGTACTTGTCTGCGCCTTTCACAAAAAGTGCAGCACTGTCAGCTTGTGAAACTCGCAGTGAGTGAAGCACACTGAACTACTACTCCCTGCTTCTTCCCAGTTCCATCCCACATAAGAAAGAAGAGTTGACTTCCTAAATCCTGTAGTTTTCTTTGCTGATGGCAGTTTAACTAGACTGCCTACCATACAACTGATTTTCTTCTTCCCTTCTTTACCAAAGTATTAAAGATTTACCATTTACTAGTGTTTCTTAAATAAGAATACCAAAAAACCCCACTAAGATTTATTCCTCGTATTTGATAAACTCATAGACTAATAGGAAACACCAGCACCTAAACCAAGAATAGCAATAAAATATACTGTCAAAATAAATGGATATGGTTTTAAACATAGGAATTCTGTAAGATTTTAGGAAAGGCTTCAGAGGAAGTTTAAACAGACATGGAACTATCTGAAGGTTTTCCATGTGCAAGGATAATTAGAAATGTGGTGTATCTGAGGGGTAAGCTATGTAAGGAAGAATGGCATTGGGGAAGCAGCCCTTGCACTGGTTATGAGAAAAAGGAGTTTCACATATTTTGTTCACCACCTTCTTCTTCCATGCTCAGTATTGTGCCTGGGATATAGTAAGCTGGGACATAAGGAAGTTTTTCAGTAAAAACTGTTGAATGAATGATTGAAAGAATGAAGTAGCAAATGTAGAAAATAAGAAATATAGATTAAAATTTTTTGTAATTCAACTCCACTAGGATAGGGATCATGTCTGTCTATGAACCAGGCATCTAACGTCATGCCATGAATAGTATAATAACTACTCAGTATATATTTGTAGAATTAGTTAATGTTTACCTCATCAATAAGGCTAATTCCAGTGAAATAGCTCAATAACCAGTGACACTGGGGTATCCGTATTGACCATAACACAGAAGGTGATACTTCTATTTTTCTATCATCAGAAGATTTTGCTCTATAATAGTTTGAACTATTTGATGCATGTATGTGCCTGTGTGTGTCTATATTTGTGGGATATTTAATTATTATCTTAGAAATTTAAAAGCATACAGAAAACCAGAGAGACTAGAATAGTAAAATCCATGTGCTCAGCATGCATATTTAACAATTATCCACATTTCACTATTCATGTTTCATAATCCTCTCCCCCAACTTATTTATATTCTGAACTATTTAACATAACAACAAAAACAGGAAAAAATTAACAAAATCATAGAATAAAAAATTCCCTGTACATACAAATTTTTCCTTATTTTCTCAAGTACATAAAAATATTGTTTGGTTAAATAAGGATCTAAAAGGCATCTATACATTGAATTTCATTTGAGTTTCTTTTAATGTGTAACTATTTTCCATTTGCCTAGGTTTTTTTTTTTTTTAATGCCATTTACTATTTGAAGAAACCAGGTCATTTGCTCTACAGAATGTCCCATATTCTGCATTGGGCTGATTGAATCCTAAGAATTTTGATGACTTAGCAAACTCCAAAGGGACAATTGAGCTTTTTATTTTTAAAGTATTATTATGAACTCATGTATTTTTATACGTTTACTGCATTCTAATACATTACAGTCTTTTTTTTTTCTTCCTGATACTCAAATTGTCCCTTTTGTCAGTAGAAACCCCTGCAGTTTTGCTCCTTTGTAGTCTGTACACTCTCCCAATAGTCCTGTTTTCTGGCTTGGTAAGATGCTAGTGGCTCATTTTGTCAATTCCCTTTCTCAGACCTAGAAATAAACATTTCTCAAAGGAGTTTTGATTCTGTTAAGGGGAAAATGGTATTTAGAGGCCATGATGTGAATGCCGGGGATAGTCTTTAAAGCTGAGATGTAGAGATGTCATTGGTTTTAGGAGTTTTCAGTGGCAGAGCTAAGAGTATATATTTTTAGGAAGAAAAAAAAATCAAGATCTCATACTTATACTTTTGAATTTAATTACAGGATTTTTGTTTACTTTCATTGTTCTAGATTTATATCTCCCTTTTTTAACTCAAATTTTTTGAGTGTTAATAATATTTTTTAAATTATTTTACATTTTTTAATTGAGTTATAGTCATTTTACAATGTTGTGTCAAATTCCAGTGTAGAGCACAATTTTTCAGTTTTACATGAACATATATATATTCATTGTCACATTTTTTTTTTTTGCTGTGAGCTATCACAAGATCTTGTATATTATTCCCCTGTGCTTTACAGTATAATCTTGTTTATCTATTCTGCACATGCCTGTCAGTATCTACAAATTTTGAAATCCCAGTCTGTCTTTTCCCACCCCCTGTCCCCTTGGCAACCACAAAATTGTATTCTATGTCTATGAGTCTGTTTCTGTTTTGTATTTATGTTCTTTTTTTTTTTTTTAATTCCACATATAAGCGATCTCATATGGTATTTTTTTTCTTTCTCTTTCTGGCTTACTTCACCTAGAATGACAGTATCCAGAGACATCCATGTTGCTGCAAATGGCGTTATGTAAATAACTATTTGAATTACCTTACTCTTAATATACGTGAGATTCAAATTAGGAAAACCAATGTTATTATTAACAATATGTGTTTGAATACAGTTTAAGATTTCTTTGCATTTCTTTATGTCCTTAAAATATATTATACTGGCTGCAGAGGCCAAATATTATATTTTAAAGTCACTTTAAATAGTTCTTATCTGTGTATGCCACTAACTTGGTATCCAATCACACTGATCTAAGTTTTGGGTTTCTTTTTTACTGTTTTGGCTGTATATTAACAAACTAATTCAGTTAATATTCATACAAAAAGTTATCCTCACAATTTTCTCTTTTGCTCCTAGTACGAGAATATCCTGCATGTAATTCTGCTTTCTAGCCATCTGTTCAGCTCACCTTTCTGTCTGTTTGCTTATTTGTTTGTATGTTTTTTGACAATGCAACCTATCATCCTAGATTTTAGAAAGGAAATAGAAATCAACTGTCTATAGCATTAGCCACTTCATTACATATAAACTGTACCAAATGTCTGTAAATGTAGACAAAGACCACCTTATTAGAGTTAATTTGATTCCTCAGGGGCATTATTCAAAATCTAGACTTTTGAATGTGATTAGGGGGACTTTTCCAAGATAGTCAGAGAATGGAGTAGATTTGTCCAATCTCGATGAGAATGCTTGAAGGATTGGGAAAGAACCAGTTTGTGTGGTGGGTTCTATAAATAATAGAGACCTGCAGTGTCTCCCGATGGGGCAGGTAATCAGTGGGTACCTAAGGAAGCTGGATCTGAAACACAGAAACCTCTAGAGCAACAGGGGAGATTCTCCCTTGTGAAGCCTACAGTCAGTGGGAGGCACTCTGGGTAAGTACGTATCCATGTCAGTCAGAGCAGCAGAGCTCCAGGGAGTCGTCGTGCAACAGAAGGAGCCACGATGGCCACTGAGGACTGAAGACCTCATTCCACCTTCATCTCTGAGTGGACTTGATCGCACAAGTGCTATGTTCCTAATATTAACATGGGAAATCATTGACAGAGGAAAATCATGAAAAGTGACTATTACTGGACTTCTCCCTGATATTGGAAAGTGAGGGCTTGGGGTCATTTTCGATTTGATTGAGAAAAAAATATAACCATGCATCATGTATTAATTTTAAAACATCATGGAGTAATTAATTTCTGAAACACAAATACACAGAAGCATAAATAACGAATTGTGAGAAGTATTATAAATGTTAGCACAATCTAAGATTTTAGAATTACCCAGGGAAATTCTAAACTTTTTCACTTAAGCTGTGTGTACAGAGCTTATTATAAATGGACTGTGATTCATCATCTAAGCAAAGCTAAACCTGTGGTTTCATGAAAATTGATGACCCACATCCGAGTCTGTAAGACTGTATCTACTGAAGAAAGAGACTGGGGAGAAGAAACTGTTTAAAATGCATAAAAATATTAGTCCTGACCATAAATACTGCAGCAAATTTATGAACAAGTTCACAGATGGCAAGGGCAGCAGCTATATAGAGAGTAGGGTTTCCAAACATCCTATTCCCAACCCAGCCATTCACCAGTAGAGGTAAAACAGACTATAAAATTAACTGTCAGTAGGAGCACAAGAGCTATTCCCTGGGCTAGGTGTGTGCAGTGCACCACTTAGTTGTATAATACTTATCTCAGGGTGTCAGCAGCAAAGTGCATTGGAGCTGTCCTTGTCACATTCATTGGATTGAACAATCATATTTGTGAATGCAATTTTAAAGAACTGCTTTATTTTGTGTTTGATTTTGCAAAGATACCTACCTCATCAGAGCCATCTGCACAATCAAAATCTCCATCACACCAATACCTTGAAGAAACACAGTCCCCATTGGCACAGAGAAAATCTTTCAGTGTACAAGTTTGTGGCTCTGGGGACAGAAAAATGGCACAGGGTTATTCTATTCTATGCAACTGCATTCTAAAATTTATGACATACAACGTGAGGTAGCACTAAGGAAAAAGAGGTTAGCCAAGCAGAACCAATAAATTGTTTAGGAAAAATGTTTCGTGAAGCATCTATAGTACATAATATAATGATTTTTCCAATTTATTTTTAAAGTCGTGAATAGAAAGTGGCATTACAGAAACAAATTGAAAAAAAGACAAAAGATAAATAGCCTACCATTTAATAACAATGCAGCTGCAAAGTAAAATAAAAGTCATAAAAATCTGTATACTAAAGTACAACAATAATCTTTTTCAGTTGGAATTCTAAGTCGTTTTATGTATTTACTTTAAATAAGATATTTTGTTACTCTGTACCCAAAGGGCTGCTTATTAACTAAGGAGTCCAGGCTTTAGTTCTTAACCTTGTATTATGTATTCTAATGACTTTCTAATTCTTTAATTTTGTCTGCACAAAGTTTAGAGTTTATAGAACCAGAAGGGTTCATGGGGTTATTTTTGGACATGACTGGACGGATAAGAGTGGAAGAGAAAAAAGGAGACTCTTTTTTGAAAATTGCCTATTCGTTTGTGAAATTGTTTGCCTGTGCCCTCTGTAATTTACCTGTCACCTAAGATAATTTGTCAGTTGTTAATTTAATTATGCTTCACCATATTCCACATACATAAGCCAAACAGGATGACTTGCTATTTGGCTTAACTCCTTCCTGCGTGGAATATGTTTCATCTGGACAATAAAGTAGGATTTCAGAAATTTGCTCTCGCAAGTAATCAATATGATTGCTGGAGATCACCTCTTGTTTAGTTTTGGTTCCCTAAACAGAACTGATACCTGGCATGACGAGAGGCCCCCTGGACATTTCCTCCACTCATTAACTGTATTTACAGCTGTCTCTCACATAAAATAACAGTTGGGGGAAAGAGGACTAGGTAACAGAAATTAAATTTAAGGAGCATCCATATGAAGCCAAATTTTCTATATAAAGATCATGAATAATTCAGCCGGCAGCTGAACACTGCTCTACACAATCACTCGGTTTCTAGCTGTAGGGTAACATCTTGAATGTATGGTATCACGAAGGCTCCTACATCTCTCCGTGAAAATTCCTTCAGAGAACACTGGAAGAACTGTGAAAAGCGTAATATGTATCAGAGTATTTTGTTCTGCTATAGGACTTAATTTTAAAATGTGAACTTCAGGCTCTGACTAAGAGAAGATGCTTATCAGTGGAATGAAAAAGCCAGTAACAGGAGGATCCCCCTCATTTCTCAATATTCCTTTGTTCAGAGCATGCGGCAACAGTAATTTCTGTTTTTGTCTTTGCCTTATATTTACATATACTATGATTTAATTTTTAAAAGAACTATATTAACACTAATATTACTAATTACAACAATAATAACTACCAGCTACTAATTCCTTATTGGTTGTTAGGCACTAGCTGAAGTTAATTCCAGGCACATGAATTAATTCATCAGTTAAACCTAACACCTCTCTAAGGTAGATGCTTTTGTTGGGCTCTTTTTTAGGTGAGTAAACTGGGGCACAGTGAGGATAAGAAACCTACTCCAAACACTCAGCAGGCAGAAGAGCTAGAACTGAACTTGAACCTAGACAACCTGATTCCAAGGCTCTTACTCCTAGGCCACATCGTGGCCTCCCTTACTACTGAGGAAGAAGTAAGTGCTCACATATTGCAGAGATTAATATCAAAGCCCTGAAAAGTCAAGTTAATTGTCCAAGACACATGGCTGGCAATGTCTATTTCATTTTACCATAATAATAAAACAGAACCCTTTTTTCTCTTATCCCTCTTACTGAAGCTATTTCACCCTCCTTCTGTCTGCAGACTCTTGCAGTTTTATTCTTAGGGGGAAGAAATTACAGTGAAACTAATAAATACATTAACTAATTAATGCTCAATTTATTGAACAATGGTAAATAACATTAAAAATAATTTTACTAAATAATAGAGTACATTTAAAACATATACTTAGGTGTTTTAAGAACAGCCGTAGAATCATTTAATTTCATGGTTCTGAGGGTATGTGAACAGGATAATTCTTCCTTTTACTATTCTAATTTGCCTTTATTCTCATTAAGAGCAAGCATGTTCATCATGTGCTAAACAGCAGTAACTTCACACGCTTTTACACACTCTGCTATGGGGAGGCCTGGATGTTTTTGATGCAAGGTTATAAAAAGTTGTCTAGCCATTAGTTCAAGGCATTTGCCCAATAGTTCCACAGAGTATTTGATCTATAGAGAGTGCACTTAACATCGTTAATTATTCTGTTCCAATATGAGGGCAGAAGAACTGAGTTATTTGCTGGGAAGAGCATTTCTCAGTACAAATGGAAATTCTGTATGTTTCTACCATGTTTTTAAAAATGCCAGCAAATCTACTTCTGACTAATAATCCTAAATTATTTGTACATATGCAAACATCATCAAGGAATGGGGCAGTGAGCCTGTTTTTAACTCTCATCTATATGCCTCAGAATCTTTTGTCACTAGTTATCTCAAAGAGAACTTCTCTCTTGAGGAGAAAGTAATTTAGTTATGAGCGACGACCCTAAGTGATTCTTTTCTCTTATTGTTTATCCTCCCTTTGATCTTTTCAGGATAAAGTAAAAGAATGATTTTTAGAACTTGGCATGATAGTTAGCATTTTTCTTGTGAAAAAGAACAAAAAGTGACTATACCGGAAGATAACCCATCCAGAAAGAAAATTTGAATGTGACATCTTCCCCAGTAATTTTTAAACTGTTCTTCCCATGCTAGCTGTGATACTATTTATTTCCTGGATCTAAAGTAGATAGGAAACTCCGTATGTGAACAATTAACCACCAGCCTTACCATAAATCTCATCTAAATGTGCTAGACTTTATAGGGCCTGTTTCAGAAGGCTGATCTGGATTCAATAATAAGGATAAAAAAAATAGGAGCATCATATAAACTGGTCACTTCCTTCCACACGAGTGAAAGCAAAAACATACCACGTCAGAACTGAAAGGTCCTTTGGAAGCCATCTTGCATGAAATCTAGGAAACCATATTCAGAAAATAAAAGCAACTTTCAAAGCCTCAGAGTTAATGGCAGAGCAGAAAAGTTTCTACACTCCAATTTCTCCACTGAGTATATTATCATAAACCCTGGTGATAAGTTCAAAAGTGATATTAATGTGGGTGTAAGCCTCTGAGGAGAATTTTTAGAATAAAATTATTACAAATGACATGCTATACAAATAATCTTCTGATAGAAATTCAGTGTGAAAGTACTAGAAATTCAAATAAGGCAGATGCAGCTTGTCTTTCTACAGAAACCTTAATGTAGTTAATCAAATTATTTGGTATTTTTAAATCTACTGGAGTGCAAGTTACTTTTTAATAATGCAAAGATATGAAATAATTTTATTTTGCACATCATTTACTTAGAAGGCATCCATGCCATATATATTTGTTGCTGATGAAAATAGTATAGATGTTGAGATTTCTCAAATAATTCCAAACCTTTGATCCAGATTACAAAATAACTCCAATAACAATGACATTTTCTTATGTTTAAGAGCAGAAATCATTGCTGAAGCAAAGTGTCCCTGGTGAACACTTAACAAGGGAAATGATCATCATTAGATGATGAAATAACAACGGACTAATTATTCTATGTAGACATAAAAAAGTAGAAAGCATATTAAACTAAAACATAGCTGGCAGTTAATTGCTCGACTGCTATTCCAACTCTTCCCATATCTGTGCCTGGAATGTTTCCAACACAATTTAAAAAGTCAATTCATTATCTAAGATTCATAAACAAAGAAGCACAAAAGCAATTTTTAAAATACATTGCTAATATTATAAATATGTGTCAGGCACTGTGGTAGACCCTGGGACATAGTCCTACTCCTTAGACCATCTCCAGATATTGAAATAGGATAAATGTGATACAGAACTAAGTGAGGCAATGGAATGGAAGTGAATGCTGGGTGACAGTATGTGGGCATTTGGAAAAAAAATGTTGCTGTTCTGTAAGGCTGATTTAGTATCTCTGGTATGTTTCACTACTTAATAAGAGCTAGCAATAAATGACAAAGTGCACAAAAATGCATATCATTTTTGGACAACTTTTATAAAATATGATAACAATGTACCACTTCCCTTTTGAGTATATTGTTGCCATCTATATGTATTATAATTATATATATAATTATGTGATATATTTTATATTTGGTCATAATTACAACACATAATTATATGTATATAATTACAATAGTTTTGTTATAATTATATTATTATAATAGTTTCAATAGATAATAAGATATTAGAAATATCTTCAAAGCATTTTAGTACAGAAACAATATTTTCCTAAGGCTGATATATATATTTTTAATCTCTTGGTGCTCCCTATAGATATATTGTATTTTTTTCTCATTCTTCAGAGACTCAACTTCTGTCTGTGTAGAACTGCTGGCATTTTCAGTGTTTAAATCTCATTTCCTCTGGGCTAGTCAAGACGGTATCTTTAAACACTACTCAATTACCTAGATCCCTTGATTCTTCCTCTTACATATCCTTACATGTTTAACATATTACCAACTCTGATACTTGTCCTGTATATTCCTCTGTTCCTCCATGTCACAACTACAATATGCTCCCTTCTTGTTCACTGTCATCTTTCCTCTGAAAATTCATCAATATTACTTGCCTTAGCCACAAGCTCAGAATGAGTAGGAACTAAAAGTGATCCACACATAATTGGGTATTTTATACTGCAATGCTTGATACTGCAGTCAATTCCCTTACCTTTTCTTAAGGGCTCTGTGGCTACAATGATTTATCACTAAGTTTCCACAGTGACAAGTGAGAGGCAGTGTTCCTTCTCCTTTCTTTCTTGCATCAGAAGATGACTTTTAGAGGATGTCAACAAAATGATATTCAGCCACTTAGGAAACCCCCGGAGACTCAGAAGCAGGATGTCTCAACTCTTCATTCTTCTTTCTCCCTTCTCAGCAACCTAACTTCTCACACAATTTCAATTACCACTTGAATAAAGGGTCTTCCAGGATGTGTTTCCAATGTTGCCTTCCCACTTACCCTCTCTTGTTTTCAATATCCTTTAGTCACAGGGCATTTCCTCTCAGGTATAGTATTGATAATTAACACTAAATGTACCCAAAACTAAGCTAAGTAGTTATCTGTGTACTTGCGTTATGAAATATAAAAATAAATAGAAAGTATATACATAATAGTTTCTTTTTTTGTATTTATTCCTCTAAGCATACCACCATCACCCCTTAGATTTTAATTTTAATCACTGGACAGACTCTGAGAATCTGCTATATAAAGATTTTTAATTTTTTCCCCCAAATTTCTGAATCTAGAACACTAATGATTCTCTGCAAGGCTCTTTACCTTTCTAGAGTATAATCAGTTGGAAGATACCTAAATGAAGAGAGTAAGTAATAAAGGTACGTATATTTAAAGTATTCCATAATCATAATGATCTAGAGATTTCTTACTTAATGTACTTGATCCACAAACACTAATCAGGTTAAGTTATTCAAAACACTAGTTGATATTTTGCTATCCAAGTGGTTTGAATATCCAAGTGGTTTATTAAGGCTGTGACTCTACCAGTGTGTGTGTTTATATAATATACCCCTATGCTTTAATATAGCAATTCCTATTTTATCTCCTACATCTTGGGAAATGAATGTTCTAAGTCCAATGTATAAGAGTAGACACTATTGTTACCATAAGATCCTTTTTGGAAGTAGCAGAATATTAATAAATGGTTTTTAATTATTATTTTCATTTAAACAGTAGTATAAAAAAGTGCCAGTAAGAAATATATTCAGAACTTAATGCTAGAATATAGAGATACTGTCACAATTTTACATACTTTCATACTTTTTAGAAAATAAAATTGAATACCTAGGAATAAATCTAACCAAGGAGGTGAAAGAATTATACACAGAAAACTATAAACCATTGATGAAAGAAATTAAAGAAGACTTTAAAAAATGGAAAGATATCCCATGCTCTTGGATTGGAAGAATCAATATTGCCCAAGGCAATCTACAGATTTAATGCAATCCCTATCAAATTACCCAGGACATATTTCACAGAACTAGAATAAATCATAATAAAATTTATATGGAACCACAAAAGACCTAGAATTGCCAAAGCATTACTGAAGAGAAAGAAAGAGGCTGGAGGAATAACTCTCCCAGACTTCAGACAATACTATAGAGCTACAGTCATCAAGACAGCATGGTATTGGTATAAAAACAGACATATAGACCAATGAAACAGAATAGAGAGCCCAGAAATGAACTCACAAACTTTTGGTCAACTCATCTTCGACAAAGGAGGCAAGAATATACAATGGAATAAAGACAGTCTCTTCAGCAAATGGTGTTGGGAAAACTGGACAGCAGCATGTAAAACAATGAAGCTAGAACACTCCCTTACACCATACAAAAAGATAAACTCAAAATGAATCAAAGACTTAAACGTAAGACAAGATACAATAAACCTCCTTGAATAAAATATAGGCAAAACATTATCTGACATACATCTCAAAAATGTTCTCCTAGAACAGTCTACTCAAGCAATAGAAATAAAAGCAAGAATAAACAAATGGGACCTAATGAAACTTACAAGCTTCTGCACAGCAAAGGAAACCATAAGTAAAACAAAAAGACAGCCTACGGAATGGGAGAAAAATTTTGCAAATGAAACAAACAAAGGTTTGATCTCCAGAATATGTAAGCAGCTCATATGACTTAATAAGAAAAAAAACAAACAACCCAATCCAAAAATGGACCAGAGACCTAAACAAGCAATTCTCCAAGGAAGAAACACAAATGATCAATAGGCACGTGAAAAATGTTTAATATCACTAATTATCAGAGAAATGTAAATCAAAACTACAATGAGGTATCACCTCACACCAGTCAGAATGGTCGTCATTCAAAAATCCACAAATGACAAATGCTGGAGAGGCTATGGAGAAAAGGGAACCCTCCAACACTGCTGGTGGGGATGCAGTTTGGTGCAGCCACTGTGGAAAACAGTATGGAGATTCATCAAAAGACTAGGTATATCATATGACCCAGGAATCCCTCTCCTGGGCATATATCCAGAAGGAACCCTACTTCAAAATGACATCTGCACCCCAACGTTCATAGCAGCACTATTTACAATAGCCAAGACATGGAGACAGCCTAAATGTCCATCAACAGATGACTGGATAAAGAAGATGTGGTATAGTTATACAATGGAATACTATTCAGCCATAAAAACCATAATGCCATTTACAGCAACATGGATGTTACTGGAGAATGTCATTTTAAGTGAAGTAAGCCAGAAAGAGAAAGCAAAATACCAGATGAGATCGCTCATATGTGGAATCTAAAAAACAAAAGAAAACAAAACATAAATACAAAACAGAAATAGACTCATAGACATAGAATACAAATTTTGTGGTTGCCAAGGGGTTGGGGGGTGGGAAGGGACAGACTGGGATTTCAAAATGTAGAATAGATAAACAAGATTATACTGTATAGCACAGGGAAATATATACAAGATCTTATGGTAGTTCACAGAGAAAAAAATGTGACAATGAATATATATATGTTCATGTATAACTGAAAAATTGTGCTCTACACTGGAATTAGACACAACATTGTAAAATGATTATAACTCAATAAAAAATGTAAAAAAAAAATAAATAAAAATAAAAAAATAAAAAAGAAAGAAAGAAAATAAAATTGTTGGTTAATTATTGTTTCTAAAATTTATTATATAAAAATCCAGAAGGCAGATGATGATGATAGTGTTATTCTATTTTCAGAGAAAAACATCCTGAATACATATGATGTTCAACACTCCAGAGAGAATAAATGATATTTCACTGAAAAATGCTCATGGGTAAATCTGTAGTGAAAAAGGATTAGAGACTGAAATAGAACAAATACCATCGGTTAAAGAATGATCTGTTTTGTACTGTCTCCACATCATTCAGCTCTTTGTATGAAATTGTATCAAGGACTTCCTTCATCGCATACTAATGGGCTGCATTAAACCTCATGATACTTTCACACCAATTCTGATAACTAAGAAAATAACTCCCAGGATTAGCATTTCAGTAATTCTACTAATTGAGATTCAGGTCAATTTAGACTGAATATTCTTGTTCAAATGTGAATATATGTATAAAAATGTGAGCTCCAGGACAGATAGCTTCAAATTCATACCTTAACTGAACTAAAAATTGTTACCCTGTTTGTTGAATAGGTTGTCAAGCTTGCAACGTTCTCAAGTAAGTTACTTACTACAGCTTTCTTCATCTGAATTATCACTGCAGTCATTTTGACTATCACACCGCCAGTGATCTGGAATACAGTTGTTGTTTTTACACTGGAATTCATGAGGACCACAAGTCTTTTTATCTGTAATGGAAAGAACCAGAATTTGCATCATTGGCTTCCATAAAGATATCCCTTACAACGTGCTCAATGCCATGCTGAACCCAGGGGACATAACATTGCCTCACACCTTAAGTCAGTTACTGAGAAGCATCCCTAGGAAAAATTGAAGGCAAGTGCTGAATAAAATTCATTTTTCTATCTTGTTTTATGTTGTTATCGGCCATTCTTTTATTGCTAGATAATTACGAAGCAACTGATTGGACCGTCCACTCAAAGTCAACACAATCAGTCACTAAAAATAACAATCAAAATTATCCAAAACTACCTTTCCTTTAGGACAATCTCTTTAGGATGCCTTTTATTTCTGCTATAATGCAGCAAAAAGAAATGGTTATTAATCAAATTCTGTGGTTGTCACCTTGTTTTCCAACCTAAGAAGTTCTTGTTCAAAATTTACCTATGTAAAGTTTGCTGATTTACCTCATAGATTACAACAGTGCATAACATATACAGACCTTGAAAATTCTTAAAGTGCCATCACATTTAACCTCTAATAATCCCAGTGAGTATCAGGAGATGTATTAACTAGCCCTTCATTTTACCAATAACAAAACAGATACTCTTAGAAGTTTAAGAACTTGGTGCATTTTCACTGTCATTAATTGGCACAGCCAACATTAAAAAATGTACTTTTACTCCTGATTTATTGTTCTTTAGGACAAATTCAACTGTGCCCATAGGATCCAAAATCAGAATGCATATACAATAAGAATTTATTCAAAGTTTAGGCTATGTATTTTAGAATTTTCATAAGAGTAATATCCAACCATAATCTACTGCAGTGCTTCTTAAACTTTAATGTACATACATATTAATTAGTTGGGAATTTTGCTAAAATGAAGATTGTGATTGAGTAGATCTGGAATTCTAACGAGCTCTCTAAGTGATAACATTGTCCTTGGTCTATGAAACACACTAAGTAGCAAGAATCAAAAGCCTCAAGATAGTATAAACTCAGATTCATAAAATACTAAGAGTATAAATGTCAATGCACATTTAAGGATACATTTTCCTTTCATATACTTAGATCAACTCCTTATTCTCAGCCATATTAGAGACACTGTCCAGTGAAGTGTTTTTAAGACTCAGATTAGTAAAATAACTAAACGAGAAGATGAGCTGTTTGGTGGCAATTGCTACTCTTCAAAATGCATCTTATAAAATTCAGATTCAAATAAGATTATGAAAACAAAAGTGATTTAGGCATAATTATTTAAATTATGTAATGAACATGAACATATTTTGAAGATCCAGACCACCTCTTCAGCGCACATTTTCATAAAACATGATCACACTCAATCTTTATAACATCCATAAGCGTTATTACATGCATTTAAACAAATGAGAAAAATAAGTCTCAAATAGTTTAAGTGATTTCTTTGATCTTAACAAAGGTCTTAAACGGCAAAGGAGAAATTTATATCCAGATCCTGCTCCAGAAACATTTTACATTTCACTAGAAACTCTCATGATAAACTTCAAATGCACTTTTCTACTAATATGTCTATATTACAGATGGCCTAATGTGTTTATAATAGAGAGAGAGAATTTCCCTCTCTTCCTTTTTGCGTCCCTACTTGCCTGTCTGCTAATGTGTTTTTAAGTTTTCCCCCTCTAAATCTTATCTGCACCTTTTTTCTCTATGTTTAAACATCATCTTTTGTGTTTGAAAGAGATTTGCATTCATCTCTTAACAAGAATAAGCCATAGTTCATTGCAAGATTTCCATTTGAGGCATGCAAAAATAGTAACCTGAAAATTGCCTTACATAAGGTTATTTTAATTTTATGTTTCCAAGTTACTTAACTTTTTGATTCATGACACTGCTTATAAAAATTACAAATATAAACTACATAAACTATATAGACTTGTTCTGTATTTAAAATCTCCTATGAGGAAAAAAATAAATATATACGCTTTTTTTTTTTTTTTTTTTTAGCAAGGTATAAAACAGCATTTCTCAAATTGGCTGCATGTTAAAACCTAGGGAACTTTTAAAAATCCCTTTGCCCAGTCCATATCCCATATCAATAAAATCAAAATCTCTGGGGTGGAACCCAACATTAGTATTTTTGTTAAAGCAAGTAGGGTGATTCCGATGAGCAGGTGAGATTGAAAATCAATGACCTCAAAAAGCTAAATGTAGAACAAAACATATATAATTCTTTATTATAATACTCTAGAGTAATTAAAATAAAATGCTCACAGTATGTAGAGTTTTCTATTAATCCCCATTGTTAAGTAGCCTTGTAACAATGTGTCATTTAATTTTTTTGGTATTACAAATACGGAGAAAACAAATGTAGTATTTGAAAACTTGTTTTCTTTGTTTAATGTTTCCAAATGAATTGTAGATACTTAGACAAATTTGATCCTCCCACAAAGGTGAGCTGAGGAACCAATTAAAGCATAAAACTACATGTAATGTATACTGCAATACTGTTGGTGCTTGTTTGCATGCGCATTGTTTATTTCTGAAAAGAGACAAAGAAATCTGGTGCAGTGATGCTTTGGGGAGCAAGAACTGGGGAAGTGGACTAAGAGACAGGGATGAAAAAGAGATTTAAGTTTCTCTTTATATCAAAAGAAATCCAAAGGAATCTATAAACTGCTGGAATTAAGTGAATTTGGGAAGGCGACAGGATACAAGGTCAGTGTATATGTTTAATTATATTTCTATATATTAGCAATAACAAAACAGTAACTTTAAAAACAACTTTTATAATGACATCAACAAAACAACAGATATCTAGAAATAAAACTAATGAAATCTGTGTAAGATCTTCATACTGAAAACTGTAAAACATTGTTGAAAGTGAAAAATATCTGAAGAAAATGCAGTAATGTATCATGCTCATGAATTAGAAAACTCAAGTTGTTATAATTTTTTTTAAATTAATATATAGAATTAATGCAACCCTTATCACAATTCCAGCAAGTTATTTTTGAAGAAATAGATTATTCTAATCTAATTATTTTTATGAAATAGATTATTCTAAAATTATATTGAAATGCAAAGAATCTAGAACAATCCATCAATATTGAAAGAAGAACAAAGTTAGAGAATTTACAGTACTTGATTTCAACTTACTATAAATCTACAGTAATCAAAAGAGTATAATATTAAACAAAATGAAACCAGAAATATAAGGATACATATATGGTCAACTGATTATCAACAAAGACCCTCAAATCAATTTAACGAGGAAAGAAGAGTTTTTTTTTCCTTCAGCAAATATTACTGAAACAAATGGCAATCCAAGTGAAAAACATAAATCTCAATCCATTATACCATATAAAAAATTAACCTAAGGTGATCATAAATGTAATATAAAGTTTGTAGAGTGCAGAAAAGCATTTTCATAATCTTGGAGTAGACAAAGATTTCTTGGACAGAACACAAAAAGCATTAATAATAGAAGAAAAAATGATAAATTGAACTTAAACTAGATTAAAATTTTTTATTCTTTAAAAGATATCATTAAGAAAGTGAACTGGCCAGTTTCTCTTCATATTAAAAATATGAAATATTGGAGATGGGATTATTTTTATTGCTCTTGCTCACATTCTTTTGTAACTACTATTTTCCTTCTTCTAGTTCAGGAAACATTATGATTATAAATGATTGGTAACATGCAACAAGATTTGTTACAAAAATAGCAAATAGAGCCTTAGAAACACTGAGATAAAAAGAACTATGAGAACAGCAAAGTTGAGTCTCCATCGTGGAGTAGCTCCTTGTTTCCCCGTGTTCCACACTATAACATCATAGAGTCAGAAGAATGGAGTTAGAACTGGAGCACCTTCTTTTGTAGAAAATCTTGTCTTCTTTTGCCGGCAGGATAAATCTCTGTTAACTATAAAAGCATAACCTCTTGATGTAGAAGTTATTATGTTCTTTTTTTAAAATCAAACTTAGGCAATTCTGATCTCTCACTTTAAATCACCCTCTTGATCTCTGTTAGCATCATATGGAAATGAATACCTATACATGCTGATCACAAATATTCTAAAGCTCGCTGACTGGTTATGAGTTCCTCAACAGCAAGGATAGAAGGAAACATATTCCCTTCCTTATTTTCTACAGTAGGTAGAATTTATTGGCACATACTTTTTGGTTGACATGAAGATAGCAGACATACAACATTATAATTGGCTTTTTTTTGTCCTTTTGAAACTACTATTTCCACACCTGGTTAAGCTGTTACTCATGGATCACTGCCTCCTCTGTCACAGGGGAGGACCACATGACCCAAGGTGGCCTCTTTCCCTAGACCACAATTGGTCCACAATAGTCATGTTATTGATGTTTTTAAAAAACGATTTTGCAGTTTAAACCTGATAGATGATTATTCTTCCCTAACATTAAAGATGTATGGAGGAGGCCAGTGCCAGGATTGTATGGTGACTAGACAATGTCCTAAGGAACCCAGATTTCTATCACTGTGCTCCACCATCCTAAGTAATGCTTCCGTTTTTCTTAGTCACTTTATGGTCCAAGATGACTACTAGTGCCTGAGCCATCACCTTGCAGGCCTGAAGGATTAAGGGCAGAAAGGCAAAAAAAAAAAAAAAAAAAAAAAAAAAAAAAAAAAAAAAAAGAAGCCTTTTTGCTTTAAGAAAACTCCTTTAAAATAGTCTCTCTGGAAGTCCCACATAATACTTCTGCTTACATTTCAATGGTCGGAACTTGGTCACATGACATCTAGCTACAAAGGGAGATGGGAAATGTGATGACATTCTGAATAGCAATGTGTCAGCATAAGACAGAGTTCTGTTTCTAAGGAGGAAGTAAAAAATGGGTATAGGGATAGGCAATTTAAGACTCAATAAGTAAACAAGACCAATTAAAGACATTTGAGGTGATTTCCATGGCTACTGAAAGAGAACATTTCTTTCCTTTTGTGACTGTAAGTATCACAACCTCAAGTCACCATAGGTCATTTAAAAAACCATGTAGAAAGTATCCAACTCAGAAGATAAGGTAAGGAATAGCTTAGAATGGGAGAATAAAAAGGTAAGGCTCTTTGGACTCTATGAGAATACTTGTTCTCTGAAGTCAACCCCATCCATTCCTTGGAATTGAGGTTGAAAATGTATTCTCCCACTGGTTTGGGTTGGATTTCTGTCATTTACATACAAGAGTCCTGACTAATGCAAATATTATACTATATTTTGCTTAGAAATAGTATGTACTCCCAATATTAATATTCTTATCTGTGTTTGCTAATTTACATAATTCCCAAGCTATTTCATTGGTTTATAAGAGCCTGGGAAATGCAGTCTCCACAAAAAGTCTCAGAATCAGTCTCTATTTAAAAGTGATTTGCAAATCCAGGCTTCCATGAAGATGGGAGATGGTACAATTTTTTTTGAGCATATACTGATAACATGCTATTACAGTATTTAGTGATATTGATTATCTAAAAAGCTGCAGGTTGCCTTGAATTAAAAGTGTCTAGTGGATCCGAAAATTAATTTCATGTTACCTCTCATCAATCAGGGTAATATTCCTCAATGAGCACTTACTTGCACAAACTGTTCTTCTAGGGGAAGTGGAAATAATACATGGATGCATCAGTGGTTGAGAATAACAATGCCAGCTGCAGCTTGTCCCAGTGGGATTCTCGTACTTCTGCTTTGCTTTTGAATTTTTTTTTTAACTTTTACATTATTCTCGACAGAGAAGAGAAAGGCTTATAAAGTACAACAAATTAACAATGACATATTTTCTTCATAAAGAGGTAAATCTATAATAAGTTAGCTCTCTAGAAGCTCCAATAATGACATTTTTAAAATTGCACGTCAATGCAATGTAATTTTCAGTGGAAAATTTTTGAATTTACATTATGCAGTTTAAGAAAGTGTCGTATTACATCCTGTAATGCCATCTATCACAATTGGCAATAATTTGTGGGGTTTTTTTTTTCTTATTTAGAAATTTGTATTGTAACTTTACGGTTGTGAAGTGGGGGGAAGTAGTTATTATCTCATCCTTTGCCAACACACTTTGTCATCTGCCAAACCCCTGCTATTCCATTCATCATTCTATTTTCAACAGCCTGTAGTCTTGACAGATTGCAGGGTAATACTATACAAACAAATTTGCATTTTGATCCACAGATGACGAGCAACTCAAATCTCCATAATACAGAGGTGTGGGTAGAGTATCTGTTCTCAGAGTCACTCTTGAGCCTTGGTTAGCGATCCTGGTAGTCATGGTCTAGTAGTTCCTCTTATCTTTTCTCATCCAGCTTAAGACAAAAACAATAGAAGCCTCTCCCTGCACTTTTTCTAAGTATTGATCCCATGTTTTATTTTAAAAGCAAAGTAAAAGCAATTTAAGGCAATTAAAAGGTGAGTCTATCAAAATATTTTTTAACAGACAGTTGATTCCATTTATCTAGTTAGAGTCACCAGACACAGCTCAATTCACTTTACATTTTTGGATGGACAACATCAGACCCTGATTTGGTGTGGACAATGAGTTGTAACAGTGGAAAGAACCAGAGCATTAAAGTTAGAACTGGAATCTTAATTCTGGCTCCTACTCGTGTCCAACCTAGGGTAATTACTTTTCTTTGTGCCTCAATTCCCTGAAGGCTAAAATCTGAAGGAAAACATACAGCATTGAAATAAAACCTGGCTTCGTAAGTAGTAATTAGTAATTAGTAATAAGTAATAGTAATAATTATTAAGTAACTAGTTACTTATACAGTAATCATGGTAAAAATATAGTAGATAGAAATTTAGTACGTAAACAGTAAATAAAAATTTAGAAGACATGAATTGTAATACCAACTTTACCTTAATTTACGTATGTGATCTTCGGAAGAAGGAAAGTGATATTTATTTAAAAGACTGCTATGCTGCAGGCACTGCTTTAGATCCTTTACATTTAATATCTTATTGTTTTAAGTAAATAAATGATTTCACCACAACTTTGTGAGGCATCCTATTCATTTTACAAGCAAGGCCCAATTACTGGTAACTTGTTCAAGGCCACATGTAAGTATTAGGGTCAAATAAGACACCTAAATGCTGTAATTATATTCCCCAACTAAAACTTTGAAAGGTTACAAGACTCCTGGGGCTTTTTAAACAAAAATGTGCTTTAATTTTATCTGCATATATTTTAATTACGGGGTCCATAAAACTTTTAAAATTTGAATTATTATTGCATTTCTTATAAAATAGCACTTTTAAAAAATTACATAAGTAAATTTATGGAAATTCAAGACAATGTAATACAGAAAAATAAAAACAAAGATCTCATAGTCACATAACATAGAAATCAACTCCATCATGTTATTCTGACTATTAAAATAAAATAAACATAAAATTTTGTATGCTGCATATTTCACTGAAAATTATATGTAAATCATTTCTTAGGCCATTACAAATTTTTACAAATGTCATTTCTATGACTGTGTACTATTATCTTGTGGACATATCCTTGTTTAGCTAACCAGTTCTCTGGTTTGATATTTAAGGTTTTGATTTATTTTCCAATTTGAATAAGAAAGATAATATTTACAACAACAATACTTTCTTCTATGGGTTAGGTATGTGGATATCTATTTCAAAACAGCCTTCTTTAGTGGTATTCACCAGAACTTCATATTGATAACCTTTACATCTTTATCTTGTCCTTGGCACACATTCTAAGGCCCCTTGCATAGGCGCTAACACTCTTACATGGAATGTGACATATTTGTGAGTTAGTTAACACAGTGAAATATCCTTTCTGCTTGATATCCTTATAAGTATTTCTCACATAAGATATATTCATAAGTAACTAGTTAAGTTACTGTATCAATCAGTAATTACAAACATGAAGAACCAAACTACTTTTAATGTGGGACAGCCAGTGAACATTTCTTTGGGATTATAAAACCCAGGTGTGAAGTGAAGACAGTGGGACTTCCGAAGAGAAAATTTTAACTAAATATATTATTTACTTACACACATACAATTAGACAGTGATTACCAAATAAATATCTCTTACTACTTCTCCTCCTTGGAAAAAAACATATGTATCCAGCCTCTTCCTTTTTTTGACAAATGAATTTCAGGTACTAATTTAGATTTATGCAAAATAAAGATGGAGATTTGAAGGACTGCTAAATAATTACAGCAATACAGAAATCCAGATCTTAGAATTTCCATACTGGAGTCTTTGGCGTGTATATATTCTGGATAATTACCTTGTTCTCAGCTTTGGTGTTTATATTTACAAAGCCAGCAGAGTGGCTTATGGTGATACAATATACAATAGGTAAAAACAAGCCAAATTCATCTTTGAAAGAATATTGAAAATCTTACACAACATAGAATGCATCCGGTGTCAAGAGTTAGACTAGAGTTCAGTAATTTGATTTCCTGACTAGATTTACTGAATAAAAGTAACAAACAGATCTATCATTTCCATCAGAACTGTATTTTGATTTTTTACAGTATTGGTATTTTTTATCTTATTGTAGTTGATACAGTAAAATCTGGTTATCCCAAGACATTCTTAAGTAAATATTGTTATGAGCAGCCATTTCAAATTGATATTAGTATTTTCAGATTCCAGCTTGAACTTTATGTTTTGGTTTGAAAACAATAATAACAGCTAATATTTATTGAATGTTTTCTCTGTACTAAGTTCAAGGCTAACCCTGATTCATGTGACCCTGCTAGCAACTCAATAAGGAAAGTATATTGAACAGCTGAGAATACCAAAGCCCATGTTACAATGAATCACTTGTCCCAAAGCCCACAGCTCTTAAACTGAAACCAGGGCCTGAGTCCGTGCCATCTGATCCGATATCTGCACTATAAACCACTCTGAAACTGGAACACAAGTAATTCCTCCAAAGTTCTCTATTGCTTCCTTCTTTTGCGATTTTTACACCAAGATCTCAGTTCCATGGACTCTAAAAGATGACTAAAGTTGTATACATGTCAAAAGTTGTGCTAAAGTCAATTCAAGAAAAACACAGCTGCCTTTACCACAAAACTCTGAAGCTGCAACAGATCTGTATCAGAGGAAAAAATGATATTTATGTAGCGAGTGCAATTTATACTCAGAGACAAATAGAGATGACGTTGCAAAGCCTTCAGTGACAAGATTTGTTATTCCTGAACTGTGTACTTTTCCCTCATAATCTGACATACTTTATAATTTGAGGGAAATAAGTTAGCTCATTTAAAAAATTATGGGGGGGGGGGGTCTCTCCCTCTCTCTCACCAGAGAACATGCCCCTCGCTTGACTGACAGTTCAACCAGGTGCCACATATCAGTAAATGATCACGTTAGCCCCTATCTTAACATCTTCTCATTGGCTGCCTAGTCAGCAAGGTATTGATTTTTTTTTTTTTTTAAGATTATGCTCTCAGTACATGACTGTTTGCTTGGCTTTACTCCCAAACATCTTTAAAAACCTTAATAGAGCACTGCCCTGTTGGATGGCTTTATTCACCTTTTAATAAGCCTGCTTGCCTTCTGTAATAATATTGCATTTGCTCGAGAATCATATTTATCAGAGACATAAGGCTATGAAAGAAATGCAAAAAAAAAAACCAATGCTTGGGCTGAATTTAATATGAGAATTTAAATAAAGGTGCCCAAAGAATTCACATATTATATTAATACTATCATTAGACACATGCAGAAAGCAAAGTATCTCAATGGAAAATATAAATCATCATTAAATCTGCATTAATTTAGCTCACTCAAATATTCCTTCGAGTTCTAATGTATCACTATAAACAACAAAGAATCAGATTGTTCTTCATGTCTAAGAAAGAAAAGAATTGGCACTTTAAAACATATCCCATGATATATGGGATATATTATCAAATTAATCAAATTAATATCAACAGTGGAAATTAGGTGCAAATGTTACAAGACCAAGTTAAATACTCTGACTGGGAACAGCTACTAAGGAGAAGGGAAGGTGAGAGGAATCCACTGAACAGGTGCCTGGTGTACCCGACTAGAGCCATGTTCCCCCATTCACCCATTCACGTACTATCTTCACAAATTTGTGGTTTTCCAGTATCCCTTCTACCCATATTTTCTTAATATTGTTTTTTAAATTGCTTAACTTTTTAATATTTAGATTCATCATGAGCCACAGGATTCTTGATATCATGATCTGAAATTTAAAATACATAATTAGCTTGCACACTATGTAAAATCACCCCTTGTTACATGTTACAAGCTTGCTATACACCAAGAAATCATTGCTTCAGGGAAGTTTTCTCCAAATATTTTTAGGAGTGAAATGCACACACAAACACACTTATACACACACACACACACACACACACACACACGAATTATAGACATCCTACTGGTAGTACTTGTGGTTTTATATAATTATTCTATATTTAATACTTAAGGTGCTACTGTGGATTCACAGAATTCTTATAGTAATAGTTAGGTGTTCCAGGTCCACAACTTGAAACTTTTTTTCCAGGGCACTGACATGTTTATCTTGTACAGAAAATTTAATAAAACAAACATGAATCCCCCAAAATTCAAAGGTAGATCCTTAGGAATGAATTTGTGTATATCACAGTTTTCAAAGAGTATGCTGAAATTAAGACACAGAAATCAATCTATACTGCCTTAAGAAGAAATCTGAGGGGGAAAGTGTCAAGGAGAAATAGAAAACCAAATGTTATAGAGGACAATGGATGAGACAACAAAATGAACCATACTAAAGATATACCAATATAACACTGTGGGCATTCTGTATCTTGAAACCAAAAGTCAGTTATGTCTTTCAAGAGATGATAAATAAATTTATTTTAAATAATATTTTTAGGGTTAATTCTAAGCTGCTGAAAAACTAGACCCCAAAAATAATAATTGATGGCCATCTGCAGGGACTATTCTGGTGGTGTGCCAGCATACCCCATCCTTGACATAATCTTATTAAGCATTTTATTAAGAAATTATATAAAGGCATGAAATGTATCACTGTCAAACTTTCAGATGGCACAAATCTATGAGAAATAATTAAATGTGAAATGACTCCAATATAAGGCAAGCATTCTGAACAATCTGGAGTGAGGGCTTGATAGAGAATGAACTTTAATAGGTATAATAGGAAATAACAAGGTATATGATATACAGGAGATTAAATATAATAGATCTTTTGCCACCAAACAAAACTTTTTTTCTTTTTGCTGAGACCTGAGAGAAAATTATTCTGAGGATCTTTTTAAAATAATAATCCCATCATGATTCCAACACAGATACAATAATAAGTTTTATGTAAAATTATATCATATTTTGTAAGACATCTCTCAAACAAGTGGATGACATATCACCAAAGCAAAGGTCAAGAAAGACCTAAATATCTTTTCTCAAACTGGTCTGCTGACTATGATAGGACATTACAAAGATCAAGGTTCTGATTTTTGGAAAGAGTTTGGACTATAGTAATTATTCTTTATTGTACATTAAGAGCAGATTTATGTGATATAAATATTCAACTGGAAAATGGGTTATCAAAATTGTCACCAAAATAGGAGAGATGACAGATGCATAACACTATAATTCTGTGCTTTTTCCCACCAATATTGGATGAATAATTTCTTTTTGGCAAATGGATATGCATATGATTCTGAATGAGGGTAGAAGAAATTCAAAATTCAATCATCTAGGTAACATGTTTGAGGTAAGGAGATAAAATACCTAGAGTTAATATTATATTTACTGAGAGAGATCTTATTGGAATTGGGGAGAATATAAAGAAGGAATAAGCTGCAAAGAGAAGAGTTAAGAATAAAAATGAAGAGATGGGAGGAAAGAAATGAATGGTGAGGGAAAATGATGGAGGAGAGAGAAACTGGAGTTAAATTTCCTAAAAGTAAAGAAAAAATTCTTACTTCATACAAACTGAAGAAGGCTCAAAAGATTGATGAAGAAAATTGAGCTATGTAGGTCTATAAATTAATGAAATTTGTCAATCACTATATAAATTTGTTTTGTAGTATATTTAAATCTGTTGAGGGTAAAAATACACAGAAAACAGATTTTCTTCTTTTTGAGTGCTAATGAATAGACTGGAGAATTCAGAAACAATGAGACAAATTTTGTTCCACCAAAGAGATTTGAGAAAGTTTCTTATATCTTGATGAATACTATTTGATAAAATAAAGAAACAAAATTTCTACAAGATTTCCATATCTATATGAGAAAACATTTTATTGAATTCATTATTTAATAGAAATTATTAAAACAGTTTTAACAGTGAACTGATACCTTTCTTAATTACAAATGCATTCTTTGTGTTATATAACTTCTCTCCTTTTAGACAGTGAAACTAATTTATATGGAAATTGGTCATTAAGAAAATTTAAATGATTAAGGTGGTAAATTTTGAAAGAATGATTCTTCATTGATATTATATAGACTATATATTATATGAATATATTATATGGACTATATATTTGATTCTTGTTATTTGCAGATGATGAAGTTCCTATCAGTGGGGAAAAAGTCTTATGAATAAGCTCTACAATAAGCTTCTACATAAGGTGTAGAAACAGTCTCAGAAAACTTACGTGACTTCCCCAACTCAGACTGCTAGTCAATGACAAAACTGTGACTTGGCACAGAATCTCTGACCCTAAAAGTTAGAATGATGGTGTGGATATCTGACTTTTCCTGGGCCAGGCAGACTTGTGTTCAAATCCATCCTTATCAATTCATTGGCTTGGGCATTGACCTTACCTTTCTGGCTCTCTGTTACTTTATATATTAAATGGGAATAATAACAAGAGCAACTAGAATAACAATGTCAATTATATCTAATTTAAAGGTTTCTCTAAAGATTACAAGGAAGTGATTGACACATCTCAGGACCTCAGTTAAATTTAATGATCTCATCCTCTCTTTCTGTTGTCCCAGTTTCTACTTCTCTGTCATTTCTGATAATGGCCAGAAATGAATCCTACAAGTCAATTCAAGACTATATGACACTGTGCAGCACAAGGAACTACATTCAATATCTTGTAGTAACTTATGGTGAAAAAGGATATGAAAACAAATATACGTATGTTCATGTATGACTGAAGCATTGTGCTGTACACCAGAAATTGACACACTGTAAACTGACTACACTTCAATAAAAAAACATACAAAAAAATCTCCCACAGCAAAACAACAACAAAAAAAAGACTACATGTTTCCAATTCAAATGGTAAATAAACAAACCTGAGTATAAGTAAAGAGCCTGGAGGTACAATAAGAATAAATTTAGGAAAACTTAAGTATCAGTATCTCACAAATCTCTGTTGCTGGTTTTTGGTCACCCTTGATTATCCTCAGTAGCCAAACCCACATCCTCCTTTAGCCCAAATCGTTAGCAAAGGCCTTCCTTCAATGTGACCCTCCCACCAAGCATCAAGATCTAATGACAAAATAAAAGGAAAACAGTGAACCTCCAAAGGGGTAAATGCATCATTAGCTTCTTGCACAGGGGTTCATCTGTCTTCTCCAGGAATGATTTTTCACTGGGAGTCTTTCTCAAAATCCATAAAAAAATTAATTCTCAAAGTTTATCATTTTTTTCTTTTACTTTACCAGTCAGTTCTAGACTTAAAATGGCTTTTTATAGAACCTTCTCTATGAACATTCCCAAATGGGCTTTTACTCATTTGAGGGAAAAAAAACAAAAGGCATGTAAATTATTAAGATATATTATGTAAAATATGTATCCAAATGCAAGTAAATATACCAAATCTAATCTAAAGAGACTAGCTGAAAACAGAGTATTCTTCTTCATATTTCTAAATTAGCATGAATGCTCCACTGACTCAAGTGTCAGAAAACACATTTGCTTTCAGGAGGAGAGAAAGCGTTACTTACAGAGACCCATTATGTGTCAGATAAAATATAAATCACTCAGAGAATATAATCTTACATAATTCTCTTAATAACTTTATGATTGATATTGTTTATTTTACATAAGAAAACCGAAGCTTGTGGAGTTTCATACACTTAATATTATTATGTGGCCAGTAAATCATGAAGCTAAATTATTTACTGAACTTTATAGTCTATCATACTACTAGTGTGGTATCTACGTATGTATTCATATGAATATTCTGAAAATTTAGCACCATTATAGATTGTGAAGCATACTCATGATAAAGGACAGTGACAGAATATATGAAGTCTTGATAATATGTTATCTTGCATCTTAATAGAGTACATTTAACAGAATGTTAGGAAATATGACTTTTTTAATATACCCTGTAAATTGAAAAATACAGTAATAAAAGTGAGTTTTAAAAGAAGCCCTAAAGGTGTTATTGGCAGGCAGTACAATAATGGTAGATTGGTTGCATTATTTTAGCTTTAAAGAAAGAGAAATGCAATACACTTACACACACAAACACACAATTCTATCATACTGGACCTAAAATACTGGGTTGACATCCCCACGATTATATTTGGAAGCCTAAGAAAAAAGTAAAGCCATCTTAATCCTTTATCTTCTGGCTTAAATTCCTTATATACTCCAGATATATTAACATTGGTTTTCCTTTCTCTGCCAGTGTTTAAGAATGTTTGCTTTAGAGAAAATCCCCTTAGAGACAGATCTGAACTGAGGCTTCTGATAGGAAATCTGTCACTGTGAACCGCTGTTGTTGCCTGTGAAAACGTAGCACTCACCTAGGAAGGTGTTAACTGAACAATTTGACTTTTCCTTGACTGACATGTGGCTAGAGAGTCAAAGGTACTTTTTTTTTTTTAACTCTAAACTAAAAGCATCTAAATAAGAAGACTTGCCATTTTAAAATTAAACTGCATACACCATTAAGAAATACTTCTGAAAGAAAAAGACATTCCTTAAAACTATTTGTATTCGATGGGCAGATATTCACATGCCAGGGCCATGCTTGTTATAGTGTCATTTGTAGAATTGTTTGTTCCACGTTAAGCAAAATATTCCCCCCACCTCAGCAGGAGATCTTGGCGCATAATTAAGTTGATCCTTTTCAGAAGGTCTGCGATGCTGTTGTCTGTTTACTGATAAAAAGAGAATCCCATATCTAAAGGGATTTAAAATCTAGTTAGGTTTTTTTCTTAATCCTTTAAAAAAACAGCTCATATTTTTCCTGAAGTACTCTCTGATGACCATCTTTCTTCTATTATTAACTCTAGAAGCCAATTGCTTCTGCATCCGAGACTTGGAATATTTTTGCTTTTAGCCCTAAAGACAATTAAATCACATAGATTTAGTTTTAGCTTCTTCTTTTGTTTACACAACTAAATTCCTGACCCAGAGCCTTACATAATAAAAGTAAAACAAAAGAAAATAGCATTATCCTTATCATTGAGATCTAACCAGTTTAAAGAATAGAAATAATCAACATTTTCAGAATGTCAACTGCATGTAGTAGTAGGAACATGTCTAATAAAAATGTGCCCTGGGTGAGGTAATGCTTATATGGAGAAGGAATGGATTCTCATCAAAGAATAGAAGAGGGATGTTTCCATGTCTCACTTACTACTTCTCTGCTTTCTTTCTTGAAGGCTGGCCTGGGCCCTGCACAGAAGCTGCATCCTGCCTATGTCCACATTTCCCCCGAGTCTGGCTCCCACCACTCACTCAGAACTCTCCTGTCTCACCACACTCTCCTCCAGTCTTTAAGGGATGGAGGCAGCAGCTGTACTGAGAAGATAAATTACTGCCGTGGGCCTTGATCTATTTATAATAGTTGCAAATTCAGGTTTGGCTGGTGGCCTTTCACCATAGACACTGATTCATTGGCCCTGAATAGCCCGTGGGCTCCTATGCAACACAACACAGTTGCACCAGGGCTGAATTTGTCTCCTGTGTAGACAACCACTACTCTTAGTATCTTCCTCACATAGATAAATCTCCAGATTTTGAAATAACCCATCTCACCTGGCCTTGCCTGCGGACCAAATGCATATAAAATGCAGATACGCTTAACAATTCAAAGGTATTTCACATCATTGGTACTCAGAGAGACATTTCTGGGCACTAAATATAGGGCCAAAAGACAGAGTATAGGGTGACCATCCTCAAAAATAATGTGAAAGAAGAAGAAAATGCCCAAGTCACTGGTGATGCAGCCTTACCTACAAGCTTTATAATTTAGCATGAGTACAGAGTCATGGTTGGCTTACTCCTAGAAAAGTCATCACCCTAGAGAATCTATAATGAGTACTAAAATCAATTCATCTACACTTTCCCTTCTAAATATTTCCAAAAACCCCTCTGAAAACTGCCTATCCACATATATACATACCTCCAACAAAAATTATAATACAAGAACTTACAATACCTGCATTCTAAGTACTTACACCTGATAAATAAAATGTTCACTACTTGTAAAGCAAAAAAGGCAAGATACTATTAAAGTTCTATCAGAATAAAGTAACAGTATGTTAAGAATTCTGTCTCTGTTTAGAACTATATTCAATGCCTCTGTGTTTTTCCAAAATCATTACTGATGCCAATTTCTCCATATATGTGGTAGTACTGGAATTAAGC
This sequence comes from Camelus dromedarius, assembly GCF_036321535.1. Classification (NCBI taxonomy): domain Eukaryota; kingdom Metazoa; phylum Chordata; class Mammalia; order Artiodactyla; family Camelidae; genus Camelus; species Camelus dromedarius. The sequence continues at coordinate 22,089,243 of NC_087439.1, forward strand.
CTTAACAAGGTGGTAAAGACCTGGAGAAATAAAATCTGATTAAAAGAATAGATTATGACTTAATGGCTGGGACATTAGGGTAGAAATGTCAGAGGACGTCAAATAAAGCAAAGCATTGAAAGTTTATCAAAGAAGTTGTGCTTCATTAAAAAAAAAAACAGATTTTTTTAAATTAGAGTAACAGGCACCAGATTTATCCTCAACATGAAACAACCCCCCAAAAAAGATAAAACATATGAAATAATGGTAATCAAGACAATAAACAGGCAACAAAGAACAGTGATCTCTGAGAGACAAGAAACAAAGGAGATGAGCCTTAACATTTGCTGGGTCTTAATGTCTTAAGAGCACCCAGGCTGCAAGATGAGAAGGGGAAACTTAGGGGAAATCCAGTGGACTCCATGAGTTGATAAGACTGAACTGAGTGTCCAAAGAGATCACACAGTTCTCAAGACAGTGATGGAGAAGGGAATGCTGCACAGAATGTGAACCCCAGAGATCTGCCGAGGACCTTCCTTGAGTACATGACAGAAGATGCATCAGTATACACATATCAGGAAACTACCAGATGCTAGCAAAAGAACCATCCAAAAAGATTATAGGGACAGTAATTGCACCTTACACAGGGCTTGGAATAATGCCTGTTCCCACGAGTAAAACTGGACAATCTTATAATGCACAAGACACTGGTCAGAGTACTCAGAATTCTATTGTCTCAGCAGAAAAGAGTTAGTACTAGAAAACAAAAACACTGCTCTGGTCCCACCTAACAAATCACAAAAGCTAAGTCTCAATGGATAAAACTGTTCCAAGCAACTTAACAATACTGCAAAACAAACCACAAAAAAATTTACAAATACACAAAAAAAGCTGGTACCTTATAAGATAAAAGGACGAACAGGAAAAGAGGGAAAGTGAGCAAAGAACAGATGAAAAATAGTGAAAAAGGAACAAAGCACAGATGGCATAAGTAGAAAACAAGTAAGATGATAAGAAACAAGAAAGAAAAGAATTTGTAATTATGCGACGTGGTAGATGTTGACTAAACTTACTGAGGTAGTCACTTTGCAATGAATATATGCGTCAAGTCATCATGTTGTACACCTTAAATTAATACAATGTTGTATTTCAATTACATCTCAATAGAATGGAGGGAAAAAAGAAAGTAATACTGAACAAGAAATAAAATTACCTGTGGTCTTGTCACTGGCATTTGAGTAAGTGCTGGAAATGATGCAAACAAAGGAAGTTATGAAGAGTTTTGCAGGAATCTCAATATGTTATAAATACAATAAATTTGATGTTGACAAAAAAGAGTATTTTAGGGAGGGGGGTTTGGAAGAGTGAAAAGGAGATATATTTGGGGCTTTGAATTAGTCATGCGGCTCCTTGAATTAAGCAAGAAAAACCAACCCTGGCAAACTTAAGGGCGAAAGAAATCAATTTACATTGGGTGTAAATATAAGTATACTGGGTAAATTCTAGAATCTAAGGGTAGAATCAAAGGTTGAGGTTTCCTCTTGAAGCACCATCTTGAATTAGATAGCACATCTTACTGCAAACTCTTTGATATGCTGGATGAGATAAAACCAGCACCCTTTAAAATTCACAAATATCCAGACTGAGAGGCAGTCTACAAAAATACCTGACTAGTACTCTTTAAATTGTCAAAGTCATTGAAAACGAGACTGAGAAAATTCCACAGACCACGGAGATGTGATGACTAGATGTATTGTGGTATCTTGGAACAGAAAAAGAATATTAGTGGAAAAACTAGTGAAATCTGAATAAAATCTGGAGTTTAGTTAATAATAAAAAAAAGATGATAGACTCAGATTTAGACATATTCATAATCACATAAAATGTATGATCTAAAAACTCCAATTAAAAGGCAGAGATTACCAATTTGGAAAAATATTCCCAACTCTGCTAACTGTAAGAAATACACTTTAAATATAAAGTCACCAGTATGACAGAAGTAAAAAGATGGAGAAAGATACATTATGTTAATAATAAACAAAAGAAACCTAGAGAGACTGTAATAGTATCAAAGCATATTTCATAGCAAAGAATATTACTAGGGATAATGAAGTTTATTTCCTAATTATAAATGGGTCAGTTCATCAAGAGAAACATAAAAATTCTAAGAGCACCAATAACAAAATTTCAAACTACATGAAGCAAAAACTGGTAGAATTGCAAAACAAAAATAGACAAATGCATAGTAATATCTCACCACAACTGACATAATATGTACACAAAAAATCAGTACAGATATGGAAGAACTAAACAGCACTATCAACCAACTTGATCTAAGGAAATGTACAGAGCACCCAACAACAGCAAAACACACGTTCTTTTCAAAGGCACATAAAATTTTTATCAAGATAGACTAAATCATGAACAACAAAAGATATATCAATAAATTTTAAAGGACTCAGGTTAAGTAATGAAGAAATTCAAGTCATGCAAAGTATGTACTCTGGCTACCAAGGGAACTACATTACAAACAAAAAATACATAGACCATCTCCAATTACTTGGAAACTAAATAATACATTTCTAAGTAACCCATGGGGTGAAGAAGAAATAAAAAGTGAAGTTAGAAAGTACAAGTTATAAATGAAGAGAAATAAAAATACAGTACATGAACACACATGAGATGCTGCTGAAGCATCCTTCACGAGCACATTCAAAAATGAAACACCTGTATCAGAAGAGAAGAAAGGTTTCAAATCAGTGACCTCATCTTGCACAATAATAACCTAGAATAAGAAGGGCAAATTGAACCCAAAGTAAGGAGAAGAGAAGGATGAAAAGACAAGGCATAGACTATGAGAAAATATTCGAAAAGCATTTGTTCAAAAAATAACTTGGATCCAGAATATATAAAAGTACTTGCAAAATTCTATAATACAAGAACAAACAATCAAATAAAAAGTAGGAAAATTATATGAATAGATACTTCGCCAAGGAAAATACACAGACAGCAAGCAAGCATATGAAATGATGTTCAATATCATTAGTCATTAATGAAATGCAAATTAAAACCGTAATGAGACACCACTACACATCTACCAGAATGACTGAAAGTTGAAAGTATCGAGTATTGGCAAGGATACGGAGACATTCAGATTCTCCCGCACTGCCAGTGTGAATGTAAAATGGTACAACCACTTTGGATAGGAGTTCGATATTTTCTTAAAAAGTTAAGCATACACTGATCATATGTTCTGGTCTTCTACCTCTAGAGAAAAGAAAGCACGTGTCTATACAAGGACTAATACATCGACTGTTCTTAGAAGTTTGATTTGCAATAGTCTAAAACCTGAATCAGGGGATTACAAGGTACAAACTATTAAGTATAAAATAAACTACAAGGATATATTGTACAACATGGGGAATATAGGAAATATTTTATAATAACTATAAAGAGAATATAACCTTTAAAATGTGAATTATTATATTGTACACTTGAAACATAGTATTTTATATCAACTATACTTCAATTTAAAATAAAAACCCTTACAAATGTTAGTCACTATGTATAAAAATAGATTAAAAAATAAGTTTCTGTTGTGTAGCACAGGGAACTATGTTCAATATCTTGTAATAATCTTTCATAAAAAATATGAAAACAAATATTTGTAAATTCGTGACTGAGACAGTGTGCTGTACACCAGAAATTGACACATTGTAACTGACAGTACTTCAATTAAAAAAGATAATAAAAAATAAATAAAATAAAAACCTTAAATTAACCCGTGATCATAAATGGGTACATAGATAAAAAAATACTGTGGTATATCCATACAATAGAATTCTTCACAGTAATATAAAGAATGAACATTTGATACAACCACCAACATGGATCACAAAATAATTAAGCTAAGCAAAATAAGCCAGACAAAAATGAATACATACTGTATGACTCCAGTTTTATCTAATGCACACTAATCCACAGTGACTGAAAGCAGACGAGTGGTTGTCTGTGGAGGCAATGATATAGGGAGTGGTGTGAGGGAGACGTACTGCAAAAGGAAACAAATGTCTAGGTGTGAACCTGTTCATTATCTTGAGTATGGTGATGATTTAATCTGATGATCTGTTCCATAGATCATAACCGCAGCATATAAGTTGGGATGGTTTCTGGAGAGAGCTAAAGAGTTGATTAGGAAAATGGAAAATAGAACCCACGTAGAGAGATTAAAGAAAATGAAATTATTTGGCCTGAAGAAGGATGTAAAAATATTAATTTGAGGGTCCTTAAACAAAGGACTTTAACACAAAGCATAGTGTTAGGTTATTCAATATTTTCACAGGGAATAATTTAAAAGGAAAAAAAAACAGGCTTAATTTATATTATGAGGATTTTACCTAAACATAAAGAAGTGTTTCTGTTTGCTTTTTTGTTTGTTTGTTTAGATTATGGATGATAGATGTGGTCCTATTAAAGTGGGGTAAAACCAGATGACTTCTAAGGATCCTTTTCCTTTGAAGATTCTGTGAACATCATAATAATACATGAGCCTTAGATGAAACTGAGTGGACATGACATTTTCAGCTCCATCCTTTATTGTGGTTTAGAAATACATTCTGTATTAATTCAGCAACATGGTTAGTGAACACTTTCCATCTGTCAGTAAGATGTTGAAAATTACTAAGTCACAAAATTGAGCCAAAAAAGTGAAACCGGGTGAATGAATAATTTTGCACCAGAAAGAAGTAGTAAATCCCAGCTGTGAAAACCAAATAGCACGAAAAAAGCTATGGAATTTAAGATTGGTACTGACACCCCCTTATCCCACGCTGATAGCTTTTGACTGGTCATACCTTTAGTCAACAGAGTCAAATGTAATTACTTTTGTTTTAACTATTTCAAACTAGAGATTTTAGCATGTTCATTTCTTGAATTTGTTTCAGGGCCAACAAATACATTTAGTGCCAAGACTTAACTGTATCTTCCAAATAAGAATCTGGATAGTTCATGCCCAGTGGTTAATTACCAAATTTCATAAAATAGGAAAAAGAAAAAAATGCTTTCTTGTTACTAAAGTTTTCAAAAAGTTGGAACAAAGCAGTGTTCATAACCTTCACTTCTACAGGGTAAAAGTTTTTGAAAATATACTAAGAGTAATGTTAGCATGAGCAAACATTCTCTTCTCAATAGCCACCTGTATTTTAATCTATTTAGTAACAGTTTATTCATACAAAATTAATAAGAAGCATTGATAACAATAATTCTAGAATTGATTTTATCTATTAATAGATCCCCTGTATTATTTACACTACATTTAGACTGGGAGAAACTTTTGAATAAGAATATAATGAAGATGACATTTTTAAAAGCACCGTTACAGTTCCTTAATGACTTGTATAATGCTTAGAGTTAGACTCTGAGGAATGCCTCTATTTCCTGAAAAAATATATATATATTTATTCAGCAGAAAAGTTTCAGGAAGGAAAAGATACATGATCTAAAAAAACTCTATATTCATGTTCATTCATTCAGTTAACCAAGAGGAGGACAATATTTTCGAACGTATGACCTGCATGAAGTGGATCGTGCACCAGACAGTTCAGAGTCTGAGCAGGGTGTTAGACAGTCTTGACCGGCTGGTGAGAAAGTTATCCCCTGTTCAATTCTCTTTCATTCTTTCTAGTTGCTTCATTATGAAAAGTTTGGTCATGGAAAGATAGGGCTCCTCTCAACACTCACCAATCTCCCTTTTGAACAAAAGGAGAGCTGGATTTTGATAGGCTAAGGTCAAACCAGAATTGTGTCAAACTAGAACTTAATGACATTGTTTTCATTGTACTTATTTTTCCTATTACCTCTATGGTAAGCCACTAGATTTCCATCTGGGATCACAATCAGTGGTCTGTCTTTGCAGAGAAAGGGTTTTAATCACTGACTGTGTTGAGAATTTTCAATGAAGAATGGTGTTAATAACAACCAGACTGGTTTTGGTTCATCGTTACTTTCAAATTGTCTACAGAGAAGGCATCCCTGTATTGCCACTCCTACTCCCACTCACTTTTTGTGACAATAAGTTATTAAAAAAAACTATATAAATATGTATTTTTATGATGATATTATATACATTCCAATTTGTCTTGGATCATTTGAATCTGTGTCTTACTTCCTTGTCTTGTTACAAATTTAAGCCAGGGCAAGGAAGCTCTATGGAGTGAGTAATGGTTAAGTGTATGGGGCTAGAGACATATCCTGTGGATTCAAATTCTGCTCATCCACTTTCTACTTGGGAGACCCGGGGAAAATTACTTACACTCTCTGAGGCTTATATCCTTACCTATAAAATAGCAATAATGATAGTTATCCTCTCTCACATAATACTCTCTCATAGGATTGTTATGAAGATTAAATGATACAATCCATATAAATGTGCTAACAATGCCTAGCAATGATAAGCTTTCAAAACTATTAATTAATTTCATTGTTAGACTTTTTTTTGAATTCCTAGTGTCACTAAGGCTTAACATTTTCAGAAGATACTTTTTAACTTTTTAAACAAATGAATGTTACAAAGATGCAAAGCTTAATTACCATTATTCAGATATTATGAGTTGGACATGGTAAATCCAGAAAGAAAAAAAAAATGTTTATTTTTGTTTATATTTTAAGTGATCGATTCTCAATTTTCTTCTCTCTGACTCAGTGAAATGTCCTTTATTTAAAAAGAACTGACTGAACTATCTGAGAATTGAGTTCATAAAATGTTTTATGATTACTAAAGGTAGTTTCCTGTACCTCTGTGGTTCCCTGATAGTTACCCAGTGGGATTTTTACTGCTCAGTCCCTCTTTATATGAAGAATCTTGTGGTTTTAAATGCTACAAAGACCACAATGAAGATCTGAGAATCCAAAAGATTCTCTTCTTGAAGCAGTAATCATCATGGGACTGGGTACATGCTCATACCAAGAACTCTAAGTTCATCCAGAGAACTTGTAGGACACACATTCATAAAGTAATATAACATCCCACCATCTATGAAACACTTCTAGGAACAGACAGAAATAGCCATGTGCAGCATCTACTTCTTTTTTTTTTTTAGGCATCTACTTCTTGATGCACAGATATAACTGCTAACAGGCATAACTGTATGATCCTTTATAGAAAAACATGATTAATTGGAATTAAGTAATACATTTAATTTCATGAGTACATTTTTGTGTTTAGGATTCAGAAGCTAATACCAAAGAAGCCTAAAATATAAAGTCTCCATATTTGATTTTAAAAAATATAATATAATAAGAATATTCAGAATGGAGATCTAAAGCTATGTATGCTATTAAGTCATATAAGAAATTTTTGCCATTACAGTTTACTTGGTGACAGAAGAAATTAGATTGATTTTAGGAATATCTCCAACAAGTTGAAACAGTTTAGATGTTACTCTTTCGACAGCTTAATTGATTAAAGTTGTATGCTAGTTTATAACACTTGGAAATAAGTTCCCAGCATTCTGATATGGATTTTTTTTTTTGAGTCTTCCACTCAATACTTAAGACCAATTGTCAGTACACTCTATTCCTGAAGAACTGATTGCAATGAATTAAAACAAATACCATACATTTTTCTTCAATGTTAACATTTGATATTACCATTTACAGCAAAATGGTTACTACATTACTGCAGATATACACATATGTAACTTTCTATTAGTTTAAGATTAAATATAAATATATGAACTTAAATTAGTCCTCTGATTGCTTGAGTAAGATACACAATTCACATAATCCAAATACCATTAATTGAAAATATAACTAGATTTACTTGAACTTTAATAAACAGCATCAGTTTATATTCTGCTTTTCCTTAAATGTCAGTCAAAACCCAGTAACTATATCAAAAGGGAAATATTTATATACTGGAAATTTGTCTCTTTCTTAGACCATAGAGGTCTGAAGGGAAGTGTTGTAACCATATGGATAATATGACCTCATAGGGATGAGAAACCTCAGGTCACAGGGTAGCTCTGCTCTCTATTTTATCTCTCTAGCCTCTAAATTGTATTTTTCAAGCCAATTCTGCTTTAGGTCACAGGAAACTCATCATGAAGAATTTCTGTTCGTATTCTTCTTAAAATTGCTCTCAAGATTTTTGGATTTGAGAAATAAAAATATTAATTAGAAAGTTAAGATTTCAAAGGATAATAAAAATAATAATTTACTCCGGCATCCATAACCCAGCAAGAGGTAAGAGAGTTCATTACCACACACTAACTCCTACTTCACCTCTTTTTCCCCTCTCATTTCCCACATGAACTCTGAACAAGGAACCATATATGAACAGTGGCCTGATGACAAGAAAAATCTATCCCAGAGGCTTTGCATCTCAGGCATTGAATCTAAAACTGATTGGAGCATAAGTATGGCTGTCAGAATAATCATCTATACAACATCTGTTCGCTATACACAGATTACAAAGCTAATAAATGGTACAGTTACAACTCTACAATAGGTCTTTTATTCTCATTACTATGTTCTGTCCTGAAATGTTAATGGCAGAAAATGGATAGTCTTTTTGTAAACAAAATCTGATACCACTTGGATCCTCAAACTGACTTTAACATATAAGCACAAATCTAAGTTTTCTTTAAGGGATAAACAAAAATACTTTCTACTCTAGATGCGTTACCAAGTGTTGCTGCTAAGAAAAAGCATCGTAATCTTGCATTCTACCTATTTTCATTCACTAATATACAGTATAATCATATACTGGATACACATGGTACTAAACAACATTAAATAATCCCTGAAAATATAAATGTAGAATATTCTCTAAGGAAACTGCCAGCCCAAAGGATATGTTAACAGAATCTCATAATCTAAAACAAACACACATATTTTTGTTCTAAAGGTAGGTTAAAGGAGACAAATTTTTAAAGTTTTACACTTCTTATATTTTTATAAATTGTCTAATACTTATTCTCCCCAAGTACTGCTATAAACCTGCTACCAGGGTTTGTGTGTGTGTGTGTGTGTGTGTGTGAGAGAGAGAAAGAGATTTTATTTTACTTATTTTTAGAGAATCAAATACACATGGCCAAGGATGAGAGGAGCAGTACGACAAGGATGAAGTTTTTCAAATAAAAATAACACATTATGTTAAATTAATGACTCAATTTCTTTAAAAAAAAAACAAACTGCACGAACCCAGTTCTTATTAAAACTCATGTGCAGCTTTCCTCCTTACAAACTCAACTATAACCCTCACTGGCAAAAAGCTATTTCCTCTCTTGCCTTTTACTACAGATCAATCCAGAGCCTGGAACATTTGGCAGGCCTCCTGACTCATTACATGGGCTCTTCTTTAGTTTTGTGCAATTTTAAATCTAACAGTTTCCTCTTATTATTAAGAGAGAAAAATAAAATAACCACCAAATAATTGCACATCCTTGTGGTAGAGAAACAATCAATGCATAACGGTTACTGAATATAAGTTATTAAAAGACTAAATGTGTTCCACTTAGACTATTCAGTGATCCACGTGTAGTCCATTCATTTATTTGTATAAAAGCTAGAAGGCAATTTCCTGGTGCCATTCATACAGATAGGCTCTTCTTCAAGGACTCCACTGGAACCAAAATGTTTTAGTGCAAAAGAGTCTCTTTCTTTCTCCCTCTCTGTCATACACACACACACACACACACACAGACATATACACAAATGTAACTGACAGAAGAAGGAGAAAATATTGAATTTTCCAAAACAAATAAATAGGTGAATGACAGCAAAATATAATACTTCAAAAATTTTAGCATAAAATGCAGAAATACTAGTATAAAAACACACCTGTAAGCTCTACACGTAAATGGGTTTGTCTACAAATATGTTTATTTTAACCACAATTACTTTAAAAGTTTGGAAATGTATGAAAAATTAAATTATTACTAAAAATTATATTTAAAAGATGGCATATATATACAGTGTGTTTTTAAAGTAGCAACATAGAGCTATGTAATTACTTTTTAAAGTTTTAGCATTGGACTGAGTGTCAACCACACAGACCCCAGAATCACTTACATACTAGGCAATATGTACAAAGTATGTTCTGAGAGAAAATGATTCTATAGGCTGTTATTAAGTGCTATTTTACAAATCATCTGGGGGTCAGGTAAGTATACAATCAAAACACTTTGTAAAACAATCAAACAATGTGGTTTCATTTCTCTCCCTCATAACTTATCTTGTTCCACAGCTGTTTCATCAGGGTTAAGGGGTGAGGTTGGCAAATGTCACCTCAGTAATCAGTAAGATACGATGCAGAATCCATTTCTTTCAGGCAAGTAGAAAAAGTAGACTAATGCCCACTGATCCTGAGAGACTGAGAGGAACAGCAGGGGTTGAGTGGAGGGTTTAGCCGCATTTGTGCTCAAGACAGGGACGGGCCATTTAGACTGACACGAGACAGACCAAGAACAATGAAAAGACAAGTGTTAATGCCGACCCACTTTTATCTTGGGGAGATGCCAAGCTTCTAGGAGAAACATCAAGTACCAGGTGTATGACATAGCCAGCAGAACTCAGGAACGACTGATTTATGACATTAAAAGTGGGTGATAGCCAGCTAGATAAGCACGAGGTGGTCTCCCTAGCTCCTGAGGAGTCCTGGAAACTTGCAGGATCATATGTCTCTGTGAGGATCTTAGCTCAAGGGGTTTCATGGATCAGCAGAAACTTAAGATTGGGCTGCAGCTCACCAAGAATGGAGTTGTGGGGACAAAGAGCCAAGCCCACTCCACTCAAGCAACACTCCACAGCACAGGTTAGTTACTACAGACCAGACCAACCAGGTAGCAGGGCCCAGAAGGGTCCCAAAGCGTGTGCAGAGTAGCGGCCCTTTCTCCTCCCCACCAGCTAACACAAAGGTATATAAGGACAGAAATGGGATGCAGTTATTATTGTAGGCATTTAGATGTTTTAAGAGATACTTTCAGCCAAATGTTGAATCTATTAAAAATGTTACATGGTGCTTACTGTGTAATTTCTGTACAAATCTGTACGTCTGAAATATTTTATAATTTAATACATACTCGCTTTAACTTAAAAATGTGTATTTTTCTTATATTTTCATAGCTTGGGTAACCTGATTCAAATCTCCACATCAGACATTTAATGAAAAATAAAAGCAAGCACTGATGAGTTCTCGCTTTTGGTTTGAATGTGTTCAGTGTCATGTTTGAAATCCAGGCTGTGGAGGGTATGAAGTTACTGTAGGAAGTTCAAATTCTTCTCACAAGCCACATCTAACGTGATTACAGCAAATGCATTAAGTAAAAATAACTAGCCGAGCAGCAGGCAGGTTGTAAATCAAGACTGCTCAAAAGTAGCAAATGATGCTCAATCCACATGGAAGCAAGACTCTCTTTGGTGACACAGTTCTAGATCAGGTGAAGGGGTGTAGAAGAAGAAATCAGGAAAAGAAACCACAGGGAGGAGCAATGTGGCAGAGCAAACAGTCAATTCTAGATGGTGGAGCTGTGATTGTGAAGTCAACCAGGAAAGCCCACACAGGAAACTGATGAAAAGAATGTGTCACAGAGATCTAGGGCACTGAGAGTCTAAACTGTACACCAGGGAGAGGGAATATAATGGAAAGACATATTCTGTTATCATCTTACAAGAATCAAATTGTAGAAAAATTTCTACTCTGAATACAAAGCTGAAGTATGAATCCAATACAGATCTGTCAAATCCCTAAATCCACACTTCATTCCTAAAATAGATAATGGCAGGCAGAAAGAGTGAATAAAGTTGGAAAGTGAGATTCTGAATGAAAATCCCACAGCTGCCACAACTGGAATATTCTAGTTATTGTGGTCAGGCATTCAAATGTGTGTTCCCCCAGTATTGTAATAAACGGTGAAACAGCCTTCCAAGAGTAGCTAACATCAATAGCCTAGTGAAAGAGGGTTTATCTACATTTTAAAAAGCTTGTTTATCTTTGGGCATAGAGTGAGATAAAAATAAACAGAATTAAGTAAAAAGAATTCTATAATAACTATTAACAACTCACAAAACAAACTTTGCAACTGCCATCCTCCCTTGGTATCCACAGGGGACTGGTTCCGGGATGCCTGAGGATTCCAAAATCCATGCATGCTCAAGTTCCTTATGTAAATTGGCTTAGTATAGTTGGCTGTCTGTGGCTAAGACTGGCCCACTGTATCTTGCTATGACCTGAGGGTAACACAGATTTAAATGTATACTTACACAGAAACAGAATTAAAAGGTGTTTTAAAAATACTTTTGAATTTAAACCCAAATGTGCCAAATGTAGCTTTCATGGACTCAAATGTAACCATTTCAAAAACTAGATATAATAAAATGAGAAATTATGCAGTTGGTTTAATTTTTAAATTAAAGGCTAACCACAACTAGATCATTGGACAAAGACTCCTAAATTATATTTAATCCATATCTGTTCAAAGGGGTTTCAAAGCCTTCTTTATTTCTAGACTAGCATACAATTTTTATACATATTAAATATTAGTGATTAAATTATTAAGTACTCATAAGATTGCAAAAGTCACCTTGGGCTGAGTTCAACAAATGTGGTGTTCTGGTAAATATAGAAATTAAATAATTGTTAAAACATTAACACATCGCTGGTTATTCATTTCCGTATACTACATGTGTATTTTGTTTTTGTTAAGTCACTGTGCTCTGTTTCGCTAGGCTTTTCCACAGTGTCTGTCTGTATCTGTCTCTCTCGCCCATGTGTGTGGGCCTCTACATTGGCTTTATTTACACAATTAAAAGCAAAACAAAACAAAACATTTCATTTAGGTCAAAGTAGAACTGACTACAATGCTGGAACTTCAGATAGAAGTCAATGAGATGTAGCACTGTAGTTAAATACAAATACTGGTGCTGAGAAAAAAGATGGAAGGGCTAGGTGAACTCCAAGAGGAAAAGAGAATCTCCTCTACATTGAGCGCTGGGCTAAGACAGTACAGGAGGCAACCGAAACAAAAGTGGGTTGCAAGTGGAGATCTTGCAACAGACAATAGGCCAGTCACTCAACAGCCTTTAATGCAAGTCTATGGTCCCTCCTGCCAGGCCACTTGACCTGTGAAATACATCCCCTATCGTAGGCAAGTCCCATTCTCACCCACAAAGAAACATGCAACTTAGATTCAAACAGTAAGGCAGTGGCATGACAGGGTTAGTCTTTAAGAAGAGTTATGTTTCCTTCTCACTCAATAAAGCATCAAAAGAGGAATTATCCTACAACACAAGGGTGTTAACAGAATTAGCAAAAATACATGGCATTTCTACATTTATTGAAGAGGGTAAAGGGAAAGAAGGTGGTCTTTTAGCTCCTTCAAAAATAAGGATTGATAAACGCCATGCTAAAATAGGACGTAGAAGAAGTTTCTTTAAATTAAATTAGCATCGGCCCACAGTAAAATTTTATAGTGGGTTTAAGACAAATCAAATGGTAACCCTCTTTCATCCTTTCCCTTTTTCTGTATGTAGGTGTATATCTGCATGCTGGTCTGGAACTAACAGCAATAATGCTGGCTAAGATATCCTACAGAACTTTATAACAGAAAATATTTAAGTATTTTTCTCTTTATATAGAAAGAATGAGGTGGATTATGCTATGTTCCCAGAGCAGAGGCTTTGGTGTCCAGTAAGCCTGGATTCAAGTCCCAGTTCCACCACTTGCCGGCTATGGGATTTTGGTCAAGTTACTCCTTGGGCCTCATTTTCCTCAACCACAAAATAGGGATAATAAAGTGGTTAAGTGAAGTAACCACTGTCAGCTTTTAACACATCTCTTCAGCCATATGATGTGGTAAACCAAATAAACATTAGGCATTACTGTTATTATGATGATGGAAAATTATCCGTTTGAACAATATAATGTATCAGAACAGTTAAATCACATCAAAGTGAGGTGGAAGAAGAACAAAATATAGAAAAAAAATTTCAGCCAAGGAATTATTCAGATAGCTAATATAAATCATTATTCCTGGTTGCTTTGGTAAACCAAAATGCAAAAGACAACAGAGCAAAATACCCAGTAACATACACTAGTCTGCAGAAGTCCATGATAATTGTTATGGACAAATTGCTGATGAATGTAGCTGGAGGCCTTGTGAATTGATTATGAAGACAAATTCTACAAAGCGATAAACGGAGGTTTTATGACACTATGAAGTGATAGCTATACTGGTTGCATGTCCTGAAGACAGTCATATGGAGACTGTGTTAGGAAAAAAACAACACTTGAAGTCACATTGTTCAATACAACAGAATGTCAAAGAATCTAAAAGTTTTTCATTATTCTGATTTCTCCCAGAAGACTTGATTACGAGTAGTGTGGAATCTAGCAAATGCATTTAACATAATTTTGTCTATGAAGCCTGGAAATTCTGTCTTTAGTTTGGACAAACTTTGTCTTTTCTAATCAATTACTAGACTAAATCCTTTTTTGCTTCCCCAACAACGCCAAGTTTGGTGCATTCACCTGAAAATATCCTCAATTAATGTTTAATAAATATTGATAAAATGAGTTACACATGAAAACTACTTTCATTCCTGTCTCACTGTCGACATTTTTAAGATAGAATCAAATGCACTAAACAAAATGAATACACACATTCTCTATTTCTGCAATGCTAATTAAGGAATGATAATTGAAAATAAAGTAATTGATTTTAAGTGAAAATATTAATATCTCAGAAACAACAGGTAACGTAAGTGATTGCTGTCATCTACTAAAACAGAACATATCCTCTTTTCCCTTTTTCCCACCATGTTTAAGAAGAAACAATAATCATCAGATAAGTGGAAAAAAATACATATTTAAGGAGAAAAATGAAGTCTAGAACAATATGAAAACAGTATTCTATGAAAAGAGTATTTCATTGTTTCTGTTCATTAAATGCAAATACTCTTAACATAAGAAGATAGTTTTATCCTACCTTTTAGATCTGTCTTTTTACAAACAGTTTCGACTTGTACTAAGCAATACTTCTCTTCTGCCTTACCCCTCCATGCTTTTTATTAAAAGAGCTAATTGGAGGTTGTTGACGCTGGGAACACACAGGCGAAACTTCCTCATGTAAGACTTGAGTTGTATCAGAATTGTGTTCAGATTCACTTCACTATGGCCATCTTAAATGATATAAATACAATAGCTAAGATCCACGGTGGTAAAACACTCACCGCAGCTGGCCTCGTCTGATGCATCTGCACAGTCTGGGTCCTCGTCACAAACCCACAGCTTGGAAATGCAATGTTTGGTAGTTTTACATTGGAAGTAGTCTGGAGAGCAGCTGTTTTCAGCTTAAGAAGAAAGCATCTGTTAAAATGTAGCTTTAGACAAGAACAGACATTTTATTTAAAAAGCAATTAGACAAATCATTAAACTGGTCAACTGAAAATGCATCATCTTTTAATTAATAGGGCTCATAGGTGAGGAGTTTTTTGTTAACTTTCAATTATCTGTAATGTATTCCTATTATCCATTCCAGTACAAACAAATAAAACTATAATTCTGCAATGATGCATTTGATAAAACTCAGAGTTTTTAAAACTACCCCACCTTGATTAGATGTCTTGAAATTAAAAATAAAGAACTCAGGGTCTTTCAAAGTAACTTTTTTCTAGATAAATGAATTTAAGAATTTATAATATGCATTTTTATAAAAGGAAAAAAGGCTAAAATCAGAGAATGAGGAAATAAAAATCATAAAATTTATCAAAGCCTCTAGCTGTGTTGAGTTTTTGAGGGAAGAGGTGAACATCTGACTCAAATTGTAAACTGCATCACAAATCCTAGTCAGTTTAATGGATCAGCTTCTAGAATGGCTAACCATAAAGAACTGGTACTGACTTTATTCTGAATGCACCATCTTAATCAAATTGCTGGATGACTGCACATTATTTACTGATAAAAGTTTTCGGGGAATAAAATAAAACTTCAGCAAGACAGAAATGTTGACATCAGTTCTCCTGAAACCCTGAAACTTGACAGGTGTTCTATCGTTCAGATCCTGTGTGTGTATATATGTAAGCGTGTACGTGCCTACCTGCCTACGTGCACGTATGTATACAATGTAAACTGGTTTGCCTTCCATTTAATGCAATAATATTTTTTTAATGTGAGATGGGAATAAAAGGCAGTTAGAATGAAAAATATTTTACAATTGTTTCTTGAAGTCCCTTGTTAAGATATTTTAAAAGGCGAATTATTTACACACTTTTAACAAGTAATTTTGTTAGGTTACTTTGACTAGATTTTTGTTTCTTGTTATACACTCAATATATTGTTTTGGGGGAAAAAATCTCTAATTGAAATGGAGTTGATTTCAAGTAACCGATTAAATCAATAGAAGAAATGCACCTGTAGCTACTTAATATGATTAAAAATTATTTTTTAAGAAAACACCATAATCACCTGTAATTTTGTTTTTGCTATTTCTCTTAAGGATGAAGTGGGTGAATGTGTGTTTTTTCATGTCTGTCATAATCTCTAGGTAGCTTTTAAAATAAAGATCACTCATGTTTTATATTTCTCTATATTTTTTACACAGAGTTTCTTAAATACTTCATCCCAATAGACACCTGTTTGGAATTGTTTGCTCATCCTTGTGGTTGTATCTTCTATACCATATACGTTTATGATGAACAATAATAATTTTAGACCAATTTCAGCTGGGAGCCAGATGTAACACAGAACATGGTGAGGTGACTTACGACAGTCCCTTTCATCTTCCTCGTCCCCACAGTCGTCCTGCCCGTTACATCTGAGGTTTACCGGGATGCATTTCTGGTTCTTGGTACACTTGAACTGACCTGAGAGGCAGACGTGTGTGTCTGAAGGATGGAAAGAACAAAGAATCCTGCGCTAAAGCCTGTGTCTGAATTTAAATCGGTGCCGATATAATCAGCTAAGAATTAGATTTATGTTCTCCTTGGTTACGGATGGAATCACCTACCACAGTTGAGCTCATCAGAATTGTCGCCACAGTCATTCTCTCCATCACAGATGAAAGCAGGCAGAGCACAGAGCCCCGTTCCACACTGAAACCGGCCGGGCTGACATTTAAATTCAGCTAGGGGAGGAAACATATAGGTGTCATGGAATGAAAATCTCAGCTCATGACTTCTTAAACAGGGCTTTTCTGACATTCAAAGTGTTTATTGTATTATGAGATTAAATATGTCCTAGAGCACAATGCAAATGTTTCACATCTAGATAGCTATTAGATTCAGATGTACAATTAAGCTATGACCTGCTCCGATGGCCTCCAGATTACATTTTATAAACTAATAGTAAGAAGAAAGATATTAATAGCATATAAATACAAATATGTATATACTTAAAACATATAAATGCCTCCTCTATTCAAACAAATGATACAAAGAGGTTATGTGGCAGAGCACAATTTATTGTACTATTTTAAAATGTTATTCCAGTATGACTTAAAAAATTATTTCTCTTTGATCACTTTGCTGCCTGTGATGTGTTAAAAGAAGAACATCTGCCCTCAATACATACTTTAAGCAAATGCTTCCTATAACTATCACATTTTAAATCAGAATTATTGATTTTTATTCCTATAATCCTATTAATAAATAAGGACAATATTTTGTAACTAGTAAAGATTTTTATATACCATACATACTTTGTTATAACAAATAATTCCCAGATGATAATGTAGTCTTTGCTATATTCTCTGGGTTTTCCTAAGGAATAATAATAATAACAATAGTAATAATAAAATAGGATCTATTGAAAATCTACCCTGTGTCAGGCACTGGGCTAGGCTCTTTCATATATAATTACTAATTGAATATCATTATAACCTTCTCACCTCAGCATCACCATGACCATTTTATAAATGAGAAAAGTAAGTCTCATGGGTATTAATAATTAACCAAGGATGTACAAGTTTCAAGTGCCATAGTAGAAATTTAAACCCACATTTGACTCTGAAGTCTGCTCCCAAACTATGTTGTTTGCAATAAAACACTTATCTTTTGACTGATGATCCTAATGTATGTTACTAATCGCTGACTTAGAGGTTAATAGTATGCTGTCTATTAGTTCAAGTCAGTCAATCAAACGTTAATAAATTATATTTTGTACTTTCTTTGGAAAATAAATTAGGCTTTTATAATTAAAATACTAATTAAAATTTTCTTTAACATTAATAAAACTCTTAATATATGCATGGCTTCCACAGAACTGAGTTCTAAAATGTTGAAAGTCATTTACCTCTAATTTAGACATTTATGAATTACTCACACTAAGTGTTTAAATTGGGTGATACTTAATTTTCTCATGCTCTAAACATATCCATTTCCTCTATTTCCTCCTGCTTCATATACAATTTTCTTTAATATTTCTTTGCCCATAATTGCTGTTATATTTTTCTACACTATGAATGGTGCACAATTATAATTTTTAGACCAATTTCAGATAGGAGTCAAAAATAAGGCAAGACAGAACAGTTTGAGGTGACTTATGATGGTCCCTTTCATCTTTCTCATCCCCACAATCATCTTGTCCATTATAAGTTAGGTTGTCCAGAACCTTTCCATAAGAAAGGTTGTAACTGTTAAAGGAGTTTCAATGCCTGTTAAGTAACTGGGAAGCCTATGTGCCTCTAAATGCGTCTCTAGGACGATACTTGGTGTATTAGAGTATTATAGGAAACATAGTTACAAACTTATGATGCCAGAGAATTTCTCAATGCTTCACTCTTAACTATATTTGCATAAATAACACTATTGAACCTGGGATCAAGTTTTTCTGCTTTTTCAGGCGAAATTATAGGTATTGTCAGTGGCTCTTAATACTTGTAAATTTTGATGATGCAGCTACTCAAAAATGAATTCTAAACATTCCACAGACTCATGAACATCATTTTCCATCTCACCATGGCTCTCAAAATAAAATGTCATGACTACAGATGTTCAGTGCTCTTAACCCGTCAACTCCAAGCAACAGATCATTTATTAAAAGATCACAGAGATAATGTCACCAATAAAAAAATGTAGTATTGGTATTTAACCACGATGAGGATCATACAGAGACTCTTAGACACCAGATGTCTCTTTGGTTCCCCTCAAAAGACATTAAAGTCATATTTGCTCACCAAATATTCTGAAGGTGGGTAAATATAAAAAAAAATGCTAAATCTCTAGGTAATTTTTCATATTTAGTATGATTATAGCATAAAATTTCAGTCAAGATTAAAATTACAGGAGCAGTAAATATTTTAGAAGAGAGAGCATTGGGTGCTATTGACTTTGTCTGCAGGTCCTTATGGTGGTAATTCCTCAAAAGACACTTTAAATCTGGGCAGGAAAGGTCACTGTAATAAAAAATAAATTCACACAATCATTTTTGTTGATTTCTATAAATTACAAAAATAAGTTATATTTACTTTATTTACTATATTGTAATAAAGTTCAGTTTTGTGGGGAAATTAATAACTTTAAATGAGTAAATCTCAATTGGCCACCATAATTTCTCGTTCCTCAATATTCTCTTTAATTCAATAACTTAAAAAAAGAATAATTCAAGCATAATAGTATGCTATCTCATACAGATACTACTCTTCATATATTGTCCATCATAGGGAAAACAAAAACTATATTAAAAAATCGAAGAGCAACAGACCTTTCAGAAACAGAAAAACAGTATTAGAAAAGCCATGACTTTTATAACTTTTCCCCTTCTCATTGAGTATATTATTTACTGCTTTCAAACAAATACATTAAACATGAAAAAACTTCAAATGTTTGATATACTTGGTAGTGACCAGAGAGATGGAATACAGCTCATCTAAGTAACGATCCAGCAGCCCTAAGTTTGAAACAGCCTTGTAATTATGTGGTGAAAAGTTTTACAGCAGAAAGTAGCTAGCTTTCACTGAGACATTACACTGTCCTTCTTTAGTGCAAGTCTAAGGATCTTGATCTCAATTGGCAAGACCAAATCATGGCAACCATCCAATGGGATGTTGAGGGAATTATCATGACTGCCTACAAGCATCTTCAACTTGACAGGACAGTACTGGAGTGACCCATGGAGTGAACTATAAAAGGCTATCAAGGAAAAGTCTGTTGATTGTCCATTACCACCTACGTTGCCAAAGACAGCTAAAAAAAAATAGCACCTAACCATGCCAATAACAGTCAAATGTCAAGACATAATTGGTAGTCACTCTAAGGCAACTACTAAGAGCATATTAAGTTGCCTAATAGCAAACTAATGATTTCCATTGGAAAACTCTTACTTTTCAAGAATTTTCAGTATTTTAATAATGACAGAAAGGTTGAAGGATTGTATCCCTTAAAAGGCAAGATTTCAGTCATTGAGTGGCATTTTAAAAACTTGCCCATTTTTGCTTCTAATTTAGTGACATATTAAGTCAAAATCATGCTGATTTTTCTCTACTGATCACTACATGAAGAGTTTAGTATTCTACAAGTAAAAAAAAAATTGAGAAAAAAGAAAACTAGCAAAAATTGCTGATGGTGTCATTGTCAATGTAATAGTGATCAGAGACATACACAAGACACTGCAACAATTTTTGTAGTATTTTTACACATTGACATATTAAATCTTTCTATTTCAATTTTGGAAAACCATCAGAAGGCAATGCTTAGGATCTAGCTTCACTTTTCAGGTCTGGGATTTCAGGAACTCTCAAGTCTAAATTCCTACATC
The DNA here is from genome assembly GCF_036321535.1 of Camelus dromedarius. NCBI lineage: Eukaryota > Metazoa > Chordata > Mammalia > Artiodactyla > Camelidae > Camelus > Camelus dromedarius. The sequence goes on from NC_087439.1 coordinate 22,109,971, forward strand.
CTCCAGAGTACTCACGACAGTCATCTGGTTCGTCAGATCCATCACCACAGTCATCCACGGTGTCACATTTCCACCAGAACGGAATACATTTATCAGTTTTGCAACGAAACTTTGAAAAAAAAAAAAAAAGAAAGATTGAAAACCTGCTCATATATAATGGATATTTAAAAACTCCCCAGGGCAGAGTGGCCTAGCCTACTACCTTGTAGTGGATGTAAACTGTGGTGGTCTCAGAGAATTCTGCATTAAGGAATAAATGCACAACACACAGTAAAATGACCTGCCAGGAAAGCACATCGTTCAGGAAGACCTCCCGAGATTTCCTGTGCACAGACAATTTCACCAATTTACATATTGTCAACAGCAGCTTTCTCACCATAACAACAGTTAAGTAGCTGCTGCAGAGAACACGTAGCCCACAAAGTCTAAAAGAGTTATTATCCGGCCCTTTACAGAAAAAGTTTGCTCCACACTCAATAGAGCTAAAAATCATCAGGAATATCGGAAAGAGGTATTAAGTTGAATTAATTTAGTTAGAGTTAATTTAACAAATTGAACTAATTTGAATTATTGTTCCTGCCTACTTCACTATTGGTCAGCTATACACAGCGAAAAAGAAAGCTCAGTTTATTCCTTAGTGATATCAGACCACAAAACGGATCCTTTTTTCAGTAACATTCGGTTCCAAGAGTACCTTCATAAGATAGAACAAACTGAAGAAAAAACACTTTCCATACAGAGAGCACATGCAGCACATCCTGAAGTAGTTGCCAGGAAAAACACAAGCCATAAAGTTTAGCAGATTTATTCTAGCACTATCAATTTTTTTTCTTTTTTTCTTCTTCTGAAATTGAAACTGTTAGAGAGGTATTTTCTAAAATGTATTAATTTTCTTTTTGAAGTATTTCTGTTGTAATTTCCAGATGAGTGACTAACAGCAAGGTGGCATTTATCTTAGCATGTTGCATGCCAGACAGATTTGTAGAAAAAATATAACCTAGGTTCAATTTTCTCTAATGAAAATGGATTAGCAAACTAAAAGATTATTCATTTAAAACACTGTTAAATATATCTAGAGAAAACTGTAATTCCAAAGACACACACACCCCAGTGTTCATAGCATCACTATTCACGATAGCCAAGACATGGAAACCACCCAAATGTCCATTGGTAGATGACTGGATAAAGAAGATGTGAGATATATAATGGAATATTACTCATCCATAAAAAAGAACGAAATAATGCCACTTGTAGCAACATGGATGGACCTAGAGATTATCATATTAAGTGAAGTAAGTCAGACAAAGACAAGTATCATATAATCACTCATATGTGGAATCTTAAAGAAAAGATAACCAGAAATAGACTCACAGACATAGAAAGCTATAGTTACCAAAGGGGAAAGGGCCAGGGATAGATAAATTAGGAGTTTTAGATCAACAGATACACATTACTATATATAAATAACAAGGACCAACTGTATAGCACAGGGGACTATATTCAATTTCTTGTAATAAATTATAATGGAAAGGAATATGAACAATATATATGTATGTATGTGTATGTGTAACTGAATCACTTTCTATGCACCTGAAAGTGGCATTGTAAATCAACTACACTCCAATAAAAAATAAAAACTAAAAAATAAAATACTGTTAACTTTCTTCAAGTAAGAGAAAATTCGATGCTAGCTTTACCGAACCAGTCTGGATAGTATGGAGTTGATTCAGGGTAGATTTATATATTATCTTTTTTAAATAAGAGAGTAATTTGTCCCCTGTGGCAATATAAGAGTGAACAGTGCACTGTGAATCCAAGGGAAGATCTCGCTCTTCAAGTGATTTTCTCATATTTACTTAGCCTCTGGTCATGTCTGTTGTGGTTTTCATAAATTACCAATGGAAAAATATTACTTTTATAGAAAGTGACTGTCTGGGGATATAAGGCTAACTCTGAAAGCAATTGCCCTGAACATTAAACCTTTCCAGTCATTATAGTATATCAGAGTCCATTAGTAAGAGGATTTCAAGTCTCCTAAGAATATTCGAAGACTTACCAATCAAGATTTGAAAAATATCTAAAATACAGATTTTTAAATTCATTGAATATGTCTGATTTAAACTCCAACTGTTGGAATGATATACAACACAATGATTTTGCTCACCATTTCATTTTTAATAAGGACATAAAAGCATTTTGAGTTAAAAGAAGACCAGGCTAAAATATACTTATTATGTCTCTTTTTATGCTAATCAACATTTTATTCATTGCTCTCAGAAGCAAATCTCTTCTATTTTGTGGCTGGGCTTTTCCCCCCGTACTTAAATACAGTAACTTAAAAAAGATTAATGCTAAATATAAATATAGAACATTCTACACGGTAAAGCTCTCCAAGACTAATATCTTCATAAAATAAATTATGAACTGCAATTATCACCCACAAGAAGAAGCAATAAAGAAACTACTAAATGTACGTCTACTAAAATGAATACACAGATAAAATACAAATCCCTCATGGAGTGAAGTTTACTTGAAACAAGAAATCTCCACTTAAAAAATAAGTAAATCCATTTTTAAGTTTACTTTTAAAATTTTCTAATGAAAATTGTTAACTGTAACATTTGAAGTGATTCATGCTATGAGCACTGGACCTAATCTTGATTTTTACCAGATTTTCCTAGGTTCGTTTTCTATCCTAAAAGAATTCGTATAGGTATGAGTTACCTATTTTATTTTTCTTAAAAATCATTACTACTTGAGGGTGTACCATTGGCTGGAATCAACAGATGATAACAAATCAAAATCCCTTAGTAAGATGAATTTAAAATGTAATATTTTTATCAGAGTGCTTAATGTGGCACGATTCTGAAGTACCTAAATTATTTACTTAATTTTAACGTCTGCCTCACTAAAAATTATGTTTCTATGAAATGACTTTTCTCCTAGAGATGTACAGTAGATAGTATTTTCCTCCTGTTACGTCAAAAAAAGAATTAGTGATGAACGGCAGTATAAGCCACAGGACTTACAGGGAAAACCACTAATTGGTTGTGTTAGCTGAAACGTTATTTATTCTTCAGTAACTTTTTTCTGAAAGATGAAACAAATAAAGTGATAACTTTTTTCAGGAAGTATTGCTGGAAACAAAGATATCAGACCCAAAATTGTTTGCTGCTGCTGTTCTATCTTGTTATTACTGATTTTTTTTTAATTCATGCAAAACATGATTGGGGGTATTTGAAAAATTATACACATTTTAGTCGTGTTCTTATTGATACCAAATTGAGAGAAATGAATAATCCTTTCTAGGTTGATTTAGGCTTTCATTTATTTGATCAGCATTTTTGCCATTGAATAAATATAATTATAGGTTTCCCTATTGAATAATTTGAAATATCTTATTCCTTTCATGACAATAGCAATGCTGATGGTTTACTATCTCTGTCCTGCTGTTTGAGATTTTCGCTTGTGTGTCAAGCATCCTTTGGCTTTACTTTGTCTCCAGTGGGCTCCTGAGGCTCACCACACGGTGAGGGGCTTAGGCACTTAGGGCCAAGTCACCTCCAGCCTCAATGTGGGCCTCAGAACAGTGACTGGGGACTGCTCCAAAGCAAGGGACCAGAGGGTATTTCAGAACAACCTAGAGGTAAAACTGGAAATGCGTCTACACTAAGCGGCATTAACAGAAATTATATTTTTAAATATCTTTAAAGATGTGATTTCTCCTTTAAATTTTACCTCTGGGAAGAATCAGCTTGCTTATTTTACCTCTCGTAGTGACTTAAATTTCCAGTTCTCAAAAAACAACGTATTTTGTTTACACAAACACTTAGGGGATTATTATCAAAACAATATACTTTGTAAAGAAAATAGAGACTGATCTGTGCTTACACCCAGATGTCAGAACCCTCTGACAGCAGGTCACACTAGCTGCACACATACTCAAGTACATCCTAGTTGCACTAGATGGCTAGGGTAAGAACAACACTCACTATGCACCGGGATCTTTTCCCACCTAATCTTCCTAACAGTGGCCTAGCAATATCATTCTCATTTAAAAGATGAGAAAGCTGAGGCATCAAGAAGTTAAGTAACAAAGCCAAGGTAATCCAGCCAATTTAAAGCAGAGGCAAGGTTATGGTCGTAGAGAGTGTGGCTTCAGAGTTCTGGGCCCTTAACCACTATACCTACTGCTACCTGGAAGACGTGAGATCTTTTTTATTTGTACAGTTCTTTAATGTATGATACTTATAATCACCACTTGAGAGGTAGGTTGAGCTAGGATTAGCTTCTCCATCTTGAAAATAAGCACATCCAAAGAGAAATTTAGTCTCTTGCCATGATGTCATTGCTAGAATTAGAAAACCAGCAAACTCAAAATATAGAATTCTAAGAATAAATTCAGTCATTTAAAAAATGAACCACATGGTTTCGTTGACAATTTTATCTTAAGATAGTTAAATGTAACAAAAATCAAATTTTATAATGTCATATGACAGTTGCTCAAAATTGAAAATAATAAAGTTAAGTCCATGCAACTACCACTAAGCAGAAAAGTTAACCTCTGGGATATCTTTACTGAAGATAATTACATTTGGAAGAAAAAGAGGTTTCAAAGGAAATTATTTAGATCACATAACTTTTCAATTAAAAGTATCTAGAAAATTACTTTCCATCAATTTATCTTTTCCACATCTTTTACCCTGAGGAATGAGAGAGAGGTGGAGATAGTGATACAGAGCAGATTATCTAGGAAGATTTTTTTCCTGTTTGTTTAAACTGCATGTATTTTAACCTCAACCATGTGCCTCGACCACCCTGGTATCTCAGAATAGGTCAGATCTCCGGTGATCACTTCGCTGTGCCCATTCATGATTTGCACCATTATTCCATGTGGTTCTGTGTAAGAATGGTTTTCACTTTTGTTTTTGCTTTCCTTTTTGACCTCTATTTGTACTTCCTAAATTCCCATTTTACCAACATGCATCAGATTGCTTTCCTTTACTCTGTGAGCCTCTCTACAACGTATGGAACGCTTACGTAATGCTATTCCAAACAACAACAAAAACTGATGTTTCAAGAATGGTTTAAATAAATAAACAAAACCCAGGCAAAGCCGCTGTAACTACTTGCTCACACATGCCATGAAATGATTTCTAGAGCTCCACTCACCTGACTGGCTGTGCAGTTGGACAAGCAAGTCCTGTTATCGGCTGCAAGATAGAAGTTGGTGGGGCAGGCACAGGTGTGAGTCTTTCCAGGGGCTAAAAGGCACAGATGACTGCAACCTCCGTTATTTATCATACAGAGATGTCTGGAGACTACAGATGAGAAAGAAACAACAACAACAAAGCAGCACAATCAAGACCAATAACGTAAGATGGGATTAGAGTTAGGAGGCTTAAGCTTGTATTTGAATAGAACTTTGTAATCAAGAACTCGTCAAGATTACAAATACAGTTTTATTTGGTTACAAATTCTACTCATCATCTTATGACATTTATTTTACCTTGAATAATTAGAATGCATTTCTACAATAGCAAGTATTTTAGTTGAAAAAAGTGTCCATCAGAAAAATAGAGATTAGAAACATTTTGGATGAATATATACATAAGTTTAGAGATATAAATGTAAAATAAAACAATGAAATGATGATCCATAACTAATAGTACAGTGGCTTTGTTTTCTAAGGCAAATACATGTTTTAAGCAAAATAATTAAAACTTTATTCCATATGACCTCATGGAATTCCCACTAGATATATGCTTAAGCAAATTTGATGTATTTCTCATTTTTAGAGGCTTAGAGCTACTTAAACATAGTTCCTTTCACCCAGCATTCCAGAAACTAGGATCCTGTGACTATTTTGTAAATATAAATTATTTCAAGAATATAGTCTTCACTTCTCCAACTACATGTATTATTGTTATTTCGGCTTAAAATGATTTCAACAAATCAATAATTCCTTGTACTCTTATTGAGCTTCTAACCATATCCCTGAACAGCAATATTTGATATTAAATGAATTCATTCTACACAATCACACTAAGTAATGGAATCTGGTGATCTTTCTCAAAAATAAATTTACACTTCACCTTGAAGGAAACAAAAATGGAATGTTACTTAAAGATGTTGATGCATTTATGGAAATCATGGAAAGAATAATTACCATCAGGTTGTCTATAAGAATGATACACCTGGATATCTGTGATGGCATGCCATGAGTTAATCAGTGAGAGTCTGTCTGCTCCCGAGGTTTTATGGGCACGGCTGAGTGACTTGGTTTTCCCATCAGTCCAGTAGATGTAGTCTTCAAACAATGTTAGTGCAATCACCCCTGGAATATCTTGATTAGGGACTGTAATAGGAGATGGTAAGATTAATGTTCAGTCTTGGAAGACTGCCAGTTAAAATATTCAATACTACATGGGCTGACAGACACAACTGCTAGAGAACTTCATGTGAATAATTGCTGAGACAACCTGTCAGGCCAGCAAGGTTCTTTATCACCGGTTAAGAGAATGCAGGATCTGGCGCAGGTTGCTTTGCTCAGATTTAGCTTGGTTCAACCACTGGGAAGAAAATGCAATCCTGCTCAAGAGTCACGGCTGCTTCACCAGAAACAAGCAATATCCAACATTAAAAAAATTAGATATATATGTGTGTATCTCCATCGAGTTGTTCCTAACTTAGATCCTCCTTAAATCTACAGGTCATTGTACTGCTTTCTTCCACTTTTAAACAGACTAAATTACATATCCAGGATGAAATGTCCGTCTATCTGGAGATGGAGTGACTTTAAGCCTACTATTAACCATTTTAGTCACTGAGATTTTAGAGTAATTTTATTTGGAAAATAAGCTGGGATAAGGATAGAGAAAAATAAATGTAACAGATAACAAATGTATGATGCAATTTAACAGTAATTAACACTGCTTAGTTGCAGACTGAAATTGTCTTATAATTAAACCCTCCTTATAGGACTAGGTTTAAATGTAAATAGTAGATTGAGCATCAAAAATGTAAATTTTTCATTCAAGAGATTCCAGGGTCCTATCAGATAAAAAAAGATTTAATAAATTTGTTTGGTGGTTTGAAGTTCAATAATTTTAAAATGTAATAGAAGTTTCTCCAACTTTTTTTTTAAAAAAAGAAATAAAGAAAATGGGAATTCCCTAATTTGCACAAACATTCCAATACATTTCTCTGTATTAATTTTCAGGTCTACTTTTAGAATTTCTGCAAAATGTTCATTAATATAAAAGGGTACTGTAAGTCAGGTAATTTTTTTTATAGATTAGATTTTAATGACTGAGAATTAATGTTTGGCATATTTCTCATTCAGTAGTAACTGAAAAACCAGCAAAATTTAAAACACAATTCACTTTTCCTAGGGAGATTTACAGCCTTATTTTTAAAATGCCACATAAATTTATATTGTTAACCAGAAGTGGAAATATTAAGTATACCAAGCTGTTATTTTTACCCAGATGGGCCAAAAGTGCCCAGAGAATTCACTATGATTCATAGAAAATAGAAATAAAGAAATAAAATAAGGCTCCTTCAAATAATGTTAAGCCATTGACTACTATAAATAATATAGTGTCTAGCCAGAATTCTAACTCAGAACAGACGCTATGCATATGAAGGATGTAAAAATCAAGAAAAATCCAGATGTGCACACTTGTGATGCAAATACACAAACGTTATCATCTATGTACTCTCAGACATGGAGCCCGCTGTGGCAATAATAAGTAGAACTGAATACAAAGATGAAAAGCAGGACATTCTACCAGAGTGAGTCGTGTCTGAGTTATTTATACAAACTATGCCTGCTCTCCCCCTTTGGTTATATAAATTCATTACAGAAAGATAAAACAAATGTGCCAATATGTCAACAACTGGGTGAATCCTGGTGACAAGTGATTATAACAATCTTTCAACATATGTGTACGTGTGGAAATTTTCAAAATAAAATAAAAATCTGCAGAAAAAGTGGAAAGTCTCAGAAATATTAAATTCCGATTTCCTTAGATGCCAAGGAAGTAATTTATCATTAAATATGGACTCAAAAAGTTAATCATCACTTTAAAAAAAATCTCAGTCCACCAGAGATTCAATCAATTTCTATACAAAAAATAAAGTTATGGTAAGAATTTGCCTTTTTGCATCTCAAAGTAACATAGTCTTTTTAACTATTCAGTAAGTAACCATATCTGAAATTTATTCAGCTCTTGGGTGCCAGGAAGTAGGCCGTTGGCTCTCAATAGGTAGGGGAGGCTATTCTGGTTCTACATCAAAGAATTATCAAGCATAAGTATCAACAGTTATGAGACTGAGAAACCCTGCAATAGGATGTCTACTTCATACACCTTATTTCATTTAATACTCACAACAACTCTGTTGTGCAACAGCTGACCTCACTTTGCAGATAAAAAAGCTAAGATCTGCAAAACTTAAGTAACTTGACCAGAGGGGAGGGAGAAAACTAGTGACTGAAGTTACTGGTATTTGAAACTAAATGGGATTTGCTGGCTGCTAAGTTCTTTGCCACTTTATCTTCTAGCACTGCCTTGAAGAAAGCCATCCCAGTAGGGTAAAATGGGGTTGTGAACTGAATGGCGTTCCCTCAAAATTGCTATGTTGATGCTCTAGACCCCAATATATCTGTATTTTAAGATAGAGTCTTTAAGGAGGTACCTAAGGATAATCAAATAAGATCCTACGAGTGGGAACTTAACCCAGTGTAACTGGTGTCCTTGTAAGAAGAGAGAAACACCAGGGTGTGTACCTACAGAGGAAAGGCCGTATGAAGGCACAGCAAGAAGACAGCCATCTACAAGCCAAAGAGAGAGAGGCCTCAGGAGACACCAAACCTGCCAACGTCTCGATCTGGGACTTCCAGCCCCCAGAACTGTGAGCAAATACATTTATGTTGGTTGATCCTCCAAGCTGGTGGTAGCCTTAGCAAATTGATACAGGTATATAAAACAATGGGGCTCATTTCATAAGCTCCATGTGAAAATCATTTTATTTAATTACTTGAATGCAATTACACTGTGTATGATTTTCGGACATACGGCAATTAAGTTCAGGGCAAGTTTGCTACCTCTAAGTTTGCAGTGATTGCCCACCAGAAACTTTCTGGTATCAAGCAATCAGTATAAATGTATGCAGATCAGAAAGATGAACCTTTATTTCAAAAGAAGAATGGCACATAGCTGAATGTCTAGAGAATGTAGAAAAGTCAGGTCAAAGTGAAGAGAGACCATTCATTTGCCCAGAGACCATCTGTTTGAGTCAATTCCTTGTTTGACATTGACAAAGAAGAACAGGATATAGCTTTATAAGCCTACTTCAGGCCCGTTCCTTTGGTAAACATGCTTATTTCCCAAACAGCAAGCATCAAACACAACCACCAGAGTACTCCTTCTAGAGGAAATAAATGAAGTGAAAACATTAACTTACATTAACACAAAGAAATCGAGTCTCATACATCTGTATCTCTACACTGGCTCCAACAAGCTACTCCTGGAGGCACGGTGACATGGTCCCTGAATGCCACGACCAATGCCAAAACAAATTAAGCAAAACAAAAGGAAGCAAAATAAACACACAAAACTCTTTCCACATTGCCTTTTCAGGGGTTTGGTCCATAACTTGGCAGTATGCCTTATTTCCTCCTTAGGACCTAAATCTCTTGCAGCAGTTATTTGACTATCTGCTGAAGTTGCTGTGAAAAACTGGCTATCTATTTACTGGTAAGTGATAAGTATAAATAAATAAATGCTGCGTTTGTTTTTCCATCAACTTATGAAGAGTTCAACCTACATTGAGAGTAAATTAGATGTTCTGAGCAGAAGCATAATATATTTTGGTATAAGAAACATGCTCGGTTCAGAATGAGAAAAATAAAACTGTTCACTTCTGGTTGTTTCTGTATTTATTTCCTTATTTTTACCTTATAGATATGTGTGTGTGCACATGTGTGTGTATGTGTGTGTGTATGTGTGTGTGCGCACGTGCATACACATGTATGCATGTATTAGGTGTGTGGGTGTATATAACATATCTAATATATACATATATATGTATTACATATACATATATGTAAAACAGAGGAACAAAAAAGATGTCTCACAAGGTCATTTGGCAGTCAGTGGGGCTGACGAAATAAATTATATATAAAACAGAAACATGAAACATGATGGCATGAGAATAACATTCAACAAATAAATTCTTACTAATACTAAGATATTGTTGATTTTATGGTAAAAGTAGTCAATGTTTTCTCAAAATGGTAGTGGTTATCCTTTTTATGAGAAAAATAATATGACCCTTGTCATACATAAGACTGCCTTTGCTTAATTAAAAGAGAAATGTGAAAAATAAATTTAAGGAACCTTTTCATTTTACAAGTATGAAGTAGACACATACAACAAGGACAGAAAAAACAGAACTGTCATGGGGGCTGTGGTTTAACGGGTACTTATTATATATTTAAAACTGATTCTAAAGCTGCTTTCTGTAGTTAGGCCTCAATTCTGTATAAGAGCATTATTTGCTGTACTGTTTCCAGCATTCCACTCAAGCACTAAGCTCCTAATTTTTATTTCATAGACTACATGTATCAGAAGAAAGGAGTTGATGTTTGGCAACAAATAAATCAAAGAAATACTCTTTTGTGGAGTTTTTCTCTTTTAGTCAAGTTGGATGCTATCCTGGGAAGGTTCCTAGTAATTACGGTAAATAGAAAAAGTGGAAATCCAGAATATGCTTTTGGCTTAACTGCGGCCTCAAAGTTAGAGATACTCTATTACAATACACTTGATTATTCATTTTTGGATAGCATTTATCATGTTAAACAAGTATATTCCTGGATAATACCAATCTAATTTTGTATTTCAGCCTAATCTAGTTTAAATACTTGAGAATGAATTGCACCAATAACACAGTACTCATCTTTTGTTAAGTTAAAATCTTGTAGTGTGTGTTATGCGTAAGATATTACATTGGGATAACGGCAGATTCAACATGACTTTGCCTAGTGGGTTGGTACTTAAATAAAAGTTTTACTATTAATGTTCCATTTTTTTCCTTATTTACTTTAAAGATGTAAATGTTATTTTAAAATGTTAAATGTAGCAAATTTTAATTTTATTATTTAAAAATTATTATAAATATTTTCAAAGAAAAACAAAGTTCATAGAACGCAACCACCGAAATCAGTGGTTATTTTTATGAAGGAATCAAGATTAGAGTAATCTGAATATTTATCTATTTTTTTTTTAGTTATAAAGAATTTATGTATTGTTTGGTACATCTGAAGGCTCCAATAAGATCAACCTGGCCTTCACCCTACAACTGGTGGTTTGGAAATTTCATCTCCTAAAACTTTAAAGTTAACAAGAATATCAAATCAAATATTAAATTCTATCATATTTTGCTTCTTAATTTATTTTAAGACTCTCCATTTTTTCTTATTCTTGGTGCCATTACCCCAAGTAAGGGCTCACACTCCCTCACACCTGAAATACTGCAAAATTAGTCTAATTTTCCTCATTTTTAAACTCTGTCGATCTCTTTTGTATCAGTCAAGCTTCTTGTAGTAAACAGAGAACACATTTTAAAATGATAATCAAAATGAATTTAATTGAAAGTAGTCAGTCTCATGTATGACAGGTGGCTACATCATCTTTCTCATAATAATCTACAGAGGTGTGGTATGGGCATGGGCAAGGAAGGATTAAGTTTTTTCCTCAGTCTGTTACCAGAAGCTGGTAAAGGCTGGAGCTAAGGAAAAAGAGCCACCTAGCAAATGCAGAGGACATGAGGTGAAGGAACTCAGCCACTGCTAAACCGCTGTGGTTGGGTACAGAGGGAAAGGGGATAAATAAATATTTTGACTTCTTCCTTACTCCATTATCTAATCTCTTGCCAATGCCTCCCATAGTTTAAATCCAACTTGAGGCTGGAAGGTAAAAGAGTCTGAGTTGATGCACTCCACAGAAGTCAGCCTTCTAGTGCATCCCGTGACAAAGAGGCAGAGGTAGGAAAACTGGGACTCCCTCCAATGAACATTTTCAATACTGCTTTCCATCTCACACATCTCTTCCCTGATCAAACCCATCAACGACAGCCATCCCCTAGGCGGTATTAACCTGACTGAAACATCTGTCTTCAGAAGGGAAGACCAGGATGCTCATGAATGCTCTCCTCTGAGATACATGGATACTAACAAGTTCCCCTGATAACGTTCTGGAAGGATAATATACAATAAGCTAATGTACAGAAGCCAGAGCATGAGTCAGAGGAGAAGAACATGGAAACCAAAAAGGAAGAAATGAAACAAGGAAAACAGACCACATTTAAAAATGATGTGAAATTAATCAAAGGTGACAAAAGGAGTGTAGGCTGGTAAACAGATGATAAATTTAGATGATGGAAGAAAGCGGTTCAATAAGTCAAAGAAAGCGGAAGATTCCCGACAGTGGTGCGTATGTGGGTGAATAACGGTTTCTAGTTTAGAAGAGTAACAGAAGAGTAGGTGGAGGGGAGAACGGCCGCAGTATAATAATTTCCAGAATCCTCTGCTGAGTCAGCAGTTTTAGTTAAAATGCTCCATCAAAAAGAGTATGATTTACGTAACCTTAGGGACAAGGACATTTCTTTGTCAGTAATTATGCATCCCTTTCAGGGTTATTGTTTGCAGAATCTTTTTTAAAATAGTGATTTCCTTAGAACCATCTACAACAGGCTACAAAATGCTAATTTAACTTGTGCCTCTGTGAACACTCTTCCTGCCTATCCTTTAATACAACCCTGCTTAATGGAAACAGGACTATAAATAAAACTTCAGGCAAATGGATCCAAAGTTCACTGTTCAAAAGCAATAAAAGCATTAAGAAATGGCAGAAACACTAACGATAGCCAACAATGCCAAATATTATGACGGAATGTTCAAAATTTACTTTTTCCAATAAAAAATATCTTTCCAAAAGTCCACCCACCACTGAGACCTTGAAGAGGAGGACAAACGAAGTTCTTCGATTAGCATAAGTCATTGTGCACAGCAGGTATGAGCTGAACTACCTGGGAGTCTATTACATGAGGCTGCTTTTAAATATTGACACTGATCAAATGTCCAAACAACAGTTATATGTCCTTCCTTAATGCAGTAGTTTACAGTGGGACACTTAAATGTATAACTTTTTGAATTAAATGTAATGTATGAGGCAAAATTTAGAAATTATTTAGAGCTCTTGGCTTTAGAGTCATTATTAAAAGGCTGAAGGCATCCTTTGCCCATCCTTTCCAAGTATCCCTTGCCTCCTTTTGTCCACTTTGTCACCTTCAACAATGTGTACTCTCTACATAGATAAGGAATATTCAATTTTAATATAATGTAATCTCTTCCCCTCTCTCATCTATACATCTTTAAATTATTCATAATGTAAGGTCAGGTATGGCCACTTTAATCTTTAACATCTAAAAGAGAATTTCTGTTAATGACTGTGAGGATTTATAAAGCAGACAATGTAAATCATAGTTCCTTTATTTTGAAAACTAGACTGTGCCTATAAAAATCTTCTCTCAGTGATGACACTGGTTGCCAGTCCCTGAGGTAAACCAAGCAACACTGCTTCATGCACTTGCTAAATATATATTCCAGTTGCTTTGAAACTCTCTGGATTTTTCTACTGGTGATACAAACTTCACAGATACTTGGAAATGTGTTTTCAGAACTGACCATCAGTGCTAAATATGAGTTATGATATTCCACATACATATGCATTAGCAATGTGTTTGTTAAAGAGTCCTCATGAAAGTTCAAGACTATAAAATACTTTGCCTTTGGGACAGATATCAAGTAGAGCCACTGACATGAATTTAGTATCTGGCCTTCCCACATTCCTATAATTATACACATGCATCTAAAATAAAACAGAAGAGTGTAACATATTACAAGCATCTTCAAATGTGCTCTAGTAGCTCTGGGGATAACTAGGGGAAATTGAGGGAACTGACAGAATAGTCCTCCTCTGCTCCAGTGCCAAACTGAGTCAGTTCCTTTAAGAAGTGTTAGAAAATCACTGATTGACCAGAAGTCCTATTTTTTGGATAAGAACATTGAACTATCGTGTGGCAAAGCAACTTGCCTAAATTAGAGAGTAACCTGGACCAAAATGAAATCTAGTGATTCCCTTGCTGCACCACATCATGTTTGGGATGGATAACATTGTAAAGTGGCTGAAAACTCATACTAGGGTAATACTTAGAATTATATTTTAAAACTGTATGAAACACATGTAACAGTTGCAAAATAATAATCTATTTAAACATATACGCAGTATAACGTGTTCTATTCAAGGGACAAAAGTGAAAGACATGATTGACATAGAAATTTTAAGTCTTTTTAGAAATGGTAGTTAATTTCAATTTATTTTACTGGTTCATTTCTATAGTAACTGAATTGTATTTTGCTCCCTTCCATTAACTTTTATTGTATTGTAAACAGCAGCACATCAACACCGTTGGCATAAAATAGCCTGTGAAGTCTACCGTTTGTAATGGACTGTGAATGACAGGAAAAATTTTTTTCAAAAGTACTAAAATGTAATATCTTACCAAGAAAGAAACACTCTAGAATACTGCAAAGTTGGATTGTGGTGTTTATTAGATTCTTTCCCTTTTTTGGGTGGGCTTCAGTGGGTATTTACATTTTCTAAAGACCTAAATGCCACAGAGACTGAGTTTCAGGATATATGAGCACAAAATACTCCCTTTGTCTTTTTCAGTGTTTTCTCCCCTGTCAGAACAAAACCTTTTAAATATATTTCTGCTACTTCACCAGCAGCATGCTGATATCTGGATTCTTTTCCCAATGTTAATCAGATGATCACTGCATGGGTTATGATTTGGAATTTTAAATCCAAACACAGAACTGCCCCCCTCACAACACAAACTGCATTTCCAGAGCCATAAACAAACAACAGAGTTGGACTACAACGCTGACACTTCAATATGAGGACCATCAGGAGTACAGAAAAAAATGAAGAGGCATAGTCAACATAATTGTATGAAATTTTAAACAATTTTTCCACAAAATAAAAGACAGTTCAGTGATAAGCTATAGTTTAGAATCATATCCAATGATTACTCTTCAGAGAAATTAGCAGTTATGAGTATATATTTTTCCAGTATACTGGATAAAATAGATATACGACCAACTGATTTAACACAAGGTTCAGCCACTCAGTGACTCCAAGAAGACTAGTCTGAAAAAATATGTATATACCTAGAACAAAAATATGTATATACCTAAGTTTTAAAGCTCAAGGTCAAAGATAAGGTTTTCTTAGTTTACCCTTTTTTTATTACCGTTCACACAGCATTTTCAGTCTTTTTGTTTAGGACACTACCACTCTAAGACATCTCAAGTTCAATGGCAACTAACAATAAATAAGGAAAACTCAACCTGAATTTACATATTTTGATACAAGCAGTCAGAATGAAATCTTGACCTAAATATAATTTTCTGCTATTTAATTTTCTTTTCATTAAATGGAAAACAGGATTTCTAAGTTAAGGAAGATGGGGTTAGGGCTGAAATTTTTCTCAGGAGATATTTGTAACCTGTTTTATAGACATTCCATTCAGAGAAGGCTATACTTTTTGGAATGCATAGTATCAATGACGAAAGATCTTTGCAGTGGTCAAATTTCAGAAATCCTGTGACATGAATTTTCAAATAAGATTTAAAAGTGTTCACACAGGCAGGAGATGTAGTTAGTCTGAAACAGCAAACAGCAGCATCAAACTGTCCCACTAAAGCAAGGGGTACATTTTTAAGCAACATGATTGTTCTCCTCACTCCCCCAAATTACACACCCACAAATTGGATTTAATGAAATAATATGCTTTCATTTACAGTAATTATGTTCTGATGGCTTAAGTTTTTTGTTTGTTAATTTCTCATATATTTTGTAATTTACCTGCGTCTACTATTTAAATCAATCTGAAGAAATTCAAGTATGGATATACCCTTATTTGTATATGTATGCTTTTATGCTGTAACTGTTGCTGTTAGAAACTGTAACAAGCAAACAGCAGATCTTCAGTGAATTATCTGTTCAAAAACAAGGAAGCTGTGTAGAGAAAGGAAAGAAAGCAGGCTTTGGAATCAGTTAGATCTGGGTTCAAATTCTGACTCCCCTAATTATAAGCTATTTGATTTTGGACAAATTACTTAATCTCTTGAAACCTACTTCTTTGCTGCAAAATGGCTTTAATGGACACATCTCATAGTGTTCATTAATGAACTGACTAAAAAAAAAAAGCATGTATTGCATCAAGCATAGTTTCTTGAACACAGTAGGCTTCTACTAAACAGAAATATGAGTATGACTTCTACTAAAATATGAGTTTATAAGGGGATGGTTCCAGTTCTTGGAACCCCAGGAGCAGGCTAAGAAATTTCCATTGAAAGCCAGTAATAATGATGATGATAGTGATACTTTAAAAAACAGTAAGTGCAAAACATCTAATAAGATGTCATGCTCAAGAACATAGGTTTTCTCCTCTCTTACTGATTTGATAAGTTCAAAGTATTCGACTTTAAAAGATGTTAGTAACTTTTGCATTCAGGAATGCCCCTTTGATGTCATTCTTTCTGAAACTCTATTTCTATGGATGAGGTAACTGAGACCCAGGGAAGCTACCCACACTTTTCAGGGTGAAAAAGCTTTCTCGCAGTGGATTCCACCCCCACTCACCCTCATCCCTAGGTTCCTCAAGCTTCATTTAAGATCCTAAGGGTTTTCTTTCTCCAGTCTAAGAAGATAATTTCATTCAAAGATTTGCCCTCTAGCAAAAGGCTGAGAACTTCTCATCCAAAATCAAAGCCTAAAATCCCCTGAGGGGAGTTGTAGTTTGGGAGGGAGTGGTAAGAAATCAGTCCCAAATACACAGACCTATAAGAAGAGTATGATTATTTAGAATCATTGTGTTTAGAATATATTTAGAATCGTTTTGTTTTTGCATAAAAACAGATCTAAACTTAAAATCTGAGCATTTCAGTCTGGAGAGCACTCTGAAATTGCCAAGTTTCTCATTGGACGTATTTTGTATCTCAGGAGATAGGAGGAGGAGAGAGATTCATTCATTTGCAATCTTTCTTCTAGGTAAATTATGAGGTGTTCAGAAATGCCTTCTAAGGAAATATACAATAGTGTTTAACCATCTCCTTAGAATTTCTTTGATGCTGAGCCTCTTGTTAAATCTATCTCTCATCAAAACAGAGCTTTGAAAGAAGAATCTCTCAGTTATACTTAGTTTGGTACTTTTTATTTCCTTAAAAAATGTACAGATATATGTGAAATTAATAAGTGATCAAAACTGTGTTACTTTCCCCTAGCCAAGTGGATAATATAAATCATTCACTTAATATCTGCAACTCAACCACCAATATTTCTGCTATTTCAAGTTTACAAATCTATCCTCTTTATTCTGTTAAATAACTATTGAATGTAACACTTTACCCCCATTTCCACAACTATAATCACTTCAACATTTTCTCCTAAAATATCTTAACAACCTCTAAATTGGTTGCCCTTCCAGGGTCTTACATTTTCCATGCTGTTGTCAAATCTAATAATAGCAGTCTATCAACTAAATGCCATCAATGGCTCTCCATGACCTAAAGGATAAATTCCAAATTACTTAGCATAAAAGGCTTGTCACAATCTGGCCCCAATTTGCCCTTGTTCATCTAGTGTCATTATCTTCCTCTTATACGGCTTCCAGTTTACAAATTGTGTAAACCCCTTGCTGTTTCAAGACTCTATTACATCTTTGCACATGCTGTTCCCTCTGTGCGATGAATCCTTCCTACAAGTTCTCCATATGGAGAGCTTGCCCTACATCTCTCAGATGTTTCAAAGCTCCCATCACTTCACCAAAGGCTTGCCTAGTCCTTCCTACATTTTGGCAATATTGTACATGTGCTTCTAACTCCAATCTAATCTATGCCTTTATCTGCACATCAGTTCTTTTCCCTCCCCACCACCCATTAAATTGTATTTGCTTTAAAGACAGAGACTTATTCATCTTTTTAACTTCAGGGCCTCATAGAATACGTGGCCCAGAAAGAGACATCATTAAGTGACTGTTGAATGAATGAATGAATGAATGGGCAGATCATTAAAAAAAAAAAAAAAGAAATCAGAGAAATTTTAAAAATGAACAATGAAAATCTGATTTAAAATAAACTGTCTCAGTTATCCAGTAATATATAAACTATTCTATGGTATTATTATATTATATCATATTAATATATAATTATTGCGCTAAAACCCAGTAGAATAATACACACAGGCATTAGGGGAAGATTCATGTGACTAAGATTGCACCTAAATATTCCTAAAAGAGCAAACTCTCTTTTTAAAAAAATTTTACAATGAAGTGTTTGGACTTGGTTGGGGTAGAAGAAGTAGCAGAGAAAGATGGGTATAAATTCTCAAGCAAATTTCAAGTCACATGGACCTTGGAGGTAATCTGATCTATTGCTTAGGGCACAGAATTCAGAACTTTCAGAAGTTCTTAGGCTGGACAAATGAGAATGAAATAATGCTTCATTTATGGAAAAACTGTATGGTTTAAACCTGAACATGTTTGGGAAATAAACATTCTAAACTGTAAAGTCATATTCATGGTTTAGTTTTTCTCCATCATTAAAATTTGATGTATGAAAAAGAATCATAATTCTGAAATTTTCATATTCTCAAATTACTTTGTCATGACTGGCATATCCCATTCTTTTGATAAGCTATGGCTCCAGTTTTAATAGAATAAATGAGAACAATAATACTAGTCTGGTTAAGAGAGAAAAGACATCAGTGACCAAATTAATACAGAAGTTATTATTGTTATAAAAGTCTCATTTTCCACCTCCAAAGATGCAACTAGAGAACCACAGTACTTCTTATGTTTTCATGGGGTGAATGAAAGCAAGGAGCAGAAAAATCCTGTTCCTCTTTACAAACATGGCAAATGGATGACTCTTCTTTCATTGGCTGTGGAGTTGGCATAATTCAGGCTGTCTACAATTAGTAGCTCATTAGAAACCACCCGTAAGTGTTGGCTTGCATTCAGATATTGGCAGATGCCTAATAGACAATGAATTTTTCATTAGTCTTTCTGAGAAAGCCTTCAGGAGGAAACGCTTCTGAAGGCAGCCACTCTTTCACTTTCCTTTTCTCACTCCTTGAGCCTCAAAGTATTTTCAAAACCAAATTGTAAAATGTTAATAACACCATAATTGAATATCTTTCAGTTAGTAGTTTACTTTTTAGTAAATTAGTTTCCCTTCTCACTATATATGTCCATCTACCCAAAGTCACCACCAGTACCATGACTGAAAGACACTTCGTTTATATGCATTTAATTTTGTATTAAGTTTTCAAAGCATTAGTCACCTACATATCTGTCATTATCTTAAAATAATGGGGAGGGGATGGAATCAATAGTTTCTAATAGACATTTTTAGCTAGAGCTTTTGTTATTCAAACACAAAGGCTCAAACGAAAATAGGCAAATATGTGATGCTGGAATATATTTCAAATATTCACCTATCTAGCCAAAACTTGTTTAAATTGTATTTTACAGTGAAATTTTAGCACAAAATGATATGTTCACAATAACCTGGCACTTTGTATACATGCTAAAAATAGTTACACGGAGAAAATACTGATTGCCACAGTAAAACTTTCAATTACATCATCTTAGAATGTTGCAGAACATTTCATTATTGATTCTTCTGAGGAGATATGACTGCTGAATGCAAAGTGTAATTTTGATTTGTCAACATTACTTCTGCTGTAATTAAAACCCTACAGTGATCTTTACATAATTTTTCATTCAAATTGCATTTTGATGAGTTTCTTTATCTCTGTAATTGGAATGCCAACACCTAAGTAAGTGACTCATCCAACTACACTTGTCATACATATTTCAATGTTCCCACCCTTAAAAAAGGACCTCTAAAAGCTTTCTGTCGGTATTTTTAGTTAGAAGGCTGTATTTGTTTAAACATCAAATGAGAAGGACGTAGGCAAAACTATGAAGTGGTGTGACTTTAGTGACTTTTACCTCCCTTATTATTTATTTTTAAATTTATTTTCATTGGGGTATAGTTGATTTACAATTTTATATTATTTTCAGGTGTACACAAAGTGATTCAATTATTTTTATAGATTATACACCATTTATAAAATATCGGTTATATTTCCTGGGCTGTACAATACATCCTTGTAGCTTATTTATTTTATACATCCCCTACCCCTATAATTGCCCCTCCCCACTTCTATTTTGCAGTCTTTTAAAACTCAGTGGCTTCATCCTTTTCCATACAGGCATACATTTGCAGGGCTTCACCTGACAGGACTAAATTATCAATAACCCTCCCTTACATCTCACCTCTTTCCTTTCTCCAGGGGTTTTGATCTAAGCTTACCGCCAGAGAAGAAAGCAGTCTGCTAAGCTAAACCATACTGATGCACAGGCTTTATTTGGGATCTCTCTGTGAAACTTGCACTTTACAAGATATTTGAAGATGAAAACATCAGTAACAAAAGTGACATTAGGTCACTATAGATTGATAAAAATTCATTTATCTCTTTCATTCCGGGAAAAATTTAATCTTTAAAAAGCCACCTACATCTGAAATATTTTGAGTGTTCCTTTGAATTGTTCGTGATTTCTGTTACATCCATGTCATCTTCATCTATACCCCATTCTTCTTTATTATGTCCTCATTTGCTCATTTCAATTCCCTCATCCTCAGCTATTTTTTCTCTAGGATTTTTCCCCATCCCTAATTCTAGTGTTACCTCCCTCATATCCAATTGCTTCATCCATTTGTTTTATATTTAGAGTTCTATAATCCACTGAGAGTTGTAAAAAATAGAAAAATAAAATATCTGTAGAATTTAATATTTATTCATATCCAACTTATTTTCTAAATGTTACTCTAATTTGAAAGCTGTTTTTTCATGCTACTTTTTGTTGCTGTTGTTGATTAGATAACAATAAACTTAATCATGTATGTTGTCTAATTGATAAGTGTTAAATTCTTACCTCACTGTCTTTAAAGAATTATACTTTCACTTACTATTTAAAAAAAAACAAAACAAAAACCTACCAGACAACAAGAGCCTTATTTTTAAAAGCAAATATTCTGTGTCAATTCAATTAGGATTATTCAATTCATTTAATATGTATGTATTAACTTATAAAAATATTGTCCATTTACTATTAAAAACTATTTAGAAAAGCACAGAGAAAACATTGACAGTGTCAAAGTGATTTTTATGCATGATTGTAGAAGTTCTGAATAAAAGCATCTAATTCTTATTTACCAGTGTTGTCACAAAGGAAATAATAATGTAATCTTAAATTAAGAATGTATTTGATCAAAGTATATAAAATAAATATACGTATTTTTTTCTAAATGGTATTTTATGCCCTGGTAAAACACTGAATCATCTGCTCTGCTGCACCAACCTTTGTGTCTGTGAGATCCATCCATGTTGCTAAATTCAATGTGATTTTCATCAGCCCAGTAGAGTCTATGGTTGACATAATCTATTGTTAGTGCCATAGGTCTAGAAATCTTGGTTTCTATGACAACACTCTGATTGGTTCCATCCATTCCAACACGGCCAATATGAGGATATTCACAGCAGTCAATCCAGTACAAATACCTAGAAAGGAAAATCAACAGCCATGTTGTTTACAGACCCTCAGGGAGTAAAACGTCATACGATATCTCCCTTATTTGCACAGCTAGTGGCAAATTAATTCTTGTATCTCTCTGAATTATAGCTTGTAAGAAGCGTATTTTAGTGCAAGCTTTTCTTATGATTTTTTTATTAAACACATAGCTCAATTTAAAATATCCATATAATTTTTAACATGTTTCCTTTAGTATACAACTCATAGATATATAATACTTCTGCATGTGCTAACAAACACTTGATACTTTATATTTGCTTGAATTTGCATTGTTCATCGTGGTAGCCACTAGTCAATTGTGACTCTCTAAACTTTAATTAATTAAAATCATATAAAATTAAGTGAACTGGATTGTTCCTCACTCACATCAGCCAAATTTCAAACGCTCGATACCCACTAGTCTGGTGGCTGTCATATCAAACAGTGTAGGTATAGAGCACTCCCATCATCACAGAAAGTTCTTTTGGACAGCACTGATTGAAACTGTATTATTGGAAGTTCTAGAGCAGGATATTTCAGGCAGGGAGAAAACCAGTAAAATGAAGAAAATTACATTGGTACTAAAATTAATTGTATTAAACATAGGTTTTGCACCCCATAAAATATAAATAATGGGTAACCAACAGATTACTTAGACGTTTCTGTTTAATGAAGCCACTTTTTTCTCATACTAGGAAAAGTCACTTTATTTTTTAGAGTATATTTTCTTATGTATATAATCCAAGACTTGAGGATCTTTAATGTCCTTTTCACACTCCAACTCTAAAACTGAAATTTATTAACTTAATTAGCATTCCCAGACCACATCTTTTTTTCTTTTCTTTTTTTCAGTAAGCATAGAATCCTTGACAATTCTTCTGATTTGTAAGATGTGAGATTGAAATAATGTGGCATGAAAATTATTCTATCTGGTTTAAAACTGGTATAGTTCAAGTTTAAAATGTTCTTAAAGAAAAATTTTCTCATAAATTCTGACAGAGGTAATTATGTTCAGATATTTTATACACACACTAGAAATGAAAAGTTTTCAGGAAAAACCTTTTATCAAAATAAAAGGCTAACATGGAAAATCACTGTAAGACATGTGCATTTTTGTGTTGACAATAATTTTAGGGGGTATGCATAAAACAGGGGATAGATAAAGATAATAAAAAAGTTATTTGCTAGCCAAAATATCATTAGGAGTTCTAATTAAGTGTGGTGTTTAAGATGAGAAGTAAATGGTCTGACCTCCATGTAAACAGCAAATCTAAATTTTTATTTGTATTCTGAACTTTTTATTCGGCTAATCTTATCACCATCTTGAACCAAGACACCAAGAAGAGGAACAGCTTATTCCATGGAGTCCCACATCTGTTACGTCCCTCTCAGTAAGTTTAGTAAGAGTCTGAGGCCCGAAATCCTCTCCCTGCCATTCAAACTCTTCATTATTGGACACAAATAAACTCCAGATTCCTTCCCACTATTGAATTGTGTGAACTGAGCTCTAGAGTATTTCTAGAGCCGACATTTTCACGTGGATGCTTTTATCATATCATTTGCCTTGTTCCTGCCTCTTCAATTATATAGATGTTTTCATTCAGACATAACTCACGCTGTCTTCTCTGTTCCTTAAAAATTCTTCCCTGATGTGTGTTAGTTCACATTTTTCAAGTTAGGTTACAAGATTAAATATATTTGAGAAACGGCTCATTAAGCAAGGTAAGCGTCATCTATTTTACTGTAGGACTTCTCAGAACTTTTAATAAGGTACATGACATAAATAATTCTCTAAGAGGAAGCCGCAATATCCCCATTTTTTTTTATCAATAGCTTTGAGTAACACCATGTATTTTCATAGAGCAGCTCACAGGAAACACACTTTAGGAAACGGTGCTTTAGCCTTCTCCAGGCTACAGAATTTCTTTACCACCTGTGTAATTGAACAACACACACATCATGCACATAGGAACCCACAAAGCAGAAGTGATGTAGGTTCTCAGGACTCATAACTGGAGAACCTAACTCAGTAAGTCAGATGGTGGAACATCCCTGATGAGTCCCAAAGTCATTCTTAAGTGGACTGAGAACCGTATCTTGAAGCAATAATTCACTGAGACCAAATATGTATCAGGTATTGCTTAGTACTGGGAACACAGAGGTAAATAATGGGATTTTTGCCTTCAAAGATCTCTTTGTGAATACAAGAGATGTGAATGTAAGACAAATGAAAAAAAATTAAAGCGTATCATGGTGAAACTATCGTGCAACAGAGGTACAAAAGAAGGAATGGCAATTTCACCTAGATGAAGAAAGGCATGTAAAGTTTAGTTCTCACTAGCAGTGCATCACTACCTTATAGATTCCTTGACAACAATGATCATTTATCTCTTTCAGAATTTAGAACAAAGGATAACTCACAGGTTTTAACGCTGCAACAGGTCTTGACGATCATGCAGCTTCAGGCCTTCGTTTTACTGATAAACTGAAACCATAAAACACTATGCGCTTTGTCCTCATAGTATACAGTTGGAAAAGGGCTCAGATCTCTAGATTTATAGACTAGCTTTATTTTTCAATAAGTATCTTTTATATTTAAGATAAAATTCATATTCCATTAATGACACTGACTTTTATTTTTCCCTAAGCAGCACTATGTAGAGTCTTAAAAGCAAACAAGGCCTAGAAACAGATGACTTGAGTTCAATTCCAGGCCCACCCAAGTGGGCCTCCCTGAGTCTGAATTTACTCATATGTTCAAAATGGGTAATAAGTTTCTCCTCACTGGGTCACTGTGAAGACTGAACGAGAAAACACAGGGAACAATCTTGGAACATCAATAAACTTGTAGCAAGTATTCAGCAAATATTAGCTATTATCTTACATGCACTAGCTACACAATACATGCATTTATGTTGGTTTACCAATACCCAACTAATAAGCTACCTGCTGCATCTGGACTGTATGTGTGTTATTACACGATTTGCTTAGATTTTCTGTGTGTTGTTACTTGATCTATTTAAGCATTCGTCATTAGTAATCATTACAAGAATATAATGAAAATATTCTACCATATTGAAGGAAAGTATATTTAACTGTACTGAGTACAAATGAGCCTTCATAAGCACATTGTGTATTGTGTGTGAATTCATTGTGTATCTCTCCTTATGGGCAGCTGAATTCTGATGGCTAAATTTCATTTCCGTTTCCATATGTAACCCTCATTACTGCGCATTTAAGTTTCTCAGTAAGTCTGTACTAGACATTCTGGTCATTTTAACTTCTAAAATGCAACTTCCTAAATATTACCCAAATACAAAACTTGTTGCAAATAATTAAAGCTGAGAAATTAAAAGTTCAGTGAAAATGTCAAAAGGAGGGTTCTAAATTTCACCCATATAATATGTAATGTTTACCTACGATCACATAACAAAAAATCTCAGTTCCAAAGAATATCTGTTCTGTAAGTTATAACCAAGGGTAAACATATAAAAGAATGCCTTCTTGTAACCATAACAACAAGCTTCTGTGTTCCTGGGGCTCTCTTTTATAGCTGAATATGATACATTATATTTCTTTAAAATAAATTAAAATAGAAGCCTGCTCTCAATTTTCACTTTTTTTCCCCTGAATTCAGGGAATATATTTAGAGAAGTTTCTTCCAGCTGGAATTATCTCTGATTCTGAATTATGAAGTTAATTTTTCATGCTCAATTCTCTGTGTTTTTTTGCCCAAATATGGGAATATAGGTTTCAAAAAGGGTAGAATAAAGGTGAATTTGTTATATGTGACTTTAGCTTAATGAAATAGTTCTGTTTTTCCCCACAGAAATCAAAAACTGAGTTTTCATTCCTGGTACGCCTTTCATTCCCTTATATAAAGGTTCCCTTATGACTGTTCTCTTTGAAACATGCAGGTTATTTACATACCAATCATTGGTTTGTGCATAGATGCAGGTGCAATGTCCCTGTAGCTGTAACTCTATGTTCTGTGTACACCCAGTAGCCCATTTATTATGTACTTCAAAAGTGACCTTAATAGTGTCTGTGTTAGGCACAATTAAGCCATGACCTTTGCTCTAAAGGAACTCACTTTCTAGATGGACAAAGAATCATTTACACTAATAATGGTCACATAATGTTATGTGTTCAATATATGATAGCTACTGAGGCACAACTGGGGAATGTTTCAAAAATGAAATGATATTTTTTGCTTTTGTTGGAAAAATGAAAAGTTATTCCAACTGGAGAAAAAGCAGAAGGGCATCCTAGAAAGAAAGAACAGCATAAGCCAAGAGACAGAAGCATAAAATGTGTCTTTTTCAGACTATACTTCAAAGTCAAAATAGCACCTGGCATTATTTTCTTATGATATTGCTAATAGACTAGCAGAAAAAGAAAATAAATAAAAATGTGCTTTAAAATGAAGGCTGCTTGTAATGCTTAGGCAATTTTATTTCCCCCCAAATCATATTCTCTATAATTATTTTAAATTTTGTAAAAAGGCAAACTGTTAAAATGGAAAAAAAAAGTATTTTTTTTTCTCATGCCTTGTTTGGATTGCTTTTGAAAAACATGCTCATGATCCAAGATAATTTTGTCACTGGAAACTTTGATGTAATAGGGAAAATAGGGGACCAAAGTTTGAAAACTGGATTAAATCCCTAGTTTAATATCTTATTACTTAAATGATCCTGAGAAAGTCACTTAGCCATCTTAAGGCTAAATGTTCTTATCTGGACTAATAGTACAATAATAAAAATAATGATATGTTTTTCAGGGACTCTGAGTAAACAGTACAAGTGTCTAAAGTGATAAAGCTCAGAGACAGTTTTCTATTCATAAAATGTCACAGAAGTGGTAGTTATTGTCATTATCGCTGCTCTTAATATATGGAACTCCCAATCCCAATAGGGGTTCAAACTGATTATTTCCCTTTCTTACATCTGCCCCTTTTCCTCTGTTCCTCATATTCTGGGGAAAGCATTTTTCTATTTACCTGTTTGCCCAAGCCAGAAGCCCTGAAAGGTTAGTTTTTGTGTGTGTGTGGTGGTTGTGTTGTATTGTGTTTTGATTTATTCCTAGCTCTTTTTCACTCTGTAAAGTGAACCGGTACCAAAGTCCCACAATTACATATACTTGATTTGCTCCCTTCATATGAGATTCCTTGGTTGGAATTCCTGGGATGTGCCATGTTCTACTATGTGTACTTGCTTCCCCAGAGAGCTGGTTCTTTTTGCCTGAAATACTTTCTGCTCTGAAGTGCACCACATCACCTGGCTAATTCTTACTTCACCAGTCTTGTCCAGGAAGATTTCACTGACCCCATTTGATACAGAAACATTTTCTGTTTTCTTCACTTTATGAGCTATCGCATTGTATTATAATTATTTGCCCATCTGCCTACCCACTGGACAGTGAAATACTTGGAGACAGGGATTGTGCCTTTTATTTTTATATTCCTGCCTAGAACGGTCCCAGATATACACTAAAGGCTAAAGAAATATGAGTTGAATAAATGAATGTGCAGACAAATTTATTTTCTGTTAACCAGTCATATCACACATTCACTTTAATATCTATCATAATGGGTTGTTATGCTAAAGTGACATCTTAATCATCGGAAAAGATAAAATTATGCTCAGCACATTTTTAATATTAATTATATTTTGTATTTTACTTTAAAATCTATCTATATCTATACCTCATCTGCATAAATGACAACTTTTATAAATGTAAATGATATTAACTACCCAAAACTTATGATAAGTTAGCACACAGATTTCCCAACCAGTAACAGAATGATAGGAATAACTGGATTTCAGCTGAACTTAAATGTGATAACCAGGAAGACGATCTGTCTACTTGTATCTTCTTTACCATTCTTGCTAACCAGCATATCCAAATTGGTATTATGACAACTGGCATACTATTATTAAAATAAAGGACCCCCAAGCTATTCTAAATGTATAGTTGCTTATTATTTAGACAATCCAGTGATCTTATATTCCCTTGAACAAATCCTTGCTCTACTCCTCACTAAATGTCAGGACAGAAAACACACCTCTCAAGGAAACAGGGGTCAGCAGTATTGACATATACAAAACATATGCCAATCACAATGGCAAGCTGACATAGAAAGGTTCAACTGCATTCTTATTAGATAAACTTACACTTTAGACTGCCATTTTCAAAGCAAGAGCGCACTATATTTTGGACAGTTATGGCATCTTCACCCTGAAGCTCATGTCATAAAAGCTAAAATCCATGTTGCCCTATTGTCTCACTCTGGGGAACTTAGGAAGACAGCATGAACAAAATAGTGTCATTAAGTTTTATCTGTTAGAATCTGTTTATCTGTTATGTGGCTTTAATTGGTTAATAAAAAAAAGATCTAATTTTTATGTTTCTTTGGTTATAAAATGGATACCTATATCATAATATAAGTATTATTTTAAAATGATATCAAGGGAGTCTTTCATAATATCTACAATAATTTAGTACTTCACTGTTTTAATTGACACTTTTGAAGGATGGGTTTATGTTGATGATAACTTAAAACTGCTTTCAGTTTATGGGGTAATAAATGTAACCTGGGAGAAGTAAAACTTAAAGCTAGATTCAGCTGTATTCACTAGGCTAGGATACAGTTTTTGCTTTAAAAGCAGGAACTTCCTCACTATCGTTACTAAGGTAATGTTTCTTTCATCTGGGAAATGAAGCATCTTGGATATTATGGAATGAGAAGCTAAGCTAGCCATACTGATTTTGAAGAAAAGAACAATGAACACACTAAAATAAATGTCTTCTGATAAAATACCAAAGGAATCAAATATTCACATTCTTATAAATGAATGGTTGATGATGATAGCCAAATTTAGAATACCTGGCCATTATTTCTTGAAATAGCTATAGAAATAGACTCTCTTGTGACTCTGTTTCAGTTACAACAGAATTGATACTCTTCTATTGCTATGGTAAAGAAAATAGTCTAAAAGGTAACAAAATGGTTACATAATGATAGCGCTAAAAGTTAAAACTTACACCATTACCTGGAAACAAAATAGTATGCACAAGTCTGTTCCTATTAGGTACTGCTTTTTTCCAAAATAATGTTTAAAATTAAGCTACAAAGTGTACAATTATGACATGATCACTTAGCCAATTTTAAACATAAGAGACGAAAAAAGAAAGATGCAATATATTAATAATAAGCAAAATCTAATTGTTGCATATGATACGATAAAAGCGCTGATTTGGTGAAATGTTTTATGGGAAATTAATCTGGACAGCAGAAAATTCAGAGCACTAGAGTTAGAGTAACACTTGCTGCTGGGAATGCGTCCTATTTTAAAAAGCACATTTTCTCTATATTTGTTATTTTAACAAGCTTGTTCAGTAGGTTGAACTTTCACAGAGATCATTTTGGAGCATGTAATCACTCAAATTATAGTATTAAAAAAAAAAAAAAAGAAAAGGAAAGACATGTCTTCTCTGCCAACCAACACAACATAATTGAAAGTGAATGATCATGGTCATAATCTGTGGAAATACAGCAAACATATACCAGATAGCTTTGACACCTAAATGTGTGTTCATCCCTCTTCTGAAATCCCCAGCCAGATGTCTTATCCTTATGATAACCTGTTCTTAATTTTCACAGTGAAATGCAAATGGAACACAACTCCCACCATGCTTTCCCTCTGAACGCATGGATAATGCACTCTTTTAGTTATTATTCATTGATACTACTTATGTCTCCTGCTTTAAAGTGGTTCAGGAATTACATCATCCCCATTTGTGACTACCACAAATATTGCAAAACATGATCCAAGAGTTTGTTCCTCGCCTGCCTTTCCTCCAAGATTTAAAAGTATTAAAATCAAATAAATCTGTATGTTTTATTCATTTCTATAATATACTGATTGGTTAGTTAGAAAAAGAGTTGTGTTTAAAACTTAAAAAAAAATACTTGTTCTAAAATCCTATCATTTTAATTTTTTCTTTCACTGTGATAGTCACATTTCTATTTTTGATTTCTCAATAAAAAATTCCACACGTTTACACTTTCCACTGGTTCCCATGTTAAAACCTACAGAACAGGGTTTAGCATATTGAACACCATCCAGTCTTAATCTTTAATTTAAGATTTTCAATGTTTGTTACAAACCCGGCAGGAGGATCTAAAGACAGGTCCCTGGGAAACTTCAGCCGTTTGCTAACGAGTATAGTAGGGTATAAGCCATTGAGTTTGGAAACTTCAATGATCCTTTTTTCTGTGTCAGACCAATAGAGATTTTTTCCAATCCAATCAACAGCAAGTGCATTGGGGACAGCTGTATTATGCACTACCTAACAAAATAAGAATTTTAAAAGTTAACAGTGTAAATACCTAGAATAAGAACTAAGCAATTGCTTCTTGATTTTCATAGAAATATCAAATTCTATTTAAACATTAGAAATGGAATTTAGTTAAACACAAAACATAGACAATTTACTAATTAAATGATTTACTTATTTCTGAGAAATTATGTAATATGTAATCAGACCCCTAGAAATTACATATGAAATTAAGAAAGAAACACCAAAATAAAAAGCTTTTAGATGGCTGCACCGTTGTTAACCACATTTTCATTATCGTTTACTTTTATTCTTAAAATTTTGGGCAAAAGTTCTATCACAAAGACACAAAGACACACACACACACACACACACACATACACACAAAGACTTATTGATATTATGTGTCAATTAACAGGTTCTGGGGGATATACCAAAAACATTCACCACTCCCCCAGCAGTTCTTGCCCTTGTTCAACTGACTACTACAAGGACAGAAAAAAAACACAACATATGTTGTGTATTTAATCTAATCAAACGGAAGTAAAAATAAACGCATACAACTGCTGTACTCAATTGTAACCTATGTCAATATCAAACATAATAGGGGTATAAGTTTTGTATGTACAAATATGCTGCATATAAAATAACCAAAGATTCTTCATTTACATAATTGTTATTTCTGAATTCTCAGTCCTTTGAAGACTATGTGAAAGAAGCAATTGAACCTTGGAGCTACCCATGTAGAAGCCAATGGTTATACAACTTGAGACAAGAAAACACTAACAAAATTTTATTGTTTTCTTTTCTCCAATGCCATCAATATAGTAAAGATATTTTAAAATGTGACAACGTAAATATTTTCAGCCACTAACGATATCAATCTACCCTACTGAATCGCAAGGTATCTTGACTTCTTTCTCCCAAATTCCAAATTTGAAAAATTGGCATGACTGACAGTTTAAGTGAAAATCAGTGAATTGGCAATCCCAAGGGAAGAAAGATGCATTTTTTGACCCTGATAAAGTAGCAAAGGGATAGTAGTGGCAAGGCAGTAGAGAGTTAATATTCTTTAAAAATATTAAAGTATTTTCAAAAAATATAAAGGTAACCAAAATATTTTAATGCCTTGTAGAAAATACATGATCAAGTTTGAGTAATATAATTTTTACAGTTTTTGTATAAATGGTCAAAAATTAAATTATAAAAGAAAAATTTATATGTGTTTCTTTTTTCTATATCATATACTAATATTTCATCATATAAACCATAACTAAATATAGATATTCTGAATCACTTGCACCCAACCTACTAGCTGTGTTGGCATTGTATATATATGCATTTCAAGATTTCATTAATATTTTCAAAATTGGTTGCTTCCACCAAAGCTTCCTATATGATATTATAGATGGCTATAAAAAAGTTAAAAGTAATTGATGGCTGTATCTACTTGAACTTGAGCTTCTTTATAATACATTTTACTACACATACACAGTGCAAATAATTTTATTTTAAAACTCAAGTTAACATAGAAATGGTGCCAAGTGACACATTCTAGTCTCATAACTAGAATTTGACATGCATTTAATTATGATGCTGTCTGCTCAGAATATTCATGATTTTCCACAAGTGCATTCAGTTATTCCCATCTATAGCAGGTTAATTTTAATAGTGCTATACCTTCAATCTACAATCTAAAAATCAACTTTTTCAATTACAATTCTCATACTCAACATTGTCTTTTATATAAATCAAGACAATTGAATCCCAGACACTAATCATTCAAACTGAAAGCATACACCACATTTTTTAGGGTTGTGAATAAGGTTTCACATTTTACTTACTCAGCTTGATTTTTGTCTTATTGCATGTAATAGTGCTATAATGGATAAGGATAAACTTACACTATGCAAACCTGAAAATCAGACCAACCTAATACATTCTATGAGTTGTATCATTACCATCAAATGGTAACGTTTGCTCTTAAATTCAATCACACCAATAAAATATTCAATAATTCCACCACTGTAATGTGTAATTACCTTAACATCACTTCCATTTAAAAACATTCTATTTATACGACTGCCATTGGGTCGGCTAGAATCAATCCAATAGATAAATTCTTCTCTGTAATCAAAGTCTATACCAATAACATTGTTTAATCCCTAAAAATAAAAAAAAAGAATATGCTTGAATAATAGTTAATAGAAATCGTTTTAAAATGTTTTGGGAATTCACAGGAATCAGTATCTCCCTCTGAATCTAAATAGTTACTGTTTTACAACAAGTAGCATTTGTGACCAGTTATTTTTGTGGGAGAGGGTGACCTACAAGCATCCTTCTACTCCGCCATCTTGGCCCCTTCCTGTGACCAGTTATTTTCAAAAGCATCACAAATTTACATTTTCTCTACACCACACCCTAAAGATGTTACATAATTTATTTGAAGGTATTTTCTAAATAGGAAAAATTTTGGAATGTTTATAGATAACACTATAAGTAAACAGCCAGTAATGTGGAAAAAATTGCTTTTAGAAAGATGAAGGAAAAGACTCTCACTTTAGGTTAATATTAAACATAAATCTGATGCCATTACGAGCATACATCTAAATTGGAAAGGTAGAAGATCCCCAGTAACTTAAGATGAGCCCTGGTTACACGTCTAATAAAAGTCAGAAAAGAAGGTTTAAAATTTTTACTTTTTCCAAAAGCTTTTGTCTTAACAACACAAATGAGCCTTTTTTTTCATGCTTCAGTCCCTTTGGCAATACAGTGCTATATTAGAATTTAAAAGCTATAACCTTAGGGGAGTATCTGACCAAAGAGGACCTGGGTAGTCAACATCTTTTTATTCCACGTGGTGGAAATGTGAGGAAATATCTCCCTTCAGACTCATGGTGAATTGCATTTTTTAGCAGGTAGCAGAACTGAACATGAACTCAGCTGACAGGTTTCTGGATGCTACAGCTCTTTGGTTTGTCCATTCCACAGGTTAAGCGATTTGGTTTGAGGACTGTACGTCAGGATCTGGGAATCTGCTGAGCTGCTGAGTTGTTCAAATGATGGCTTAGGGGCTGGTTTAATTCTGACCTGCTGTTAGGGCTCACAGATGTACTACCCCAATGGACTAACAAAACTTGGACCAAGATTTCAATTGTGTTAACTCATTTTAAGAGTTGAATAGTTTATTGACACATAACCTCTCATGTGTTAAAAGATAATTGACACCACAGGCACTTAGCAAAGCCCCAGAGACTGTGTCATGTCTTTACATCTGATGTAAGCTTGTCTACACCAATATTCACCCTAAGATTGTAGCGAAGACTCACATTGTTTTAGGGGTCACAAGCAGTTATCATCCAATAGGTAAGAGACTAGCATCTTCAAGGAGGTAGGGGCTTTTCTTTTCTTTTTCTTTCTTTCTTTTTTTTTTTTTTTTTTGTTTGTTTGTTTTGTTTGTTTGTTTCTGATTTGCTTTGGTTTGGTTTGGGAATTCCCAAGTCTGTATTCAGTTTCCACAGCCATTCTCAAAATTCAGAATCTGATGATAACACTGCATCAGATTTATACACTTCTTCATGATTCAGGCCAAGGCTAAATTATTGCTGTTCGGATTTTATTTCTTTCCAATGATCTCCAAGACGAAGGATGCCCTATGTATACAGCAGCGACTGAGAGAAGGTTCTGGTAAATACTGAGTCTTTTCTTCTCTTGCTCGGGCTAAATTCTAGTGCTGATGATGTTAAAATCATAGGCTCAAATCTTACACTTTTATTTAGTTTAAAAGAAGCAATCTCTTTTTCTTCACCTCCAGATTACAGAGGTAACCTGAAATAGCCTAACTCCACTATGCCCAGATGAATAAATGCAAGTATACTTCTTACTGATGGCATTATTAGTCAAGAATAATGACTATAAATGCTAAAAAAAGCAACTAATATTTAGTCTCAGATTCAAAGGATTCATTAAATATTCATTGACATGCTAAAGATGAAAATTCTCCTTAAGTAAATAATGTAAGCATTCATATCTAAGAAGCTGTCTATGCAAAATTAATCAAGGTTCTAAAATATGAATTAAATATATTCCAAGTCCTGTAGAGGGTTTAATAAATTCATTTCCATAGTAGTCTACAATATTCTTACTGTTCAAATGCTTTTTTCATCACAAGGGTAAGGTAAGTGGGTTAGGGTCCTGTGATGGCCTGGCCATTCAGATGGGTAAATTGGAGCTCCACAGGGAAAAAAGGCAGAGAGAAACTTGTCTCCGACTTTAGCAAAGATTTACCCAGAATCCCCAGTCATGGCAGAATTATCCTATTCCTTTCTTTACAATACTCAATTTAGATAATGGAAATCCAATTCCAAATTTAGCAAGTCAACTATAATAAATTAAAGCTGTAAATGCAGAGAAATTGAAGCTCTGAATTCTGACATATCTATCTAGCCACACTGGTCATTTTTCTACAGCTTTACCCTTAATCCCCACAGAAAACAGCACAGAGCTCTCTCTGCAGAATCATATGCAATGAACATTAAAACAGCCAAGGGCATGGTCAAAATAATGTCTAAAAACTAGAGTCATCCCAGTGGTTTCAGAGCTGAAAATTGGTTTCATCAAAATCCTATTTGCTTCTTTCATTTCTGTGGCTGAAGATTCGCACTCCTTGGTTCAAGATGATTAATTTAGGAAATTGTGTTTTGTTTCCCTATACAATTTTCCTGGAATAAAAGGCACTGCTAGAATTGAACTGGATAACATATTGGAAAGCTATTTGATTAATTTTCATTTCTAAAACCCATGTTATTAAAGTCCATTTTCTAAATGTGGTGTATGAATTTAAGTTATGGCTGGCCTAGCTATGCTTTAGAATACATAGAATAAAAAAAATTCTACCAGTTGTTATAATTTTATGCTATAAATCTTCATGAGATTATTACTAACTCCAATAAAGAGAATAAAATTTAAGATATTAGGGTAAATTCTTCTTCCTAATAATCTACACACAAAAGTCCCAAATAATTAAGGCAAGGATGTTGTCTCTTTATTTTGGCTAAGAGAAAATGTAGAGAGAAAATGTAGAAAGGCAATGACTGCTGTTTTCTCCTTTGTTCTGCACATGTAGACAAAACCTGAGGATAAAAAAAAAAAATTGTTTCTACTACTAGAACTCCTTGAAAATTTCTATAATGCCACAATGAAATTGTGGTTAAAAATGTTTCCTGACAAAAATGATATATTTCAAGCTGTCTACAGGCAAGAT
The DNA here is from genome assembly GCF_036321535.1 of Camelus dromedarius. Taxonomy (NCBI): domain Eukaryota; kingdom Metazoa; phylum Chordata; class Mammalia; order Artiodactyla; family Camelidae; genus Camelus; species Camelus dromedarius. The sequence continues at coordinate 22,145,345 of NC_087439.1, forward strand.
TTTAAAGCTTGTCTTTAGTTTCTTGGGTCTTTATTTCCTTGCTCCGTGGTCACTGGTAGCAAACGCTCTTCAAAGACACAAGTGTTCAGGGTCCTCATGCGTGTCCTCATCTTCCTCACTCCCTTTTCACTTCCATAAAATGCACTAAGAAACTGTCGGAAATTCATCCCCACTTAGGTACTAGTGATTGGCAATAGTCTAAAATTATATCACCAGGCAAAAAGCGCTATTGGAAAGTGTGCATTAAAATGGTTTGGTTGTAGGAGAAGACTTATATAATGCATAAAGAAAGAAATTCATTTTTGCTCCATTAAGAACAATCCCTGATGACATACTACGTGTGGAGGAAAAAAAGGGGGTGCTAGCAGCATAAACGCTCTGAGCCGCAGGGTTGGAAAATAAAGCACAGCGCTGCCTTTAAAGCTCTCTTATAGGTCTTTCATGAAGACAATAAATACTGTTGCTGTGTTCGTTTGTGGCCCAGTTGAGCTTACAGAGTACTCTAAAAAGAGAACTTTCTTCCTTTGAGATAGTGCAATCTAAAAGGAAGACTTGCTAGGAATAAAACAAAACTAAACTAAACCCAAAACTTAGTAAAGAGAAAATAAACATGTCCCTTTTCCAGAGATCATACAAGGAAATCAATAGCTTGTGCACCTAACTTTGAAGGTACAAAAAGGCTTAGAGAGGGTATGGAAACATATTCTTAAGAGAAAGAGATAATTTTTCAATATTTTGTAGGTTTGATATAAGCTTAAAATTATACTGCACACGAAAATAAATTAAGTTAAATAATGTAGAAAACCATTTGGGAAGCAAAAACGTTTCCATTTTAAAGCAGTTATATATACTTAAACTTTCTCCCTAAGGGCATCTCTCTTATATTACTTATCTTTTAAAGAGATGGGAATCAAATTCTGCTATTTTAAATAGGATTCTGTTTAGTTTTTATAAATGACATGAAAATATTTTACATTTTACCCAATCTCTTACACTGCATAATTAGAGAAAGAGGCAGTATGATACAATGAATATTGGTGGCACACTCCAAACCCAAGAGCAAGAGTCTAAACCTCACAGACATGCACAAATAAGACAAGCACACATGTGGAAAGCACATGGAAAGTTTGAGGGCTCCAGTGACTTGAGAGCATGGCTTTACATCAAAGCGGCAGCTGCTACACGGCTTGGATTGTGCCCATTCAGGGATGTAAGCCCAGCACGGCTACACTGTCCTCTTTTTCATGAGTAGCCAGAAATCTGGATTTTCATGTAAAATTTTCATTTTCAGTCTGTGACTTAGAGGGGAGCTGGAAAATCCAACTCTGTCAGGAAGAGTCAATATCACAGTTGCTAATGAATATATGCACTTTAAGACTAAATCCTTAATCAAAATGAATGAAACTCTACCAACAGCAGCGAAGGAATCTGAGTGAGTGGAAAAAAATTACTTTCAGTTAAATACTATTTATGTTGCTGACAAATCACCCCACGAATGGTCTCTCTTGTCTAATGCTGACATAAACATAATACAAGAACAAGAAATATCCTTATTTTTGGCACACTTGTTCTAGACAGCACTATCACACAGTCATGTCACTATTACAGTTTGGGGCAAGGAGAAATTGCAGTAGAACAGATGTGAACTAAATCTTTCCAAAGAAGCTACTTCTCCTTAAAACTGAAGATATGCTAAAACTAACTGTAATTTCTTTAGTCCATGTAATAATCAGTCTAGTTTTAAGGATTTAATTTTATGCTATTTTCTCTACAGCCTGAGAGGAAAAAAAAAAATTGAAGTGAGCAGTTCACATTTCTATCCTGTCATAAAACGGAAATTCCTTTTCATCTCAAATAGCATATATAAACATACTCTGACAATAGAACTTAACCATCAATCTGGATCAGCGGCCCAGATTCTCTTGAGGTGGATGGGCTGAGGGATGAATGGGGTAGGACTGAACATACATGCCTTGTAACCTCTAACCATGACTAGCAATTGCCGTCTTGCTAGTTCCAAATTTTAAAGTCCAAAGATCATCAATCCCATTTTATTCCTTAGTTCTATGAACAGATACTTGAAGTTCTGGAAAAGGTATTTATTTTTAAATCCCAATGGGAGAAAAACAATTTGGGTGATGCATAAAATACCTTAAAGAGAATTGTATACTTTCCCTAATCCAGCTATTCTTAAAATAGCTTTTTGCTTGCATTAATTTGTTTGCATCTTTTACTTTCTTTGATATGATGTGATGTGACAAGTTGGAGACATCACCTGGACAATCAAATAAAACAAGGTTTACAATAATCTTCTATGCATACATGCATGTATTCATGAATACAGGCTTCAAATACTCTAATTATGGGGTACACATCTGGAGGGACCATATTAAACATTATGAAATCATCATAGGGATGTCATACCTGTTTCAAAAGTGTGTAGTTGGAGCCATCAGTGCTAATTTTCCTTATCTCATGATGATCAGCAAGAATTAGAAAAGGTTCTTCACCTAATGCCAAGACAAAAAACAAATTAGACTTTTAATTTGTATGGTTTTCTACTCAGCTTAGTCTCCATTTCTACAGCAATGCAAATTCAAATGCAGTGCCATCTAGTAGACTAATAGTTAAAAAATAATGAGCACTTCAGTTGATAATCATATGAAAGAAAAAATAATATGAAAAGATACCTGTGCAACATGAAAGATAGATGATTCGAAATCTCTCTCTTTCCCTCAATTTTCTTGAATATTAAATTATTGAATTTATTTGGAATTAGTGGAAAATATCTGCTGTTAAAATCTTATTTTTAAATGAATTTCAGGAAAAGATAATTTACACCTATCTTGAAACCTACCATACAGCTAAACGGTCATATAATCAGAACATTCTTTCTTATAATCAAATAACCAGTTTATGTTCTCAGAATGACTTTGATGAAGACCAAGAATTTCATTGCCTACATATATTTTTTTCATCTGCCTGAGGGACAGTCTATTTCCTCCTTATAATTCGTCCAACAAGCTTTTCAGTATTTCATTTGTTCCAGAATCTAAGAAAGATAATAAAAATAATCTGACAATGTTTCATATGTATATGAAGATCATTTAAATCTTTAGATGGGTTTTCTCTTCAGAATTTACTTGGAAATAAATTGGATTCTTAAATAAAAGTTATTCAGAAAGTCTTGCACAGTATATTTATTTGAATATGCATCTCAGTAATTTAAAGTTGGTTTGACCACATTCTTGATTGCTATTATCTTAGATCAATTAAATAAAATTTTTGTTCAAACTCGTTTTAAACATCTTTGTTTCTAAGATGCATTCATATAAGTAGTTGCCAAACAAACTAATGTCAGCAGAAATTAGAAAAAAATTGAAAAAGGTAGTCACTTTATGTAATTTAATGTGGACTTTATTGTGAATCATTTATTGTTATAGAGTAATTGTCCTGTCTATTTATGTACCAACTTATTACTTCCCTCTTCCTATCCTGCACTTTCACAGTAACTATATAGTATGTAGGGCACTATATTATGTTTTAGAATACCCTATGTCAGGGACTAAAAATGTGTGTCACAGATGCTGGACATCACTTTTTATCAGTGATGGCAGCATCTCCAATCATTCCAGTAATCCTGTTGAGGTTAAATTGAGACCCAGAACACTACTCAAAGGAGTTGGCTCTGAAGTTGAAGGTACCCTGCCATCCCATCAATAGAGTTCTACATTTATAAATATGAAATTAATCAATCATGTTCTATCTCAATACTTAGGCAGTTCTGTTCTTTACAACTTTAATATAAAACCTTGAAACTCCTGGAGGAAGACAGAGAAAAATCTTTACACTGTGCTTGACAATGACTTTTTTGCTTATGACACCAAAAACACATACAATAAAAGCAAAAATCATCTAGTGGGACTACATCAAATAAAAAAGCTTCTGCAAGGCAAAAGAAACAATCAATGTAACAAAAAGGCAACCTATGGAATGAGAGAAAATACTTGCAAACCATATATCTGAAAACATCCAAAACATATAAAGAACTTATGCAAATGAATAATATGAAATGATGACTCCAATTACAAAAATGGGCAGAGATATTGAATAGACATTTTTCCAAAGAAGACATAGAGATGGCCGATGGGCACAAGAAAAGGTGCTCAACATCACTAATCATCAGGTAAATGCAAATCAAAACTACAGTGAGAGATCACCTTACATCTGTTAAAATGGCAATCATCAAAATGACAAGAGATAAGTGTAAGTGAGGATTGGAGAAAAGAAAACCCTTGCAGTCTATTGGTTGGAATGTCAATTTGTGCAGCCACTATGGAAAACAGTGTGGAAGTTGCTCAAAAAATTAAAAATAGAAATAATATCTAGCAATCTCATTTCTGGGTATATATCCAAAGGAAATGAAAACAAGATAAAGATATACCTTCATTCCCATATTTATTGCAGCATTATTCACAGTAGTCCATCAGCAGATGAATGGGTCAAGAAAACGTGAGATATATTTTTATATAATACACAACTGAATATTATTCAGCCATGAGAAAGAATAAAACCTTGCCATTTGAAACAACTAGATGGTACTTGAAGACATTATGCTAAGTGAAATAAGCAAGACAGAGAAAGGCAAATACTGTATGAACTTGCTTATATGGGAAATCTGAAAAAAAGCCAAACTCAGAAACAGAGAGTAGAATGGTACCAAGGTTTGTAGAGTAGGGGGAATGAGAAGATGTTGGTTAAAGTGTATAAATTTTCAGCTGAAAGATGAGTAAATTCTGGGGATCTTATGCAGAACACTGTGATTATAGATAACAATACTATACTGTATACTTGAAAGTTGCTAAGAGAGTAGATCTTCAATGTTCTCACCACAAAAAAAAAAAAAAGGTAATTATGTGAAGCAATGGAGATATTAGCTAACACTACCATGGCAATCCTACTGCAGTATATAAGTGTATCAAATCAACACATTGTATTCTTTAAAGTTAAACAATGTTATATGTTAATTATATCTCAATACATTTGGGGAAAAATATCTAAACTCTCTTTAGCAAAAGATTTATGATTCAAGGACACTTTTTTTGCATCAAAATGTTATTAGTTTCTAATTATTACTGTTAATGAAAAACAACTACATAATATAGTAAGACATAAATTACAATGATTACAATTCATCTCCTTCATACCACCCTTTATAAAAAGTTTAAAGCAGTGGAAACATTGACTGGCTTTGAGATTTTCATCTCTTCTTATCCCATGTCACCAAATGAATGATGTAAAGACATCTTATACACCATTTTCTGGCCCATTTTAACAGTTATTATTACATATTGTTTTGTGTTATTTTAATAAGTTTGATTTTCTCCTCTAATGAATCGTAATAGGTTTTAAGTTATAAGCCATATTTAATTGACTTTTCTGATTTACAAAGTCAAACACACTACTTGGAATAAACAGAACTTTAATAATATTTTTTCAATCACAGGAAGAATTCAAATAGTCTTATACAGTTGATTTATTGTTATTGTTGTCAGCATTATAACTATTCTTATTATCATGGACCTGTTTTCCTTGGTGTCCGTGTATGAATGTGTGTGGTATAATGGAGAAGGTAAAAGATACTACAATACTCTCACAACAGGCTCTATAACAGTCTTGGCCAAACCTGCTCCCAAGAACCTGTGATTCAGTAGGAAGCAGTGCTAGAGATAGATCTTTTTACTTGTTCTCAAAATCTAGAACACACCTAGTAATTTCCAAGCCCATAATGCAATGCTATTACAAGCAGAGCAGTATGTGGACACTACATGAAATCAGAGTGACAAATTCTTATATCAAAGTAAGTAGGGGAGAATTTTGATGTCTCAGAAATAGCAAGGAGGAGTGGCTTCAATAAGAATGGCTATAAAATTCAGGACCCATATGTGTAACTGAGGCTGGATCAACGGACACGTTCAATTTGATACCTGAGAGTGATTTGCAGCCATTCGGGTTATCAGGTTGTATTCCATATCCGTCTGTACAGAGGCACTTATAGGTCCCATATGTATTGATGCATTGCTGGCTGCAGGGAAAACCTGAAGAGCATTCATCAATGTCTACACATGTTTTACCATCATCCTTCAGTTGAAATCCAGGCCAGCATTTGCACTGGAGAATGAAAAACAAGCATAATCAATTCATATCATTGATACTCTCTCTTCCTATTGAATACCCCTTTAGCAAGATTCAAGCAAGAAAATCATTTAAGAATAGATAATGCCAAGTCTTTCCATCCCCTAGTAATTACCCTTTAATAAGAATTGCCTGTATTATGTAAAGTTTAAGTTAAAGCATTCTCTCAAATATCTTCATTTAATTTTCTGAGATTAGCAAGATTACAAAAGTTAACTGAGCGAGCCATGTGGCCAGAGAATGGCAAGGAAAATAAAACTTAACTGTCAACTTCTGTTCTTTTTCAATTGCATTCTATTATCATGTTTTTAGAGACTTTAATGATCATAAGAATCAACCCTGATGCAGAGCTTTGAAGATTACTAGCATTGTCACATCTGTTCTTTCATGAGGGTCTTACAGAAATCTGTGATGTAGGTGTTATTATCCTTAGTTAACTGGTAAGAAATCTAGAGGCACAAAGGTGAAGACACCTAGATAAAGCCAGCAGGAGAGCTGAGGCTCTTTGTCATTTTTAACAAACAGTATGTAATGCTCAATTAATATTTATTGGCAGGGTCTGATTGCTTAACCAGACATGTTGATGTCTGGAAAAATAATAAAATTAACAGTTTCCCCACCATAATTCAATCAATACGAATCATCAAATCTTTTTTTCAGCATCTCTATCATGTTCTATATTACCCTCTGTGTACCCACAGTAAATTATGTGATATTTACTACCTGGCATATCAATTCTGTGTACAATGTCACGCCATACATGTCTTCACATTCCTGAAAATATAAGGTGCTGTGACTGGTCTTTCAATTGTATATTCAATCCCTGCCAAGTAGCATGTGAGAATTATATTTATCCAAAAAGAACCTATAATTGGCCAGGTGATTATGATCATATTAACCTTTACTAAGACTATTTATTGTACTTTGAATATAGGAATTTGTGAATATTGACTAAAATAGTGAATTAAGAAGGAACTCTAAATCTTTAGGGAAAACTAGTATTCAAAAATTATTCATAGCAAACATGAGACTTTGCATCTGTTGGGAAAGTATTAGAGGGATATGTTTTTTATTATTAAATGATCAGCAAACAATTAATTGAGGGGTAAAATTTTTTAAGTACAAAAAGTTGTTCATCACATGAACGGGAAGGAGCATCAACTTCACCTGAAAGTGCTCAGAAGATAAATAAATACCTTTTCCTAAGTCATTTTACAAGAAACGAATCTCTTTTAGCTCTTAGCACTTTTATCTTTAACAATTTATAATGAAAGTTATCTAATAATTCTTAGCAATTATAAAGAGTGTTTTATAATCTCCAAGTCCACTAACAAGCCAGCAATTCCGAGCAAAAGCCACAGCCTAATTTCCCAAACTCTCCTTGTCACAGTGTCACCATGACAATATTATTTTCCTTAGGAAGACTCATCCTATCACCTGACTTAGGAAGTCAGAGGAATGGGTGCTTATGCTTTGGCAAAAAAAAAAAAAAAAAAAAAAAAAGAGAGAGAGACAGAGATGCTTAAAGCTAAAAGTCACTGAAGTGTACACTTAAAATTGGTTAAAATGGTAAACTTTATGTTGTATATTTTACCACAATTTTAAAAAATAAAATTTAAGAAAAAGAAACTGATAGGCTACAAAAAGATATCACTGAGAAGAACTGGAGATTAGAACATGTGACCATGTGATCTGGAAGCCGGAAGACCCACAGGCAGACACGGTAGTTTTAAACTCAAGGAGCACTTCAGGACAGATGAGAGGACATTTTATAGACTGTGTTAAATTCCTCTCAAAGAACATTATGCAAAGAAATAAACAGGGTTTCTGAAAATCATTTTGAATGGCTAATGTCAGGCACATAGAACTGCTACATCAAATAGTGGGCTTGGATAAAAACTCATTTATGGAAAATTAATTACTTGAAGGTAAAATTGGTAAAATTTCCCAAAGGTAATGTATATTTCTGTAAACAAATGAAATTAGGATGTTTACGATTTACAGTAAGTTTTTTTTAATTATTTGTCGAAAGAGAAGATTTTTTTGAAGGATAATTTCCTCCCTAGTCCATTAACTTTCTTGTAACAAAAAATTTTTTTGCTTCCAAATAATTAAAAGGCATTTGTGGGAAATTCTACTAGCCTAAATTTCATAAGTTGAATGGAAGAAAATATAATCATTTGGATCCTCAAAGGACAAAAGGTGAGAGGATTCATCTATATTTAATAGAAAATAAAATAGAAAATAACAACGTTTTCTCACTTTCACTAAAAAAGACAATTTTTAAGAAAATGAGACATATATATTCAATATGATGTTAATATCCCTTATAATCAAAGACTATTTCAAGTTGTTCCGATTTATATTAATTTCTATAGAGGAACACATAGTTACCAGAAACAAATATAGCTACCCAAACTTTTCCTATTACACTCAGAAACAATTCTTTGTAGCTTTTAAAATGATATTTGGAAAATATTGACTATTTTATTTCTAATATATACATTAAAACTTCATCTCTCGTAAGTACATTTATTTTTACATAGTGAGTTACACTTCCCACCAATATAAAATTCTTGCTTTAGTTAAATGTTAGTTAAATGTTATCTCTTGTGAATAGTTATATCTGTTGTAGTTGTTTTACAGCAAACATGCAAATTGTTCACAGTCCAGAAGGTCTAAATTTTGCCTTTATAAGCAATTTTCATTTTTTTGCAGAATTTGGAGAGGGATTTGTCATGTCCTGCTGACACTGTCATGAGAAATAAGTTACCGGATAGTTTCCCTCATTCCCTGAAACAGGGATACCCATTACCTAACATTTTTTTCCTAAAATAGATTAAGCACCTTGTTGCACCTAAGGCTTTTTACTCAGTGTCCTATAAATGGTCAGAAATATAACATATCATATGTATATATGTATAAATATAACATAAATATAATATATACATCAACACAACATGTGAAGTATTTGCTTTGACCCTTTGCTTAAATCTCTTATTTGTGATTCTAGTTTTAGCTCCTTCAATTTTTGAATTGGTCTTGCTCCCCGCACCAGATGTTTTATTTTATTCATTAGTTTTGACATGTGTATATATTTGGAAACATTATTCACATCAATTTTGTCAGGTATCATATATATATATATATAGAGAGAGACTTTCTGAATAATTAAATAGTTTATCTATTTTAACTAGCATTCTTATTTCATTCTATGAATCCTTCAGAGAAGTCAAAGCGAAAATGCTGATCTTCTAAAGGTATCAATAAAGAACCATTTCTGTGTGAGGAATCTTATAAACATTTTAAATATTATGATTTAACACGGCTTCCTAGATGAGACCTACTTCTATCAAAAGTAGTTTTCCAAACATGGAATCTCTGGGCAGTCAGTACTTCTTACATGCAGGCATTTAAAAACTATTAAACTTCATTTTGGGTGTTATGTCAAAAAGTGCCCATTTGATAGTCCATAATTTTTAGATTTTTACCACCCAGAGTATTATGGCAGGTTTTAAATACACACAGCATAAATACAAAAATATCTATTTAGAAATTTAAATTTTAGACAGACAGATGGGAAGACAGAAAGATAGAGATATATATGCTATAAGATAGAAATAGATTATTATTTATAACATATGATGAATTTTTAACTATTACCTCTAATAATTCTATAACATTCCCTAAATTTTCTTTATTGATTGTACATAAATCACCAATAATATTTTTTCTGCTTTATTAGGTTTCAAAATATTTACTGCTAAAATTAATTATCTGATTTATCTGATGCATACTCATCTCATTTAGAGCTGTCCTGGCTCAGTTGCCTTGTCTTCTTCTACCTGTAATATAGTACTTGTGAGTCAGTGCATTTGTGTTTTAAGTCTGTAAGTTTAACTAATTCTTAATACAATATTGGGTGGGAAACCTTTTTAGAAATATAACTTTCGTGGTAGTTTATTTTTTGCTCTCTATTTTTACACAGGGGAAAATGACTACTGTACTTCTTAGGTTACATCCATATACAGTAAAATCCAGACCAATGTAGGTAAGTTAATCATCGTGTCAGAAATTCAAAGATTAAAAATGGCAAAGTGGACGTTTGGCTGAATTTACCATAGTATAGAACTGGCTTGTCATCAAATGTCAAGGCTGGCAGGGAAAGTGGTCAAGCTTCTTTGTCATATGCATTTTTTTATCTAGCATCTTTTCAAGAAAGCCACTTAGACCCAACTGAAACACTTTTGGTGGTGGGAAATGAGGCAGCTCATTCCAATGGGAAGAGTTCCAATGTTTGAAAAGTCTTCCTTCTATTGAACCATATTCTAACTCCAGCGTTTGAAACAACACAGACAAGGTATGCTCCCTATTCCAGGACTTCATATGTTTAAATACAGCTAACCAACCATTTTGCTTTAGGCAAAACTTCTCCCAAAAGTCTTCTCCAGACCCCTTATGCCACTGGCTGCACAAATGTGGACACATGACAATTTGTCAAGGTTCCTCTTACACGTGTCACGTCCATGAGAGTGCACAGTAGCCCCAGTGCATTCTGGTCAGTGCAGAACTCTTAACCTCGGTACTGCTCTTACCAGGCGTCGGCCTGCCTCTGTGTTTCATAGGATCCATGTCATTTCGCTGATTCATACAGAGCTACTGTCCGGTTAAAAACACTAATTTGCAACTGAATTGCTCTCATTGAGGTTTTTCCACATACACATAATCGATTTTAATCTAATGCACCACTTTATTATTTTGTTTGTATGCATCCTCCATTCCAACATACTGAAACAGAGAAGTTTTCCAAAGCTATTTCTGTCAATCACATTTGTCAGTGAATCACCCTCGTCAGGAAAATGGTACCAACAAAAAGCAATTAGGATATTAGACATAATTTATTTTTAGTGTACCTGCACTCAGTCCTAATAATTCATGTGTTCTGTTTTTTTCTCCCTATTTATGTGAAAAAAATATTGTATTTTCCAGTGTTGTGGTAAACAAACAATTAGCCCCTTTCACTTCAAAGATGTGTAAGAGGAAGAATGAGGGAAGAAATGACTCAGAATTTAAGAGAACTGGCATACATATTTATGCAGCTACTAGCAGCAGTATCTTTCCTAAACACTGGTCTTTCTTTACTTACTTTTTTATGTCCAGCATTTATTGAAAAACCTTTGGATTTTTTTGTCTTCATGAATATATTCTAACAATTTTTACACCACACTATAATTATTTGCTTATACAGGAACTCTTCATTTAAATAGTTTTAACTAACAATATTATGATGACTTTAAGTTTTACAGCCACATTGGGCTAAATAGTTTTTACTATCTCAAATTTGAACGTATCACACAATTTTCTATTTTTGATGAGTACCTACCTTGTAACTGACTGGAAGGTCCTGACAATCTTGAGAACATCCACTGACTTTCTTACTCAAACACTCATTTATATGGCAGTTTCTTTCATCAGAGTCATCGCCACAGTCATCCTTATTGTCACAAAGACCTTCACTGGGAATGCACCTGCCATTTTTGCACATAAAAAATGAACTGTTGCATGACTGTTCTGGAAAAAGAAAATAAAACAAATGGAACATAAAGGGCATGCCATTGTTTTATACTACAATTGCTGAAAAGATTCACAAATATGATAACTTGTCTGTCGAAAATGATAATCAATGTATGTACATATAAAATACTGTATATTCAGTGTAATATTTTACACATAAAGAAAATCAAGGGCAAACTGTATTTCATGTTCAACACTTACTGCAAATCTAGCTTTACATTGAAAATTAACAATCAAAATAAGCATCTATAGTAAAATTAATGGAGTATTTCTGTCTTTATCTATACTGTGAAGAATGAGTTCAGAAATGTAATGATAGCTTGACATTTCCCTTAAGCCATAGGTCTCTGAGAAATTAGATATCACTAAAAATTAAGAATCTGGAATAGGTAGATATCCTAAATTCTTTTTCTTCCTAGAAATATAACATTGACATTTTTAAGTCTAGGCATAAAGAAGACACTTGTGATGAATAACAGTTGTTCCAAATACAGCTATGGAAAGGAGTTCGGGTTTTGCAGCTACGCATAACCTCATCAGGTTTTGAACATTATCATACATGATAAAAGAAAGCCTATTAACATGGAAACTAGGTGAAAAAAAGTAATTGGGTTTATTCTAAAATTTACTGACTATGTATTCAACCTTTGGAATAGTTAAGGTAAAAAAAATTAGCCAAGTTTGGCTATGTATATATTTCTGTTCAAACAATATGCAATTTATTTAATTTTGCCTAAGTTTGAATAATATTGATCTCAGTAAATCTCAACATCTTTTATAATTAAATTTTCAAATAAGTCCATAAAGGGGAGTTACCTGCACAAAAAATTAAAATATTAAGAAATATTACATTTTTAAAGGGGCAGATTGATGGAGTCATCTGGTTCATTGCCTCAAATGTTCAAATTTTTGGCACAGACTTAAATTTCTAAAATTTAGCTCTAAAACAAGGTTGATTACTAGGATCTTGAACAGTATCAGTGGAAGCATCACATGCTTAATTATTTGCATTTCCTCTCATTGAATACCACATGACATGAAAAATTATAGTCACAGTTTTGCCTTTAAAAATAACAAATTTTGGAATAAGCATGGTAGTATATATTTTCTGTACCTGCACTTTTGCACTTTGGGTTTAAAGGGGCTTCATCAGAGTGGTCTGGGCAGTCAAAGTCTCCATCACACTGCCACTGAGAATTTAAAAGGCAGCGTCCATCAGCACAACTAAATTCTTCTGTGTTGCACTGTCGGTATCCTGGAGACAAAGAAACAGACATTTGAATTCATATAACAAATATTCATTAAAACCTCATTTCATAATGTACACTAAACCTAATTAACCATGTGGGTTACCCATGCCTCTTATGCGAAATGTTTCTCATGTCTTTCTAGGACAGTTATACTTACAAGAGATATCTGTGGTTAGGAAGTGGGATTAAGATACAGAAAACAAAGCTGGAGACAAGGCATTCTTATTGTTTCTACATGAGGAAACAAGAATGCAACACTTGAGTATGCCATTTCTGTTCCTGTATTATTTATATCCTAAGGATTTCCCTTAGAATGGAAAACAAAAATGAAAGCTGTTCAAAATTATTTTCAAGTCTAAGCTTAGGTATAGTACTAAAACATATGGATGAACTGATTCTGGGTTATAATGACCATTTTCAGAAGCTATAATGTCATGTTTATGTTTGGGAAGCAGCATTTAAAGTGTGAAGACTGCTAAAATGAGAAAAAATAACCAATTTATAGAGCAATGAGCACAAAAACTACTGTGATTACCCTATATATCGATTCTTAGAGGCATTCTAAAGCTTTATTCAAATCACAGTATCAACCCATCAGTTGTTAATGTTCATACCTACTCCTGTTTGTAAGTAAAGGTCATTTGATTTTGAATATTATGAAGTTTTTGATTGGATCTTTGCCTAAGTTTGTTAACAATTAAAAAAAATCATTTCTATTATAAACTTTCTGGTAAATGTGGGCAAATATTTTACTTTTGAAGACAGAAAGTAAGATTTTTATGGTTTAAAGAATGAACAGAATTTTAATAAAAAATGATTCAATAATGGTTATTTATTTGTGATGTTTATCATATTGCATGGCAAAACTAAATAGTTCTAAAATATCCCCAGTTTCCCTAGTATTTCTGCCCTCTCCCTCCTTTTTCACTAGTTCCTCCTCTTCAGCCAATACATACGTTCAAGTCTCTCCCGGCCCAATAACAATAAAAATCCACCCACATAACTCTTAACAACACGTCTCTTCTTCCTTGTACAGCTCAATCTTGCTTTCACTTACTCACCTCCAGTTCATCATTCCTTCATTAATGTCTCATTTCTGCAACATCTACCTTCTGAAATTCCTCTTAGAACTAACATATATCAAGTGACAACTGGTACAGGTGTCTCTGACTTCAATCTGCTTCGCTTTTCTGCAGCACATGGTGCTGTTGTCTGCACTACCTCAGAGGTAGCTTCCTGACTTACTATTCATAATCCATCCTTCCAGGCTTCTTTCTAACTTTGCTCTTGCTGTTCCTTTTTTTCCCTTATTCTTTACAAAATTTTCTCCTGTTCTTCCCTAAAATGTTACAGGGGAAGCCTTTATTTCAATCTTCAGTCTATGGTTTTCTCCTTTTCCTTTCTGTAGCGTTTGCTATTCTTAGTCACATTTTGAATATCACGCTCATGCTGATGGACACCAAGTTAATATGATGTGTCCTGATCATACTCTAGAATTCAATTTTCAAACATTCACTATATAGCTTCATGTGATTATCTGATTAACACTTCATATTCAAAATGTCCAAAATTAATTATTTGTTACATCTCTCTCTTTCCGCACCAGCAAAACTGTCCCTTAACCTCATTCCAAAGCTCATTAACAACACCACCATCCTCCAAGTCATCCAAGCTAGAAATTCTACTTTATCCTCCATCTCTAACTGTAAATGAATTCTGACCCTTTCTGCACTTGCATTCCACCATTTCTGCCCTAGTTTGAAATCATAGCGTTAATCATCAGAACTATTGCAATAACCTCCTAACAAGTTTATTTTCCCTTTATGGCACCTCTCTCCCATGGTAATCTTTCATCCACTCTGCTGAAAAATATGTTTCTAAAATATAAATTTGACTGTGACATTCCCCTGTTTCAAAATACGTGCTGCCCACTGAGAGATAAAAGAACACAAATTCTTTAACACTGTATTTCAGACTTTTTTACAATTTAGCTCCAACTTAACTTTCTAAATTCAACTTACCTCACAGAAGACTAATGGCTATTCCTTGGCCATATCAAATTACAGGTTTTTGTAAACATACATAGAATTTACTATGTGTCTGGAACTGCTCTAAGCACTTCATAAATATTAATTCCTTTAATTTTCTAAACAGCCCTGAGAGCTAAGCAGTGGTGTTACATGTTTTTTACAGATGAGGAAATTGAGGTACAGAGAAGTGAAGTAATTCTCCAAGGTTTCATAGCTAGTAACTGGCAGAGTCAGGATTTGGACCCAGGCCGTATGGCTGCAGGGTCCATGCTCTTAACCACTATGTCATGCTCTCTAGCATCTAAATATGATTTCCTCTGACTAACATTCCCTGTGTCTTTTCTTTGGTGTCTCAAGAATTTATTTTCTCTACCCTGATTTTGTATGCTGTGATTCATATTCCCACATCACAATGTATGTTATTATTCCATATATTGTATTTCTGATTTTCCTGTTTGTGTGTAATTTCTTCTAGTGGGATTCCTGGCTCATTCATCTCCATATCAACCAAATATAATGTCAAGCAGAGGAAATATATTCAATCAGATATAACTCTACTTCAGATTTACATCTTGAGTTATGATGTAGCTTTTAAAATATCACATTGAATCTATGACTTAATGGTGAAATGATCATAAAAACTGATATCCACTGATTTCAAAGAGATTCATGTCAAAGATCAAGGCTATAGATATTGTACAGAGAAGGTAAAGGAGGGAAACTAAATCTACTGCCTTTCATGGGTATATGTGAAGTTCATAGCTCTTCATTTTACATTTACTCGTGTATGCATTTAAATGTTTTATAAAAATACTAGGCTCACATAAGATTTCAATTTCAACAGGGAATTTTTAATATACTAATTTTTATCGCAAAAGTCATATATGTGTTTGTATATACATTATATAGATATGATGATTCGATAAATATATGTGGCAAGATAAATTTCATGCTGTCATGTTAAATTTTAACAAATAAATACACGTGTAAAAAGATAAAGCAAATAAAAATGTTAAGTATAGAGATTCTGTGACAGTTGCGAATTGTATTCTTGTTTTCCTCACCCCAGTGCTTGATTTGGCTATAAGACTGAACTAGCCAGCCATAAGCTGTCTTTAATGGACAAAACTTCAAAATTACTTAAAATCGAAGACATTTTTATAAACATTTGCCAGTGTGGTTCTTGATAAGGACACACTACAAGAAGCAGGCATAATTTCCAAATATGTATGTAATTGTGGTAGAGTTTAAAGAGGTTGCATGTGGTGTGCCTGTATCACTGAATTTACATGTCCTTAGTGAGATTAAGAAATATATTTATTTATTTTTGTTATTTATTCATATATTTCTTGAGTCATTTACGAGACTGTTATTCAGCTGGAGAATCTTCTCCATAGAAGGTTTAGATATACTTACCACACTGCAGTGACTCATCAGAGCCATCTCCGCAGTCATCGTCATGGTCACAAACAAACTGCTTGGGAATGCATACTTTATTACGGCACATGAAAGCATTTTCATCACACGTATTATTGGGAGCTAAGAATGACATCACAAAAAATTAAGTTAGATGCGCACCTATTTTATCTTCTCCCATGTTAGGAATTTGGGGAATGTATGTTGTTATACTCAATACACTCAATAATTCATGGTTATTTAAAACAGAAAATTTAGTTCAACATTTAATATAGCAGATGAATTTATTATTAATATACATTAATATGTGTAGTATTATATGAATATAAATATATATACTTCAAAGTTTCAGCATTAATACTTTCAACAATTCTAGAGTGACCTTGAAATTTCAGGCCATTTAGCAATTTATAAGTTTGCTGAAGGATGAATTCAAAGGTTCATATGTGATTAAAAAAAAATCACTCAGCTGTGATAATGTGGCTGGGTTTTTTCTCTCCTCATGCCTGTAGTAACGCTAGCAAAGTGATAAAAACCTTGCTTCTTTGTGAAAAATGGACCTGAAAAGGCCAAGTGCTAATGCTCATGATGGAAGTGAAAAGAAAATCATATGGGCTGAGAAAGTTACTGCTTTTAAAAAGAAGATAAAACTTCTGGATGACTTCAAGAGTGGGGTGTCAAAACAGGTTAAGATCTATGATGTGATAAGGCCAACCATAAGTACCACACCAAATTAGGAATATCAATCCATGAAATGGAACATCGATCCTTTTGGAATACTGATCCATGGAAGTAGTGCTCCAGCAATCGCCCTAACCAGTGGGAAAAATGGCTGATCAAAATATGCAATAAAACTTCAGCAAAAAGTCCAAAAGACAGTAACTTGTACAGAAGATGTAAGCGTTAATAGCGTATGCATAGCATCATAGAGGTTTGGTCTTTTAAATGCTTTTAATCATCTTTTCTTACATGTAAAGGATAAATGCTGTGATATGATTCAAGGTTTGGGATATTTTGAATGTTAAGAATCTGCTCTGTGATGGATGTTAACTAAGCTTATTATAGTAACCATTTTGCAGTAAGATATACGTGTATCAAATCAATATGCATACTCTAAAACTAACATAATATTGTAGGTCAATGATTCTTAATTTTTAAGTGAAAAAAATATAGAATCTTCTCTATATTATTACAGTATACTGGAAAGAGGAAAGCTTTGCCAAAAGTTGCTCTGCAACTTATAATTTTATTCTAAGAAAGCTATCTACCTCCTTGGTGCATCTGTTTCTTTATCTGTTTAATGAGGATAATAAAATCTATCTGCTAAATTTCTTGCAAGAATTAGATAAGGTATATGAAGCAGATCAGCTCATTTTAGGTACTCAATAAATTCCTCGGTGTTCTTTCAATTCTCATCTATATAACAATTATTTTTGGCAGATCCCCAAAGGCACTTCACTGAGATCCTGTGGGAATTCAATAATGTAAATAAAAGACCTACCAAAAAAACTGACATGTAAAGGGCACTTGAAAAAATTTAGATGCCTTCCAGTCTCTCCCCTTCATGTCTTAATAGGCACTTTCCTCTACCTAGAATACTTCTCTTTCTTCTCTTTATCCTCCATGAGTCAGATAATATTATTACTTTTCCTTGAAATCCTTCTATGAGACTTCTAGGCTTTCTAACACAACATTTCTTTGCAATGACCTAGTATCTTTTCTATGCATCATTCTGACACTTAAGGTATTATAATTATTCTTTTACATGCCTATGAGCTCCCGACCTCCCCACTGCCCCCAACTACATGAAGAAAGGAAATCTCTGCTTTCAAGTCCGTAATGACTGAAATAGAGACATGAGGCTGTGAAACAAAAAGAATTATTTGAATTCAATCAAGCATAATGTATTTTCCACAAATGTATTTTCAAAAACAATGTGGAAGCCACATAGGAGCAGCATTAAAAATTGCCCATTATAATCAAAGTAAAACTCAGTTACTAATCTCTACTCTAACTTTGAACTATGTGACAGCTTATATAACTCAAGTGAATTATGCCCATTCTAATACATGAATTATTCTTTAAAACATTAAGCAACGGAGGCTTATTTGGCATTAATGCTCTCAGGTCACTTGAGTACAATTTGTTGTATTTTAACATAATTTACTTAATCGCACCCAAGTGGTTCTAAAGCGTTAATACGCCTCCCAGAGCATTTACTTGCTACAATAGCAACAGTATACAGGGACCATCTGGATCCCTGAACTGATGCATAATCCTTTATTATGTAGCCCTCAGTGGCCCCATTGACCTTTACAGACACAGATTATCAGTTTCAAGATCAAAGTGATTTATTCTGCAATAGCATGAGGTCTGTGCACATAAGCCTGCCTCAAAGTTTTCTTTTTCCTTCTCTGCTATAAATGTCCCCCAAATACACACACCCACATACATACACTATTACATCATGGCGTCAAATACAAAAGACCTGAAGACAGGTCACTGGAGAGATGACTGGCAGACTGCACTTCAACGAGCAGAGTTCACAGCACTGTTTCTGATAAATTGCTCAGCTCAACTGATCCCCTACGTGACCTTGGGACCAGGTTTCAAGTATTCAGTCTCTTCATTCTCCTGATGACGCAAAGGAATTTAATTTTTACTACTGAGTAATTCCCTGAGCATTTCCTGAGGTGACCCAGAGTTAGAAACTTAGCAAATTGTCTGGCCTCCAAAGCCGTACATCTGATCCCCCAGCTTCATTCAGCTACATCCGCACTATCTTTAGCTGACCTAAGGGTTAATATCCTATCCGCAGGACTAATAGGTGTTTACTGACCTTCCGGTCAGCAGCTACTTAGGTCACAGCAGCCATTTACAGAGTATCTGCAACAGGCATTTTAAAAGCCTTCAAGGGGAATGTGGGGTGCAGGGGGAGATGCCAAAGACAAAGTGACAAACCGACCACACACATACAAAACGCAGTTGCGTTATCTCAGAAATGAAATGGTAAATCCTCATACATCAAAAACAATTTTAACATAGTAATCCCCCTGTGCACGTTGGAAGCGCTCTGAACAAGCGGTCAGAGGGGTTGCTGGGCTACTGTGAGGACAACATCCCACCTGATTAATTCCGACACTACCTAAGAGTCCAGAGACTGGGAAAGCGAGGGAAAAGGTGACTCGGTGAGCGCTACAAAAGCAAAGGTCTGAGGACTCGGCAGCAACTTTCTTTCACAGACAACCCCAAGGGAGTTCGTACCGCAGCCTGCTGTGGAGAGCTCGTCACTTCCGTTTGGACAGTCCCTTTCACCGTCACACAGCCAGTGTCGGGGCACACAGGCATGGGAGCCCTGGCAGCTGAACATATCAGCCGCACAAGTGACGGCACCTGAAACCCACAGAAAAAAATGCCATTAAGAGCCTCACAGCACGTGCACTGGGAAAGGCCTATCATTTCCTATAGACAAGAAGGGCAGCAGAAGAAAGCCACCGACAAGGAAGAAAGTACAGTTACTTGGAACCATCAAGAAGTATCCTTCTGCTATAGACAGTTTCCTCTCAGTGCATTTCTTCCCAACAGCAAGCACTCTATTTCTTAAAGCTACACAGCAGAAAATTGTAAAAATATATATTTTCTCCTTGCAAAATGTAGCAAAGCATTGAAATGCTACAGAATTGTGAATAAACTGAGATAAAATACGAAAAGGACGGGACCTATGAGGATAAGAATAATAATTTTTATTGCTTAATATACACTAACATATTAACTCATTTAATCCTCATGGTCACCCTAAAAGGTAGAACTAGTATTAGTCTCATTTCGCAGAAAAGGAAACTGAGGCTCTGAGAAGTTGAAAAGCTTGCAGGAAATCCCAGGTTGCATAGGGAGTCGCATGTTGAGCTAAGAGTCCAAAACTCTTGATTCCTAAGCCAGTGTCATTATTGTTACTCCCCACCTTGTCTTGTTAAAAAGTAGAAATGTATGAGATTTGCAAATGTTAAGCACTATATATTAAAATAGATAAAAAATAGATTTCTTCTGTATAGTACTATATTCAATATCTTGTATTAACCCTAAATGAAAAAGAATATGAAAATGAATACATGTATATATATTCATGACTAGGACATTATGCTGTACACCAGACACTGACACATTGTAACTGACTACACTTCAATAAAAAACAAGCAAAAAGTATAAGTGTATGCATGTCCTCTTTGCTTTTACACACTTAATAAACAGAATCCACTTTTTATTTATTTGCTCTATCGATTAAATGTCCTTTTAGTTGCATGATGTTGTTTTCAAATGTATACAGGAAAAAAAGTTCATTGACTTTGATTGTAAATTTAAAGGGTCATGGGTGGTTTCTCTTTGCTTCTCCTTATACAGGCATAGGGTCATCATATAAAATTAGAAAATGATTCTTTCTCACAATATTTCCCTAGCCCCCAGTATAGTTAGATGTTATTGAATGGCTTATTTGTTTGCTTATATATAAAATATTTGCTGAGTGAATCAGTAAGACCTCCGAATCTAACTTCTCTTTAATTTCACTTTCTGGTGAACAGACGTTACCCACATAATAGATGCTAAAAACAATTTGTAAGAATCATTCAAAAAAATGTTCATACCTCCAGGAAGAAAATATGACTGCCTAGATTGATGAAAGACATTTATTTACAAACATTTAAAGCTGCTTTAATTGGATTATCAATTAGCATCTTACTTTTCAGCCACAGAGTTGTTATGAAAAGTAAATGCTTTTTAAAGCAACGTTTTCAATACGGGGACAGCAGGGTGACCCAATAGAATCCCCTGATGATCTTTTTCAACGTAAACACGCCTGTCCTGACATACCCTTTAACTTGGAGGACAGGATAGCAAGTGAATGTTGAAAAGCCCGCTAGGCAATTCAGATTTACTTATTTGATTGAGGATCAGTGCTAACAGAATGAGATTGAATACGATAACAATTACTGGAAGAAATTATAAAGGAAATCTATTAAATGTTGGTTTCATTTAAATATGGATGTACTTGCTACCTATTATGTCTTTGGTGCCTTCTATAATGAAATTCTCTTCCTACAAAGTTATTTTTCCGTTATTCCTCCTTATTATCTACCTTTTCAAGCTTGCCATAAGAACATAAAGTATCACATTCACTATTATACTCTCGATTAATGTTTTAATTTCCATAATGTTTTTTGTTATTTAGCTAGAGATGTAGAAGATGCATTCTCTCTGCTATGGAAGTTTTGAGACACGTATAGCTCCTTGTCTACTTTCTTATTGTCACTCCAACTTATTCCCAAGGTAGGCATGATAGATATAGCATTGATATGACTGCTGAGAAATTTAAATCCATATGACCTTGCAGAAGACTAGGGTCTGGGTTTCACTCTAAAGTGAGGGGTGAGGGGCATGACCATATAACTACTAAGATACCTCAAGCTATAAAATGGCATGAGGCTCTTTGCAGCTAATTTTCTGTCTCCTTTGGTGGTGGTTCCACAGATTCTGTGTCAAGAGTTTGGTCAAAACATTATGGTCGACTGGAAAGAAAATGGGCCGAAGAAAAATTTCATGTCTTCCTTGCATAGTCACCACTGTTGTCTGGAGACATGCTGCCTTCCTCAGGGAAATGAACCCCAAGGGAGAAGGAAGACAGACTGAAGGAATTCTATCAGATCCACTTTAAGTAGCTATTCAGATATTGCATGTGATGGGTAATAGTTACCATCCAATTTAGTAAGTATTTCAATGAATTCTGGTCCTATCTCTGTCATCACTGATTCACTGCGTGACCCTAAGCAAACTTACTAGCCTCCGTGACTTTTTCCTTCCTCATCTATCACATGACGGGCGTGAACTGGACTATGATTTTCAAAACTAAAGCTTCAGATCCCAAGTCAGAATCACTATGCACTTATGAGGAAAAAATATGTCTACAGCCTACATTGGAATGTTTGGAGGTGCGAATTAAGAATCTACATTCTCAACAAACCTCTGAGAAGGATCTTTGTACACTGAAGGCTAAACACCACTGGGATAAATTATTTATAAAGTTCCTTTCCAGTCCTAAAATACTAAGTTCAGTTCATCAACTGATGGTCTAGAGCAGTAATTTTTATGTGACAACAGCTTGGTAGTCGGTACATAAATTGCAGCCTTGATTAAGTTAATTAGGGTGTTTTGACGACAGGTAAACATGCCCATTACCATTAAAACCTTTTAAAAAAAATTCATCAGGATACTGATAGACATTTGCATAACAATGACAGTCTGGAAAATAAGGGAAGAGAACAGGAGAAACAAAACAAAAGAGAATGAGAGTAAATTCATTTATATAGTACACATTGGCCATGTTAGATGATCATAATAATTCCATAAAGTAGATGTTTTGTGCCCACTTAAAAGGTAAGGAATTTGAGGAACAAGGAATAAAATGGACCTGCTCATGACCACATAGTTGGAAAATGCACATGCGAGAGAATTCAACTTCTGGGACTTCAGAGACATTACCACTTCTGTTATACCGTGTCCACTCAAAAAGAATAGCCGTATCAGTGGAGCCACTTAGTGTAGAATTAAACAAAGGGTCAAAACCAAGATGCTTTTAGAGATTGAAAACATGCTCGACCCGCTATAAGTAGGTAATCCTTTGGTTAAAATTCAGTAAATATTTACAAGCAAAGAGAAGAAAATTAGTTAAAATAGACTGGCCAGTCACCTAATTAATTACTGATTTCTTTTTCTTTCTAGAGCTTTCTGATAGCAATCTTTCTATCTTTATCTGTGGTATAATGACATGGTTTCAACTGTGTAAATAAAACATAGTTTTCAGATGGCTTAATATAGGAAAATAAATTGCCTGCTTTCTGAGGCTATCTCCAATTTTATATTATTTATGGAGAACTTCGGTTTAGTATGAACATTATAAATCTTATTTACCTGTTTCCATGATAGTGGCCTAAATTGCAAGCCATAACTCCTGAACATTTTTAAAAGGTGTTAAATATGCTTAACCTTATATGTGAACCTGATTCTATGACTCAGGTCCTTTTCTCTCTAAAATAAGGATAACAGCTATGAAACTGGGCTGATATAATGAGTAGACAATCTAGAGCTATAGGTACAAACACACATGTGGAAACATCAGATAGATAAATAAAAAGACAGACAGACATATAAATAAAACAGAATGCTTGGTCAATAATAACACATTTAGAGTGATTAGGTTGTTTCCTTCTATCTCTTAAAACTTCATTTAATCATCCAATTTAAATGATTTGTTATATTCTGTAATTAATTAAAAGCAATTACATTGGCTTTGTAGTAGACATATGGTTGTAAATATAGACATTTGACACTATACCTCTAACCCTATAAAGCTGAATTTTAATGTACATTTTAAAGTCATATACAATAGCCTCCTTCCTTACTTCCCATTTAAAACAATTCACTAATAAAGATCACTATAATACACACATACACACACGTGCACACACACAACATGTGTGGCTTATGGCAATCTAAATCAGTATAACACAATTGGGGGTCAACTTAGCGAGACTTATCAAGAGCAATGAAAAAATGTTCAATCATTTGATCCCAGTAATCTCAATCATTGAGATCTATTCGAAAGAAGTCACTGAAGACGAGAAATACAACTTGCTAATAGATTCACTGTGTTAACATTCAGGAAAAAAATCCTAAAACTATAATAACAAGTATATATATGTGTACATATATATGTATACATGTATATATAAACAGAGGACTAATAGGTTGTCGTGAAAATAATAATAGTTACATTGAAATGTATGTACATATTAAACTTTAGTTTAACAAGGTAGAAAACACGGTTTTTTCTGTGTGCTCTAATGGCAGAGCGTAAGTATCACACACCTAAAAATTGAATGAGAACCGAAAAGAAACAGCTTACCACAAATGCTATCGCTTTCATCTAATCCATCTCCACAATCGTCCTCTCCATCACAAATCCAGTGTTTAGATATACATTTTTGGGCCGAACAGGCAAATTGGTTCCAAGAACAAGAAGAATCTAGAAAACAAACAAGAATGCTTGTTTTAGGTGCAGAAGAGAAAAAAAAATAAATCATTTAAGACCATCTTAGGAAAGATGGTGATGACAGTGAGAAAGTTCTTTTTCTTTGCTAAAACCCACCATCCCAAAATAAAACAAGCAAAATTCCTCTTTAAAATTTTATAAAATTTTGACAGCAGCTTGCCTGAGTTATCCAGGTGATAACAACATCATTCCTTCAACATAATCGCACAGTGTTTGACTCTGAACTAGTCACTAAGCTCTTCACTCTTCCTAAATATATTCCTTTGGCATTTGCTTGTCATTTTTTAAAAACATATGGTATACAGATATAAAATAAATATTCCACACATGAGGTAGTTATTTCTAATTTTTAACCTACTTTTGAATAAGTGAAAAAAAAATTATACCCTAGGCAAGGTCAAATATGTTGAACTCACCACCACATACATTTGATTTTAAAGATGAGGTGACTAAGGGGGTTTTAGGTTGACGACAAGCCACCAGTTTCGTACCTATACATACTTGACAGTTTGATGTTTTTGTTTCTCTCCCTTGGGAACACTTAACATTCAAATTCATTGGCAGGCTGGCTGGTATTTTGTTAGCAAATTATGCATTTATAATAATGCACTCCATTTATTTCCAAAGTTTGTGATAGTCCTCCCTTCTTAGCATGTTTATCATCAGCAAACAACCAAAAAATAAAATCTTAGTAATTACTGTGTTAAAAAAAAACTACTATAAAAATAAAAATTTGATTTTGATCTTATAAACTATTTAAAAACGCATCTTTATTTAAAATATTTACTGAGATGACATGTAAAAAGAGAAGCACTGAGAAAAAACTGAAGCCTGGAAAAAATAAAATTAAAGAAGATACAACCATAAAAATCAACACAAAATATTTGTTAAGTTCTCTGCTAATCTTGTTCAGAATCTGGCTCTAATGTAATGATATATAGCATTTTAATCAAACAAAATGCACCTTCATACTTCATGATGACATTTAGTTTTTGAGGAGTTTGACATTTCATAGACAATCCATTTTTAATCTTTTTTTTCTACTGTTGTCTATTCACCAGTGTATACTATTTATGTTAAATGATAATAGTGAATATATATATTTTTTGGCCTTGAAATCACAAAATCCATGTTTTATAAAATGAATTTTAAAAATGCTTTCTTACCTTGCCAAGTGAAATGAAATGTACACACATAAATTAGGAGGTGGGTGGTGATGGATGAAGAGTTTGAAGAAATGCAAATTTAAGTATATTATTTAAAGCTATACATGTAGTTAGTATGTATATTTCAGATAATAATACAACAGTCAGTAACAGGTAGGGAGAGTGTAAGGGGCTGTGTGAGCTAAATCCTTATTTTTCAGAGCAGAAAGTAAATATATTAGCATCTAAAGTTAATAAGTCAGGCAATGAAGGTATATTATTTAGATTGAAGGAAGTAACCACTAACAAAAACAGAGAAAAGGCTGTACAGGAGATTGCTATTCTCCATTACAACTTCTTCTGTTCTATTTTAATTTTTGCCATTCTATGTTATTTAATAGACATGAAAAATGATGTTAAAATCAATTAGCAATATTTCGTATAAAATCCCTAGGTGCGATAATATCAGCATATAAATAATAATACGGTTTATAAAAGTAAAGCCGGATATAATGTCTCACCACAGTGGAATTCATCAAGTCCATCCTCACAATCTTTCTGACCATCACATATCCAGGTATTCAGAATGCATCTTCCACTAGGACAACCAAAATAATTTTCCTCACATTTGTGTTTGTTTTGAACTGTGACAAAATATAGAATACAATGTCAAATAATTTAAATTAATCTTAGACTTCTGCAATATAGCTAAATAACAAAACAGTAATACTCCTAGAACTGGAAGAGATAATAACAAGAAAAGTTAAACACAAAAGAGTTGAGTTGTTCTTTACAGAATGTCCAGGACATGAAAATCAAGGAAAAACTAAAAACTAGCACAGACCAGAAGAGACCAGGGAGACATGATTACCAAATTCCAATCTAGGATTGGCTCCTGGATCAGAAAGATGGTACTAATAGAAAAACTATTTAAATCCAAATAATGTGGAGTTTAGTTAATAAAAATAAAATAAAACAACTGAGATGACTAATAAAATGAGTAAGCCTAAGGCCAAAGAGTCATTTCAGGTGAAAAATATTGTTAATTCCATACCCATAAAACTAAATGACACTATAAAATCACTAGTAGATCTCTGCTCAGAAAGGGTAAACTTGGTGTTCCACTTGGTGAGTACGTATGCTTTCACAAAATTTAGGTAGTTTCTATTTTAAGGAAGAAAAACAAGTTGCAATAGAATCTCTAAAATCACTATACATCTTACAAAAATATCATGAGAATAAAAAGTATCTGTATATAAAATTATTTTGCACTACATATTTTATAGATTGTAGAGAGTTATTATAACCTCCAAGAGTACATACAAAATACTAGATTTTTCTCTTTATTGGGTATCATTAGTCCCCTCACACATTTAGGTGTACATAGACTTAGGGTGACCGGCTCACAGTCAATCAGCAGGTAAATCTAAGAGTACACACGTCAATCACATTAGAGTGATGCATTATAACTATTTTAAGATAACACAAATCACCTCCATTGTATTTTTTAAATGCCAACTTTGTAGATATAATTACAGGTGAAAATTACTTTATGAGGGAATTCACCATTAACCCCAAAAGTCTTGATTGTGCTGTATGTCTTACTTTTTCTTAGGATATTGCCCAGACACAACCTAAGATATTTAGACTGAACTTTTACTGGCTTCCTGCCTGTCTGTCCACCTGTTTCATACGTCTACACGAATGCCCCTCTCCTTCTTCCCCAATGTAATCACAATTCTCTATTAATGTTGAAAGTTAACTTCAAAATAACTTATTAATCCTAGAAATACATAAATGACAGGAAAACTAAAAAGTATATTTATAAGTTTAATGAACATCTGTTTATGCCACGTGCAAAATAATTAAAAAATTAATTACAGCCTAAATGAGACGAAGAATTGTTGTAGAAAAAACACTGGAATAAGAATCTAAACACGCAGTTTTCATGAGTCTAAAACAATGTTTCTAAATTAGTTTAATGTTTTATATAATGAAGACTAAAGTTTAAAAAAAAAAGATGTGGAAGAGTTGCAGTGAGTCATAGCTAAGTGCCTCCAGAGACGTTTTCCAGTTCCTCCCAGGATACAACGAGACTTCTCACACCCAGAAGGAATATCAGAGTTTTACATGGTGATGAGCAGGAGAAAAAAAAAAAAAGAATCTGCTATTGCCCAATTAATTGATAAATTATGTACCATTAAGAATATCAATTCTTTATAGTAGATCCTCTGTGTATGTGTGTGGGGGGGGGTAAGTGTGTGGGTGTACACTGGTGGATGGAATACCCACAAATATGATTTATTAAAATATTTCAGAGAATTACTACAAGTCAACTAACCATGGAAAAAGTGAGTGTAGTAACAGGGTCAGGAGAGGGAAACAGCAGTTTAAGACACATGTAATAGTGTCTTACATAGCATATCGACTTCAAGCTATAGCAATTTAACAGCTTTCTTTCTGGTATTATTATATATTTTTAAGCTTGTTTCCTCAAATAGTTAAAAGAAACAGGGTCATGACCTTCTCATGGAAGACATTCTCCTGAGAAAGAAGATGACACTTTTCAGTGCTTGTGTAGAAAAGATGGCTAATAGTCAGATACAAATATGCCAGTCTGACCAGGATCCAGTAATTGTTACTGCCCACACTACTGTGCCAAAGGATTGTGCAAACTGCATCAAACAGCCTGACTTATGACAATACAAGCCGCATAACATAAATAAAGCCAGTGGTAAGAAACAGTCTCCCTGCCTTCAGTCTATGGGTAGTTTTCTCTCAGTGTGCACTAATTCTGTAAAAACTTCATAGATCACACATGTTAAGACTTAATCACCAACTTTAAAAGGATGAACGATGAACTGAACATGAAAAAGGAAACTGATCCAAATGCAGAACAGATTTCTCAAGTATCATTTTGTAACTCAGTACAAAATATCAAGTGACATGTTTAGAACAGGATGATTGTTTTTTAATTTAGTCTACAATATTTACGTTTTAATTTTAGTCACTGAGTATCAGGAATAAATAAAAATTAATAAGTTAGTAAGTTTATTCTATAAAACCAGCCCTGAAGTCTTCCAGGCAAAGATCATTTTTCTTTTTAGCATTACCTGGGCATTTTAATTCATCTGAATAGTCTCCACAGTCGTTAGATCCATCACATATCCAGGTTGGCAGAACACACAGTGAGGTAGAGTTACATCTTATGAACCCTGTGGTTTTCACTCCAAGTTTATAGAAATATGTACAGTCTGTATTATCTATAAGGAGGTAAACAGAAAAATGAAAAACCACCTCATCTGCAAAGATTATGAGCCTTCTATGTAGGTCATAGAAACAAGAAAAGTTAACCTCATTTGAAGAAGTAAATATGCAATTATCCTACACACCAGGGGTTAATTACATGTCAGCTCTGGACAAGGTTCAGTGAAGAGTTGGACACTGTTCAATGTGATGCCAAAGGTGCACAGGCGTGAACAAACAAAAGGTAATGGAATATCTTACTGCAGTTCTTTTCATCTGAAGCATCCGCACAGTCTATGTTCTGGTTGCATCGTGCTGATCTTGGAATGCACGTCCCATCTGCACAGCGGAACTCAACGGCGGCACAGGTTGAAACTAGACAAACAGGTAAATAAATAAATGGACAGATGAGACAGAAAATGACTTCCTACTTTACCATTTTGAGTACTTTAATTCTTATAATTTTGTTTGGTTTTGTTTTATTAACTCAGGGAAGTCAAACTTGACCTGTGGCCTTCACCCTCAAGCTTGGGTTAGATGCTTCATACATCTCCCTCTGTCACATGGTTCTTTCCTATGTTGTGGTACTTATAATTCTGCATTGCAATTGCCTTTTTATGTATCTCCCGCCCCCATTAAATTGTAAGCTCCAGAAAGCAAGGATGTGCTTTGTTTTTCATAATACCAGTCCAGCACTAAGCTACCAAAGAAAAAAATTAAATTTTGCTGAAAATTCTCTTTCCTTCCAGCTTCAAACATACAAAGTTATGATGCTAAGCAAGTGCCTGTGTACAGAGAAATCCCAATTTGTTTGCTAAGAAGGGGTGGAACATTCCCCGCTATGATAAAAAGAGACAGACAGACAGAAAGACAGTGACAGAGACTGAAAGGGAGAAACCACTGGAAGCACTTGCCTTATTACTCTAAGAGGGAATAACAGTTCAGCATTGCTAGAAAATCATCATGCTATGTTACCCTCCTTTACATGGCCATACCACTAACATTTGGCATAGGAAATATGGATGCCTCCTGCCAAGAAACCTGTAAATGTCATATGACTTGTCTCTGTTGTTGGAAAGTATGGCTTTCCAATTCCCTGCTATGCTTAGATGAAAATCAGTTTCAATATGTGACTGTCATTATATATACTTTGTAAAAAATAGCCTATTCTTAATCATATATTCCTTTTTACTTTGCTTACACATTCATTACCATATAATGGTTTCCAGCAATATGTTGTGAACAGGTGCATGGCATGCTTTGTGTGTTTGATTAACTTAGGTGAGATTTTTATTCCAAATTCAAATTTCCACAGGTTGATTATGTTAATGTACAACCTGAAGGGCTTTTTGATTATGCCACTTTTACTAGTGTTGATATTTCAAAGAGCCTATTTAATTATAAATATAAATTATATCAATTGTAAATGGTTAAAATGCTATCTTTATGCAAATTTTACTCAAGGGTGTGTATGTCATTTGTATTTCATAATGCACTGCTTTTATTATATTTAATTGTATCTTGCAATTGTATCCTTCTTTGTGTTTAAATGATGATTAGAATAAATGTTTTATTTACAATTTGCAATTATAATTGCTTCCCTGTTTCCGTCATTAAAAATAACATCTTATCATGTGAAACAGATAATGCTATTATGAGTAGAAACAAATACACTGTTTCAAACAGGAAAAAAACAGACATTTTTCTTTTATGTCTAAAAAGGTAAAGTTTCTTCCATAGTCCTTTCTATTACATTTCACATTCAGTATTTTTCAATGGAAACAATAAATGGAACATGTAACATAGAAAATAACCATGAGCAGCATATACATTTTGTTTCTGACCCTGCTGTCCATCAGGAGTCTCCTGTTAAGAGGTTGTGTTCCAAAAGGCTCCTTACAATCCCTTTATTTAGAAGACAAAATTCATTTCTCTGTGAAAGAATATTCTAGATAGTGGTAATATTCCTGAAGTAGTCTATTAAGATTTATCTCATAATGCACTTGAAGTTTCATCTAATACTTGCACTTAGAGTTTAGGATGCCAGAAAGATCCCAATGGAACAATCCCAACCCATCCCACCATCTCCACCTCCCTCCAACTTCCACGGAGAATCTTCTGTGTATGTGGCAGGGAGTCCATTTGAGTAGGTACTGGTGGCAGACAGAGTGAAGAGGTAAATTATGACATGGAGATGGCATCTTAAGAGGACTGGAGATTGAGGGATTTGACAGTAATGGAGTTTCAAATACAGTATTGGAGGCTCTCAGGTGGAAGTAAGAGTAAAGCATGGCTTATGAGAAGAGTGGAAATGTGGAACTGGTAGAACACAGTCTTGGATGGAATTCTAGGAAGAGGAAAAAAAGAAAAAAGAAAGAAAGGAACTCTAAATGAAAGGAAACTAACTTTTAAGTTGAGAAGAGTGGTTAGAAAATAGTATTTAAGAGAAAGGCATGGGGGGAAAATGAAGGAGAGGGTCAGGAGAACTAGTGAGAGGGTGAAATATTTTTTCTCCCATTTCTTTCTCTCATCTTTCCAATCAAAAAGAGAGCTAGTCAATTTTGGTGAGGAGGGCAGGACAGCCTGTCAAAGTGTGTGAGCTGTGCAAACGGGAATTAATCTTATCTCCACAGATTCTATGACTTGAGAAAGAGTTTGAGAACCACCAGAGGGTTAAGTAGGGTGAAAAGTGACCATGAAACTGGACATATTATGTGGCTACACAATTTAGCAAACAACAGGAGCAAGGTGGTTGTGGGGATTAACATCTCCAGCATTTGCCGACAAGGAAGGAGAGTCCTGGGATGGGAGAAATCCCTGGGGATACAGAGAACGTCACTTAATATGTATAAGCAAACGCTGCTTCTGCCAGAACCTCTTCCTCTCCTGTTCCCTCAACTATATTCCTTTCTCATGTTGTTTTGGTCAATCAAGTATTAACATTTCTTTCACCCTCAGGGTGATTCTTGAGGGAGAAAGATGACAGTATCTCTAATTTGTCAAGTTAATATGAAAGCTTTCTGACAATTTTTCTTCAGGCTAAAAGTCCTGAAAAAAGGAGAAGAGAAAATAATGTAGTCCAAATAAAGGCAAACCAAGAGAAAAATACTAGACTTTTCCCTTCAGATAGTCCGAAAGAAAAAGTCTACAAAAAGTGAGTGCAAATGTATGCCAGCCACACTGGGAATAGCAATGAGACACAAAGGAAGATCTGACAGGGTTGTGGATCACAAGTAGTAGAAAGAGGGAAAGTAAAACCGTTCTTTCCTTCATATACTTTAACTGTCCTATTTCATCTGCTTCTGCTTCTCTATGTCAGTTAAAATATTTAATGAGATAGGAAACATCTAAAATCGATTAGTCTTTCTGTAGTTCTTACGAAGTTTCTTATAAATAACCTAAGTCAGTGTGTTCTTTTCCAATTCCCCTACCCAGCCTGTAGCAAAGGGAAGCTGACAAGGAAAAACTATATTAAATTTGCTGTCATATCTCTTCTGTTTACCTTCAAACCACATCTTTTATTTAATTTACTGCTTAGGCTCTAGGGTATGCAAACCCAGAAGGAATGATGATTTCCTGCCCAGGCAAGCTTTTTTTTTTTTTTTTTTTTTTTGCCTTTAGCTTGTTGTTTGTCGAATCTTCAAAGTTTTGCTATGAATCTGGGAAAAAAAACCAACACCAGTTTCCTCTCCTTTAGGTCACCTCAAAAGTACTTAGCTCTCCAGTCCACCTGAAGGCATTCAGGTGGCCCAAGGGTGTTCATGTACTTCTCAAAGGGAGTATATTTATCTCAACAGGGAGAAAAGGAAGAGGATCACGCACTCCCCACAAATCTCTTCACTCAAACTCTGACACAACCAGAAGAGAAATACAGAATGACAAACTTTCTGAACATCTCCTCAGATCCCCAGCAGACAGCTTGATGTCTGAAGCTCTCAGTCGTGAAAGGGATAGCTACAAAGGGGTAGTGGTGAAAGATTAATGAGGATTTGGGGGTTTGCTTTGCTTCCAAAGGAGAAGAAACCAAAAATACCTCCTTCAAATATGCATTTCCACTCTGTAAATACATTCACCGCCTTGTGGAATGGAAACATAGTAATGTTAACTACTGTTAACGTCTAACTTAAACAAACAAAAGTGTAACAGTATTTCAAATAATTTACAGACGCTGCCGTTGTACTCTCCATAGTCTATCAAAATCTCTGTATTTACTGACATTTTTTATTGTAGTGATTTAAATTTTGTTGTATTTTACTTTATTTACACTAAAAAATAGTATGTGGTTTTTGTATGTTTATTTATTTATTTATTTATTTATTTATTTATTTATTTATTTATTTATTTATTTATTTATTTATTTAACGTGTGTGTGTGTGTGCATGCGCGCGCGCGTGTGCGCACGTGTGTGTATAACGAAGCGCTGCATCCCCACGTTGCACTGACGAAAGCAACAGAGAAGCAATGACTAGGAGACAAGGCTTGGAGAAAGAACTCTTTTTGCACTCTTTCTGAGCCCCTACATGTTCCTTGTCTTTCATTTATCTTTTAGGTGCTGTAAGCGTCCATGGGTTTGATGGATACACGTCTGAATGAATGCTTTATAAGAACCTGGCTTATGGAAAAAGGACCCAGGTAAGTCTTTACCCTATGGCATGAAAGGTGCCCTAGAAGGATACCATGTGAACAAATATAATATGAGAGAGAAATCAAATCTAAAAGATGCAACTATAATAAGTAATCTTCCACCGAAAAAGCTACACATTTGTTTATCCTAAAGGAGCTAGTCCACTTATATAAATTTTTAAATACACAATATAATTTATGCTGAGTTTCCATGAGCATTTGTAGTTTCAAATGTCCTACATTATACAGGAAGAACTTCAAGGCACAAGGTTTTGTTGTCATTGTTTCTTTAGATATCCAATTGTCATAATTTTTACACTATTATTGTCACAAAAGTATGGACAAAAACTTGATTCTCAAATGCAGTAGTTCTGATCCCAAGTATATGGTTGAGATGTTTATAACACAGAAATCAAGGGTTTAGATTTGAAAAGGGGAAATAACATTTTGAGTTATTCTTACTGTTTTTTAGTAGCTGATACTGATATCATTAGGCAGAAAAAACCTGTATTTCTATATTTCTGGAAGACTTACTGCTTCACTCAGCCACATAAGAATTTAATAAACACCTACCATGTACTAGGTACTATATTTCATAAACCCAAACACACTAATTTATTTCCTCCTTTTCAAAGAAAAATTATTTTCTAAGAAAACCCACAGTAACTTACTAATTTGCCATGGTTCCTTTTATGAATTTTGTTTCAAAATCTACTTTCTGTATTTATTATACAGTTCCTTCACATTCCACCTTGATATTTTACTTTTATCCTGGCTTAATGTCTCCAATATATTCTCCTTTCCTGCTTGCAAATAACTGATAGAGCACACCCATTTTTTGGTCTCCTTCCAGCTTCCTGGATGCTTATCCATTTCCCTCCACTTACTCCCAGTTTCTTACTACATTTTTATCATTTCTAATCTTTTATAGATAATATGAAATAATAGTTGAATAATTTGCACATGTACTTGGCTCTTCCTAAACTGCAGTGTCAACTTTAGATGGTGAGCTATTCAAGTGTTTGGCCAAGGTCAAAGAGTCTAAGACGACAGAGTAACTTAATCCTATTCCAGCTGCAGAATAATTCCTACACATTCTGCCCTCTTCCTCACCTTTTTTAGCCTTCTCGTTACAGCCGTACTTCACACATACTTCCTTTACCGTTATTTAAAAAAATAATCTGCATTAACTGTGTTTACTCTTCACCATTCATATTCTGTTTTCATCTAATGTGATCTGACTTTTCCTTTCCATTCCACTGAACCGACTCTCTTGAAGGTAACCAAGAGATTATCTTCTGTTTGCCAATCACAATGGACACTCCAGTCTATGCCTGCCCTCCCGCCTTCTCTGTAACACTTTACAATGCTAACTTATCTTTTCTTGAAAAATAATTTATTATGAAGATCTTTTTATTAATCCCATGGTCTAATTTTCCTTTTATATTCACGTCTTTATTTTTTAATTACATGTCATTCTGATGCATTCCCCTAAAATGGCTACTACTCTGTCCATCCTTTGAGCTTTGTCTTATGAAGAAGTCCAAAACCAGTTCTTCTGGTCTAAATCTACTGCCTGAGCTCCAGATCTATATTTGTCTATATATCTTTCCAACAGTTCCCTCTGAAGGTCTACAGGTGCTCCAACCTCAGAATGTGGACTATTCTCATTATCTTATCCCCATCTCACATGAACAAAAGGCACACAAAAATAAATTTAAAAATTAATGAAAACTAATAATATTTTAGGGGGGAGGGTATAGCTCAAATGGTAGAGTGCATACTTAGCATGCACACGGTCCTGGGTTCAATCCCCAGTATCTCCATTTGAAAAATCAAATAAATAAATAAATACACTTAATTACCTTCCCCCTGCAACAATTTAAAAAAAAATTAATGAAAACAAATAATATTTTAAAAGCAGGAAAACACACACACACATCTCTATTCCCATGCTTCCTCTGTGTTTATTACCCAGAAGACCTGCTATGCTACCTTTTAAAATGCTGCGGTATCTGTCCCTCTTCTCTTTATTCTTAGCTTTAGCTGCTGTAATAGTCTCCTGTTTTGTCCTTCTGATCTAAGTATTACAGTTTTCATTCTAAAAATCATGGTTTTTTTTTCACTTTCTGGTGACTATAAGATAAAATTCATGCTCCTTAACATGGCAGCAAAAAAACCCCTTCATGTCCTAGTTCCTTCCTCTAACCTGCCTCATTTCTTTTCACCACTTCCAGTATGTAATCTGGCTCCAACCATCACAAATTACTTGCAGTTTTCAATTTTTGGTCCTTCTACTTGGAATTCTCTTCTGTTTTGATCATTTCACCTTATTCATACTTTAAGACCTAGCTTAAATTGAATCCAGTCCACGAAACTTTTCAGGATACTTCTAAGCCGAAAAAAAAAAAAAAAGCTCTTAATAGTGCAATTGTAGTACCTTATATCCATCACCATCTGTTTAAATGACTGTCTTTCACTTAGAATTTAAACTCCCTGAGGGCAAGCACATGACAGAAATCTTATGTCTTTGTCTTTAATGAATTTTACTCAGTAAGGTGTGTTCAATGCATGGAAAGATTTTTAAATGGAAATTGGTTTGGAAAGATCTTTTGGGTCCAGATTTTAGGAGCCTTAAATATTAGACTAAAAACTTACCA
This sequence comes from Camelus dromedarius, assembly GCF_036321535.1. Lineage (NCBI taxonomy): Eukaryota > Metazoa > Chordata > Mammalia > Artiodactyla > Camelidae > Camelus > Camelus dromedarius. Next base: position 22,181,585 of record NC_087439.1, read on the forward strand.
CTTATTCTGCAAACCTCAGGTCTCCATTAGTGATTTTTTATCAGGGAAGTGTTTTTAAAAAGTAAATGCTTACATGGCATTTACTAATATTGACATACTTATTTAACTCTTGCCTCTTTTCTTATAGTTTAAGAAACTGAGGCGCAGAACATTAAGTACCTTATCCAAAGTCACACAGTTAGTACTGGGGCTGGCGTTCTATCTCAGGTAGTCTGGTGCTGAGCTGACCCAGTAGTCGCTGTGGTAAAATGTTACAGAGTGTTAGCATGACTGAAAATTCAGGTTTATTGGAAAGAGTAGAAACAGGGAGACCAATTAAAGGGCTACTCTTAATTCAGGCTCAAAGTAGATTGAAAGGGAGTATATTTCAAAGAATTGGAAGATTTGTTGATGATTGAACACGTGGGTGATAAAACACGATGGAAGGAGGAATTAAGGACAGTACTAAGGTTTCCTGTCTAATAAGTAGGAAAATGAGGAGATCATATGTAGGAGAGAGAATTACAGAATGAAGGGGAACATTTTGGAACAGTAAAATTCAATATGACACATTCTACTAGAAATGCCCCATAAACAGGGAGGTTGAACTGAACAGGTAAGAAATGACGTGAATTTTAAAGTGAGCAAAGAAATAGAAACCAGAAATAGAGAATACACTTATAATTTTCATTTGACTCTAGTAACCGTCCTCCAACAGTATTTACCAAAGCATGGTCCACAGATGTTAGTAGGTGTTGTGTATCAAAAGGGTGAAACCCTAGTGCTCTCAGGAACACACTTTGGGACCATTTGGGAAACAGCATAATTCTATCCCTTGGCTGACACAACACGTGTTTACCTTTGCAGTCTAATTCATCAGAGCTGTCTCCGCAGTCGTTCTCACCATCACATAACTTGCCGTGAGGAACACAGCGACGGTTGTAGCAGGGCTTGAAACCTCTTCGACAGCTTCTATTTTCTTACATAGAAAAGTGAAAACACCTACTTGGAGGTCTTATAGAAATATTTTTACAAAAAGAAGATGACAGATGAGATCTCATTCGCAATAACTGGATTGTGGATCTACAGAACAAGTGCTGTGTGGCCAAAGCTCTGGATTAGAACATCTATGTGTTGTCAAGTAGCTCATTCAGTAAAAAGCCTTTTTGACTGCTTTAATTTCAGTGATTCATACTTGGAGATCTCGTCAAATTACACCCACATTATTGTTTTTGGCATTTCGGCAGGGCAGCACAGAAATAAACATGTATCACATATTTAATTCTGAAGAAATGAATCTCCACCTCAAAAGTAGTAAAGACTCCTCAACCTCGATTTCCCATCTCCTCTGCATCCTACAAGGATTTTATAACAAGAAAAAAAAGTGTCAAAACATGTATTCCTGGATCAATGAATCCAAGAGTCACCTATTTATCTGTAAATTTCTCTTTAAAATTATCTAAAAATGTCTACCATAGTTTTCTAAGCAGAAGAACAATTATCTTCTGAATTCTACTTTCCCTAATGAGAGTCTCCTGACATTTCCTGATTTGGGGCAGAAGGTACCACTCACAATAATAATAGCTGTCATTTACTGAAATCCAATTTTGTGCCAGGCTCTACATTGAGCATTGTAATAAACACACACTTGTTTACTTAACGCTCTCAACCACCACTCCAGCTAGGTTTGTTTTGTAGTGAGAAACTAAAATATAGACAAGTAAGTACCCTTGCTCACACTAGTCACATAGTAGTAGCTTTGGGAATAAAAGTTTAAAACCTGGAATCTATACCTGAGATTGTCAAACTACAGCCCACAGGCCAAATGCAGCCTATGAGGCTGTTTTTATATGGCTCTGGAACTAAGAATGATTTTTATATTTTTAAAAGATTGTAAAAAAAAAAAGAGAGGATATGTGATAGCACATATGGTCCACAAAACCTAAAATACTAGCTGATCCTTTATAGAAAAAGTTTGTGAACCCCTTTTCACACGCATATTATCGGTCTTCTAAGAAGATACAAGTAATATAAAATATATTCTCAAGCCAATTCATAATAATGTGAATTTGTAAGCTGACTATCATCACATTTTGTATGCTTTAATATTTTTATAGTGTACAGGATATAGTCATTCATTCAAGCAAATATGTCATTTGGGGTAAATTTCCTAAGATTTTAGTTACGTATCAATTATGGACACATCACATTTGACTTATCACTTTAACTGAGGTCATGTTACCCTGCAATGCGAGTGAGAGAAATGCCTGTGAATTTCTCAAACTTCATCTTCTTCTTGTTTTAACTTTTCTTTGATTATTTAGGTATAATTATTACCCAGATAATAAAACAAAGGAGAAAAAGAGAAATCAAATACAGTCATTTCAAACACAGATCCCTAAAGTTTGCAGAGCATATAATCCCAGTACTATTACATTACAGCACAAAAATAAACCAGACCAATTTAGAAATCATCTGAATCAACTCTACAATAACTATTAATGATTGCACAGACAAAAAATTCCAGAAAAAATGCTGCAACAAAAGCAAGTATCAGTTGCTTTCTAGGAACCAAAAGCCAATCTCTACTCCCAAGGGAGCGGGGAAAGTTAGCTACCACTGGTGTCACCTACAGAGGCACAGCTGGTGGCATTCCATACTTGACGAGGACAATGGCTAAAGCAATCAGACTTTATACCTAAGGACGCTAGACCTGGGGCAGTCCTAGCAGCAAAAAATAGAGTGAGTAAGACTTTGATATCAACACAACAATATGTTACTGACTGATGGTGAAACTTTGCTGCAAAGTAAACTTGCAATATCTACCAATAACTAATATTTCTGACTTGCATTTTGGGGAATATAAGCCTAAAACCTATTGTTCATGACGAATAACTAGACAGCTCAAAAGAAAGGCTCCTGCTACATTTAACTTGTACTTCATGGATGGAAAACCATGAGGAAATTCTTCAATGAATATTATGTGTATTGGATAGGAAATGTGGTGCCCCATTTGAACAAGGCAAAACTGAATCAATTGCCTTAGATCTACACGTTAATAAGAGGCATTAAGGAAATCACACATATAAACCAAGTGGAGACAATCACACCAAAAACTACAAAAAGAACTACAAACTTCTCTCTGGAGTGAACAAATCACATATAGGACACTTACCACAGTAGAGCAGTTTTTCATCTGATTTATCCTTACAATGAGGAATGCCATCACAAGTGAGTTGATAGTCAATACACTCTCCATTTCCACACTCAAACTCTGAATAAATGTTGCAGGAGGAATTTTTAGCTAAAAGGAAAAAAAGTCAATGTTTTATGCAATAACAAATATTTTTGATGCCATAAAAATTATTTCCCTTAATCTTAATTATAAAAATAAGCTAAAATTACTCTAACTATAAAACTAATAACGGGCAATGGTTTATGGCATTTCTTTATAAAAATAAAAGGGGAAATGTTGTTGCTGTTTTTACTCTCCTTTTGTAAATTTTTGGGGAGTTGCCTGACTTCATTTTTCTTTTATGCCTGCTTGTATATTTTGCTAATTATTTGGTGACTGCACATGTGCGGAGAGAAGGAGGGGCTTAAATTTGAGTGACTATGTGTCCTGCTTAGCTGTCTATCTTACAAATAAATTTTTAAAAAGAGCCAGTTAAATAAGCCCTGTACATACTGGTACATACTGAGAGTCTTTTTGTGTTTTCTTATTGAAATCTCTTATACATTCTTCATTATATTGAAATTTTCTAGTTTGTAAAGTTCTCATTTTTGAATACTCAACTTGACTCATCTTACTTAAATCCTACATCCAACTAGTCTTCCTCCCTAACTACCTGCAGAAAAAATCACTATAGCAGCTTCTATCATTCAGAAATGCTGGAATTAATAACATTATTCTCATCAGCCTCTTGCTCTACCCATGGGGAGAACCAGGGAACAGACCCTCTCCTCCTGCCATGCGTGGCCAGCACCTACTCCCTGAAAAGCATAGGAATCTGTAGGATGAGCTGGTGGAGGACAATGATAAACTGGAAAGCATATACATCAGATACTTCTGGGCTCCAAGTGACCACTGCCGCACGGTCCCACTGCTAAATCTCCAGATTTTCATAAGACATTAAAATCCTGAGTATTTATGTGGTTTGCCCAATTTGTGAGAACAGGCCCACAGTCACCAAGTACAAAAAAGCTTTTCTACAGCTAGGTTTCATCCTTGGAATGTGGGGATGTGACCCCTGTTTTAGAAAGATCTGTCTTGAAGAAAACAGACTTATTTTTATTCTTAAATAATAGATTTATTAGAAAACATTTGGAATGCAATGTTTTGGTTGTATTATGTGCTGTTTGCTTGCTTGTACTCACTCCATTGCTTGTTGAATAATTTTACAGTGAAATTCAGTCGTATTAATTATGTTGGAGTAATTAGAATTTATTTATCCCTACTAATGTAGAAAACATAGCTTAATTTTATAATTTACTGTAATTTTTTAAAGATTTATTTCAGGAATATTCAATTAAACAGCCACTAATACTATTTGAAATTTCCAATGTTTTATTTATTTATTATTTTTAGAGTTTAACTCATTTTAATAGAATATCTATCTATCTATCTACATCTATGACTTCTAATTGAACTCTTTCAATGACAGCAACCCTCTCCAAAGATAATTTTATTTTTCTTGGTGCAGTCGAAACTTCAACGGCCAGTCACTAAGGTAGAATGCCATTTTAGATAAAGTAAAAAAGAATTAAGAATCCAAAAACACCATTAACTTTAACGAAACGTGTGTTAAGGAGAGTGCTGACTTTGCTGCACACAATCACCTTGGACCACGAACTGAACGAAACTCATCCACTTACTGAGAGTCTATTAGCATTCTCAACTTATTTTGTCTATTTTAAACACATCCTGTTTAACTTCTCATTTCCAATGAAAACTAATTGTTATGATGGAAAATGCCATATTTTGCTTTGTAATCATTGTGCTTTGAGGGTAAAAAACAAAAATTATTCATGATAGCTATGGTTTATTATGCAAAAACAAAATCATATGAGGACAATTCTTGCTTAGGTATGTTGATTTGATGAAACGGTACTGAGTATTTTCTGCTTCTTTCTAGAAACAAAAATGTAGTTCAGCTGTCCTCTATTTTCTTTACAAGGTAATTGTTTTATCTAATTATATTTGCTATTCTTATTTCTGTTATGGGTGTTAATAAGGTTAGCAATGTTGTGCCAAATGGAATTATCTAATCTTTTTGTCAAGAGTTATAAGAACAAATGGTTTCCCCCCCCTTGCCCTCTGGTCGGTGTTAGTAAATGACCTTTTACCCCTGTAATGCTGCCATTAACATTCCAAAACTGCTCTGAGTGAACTAATTCAGATGTAGACACAGACTTGCCAGAAACATCCTCATTTCCCAAAGATGGATTTGACAAGAAGAAGCCAGGAGTTACTTTTCAATCTCTCTGCTGGACCACAGGATTTCAATATGAATCCACAAGATACAAAATGCTTCTATAAAGATCTGTCACTTCTGAGGAATCCAATACCTCTCTAGAGCTCCATGTGAATACAACTGTGCTTGTTTAAAACAATAGTTTTCTATCTGATTCATTCCCTCTCACCAATAGAGAGAAGCAGGTGCCTTAGTAGGGACAGATGTATCTAATCTATTTTGCAGCAAGGACCGGCATCCACTGTATACCAACAAGCCTTGCTGTTTTGACTAAAGGCATTGGTTTACTGCCGGCCTGTAGCGACCTGAGAAAGAAACATGAGTGATTCTAACGCATGGCTAACACTGCAGGCTTACAGATGGCATCAGATCCAGACCATTACAGCTGAAACCACAAAGGCAAACTGAAAGAGTTTAAGCAATTGCCTGTGCAATTCAGGGAAGTGTTAGGTGATCAAGAAAAATGGGAATTTGTGGCCCGAATTATTGAAATTGGCTATCTTCATTTAAAGTTCACTAACCATCATTCCCTTGTTTGCTTTGGCACATTCTTAAATAAGTCTTTTACTTCTTCAGCTAAGGGATGCCCTTTTGGGTCGTGGTATCAATTTGCAAAGTGAGAAAACATGTATAAGTTCTTGCAATTGGAACAGTAGTTTTCAAGATAAAGAAAATGATGTCAAAGTGCTTGTATTAAAACAAAGAACAAGCAAAAGACAAGATCTTCCTGGTAGATAACGACCAAAAGAAGACTAAAAACAAAGATGAAAAATACGTATAGCTTATGATACTTATTTTTATGATATAGACATACCCAGCTCTACTGGTTTTCTAAGATGAAAGATACAAGATGAGGATACAGATGAGGAGAAAAAAAATGTCAAAAATTGACAGATCCTAAGAGTGAGTTCATCAGTTTCCAAGAAAGATGCTTCTCTCTCGTCTTTCTTACTCACAAATAGTCTTAATGTTAAAGAGAAATTAACCCTTTTGTGTTGCTGGCTAATTTTTCATGCCAATATTGGAACACTTGAACCTGTATTTATAGTGGAGACGGTGTTAGAAACTTAGCTGTTAATAAGAGTATACTGTAATGGTACTAATTAAAGATTGTAATACCTTCGGGAGGTATAAACACCATGCAAGGCTGCAATGTTACATTCTTAATTAACAGCTTGGAAATGATTACAAATACGCCGCACGAGCCATTCTTGCTCATTTACATACTGTGACGGACTGTGAGTGGGTTTCCTACCGAGCTACTGAGCTACTGCCTGGTTTATTTCAGTTTCAGTTAATTCTGCTATTGACTGAGTTCTCAAAGTCATGACTGCAGGTTTCCAGGTGACCACCGTGCAGCAGGTGTTTGTCTAGTGATTCCAACACCTTCGCGTCCACAGTCAAGGGAACACAACATTTGTCACTCTGGTTATCATTCCCTATCACATGGTGCTATGAGCAGAGTGGTAAACTGAGTTCTTTTTAGAAAAGAAAGATAAGCCAACTGGGCTTCTAACAGTGGAGGAGAGCACAAGTTCATAAATACACTAAAACAATTTCAGTGTCCACATGGGCCATTCTGAGCAGTTATGTCTTATCACATTTCGATTCTTTTTACTTACTCACACATCTGTTGTCATCTAGCAGTATTCGATCTCCCCTGCAGGAACAATTTACTCTTCCATTAGGAGTTAAAAGGCATAGGTCATGGCAACCTCCATTCAATAATGCACATGGAGAAAGTTCACCTGTGATGAAGAGGGTTTATTGGTAACAATTCTTATTGAGTTTCTATTTGATGCTGGACATAGATTAACAGTAAACTGCTAGACAGCCTCAGTGTCTCAAAGATAGCTCATGAACAAGGAAGATTCAGGACTTATGAACACCCAAACATTCTGAAAGATAAGAACATTTTATAAATATGTGACAAATCTCTACATTTTCTAACACACTTGTCAAGGATGCCATGGCATTCAATGAACTAGTACCTCTAGAAATCATACTCATATTGGAAACTGCAAGTTTGTATATATTCCAGTGATTAATTTTAAGGTAGATGCAAGGCTTGTTTATCAACAAATTATTTTCTTGGAAACAACTTGATTTAAATGTTCAACAATATGAGGAGTGAGCAAGTGTGAAATAGTATTCCAGAATCAAACATTTAAAAATGAATTGTTCCTCTGGTGATACATTAAGAACTGCAAAAGTTTCCACAAACCTTTTAGATAATTTCAATATATTGGATAGTCAAAGCCTGAACACTCATCTCAGGAACAGTAAGAAAACACAATCCAACAAAGTATAACTAGAAAACATGGATACATTTTTGAGAGATTATATAATTAAGGGAAAAAAATTGCTTTCTCTTGTAACTTACAGCTATTTGTGTCATTGGCAACAGCTATGATTCCCATTGGCTGATGTGGAATATCAGAACGAAGAATTTTTGTATCTCCTCCTGTGTACTTGTTGGAACGCAGGATAGCTCTTCTTCCCCAGTCAGACCAGAAGATATAATTGTCATAAACAGCCAGACTGAGGAAAGTCCCTGGCCCAGACTTGACAATCACCTGGAAACAAGTAAAATATCATATTTTTTAAGACAAAAGTATCCACATCAATTTTTGCTTTAAAAAAGGGGGAATTAAGATTAGCTTAATCAATTGAAATTCTCAAATAAAAATATATTTCACTAAATGTATTCCCATAACATACTTTATGGCTTATTTTAAATTTCTTAATCATTCTTTGCTTTTGTAATGTGTTTACTTAATATTCTGAAGTATATTTCTATTTAATAATCATTCAGTTTCTATAAACAACTGTATATTTTTAGTATTATAAACCAAAATCAAGACAAAAATACGAGATTAACTATTATTACTAAAATTTGTTTATGTTTATTAAAAAATCATTATAGTCAACACTCATTAAGCTCTCAGAACTATATACAGAATACAAAGAACAATTTGATCCAGGTTATTCCTTTAGGAAATTTACAGCATGAATGATTTAACCAGCTATAGATGTATTGGCAATAAAAGTTTAAAAGCAAAGACCAAAAACTTTCACTCAGACCAAGATGAAGTAAAAGAGACTAGAATTTCCTTCCCAATAAAACACTAAAACTGAACAAAATACATAAAACGAGGCTTTTTACCACACTGAATACCAGGTAAGGAAGCACAGTGATTCCTAAGTAATAGGAAATAATCTGAGTGAGTCCCAAAACCTCCACAGTTTACAGCCTAAGAGATATTCCAGGAGGAACCAAGCAGAGCCCAGGGAACTCTCTGAGTGGGTAGAGCTGAGAGTTACTACGGGGGTGGAGTGGACAATGTGGTTAGATCTCACGAGGAGAAGAGAATGTAACAGAGAAAGAACTCTGGATATCTGAACAGGGATTCCCTGGAATATTAACCCGAATACCAAGCACATGTGCATACACGTGAGACAGCTACTCCAAGCTGGTGAAAGAGCCTTGCAAAAGGATTAGGGTGAAGAGTTCCCAAAATTCACACAGGTCCAAGAATGACACTTGTTAATGCCAACAAGACTCAAAACTTCCTAATTCACGGGACTCTGAATAAAGTACTTGGAAGTGTCTTTCCTTGGCAGTGGGGAATAATCAGCCTAACTCTGTGCTATCCAGTCTATCAAACCTTAAGAGCAAGTCCTGAAAGAATCAAACTATTTCCTAGTAGCTTAACTGTTTTCCGAATAAAGCTCAGGAATTTTAATGATAATATGAAAAATTCTACCAGTAAGCTACTATGGAAAAAAAGATAAAAAAGAAGGAAAGTCTCAATTCAATGACCTCAGCTTCCACCTTAGGAAAGTAGAAGAGAAGTTAAGTTAAATCCAAAATAGAGAAAGGAAAACAAAATAAAAATTGGAAGAGAAATCAAGGAAATACAAGATAGGGAAATATCAGAGGAAAATCAATAAAAAATGATTCTTTGAAATCAATAAAATAGATAACACATAATGATGAAGTGGGATTTGCCCCAGGAATACAGATTTATTCAATATTTTAAAAGCCTGTTAGTGTAATTTACTATACTAACAAACAAAAAAAAAGGTCATGTGAAGATTTCAATGAGTGCAGAGAATTTATTGGTTGAATCTAATACTCATTTCTGATAAAAACTCAGAATAGATATTTGAATAGAAATAAAACTACAAATGAGAATTATCATTTTCACTACTTCTACCCAAAATTGTCCTAAATTTCTAGCCAGTATTATAAGGCAAGAAAACAAAAATAAAAAGCATTCAGTTTGGGGAGGTGGGGAGGCAAGAGAAGTTAAATAGCATTTATTTGCATGTGACAAAAATTTCAATAGAATCTACAAAAAAACCTGCTTGAACTCATAAATTTAGAAAGGTTGTAGGATACAAGATTGCTATAAAAATGAACTGTATTTCTATATACTAGCAATACAGAATTAAACAATTAAAAAAAGACTTTTGTAGTACCATCAACAGATATGAAATATTTAGCAATAAGTATGAAAAAATATATATCAGAATCCCCAAACTGTGAAATATTACTAAGAGAAATTAACACAAACCTAAATAAAGAGATATGTCTTACTCATGATTCATAAGATTTAATACTGTCAAATGATAAATTATGTCTAATCCCAATAAAAATCCTGAAGATATTATTTAAAAATTGACAAGCTGATCTCAAAATTCATGTAGAAATGCAAAAAATCCTCGAATAGCAAAAATAATGAAAAAAATCAGCTGAAGGCGTCACTCTATCCTGTTTCAAGACATTATAAATTTACTGTTAACAAGAGAGTATCGTATTGCAAAGGATAGAGAAATACATCAACAATGCAGGAAAGTTCACAAACATATCTATACGTATATGGAAGACTAATTTTCAACAAAAGGGCAAAAGCTTTTCAGAGAAATAGGACAATTTTTTTCAACAAATGATAGTTGAACAAGTGAATATACATATGCAAAAATAAAAGAACTGTCATCAATGTACAAAAATTAACTGAAAATAGATCATAAACCTAAATATAAAATATAAAACTTCTAGAGGAAAACATGGGAGAAAATCTTTATGACCTTGAGTTAGGCAAAGATTTCCTACATATGACGTCAAAAGCATGATCTGTTAAAAGGACCGATAAGTTGAACTTAATCAAAATATAAAACTACTCTTCAAATGACAGTGGTAAGACAATGAAAGATAAGCCACAAACTATGAAAACATATTCGCAAATCACAGAATTTACTCAGTCATCTCCATTTTAGAAATCCTTCGGGTATAATGGAAAGGGCTCAGAAGGCCTACGTTCCAATGGCAGTGTGGTCGTTCTTGAGCAGAGTGCATCTGGGGAAGATGTTTCACTTTTTTGTAAATTTTAGTTTCCTTTTCTCTAAGATGGGCCTGATTAAACCTGTTTCAACAACTTCATAGGATTGTTATAAGATATATGTAAAAATGCTTTCAACAGTTTATATTGCCATATATATTATTTTGTTTAATTTAGCTGTCACAGAAAAGTTTGCTATTAATTTGTATAATTTTTGCCTCCGGATCTATTATAAAATAATTATTTTTATATAAAAATCAAATTAAGAAACCTCAATAGGAATATCGTTGTAGAAATAAATATATCAATTTGATCCTTTGGTCTTAGTAAGTATGCCAAGCAGCGACCCAGTTAGGTACTTTTCCCTGTAATCAGAATGATGGCTGCATGGGAATGGTCATGAAGAAACAAATATTTGGAAGACTTAACACAACTGACATGTGAGTGCTGATTTAAGTCACCCTTCCTAGTGCTACACATTTAGCCTTCCTAGGAATTAATACATTCTAGGATTAAATTATTTACTGACCACTAAAATTGATATGGTTTGGAGAAAACGGATCATCTTGAGAATGTGGTAATCTAAAAAATAAGTCCTCTCTCTTTCTTCCATCCTATATCAAACTCTAAATTATTATAAGGTAATTAACAGTGTCATCTTCCTGATTTCCTAAATCTTCCCTCATTCATTCCAAATTAACTGGTAATTACCCTTCTATAAAAAACAATTACTTCATTTTTATTCTGAGTAAACAAGTAATTTCCATTCTGTAGAGCTATATTTCTCAAGGTTTAATGTGCATGCAGTTCACTTTGGGATTTTGTTAAAATTCATACTCTGACTCACTAGGTCAGGAATGGAATCTGAGATTTTTTATTTCTAACAAACTTCCAGGTGTTGCTGATGCTGCTGTCTGGGAAACCACACTAAAAAGCAAGAATTGTAAAATAGAGAAAAGTGTAAAAACAAAATAAATAATCTTACCAAATAGAAATACTTATCACTTTGGATTAAATATATATTTATTTTACTTTTTCCTTTACAGATCAGTATCAGAGTATATGCTTTTGTTCTCACTTACAGGTAAGTTGATGACACGTCTGGCGCCAGGCAAAATGAGGTAAACCCACTACAGTCTGTCTCTCCTACTGATGGCTACTTTCTGATAGTAACATTGTTGTGAGAACAAGAGGAGAAAAATAGTAAAAGGAAGTCGAGTAGCAGCAAGCAGAAGGGTGGGAGGGGACATAATAAAATACCATTTCTACTGTCACTGATTTTTTCCCCCTACATTGCATCCAGTGCTACCCCAGAATTGAAATGGGTAATAACGCACTAAGTGTACATTTGCTGCTTACTCTCAAGGGATGTAGTTTCATTGTCCCTTATATTTCCCAGTTCATCCCCAAATTCATGCAAAGATTATGGGGAGCTCATGGCTACCCTGGGTCAGCTCTCCAGTCCAGGTCCTGGAAGGGGCCAAGCACCAGCCATAGCTTAAGCGTGCTTCTGAGTTATGAGGCTTTTGCAGTGCACCTGACCAAGCCTGCCCTTTGGTCTGGCTGCCTTAAAGGGTTTTAGAAATCTTGTTTGAAAATCACAACACAAAGGAAATATTTTGGCATTGATTGGGGCCTTTCTCCACCTATCTTCTCTACACACTTCACTCCTCTACCCTCTTCATTTCATTCCTCTACCCACTTCTATGCAGATGATTTGTCCAGCTTCCTCTTCTTTCCCTAGCAGGAGGAAGATTCCGAAACTTAAAGTGACAGGCACACGAACACTCCAAAGTTTCTTCAGTTGTAAGTAAAGTCAATTTACTTTACTTTAGTAAAGAGGAAACATGTCATGAATGCTTACAATGAACAGGATGTGTATGTGTTTTATGTATCAATAACCTATGTGGTAGACACTATTTCAATCCACATTTTATTGATGAGGACTGAAGCTTAACATGCTTATATGATCAGCCCAGGGTCCCAGATTTACTCAATGCTTTGAGGCTATTTCAAACCCAAAGCAACTAAGATCTAAATTAAATCTTATATATAAAATCTGTCTTCATTAAAGGAACCGGAGAAATTGTTATTAGCAGCTGCATATGTGCTGTCTTATTATTAAATCTATGCTCCTTCAAGTTGGGGGCTGGAGTAATTTCTCTGATCCCCCTTTTCAATTCATTATCATATTTTGCATGAATGAAATAGACAGTAAACATTGTTGAATCACTAAAAATGGAAAATGAACTTTATTAGTTAGACAAATAAAAACAGTTGTTTTTTTATAGATAAGAAGCAGTTATTCTCATGACAATGAAAGTTCTTCTGTGTTGTTACCAAAAGTCATTTTGAATATAGCAACTTTCATAAATTTCAATACTGATTGAGCCCAGTAGTTTACTTCTCTACTTCTGCTGTCATAGAGAAAGGGGGAAAGGGCAACATTAAACTCAGTCTGTAATTATGCACATCACTTTCACAGGGTACAACAGGTTCCACTGAGAATTGAGCTGACTTTAGACATCTTATTTCACTAGTTAGAGTTCCATGTGGAAAACAGAAGTGAAATCCACTAAATTACACTTTCTCATCTCCATGTTAAACATTTTTATCATAATTTCATAAATGCTGCCCCTTGCACGCATAATCAGCACCTTTATGTACGATGCAGGAGCTTTGTCATCATAAACTGCACTCTACCGTGTTATATGGTAACACACCATCATGGCACAGTTTTGAGGCACTTCCACTTTGAACCTGTAAATAGGTTCATGTTTCAAAATAATCATGTTCATTCAGAAAATGCATTTCTTGACACAGTCACTTAATCTCACGTGTGTCCTCACGGCTGGACAATTAAATTGGTAATCCACATTGACCTGAAGTTATGTGTCACAAATTTAGTCACTAAAAATATGCCTTTCCTATCTTGAAATTTCACTGGTGCTTTGTTGGTAGAAACACTGGGACTAATCAAGGAATAAAGAAATACTCAGTTTTATAAGCCAGACAACATATTTCCAAAACCCAGATGCTAAATGTTAAACCAAACAATTTAAAAGCCAAGCAAACAGGAGGCTTCCGAAACACCCCAGCTGATCGTCTCACTGACAAGATCATAAATGGTCATTATGAGAATTGACAACTTGGCCCCTGCCAGGGCCAGGCATGATAAAGTGTTACAGATTGCAAAGAAACAACTGCAGTTGCTTCAGCCTCGGAGAGAACGAGGATGTGGTAAATCAGCAGCTTAAAACTGAAAAATATTCAAAAATAGATGGCTAGATTTAACTTGCCTGAGTGAGTTAGCAGAACAAATACATCTAAATGTCATTAAAGTTCAACCAAATTTGAAAAGAACATTCAAAACAATCATCTAAAAGACTGCCTCTTGTGTGAGAGGAGTTAACAGCCTCTGTTAGAGAAGCAAACCCTTCCTGCAGAGAGATTAGAGAATGAATTACTCTGATTTTACATTCTCTCTTTCTACTTTCTCTGTTGATCAAGTGCAACCAAAGGCCAGAGGATATTCGATCACCTATATAAGCCTCCAGGGCGAAGAGACCAAGAGAAGGAGGATGGAGAAAAGATCTGGTAGATACGCCTGAGAGAGGTAGTAGAAAGAACCCCATTCTGAGACTCATTATTTCTCCTTGGATAGCTTTTTGGCTTCTTGGAACTCAGTTTTCTAATCTGTAAAATGGGATAGTAAAAGCCAATGACTCAGCTCCTTTCCCAAGGAAAGAAGATGGATGAAATATTCCCATGGGTCAAACAGAAGACTAATGAGGAAAAAAAAAAAAGAAAAAGATATTCCTGAGCTGTTACAGCCATTCCTGAATGGAATTTGAACAAATTTCTAACATGATTGTCTTGGTTTCATGTATGATTACAGTTATTAAAGTTATAGCTCATCCAAAATTCTGATTTAGATATATTTAGGCATTTTGAGATTCATAAGCTGATTTGTATCAATAAAGAATAAAAATTTTTAAAAATCTAAATATGTTTCAGTTAGTTCCCTCTGCTTTAAATTCCTTCCAGAATCATTGATCATGAGACCCAATTCAAGAGGGACCTCCTTTGGGAATCCCTTCCCAACTGCCCAAAGCAAAACGGCTTCTTCTCACATCCAGACAGTTTTTACACACAGTCCTTATAACACTCATCAGAGGATACCATAAAAGCTTGTATTTTATTTGTAGATAAATGGATTTTTATCCATAGACAAATAGAATAGAACATATTTAACATTCAATGATTATTTATTGATCAAATCAGTAAGTTACAATGGGTGATTAAAAAACCATTTCCCCCAGGTTTGTGTCTATTTCTTCCTCTTCATTTTTTAATGTGAATTTATAAGAACTTTGAACAGTTTTGTACTTTATTTGCTAATATACAGAAAGATAAAATTTTTGTTAATAAAATGCTATTACCAACGTTTATATTTTACTGAAGAACAGTAGACACAATCTTCTTGGGATCATATTCATGCCTTTGGTAAATATTTCAATATTGTTACTCCCTAGACATTGTCTAAATACAACTCTCCTTTTCAGTATTTTAGTAGAAGTGACGAGCTAGTCAAAGTAGTATTTGTTAAATCAGAACCTCATATGTCCAAGTCATATTGAATTGTCAGTTTTAATTTTTCAAATTATGATTTACTATCAAACAAAAATTAAATATTGTTTTAAATGCTACATTGTTAATAAGTTTAAAAATGGTCCTGCACAAAAGGATGGTCATTTTAATGCATGAATGTTTTTCAGTAAACATGTATGTGAATACAATGTCAAGGGAAAGGCCAGAAACAGATGAACACTTACTACATGTAAAAAGAAAGCATAGCCTAGGATGATCAGCCTGGGCTCTGGAGTCAGAATGTGTGGGATCATGTCTAGCATGTCCTCCTATTGTGCGACCTGGGGCTTGTTATTTCACTTCTCCAGGCCTCTCTTTCCTCATCTTTAAAATAAAAAAAGCAGAATTAATACTTATCATAAAATTTCAGAAAGATGTTTAGTGATACTCATAAAATACTTAGCATGGTTACGCAGTAAGCTTTTCATAAATGTTAGAAGTAACTATCGTTGCATGAATGCAGTAAGATTTAAATAGGCTTGTAAAGGTAGGTTTAGAATCTTAAATACCCTTTGAGTTTCATTCTTATTTTTTAAAGCTTGTTTTAGAATAGTCTTCCATTTGTAAATGCAATACTTTTTCAGCTTCTCAGCTTACCACCTCATTAAGCCTATGCTTAGAAGTAGAACTGATGTCTGCTTTGGCAAAATTCTTGAGTTCTGTTTTACCTTTTGCTCACATCAACTGGAAAGTTTTACTAAGGGTTACAAAGGTTATTATGCCCACGTATTAATTTTAAGGTAAAACTGACAAGCAGTGATTTTAATGAAGCAAGTCATATGACATGGGCCCTGGCTGTCTTGAAACTCCTATCACCTTCAGTATTAGAACTGCAAGTGATGGAGTTACATTGAGTAGTTGCAAGATTTACAGTTCTAGAAATCCAGGATCTTTGTTCTGTGTGTAGGGAGAGGAATATTCATGCTGTTCTGAACATTCTCATGATTACTAGCCAAAACAAGCAAACAAAATTTAGAAATCAAACCTCATTTAATTTGGTAAATATCACTTTGACAAAGTGACAAAAGATTTTTGATTGAAGGTTATATCCAAAATGTTTACTTAACCATTTTATTTATAGAATATATAAATTTTATTTATATAAAATCATAATATAATGTGTAATGTTGTTATATTTTCGATATACTGTACTTTAAAAATATCATACACGTACAGGCTACTCCAGGCTTACTTTAATAAATATGGAAACATTCATAAGTGTATATGTAATGGTGGCAAGGTAAGTTATTAAAATGTATTTGAATTTTCATAAATATGTTGTAATATCATCCTAAAGTTCCTCTTGTTAAGCAAATTAAAAGACATAATTAAAAAATAAAAAACACAGTAAAACAAAACTACTGTAGGACCTAGCTGCATGACAGCATCTACTTTCTGATACACATCTTCCTCACCATGCATATTGTTTTCTTTTTCAATCAACTTCACTGGAGTTAATTTATTATTAAATGAATTCAAATTATTTTTAACAATCACAATAATTATGCACACACTGCTTCCTACCTCCAACTTCCAACCTCACATATTTTTCCTCAGAAGCAAACACTGTCATCAGTTTCTTGGGTAATTTTTTTAAAGTGTTGTTTATTTTTAGAATTACAAAGTCATGCACAGTTGTTAAATCTGAATTTCTATAATCCTTAAAACTGAGAAATGTGCTTTAGAAAATTGTCCTGATAAAATTCATTTTATTCAATAGAAGGCTATTAGATGAAGCAGAAATTCAAAACAATTTAACAATAATTCAAACACAAAAACAAAGTGAGTAAAAGTAACATTCTTCTTACATTCTGAGGTGAGTGTGTATGTTAATATTTTTAAGATCCTCCAAAATCCTCGAAGTGGTCTGTAGTGCCCTATGTGACCCGGCACCTTGTTACCTCTCTGGAATTATCACCTGCTAATCTCCTCCATGCTCACTTGTTCTCTCTGTTCTGGCCACAGTGGCCTCCTGGTTATGTCTCAAACATTCCAAGCACATAAAGGTCTTCATCGGTTGTTCTCTATGCCTCAGAGACACTGCCTCCAAAATAGCTACATGGCCAAACAGTTCACCCCCCAAGGACTGTCTCAAATATCACTTTTTCAATGAGGGATGTTTATCTTGAGTTTCTCACTATGACCTGCAAACTTCTACTATGTCACATTCAATTCCTTTATGCCACTCTACTTTGTACTTATTAGCTTGACTGCTTATTACCTGTCTTCTCCTGCCGGAACATAACCTTCCTGAAAGTAGGGATCTTTATCTGTTTTGTTTACCAATGAATGCTGAGCACCTAGATCAGCATCGGGCATATACGTGCACTCAATCAATAAATATCTGTTGAATGAAAGAATGAATTGCTTGGCCTTCAGGCAAATGCAAATCAAAACCACAACTAGATCTTACCTCATACCTATTCAGATAATTATTAACCAAAGACAAATAATAACAAGTCTTGGCAAAGATGTGGAGAAATAGAATCCTCATATATTAGTGATAAGAAAGTAAAATGGTACGACCACTTTAGAAAGCAGTCTAACAATACCTCAAATGGTTAAACATAGTTTCTATATGATACATCACTTGGTAAAGAGAAATGATAATATATATCCACACTAAAATTTGTACATGAATATTCATTGCTGTGCTATTCATAAAAGCCAAAAAGCGGAAACAACCCAAACATCCATCAACTAATGAATGATGAATGGATAAATAAAGTGTGGTACATCCATACAGTGGACTATTCCTCAGCAATAAAAAGAAATGAAATATCGATGCATGCTGTAACATTAATGAAACTGGAAAACATTATGCTAAGTGAAAGAAGCTAATCACAAAGGATCAGCTATTGTATGATTCTATTACAGTAAATATCCAGAATAGACAAATCTACAGAGACAGTAAGCAGATTCATGGTTACCTAGGGATGGGAGGATGGGGATTGGGGGTTGATGGCTAAGTGATACAGGGTTTCTTTACTGTGTGAGGGAAATGTTCTAAAATTAATTGTGATGATGGTGGCACAACTCTGTGAATGCAGTAAAAGGCATTTTACTACACATTTTAAATGGGTGAATTGTATGGTATGTAAATTATATTTCAATAAATCTTTTTTAAAATGTCAAGAAGAAGAAGAAAGAAGAAGAGAAAGAAGGGAAAAAAGATGACAAAAGTAGTGGAGACAAGGTTTGATTCCTGGCCCTTACCCACTACCTATGCCATTTCTATAAAAAACATGAGTAAAACACAATCTCTGTTCTTAAAAAACAAAAAAATACACTACGCTAAAAATAATGCATGTTATGCTTTTTGATAAAAGTATACAAAACACTCTGTAGGAGTCTTGCAAAAACAAAAAATATACATATTTACATACAGTGATGATTCTGATAGATCTAACGGCAAAGTCCAGGTAACAAAAGGATAACTGAAGATGTTAAGCACGCTATGGTGTGCAACATGTAAGTCTAGACTTTGAAACTCTACAAGACAAGACCTGGTTTTCCAGAACATAAAAACTGCAAAGTCTCCCAAATAACAGATAGGAGGGGATCCTATATTGAAGAGACTTAAGAGACATATCAATTGTTTACAATACATGGACTTTATCTGGATTCTGGTTCAAAGACACAGATGACAGGCTCATATATGTAGAATATTCTAAGGAATCATAAAACAAAGTTACTAGAACTAATAAGTTCAGAGAACAGAAAGAATAATTGTATTTCCATATGCTAGGAATGAAAAATTAGACATTAAAATTAAATAAAAACCAAATTGTTTAACAAGACAAATTACACACTCTGTGGCAGGAAAAGTACAAGATAAACCTGGAATAACTTGTGGGGCCAGACAGTAAGGACTTGTCCCACAAATGGTGAAGCAGATCAAGAAGACATTGGTGTTCAAAGGAAGGACTTCTCAAAGGCCATATATGGAAGATTTTGAGTAACAAATAATAGTAATAGATTATAATGGCCAGAATGCAATAAAATAAATTCCTATGATTAACACTGACATAAATAACTGAATAAATAATAAATAAATAAATGGGAGACAGGCAAGGGAAAATTCTTCCTTACAACAGATTTCCAATTAATAAATGCAGAAAGAATTGATTAAAACAGAAAATTGTCACATGATGCATACCACAATAATTGCTTTAGACAATAATCATAAAAAAATGTTAAAATTCAAAGACTTTTCCACTGGTCTACTTATTAATTTCATAAGGGAAAAAAGCAACTTTACAGTGAAATTAGATGTCTGTCCCTTTAACCTAGTGATCAAACCAAGTGATGATAGAGTTAACATTACCATTAATAGGACATCTCAGTATCATGTTCATCTAGATATGGTACTCTTGAAAGGGGACAACATCACTATTGTAGTTTCTCTCCCCAAAATGTTAACCAGAATTTAATCATAAGAAACATCAAATAAATACACATTAAGGGATATTCTAAAAACAAACAAACAAAAAAGAAGACAAAACAATATTCTTCAAAATGTCAAGAGAAAAAAATAAAATAAAATGGGGACAATGTCTCAGATTAAAGACAAATAAGAAAATATGACAATAGTTGCAATGTGTAGTCCAGGCTGGAACCTGGTCTAGGGAAATAGACTTCACTAGCACAATTGAAGAAATTTGAAAAGGATCCTTATATCAATCAATCAAAAGGGTCAGTACCAATATCCTTATCAATTATATCAATCTCTAATAGAGAAAAAGCTGTTTGGGATGCTGTATTAATAATTTGTCAGAGCCAGTAATACAGCGTTAACTCATTTTGTATTCATTAAGGAGCATTTTATTCAAAGAATAAGTAATCTTAAAGCACGATTGTGTTAGAGCAGGAAGATAGCTAGGTAAGAGCAGAGAAAGGGGGATGCAGACCAATTGGCAGAAATTGGTCAGAGAGGAGGGGCACAAGCCAAATACAGGAAACCACACATCATGCAAACAGCAGGGGTCCCTGGGCAGAAAAAGAAAAGCAGGAACCTTGGGGTTGATAAGTGGTCACACCTTTTAGGGTGATGAGTGACCTGGAGACCGACAAAGAAAGGCGAGAAAAGGCAGGAATTTTCAGTGTCCGAATGTAATCTTTTGCTCATTAGGCCCTCATTTCAATAAAATTAGCCTTGTAGATTAGAAGTACCCATCATGCACCGACGCCATGACACTTCTGATCCAGACTAAATAAGGACAAAAATCCCTCCTCCCTTCAGGAAGATGGAGTTCAGATGGAAATCAGGGAATATGGGACCCCCCAAAATCTTCCCTCCCCAGTGGGCAGAATAGTCTGCCCATTCATTTTACACTTTATGTAACCAACTTGCCAAAAAAACTCAGGGCAGTTGCTCACCTGAGCCTGCCCGCTCTCCCCTTGAGAGTGTACTATCCATCCTCTAATAGAGCTCCACTTTACTTTCTTAACCTCCTTGTCTTGACCCTGAATTCTTTCTGGGACGGGACAAGAACTGGACACCAGCTACATCTACCGGCAACAACTGGACTTGGGTAATGGATCTTTGAATAGATGATCATAGTATCACATTACAACATAAACTCTCCTTTTATCTTTTAAGGTTTGTGAATTAAGATTTTCTATTGTACCAATTTGTAACGAGTCTAAACCACTCAAAGTGTTCTCCAAACTTTCTTCATCGTGTGAGTACAAATTAAGTAATCCTTCATCAATGTAGATCATCTTCTGCATAAGCATCTCAGACTGCTGAGAGGCTTTCTGTTAGAATTTTATACCATTTTAATCAAATAAATCATACAAATGCTATTTCCAAATGATAAAAGAGGAATTTTCAGCACACATCATCAAGCTCATTTTCTATACCATTGTGTACAAAATTCAAAACACAAAAACTAAAAATATGAATACTCATGTAGTCAGTATAATGATATGTATTCCATGTTAGGAGAAAAAAGTGTCAGTGAAAACTGCTTGATAGTCACTCCTAAGAGATCTTGCTTGCCTACAAAATACTTAACCTCTACATCATAAAAATTGAGATCTTTTTATTCTAGTCAGCGATGGCTCTTCCTCCATTACATAGTAAAATTTTTGAAGATGGAAACATAAATACATGCAATAAATACAAAGTATTTCTTGCCATGCATATATTTTAATCAAAAATAAAAAGAAATCAAACAAAAAAACATAGATTCTGTGAGTCTTCCTTGTCGTCCAAGATCAGAAGAAATATTTCAAATGGAAGCTGGAATACAAAGTGAGAAAGATTGAAGTCTGAGCTTTTCAGTCTCACTTAAAACTAGTAATAGTAAATGTTTCAGAAATATTGCTCTCCTGAAAGACCTAGTCATATATTTTTTGAAGTACATATTTCAAGAAACATTGATGTAATTTGACGCAGTATAAAAAGATAGTATTACTCTATGATTTGTGTGTTTTATTTTTTCGAGGAAAAACTGAAGCACCAAGAAGAAAATAGTTTTGTTTTTTTTCCCCACTCTGGGTTCTAAGGGAGGTAAAAGTAGCCTTAAAAATAAGGCAAACATACACCCATTTTCCTCCTAATTCTTTATACTCTGTATATTCAATTATCTTTAATATGCAAACTTTTTATATATATCATTTTTTTCTGAACTAGAATTTTTAGTGACGATACTATGACCCACTGCATAATTTAAACCATGTGATAGTAAAATAACTGAAAATGAAAATTTAAGAAGCTTCTAAATAAAAATTATAAAATCTGCTGGGTTCTTGCTCTGTTCTAGGTTGGCTATTTCTAGATTTAATAGAGGTCCCTCTGTGGAAGACATGGTAAAAGATGAGAGACAATCTCCAAGTCCTGGCAAAGCTGTCTTCAAGAAAACAAAAGACAACAGAATCCACACAAAACCACTAAATCAACTACTTCCAAGTCAGTGTGTTGTTGAAAAGCTGTCTTAATAACCAGTTTCTGCTGTTAAAATGATTACCCAGTTGACTATTCTCACTCCTGTGATTTTTCAAGCAGGCATTTCAATCCAGAGGATTTTGGGCTAACAAATTCTCACACTTGGAAGTATTTTGCCTAAGGACAGATTAAAGTGAAAATAATTACTTAAACTGAACATTTTAAATAGCTTTACTTCTAATGCCTCTTATGGCCTATAAATGAGATCTTTTATAATCGGAAAGAGGAAAAATGTGGGGACAAAGGGAGGGATTTCCATTTTTGTAGTTAATTTAAAATTCAATGCTTTACTCTCTCTACATGTTGATATGCATTTATCTATGTTTCAAACTCTGATACTTTGCATCTACTTCCCTGTGATTGATTTAATTAAGAAATTTAAAATATAGATAACATTCAAATATTCTATAAAATGCCATGCTCTTTTCTAATTTAACAGTGCCACACGTTATTGTTTCTTTATTTTAGTATCATTTGCCATGCATTTTAAGCTATTCAATAAATTCATATTAAAGACAAATGCTTGGAGACACATTGGAGAGGCAACCCTGATATATCCTCAATGTGCTTTTGCACTTTTGTTAGTGATTGAAACCTTATTTGGTTATTTCCCTGAGCTGCAGCGGCATTTTGACCACTCCACTCAATATGGTATAAATAGCATGAACACCTGCACAAAGCTATAGTTTTTCTATTTGCTCAGAAAAAAAGAAAACAGTAATGAGAGGGTGTCCATGAATTATGAATAAGTTCTGTGTAAATGAAGGCAATATAATCAGCTCCCTTGTACCAGGCAGGTATTATATTTTTCCACAAGGATTCATTTTAGTTAATTTAAGTTGAATCATTAAGCATTACAATTTGGCAGCTGCCAGAAAGATGACAAAAAATAAGCAGTTACAACTGTTCAAGGACATGCTCTGAACTATTCAGTACATAAATCACCTCTTGGCATTCATGCTAGATAATAAAACTTTCTCCCTTTAACTGAATTTGGGTAACTAACTGGTGGCTTCAGTGTCACCCAAATGTTAATACCAATCATAAGTCACTGAAAAAACTCATTCAACACGCAATATTTATCGATGAATATACTTAATAAAAAAAGGGAAACATTCAGTACTCATAGAAAATGTTTAGATAGTAGCTTGTACATAAGTAAAATAAAACTTTCTCTAAATACTCCGCCAAACTATCATATTGTCAAACTTTCTAACTTAGCCTTCAGCTTTTCATTTTAGCCCTGACGCTTAGCTATGGATGTGAAGGAGAATTAATAAAATGGCTGCATTAGGCTAACAGATTGCTCATTCTTATGCTTGCCCTTAGAATCCTCAACAAACCTGACTGACCAGTTGCTACCCACAGCTCCAGGCCCATTGTTAAACTAAAGCTATTGTTCTTACTGTTTCTACTTTCTTCCAATAATTGAAAGTAATAATCATGCTTGGTCTCTGACTCATTCTCCAAGGAGAAGGCCACAGGACTGTAACCTTACAAAATAGCCTGAATTACCAAAAAGACCACACCTTGAGATAAAGAGATCTAACCGCTAGTCTCTGTAGAATTGGTCACTTGGTGGCATCATGTCACCATTCTAAGTCTTCTGATAAGAAAATGATTGTTGATTGTTATCAATGCTTTATTGTTTGAGCTATGGCTATATCACCAGCCCATCCCACCCCCAAGGTGGGCTCACAGTTTTGAAGGCACTAGCCTGCTGTGAGTCCCCTTTGCCCAGCAAAACAATAAAATTGCCTCTTTCCTCCTAAGCTCCAAGACCTTGTCTCTGAGTTATTTGGCTCATCAGGGATGGGGGTCAATCTTCCGGCAACAGATGGACAAGACATGGGGTATATATTTGGCCCTGGGATGCTTTTAGAACATAAAATATTGCTGATTCTGTAATGAAGTTAAAAAAAAAAAAAGTTCTAAACTATACAGATTCTGAGGAGCAGAGGTGGGAATTAGCTCTGTGGCTATGAGCAAATTATAAATCTCTGACATGAGAAGACTTGTCTGGATAATCTTTAAGGGTCTTTCTAACTCTAACAGCTATATTATCCAAGTTAAATTTTAACTATTTATAGGCAGATATACAGCCTTATGACGTGTTCCTAATTTCTCAGACATGAGCAGTCCATATAGACACGATTAATTTAAGTAAATTAATGTGTGCATGTATGTTGTATTATTGATTCATGTTAAGTTTGTTTTCCAAGAGATTAACTGCATTTATGTTAACCATGCCATAATATCTCATATTCAATTGCACCTTACTTTAAGTTATAAATATTTCATAATTGATTACTTTCAATATTCTGTGTGAATTCCAGTAAGAAAGGGAAATAGTAAAGGAAAAGGATTTTAGCCTGAGAAAAAGGTTAAAAAGAATCAAAGAGTAGGTTTGGCATCAGAGGACATTAGGGGAAACGTCAGAAGATGAGCATGTCTCTTGATCTTGGTACTCTTGATTCTCTGAAATGCAGTTTCTCTGCTAAACCAACAGAAAGTGAAAACTTCTATATTTTGATGCTGCAGATGACCCAGGGAAATGCTTCCATCATATCATAATCCAGGATTTCAAAGCCTCTGCCCCATGTGTTTGGTCACCTGAGCATTTGTGCTAATTACTGTGACTCAGACGCTTGGGGCACAACTTCTAACTCTACCCTTTGTTCCCCAGAACAATTTCACTTGAATTTTTGCAGAGAATGCATTGACTTCCAAGCCTTTCCTACTGGCTCACTTTCTTTGTGAAGAGATGAATCAGAGAAAGAAAATAAGGAAGCCAGCTAACACAATTGCTACTAATGCAGCCAACTCAAAAATGTTACTAGAAGAGGTAAGTGTTCCTTCCATTCCCAAATGGTGAATACTCCAACTTTTATGAGTGTGAATTCACAAAATGTAATAATGCCATCAAAAAATACAAGACTGTCAGAATCCAATCATCTGTGAGGTCACATATTCAAGACAATATTTATCACCATTTAGTTTCTAAGATCAAGGATCATCTATTTTTCTACTAAACAAGCTCTTCACTTCCTGCCCCAAAATTCCCCAAGGAAGAATTAGTTAATATTCATATCACTCCATCCCTAACTATCAGTTAATTCAACTGTTTGTGACTTTTCATTATTATATTGAAGGGGAGCAAAATCTGCTGCCTCAAAATGTCTCTTCGGCATAGGAATTATTTATAGTTGAAACCAGTCAAAGTCCAAAAGACTCAGGAAAAAAACTATACCTGAGGGGACTGTGGTTTTTAGCCCAGTTCAGTTTTAGCCAGATATTTACTTCAATAGTTGACCTTCAATTACATGATTTACTTGCCTCATTCTTCTGCTTCCAAAAATAAACACGTGGAAGCCTCTCTCTCTTTACTCATAGGATTCTATTAGTTTGCTTTTTCCAGTCTACATATTCTCCCCACTTTTTAAACAGGATATTTTCTTTCTTTTAATTAAACTTACTGCATTTCTCTCATTCAGTGCAAAAATTTTCTGTTTTGAATATGCCAGTGTAGTTAATACTGAATGGACAAAAGACATCATACACGCTGCCACACAAGTTCCATTGCATGTTGCATCCCACTCAGCCTATGATTAATAGCGATTTGCCACTGAAAACTATAGAGGTCTCTTGAGACAGTAATTTTGAACACTGAGCAAAATACATTACTGTACGAAATCAGATGCTTTTGGCATTGACCTTTCTGTTCAAAATTTTTAATTAGTTTACATTTTCAGTGCTGTCTTTCAAGGTAATGAGCACAGTAATGTCATAATTTTGTAACATTTCTGTGATGACACCCTTTTATTTGTGTTGTATAACCTTGTCCAACATAGATTTTAGGATTTGCTAAGTCCACTAATTTACTTGATTATTTAATTCCTTATTTTAAAGATTTTGATCCAAATGATTTCTTAGCCTTCAAATTTTTAGTCATATGTATTAGCAGAAAAAAGATACAACTGAATGTAATTATATTAATTTTAAAACTCTTTTAATACATAAATATGAATAGATAAAAATATGATTTAACTACTTTATAAAGATGATTTTTAACTTTCTATAATATCAGTCAAAATAAATGATGTTTAAAATATAAACACGAAAAAATTATACTCATAAATAAGAAAAATAATGACTTTAAATTTTTTAATATAAAATGGAGAGTCACGTCAGCTCAAATGTTCATGATGATTATTTCTAACCTCTTACTTAATCTTTGAAAATTACCAGTAAACATAATAATCTTGGTAAGTAAAAAATAATGAACAAGTTTTAGGGACTAAATTGTTATGGAGAAAAACACAAGTTGGCAGAATATAATAATGTGGTTTAAATTTTTTATTTTCCAAAGAAGCCACTTACATCACAGCCAAGATCCTCAGTTTTTCTTCACTTTCATGCTCACCTGCAAAGCCACAACTCTGCAGGTGATGGCAGATGAATTTAATCAGTTCTAATTCAACTAATGTGTCGGTGTTAGTCATTCAAAATGGTACTATGTGAGACTGACAAAGGAAATGAGTTTTGAATAGAAAAATAAACTCTTACTGCCTTCCTCCTTCACTCTTCCTCCAGCTACCCAGGCCTCCTCTTACTCATCAGTTGTACTCCCTCCTCAAGGGCTTTGCATTTGTAGTTCCCTCTGCCTGGAATGACTTTCCACCAAATGCCCACTTGGCTAGCTAGGTCTCTCCCTTCCTTCAGGAATTTCCTTCAGTCATTCTCTCAGTGAAATCTTCACCAATCACTCTGTCAAATAATCAACCTCTTTTTCCCAAGATGATTTTTTTCTAAATATTTATCACTGCCTAACTAACCATATATTTATGCAATGATTTTGCTTAATGTATGCCTTCCTACTAGAATATAATCTCCCCTAAGGGCAGGGATTTTTTGTCAGTTTTGTTCATTGCTCTACCTTGGCAAGAGAAGAGATAATAAAAGACAGGAAGTTTCATGGCGAAAAGGAGACAAATAAATAAATAAATAAATAAATAAATAAATAAATAAATAAATAAATAAATAAAAAGGAAGAGGATGGGGAGGAAAGGTGAAAGAGAATCTTCAACTCTCAAAAGTGAGTAAGAAAATTGCATAATATGACTTTGTGGGAAAATAAAACTTTCTTGGATTTCTTGGTGCTCCTGCAAAAAGCCCTAGCCTACTGAGACACAGAAATGTGTACCCCATAAATACAGAGAATATTGGCTCTCACTTTCCCCAGAAACGTACTTTCCACATATCATAAAAATTAGATCAGTAGCCATTTCCTAGTTAATTTATCTGATCTGAAAGGATAATACACTTCATCTCCCCAAGAAGGCCGAATGGCAGCACAAACAAGTCCCTGCATTAAGCCTCAAGGTATGAGAAAGCCTGGATCAGTCTCTCTTAAAGTCAAAAGGGATGAATCCCAACATTTTGCCACATTTCTGGGCCTTAAAAGTTGGAAATACTCAGGTTTTATCCAGCACTGAAAATAAATATTTTTCACTTCAAAAGGTTAGAGTGAGATCCCAGGTAACCTTTCCCTTCAGTCTCAAAGGTGTTAAAGTTTTGGTCTTGTCCCCTCTCCCCATTGGGAGGGAAAGGTGACTGCTCTCTGCTCCATTTATTAATGAAGAAAATCCATTCCTCTGCATTCCTGTCTGTGAGATGTAACTTGCCACCCACTTTGAAAGATTTTATCAGTTCTCATAGTTTTGCTGCAGGCCTAGATGTGAAGGACCAATTCTTCATTTTCACTCTGGCTGATAGAACCGCTGATCTATCTATCAATAGAGAACTATTTTCCTTGACTCAATGTCTTGTACTTCTGCAATATTCACGTATACAAAGTACATAACTCTCCATGTCTCAGAACCTTCACAGTTCTTGACAAAATTAAGTCCAGTAATATTAAACGTTGATAAGGGAAGAAAGAAATTCTTCTGATCAAATAATATCATATATTTTACACAGCTCCCTGGATAGATACAAACCGCAGAAATACTAGATGACCTCACTTATTATTACAAGGCCCTGTGTGCCCAACTGCAGAGACGCTCTCAGGAGCCATGAAAAAGTACGGTTTCCAACATGGAAGAAAAACAGATAATTTACACTTGAGCATATCTAAGTTGAAAAAAATGACTGGGCTCATGACAGGATACATGCTTTCCTTTACAAAGCAGGGGTATACAGCCTATTAGGTAATTACTTTGATTTTAAATGTCTGTAATTCCAATTTCCATGATAGCTCCTAATGGCTCAGAGAAAGAATAAGGAAATGCAGATGAAGTCTGTCATTATGTATTTACATAGTCAAAAAAAAAAATCCCACAGCTTGAATTCACAAAACCTAATTCATGTGAGTTTTTTTTTTTTTTTTTTTAATCTTTTTTAAACAGTCCTTGGGAGGGACTGGAAGCAAGAAGAGCACTGGGACTTCTCAATTTAAAAGCTATTACTTTCAAGAGTCTACGGGGAAGTCCGCTTCAGAAATATTCTCCTGTATTTGTCAAATTGTTTTTTTTCCCCTTACTTTCCAAAATAAGCCCTTGAAAATGAGGAAAAAGAAATAAAACATCACGAAGCCCAGCTGTCAGCGGGACACATGTTTATGTCAGTCATCACGCTCATGATCTATTGCAGTAATAAATCAAAAGAAACACACCAGTTGTGTAATTTATTACCGCACTATATCAGCAGGGTGAGGCCTCCAGGAGCTGAGTTACAGACATGAACCTTGCAGTGTTGCTTTTATGTACTTCCTCTATTTAAGTTTGATATAAGAAGACAGAGTAGGAGGAACTGAAGTCGGAACTGAAAGCTTCTTTTGCATAATTTTCTAAATGGCTTTAGACGTATAAACCAAGGTAACATTTTTATTTTCTTATCACTTATTTTTCTTTGGTAATTATTGATAGCTAAATCTGTACTCCTGTCATTCAGTAAACATTTATTGAAGTAGATAAAAATTATTTCATTCACTAAATCTGTCTCATCATAATGCTGGGCCTGTCTGACAACATAGGGACATCTGTAATCAAACCCTGTTCTCTGTTTCTTCTTACCTTCCTCCCACCGCATACTAATGCTGCTACTTCTCCTAGGAATTTCAGGATATAAAAAATATATATTTAAAACATGTATATATGTATTTTTTTCAGTAACTCAGCTACATAATGTTTCAGGATTTCTCTCTACTTGTATTATATATTACAGATATCTATAATTCAGTAAAATATTTTGTAGTTAATAACATTTACACCTTTGCTACTAAAAGTATGGAAACTTCTTAGGAATATATCATCTCTGGCTCCAACCCAGACCTACTAAATCAGAATCTGCATTTTAACAAGATCCACAGTTGATCTGAATGCATATTAAAGTTTGACAAGCTCTGGTTTGTTAAGTAACACATTCCCCCAATCTTAGGTCTGTATAGTTTATCTTCCAGTCTAAAAACAAGATCACCACATTCAAAACACACTAAAAAATGCTAATGTTTCCTAATGACAAAACTGTTTAGCAAAAAGGTACCAAATACGCAAGGACCTTCCTTTTTAGGAAAAATCATGGACTTGTAAAATGATATGCTGCAGATAAAAGAAATTAGACCTTTGTGTCTTATAAATGTGGTTTAATTTCTGACCTCAAATTAGCTAAGCTTTCAGGGCCTCAACTTCTTCACTGGCAAAATTGAAATAATAATAACTGCTTTGGTGACAATTATGTCAAATGCAGATTAAAACAGTTAGGCACTCACTAAATGGCCACTATTATTAAAAAGCTTTTATGAAGTAACTCAAACACACAAGAGTATTGTTTACAAATTTGTAAATTTGTCAAAGGTCAGAATAAAGCCTGTGTGCCACTGTCCCTGGTCCTGAATGAGCAGTCCTTGTTTGGGCACAATTTTCCAGTCTTCAGTCACTTGAATATTGTTTTACCAGACATGCCTTACTTAACACCTCGGATACTCTCAACCACAACTGGCCCTAGAATTCATGACCACTTTTCTTTTTCTTTCTTTCTTTGTTTTTGCCACAGTTAATGTGATAACAACTTCATCTGGGCACAGTGCCCTCACTTCATGCCTGTGCCTGGAGACTCTGACCACTTCTCAGAATGGTGGGAAATTAATGATGCATAGATCAAATCTCTGACCAAGAGAAAAGAATCTGCAGAAATATTTGTTTCTTTTTCTTGACACTACTTGCCAATGGACTATCCTGAAATGCAATAGATTATATAGTCTCTCTGAAGATGGTCTCAGGAGATGAAGAAATCCTTTGCACTTGATACCAAGAAGGAGCCAGCTCCATAGCACACCTCTTCATATGTGTTCTCCCTCCTTCTCAGCCCCTTCTCCTCTTACCTCAGTACTGCTTCCTGGGACTGCACATCTAATAAGGAATCAGAATATAAACTCTTGCCTCAGGCTTTTTCCCCCCACAAATCTGAACTGAGATAAATGTTTTCACATTTTTTGTCCGTATCTGAATACAACTTCTACTATCATTTATTTTGAAATGTTCTTTAAATTGACTCATTACCGTAAAGGGAATTTCAGTATCAATTAGAAGAAATAGAATGCAAATCTAAAAGCGTCTACAAAGAAATGGAAACAATGCTATCAAATTATAATTAAGTACTATTACCCACCAGATTTTAACCTGAGTTCTCTCCCCTGCCCTTTCTGTCTGTCTCCCCTTCTCTCTAAGTGTCACAGGGGTGTTAAATATATATAGCAACATACTTAGTCTTTCTTCCAAAGTCAAATGAATGAAAAAATACTAAGACTAGATTAATTTTTTATACTATGTCATTAACTTTAAATTGATGCTAATTCTGTGTACCACCTGATAGCAATGATGAGTCCCATATTTTGAGGAAAATGTGCTAGACATTGTGAAGACCAAAATTAGGATAGTTCCTATGCTAATCTCCCAGAAATTCAGAATCAGGTAACAGAGACCCCAACTAGGATTTTAAAAATGAATATGTTTTCATTTAGCATATACTTGATTGTACTTTTAGTAAACTCTCCTCTATGTTTCTAATAGATTATTATGTTGAATTCCAATTTTGACTATGCATAAAAATCAACTGGGAAATTTAAAATTAAGACCCATGCCTCTTCCAGGAATTCTGATTTAATTGTTCTGGGGTTAGGGGGTGGGGCTCTGGTGTCAGTATTACACAAAAGCTCCCCAGGAGATTCTAATGTACATTTGGTAACAAGAAATTGTTCTAGTTCTCCTAATACATCATTGACAAATTAAGACATGTTCTATTGTGTTGCCTTACTGATTTTCTGTCTGGAAGACCTGTTCAATGATGTCAATGGAGTGTTAAAGTCTCCTACTATTATTGTAGTCCCATGAATTTCTCCCTTTATGTCTGTTAGTATTTGTTTTACATATTTAGGTGTTCCTATATTCGATGCATATATGTTAACGAGTATATTATCTTCATCTTATATTGCTCCTTTGATCATTATATAGTGTCCTTCTTTATCTCTCTTTATGATCCAGCAATCCCACTCCTGGGCATATATCCAGAGGGAACCTTAATCCAGAAGAACACCTGCACCCCAATGTTTATAGCAGCACTATTTACAATAGCCAAGACATAGAAACAACCTAAATGTCCATCAACAGATGACTGGATAAAGAAGTTATGGTATATTTATACAATGGAATATTATTCAATAAAAAATAATAAAATAATGCCATTTGCAGCAACATAGATGGCCCTGGAGAATGTCATTCTAAGTGAAGTAAGCCAGAAAGAGAAAGAAAAATATCATATGATATCACTCATACGTGGAATCTAAAAAAAGAAAAAGAAAAACGAACTTATTTACAAAACAGAAACAGACTCACAGACATAGAAAACAAACTTATGGTTACCAGCAGGGAGGAGGATGAGAAGGGATAAATTGGGAGTCTGAGATCTGCAGATACTGACTGGTATATATAAAATAGGTAAACAAGTGTATACTGTATAGCACAGGGAACTATATTCAATATCTTACAGTACCTTACGGTGGAAAAGTATATGAAAATGAATGTATGTATATTCACATATGACTGAAGCATTGTGCTGTACACCAGAAATTGACACAACATTGTAAACTGACTATACTTCAGTAAAAAGAAAATTAAAAGCTATGGGGAAAAAAAAGACATGTATGCTCTTTTCTCTTGCCCAAGGCAGCGTTATTCCAGGGTGTTTATTTTTCCTTTTACCAACAAGCTTTTTGATATTCCTTCCATTCAGCAGTCCCAGAGGTAGATGGTCTGGTCAGTTGAACAGGCTCAGATTTCGCAGGAGGCCAGAAGAACCACAGAAGGTGATTTGCCCTTCTTTCCTCACTTGAGCTTAACTTCAGCAACTAATCCTGGAAATAAATATCTGGATACTTTGACCCTCAATGTCTGGAATTATCTTCTTAGCAGGATAAACTGATTACACAAATTTGTATCTGCTGCATTAGTGGTCATAGGATTCTGTTTGAACCTTTGTGGAGACACTAGCCTAAGAGTTGGCAGTATTGCTTGTCTTTAACAGTTCCTCCTTTCATGTGAATAACAGTTTAGTTTTACTTTCTTCTAAGATATACCTTGAGTTACCATTATTTACATTTTCCCTCAATTTTTCTTTATTATTTCTTGATCATAATAATTACACAATAACTCAGCTCATGTACTTTACTAACTTCATTTAGTTTTAAATATTAGCTTGTCCTTTTAGTAATTTAACAACCTAATTGAACATTATTAAATGTATTTTATATGTTGATGGCAAACCATATTTCTTTTGATGATTTATTTGTTTGTATGTGCCAGTAGAAATTATTTAGCATTTTAATTTTCATTAGCTTTTATATATGCTCAAAGCTCTTCATATAAATAAATGATCTCATTACAACAGCCTTTTAAATCTTACCACAGAAAACATTTATTTTTCTTGCTTAACAATTTTGTTCCCTTCTACTAAATGAAAGTACTTTATAGCCTAATAGGTTGCCCTTCATGTCTTGGCTGCTGGGAAGCTCAGGACTAAATTTATGCTTTTGTTATTTATTTACTGTCATACTGTACCTGAGCTTTTATTGTAAACTAGTTTCAATTATTTTTAAATAATTGAAATAATAATTAGTTAATTGGTTTTAATCAGTTTGCTGACATTCTAAATGTTTTCAAGAGCCCAACACAGAAGGAAAATTCAAGATATTGTCTCAAGCTTAAATAAATTCATGGTGATTTTTGTGCATGTGAAACTAATAAGAAATACATTAAAATCAGCTAGAGAACAATACAAAAAATTAATCAGGAATTCAGAAAAGAGAAAATCTCGTGTAGGTTAATTCAGAATTTCCTGAATTTAAATATAAAAATCTTTAATTTCCTTCTTTTTCTCTTATCTACTAATTTATTTCACCAAAGAAAGTATTTTTAAACTTTTTAACATGCTCATCCTTCTGTTCAGTTTGCAAACAAAATTAATCTGGGAGAAATATGCTCACTTATATAGAGAGATATAGAAGAGATAACAGATATAAACAGATGTGTGTGTGTGTGTGTGTGTGTGTGTCTGTGTGTGTGTGTGTCTGTGTGTGTATGGCTTTCCTTAGCTATCTGTTATTTTCATCTTTGTATTTAAATTTCTCCATTCAGGCAGGTGAGATAAGTGGCTACTTTTGGAAATTCTGTCTGATGCCTAACAAATTGAAAGCTTCCAAGAAATATTAAATCAATCCATCATATCAGTATCACATTCTGAAGGCACAGCAGTTATTTTCTGGGTGAATACACTAGTTGCCCTAGATACTGGCCATTATTCTCCTAGAGGAACACATTTCTTTTGAGAGACTCCAGCTTCAGTAACACTTTAATTTGCACAACTAACCAACCTGAACCATCACTGAAATGTATGTGGATTTAAATCAAAGGGATTGTGTTAAAAATAAACACCATTAACCCTACTGCAATAACATTCTTATCTTACCATGTAGGAGTATCAGTTGCAAAGAGTTCAGAAAATTATCCTGGATGGCTGAGGCCTTTGAAATAGCTAAGTTTTGATTTTGGTCTTTTTTTTTTTTTTAAAGTTGTTTGGTTTTTCATTTTATTCAGGGAAATATTTTTTATAATTTTCCTTCCAGTTTATTCATTTATTTACTCATTGCTTCAGCTAATATTTGCTGAATACAACAACATACCAGACTTTGGGCTACTTGATTTTGGAGATACAGAAATGAAAAGCAAATTCAACTCTTCAGATGCTAGTAATTGTACAGAAGAGTCAGTGAGGTCATTTATGATTAATTCAAATTCATGTTCATACAAATGTATATGTGTGTAGTGAATACCATTACAAAATTTTTAATTTGGTTTATTTTTAAATTTTCATTATTGAAGGGGAATTTTATAAGATTAGCATTTGTTAACTATTGTCAGGTAATAGGTTGCATATAATAAAAACTAACTCTTCAAAATACCCCAATAGGCATAAAAAATTAGTACTATTTTACAGAAGAAAGTAAGGCACAAAAAGATTAAGAAAATGCCCCAAGTTTATTAAGCAATTGTCAAGGGTGCAAGTTTAAAGTGCATGTATATTTCTGCAACCTAGCCTTGTTAATTTCTGCCACAACATACTGCTTCTTTTAAGGCAGTAAGTTTTTTTTTGCTACTAAAACTATCTCCATGATTACACAATATGTGGCATCATCTTACTATGCATGTTAATGTGTGAAAAGATGCATGCAAAGGCTTACTTAGTTGAGTTCCACATAATTAACAGTAGAACCATAAAAGGCCAAAGTTGGAAGAAAATTTTGAACATAGCTCAGTTTGTAGAAACTGAGATTCAAAAAGATAAACTTAGTTGCTGAAGATCACACATTTCTTTACAATCAGAGTGAGGAATTAAAACAATTTAACTTAACACCAATGTCAGAATTCTTTTCACTCCCTTCTTATTCTCACTCGCAATGTCCTATCATCCTAGGCACTTTATTGCATTCACTCAGTGACAACATGCATACATCAGTTAGAGATGATTAAATTTAGACAACACAGTCCATCACCTTTATTTCTACAACCTCTGATGCTCTGACATGGAGGATCAGTGTTTCAGTGTCTTTGGGTTCCAGTACATCATGTCACATCATGTCTGGTTTAATAAATCTTATGTCATTTAAATCCATTGGCAATACATAGACAAAGATTTTGTTCTTTAGAGACTTGTGAAACATGGTTTATATCTTTAAATGTATTTTATAGAACACTAAACATAAGGTATGTCCCTTTTTCTATTCTGAATTTCTAAAAATTTATAAGCATACTGACTTCTGCTTCTGGGAAGATGGACTAGACATAATTTTATTGATTCCTCTTACTAAGTACAACTTAAAAACTTGGAAATTATATATAAAACAAACCCAAGAAGCCTGAAAGATAGAAAGGAGAAGGCAGCCCTGCTATGGACCTTGGGACTAAGGAAAGACATGTGGTGAGTCCCTTGGGTTTTATTTTTGCCTCATATGCCCCGGACTTGGAAATGAATAAGCTGGCAACCCAGATTTACCAAAATGCACAGAAAAGAATAACAACAAAAGTCTGCTCTCCGTAGCCAAAAGGCCAGGAAAGATTCTGCCTAGTAAGGCAGAAAACTTTTAGATTGTAACTGCTCTACTCTAGCACATAATACCACATAAAAAACTATGACCCATCCACACCCACACCAGCAGAGGACAACTGGGGAGCTTGGACTTCCACCCACACCTGGCAATAATGAAGTACCTCTCCCACCCACTGAGTGGTGTCAGAGGAAGTCCAGCGGAGAATCTGGGTTCTTCACTGTCATCCAGTTGTATCGAGGCCACCTCCACAGTGGTGACAGTGAAAACCAGGTGGGGAGCTGGAACATCCCTTCCAAAAGTAAAGAGGAGTCCCAATCCTGCCTCAGGTGTCAAAAGAGGCTAGGTGAGGGACCTTGGCTTCTCCCTCCGCTTGGCAGTAACAAGGCAAGAACCCTTACTTTCCTCTGCCAGAGTGATGTCTGAGAAAGCCAGTTAAGACAGAAGACTTAAATAAGATGCAGAATTTCATACAATAAAACACAATGCTCAGGTTCAACTGAAAATCACTCTTCAAAGTAAGAACCAGGAAGATCTCAAAACATCTCGTCTGGGTGGCACTGTATTCCTTTGTTCAGTTTATGTTTTTTATTTAATATGTAATAAACCTCTTCATGAAATAAATACATTTTGTGTCATCATTTCAATGGACTCATAGAATTCTATTGTCTTATTCTTAACATTTTTATTATATTTCTATTTAGTCACTTACTATTCTTAAACATTAGAAAGTTTCTAAGGTTATTTATTTATACATTACAAAGTTATTAAGTTCAGATTGTAATTTGAATAACCATTCACATCCAAGGACACATGAAATCCATGGAAGTCAACACTGGTTTTAATAATCTGAACACTGAATTGTGCCTCTTAAATTTGAGAAGTGTCAAAGGCAATAAAACACCTGAGTTTTCAGCAGCCCTTCAGGATTCAGTAGTCAATGGGCTCATTTGTAATGTATCTGATTGCAATGCCTGTTATACAGCAGGCAATGGATAGAGTCAGTCCCTTATATTCCATTGACTCATCTGTTGGAATTCAAGTCCACAGAATGCTTCTGCTAACAAACAGCCACTCTACTCCTTGGCTACAGTCTGTCTAGTTGTTGATAGGCCCAGCATCCCACATGTTTGGAGCATTAGAGATGCTCACTTGCTGTCAGCAGACCTTTCTTCATGGCTCATTTAAAACACTTTGCTGTCCTAGCAGTGCACAGTAGAGACAGTCACATTCCAGGTAAATTGAGGGATGACCTTACTTCATTTTGCTTAGAACATTATTAAGAACTCATTACCAACTTCGAAAATCACATCACCCAAGGCAGCACCACTCTCAGTATTTGAGTACCCAGCACAACACGCCCGGTATGAGTTTGCCTTCACTGATGCTGTGGATTCATGATGATTCTATGCATAAGTGAAAAGATCTTCATCACTTCCTCAAGTTTTCTCGCTTATTTTTGCACATTTACATATTGGAATATGTCCTATTTCATTATAAACTACTTTATATATTTCTTTAACATTATAATTAAGGTATTAGATTGAGTTTTGAAAAGTTGTCTATCAATATACAGACAAAATATAAAATTGCATTTTAGAACAGGGATGGGAATATTATAGAACTTTTTTTTAATTAAGAAAATGGACGTTGGTTCTAGTAGAGAGTTGGGAACTAAAACTGGCATTAGATATTAGACACAAGAATATTAGAAATTCATGTAGACTTTTGGGGCCTCAGTCTCCTAATTTGTGAAATAATACTGGATTGTTAAAATTAATGGTGGAAAATTTTCCAGTTCTCTGAAATTTGAGAGACTGCTTATGCTGACATTGATTTTTCAATCAAAAATTTTAAATGTTAAATTAAAATGTTTTACATCTTTTTAAAATTGAAACCACAATTCCTTTTGTTCGGTGATAGGATTTGGTTTTGACTTGGCTAAGTAATTCAAATGGGACATGTTATCAGAAAATTCACTTTTCTGGGGATCAAAACCTATTCTACAAGTTTCAGAGTTCAGGCCCCTATAGGTTTCATAGCATTAATAAAACTATATTATCAAAAAATGTACATAGTATAGGCATTTATAGATTAGGTAGACAACATAGAGAGGTAGGTAGATACATTTACTTCTTGATTCATTTCTGGAATGAAATATTTTATAAGTAGAGAGGAAATACTTGGTGCTATAAAAAAAGGACATAAAAGATTCTTATGATTGATCTTACTTAATCAAAAGACAAGTTTAAAAAAAAAAACTAAATTCCTTTTCCTATTGTTACTCAAAAGAGTTCATGTCATCAGAATGTATTTATTTAGAAGATAAATTATCCTGAATCCTTCTCATTCTAAAGATGGTCTTAGGACTTAGTATTTTTGCATGGGGACAGACTGTGAAAAAAAAAAACTCTAGACAAAGTTTCTTAAAAAATGTCAAAAGTAAGAAACATCAGCAATTGCAATTTCTAGGAACATAAACAACGTCTCTTCTGGAAGGGTTTGTGTCACCCAGGTAGCAGATGCCTTCCAAGAAATGATTAACACTTAACAGGGTAACACCAGGGAGAAAGGCTATAATCACGCTGTTTTAGCCCCTGTCAACATTAGTTATTGTTTTAGCCACTGGAACAAAAGATACAGAGCAGAAATAAAAATAAAACAGAATGAAATTGTCAACTTTTTTTTCCCCCTAATAACTAGATCACCAAAGAGCATTCAATTATGCTAAACAGAGAATGCTTCCCTCAATAAAATTTATAGGTAAGACCATCACACAAGTTAATGTGTATTTAAATTTTTTTAAAAATCAGCCAATTATTATATTTTTTATCAATATAGGTCAGATTTAAACTGTGTATACTTGTATTTTATTATGACTTCTCTCTATGATAAAATAGAAAAATAAAATCTGAATTTGATAAAAGAAATTAACCCTATGAATGAATTTGTTTAGCTAAATATATCAGATAAGTTAAAAAAAAAAAAAGGTAAAACGTAGTTTTAAAAACACATATCTTTCTGATTTCTTGATGTTTTGAAAGGATCTCTTCCCCTAATCTACTGATTAGTAATGGGTTCTATAATATTCCTATAATAAACTAAGTGACTTGTAAATAGTATATCAGTATTTTTCAAATCCCTACAACCACTTAAGCCCATGGCACACCATGTTTAAAAAAAATAATTTCCTGATAAGAACAAAGCTACATACTGCGTTCTATTCTAAAGATTTATAACATACATGAGCATATTAAATGCTCTGAGATATAATACAGGAATTAAGCCTATCAGACTTTGTTTAAATCACAGTTTAAAAAATGTACTTGACCACAGTTTAACTCCTATGGATGTTCAACAGAAGACAGGCTCTTCAAACATACTCTGCAATGGCATTGCACTGAGTTTGTGAACTCAAAATGCCTAGATCTATAAGAATCTCTCCAAACTATCAATTAACTTAATATATAGATTGCTTACTTTTCATTAAAGATGCACTCTTAATATTTCAAATAGTAATGTCTAGCTTCTTTCTAATCTGTCAACTCCCCTGGGAATATTTGATCTCCCTCTCTCTCTCTCTCTGTTTCTGTAGTTGCTTTTTACTATTATCTGTTTCATCCGGAGCTAGAAAATACACAGCTATGCAAAGGAAATGCTCCTCTTTGAAATTATTATTTCTCTAACCACTCCTTTATATTGCATTGTCTCAGCACTTTTTGACTTTATAAATTGAATAATATTTTATATATCTTCTTATATTTCATGGCATTTTAAGTTTTTCATAGAAAATTTAAACCTTTTATATTTTCTACTTCTTAAGTATCATTCTTTTTAACTTCACACATTACCCTATCACACATTTCTGCAGGACCTTATAAAGTGCAATTCAAAATATAAAAATGAAATTCATTACGTTCATCAGCTGACCTATTTTTAAAAATACGTATATATAGAATGGATACATATTAATTACATTAGTATGGCTGCCAAGGGGAACAATATAGGAGTGAGGAAGAGACATAACAGGAAACACAACGCACTTACACAACAAGGCCTGGTACAGAGACATTGGCTAAAAATTAAAAAGAACTGGTTACAAGCAAATTTTTTCAGATAAAGAGCTCTTAGCTTCTGTGAGGACTTAAAAAGAAATCTGCTCCAAAAAGCATCCTCTGATTTCCAAGACTTCAATGCAACAGGCACAAATTAAATTACTGATTAATGTCATTCACTCTTTGTATATATGTTAATTCAAACATAAAATTGGAGAGTGAATGGATAGGGTATTAAAAAATTTGGCCCACTTTTTCAAGAGTTATCAGATAATACAAGAGTTTCTAGAGTTTCTGAGACATCTATAATATTATGCCATATCCTCAGAATACTTTTTTTCAGAAAAAAATAGTGGTATTTCTTTCTTCCTTGGGAAACATCTTTCTTTAAAATCTTGAAACATAAGCCAGATTGCATGTTTAACCTTTTCTAAAGATAATAGGAGATGACCTAGCTCCTTAGTTATACTGTCAGTCTCAAATGCTATGGTTATCTTAGTAATAGATTATATACACAGCTAATTGGTCACTAAGAAAGGCAATTGAAAGTATAATAAGTAGTCAGAAATTCAGATCAATTAAAAATGGAATTCAGAAACAAATAACAAGTTCTATTTGTAAAATCATGACTGAAATATAAGAAACAGTGGATATCGCAAAGGGTATATAAGTTAGTGGTAAATTCAAGGTACTTACTCACGATGAACACTGGCAACAAAATCTGAACAACCAGCAAAACAGTGAGATAATTTTGAACCCATAGATATACTTTCATCCAATGAACATAATCAAGTCACAGAATATAAGACTGAAGGCAATGGAAATTGAGTACTACATGCTACTGAGGGATGGGTTATATTTCTATCCATAAAAAAATATTTCAGTGTTTTCTTCGCATTTCAAATTAAAATGGTGAGGTCTATTTATACCAGAGGACCATCTAAGAGCAATATTCTTGGATAATACCATTATTAAAGGAAATAAAAACATAAATAAGCACTCCTTTTTTAAAAAAAAAAATAAGGGCTAGCTCTACTCCTAAATCCATGTGACACTTATAGGAAAGTCAGATCCAAATTATTTAATTTCATGAGAGATTCGCATCATATCTTTTGCCTGCAAAAGCATAGCATTTAGTAAATTAACTCAATCAAAGTAGGTAATGTCTACCCTGGAAAAGATAATTTTCACCAAATATTTGAAGCACTGTCTTAGAGAGACAGAAGAAAAGCTGATTTGTTCCAGTTTATTTCAGAAGACTGAATTGAGACCTAAAGACAGAACAGAATAAAGAAACAGATTGTCTTTAAAAAAAAGATTAAAATGCTTAAAAATAGAATAAGTTGGCTCATCAAGTACCTCCAGTTAAATTTTAAAAAATTAATATATTCAAGCTCTAATTAAAGAATCATCTGTCAGAAATGTTGGAAGAAAAATTGTTCTTTATTAGGTATAAAAAACAATAGTAGCTATTTTCAACAAAAAATAATGTTCTCTAATTCTGTGAAAATAGTAGAAGTCATTGTGAATTTAAAGAAACATGAAAGATGCTTTTTGTCCTCAAATCTCTTTGACATAAAAGACATGTTCAAAGGCGGTAAATAATATTAAAAATGTTATTGACATTGCAATTGTAATTCCTAATACTTTGAGGTCAGATGTTATATTCAAAACAGAATTACTATTATTAACTTTACCCCCTAATCTTTCCTTATTCTGAAAAGGTATAAATTCATACATTCTTTTATAAATGGGAACTCAACAGTCTTTGTTACAAAGCCTTGAAAAGAAAAAAGCAATCCACCCCCAAGTCAGCATTCACAGAGATTAGGCTACTTGCCCTTCCTGCATGAAAGGAAAACATTTTCCAGTTCATCTTCAAGTATGGAGTCTTGTTACAAAGTCCTGAAAAATCACTATCTTGCAAGATAACCACTTGGTCTCTAAAGAAGGTTTATGAAGAAGAAGTGTTATCTGGGGCATTTATGACTTAGTTTAGGGAGGGAGTGAAGAAAGGATCTTTCGCAAACAATCTATTAAGGCTTTTTGCATTCACCTCAAGTTTTGATATTCTGTATTATAATCTTTTTTATAAAATTAAGGTAGATATACTAGTGGAAAATTCTGAATCATCGTAATTCCTCAGAAGTATTAAAATAGAAAAATAAGACATAAATAAAAATAGCTGTAGGTCAAGATTTGATTTTATTTATAGTCAAAGAAGAACACATTTTCCCTATCCCACGTCTTCAGGTAAAACGGGGAATTTGCAAGGTATTCAGTGTGCTGTGCCAGATAAAAACAGGGACTTTATAGAATTTGGTAAAGTTCATGCAATCGGTAAGTGTCAAGAGTAAGGATAAAATTCACTATTTCATTAATTGTGTAATTTTAAAGGGTAAAATAAAACTCCAGCTCCTCATTCTAGTATGTATTTTGTAAACGTATATTTAAAAGTTAGGTCACAAAATATAATAAATATTAATTTATAATCTGAATAATATGTAAACATTTACTTTTTCCCTTTTCTAATTGCACAATTTCACATGCACCTAAACAATGGGACAGATTATGAAAGTGAAAGAAATACTGAAAGCAGAAATCCTTATGTTAACATGGGCCATGGAAGAGGTGGTAGGATATGTCTAAAACTTCAGAATATCTAATAAACGTTTTTAGACAAAGGGCTGTTCTTTTGTCCAAATGTCCTTGCAAAGATGGTGGGGCAAAATACTGATCTTCCTCTTTAAAAACAGCTTTGATGACTCCCCATCCAAATGATTAGCCTGTCTTAGCATTATAGAGAGGAATATGTTTGAAGCACTTTTAAGAAGAATGTGCAGAAACTCTATGTGTTTACTAGAGTACAGGTTTAAAGGGGACAATGTGTCACTTAGAACCTGGTGCAGTTTTCTTCTCTGTCAGTTTCCCGAAGATTCTTACAATGGGTAGCAAAGTTATATAATGCCTACTGACAAGCTATGGATCCTACTATGTAAAGGAGCAAATGTACTTGGTTTCTTAAGTCAATCAGCAGAACTTCAGATTTTACTAGGCATATTCTCATATTCAGTAATAAATTAAAATATTCACTTGCTCAAGGGATATTTATTGCAACATATTCAAGAAATACGATGAGTAAGGAGAAAGCAAATTTATTTCTGGTTGCAAGGCATGCAGAAGTGGCCATACTTGTACACTTGGTTGGGTGTATTTTTCATAATTAAAATCCTTCCAAGTATATAGCATGGTGGTTGAAATCACCGGCTCTCAAGTGAGACCACAAGAGAGAAACTCAGTCCTGTTTCTGCCATGTGTGTGACTTAGATCCTCCCAGGCAACGTCTGAACTTCTCTGTGCCTCATTTTCTTCATTGGTAAAATGGAGAAAATCATAATAATGACTATTACGTAGGAATACCATGAAAATAAAATGATACATAAAGTGCTTAGCACAGTATTGAGAGGTCCATTAGCATTCAATATTTTTTAGCTAGTATGATGACGAGTACGTAGATACAACTCAGAAATTTTAAAAAATGAAAAGGACAGTGTACAAAGTCTTTAAACAAGTCAATAAATAGACCCTAGATTAAATTTTACAAAAATGTTAAAGAATTTTATAGCCCTATTGCTCATTTTAGTAACACTAATATTACCCATCTCTTAAATCAATTAGAAGTCATATAAAGGTGAGGGAGTCTAGATGTACGTAAAAATGCAATAAACTTTGAAATATTTTCCCGACTTTCAGGCCCAAACAGGTATTTCGATGGTAAAGCTGATTTATTGGAGAAATAGAAGAAAAGGATTAAGTAGCTCTAACTTTGAGACAAAATGGATCCATGTCCTATGAGGGAATAAACCCATCTCCTTTAAGGTAATGTTCTCTTCTCAACATTTGCATCTCTACTAAGATAGTACTTTTTTTTTCCCCAGCTTTACTGAAATATAATTGACATATAACATTGTGTAAGTTTAAAGTACAGAATATAATGATTTGATATATGTATATATGGCAAAATGACTACCATAATAAAGTCAGTTACTATATTCATCACCTCACATAGTTATAATTTTTTTTTGGTGGTAAGAACTTTCAAAATATATTCTCATAGCAACATCAAATGTACAATATAGTACTGTTAAAGACAGCCAGACAGAAATTGTCCTAGCTTGGACAGGGATGGGAATGGAAAGTGGGATTCATAACTGTGTATATGTGTATATTTTAGCTTCAAAACAAATTCTTTAAATTAGAGATATCTGATTACTGGACTGCCTAGAGTAGCTATAATTGCCAAACGTAAGAATAGATTGAGGAGAGAAAAAGAAAAGCAGGTATAAAAAAATAAGTTG
Organism: Camelus dromedarius; assembly: GCF_036321535.1. Taxonomy (NCBI): domain Eukaryota; kingdom Metazoa; phylum Chordata; class Mammalia; order Artiodactyla; family Camelidae; genus Camelus; species Camelus dromedarius. The sequence continues at coordinate 22,226,052 of NC_087439.1, forward strand.
AAGTGGATAAAAGGTTGCTATGAGGATCTATAGAAGCATTGTCTGTATCAGGCCATAACAGAACAAAATACCACATCAAGGATAACGATTTACCTATCTTTTCAAAAGCATTACTCACTCAGTTAGGATTTCTTTACCATATTCTGAGACATATACTTTCATACTGTATCCTCATAATAACCCTGAAGGTTAGGTAGAAAATTTGTATATTGGAAAACTAAAATTTATAATAAGACTAAGTAATTTTCCTAGGGTCACATGGCCTTTAATTGGAAAAGATAGACCAAGAATTTAGGCATAGAATTCTTTGATCAGAGTTATTGCCTTTAGCACAAACCGAACTCAGAATCAGATCTTGGCTGATTATTTTAATGTTCCTTAAGCACTCAACTGTCCTATATCACTGCTACTTGAAGTATCCACTCCACAATGAGACAAGGTGCCTGTACTAGAATGTAGTCTGTGCACTTCTTCCTTCTTCAAGAAACTCACACACACCCCCATCTATTCACACATATACATATATATAATGTATATGCAATATGCACCTATATGTATATATAAATTTAGTTAGTTGCCCGAGGATAAACATCTATATATATCTACATAATACAATGTATAGATATATTTAATATATATGCATATAGGTATAGAGATATATACATCTATATTACATATAATACTTAGATATATATGTACAGGTATATATTCAATTGAATTAAACAGTGCACTTAAAGGTATAGATTAGGTGTTAGCAAATATGGCCTGCTGTGTACTTGCCTGTTCTGTAAATAAAGTTTGATTGAAATACCACCACAGCTATTGATTTACATATTCCCTAAGTTGCTTCAGCACAATGAGGCACTGTAGTTGTGAGAGAGAGAACATAGCCCATGAAGCTTCAAATATTTACTGTCTGGCCTTCCAAGAAGCTCAGTGGAAGAGTGAAGCACCTTGGGACCACTGTGTCATCCAGACATGCACTGTGCAGGGGTGCTGGTGTACAGACTCCTCCAGCGACACAACCACCCAGGTCACACCCTCCTGAACCCTGAGTTTTCCCAGTTGCCACGGGCTGTTGTCTTCATGAGATAAGGTGAGGGCACTGACCTGACCATTCTATAGGTCCTAAGTGTCTCCTGTAAGTGCTCTCCAGGGCAGCCTAAAGACTCTCCCTTTAACATTTCATTTAGAACTCAGAGAAAAGAGACAGAGAGTGGGCCTGACTATAAAAGGAAACCCATTCTTCTCTCTTCAAAGCTTCTGAGGTTGCTTTGAGGACCGAAACACAGACCGAGGATCATTTCATTATTTTCTGATGTTCTTTAATCCTAGGGTAACTAAGTAATTTCATTTCACATTTTAAAAAAATTATAAATAACAATGAGGTTTATGCAAATCATTCTAACAATACCAATTCAATTAATTACTAGGAGAAAAATCAGCTGTTGTTTCTCCAGAATAAAGTTTCTAAGAGTTGGGCTATCTCTGTGGTAGCAAAGGCACTTTAAGAATGTTTTCAAAATATTATCCACAGTTTTGTTTTTCACTTAATAGATTATTCAACTGGATTGGTTCAAACAATTAGTTATTTTGAAATCCCTTAATATGTATATTTTAGGCAAGTATAAAGCATATATTTTTCAAGTGTATCACTTTTTAAATCTGTAATGAAGAAATTCTCAGTTAACTTACATGTCTCTGGGATCCATCATATTCACACCTTTCAATTTTTCCTAGGCTGCCATCTGAGAAATACAGCTTCTCTGCACGGTGGTCAATGGTGAGTCCGTTTGGAGTGAGTATGTCTGTACTGACCACCACTTGAGCATTTTTCCCAGTCAGAGTAGATCTCATGATACTTGGATGCTGTTCATTCCAGTTGGTCCAAAACATTAAACTAATCAAAATGAAAATTGTAATAATAAATTAAAATTTTCATTAAGGATAACATTAGTAGAAACATAGCAATGGCAAGCTACTTAAAAAGAAGCAAATTTATTTGTCTCATATTCTGTGACACTTGAGGAAGTCTAGGGAATAAGGGGAGATATGTATATTATATTTGCATATATGTTCTTCCCAGTTTAAGTGAAACCTGGAACCCACTTCTGAAAAACATTTATCCTGTGCGTTCCCTCAAATATTAATTAAATTGAGTCAGTTTGATGCATAAGGAAGATTTACACTTTAATCAGAGACAAAACAGTTATCTTAAATTTTCTGTGAACTGCAATCATACTCTAACTTACTATTATCATATTTCAGCAGATCCTGTGTGATCATTTTGCATATCCTTCTTAACCTAACTATGTTTCTCTCCTTTAGTTGGTGAAAATAAAAATCTCTCTCTCCTTCTAGGTTTGCTTTTTAAATTCTGCATTCTCCTTTGTATGTTTTAGAGAAATACAATTACTAAACTCTTACATTTCTTTTTTCCCTCCTCAGGTTTGTCAGTTTGTCAGCGTGATTTTTTTTTTTTATAAATTACAGTGTCATTTCTAGAATTCCAGGGGTTACTCTCAAATCCTTAAACATAATATCTGTTATTTACAGATTTTATAGAAAGTTTTAAATCAGTGTTTGTCAGACTGTTCTTCGAGGAAGGCCTAGGATTCTGTGGAAGCCCTTAAAGGTCACGGCAGAGAGGAAGGGCTGCAGAGTTCCAGTCTCCAAGCCCTACTTCTGCAGAGACCTCCCTTCTTCTCCTCTTTCATCTTTAGGACCATCCCTAAGATCAGCTTTTGGTGCTTAGGATGAAAGAAAGGAAGGGAGGAAGGCAGACAGGAAGGAAAAGAAGCAAGGAAGAAGGAAGGAAAAAAGGGAGAAAGGGAAGAAAGAAAGGAGGAAGGGAAGGAGGATGGTTGACAGGCAGACTGCTTTACATTTTGAAAAACTGTCTTCAATAAATACCTACAAAGAAAAACTATTTGGAATAATATTTCATATTTACAGCAAGATTGCATATATTATTTCCATGTAAAGGCATGTAAGGACAATGTAGGATTATAGCCAAAATAGTTATTTAGTATGTGCTTTTTGAGTATCATGCCAAAACTTATTACTGGATAATTCTCAAGTTTACAATGAAAACCTTTCTACTTGCTAATTAAAAAAAAAATAACCCCCATCAATTATGGAAAGCTAGTTATCTGGGCTCTTTGATAAAATACTTCATAGCATTTGCACCCTTTCTATAGAACATAAAAGTACTCAAAGTGAGCAAATGTCTAAATATTTTGTCCTATGACAGTAAATTTGCAAAAAAAAAAGGCATTCCATTTTCTTAAATCATGCAGTAGTTTTAACCATATCCTAGATTTTTAAGATGAAAATTTTAATTTAAAAAGCTATGATATGAGATATTAAACACAAAATTTATTTGTAATACTTTTAAAGTGTTGGCTTTAGAATTACAGAATTTTTGAGGTATTAGTATTCCTTTAATTTCACCTTTTACTTCACGGATGAGAAAACAGAAGCCAGAGAGCTTGAGTGTTAGTTATAATTACTGAGTCAAGTTTTGAAGTCAAGTAGTCTAACTTTCCTCTAGAATTTAAGATTTTATTTTTAAATTTCTGCTAATCAACTAACACAAGAGTGATCTGAAGATGTTATTAACAATTTCAATGATGAAAATATTTTTATACTTTAAACTTCAATTGTATATAATTTTCCAATTAGAATATTTTGGTGTGTTTAATTTTAATTTACAGCTCATCATATGCAAGATGAAAGTTATAATGTTAGCCTATGTAACAAATAATTATAGGATGAAGCACTTATTAAACATAATTATACATAATATCATCAGTGATCTCCCTTATGTTTATTTTAAAACTATCCTATAAATTTCTTTGATCAACCATAGGGCATTTATTATTGTCCTAAGATTCTTCTGGTGGACCATCAGGTTGGATGTAAGCTGACTCAACAACCAGCTGTACCGTGATAAGGCAGTGCTGTGAGCAGAACTAGCCCTGCCCAGGCACCTCAAGGCTTGTGTCCATCTGAGCTACGTAACTAAGCTGTGCGAGGAGTCAACCTTCCCTCCACCTGCATCTCTCAACCTTTAGAGCCTTCATTTATAAGATCAAGATGCCTCATTAAGTACAGTAAGTTAGTTTCTAGCTGTACCAGAGCACCCAGGTGTAGTCATCCTCACACTGAGTAATTCATGTAGTCCCTTCTCAAGTGTCAGGGTCAGTGTTGATCAGTCATTTTTTTTATTCTTCCATTTTTCTTCACCACACCTAAAAAGGGTTCTTCTTCCCCTGCTCAGAAAAGCCAGATTGGTCTGATTTCTGTGTACTTGTTTCACTTAAGAATAAAAGAATTTTCTAGCACTTAACAAATATTCCCACCATATTGTATAAGAGTGAAACTCCACAGATACATTTTTTCAACTTAACCTGAGCTTTATTCTTCAGTTTTCATATAATTGCTTTTTTTATAGCATCCCCCAAAGCATGACTTTCTAATTTGTTTTATTTTTTATTCATTTTGCATACAGCCTGAGCATTTTTTTCTTGTCATGAACTCTTCCTAAGTATTATTATAAATGCCTGCACAATATATCATTGAACTCATGTGGACTATATAGACAATTGTCAAGTACCTAATGTCAAAAATACAGCTGCACACCAAGATCTGCTGCTGTGGTTTGTTTCCTCTTTATTTCAATTGGAGAGATCCCCAGTTGCTAAAAATTACTTAATTGAATTATAAAAACACCTTTCTGATTTCAATACATGTTAATAGTTTCCTTTTTTTTTCAAATTTATTATTTCAATCAGCTATGCATTAACGTCTCCTTCATATACCTATTCCAACACAGTATTGTCTCTATTTTCTCTTTCATCCTTTAAATTTGCTTTTACTGGATCTCTCATGGGGGTGATGCCTGGCATTTAAACAGTCCAAATTGCAATTATTTACATTTACAATGCTCTTATAAAAAAGTTTTACAAACTGTGAGAAGAGAACGTCGAAAGAAATCTTTATTTTTAAAGTTATTTCTTTTTAAAATTAACAGAACTTTGGTAGTCTTTGATATAATTATACTGAGGAAATAAAAATGCTCTGTTTCTTACTTTTGGCATTCATCCAGGGCTAGCACATGCGGATGGTCATCCTCTGACATGGCAATGACTGCTTCCCTGTCAAATGCTCCGGGCCGAGTCTGGTCTACTGTGTGTCTGGTGATGGATGAGGTAGTGGAGCTGGTCCAGTACAGTGTATCCCAGGCTCTGTGATAGGCAAGTCCTTCAACAGAACCGACATCTGACAGGAGAAATAAAGGAATAAATTTATACTTTTATCTACAAAAGATTTGGATTCTGAACAAAAAGGCATTTAAAATTTATATGTATATCTATATGTTATCTTATAAACCATTTCTTCACAAATTCTCCAAAACAAAAACGCAATAATTACGATGCCTACAATTGACAGCTTATTACACACAGTAAAACTGAGCTGTGAACTGCTCATGGAGAAGTTTATATAAAAACATGGCTTTAAGAATGAATATTCTCATCCATAAAAACCTCAGTTAAGTAATTGCCTTTTATTTAGGAAAATGATAGCTCTCTTTTCTTTTCATATTTTAATAATTAATTTCCAAAAAATGCCCAGTGTTCAATAATTTAGAGATGCTTTTGAAAAATCATATGTCAGAGACACCATTTAAGTACAGTCATAATGAGTTTTCTCTTGATACTATATCTAGAGACATCAAGGAAAACTAAACACATCAAAAACTACAACAATAGTATCAAAAAGCCAAAATCCAGCTCTACACTTACAACTATCAAACAAGGGTAGAGAATGATTCAGTAAGTTAATACAGGAAGTTTTTAAATTCTATTCAACTAATGTGATATAAAAACAAAAGAAAATAAAACGAATTGCCAGCTAAAGTATGCTTTAATGTTGATAGAAAAGATAAATGGTAGTACACAGACTCTAATACATAAAGGGACAAGATGCAAAACAAGAGTAATTATTCCTTAAAATTGTGCTCCCAATCACTAGGACTCCATAGGACAGCTGTTTTATTTTTCATGGAGGTGCTTTGAGTACATTCTTAAGTATAACCAAATTATTATAGTTTTTCCTTCATATTATCTGTTTTTCTCAGAGTCAGTACTCTCAGCATGTTTAATTTGAGAAAGAAAATATATAATTTTTGTATTCATACTAAGAAATTAACAGGCAGAGCCTTTCTCTTGTTTTTCCCTCAAGGAATCTCAAAAGGATTATTCAGCCTTCTGAAAACAAGTAGATGAAAAAGACTGTTTTCAGGTTTCAGATGGGTAAATGTTTGCTTTGGTAGTAAATAGGATTTAGTGGGAGCACAAAACAATATTAAAACCTTTTGAACTAGATTTCTTTAATGTGGTTAAAATTTTGTCACTTGATTCTTTTTCTATATGCAACAGAGAAAGATCCACCAATAATAAAATTAATAGCTGTCATTTACTGGGCACTGTCTTTCTGCTAGGAATTGTGCAGTTGCTTTGCATACATCAGTTTACGTGTAAATATACACTGTGAAGTTCATTTTATTGTTGTTCTTTTCCTAAGAAGAAAACTGAAACCAATGGTCACAGAACTAGCACTGAAGAAAAAAAATTTTAACAAAAGTTTATGTGCTTCCATGAGCCTATATTCTTCAGCACCAGTATTTAGAAGTGGATTTATGGCACCAATTGCTTATTCTCAACGTCCATCAAAACTGGAACCACATAAATGATTCATTAGCTTCAACTTGTCTGACTCTGAGTGAATTGTGTAAGTAGTAATTTAGCTTGAATAACCTCCTCTCACACAGTCAACCAAACTATTTACAAAAAATTAATGTGAGTGATTAGCATGGAAACCTAGGCCAGAAAAGATGAAATAAAAATTATAAGACACGATCATAATAAAATCTGTTACGCTCTTCTTATATGAATCATGTGGTATTCCTATTTGAGGTGAGTAGGTGGGAGGTTGTTAATGGTCAAAAGCACTTCAGTTATTAATTAATATATCATTTATTCCACTGTATTTTTAGCACTTTCAAATCCTTTCAGAAATGAAGTTGGCTCTATTCGCAGTGTAAGCAGCATTACACTCCTTCATCATCCACAAACAGAATGAGAAATGGCACAGCTCTGAGAAAAATCCAAGCAAATCAGAGTCATTAATTCATCCTCATTCTGTAGCTTCTCCTTCTCCTGACTTTGACAGATATTCATGGCCCCTCTTCCTGCCAGTCAGGAAGAAACCACTTGGTATTATCATTAAGAGGAAAAAAATGATGCTTTTTTTTCCTATAGTTGACATAGTTCCAGGGTTACTAGAGTACACAATACATCTCGCTGTCCAGGTACAATCTGTTCTGTTTTATCTTTTGTAATAGATGACAACCTAACAGTATACTTAATCATAATCTGGTGCTACATTTTAAAATATTTATTTCTTAAAAAGGTATTTAATTCCCTATAAAATTGTATTTGTTATTAACAAATAGCCAGTTAAAGACATAAATCAAATTTTTAAATTATGAAAAATATTTTAGTTGAGATAACTTGAGACATCAATATCTGTTCCATAATGATTTAACACAACGTAGGGGGATCACATGATGTGGTTTTATGTGTGTGTGAGCGAACACAGAAGTTCCTGAATCAGCTGAACAGGTAAAATAAGAACTCTGAGTCACTGGTCCTGGCAGATAATTATGTAGTTTGAAAATTAAAGTTAAATACCTATCTATTCAGTCAACCAATCCTGAAATACTGATGAGAGTAAATCAATACAGAGTTAAACATCCTTGGCACTCAAGGAAGTAGAATAGACATCATTCAGCAAGTAACTGTAGCAGTGCTATTTTGGCAGCTAGCCAAAGACTTCATAGAAAAGCAAAAGGACACACCTTCATCTCATCACCACTGAAGAAGAGACAACGGCTCCTTCCTGCCTGTGCAATGCTCTAAAGGCAGGATACGAACCTTTAGCACATTGGAAAGGCAGTGAAGTATGGTCTTGGGAGGGAGCCACATGTACAAAACATTGCCATTCATCTGACCGGAATAACAATCACAGGTGAATCCTATTGCAAAGTTAACAGGAAATAATGTTTATCCCAAGGACATTCTATAACCGTAATGGCCTCCCTTTTTGGAGGTGTAATATTCTCTTTTTCACTGGCTTGTTTTCTAAAGCCAAAGAATATCAGAAAATTTGTTTGAAATTATATCAGCACTATGAGTTACTCCAATCTTGTCTGGAGGATCTGAAGACACAGAGAAGCAGATTTGTTTTCCAACCCAGCTGCAGAGCTTAAAATAAAAAAGCTTCTGGAAACAACATTCCACATCTATCTTTACCATGCAGTTTCCAGAGAAACAGGATTCTGGGTCCAGTTCACAACCTAGGCTGATGCTGGATTTACACAGAGTACACATAGCTGTGCTTTACTTTAAGACTAATAAAACATTACTTAACTTAAATTTTGCCTAAACTCCACCCTTTCCTAAAAATCCTCTAAATCTTTCTTTTCTTTCTTTCTTTCTTTCTTTCTTTCTTTCTTTCTTTCTTTCTTTCTTTCTTTCTCTTTCTTTCTTTCTCTTTCTTTCTTTCTCTTTCTTTTTCTTTCCTTCTTTCCTTCCCTTTCTTTCTTTCTTTCTTCTCTTTTTCTTTCTTTCTTCTCTTTCTTTCTTTTCTTTCTTTCTGGATGGGGGTGAGATAACCAACAGCTCTTCTGATGTACAGTTTCCTTCACTGCAATGAGCCAATTATTTGATATGGCTGAGTTACAGGTTTATTTGACAAAATCCGATACACTTTCATCATAAAAATACTCAACAGACTAGGAATGGAAGATAATTTTCTCAAATTTTTTTAAAAACCCAAACCCAAACCCAAACCCAACCAAACCAAAACAAGGCTTATACCTTACCTAGCAGTGAAAAAATGAAACCTTTGCCCCTAAGACTAGGAACAAGACAAAAAGGTCTGCTCTTCCCCCTCCATTCAACACTGTAGTGAAAATTCACTCAGGGTAATTGGAAGAGAGAAAAGGAAGAAAGGAAGGAACGAACGAACGAACGAAGGAAAGAAGAAGGAGGGAGGGAAGGAGGTGGATCATCCAGATTGGAAAACAAGTAAAACCATCTATATTTGCAGGTGATTTTTTTAATGATATGTTTTTATATACACAAAATCTTAAGCAATTAACTAGAAAATTATTAGAATAATAAAAATGTTCAACCAGGTTGTAGGGTACAAAGCAACATACAAAAATCTGTTATATTTTGAATGAACATTAAAAACATGAAATTCAGAAGACAATTTCATTTATAATGGCATTTAAAAGAATAGAAAATGTGATGGGCAAATAAAATCAGGAATAATACTAGAAAGAATTGTAATCTTAAAACTTGTACATGGAAAACTACAAAACATCATGGAAAGAAATTAAAGACAAAAAATGGAAAGCTAATTTACGTTAATGGCTTGGAACACTTAATGTTAAAATGACAATAATTTCCAAATAGATCTACAGATTCAATGTAATTCCTATCAAAATCCCATATGGCTTTTTTCCAGAAATCAACAGTCTTATCTTAAAATGCATATGAAAATCCAAGGGACTCAAAATAGTCAAAACAATGTTGAAAAAGAAAAATGAAGCTAGAGGGGTTACACTTTTGATGTTAAACTTACTGCAAAGTTACAGTAATCAAGACACTGTGGTACTACGAAAGGATAGACATATAGATCAACAAAACAGAATCAATAGTCCAGAAAAAAAACCCTTGTGTTTATGTAAATTGATTTTTGACAAGGGTATCAGAAAAAATTCAATGAGGAAAAATAATCTTTTCAACAAGTAGTTTGCAATGACTGCACATTCACAAGCAAAAAAATAATAATAATAATGTTGGATGCTTCCATCATGCTATACACATACACATACACTCAAAATGTATCTTAGGCCTAAATGCAGAAAGTAAGCTACAAAACTCTTAGAATAAAATAGAAGAGTATAGCTTCATAAACGTGGGTTGGGCAAAGCCTTCTTAGACATGACACCAAAAGCACAAATGACAAAAGAAATATAGATAAGTTAGACTTGATCAAAATTAAAACCTTGTGTACTTCAAAAGACACTACCAAAAAGTAAAAAGCCAACCCTAAAGATAGGAGAAAATATTTGCAAATTATCTATGTGATAATGGACTTGTAACCAGAATATATAAAAATTCTTACAATTCAACAATGAAGTAACAACCTGTTAGGTAGTTAGATAAGTGGGGGCACTGGGCAGACAGGTGGAGGAGAGGGAGGATGGTCCAGAAGATGGTCTTGTGCATGCCTCCAGCATAAAGGGACTTTACTTCTTCTAAATGAGTGCCAGCAAGAAACTGGTTAAAACCCAATAACCATAACTTGCGGTAGCAGAAAGGACTTAACCTGTTACAATCCAATGCTCATTGTATTATTACATTGTGATTTAGGCTTCCCCTCATGGGTTTTTCTGTGTACACCATGGGTAAGGACATGCACAAAAGGGGCCAAACATGACTAAGCATTCGAGGGACAAGAGCCATCAATCAATCAAGAGACCACCTCTCAGTGAGGGAATAACAGAAAGGGCAGGCAAAACCCGCTGCTTTTCCTCCCTTAGATCAGCCTGCCTCCTGTTCTTGGGGGTGCACTTTTCCTTTTTTTAAAATAAATCTTTTTAAAAAATCTTTTGCTACACAACGCACTGTCTCCTGACTGTAAACTTGTCTTTCGAGTATCACAAGAATCGAGGTCTACCTTTTGGGGTAACAAACCCAATGGAAAAATGGACAAATAATTTAAATAGATATTTCTCCAACGAAGGTATACAAATGGCTGATAAGGACATGAAACATGCTCAACATTATTAACCATCAGAGAAATACGAATCAAAATAATATTTCAGATCCACTAAGATGGCTAAAATCTAAAAAGAGAAGTTTTGACAAAGATGTGGAGAAATAGGAAGCCTCATACATTGCTGGTAGAAATGTAATATGGTACAGCTGCTCTGGAAAACTGTCTGGCAGTCTTCAAAATGCTAAATATATAGTTATCACATGACCTAGCCATTCCACTGCTAGGTCTATATTTAAGAGAAATGAAAACATATATCCATATGCACACAAACGTTCATTGCAGCTTTGCTCAAAATAGCCAAAGGTAGAAACAGCCCAACCAAATGTCAATCACATGATGAATGGATAGATAAAAGGTGGTGCATCTATAAACTGAATATTGCTCAATTTAAAAAAAAAAAGAATGAAAAACTGATACAGGCAAAAACATGGATAAGACTTGAAAATATACTAAATAAAAGAAGCCAGCCACATAAGATTACTCATTCTATAATTCCCTTTATATGAAATGGTCAGATTAAGCAAAACTTTAAAGGCAAAAAGTAGTGGTTGCCAATGAGTAGGGAGCTTGGGGAAAATAACAACTGACTGCTAACTCCTATGGGACTTTTTAGGGGACTACTGATAAAAATATTTTCAAATTGATGGTAGTAATGGTTACACAACTCTGAATATACTATAAATCATATAATTTTGCACTTTAAATGTGAATTGTATGGTACATGAATCATCAGAGTAGATCTGGAACTGTCTTAAAGGAGCTATATAAAATGTTAAAAAAAAAAAAGCACCAATGAATTGGGCAAATTTAAGTTCTAATTTGATAAATACTGATATTTCTATCATAAGTCTAGTCACAGGATTGTTATGAGATCCAAAAAAAGACTCTCTGTCTCTGTCCCTCTATCTTTCTGTCTCTGTATTCTTTCTGTCTCTCTCTCTCTCATATATATATATATATATGTATAATGGATAATTTTTAATACATATACATATATATTTTTTCAGATTCTTTTCCACTGTATGAAAATTATAAGAAGTTGAATATACTTCCCTGTGCTATACAGTAGGTCCTTGGTGTTTACCTATTTTATATTAAAATGGGCAATATTATACAAAGCTATTTTAAGACATTTTAAAGTATTTGGATGTGGTTTAATTGTCAGCTGGTGGAGATATTGTAAGAAACTAAAATACCTGCTAATTTCTCCTAAGTCTACCTTACTAAAATGCTTTACAAATGATTAACTAGATGGATTATTTTCCCTTTTCTAACTATTGAACTGGTGAATGAATTGCAATAGATTTCTATGCAGATTGCTTATATAAATTAGACTGCCACCCCTCTGTTTGGAGACTTAAAAATCGGGGTTTTTCCACATTAATTTTTATTAATGAAATTGTATTCATTATTAATACAATAAAATGATTATCTAAAATACCTTTCAGCTATAGGATTTCATTTTTATCTCCTCAAATTATTTAAGGCCATGAATAAATCATACACCAGGCCTGACGTGCACTGGTAAAGGATACCTGCTGAGATATGATCTAAATAAACTGATGTCTATTCAGATTGGCCCAGTCAGGCTGCAAAATATTTAGAATGTCAACCCTGATCACACCTAAATCACAGAAATAGCTTTCACCTGTAGACTTGACCTAAACCTGTGTTCTCAAATCCTTTAACTGCTAAAAAACTCAATATTTTTTTTTACCAGTCTAGTTTAATAAAAAGTAACCAAATTAAAAATCTATATTATAGTCTAAAAACTTTAAATAAGGAACAATTTTCTGGGAAAAAATATTTTTTGTGACTAAACCCTTAAAAACAGAATCTCCTGAAAACTACTGAGTTCAGTAAGATGGCAGGCAATAAATAAACAAACCAAAATCAATAGTTCTATTATGTACAAAAATAGTTAGATATAGAATGGAAAGAAGATGCCAGTTCAAGTAGGTACTAATGAGTTGTCTCTCAGGGAATTAATGTATCTATAAAACTGCACTGCTCTTGACCACCTGAATTTGCCTCTTCTTGTGCCAAAGTACTGAAATAGAGCCACCTTTCATGAACGTGGACCTGCAAACGTCAAGCCCTCATCCCCCTAACAAGAGGAAACCCAACCCATTCATACGGTTTGAATGGGTAATAAATCTATAGTCTCTCTTTTGTCCTCTTAGCCTACTTACTATAAAACACCCCACTTCTCTCCCCCGACCCCAATGCAAATGACTTTGCAGACTTTTTTGCCATCTATCTTTAACAAAGACAGGCTTTTACTATCACCCCAAAGGTAATTCCCAAGAACCAGAGTATCTCAAATATTTCCACGTTAGAAGAGTCTTAGCTTTACACTGCATAACAAAACAGCCCTATTTACTTAGTGTTCCCAGAACAAAGAAACAATTTGTCCTAAGGAAGTATCAAAGCAAATTGAAACAGCTTGAAGCTTTTAAGTAACCGTGTACTTTTTTTTCTTAATCTTGCTCATTGTGTTTTTATTTTATTTTTCCTGGTTTAAAAACATTAAAGATCTGAATTTCAGCCTAAACTTCAGACTCAGCAGAAAATTATACAGACACAGGTCTCAACAAATGCCTTTATCTTGTGTCACCACTAATGCAAACCAAGAAATAGAAGAAAGGAAAAAATTGAGCATGTGAGTAAAATTGTGTCATTCTGTTACCAAGGCTGTTGCCCCAGAATCACATTCCTGCCCCTCTCTCAAATGGAAAACCAATTGCTCTTATCTAAGTTTCAGGAGGAAGCTGCAAAGAGAAAAACAAGAACTGGTTAGAACCAGCTAAGCCTAAAATTACAGATTTAACTTCCAGTAGACCTTGAGCCTCATTACACTCCTTAGAATACATTAGCATGCTAAATGACACACCTACCAGCACCATGCCAGTTGACAGCTGCCATGACAACAGGAAAGCCCATAAAAAGACTGTGTTGCCTCAGTTCTGCATCCAAACATACACCCTTTTTCTCAAATAAGTCATGAATATTCCTTCCTCCCCTTTCAATTCCCTCCCACTTACCTGGACCCTCCTATACATATGGTGTCTCAGCCCAAAATGAGTTGAGAAGTTGATTTGCAAACCAAGTTACCAATTCTCCATTCTAGGCCATTAAATAAAGCTTGTGCTTTTCCAATCTCAGCATTGGTTTTGTGATTGGCTGTGCAAATCTGAGTAGAAAAAGAACCTCCCCAACTGGGACAACAGGTCTCCACCCAGGTTAGGACCTTGGTAAGGGTCCAGGCAACCAATTCAGTGACAAATACTTCAGGAGTAATTGGAGATAAGTACTGACAACCTAAATTAAGCTAACATTGGTATGCCCAGGGCTCCCCAGGGAAGGGCATGAACTCAGATGTTTCTAAAACCCTCAGGTATGTCATATTTCATCCTCCAGGGCAAGGTTAGGTGCCGTGATATGTACAGCCTTTCTTTGAGAAAAATAATTACAAAGCTACTTGGAACCCATCCTCATTTTCTTCCTAAGTGAGGTAAGTCATCAGGCCAAAATCATAAGCCAGAGTCTTCTTCAGAAAGAGGTGTATCTGCCCACTTCCAGGTATCTGGATAAGATCCTTCATTTTCCTCAATCAATTCATACACAATCTCAACAATAATTCATTTATAAATATTGGGCATAGATGATAATTTCTTAATAAGATACGAGAGAAACTGGGAAGGCCTTCTTACCCAAACTGAGACCCAGGTGTACTTTCAAGTCTCTCAAGGTGTACGTTTCCTTGGTTTAAGGCCTTCTCTAGGTTTCGTTTGTTTAATACTTCTTCTAAATAATACTCTTTCAGATGGTAATTTACTAAGTTATTAATGATGAATGCCCTACAATGTATTATTATATTTTATGTTATCATTTTTAATGGACTTGTAGGCACTTCTTATGTAGGAAGAAGAAAAGATGAGAAACTTTAAAAACAGTCTGGAAAAAAGGATAGAAATGAGGGCTTTGGGAATTTAGAAATAGTACAACTACTGTTGACCCTTGAACCACAGGGGTTTGAACTGCACAAGTCCAATTATACCCAGATTTTTTTTCACTAAGTACGTATTACAGTACTACACGATCCATGGTTGGTTGAATCTGTGGATACAGAACTGCCTATAAGAAGGGTGGATTGTAAAGTTACATGCGGTCATGAATTCTTAACAAAAATTCAGTATTATACCCAGTTCATGAGTTATTCTTTGGTGGTATATTAGTAATTTCAATAAAAAGTATTTGCTGTACATTTATTGATGTTGTGTGCTCATTTAATTTAAATAATGTGTTGCACACAGTTAATTGGACAGAAAATACACACATACATGTTGCTTTTGATGATCCTATGATCCTATTTCAGGATGGACAAGGGCCCTCTGAATTGAATTTAGTCAAGAGCAGTTACAATGTTAACTTCTGCACCAGAAACATAACTTTTTCCCTAGCCATTAATGTATGCATTTCTCTCTCCTCTTCTCTTCCCTTCTTCCTCCCCCTCCTCCTCATCCTCCTTTTCTTCCTTTTCCTCTTTCTTTCAACTCTGTCCTTCCCTCTGATATCTGATCTACCTTTTTTTCCCCCTACATCCCATTGTTTGGTTCTGATTCAGAATCTCACTTGCTCCTTAAGTATTATCCCATGTTCTACAGCCATTATCTCTTGTCTGATTCTGTCTTCTGCCTATATTTTTGTTTTTAAATAATAACTCTTTAGTTCATGATTTCAGACCTTGATTTCACTCTGACTTAAAGCAGCGTCATCCCCTTGATACCTTTCTCATTCACAACAAAATTATCTGTATTAGCTTCTCCTCTCCCTCTTATTGATGGATTTCTGTGGAATGGAGTGGAGTGGGGAAAATATTATTCTACAAGTCTCACTGTTGCTCTGCTAGTTTTGGACATTTTGAAGCTATTGCATCAGATGACTGGTGTTAAACTTATGGGACTCAATCGAACTAACATTTCATATCCTGATGTCAGATTTGTTCCTTTACAATCATGTATAAGTAACTTGATACAATATCAATGTATTTAAGCTCTATACAAATAATTAAAATGAGTAATTTTTTAAAAAATCACTATAATACTTATAACAAATAAGCTTACCTAACGAACAAGGTTTATTCTTTTTAATGGCTTTAGATAATCAAAAAAAAAAAAAAGAGAAAGAAAACTATCTTGATTTTTAGATTCCAAGTCCCTTTTCCTTTTAAAAGCATTTCATGTATAACAGCTTGTCCCCTTAAGAAAAGCTGAAGTAGTCATTTTTGTTGTTATTGTTGGAGTATAGAACTACTGAGCAAAGATATAAAGCAACATGCCTTTTTGAGGTGATAGCTTTTCAATATTAATTAGAGGATGAAATTCTTCACAGAATAATATGAGTTTGAGGAGCAATTTGCCTTTAGATTTTAGAGCTTTTGTTATTAGGAATCCAAGAAAAATTAATCAGATTAACAGATTAATTAAGAAACTAATCTTTCAAAAATGAAAGCATTATCATTATAGATTGCATGAAGACAGTAACTATTTAAAAGAGTATAAATAAAAGAGTGGATAAACTTAAGGGATGAATGTCACAATAATCCTCTTTCCTTTTTTTTTTTTTCTTTTGTTTCACTTATCGGACATTCTATTTTTAATAGTTTAAATATACTATTTATTCTTTGATTAAAAAAAAACTGTGTAATCAATTAAATTATTTGCAGTATTTCCAAAGTAGGTTTTATTGATATTAACACTCATCAGAAACACATCCCTTAGCTTCCAACCAAACCTACAAATCTATCTTCGTTGTATCTTGCTCCCTCCTGTTAAAAGAAGCATCTGTCTTGCTATGACAAGGAAATCCACTACTTGCGCTCTGGATTATCTTGTCTTCTCTCTCCTTCTTCAAGACATTGGTCATTTCTTTGATCTTTCCAACAACCTAAAGGCCTCCATTTTACTGCACCATCTGACTTCTATTATAACAACTACACAAAAACTGCCATTTTCAAGATAACCAGAAGTTTCTCTATTGTTCAATCTAATGTGCATATTCTTCCTTTTACCAAGTTACATAGCAGCTTTTGACTATCTTCCTTCCTCTTGCAACTCTTTCAAGAGTTGTTCTGTTTGTTTGTGGGTTTTGATATGCTCTCTCTTGTTTTTCTCACATCTCACTGTTATCTCCTTCCCAGTATCCTTTGCTAGCAACCCCTCCACCCAATCTTTAAATGTAGGTATTATCTAAGGTTTCAGTTAAGGTCCTCTTCTCTTCCATTTTCACTCTCTCCCCTGTTATCGAATCTATTCCTATAGAATTAAACACCATATATATGCTTATATATTCTTTTTCTTTTGTCCTTTGTTTCTTTCATAATGTACTAGAACATTTTTGCTATTTGTATTCTTTTTGTCTGTCATCCCACTAGAAAAAGGGTGGAAAACAACACTTGTTCTCAGTTTTATCCTCCAGACTGAGCAGTTTCAGACATAGAACAAACAACTGAAATTATCTGTGTAATAAACCAATGTGAATTCCTACTACATTAACACACTGAAGGCAGTGTCTGTATTTATGCTTTAATGTTTATATGCCCAAGAACTAGAATATTGAAGAAGTATATTGGGTAATAATTAAGAACACAAACTCTAGATTCAGATAATGGCTTTGAATCCCTGCACTATCACTTTACAAGCTATATGACCTGACTATGGGACAATTCATTTATCTTTTCTGTATTTTCATTCCCTTCTCTGTAATGTGAGAATAATAACAGTACTAAATTCATAAGGCATTTGGGATGATCACATGAGTTAACATAGGTAAAGTGTTTAAAATTGTGTCTAGCACATAAGGCTTAAGGCTTAATATATGTCAGCAATATTATTATTATTATTGCATTGCTCTACACAAGGCTACAACCAATTATGCTTAACAATGTTGGTTCTCTGTTGGCTAAATTATTATCCCCATTTTTCTACAAGTATAATGCTAGAAATATTAGCTATTATAGGAGTTGGTTTCAAACTTTAAGAAGCTACAATCTACATTTGTAAATATGTCTCTCTTCATTAAAGAAGTTTGGCTCCAGTTTATTTATTCCTCATCCCTTGGAATAAGCTCAGCCATCTGAACTACTTATTGTATCTTGAGTCTCACTATTACCAGTAGGATGATAATATAAATATCTGATAAGCTCATAGGTGGAAAAGTGGTAGGGCTATTAGAAAATTTAAATATTAGAAAATATTAAATTTTGATGACATAATGTAAAAGGGACAAGGACAGAGAGATATGAGAGAAAGTAAGACATAAATAGAAGTTTTTTGTTTTTGTTTTTCAAATGGGCAGTTAATGAAGCAGGAAAAGAAGGAAAAGAAAGAAAAGAAAGGCTATTCCAGATGATGAGGATCACAGAAGGGACAGAATCATGGGCCGAACTCATCTAGCACAACGTCAGCTCGGCCTTTTGCTCCTCCTGACATATTTCAGTGACGCCTGGGTGACTTACATGCCACTCTTCAGTGTCTCATTCTTTCCTTATTTCTTTCCATAATTCTCTCCTCGCTTGCCTTTCATGATTATATACATTCTTGTTTCTCTCCCTATATCTATTGCTACTCCCTCCTCCTATTCCCCATCATGAGTTTTCCCCATGTGTGTTAGCAAATATAGACGGCTCATGACCCCAAATATAACCCCCCTGCAGGATGACCCCTGACAAAGATTCTCTTCTAGTCATGATCCTGAGTAAGCCTCAACTTGGGTCTGTATTAAATGACAGACTCTCAGCACAAATGAGTTTATTAAAAATTAAACACTAACATGTTTTCTAACAGCTTAAGGCAGCATTCCTAGGATGGCCCTAGCCCCTCTTAAAGAGTTTGCATGAGAAAGCTTAAGGCTGCCAAAACAATTTACTGTTTGTTTTAGCCAACATTTGCTGATAGGTCCCTGCCCACCCTTCCTAGAGCATTTGCTAAGAAGAGTTTACAATAGTGGATCCTTCCTCTGTCCCTTTTAATGTACACGGATCTCCTACAACTCAAGAGTGTCTTTCTCAAGGGTCTGAGAACTCTTCCTTTAAAATGCAATCCTCAGGAAAGATAGGAACTCTGTCTCCTGGTTTCTGTGGGAGAATAGAACCCAAACTTCTAGAACAGCTAGCCTAATCAAATTTGCACCGGTAAATTCTTTGTAATTTTTCTCTTCCTTTCCACTGCTTACCTCATTTCTTATTCTGTTATTCTCCCTTTAAATCACCCAGTCATCTCTGTACAAATCATAGTTGAGTTCAGTTCATGCTGGACTCTCTTCCTTACTGCATTAGTGTATTATTAATTAAAATCTGTCCCTACCACTTTAACTAGTGTCCTGCTTGTTTATCTTTGTGCCCAAAATTTCTATTGCTAATTCTATATCCTTCTTTCTAACTCCATCTTCAGAAGAAAATTCAGGCGATTTAGAGTGCTTGCTAACTTTACAGAGTAAATTTTTTCTTCCTAGCAGTATTATTTGCCCTTCAAAAGAATCCTATTTATTATAGTTACATAACTACATAAACCACTTATAGAAAGAGTTGAAGAGCTATCCTGAGGAGCATGTTTGAGGTTAAAATAAATTGTCTGAATATCAAGTTTTTTGTTTTTCTTTGTTGATAATAAGACCAGAGTATGAGAGCTGAATTGCTTAGGAAAATAAAGTAGATTTTTTTTCAGTGCTATGCAATAGAAGAAAAGAAAATAGTTTGAGGTGATAGCTGAAGAGGAATTTGGGGAAGGAAACACAAATGTCTAATTGGCAATTTCCTGCATGGTGTTTAGTGAAACCCTGTGTTTGCATCTTTCCATGAAATCCCCAATAAAATATCCATTTCTTATTTAGGTTTGTTGACTGGAAACTTTACTGGAGATACAGTCTCAGGGAGGATTTAGGTCAAGAGCCTAAAGCTGTGCTTAGAAATCCCAGTGTGTCTGGGTTATGGTTATAGACTTAGGTCACATTCTCTTACCATCAGATGCATTTTTTTTAAAAAGATGCCAGCTATGCAGTTTTGAATAAAACTATTTCCTAAGCAATCAAAGTAAAATAAAATATACATCATCATGTCCTTCTCCTAGTCCTCTAGTTCCCAAAATTCCATTTATCTTGAAAGTTTCCTCAGAAAAATATCTTCTCAAGGTGCCTTCCTCATACTAGAATCTTCTCTCATCTCATCTCATGTTTTCACAAATAATGGTTTGCCTATAATTCTATTTTCATACTTATTAAACTGCATTCTAGTAACTTTTATATCTATTTCCCCAACCATGTTGCAAGCCCCTCAGTGATGCCTTATTTATCTGCATAAACACTATCTATTAAAAATACAGAAATAGGCTCCATATTGTCTTGGTCATATTTGTATCTCCAGAACCTAGTGCTGATAAGTAGTGTGTCTCATGTTTGTTGAATTCCCAAATAAAATGCTCAAAAATTAATTTTTAGATTAAGTGTAGAGCAATTCAGTGTGCGGAAGCTAATCTGATTTTTGAACTCTTCTTTACTAAGAAATTTACTAAAAATAACCAAACTATTATTTAAAAATCATTCATCACAAAATTAAAATGATAAATGTATTAATAATGCCATTTCCTTGGGACAATATTTTCTATTATCAAAAGTAATAGGCTCTAATATTCAGACACACTGACCTATCTCAAACAAAACTTTTTGGAAGAAAACAGTGTGACACTATGGTTTGGGACAGATTTACTTAAGAATTTGTTACTCTTATCTTTTATTTGTCTTCATGTCTAATGCTATTCTCCCTGATTCTATTTTTTTCTTTCAAATTCTAACGTGGCCACTGATTGCTCACAGAACATCCTCATGTCCCCTCTGTTTCCCAGCTGTTTGTGACATAGCTGTATTGATATGACTAATTCTGGCAAATACATTCTGGTGATAAATGGGAGGGATGTGTATCACTTGTAAGTCAAAGCAGAGAAGAGCAGGGTAAGGTCTCTACAAGCTTTCTTGCCTGTCGTGATGACGCTGGGAACCACTTGACACGGCAGAGAGAAGTGGCAGTGGTCTGTGGCCCTGGGCCACTTCATGAAGGAGAGCTGCCCTGTGGAGTCTGCCTGCTCCCTTCAGACTGTGCATGAACCAAAAATAAATATGTTAAACTCTGCCCCTTGTTGAAAAAAAAAAGGAATGTGTTACTAAAATAGACCTTAAGAAAACTGTTCCCGTATCTAACTTTAAATGCTACCATTAAAGACTTTCATGCTTCAATACTGCCAGTTTAAAATCTCTTTGTTCAATCTACAGTTGCTAGAATGGTAGTGCTCATTCTTTAAAAACTATCCTTCAATGCCAAAATCCCACTTCTAAATTGTACATTTAGTCAAGGAATCAATATCTGGGACTGCACAAACTGAAACCTAAGAATTTATCATTACAACCCATTTAAAAAATTATTTGATGTGGTTTCGAAATTTGCATGTTAATTTTTGGATGGTATTTCATTTATAAATGATTCAGGTAAAAATTATTAAGAAATAACATTGCTGCCAAAATTTATTTAGCTGACATTGTAACAATGTGCTGGCAAAAAAATTACCTTAACAAGCTAAATTAAACTTTGTAGAAACCAAAATTTTATCCTCAATAGTTTATGAAACACGTTCAGTAGTATCCTCTATTGATACTAACAATTCATGTATACTATGCCCTGAACTTTGCTTCTTTTCATTATTCAACGATTACAAGTCCTGAATGTCATTTGTCCTATTAAATTACTCTGTGAAAATTGAAGAAATAGCAACACTACCTTCCAACCATTTCAAATAACAATAGTTAAAATTTATTAAGTGTATATTGGTAATATGCATGCATAGATTAATCTATCTCACAGGTTAATAATTTGAAGACTCGGAAGTCAGAAAGCTTATAAAATATATAATTAATAGCTAGCATTTATTGAATACTTACTACGTGCTTACCACTATTTTAAGAGTTTACGTCATTTAACCTAAGGGCCCAAGCATTTGCTTGGGGACTGCTCTGTCTGGTCTGACTGCACACGTATTTTCTCTTTCTTCCTCAAACTCCCAGAACACAAAGGCAGAATGGGAGCGTTTCACGTTGTACACTACTTTGAAGAATACCACACAGATAATCTGCATTTCAAGTAAAAGATGATAAAATAGAAACTTAGGGGAGATTTTTACTAAGTTAGAAAATAAGGTACTTAAAAATCAATCTAGTTATAAATAGCTGTGTTGTGGAAACAAAAATTAGTGTGTCAATGTGATCCAGTCAGGTCAAGGTATCTTTCTCAAAGACTAATTGTTTTTCACAGCAGAGAAGGTAAGATGTGACTTTGATGCTAGCGACTCTTTTTTTCTGATCTTCTTTTCTCTTTCCTGACACCAAGTGTTTTTTGGTTTTTTTTGCACTTCAAAGGATCCAGGGAAAGGTGAAATTTCAGATTAAGGCTATATGTTCAGATCATCAGCAGTTATACTGTCTTACTAAACATAGTTTAAAAAGAAGTACAGGGTTTTATACTCAGCTAAAGTGATAATAGTTAACACTCATATTGTCAAGAAAATAATTATGATTATTTTTCATAAAAATTTAAAATTTAAGCTCCCCCTTGAAAAATCCAGCATTCCTCAGACTTCATTTATTGTTTCTTTGAACTAGCCATCTGGTCCTCCAAAATCTTAGCTAAGAAGGAAAACTTTTCAACTTTGGAAGTCTTTCTTTTTATTCTTTAAATGAAAGGGGGAAAAGCACACAAATATACATACGTATGCAGAATAGAATAAAAGTGAACTACAAGCCTAGGAAAGCCTGTGAGCTAAAATCTAGTTGTTGCCTTTTAATCTTTTTAAAACATGATCAGTGTTAATTTTTTTTAATTTATTTGCATTTTCATTCTAAAAGTATACACTAGTTTTAGCATTCATTTGTCAACATCATTATTCACTATTCAGTAATACTAAAATAAGTGGGAGAAAGATTTGAAAATATTTATATTCAAAAGTTGATTGCATATATTACTGGAGAAAAAGCGTTTAAGAAAGAAAGAGACTTTGTTTTAACAGGTGAACAAGCAAATTAAGACAAGAAAAATGAATTTGTGTAAAGTGCATTTCACAGCAATGAGGGTTCCATGGACAGAACTAGGACTAAAAGTCACAAAAACCAAATCTCTCAAAGAAAGGAGACGGCATCATGTAAAATTGAGTATTTTCTTACTGTCTTTCTTTGCATACAAAGACACAATATATATGGAAAACTTCAAAGCTCTTAAGTGAGAATTTTAAAAAATATATGTGGCAGGGAAAACATACAAATGAAAAATTCAATACTTTTCTACCCCTCTCCATTAGACAGTAAGAGCGGAGAAAATCAGTAAGAAATAAAGATACGCCTTGTAGAAGAAAAAGAAAAAAATCATTTGTTTGTCTCATGCCAGAACGAAGTACAAAAACAAAAAAGAAAGACAAAAAAGATAAGGACAGAAATTTTGCTATTACTCAGGACAGAATAACTTAGGGATTATAACAAAAGAAAACCCTTCCACTGCCAAAGCAGGTGATTTTGAAAACAAATCTGTAAACGTTTGTTTCCTTGATTAGCCTGAGGTCAGGAGTGCTGGGGAAAGGGTACGAACTAGGAGAGTGGGTAAAAACCAGTCCTCTCCAACAGGGCTGAACTAAGTCATACAATTTTGAGTTAGAATTCATGGAATAGAGCTTAAACATTACAGTAAAATGAAACTCTAAAAAGATATGTCAAGGGGGGGGGGGTTATTTTCTTTTGTAAAAAGAGTATCCAAAGACATGTAAACAGCTATTTGGACGGAAGGGGGCATACAAGACCAACTGCACATAAGTGACCTCTGATTCCTGTACATTCCATAAACAAGTTCTCACTTCAAGCACCCAAAAATCGAATGTTTTAGTATAATGGCAGCATGGATTGTTTATAGTTTTACGAGTACTCATTAATAACGATTCAGAAGCTGACAGTATGTGTATGTGTGTGTATAAATAGATATACAGGTCACCGGCAAAGCCATTAACAATTTCTGGGAAATAAAAATAGAATCTAGGTATTAAAATAAAGTCTAACCTTTTTTTTCCTTGGTGCTTACTCTAGTTTCACTTGCTCATAGGGTGCCGCATGCAGAGGTTTCATATCTGGCCCTTTGGACCAGAGTTCCTCCTGTGAAACGGCTGCCGGACACCTGCGCTCCGGGTCCCTGTGTAGAAGTGTCCGCCACAACACTGAGGTTAAAGATGGCGGCGGCGGGCTGTGCGCAGAGACGCTGCGCCACGATCCGGAGCATGAGCAGTGGAGCTGTGTCCACCCAGCAAGCTCCGCCCCTCCCGGCTGAGGAGAACCCGGTAACGTGGCCCCGCCCTCCGCCTGCGGGCCAGGCTGGGCCCGGTGTACTCCAACCGGTGAGCTCGCACCTCTCCATTCTTTGATCAAAGAATAAAGCTCTCCTTTGCTTCTGAACCAAACTCTGTCTCATGCTATCCATGCAAGTAACACGGGGCAGAAGGATCCTTGTTGGGGACCCACTTGGGAGGGTTGGTAACATACATACATATATACATGTCTATATAGTATTTTTTTTTTTTGCAGGTAATAAATCAATCACAGAAATGGCAAAGATGGATATAAAAAGGAATGGAGTGCTCACTTTGGCAGCACATATACTAAAACTGGAACCATACAGAGGCGATTAGCATGGCCCCTGTGCAAGGATGACATGCAAATTTGAGAAGCAACCCATATTAAACAAACAAACAAACAAAAAATAGAATGGCTGAAAGTCTGTAGCACTGAAAGTCATGTGAACCTCAGTGCTGTTGAGATCCTGAGTGAAGACTGAAAACCGATTTTTAATTCGCCGGGTGTTACTGACTGAGTGACCAGGAGGGAGTTCCCGTATCGCCTTGTTTCTCATTTATAAAATGGAGTTAACAATCAGCAGTTCCTTAACAGCTCTAGGTATGTTATGAAGATAAATGAGATTATTTCTTTGTAAAGTTTATAGTTTGTTAGAAAGAAGTATTACAGAAATAAATGTTGGCATTATTATGGCAAAGCAGAGGCTTTCAATACATTATAAGTAAAACAAAGTAACACTCCGTCTTTCTATCACTTTAAAAATTACGGAAGCTTCACAGAGAAAATGAAGAAGGTATTTAAATCTTTGAAATAAATGAAAATGAGGACGCTGTTTATGACAAAAAGAAGCGCCAAATAAACTAATATGATAGATTGGTGGATCTGTTAAATAACTACTCCATGACTTCAAAAGACATTTTTAACATTATAAATGTCTCCTGTTTAAAATCTGTCAGGCTGCTGCAATCAGAAGTTTACATATTTTTCTTTCTTCTTTTCCTTCTGTGTCTTTTCCCCTTTCTTCCACTTTGATTTTTGAAATCTAACAGAGTCATCACAGTAAATCATATTCACTCTAAGGGTTGAGAGACAACATTTTAGTTAAAATACTGACGTAATCCTCTGAGAAGTTAACGAATCTTGATAAAGTTAGGAAGGTAGCCTGTCACATTAGTGCAAGGCTGTTTGTCCATTCCAAGCCAATCTGAGTGTGGTATGGCGTCAAAAATGACAGCTGTCGAGTGGGTTAAGAGAGAAAGACAGGAATGAAGGCTGTAAAATTCGATGAGATTAAGTTGGAATTTGTTTAGTCTATCAGTCAGGGTCATTTATGCACAACTGCCTAATGGTACTACATACTTCCTAGAGGAAGCCCCCAAAGGCTTGGAGATCTCTTTTAGGAAATGTTACAATTACCCCCTTTGCTTAAATGTCTAGAAGAAAGTAATGCTGACAGAGAGTATGCATTAGTCTGCTTGTAAATTAATTTTTTTCTTCACTTAATTATGTGGACTCATTAAACTTCATTGGAAACTGTGTTCAAGTTTCTCTAAAGATGTTTATTCTGACTTTCTAACTGTTAGAATTAACATGAGATTCTATAAGCTAGTAGAAAATTCTTCAGAAGATAGTAATGCCACAAATTTTTCTTAAAAAAGAACTTTTTAGATTATAAATATCCTATATTGTAAGGTATGAAAAATATATTGAGAGCAGAAATGTGAAATATTCAGAGCAGTTATTCAAATTATTCATCCCCTAAAATCATTTAGAATACTATGAACCTGATTTTTCATATATGAAAATTATCCTACACTCTAACATTAACATAACATTTAGCTAAAAAAACAGAAATGTTGATGAATTTCTGGGATTGTTTTACTAGTGTATCTCCATTCAACAGTTGCTAGGTTTTCTACTTTCTCTATTAAAACTTGTTGCTCTGGCACTATTTTCTCAAAGTTCTACTCCTCTACTGCAATCTGAAAATTAAAGTGCATTTACATTGGGTATAAATTAACAGAATTTTTTTCCCCACTCATAGCAAGGACTGATATCATCAAATAATCCACTGTGTCAACAAAAGCATGAACAGAGACATACAGGAACACATTTTTTTTTTTACCGATACACCGAATTAAAACGCTGAAGGTGCTAGACACCTAACATCTCGATTAAATTTATTCTACCCATGAAGCAACAGTTTATGATTTTCAAATGAATAGCACACTTAAATGAAGGGAGCATTAATACAATATGATATTAATATACAAATATGCACATTATTCTCCTGCCACTGACATTCTGAATTAAATCAGTAATGGGGTGTATAACTGATTAAATATCTACACAACAGAAAGCAACAGCTTATGATTTAAAGAGGCGCTGGTAGAGTGATCACATCATTACCCTGCCAAACGCCATCTATCACTTTTACTGAACTTAACGAAGACGGATTACATCCCACAGTTGAGATGCAGCCTATAAATACTGTCATGCTGATCTTCATCTGACTTTCCTAGAGAACAGACAAGCAACAAATCAATAATTGAAGGAGTCATATTAGAAATTCAGTGTTATTCAGCACCCAGAAGAGCTCTTGCAGGATAGTATAGCAACACACAGCCCTTAATTCAATGAAATCTGCTAATTCATGCTTTCCCTTCAAAGTCAGCTTATTTTCTCTTTAAGCTTATTTACTTCCTCAGGTTTAGGAGAAAGCATCTGTTTAGTGTAAAGCATTACTACCCACTTTTACATTTGAAACCCAGACTGGTTTAGGGCCAACAAACTTCTTTTTATAACAAACTTTCTTTACGAAGTGCAATATGCTTCCTGGCTCGAGTTATGAGCTCATACAGGTAATTACAAGTGTGTGACATAGAATATTGGTTTTAAAGTTACTGTCTTCACACACTGAAACAAACTGAATACCATAAAAATATGCATAAACAATACATTCATTTTACAACTTCTGGGTTGTTTTAATAGTGTTTCTCCATTAAACACCTGCCTGAATTTCTATTCACCATCTCATTTAGCTTTTACAGTTTACCTTTGTGGAAACTGCCTGTCAATTGCGTCAGTAGTCCAATCACTGGAGACCAGATTGTTTTCTGTCAGTCTGCTTGTATAACGTTATGGTAATAGATAACAGGTGGTCAGTATTCGTCAGCAGAGGTGAAGATGATGTCTCACAAGCCATAAAACATCTGAGGAAATGCTTTAACAGTTCATGCTTACTACTAATTGCGCCATTAGAACTTTAATTAATTCTTTACCCTTCCACTATGTTCCTTAGATGGCCATAAGGCAGGAAATCATTCGGAACAGAAAGAAAGAATCTAAAGAGACAATAATGAGGTGTAATAAAAGAAAGAATGAGTGGCAGAATGGCTAACATTTTGCTCTGAAACCAGAGTGCAGTTTGATTGCTTAATCAGTTCTGTATTTGATAAAATCCCTAAAAGGGAACCATTTTTTAAAAGAGCACCTTAATTCTGAGAACATGTTACCCACTGCCTACATTGAAACTGACTGTCCTCAATTATTAACTATATCTTTGAAAGTATTTCAAAATGCTTCCCTTCTGATTTTAAGGCATCAGTAATCAAATCCTCGCAAATCAGAAATGGATAAATAAGACATGGAAAAACTTTCACTCTAGGAAAACCTATATATTTTTAAAATACAGCCTTAGCACAAGTTGCATAAAAGATGGAAACAGGGCATTAGACTCAATGTCATTGTTTAAGCTCAGATCAGTTTTGACTTTGGCATCTCCAGTTTCTAGTTTTCAAATAGCACATCTTGAGACACATTACATAGCTAGACAGACAGTTGTACATGTCATTAGCTTTCTATAACTTGAATTTTGTAATTTGAATTTTGTAATTTTAGTTCTTACAGTTTGTTTGCTATCAATTTATTTAACATATCTACAGTTTACAACAATTCATTTGAATAAAACTGAATAAAAGAAGTCTGAGCAATAAAATTGACATCCTTAAGAAAAGTCAAAACTAGAATATTTAAGAAAAATGTTAGATTGTGTTTAAAAAGTGAAAATAAAGGATTATTTTCCTTCTTATCTACTACATTAGATAGAAATGGAACAAATATTTATCAAGACAAATGATATGAAAATTACACTGCTCAGCAAAGGTCCAAATAGTCATCTAAGAATTAAGTTTGAATTTACATACAATTTTAATATATTATACTACTATGAAGAATTTTCCATTTTACTTCCAGCTTTAAAAAAAGTATTTTTTGCTTTGTCCTCTTACAAACTCTTACATTCCAATATTTTTTAAAAGGTTTTAGAAATTAGCTAATGTCCAAGCTGCTTGGCAAAGCACTATGACTCTGAAAGCTAAGTTGGAAATATAACAATGCAATTCTCAGCCAGTTGAGTTTACCTATGATTGAACCCATTACAAATGTAATTTATAGTTACACAAGAAGATTCAATTTCAGGTGCAACTTTAAGTTTCCTCAGTCCCAGTAAGTGTATGCCAAATTCCTAGAGAGAGATCAGTACCTGCAAGGTGTAAGTCTTTAAGTCTAATCTAAGGCAAACAGACTATATGGGCCAAGCGAGCCATCAAGATTGTACCTCTGCACTCTGAAGCTTGTTCATGTGCCCCACTCCCATGCACTTTACTACTTCTGAAAATTATTTCACTTTGTATTTAATGTTTCTGTTGGATCTAGCTTCAAAATATATCCAGTATCTGATTTTTTTCTTACTAACTCCATTGATTCTAAATTTGTCCAATCATCATCTGACTTGGGTTACTGCAGTAGCTTTCCATCTGACCTGTTTTCATGCTTTCCCAATGCCCAAAGTCAATGTTAAAATCATAGATATCATACTTGCTAACACTTCAGCTCAAAACCCTCTGAAGTTTTCTCACCTTATACCTACAACGCCCTGCATGGTCCCATCTTCCCCCTAGACTCACCTCCTATTACTTTTTCTCATGTTCTCTCTTTCCTGGCAGTTGGCCACCTTGTTCTGTGAATACCCTAAAGACTCTGATTTCAGGGCTTTGGCATTTCAGGACTTTTTCTTCTTTCTAGAATGTTCCCCAAGAACTCACACTATCAATCAACTTGATCTAAGTGATGTTTATAGAATAATTCATTCAACAGCAGCAGAATACACATTCTTCTTAAGCTCACATGTTTCAGGTAGAACCACATTTTAGACCATAAAACACACTAATGAATTTAAAATAACAGAAATCATGCAAAGTATGTTGTCAGATCACAATGGAATTAAACTAGAGATCAATAACAGAAAGATAGCTGGAAAATCCCCAAGTATTTGGAGATTGCCCAACACATTACTAAAAAAAAAAGGGTAAAAGAAGATTCAAGAGAAATTTACAAATAGTTGAACTAAATAAAATTCCAAATACAACTTATCAAAATAGAACTACTCCTTGAGCTGGCATTATCCTAATATCAAAATCAGTTAAAGATATTATAAAAAAAGGAAAACTACAGATCAATATTTCTCATGAACATAACTGTAAAAATCCTCAACAAAATATGAGCAAATCAAATCCAACATTGTATAAAAAGAATTATACACTACAACCAAGTAGGATTTACTTCAAGTATGCAAGGCTGCTCAATTTTTTAAAATCAATTTATGTAATTCACCATATCAACTGACTAAACAGTGCATCATATCCACTGATACAGAAAAAGCATTTGACAAAATCCAGTACCCATTTCTGATGAAGACTCTCAGAAAACTAGGAATAGAGGGAGAATTCCTCAACTCAATAAAAAACATTCTTACTAAACCTACAGTCAATATAAATGACTGAATAATTAATAAATGGGGGAAAAGAGGTAAATATCCCCTGTAGAAGAACTCTTAATGATTTACATAAATGTTTTTTCAAGGAGAGGGTGCATAGCCCCTCACTTTTTAGGTGTAGACTGTGCATAGGGACTTCCATCAAAAGTGTACATTATGCAAAAGAGGAAAAGGAGTAATGTTACAGTAGAGAAGACAAACAGTACCTCAGCCAAGTAATCAAGGATAATATTGATAGTCACAAATTACGTTGGTAGTATGTATGCTTCATATGATGTGATGACACTTTACATCTGTAGTCTTCCTCCCAATTACTAAAAACTCCAGTCTTACTATGAGAAAAACAGATATTAGACAAATCCTACTTGAGGGACACTCTACAAGATACTTGACCAGTATTCCTCAAAACCTTCTAGGTCATCCAAAACAAGGAAAAATCTGAGAAATTGCCACAGCCAAGAAGAGTCTAAGGAGATATGACAACTACATGTAATCTGGGATCCCAAATGGGATCTTGAGAAAGAAAGACAAAAAAACTGGAGAAATCTAAATAAACCATGGATTTTAGTTAACAATAATATATCAACATGGTTCATTAATTATAACATATATCTCATACTAGTACATCTCTAGTAGGGAAAGTTAGATACAGGATCAACGAGAACTCTCTGTACTATCGTCTCAGTTTTTTTTTTTTTTTGGTAAATCTAAAACTTCTATAAAAGAATAAGTTCTATTAAAAGGAGTGAGTGATCAATTTTGAGTTTTAGCTTTATAATTTTCTATTTTGAAATTATAAGCTACTTTATCTCGTGGATCATTATTTTTCTTCCTTATAAAACAAGTATGATAATAGAAGATGTATCTTATAGAATTACCGTGCAGATTAATTAGTAGAATGCCTGGAACATGAAAAAAAAATACTCAAAAGTAGAATAATTGTTCCTATAGATAAACAAAGAGAATATGTTACGTCTAAGTTTTCCCATCAAGTAAGAGAGAAATTTGTGATGAACTTGGCATAAGAGCAATTCCATTTGTATTGGGCTCAGAGTTAAAAACATTCTTTATTACATCATCATCATCATCATCATCATCATCATTATTACTACTATTCACATTCATTCATGATCCTCTTATTTCAGTGTAACTTAGATAAGAATTACAGTTCTTTTCCTTAGATTTTGGTTGTAATAACTTTAGAATTAAGGTAATGGAACTTCATTACGAAAGCACTCTAAGAAGCCAATCTTTTCATTGCCTAGAATGGCACAGTTGCCCATTAGTAGTCTTAGTCTTCTCTCCTATATTATATATTCCACCCCATGAACTTTATGGTAATAGATGGAACCTTCTTAGGGCAAGCTACTAGTCAGGATGAAAAATATGGTATAAATAAGTAAAGAAAGATGAGTTTCACTCTTTTTGGTGTCTGGAATATACACGTATATATCTGCGAGAAGACAGTTAAGTCACACGGTTAGTAATGTAGTAGGAGTCACTCCTGTATTTGATCATGACATAACACGCCGAGTACCATAAATCTGGCAAATCTTGATCAATCCTCTTCTTCATGAATCTACTTCAGGTCATCCTTAGTAATCTACACTGTCTTTCCAGCCTGGCTATTTATTCGAGGGGTGTTGAAAGCATAAATAAATTTCCAGTTCATAGGTATTTTAAACAAAACTGAGATAAATGCAGACCCACTGTTAGAAGCAACAATCTCTGGCAGCCAATGTTCTGCAAATAACTGGTACTGGGCTGAAATTATTGCAGCCAGTATATTAGATGAAACCAGGAGCTTTGTGAGCCACTTTGAAAAATCGTCTTTCACAATCAAGAAATTTCCTCTAGATTGCACCTGCAAAAATCAATATTGATTCTTGTATAAAGCTTCTTGAACCCTTACTATGGAAGAATCAATTCCTTTGGCAGATTATGTATATAGCATGGCATGCATTATACAGTTAATTCAATAATAAGCATTAATTCCAGGTTAGCAGACATTCATCAGCCAATGCTTTCATGAAAACAATTCTCAAATGTGCACCATAAAGTATGGCCAAAAAAAATCTGAGGATCACTGGTAGAAATAATAATATGATTGCCATTCTATCATTCCTTTATAGATAGAAAATGTATTCATGCATTTAATTCCTCATTATAGATGTGTTAATGTCTTCTGTCATCAAGTCATATTGTACATAATAAAGTCACAATGTAAATTCCAATGTCTGTTCCTTAGGAGCCATGAGACATATATCTATATATTCATATATCTATCCATATTGCTCATTGTGTATATATATACGTGTGTCACTGTATTGTGATTACTGATTTTTAAAATTTACTACATCCTCCTCCATCAATTATAATAATGTCCTTATACATAAAAATTCTTTAAAGAAAGTAAAGTTAGCTGTAAATAGCATAAAATATATATTTAATTAGAAATGCTATACTAAAGCAAATAATATTGTATGTTATTTTCCTAATAAAGTTTAAGAAGCTACAGTTCTTGAAGTCTGGGAAATAAATGAATTAGCCATTTCAATATCCTGGAGGAAAAGCATTTGATTAATTTAATGGGAAAGACACAACATGGCTGTGACACTGCTTGCTGAAGTCTAAAGTCACTTAGTTGAGAAGATGGTCCAAGAAATTTACAGAAGCAAAATTCTTGTGGTAAAATAAGAGCTCAGCTTCGGATCTGGCTCACCAACAGCTTATTTTATTAGTGGCTTTGGATAAAAAAGGGAAATGTTATATTATGTTTCTCAGAAACAACCACAAATTCACAGAATTCCTACACAATTCAGAGACACAAAGAGGATGTGAAAGTGACCAGAGATCATTCCAGGGGCAGAATTTTAGGAAGTTAATTTTGGAGCTAATGGTACTGAGGTTCCAACAACAAAAACAAAGGAATGATGCTCTGGAAAGAAAGTAGGGAACAAATTGCAGTTAGCCAGAGGATGGATGACCGTCCTAGTCTGAGATGAGATCTTCAGCTCCATGTTTTATATTCCACTGCTCATGCCTCTGTCAACATACATGGTAATTTCAATAACTCCAAGTCTTCTGTCAATGTGCCATATCAAGAAGAGGCCTTGGGAGAGTATGTAACTTCTGATTCTGTGCTTGAATGTGTTTAGAGATTTTTCTTTAAACCTATTTAATGTGTATTTCCATACATTAGAAGATGATGTACGCTGTTAAAACTATTCAAGCAATATCTTTGGCCCCAAAGCATTTCTGCCTCTGCATAAAGGTTACTTTAGTGTTCAGACTCTTTCCTCAATGTGTTGTCTATCGTTTTAGTTTTCCTGATCAGTGGGAACTTAGTCTGGTTCCAGCACCAGATGCCACTTTCTGGGCATCAGCACCTGCTGCCACCTCTTACAGAAGACAGGACTGGCTTTGCTGTCTCTCCTCCACCCCAGTAGGTATTTTATTAAAAGCTTAAAATTCAGCAACACTTTTGACACTAGGACCCTCTAAAATTCCAATTAAAAAATAATCAATCTGAGGTCCAGTAAAATTTGACCATACTGAAAATGTGGGTTATGAAAGTCTCCTAACACTAACCCTCTAAAATTAATTCTCATTTGTGTACAACCAATGCATTAGCATTTGGCATTGCTCTTCTAGACAAGAAGTCATAAATGCAACCAGAGATACCTTCATCATGTAGAGTGATGTAACCAGAGCATGAGTTTATAATTTTAAAATATTCCTAAAGAATTTTTTCACATTTTTTAATGGTGGTATTTCAGAGCTAGTAATGCATCTTTTGGATACTCAATGACAGCAAATTGTGGGGATTTTTTCTGTCATTTTGTTTGTAATTTTACTGTGTATTGTGTATTCTAATGTAGATACAGCAAAACTCTGACTTAAGGAAGGCATGATATGTTATTTATCATTTTAACTCTCTATGAAGCACTGTCGTATGCCTGGTGGTTATAAGTATGGGCTAGCCTTTCTGGAAGGGTATGTTTTAACTCACTTTATTGTGATAACTACTGCATGAGTGGGTGAAATTCTTATCACCAATTTAAGGATGAGGAACCATAGACAGGTCAGGAAATTCAGTGGTGAGGCTGGGGTTTAAACCCCATGAATGATTTAGTGGGTGGTCTGCAGGGGAGAATGGCACATGGTAAAGTATGAAAAGATTAAACTCTCTGAGGATGGGAAATATTACATTCCTACCACCAAGCACCATATCTCAAAGTAGCAGATGTCTAATAATATTTTCCTGCATTAATAATAGATTTGATTAAATTAATGAATGGAAGTAACTGACTGTCTGCCACACTGGCTATAGTGTGATATGGTGATATCTTCTCAGTGCTAATTGGCCAGTGGACTTGAGAACTGACACAACTGATGTGCTCTATAGGGCATGTGTAAATGATCAGAACAGAAACATTTTCCCCATCAAGAAAAAAAAATATGACATGGAATATCTTTTGACCATTCCTTCTTGTTGTCCAAAAAGTATTTGGAGAAAATATGATGGATTGCAACTGTAATTATTAATAATAATATTGAATTATTAATTAAAAACAAATCATTCTTGACCTTGAAATTTTTTTTTTCTTTTTTTTTTTTTTTCGGCCGTCATGGAACACTCTTGAGACACTGCAGGCTCCTAGGGCATCCTCTCCCAGACTTCACACTGTAATACAAATCCTAGTCTCACCTTGCGGGAATAATTGTGCTGGCTCATTTAAACAGCACTGACAGCTCAGGAGCTTCATTCTGATAGGCCAATTTGAAATAAGATGTTCTCTTGTTTCAGTACCTGCACAGTGCTTACTGCATTCTTAAATGAATGCAGGGTGACACCTCAAGCTATGATTGTTTTAAAAGTTTTCCTTTTCTACTTTACTTCCCTTCATTATCTCCTCCATGAAGGAAGCAGAGTGATCCTTCTAAAAACAAGGTCAGATTATTTCACAGTTCTGTCCCAAACCCCAGAGTAGCTTCCAGTTTTACCTAGAATAGGTACGAAACCCTTACTATGGTGGTAAGACCCAAGATGGACTGGTCCCAGTCACCATTCTGACCTAATCAACTCTCATTTTCCCCTTGCTGACTCTTTCCAGCCACACTGACTTCTTCCTTTTTTCTGATCCATCAAGCATGCTTCCATCTCAGGGCCTTAGTACTTGCCTTCCCTCTTCTAGGAACAATCATGCCTCAGCTCTCCTCACTCTCTAGAGCTTTCTGCTCAAGTGCTACATTCTTAAAAATTACTTTACTGACCACCCTGTCAGCACCATTTGCTTCTATGGTAGATTATTCCTTTCTTCTGTTTTCTTTTGCACCCATTTATAACTATTTGATGAGTATATTTAAGTCAGTTTATTATCCAGTCCCATATGATAATGTGAGCTCCAAAAAAGCAGGGAGTTATCCACCGCTTTATCACCACACTCCATAGAGAGAAAGCCTGACACATTACAGGCATTTTGTATTTGTTAAATGAATAAATAAAATAATGAATTTCTCTTAAAAAAAAAAAAGAAAAAAACCTCTTCTACACATTTTCCAAAACACTATCTTTTATTTCTGCTGACCGTGAATTATCAGCCACATATTATGGATAGAACCTGTGTTCAATGCTACTCCTTTTGTTGATGTAATATATAGTCATGCACCCTTACTTACCAAGGCCATTTTAATGTCAAATTTGAACCATTCAAGATTCTTCACTGTAAAACTCCACAGAAAAGACAAAATTGCAATTCGTCTTCTATGCTATCCACAAAATTGCAGTTCTCAAATGGATATTAAAACCATGCAATCTAAGTAGCAAAGACTTTTGCAGACGGCTGTTCTTTTTATGGAATTTAAATCTTGGAACAATGATTGATAGGATAGAGGGAAATTGGCCTTCCCAAGATTCCACAAGTTCATCAAAAGCTTTATTCTTTAATAAGCAATGTCAATGAATAAGAGTTCTCATTGTGGCAAAAGTCTAAATGGACAGATTTTTAGCATAAAAGCTTCACTTTTAAGTGTCTCCGTGTGATTCCCTTTATAATAGAATAAAATCCTTTCAGCATCTGGATTCCAAGGGATGAGCTTACTGGAATAAAGCTTTCTAACATTTTCCGAAATAGTCATTAAGTTCAATTAACTTCTATGACAGATATCACAGCTGGACCTGATGACTTGATGGTGACTTTATTCAATCTCTCTCAGAATATTTTAGGAATCTTGAAAAATAAAGAAGTTATTAAAATCCTATGCCACATCCTGTTTTACTAGACTGTAAGTTTTGTGACGTCAGGGACCTTCAGGGTCCTGGTCTGTATTGAATCTCCAGTGCACCTAAGTAGTAATGTTAGGCAGTTAGATAGAAATGAGCACTGGGCAGGGGGAGGGAAAGGGGGAAGGAGCAACCCAGAAAATAATAGTACACCTCTGCTCAGGAGAAGGGGCTCCAATCTTTTTACTTTCTCTAAATGAGGGCCAGCAAAGAAGCCTGCTAGGATCGAACCCTGTGACTGCGCAGTGGAGAGAAGGACCTGGCTTAACTTGATCCAGTGCTCATTATAATGTAATTGACATTGCAGCTTGAGCCCCTCCTGTAGGTTCTCTGTGTGTATCATGCGTAAGAGCATGCACGTAAGAGATGGGTATGCCTGAGTGCAAGAAACATGAGCTGTTAATCAATCACAACCCTCCCCCCCCACCCAAGCCAGGACTTAAGACAGGAGAAACAAAGCAGCGGAGCCATTTTTCCTCTCTTGGATCGGCCCCCTCCCAGTTCTCGGGGGTGTACTATGTTTTACTACCTTTTCACTTCACTAATAAAATCTTATGTTTATATTACACTTTCTATCTCTCATTAAAAATTCATTTTTGGGGGGGGAATAACTAAGAACTGAGGTAAATTTACTCCCTTCCTCCAGGTAACACAACTATTAAGGAAAAAAAAATGTTTGGAGAGGAAAAAGTTGGTGATGTTATGTAATTATAATGCCAATATTAAGCAAAGGTAGGCAGGCCATTCCGGCTGTATATACATTGTCGCTTATTTGGGGGACAAAGAGTATAGTTTTACTTATCTTATATTCAAAATTGTAAAATTCTGGTTTGGTTTCTCCTGGCTTAGAGGGGTTTTTGTGATTGATTGATTGATAGCTCACGGACGCCTATTTCATGTGCTCAGGCACGCCCATCTCTTTTGCGCATGCTCTTACCCATGATGTACACAGAGAAACCTAAGGGAGGGGGCTCAAACTGCAAAGTTAATTACATTATAATGAGCATTGGGTCAAGTTAAGCCGGGACCTTCTCTCTACTGCGCAGTTGCAGGGTTTGATCCTAGCTGGCTGCTTTGCTGGCTCTCATTTATAGAAAGTAAAAAAAAATTTGGAGCCCTAACTGGTGCTATTAAGAAGGTGGCAATATCACAAAATTTACTCTCTAGTTCTACTTCTTTGTTCATATCATTAATAAGAAGGATATATTAACCATCTTCTTTTGACAAGGTACCAGAAAAGACATGGAAGAAATCCTGTTTTGAAGGAGAGAATAAACCTGTTGTATAAAAGTTTCTATTCCTGTAACATATAATGTTTACATGACAGAACAAAAATGTAATCTGATTGTTGGCAGTTACTACATTAATTATATGACTGCCATTAAAATGTGAATTTAAAAAATATAATGGCAGGCTAATGTGAACATAGGTAACCTAGTGAGGTCTTAGAAATCTTCCTGCTTGGTTAAAATGAAAAACAAAATGATTTGCTTCTATTTTGTGTAAAATGCAGTAATCCCAGGGTTCCATCTTCTCACAAAGAAACTCATCAAAATTACACAATTTTGTGACCCACTTATTAAACCTGAATATACATGATTACCATTTCAATGTGCAATTTTCATAGATATTGAGCTTATTAGGATAGAACATACTGTGCATTCCATTTTTCTAACCTAGTAAAGTCAGAGGGTATGATCATATTTACTCAAGGGTTTTATCTTATATGTCAGAGAAAATAGTGGGGGACAGTAGGAGGTGGGATGTGGGAAAGGTATGTCATAATGCTGAACGGTCTGCAGACATTTTTCAAATAGCTTATATTTAGTGGAGTACATTGGATCTTGGATGTCTCAGCAACTTTCTCTAAGTTCTCCTAGTCATATTTGTAAATTCATTTTGCAGTTTTGCTCTTTTTCTCTCCGCATACTGATTCCCCAGCTGTTTAATCTTTTGCTATTACTTATTTCAAAAGCTTCTCAGCTTAAAAAGACAGCAATAGTCACAAAACTGAGTCCAGGACACTAGTGTACACACTCGGTTATATAAGCAGCCCGTAACTTACGTTCCCATAAGAAGATACTGATTTTATATATATATATATGTATGTGTGTGTATATATGTGTGTGTGTGTGTGTGTAAAAAAACCTGTTATTTTTACTCATCTCTTCTATATTGGGCAGATATAGTTATTACTATAAAATTGTTTTGAAAAGCCACTATATGCCTTTGTTGTTGGGTTTATTTTTATTATTATTTTCAAAGTGCACATGATAGCATCAGTCATTTCATTTTCATCAAGCTCAGGGCTATACTCTATAAACTGTGTATGTGATCTGTATATGGACCCTATGCTTTTTACCACAATGAAATCTGTGTTTCAGTGTTTACAGAGATTTTAAAG
Organism: Camelus dromedarius; assembly: GCF_036321535.1. Taxonomy (NCBI): domain Eukaryota; kingdom Metazoa; phylum Chordata; class Mammalia; order Artiodactyla; family Camelidae; genus Camelus; species Camelus dromedarius. The sequence continues at coordinate 22,264,926 of NC_087439.1, forward strand.
CAGCCACTAAGTATAAATTTCTTTGTTTGTATTATTAGGTTTTTTCCCTCTAATCTAAGCACATAAATTATTTCGTTAAAAGAAAAGCATTCTGAATACTAATGAACTGTTTCCTGTCTAAGGTGTTAAACACAAAATCCTCCTCATACTTGCCTCCTGGGTTTCTACTTTTTCTTCACGTTTATTTCTGACAAAAGTGTTATTTGGTATCACCACCCCCTCCATTGATGCCCCCTCTGTTTTCCCTTAAGGACAAATCCTGATTTCATTTCTAACCATACAGAAACCAGAGTGAACCATTTCCAATATGCTTTTGTTATTTTCTTAGAAATCTAGAAATCTTGAATTGTTTATACTTCCATTTTCTATTCATTTGTCTATGTTTAATCATAGAACCAGGTTATTGATTCCAGCAAGACTGAATAATACTTCTAAGGAAAATAACATACTCATATGCATTGCCTCTCTACAAATTCATACTTGGATTTAAAAATTGTGTATATGCTGAGACATGAAGAATTCAGACTTGCTTTCCCATTCCAGTTTTGTAACTGGATCACGAGATTTATGACTTGATACAGAACTTAGTTACTAACCTGCAAAACTGGAAATAAAATTTGTCTTCTAGAAAAGCTATGAAAATTTTAATTGAAATAACATTTGTGATGGAGGTATAAATTCATTTCTCTCACCTCAGATTCACTCTAGGAAACACACATTTTGAACTGAATGCTTTTGAAAACCAGTCTCTCAAGTTCTTGAACTCTTACTCTCTCAATCAGTTAAGATCATATGTACACAGAAAAACTTGCACACAAATGTTCACAAGAGAATTATTCTTAATAGTCAAAAAGTGGAAACAACCCAAGTACCCATCACTTGATGAATAAACAAAAAGGTGGTATATGTATATCATCCAGCAATTAAAAAAACATAGAGTACTGATGCATACCTCAACATGGAAGAAATATGAAAAAAATATGCTAAGTAAAAGAAATGTCACACAAGATCAAATACTGTATGATCCCATTTCTGTGAAATATTGGTAACATCTATATACAGAAAAATTATATTAGTGGTTGTTCATATCTAAGTAGGCTGGGGGAATGGGGAGTGATGGCTAATGGGTGAGGGGCATCTTTTTAAGGTGATGAAGTGTTCCAAAATTGATTCTGGTGATGGTTGTACAATATAATCCCAGTGTTTTACTTTATAACAGAGAAACATGAGCAGGTTGCTTATGCTTATAACAGAGAAGCAGATGCTTATGAGCAGGATAGCCATTCTGACACAATGGTAGTTTGGATCACCAGGAAAAAAAATTAGGCATGTTAAAAATAAGCAACACAAAATAAAAGTGACAATAGCTAAAACCATAATCAATAAGATTTACAATAAATTAAAAGTTTACTTAATAATTACATCTTTTTAATAATAGCAAAATATCATAAATATTGACTCTTGAAAAGTTAGACATCAGAGATATAATCAGGACAGAATAAAATGGGCATTGATGGAAACTATATAGAGTGAAATTTAAATTTGACAAAAAATTAAGAAATTATTATAAAATTAAGATCTGCTATTTGTGACCTGGGAAAATAGATCCTGTTGGAATTAATGGCTACACATTTAATGAATATTGTCCCAATCTTCTAGTCTATATAATGAGACAAGATCTAACAAATCAAAATAATCATAAAACTTCCATTACATAATTTACATGAAAATTAATTGATCCCAATAAAATGAATTAATTATTTAAAATGAAAAACAATCATGAAAATTTTAAGAGCATTTGAAAGAAAATTAAGAAATTTTCCTGAAAAGTTTACAATTTATCAAATTGTTTATTAAACTGCTGGCACACATAAATACAAAGCCAAAATAGCTGAGAAGTTAAAATGTCAGTGTCCAAATGGCATAAAAAAAAAATCTGGTTCTTTGTAGAAACTGTAGAAGATAATGGTTAAAAGTTGAAATTCTAATGTCAAATAATCCTGAGTTGAAATCTTTGCTCTACCAAACATGTCACCTTAAGCAATTACTTAGCCCTTCCAATCCTCAGTTTCCTCATCTGCAATATGGCAACAATGTATTGTTGTCTATCCTATATTGTAGTTATGGATATTAAATGACATACTAGGATTAAAGTGCACAGTGTAGTGTTTGGCATATTATGAGCTTCCTACTTGGCTAAATGGACAGTTACACATGATGTTCATTAACTTCCCCTTTAAATTTTTTAATATATTCAATTTCCCTCCCCCACCCTTAGTAAGAAATTTGTCTCTATTTCCATATTAAACTTTTTCCAGATTTCAAACTTCCTTACTTTTTTTAGGACATTGTTTAACTGTTTGTCCCAATTCCTGAAATCAGATTAAATTTGCTATTAGTTTTCCTACTTACATTATAAGTGTTTGTGTATGAGGACACCCATACATACACAATGTGTGTATATACATGTGTGTGGAAGATGTGTATGTATGTTTGGTTTTGATGTATACACATATCTCTCTACATATGTACATATGTATGTTTCTGTATATACAACACAAACATATATGCGTTGAAACATTACTTCCTTGATGTTTCTTGATATTTTCTAGGTAAATGGAGATATTTTCTAGATAAATGGTTACAAATTTCTGCTTTGAAGAAATGAAATCTCATGTTTTAAATATTAATAAGAAAGTGTGTTATAATTAAGTACAATAATTTTCTAATTTTTCATTGCATTTAAGTGGACTGAATATTCTCAGATTGTAAGTCAAAACATGTCATATTCACTAACAGCCTGCAAAGCTATTTTTAAAAATCTGTCTTTACATGTTTTCCTTAAAAAGTATCTAAAATCTAAAAGAAAAATTAATATATTTCTCAAGATTATTTGCATAAATTTATATGACCAATAGGCACAATATTTTTTTCTGAGTGAATGTAGAACATTTCACAATGATATAAGGTAATAATACTTCTCAATGTCAAAATACAGCAAAAGATATATATTTAAAGGTGAAATAATTAAAAGAAATTTCAGCAATTTTCTCACACATATTAAATATCTACTCTAAGTGAATTTTTAGACCCTTGGAAATCTGTATTTAAAAGAAATAATTCTAAACAAGAAGCTTCAATGACAGACATTAGTTTCCAGTATTATTGTTAGCATGGCTGTCAGCCTCGAGTGCTAACCTACACCCCTTCCTTGAGGGAAGTAAGCCTTGAGAAGTGTTATCCTTGTCTTACAGGAAACTGCTAGAAGAGAAAAATAAGAGCCCACCAGAATTGGTTAGAACCAGCTAGGCCCAATATGGTGGAAGATCTGACCTCCAGTGGCCCCTGAGCCTCATTATATACTCATTGTAACACATTTGCATGCTATGTAACACACCAGTGCCAAGACCACTGATAACTGCCATGGCAACTGCCAGAAGAGTCCTAGGCAGACTGAAAAGTGCTACTGTCACAATTTCAAGCATACCACACCCTTGTTCTAATATTCCTCCCTCTCTTTACTCAATTCCCTCCCTTTCAACTCAACCCTTCTATGTATATGGTATCTCAGTCTGAGTCAGGTTGAGAAGTTTCTTCGTGAACTAAGTTCCTGCTTTTCCATTCTCTGGCCATTTAATAAAGTGTGTGCTGTTTTAGTCTCAGCATTGGTTTCTTTACTGGTTGTGTGAATCCAAAGGGAAAAAGAACCTTCCCCATCAAGGCAGGGGGCTTCAGCCAGGCCAGTGCCCGAGTCGGGGTCCATACAACCAATTAAGTAACATTATCTTTTCTAATATTAATTTTCTGATGACTTGAGAATTTTAAAAATGGGCCTGTTAATCCCAATAAATATTATTTTAATTGTATATTTCAATCAAATAAAAGATTATAGGGATATAGTTCTTTCTCTACTTCCTACTAACATCTACCAACTAGTAGAACAGCAGCAATGTATCTTAGTTGCAAGAGAAGAGAAGGAAATTTTGTTAGATAAACAGAAATCTTTATAACAACTAAAAATGTTTTAAGACAACATTTACCTACCAATAGCAAATCAAATAGAAATGGAAAACTTTGAAAGAATATAACTTTAGAGACTATGAGAGAGGAAGAAATTTTTGTCAGCCTTTCTAGGTTTTGCTAGCTGGTCAAGAATTAAACTGACAAGAGATAGATTAACAGGAGAAAAATCAAACAAAAATTTTAACAACATGAATATAATTCTCTGCCTTTCTGAAATGCAGCCTTCTTGTTCTTCACCCTTAGTCCTGCTATCCTCTGTCTGGTTAGTGGCAATTATGTCCTGCCAATGGCACTTTCAAGGAAAGAAATATTGAAGCTTTTCTTCAAACACACATTCTAGCTTTTCTGCTGTCTCCACGCTACTGAATATAATAGCTGGGGCTAATTCTATAGTTGAACGACCTAGAAAACACAATTTCATTTCTCCCAGAAGCTCAGGACATTACATTTGATCTTTGCTAAAAGACAAGAGTTCACTGCTAGTCATGGTTGCTTCTTGATTTTTCTATTTGGTATATTACATATCAACGCCATATTCTTTAGCTTAAAACATGCAGTTTGAATGCTTGCTATCCTAGTAGCAGAATCACATTGGTTCTTCCTCCCTAGACCCTCTGAATCTTCTCAACCATAATAATTAGTGATCACCAAAAAAGAAAATAACAAAAGCTGTATATGTTTATCAGCCAATCAGCTTTACACATTTAATATTCCTTTCAACAAGTAAAATATACATCTGGAGTTTGATGACAAAAGGGGAGGTATACTTGTGTTAATGCATTTATGCTATATATTTGTAGTAGAAAAACAGATAAACCTCAGGACAAATCATTCACTTTATTATATAGACTTTCATGAAACTTATACAAGTAAAGCCCATTTTTGTTTTGCATTTGTAAATAAATACAACTTTGGTGTTTCTCTCTTTTGAGAAATATGTACTTTTAGATTCACCTCTGCTCCCATAAATATATATTATGCTTCAAATAATAAATAATCTTTATAGGAAAGACTACTTTCCTTAGAGCAAATATAAAGTTTTCTCAAAACAATATTCTATTAGCAATCAAAATTCTTTTTAGTTTTAATTTCTAGATCTTTTGCATTTTCTATGTTATCTAATGTAAAAGGAAGAGATTAATCAGAAATTTCAGAAGAAAGGATGAAGGCAATAAGAGAGAAAAAGTTTAGATAAATCATTTAAAAGGCTGGCCTGATAGTAGTAAGATTTACAGGCAATAGAACTAGAGCATTTCATTACTAAACTATATATCCCTTACATCAAAATAGGACTGAAGAACCAAGGATAGAAAGTGTACCATTTGACTGAAGTATATAAAAGACAGGGGAACTACTTGATTTAAATGGCACCTGATGAAAGTCCCTGATACAGTGTCTCCCACTAAAATGACTTGGAAGTAAACTTAAGGGAAATACAAGGCAAAAAGTCACACCACCACTAAATTCTAGCAATTTTGGGAAACTTGCTCCCAACATGGAGGAGATATTTCTTATCATTATAAGGCCAATGGTCTGGACTAAGAAACACAGCTAATAACAGGAATGTTTAACCAGGGGAAGTAGAATAAACATGTTAAGTTAGAAGGTAGCATGCATTGTTTTCTCTATTCCACTGTCTATTCCCTAGTTCAGAAATAGTAAGTCCATATGAACAGCAAACCCAACAGTCATCCATTACTCTATAAGTGTTACTTCTTGAAGAGACCCTTAACCCTTTTCCCACAAAATGGGCTTTAATTTTTTTTTAATGGGAGTATAGAAGGTGGGCAAAATGGATGAAGGTTGTCAAAGGTATAGACCTTCCAGTTATAAAATAAACAAGTCATGAGGATGTAATACATAGCATGGTGACTATAGTTAATCCTGTAACATATGTTAGAAAACAGCAACAACAATAACTTCTTTTTCTTCAACCATTCCAGAAAGCAACTGAAAACCCTGGCAGTGAGTTTGGGACGTGAAAACTGGCAGTTCATTTTACCTTGGGAGATGTAGTTCCCCAAACATGTCATAGAAGCAGGTATTGTGATTAGAAGAAAACACCACATAGACTAGAACATTCAGATGAAGGAGTCATGGGCACAGAATGGGGTCAGGAGACCTGTGCTTCACCCTGCCTTTCAGCTGACAACAGCAGCTTTACCTTCTAAGGTAGACAAATAATTAGAGATTTGGTAACATGGTTCCAATACATCATACCTTCAGAAACAGGGATAAATAAATTTTATTCTAAAGGCTTAGGAAAAGAATATGCTTCTGAATATGGGTGATCAAAGAAGAACATGTTAGAAAATTGCCTGATACCTAAAGTTTATAGGATACAAAAAATAATCATAATATTAATTAAATAATTAAATTAAAAATGTATCATGAGGGAGGAGGGTACAGTTCAGTGGTAGAGCACACACTTAGCATGCACGAGGTCCTGGGTTCAATCCCCAGTACCTCCATTAAAAACAAACAAACAAACCTAATTATCTCTCCCTTCCCCCCCAAAATGTATTACAAAAGATTAGCTGAAAGGGTAAAAAAAAAAAGTAAGGAAAAAAGAAAAGAAAAATCACTAATAAAAAAACAAGGGACTGAGATAAAAAGGAAGATGTTTGAGATAAGAAAAGGTCAAAGAAAATCCAATAATGAAAGTGCAAAATTAAAATCTACAATTGACATAGCTAAGAACACAATTATCACAATGTTTGAGAAAATAATGAATTACTGATGAGAAAGAAAAAAACATTGAGGCGCTCTTTTAGATAAATTTGTAGAGATAAAAACGATGAGTGAGCATATTGGTGATATGGAGGAGACAGATGCTACTGAATGATAAAATGACTAAAAACGTGAAACAAAGGCAGTAATCAATGATACAATTTTTGACTTTGCGTAACTAATGAAAACATTGCACAGGAAGAGTAAAAATAATTACAGGAAGAAAGCGAGAAAGATGCAGTCAGACTTATTCTGGACAATTTTTATATTCAATGACTGTTCAGATGAGCTTTAGGCAGAAAAATAAAATTATACACAAAGTGTGGTATAATAAGAAACGTAGTTTGTCTTTGTCCTCAGTTTCTCACACACAGCTTCTAAAGTTCTTGAAATCTCCTGAGTGGTAGGACCATATTTTGTTACTCACAAGGAGTGCCTTTTGAGCATTTTTAACTTGATGCTAATGAGGTGATTTAGGTGGGGCCTCTGGATAGCCTTAGGATGGGGCTGGTCACCAGAAAAACCAAGTGATAAGAGGTTTGGAACTTTTACCCTAACCCACTGACCTCTGGGAAAGGGTAAGGGGAGGCTGAAGATGAAGTTCTACAAAAACCTGAATGAGGAGATCTGATGAGTTGCTGGGTTAGTGACTGCATTCACATGCCCGGAGGGTGGCACACTCCAGTTACTTGGGGACAGAAGCTCCTGTGCTCACGACCTTTATGGACCTCACCCTTGGAACTCTTTGGATCTCTTCTTCTGGTTGTTCATCTGTATTCTTTATAATATTCTCTATAATAAACTTGTGAATGTAAGTAAAAGTTTCTCAGTTCTGTGAGCTGCTGTAGCAAATTAACTGAACTGTGGGAGTCACGGGAACCTCTGATTTATAGCTAGTCCATCAGAAGCACAAATAACAAACAGGACTTGTGATTGGCATCTGAAGTGGGGTAAGTCTTTTGAAACTAAGGCCTTAATCTGTAGCATCTGATGCTAGCTCTGGGTAGATAGTGTTAGAATTGCGTTAAATTTGTAGGACACTTGGTCAGTGTCCACTGAGAATTGGAGAATTGGTTGGTGGTGTTTCAAAAAAAAGACCCTTGGACTAAGCAACAAAATTCACACTGATTTCACATACCTCTACAGGACCAAATTTTAGAAGAAAATGGAGTGTTATTAAACAGAGTTTTGGGAGAAAAAGATTAGAAACATAAAAATTTAGAATCAGACAGATTTCCTTTCACGTATAAAACAACAGCATTATCACATACCCAGGAACAGAAATAAACCACTCATGCACCATGTAAAAACACTTAGTTGAAGACATGTCAGTCCATCTAAAAAATTAATCTGAGTAACTAGATAATGGAAGGCAATAGGTATAAACCATTTTGTGAGAGTACTGAAGCCAGTTTAAAAAATTGCTGACAGTGTTAGAAATCTTGATATAACTGTCAAAACCTATTCTCGAATATAAAAAATGAATTTGACAATGAATACCAAAATTCTCGATTTAAATTTTGAATGATACTAACAAAGTCTAAGATCTTTGAGATGACTGGATAAAGTGGCAAAAAATGTTGGACTATTTGTGTTATTTGCCCCTCACTCCCACCAAAATCTAGTGTGTATTTCATTAATCATCCATTCCAAGGAAAGGCCATTATTTATATTTGTGAAAATTGGAAACATCTGGCACGTCCAATTATTAAGGGAATAGTTAAAGAAATTATGGTACATTAATTTGATAAAGTGTTATAGAGCCATAAAACTCATAATTTAGAAGAATATTCAATGGCTTGTGTGTATGCAAAGGGGATGGTAGAAAAAGATATTAGGATACAAAAATGTTTATCAAATTTTATACTAGAGTTGATTAAGCATTCTACATGTGTATACATTTGTTTATTTCTAGGTGTATACATCATACGTATTAACTGCCATTCAAACTAATTGATTCTAAAAGCTTGCCTGTAGGAAAATGCTCTAGGTGGCATTAACTTCCATTATAAATAATAGACACACCAACATTTTTATTCATGGAAACCTTGGCTATAGTTTTGAATTTTAATGATACTCTATTACATTTACATACAGTAGATAATGGATGGATATCTTGCCATTATAGTAACAGAAGTAAGCATTGCATCAAATACCTGGGAATCTGTGCTGCAATGTCAGCTTTCAACATTTGCTCATTTCCGAGGTGAATTTTCATACACGCATGAACTGGGTAATGACTTTCAAAATAAATTTGGGAGTCAATTTTTAACAAAAATGTGAGTTTTTAAAATATAGAATAGGTATTTTATGTAGAGACATACCTGGCTATTTTTGTGCCATGTCTCATGTTAGGAGAAACTTATAAATACATTGCTGATAGTGTATGTTAGTTATATATGAACATGTGGGGGGGGGAAACTGAAAGGATTTCCACTAAATGTGAAAGAGCAAATACAACACTTAACACCACATTCTTCCAAAACTCCACATAAATGAAAGTAAAGACATTAAAACACATACACTCATGCATACATGCACACACACATACATGAATTTAAAAAATAAAAAAATTAAAGACAAGAATTTGAAATCAGAATTTTGATATACTAGTAGAAATAACTTATCACACTCGTGAAACCTGAATGCTAAGAATCTATAATTTGTTTCCCTTTGCAGAATCCTGGAAGAGCCCGGGAATTAGAGATAGCAGGTATCCCTGATGGTAGGGTTGGGCGGTTCTGAAACACAGAGATTGTTTGAAAGTCTGATTGAGAAGCACTTACATATGCTGACAGCGGATGAGAGGTTTACTGTGCAGAAGCTGATGCAGAGGAAATCTGGATTTTGAAAAACCAGTCAGAGCTGAGGGGGAAAACACCAAAAGAAGATGGGAAATAAGGAAGAAACATCCTGAGCAGAGATAACCCACTCTGGTTATCAATGTACAGCTAAGTGACACTATCTGTATGAGAAACAGCTCCAACATGAAAGGCTCAGGATAGCACACTGAGAAGCAAGAAGAGAAAGCAGAGCAAATACAGGCACACAACGTAAAGTTAAAAAACAAAATGCTGTAAAGAATAAGAATTCCCATAACAGTTTTTGGGAATTAAAATATGACAGCAAAACTTTAAAAATCAATAGAAATATTGGAAGGTAAATTTGAGAAAATCTCCCAAAATATAGAACAATAGAGCAAAGTGAGAGAAAGCAAGCATTTTTTTTTTTTTAATGTTAAGTTGCAAAAGTTTACTCCCTTGAATATGTTGGGGAAAGCTAATGAGAAGAGATCTACATATCTGTTAAGAGAATATAATGGTGCAAATGTGATAGGTACTACAAACAGAAAAAAGAGAAAATTATGAAATCCATGGAGACTAGAAAGTTATATAAGAAAGGAAATATAATCATAATATACTACATAGCTTAACCATCTTTAAAATTTATATGATAATAATAATGTAAAGAGTGACTATAGAATTAAATATAATTGTAATATAATCATACTGGAAGGGTGGGATAGAAGATCTGTATTAGGCCAGGAAGTCTGCAAGCTATGTATGAAAGCCAAATATTTTTTGTTTATATGCAGAAGTGAAAAGCAATATGTGAAACTGAATTGTAAAAAAAATAGAAGTATTATATATGAAAATAAATATGACAAGAACAGCTAAAAGAGTTTTGATGAACTATATCTGGGAAATGGTAACAGGGGTTATGAAACAACAAAAAGTTGATTGCTGTTTTTACAGACTTCATAGAATTATTTGATTTTAACAGTATGAATATATAAAACTTCGATTAAAAAAGTGAAATTCCACAGTGATACAGAAAGAACCAACTAAAAAGTTAACAGGTATATCCAGGTGGTAAGATTATGAGTGCTTTTAATTTTCTTTATTATATGTCTCTGGATTATGAAACTTTTCTTCAATAACCCTGGATTGCTATTATAAACTGACTTAAAATTGAAAAAAAAAAAAAACCTGAGGGAACTCAACAATTGTGATTAAAAATAGCTTACCATTATGAGCCAATTATTACAATTAAAATATGAGCAATTTCTGAAAATAAAGAAGTATCTTCATATTTAACATATTTTATGAGAATTAGTATGCATGTAATGGAAAAAGCCTCGCTCTTTAGCAAATATTTTAAAGATTGTTAACACCTCAAATTAGAAGATTGATTAGACTATCTGCATTTGGGTTTGGTATGTTGTTAAAAAAAGAAACTGTTCCATTATAATTTTTCTTTACACTTTAAAAAAATGCTGAATATTAGTCTCATTTCATCAGTGTGAAGCATTTTCTTCTAAGTGAGAACAGATGGTTTTTATTACTAATTTAGAAGATTTTTTTTCTCCCCAATAACACAGACTGAAGTTATAAATGGTATTTCCCAGGCTTACTTCATTTCTGGCCATATGTTTAAGAGAAATTATGCTTACTCATAAGAGACAAGAAGGGATGTTAAGCAAAAATGGATTTGTTTGACATCTGAAACGTATTGCAAAGGGTCTCTCTGACACAAAGAAACATCTGCTCTGTGTTGTTCATAGTACTTGCTACTAGATTTTGTCATATAAATTACTACTGCCATGGCATTGCTTTTTCCCACACACCAGTAAATACAATCATTACTGTCAAGTGACATTATTAAATAAATTCTACCCAACATTTCTGAAACCAGCAGAGTAATCCTGGGATTAAATAAGAGAAACTTTTATGAGTGCTTAAATTCAACTGGATTGCATACATAATGTATTTCGTATCTCTCTACAATTCTAGCTTTCCTTGAATTAAGTTTAAAATGCAGTAGATGCTTGACAAATAATTGATCTCATATTTGAATAAATAATTAAGAATGTCTTGATCGGTCAGTAAAATAAGGTATATTTAAGTTATTCTCATCTTTAAAAAAATACATCAGTTTCCAAATTCTATATTCACTAACCTTGATGGTTATCATCTGTTTTATCTCCTATATTTCTAGTAAATAAATTTTGAATTATTCTGATCTAATAATTTTCTAGTTTCTTATAATAGTCAGGGAAATAAAATCTCAAAATTCCTCAATAACCCAAGCCAAAGTTTTTAAATGTTCATTGCAAATATATTTCTTTTGTGCAATTACACTAATTCATTAAAGTCACATGCACTTCAAACATGATCAGCTCATTCATTTAGTCCTCATAACTATTGACCCTTTTGATGAGATTTTTACATTTCTGGCATATATTTACTTTCCAAATACTGTTTATTAAAAAAAAAAGACACCTTACTAACACTGAGGGGGAGTGCCTCTACCACTTGGTCTTTGACATTGTTGTAAAGGCCTTCTGACTTCACATCTTCTCTAAATGGAAGCAAAAAACTGTAACCAAGCAGGACCCTACAGGGCCTTCCAGGGAAAGACGCCTCCACCATACCCTCTGCTGTAGCTCCTCTCTCAAGTACCCAGAAAATAGTATCCCATGTATATTTCCTGAGCATTTCTGATGCTAAAAACAACCACCAAATGGAAGAAATTGACTACTTGATGATCATGAGCACGTGGCCCTGAGGCGCTCTAGTGCCTAAGGATTGATTACTATCAACCAATTCTGAGAATTGTGCACAGCTGATCACACACCTTGGCACGTCCTTCCCTCACGTGACCTTTAAAATGGCTCAGCGGAAACCCGTCAGGGAGTTCTGAGTTTGTTCGGGCATGAGCCGCTCGTTCTTTCTTGCTCGGCCCTGCAGTAAAGCCTTCTCTGCTCCAAACTTTGATGCGTTTGGTAGTGTTTGGCTTCACTGTGGGTCAGGCACACGAACTGTGTTCCGAAATAATGTTAGCAAAGCCAGCCCAGGAATCTGTACCCGTGGCAGGGCAACTGCAGCCAGGGGCGGCAGCCCGTTCCCTGCGTCCTCAGCAGCTACTGGGGTTCACTTCACTCTGGGAGCTGGGAGGGACGCTCCCTGACAGACGCCAGCTGCCCCACGGTTGGAGGCTGTTTGGAGCCAAGAACCAGGAAACCTCCAGAGCTTCGGTCCACGTTTGGTGTTGCCCGGAGGTGAGTTGCTCCTGCTTGCACAGGCTGGGAATTCGCTCCACTCCATCTGAGCTCCTCTGCTTGTGGGAAGTGAGCCACTCTGTGGGGTCTCATGGTGAACAGCTCTGGGTCTGTTCTCTTTTGATGGGTGAAAGTGCTTGGAGGCCTCTATCTGGGAGTAGATGTGGAATTTTTAGGCCACACCTCCTCTGAATGTGCCACTGTATTTATTTGTTGTTTGCATATTTGTATCATTTTGGGGTGAATCACTCCAGCTTGTGCAGGATGGGAAAACTGTACCCACTCCACTCGGGCTCATTCCCTTCTGAGAAGTCAGTCATTCTGGGCTCACTGGGAGCCATTCTAGGTCCACAGTCTTTTGGGAGCCAGGCCGCTCTGAAAGCCTCCGTTTGGGAGTGGGAGTGGAATTTTTGTGATACCTCTCACTGGATCCTCTGCGGGACCCTGTTGTTTGTTTGAGTGCGGGTGCAGTACTTAAACTGTGGTCAGCTGAGACATCTGTTTTGAGTAACTGGGCCTGTGTGTGAGGACACCAGGGCATCCTTCCCTGTCGCGTTGACTTCACCTGAGGCAGAGCCTTGGTCACTCATTCAGCTTCATCTTTGGGCCACTTGTTGGGGCTCTCCCCTTTTGGACAGAGGGGGCTTTGGTTGGGAATCCGCCTTTGGGGCTAGGGAACTGTCATCCTGAGAGACCATTTTGAATTGTTGTTTGCTTGATATTCAATAATATCAGCTGTGAATAATTAAACATGGATGATCAGAGCTGTTTCATCTTACAGTCCCCCCAGGGTATATTCTGCAAAACTGGGGAGGGAGCTCTTCAGTCATACTCCTATAAATGAAAGAAAATGATACTTTTTGTTATAACACTGTGTGGGCTCAGTGCTCCGTGAGATTTGGAGAAAAATGGCTCTTAAAAGCTCTGCTATTATTTCAAAGTGGGCCTTTTGCAGTTTGGCTTTATCCTGAGATGTGTGTTGGTACCTGAGCCCAAATCTTCCTGGTTTTGAGACGGGAGGGAGGGGGCAGGGCACAATCTTTCAAAAAATGATATACCCACTGAGGCTATGACAAAAAGTGATTAGAACTAACTAGGCCCAAGACTTGACTTCTAGTAGAACTTGGGTCTCATTATAGGCTCATTCTAGTACATTCGCATGCTAAGTGGCACTCCCACAGGTGCTGACAATAGAAGGCCAAAAAGTGGGCAGTCACCCAGTTTCTGAAAATCCTGCCCCTTCCCCCAAACAGTTGGACTAATCCTTTCACTTGTTAGCATATGAAATTACTCAGCCTTTAAAAACAAACAACCCAGTACCTGGGACCTCTTTTGCCTTCTGAAATGGCCCACACTCTGTCTATGGAGTGTGCATCTCCCTGAATAAATACATTTTTGTTAGGCAGTTGGACAGAAATGAGCACCAGGCAAGGGGAGAGGAAGGGGGAGAGAGCGACCCAGAAAATAACAATATTGCCTGCACTCAGAATAAGGAGCTCCAAAAACTTACTTTAAGTGGGGGCAATAAAGAAGCCGACTAGGATTGAATGCTGCAATAGAGAGAAGGACACGGCTTAACTTGACCCAATGCTCATAATAATGTAATTGACACTGCAGTTTGAGCCCCCTCCCTTAGGTTTCTGTGTGCATCATGGGTAAGAGCATGCGCAAAAGAGATGGGCGGTGCCTGAGCACAAGGAACAGGAGCTGTCAGTCAGCCTGAGCACTCGAAGAATGAAAGCCATCAATAATCATGAAAACGCCCCCAAGCCAGGATATAAAAATAGGAAAAGAAAAAAAAAAAAAAAAAAGGAGCAGCGCCAGTTTTTCCTCTTGGATTGGCCCACTCCCAATTCTCGGGAGTGCACTGCATGTCTTGCTACGTTTCTACTTCACTAATAAAATCTTGTTTATCATGCTTTCTGTCTTTCGTTAAAAATGCATTTTTTTCGGGTGACTAAGAACCGAGGTAACTTTCATTCTCCTTTTCCCAATAACACTTTCACTCCACTTGGGCTGGCTCTTGAATTCTTTCCTGTGTGAAGCCAAGGACTCTCACTTGGTGGCCCGTCCCAGGGACTCCACGGAGACCTGGGACATGACTATTCTTTCATGCCCTATTCTCCTGCCACAGTTTTACTGAAAATAAGGAATGTTCACTCACATTCACATACATATGAATCATATATATATAACATCCACTCACATTCATACATATATGAATGTATATTCATGTATTTATGTACATCATTCACTCATGTATATTCATATATATTTATAAATATAAAAATAAATTAAAAATATAAAAATATGAAATATATAAAATATAGACAGGAAATATGAAATATAGATAGGAAATGAAATATAAGATAAAATAAAAATTTAAAAAATATACAATAAAAATATATAAAAATAAAGTTAAAAATAAAAATACATAAAAATAAATATGAATATGAAATATATAAAACATTCACACAAATGCATACATTCATATATAAATAAAAATATAAATATAAAAATATATAAAACATAAATATGAAAAACATAAATATACATTCATATATATTATTCACTCACATTCATATATGTTATTCACGTATATTCATACATATATTCAGTTATATTACTGTCTAGTGGATATTTGGGAACTGAAAGAAAAATCCCTGAGGATGGCCAAGATGTTCAGGTTTTGTAGATGCTGAGATGTAAATGATCTACCTGGGTTCTCAAGGAAAAAGGGATTTTTAAACTCTAGGGGAAAAACTGAGATCTCTGCTGCTTTGTGTAAATAATTAACTTATAAATGAGCTCTATTTAATGGACTTAAAAGTATGCAAGCATAAAAGAAACTGGACAGAATGGATTTTAGGTTCATGTGATCTGGGAAGTATTTAATATTCAGTTAATATCAGATATTAAAGTTAGCTGAAGCTCGTTGGTATAATCAATACATATATTTTATTTTTTGCTGAAGGTCAGTGAGTTCTTGTTTCTGTTGCAGAGTTTGTTAGCGTAAAGAAAAAAATTAACTTGGTGTGATATTCTTATCAGTGAATTAAATGCAAATGAGATGGGAACTTTTGAGTGAACTCATTGAAAGTGATTGTGTTTTAGGAATGCCTACTTGGAAATGATCTCTCCAGATAGTTGGTAGCTTAAAATTTTGGAGTTGTGCTGAATTAGGTTAAATGATGGTTTGTTGGATGGCTGGATCATCCCCAAACAGAATAAGATACTAAGGCATTAATTGCTGAACATTGGCTTTCATTTGAAGAGAAGCTAAAGAAATTTAGGATATGTTTTGAGTAAAGAAAGGTATGAGGATTGAGGCTGCATTTTTTTAAGGGAAAAGTGATTTCGTCCTGGAGCTGGTTGTTGCTGGATGGGGAAAAAAAATAGGGGACAGACTAATGTGGGCGCAGAAGGTTGTGAAATGTTTGTGGAAAGGGAGCCCTAAAAATAAAAAGTTCTGTGCATGATTGGGCTTAGATTAAACTTAATAAGGTAAATAAATTTTGTTATTAAAAGTAGGCTGGTGCAGGACTAGATTTATTTCCTCTCTGTTAAGAGAACAAGTTTATTTAGAATGTTTCTGACAACAGATTGTGTGAAACCTTTCAATATTTTTCACAAACTTTCTATTAAGTTCTAGTTAAAGTTCTTTTGCCTTCAGATAACTTTGGGATGCTTCAGAGGGCACCTGTGGCATCTCAGAAAAATATTTAACTAGGATTGGTTAGTATGTTAAATTATAGGGGAAGCATTTGAAATGAGTGATAAACCTCCTCAGATTACATGGTATGGATAAATGTTGTTAAAGTGGATATTTTAGAAGTTGTATAGAGTTTCTGGGTTTTGGCTATGTCCTGATATAATGCCATTGGTCACAATCCTGGTTGTTGTTTTAGAATATCGTGTGCCACTGCAATTTGATTGAGCTACTTTGTTGAGGGCATTGTGATCGGATCTTTGCCTTGCCTTTTTGGGTCTTTTATTGTTTGTGGATACTTGGGCTGATGCTTTGTAGGACTGCTTCATCTTCAGGAGAATTCATGGGGGAACTTTTTCAAGTGCAGGTTTCTTTTGGATCATGCTGCTAAACTAAGTAAGATATTTAAAGAGTTTAGTGAAAATGTTGCTTTCATTAAGCTGTTAGTAAAAGGACTGACTGCATAGGATTGAGTGAACTGATGAATACAGTTAGATTTTTGGTTGTCTGGAATATTAATGGCTTTTGATCTATGTTTTCTAATTGAACTGTTGACCAAATGTTTGTTTCCCTATCAATTTTGCCCCCAAAGTTTAGGATAGAAAGAATTCTCTAATGGAGTTGTCACAGAGTATAACTACTCATGATATGGAACAATGCTTGCTTTAAAGCAGTTAAGTCTATCACTTGCTTTAAAGCTTTAAGTCTATTGCTAAAAGCACATGTACAATGCTTGTGTAACAGTTGAGTATAAGTGAAAACCTATATGGCATAGCTATAAAGTGTTTCCCAATTAACATACCTCAGCTGTTCATGGTATCTGATTGGTTTTCCCCCAAAGTGGATAACTGTACAGATATAAAGGAGGTCTTGCACTGAGGGATGTGATCTGAACATGGGGAAAGAGCCATCACCCCAGCATCAAGGGACAGATACTTTGATCATCAGTGCTTTCTATCAAATGACTTGTAACCAAAAGGGGAATTGATGGAAAAATTTGCACATATTCAGGTATTGGGAAGTCATTCTGGCTTATGCTTGGTTTGACTTCAACTTTACTGACCAAAGGCATGTTGTATAGCCTTTTGGACATGTGTTGTACATTCGCTTTGGTCTTAAGGAGGGAAATGCACTTGAAGTTCAAAATAGAGTGGTTGTGATTCTGACAGCCAGAGTGGAACTGGGTGTCCATTGTGGTTGTGATCTCGAACACACTCCTGTATTGTTGAGAACTCTAATTTTCTGGGCTGTGTCATACTTGAGATGCCACTGGCTAGTCTCAAAGCAGTGTATACTGGCAAATGGCAGCTGTAACCTTATTACCTCAAGGTCTCATTTTGTAACTATTAAATTTTTAGACAACAAAATTGCTTTAGATCAGATGTCAGCAGAATAAAGGAGATGTATAATGGCCAATAGCTTTTGCAGTATATATGTTAATGCCACATCAAAAGTTAAAATCTACTCAGATAAAAGTAGACAACTGGCTACAGGTCTCCCTCAAAGTGCCAGGTCCAGGCTGGTTTTCAGGCTTATTCTCCTGAGTTCCTCAGGGAATGAGATCTTAATCATACAAGACTCGGATCCAGGACTTGGAAGTTGGGAATATTTCTAACTCAGTGTCCGTTCCCTAAGTTGAGGTAAGAGTATGCCCCATTTCAGCAGGAAGTAGCCAGAGCAGTCGTCGCCCATTCCCTGAAAGATTTAGGGAAGGATGAAACAGGACTGGAGATTGAAACTGAGTTCATCTGCTGAGTTTATGATGAACCTCTCTGTCCAAAATATTATTCTTTGTCCAACACCTGTTCTCAAGACTGAGGAGTATCAAAGAAAAATGGGGAATTATAACCAAACAGGACCCTATGGGGGGGGGGCCTTCCTGGGACAGACCCCTCCCCTATACCCTCTGCTGTAACTCCTCTCTGAAGTACCCAGATGATAGTAGCTTGTGCATAATTCCTGAGCTTTTTTCAGGTGCTAAAATCCACTAAATGGAAGAAATGAACTAGTTAAAGATCATGAGGATGCAGCCCCCTGAACTTTTGGTGCCTAAGGATTGATCAGCATCAACCAGTCTGGGAATTGTGCCCAGCTATTCACTTACCCTGGGCCACCCTTCCCTCCTGTGGCCTTTAAAAAGTCTTAGCTGAAACCTTTCAGGGAGTTTGGGGCTTTTTTGGGCACTAGCCACCAGTTTTCCTCACTCAGCCATGCAATAAACATTTCTCTTCCAAACTCTGACATTTCAGTATTGTTTGGCCTCACTGTGTTCGGGTCACACAAACTTGCATTTGGTAACAAAAGGCTTACTCCCTTTTTCTCAATTTTACTGGTAATTTAAGTATTTCATCTAATCAAGTTGGTTCAATTTAGTATTTACAACTTTTTTTTTATTCAGTGAGGAAAATGTTGAAAGATAAATCCCTTACACTCAGGGAACTCAGACTAGAGTGGGAGACAGCGATATTAAATACTGAAGAATGTACATTTTTCCAATGCATATTAATTTCTGAATGTGTTATATTTTTAACTTTTTCTTATGGAAAATTTCAAGTAAACACAAAAGTAAAGAGTAGTCTGAACCCTTAAGGATTAGTTTCAATTACCATAAACATATGGCTAATTTTGCTTCATCTGTAAGACCCCCAATTCCCCTACCCTCACTGCACCGCTGGATTATTTTGAAACAAATCCAAGACATATCATTTCATCAGTAAATATTTCCATTTCTATCTCTAAGAAGTATTCTTTTGTTTCTAACAAGTCTATTAATAAATATTAAAATAGTAAGCTTAAAAGCAAAAACCCTAAAGCCAAATTATCCAAGTAGTTTCATTAATTAAAAGAGATGAGGAAGAGAGACTGTGAGCTCCATGGTCTGACTCCTGCTTTGATACCCATTTGTTTAGACCTTAGTGGCGAAAAGAGGCTTCCAAGCCTTCATGCTTCTGGTTTCTCTCATTCTATATTTTTGGTCTTGCGAGTGGTAATTCCTGTTCATGGTCCTACAAGCTGCTTCTCAGTCATTTCCACTCTGGTCCCACCAGCTATATAAATGATTCTGTCCTCCTGGCTTGACTCTGTTGTTGTATTTATGAATTTGTCTTAGTGAATGAGTAACTTCAAAGCCAATCACTCCTTTTTTTTTTTAATTCACTTTTTTTCTTTTTCAGTTTTATTAGGTAGAATTATTACAGTTTGACTGCACATATACATTATGCTGCATGTAAATAAATATAGTATACTGTACATTTTTTTTAGTTTACATATATGTACTGATCATTGTTTCTAAGAACAGATTAGAGCTTTAGCTTTTTAAACTTAATTATTCTTAAGGGGAGGAAAAGAAACTCCTTGAGGGCAGGGACTGGATTTTATTTATATTCCATCAGAGACCAGAGAAATATCTGACTTTTTAAAAGTGCTCAATATATATTAACTAAAGGAATAAGCAAGACATAAATTTCTCTCTTTACTATTTTAATTCCCAAAGGGTCAAATTTAATTGGTTTTATATCTCGCTTGGTACACAGAGGACTCAAATGTCATAATAATTCTCAGAAGGTGAGTCATCTATGTGAGACCACAAACAGGATGAACCATGATTTTTGTGTTGCATGCTTCTCAGTAATTTTAGAATTGTTCTTGTCATTGTCACAAAAAGCCCAGACCTACTGTTAAAAATGGAAACCTGCCAACAAATTTTGTAATATAAAAACATCTTGGTAGATTCTGTGACAAAATATAGTAACTTAATATATAGAAATTTTGCTTTTTTTTTTTTTTGCTTTATTTTAAAGAGATGTACTAATTCTAACAAAATTGTAATACATTATTTTGGCACTAATTCAGGACACTGTCTTTAAAATTTATAGCAAATTATTACAAAAATCACAATGCATATTCTTACTAATAAGATGGATTATGCCAGGAAAACATTAAAGGAGAAAATATATATTGGTCAAAAGGTATAAAATTTCCAGTTGCAATAAGTTCTGGAGATTGAATGTATACCATAGTGATTGTAGTTACTAGTACTGTATTATATACTTGAAATTTACTAACAGAATAGATCTTAAATGTTCTCATCACAAAAATAAAATGGTAATTATGTGATGGGAAGGAGTTGTTAGCAGATGCTGTGGTAGTAATTATTTTGCAATATACATGTGTAAAATCAACACATTGTACACCTTAAAGTTACATAATGTTTTATGACAGATACATCTCAAAGCTGGAAAAAATCAAAACTAAAGAGAAAATGTTACCAACCAAACCACAAACTCGTGCATTTGAGAAAATGGCAAACTAAATGTCCCTGACAGCTAAATTAGGATCAATTAGAAACAAAATTGAAAATAGTATAATCAGAAACAGGAACATAAAATTTTTAGGCAATATATCACAAAGTGGTCAGTTTAAAATAAAACTGGGAATGTTTTCTCTTACATTTAAAGCTCAATTTTTATAGTTTTGATGCATAGCAAGTTATTTTATCCTGTGAAATGCAGTAGGGTTGGTAGGCACCCAGGCCAACATGGTACTTACAAACATGTTTTCACAGAAACACACATTTACATCCCTTTGGTAAGAAATAATATGCATCTTAACTAAATATCCTGTATGCCTATATTTTTTAATTTTTATTTTAACTTCCCAACAAGAGAATTATTCTATGATAATGAGAAGTGGGCAACTTGGTAGAAAATGACTTTCCATAGGCAGAATCATTATTGTTGCCCTACTGATGAAGAAAGGGTGAAAAAGGCCTAGAAACTCACCGATTTCTTCATTTTACATCATAGGGCCAGGGTAAATCTCAGTGAATTTTCCTGCTACACAGCTAATTTTCTCTGTTTATTGGTTTAAATATTTCTTGAGCACTACTCCATGCTGAGTGTTGGGTTCTTCATGAAGGACATACAATGAGACTGCTCCTTAGGTCATTGGGAATGAGAGTCATGAAAATAAGGGCATTAATCTGTGAGGACTAGAAAAAGGAGTAAACACACCTGCCATGAAAATGCCGTGACCGTAGTATGATTTCATGTAACATTTTAGATAATCTACTGAATAATTCTCCCACCCAACAAATATGGGTAAACTAAAGTACAACACTGGAAACAGTAGAAGGAATTATATACAGGCATACTTCGTGATATTGTGGGTTCCGTTCCAGACCACCACAATAAGGTAAATAAGGCAATAAAGGGAACCACGTGAATATTTTTGGTTTCCCAGTATATATAAAAGTTATGTTTAACTATATTGTAGTTTATTAGGTGTGCAATAGCACTATGTCTGAAACATACATAACTTAAAACAATTTGTTGCTAAAAAAAAAAATACTGTTATCTGAGCCTTCAGTGAGTCTTAATCTTTTTGCTGGTGGAGGATCTTGCCTTGGTATTGAGGGCTGCTGACTGATCAGGGTGGTGGTTGCTGAAGCTGGGCTGGCTGTCGCCTTTTCTTAAAATAATAAAGTTTCCTGCATCGATTGACTCTCCTTTCATCAATTTCTCTGTAGCACACAATGCTGCTTGATAGTATTTTACACACAGTATAACTTCTTTCAAAATTGGAGAAGTTCCTCTTAAATCCTGCCCCTGCTTTATCAACTAAGTTTATGTAATATTCTAAATTCTTCATTGTTATTTTAACAATCTTCACAGCATCTTCTCCAGTAGATTCCATCTCAAGAAGCCACTTTCTTTGTCATCCATAAGAAACAACTCTCACCATCCATTCAAGTTTTATCATGAAATTATGACAATTCGGTCACATTTTTAGTCCCCACATCTAATTCTAGTTCTCTTGCTATTTCTACCACGTATGCAGTTACTTCCTCTACTTGCAGTCTTGGATCTCTCAAAGTCATCCATGAGGGTTGGAATTAACTTCTTCCAAATTCTTCTTAAGTTTATTTTGACCTCTTCCTGTCAATTATGAATGTTCTTAATGGCATATAGATTGGTGAATCCTTGTCAGAGAGTTTTCAATTTACCCAGATCCATCAGATGAGATTGGTGAATCCTTGCCAGAGAGTTTTCAATTTACCCAGATCCATCAGATGATTCACCATCTATGGTAAAAATACCCTTAAACCAGGTATTTCTTAAATAATAAGACTTGAAAGTTGAAATTATTCCTTGATCCATGGGCTCTAGAATGGTGGTTGTGTTAGCAGGCATAAAAACAACATAAATATCCTTGTCCATCTCCATCAGAGCTCTTGGCTGACGGAGTGCATTGTCAATGATCAGTAATATTTTGAAAGAACTTTTTTTTTCTGAGCAGTAGCTCTCAACAGTTGGCTAAAAAATATTTAATCAACCATGTTGTAAACAGATGTGCTGTCATCTAGGCTTCATTGTTCCATTTACAGAGCACAGGCTGAGTAGATTTAGCATAATTCTTACAGCACCTAGAGTTTTCAGAATCATAAATGAGCACTGGCTTTAACTTAGTCACTGGCTGCATTATCCCCTAATGAAATAGTCAGCCTGTCTTTTGAAGCTTTGAAGTCAGGATTTGACTTCTCTCCAATCAAAGGCTGTTTCATCTACACTGAAAAGCTATTTTTAATGTAGATGAAAACACCTTCATTGATTATCTTAGATCTTCTGGTAACTGGCTGCAGCTTCTACATCAGCACTTGCTCTGTCACCTTGGATTTTTAAGCTACGGAGATGGCTTCTTTCCTTAAACCAAATAAACCAACCTCTGCTGGCTTCAAACTTTTCTTCTGCAGCTTCCTCCCCTCTCTCAACCTTCATAGAATTGAAAAGTTGGGGCCTTGATCTGGATTAAGCTTTGGCTTAAGGGAATGTTGTGGCTGATTTGGTCTCCTATCCAGACCAATAAAACTTTCTCCATATCACTAAATGAGGCTGTTTTTCTTACGATTTTTGTGTTAACTGGAGTAGCACTTTAAATTTCCTTCAAGGACTTTTACTTTGTTTTCACAGCTTGGCTGTTTGGCACAGGAGGCCTAACTTTTCAGTCTGTATTGGCTTTCAACATGCCTTCCTCACTAACTTTTAATTATTTCTAGCTTTTGATTTTAATCTGAGAGACCTGCAATTATTTCTTTCACTTGAACACTTAGAGGCCATTGTAGGGTTACCAACTGGCCTAATTTCAGTATTGTTGTGTTTCAGGGAATAGGCAGGTCTGAGGAGAGGGAGAGAGACGGGGGAAAAGTCTGGTTGGTAGAACAGTCAAAATAAATACATTTATGGATTAAGTTAGTTGTCTTATGGGTGTGGTTCTTGGCACCCCCAAACAGTAACAATAGTAACACCAAAGATCACTGATCACAGATCACCATAACAAATACAATTATAATGAAAAAGTTTGAAACATTGCATGAGTCACCAAAATGTGACGGAGATACAAAGTGAGCAAATGCTGTTGGAAAAATGGTGCCCATAGACTTGCTTGATGTAGGATTGCAACAAAACTTCAATTTGTGAAAAATACAGTATCTATGAAGCACAGTAAAGTGAAGCTCAATAAAAGGAAGTATGACTATATAGAGAAGATATTTGGCACATGGCTGAGACTAACCCATGCTAAATGTACATATATTGGAAAATCAGTAAGCTTGATACAAAATATTGATATTAAGGGACTATTTTAACATATTATTGTGATTATGTTAAACAAAAATCTTTACCTCTTATTGATATGTATTGCAATACTTAATGATGACATGATATGCCATCTGGAATTTGTTTCAAAGTAATCCAGTAGTATGGGGAAAGGGGAGACCGAATAGATGAAATAAAATTGATTATATGTTGAGGCTAGTTGACAGATTGATGGGTCTATGTGTTAATTGGACTCTTCTCTTTTGTGCTTATTCAAGAATTTCTGTAATAAAAAGTTTAAAAAGTAACATGATAAAACTAAGTTAATATGTGTTTAAAATCATACTACATTCAGTATTTTGTATTTATGCTCACAATAATTTAATTTAATTTTTTATTTAGATTCAGATCCCAGCTCTGTCTTTTTTTTAAAAATTGAAGTAGAGGGTTTACAATGTTGTTAGTTTCTGCTGTACAGCAATAATGATTCAGTTACAGTTAATATATATTCTTTTTCATTATAAGTTATTGCAACCAATTGAATATAATTTCCTGTGCTATAGAATCTTATTTATCTATTTCATATATAGTAGTTAGTGTCTATAAATTCCACATTCCTAATTTATCCCTCTCCCTTTCCCCCTTTTGTATCCATAAGTTTGTTTTCTATGTCTGTGAATCTGTATGTTTTGAAAATAAGTTCATGTATATCATTTTTTTGGAATTCCACATATAAGTGATATCACATGATATTTCTCTTTTCCTCTCTGACTTATTTCACTCAGTATAATAATCTCTAGGTCCATTCATGTTGCTGCAAATGGCATAATTTCATTTTTTTTATGACTGAGTAGTATTCAATTGTATATACATATACCACATCCCCTTCAGCTAGTCATCTGTTGATGGACATCTAGGTTTCTTCTATGTCTTGGCTATTGTAAGCAATGCTGCTATGAACATTGGGGTGAATGTATCTTTTTGAATTAGATTTTCCTCCAGATATATGTCCAGGAGTGAGATTGATTATATGCTGTCTATTTTCAGTTTCATAAGGAATCTCCATTCTGTTTCCATAGTGGCTGCACCAATTTACATTCCCACCAACAGTGTAGGAAGGTTCCCTTTTCTCCACATCCTCTCCAGCATTTACCGTTTGTGGACTTTTTAATGATGGCCATTCTGACCAGTGTGAGGTGATACCTCATTGTAGTTTTGATTTGCATTTCTCTGTAAATCAGCAATACTGAGCACCTTTTCATGTGCCTATTGGCCATCTGTGTATCTTCACTGAAGAAATGTCTGTTTAGGTCTTCTGCCCATTTTTTGATTGGTTTGCTTGTTTGTTACTGAGTTGTATGAGCTGCTTATATATTCTGAAAATTAAGCCCTTGTCAGTCATATCACTTGCGAATATTTTCTCCTAGTCCGTAGGTTGTCTTTTCGTTTTATGATTTCCTTTGCTGTGCAAAAACTTGTAAGTTTAATGAGGTGTTATTTATTTTTGCTTTTATTTCTATTGTCTGGGTAGACTGACCTAGGAAAACATTGCTACGATTTATGTCAAAGAATGTTTTGTCTATGTTCGCTTCTGGGAGATTTATGGTGTCCTGTCTTATGTTTGTCTTTAAGCCTTTTTGAGTTTATTTTTGTATATGATGTGAAAGAGTGCTCTAACTTCATAGATTTACATGTCTCTGTCCAGCTTTCTCAACACTACTTATGGAGAGACTTTTTCTCCTTTCTATCTTCTTGCCTCCTTTGTCAAAGATTAATTGACCAGAGGTGTGTGGGTTTATTTCTGGGCTCTCTATTCCGTTCCATTGATCCATATGTCTGTTTTTGTGCCAGTACCAAGCTGTTTTAATTGCTATAGCTCTGTAGTACTGTCTGAAGTCTGGAAGGGTTATTCCTCCATCTTCATTCTTTTTCTTCAGCATTGCCTTGGCAACTCTGAGTCTTTTGTGATTCCATGTAAATTTTAGAATTATTTGTTTCAGTTTTGTGAAAAATATCCTGGTTAATTAGATAGGGATTGCATTGCATCTGTAGATTGCTTTGGGTAGTATGGCCATTTTAACAATATTAATTCTTTAAATCCAAGAGCATGGGATATCTTTCCATTTCTTTAAGCCATCTTTAATTTCCTTTATCAGTGTTTTATAGTCCTCAGTGCATAAGTCTTTCATCTCCTTGGTCAGGTTCATTCTTAAGTAATTTTTAAATTTGATTTTTAAAAGGATAGTTTTTTATTTTCCTTTTCTGATATTGCATTGTTAGTATAAAGAAATGCAACAGACTTCTGTATGTTAATCTTATACCCTGCTGCTTGCTGAATTTGTTTATCAATTCTAGTAGTTCTTGTGTGGAGTCTTCAGGGTTTTCTATATACAGTATCATGTCATCTGCATATAGTGACAATTTTACCTCTTCTCCCAATTTGGATGCCTTTTCTTTCTTTTTGTTTAATTGCTATGGCTAGGACTTCCAGTACTATGTTTAATATAAGTGGTGAGAGTGAGCATCCTTGTATTGTTCCAGATTTTAGTGGAAAGGCTTTCAGCTTTTCACTGCTGAGTATTACATTGATTGTTAGTTTGTCATACATAGCTTGCATTACGTTGAGATATGTTCCCTCCATACCCACTTTGGTAAGAGTTTATATTATGAATGGGTGTTGAATTTTATCAAATGCTTTTTCTATGTCTATTGAGATGATCATGTGGTTTTTGTCCCTTTTTTTGATGTGGTATATTACATTGATTTTGTGTATGTTGCACTATCCTTATAAACCTGGAATGAATCTGACTTGATCATAGTGTATGACCTTTTTTATGTGTTGTTGGAATCAGTGTGCTAATATTTTGTTGAGAATTTTTCCATCTATATTTATCAAAGATACCGGCCTCTAATTTTCTTTTTTTTTTTTTTACTAGTGTCTTTGCCTGGTTTTCCTTTTATCAGGATAATGTTGGCTTTATAGTATGAGTTAGGGAGTGCTCCTTCCTTTTCAACTTTTGGAAGAGTTTGAGAAGGATCGATACAAATTCTTAGTATATTTTGTAGAATTCCTCAGGCTGACATTATTTTAAATAAAACATTTTTTATTGTGGTTTTACAGGTTTGAGTTGTTACACTGAATAAAATAGTAGCGATACATTTGAATGAAAGGCTTAAAATAAAGGTTTAGCTTCTGGATACTATTGGAGAAAAATATGATCCTTTCACTTTGATAACATAGGAAAAAATTAACTGCCTAAGGAATATATTTGATGTCAAATTTACTATATCCAAAAAGAATTTTATCTAGTTTTAAATTTGGTTTTCAAAACTTCTAATAGTATTTGGTATATTAATTCAAAAATGTTAATATGTTCTAATACATCTACAAATGCCACAGAGTGAGAATTAATCTTTAGAAATAAGGTTATACAGGATGCCATGTATCCATAAAAATAATCATTTTAAATATTACTTTTATATTATGAATTTTCATAAATTAACACAAAAGATTTTAAAAATCCACAAAAATATGTCATCATACCAAATTCTATTGATTTCATTCTTTCATGTACATTTTGAAGTTTGAAAATACTAAAAATTATCTCTATACCTACTGATATAAAATTATTCATTAAGATCAAATAAGTTTTTTAATGCAATGGAGGCTTAATTAATTAATTAATCAATTAATTAACTTCCTGTCCAAGGTGGATCCTTGACTCCTGGGGGTTCTTTGTGAGTTCTGTATCAATCTTCAGTGAACTGGAACATGTAAGATAATGGATTGTTGATACTCCATAAATCTACTTTCAGTGAGCTGGAAATGTGGTAGATAATAGGTTGTTTATGATTTTCAAATCTGTTCAGTGAGCTGAAAATTTGTCAGATAATGGGCTGTTTATGAATTCTAAATCAATATTCAGTGAGCTGGAACTATGTTGGATAATGGGGTATGTGTGAGTTGTAAATCTGTTTTCAGTGAACTGGAAACATGTTAGATAATGGGTTGTTTCTGAGTAGTAAATCTGTTTCAGTGAGTTGAGAACATGTGAGGCAATGGGTTGTTCCTGAATTGTAAATCTGTTAGTGAACTGAAAATCTATTTAATAAAGGACTCTTTATATGTTATAAATCTGTTTTCAATGACCATGAAATCTGCTAGAACAATGGGTTCATTTTGACAGGAAGATTCCACCTTACTTGAAACATGTCACCTAATAGATTCTTCATGAGTAGTAGATCTATGTTTAGCGATCTAGATATATGGAATGATGCTACCCTGTTTACATAGGCACCTTAACTTTATTTATTTTCAGCATGTTTTTTTTTCCCACTGAATAAAGGTTCTACTAGATTAAGGGTAATAGAGTGGAAATCTACTAAAAGTCTGCTTTCAGTGATGTGGAACCTCACTAGTTTTTGAAGTACAGTGAGATTTGTTAATTTTTCAGTTACCGAGTTCCTCTGGTATTCAGGAAATGCTATAAAATGTAGAAATCATGGGTTCTAGCTTCAGTGGTCTTATATTCAAACATTGATATATGCCATATAAGAAATGGGGAATAGTCAACAGAGCAAACAGTGAACACCACATTTACCATAGGCTAAGGTACAGAAGAAACTTGAAACTTCAGTGGGAAGACAATACAAACATAAACCAATGAAATATCATGTTTAAAAAAAAATGTCAAAATATATGATCTAAGCCTAAAACAAAACCCCAAATCTTCTTGTTAACATTAAGAGGCTAGTGAGAAAATGATCACTGGATGAGGAGCAGGTTAAAAAAAAAAAAAAAAAAAGTAAGTTAACTAGCCAAGAAAATGGATCTTTTGGTTAAAAGAATGGTTTCCAATCGCTTATCCAATTTTTACATAGGCAAATGTTCAATGATTTCATATTTATTGATAATTATTATGCAGGTTTCAGGAATATTGGGGAAATATAAATTCTATTACTATTTAATGCTTAATTTTTCAGTGTGATTAATGCTCTAGAGATTTTCAAGAAGTATGTTTTATTAGAATTCTCTTAAAGTATTATTTACTAATGTCCCATCACTTTCCCCAAAATCAAACTCTTGTAAAGACACTTTTTTTTTTCAACTTTTAAAGACATTTCTTCTAAGATTGGTCTTAATATTTATAAATAATGTGCTTCTTCACTGGTTTTTGTTAATTCTAGACAATCTGTTAGGGTAGATACCTACATTACTTCTTGTATACTTTCAGTATTTTCACCTGTCAATTCTGTTGTTCACTGCAGACCTAAGTACCATACTGTGATATGTTTCTTTCCTTGTATTGTTGTTTTTCCTGTAGTTAAAAAGTGACCTTTTCTGTACTTGCTTCATTTTCTATGTCCCTGTCTTTAATTTTTTTATAAATGAGACACCAATTAAACATAAAACTATACTCTTTCATTTACTTCCTTTGCAAATGCATATTCTTCTACAGCTTTCTAAGAAAAATATGAATGAAGTATTTGGTGACACAGACACACGTCTGTCTTTGCATTAGCTAACAATTTGGCTAAATATATAATTCTAACTTAATTTTTCTCCAAATTTTGTAAGCTATACTCCACTGATGATGTTAAAAAGTTAAATTTCATTGAGTCTTGTTCCTTAATATGTAATCATTTTTTTCCTCTTATAGAAGCTCTTGAGCATTTATTTCATATGCAGGGTTTATTATCTTGCTGTTTCTTGTGCTAAACACTTAGAGATTCTATGCATTAAAGATTCAAGACTTTTATCTTTTTCTCTTGACTTTCATCTGTCTTTTCTTCAGTTTTATAAGCATTTTCACAACTTTATTTCCCAAATCTTCAATTAAGTGTTTTTTCTTTAAATTGCTATCATATGTTTGATTTCCAAAAGCTGTCTTGTTCACTGATTATTTCTTTTTAATAGCTATCTGTTGATTCTATTTTAATTTTTTAATTTTTCACTTTTATTAGGTAGAATTGTTACAATTTGACTGCACATATACAATAAATTCTACATAAATACATATACAATATACTGCAAATTTAAAAATCTTTACATATATGTACTGTTCATTGTTTCTAAGATTTAGCTTTTTAAACTTATATAGTTATCAAAGGAATAAAGCCAACCACAAAATAAGAATTAATTCAAAAAGATACATACACCCCACCATTAACAGTAACATTATTTATAATTGCCAAGATATGGAAGTATCCCAAGTGCACATCAATAGATGAATGGATAAAGAAATACAGCATATATATGTAATGGAATACAACTCACCCATAAAAAAGAAGGATATTTTGCCATTGGCAGCCCTTCATTCACTTTTTTATTTCTTTTCACTTCAAAAACCAGAGTTTTATAACCAGCATAAACATTTCTATCACATCCAAAACAACAAAATACCCAGAAATAAACTTAACCAAGGAGGTTACCTATACTCTGAAAACTGTAAAACACTGATGAAGAAAACAGAAGATGATGCAAAGAAATAGAAAGATATCTTGTGCTCTTGGATTCCAAGAATCAACATTATCAAAATGGCTTCACTATCCAAAGCAATCCACATATCCAATGCAACCCTTGTCAAAGTACTCGCAACATTTTTCACAGAACTAGAACAAACAATCCCAAAATCTATATGGGACCATAAAAGACCGTGAACTGCCGAAGAAATCTTTGTGGTAGGTCTTTTTTTTTTCCTCCTTTTTGTTCTTTTTCTCTCCTCCTTTTTGTTCTCTTATGATTTGATGACTTTAATAGTTGTTGTAAAGCTGATTTGGTGGTACTGAAATCTCTTATCTTTTATCTCCATCAAATCTGAGTAAGAGCCTTGCTGGATAGAGTATTCTTGGTTGTAAAATTTTCCCTTTCATCATTTTAAATATATTGTGTTGCTCCCTTCTGGCCTGGAGAGAATATGCTGAAAAATCAGCTGATAACCTTATGGGAGTTCCCTTCTATGTTATTTGCTGCTTTTCTTTTGCTAATTTTGATATTTTCTCCTTATCCTTGATTTTTGTCAATTTGATTACTATGTGCCTCTGTGTTCCTCTTTGGGTTGATCATGTGTAGAACTCTGTGCTTCCTGGACTTGGGTGACTGTTTCTTTTCCCAAGTTGGGAAAGTTTTTGGTTATTAACTCTCCAAAAATTTTCTCAGGTCCTTTCTTTCTCTCTCCTTTTTTCTGGAACCCCTATAATGAGGATATTAGTGCACTTCATGTTGTTCCAGAGTTCTCTTAATCTATCCTCATTTCTTTTCATTCTTTTTCCTTTTTTCTATTCTGCAGTAGTGACTTCCACTCATCTGTCTTCTAGCTCATTGATCCTTTCTTCTGCCTCATTTAGTACATTTTTAGTTCCTTCTAGTGTGTTATTTGAGTGATTTTATTCTACTCTGTTTGGGTATTCTGTATATTTTCCAACTCTTTGCTAAAAACTTGACTCTGTGCATCTATCTCCTCTTGAGTTCTCTGAACATCTTCACCATCATTACTTTAAACTCTTTCTCAGATAAATTGCCTATCTCCTCATCACTTATTACTTCTTCTGGGATTTTATCTTGTGCCTTGGCCTGGGAGATATTCCTCTGCTGCCTCATATTGTCTATCTTTCTATTTGTATTTTTTGGTAGGTTAGCTATGTTTTTCATCCTTGGAGGGGTGGCCCTCTGTGGGAGACACCCTATGTGTCCCAGCAGTAAACTCCTCTCTTGTCACCCAAGGGCCAGGGTCCAGATCGTCCCAGTGTACAGTCTGTTCTGTGTAAATTCCTTACACAGGCTTTGGGATTGCTGTTTTCTTATTTCTGGTATCTGCCACCTGGTGGATGAGGCTGGACTAGAGGCTTATGCAGGTTTCCTGGCAGGAGGAGCTGGTGCTTTTTTACTGCTGAGTGAAGCTTGGTCCTGGCCCTCTGGTGGCTAGGGCTATGTCTGGAAATGTTTGTGGCTTAGGAAGTCTGCTGATGCGTGAGGCTGTGTTCCCACCTAGTTGTTTCCCTGGGCTTCCATATAGGCTGTTGGGTGGGGTCAGGTCTTGGTACTAATGATCCAGTCAAGATGTCAGCCACCAGGAAAGCCATGTAGATGAACACTCCTAGAATGTCCACCACCAGTTTTTGTGTCCCCTGGGTGAGCCACAGCTATCCCATACATCCCCAGGAGAACTTCCAAAACCAGCAGGCAGGTCTGGCCCAGATTCCTGTGAAATCACTGCTTCTGCCCTTGGACCTGGCACATGCAAGATTCTATATATGCTTCCCAAGAGAATGAAGTCTGTTTTGCCCAGTCCCAGGGGGCTTCTGGAGCTAAGACCCATTGGCCTTGAAAACAAGATGTTCTTGGGTCTCCTCCTCCTCCTCCCAATGCCAGAACCTCAGGCTGGGAAGCCTGACATGTAGCTCAGAACTCTTACTCCTGTGGAAGGGCCTCTGCGACCTGATTATTTTTCAGCCTGTGGGTCACCTACCCAGGGGGTATGGGGCCCAATTATATTTTGAGCATGCCCCTCCTATCATTCTGCTGTAGTTCCATTCTTATGTTTCCAGTTGAAGATATTTTTGGCTAGGTTCTATTCTTCTTTCTGATGGTTGTTTAGAAGTCAGTTGTGGTTTTGTTGTAGTCACGAGGAGAGGCAAGCTCATGATCCTACGACTCCACCATCTTGACCAGAAATCTGTTGGTTTTACTGATGCATATCTTCTTGGAATGTCTTCATTACATTTTTAGAAGTTTCTACCATTCCCTGTGTATTCATTTTCTATAGCTAACTTTTTGTTAGTTGTTTGGTTTTGGTTTCTCTTTTTTATATTTGAGGTATTTACATTTAAGTGTGTATTCTTTAAAATCTGATTAGAAGCTCTGTATCAAGTATGTATTTCACACAAGGTGTTCCATAGGGAATCTCAAACAGCAATATCTTGAAATCTAAACTTTCAGCCCAATCACATCCTCTGGAGAACAATTCTCCTGTGTTCTGTCTGAGCCTATAGTCAACATCAGGTGCAGAGAAATGAGACAACAAACTTGGAGAATTCAAATGTTTTGTTTTCAGCCCTGTTGCCTCACTTCTGTAAAATCAGGGCCCCCAAGTTCAGAGATTCTCATAGGTTCTTCAGGGTGAATGAGCTCACTTCTGGTTCCTATCCCTCCTTATAGTCATTTTTAATTTGGGTTTCCTCTGATGTGTTAAGCCTTTTACTAAATTTTACCTGCTATCTTCCTAATTTGTTATTTCTCATCACTGTTTTTCCTTGTCTTCTTGTTTCTGTGTTTTCACTTTATTTGTTGTTATTTTTAACTCTCATTGCAATTGCATTTAGAAAGGACAAGTAGATAAATGTATACTGCTGTTCATTCTGGCTTGTTAATAATGTTACTCTTCATGTTTCCTCATCTGTTTTTGTTACCCTCTACCTTTCTTGCTACAAAACCCACTGCTTTCTTGTCCCTTCGCATTATCAGAGGTAAAAGGTAATTTAATCAATCCATATATATAGTCTTATACAGAAAATATTAAAATCATTTAACAATCATTAAGAAACTTATAATGATGAATACACATTAACAATTTAGTTACCTTCTCAAGTTTCTCTCTGAATGTTTCTCAACTTAGTGATTCAATTGTATAGTCACTATGTAGAAAATGGTATTAACAAAAGTGGTAAAAAAATATATATATAAAATTGAAAATGGGAGAGTAAGTCCCTCCACTCTTGTTATGGAGAAATTGTAATTAAAGTGATAGAAGCCTATAATGAATGGAGTTACAGTACCAGTGTTTTAAGACTGAGTATAGAGAGGCAAAGTTAGTTAAAAAATTGCCCAGTGAATTAAATCCTATGAGTGAGCAATCTAGACAGTTCTGAACTTATTCCTCTGAAAACTGCCCACGATTTATTAAAGGCTTATGTTGGAAATGAGTTTTATTACCTTATTTTATATATATTTCATGTGCATATCATATTTTTTGATATATTTCAAAGGTATTTCTTAAACTGTCCCAAGTCATGATAAACATTAAAAAAATTAATACTCTAAGTTACATAACATTAAAAAAATATGAAATAAATTTTAGAATATATACCTAGTTGAAACAGTCTATATAAGTAACCTGAGTAATTATCTCAATCCTCTCATTTATTATTTATCCCTGAATATTGTGTTTAAAACTTGGATATAACTGCATCTTACAAGAATAAAGCAGCACTATGAAAATATTTAATATAATTTAGAATAGAAAAAAACACTAAAAGCAAGATTATTTGTAATCAAAGGAATTAATAATATATAGTACATTCACAATATATAATATTACTTGATTATTAAAAGGAATAACTATCAGTTCATTTGACTCTATAGGAATATTATTTCTTGAGAGAGAAAATTAGATTATAAAAAGAAAACAGTCCACAGTTTTTATTTGTATAAGTATACAAGCTAAGGTGTTTATATAACATGTAAGTCATTATGTAAGTTAGGGAAAAATAATGTGAACTCCCTTGGAATGGAAGAAAGTACTAATGTAAGGAAATTAAAATGAAGAAAAAATGTAATTAAATTATACCAACTCCAGATAGAATTAGACAAAGATACATTTTTATAAATGATAGAGAACAAAGAGTTAATTTGAGGTTAATTGAGGACAAATCTTGAAATTTATCTAATTCTCTAATATTAGTAAAAGAGAATTTAAACCATTAAATAATATCATTTTCACTGGAGCAGATACAAATAGAAAGAATCAAACAAGAAAGATTCTGAAAATTTCACAGTATTCTCTATAACAAACTATTTTTATCTTATCAGTGAGTATCTTTATAAGTAAAATTTGTGAATCATAGCCTTAGGTCTAAAATATCAATTCTCAGAGGTAATTCCATTTTTATTGGGTGAAGTTTAGAATTTTTGGTACATATAGAGGGAAAATTGCCAAGTGCTAGTCACTTCGGTAAGTTACCTGCAAATACTTTAGATGGCAAAACTATTGACAACAGAATGGTCAGAGGTAGTAACTTTTAATAGGGACCCACTGAGTGTATGGTAAGTGGATGAAGGGCAGTAGTCAAGCAAGTACATGACCTTTACAAAACTAATTTTCAGCAAAATCACCATGTAACCTTCAGAACATGAGAAAATGGTATATAATAACTTTAACTCAATGATAATATTAAATGGCATGCTATATACAGGAATATAAGTTATCAGCCAAGTGTTAATTTGGTTTTTGAAATCTGGCTTTCTGAAATTCTTTTAATCTCCAAAGAAAAATCCTACTAAGGCACCAAGAGACAAGTTTAGGGTAAATTACAGGCTGTCGTACACAGACCATGTTGCAAATGTGCTGGTAATGATCATTACCAAGTATTCACCACAGTGGCATTTAGAAATATTCCACTCTAGGGGCTCCTGCCAAGATTCAGACAGACTTAATATAGCCATGATGGTCACATAGTATGCCACTTGAATAGAATGTCTCGAAGTAAAAATCATTTTTAACGTCTGAAAGGGGCCGAATAACTTTTACTATTTTGGCAAGAAAGATCTGTTGGTTTGTTAACCGTCCAAAATAAGAAAATTTAAAGGATTTCCAAACGCCCAAGACTGAATATCTAGGAGGAAAAAATAGTCATAAACTGAAGATAGTCATTCAGGAATTTTCCTCCTCTATTATCCACTCCAAAAAAAAAAAAAAAAAAAAAAAAAGGAAAGGATGCTAAAACCATTTCTCTCATTTTAGAACCTTGTTTAAATAAGAGAACTGATTTCATCATAATATAAGCAGACACTATTGAGAAATAAATGAATCCATAGTTTGTCCAGTAACAGGTTGTTCATCTTTATGTTCAAGCTGGAAATACATTACAAAATCCTCACATTCAAAATTGTTCAATGTTTTATTTTTTCCTGATAATCCAATGTAATATCACTGTGTAATGGCTTTAAACAAACAGAAAAGCATTAGAGAATAATTCAAATTCTGTTATCAGGAATGTTCTTTTTTTAAAAAGATTAATCACCCTGATACAGTAAAATAAGACAATGTGTTGTTTCATTTCACTGTAATTTCCACACAGCAGATGCAAACTTCAAAAATAATTACTTCCAGATTTAAACAACCAAATCAGGACTGACTGTTCCATAAGACTCAATACTTTCTTTGCTATGGCGATTAAAAAGCTTTGAAATCAAGGCTGGATGAATCGTTTCAACCACAGCTGTATTACATGAGAACAGCAGGGAAGTTTGTTTACATATATTATTCTAAGGGAAGGTCATGCTATGACATAATCTGACAATATTGAAATGCAAATGCTTCATTTGGACATTATTTTTATGCATAGAAGGTTGAACTAAGTTGTCAAATATTTCCTTCTCCCTTGACACCCAAAACAGCATGACAATGTAGTAACTGAAGATTCATTCATATTTCATCATTTCAGAAGAAACTCTATTTTAAAGAGAAATAGTTTTAGAATTCACATTGCAAAATGGATTCAAATTCATACGTGGCCCAGCATTTTTTATCCAACCCAGACTCTAAGTTAATAGGCAAGCAATCATAATATTTATAGTTATGACAGCATCCCTGTTCCACCAAGTCAGGTAAATATTTAAATGCTTTCAGAAATGTTAAGTCTTAATTATCTGCCCCCTTTCCCATGGCCTACTCCACTGGCCACTTGTGCACATTTTCTTTAATCAGAGTATTTGAAATATGTCCTCTATTGCAGAGTCTCATGGGAACTAAACAAAAATATTTTTCCATTTCAAGGCCACAACCTTCCATCTGGGTTAGGTATACACGATGGCAAATTCTCTGATGAGCAAGGAAAGTGTGTGTCCTGTAGACGATAGGATACTATAATGCCAGATATTCAAAAGAACTTACGGGAGGAGTTACCCTTCTAAGGTTAAAAAAATTTTTTTCTAAGTAATCTACCAGAAAATGAGTTTTCCACTATCCTGCCCGCTGGCAACCTATTTATCTTATAAACATAGAATTTTCTTGAAGTCTTGGAGAATCCCACTTTATACTTTAGTTCTCAACTTTGTTCATTCCAAAGGACCACTTCGGTGGAGTAAAACTTTTCAACACGATCCATTTATTACACACAGATGATTTATAAGTAGTTGCCTCCTAAAATATAGGGGCAAGCTGGGGGGTGAGGCAGGTCTCACCTTTTGATGAAATATTTGAAGAAAGTCTTAAGTCTTAACCAGCACTGAAACGTCTTTGTTTCTTCCAGTTCACTTACAAACCAAAAAGTAAGAGACTCATACAGGTACCTACCTCAAGGCTTGAGAATGTCACTTGGCATAGGACCAATATTTTATAATTTTTGATATTACTTGAGTAAAAAGATGACAAGGGTGATATTTATATGATAAGCATATGCTTAGAAATTGGAAAATTCAGTCAAGCATCCTGATGTCACCAAGAAACCATTTCCAAGGATTGCTTTTGGAAAACGACTCAGAATACACCTTGTTTTAAAATCTTAGCTTTAAAACCAGGACTACTAAAAGAATTTTTCCTAAAAAGCTGAATTTTTCTGTCAGCCTACAAAATTGTAAGTATCTTAACAAGGAAGTTGGTTTTGAGATGCAGAAGTGAAAGAACACCAAAAGGAAACCTCGTTTTGCCATTAGAGAATTACCCTGTGCCAACAACAAAGTCTCAAATAAAACTAGCACATACTGTCCCTAATGCACCAACCCTCCAACTCTTTTTCCCTTGCATGAAGGCAAAACATCTCTTAAAAGCCCCTTGTTCAAGTGCACAAGACAGAACTTACTGATTACATTTTCAGCAGAAATTTGGATTCTAGGGTCACTGGCGCGTTTATAACGAGGAATTAGATAGGGACAAGTTTCTAAAGAATATTGTGCCTTGGCATGCTGTGACCTTAGATAACATCTGCTTCCCAATTGATGAGAAAAAGAACAATGCTTGTCTTGCTTGCTGTTATCAGCATGCCTGGGACAGAGCACACAAGCAATAAATAGTAATTGAATAAATGCATGAAAAGCAGTGTAGAGAATCTACTTACTTGAAAACTAGAAAACAAATTTTTAGGTTTTTAGCTATGATGACCATGACCTCTATACCATCCTTCAAATATAACCCTTCAGACGTCATGCATCCTGAGACATTAGGCGGCAGTGTCGGACAACTTGTTTCATTTCCACTGAGGAAAACAGTTACCTAAAGAACAACTGATACGTGAGCCTAAGTCTTGGTTTGCTAAGGCTTCAAGCTAAGATGACTGCTAATGTCCACTCCCCGCTTCTACACCGTCTGCAGTACTGTCAAACAGTTGAAAATTCAGTTGCTTTTCTTCAAATAATTTCTTTACTCTGTGGACCACGGTATCTTTGGTTAGTCTGTTGGAAATATTTTTAAAATTGTGACTTAGGTTTCAATGCCTTTCAGAATCCGTGTGTTCCCTTTTCCTTGTAGCACATAAATCTTTTTCCAGTTACACAGAACTTTTCACACTCTCACACATAAAATTCAGCTCTAACTATATGTCTTTACTTGCCTCTCAGATACAAAAGTGACTTCTCCATTCTCTGAGCACATGCTTTGTAGCTCCCTTATGACATTAATTACATTCCACCTTGTTTTATAGTCATTTATGAATTTGTCTCATTTTCTTCTACAATATAAAACAAAAAGGTCTTGAAGGTAGAAACTGTCCAAATGTTTACTTCCTGATCTCTTCTATCATAAAATACAGTGCTTTACAGTCAGAAGATACAAGTTTTTTAAACAGTACACTTGAAAACAGGAATAAAATCTGATTTTTTTATTGCCTGGAGCATTAGACTATTTTAGTTCAAATACATGTATATATTTACAATATATTATTTTTTTACTTGAAATCATATTGAAATTGTATCTGAGTTTTAAGACAACAAAATCAGAATGAATTTCGTAATGGATACTTATTGCAGACTTTTTTTAGTTAACATGACTCACACTGATTAAATAATATCCTTAGAAAGTCACAATCCATTTCAGTATTTTCCAAGTGTTGTATCTGAACTATTTGATATTCTCAAACTGTTGTTGTTCAAATAGACAGCTTAGTTTAAAATATATTCTACAATAAGACTAAACATCTCTCTATATAGTCATCCAAGTCACTTGTAAACTTGTCTCAGAATTTTTAGTATGTTCCTATATTAGTATATTTATCTGGCCACTATATGTTTTAGAAACAAAGCTGAAATGGTTTCTAAGAAAAAGAGAAAATGAAAAATGCCACAAAGGGGTCTAAGAAACTGACTGACACATATACAATGAAAGATAATAAAGATGAATTTTTAGATGTGTTCTCTCTCAAGATTAAAGTAAAATTCTGGAGGGGAAACCTTAAAGATAGCTATGTGAAACCAAATGATAATGGAAAGAATAAGAAATGGAAATGTAATGGTAGATTGCTGGTAAGAACGTTGAATGACAGATAAGGAGTTATCTTTTGGTTGAGAGTTTTTGGTCATAGGGTTTCTATGAGTCTTGAATAGGATGTTATTATAGTGATTCACATATAGAACAAAACTGGGTATCAGAATACCTGCATTCAAGTGTTTGCTTTGTCATTCACAAGCCATGGATATGGCAGTGGTAATTTAATGTCCTAGAGTTTTTTATTAGTAAATATACCTGCTCTCTGTTTCTTACAGTAATCTAATAAATAAGTCAGTAAAGGCAATAATTGTGTGAACCACAAAGTGTTTGTTTTTACACAAGGTAGTATCATGGTGACAAACAACTTTATTAGGTCTATAGCTCTGTAAATCACACAGCTTTTTTAGGGTGGGTTGAGAGCAAGCGAAGGGAAGACCACTTAGACTGGATTTTGTAATAGTTCGGGAAATAAGTAACAAGGAACAAGAAGAGTTTACAAAAATAAAAAAGATAAAAAGATAGCAGTGGAACATGAAACTCAATGGAGTTTGCAAAAAGAAACTTATCATGTTCCAGGACTGTATTTTCATTGTCACACAGCATTCAATCACTAATCATCAAGCACCTAATACGTGCTAGGTATGTCGGGAATAAAGGAGCAGACAATCGTTACTTTCACTAACACATTTTTTATACATAATCTTTTAAAATTTTAACATAACATTGGATTTCTTTTAATTCTTTATCATTGTTGTAATATTACTGAATAAGTTTAGGAAAAGTGGTATAAAAATGAAGATAATTTTTTCTTCAAAACCATTCAGATGGTTATAAATTGTCCATGCCTTATAACTATCTCACATAGGCAGTGATAGTCACACACACATTAATTTGTATCATTGCTATAGTTTTTGCAAATTAGATATTTAACCACTAGAAAATTAGAAGACTTTGCCTATATTCAATCTTTCTGAGGGCTGTAAAATATAACATAAATCTGTCTTAGAAATAGTGAATAGAGTTAAACGTTAGAATATTGGCTCAGGAATCAATTCTAGGCTCAAATTTGACATGTGGTCACCTGTTTAAGAATTTCCCCATAGAAATGAATAATATCTTCTCTAACTGGTAGATGTTTAAATGGAATAATGCATAACATAGAAAAATAGTAAGGATCACATTTATATTGAATATATCCAAAAAGGACGTCAAATTAAAAGCTGCAAACTGATTACATGTATTTCAGTCCCTCTTAAAACTTCACTAAAACATCAGTAAAATGATTTTTAAATGATTTTTTAAAAACGTAATAAGCCCTAAGAACAAAGAAAATGGGAGAAGAGAA
The DNA here is from genome assembly GCF_036321535.1 of Camelus dromedarius. Taxonomy (NCBI): domain Eukaryota; kingdom Metazoa; phylum Chordata; class Mammalia; order Artiodactyla; family Camelidae; genus Camelus; species Camelus dromedarius. The sequence goes on from NC_087439.1 coordinate 22,305,802, forward strand.
AAGCAACAGAAGGCCGAGAGAAAAGGTGTTAAGCAGTTAATGAATGTTATCAGCCCCAGTAACTCTAAATGATAAGAAAGAGGTGAGGAAACTCAGCTCCCCAAACCTGGTGAATTGGTAGCTGTGGATACTTGTAAAAGTGGAGATAAACTGTGCTAAAAATATAAAGATTAGTGGAAGGTCTGTTTAGGAGACAGTACGATCCCCAGATTTCTCTCCATACTTCATATGGCTAGACTCTGCAGATGTTCCTGATACAGACATTCTGGTATTTTTTCATTAAAAGGTAAACCATAAGGTATCTGAGTTGAGGAATCAAAACCTTAGTTAACAGAAGTAGTACTGTGTTTAAAAATAAAACGATTACTTGAAAGTTGACACTCTGTGTATTGAGACATCCCTTTTCTAATTGCCTCTAAAAATGACAGAATTATATCTTCCAAGCAGTGACTAGAAGAGTTTAACCAGTACACTTACCAGACTAAGAAAAGATCTCAAGATTTGGGAACACTGGGAGTTCCCCGAGGATGAAAAGGTCCAACCCGATCACTCAATTTTGACAAGCACCCTTCCACCTGCTGCTTGCCTGCTGTACCTACAGAACTTCCAATCAGCTGTGGAGTGCCCCACCCTTAAACAGGAATAAATAAAGCCTCAGACTCATGAAGAAAATCTTTACCAGAAAATTAAGAGACTAATTCAAATAAGTAAGGTTAAAGCAACTTAAAATAAACAGTACCTACATACATGGAGACCAAAAGCTCAAAGAAATAATTTACATTTTCAGAGAGATAGGAGAGCTATTGCATTCATAAAATAAGAAAAAAATATAAGAAGGAACATTCAGAAAAGGAAAAAACTCCCGCAAACTAGGAAAAAGAATCATAGCAGAAATCAAATCATTTTTAGCTCTTTCAAGAGCTAGAAAATCAAGTTAAAGAAAAAAATACATATATGCAATTAAATGAAAGGGCCAACTGAGTCAAACAGTGGATAAATACAATCCTACATCCTGGCTTTTTATCGTGAAATTTCAGAATATTGGTGACAAATTAAAAAATTAATTCCCTATGGTATGGAGGTACAGGGCAGGCCTGCTGTTTCTAACAGCAGGTTTAGAATTGTGACTCTTTAAATATGTATAAATTGGTAAATAGTTTCCTCTTTCATTTGTAATAAATTACCACAAATTTGGTGACAACACAAATGTATTATATTTCTAAGGATCAGAAGTTCAGAATATGTATCACTGAACGAAAATTAAGGTGTAGGCAGAATTACATTTCTTCTGGAGGCTCTGGGGAGAATCTGCTGCCTTGCCTTTTCCAACTTCTAGGGGCCACCTAAATTCCTTGGCCTCTTTTTCCATCTGTCAAGTGCATCCATACATCACTCCAACCTCTGCTTCCATCCCTATATCTTTTCTCTCTAACTAATCCTTCTGCCTCTGTTTTATGAGGACCCTTTTGTAATTACATGGCACTCACCAGATAATCCAAGACAATTTTATCTCAAAATATTTAACTTAATCACATCCTCAAAGTCTCTTTTGCCACTTGAGGACAGGGACATCATTGGGGGCCACTATTCAGCCTATCACAGTTGCCTCTGGGATTCAAAGATTTACATCCATACCCTATGCAAAATATACCCCAACCTAAGGTCACTAAATGACTCAACCTGTTTACAAAGTCAAGTCCAAGATTTCATTCACTTGAAAATATGAAATTTCACCATCTTATTCAGCTATGTGTGTAAATCTGGATATGATCCATCTTGGTACAAAATTATTTTTCATCTGTCTGTCTGGTGAACCTGGAAAATAAGTTACCTGTTCCCAAAATAAGATGACAGGACATACATACATGGAATGCCAGTTACAGATACTCTCAAAAAGGGAGAAAATGAAGGGCTAAAATAAGTCACCAGTCCCAAGCAATTCTGAAATCTGGCAAAGTAAGCTCGATTAGTTTTCAAGGCTTGGGAAAAATCATCTTTGCCTTAAGGCTCTGTACTTTCTATCTTCAGTTCTGCCCTTCAGGATAGAACTCCTTTTTCATGTGCTTATGGATGAATACAATTATGAACCTATTCCCTGCCTACGGAATTTTGGCAGTCTAACAGTCTTCTTTTATTTCCTCCTTTCTCTGTAACTTTCAGTCTAAGCTAATGGTATTTCTGCTGGTATCATATTCTTAAAAACCTTGTGGTCTTCTGTGCATGTTATGGAATTTGCCTCCTTGGACAAGATGCTTCTCCAGTTATTTCCAAGATGAGTTCATCACATTTTTGGCTTCTACTAAGAATGGCAGAGAGGAGCCGTGAGTCACATGACTGATCTCTTCAGAGAGTCCTATATGTGATGAAATACCATTACTTTTGTTCCTTCTGAGGCACCAACAGATTGTCCAGTCATACTGCTTGGCTTCAGAACACACTTTTCTGATAGTGAGTCTCCTGATTTTCGTGTCACCTATAATTTGAATAGGCTGACAACTTTCAACATCAAGAGAACATTAAGTCCATTTTTCTTGATAGTTTTTCCCTCAATTTCTTTCTTTCCTTTTGTATTTTACATGGTAAACAGAAAGAAGAAAACAGAACACACCCTTTTCAGTACTTTGATTGGAAATATCTTCAATATCCAAGTTCATTGCTTATGTCTTCTGTTTTCTATGTAACTGTAGGAAACAATTGAGCTATGTTTTCCGCCACTATATTACAAGCATCTTCTTTCTTCCAGTTTTTAGTAACATTTTCTTCATTTCCTTCTGAATCTTCTCCAATAGTATTTTTAATGTCCATATTTCTAGCAGTAGTTTATTTGTGATGATTTAAGTATTCTCTAGACAATACAGGTTTTCTTTACCATACCCCTCACTTTCTTATGTGTGCTCATTGACAGAGTCCTTAACATCTATATAGTTATTACTGGTCTATTCAAGATAATCCAGCCTTTTTCTATTATTGTCCCCAAAGTTCTTTAAGCTTTTATCAATGAACCAACTCAAAAACTACTTCCACATTGTTAGGTATTTATTACAGCAGCATCTGGCTTCTCGGCAACAAGATTTGTATTTGTTTCCAATTGCTTCTGTAACAAATCACCACAAATTTAGTGATTTTAAACAATAAAAATAATTTCACAATTCTGGAGGTCAAAGTCCAAAAATTAGTCAAGATGTCAGAAGATCTTGTTCCTTCTAGAAGCTGTAGGGGATAATCTGTTCTTTTTATCTTCCAGCTTCTAGTGGCTGATGGCACTTGGGTTTTGGACACCTCACTCCAACCTGTGCTTCAAACGACTACATTGCCTTCACCCTCTGCCTTTTTACTCTCTTGTTTTATAAGAACCCTTATGATGTCATGGGGCCCACCCAGATGACAGAGAACAATCTCCCTTATTTAGCCACCTGATTGTAGATTTAATCAGTTCTATAAACTATCATCATAGTGACATCTTTATTTTTATTGAAGTAGAGTGGATTTACAGTGTTGTGCTAGTTTCAGGTGTACAGCAAAGTGATTGTTACACATGTATATATTCTTATTCAGATTCTTGTCCATTATAGGTTATTACAAGATATCAAATATAGTTCTCTGTGCTATGTAGTAGGTCCTTGTTTATCTGTTCTGTATATAGTACTATGTATATGTTAATCTCAAATCTCCAATTTGTCCTTTCCCCTACCTCTTTCCCCCTTTGGTAACCATAGTTTTTTATGTCTGAGAGTTTATTTCCAGTTTGTAAGTTCATTTTTTTGGTTTTTTTTGGTTCCACACATAAGTGATGTCATATGATATTTTGTCTTTTTCTGATTTATTTCACTTAATATGATAATCTCTAGGTCAATCCATGTTGCTGGAAGTGGCATTATTTCAATATTTTTTATGACCGAGTAATATTTTATTGTGGAGATAGATAGGTAGGTAGATAGGTAGGTAGATAGGTAGGTAGATAGATACACACATACACACACACACACAAACATACATATACACATACCACATCTTCTTTATCCATTCATCTGTTAGCGGACATTTGAATTGCTTCCATGTCTTAGCTATTATACACAGTGCTGCTATGAACATCGGGGTGCATGTATGTTTTCAAGATTGAGTTTTCTCTGGATATATGCCCAGAAGTCGGATTGCTGGATCAGAGGGTAACTCTATTTTTAGATTTTCAAGGAGCTTTTGTCCTGTTCTCCATAGTGCCCTTACCAATTTACATTCCCACCAACAGTATAGGGGGGTTCCTTTTTCTCCACACCCTCTCCAGCATTAATTATTTGTAGATTTCTTTAATGATAGCCATTCTGACTGGTGTAAGGTGATACCTCATTGTAGTTTTGATTTGCATTTCTCTAATAATTAGTGATATTGAGCATCTTCTCATGTGCCTCTTGGCCAGCTGGATGTCTTCTTTTGAAAAACGTCTATTTAGGTATTCAGCCCATTAAAATTTTTTTTTAATTGATTCACAATGTTAGTTTTGGGTGTAAAGAAAAGCAATTCAGTTATACATATACATACATATAGATATTTTCAGATTTTTATTATAGGTTATTACAAGAAATTGAATATAGTTCCATGTGCTGCACAGTAGGTCCTTGTTGTGTATCTATTTTATATATAGTAATGTGTATCTGTAAATCCCCAACCCCTAATTTATTCTTCCCTGCCCTCTCCCCTTTGGTAACCATAGTCCGTTTTCTACGTCTATGTGAGTCTGTTTTTGGTTTGTAAATAGAATTTGAATCATTTTTTTTAAGATTTCACATATAAGTGATAGCATATGATATTTGTCTTTCTCTGTCTGACTTACTTCACTCAATCTGATAATCTCTAGGCCCATCCATGTTGTAGCAAATCATTCCTCTCTTTAAGCCTTTCCTTTTTTCCCCCACATTTTTTAGTTTTATTAGGTAGAATTATAACTATTTGATCCCACATATATGATATATTGCATGTAGATGCATATATACAATATATTGCACTATTCATTGTTTATAAGAATATTTAGAGATTTATATACTGTTCATTGTTTCTAAGAATAGAGATTTAGCTTTTTAAACTTACACAGTTATCAAAGGAATAAAGCCAACCACAAAATAAGAATTAATTCAAAAAGATACATATACCTCAGTATTAATAGCAGCATTCTTTTTAATTGCTAAGATATGGAAGTATCCTAAGTGCACATCAATAGATGAATGGGTAAAGAAGATGCAGCATATGTGTGCAATGGAATAAAATTCACCCATAAAAAAGAAGGATATTTTGCCATTTATGACCCTTCATTCACTTTTTTTTTTCCACTTCAAAAACCAGAATTTTATAACTGGCATAAGAATTTCTATTGCATCAAAAATAACAAAATACCTAGAAATAAACTTAACCAAGGAGGTTAACTATACTCTGAAAACTAAAACATTGATGAAGGAAATTGAAGATGATACAAAGAAATGGAAAGATATCTTTTGCTCTTGGATTGGAAGAAACCACATTATTACAATGGCCATACTACCCAAAGCAATCTACAGATCCAATGCAACCCCTGTCAAAATGCTCATGATATTTTTTTTTTTTACAGAACTAGAACAAACAATCCCAAAATTTATATGGAGCTATAAAAGACCCCAAACTGCCAAAGCTATCTTTTGTAGGTCTTTTTTTTTTCTTCTTCTTCTTCTTTTTGTTCTCTTTTCTTAATGGTTTGATGACTAGAGAAGTTCCTTTAACATCTGTTGTAAATCTGGTTTGGTGGTCCTGAAGTCTTTTAGCTTTTGTTGATCTGTGAAGCTTTTGATTTTTCTATCAAATCTGAATGAGAGCCTTGCTGGGTAGAGTATTCTTGTTTGTAAGTTTTGCCCTTTCATCGCTTTAAATATATTGGGCCGCTCCCTTCTAGCCTAGAGAGTTTCTGCTGAAAAATCAGCTGATAACCTTATGGGGGTTCCCTTGTATGTTATTTGCTGCTTTTCTCTTGCTAATTTTGATATTTCCTCCTTCTCCTTAATTTTTGTCAGTTTGATGACTATGTGCCTTTGTGTGTGCCTCTTTGGGTTGATCCTGGGTGGTGCTCTCTGTGCTTCGTGGACTTCAGTGACTGCTTCCTTTCCCAAGTGGAGGAAGCTTTTGGAGACTCTCTCTCCAAAAATTTTCTCAGGTCCTTTCTTCTCTTTCTGGGACCCCTATAATGACAATGTTAGTGCACTTCATGTTGTCCCAGAGTTCTCTTAAACTATCCTCATTTCTTTTCATTCTTTTTCCTTTTTCTGTTCTGCAGTAGTGATTTCCACTCATCTGTCTTCTAGCTCACTGATCCATTCTTCTGGCTCATTTAGTCTATTCTTGGTTCCTTCTAGTGTGTTATACACTTCAGTGATTTTATTCTTCTACTCTGTTTGGGTATTCTGTATATTTTCCAACTCTTTGCTAAAAAAAACTTTGTGCATCTATACTCCTCTTGAGTTCTCTGAACATCTTCACCATCATTACTTTAAACTCTTTCTCAGGTAAATTGCCTAGTTCCTCATCACTTATTTCTTCTGGGATTTTATCTTGTGCCTTGACCTGGGAGATACTCCTCTGCTGCCTTATATTGTCTATCTTTCTATTTGTATTTTTTGGTAGGTTAGTTACTTTCTGGACCTTAGAGAAGTGGCCCTCTGTGGAGATGTCTTATGCATCCCAGCAGTACCCTCCTCTCTTGTTACCCAAGGGCCAGGGGTCCAGCAGGACCCCATATAGGATCTGGCCTATGTTTGTGGATTTCTTCCACAGGCTTTGGATTGTTTTTCTTTTTCTTTTTCTTTACTTTTTTTTATAGAGTTATAGTCATTTTACAATGTTGTGTCAAATTCCAGTGTAGACCACAATTTTCAGTTATACATGAACACACATGTATTCATTGCCACATTCTCTTTCGCTGTCAGCCACCACAAGATCCTGTATATATTTCCTTGTGCTACACAGTACAGTCTTGTTTATCTATTCTACATTTTGAAATCCCAGTCCCTTCCCACCCCCCCACCCCCCGTCCCCCTGGCAACCACAAGTTTGTATTCTATGTCTATGAGTCTGTTTCTGATTTTTTTAAATTTTTTTTTTAAGATTCTGCATATGGTATTTTTCTTTCTCTTTCTGGCTTACTTCACTTAGAATGACATTCTCCAGTAACATCCATGTTGTTGCAAATGGCGTTATGTTGTCAGTTTTTATGGCTGAATAGTATTCCATTGTATAAATATACCACATCTTCTTTATCCAGTCCATGAAAATGACACCTGCACCCCAGTGTTCTTAGCAGCACTATTTACAATAGCCAAGACATGGAAACAGCCTAAATGGATTGTTGTTTTCTTATTTCTAGTATCTACCCCCTGGTGGATGAGGCTGGACTAGATAGAGGCTTATGCAGGTTTCCTGGCAGGTGGAGCTGTGCCTGCCCACTGCTGAATGAAGCTTGGTCCTGGCCCACTTGTGGGAAGGGCCATGGCTAGAGGCCATTGAGGGCTCAGGAAGGCTGCTGATGGGTGTGGCTATGTCCCCACCCATTTCTTTTTTCCCCTGAGGCTTCCCTACAGCCTGTTGGGTGGGGCCAGGTCTTGGTGCTAATGATCAAATCAAGACATCAGCCTCCAGGTAAGCTCATGTAGATGAATACTCCTGGAATATCTGCCACCAGCTTTCATGTCCCCTGGGTGAGCCACAGCCATCCCCTACTTCCCCCAGGAGACCCTCCCAAACCAGCAGGCAGGTCTGGCCCAGGTTCCTATGAAATCACTGCCTCTGCCCTTGGACCTGGTGCATGTGAAGTTCTGTGTACACTTCCCAAGAGAATGAAGTCTGTTTCCCCTGCCCTTCAAAACCAGATGTCCTGGGGTCACCTCCTCCCAGTGCCAGAACCCCAGGCGGAGGAGCCTGACATGGGGCTTAGAACTCTCAGTCCTGTGAGAAGTTCTCTGAGACTTATTCTTCAGCTGTGGGTCACCCGCCTGGGGATTATAGGCCCTGATTATATTGTTAACAGGCCTCTCCTACAGTCCTGCTGTTGTTCCCTCTTTGTTTCCAGTTGAAGATCTTTTTTGCTAGTTTCCAGTCTTTTTTCGATGGTTGTTTAGCAGTCAGTTGTGGTTTTGTTGTAGTCGTGAGGAGAGGCGAGCTGACGGTCCTCCTACTCCACCATCTTGACCAGAAATCCATTCTGCCCATTTTTTGCTTTTGCTTTTTAATACGTAAAGCTGTGTGAGCTCTTTGTATATTTTGAAAATTAATCCCTTGTTGGTCTCATCATTTGCAAATATTTTGTCCCATTCTGTAGATTGTCTTTTTGTCTTGTTTATGGTTTCTTTTGCTGTGCAAAACTTTTAAGCTTAGTTAGGTCCCATTTGCTTACCTTTGCTTTTATTTCCACTACTCTAGGAGATGGACTGACAAAAATATTGCTGTGATTTAGGTCAAAGAATGTTCTGCCTATGTTTTCCTCTAGAAATTTTAGAGTATCTGGCCTTACATTTGAGTCTTTAATCCATTTTGAGTTTGTTTTTGTATATGGTGTTTCAGACTGTTCTAATTTCATTCTTTTACATGTAGCTACCTAGTATTCCCAGTATCGTTTATTGAAGAGACTGTCTTTTCTCCAGACTGTCTTGCCTCCTCTGTTATAGATTAATTGACTATAAGTGTGTAGGTTTATTTCTCAGCTTTCTATCTTGTTCCCTTGATCTATGTGTCTGTTTTTGTGCCAGTACCATACTATGATAACTGTAGCTTTGCAGTATAATCTGAAGTCAGCAGGTTTGATTCCTCCAGCTCCAGTCCTCTTTCTGAAGATTGTTTTGGCTTTTCAAGGTGTTTAATGTTTCCATACAAATTAAAACATTTTTTGTTCCAGTTATGTGCCATTGGTGATTTGAAAAGGATTGCACTGCATCTGTATATTGCTTTGTGTAGTGTGGCCATTTTAACAATATTGATTCTTTCAGTTGGAGAACACAGTATATCTTTCCATCTGTTTGTGTCTTCTTCAATTTATTTCATCAATGTCTTAAGAGTTTTTGGCGTACAGGTCTTTTGCCTCCCTAGGTATGTTTATTCTTAGGTATTTTGTTCTTTTTGATGTGACAGTGGGATTGTTGCCTTAGTTATCTCTTCTGATACTTTGTTGTTAGTGTATAGAAATGCAGCAGATTTCTGTATGTTAATTTTGTATCCTGAAACTTTATGGAATTCATTGATGAGCTCTAGTAGTTTCCTGGTGCTTTTTTTTAAGATTTTCTTTTTCTTTTTCTTTTTTTTTTTTTTAACATTTTTTATTGATTTATAATCATTTTACAATGTTGTGTCAAATTCCAGTGTAGAGCACAATTTTTCAGTTATACATGAACATATATATATTCATTGTCACATTTTTTTCTCTGTGAGCTACCATAAGATCTTGTATATATTTCCCTGTGCTCTACAGTATAATCTTGTTTATGTATTCTACAATTTTGAAATCTCAGTCTATCCCTTCTATATATAGTATCATGTTATCTGCAAACAATGACAGTTTTACTTCTTTTCTGATTTGGATCCCTCATATTTCCTTTTCTTCTGATTGCTGTGGCTAAGACTTCCAAACTCTGTTGAATTAAAGTGACAAGAGTGGGTATCCTTGTCTTGTTCCTGATCTTAGAGCAAATGTTTTCAGTTTTTCACCACTGAGTATGAGGTTAGCTGTAGGTTTGTCATATATGGCCTTTATGTTCCCTCTATGCCCACTTTCTGGAGAGATACCATAAATGGTTGTTGAATTTTATCAAAAGCTTTTACTGCATCTATTGAGATAAGCATATGATTTGTATTGTTCAATTGGTTATTGTGGTGTATCACATTGATTTGCAGACATTGAAAGATCCTTGCATCCCTAGGATAAATCCCACTTGATCATGGTGCATGATCCTTTTAATATATTATTGGATTAGGTTTCCTAATATTTTGTTGAGGATTTTTGCATTTATGTTCATCAGTGATATTGGCCTGTAGTTTTCTTTTTTATTGATATCTTTGTCTGGTTTTGGTATGAGGGTGATGGTGGCCCCATAGAATGAGTTCAGAAGTGTTCCTTCCTCTGCAGCTACTGGAATAGTTTCAGGAGGACAGGTGTTAACTCTTTTCTAAATGTTTGGTAGAATACATCTGTGAAGCCATCTGGTCCCGGACTTCTGTTGGGAGTTTTAAAATTACTGATTTAATTGCAGTACTGGTAATTGATCTCTTCATATTTTCTATTTCTTCCTGGTTCAGTCTTGGCAGATTTTGCCTTCCTAAGAGTTCTTCCATTTCTTCTGGGTTGTCCATTTTATTGGTTTGTAGTTGCTGTTATAATTCTTTGTATTTTTGTGGTGTCAGTTGTAACTTCTTTTTCATTTCTGATTTTATTGTTTTATTAATTTGGGCCCTCTTTTTTTCTTGATTAATCTTGATGAAAGTTTTGTCAATTTTCTTTAGCTTTTCAGAGAACTAGCTTAGTTTCATTGATCTTTTTCTATTTTTTTTCCAGTCTATTTCATTTATTTCAGCTCTGATCTTTATGATTTCTTCTATTAAATTTGGGTTTTGTTTGTTCTTTTTTCTCTAGTTGCTTTAGGTGTAAGATTAAGTCATTTATTTGAGATTTTTCTTTTTTCCTGAGATAAACTTGTATCACTATAAACTTCCCTCTTAAAACTGCTTTTATTGCATTCCATACGTTTTGGATCACTGTGTTTTTATTTTCATGTGTCTCTAAGTATTATTTGATTTCTTCATGATCCATTGGTTGTTTAGTAGCGTATTGTTTAAATATTGTTTAGCCTCCACATGTTTGAATTTTTGCATTTTTTTTCTTGCAGTTGGTTTCTAATCGCATAGTGTTGTGTTTGGAAAAGATACTTGATATGATTTCAATTTTCTTAAATTTACTAAGGCTTGCTTTGAGGGCCCAGCATGTGATGCGTCCTGGAGAATGTCCCATGTGCACTTGAAAAGAATGTGTGTAGCCTGCTGCTTTTGGATGGAATGCTCTGTAAATATCAATTAAGGCCATCTGGTCTAATGTGTCATTGAATGCCTATTTTTTCCTTATTTTATGTCTGGGTGATCTGTCCATTGATGTAAGTGGGATGTTAAATTCCCCCACTGTTATTGTGTTACTGTCAATTTCTCCCTTTATGTCTGTTAACATTTGTCTTACATACTGAGGTGTTCCTATCTTGGATACGTACATATTTATAATTGTTATATCTTTTTCTTGGATTGATCCTTGGATCATTATGTAGTATCCTTCTTTGTCTCTTGTAACACTCTTTATTTTACAGTCTGCTTTGTCTGATGTAAGTATTGCTACTCCAGCTTTTTTGGACTTCCATTTGTGTGGAATGCCTTTTTCACCCCTTCACTACAATCTGTAAGTGTCTATAGATCTGTAGTCACATAGAAGCAACAAATATACAAGTCTTGTTTTTGTATCCATTCAGTCAGTCTTTATCTTTTGGTTGGAGCATTTAAGGTAATTATTGATGATATGTTCTTTTGCTATTTGTTAATTGTTTTGATTATTTGTAGGTCTTCCCCTTCAATTTGGTAATTAGTGACCTGTTACTATTGATTCTTTTGCTATTTTGTTATTGTTTTGAATTTGATTTTGTAGTCTTTCCCCTTTTCTATTTTGTGATTTGGTGACTACCTTTATTACTAAATTTGGATTTCTTTTTCTTTTTCTTTTCCTTTTTTTTTTTTTTTCAAACCTTGTACTAAGGCCCTTCCTCTCTCTAATACATGGTGTGTGAGTCAGGAGTTACCAAAGGAAGAGTAGATTTTACTCAGTCATGCTACTTTTTACACAACATTTCTCTATGGTCCATTTTATTTTTATTTTTTAAAATTAAAGTGCAGTTGATTTACAATGTTGTGTTAATTTCTTGTGTAAACCATAGTAATTCAGATATATGTGTGTGTGTGTGTGTATTCATATTCTTTTTCAATATAGGCTATTTAAGGGGAAGAAATGGGCAGATTACAGAACACACTTGCAGTCCCTAATTGTAAGGCTAGTGTGTTCTGAATGTCACTGTGTGAGATGGAGGGTGAAGAAGATTGTTTCACTAGGCATTTGTTTTTTATTTTTTTATTTTTACTGAAGTATAGTTGATTTACAATGTTGTATTAGTTTCTGGTTTACAGCAAATTGATTCATACATATATTTATTCTTTTTCAGATTCTTTGCCATTATAATTTATTATAAGGTATATAATATAGTTCCCTGTGCTATACAGTAGGACCTTGTTGTTTATTTTATATATAGTATTTAGTATCTGCAAATATCAAACTCCCAATTTATTCCTCCCCACTTCCTTTCTACCCTGGCAACCATAATTTTTTTTTTCTATGTCTGTGAGTCTGTTTCTGTTTTGTAAATAAGCCAATTTGTGTCATTTATTTTAGATCCCACATATAAGTGGTATCAAATGGTATTTTTCTTTCTCTTTCTGGCTTACTTCACTTAGAATGTCTATCTCCAAGTCCACCCATGTTGCTGCAAATGGCATTTTAATTTTTTATGGCTGAGTAGTATTCCATTGTGTGTGTATGTTTGTGTATATACACACCACAACTTCTTTATTCAGTTATCTGTCAGTGGACACTTAGGTTGCTTCCATGTCTTGGCCATTGTAAATAATTGCTGCAATGAACATTGGGTGTTTGTATATTTTTGAATTAGAATTTTCTCCAAATATATGCTCAGGAGTGAGATTGCTGGATCATATGGTAACTCTCATACTAGTAAGAATAGCCATCATTAAAAAGTCCACAAGTGATAAACCTTGAAGATGCGTGTGGAGAAAATGAACCCTTCTACACTGTTGGTAGGAATGCAGTTTGGTGGAACCACTATGGAAAACAGTATGGAGAGTCCTTTAAAAACTAAAACTAGATTTTCATATGATCCTTTTTCTTTTTTGTGTATGTCTATTATAGATTTTTAATTTGTGGTTATCATGAGGTTGTGGTATAGTAGTCTACATGATTGCTTATAGTTGCTTATATTTTAACTTAAAATGCATTTTAAATACTCTGCATTTGTACTGTCCTTCCCTCACAATTACTATTTTTTATATTTTATTTTACATTTAAAACTGCTTATTGTGGGTACAGATGATTTAACTACTTTTGTCTTTTAATCTTCCATCTTTACTGTATGTCTGCCTTTACCAGCGAGCTTTTCCATTCTGTAGTTTTCTTGTTTCTAGTTGTGGCCTTTCCTTTTCTGTCTAGAGAAGTTCCTTTAGCATTTATTGTAAAGTTGGTTTTGTGGGGCTGAATTCTTTTCGATTTTGCTTGTCTAAAGCTTTTGCTTTCTCCATCAAATTTGAACAACAGCCTTGCTGGGTAAAATATCCTTCATTGCATGTTTTTCTCTTTCATCACTTTAAATATGTCATGCCACTCCCTTCTGGCCTGTAGAGTTTCTGCTGAAAAATCAGCTGATAGTCTTGTAATTATTTGTTGCTTTTCCCTTGCTGCTTTTAATATTCTCTCTTTAACTTTTGTATTTTTAATTATAATATGTCTAGGTGTGTTCCTCTTAGATTTAATCCTGTACAGGACTCTCTGCCCTTCCTGGACCTGGGTGATTGTTTCCTTTCCCAAGATAGGAAGGTTTTCAGCTATTATCTCATCAAATATTTTTTCAGGCCCTTTCTCTCTACTTCTTCTGAGACATCTAAAATGTCAATACGAGTGAGCTTGATGTCCCAGAGGTCTCTTAAACTGTCCTCATTCCTTTTCATTCTTTTTCTCTCTTTTCCTGTTCTGCAGCAGTGATTTCTACTACTGTCTTCTACCTCACGGATCTGTTCTTCTTCCCCTTTTAGTCTACTGTTGGTTCCTTCTAGAGTATTTTCATTTCATTTATTGTATTCTTCAACTCTTGTTGTTCTTTACATTTTCTCTTTATCAAAAATTGCTAACTTCTCGGTTTGTCCATTCATTCCCCTCCCAAGTTCTCTGATCATCTTTCTGATCATTACTCTGAACTCTTTTTCAGGTAGATTGCCTATCTCATGTCACATTAACCTTAGTTCTTCTGGGATTTTATCTTGTTCCTTTGTCTGGAAAATATTTCTCTGCTCCCTCATTCTGTCTAAATTTCTATTCAGATTTTTATGTATGTGGTAGGTTAGTTACATTTCTCAACCTTGGAGAAGTGGCCCTCTGTAGGGGGCCTGTAGACATCCTTTGTGTTCCAGCAGCACACTCCCCTCTCATCACTGAAGGGCTGGGGCCAGCTGGTCATAGGGTAGAGTCTGGCCTGCATTTGTGGGCTCATTCCACAGGATGTGGGATCGTAGTTTTCTTGCTTTTATGGAATCATGTGTAGAAGTGTATGTTTCTGTGTATTTGCTCTCACAGAATGCCTTTTTTTTGGAATGAGAAACTAACGATTTCTTCTGGAATTTTAGTAGATACTTATTAGAAAGATCAGTGTTACTAAATGTCTTATTTAGATTTTAGCATTCAATTCTTGCCTATGAGACTTTTAGTATAGATTTTACTGTTTTTCAAAACCTCGGAACATACTAGGATTTAAGCCTGGACAAGACATTCAATTTTTTTCCCTTAAGGAAGTAAAAAGAAGTATTCTACAAATAACTAGCTCCAACTCTTACATATGTTTTCTCCTAAAAATAATGCATTTGTGCCTGCCAGTGAAGACTGTATTAGCTAGCTAACACACACTAGGTGACTTAAACAACAGAAATTGGTTTTCTCACAGTTATGGAGGCTAGAATTCCAAGATCAAGGTTTGTTTCTTCTTCTGAGGCCTCTCTCCTCGGCCTGCAAATGGCTGACTTCTTGCTGTGTCTGTGTCCTAATCTCTTTATAAGGACACCAGTTATCACTGCATAGAGCCCACCCATATGACCTTATTTTTACCTCTTTAAGGTCATATCTCCAAATACAGTCATATTCTGAGGTACTGGGGATTAGGATTTCAACACGTAAGTCTAGGAGTTTGGGGGAGGAGACACGATCCATAACAAAGAATATTATTAAAAGAATCTTAAACTTTTGTTCATCTATGTGTTCAGAACAAGAGTGGGATTACTTCAAGAGCAGATTCAGGCTATCCTTTTTCTTACGTCCTAGCACTCTGGAATAAAAATGAACTCATAATGATGAGCTCTGACCTACTGATAGTCATTTTACTTTAGTAACAAGTGGAGAATGTTGTTTAAAATACTTAGCACATTTAATGTTTTTGGAATCAAGAAAAAAAAAATAAGTCAGCAACTCTCCTGCATTGTGACTTTGACAAAACAACAACAAACTTTCTCCAGTGGCTGTTTCAGACTGAATTAAGATTCACCTTACCTTTATAATCAAAAACTGCTAGTTCTTAACAGAATAGTTTGGACCAGGCACTGTGGTAATCACTCTGTTGTCACTGTTTTAATTAATCCACATGCAAACTGTTAGTTGATGCTAATATTTTCCCTAATTTTCAGTTAAAGCTTAAACAGATTACATTACCATGGTGAACAGAACCTAAACTGGAATCCAAGTCTCACTTATTCCAAATTCCATGCTTTTAATCTTAACAGAATACTGACTTAACAAGTATCTCTAGGTATCAATAAATCTAGTGATTATGAGTACTGAATAATGTGAGCCAGATTTTGATGTTAACAAAGTAAATAAGACTGACCTCTAAAAACCTGATTTTGTGATGGCAATGGGTAAGGAAAGATTTAGACACCATATCTGAATCTTTAAATATTATTTGTACTCTTTAACAGAAAATACTAGTAGTCCCACAATTGTACAAATGACACTACTGATTTTGTGGAACTTAAATGGCAATGTTGCATGAAATTGTTTGCTGCATTAAATATACGTGTGAAGTTAAGCTACCTGGGGCATAAGTCATGAGAAAATAGGACTCTATAAAAGTAACTTTATTAGCATTATTGAACAAAAATGTTACCTCATTCATGATAGTTACCAAAGAGATTTATTTGGCTTATGTCTCATGTTTTGAAAACTAACAATTTTTGCCAGTATCATTATATATAAATTACATTATTTCTGACTTTCCAAATGATAATGTTGAAGAAACATGGACTCATATTTCTCATAATACTTAGCATAATATATTAAAGGCAAAATAAATATTTTTGAGGCAAATGAAATAAAGAAAAGCAAAAGAATCAATAAATGAGCTTTATTAATCTATTCACAGCTAAAGTCAAAAGAGTAACAGCTCATGTTAATAAAGGGTATTTTCACAGTAGTGAAGTAAAACACTCAAATATTTTCTATGAAGGATGAATAAATAATAAAAAAATCCAAATTTATATGGGTTTCTAAACCTTGATGTAAAGTCCTGCTAAAGAAATGAGTGCAAATAAAAACATACAATTGTTTATTAAACTAATATTTCATTTTAAATGAAAGTAAGCAGATTCTGTTCTTGGTAGGTACTAAAAGAAATATTTGACAAATTGAATTAAATAAGGCAAGAATAGAAGTGATAATTTTACAGTCTATAAGGAAGTGATAATTTCAGGCTGCAATATTATCCTGTGCAAAATAATTATACTTGACAACTGTGATTCCGTCTCCTCGGTCAAAGAAAAGAAAGTAGTATCTTTAGGCAAAGCTCATCTTTTTTTTTTTTAAGATGATTCAAATCCAGATGCTAAATTCATTTCTAGCTTTACTCCCAAACCAGTCACTTTTGTAAGGTACTCAGTAATAAAGAAAAAGGTCTGTGTGTACTCTCCAAGGAAGGTAAACAGTGGTATAGATTATAGGAAATTCTGTGCACAGGGGACACAGGGGACACAAGAATGGCATATGTGGCTATAACTGTAAGCCACATTATGATGTCACTTCTACTTTAAGAAGCCATCTGTCATCAGATGATTTTAAACTAAATGTTTGTTGTCTTAATATTTTTCTCAGATAATATGAACAACCCGATTCATCAGCAAAAGTCATTAATGTGGTTCTTGGTCAGAGTTCATTATAATGTGACAAAAGTGGCAATTCAGACCATCTACCCTCCAAAGGCCCCTTTCATCATCCTGACTGGCAGAGACTTCGTTGTACTCTGGGTGCTTGTAAAATTCTGTTTATACTCATACTACCCTGTGTCATACCCACCTGTAGTTATTTCTGCAGATAAACATTTCTCTACTACCTTGGAAATTCCCAGACAGAAAGTATCTTGACTCTTTTCAGAGAGTATAGGATTCCTTCCTTGGGTGAATATTCACTGATTGCTTAGCAAGTCTCAGCAAGTCTGCAGCCAGGGTCAGCCTGCTCTATAGGCATTTAGACAATGGTCAACACAATGTCCCCAGGGCCTACAGTGGGCTGGGCTAGAGATTCACTGATGTGCTAGGCACATGGTTTGCTCTCTTACAACAGAGAAGCTATTTCAATGAAAAAAAAAAAAAAATACAATAAGGCTAGTTGCAAATTGTGCCAACTAGGGAAGCCATGCTTATCTCTGACCTAGGGGTGTATGTGTGTGTGTGTACCATGTGGGTGTCGAGAAAGAGCCAAACTGAAATCTGAATTGTGAAGTGTGAACACAAGTTTAGCAAGTGAAATACAGGTAAGAAAACAGCACATTCAATATTTATCTAGAGGCAAGAGAGAAAATGGCTCACTCAGTACATTGCATTGGTTGAGCAGAGTTGACATTGAATAAATCTGAGGAGAATCATTTAATTTGGGTATGCATTCAAAAAACAGAGATTGATCCTCCCTTATCACTGAACCTGTGTAGTTCACATATGTAAATTACCCAGAAAGAATCCCCTGCATTAGAGTACGTAGAAAACTTACTCATTGATTTACACTTCCTACAGCTTAAATAACACATTTGTCATTAATACTTCTTCAGAATGACAGACTGTGTTATGTGATGTGCTAAATACAAATATCAATCTGAAATGCTGCTACTTTACAATGTTCTCCCTTGCATTGTGAATATATTTTAATAATAGCAAGGGAGGTAAATCAGAGTGAGGAAAATGTCAGAGAGTTTACAAAATAAGTTATAAATAAATGTAATGCCATATGAGAGGTTTTTAATCAATTATTGAATTTAGTTTCTAAGTATAAGTTCATGGATCATCTCATTCTGGTGCAAATTGCTTGGGAAATTATGATCCTATTTTTATTCTGAAACAAATGTTCATCTTTTTGCTGAACTATGTTCTCTGCTTAACTGGTAGAGTAGAAAGGTTACTGTAGATGTCTTTTGAATGGTGACTGAATCTCATTTTTCTTTAGTATCCACCAAGCAAATGGTGAAACTAACAGGCACTTTCACGGACACTAGCTGTTCCAGACTTAAGTACCCCTGTCATCCTAAGTACGCAGGTTGCTATTAGATGACCCGCCTTGTCAATCAATTTTACCATGTCTAGCCCATTCAAATCCCAGGGTTTTGTGAATACAGCAGAAACACAGAAGTTTACACTCCACAAAGGTTTTGCCATTTCAGACTTGTATGGATTAATGAATAATTCTGTCCTTAGCCATCACTCTACACATACAGGTTTCTAAGCAACATTACCCTGCAGGTTCAAAAGGCGTAAGACAAAAGGGACTTATGAAAATGCTTTCTTACACGATACAGGCATTCTTGAAGATGTGATGCATACTTATATTTACCAACATTCCTTTTTAATTTTTTTTTCAAGTTTTATTTAATGTTGTTTCTATCTTGGCACTCAACCAAACAAGTTGTCAGGAGTCCTCAAGTTGCAAAGTACAGAAGACAGAGGAATATTTGGTTCTTTGGAAAAATCAAGTACTTCTGATGATAAGAATTCATCTTGTCTTGAATATATATTACTTTCTATTGTTTTTTCATCTCCACCCCCACTTAATTGTGCTACTCATATTAGCATATCCTATTATTATCGAATGAATATTGTCATGTGATTTCAAGAAAAAACTCCTACAGTGTCCAGAAGACATATCAGTTGAGTATATAAGCTCAATAAACACAGATAATTGAAGAACCATGGAGCCCAAGTCCTCTATCACCCTCAAAGGTTCATCTCCTTAGGGACTGTCTACTTTTTCATTGACAGTACTTGAAAGTTTGAAGGGAGAAATCACATCAGTTCTTTAAAATTTTTCTATACTATAGTGGTCATTTTGCATGCTGGCCAGATTCTACTAATTCATAATGACGCAGCTTTAAGAAAATGAAAGCAAAAACTCATAATAGTTTACATTAATTGAGTGCTTACTAAACACTAGGCACCGTTCAAAACAACATGTTAGCTCATTGAATCTCATCAATCCTCTGAGATTGCAATTAACATTATTTTTGTTTCTAAAAGAGGACACTGAGGCAAGGAGATGTGAATAATTTGCCCAAGGATAAAGCTTGTAAGTGGTGAGTAGTGAAGGAGGGGCAGGGTTGCATACAAGTAGATATCCTGGCTTTAGAATCCTTGCTTCTAACCAATAGTGCCTGGCAAATTTTCTCACAGAAGCTTAGGTCTCTATACTCCCTACTCCTACTAATCACATCAGTCCAACCAGGCAAGCAATAGAAGTCAAAAAATTGCTTTTACTCTGCAAATGAAGTAAGTCCTGTAACAACCTAATTATACGACTGACACATAGGAAATACATAATAAAGTAAGTTTTGTTATCCACTAAGTGATGAGTTCTGTTCTAGGTTATAAGGAGTGTGGGAAAGGGTATATGCAGTGGACCCTGCCTAGAAAAACTTGACATTTCTTTAGGGAGAACAGATTAAATAAATGAAACAAAAGAAAGGTATATGGTAGAGATTAAGGGAGTGAAAAGGATGTGAAGCATACATGAAAATTCCTGAAAGTTTTTAAGAGGAAGATCCCTGTGGGTTGCAGTTCTAATTAAAACAAAACAAACAATAAAATCCATGTCTCTTAAGGCTGGATGGAATTTGAACTGAATTATAAAGATCCCCCAAAGTATAGACTAGTCGAACAGCCATAAAATCTCTTCCATTCTAGTTTAGCAACATGAATAAACATGTGGAGTTTTAGAAAATAATATGGTGTGTTGTTGAGACAAAAGGGTATGAGCAGGACTAGAGGAAAGGGTTGATTTTGCAGAGAGATTTCTGGTGAAATGGATCAATGAGGTTGAGCTCACACATCTAGAGAAGTAAATGAATTACAACGGAGATGCAGAAAACTGAGTTAATCAGTGTTTTAGGGAGTAATTGAATGAAAGCATTGCTGTCCATGAGAAACAAAATTTTTAAAAACGTAAAGCAGGGAAAGGGAAGTACTTGGAAGACTAGCAGTTGTTCAGTAATGAAGGAATGAAAACATGGGCTATAGTAATGACAATGAATAGGAAAAGTACTTAATGAATAAATAGTTCAGGGGATACAGGAGCAGAGGAAGTAAAAAAAAAAAAATTTTTGAGGTTAGATCCTGACTGGGAAGACAAGTAACGATTTTACTAACAATGAAAATAGGAAGGATTATGATTTTTTGGTGGGAAAAAGACTTTGGTATGTTGGTTATGAGCTGACATTAAGAATATAAAAGGAAATTTTCAGTAAATGTCTAGGGATTCTACACAGTTCCATTAGTGAGGAAATAAGTTAGCAAATTTGGACTTGGGATAATAATAAATAATAAAGATCCCAGTATGAATCATCACAATGAATGACCTCTCAAAAAGGGAAAATATGTTCATTGATAGGAAGTTTCTGCAAGAACTGTACTTAGAAACAGAAAATATAGGGAGGGGCATTTGATAGTATAAGAAAATAAGAAAATATTAAATGGCTTATCTCTTGGGTACAGGTTTGGGAAAAATAGTGTAACAACAGAATTAATTGAATATTAATGATAATAACTATAATTCAGATAGAGAAAAAAGCATGCTAATAAATATGATAATACAGACATGATACAACATAAACAGAATGTGTTCAGAGAGAAGGAACATGAAGTTTAAGGACTTTAGGTAGGGAAATGCCAAGAAATGATCAGATCCAGGCTGTTGTCAAGCTATAGGAGAAAGCGAAAACAGAGAACAAGAGTCAAAAAGTGTTACTGAAAATCGCGGGGAGATTGATAAGTGTGCTAAGGCATCACTACGAACGCTATCATCCAAGAAGGACTGGGAGGAGAAAAAAGACTACTGGTTTAAATTGTCTAAGGAAATGGAAAGGAAATGTGGTATATAGTTAGAATATTGGTTTTTAACACTTAGATTTATCAACATGTCAGTAAACTAGAACTACATATAGAAAATTGTACTTTGTAGAAATCTAAAAAAGTTAATGAGGTTTGCAAGAGCTGAAAACATTCATTTGAAAATGGCATGAAGTATTGAGACTCCTACTCTGCAAGTGACAATCTAAGCCATGTACTGGGTTATAGTAGGTGTTGCAAATAAAACTATGAAAAATTCTGGAATATAATTTCTTACGCCATTTTTAAAGAAACATAATGAAAACTCCAGGAAAAAATCTGTACATTGATTTCTGTCTTAGGAAACCTATAGTCACATAATGGTTTGTTTTAGTATAAATTCTTTAAACATTCTCTCAGCATTTTTAACCAAGTATGTTATACTGGAAAGCTCAGAATAGCAAGTTGAATATGTAAATAATACTTGATTTCCAGTAAATGTTGTTGGTTCTTGCATCATAAGCCTGAAAAACTAAGCACATCTTAGTGGATATATGGAATTGAAATACTTTGCCTTTTCAAATAATAACAGGCAACTTCACTGGTACAAATTATAATCATTTTTCAAGAGGAAACTTGGATTCACTATGTCCTTGCCTATTTCTACAGGTGCTTTACTGTTTTCTTAAGAATACTGAATTCATCATCCAGCCCCTCAAAGACCTATTTATAATTCACAATACATTGATTTCATCTGATGAATTCATGCCATAAATTCCTCAAAAGGAAAGAAAAGTTCTAATATGTATACTTTCTTTTGTTACTTCCTATGAAAACTGCCTCTTTTTTTTAAATATTTTTTTTAATGAGTTTACAATGTTATGTCAATTTCTGGTGTATAGCACAATTCTTCAGTCATACATGAATATATATATATTCATTTTTTGTATTTAACATAAGCTATAAGATACTGAATATATTTCCCTGTGATATACAGTATAAGCTTGTTTATCTACTTTACATATACCAGTCAGTATCTGAAAATCTTGAACTCCCAGTTTATCCCTTCCCACCTGCCTCCCCTCTGGCAACCACAAGACTGTATTCTATGTCTGTGAGTCTGTTTCTGTTTTATATATAAGTTCATTTCTCCTTTTTTTTTCTCTTAGATTCCACATATGAGTGATGTCATATGTTTTTTTTTCTCTCTGGCTTACTTCACTTAGAATGACATTCTCCAGGGCCATCCAAGTTGCTGCAGATAGCATTATTTTATCCTTTTTTATGGGCTGAGTAGTATACCATTGTATAAATATACCATAACTTTATCCAGTTATGTCAATGGACACTTAGGTGGTTTCCATGTCTTGGTTACTGTAAATAGTGCTGCTATGAACATTGGGGTGCATGTGTCTTTTTGAATTAAGGTTCCCTCTAGATATATGCTCAAAAGTAGGATTGCTGGATCATATGGTAAGTCTATTCTTAGTCTTTTGAGGAATCTCCATACTGTTTTCCACAATAACTGCACCAAACTACATTCCCACCAACAGTGTAGGAGGGTTCCCTTTTCTCCACATCCTCTCCAGCATTTATCATTTGTGGACTTTTGAATGATGGCCATTCTTACTGGTGTGAGGTGATACCTCACTGTAGTTTTGATTTGCATTTCTCTGATAATGAGTGATATTCAGCATTTTTTCATGTGCCTATTGTTCATTCGTATGTCTTCATTGGAGAATTGCTTGTTTAGGTCTTCTGTCCATTTTTGGATTGGGTTGTTTGTGTTTTTCTTATTAAGTCATATGAGCTGTTTATATATTCTGGAAATCAAGCCTTCATCAGTTTCATCTTTTGCAAATATTTTCTCCTATTCCATAGGTTGTTGTTCGGTTTTGCTTATGGTTTCCTTTGCTGTTCAAAAGCTTCCAAGTTTAATAGGTCTCATTTGTTTTTGCTTTTATTTCTATTGCTTGGGTACACTACCCTAGGAGAACATTACTGAGATGTATGTGAGATAATGTTTTGCCTATGTTGTCTTCTAGGAGATTTATTGTCTTGTCTCATGTTTAAGTCTTTAAGAAATTTTGAGTTTATTTTTGTGTATAGTGTGAGGGAGTATTCTAACTTCATTGATTTTACATGCAGCTGTCCAGTTTTCCCAATATCATTTGCTGAATAGACTGTCTTTATTCCATTGTATGTTCTTGCTTCCTTTGTCAAAGATTAATTGACCAAAAGTCTGTGGGTTTATTTCTGTGCTCTCTATTCTGATCCATTGATCCATAGGCTGTTTTGATTACTGTAGCTCTGTAGTATTATCTGAAGTCTGAGAGGGTTATTCCTCCAGCCTCTTTCCTTTTCTTCAGCAATGCTTTAGGCAATTCTGGGTCTTTTGTGATTCCTTATAAATTTTAATATGATTTGTTCTAGTTCTGTGATATATGTCCTGGGTAATTTGATGGGGATTGCATTAAATCTGTAGATTGCCTTGGGAAGTATGGCCATTTCAACAATATTGATTCTTCCAATCCAAGAGCATGGGATATCTATATATTTCTTTAAGTCTTCTTTAATTTTCTTAATCAATGTTTTATAATTCTCCATGTATAAGTCTTTCATCTCTTTGGTTGGATTTATTCCTATTTTATTACTTTGGGTGTTATTTTAAAAGGGATTGTTTCTTTACTTTTTTTTTTTCCTGTTGATTCATAGTTAGTGTAAAGAAATACAACTGATTTTTGTACATCAGTCTTGATTTTGTACATTAATTCAGCAAAGTAGATTTGTTGAATTAATTTGTTTTATTTGTTCTGGTAGTTTTGTGTGGAGCTTTCAGGGGTCTCTCTATATATAGTATCATGTCATCTGCATATAGTGACAATTTTACCTCTTCTTTTCCAGTTTGGATCCTTTTATTCTTCTTGCCTGATTGCTGTGGCTAGGACTTCCCAGACTGTTGAATAGAAGTGGTAAGAGTGGAAAACCTTGCCTTGTCCCAGATTTTAGTGGTAGGGTTTTCAGTTTTTCACCGTTGAGTAATATGCTGGCTGTAGGTTTGTCATAAATAGCTTTTATCATGTTGAGATATGTTCCCTCCATACCCATTTTGGTGAGGGATTTTATCATAAATGGGTGTTGAATCTTATCAAATACTTTTTCTGCATCTATTGAGATGATCATGTGGTTTTTGTCCTTTCTCTTATTGATGTGGTGTATTACACTGATTGATTTGCATATGTTGAAGCATCCTTGTGTTCCTGGGATACACCAAACTTGATCATGGTGTATGATCTTTTTTTATGTGCTCTTGGAGTCTGTTTGCTAATATTTTTTTGAGGATTTTTGCATCTATGCTCATCAGTGATATTGGTCTGTAATTTTCCTTTTTGGTAGTGTCTTTGTCTGGTTTTGGTATAAGGGTGATGGTGACTTCATAGAATGAGTTTAGGAGTACTCCCTCCTTTTCAATCTTCTGGAAGAGTTTGAGAAGGACCGGTATGAGTTCTTTGTATGTTTGGTAGAATTCCATTGAAGCCATCTGGTCCTGGACTTTTGTTTGTAAGGAGGTTTTTTATTGCTAATTCAATTTCATTTCTAGTGATCAGTTTGTTCAAGTGGTCAATTTCTTCTTGTTTCAGTCTTGGTGGACTGTATGTTTCCAGAAACTTGTCCATTTCTTCTAGGTTATCCATTTTGTTTCCATATAGTTGTTCATAGTATTCTCGTATAATATTTTGCATTTCTGTGGCATTGGTTGTAATTTCTCCATTTTCCTTTCTTATTTTGTTTGTGCTCTCTCTTTTCTCTTCTTCATGAGCTTGGCCAGAAGTTTGTCAGTTTTGTTTGCTCTCGAAAAGCCAGCTCTTGATTTGATTTTTTTTTCTATTTTTTTAAATCTCTGTTTTATTTATTTCCTCCCTGATCTATTATTTTCTTCTGCTGACTTTTTGTTTTTGTTGTTTTTCTAATTCTCCTAGCTGGTAGGTTAGATTATTTATTTGAGATTGTTCTTCTTTTCTGAGGAAGGCCTGAAGGGCTATCAGCTTCCCTCTTAGCACTGCCTTTGCTTCATCCCATCGCTTCTGTGTGGCTGTGTCTTCATGGTCATTTTTCTCGAAGTACTTTTTAATTTCCTCTTTGATTCCACCATTGACCCACTGGTTTTTCAGTAGCATGTTGTTTTTTAATCGCCATGCTCATTTTTTTCTCCTTTGTTTTTTCTGTAGTTGAGTTCTAGTTTCATGGCATTGTGGTCAGAAAAGATGTTTGAAATGATTTCTATCTTAATATTGTTGAGGCTTCTTGTGTGCCCAAGTACATGATCTATCCTAGAAAATGTTCCATGTGCACTTGAAAAGAATGTATATTCTATTTTGGAGGGATGTAATGTTCTGAAAGTATCAACCAAGTCTGATGGTTCTATTGTGTCATTTAATTTCTCTGTTGTGTTAATTTTCTGTTTGGAAGTTCTGTCCAGAGATGTTAATGGGGTGTTAAACTCTCCTACAATGATTGTATTCCCATCAATTTCTCCCTTTCAATCTGTTAGTATTTGCTTTATGTATTTAGGTGCTCCTATATTGGGTGCATATATGTTAATGAGTGTATCTTGTATTGCTCCTTTAATCATTATAAAATATTCTTCTTTATCTTTTTTTAGGGCCTTTGTTTAAAAGTCTATTTTGTCTGAAAACAATATTGCTACTCCTGCTTTCTTGTCATTTACATTTGCATGGAATATCTTTTTCTATCCTCTCAATCTATATATGTCATTCTCCCTAAATTGGGTCTCTTGTATGCAGCATGTTGTAGGTTCTTGTTTTATCATCTAGTCTGCCACTCTGTCTTCTGATTGGAGCATTTAGTCCATTGATATTTACAGTAATTATTGATAGATGTGTGTTTATTGCCATTTTGAACTTAGTTTGCAGTTGATTTGGTATTTCCTCTTCGTTCCTTTTGTGTGTGTGTGTGTGTGTGTGTGTGTGTGTGTGTGTCTGTGGTTTCATAATTTTCCTTTGTATTATGATTGTTTCTTTTTAGTTTTTGTGACTCTAAGTTTTTGGCTTGTGGTTTGTGTGTTGTATGTATGTTAACCCATTACTGTATCTGTTTTATACAGATAGTAATATAAGCTCAAACTCATCCTACTGAAGGAAAAAAAAAAAAAAAAAAGAAAAAAAAAACTCTGTATTTTCTTGCTCCCCTCTCCCACCCTTAATAATTTAGATATTCTCTTTTACAATTTCCTGTTTATTCTGTTGTAATTCATTGTAGTTGTCACCTTTCCAATTATGGTTTTCTCCTTTCTGTGACATCCTGCTTCTTTTCTATTTAGAGTGGACCTTTCAATATTTCTTTTAACATAGGTTTAGTGTTACTATATTCTTATAGTCTATTCTAAAGGATAGCCTTGCTGGATAAAGTATCCTAGGTTGCATCTTTTTTTTCATTCAGGACTTTCAATATGTCTTACCACTCCCTTCTGGCCTGCGGTGTTTGTGTAGAGAAATCAGCTGAAACCCTTATGGGGGTTCCCTTGTAACTAACTCTTTGTTTTCTCTTGCTGCCTTTAGAATCATTTCTTTATCCTTAACCCTGGCCATCCTGATTATAATATGTCTTGGTGTGGGTCTGTTTGGTTTCTTTTTGTTTGGGACCCTCTATGCTTCCTGTACTTAGATATTTGATTCCTTCTTTATGTTTGGGAAATTTTCAGTCATGATTCCTTCAAATACCTTTTCAATCCCCTTTGCTCTTTCTTCTCCTTCTGGGACCCCTGTTATGTGTAGGTGGATACACTTTATATTATACCATGTATTGTTTTCATTGGTTTTTATTTTCCTCTCAGCTGTTCTGATCAGGTGATTTCTATTGTCCTGTCTTCTAAGTCACTTATTCGTTCCTCTGAATTGTCTAGTGTACTTTTTACAGCCTTTAGCTCAGCTCTCATCTCAGCAAATAAGTTTTCCAATTTTAATTGGCTCCTCTGTATAGTTTCAATCTCCTTTTTGACATATTCTCTGTATACAATCTCTCTTATTTCCTTCAGTACTTTGATCATTGCTTTTTTGAAATCCATTATCTAGTAGGCTATCAAGGTCTATTTCATTGATTGAAATGTTCTTTCAGGGATTTCTGTTATTCTTTTAGTTGGGAGTGGTTTCTCTGCTTCTTCATTTTACTTATATCTCTCTGTTACTATGGCTTACTGAGTATCAGTTATCTACTGTGGTCCTTTAGGGTTTTATTTATCTAAAGCAGATGTGGAAATAAAACTAAAAAAAAAAAAATTTAAAAGAAGGAAAAAAGATTTGAAAACAGTATAATCAATAACAAGAACAAATCAAAGAGAAGTAAAAATCGAGTTGAGACACTTTAAAAAACTTAAATGAAAAAATATTTGAAAGCAGAGTATAATCAATAACAGAACAAAAGAGAAATAAAAATGAAATCGAGACAAATTTAAAAAATGAGAATATTTTAAAAGAAAAACTTAAAAGGGATTTAAAAAATAGAAACAGAATTTTTATAAAGTAAAAATTAAAAAAGTAAAAGAGAAAAGAAAAGGAAAAAAGTGGATCTGTTCCTGTGGAGACTATGTGCTCTTAGTAATTTTGTCAAGAGGTCCTTCTTACGTATAGGTGGTTGCCAAGTCTTCCTTCAGTGCCCTTCGCCTGTTATCCCTTTGTTTGGGGGTGTGGCTGGTGTTCAGGTGGCGAGAGCCCACCCTGGCTATTGAGTGGGGCCTCCTTTTTGCTCTGTGGTTGTCACCACTCCTGCCCTCGCCCTGCTGTGTGAACTCCACTCGTCGGTTCCAGAGGCTCTCTGGTCGAGCCCCCAGTCTGCGGGGCTCCCAGCGCCTCCTCTCAACACTGAGTCCCTGCACCGCACTCCTGCGCGGTAGGCGGGCGGGTTGCTCCCCAGTTCAGTGCAGCTCCCCGTGCTGTGTCGGGTCGGCGCGGAGAAAACGGCCGCACCAGCCCTCGTCCCTGCTCTGTGCCAGAACTCTGCTCCTTGTTCATCTGTCTTAGAGGCGCGAGTTCACCGAGGCACCAGGGCAGAACGTTCCCTTCTGCCTGGGGCTGTAAACAAATCTCAGTCCCACCTATGGGGCTGCGGAGCCCCTCGGTAGGGATTCAGGTTTTGACCCTGCCTCCACATGGGCACCAAGCACCAGAGACTATGGTAGCTGTGGGTGAACCCCTCCTCTCTTCTCCTGAAATGTGTCAGTAATAGTGCACGGGGCTGCGGGGACAAGCTATGGCGCCCCTCCCCCCAGGGCAATGTTGCTTTTTTTTTTTTTTTTTTTTGTATTTTGTGGGGGGACCCAGGCTGTTCTGATCTGTATACCCTCCCCCGAGGTTGCCTCTGTACAGCTGGCATGAGTCCTCCACCCAGCTAGGGCAGCAAGTCCCGTCCCACCCCTGCTGGTTCGCATCTAGGGCTGGGTGGGGGGGGGGGTTGCAGGGAACCTTTGTGTCCGCTTCACTTCGTTCCGTTGGTCATGGGCTATTCCGTACAGATCCGAGCCTCGGAGGTTCCCCCTCCATCCCACTGACCTCTCTGTTGGAGAGGGGGAGCCCCAGTGAACGAGCGCCAGTCCTCCTTTGCCACTCCCTCCCCCAGGACCGGTCCTCCACTGTTTTGCCTTTTCTTCTTTCTTTCTGCTTTTTCTCCTACCAGATTTGTGGTGTATTTTGTCTTTTAAAGAAGGCAATGTTCTGTCAAAGTTCAGCAGGTGTTCTGATTGGATGGGTGAGTCCACGGATGTCGCTCTTCGTGTATTTGTGGGAGAGGGTGAGCTACGAGCATCCTTCTACTCTGCAATCTTGGCCCTAGAAAAATGCCTCTTCTAAAACTATTATCAGATTTTTTCCCTTAGCTGCCATTTACAACTTCCTCATTCAACTCAAAACTACAAAAAAAAAAAAAAAAAAAAAAAGTTTTCCTGTTACATTGCTTACATAGAAATGAGGAGCATTAAAAGTGGTTTAATGGCAACTAATCACAAGGTACTTGTGAGAAAAATTCAGCTTTATTTGAGCTAAATCTGAAAAAGTTTATACTCTTGAAGGTGACAGAATCAATTCAGTGCCTTAAATTCACCAACCTTTCCATAGTTTTGTTATATCTTCTCCCCACTAGATAATCCTTTCCTGTCTCATTTTATTTCTTTGACATCAAATAAAGATTGACTTACGGTTCATGTATAAGGCAAAATACTATTACCATTGCTCACTATTGGTTGTCAAGAAACATTATGTAACAAATAAAACAAAAAAGACAGTGAGTTTCAAAAATCCTGGCTAAATTTTTAATGTATTATTTAGGAAGTTCTGGAGATAGGCTGAAAATCACTTGTACAACTGTGTTGACTGCAGAAGTTGCAAATTCTTCCCCTTCATGGATGTGTGCAGCCACTTTGTAGCTCCTTCCATCAATGTGAGTTTATTTTTCCATCCCCTGAATCTGGATGTAGCCATGTGACTTGCATTGACCAATGAGACATTTGAAATATGACTTGTAAAATGCCTGCACTTTGGGCCCAGCTCTTAGAACCCTGAGGCCACCTCAAGACAGCCTGTTGGATAATAAGAGATTTCTGGCCCAGTAACCCAGAACACAGCCTGACAACTGTCAAACATCTGAGGGAGGTCATCCTTGATCATCCAGCTACCATCTAATCTGCCAGTTGGCTAGAGATCTAAACAGCTGACACAGACCAGAAGAACTGCCCAGCCATAGAACAATGGGATAAATAAGCAGTTTTTGTTTTTTAAAGATACTGAATTCTGGAATGGTCTGTTACACAATCTGAGCAAATTGGTATAGAGTTATCTCTCAATTCCTAAACTACAGATCAAAAAATAAATATATGTAAATTATGTTTCAACTGCCACTTCATACATACATGATTCTGATCAGGGATTAGCAGTAATCTCACTATTCCCACCCTCACTCACCTGCTGATGTCTTACTTGGCAGTGATCTCATATTGTGACATTTATTTACGTCTGAATCACTGTTCCCAAAGCCCACCAAGCATCTCTCCAATTGCTCTGTCCCCTGAGAGGAATCTACGTGCCAGCTTCCCATTCCTCCTCCTCTCAACTCCTAATCAGACTTACTGATGAACATTTTCAGAGCCCACAATAGGCTTCTAGTTTTGGGATTAATTCTGTCCCTAACTCTCTTTCACACAGACATGATCCAGCAAGTTCTGATTATGCAAGCAGAAACCTTGCCAGACCATCTAACATGATCTCCTGGGGCAGTTTGCAGAGCCTGAACATCTTTGCAGAGAACTTTTTGGCTACTTTCTTGGTAAGTCTGTAATTCTCAACATGGGAATACTAGTTTGTGCCCATATTGCCTTCTGCTTCTATTGTTTTAAGCTCTTTGGACACATATATGAAGAATTGGGCAGCATTTAGTCTGAATAATCGTAACACTGGTGACTAAAGATTCGTGAGTTCTCCTTGTCAATTCTCTGCCTCCAAGACCTGAACCATACCTCATACTGACTTTGCAGAACTTCAAATAGAATGGTCTACACATGACTCAGAATTATTATTACTTTTATTAAGTGTAATAGATTTACAGTGTTGTGTTAGTCTTTGGTAATACAGCATGATGATTCAGTTATACGCAAACACAGTATATGTATTTATTTAGTGTCTTCAAATCCCAAACTCCCAATTTATCCCTCCCTACTCTCTTTCCCCCTGGTAACCATAAGTTTGTTTTCTATGTCTGAGTCTTTTTCTGTTTTATAGATCAGTTCATTTGTGTCATTTTTTAGATTCCATATATAAGTGATATCATATGATATTTGTGTTTCTCTGTCTGACTTACATAGTATAATTTCTATGCCTTGTTGAATTAGCGTTTCCTTTGGATATATGCCCAGGATTGCTATACCATACGGTAAGTCTATTTTTAGTTTTTAAGGAATCTCCATACTGTTTTCCAAAACTATTATTTTTTCTTTCTCTAGCATAATGCTCCTCATGAATTATTCTACTCCTTGTTTTAAGTAGCCTCTATACATGGTTCCAATGTGTCTTGTTCAGTTATGTCATTGCCCTCTAGATCTGGTCTTGGTTGATGTCATGAGGTAAGAGACTTCAGAACGATCATGCCTGTGAAGGGGATCATAATATGCTACCTCGAAATGTGCCACTTTAGCATGAGGATTATTTTGAGCTGAAGGAAATTAGGAAATGACGGATGGAGGAGACACTCTCTGCTCTCTTCCTATCTATGTAAAACCTGGGCATAAATTTCCCTTTGTGAAGGTGTCCCCTCTCTTGTACCAGAAATAATCATTATCACTGGATGTGAACATGAACTGAAATGAGTCTGCATAAACGCTTTACTCAATAACCCTTATCTTCCACTAGTCTCTACCATCTATTTACCTCCCCACAATTTACTGCCTCTAGAAGCCCAAAGCCCTTTTCTTTGTTTAGTTATCTCTCTATAGTTTATCACTCTTTGTGAAAAATTGTATATAAGCCCCTGGGTCTAACTGCTTTTTGAGATCTTTACTTCTTTTCCATGAAGATCTCTATGTACATGTGAAATTAACATAACAAATTTGCACACCTTATCTCTTGTTAAGCTGGTTTTTCATTCAGTTGGTGTTTCACTGACCAACATGTAACAGGTTTGAGGAAAAGTTGTTTTCTCCCCAACACCTGCTATATGCCATCTTCCGTGAGCAACTTCAATATCTTAAGAAATTTTGAGTTCGTGGAAGACATACTGAAATTGATTTTCAGCCTGCAACTTAATGTGAGGGAGATCTCATGTTCTCTTTTCCTTAGCACTAATCATGACTCACTCCAGATTTGGTTCACCATAATTAATGACTGTTACCCCCACTCTTCCTTTGGATCATAAAACTACTCCTTGTCTCACGGTTTGCAGATTCTCTAACTGCAACTTTCATCCTTTAATTTTTAAAAAATTTTTTTTACTGAAGTATATTCGGTTACAATGTGTCAATTTCTGTCCCAGTGATGCATATACATATATTTATTTTCATATTCTTTTTCATTACAAGTTATTGCAAGATATTGAATATAGTTCCCTGTGCTATACAGAAGAAATTTATAAAAAAAATCTATTTTTATATATGGTGGCTAACATTTACAAATCTTGAACTCCCAGATTTATCCCTTCCTACCTCCTTTCCCTGGTAACCATAAGACTGTTAACTGTGTCTGTGAGTCTGTTTCTGTTTTGTTAGATGAGTTGTGTCCATTTTTTTTCTTTTCTTTTTTTAGATTCCACATATAAGTGATGTCATATGGTATTTTTCTTTCTCTTTCTGGCTTAATTCACTTAGAATGACAATCTCTAAGTCCAGTCATGTTGCTGCAAATGGCATTATCTTACCCTTTTTAAGGCTGAGTAGTATCCCATTGTATATATACCACAACTTCTTTATCCAGTCATCTGTTGATGGACATTTAGGTTGTTTCCATGTCTTGGCTATTGTAAATAGTGCTGCTATGAACATTGGGGTGCATGTGTCTTTTTGAATTAAGGTTCCCTCTAGATATATGCTCAGAAGTAGGATTGCTGGATCATATGGTAAGTCTATTCTTAGTCTTTTGAGGAATCTCCATACTGTTTTCCACAATGACTGCACCAAACTACATTCCCACCAGCAGTATAGGAGGGTTCCCTTTTCTCCCCATCCTCTCCAGCATTTATCATTTGTGGACTTTTGAATGATGGCCATTCTGACTGGTGTGAGGTGATACCTCATTGTAGTTTTGATTTGAGTTTCTCCGATAATTAGAGATATTGAGCATTTTTTCATATGTGTATTGGCCATTAGAATAAAATAATGCCATTTGCAGCAACATGGATGGACCTGGAGATTATCATTCTAAGTGAAGTAGCCAGAAAGAAAAATACTATATGATATCACTCATATGTGGAATCTAAAGAAAAAAAAGGACACTATGAACTCATCTACAAACAGAAACAGACTCTCAGACTTAGTAAACAATCTTACCAGGGAAAGGGGGTAGGAGGGGATAAATTTGGGAGTTTGAGATTTACAAAGGTTAGCCACTATATATAAAAATAGATTAACAAAGTTTCTTTTGTATAGCTCAGGGAACTATGTTCAATATCTTGTAATAACCTTTAATGGAAAAGTGAAAATGAATGTATGTATATGCATGCCTGGGACATTGTGATGTACACCAGAGATCGACACAGTGTAATTGACTGTACTTCAATAAAAAAATAATACAGAGAATACCCTTCTATCTCCAATGATAACATCTCCATAACCATCACATAGTTATCAAAACACAATTACTAAGTTTTAAAAATATATCTTTATCAAAAAAATAACACAAAGCATTGTTCAAGCATATTTTTCAACACTACATACCATATTAAACTGTAATATCATTTGGTAACATTTTTATTATGCTGCATTAGTTTGTTTTAATCAAACTGTATTTGATTGTGGATAGATAAATGTAACACTAGGTTTTTGTTTTTCTTGTTTTACTGTTGTACAATATACCATTGTTTTCCCTAAAAGTAGAGTTGACTAAGTTTACTCTAAAAGTGAGATTATCTGGATGAAAGAGTATGTACCCTTTCAGCATTTCAAAATAATATTTCAAAATGGCTGTCAAGTGGCTGTACAAAATTGTAATTCCCACCAGTATTGTATGAGAGTTCTGATTTCTACACATTATCAAAACTTGGCCACTTATTTTTTTTAAGTTTATGGGTGAAAAATAGCATCTCATGTTTGAGTTGGAATTGTCTTGATGATTGATCAGGTTGAATACATTTTTAAAATAATTTTGTTTCCTTTTCTGGTAATTGCCTCCTGTCCTAATTTTTCCCATATTTCGATTAGTCTTTTTAGTGGTACATTATAAACTGTCATTGCAACCCTTTGTTGCTTTTTAGGAAATACAAATACCTTCTGTGAACATTTGTTTTGCCTTTTAATCTGCTGCAAAAAGTTTTCCACTTCACTGAGGTAAAACATACCAAACTTAAACACTTTCTAATGTGTTTTATGTCTAATTTTTGAAATACATTCCTATCCGGAGTTCATAAATATATTCTATATTTTCTTTGAAATAAAAAAAATCACATTTACATCTTTAATGTACTTGAAACTTACTTTTGCATACAGTACGAGCTAGAGATAGAACTTAATTTCTTGCATGTAAATTATGCTAGCATAATTTATGAAATTCAGTTCATTGTTTTTCAACTGATAAAATGCCAACTTGGTCTAACATAAAAAAATTTATAAGATGTATGTATGGATCTGGTTCCAAGCATTCTGTTCTGTTTTGTTTATCCCTATGGTAATATCACATTGTTTTAATTATTTTAACTTTTGAATAAGTGAAGAAGATTCTTTTCAAGGAGAGACTACAAATTTATATTTCTTCAAAATTGCCTGAGTCATTGTTAGAAAATTTGCTCTTCCATGCTCATTTTAGGATCAGCATGTAAAGTTGCATGGAAAAAAGTCATTTTGGTATTCTGAGTTGCATTACACTTAGATAATTTGGGGCAAATTTCCACAGCTATAGAAATCATATTTTCCCATCATGACAATGCCATTTTTCTCCCTTCACTTAAGGTCTTTTGTGTGCACTAATATTTTGTAATTTCCTCAGTTAAGGTCTTGTGCATCCTTTGTTTTTGCTAGTTAAAAGAGTAGCTTTGCTTGATTACATGTCTTAACTGGTTATTGAATGTAGGGAAGCCATTTAATCTTATTTTAAGCTAAAGTGTTTTTCAAAAAAATTCAATGCTCTGATTGGCTAAAACAAAATATCAGAATGAATCCTACACAATAAGGCTATTATGTAAAACTGAAACATATACTAGTCATAATGCAAAAATATGTAGATGCACAATTCCTGATTTTGTCTGGAACAATCTTTATTTCCCTTCATTTTGTATAGCTGTTTGGTCAGTTATAGTATTACATGTTTACTTAGTGTGAAGATAGTACTAATGTTGCTGATAAGAAATCTGATTAAATTCCACCATTCTTTCTCTAGGTGATCTATTCCTTCTGTCTAGCATTTTAAGGCTCCCCCCCCTTTTTTTTAATAAATCTCTGAAATTTTACTTTGATGGCTGACTTAACTTTATTCTTTCCATTCTTTCCAGCACTCAGAATGCATTTTCAATCGATGGACCCATTTCTTTCCTCATTTCCAGTAAAGTTCATCATTATCTCTTTGAATGTTACTTTTCTGTCCTTCCCTCTCTTCCATGTTAGTTACCCTCTACTATAGCTATAGTCATGCTGAACCTACCACTTACCTTCCAAGTTTTACAACTGTTCTCATGATTTTTCAGTTATCTGTTTCTCCACTTTACATATTAATTCCTCATTAATTAGCATTCCATTTGTTCATTCTCACTTTGACTAGTCCAATATAAACTTTATTATGTAAGTTGGGATTTCTTTTAAATTTTTATTATAATGACTTTATTTTTCATTTCAATTATTTTTACTTACATAATTACAGCCTATTTGATTTAATCATTTCATGTATTTTGTAGGCATGTATTCTTTTTCCTCTGATAAACTCCCCACAAAAGTTGTAAAACTGTCCTTGTAATTATTCTATTTTTAGTCATTTAATGATTTTTTTTTAACCTCTCTTACAGCATTCATTTCATTTAGTTGGCTGCTTCAGTTGCCTTCACTTGGCCTCTGGGCTTTAAACTGCATCACTGTATTTTGTAATTCACTTGGGTTTTTGCTCCACAGGGCATATGCGAACTTGGAGAGCCATCAACCTGCAAAAGACTAATG
Source organism: Camelus dromedarius (assembly GCF_036321535.1). Taxonomy (NCBI): domain Eukaryota; kingdom Metazoa; phylum Chordata; class Mammalia; order Artiodactyla; family Camelidae; genus Camelus; species Camelus dromedarius. Next base: position 22,341,854 of record NC_087439.1, read on the forward strand.
TCAGGATTGGTCACAAGGTTGGTTCTGTAGTCTCTAAGCCTCGAGGGTAATAACTATATGCAGGACATTGGCCCATGAAGCAGATGGCACAGCTTTGCTTCCCTGTGGCGCAGCCTCACCCCCGACCCTGGTTTAAGCGAGCTTTGTACCTGCTTCCTGTCCCTCTATTCTAAGGGGCTCAGAGTCCGATGTTTCAGTTATTCTCACTGCTATGTAGTTCGGTTGATTATTCAAGAAAACAATCTTACCCTGTTTCTTAAAACTAGCAAACTTTATTTTTTAAAATAATTTTATCACTCGCTGCTGTGAATTTTCAATGTCATCTTTGCCAGAGGTCTTATTAGCTCTTCATTCCTCTTTCCATACTTGAGTTCCCAGAGGCTAAAAAACAGACCTTTTTCATGTTTATTCGCCCATACCTAATAATCTCTGGCGTTTTGTAAGCACATAATGCACTTTTAATTGTATTTGGTGGCTCTTTCAACCTCAGAGCAAAAAACTCGTTCTGCATAAGTTGGGAGGATAAGAGAGAGCGCTTCCATCCTATCCTGTCTCCATAGTCATGCATGTATATATAAATAAATATAAAAGATCTAAACCTGATTTGTGAAAGTTTTTGGACCTCTCTGATAACTTTAAATACTTAATCACATGTCTATAATTTTGTTCTGTGGTAACTGGTAAAAGATGTAACAAAACGAAATGTGTTATTCCAGATTTATGAAAATAGAACAACAAAGGATTTCTGGATTAAGAAGAGCCTGCGTTCACCTCCTCCCACAGACACACCAGAACTACAACTACACGTGGAACAAGTGTTTCTGAGAACGACCTGAGCACTAACCAAATGGACATAAAGGTAAGGCCACATCAAGGAGCAGGAGAAGTGTGGTCCAGTCAGAACCCACAAAACCACTGTGGTGACTCACGGAGGCATATCACAACTTCGGAGGCCCCCCCACCCCCCACGAGGAGCAAGGGCTCCCCAGCCCAGGGGCCCTGCACAAGGAAGGTAAGCCCCCATAACACTTGCTTTAAAAATAAATAAGACTTAGGTCCAAGAGGACTGGAGAGCTGTAGGAAACAAATTCTGCTTTGGAGCATTTGTGCACTAACTCACTGGCTCCAAGTCCCACTGTAGAAGCAGCAGCTTAAAAAGCACCTGGGTCATTCAAGGAGATTCATTGACTAAACTTTCCTTCTAGCCAGCTGGTCTGGTGCCAGCAGGCACCACTCCTGTCATTCTCCATCACCCAGCTAATACCAGGTACCGTGTTCCCAAGGACCAACCCTGCCCACTCACCTTGGCCATCAAGAGTGGCTCTCCCTGCTCAACCTGGCAAGCAGCCTTGGCTGACACTGGTGTCCCTCCAAAGCAGCTCCTCCTCTGAGGGGCCATCCCACCTTGTGGGTATCCTCAGCTGACAACTGAATCCCTCCAAAGCAACTCCCACTTTGGGGAGTCAACCTCACCCTTCAGTGTACCAGGCAGCAACTGCAGCCTAACCACAAAAGGACAGCACACACCCCTGTAGCACCCAGCTCCGGTGGCCTTGGGGGATTGTGCCTCTGGGCCCAATAGAATACCTTCTATGTAAGATTACTCTTTAAAGACTGGGAGATGTAGCTTGATATACTTAATATATACAAACAAACACAGAGTTGGGCACAGTGAGGAGACAAAGGAATACATTTCAAATAACATAGTAAGATAAAACCTCAGAAAAGAAACTGACTAAACAGATAAGCAATTTACCTGATAAAAAGCTGAAAGAGGCATAAATAAACTCACCAAACTCTAGAGAAGAATGGATGAACCTGGCGAGCACTTCAACAGAGGTAAAAAGAACCAATCAGAATGACAGGATACAGTAAGTGAAATAAGAAAAATACACTAAAATAACAGATTAGAGGCTGTAAAATGGATCAGTGATCTTCAAGACAGGCTAGTGGAAATCATCCAATCAGAACAGCAAAGGTAAAAAATTACTTTAAAAAATGAGGGCAGCTTAAGAGACCTCTGAGTCAAGCGTACTAAGATTTGTATTAGAGGGGGTCCCAGAAGAAGAGAGAGTAAGGGATAGGAAACAGACATCCCAGTCCAGGAAGCACAGAGTCCCAAAGAGACCGACACCAAGATGTGTTATAATTTAAATTTTGACATTTTCTTCCTTGCTGATTTTAAGATTCTTAAAAAGTTACATACAAGAAAACCCACAAAAACCAGCCAATGACTTTGCAGTAGAAACTTTACAGGCCAGAAGGGACTGGCCTGATACATTCCAAGTACTAGAAGAAAGGTGGTTGTTTTATCTAGAAAGTTAGAGATAGTTTCTCAGGTGAGCAAAAACTAAAGGAAGTTGTCACCACTAAACTGGCCTTACAAGAAATGGTAAAGGGGTGTCATTAAATAGAAAAGAAAAAGCCATAATTAGAAACAAGAAAAATATGAAATAAAATCCTACTGGTAAATGCAAACATAGTACAGACAGTGGATCAACTAACTACAAAGCTAGTATGAAGGTTAAAAGATAAAAAGTAAAACCATCTCCCTCTAAAATAGTTAAGCACAACACAAATTGTGAAGGGGACAGCATTAAAAAAGTGCCTGAACTTAAGCAACTATGACAATGATATATGTATAGGTTGGTTACATATGAACCTCATGGTAACCACACTAAAAAATCTGTAACACATACACAGGAAAAGAGAAAGGAACACAAACGTAACAGTAAAGAAAGTCAGAAAGGAAGAGAATAAGTAGAGAGGAACAGAGTAAGTACAAGAATAACCAGAAAATGATTAACAAAATGGCAAAAAGTACATAACCCAACAACAATCACTTTAAATGGACTAAATGTTCCAGTCAAAAGACACAGGGCGGCTGAATGGATAAAGAAACAAAACCCACAGGTGGGAGCACCATCGTGGGTTAGTAAGTTGTACGGCCACCCTGCGCAGCAGAAAACAGCAGGGCAAGCTTCACTTATCTAGAACAGATTCCTGTGCCTCCCAGCATATCTTAACCTAGAACAGTTTAACCTTTTATTTAAATTGCTTAAGATCTATGACTTACACTTTGCTCTGTTCAAATTCCAAAGACGAGTGTCACTCTGATTGTTTGAAGAGCGTGCTCAGTAAACTTGAGAGTCTACGGGGGTCCCGGGGAGTGGGTCTCTCGCTCCCTCTCCCTGTCTTGACTTGAATAATCCTTTCTTTCTCCCACCGTGAAGTGGTGACCCTGATGTGATAGTCTTCAGCTGCAGAATCCACACGTTTCAGGAGGAAGAGAAAAGAAAATCGTATGGACTTCAAAAACACTTCATCCCGGTAAGGGACAGCAGCGCCTCTCTTGGGATAGCTGCCAACATGTCTGGTACTCAGGGAGAGCTCTCTTTTTCTTTTAAATATGGGCCAACAAATGACTAGAGAACAACTCCTTTACCTTAGGACCTTACAACAGCTTTTAAAAGCAGCCCATTGCACGGTGTCTGAGGACCAACTGGTTAAATTGCTTCAAACCGTGCATGAAATTTGTCCCTGGTTTCCAGACCAAGATTTAGAATTATGGGAACAAGCTGGAAGAACTCTAAAGAGAAAACATGACCGGGGGAAAAGGTTCCCACCTATATATTAGTAACCTGGAGTTTCGGTCCTACAGCCTCTATGTTTCCCCTTCCTGCTCCTGCCCTGCCCTCTGCCCCACCATTTGTAGAAAATGATCTTCCTTTTCCGCCTCCTCCCGCTAAAATAGTAAAAAAATACAGAAATGGAGAAACCTTCTGTCATGCAACAATGTTTCAAGGAGGGCCTCATGCTTTCCCGGTTATTGCTACTCCTGGGCAGCTGCCTAGACATGAAGCCCACCCTTTTGCTGTGTTCAAGGAGTTAAGACGAAGTATTGCTGAGAATGGCATACACAGCTCTCTTACTAAAGGCATAATTGAGGCTATAGGAATTGGATATACCATGACTCCATGGGATTGGAAAGCCTTAGTTAAAACTGCTCACCCCTGCCCAACATGCTGGATTGTGCAATCCACATGTAATTTTGATCTGGGCATTCCTATCAGGGCTGAAACGCTTCAAGGCATTGGACAATATCTAACGGTCCAACGCCAAACACAGGTAGATTGCAGAGTTTTTCCACAATGCTCCACTATTGCAGCCTGGTCTCGAGTGCCCGATACTAAAGAAAAAACTGGCTCCTTTGCCACTATGAGACAGGGAGCCACCGAGCCCTATGCAGATTTTGTTAATTGCCTAAAACAAAGCATTTCCAGACAGATAAACTTCAATAAATGGCTTATGAAAATGCTAATGCTGATTGCCCAGCCGCTCTATCCTGTATACGGACTCAAGCTCCAGACATTGCTAAATTCAAAGCTTGTCAAAATGCGGGCACAAAAACACACAAGTACTAGCGGCTTTAATAAAACCCTCACTAAACTCTCACACCTGCTTTAAAGGTGGCCCCTCAAAGAGGAGAAACTTATTCAAGCTACCTCACTAGTTCAGCAACAATTAGAAGCTGGACATACCGAGCCCTCTATGAGCCCTTGGAACACTCCTGTTTTTACCGTTCTTAAAAGGTCAGGAAAATGGCAATTACTGCATGACCTTCGGGCTATTAACGCTATTCGTCAGCCAGCGGGGGCATCACAACTTGGTCTTCCTGACCCTGCTTTAATTCCTGCAGACTGGCCTGTTATTGTTGCCGAGCTCAAAGATTGCTTCTTTATTATGCCTTTAGCTGAACAAGACCGTGAATGCTTTGCGTTCTACCTTAATCTGACAATCAGGCCCCCTAGCTCGTTATCAATGGTGGGTTTTATCACAGGGAATAATTAATAGTGCCACAATTTGTCAGTATTTTGTACATCAAGCTTTACTACCCACCTGTAAGGCTACTCCCTCCTGTATATCAACATTGGCAGATCTCTCTCTGAGAACAAGGACTTCAAATGGGTCCAGGAAAGATTCAGATTCAAACACCTGGGCAATATTTAGGCCAAATAGTCTTCAGCTGAACTATTCGGTCTCAGCCTGTTACCTTGGACACTACACACTTACACACATTAGATTTTCAAAAAATTTTAGGGGCCGTTCATTGGATCCGCCCTATCTTGGGAATTACTATGGGACAACTTTCCAATTTATTCAATATCCTCAAGGGAGATAATGCCTTAGATTCTCCCCAAAGCTTGACTTCGAAAGCTAAAAAGCAAATAGCTCTCAGTGAAGAGGCCATCCAACAGCGGCAGTTGCACAGAAGGCAACCAGGCTATCCTACTTATTTCCATTTCCTACCTTCCGTACCCAGACAGGGTTCTTAAGACAATTAATTGATGGTATTCAGCGTTTAGAATGGATATTTCTCTCTCAGTCCCTTAAAAAAACTCTTACTTCATACCACTTATTGTTCTACTATATAAAGGCCGATACTGTTGTCAACAATTAACTGGTTACAACCCAGATATAATTTAGCATTTACACAATCTCTAGATTTTCAGGCCACGATAGCTGACTTTACAGGACAATATATATATTCATTGCTCTCTGATAAATAACTGCAACAATTAGCCCTTATTAATGTCACTATACCTCAAAAGGTTGTGTCTACACCTATTCATGGTGCTATTACCGTCTTCACTGACGGCTCTGAAAAAACAATCTGCCATGGTTTGGTTTGACCAAAAATGGCACAAGGTAAGTTCTACAGGACAAGCCTCTACACAAAGAGCAGAACTTAAGGCTGCCATTATGGCACTCCACCATTTCTCTCACCAGCCTGCTAACCTGGTCGCTGATTTACAATACGTAGTTTATGTTATTCAAAATATAGAACAAGCCTCCATCAAAGAATTAACTGATTTTTCCTTCCTTTCCAGTCTCTTATAGACAAACGACAACACTCTCTCTTTGTTACACATGTTAGATCTCATACAAATTTACCTGGTCCCTTAACCACTGGTAATGCCATTGCAGATCACTTTGTTGGTTACATAGTTTTTTATAAGTCTTTTGTTAAACAATTCCAGTTAACTATCTCAAGCAAAACAAATCATTTCAGCCTGTCCAGGTTGTCAATCATTATCTGGAGGACAAAGGTCTTGGGGAGTTAATCCCTGTGGCCTGAAGCCCAATCAAATCTGACAAACTGATACATCGCCTCCAAATTCAAACTGTTCTGTCAAAACTGGGAATTACAGCATACTACAGGTATCCCTCACAATCCCCCCAGACAAGCCATTATAGAACGTACTCACTCTACATTAAAATCTCAGATTAAAAAACAAAAAAGGGAGAATACACCTGGTATGTTCTTCTCAGATATATTACACAAAGCAGTATATACTTTAAATTTTCTGAATTGCAATTCTCAAGGCCTCACAGTGGCAGATTGCCATTTAATATATCAGCAGCCTCTATAAGAGCAAAAGTATTAGTAAAGATGTGACACATGAAAACAATTCCTGGGAAGGACCTTATGACTTAGTCACCTGGGGACGAAGATATGATTGTGTTCTCTTACCTACAGGACCACACTGGACCCCTGCCCATTCTGTCAAGCCCTACCATGAGCAGGAGAGATCAGTCCTGCAGTCCTCTTCCTTAGATGGTCAATCTCTCCCTCCAAGACTGTCAAGTGAAACCCCTGTCAGAGAACGGCTAAAGCTGCAGATGTGACCTGGGGACAACTTAAACTCAATCAACAAGCCACTGAAGTCATGCAATGGGTTGGAGCACCTCCCACTCCGGAGAACAGGTTCTTAGCGTACTTAGCGGTGGTATCACAAAACTAAGGTTTCACAAAACCATTCCTGCTCTTTTTCTTTTTATTCCCTCAGCACAAGCCCATTTATACTGGGCACACATTACCAACCCTCCTCTCTACAGACCTGTTTCCTAGTGGGACGCTGATCCTCCTCTAAGCAGCAGTGACACCCGGTGAGCAGGAGGCACTTGGCTCCCTGCTCAAGAACACCTTCTGGAACAACGTGATTGGTTAATTCTAAACGATTCTCTTTTTTCTCCCCTTCCTCCAGTATATTTTACAACCATCTATATACACCTAATTGTCTATCAAATCTTGGACCTATTTATATTATCTCCCCAAAACTGATAATCAAAAGGCCAACCTTACCTTTGTTGTTGCAGCAGCAGATGCAGACATTCCGTCCAATCATTTGACCCCTCCACCTGTAAATCACTATCAGATGACTAGGGTCTGGTCTCCTAATAGCCACAGTTTCCCTTTCTAAATCTATACACACAGCAAAAATTGTAAATCAGGTCATGATATCATTACTCCTGCTATGCTTGCTCAAACCCAAATAGATAATGGCATTATGCAAAGATTACAAGCAGTTGAAGCATCTCTTCAATGGCCTGGAGATACAACAAGCCCTTACTGACACACAGTGTGTGATTGGCACCATGACAAAATATGTGTCACCCCCTTGCTCTATAACCAAATCCCAACATTCCTGGGATTTGGTTAAAAGGCATTTACAGGGAGCATTCTCCTCTAACCTTCAGTCCAACAGACGCTCTGTCTACCCAGTTACATGAACAACTGCTTTATACACAAAAGGAAACTATCAAATGTTGAACAAGAAATGTCTGATAATTTAAAATGGCTAAACCCCACCCATTAGTTTCACAGCATCAACCTACCTATTTGGATTATTGGAGCTTTTCACTTGTTAATCCTTTTTGTTTTCTCTATGGTCTGCAAATTGATCTTCTCTGTGATTACTGCCTCAAAGCGCCAAAATCTGATGATCTCCAATCAAGAGTTCCCGATAAAAACTTAAACAAAAAAGGGGGACATGTGGGAGCACAGTCATGGGTTAATAAGTTGTAGGGCCTCACTGCACGGGGCGGTGAGGGGGGGAACAGCAGGGCAGGCTTCACTTACCTAGAACACGCTGTCTTTGATTCATGAGATTCCTGTGCCTCCCAGCCCTTTCATTATCTCTTAGCATATCTTAACCTAGAAACAGTTTATTAACCTTTTACTTAAATTGTTTAAGATTTGACTTATGTCTTGCTCTGTTCAAATTCCAAAGACGTGTCTCACTGATTGTTTAAAGATCCTGTTCAATAAATTTGAGAATCTAAGGGGGGTCTCGGAGTTGGGCTCTCACTCCCTTTCACCTCTCTTGACTTGCTATAGTCTTGAATAATCCTTTCTTCTGCCGTGTGCTTTGGTGGCTAAAACCCACACTTATTTTTATATATATACTGCCTCCCAGAGACTTGTTTCAGATCTAAAGACACACAAACAGACTTAAAGGAATGGAAAAAGATATTCCATGTAAATGGAAACACTTATATACCAGGCAAAATAAACTATAACAGGTGACAAAGAAGGGCATCATATAATAAAGCTATCAAACAAGGATAAAACAGTTACAACTATCTATGCACCCAACCTAGGAGCACCTAGATACATAAAACAAATATTGACATAAAGAAGAAACTGATAGTAATATAGTAATAATAGGAAACTTTAACACACCACTTACCTCAATGGATAGATCATCCAGACAGAAAATCAGTAACGAACCACAGGTCCACCTGATCTAATGCGTCATTTGAACCAAACAGGTAACTAGAGAACATTCCATCCAAAAACAGAATACACATTCTTTTCAAGTGCACATGGAATAATTCTCCAGGACAAATCACATGTCACGTCACAAAACTAGTCTTATTAAGTTAAGAAGACTGAAATCATATCAAGCATTTCTCTGTTATGAAACTAGAAATAATTTACAAGTAGAAATCTGAAAAAAAACCACATGTGGAGGCTAAACTACCAGTGGACCACTGAAGAAATCAAAGAGAAAATTTAAAAAACACCTTGAGATCAATCCAAAATTTATGGGATGCAGCAAAAGCAGTTCTAAGTGGGAAGTTTACAGTGATACGGGCTAACCTCAGGAAAGAAAGAACCCAGTCTAACCTTACAATTTATGAAATATGAAAGATAACAGTTTACTACAAGTAATTAATACACCAACAAACTGAGCAACCTAGAAGAAATGGATAAATTCCTACATACACTTCCAAGACTAAAGAAGATACAGAAAATCTGATCAGACCAATTGCTAATATGAAGTTGAATCAGTAATAATAAACTCCCAACAAACAAAAGTCCAGGAGCAGACAGATTCACTGGTGAATTTCACCTCTTCTTTAAAGGTTTGGTACTTCTTAACCTTCTCAAATTATCCCCTTCCCCCCAAAAAAGGGGTGAAAGAAGAATTCTAAACTCATTCTATGAAGTCAGCATTACTGATACCAAAACACTATAAAGACACTATAAGAAAGGACAATTACAGGCCAATATTGCTGATGAACACAGGCAGTCCACTATTTGACTATGGTCTTAGCATGGTCTCTGCTTCCTCAGGCAAGGGCCACAAAGGTAAAAATAAATAAATAGCACTACATTGAACTAATGAGCTTTCGTACAGTGAAGAAAACTATCAACCAAAAAGGCAGCCTACTGAATTGAAGATATTTGCACATGATATACCTGATAAGTAGTCAATATCCAAAATATATTTTAAAAAAATCATAGATCTTGGTATTTAAAAGTCCAATTAAAAAGCACAGAAACTATATAGACATTTTTTCCAAAGAAGACATACAAACGGTCGACACATGAAAAGTTGTTCAATATCACTAGTCCTCAGGGAAATGCAAATCAGAACCCCAAAGAGATATTGCCTCCTACCTGTCAGAGTAGCTATTATCATCTAGACAAAAATAAGTGTTGGTGAGGATGTAGTACAAGGGAACCCTTACACAGTGTTGGTGGTAATGTAAATTGGTGCAACCACTATGGAAAACAGTATGGAGATTCCTCAAAAAAATTATTAGTACACTACCATATGATCCAGCAATTCCACTCCTGGGTATTTATCCAAAGAAAACAAAATAAAAATTACAAGAAAGATGTACTTCTAAGTTTGTTGCAACATTATAATAGCCAAGATATAGAAGCAATCTAAGTGTCCAAAGATTATACATACAGAACATACATATATATACAATATCACTCAGCCATAAAAGTGAATGAAATCTTGCCATTTGCAACACTGAGGGGACTAGAGAGTTATTGCTAAGAGAAATAAGTTTAAAAATGAAAAATACTGTATGATTTCACTTTTGTGTGGAATCTAAAAGACATAACGAATTGGTGGCTGTGAGAAAGGAGGGGGTGAGGGGTTGGGTGTAATGAGTCAAGGAGGTACACACTTCCAGTTATAGAATAAGTCATAGGGATGTAAGGTGCAGCATAGTGAGTCTAGTTACAAATATTTTAATAACTTTGTATAGTGATAGATACTAGACTTATTGTGTATAAACATCAAATTACTGTGTTATACACCTGAAACAATATTGTAATGTCCACTATACTTAAATTAAAAAAAAACTCTAAAAAAAAACCACCTAGAATACCAAGACAAAAATGAATTTCACATCTTACTTGTATTTATGTCTGCCAGCATGAAAAAGTGCTCAATATCACTAATTATTAGAAATGCAAATCAAAACCACAATGAGGTATCACCTCATACCAGTCAGAATGGCCATCATCAAAAAGTCCACAAACAATAAATGCTGGAGATGATGTGGAGAAAAGGGAACCCTCCTACACTGCTGGTGGGAATGTAGTCTGGTGCAGCCATTATGGAAAACAGTACAGAGAGTCCTCAAAAAACTAAAAAAAACTTACCACATGATCCAGCAATCCCACTCCTGTGCATATATCCAGAGGGAACTCTAATGTGAAAAGATACATGTTCATAGCAGCACTATTTACAACAGCCAAGACATGGAAACAACCTAAATGTTCATCAACAGATGACTGGATAAAGAAGTAGTATTATATTTACACAATGGAATACTATTCAGCTATTAATAAAATAATACCATTTTCAGCAACATGGACAGACCTGGAGATCATCATTCTAAGTGAAGTAAGCCAGAAGAGAAACTAATTTGAGAAGATACATGCACCCCGATGTTCACAGCAGCATTATTTACAACAGCTAAGACATGGAAACAATCTAAATATCCACTGACAGATGACTGGATAAAGTTGTGGTATATTTATACAATGGAATACTACTCAGCCATAATAAAGTATAAAATAATGCCACTTGCAGCAACATAGATGGACCTGGAAATTGTCATTCTAAGTGAAGTAATCCAGAAAGAGAAAGAAAAATACCATTTGATACCACTTGTAGGTGGGATATAAAAATGAAGAAAAACAAATTAACTTATTCACAAAACAGAAAAAGACTCACAGGCATAGAAAACAAACTTACGGTTACCAGCAGGGCAGGGAGGTGGGAAGGGATAAATTGTGAGTTCGAGATTTGCAGATACTAACCAATATATAAAAATTAGATAAACAACAAGTTCATGCTGTATAGCACAGGGAACTATATTCAGTATCTTGTAGTAACCTATGGTGAAAGAGAATATAACAACAAATATATGTATGTTCATGTATGACTGAAGCCTTATGCTGTACACCAGAAATTGACACATTGTAAACTGATTATACTTCAATTATATGTGTGTGTGTGTGTGTGTATGTATGTGTCTGTGTGTGTGTACCATTAACTCCTTTTGGTGGGGGGAGGGGTTTGATTTTGGTTTATTTTTGGTTTGGCAAATCAAACTACAAATTCTCTAAAACTTCGAGAGAACTGCAGTGGTTAAACAAATTAGCAACTTTTTGGTTGGGGTTTGCAGTGGTAAGAAGAGTATTTAGAAAAGTTCATGTATATTATCAATGTAGACTAATCTTAATTTTAAAATTCTACTCTGATCTTAATATACTACCTCATATCTGTAATTATAATTATTTCTGATTGTTTAACTACCGTAATTCATATTCTAAAAATAACTTAAGACAAAGATACCTATTCTAATATTTCCACAAAAGTGTCATAAATACAGTAATTTAAAGTTTTAAATTAGATAAAATTGCACTTATTTTTAAGCCCTTTACACACCCTTTCTCATAAAATCTTAACGAAAACATTTAGGAGTTGGTTTCCCATTCTATAGGTGAGGACACTGACAGTATAACAGAGGAAATAAAGAGCAAACTGGGGTCTGAATCCTTACTTGATTGATTCCAAAGTCCTGGACATTGTGTTTCACTTCTTTACTACACATGTGAGTTTATACTTACAGGCACTAATATGTCATTGGTTTTACTCACTTTGATTTTGAATGGAAGGATTAGAATGGCTTGGTTGTACGTACGCTTTGATTATATTCTTTCCAGTTTAATTAACCACTGTGGAAGCAGGACCTGTAAAATGGCAACAAGCTCCTATGGCATTTCTGCCTTCAGTCAGTCATGGGCCTTAAATTTCATCAATACATCATAGAGTGACACTCATAAAACAAAAAATCCTATTATATATGTACCTTGCAAAATCAAAACTTCTTATCTTGGATATTAGTAAGCCAATTTTCACAGTAATCAAAAGGTAGAAACAACCCAAGTGTCCATAAAGAGATGAATGGATAAATAAAATGTGGTCTATACATCAGTAGAACAATGCTCAGCCATTAAAAAGAAGAATGGACTTCTGATAACGTGCTACAACATGGATGGACCTTCAAAATATTATGCTAAGTGAAATATGCCAAGTAATTCAAAATATGCTAAGTGATATACACCACACACAATAAAACAAATATTGTATGATTCCACCTATATGAAATATATACAATGGCCAAACTCATAGAGAAAGAAAACAGATTCATGATTACCAGAGAATTCAGGGAGGGGAAATGAGGAGTAATTGCTTAAACAGTTTTATCTCTTTAAAGAGATAAAAAATATTTTGGAAATAGTGGTGATGGCTGCACATTATGAATGTAATTAGTCACTGAATTGCAAAATTAAAAGTGTTAAATGGCAAATATTATGTTTTATATTTTTTAACCTAATTTTAAAGGTTAAGAATTGTACATTTTAAATGAATGAATTGTATGGTATGTAAATTATATCTCAATAAAACTTCTTTTCAACACCTGGCCAACCAAATCCTTCCATCTCTGACTCCTTTATAGGACTCAAGATCTCAACTAAATCATGCTATATAACCATATTCTAATCACACCAAATGATGTTTCAGTCCTTGTCCACTCTGTGCTTTTCCACAGGTTCAGACTTAAAATTTTTTAAGTCCATAGTCTAGAAGAATAGTTTGCAATCTTTTTGACCTGAGGACTTTTAGACTCAAAAAATACTGAAGACACCAGCAAAACTTTGTGTATTTAATTATGTCTATAGCTATTACCATGCTAGAAATTTAAACTGAAAATTTGTTTTAAATATGTATTAATTTCTTTTAAAAATAAAAATGAAATGACTGCATATCAATAGCATCTTCTACAAAATAACTTTTTTTAAATAAGACTATTGTTTTATCATTTTATAAATTTGTGTAATGTCTGGATTACTAGAAGATAATGGATTCTCACATCTACTTCTTCAATCTGTTGTGTTGTTGTAGCTAATATATGCAAAAAAAAAAAAATCCAGCTTCATATAGCTATGTTTTTTTGGTTGGGGGAGGTAATTAGGTTTTTATTTATTTATTTTTTACAGAGGTACTGGGGATTGAACCCAGGACCTTGTGTATGTGAAGCATGCACTCTACCATTGAGCTATATCCTCCCCACCTTCACAGAGCTAGTAAGTTGGAAAAGGGAGCAGGGTTTTAGCCTTTTCAGATAATTCTGGAAATACTTTTATACTACAACATACGACAAGTGGTAGTTACTTAAAAGTTAGTTTCAGTGTGGCATCAGAAACCATAATGATGTACTTTTCATACCCTATTGCATTAAAATTTGTTGGTTTACCATACTTCGAATGGATCATTTACCTAGGCATGATTTTATCATGTCATTTGGAAAATCCTGGTTCCCTAAGTTATGCGTATCTTCCAAATGTTGACAATATCAGCATGCAATACCCAAAAAATCACACTAGTAATGTCACCATCCATCTCATCAGAAAAGCCCTTAAGTATTGGGAAGCTTTTAAGCTTCTCGTGGTGGATACGTATCTTCCAAATTTTAATTTATACTTGAAAGCTTGATTTTTATTATTTGCAACAATTACTGTAGGTCATTTTCTTTGTAGTGACAGACTCATTGTATTCATTCTGCCACATACCAAGGTTTGAGTAACCATAATTTATTCTTTATTCTTTCAAGTAAAAAATGATGTTCTTCAAAAGCAGCATGAAGTCAAATAATGACAGAAATGGTGGGGGCAAAGTTCAGTGGTAGAGCACGTGCTTAGCATGCACAAGGTCCTGGGTTCAATCCCCAGTACCTCCATTAAAAATAAATAAACCTAATTACTTCCCTCCCAAAATAAGTAAACAAATTTTGTACAAAAAGAAGTTCTAAATTTTTTTTTAAATGACAGAAATACATGGTTTCCTTCAGGCAACCATTATACTTCAGAGTGCAACAGAAGTGACTTATGTATATTTCATCACACAGAAAATTAGAGATGTGTACTGAAAGGCCAACATTTAATGAAATTAATTTCTTTATTCTGTCTTTAAGGATGTTCTTAAATGAAACTGGCTCTTTTCTTATTCCTGCTCTTAAGTGACAGTGAAAAATACAGTGATTACTAGTACAGTTTGGTGCTACTGTCTTGATTAGTGCTAAGGTCACAGCAATCTAGCCACCATGGCTTTTGCACCATTGTCGCAAATGTCAACACAGTTAAAAAAAAAAAATAGGCAAATCACTAGTGTTATTATAAAAATAGTTTTGATCTCATAGACTCCTTGACCATGTATTCAGATCCCCAGGAACCACACTTGAAGACCACAGGTTTAGAATCCTTCCCCCTCTTTTCCTCCTCACCGGGCTCAATCAGCTGACAGACTCCTATTAATCTCTTAAATTTCCTCACCTCAGTGGCATCCTCCACTATGGATCTTTAGTATCTTATGGATTCTATTAAATTTCAATGTTTGTTTACTGGTAGTTTTCTTCTTAAACTGCGACTTCTGAAAGTCTCTAGACTCACAGTCATCTTTACATCCAGGGTGCCTGACAAAGACTCTAGAGCACAGAAAGTAAATAAGTTAATTACTAGATTATGGAGGCCATGTGAGCACCTCCAATCTCTGAACTGTATCAGTCTAGGAAAATGGAGGACCAAAGAGTATTAGAATGTAAACTTCACAGAGATCTACCCAAAGAATCAACCAGTCTCAGATATACGTGCACCCTATGACTAGTACAGCTATAGCTGCATTTTCACATACACACACATACGCAGGGCAGCCAAAGTGGCATGTGATAGGATTTACAGATTGGCATGAAATTATCAGCAAGTAACCTAGAGAATAAAGAAATAAGTATGTGTTATCTGTATACGCCTGAAGTTGCAAACTTGAACTCATTTGGGAAGGCTGAGTGGGATTTGAATAGGCAAAAAGAATTGTGAAGGATAATAAATACTGAAAGAACAAAATAAACAGTAGCAGGCCTCGCCTGGGATGGCAACGTACAATACAAAGTTTGATGTAAAATACCTGTTTTTCACATGAGTAAACCTATGAGGAGATGCTGGATCTCACTAGGGACCAGGTAAATGTCTATTAATGTAAGTTGACTTTTTTACATATTAGACAGTCATCAGCTAATAAAAATGATAAGATGATTGTTGGCATAAGCGTGGGAAAAATAGGTATTTTTATAAACAGTTGCTGAAAATGTTAAATTGATATTGTCTTTTTGGAGAGACATTTGAACAGTTATAAAAAATTAAAAACACTGATTTGCAATTCTATTTCTAGGATTCTAAGCTAAAGAAACACATGTATGAAGAAACATATTTGTATCCACAAATGTTCATTGTGACACTGTAGGTAGTAAGACACCAAAAACAACCTAAATGTTTTGTCAGCAAGAAAATGGTTAAATAAATTAGTTTATCCTTAGGATAGATACAGGCTTTCAAAAGAATAAAAGACAGAGCCTTAGGTACTGAAATGAAAGCTCTTAAAGATATACTGTAAGTCAAAAAAGCAGTGAACACTGCATATAGGAGCATTCCATTTTTGCAACTACAAATAATATACTCACATGTATAAAGAAAATTCTGGAGGCACAACCCCCATCACTTATAAGCAAGTAAATGGAATTGATCTTGCAGTGATGAGGCAGAAACTTCATTTTTAAATCTATATTACTTGAACACTTTAAAATAAATTTGTATATTTTGCAATTTAAAAAGTAATGAAAAAGACTGACCTCAGTATAGTGAAATTGGAAAAGTGGGGAATATATGGAAACCACATAAAGATAAAGAGAGAGATGTTGCGTGAAGAATATGAAGAAAATCCTTGAAAACAGATGACAGGAAAGTGGCTTCTTTAAATTATGTAGATAACCCACACAATATTATGTTTGGGTCATTGTCCCATAAAATATTAAAAATATTTTTTAAATATTAGGCCATTTCTTTAATAACATTCTCTCACTAAGACTGTTATATCTATTTATACACACACACAAAAGTAATCTCTGGTATTTAAGAAAATAAAAATACGAGAAATCTATTCACTGAATATAATTAGGTAGATATTCTTAAAGACATAATTTCATCCACTGGAAGAAAATAAGATTCGTGAGTTTTATACTGAAAACATATTTTCCATGAATTTTAATACGCATTTATAAGAAACAGAAAGGAATATACTGAAAGTTCCATGATTAGAAACTAATAATTACATATGCTGTACATGCTAGCCATTAATTGCTCCTTTGACTTTTAGGGGTTTGGATATAGTTGCATTCATGCAGTGACCCCTCAAACTTCTCTACTAAGCCAAATGACACCTGTTTCCACCAAACTACTGAAAAATAAATTGTTATACTTACTTTCAACGATGATTTGTCTGTCTTCCCAGTTATCTTTAATAAGCTGTATATTTCCAAAGTGTGCATCGCTGTAAAAGATTCGGTTGGTACCTTTTCTTCTTTGATCATAGTCAAAGGCCAAGGCGATGATATTCTTGAAATAACGTGGGTTTTCATATGGCCTTATTGGTGAATTTAAATTGGTTTCATCAGAAAGATGTATACTTTTTAATATTGTTCTCCCTGAATACAGCAAATAGCCTTCATGCCTTAGGCAAGTAATTCCATCCTCTGCCAAATATCCATGGGCACAAGCACAAGTTCTCCGGGCATTTCCTCGATAAAGACAGAGTTGCTGACATCTCCCATTGTCCTTGGCACAAACATTGGTCCCTAAGGATAGGAAAAAAGATACACACATGTATGTTTGTGTTTTTCCTTTTGTTTTTCAGGTAGTTTCCTCTTATAAAAATATTAAATAGTTAATGTTGAATATCTAGGTTTTTATTCCTAATTTTTGGACTAATCAGTGAAAATTCATACCCTCTAAAGTACTGCTTTCATTCCAGCTTAAAACCTTGGATTTCTTATTTCTAGATCACATTATCCTGCTTCCCTGACCAGCCAAAAAGAAGCATTAAATATTTCCTTTAATCAGCCAGTTGAGTGTGTAACTCTTCTTTGAAACTTGATACTGAGATTGCAATAGGTTTTTACATTATAAATCTTTGGCACAAGTAACTGATTCACTCAAAACATGAACTGAATTTACACACAAAAAATACACGACTTTAAACTCTGTGTCTATGAAATATATAAGGTATCAAATTGATGACACTAATGTGCCTAACATCCTAACTATATTGGGCATAAGGTTTTTATTTCAGTTTTGGGTGAAGATGTAATATGCAATTAGGATTTCTACATCACACTAATTCTTCTCCATGAATCCATCATCATCTCCAAAATTATTATACCTTCCTTTGATGTCAAGAAAATTAATTACAATTTACTTTAATAGACATTTAAAATGGACATTATCTTAATGGAAATGACATTAAAAGATACCCAAATCATCATCATATTTGTTTCAAAACACGTATTTTTTTTAAAATGATGACTTTGGACATATTTCACACTAATAGCAACCTTCTGGAGCCATAATCATTTTATATTTTAAAATATAATCAGAAAAAACAATTTGATTGCTTTTTACTCTCTAGCATCTTAGTGGTGCTTTGTATACTTTCTTGAATATGTATATTTACCAAATGTCTCTTTACTACTTAGTCTAAACCTATGCTGAAGACACACCAGGTATATAACATGTTCAAATACATGCACTGTCCTAGACAAAAATATCTGTGCACGAGCTATTATATATGCATTTCATCAGGCTATTGTATGATTTTTGTAGGAAATTAGACACAGAAAAATAGGGTCTTGAGGTTTTTTGATTCATATAAGAATTAACCCCTAACTTCAGTTTGATAAATAAATGTTAAAAAATAAGAGAAAGAAATGACATAAAATGTATTTATCATATAAGAGTGCTGACCTTTCTCTCTTACTCGGTTAAAGATTTTAACCTCCTTCAGGTTGACTCCAAGACCTGTTCTCATCGTTACAGTTTCTGTGGCATCATTCTTGTGGCCCCTTCTGATGGACCCGTTGGCATGTGCTCTGCCAAGAAGATGAACATACATGTTCAACAATCTTTAACTAATTCAAATCAAGCCAGTTATTTAAGCTGAAAATAACAGATGGCTCAGCAGAAGGGAAAGAAACCAACATTAGTCTGTGACATTGAAATGGTTGAGCCTGGAATAGCAAGAGTGACTGCATTTTCTCTGGAAATTACATGGCTTTGTGAGATCCTTTCTGTGACCTTGCTAAGAAATGGCTAATCCTACAAGGGTAA
Source organism: Camelus dromedarius (assembly GCF_036321535.1). Classification (NCBI taxonomy): domain Eukaryota; kingdom Metazoa; phylum Chordata; class Mammalia; order Artiodactyla; family Camelidae; genus Camelus; species Camelus dromedarius. The sequence goes on from NC_087439.1 coordinate 22,360,731, forward strand.
AGCAACTGGCACTAAAATAACATTTTGAGACTCCAAGACTTATGAAAAAATAAATTACCTGTCAGACCAGTAGATGTAAGCCCCAAAGACTGCAACGGAGAACATATCCACGTTGCTTCCTGACAGCACCACCTCGCGATTCCCGCCAGTCTCAAGGTCGATTCTTTCTATCTTGTCTGTACGAGCGTCACACCAGTATAATTTATTTTCCTAAAGATCGATTGAAAAGTAATATTACAAGCTGTTTTTGATTGTTTTATAAAGAAAATAAGAGAACACTTAAAGTGGACTAACGCAAGTTGGCAGTTAATGCTCTTTAAATACTTAAGAAATCCAACAGACCTCATAGTCAATGGAGATGCCATTCGGCCATGCTATTCCCATGCTCACGAGGACAACCTTCTCTGAGCCATCTAAGCGAGCCTTTCCAATGCAGGGCATCTGTCCCCATTCAGTCCAAAACAAGTAGCTGAAATTAAATTGTTGATTTATAGTAATATGCAGATAAACACAAAATGCATATTATTAATAATAACATACAAACAGAACAAAAATACCGTTAAAAAATCATTATACAAATGTGTTTGTTTGCAATAATTATTTACTATCGAAAAAATATTTAACCATTCATGGAAATCACAAGTAACAATTCAAAATCCTACCAAAATACCTTTTGTACATGCTGCTTCTCTGTCTGAAATGCTTGTTTTCAACCTACTTGCTTAATTTGCTCCTGGTTTTGATATCTCAAACATTATTTCCTTCAAGAAGCCTTCTGTGTTCTCTGATTATTGTGCCATGTACTCTGCTTCATCGCATGAATTAGAGTTGCAAATTTGCACTTGTATTTCTCTACCATGTTACCTTTTTTTTTTTTTAATAATTTTGTTCCCACTGGACTTTAAGCTTAAGGAGGACAGTGCTCTTTTTCCTTAGTAACTTTTACACCTACAGGACTACTAGGTAACCAGAAAACTTCAAAAATGAAAGTATTTATTTTAAAATAAAATTAAAATGTGTATTAATAAACAGATTTAAATTTATTTAAATACTTATTTTATGAATGCTCACAAGAATGCCTCATAATTCTCAATTCTGTCCACTTAGACTGCTAAACGTAGCTATACCAGTTTGAATTTTATAAATTATCTTGTGAAGTCATCTTAAAACATGAATTCATACAAAGCAAACATTTTTATTTTAACAATCCTGCAATACAAATGTAATGTGGAAGGACTAGATATAGAAAGAAAATCCAAAGTATACTGAAATGAAACTTCATGCCAAAAAATGAAATGTTGAAAAAAGCAGGTATAAAATCCATGCTTGCTTTCATTTATTCATTCAACAAATATTTGTATTACAATACAGAAATTCATGCTGTCAGATAAATCAGATCCATTCTTTTGAAGTTATGCCCAGTGAAGTTTTTATTTAACTGTCAGATAACAGCAATGACTAAAGTTTTGAAAAATATGGCAATCCCTGATTCACTCAGGCAAAAATGGGTGTGTATTCTGTGCATATTTAAAGACATATAAATATATGAGTGATCATACACAAGAAGAGAAAGTGAAAGTGCACAGAGAAAAAGCAAAGACCTACATTCATATTTTGTACTATTTATCCATGAAAAATGATACTTCAACTACATTAAAATATGTCTTTCCTTTATGCATATTGTTTTGATTTATTTTAAAAGTTGATTTTTTTCCCCCTGAAAATGCTGTGTGAAATAAATATGTTGGACTTTTACAACCAGACAAACATGAGGTGTGGCTAGAATCCCAAATACATTAATCCTGAAGAAACTTTCATTCATATTTACAAGTTCTATAAATCAGAAAGGAAAAACTTCATAGCAAGAAATCCGACTAATGTTTTATTGGTTAAAACTAGGTTGAAGCAGGCATGAAAAAAAAAAAAATCACTATGTTAAGATTTTTAAATATTTAAGGGACACTGTGTTAAAACATTATTAAAAATAAAATAACTATTTTAACTGAGAGGTAGAATATATTGCTTCATTTAACTTTTTGAGGAGAAATTTTAGCATTACTAATGCACTTACAATGTCTAGTCAGTCATTTGTGACAATTTTGGGGATATTACACTGTGAAGGCGGCATTTTAGGAGCTAAAACAGGCATGTGCTTATTTATTGAATCTGATTCTTGTCATCTACCTTGACATACTCCAGAGTTCAAATATAGAAGGAAACGTGTACAATATACCTTATATTTAACAGCCATCTGCTTTAAAATGTACTAAATGAATAATATAAATATAACTTCAGGTAAGTAGGTCAAATCAACCATCTAACATATTTAGTCTTAATTTTCAAAACTATGAAGACTGCAGTTCAGGAATCAATGACCCACAGTCACATGGCAGATAAGGGCACTGTACTCAGGCTTTGCAAACCCAGACCAGACCTGTACTTTCTCCTCTATGCTATCTCACCAAATAGAAATTTAATTCAACAATATATTAATCTCAAATCAAATGGTATTTCCCCCTAGGTATAAGGAGTATAACAAAGAGATCCATACTTAACATAAAACAAAACATGAAAAAGGTCTCAGTATTGAAAAGCAAGTCTCTCTCTTTCTTTTTTGCCCAAGTAGATCCTATTTTAAATTTGCAATACTTCCATGTAGGAGGCTTGGATGAATGGCAACAAAATTAGCGATGAAAGATACTCAAAATAAAACGATCCTGAGTACAGATTTTACTCAAATTTACAGTAGTGACTTGATAAACTATCACAATATATAAAGTCAAAGCTGACTGTAGGAATCATTGTTATAGCTAAAATAGTTACCAACTTCATAATACTAAAAGATTCTACACCTACCAAAATTAAGCAACGTTTTATGGATCTTGGGCAAAGAATAATTTATTTGCTCCTTAAACTGAAATTGAAAGTAAAGAACTGAATAGAATTAGCACTTTGAGAACCTTCGGGAATTATAAAACAAACATAAAGAAACAATACACTCTAACTTATACAACTGCAGGGAGAAACTTATGAATAATTTGAGAGTAATTTTCATAGATGTGCTTGAGGTATCTTTAATGAACAGACTCTCCGTATCTAAATGTGATCTTTAGCAATGGGAAGAAATGATAATCCTTCTCACTGTTTTTTGAGACTCCGTGGAAATTACAATTCAGTGATGGCATTACAATTTGACATAGTCCCCATCTGAGTTGAAATTTTGTTGTAGTGAAGTGTTTGTTGGATTGTATGAAATAGTGAAGAAAATTGCCTTTAGAGTATTAGCTTGTTTAATCTAGCCCTGAAAGTACTTCTCAAAGCTCTCCCAGATTCAGAAACTTTCAAAATTGTCAAGCTCAAATGCTATGTTGTACAACTGAAATTTCTCTAGACAATAATTTGTCCTAAACTGAAAATTCCCTTATTTACAGACACTTCCAGTTACAGAACTTAAAAACACAAATGTAGAAAAAAATTCAAAAGTGGTTTGAAAGATTACAGAAATACTATCAGAAATCATCAAAACACAAATCACCCTATTGTCTTCATTAGGCACAGAAGTTCTTGGCAGGAATCTGTGCAAGGAATACATGTCGTAAATTAACTTCCAATTAATTTTTGACATTTGGATAGTAGGTAAAAGACTCCACTTGATAGCACTGGAGTTCCTAAAGTCCTAGCATACACTTACAGGTCCCCAAAAGTTTATTAAATTTATCATGACAACTGTACTGATGTCAGATTTAGTTTACACACAGGTACACTTACAAATGAAAACAGATATTTTTATGTTACAATTAGATTCAAGCTGAAAAAATATACATTCAAGGTACTATAAATGTCCTTGAATAATTGTAAAGAAATATTTTTTGAGAAACAAGGCTAACATGAAAACTAAGCTCCAAATTTGGTGGGGAAAGAGTGAGGCGTGTGGGAAGGAAAGAGAAGAATGAAATGTGTCTAAATTCTTACAGAAATAGTAGTAAATGTGATTCTTATATTTTAAATACATGAACAATAGTGAAAAGCCACCAATTTGAATCAATCATTTTCTTTGAATTGAAGGTTCTTTTCTTTGACTACTAAACTATTTCCCTGGAGTACAGATGTGCATTGTAATTTTTACAATAAACTTGCTATTTCTTCCTATTCCTATCCCTTTCCTAAGGGAGCATGAGAGAGATACTTTATCAGATACGTAGATAAAAGTCTGCAATAGCCAAAAATTTCTGTGCTGGCACAAAATGAAGATCATATAACTCTCACGTAGGCAGGTGCTTTGGTCAAGAAGCGAATCAAGAATGTCACTGTGTCCTTGGCGAGGCTGGGGGACAACAGTTTATTATTTTATCTGTGTAAAGCGAGAAAACCAAAAAACCAAAGACCTACAGATTAGTAACAGCAGCTTAGCACTTTCTCTAAAATAATTTAAAACTCATAATAATTGAATACCTCATAGGCCAGCATATCAGGGCATAAGCAAAATAATATAATATTGTCAAAGGTTGAATACATTTCAGGAATACGTGAACTGACATCCTTCAACCCCTCTGAGGAATACGGTGTAAGGCAGGATCTACTCTGTTTCCAGAGGGCTTCTTCACATTCGCTTTTTCTTCATTTATGTGGTTTTGTTTTGAGAAAATATTGCATGCCAATCCCAACTCACTTTTCAAGTCCTGAATGTGTTATTGTTGCTTAGAGGCTCCTGTAATTAATATAAAAAGAACTCAACCACAGAGAGCAGAACCCTCTGCTATAAGGGAGAGTCTAGAGACAGCATAACCTTGAACGCCACTTTTCAAAAAAATTTTCTTGACAGTGGTTTGGTAGGTGATTCGCAAATGAATTTCGTTGCAGTCATGCACTCGTTCAACAGATACGAACTAGGGACGTATTGAGTGCTAAGAGCTGATGATATGAAATGAATTGGACTTAGTGACCCTTATGAAGGTCACTGTTTAATGGCAGAGGCCAATGAGTAAATAAAGAATTACCTGAGAAAAATGCTCATAGCAATGCTTAAAACTTGCTAGTTGTAAGTCTCTATTACTCATGAAAGTAGGGTCTTCAGCACTGAAACTGTGGAAGTGCTGTGGTGAGAAGTTGTCGTTCCTACAAACAGCTTTAGAAACGAACTTTTCCTTTGAGGCAAAGATACAGGCCATCTGGGTTGTTCTCTATATTTAAGCTTAAAAAATATTTTTAAGTTATCATTTGTTCTATAGATCTTGTTCTGATTTCTGTGATTCTTAAGTTTTACATTAGATTCCTTCTTGACTCATTCTTTGGCAATATTAACAAGTTATATAAAACAATCATTAGGTGTGCGCCCAGCCAACACTGGGAGAAGTAGGAGAAAAATTCTTTAGAAAGAAAAATATCTTTGACATCTGTAATTCCATGCCACATTGGGCTTATCACCCTAGATTACATTTAATTGCTTATTTTATGTATGTATTTACACCCTATCTCATTGCTCATTGTTTCATTTTAACAAATACATATTCATATACATGAACATGTACATATATGATATTAGTTTGCTACTTACATGGTTAGCAATGGTTTTCCAGTATAATTGGTTCACCTTTTAATCACTTTTGGTGTTTTCAATATATAATATTTAATATTTCCCTATAATCTATGAATTTTCCTATGAAAGATTTAACACTGAGATGCCTAGACCTTGGAGTCCTAGTGGTGAGTTTAGAATTCTTCAAATATTACATAGAAATGTTTAATTTGTTTCATGACCCCAAACTATTTTAAGTATCAGTCATATGCAACCTACCCTGGATATTCCCCATCAATACACACTGAGGAAATTTCTCTAGACAAATAAAGAAATATTTTAAACTTCTCTTTCACCCTTTACCATATTTTTATTGGTCAGACCCCTTAAGAAATTAGAAAAAGGTCCTACACTTGTGCATGGCTATCTCTGGTTTCCATTCAACATGGTTTCAGTGGTCTGGGCCAGGGGCTCCCTCTCACAATGGGAAGTGGCATGACCCATCTAGCCTCTCCTTCTCGTCCACCAGCTCACAGCTGCAATGATTGCCCAGGGCATCTTGATCACTTCTAGTCCTTCATTTCTCTTATTAGCAGGAGAGCTAAGACCCAAGGTTTATGTTTAGAGATTAAGAAATGAGAATAAAGCAAACTGGAAAAAAACAGTCAAGACCTAACGATCTTTGGAAAAAAAGCATGCCTTGCAGTAGAATTTTTGAGAAAATTCTTAAGGAAAAATAGTGTGGCACCTTTCTTTCATTTGTCCTTATAATTTGTTTACATGCCTCTCTCAGAGATCTGTAGAGAAAGGTGGCTGTGATTTGGGGAATGACTGAGGTATTCCTGAGCTACTTGATCATTATGGCATATTACTATTCTAAACTAGCAGCTTGATTCCACCATTATTTCTGTTGCAAATCAAATTTAATTCCCTTTCTTTTTTATATGTGTAGCCTTGCCTTCAGATGCAAAATACACTTTAGGAGATGGTGTTAAACTATGCTATACTGCTATACTCTTCCTGTCTTAACAGATGTTAATCTGTCATTCAAGACCTTCTGTATATTACCGAGCATATTCCAAAAACATTTATGTTTTTATAAATGTTTATAAAAATATAAAATCAATCAAAGACCATTTGATAATATGTACTTGTTGAATACCAAGATACCATGTAAAGCTGAATCTCTGCCATGGAAAGAAACACTTTTCAGAAAGTTATTTACGGTCACAGAGATATAAAGCTAAATTAAGAGAGGCAATACAGATACTGATGCCTAGAAAGAAAAAGAAAAATCAGAGTATTTGTGCTTCACTTAGAGCTCACACATCATGGGAGGTTAATCAAATTTTTCAGTATTCTACTATGACTTTCTATACATCTTTTTTTGTTGTTGTAGGAAGAAAATGGCTTTTTAGCATAAAGAGAATTATTACATTTTAATTTTGTAAAAGGGAGTGATCTCTTAGCAAAAAAAGTCAATGAAGGGGAGAAAGTGACTTTTCAAGCTGAACTAAATTCATATATGCTATTTTGCATTTGGCTACATTTTAAGAGACTTCAAATCTCCATTGTTCAAAAACAGGCTATGTGCCCACTTTTCAAGGCACATTTATATTTTGGATTCAGCTAATTTACTCCATTATGGTTCACCTTTTCCCTTGGCAATACCATCTGCCATGTTTTAACTTCAAACAGAATATTAAAACACCGTACTTCATTCCTGTTTTATGAATTTTGACACTTAAATGTTTATGTAATATTACCTGGAAATCAGTGTTTGAATAACTTTTACATAGAGTGGTCACTTTTAAGCCTTTTTCCCCCTCCTCTGAACTCAAGTCAGTAAACATATAGATACTATATTGGGAGATACATACCACTAATACTTCCAAGCAGTAATAAATATTTCCTAAAAATAAGCTTAACATTTAAAAAAGTATATCAAGTCTTAACTAGGCATCCTGAAAAATATCTATCCATATGAAAGAAATGTTTTTAAGAAAAAATGAGGGGAAAAAATAATAAAAAGTAAGTGAGGGGAGAGAGAGAAATAATATTTCAAATATTGTCACACGTCAAATATTTCTTGTTTTGAGAGATGAAATATAAATCTTTTTTTGGGGGGACTCAAAATTAAGAAGTCAACAGTATTTACTGAGGAGTCCTCTAGCTGAGTCAGTACTGAGCTCACAGTCACAACAGAGAGAAATGGAAAATCTAAGACACAGCTGGAGAGAAGGAGTAAGAGGATTAACAGACAGATGGAAATACGTGATGAAAAACTATGGCACCTCTGAAGAAAGTTTAAATCTTGTCAGGACAAAAGAACCATGATAACACAAAAAGAGATGCCATGGTTAGGCTAGGAAAGAAAGTCAGGAGACGAAAGGAAGGAAGACATGCAAGTTTCATTGACAGTTGGATGTTCAAAAAAAAAATAATTTCTAAAGGAAATTGTAAACACAAGTAAAGAGATGAAGATAAAATATTGGATGTAATGCAGTGATTAAAGTCAGAAATGTGAAGGTAAGTTTGAAAGATAAATATAGCAAGAGAGAAACTAGCATATAGAGCCTTAATGAGGAGAAGATGTTCAGAAGAGATATACAAGGCTCAGAGGAGATATATGGGAGGGGTCAGAACAAGAAAACTCAGAGTTAGAGAAGGTAACAGAGGAACTCTTGGGTGGATAATCAATGGAGAAATGTCCATGAAAAGGCAAGTAGTGTGAAATCTGAAAAAAAAAAATTGGATTTGGCTATAGATAAATTTAGAAATTTCTGGAAAGAACTAAAGCTGAAACGTATTTCAGAAGTTCAGTGAGAACCTCATGGTTCCTCGTCTTTGTTCCGGGGACCTACATCTCTCTTTTGCCTCTGCCTTACATCAGCAAGGCCACAATCTCATCTTAAGTATCATGTGAAAATGCTCTATTTCCAATTTCACTAATTCTGAGATCACCTTCTCTTAATTTATAGAGTTGTCTTGCTCATTCACATCTGCTGAACCTTAATTCTTTACTTTTACTTTGGTCTCCTGTTCTTGGTTTCCTTCCGTTCCATTACTAGTTTCTAGACCTCACCTCCTGATTGGCAACTCATGGTTACTCCAGTACAACTGCCAACTTTGAATCTGTCATCACCTGCTCCCTTTTGGGCCCATTTTTCTTTTTCTTCTGTTTTCTTTCTTTCTACTGCTAAGTTACTGAACACTATTACTAAGATCACATAAATATTCCATCAGATTCTAGAAATCCATTCTAGTCAGATACATGTTGCCTTTATTCACATTGTATTTCATTCATACTCTATTTGCCACAATATTTTCATCAAAACATAGCTATTCATTTAAAAATGCAAACCTTCTCATATCAACTATCACCTATGAGTTTCTTCATTTTCATTAATTTTAACTGCTAAATATATTCTATTGCTACATTCTGTCTCTTCTTTCACTCCATCTCCAGAAATAGAAGAGAACTTTCCCTAATTTAATCCTCCCATTTAAATTTACCTCATTTAATCTACCCAATATCCCAAACAAGGATATAGGCATTTGAGATCAAGATACTTCAAAAGCTCTCAAAGGTAGCAAATGTCCAGCCTAGGGTTCCAAATTGTGATGGACGCTGTTGGTGCTTCATTTAGACATCCTGATATCCTGTTCACTGTTTCTAGGTACTCCAGTGCCCTGCCTGTGTGTCCTTTTATCTTTAATAGCTCACATGGACAAGCCAATGGTTCGAAGCCAAGCTCCCTTGCTAAGTGAGGTTTACCCTCCAAACTTTCCAAGGCATCTGTCTGAGATCTAGATTTTGCTCACAGTTGAACCTTTGCTTGGTCTCTTTCCCTTTCCTATCCTGCTTCTCCTGACTTGAATTCTCATTCCAGGACCTGTATTTAGTGTACCTGATATAAGATGCAAACCCTGTCTATCTGCTATCTGTCCCCCATTCTTCCTGTTCCACCCTATTGCTCCTTCCTTGATACAATTCCTCCTACTCTCCCTGGAATCTGTCTCCTCTTTACATGCATTTTCTCCCTCTTCCTTTCTGCCAATTTCATCCCCTCTGCCTATGATTATGTGCAATATACTAACCCCGTATTAAGAAAGACTTTCTCTGTACCCTACTATCTTCTCAACAAATTATCTATTTTTTCCCTCTTCCTTTCATTGCCCAAGTTTCTGTCACTGTAGTGTAAATATGCTGGCTCCACTTTCTAATTATCTTTCATTTACTGATTCTTTATATTTGGCTTCTGCTCTTACCAACTCCTGGAATTTGTAACAACTAACCTCGCCATCCTGATCATCAATTGCATGTTCTCTTCTCTGCTTTTCTTTCTCCCAATCTCTTCACTGCTGGCATACTCTTCTCCCTAAACTCTCTTCCTTTGACTCCTGTGATACATTAATTTTCTGAGGACTTGAAATGGCTTTCTTTCGCCTTATTGTTAATATTCTTTTTTCCTCACTTAATCATTTCATCTCCTAACTGTAAACATGTTTCATTTTTGTTTTTAGACTTTTTTTTTCCTGTACTCTTCCTTGGCTAATTTCCTCCACTACCACTGTTTATTGTCGAGTCTGAACTCTGTTGGAATAAGTAGGAAGTGACTTAATACTTAGTCAACTCCGGATTCTATTTATGCTCTACTAAATATCTCTTCTCTAGAATTTGATATCTCAGGAAGAAGCCGTGACTTCCAAGACAATTCCAGTTTAAAAAAAAAAAAAAAAAACAAAAAACAGAATGAGACTGTTAAGATTCTCATGCATTAAAGACTAGATCTTCCTAATTCCAAACTTAGGTCTCATATCTATTTTAAAATCTTCTTCCCTCTCTCCAACTTTGACCTGTCTTCTCCTGGCCTGAGGACTTGCAGTGGCAAAGTCACACAATGTTTCCATTGACTCCTCTTTTCTATGTATTGTAGTCTCCCACTTGGACACTTGCTTCTGGCTCTCCATTACTTGGTTTGAGGGCAGAGAAAGAACCCGACCACCTGCTCCATAACACTCTCCTTGGGGTGATAAATAACCATTTCTAAGAATTCCTTAATTTAAAGAATGCTACTACTTCAACAAACTCTCATTACAGTCCTGATCTCTGCTTATGTGGATTGTCTGGGGCCGGGGCCAGGAGGCTTAGGAGAGAGGGTCCAGGACTGGATTAAGCTTCACTTGATAAACTGGGGGTGGAGTCATCACAGGAATAGCTTTAAAATGTGGGGGACCCTGTTGTCTATTTTATGGCCCCAACTTATCTTCCAGCTATATTATCTACTCTTCCCTACATGCACCACGTGTATTTATACTCTTGGCAATGGCCTTTGCTTTGCCACTACAGATTTTTTAATCATTCTGTTCCTTCTTCATATAATACATTCCCACTGCATCTCAGAAACTTCTCTCCTTCAAGTCTCAACAAAGCCTCTACTAATCACCACCGTTTAACTTTTACTACCTACTCTAATCATATACTCTCTCCTTTTTCTTAAAATTTAATGTAATTTTATAATTCTTATGAAAACGATCATTTTAACATAAAATTTAGATATGTGATTTAAGCTTAAGACATATCAGTCTAGTCTTTTTGTGCCCCCAAGGTTAGACTTACTTTACATTATGAGACTATTTCTTAACTGAAATTTTGTACTTGTTTAAGCTGGAAGTTTAAACAGAAAACTCACTGTGAACAGAAGCTACATCTTATTTATACCATCATACTTCACAGCGTCCACTAGCATCATGCACGCAAGAAGTAGTCTTATTTTGTCAAGATGTACTGAACTGAAGGCTGAGGAGGAGACGGAGACATCCCGACATGACCTGGTTTGGAATGTGTAGCACTGGATAAATGCTCATTGAATAAACTGACAAAAACTGAAATATATGTGGGTTTCTTTGCTTGATATTCTCAATTATCCTAGAGAGAAGTATAGTTATATGCTGAGATGGCTGTAGAAAAGACACTTAAGGAAAGGAGGTCTGAAATAACAACTTGAGGGCATTTCCTAGGTTTTAATAGAAAGGAGAAAGAAAACTACAGATCGACAAGTTAGCAGCAAGAGGCCTGTTAAACTGAACTGCAGAAATCCATAATAGGCCAGGCATAAGAGGTTCTCTACAGTACACTGAAGTGTACACTGAAGTGTTGGACTTATAAACATGACGGGAAGAAATTCTTTATTCAAAGCAGACCCACTTCCTTTCTGTCTATGATATTTCATAACTGAAACTATATTTATTCCTACCACCAGAATAATTATTCATAGTCCAGCAACTGATCAATTTTTTTTTTCCATCAAGGGTATAGTGATATATTGCTTAAATTATGAATTATAACTTTAAAAAGAGGTTTTTAAAATATCACATTAGAAGAGGACATTTTGATATTCAAGCTTATGGGTGTGATGTGGACACACTAAACTGAGTCATGTTTTTTGTTCTTGGAATTAAACATACTGATACCCTCCCTCCACATTCTTAACACGCAGTGGCAAGCGTCCACGTGGACGCAGTGGTAGGGCAAGTGCGTGTACAGAGGGTGGTAAAATCCAACTCTAAATTTAAGAAAAATTATCTTCCTAATTTTTCTGGCATCTTCTCATTATTGTTTATGCTCTCTTTCACTTATAGTTCTAACCTGCAGATTTTCATTATAATTTTGTGCTAAAATGTTAAAACTTGGTATTTTTGGTATTTTTAATGCTTGATATTTTTGGTTATTAATTTCTGTAATGCTTAACACTGTATATGGATTACATACCATGTAACACACATATAGATACACACATATAAAGAGCACAACCTTTGGGGTTTAGAGAAACTGAACTCTCCTACATATCAAGTTAATGACAGAGGAATATATTTTAAATTGCTGACTCAGTTTCCTTATCTGCTAAATGGGGGAAATAATACCACTCTAGGTTTGTTGTGAGTTTTTCAGCAGAGTGAAAGGGGACCCACTGGTAATTCTGAGCAAAGTAGTAACAGCTACTTATGCTTGGGAAGGACCATTAGGCCACGACAAGAAGAGACTACAGGAGCATAAGGGCAGAAGATGGTAACCCACAATCCAGAAATGTTGGCAAGAGTGGTAACGACTCAGACTAGGGTAGGAGCAGTAAAAATTGTGAGCAGTATTTTGAAGCCAAAAGTAGTAGAACTCCTGGTATACTGAACACAGAATATGTGAGAGAGATACCCAGGATGATACTGGGTATTTTGGTCTAGGTAACTGAAAACATAGAATTGGCATCAACTAATGGAGAGGTCATTATTGTAGAGAAAGGTTCAGTTTAGTTTTGGACCTGTTAAGGATAAGACATCGGATGGATCTGTTCCAGTTATCTACTGATGCTTAACAAACCCCTCCAAATTTAGAAGCTTAAAACAACAATCATTTGTTTACTCATGAATCTGCAATTCAGCCGGAGCACAGCAGGAACAACTCATCTCTTCTCTACATCAACTCTGGTGACACCAAGGCTGGGGTGACAGAACAACTGGGACATGATCATCTGAAGGTTCACTCACTCAACATGTCTAGCAATTGGTGCTGGCCGTCAGCTGGGACCTTCACGAGGGTTGTTGGCTGCAACACCCCTAACGTGGCCTCTTTTATGGAGCTGCTTGACTTCCTTAAAGTAAAACAGCTAGCTCCTTAGAGTGTCCCAAGGGAATCAGGGAGAAGTGTTATCTTCTTTGATGGTATAGCCTCACAGGTTACATAGCGTTGCTTTCATAATAGTCACAGGTCCACCCAAATGTAAGCGTGTGGAAAGGGGGCTTCACTCTTTTTTGGAAAAGTGTCAACATCACATTGTAAAAAAGAGCACGTGGGATGGCAAATATTGCTGTAACCATCTCGGAAAATGAAATCTGCCACAGATCTCTAGACAAAAATGTTAGATAAGCAGTTGAACATAAAAATCTAGAGTTCAGGAGGGAGGTCTGGTTTGGGTATACACGTTTCAGAGTCCTTAACATTTAAGTGGGATAAGACCACCAAATAAAGAAGAGAATAACATCAGAGACTAAATCCTGGGGAACTCTGACATTAAGGTGTTAAAAAGAAAAAGAAGTAAGAAAGGAGAATGAGTCGGGATGACTACTAAAACAGAAAAATCAGAAGAGGTGGCTTTCTTCTTCCTCCTATTAAGTCTTTGAAATCCATCTCAAGATCCTCCCTAGTAATAGCAACAGAGTTTGTTCAGCTATCCAGTGTATACTATTTGATTTGGTCTGGGGCCTGATTCCAGCTCAAGTGATGAAACATAACTTATCTAAATATGTCAAGACATTCTCTTCCCTTTGCCTACTGACTTACCTAAGGATGGGCATGTAACCCATTTCTGGCTAAGGTGAAAAAAAAAAAAAGACATTAATACTAAAACTTTCTCTTCCCAAATAAAACAATACAATCCAGCAAGAAAAAGGTTCTATCCTATCCCCCTCCTCTGTCTTTAGGTGTAAGCAAACTCTCTGAGGACGTGTCAAGTGTACTGTAATAATGGGGCTACAACATCAAGCATAAGACAAAATGTAATCTAGGAAAAGTGGTACGTGAAAAGGTAGAAAGAGAAGCTCCTACAGATTTAACACATTCTGTTAAAATTATGTCACTTGCATCCGTGAGAATTCCTAACCAATGCAGCTTTTTCAGTTTCTGTTTTATAATCTTAGTTTTAGCTCGAAGTGTGACAGATTTGTTGGCATGCTTTCTCTCGCCTATATTAAACTTCTTTGTTTCCTCTTTCACTGTACGGATATTATGACAATTGTGTAGCATTTGTCAAGAAAGAGAAGCAAGCAATGATACTGGGGAAAGTACATTCAACCTATAACAAATAGGAAAGAATGTGGATTTTCATGAGAGTTGATTTGATGTTTCACATAGATTGACTTCATTTCTAAATCACTGTTCCTTATACTTGTTTATCTAATATACCTTTGTGTGACCACCCTCGCTTCACTCTTTTTTACTCCAAAAGGCATAGGAGTTTTATTAACATAAAAATACCTACTTAAAAAAAAAAACCCTCTACAGTCAAGTCATAATAGCAATGTGAGAAACACAATAGGGAGGAGTAATATAAAATTTTATAATAGGACTGCCTTTACATTATTGTTTAAGGGAAAAATGGTTATCAGTCAGCAACTTACTCTTTACCAGCCACTGTACCAAGCCCTGGGGATGGAGAAACAGACCAAACACACATAGCTCTTCTCACAGAGATTTAGTAAAGAATAGAGACATCATCCAGCCCAGTGAAAAACAGTGCTACTGAGTAAATAAGTGTAAGTGAATAAGCAAGGATTAGTGCACAGGATTTATAAAAATAGAAGTACTGGGTGCTCTGGTATCATATAACAGAATGATAAAATCTGTTTGCAAAGCCAGAGAAAGATAAATAAAATTTATCAAGGTGAGAGTAGGAAGGAGAATACTGCAGGTAAAGGGGAAGAGCTGCTCCAAGGCTACGAGTGGAAGAGAATAGGAAATACTTTGAAATATTTCAAAAATCTAAGAAGTCCAACAGAGACTGAGAGAGTGAAGAGCCAGGAGCAGGAATTTGTGGTTGAAAACTTACATAGGGCTTGATTAAGAAGGATCATAACAGAAATTTCAGACTTTGGTGAGGTTAGGAGATCAACTGGGAAGTTACTGCAGTGGTATCTGTGTCATGCAAGAACAGATGTAATCAGGGTGGAGGCAATGAAGATGCAAAGTGGTAGACTGATCATGTTTGGAAGGAAAAAAAATCAGAATTTGGCGTCAGCTTGAATTAATTTCAGTTTTAGATATGTTAGGGTGTCCAAATGGAAATTGGAAATGTCAAGAAGACAGGTAGACATACTTACCTGAACTTAAGATGAAAAAAAAAAAAAAAAAAAAAAAGCTTGGGGTGAACATGTTGATACGGCACTTACAGATACATAAATGGAAACTGAAGCCTTAGAGATACTGGAGAATAAGGCTAGCTACCAAGTGGTTATTCCATTCACTCACAAATAACTGACTCCCTTATATGTAAATAGTTACAGGGCAGAGCTTTAAAATGAGAATCTAGAAAAATGTCGACGTGCTACTCATTTGGATTTATATACACATGAAAGAGCTGCATGATAAATGTGAACTCATCAAATATGTACTAAAATACACATGACAAAGTGAAAATAAACTTTTGCTCCTGTTTAGGTAAAATATTTTTGAGATTTGTTTTAGACATTATGACTAAAAATAAAAATTAATATTGATGTTTGGAGTTTTTTTAAAATAGACCTTAAGAAAATTCACCTAACCCCCCTCAAATATATATAAAATGTTAACTTTACCCTTTCTGTGGGTACAGAGTTATAGATCTCGGTTGATCCAGGCCTTGGGAAATAACCACATAACGGAAAGAACCATTGAGTCTTGCAACTTCAATTAAGTTGAAGCCATGATCTGCCCAATATATGTTACCTAGGAGAAACACAGACATGTTTATAATATAGCTGTGAGAAAAAAGTTACGTAATTATTTAATTAACCTTCTTAGCATTCCCATAACCATTAAAAATTATTTACTTCTATATTCTTTTTTAATATGTGCATTTCCTAAGCAGAAAGCCGTAACTAAATATGCAAATACTTCCCACTCTCACATATCTGTGGTTTACACCATATAATGATACACTCACATGTTAAAAATAAATTGAAACTTCTTTCACCTGAAGAAGGGCTCTATTTTTATTTTCTACTGACTTCAGGCAAAAGAGAACTTCTAACTTTTTTGTTTACCAGCTTCATGGAACTCTCAGGAGATTTGGGCAAAGTTAACACTACATCATCTACTTCTACATAAAAACACTTATCCAAGGCTCAAAAGCATTAGAAAAAGTGAAGCCAAAAGCAAAAGATGCTATTTACCCCTGCGGCTAGAAGTACCAAAAAAAACCCAAAAAACAAAAAAAACCCCACTATTATGAGTTAGAAACAGAATTTTTATGAAGCAGACTGAGCCCCTAACAATATACGTGCGAAACCAAAACAGAGGAAGTCATGGGTTGTACCAGCAATCCAGTCAACGGCTATCCCCTCCACTCTTCCCAAGCCATTAGTAACGATGTCTTCTTTCCAAGTCTGATCTCTTTTAGCCCGGCTAATTTTATTGAAGCCCATGTCTGTCCAGTAGATGGTATCATTTTCTATGGATAAAAAAGGAAGGAAAAAACACATGGAAACACACTATAAAAGGTACTGACTGACATATGTATTAGGAGGACGTATTACATCAGTATTTGGGGGCAGTTATCATCCTGGTTGTGCTGGAGCGTAAGTGTTCTTCAGGAAAATTTACTAGTACAAATGGTAAGAAAAATACGAAAACAACATGAGAAAATCTAGTCAAATGGTTTTTTAAGAAGCATTTTTGAAATATATGTGGAAATAATGTATCACATACTTTTACTTTTTTTTCTTTATTTCCCTACTCATTTTAACTTGGTAAATACTTATACCCCATGAATTTTCTAACTTGATATCAAACCATATTATTTTGGACTATAGTTTCTCTCCTAACATCTATTCTTGTGTCCGAGTCCTCTAAATATAATGAGAATATCCTGAAGATAATCAGCAAAGTCTCAGAGTAGATGGAGAATGGAAAGAAGCATAGGGGCATTTCAAATATATCAAGGGTGCTTTAAGCATAAGGTCATTCAAAACGTACAAAGCCTTAAAAATACCTTATCATCCAATTATTCCTTTCGAGGTAACCTTCCCAAATGTCAACTACAAACCCCAGGCATTCTTTTTCAAACTCTCACTGTACAAATGGGCTTAAGAACACTTGAAGAATGACTCTATGCTATCACAGAGTCTTTAAATAACAGTGCTTTTTGAATATTTGAATGAAAAATGTGTCTAAAGACTATAAACGAAATATATTACATCTGCATGCATATGTATAAAGGGTAACAATTATAGACCAATGATGCTAAATACAGTTACCAGAAAGACACTGGGGACAAATCATTAAATAATAAATTTGTCACCAACAAGTTAGTTTTTGTGTTGTGACCTACATGGCCATTTGGAGAACAAATCCTTTAAGACCAATATAATTTCCATCTGGCACAGTGACAGACTATGGAAATAAAGAAAAAGCTATTAGTATAATAAAGCCATTTATCAGGACGTTTGGGGATTCTCCTTCAAACAAAATATAGCCTAAATTCTTTTACCTATTTGGGGAAAAATTTCAAATAGCCTCTATTCCCAACAGTGGTTAAGTCAGATAGACAACTGCTTGAAGCAGAGCAGACATCATTTTCAAATATGTATCTGGAAAACAAGGACTTGTTTGATTTTTTCCACTTTTGTCAAAGTATCAGTTAATGTGTTTCCATAATTGAAAGAGTGAATCAATCAACAAAAGTAGTCATTATTTTTCATCAATATTAAGTATTACATGTAGAGTCCAACTCTTGTGCAAACATTAGACCCATACATCCAGCTGCCTACTTTATTATCTCCACTTGTATGTAGAAAAGGCAATCTTGATGTGCAGAGGACAAATCCTGAATTTCTGCCTGACACCTGCTTTTCCTGCAGTCGTCCACATGGCAGCTCCCCATGCCATGGTGATATATATGGTGGAGGCTACCTCCCTCCTTTGTTTCTTGGGCTTAAAACCTCCTATTGTCCTTGATCACCTTTTCTCACACTTCACATTGAATCCGTCACCAAATACTCTCATCTTTAATCTATTACTAAATATTTTGGCTCTTTTCATCCTTCTTTCAAATCCTACCCCTCATCCCACCACCTCACACTCTCCATTTATAATGCAATGCGAGCCATGACTAACTCTCACCCGAAGGGCTGCAAGAGCCTCTAACCCGGGGCCACCTTCCAGTCTTGCCTCAAGATTCCCCTTCCCTCGTGAGTCTCTTCTCCACTTAGAGGCCATCGTTACTCTACTAAAAAGTAAATAAGACCATTTATCTCCCCATCACTCAGACTTTCTAATCACTTTCCATCTCATCCAAGGTAAAAAGCAAAGTTGCTTCCCAGGACCTTCATCATCTACCCACATCCTTCAACACTCTTTCAGCACCTAACCTTCCACTCTCCCCTCTTCTCACCCGTCTCCAGCAACAAGACCTTCCTCTTCCTAAAATAAAGCAAATACTGTTCAGTCTAAGGGTCTTTGCACTACTTCGTCTTCTGTTCGGAATGCTCTTTTCCTAGATACCTGCACAGCTCTTTCTTAGCTCCAATATTCCCCTTTCTTATTAAAAATTGCCCTGACTACTCAATAGAAATTATTTTCTGGCCATGCTCCATTTCCCTTAAAAACCTATTTTTCTCCATAGCAATTATTACTGTCAAACACATTATATAATTATTGGTTGGTTTCTTTAGTGTCAGTCTTGTCTCACAGAAATATAATGTCTTTGAGGGCTGGGATTTAATTTTCTTCACTGCTTTATCCCTGGCACCTGGAATAGTCCCTGGTACATAGTAAGGTGAAAGTACACATCTGGTGAATAAATGAATGAATGTGATGTGCTGTACAAAGACTGGTTGGGAGAGGAGAGAAGGAAGACACAGATCTTACCATGAGAAACTTTACAAGCTAATTAAGGAACAGAACGTATGCACATGAAAAATGACCAACAATTCATGGTAGTGTGGCATGAACAGCATATAGGTAGTAAAGACAAGTGTTTTTATGAGTTCAAAGAAGACACTGACAAGAACTTCACCAGTATTAGGAAAAAAAGGACTCTAAATGTTTATGTGACCTTACTTTCATATTACTAAAAGATTAGCCAGCTCTGCAAAATTTTATTCTCATTTTTTCTCACATACACCACTACATCTTGCATATACTTTTACCATATTGAGCTGAAATTGCACCTTTGCCTTTCTCCTTAGAAAATGACTATGAGGCATTTCATAGGTAGGGAATGTAACTGACCCGACCTTTGCCAACACAGTCACATGTTCAGTAGACACTTCATGAATATTCAATATGTGGATAATAGATTAATTTGTAATGCTGCGGCAATCTCTAAATGGTTAAGTAAGATCATAGCACTGAGGAACTAGAGGTTTCCTTGTATTCTTTTAGGTATATTTGCAAGAATAGTAAGTAAATCAATCATGTAGTGATGCATTAAGGAGGACCATCACTCATTCATAACCAAATCTCCTTTTGTTATCAATGTTTTCACGTATATATTAGACATCTACACACTCTAAATAGAATAATTTCATCAAGATATAAGAATATGTTTTCTAATATCTGTGAAAATTTGTAAAATAAACATAAATTAGGGTGAGTGACTTATTTAGTAACAGAATCAGGCTGAAAGATGACAGAATTTTACAACAAAGTGTAAAGATACAAAATGGAAATATATATGAAAATAGTAAGAGAAGAAAAGGCTATCATAATTATATTCTGACACTTCCAAAAAAATTTTTTTCACTTTAATTATCCCCATTCAACAGATACTTATAGAATTCTTAATATGTGCTAAGCATTCTTATGGCCATAAGAATACAGTGAATGTGACAGACAGACCCTGAAATCATGGAATTTGCTTCTGGAGTTGAATTTGGAGTAAACTAACTTAAGGCACATGATAATAAGTAATGTATAATATAATTGTAAAACTGGCAAATAAAATGTGTAATTTAAGGTAATAACACATAGTGGCCTATTTCCTTACGATTAATTAACAAACACTTATTGGTCACCGTTGTGGACACACTAAACTCCATTTTATCTTGGGCTGTTGGGTCCTAGAAAATTCAAAGCCATGTTTCATGCTATTTTGGAAAACCCTATACAAATACGGGGGGGAAAAAGATAAAATACAATGTATAAGGTTACCATGCTTCTCTCTTCTAATGAAACAATCACCAGCATACTAGGAAGGTTTCTGACCAAAGTAAGAGGAGTCTAAAACTGGGTTCTTATCATTGTTCCACTATTTACCATGAGGCTTGCACAAAGTTATCTCGTCTCTCCTGGCTCACTTTCCTTGTATAAACATAATTTGAGAGAAAGCAAGAGAGATACAAACATAACTAAGAGAAAGCAGAGTTTAGATGACTGTTAGGTTCTCTTTCAATTTTGTTCTAAGCTAAGAATTAATTTTTTACTTTCACTTAAAGGGAATATAGTATCCCAAAGTACTGTCCAATTTTAGCTGTAATATAGATCTTCCTTTTCCCCTGTAAGTTTTCCTCATATTAAGTAGCTCTATTGTCTGGAGCTAAAAAGGTTAAAGCATATGATTTTTCCCAGAACATGCTACTAGTTGCTATTAAGTCACTTTTTTTCCCCAAGTGCACAACTTTACATCTATTCTATTAAATGCCAGCTTGTTAAATTTGATCAGGGATCCTGCCTGTTGACAGTTCAAAAAAAATCATATGTTATCCAATGAATCTTTTTTGCGATATCCACAAACTTGGTAAATAAGTTTTATATATCTTTATTCAAACTAGTGATAGAAATGTATAGAACTGGATCCCTTTGAGACTAATTGTTTCACTGTTTACTATGCCTTTGTAATTTATAATTTATGCATATTTAAGTGCACAAACCTTAGTGTAGCACTTAATGAATTTTTCTTATGGAATATAGCCATGTAACTACCACCCAGATCAAGATACAGATCACTGTCAGCATCTCAAAGGTCCCCTTTGTGTTCTGCCCAAATCAGAAGCCCTCATCTTCCCCAGTGGGCAGCCACTATTCTGACTTTTATCACCATAGACTGGTTTTCCAAGTTTGCTATGATATCATACAGTACATTTTTTGGCTTGACTTCTCTCATTCACTATTATGATTATTATACTGATCCTTTTGGCTGCACATAACTTGCTTTTCTGTGGTGTGAAAGTATCATAAATTGTGTATGTATTTTAGACACTCAGATTGCATCCAATTTCTAACTATTATGAATAATGATATGAACATTCTTGCCCATGTCTTAGAGCGGACATACACTGTCATTTCTGTTGGGTACATGCCCAGAGGGAGAATTGCTGAGTCACAGCATAGCTTTAGTAGGTAGGATTTATTTTAACACATTAATCAATTATCTCAAACAATTTTCCCCCAATTAAGAATCTAGTCTAGGACTTTCTATAACTACTATTGAACTCCACTAGCACCTTCATATTCAACTGATTCAACCATGAAGACCTCCATGAAGCACAGATGAACCATGCAAAAAATTCTAAAGATTCTTATTTTCAGGAACTAGCCATCATGTTTATCTATCTTGGTTCATAGTGTTACATTGTCAGGTAAAGGACAAATGACTGGCCATCTGCAACAATGTGGACGAAGACAGAGTATTATGCTTTGTGAAGTAAGTCAGACAGAGAAAGACAAATTCTCTATGTTACCATTTATATACGGAATCCAAAAAATAAAACAGAGGAGTGTATATAACAAAACAAAAGAGACTCAGAGATATAGAAAATAGACTAGTGGTTACCACTGGGGACAAGGAAGTGGGAAGAGCCAAGACAGGGGTATGGGATTAAGAGATACAAACTACTGCATATGAAACGGGTAAGTAACAAGGATATGGTACACAGCACGAGGAATTATGGTCATTATTTTGTAATAACTTTAACTGGAGTATAACGTATAGAAATATTGAATTACTATGCTATACACCTGAAACTAATACAATATTATAAATCAACTATACTTCAATAAAAAAATTAATGAGTAAAACTATGAAAATAAATGAGAAGGGCTGCATTCCAATAATACTTTGTTTACCAAAAAAAATTACTTAAACAGAAATTGAAGTACTAAAATATACAAATTTGACTAGCTTAATTTTTCTATCTAGTTTTTTTGTTTCCATCCTGTTGGATCCATTATACTCTCTCATATTTTAAAAATAGATGATTATGCTCAATCCCGAAAGTTAACTTAACGGAAAATTCTGTATAAAGTGTGTTGTCATTTCTTTGTAACCTTCAGACTTGAGTTCTAGAGGGTATTTTATCTATGGTTATTCACCTATTGTCAACCGATACACTCTCTACTACTCTGTAGAGACAGCTGTTAGGATTTTGTTGTTATATTTTTAGCTTTTGTTGTTACGTACAAATAAGATCTGGCTGTAGGGAATCAACACAAACTTGTGGCAGCAATGGTATAGAGAACCTGCACTTTTAACTCCGATTGTTGGATCCACAAAGAACAATATCCCCCGCCCTGCCACCACTCCAACTCTTACTTGGACTTTCTTTGCTACCACTTTCAGATGAGCTTTGGTTGCAGACAACTTTCTCACCTTTAAGGTCAGAAATATAAGCATTTCTTAAGAAAAAAAAATATATCAGCAGTGATCTTAACAGGCCCAGGAATATAATTGTTTCTACATTCGAAAAGACTTGTCTTAAGGCTACACAATCCATTAACTCCTCTAGTTCAGCTAAGATAATGGTCTCCAAACTGATTTTCATTCTAAAACTTTGACAGATATGACAGTTACCTCTAATCTAAACCTTCTCTTTCACTCTTTCAAATATCACCTTCTCTAATTTTTGGAAAGAAGAGACTGGCATATCACTCCTACATTTTCCAATCATGTTTCTCAATGCAGTATTTCATTTCTGTCCTGTCTCATTTCAGCCCAGATACAGGACTCGGCTTTTTTTTTAATTATTTAAATCCACGTCTTACTCTCACCCACAGTCACATGCAGAACGATATATACAAAGTTGAAATACAAACAGTACAACACAAAGTATGGAAACACGGGATAGGAAGATTTAGTACAATAACATAAAAACTTCAAACTGAAAATTAGATGCCCTTATTCTAAAAGGTGCTCTGGCCACACGCTCCCCTAGCCCCCAGGTTATTTTCAGTGGCAGCTTCATACTGTGCCCCAGGCTCACACTTTATCCCCAGCTCCTCCCCCCACCCTTTCATCTCAGTTTATCATTCCCTCCCCTTTCTGATTAATCACTCTTCAAAAAGAAACCACTGCCCCCGTTTTCAGCAACAGGGCTGCCTTTTTGTAATTTAAATTCAGTGGTTCTCAAATGGCTGCCCATTCAAATTGCCTGGGGAAGTTTTAAAAGAATTCTGAAGATGCAGCCACACCTGAGATTTAAAACTGCGTAGTCTGGGGTAGTGTGCTGCTGGAGAACTACTAGTTCACCTGTCAGAAGTACAGATAAGAAGAAGGACACTTGTTATTTCGCTTGTTAGAGCTCGAGGAGGAGATTTCAATTATGAAATGCTACTCCCCCCCAGCCACGTCCCATCTTAGGACCCATTACAATCTCACTGCTATTAATGGCCCATACTAATGGGATTTTCAAAGGCAGAAGGTGGAGAAAAGGCTTGACAGAAACTCCAGAATAGCAGCTCCAGGGATTTTTTTTTTTCTCCAGTTGTGGGGAGACTTTAACTTGAAAAAAATTATTAAAAAAAAAATGTTCAGTTGCTTCTGATATACCACTGGCCCCAGATCTGTTAGAAACCACTGCTCTTCAATCTATGCTTGAATCAAGCCCAAATCACAAGGCAGCTCATAAGATTACTGTGCTTTGATCCTTCTCCAGTCCCAACAAGCTGCCTTTTACTGAACTACCTATGTGTCCTATGTCACAGGTAAGTACCCTCTGCTTGATTTTTAAAAAATTATATAGACATTGTGAGCCCTGAAATTGATTATATTTCTCTCCCTGCACTAGTTATTAGAAATACGAAAATTAAATTTGCTGCCAACTTCAAAAATACAGAATTTTACAACGTGCATCTTATCTCTAGTTTCACGTAACTTTTTTCTTCCCTAGTTTCTCTCTTAGCACTCATTTTCTCCACCTTAACTGTTCACCTTATTACAATCCCTGCATTTTGGGAAGCTACATAAAATGATTTTTAGAACTAGATAAGATAGAAGTTTTTAACATATCAAATCATATGTTATAGACAAGTAACATCAAAGTTGAGGAGCTAGCAAGTGATACTTTAGGGAATGACTAGGAAAACCAAGAAAATCCAAGGCAATGCAAAAAAAAAAAAGTTAAACTCATGGTTTTTACTTTTTTGTCTCTTGTCCTTTTAAAATTTCTATTTGGGTGTATATTTTATAATGCATTAAGTGATAATATATAATATAGTAATAATTATACTCTTTATAAGCAAATAATTTATTACTAAAATAACTAACCACATGTATGTTAAGTGAAATCACTGTTTAACTAGTAAGTTGCATAATCAAAATGAAAGGTTTAGTACTACTGGTGCAGCTGGTGGTCTCCAATCATGCCCCATTCTTGGCGCACTGTGCATCCTGGGGCACCAGTTGCAACCTCTAGAGCAGACTAAGCGTTACAGAAACTGAGAGGAGGACAAGGTCAGTCAAGGTGATCAGGAAAGACTTCATGGAAGAAGTGAATCTTTGGCTGATCCTTGAGACTGGGGAGCATTTGGATTAGGACTGATGCACAAAATAGTTTACGGAAGCCTAGTTCAGATAAAGAACCAACTTAACAAATGTGGTCACCTTTGTAATAGGAGGGAAGGGGCAACAAGGTCATTTGAGGAAGAGGTGTGAGCAAACACTGTGATGACAGTCAGCTCTGAATTATCAGTGGCCTGGGTACAGATAAGAATTAAGTTGTACTTTTTATTCTTTTCCAACTTTGAAATCATTTCTTCAAACATTTTGCAGGTTAATAATGACCCAAGTTCTCGATATTCCACATGAAGAGGGATTCAATAATAAAGTGCTAATGAATTACATTTGTTTCTTTTATTTTGAGAAAGGCCAATCAATACAAACGCTAACGGGCAATTTTCCTACAGCAACAAATCAGTACGCACCCCATCTTGTGAGTAAACAAAATAAAATCTGCAGACTTCAAAGGTCTTAGATATCTTAATCTCCTTAAGGTACAATGTTATGAAACCTTAGATAATGTACATTCTCCTTTAAATTACTGTTTCATCAAATAAGAAATATATGCCTGTCTAGTTTTTGTGTCCTGAATGGAATTTGCATTAAACATACTTATTATAAAAGCAATTCCATTTGCAGGTTTTGAACTGTTTCCTCTCAGGGTAACCAAAAGAATCTTTCATATTTTCTTAAACATTCACTGTTTTATTGTCTTCAAAGCCATTGCACTGTGCTGTTCCTCATATGCATTAAGACAGTTCTCACAGCCCCAGTGTGCCTCATTGTGACTTTCAGGCAGAACTAAAATGTGCTGTCCCACTCTCACCTTCAGATTAGAAGAGGACTGACTGCAGATCCCAGGAGAAATTGTTTTAATTTATTCTGTTTTAGACTTCCAACACTAAGCTGTAAAATTGAGACAGCGTGTTGAATAGATGTATCTTCAGGGGACACCTACTCAGACATTTCTTCAGGAAACCATCAACCTGTTTCAGGAAACACTGCCATTCTGTTTCACTTTTATTTTTGAATAGGAGAAGGCAGAAGTCTTGTTCCTCAAATGCTTGGTTTCTATGTTATGCCTCAAATTAGTAAATCAGACAAGGATGGAGTATAAACCTTAAAAAAACAGAGGACTTTCCAGCAAATACATTTGGACTTTTATTCTTCCTCACCCCTGGTGAAAAAAGAAAATAACCAACCGACTTAAGAAATTTACTGGAGAAGAATGTTGCATAATAACTAACGGTCTGCATACTGTGTTCCGATTTCCCGCGTTGCAGATCTCAGCCCTTCCCTTAGTGGCTCTATGACATGGGAAAGTTACTTAATATCTTTTTGTTCAGTTTCCCAATGTGTACATTGGGAATAATAGAGTTGCTGTGAGGATAAATAAATGAATGCTTTGTTAAAGCACTTACTGCCTGGTACATAATAAATATAATAAAGTATCAATTATTAAAATTAAAACTACAAAGTAAACGACATAACAAAATGAAAAGTATACTAATAAATTTGGCAATTTTGTAGGCTTTTGAAGTTTTAATGTGGTTTTAGTTTAACATACTATCATCTTTATAAATGTAAAACTAGACAGAAAATATTTGGATATTTCCTCTGTAAAAGGAGAAGCATCTAATATGATTTATTATCATACAAGGAAATCACAAAGAAGATAGAACATTTCCTGAAAATAAACACTCAAACAGTGCTATATATTTTCAAAGCCACTGTCTACGATTATATTAAAAGTTAACAGTGATTTGGATGCGTAGCGACACCCGTATTTTCAGAAAGGCAAAGTTAAGTTTAGCATTAAAAGTTACATGAAAGTTTGCTTTAAAGATAACTTGATACTCAGTGTGTATTGTACTTAAAAAGCAGGCCCCAGAATAATTTTTTTAGAATAAAAAAATTTATTATTGGCACTGGTAAAAAACAAATAAATTCCTGTCCTCAATGGCTGTCTTAAACATTATGCATATCATATAATTCATAGGTGATAGATAGACAAGAACTTTATGATATAATCATTTTCTAGCTTAACTTTACTGTTAATGAATCACAGCTAACATGACAATAAAATACAGTATATCGGGGGAGGGTACAGCTCAAGTGGCAGAGTGCATGCTTATCATGCACACGGTCCTGAGTTCAATCCCCAGTACCGCCATTAAAAAAAGTTAATAAATAAATCTAATTACCTCCCCCCACTAAATAAATAAATAAATAAGTGTGCTCTTTTTGAGCTTTCAGAAAAAAACACGATGATTCTTTTTCATGAACCAGTTCTGGCTAAAATTTACAAAAAAATATATATATCAATACTTTTTACTGAAGGCTAGATGTATTATAGAGGGCATCAAAATGACCAGGAAGCCTCCTTCAGCTCTCCCAGGGAATCAATAACCCTCTTGTAAGTACTTGGCAGCCATATGCACCAACTGTCATTTTACAGTAAGTCTCACTTGTTTCTCAACCTATACTGACAGTGCATTAAAAGAAAGGCTCCATTTTACCTTTCTAGTTAGCTCAGAAGCCAGTGCGTTACTTTGGACAACAAAGGTAAAAAACTCAATGAATGAATAATCTAGCATGAACTCATGCATTCTTGTCATGAAGACGTTCAAGTTCAGCATGTCAGAAGGTGAACCTATCAGGGCTGCTCTAAATCTGCTCCTTTACCTGTGCCCTCTCTCAGCTGCTGGGAGGAAAATTGTCCTCTTCACCCAAACTAAAGATCAGAGCCTTGCACTTGATTCCTCTGCATCTATTTACTTTACCACCACATCTGATCAATCACCAAGACCTGCATGTTTTCACTCCTTTTTGTTTTTTTAATCCGCATATACTACAACAGTTTCATTTGGGTCCTCACCTTCTCTCTTTTGAATGATTGCAACAGCTTCCTAAACCATTTCCCTTCCTACAGTTTTATCTTCCTCAAATCCTTTCTCAAAAATGTTGGGGTAACTTACTTAAATGCAAATCAGATCTTCTCACTATTGTTCATGTTCCTAGGTTTCTCATGACCATAGGATGAAGTTCAGATCCCTTAGTAAGTCATACAAAACCTTCTATGATCAAGAACAGTGGCCCCGAACAGTTTTGATGAGTGAAATAATTTGAGTTTTCACCTTCTCTTGTTCTCTCTCTCTCTAAATACATATTAATCTATTATACATGTACACATATGTGAAACAAATGGAAAAATACAAATTCTTAAAGGTATAAGAAAAATTAAATATGAAGTTTTAATACATTTCCCCCTATATTTGACTATATTATTCAGTTACAGGGCAGGCACCTTGTGTCCCTCTTAAAAAAGATTCTGCCCATAGAACTTCCTTGGTTTTGTCTAATACATCTTCCTGCTTCAGACTTGACTCTAAAAGCACTACCCTGGTTGTAGTTGCCCTCAATCCCTGTACACACACCCATCACATCATTTCTCAACTCTATGCCTTTTCTTGTTATCATTTCTTCTGCACGTCTTTTCCCAGGAAACTATTATTCAGACATTAAGACTCATGCATTACTCCTCCAGGAAGCCTTCTTGATTATTCCAGTCTAATTCACTATCGCCCTTGTTGCTCTCATGATAACTGAATAAATGTTAGTATTTAATTTAACAATAATACAAATAGAATCAAGTAAAAAAAAAAAAAGTTAAAAGCAGAGTATTATCTAGAGCCAAGAAGGATAAGATAAATAATAATTTGCTCAGAAGATAAAAATAATTTCCTAAGGTACTAATATTTCAGATGATTGTTGAATAAGCTAAAGAACGAATATGCACTGTATCCTATTAATGAAACCATGTATTCCCTTCTATAGGAAAATATTAAAATCAGGCAGCAGGATATAATTCTAGTAAGTATCATTTCATAATAAATTTCATTGTATATCAACTGTTAGTTAAGTGAGCAAAATGTGTTTCATGAAGTTGAAGCTCAAGAGTCAGTATGTTTTGAAATTTTGAGTATTTAAAATTACAACGTTTGACAGACTACACAAAAAGATACAGTATTTGTCTTAAATTGTTTCATATGACTCAATAATAAAATTATATGATGTCTTGAATTTGCTTGAATTAGATTAAACAAATTGGTCACAAATTAATATAGGTGATGGGCACAGGAGGGAGGGTTCCTTATACACTTGTATTTTTTTTTAATGTATGTTTGACAGTTTCCATGGTAAAAGTTTAAAAACTGCTCCACCAGCTTGCAAAGAAGTCCTCATTTTAATGATTATTCCTAAGTAGATTCAAAAAATTTTATGATAATAAAATATATCAAAAAGCTCTAATCTTTAATATAATTTAATTGGGTGAAACTCTCAATATTCTATCCATGCAGGAAACTAAGAAACTCCAACAATTTCAGCAAAATTTTACCTAAACTATACTTTATTAACCAGAGAGTTTGCATTTTAGGAATGGAGTAATAGTTTAAATAACATAACCTTGAAGCAAAAAAAGTATTCATATGAGCTAGACTTTGGAGCATACATATTAAAAATAGTCATATTCTTGGTCTCAGCAGAATTAGAAACAAGTTTACCAAAAATAGAGTCTTGAAGCAGCTCAGGCAAGGGTTGATTTTTCACCTCAATTAAACCATGTTCATGCTGATGAGAGGTTAAAGATTATATTAGAAAACTAACTGTAATGAAATGGAAAAAAGATAAAAAGATCTCCATATCAGCTTACATTATCTAGTAAATGAAGAGATATGTAATTTAATAAAAAAAATAATAAGGTAGGCTCAGACATTTAAAAACAATGTACTGCATCCTGGAGAGAGAGAGAGAAAAAAAAAAAGACTCCTTAAGAAATTGTGATTCAGTGAGAATACAAATGAAATAGTTTTAGAAAGTTTTTGACGGAACACTTTCAGGAGGGTAGATCAAGGACAAAGACTTGTTCTGAAGTAGCTGACTTGAAATGTTTTCAATTATCAAAGAAGAGCTATAACAATTCTCTCTATATATGTATGTTGTATGTGTGTGTGTGTGTGTGTGTATCCTCTCCTCCTGCTATATTACCCTGAGCTTCAAGCCTCTTAGATCTTAAAAGAAAAACTGTGACAGACTAGTAGGTAATTG
The DNA here is from genome assembly GCF_036321535.1 of Camelus dromedarius. NCBI lineage: Eukaryota > Metazoa > Chordata > Mammalia > Artiodactyla > Camelidae > Camelus > Camelus dromedarius. The sequence goes on from NC_087439.1 coordinate 22,390,818, forward strand.
GATAGGAGGCTACAAAAGGAAACCCTAGTGCTTCAGGAAATCTAGAGAGTGACTAAGTGGACCTGCTGTCTTCCCTTGGACTTCAAACTGGATGAATGCAGGCTATGGCGAAGTCTATTTAAGACACAGATGAAGAAGATTGTATAGTATCTGTCTTATTTTGTTGCTGTTGTTTTATACCAATATATGAAATCTGATAATTAGACCATAAGGTTCAATAATGAAAACTATGTCTACAAAAAGCCATATACAAGGAAGTCCAGAGCTATATCCACACAAGCCACAAGCTAGAAATACACAGAGATGCTTGCCTGTGATAAAAATACACACAGATATTCACACAACGGGATATTACTCAACAATAAAAAAGAACATACTACTGACACTACACAACAATATGATGGATCTCCAAAACACTGAAGTGAAAGAAAACAAGACACAAAAGAATATATATTGTGGGATTCCATTTATATAAAATTCTAGAATAAGCAAAAGTAACCTATAGCAATAAAAATCAAATCAGTGATTGCTTCTGAGGACAGTGCATTAAGAGCAGAAAGATGAAAACAACACTCTCCGTGACCCACTGGAGAACTCTGTGCTTTCCCTCCCTGCGACTCTGGAGTCTGCAGGCTTGGGGCTCCTGGTTGCCAAAGGGGATATACGTTTTTCCAGGGGCCACCACAGCAAGGGCCTCTCTGAACTACAGGCTACAGCTGCTGCCAAGAGACCTTGCATTTCTTGTGCCTAGGGATCAGCAGGTGGAAAGAGAAGTCCCCACACTGGCATGAGCGACTGACCCTGAGGCTGCGCTCATACCATGCAGCCAGGGAAGAATATGTGTGGGACCTAAGTCATTCACTCCGGAGCCTTCCAGTCCTCTCTCCAAAAAGACACACGCAGCAACCCCAGTCTGACAAGTATGACCAAGGATTCAGACTCCTTGAGAAATTAAGGTTTGGATCACACCATCAGATAAGCTCCCAACCCTATCTGGACTGCAGAGAGAATCAAAGATTGGATTATTGCTGCCAAGTAATTTGATGGCCCAAGAAGATAAGGAATCAAATTCCACTCAAATGTCAGCGAGTTTACTTCTCAGCCAGCTTGTCTCACAGGCCTGCAGCCCCACTGGTATCCTCACTGGCTCAACAAACACATCAGCACACCTCCACCTGAGGGCTTACAGTGCCTCTGCTCTCCCAGGAACCAGTGCAGGGGTCACCTCTCAAAGGTTTCCCTGAACACATATCTGAAATAGCAGATGCTATTGCTTTGACTCTTTCACTCTTCAGTTCAACTGCTCTTTCTTCCTAGCATTTATCACTATCTGACATCAAATTGTATCGGTGAGGGTACGATTGTCAGGCCAACGCAACTGGCTGATGAGTAAGAGCACAACTCAGTAATAACACTGGGTTTCTAATTATTTACTGCTTAGAAAGAATAAAGTCAAATAAAGTCAAAATATTATTATTTTTCAAACTAAAAAGGAAATTATTCCAGTAGTAGAAAAAAGTAATAGGGCTGGACATAGATTGCTTTTTTTTTTCACTGAGAAAATTCTTGGAAGCTAAGATGCATAGGAAAGTTTGTAGCCCAAAGAAATTTCACATTTATGTTATAGTATTCTTTTCAAAGCACCGTATTAAAAGATGGCTGGAATGTAAAAGAAGAGTATGCAAAGTTATTTTAAGGAAATTGAAGGTCAATCCCTTCAAAGTAAAGTAATCAACTCTACTGAATTTAAAGGCAATACCTAAGTCTAACTGGTCAATTTCTATTACTGAAACTCTGCAAAATAAAGACACATTTTTGTTTTTGTTGTATTTTACAACATGAGAAGAATCAATCTAATTTGATCAGGCAGCTTTTAAGAAAACACTTTACAATTGCTTTCTCCTTTCAAATTAACAATCAGCACTCATTTATTTCCTTAAAATTATGACTATCCTGGAACGATATGCAAAATGGGTGAAAATTGTTCTTTTTTTAAAATACATTCCACTTGAAATTTCACTCTACCTTTTCTTCCTTTCATTTTTATCTTTCATCAGGTTTGCTCCATTTAATGAAATGTTTTCTTCCTGAACCCAGATGCTCCAATGCCCTAACTCCCCCTACTTCTTACCCAAGGCAAAAGCCATTTGCTGTCCTCAGTATGAAAAATCTGTGGCCCACTTCTTCACAATGACTAAATATTTAGCTTAAAACTTGTCTCATCAGATTCAAAGAATGAAGTAATTAAATAAACCGTAACTGTTTAGCAAAGGGAATCTGGTAGGGTGGGAAGAGCGTTGAAATTAAGAGGCAGGAGAGAACCAGATATGTATTCGGGCACTACGGTGTATCCCAAGTGTGATGCTGAACAAGTTACTTTACTTCTCTGAGCCTGAGTTTACAAATCTCTAAAATGAGAATAAAGCCTGTCTTACAAAATTGTTCTGAGGTTGTGTGATATCTATGGGAAGTTGTCCAGCTTTGTGTTAATATATGGTTCATGATGCAGTTGATAAACATTTGAAGGGGCCTTCGGGAAATAATGGTGTGTTTCTGTTCTAATGATGAAAAAATTTAGGAGTAGGAGAGACTCCAGTACTTCTCCAATTCCCCACAAATTAGCTGCAGTTTTTTCTTTATATTTATAGAGTTGGCAAAAATAGCAATAAATTAAGGTGACTATCTTTCCTAAAGGCAGAAAAAGTGAAACCAAAAAATTTTAAAACCTTTCTAAGTAAAAAATGTAGTAAAAAATTCATTGATACATAAATAACTTATTTTAACTAATACTGAATCAAAGCGTAGTTTTGCTAAGCAGGTGAGTATGTAGGCTTTTTTCCTAATCATTTTATTTCACTAGTCACCTAGATGGAAATCATTAAAACCAATTTAGCTTGAATCATAGTTGAAAAATTCCAATGCTTAGGGCACTGATAATAACTTAGAAATGCTGCGAGTTATGCTTCACAAGGTTAATTTGTGATTAATTCTGTATTTTATTGTGATTATTCTGAATTCACAAATGCGCAGGTAAAAGCCATGTTTTTTTTCCTGCATTTGTGCACTTAATTTCTCACGAGGTGCACAGAAGGACACGTTGTGCATTCCTGACCACTTTTAGAGCCTTTCAGTCAGATTTTCACCAGCAGTAGGCAAAATGGAGTCCGTTTATACAACAGAATAAAAGGGAAGTGTTTGGGCTTCTATTTTCAAGGTAAAGCTATGGTCATTAACAACAAAGAAGAATCTATGGTGACAAGAAGGGAAAAATAAATGAAAACCCTGCTATTTTCTTTCAGATAGCCTTATGAAAAATCAAGTAAAATCTGACAACACATCCTAACTTATTTAGAAGCAAAAAAAAGGAAACAGGTGGTGACGTAGAAAAAGCATTAAACTCAGAATCAAAACACTGTTAGTTACCACCAACTTTTTACTCACCGATGTGCATCTTTGGACAGGTCACGTCAACAATCTGGGCTTCTGTGCCAGATTTTAAGGCTGTGTGACAAACCACCCCAAACCTTAGCGGCTGAAAGCAACAGCACTGCTGATAAACCTGCAATATGGGCGGGGCTCAGCAGGGGCAGTTTTCCCTGGTCTGATGTCTCTGCCCTACTTGCCATCAGCTGTGGTGGGCACGATGCTCGGGGATATAATTAGGTGAGAGCTCACTCACTCATCTACTGAGAAAACTCAAACAGCTGGAGCTGGCCCAGAGTTCCTTCGCGGCTTCTCTGTTTCTGTAAAGTCAGCCAGCATGCTGGCCACTTTGGAACCAGCTCCTTTATCTTAAATGAAAAATAATCAGGTTGGATTCGATAATCTCTAAAGTCTCTCATCTCAGAAAAGCCTTATAAATCTCTGATTCAATGGAAAAGTGAAATAGCTTGAAAGTGATCTGAAAGCTAGCATAGTGTTGACACATTGGGACAGAGGAGAACTTCAGAGAGTAAGTAACTCTGGAAGTGTGTAAAGCATCTAAATCAGCAAATTGCTACATTTTTCAGTATTAAGGATGATGTGTAATTGCAAATTCAGGACTATTTTCATAGGGTGCAATTTCCAGGACATAGGGCAAGTTGATTGTTCCATGCCATTTAGTCTTTCTGTTTAACAACATAATTATTACCACGGCTCATTTAAATTTTGAACACCTGATGTGATATCAAAAGTCGTCAATACATTACTAGCACTGAGACTGAAAAAAAAAGTCCTAGGAGTGTTTATCTACATACATTTCAGTACATTATCTATCCATATAAAAATTTGAGTCATAATAATAAAATGCTGTTTGTACTTCATCCTTGGCGCTCATGGCACATCTGATACTGACCAGAGGATAAGAATGTTACCATTGGGAAACTGTCTTTAACAACAAAAATTAACCTGCCTGGAAATCTAGCAGACTCAGTGTACCAGTTACAGGGAGTACAATGGAACAAAGCATGGAGAATCCCTGAAGGACAAATGGGAAGAATCTAACCACAAACAGATGTACGGAAGTCAACCAGTCCATTCTGATTTCAAGTTTTATATTTGTTCTAATGCATAATTTGTTATTTTGATATTATTATTCTGTATTCAGAACCCAGATTTATAGATGAAAAATGTTTTGGGATTACCTTCACTAAATAGATGGCTTTCTACTATAGGAAAGTTGATTAAATAAAGCGTGGGCACCAGCTGTTCCCTATTTCTTCTTATAGCGTTATCTGCATTTTACCAGTTGGAAAACTTAAAATCTAAAAAAGGCTAAAGCTTTCAAGGTCATATCATTTATCAGTCTCAACCTCGTGATTTATAGGTATTGTCACGTGGGCTTGCTTTTGAAGTCTGTACTTTATGGGACTGTATTAATTTCACACATATGGAAAATGACACAAACACAAGAGGTACTTCCAGATTCAATTTCTCAATCGTTCCTAAAGTGAGACTGTAAATATGCAAAGACCTTTACTATTGAAGTGACCTTAAATAAGCAGTTCTTGAGTATCCTGAATTGTCTCTTCTAAATGGGGCATATTTTCTCAGTAAACTGGAACCATTTTACACACCCATCTGTGACCTGAATGTAAAAATAAGGAACTAGTATCTGCCTACAGTTATAACTTTTTAGGTATACATTATGTACAAGTGAAAAAATAGCAAATATCTGGAAACAGAAGTAGACTATAGCAACATGAATGAAACCTGGTTTTCAAAATTGAAGAAATAAGTGTTCAAAAATCATTTTGACAATGACCATGGTTCTTAATTTTTATACCATGATTTTTGTTGTATTTTGAAATACAATTTTAGCTTTAAATTCTGTGCAAAATTTGTATTACATTCCTTGATACCTGAGTTGATGTAAATATTAAAATGATATTTAAGAACTGTTTTCCTCCAGAAATTCTTCAAGTGCAGTATCATACCAAGAAACTGAGCCATGATCTCCTGATTTCAAGTTTCTGCTGAAACACTTGCCACATACACCGGACTGATATTTAAACCCCATTCTGAGGAGGCAGTATTTTCCTTAGTGAAATCAAACTTTGATTTCCCAAATTGGTCAATGAAAAGAGATTCTCTACTTAGAGAAAGATGTTTAAACTATACTGCCTTTACTCTTGTCCTGAGATCCATTTTCCCTTTCGGAGTATTTCTATAATTAAAGCTGCCATCACTATTGGGAATCTCAGGAAAATCATCACAAAATACAACAGAATAAACTAATGCCCATATTAAGAGATACACAGTAGCAACAGTAGAAGGAGGGCTTTGTTACAGACAGCATCTATAATTCTGCATAGACAGGTGTTCTGTTAGCCAGGAATACTAAATAGCCACTGAATGAATAAAACTTTACTAAATCTAATTATTAAAAAACCCCAACAAATTAAAATTCCCTGTTTTAGTATTTATTCTATGAAGGGGAATGTTTCTTTATATATAAATTACTTGTTCTAGAATAATTGTATGCTATAAAAGCATGTCAAATCTTTTTTTTTTTTTAATAGACTTTTTTTTTTTAGAATAGTTTTAGATTCATAGTACATTGAGTGGAAGATTCAGAGATCTCCCATACACACAGCCTCTCCCACTATCAAAATCCCACACCAGAGTGATACATTTGTTACAATCAAGGAACCTACATTGACATATCATTATAAATCAGAATTCATAGTTTACATTAAGGGTCACTCTTGTTGTTGTATATCCTATGGGTTTGACAAATGTATAATGACATGTATCCACCATTCTACTATTATACAGAATAGTTTCACTGCCCTGAAAATTCTGTGTTCCACCTATTTTTCCCTCCCTCCTCCTGCCCCGTGTCAGTCACTGATACTTTTATTGTCTTCATAGTTTTGCCTTTTCCAAAATGTCATTCATATAATTACTTTTTAGCTATTATTTTGGAATAATGTAGTCATAGAAACATTTTTCCATTGTACATAAAATGTTAAAAGGTCAACAAAATATTTATAATTAATTTTCACTTAAATCTATCATAATTTCTTTTTTCTTCTGTAGCTATGACAATAAATTAATCTTTGTTCACTCATATAATGGCTATAGTAAATTCTACTTCAAAATCTTGTCTCACTTCAGTAAAGACATCATTCCCTAAAAAAATTATTATATAAATTAAGATTTAGCCACTTGTTCTCATATTTCTTGCACAAATTGTATGGAAACACTTTTTCAGATAGAGTTCAGACAATGTCATGATTCATACATACTTGAGTAACAATGCCAAGAATTCCAGTTTCAGAATGCTGACATGATGAGCCCAGAGAATCCAATCTCCAATGAAACAAGCAAAACTGGTTAAAATTATTTTTCAAAAAGTTTAAAATCTCTCAAAATTGACCTAAGGGTTTGTGGTAAATGAAGAAAAAATTATTCAAGAAAACTTACTCAGCCTTCGTAAGAAGAGTCCCTCCCTACACTGTCCCAGTTCAGCTCGATGGGAGGGAGCTCTGTGTTATGGGCAGAAATGTGTATGAGGACGGAGTCCCCTTTCTCCTTGGCTCCCAGTAAGGAGTCTCACCAGGGAAGGCAGGACACCAGCATTTCCCATACCCCCCAAATCTAGGTTGCAGAGACTAAATTCCTGGTGGGTATAGCAGAGAGCTCAGGGCACCCTACCTGACCGGCCACCAACTGCAGGGGGGAAGTTCTGCGTCAGGAGAGGAAGGCTTGAACACTAGGATCCTGACTGCCCTAACTTCACCTGGCTGCTGGAGCAGAAGCTCCATGCCACGAGAGGCAGGCCAGAGGTCACATCCTGCCTAGTGCCAGCATCAGTGACTCACAGATTTTATTCAGAGTGAGAAGTAGTCCATAAGAATCGAGAACTCCAAAACTCTCCCCCAGGGAACTGATTTTATTTAAAATGGGATGTGGAGAAGTTAAACTCTAAATGCACTCTCCAAAACAATGACAATTTCTGTTTTAAACAATTAAGAGGAGGCTTTAGCTTATGAAAGCAACAAGATAAACTGGGCCAACTAGCTACCCAGACAAAAACATGGAAAGTGACATCAAAGAGCCTTCCTGGGACTGGAAGAAATCTCAAAGACTGGTCTCACAAAGTATCCCTGCCAGAATTTAACTGGATCAGAGAGGAGCAACCAGTATCAGAAGGCACTGTCAGGAACATTAGAGCAATCGCCAGCATTCAGTGGGGCTTAAAAAATGGATTTGATAGCAAGTGATGAGAACAAACTCAATAGGGATTAAAATTATATAAATTTGTGTTCTCTGACCATGATAAAGTTGAATTGTAAGTCAGTATCAAAACATTTGGGAAATTTAAAAAATATGCAGAAGTAATACATCCTCCTCCTAAATAACCAATGAGTCAAAGAAGAAATCACAAGGAAAATGAGAAAATATTTCAAAATGAATAAAAATGAAGACTCAACATACCAAAGCTTATGAGGCGCATCTCAAGCAGTTCTTATAATAAAATTTGTAGCTGTATAGGCATATAGCAAAAAAGATAAAAGATCTTAAATTACTTAACTTTCCTCCTTAAAAACTGGAATAAAAACTCCAATAGACTAACTCCAGAACAAGCAGAGGAAGGCAACGATAAAAATTATAATGGAATTAAAAAAATACAAATAGGAAAAAAATAGAGTTTACCAAAAAAAAAGCAAGACAACTAAAAGTTGGTTTATGGAAAAGATCAACAAATTTGACAAATCTTTAGCTAGGCTGCTCAACATAAAAGGACAGAAAAATCAAATTACTAAAATCTAGAATGAAAGACCTTACAGAATAATTTTAAAAGGATTATAAAAGAATGCAATGACTAACAGTATGCCAAAAATTAGATAATTTAGATGAAACAGAAAAATTTCTCAGAAAACACAGACTACCAAAACGGACTCAAAATGATGGAAAATCTGAACAGAACTATGATACGTAAAGAGATTGAGTTAGAAATCTATCACAAAGAAAAACTCAGGCCCAGAAAACTTCACTTATGAATTCTCACAAACATTTACAGAAGAGTATTAATTCTTTCCAAACTCTTCCAAAAAATGGAAGATAAGGGAACACTCTCAACTCATTCTATGAGGTCCATATTACTCTGATATCCAAACCAGACAAAAATATCACAGGAAAAAAAATACTGGCTACTTTCTCTTGTGAATATAGACACAAAAGTCTTCAACCAAATATGAGACAAATGAATCTAGCAACACATTAAAAACAAAAAACTATATACTGTGAACAAAAGGCGTTTGGTCCATTTGTACCCAAAGCTAGCTAGCTTTCACATCTGGAAGTATATTCATGTAGTACACCACATCAGCAGAACAAATGACAACAGCTATATGATCATCCCAATAGATACAGAGAAAGTATTTGACAAAATTCAAGACCTCCTTTATGATACAAATACTCAACAATTTAGGAACAGAGAGATCCTCTTCAATCTGATGAAGGGCATCTCCAAAAAAAAGAAAGAAATAAAGAAAAAAAGCTAACATCATAGAATTAATGTACAAATACTGGCTGTTTCTCCTGATGGTCAAGAACATGACAAGTATGTTTGCTCTAGCCACTTCTATTCAACATCATACTACAGATTGAAGCCAGAGAAATTAGGCAAAAAGGAAGAAAGAAGAGAAAAAGGAGGACCAAAAGAAGATAAAAAGAAGACAGTAGAAGTTAAAGTAAAAGTTATTTATATTGGAAATAAAAAGTACACTCACTCTTTTTGCAGATGGCATGATCCTGTATACAGAAAATTCTAAGAAATCCACCAAAAACCTATTCAAACTATTAAGAGTTTAGTAAGGTTGCAGGATAAAGAATCAATATACAAAAATCAACTGTATTTCTATACACTTAAAATTAATAAACCAAAAATAAAATTAAGAAAACTTCATTTCAGTAGCATAAACAAATTAGGAGTAAACTTAACAAAAGATGTATAAAATTTACAATCCCAAAATTACAAATCATCTAGAAATAAATTAAAGAAGATCCATGTAAATAGAAGGATGTAACATGTTACCATATTGAAAAATCTATAGCAGCTCAACGTTTAAAAAATATTTAAAATGGGCAAAGAATCTGAATAGACGTTTCTTTCTCTATATTTACAAATGACCAATAAGCACATGAAAAGATGTTCAAAATCATTAGGTATCAGGGAAATGCAAATCAAAACCATAATAAGATACCATTCAATTCCCATTGGAATGGCTATTAAAGCAAAACAAAACCAAGATAATAACAAGTCTTGGTGAAGATGTGGAGAAACTGGACCCCTCATACACTATTGTGGGAAAGCAAAATGTTTCAATTTGGAAAACAGTCTGGTAGTTTCCCAAAAGGTTAAAGATACAGTTACCATCTGGTCCAGTATGCTCATTTCTACCTGTATACCCTAGAGAAATAAAAACAAATACCCACGCCAAAATGTATACATGAATGTTCCTGGTAGCTCTATTTGTAATATTCAAAAAGGTGGAAATAACTCAAATGCCAATCAACTGATGAATGGATAAATAAAATGTCATATCTTTAAAATCTAATATTATTTGGCAAAAAAATTAAGTACTGAGGCTACAACATAAATGAACCTTATGCTAAATGAAACAAGTCAATCACAAAGGACCATATAGCAGATGATTCCATTTATATGGAATGTCCAGAATAGGCAACTCCATACAGACAGAAAGTAACTTAGCGGTGGTCTTAGGGCTAGGAAGTTAGGAGAAACATGAGCATTACTAATTGGTATGGAGTTTCCTTTTAGGGTGATGAAAATGTTCTAAAATTAGATATTGATGATGGCTGCACAACTCTGTGAATATACCCCAAACCACTGACTTACATGTATTAGATTTATTAATTCTATGGTATGTGAATTGTATTTCAAAAAAACTTAGTTTCAAAATAGAAGAAAATTATTTTTTAAGTAATTATCACAAATGCTGAAAAAGATTTACAGCCAACAATTGGAAACCAAATGTCCAAAAATACTGAAAGGGTCAAAAAAAAATGGTAATTGACATAATAAAATAATGTACCTCTATTAAAAATAGCATTTACAGATTGTTAATCACAACATAGCAAAGTGTTCATGTTAAAATAGTAAGTAAAAGGGCTAAGGCAAATTTCAATCAATAATAAGACTGTTTCTACTTTAAAAACATAGCATGAATATTACTATGCCAAACTATTAATAGTTGCTGTCTGTGTGGTAGTAGCACCGGTAATTTTTATTTCAACTTTGTTCCTTATTTCATAATTTTCCTAATTTCCCATAATGTACAATTTTAATGAAGAAGCAGTTTTTAATAAATAAAAAATGTTTATCTAAAAATTGCTATCTGTCATCAATAAGTGATTGCTGAACTAATAACTATTACTCCACAAACTCATTTTAAAATGTTTAATGATGACTGAGCTGGTAGATGTCTACATTCTTAATTAATCATCACTATTTTGAGTTAATAGGGTTTTACATGAGCACTAAAAATAGTACGCAGATATATTCATTTTATTCTTTATTGAATATATAAATTCAAATCTGAGCCAAGCAAGCTCAAAATATCACTTAAAAAGTATTAAGGGAGAACATTAAATGGAAAGAACTATAAGGTTATGGTGGTGTTTTAAGTAAGGCTATTAATGAGTCACCAATTAATCATAGCTCTTTTTCTATCAGAATAATATGTCATAAGATTCAAAATAAAAATTTTGAATCCTCTTCGGATTTATAAAATAGCTTTTCATATGTAGTTAGAACTGTGAATGACTGCAGAATCATCATTTTTTCCAGTATCTTAGTATTTATTTTGTAAGGAAAGCAGCCACACATAAAGATACTCTCCTGTGAACGTTTGTTTTTCCCCTGAAGAGAAGAACAGATTTCACAATAGTTTACTTCCTGCGCCCAAACGATGCAAGCCCAATTCTGATTCTGTGCACGTAGGTTTTAATGCCTGCTGACTAAGAAAATCGATGGTTTTAGAGAAGAGCCTACAGGTTGTTGCTGTTGAAGCTGTTAATACTGGAAGCTGAATAGTCAAAAAGGCTGGAAGAGATCCAGAAAAATCAGTATTCAGAAGAGGTAGTTTGTTTTAACTCTTTAAAATATTTCAGAGCCAGAGATTTATAAATCGTAAGTAATCTATTCTAGTAGTTAATACAATGACAATCAAGTTCCATTCCTGGCTGCATCTGAGTTTCTTCCTACTTAATTTACATCTAGCTCTTCTCATTCAGTCCTCAGTAAAATTAAGTAACAAATAAAACAAATAAACTTTAGACTAAAAGGTCAGTTTTTTTGTTTTTTTCTTTCTGACATAGTCCTAGAAGAATGCACTGACAGATTGCTTTACCATAGTGAACAACTGGAGATAAGAGATAACACGCTATCCTTGGAAGACTTGCCTAGCTGCTCTCCTGCACCATGGTGAGCGAGCATGAAGAACTGGCAATAGCTGCCAGCGACTTTGGCGCTCCCTTCCTGGCCACAAAACTCTAGACAGAACACTTGATGCAATACTAGAACCCATTCTAAGCACAGCTAACGTGAGCCAACACAACCTACACTGGCGACAAAGGAGAAAGTAACTACACTCATAATTCTGTTGGTGGTACACAGCTTTGTATCCCCCAGGCAATCCTAGACAGCTTTAAGCAATTTCTTGAAAGAGTTTTTCCTAAAAAGCTTTGGTGCCAGAGAGTTGTCAGTAGAAGATTTACTGTAAGTTAATATTACATGAAGACTTTTCCAGACACTGGTCAAAAACTGTGAAGAGTGATTTGAGAGGCTTGCTGGCTTTTGCTGAAGAATTTTTCGAGAATCTTGGTCAAAAGCAAATTTGTCAAATTTATGGCAGTAAGAGCTAGGTACTAATGAATGAAATGACCAAGATAACAAATAGTTACTAACGAAATAGCAGACATTGGATCTGCTACTTTCAAGGATAGTGGCACTAAACCAGAGATGCATTTCAAAATCACTGAAAATACATGGTAGATTTTTCAACCTTGGTGCTATTACCATCTGGGACTAAATAATCCTTTGTTGTGGGAAACTGTCTTGTGCATTGTTTAGCAGCATCCCCAGCCTCTACCCAATAGATGCCAGTAGCACCCTTTCAGTTGTCACAACAAAAAATGTGTTCAGATATTGCCAAAGGTCATCTGGGGTACACAATCATCCCCAGTTGAGAACCACTGCCATAGGTCTAGGAAGTCAGATACTTAGTACTAGGACTATTAACTATGCCCTGTCCCCAGCCTGGATTTCTGAACCCCCAAAACTGGTCAGATATCTCTGAGTCTTTGCCTTACATAACACATTTTTTGTTGTTGTTGAACACTCACCCATTCTTGAATACTCTGGAGTCTTTCCTCACTGTCACCTTACCCTAGCATGGTAGTGTAAAGAAAATTAGGGTTTGGGGAAATACATATTTATATTTCAAATCCCAGATTTGTCTCATTCCATCTGTAAATCATTTTACAGTTTATTTAAGCTTTATCTTTTTTTTTTCTTCTGCCTGGAGGACTTGTCTAGGTATCCAAGGCTTACTATTAATTAGAGGAAAAAAATGTATTCAAGACCATGATCCTGGTTCTTCATATTAATCCATCCTCATTTGGTTTATGCCAGGATACAGAAGATGTCCATCCAGGAGCATCACTGATAACCGAAAATGACCATCAAAATTCACCTCTTAGGCAAAAGTGTGTAGGGATAATATGCATAAATTATCTGTAATATTGCGACAGGCAGCCCCTGATAGGGCCACCGATGATTCCCACCAGCTGGTATTCCTTCCCTTCTCTGACCCCTTCCTTTCAGTGTGGGCCAGACCTAGCAAATAGAATGCACTAACAGTGATGGAATCTCTCTTCTGAGATTGGATTTCAAAAGGTGTGGCTTCCAGTGTGTACGTGCCCCTCTCACTTTTGTTCACTGGCTCTAAGGAAGCTAGCAGTCATGTTGTGAACGCGCCCATGGAGAAGACCTCATGACAGGAAACTAAAGTCAACAGTCAGTGAGGAACCGTGACCCTCGGCCAAACACGCAGGAGGAAATAATCCCTGCCATCAGCCACGTGAATAATTCGGAGGCAGGTTCTCCCTAGTAGAGCCTCCTGATAGGACCACGTATCTGGCCAATACCTTGAAGGCATCCTTATAAGAGACGTAAGGGAACTCACGAAAACTATAAGATAAAAAAAAAAATATTTGTTGCTTTAACTGGCTTATTTTGGTAATTTGTTATACAGCAATAGATAAACAGTATAAACAAAGTGAGATAAATGATTTTCTCTTTTTTCTTCTCCTCCTCCTCTATTTGATGATCATTATATCATCATCATCTCCCTTACTCTTTCAGATGAGGCTGTACCACCAGTCTTCTGCTCCTAAGGTTTGCAGGGGCCATCCTACAGTTTAGTGACCGTATCATCACAGCACCCCCAAACCGTGGGCCCTGGTGTTGCCTATTATCTTTCTCAATCGTAAGTACAATAGAATTTAAATTCTCATTATGAAATTTTTTCAGGGATCTGATGTTGACTGCTTCACGACTGGTTATTCCATTCAAGGCTTATGTAAATTTCAAGGGCAAAAATCCAAATGTGAATCCTTAGTGCAGGATTTAATTTGGGCGTCCCAAAGCAACCAACTCTCTTCTGCATCCATATCTCATTCCCAAACCCAGTTTCTTCATTGTTAAAAACACCATCTTCCCCAATATATTATTTTGATGATTAAAACTGAATAAATATATAACACTTCCCAAATGTTATTCCTGCAATATGATAAGTGCTTAATAAATATTAAGGGTTTTTGATAATGTTATTTTAATTTCTTCCTCTTTCAAACCTTCTCTTCCTAACACCACCTGTCAGTGATTAGTTCCATTTCTAGGCTTTCTACTTTAGCGAAGTCTCTGTTCTAAAAATAATAAGAAATTTATAGAGATAATTAGTTATTTTTTCCTTCCAAGTGCCCCAAAGGAACCACTTCCTGTTTACTGCCTCTGGTTAAGAATAAGGCCAAATGATAAGAAAGCATTAAAGATCAATCCATTGCTTATGACCAGTCCAAAAATCAATTAAATAACTTCCCATCTCCTCTATTAACTAGAAAATTATCTACTTGATTAAAAACTAATGGCCAACAGTCTCAGCTGTTGAATCATAGCTTTTATTTTCTAATGAAAAATAAAAAGGGACTAATATGTCCTTGGTTTTCTTAAAATGAGGGAAATACACTTTTTCAAGGTTAAAGTTACACTTAATATTAATGGTATCAATGTACCTAATCTAAAGGAAGCCTCTGCATGATCATCTGAACTGGCAGCATATCCAGCGCTGAGTTTCCATAAATAAATAGGTGCAGGTCTATTGTCTAAGAGTCACAGTATGAAATAATTTGAAAAACATCTGAAAGATTGACCTACCCATAAAAATACTGTCTTCACATGTCTTTACTGAGAGAATACTATGTCCCAAATAAGCTGACCAAAGATTTTATCATAGTAAGTCATCACTGTGAATCTTCTGGGACTTTTGGTTTCAGGTAACCTACTGAGGAATCCAGATGCCTAATAGAAGCTTCTCTTTCTTACTTTCTTTCTCTCTCTTCCTCCCTCCCCCTGTCCCTTCCTCCATCCCTTCCTTCCTTCCTTTCTGTTTTGAATTTGGAAAATATCCAAAAAGGCTTTGTGAAATATTTCCAGTAATTTGTTTAACCTGTAATGACTTATTCTATGTATGGTGATGGTATTTGTCTCCCAGCAGTGTTGGAAAGTTTTTGTTTCCTTGTGGTAGTACTTTACATCTTGAAAGATACACTGGACTCGACCATCTACATGTGAACATACTAACTGTTCACATGATTCGAAAATAGTCCCGAAACAAGTTTGAAATGACAAAGCAATATTGGTTAACTGTCACAAGAATAAAAAGAAATTGTACCAGCCCTAAAAATTCACTTTGTAGCCAAGGAAATGGTTTTCATAAAATTGAAGAAATGTCTCAAAGCAACAGTATTATATTTCTTAAGCTATTGCTGTTACTGACACAAAAAGAGTTCTTTCTGTAATTCTTCTTTGGCCTTGGTTGGTGACAGAGTGATTACTAGAAAAATTCTGTAAAGAGCTGTTTTCTAAGCCTCCAGGCATAGAAAAAAGAGACTCACTTGAGTGCCACCTGCTTCCATTATGAAATGGGCTTAAAGTCACATGATTTGGTAAATAAATCAAAATGAAACACGGCCTTCTACCAGCACAAATTTGCAGAAGTGCAATATAGTTTCATCAGGTAATGCCAAGAATAGTCTAAATAAAATTGTGTTTAAGTGGTTACAAATGCAAGATGGCATAGTGTAAAGAATTAAAAATAGGACACTCCATTACTATACGGCCCCTTGATCTCTCTGGGTTCCAGTTTCCTAATCTATAACGTGAGGAAATCTACTAGATGATATCCGAATGTTCCTTCTAATTCTAACATTCAAAGACACACGTAAACGTTGTGGGGCTATTAAGGAGCCGGTCTTTCTTGTAAATAGATAACATTCAACTGTGTAAATATGGAAACAATATTTTGTCACATATTTTCCTTCAGTGTTGCTTTTTTTTTTTTTTTAACAGATCTGATTTTTTAGAGCAGTTTTAGATTCACAGCAAAATTAAGCAGGAGTTCCCGTATATCATTTCCTTTCCTACAGTCACAACCTCCTCCACTATCAACATCTCGTACTAGAATGGTACACTTGCTGTAAGTAATGTATCTTCATTGACATGCCCATAGTTTACATTAGGATCTAAAGTTTACATTGGGGTTTACTTTTGGTGTTGCACATTCTATGGGTTTTAACAGATGTATAATGACATGTTTCCTCAGTTTTTTTTTTTTTTATTGTCTTAATAGCCAGATCACTATGAGATTGTGTAAAAAAGCTAGAATATTACCCATAGAGTCAAACAATGACATTAAAATAATGGAGCTTTGATCTTCTCTTTAAAAAAAAATCCCTACAGATTATCCGTTCGTGCATTACCTCAGAAACCATTCCTTGTTTATCTTTATCCTCCGCAGCAACTTAGCTGTGATGTTCTACACCTAGCAGATAGGAACCCACCTTTGTTAACCCTGAGGTGGAAAACTCAAATTTGAACAAAAAGATGAAAAAAGAATATAAGCTTGAAAATGTCAGTAAACAATCATTCCCTGAGTAGAATGACCTCTATTTAAATAATATCCTATCACATGATTATTATGAAAAAGTCACAAACACCTCCAAGGTGGGAGGGGAGACACTAAATTGAGCATCGCTGACTGAAGATCACAGCACTACCTGGAGCCGTGAGCTATGTTTTGAGGACTTCTCCCCTAAATAAAATATATCTTTCAAAACATCAAATGCAGTATTCATTCATCAGGAGGAATATCACTCAGCAGGCCAAGATTTTCAAAGCTTAGTGCTTTTTTTCCAGTAGAATGGGACTTTTCCAGTGAAGTGATAAGAATGCTTTGAACATTTTAAAATAGCCAGAGGATCTTCTTTCTTCTCTGGAAAGTCTCCAGAATTGCTTCATCTGGTGAAAGAAATCCTTTCACTGTAGAAAACTTTGATTCATTAGAACCCAAACCCAGCAAGATTCAGATCTGTTTATCCTTGTGGAATGGACAGTTCTGGACGTATGTTTAACCCTGCAGATTGTGGTAACGAAATGATATTACATAAATAATGATAGTCATGTTTGACAAGTGTTCCTCCCTCACACCATTTCCTTGCTATGTTAAGAATAAGGGGCAACTGTGCCCTGACATTTTGGCATCTTTACCTTTGACTGATCCTAAAAGTAGAGATTATGTCCCTGAGGTGAACACAATTAATGAAAGAAGAGAAAATAGAATGCCTGCGAAGGCAACTAACAGAGGAAGAAACTTTAATCATGTTATAAAGGCCTCGGTGGGAAAAAAATTAGGGGTTGGCACCAAAAATTGTTTTCCCTGTCTCTCTGGAGCAACCAGTTCTTTTCCCTCCTTCCTCCCTGAAGCAGCTTTACTCAACGAAGTCACAGAGCTTGCATGTTGTCTATAAAGATATTATAAATTATGCTGCTGACACATTCTGATCCTGATACACTTTTATAAAACACAATCAATGAAGGAACAGACTGCACAGCAGACAGAAGCACAAAAAGTACACAGAGACATGGCTGAGAATTCTTGATAACGCACCACCAGCACCATCATCTGTGTTTCAGTTGGTTTACTGTCTAAGCACTGTCTGCCAGCCTCCCAGGTTCACAGTTAATGACTTCAAGTGGCTGATGATGTTATTTAATCTTTAAATATCTGCTGATCATTATTATTAGTGGTAAGTTCATCTTCTCCAGAGACATTTACTAACCTATTCCTTCTGTCACCAAGAAGTTAAGAAACAACTATTACTCTATGCAGATAACTGAATAGGAAAAATAGTACCATCAGCAAACAGAAAACAAGATTTTTGCTAGTCAGGAGTTTAAATACAGCTTGCAGGGCATGTTTGTAAATATATACCACATACGCTAATTTCTACAATTTATTACTTTCCATTATTAGATATTGTTACTATTTTCTGAGCACATATGGTTATTAGACACTACACCAAATATTTGCATACATTGATCTAAATATCTCATACCCCCAAAAGTGAAGAAACCAAGCATCAGAAAAATTAAATAATGTAACCAAGCCCATAAAACTAGTAAGTGGTTAAACTGATATTAAAATCCAAGCTGTGTGTTACAAAAGCCTGGTCTCCTCCCACCATTTGTTTTACTGGCACCTGGGTCTCGAGCCCTCTTTGACCTCAAAGCAAGTTTCCTACTGCTTCTTTCTGATTAACAATAGGAACTTTAATAGACTCTTGAACATTCAAATTTCATGTGACTATTCCATATGCTTACATCTTCTTACGTTTATATAATTTCTAAGAACGTAGTTTAAAAATATGTCAGGTATAATATGAAGAACACAAAGCTTTAACTAATAACCAGTAATTGCTGTATTGAAAAACTGCTTTAATATAAAGTAAGTTTATTATAAAATATTAATAATTACTAAGAATTTAGGAACAGGGAAAGTACTATTTTCTGCGAATAAAATTATCACCCCTCATGGCATACTGTAAGAAACTCGACCATTTAAGGGCCAACATAAAACCTCAGAGAATGAATTCAACCCATACAAATAATGAGTGTACTCTTAAGGAACAAGAGATTTACCAATGATCTAATTAGGATATTTGACCAAATTGCTAATTTGATCATTGTATTCAGAAATTTATCAAATACTTTCAAAAATCACTTTGGAGTCTTAAAAAAGTCAACTCTGTGACACCAACTAAAACAAGGAATTATATGTACTTCGTAAAAATATACTCATATATATATAAAATCTTTTCAAGAAGTTCAAGTTTTTCTTAGTTGTGAACCTACTATATCCTATATAATAAAATTCTAAGGAATAATATGCATATAAAGAAGAGGCAGGGTAGATTATACATGGTAGCATAGTGAGCCCTCCACAAATAGTGAAGTTTGATCAAAAACCACACTGATTTTGGCAAAATTAATATATTGCTCAGTAAAATATGCTGTATTTGTTTATATTTCCTTTTGGAAAAAGCCCTTTAAGAAGACACAGGAAATTTGCCTCTATGTGACTCCAAATATTTGATGCAAATAATTTGCTTAAGAAAAGTCATCTTTGAACCATTTGTGAAAATCCCCAGTAATTCATTAATTTGTAGCAAAAAATTTCATTAACACATGATTGAAGACAATGTGTTAGAGCTGATGGACAAAACAGGCGTACTACAAGAAACCCACGTGCTGATGCTCGAAGATTTTTTAATAGATTACAAACCAAAGAACTATCTTTTTAACATTAGATAAAATTAAATCTTCACAAATATTAAAAAAAAAACCCTAGAAGATACATATACATCTTCACCACTGAAACATTAATTCAGAATGTATATGATTTAGTTGGATGAGAGATGGAGAAATTTGTTTTTATAAGTTTAATCCCTCAAGTGTAGAATAATAAATATGAATATTTATGAGAGAAGCATATCTGATGCTTATGCTATATCTGAATTCACCAATTAGCACAAAAAACTTCTTTACTTCAATAAATTTAAGTTTCTACCATCAATTCCAAATCACACATTTTCACTAGCCACAGCAAAATGATAGTATCCAGTCTGCTTTCTTTCACTGTTTGCTAAAACAAGATAAGGCAAAATTCTGACTTTGAAATGATAGCTACTGTATTCAAAAGTAATGTAAGATGGCTCAGCATTTATGATTGTTCCCATTATTTGAGCTTCATTTGCTACTACCTGTATTAGGATAATCACATCCTGAAAATATTTTAAATAAGATTAGGTTTAAGTACATAATAAATCAAAATGCTCTATATGTTTTTAATATTTATAGTTATATAAAAGTATCATTTGAAAAATAACAAAAAAGGATAAAAATAAAAATGAAGCAACCAAATGCCAATTATGGTATTTTAATGCCCTTGTACTTCAGATGCTGTAAGTTAGGAAAAGTTTACTTAATTTTTTTCAGACAAAACACATTTAAAACAACTTGTGTTAGGCTTAAAAATTCACTCCTAATTTGCTTTCTTATTCCTCATCTTGACTATCAATATACTGATGGAAAGGTTATATTTCCATCATGTTTAATAAATCAAGCAAAAACATCATACATAAATCATAAATGAAAAGCTATTTACCTGCATGGAAATCTATTCCCACAGCAAATGAAGTTCCTGATATAGGCATCAAAGCATCCATTTTGTCGCTTGGTTCCAGAGGTATTCCTCTGATTCCTTCATGAACAGAGTACATAAGAAATGACTCGATACCTAAATTAAAAAAAAAAAAAGCCCCAAATAAATATTTAACAATAAAATCATTCCAGTAGCAAAAGCAGGGATCAAGATGGCAGAGTAGAGAAAAAAGACTCGGAACTCACTTCCTCCCATGGGTACACCAAAATTACAACTACTTACAGGGCAACTGTCTTTGAGAACAATCTGAAGGCTAACAGAAAAGATTTTCCACAAATAAGAGTATAAAGAAGGAGCTACAAGAAGATGTGTAGGAGGGGCAAAGACATGGTCTAATCAGGACACACACACCCAGGCCAGTGACCCACAAACAGGAGAGAAGTCACAACCACAGAGGTCCTACCTGAGGAGTGAGGGGCACAAGCCCCACACAGGCCTCCCCAGTCTGAGGGTCCTGCACTGGAAAGATGGGTTCCAGAAAGTTGGGCTTTGAAAACCAGTTGGACATATGTTTGGGAAAACCAGTTTGGACATATAGGAAATAGGCTCCTCTCTTAGGGAGTGCACACAAAATCTCACATATTCCAAATTCCAGCTCAGAGACAGTAGTTTGAAAGCTGCCTCGGTCAGATTCACTTGCTGATCTTGGAGAGCGTCCCGGAGAGGCGGGAGGCAGCTGGGAAGCCTCCTGGGGCTTGAGACACTGGCAGTAGCCACTTTTGGAATCTTGGGATCCTTCTCAACTATTCCAAACAAATTTAAGAGGAAGAAACACCTCCAAGTTCATTCTATGAGGACAGAATCACCCTAATTCCAAAACCAGACAGAGATGCCACAAAAAAGAAAATGACAGGCCATTATCACTGATGAATATAGATGTAAAAATCCTCAACAAGTATTATCAAACAAATTCAACAGCACATTGAAAGGATCATAAACCATGATCAAATAGTATTTATGCCAGGGATGCGAGGATGATTTTGTATCCAAACAAAACAAAAAACCAAAACAAAACAAAACAAAAAATTCTTCCAACAATCCAATTAAAAAATGGACAGAGAATCTGAATAAACATTTCTCCAAAGACATACAGATGGCCAAAAGGTACATGAAAAGGTGCTCAACATCACTAATCATCATGAAAATGAAAATCAAAACCACAATGAAATATTACATCACACCTGTCAGAATGGCTAGTATCAAAAAGACAAATACCAAATGTTGATGAGGACGTGGACAAAGGGAAATCCTTATGCACTGTTGGTGGGATTAAACTGATACCACCCTATGAAAAACAGTATAGAGTTTCCTCAAAAATTTAAAAACAGAACTACAAAATGAGCGAGCAATGTCACATCTGGGTACTTATGTGAAGAAAACAAAAACACTAACTTGAAAAATTATATGCACCTCATATAATATGTTCATTGTAGCATTATTTACAATAGCCAAGATACAGAAGGAATGTAAGGATCCACAGATAGATAAACGGATAAAGAAAATATTATACACACACACACACATATACATTCAGATGCATACATACACAATGGAATATTAGCCAAAAAAAAAGGTTAAGAAAGAGTGAATCTTGCCACTTGTGACACGGATGGATCTAGAGAATACTACGCTAAGTGAAGTAAATCAGACAGAGAAAAGTCAAATACCATATGATTTCACTTACATGTAGAATCTTAAAAACAAACTAAACAAACAAAACAAAAACAGATTCATAAATACAGAGAACTAACAGGTTGTTGCCAGAAGGTGGTGGGGTGGAGGGTGGTGGTTGAAATAAGTTACACGAATTAAGAGGTATAACCTTCTGGTTATAAAATAAATACGTCATGGGGATGTATTACCGTATGGGGAATACTGTCAAAGGTACTGAATAGCTTTGTATGGAGACAGTTAGTTATTAGATTTGTTGTGATCATTTTGCAATTATTTAAATGTCAAATCACTATTTTGTATACCCGAAACTCACATACTATTGTATGTCAACTATATTTCAATAAACCAATAAATGAATAAAAATCATTCCATTAGCATTATTTCTAACAATCTTAATTTCTTTCATAAAAATATTTCTTAGCCTTTTTTATATATCGCAAACTACACTTCTGACTAATTGAAAGGTAAGTAAATGAGTAGCTCTCATATTTGAGAACCTTCTGGAGGACTGGTTGATAATGTCAATTTCTAAAAATTCCCAGAAAGTGATGATGCTAACAGTTTAGGAACCAAACTTTCATAAATGCTAAGATAGGTAATTCTTGGAAGCAGACCTAGCCATAGAACTAAAATTCACTCCCTCTTCTCTAAATCCAAAACACCTCTTTGCTTAAGTACGATAATAAGCTTTGATTTTAGATATGATTTTAGATAACTGTATCACTGTATTTTATAATAGTTAGACTTCTTAAATCATTTTGAACACAAAAAACACACCAAATGCTTATTTTTTCCTAATATCTTGCTTTTCCAGCAGCAAAAGTCTGTCCTAAAACAAGCATATCTATCTATGCTGACTACTGTAAGTCTGCACACTGAGGTTTATAAATGTTTCTAATATATTAGAAAGTGTTTATATAGACATAAAATTGCCACATAAACATTTGATTTAAAATAAAAGATGATAATATTGACATATAAATTTCTCATATAAGACTGAAAGTTAAAAAAAAATTTAAGCTATGATTACTGGATAGAAAGAGCATTCAAGAACCAAAGCTCTCAGAAGTAGTCTATAAATAAGAAATAGGAAGACAGATTTTTTTTAGGTTCCAGTTCTTATGCAGTGCTCTTCTCTTTCAGTTAAGCACTCCTGAGAACTAATATCTTCTCTGGCACTGGCTCTTAAATACTTGAAAGAAAGTAAATACAACCAAATTCAAATTGGAAGGTAATTGCAAGCAATCAACCACTGTTTTTACTTCAACTTTTGCCTGCTGAAGTTCAAGGCAGCGTCTACTGGATTTGGTTAAAGGTTTGATAATAAACTGTAGTTCCTAAAAATAACTAAAAAATTAGGAAGTTTTAGGAGAATGTGATACATAAATTATTTCAGGTACATTAAAAATCACACACATATGAGATCAAGTAGTGTACTGTTGTCCTAATAACAAGCTAATGTTATTTGTTTCTCATTTTTTTAACATTTTTTATTGATTTATAATCATCTTACAGTGTTGTGTCAAATTTGTTTCTCATTTTTAACTGACTTTAGTTGCCTAAAATCTGCCTGGATGAAGTAAATGCATCAGAACTAAGATTTGTCAAAAACCTCATACCTTGACATGACATGCGGTTCTTTTGGAGATAATATCCCACTGTACACATACAGGTCCTTGTAGTTTCAGATGTTGGTAGACAAAGCTGAGAACATCCACCATTATTTAGTTGGCAGGAATTGCTGCCTGCATAGAAGAAAAACAAACAAACAAAAAGAAAAATGAAATTCAAGAAAACTAAAGAGAACACCACTCAACATCAATAATTAGAATAAATATTTATGCTATTGTTAATTTATAAATACAGCCATTTCATACTGGTTAGTATCACATTTTAAATTCTCTGAAATAATCTGAAGTCTGTCCTTCCAAAAGAATACATGTCATAGTAATTACAGACAACAATACTATAATTAATGTACAGTGTCAATTCAACTTTGAATACAATTTGAATACAATTCAAAGTTGCTAAGAGATTAGATCTTAATTGTTCCCACAGAAAAAAGAAATGATAATTATGTGATAATAGCTAGCACTATAGTGGCAATCATATTGCAATATATTAATGCATCAAATCAACACATACTTACTCTTAAACTTACAAAATGTTATCTGTCAATTATATCTCAATAAAAATAAATTACAAAAAATAAATAATTCTTTAAGGAAAGGAAGATGCATGAGAGGGTTGAGAGTTACAGAAAAGCAAAAGGAAACTGGCGCGTCAGAATCTGGTCATAGGCTTCTATAATATTTTACATCACAGAAACCAGGAGATTTCTTTTTTGACTTCTAAATTTCACTTCCACTCTACAGTTACCATCTTTTCAAGAATACTTTATCCAAATGTATCAAATAAGTACCTGTTGAATTATATTATTGACTCAACTCAAAGAATATGCCATTTGAAGTAAGAAGGTACATATATGCATATAAATATATATATAAATACGTGTATATACACACACACACACGTATATATATACAATTATTTTTTTTCAAAGCAAGGAAATACATTTTGCCATTCCAAGGAACATAATTCTCCCAAAATAGATTTAAAAAACACCCATAGGAGTCATCTATTTAACTGGCATATTAATTTTCTTTATGCCTGAGTAGTAGCAATGACAAATATTAGTCAGGTAATCACAAGTATGTATTCTACAAGACGTTCTATTGAATTTACTAGGCCCCATGTGCTAATTAAAGATGGTGGCATAAAGTTAAGTAATTTACAATCTTATCCAACAAGTTCATTAAATATCTCATTTTTACAACATTTTTATTATTCTAGGACATGCAGTGCCATTTACTGGATGTTCAGACTCTGATATGAAGTGCAGTAAATCAAGTGAGAATTACAAAGCACAATGAAAGCTATATATCAATAGTGCTCTATGGAAAATTCAAAATTCCAATGTAGCTCATTATTTCTCATCTGCTGAATTCAAGACAGTCTGATGGGATTTAATTGTTGAATCGAACCTGTCACAAGCTCTGTCATTTTTGAAGTGTGAAACATACTCACCTGGAGAGATTTCTCATCAGGAAATCTACCACATTCTCTGCTCATTTCCTATAAACGCCAGTTGTTCTTATGTAGGTCCACATACGAGAATGTGAGTTGCCCTGAACTTTTGAAACGTTTACCTTTATCTCTTACTTAAACTAATGGAGATTAACTGATTTATTCCCCCTTTATCCAAGCTGACTTAGAATTCAGATCTATGATTATTTTAATAATGAGACCATTATATTTACAGATCTACAAAAATTCTTTACTGACCAAGTTCATATTTCATTTTATAGAAAGCATGTGAGTGCATATCAACACACTGCCAAATCTATAGAGATATGCAGTTGGATACAGATTTATTTCAACTACCACTGAAGACTGAAAACCTGGGAAGAGATTGACAAGTGATGCTTAATTATAAAGTCTGAAGTAGGGAAAACAAGGGAATTGAAGAAGTAAAGAAAAATGGATTAGAGAATGAATGATTTATAAAAGCAAGAGAAAAGGAGGGGTTATATAACCGTGCTAATATAAAAAATTTGTGAAAAAAAGAAGAAAAAGGAGCTTCCGAGACTGTGCATGTATTTTGAAACATAATTGTAACAATAGAAATATAGTGCATTATATTTTTAAATAATCAAATTAACTATGTTATCAATTGTGTTGTACAACAATATCACATCATTTGTTTAATCCCTAAGGGAAAATGACAGTGAAAAAGAAAAACTAAACTAAACTAAAATAAAATAAAATGAGTCATTATTTTAAGAAGTATTTTTGCCTATTAAATATAGATTTGATGTAGAAAAATATTAGAATGATTTTTAAAAAGTGATAACTTAGGTAGTGACTAGGACATTAGAAATACTGGCTTTGCTTAATATTTTGTAATAACATTGATGTTCAAACTTCATTCCTTAATTTTCTAGTGAAACTAGAAAGTCCACTTGACTAACGAGAAGTCTCAGCTCTCTGGTGATCTATGTCAAAAATGATAAATGAAGTGGCTAATTGTACTTTGAAATCCAAAGTGGTAGTAATGTTAACACCTTAAATAGCCCTAAATTGCTCATATTTCATACTAATGAAGCTTTTAAGCTACCTGCTGTGACTCTGTTAATGGGATTGTCTTTCATACAGATGCTTTTATCAGCATAGTTTTCTAGTGAAAACAGTATTCGCCCTGCATTTTAAACTTAGTCATGTTATACCATTAATTTCTAAGTGCCCGACATCATTGTCAGTTTGGTGATACTTTCACAGTGTGAAGAAACCTCAACTGTACCTGTGGGATCAAACCCTTAAAGGAGAGGGGAATCCTGTTAACATGAACAATGTCAGTCAAGCATAATATACAAAATGTTTTCTCCAAGAAACTTTATTGGAACTGTATCTGGAAAAATTCGACATATTGTATTACTTTATAATTTCAAAGTATGTTTGTTCACATTTTGAAGGAGTGAATATATATGTACATTTTTTTAAGAAAACGTTTGTAAATGTAATCTTTCTCTTTGTTGTTTTCTGTAATGTGTGCTTTCAGATATAATCAAATTCTGTATGGACTATGAACCAAAGTTTATCAGAGTACTGTTAAGTTTTTACACTTAACAAATACATTGTATTGAAATCTACAAAAATGCCATATTTTATTTAGTACCAGTGTTTTATTCCCAATTATATCATGTATTTTCCATGACATGAATGCCAGTAAACTTATTTATTTTGATACAGAAAATTTTCTATTACATAATTCCTAGTGGAAAAACCTCTGTTCATCATTATAGACAATGACCAAAAAAAAAAATATGTCAGAGAACAAATACAGATTTATGTGTAAGTGTTTGAGTGTCAGGGCCTTCCCAACCATGAAAGGATCCCAGTAATCAGTTCAGATTATTTTACGAAGCAATTCTTTACTCTTTAAAAAAAATTTTTTTTTTTTTTTTCATGAAAAAGCTATACGTGTCCTGCTTCTCCTGGCAAGAAAGATTCCAAACCAAAATCTGGCCCATCTGCCTTTTCAGGAAAGAAAACCTTGAATCTGGTCTTCATTTTGTCTCTTGATGTGCAGGTACAGTTCTCAGTTAGGATCTCCAATAAGTCCTGCCTGTTTGGCTGTTGTCACCTGTCTTCAGAATTAGTGATCCCGTTGGTTCACAATTCTTATCTCTATGCTTATTGGCATTGGTCTACATGCCCAAATCCTTTAGATAAGAATCCTTTTAAGTTTTTTTGAAATTATTTCCTAAGAAAAAAATGGATCTGAAGTGAAGGATTTTCATGGCAGAGGTTAAAATGAAAGAGTAGAATACAGAAGAAAAAAAAAAAAAAAACTCCTAGGAAGGGAGTTCTGCCGATGTCATGGATCATGAACCAAAAACTAAGAAAAGACGAGCAGGTGTGGGGCTGTACTGGCTGGCATCTCTAATTGCCATTTGGGCAACATGACAAGTCCACCTATGTAAACCATCTGTTAGTTCTCTCACTCCATTTCACTGCACACCATTTGGACAAGCAAAAACAAAAAAGCAAAATGCTTAGAGCCAAACAACGTAGGGCTTCTTGGTTGTGAAATTCTTGCATCAACATAGTCCATTTGAAGTCCCCACTTAATTCAATTTCTGGACTTAATTATACATTAAATGTATTTTGCTGGGATTTTTTTCTTCTTATTATATTTTTAAATTGAGAACTCGATCACACCTCTTTGAAGACCTGACAAATTAAGATTCCTTGGGCAGCTTTGCTAATGTTTTGAAAGCTCATTATACATCTCATGTTAAAGGCATTTCTTCTACAGTATTAAGCACAAGTTGCCTCCCCCCAGCTTTTTCTTATTAGAAGCAAAACTAGGAAACTTCAGTTGTTGAATTGAGAAAATAACACGAAAAAAAAAGAACATTATATATTCAAAATGCGGCACAAATTCACTACCGTGTGACTTACCTTGCTGTGCTTCTTTATCATACACCTTCATATGAACAACCCCAGAAGTCTTATTTCTTAGAACCGTGGGGTTTCTTCCATCTCTTTTGCTGCAGGTTCCAAGCTGAGCTAAATTCTGGTTTGCCCACCACAGTTTCTTATCTATAAAAAATGAAAAGGTTTTTTTTATGAAAGAGATAATCATCTTATTAAATAATAATAAAGAGCTATTAAACTATAATGCTTTCTGATTTCTTTTGTTAAATTCCCAAACCCCGTTTCTAAGGGAAAAGCAAAATCTCTTTTACTTTTAAAAATGTAAACCACAGTGCATTCTATTGTTTAAATGTTCCTTCTCTCACTCCAATTAGAGATTCTTGACATTCATTTTTCTTTTTCTTAAAAAGACAGATGATATACATAAAATTACATTGCAAATAAATATGGGATATAGATTTTATTATTTGCATACTTAACCATGATCATAGAAGCACTGTACTATATTTTATATAATCCTACAAAATATCTAAACAACATCCTCAAAAAAGATTGTTCTCTAAGTTTTGTTTAAATTGTGTAAACTTTTAATCACTGGTACTCTCCATTACTGGATTCTTCACGGTTATAGTAATCTCTTTTATTTTTTGTACAGTTTATGCTTCTTTCTCCAAAATTGTATTAATGTACATTATCAACTTGTACTGAGTGTTAATTTTCTAGTAGAGATTCTGCAGTGTGTCACAGATTAAAAAAAAATAGGTAGCGAGAATTCTAGTGAAAATTATACACTTATTATTATATGATGTCAAATTGTCATAGCAAAACTATAAGGATGCTATTATCACTTTTTATTTCATAGATGAAGATCCTGAGATTCATAGAAATTAACTATCTTAATCTAATTTACATATATGGTCTTCCTATCTCCAAAACTTGTGTTCTCCTAAGACCCATGCTGAGTGAATTAAAATATTTAAGGTAATGAAATAATTTCAAGTAAAGGTCATAATTTTAAAGGTTTTGAACAATTTAGGCTTTTCAACAGAAATCTAATTAAAGACAACTAAGACCACATCAATTTCCACTTAGAAGTAAAAATAAGGTTATTGAACTCAGTGAAGAAAACCATGTAGTCTCTACTTTCAAAGTACAATTATTCTCATTCAAATGCCATGATGTTTTGGCTGAACCAAAGCCTAGTTTCAGGTACTGCAAGAACAATAATAACATAGACATTAACAATAACCATGCTTTTCTAAATCTGATTTTGTGCAATGCACAATTCTAAACACTGTAGCTAGATTAATTCATTTAATCTTCACAAAAATTCTATACAGCAAGTACTACTATTATTAAACCATTTATATAACTAATCATCAGGGAAATGGAAATCAAAACAACAATTAGATATCACTTCACACTTGTTAGAATGGCAATCATAAAATAAATTTTTAAAAAGATAACAATGCTGGCAAGGACGTGGAGAAATTGAAACTCTTGTGCACTATTGCTGGAAATGTAAAATGACACAGTTGAAAACAGTTTGGAGGTTGCTCAAAAACTAAAAATAGACTACTATATGACCCAGAAGTCCCACTTTTGGGTCTATATACAAAATAATTGAAGTCAGGATCTTGAAATGATATTGACACTTCAATTTTATTGCAGCGTTATTTATAATAACAAAGGTATGGAAATAACCTAAATTTCCATCAAAAGATGAATGCCTGAATAAATGGCTATGTACATACAACAGGATATTATTCAGCCTTAAAAAAGGAGAAAATATTCTTACAGTGCATGTTGATAATCAGGGAAGCTACGCACGTGTGGGGATGAGGGGGATGGAGGAAATCTGTGTATTTTCCTTTCAATTTTGCTGTGAACCTAAAACTGCTCTAACAAAAGAAGGCATTTTTTTTAAAAAAAGGAATTTTTCCATGTGCAATAACATGGATGAACCCTGAGGACATTATGCTAAGTAAGATTAGCCAGTCATAAAAGGACAAATATTGCATGATTCCACTTACATGAGCTACCTAAAATGGTCAAACTCTAGTCACAAAGAGGAGAATGATGGTTGCCAGGGGCCGGGGGATGGGAGGGAGGGGGAGTTGCTGCCCAGCAGGTAGGAAGTTTCAGTTACAGGAAATGAGTAAGTTCTACAAATCTACTGTGTAACACTGTGCCACTAACAATACTGTATCACACACTTAAAAACTGGTTACAAGGATAGACCTCATGGTAAGTGTTCTTACCACAATAAAAGAAAATAAGAAATAATTGAAGACTGCTATCAGTGCTATGAAGCAAACAGGCACAGTTTCATTTTTTATTTATATTGGTTTCTCTGCCTTTGCACACGACTCCACTCCACTCACCCTTCACTGAGCAAGTCTGACCCCACTCTCAGTGAGATACTCAGGCTAGCAGACCCCACGTTGACACTTCCTTCCTGTTGATCCCAACACCTCTATGGACAGAATCATACAG
Organism: Camelus dromedarius; assembly: GCF_036321535.1. NCBI lineage: Eukaryota > Metazoa > Chordata > Mammalia > Artiodactyla > Camelidae > Camelus > Camelus dromedarius. The sequence continues at coordinate 22,421,342 of NC_087439.1, forward strand.
TTTTGTATTAAACCCTTGCTTTTCTTTTCACTTGTACTACTTTGACTCCTTATCCAGAGATGGAAATGCCTGAGAACAAGGGTCCTTCTTTGAACTATTCACAGTGCTTTACATTTATTTTCAGCTGAGCGTGATGCAGAAATTCCCTAAAGACCTGTGCAAAGACTGGGGAAATAATATCCCTAAAAATATCTCCCATAATAATTCATAACTTAGAAAACATTTAAATAAAGCCATCTCTCCCATTTCTTCTTGATATCATCTTTTAAAATTATCTATTTTTAACTATTATCCTTTTTGAAGCTCCCTCTACCATAAAGAACTCTGGCTTTGACTGCATAATTATTACTTAGAATCACATTTGTTTCTCTGACATTTTTTTTCCTCATACTTTTATTCATAGGAATATACCAGAATCTTCAGAAAATACCAGAATTTAAAAAACTGCTTGCTTGAGCTGTATCTGTCATTAAGAATAACTCTGTTTCATTATTATGGCCTGAATTGTGTCCCCCCAAATTTATACATTTAAGTTCTAACTCTCAGTACCTGAGGTGGGGACTGTATTTGAACAGAGGGTCTTTAAAGAGGTAACTAAGTTAAAATTAGGTAATTAGGGTGGATCCTAATTCAACATGACTGATGCCCTTATAAAAAGAGAATATTAGGACACCAACACCCACTCAGAGGGAAGATTCCAGCGGGGAGAAGAGCGCCACCCGCAGGCCGTGGAGAGAGGCCTCAGCAGAAGCCAGCCACGCTAACACCTTCAGCTCAGACTTTAAAACTCCAGATCAGTGGAAAATAAATCTCTCTTTGGCCACCCAATCTGTGGGACTTTGCTATGGCAGCCCTAGCAAGCTAATACTTCATTACTAAAGGTATTAAAGCAATTTATGAACTATAAAAACAATTAACATAAACATAAATTGATTCTACCATACAGTCTCCAAACTCTTCACTCAAAAAAAGGCAAAAAAAAAAAAAAAAAGAGAGAGAGAGAAAGAAAAAGAAAGAAGGGAAATAAATTTACTGAGACCTACAAAGTTCCAAGGCCTTTTCTAGGATCTGAATATAAGCAAAATAAGCAAATATGACTGTCTCATTTAACCATTATAATGGGATGGGATGTGTTAAGACATCTGTCAATAAACAAAATCTACAACATGAGAAAAAAAAAATCGATAAATATGGTGACAAACATCAAAAGAGACAGCCAGAAGAGCTGCCTGGGAATTTGGGGGCATTCCCCTGGTGACTTCAGTAAGTACATTTCACTCAAATAGCTCCAAAATTTCTATCTTATACCTAATATCTTCTTAATCTTCAGTCTGTGTAAAATCCAATTACATAGTAGGAATTTCTACCAGAATATAATAAAGTCATAGTCAACTTTAGATTACCAAAATAAAATTAATTTTATTTTTTCCATGTGCTTCTGCTCCTTTCCCAGTAGACTTCTATTATGAATTTAATGTTTGTGTCCCCATCACACCAAATTCATATGCTGAACTCTCTCTCAAGGTATGGTACCTAGGGAGGTGATATAGGTTTTAAGAATGAATAGAATAAAATAATGCCATTTGCAGCAACATGGATGGACCTAGAGACTGCCATTCTAAAATGAAGCCAGGAAGAGAAAGAAAAATACCATATGGTATCACTCATATGTGGAATCTAAAAAAAGTAAAAAAGAAAAAAAAAAAAAGAAGACACTAATGAACTCACCTATAAAACATACTTGCAGACATAGTAAACAATCTTATGGCTACCAGGGGAGATGGGGTAGCAAGGGATAAATTTGGGAGTTTGAGATTTGCAAATGTTAGCCACTATATATAAAATTAGATTTAAAAAATTTCTTCTGTATAGCACTGGGAACTAGATTCAATATCTTGCAATAACCCTTAATGAAAAATAATATGAAAATAAATAAATAAATAAATATATATACACACACACACACACACACACACACACATACATGACTGGGACATTGTGCTGTACACCAGAAACTGACGTATTGTAACTGACTGTACTTCAATTAAAAAAAAAAAAAAAAGGAATGAGTGGAATCCATGCTCTTAAAAGACGCACCGCTGAGAGCTTTCTCATCCCTTTTGTTGTGAGACAGTAAGGCCATCTGGTGGTCTGTGAACCAGGAAGCTGACTCTCACCTGACATCAAATCTGCTGCTACCTTGATCTTGGACTTCCCAGCCTTCAGAACATTGAGAAATAAATGTTTGCTGCTTAAGCCACCCAGTCGATGGTATTTTTGTTACAGCAGCCTGAACTAAGACAACTTCCCCCAGTAAATGGCCCCCCATTTAGTCATCAGAGGTAAAAACCAGATAGCCATCTTTTTTTCCCTTCCCCACCTTAACAGTATCTCCCAGAATCTTATCCAGTCTGAGCAAGCCCACTTAATTCTTCACTTTTATAATCTCAGGGATTTTTTATTTCCCCTCCATCCCCACTAAACCTGCTTAGCTCAGTGCCTCACCACTTCTCATTCTCCTATCATTAGCGTGATCTTGCCAAAATGCAAATTGAAGCATGTCACTCTACTGCTTAAAACTCTCCAATGCTTCCCCAGCCAAATCACTTAGCATGGCGCAGAGGCCATCCACGATTTGACACTTACTTAATTTTTCATCCTCAGATCTAGTAGTGAAGCAGTAAACTAGCCTCTGCTCCAAAATGGCTTTCCTGATGCGGAAACTGTTTGTTGATTCACTCTGACTTGGAATTCCTACAACTTGTCTTTTTCTCTGACAAACTCCCACCTCTGTTTAACTTGCTCAACTGCTTTTGTGCTAAGCTGCCCATCACCTTCCCATTATACGCTCTCACTGCCCTCACCAGAGCCTCCTTTGTTCTAGGAAGAAAGTAACATTCTAATAACCTCCTGAGCTCCAGAAACCCACAAACCCATCGTGAGATTTTCATGACACCAGACACAATTGTTTCTGAGTGGACTTCCAGAACAAGGAGAACGCAAGACCCGCACACCCTGATCCTTCTCACCTGCTCCACACCCCAAGACCCCTCCCATAAAACTTCCCCATACTCCATACCTGGGGGACACACAGTTCTAAAGGCACGAGTCTACCGTGGTCACCTTTGCCTGACAAAGCAATTAAAGTTGTTTCTTTTCTACTTCACCCAAAACGCTGTCATCGAGGCTCAGTTCAACACCAGTGCACAGAGGCCGACATTTCGGCAACAGTACTGCCCCCTGTGCACCACGTTCCAGGAGTACTGAATGGCAGTCAATTTTCAACTTTCTAAGGATAGAATTAACTACGTTATGAGAAAAAAAAAAAGATGGAAATAAGCAAAATGCAGCTTATTGGTAAAGAAAAAGAGTTAGAACTATTGTGAAGAAGGGACATACCTACATATCGGAATGAGTCTATTATTTATAATTATACAGGAGCCATTACATTTTCACTTGGTACCTACTGTGAATGAGGAACGCCCCTCCACCTGGACAATCAGGGTGGAGAAGCCTGCTTAGAGCAGTCTGTTAGCCTGGCAGCTGATCCTCCGTGCAGGAGGAGCTTTCTGCCATTTGTCTGAAGCTCTAGGCAAAAATCTATTTCTTAGGGCAGTAATAGAACTAGAAGTCTCTTTGTTCTGCCTGCTCTGAAGACTCGCTTTTATTTATTTTTCTTAAACAGAGAATTTGGAGAATGGCAATGAAGGTGGTCTGGAGAGCATTGCAGAACGAGGCCCAGTTTTGCTTTGAAGTCTTTGTGACCTTGAGCTGACAGATATGTCCCTAAATTCTTTCAGTGCATTGTCACATTGAGGTTTGCCTCCCTGAGAGCTGAGGGGGTAGTCTGGGGTTGTAGGGAGGAAAACTTGCGGATGGCAGGTAATTTAATCTCCAAGTTGATGGCTTGACTGCGTTGCCAGTGAACTAGTATTTGTGCCATGATGAAGGAGAGAATGACAGTGAGAGGGAAGAATTAGCTGACAAAAACAAGGCAGCTCCAAATAACTGCCCGCTGAGATGTTTAGAAAACAAAAAGTAGAGCACGTTCAAAGCAGAAGATTGTTTTCATCAGAAAAAGGGAAGATGAGAAAGAGGATGGGGAGGAGAAAGTGATGAAGACCCACTCATTCACAACTCTGCAGCCCTGTGTTTATTTATGTATCTGTCTCCTTGTTTAAAATGCAAGGCTCTTTGGGTTTATGTCTTATTAATTCTTATCCTCCATACATGTGCCCATGCTAGTTACATGGGTGGTTGAGAGTCATTACAGTAGGTGAGAGAGTGTGTTTCGGAGTCACACAAAGATGCTCAGGCACCTGGCTGTGACACTCTCTGGGGGATCATGTTTCCTCCCCTATACTACTAGTTAGATTTAGTCCCAGAGAGGCTGGTGGAGATTAGAAGTGCAATTCCTGACAGTGGAAAAGAATAACGCTACTTGCCTGTGGTGATCACTCCAAAGTGATCGCCAAGTTCAAGTAATATATAAAATGTCCTGTTAAGACAGGAAACATATAATATTAGAACTTCAAATGTATACTTATAATTCTTGTAAACAAGCGAGCTGAACAGAGTTCAAAGGAAACAACTTAATTCTTTGACATTTACAGATACATGTTTAGGAGAAAAGTTTAGAAGAATCATTTTACCCCCTGTTACGGGGCTCAGCTTAAGCAAGGACTGAAAATATTAAGTTGGTTGATGACCATTCTTGTTTTGGACAGTTGTATCTCCCCTGAATCTATATGTTGAAACCCTTGCCCCTAGTTACACTATATCTGGAGTAGGGTCTTTAGAGAGGTAACTAAGGTTACTTGAGGTCATAAGGGCGGGGCCCTAATCCGTCAGAACTGGTGTCATTACAAGAAGACATCAGGGATGTGAGCACAGAGGAAACACCGTGTGAGAGGACGTTTATCTGCAAGCCACGGAGGCCTGAGAAGAAACCCAGCCTGCTGACACCTTGATGAGGGACTTCCAGCATCCAGAACTGTGAGGGGATCAGTCTGTACTGTTTGAGCACCCCGTCTGTGATATTTTGCCATGGCAGCCCTTACTGACTAACACACCACCTCATACCTGCTACTTTATTAGGAGCAGAACAGAGTAGTGGGATAGTTACTGGAAAGAGTCTGAGACATTTTGAAGATCCAGGCTGAGAAGCACAGGAACCACTGAGAGAAAACTCACCGTAGATCGAAGCAGATCTGAACCTTACCTCTAAAATACACTCTGCTTACCTACTTCCAAATTACTTCTAAGATCTCTACCACCGCCACACTAATCCAAGGTGTCCTAGTCTGTCACCTGGACCTCCTGAAGTTCACTAGCTTCTAACCTCACCCTCCCCCAGGGCGCAGTCAGCACACAGCACTGAATCATCGTTTTACAACATAAACCAGGATTAAAAAAAACTCCTGTTTAACCCTTCAGTCAGCTCTTAAAACAAAGTGTTCAGTTTTTTACTATGGCAGTAAACCCCCCAGAATCTGCTCCTTTGCCGCTCCTCCCCTGCGGAAGGAAGCCGCAGCCCCTCCAGTCCCATTAGCCAGAAGCTGCCAAGCATTCTCTGGCCTTAAGGGGCTTTTATTCACTATTTTCTCTTCCTTAGACATCTTCACAAGGCTGGACCTTTCTTGCCCTTCAAGTGTCAGCTCAAATAGCACCTCTTGGGCCAGGACTTCATGGAAACTCTTCTCTGCTTTATTTCACCTCACTTTATCTGATAATTTTCATAAATGTTGATTATTTATTGTCTACTCCAGCTAAATGCAAGTTCATGAAGACAGGGATTTAAGTTCCTTTTTTCACCCCTGTGTCTCTGGCTACTTTAAAAAGGCATAATCTAGATTTTTAAAAATGATTTAACAAATGCTAACTATTCTAATAGACATTCTGGTTCTAGAAATAATTGGGGTTGATACTAGAAATATCCTCAGTTCAGTCACTTTGATGCTTAGGGCATGCTTTGGGCAAATGGGCTGTGTGTGAATGAGAGAGGGGAAGAGATAAAGAATTGAAAAACCGACCACCTTGAATTATTATCACCTGGGGCCTGGACAGTTTTACAAATTTTTCTTTTTTCTTTTGTTTTGATACCCCTGAATAAATGGGACACTGGGGAACAGATCTTCACTTTTCCAAATACCAAGGCGTCTCAAACTTCTGATGCTGAGTTTCATCAGTGAACCTCGAGGCAGCAAGGAGTGACCATATGCTGCTCCTTCCGTGGCAGCCACGGTCAACGGGGACATGTCTGAGGTTGGGTCCCAGCTGTCCACTAGGCAGTGAGGAGTGGCTAGAGAGGGAGTGGCTAAAGGTCAGCAATTAAGATCTTCCTTAGGAAGTAGCCTGAGTTCCTCTAGAGAGTGCAAAGAATAGGAATATCAACTTAAAATCAAAATAAGCAGAAAGCTGCAGCTGACAGTGCTTTTTGCACTCTCTGGGGATGGCAGGGGTGGGGCACAGTGGGACGTGCTGTGCTGGGAGGCAAGTGGGTATCTGAGAGCCGCATTTCGGGGGTCAGCTGTGGAACTGAGTTGAGTTTGCACCTCGAGGTAAACCAAGATTACATTTTCAAGATCAAAAGTCTAGCAGACCCATCTGTGTTTTTCCCTAGCACACCACAGGCCTGTGCCAGTCCACCATCAGCCCATACAGCCAGTTCAAGAAAACCACCTATGATTACAACACTTAGCGAAAACACCTAGAGAAAATGATGCAGGAAAACAGGGTTTTCATTCAATTCTTGGCACAGCTGTGCTAAAATGTCTTAAACTAGAGGATGAAGAGAATGATCAGAACTTTTCAAAGAATCCAGCATCTTCAACACCAGGAAGCAGTTTGGAAACTCAAGAACATTTTAAACTGAACGAGAGCGACTATGAAGAAAGCAAGTATCTGAAGACTCCCTTTAAGAATATCAATGCACGCGGGTCTGAATCACTTGATACTGGCCCCCGCAGTCATCTCTAAACTGATTATGGGAATGAGAATCTTCCCAAATGAGGATTAAATGAAGAAAAAGCAAAATTGGTGAAGCAGGTTCAGGAGAAGGAAGACCTTCTTCAGAGGCTAAAACTAGTCAGAATGTATAGATCAAAGAATGATCCGTCTCAGTTACAGTTGTTAATAAAGAGCCAACTGTTGCTCTGTGAGTTACAGTCAGCTTTGTGTAAGAAACTAAGCTTTACTCAGTCCATAGACCCCTATGGGTTAGATAAGAAATTGCTACACTGTAACAGAAATGAAGAAGAATTAATAGGTGTTTAATTCATATTTTTTTCCTCCAGAATACCTTTGTGAATGACAACTTAATTAAAAGATAGGTATACATTTTAAAGGGAAGATGTAAACCATAAGGGCTTAGAGAAAGATACCCTGGTGAACCTGGATTAATTCAGGGCTCCCTGTCAATGTAAATATAAACTAAGATCTAAAATAAAAATTTCATATTTTAAAAAAATTTGCCAAAAAACTTAACAGTTAAAAAAATTAAAAAATCATGTTTAAAAATAATTTGGATAATTTCGGAAGTCACTTTTAATACATTATTGTGTTTATTTTGGCAAAAAGTTCTATTTTAAATGTTAAAAAATAGTCTAATCAGTGAATACCTAAACCTAAACTGGTGAACAAGTATCTGCCTCTCTTCTCAGTTCATGACTCTTGTTTCCATCCAATTTACCACATATTTCCATCTGGATGATCTAGCAGGTGATTAGACTCGTAGATTCAAAAATTTTAAACAAATAAGTAAATAAATACATTTTAAAAATCAAAACAAGCAGGTTTAATCATGCTGCGCAATTTTTAAGGTAGGTCATCTTAAGATTGGACCTCCTGATGTTCTGAGCAGATTGGGACTTGGAATCACAATAGTGTGAATATTACTCAATAAAAAAAATGTTAAAAAAAAAAGCCAATAATGTGAATATTAAAAGAATACAGTGTTCCTTTGTCTGTCAGAACAGCAATCTCTGGGGCTCTCTTGTGCACTTCCTTTAAATCAACCAAGCTCTATATTTTTTGGTAAGATTTTACTTTCCTTGATAACCTCTGCTCATTTGGAAAATGGGGTAGAAGGAGCCATAGTGGACCATGGGTCGAGCCAACCATCCATTAACTTTTGCTGCAGAAGTCACTAGAACTACCCCGTATCAGATTGCCCTTCCAGGTCTGCCTGTATGACAGGCTTTCTATGGTTTCTAATCTTGGATTGTGTTGAAATTTCTATTTAATTTTGGAGTCACATGTATTTTTATAATAGACGTTTCTTCCCATAATGAAGGTCTCTGTTCCTGGTAACCAAACCCTGTATATAATAGTGTCCATGAAGTATTAATCTCAGTAAATCTTATCCTAAATATATCCTCATTTTTATGTTCAGGTCTCGGTTTTCAGCTTTTGGAAGGACTCTGAGAAATGGAATGAGGCTAAGAAGATGACAATCATAACGTAGAAGGGTCTGAGAATCATGCACCCTGAATGAAATAAAGGAAACTAGGTGTCTAACTATAGACATTTCAAATGGAACAGGGGGAGGGCTGGGAAGAACAGCACTGATATCATCAACTGACAGAATGCCTATGAGTGCAAGTGAAGACTTAAAAATGTGTAAACCATCCGACTCAGAAATGCTACAGCTAAAACTGTACTCTAAGCTCTGCAAATAAATAGTTACAGGGATAGTCATTACAATATCTATAATTTAAACAAACTTTAAATATTAAATGTTTATATACAAGTAATTATTTAAATAAAATATATTTAAGTATACAGTAGAATATTATGTAAACATTAAAATTATATTGTAGAAATGTTTACTGACCTAGAAATCAACGTTTACAACAAATTAAAAGTGAAAGGAACTTGATATATAATTTTTTAAAAGACATGTTATAAATTTTAACTTTTCTAAGTTTTTTTTTTCTAAGTAAAGTTTTAAATCAGAGTTCTATGACAAAAATTTCTGAGATCTTTAAATTATATTATTCTATTCATTTTTTAATCATTTACTCAATTAATTATTAGTCAATTAATACTCAATTTTGATTTCAATTAATTTAAATCATCTTTATAGGGTGCTTCTGGAGCAATTTTTTTCTTTTGATATTATATGAGAATCAACAAACTAGTATTTTACTCTGTTTGAACACACTGTATATTATAAGGTTCCAATATTTAAAAAATTGCTTCAAATGGCTGTTCTATCTTGGATAATTTATTGCTCTGTCCTTATTATTAAAATATGAATGTTGTTGTTGTAGTTACTACCCAACTCCTGACACTGCCAAATAATTAATACTGTAAAATTTACTGACTAGAAATATATATGTGGGTGTAAATATAAATATATTACTGGGAAAAAGGTTAAAAAATAAATACTGTCACAAATGAATGATCTTTGCTGCTCCCATTTGCCATGTTCCTGTCTTTTCCAAATAATTTACTATGATCTATCTATTCACTTGAAAATAAAAACATGTAAAACCTCCACATTATAGCACATTTCAGGGGGAAACATGACCCATTTAAATAATGTTACCAAAATATTATGTCATTGCTACTCAATACTTTGAATTGAATTGAATGGGATAGCTGCCAGCTGGTGCACACTCTTGAACCAGAAAATAAAAATAAAATTGTTGTTTGCAAAGTAAGCATCATCTCATAATCCTTTATTTTATAGTCTATTAAGTCATAAATGCTGTGTTTTAAATTTGAATCATAAAACACACAAAAATGCATGTGCTTTTCATAAAGAAACTCAGAACCAGCATCCTTACTTGATCACTTCATTGTGCCCTCATTCTCATAGATGGAAATCCACAAGATAAGAACTTAGTATATTAGAAATAAGTCACAGTAAAATGTTCTTGAAGAAAGAATACAACTCTGAATTTCCAAAGTCATACAGTGACCATTATATTTGGGGTCTTAAGCAAAATGATAACTATTAATACATTGTTTTTTAAGAAGAAAGCGGTAAGATAATTTTTGTCATTTTACACCAAGTATTTTCCAATTTTGGCTAGATTTCTCAGAATAAGAATTCCCTATGAAAAAATATGGATGGCACAACATCATGAGAGGAAAAAAATACATGAATGCCTAGATTCAATTTGCACGGAAATAATTTGGGGGTATCTTGGCTATTTCAAAAAAACAAAAACATGTTTCAAGGGGGCTGTCCAGATAAATTTTCAAATGATAGAATATGTTTAAATAATTTTGAAATTTTACTGATATTATATGTTATGGCTATTTTCTATAACCATCCAGCTTTTATATATTCTGTCCATACAATGGAAATATAAGAAGTGTTCCAATTTAAGAAGTCTTGATAGCTTTGCCTCCACTTAAGGTAGTATTAGAGATGAAGTCAGATCCACTCTTAACAAAAATGTTCTTCAAAACTGAAATCTTAGCAGTCCTTACAGTGCCACAAGTATTATTCTTATCTTACTATTCCAGAAACCAAAGAGTCCTCTTGCAAAGGTTTCTGGGTCACCTATCTGTCCTTTTAAATCTCATCACATCTTTTAGGCAAAGCTCTCAATCTCTATTCCAAGATAACAGAATCTTTTTTCCTCCCACATATAATCTTATTATGAGCCAATTTAGCACAAAATAATCTCATCACTGGTCTTTTGAGTACTGCTCATCTTTGAAACATCTGTATCCACACATACAGAACAACTATACCTAACAATTTAAAACCCTAAAAGCACAAAATTTCTTACAAGTGCACATAATTTATGGTCTCTTCTGTTTTCCCATACTACTGAAGATACTCCTTGAATGGTTATAGTTTAAATTATGGAACATTATTAATTAGAATTAAACTGATGCAAACATTTATTTCAACTTTGCGTTGATACTGATTATGAAAAGGGAAAAAATAGAAAATTAGTTATTGACGTTCAAATACAAGTTTTTATTTTTAATTTACCTAAGTCTAGGTTCATACATTCCCCTCCTCAAATCCTCTCTGATCAGATGCCACCTACCCATGTCTAATTTGGGTTGAACAAAACTGCCAAATACAATAACCCCTCCTTATCTGAGGTTTCACTTTCCATGGTTTCAGGTACCCAAGGTCAACCAAGATCTGAAAATATTAAAAGAAATTCAAGAAATAATTCTTATGTTTTAAATTGCACAGTGGTCTGCGAAGCATGAGGAAATCTTTGTGCAGTTCTATGGTAGCAGAGAATAACCTTCATTTTGTTGGAGGTTTACAGGGACACCATGACCTAGCCCTCAAGGATGGCCACAAGAATAAAGAATGCCTGCAGGAGGAAGATTACAACAATCGGCCACACCCCCTCCCTTGTTTTCCTTCACCCTCCCTTATTTTTTGTATAAAAGGAGCCTGCATTCTGACTAGAGGAGGATGGTTCTCCAAGACATTAGTCAGCCATCTCTCAGTCTGCCGGCTTTCCGAATAAAGTCGCTATTCCATGCCCCAACACCTCGTCTCCCAATTTACTGCCCTGTCCTGCGGCGAGCAGAACGAGTTTTCTTCTTTTCATATGAAGAGCAAGACATGGGGAAATACAAAGTAATTATGTCTCTGCTCAGAAAAGGATGCATTGTCGAATTTATTACTTTTTTCATGCCATAAACATGAACAATGTCATTTTTTTTTTTCCTGAAAATGAGTCCAGAAAAGTTAACCTTTAGTAGTTTACAAAGGGGAAACAATCACTATCTAATGCTTTTAAAGTACGGTAAAGCTGAGATGATTTAATTATTCCATTTATGTTAATGAGACCATTCTCTGATCACTAATTATAATCTGGTTAAAAAAAATAGTACTTGATGTACTTTGCAATTGGAGTATTTATCCATTCTGTTAGGTAATTAGCATTAAGAAGAGTAAAACATATTGGAACACAGCAATTTAAGGTGACAAAAATTGCTGGATTAGAATCACAGATAGTCCTTTGGAGATTTCTCATAGTACTTTTAATGTAAATTTTGATGGGCTATTAGTTTTCATTAATGGTGGTTTGAGTACTTAGAGAAGACAACTATGTACTACACTTAGTGCTGGGCAAATTGCCTGGTTATATTTCATATATTACTGTTACTCTAATGAATAGTATTATAGCAATTAGAAGACTGATGGCTTAGAAAATTTAGGTGGATGTATTTGAAGTTCTTTGAACTAAGTGTCATTGCTCAATGTGCACTAAAAAGTAACGTCCCCTTTTAAAAAGTATAATTTGAGAGCAGAATCACTTTAAATATATAGCATAATTATAGTGCAACTAAAATAAACTGGTTTGTATACATCGAACCACAGACAGAAATGCAATAAAAGTATAAAAATTAAATCACTGAATCTTGCTGAAAAGTAGTTGTAAACACGATTTAAGATCACCTGAATGCTTTTAAATGATGTGTTATTTGTCCAGCTTTTCATCGCTTGTATTTTCTTAATGAACATGCTTACATAATTCAGGTATGAACAAGACAATAATAATTATATAAATATCTATTATAATTGTGCTGATGATCATTCATATATCTAAGAGAATTAACAATTTTCAATCTCTGTGATAGCCAGAAACTGGAATTATTTTTCTGATCTGTTTTAAAGACTCTTAATTAAAAGAACCATTCTCAAGCATTATATTCTGTATTTCATGAATGCTTTCTACTGAGTAATATTTTATAAATGTATAACCTGGTATCCAGAGATCATTCTCTCAAAAAAAAGTCTATCTTTTTTAAAGAATATGTCTTTAATTTTTCTAAATCTGGATAATTTTAACTGGCATAATATATCATAAACATATAAATCATTCAAGCTTTTAATTTTAGAACATGTGAAATTAAGGTGACAAACTAGAAGTTCTTCAAAGTTAAGTTTGTTTCAAATGACTATAATTATTTTCTTCATATGACTGATTTTATGGTTTATTATTTCTATAAACATTAACCATAACAGCTTGACATAATCATATTTACTAGAAATTTCCCTTTTTTCTTATTAAAATGCATAATCATTAATAGCAAATTTGTATAAAGTAAATTGGAAATAAAGCAAAACACATGGGGCAGAACTAATTTCATCATCATTAAGAATTTCATACACATAAAAATTAAAAGCTTTCCTTGAGAGAAGTAAAGTTATCGGAGATTACTGCTTTTAGCTCATATTACATGCATAAGTTAACTATACATTCCTATTTTAGTAGATTACTTTAATGGCAGTAGTAAAAATACATGAAACATCAGGTTTTTTTAAAAACACAGCAAAAACTCCAAGGAAGAATAAAGTAAGTTGGATGCCTAATAGCATTAAAACAAAACAAAACAAAAAACTCTTCTAAAAACAAAAAGTGTTTCAAAATATAGTCCAATTGTAAATTTGCATTTCCTATTTTATCTCTTGCTTAAACTTTCTTCCCTCAGACATCTGAATGACTCACTTCCTGCAGATTCTTGTTCAACTGTCACTTCCCAGTGAAAACTACCATGAACCCTGTATTTTAAATTGTCATTTTTCTGGTTCCTTTCTTCCAACCCAACACTGTACTCCCCATTCTTATGCCCTGGTTGAATTTTCTCCATTAGTATTTTTGCCACCTGACAAACTTTATTTCACTTGTTTATTTGCTTATACGTCTGACCCTTGGACAACTCGGTATTAGGGACACTGACCCTTCTCAAAGTTGAAAGTCTTGAGTAGAATTTACAGTCGGTTCTCTGACTCCGTGGTTCCTCCTTATCTGCGGTTCTGCATCCAAGGTTTCAACCAACTGCAGATCATGTTGTACTGTAGTATTTACATATAGATCATGTTGTATTTACTACTGGAAAAAACCCCCACATAAGTGGACCCAGGCAGTTCAAATCCATGCTGTTCAAGGGTCAACTGTATACTGTTTTCCCACACTGGGAATACTGGCCCTTTAATGATGGAACTGTTACCTGCTTCATGCCCTGCTGTTTACCTAGCACCTAAATAGTATCTGGCTCAAAACAGTCACTTGATGAATTGTTGAATGGGTAAATAATCAACACTGGGAAAGGTAAGTGTGCTTTTGTATTATGATGCCATACAGAAGGATAAATAGAAGCATAAGAGAAGCAAATCTTGATGCTTTTTCATTAAGTTGCATTTCCAAGAAAGAAAACAAATATGAAAGACATATATAGGCCCTCCCTTGTCGGCCACCCTATCTTTCACTCCAAGACAATTTCAAACCAGCAGCTTTTATGAACGCCAGGTATTCACTTTTATTTATTTATATTTTTAAGGATTTCTACTTTAACCAAAATTTGTGATGATAAACCTACAGTTAAAATATCAGGCTTCATAAAGCTGACTGGTCACTGGGGATCAGAAGAAATGGTTTTGGTATAGAGCAGGTTTCTTAACCTTGGCACTTTTGACATTTTGGGACAAACAGTCCCTTGTTATGGGGGACTCTACTGTGCTTTGTAGGATGTTTACTACTATCTCTGTTTTTCACCCGCTAGAATGCAAGTAGAAACCCTTTCTACCCAGCAGCTGTGATCTAAATGTCTTCAGACATTGACAAATATTCCCTAGTGGACAAAAATCACCTTGGGTTAAGAATCACTGGCACAGTGAGAAGAAATCTAACTTTGGAGGTAGACAGAACTATGTCAGAGATCCAGCTTTGACCTTGGACCTCCCACACTGTTTTCAGCAGTAATACTGCAGTCATAGTATGTCCTTTGCAGGGTTACTGCGTCTGTTAGCACTGAAGTGTCAATTTAGAGAGCAGATGCTCTCTGAGCAATCATCATTGAGATAAAAGTGCAGCATAATGGATAAAAGCATATGATTTATAAAATATAAATGTCTTTTTTAAATCAAAGAAACGCATACATATGATAAAAGCTGGAGCATTCTGTATAGGCTTTTTGAACCTAGTTATTTTCAATTAAAACATATTTTAGAGAATGGTTCCAATCAATGTACAGATTTACCTCACTTTTAACAGTTGCATAATATTTCACTGTACATGAGTATTTCCTGATTTGCTAATCCTTTATAATACACATGTAAGTTCTCCCCCCAGACATTTCTAACTTCAAGTACCACTTCAAAGTTTATTCTTGCATACATCTCAGTGCACATACATCTTGGTGTAACTATATCTACAAGACAAATTCCTGGGAAAAAACACAAGCTTTAAAGACTAAGAATCATCAATTAGAAAGCTTGCTACACTATTTATTAACCAGGTAACACTGAGTGATTAATTTAGGCTAGCTGAACCTCGCTGGGGGCTCTGGATTAAGCTGTGTTAATGGTAGCTCTCTCAGGCAACTGCTGTGAGAATTACATGAGTTAGGATTTATAAATTAAATATCAGAATGCTTTTTTTAGACTATCAATTATTGGTATTAAAAAGAATAATGCTGTTAGGCCCAGCTGTGAGAGACTACTTTTAAGAGCCTAAAATATTCCAAACATCAAAGTTTTTGTTTTGTTCTGGAACTCTATTACTTGTGTGTGTTTTGGAGTATTCTTTTTTTTTTTCCTCTCCTTCCTCTTCCTTTAAGCTGTTTAGTTCTTTTGAGAATAAACATAATCCAATATAATCCTTCTTTTCTCACATTTCTATATACATATGTGTATATAATATGTTGAGAACGACTGACTGTATTTTACACATTTATCATGTTATTAATTTCCTTCCCTTTTCACTTCAAATCCTAGTATTTCAAAGTATTTTCTTTTTATATTTATTTCAGTATGTATTTAAATTGTACAGTTTATTTATGGTTGTGATCATTCTATGTAAACATTTGCCTGCTTCAAATGCAAATATATTTTGATCACTGTGGCCAATGTTTGGTGTGTAGGTGGTCGTTGTTTTATTTATTCATATATTCTATTGTTACTTATTGAAATGTACTCAGTGCAAAGCACCTTGCTGTGTGTCATGAATGATAAATGGATATATCCATATATATCCATATATGGATAAAATGTGGTCTCGAATCATGCAGAAGTGAGACGTTCACTCATTACACAAAAAAATGTTCCACTGTATTAGAAAAACACAAAGGGGTTCAGAGGAGGGGAAAATTTCAAATCACTGAGGGTTAGCTGAAGTTGGCCTTGCAGGGTGGCATGTCACCCACTAGGGTAGCTGATAAATACGGAAAGCAGTCAAGAAACAAGGGTTAGCAAGACAGAGAGAAATAAGTAGGGCATAATCAGAGACAGGGCAACAGTTTGCCTGGATGTATTGCAACTGAGGAGAAGGGGAGGAGCAAGTGAAAAGCAGAGTGATGGCAGGGAAGGCTCTTCCTGGCAGTGGAAACAGCTCTTGACTTGAGTCAGGATCTCTGAGCCTGAGTCTCAGAGGACTGGGTTCCCACAAATTGTATTGACCTTCTTTCTTTATCTATAAAGTAGGATTAATAATGGTTTAGGTTTTAACAAAATGTATTGACTCTTAGTTCCCTTATCTATAAGGTAAAATGAATAATGTTGGGGCAAATGACCTTTGGTGAATGAAAAGGAGAGAAAAAAATGAGCATTTCAGAGTAAGTTGTGGGTGCTTATGTCAGCTTCTGAAATATCATGGCTAAGGAGGGGGTACCACAGCAGGTCTGAACCTAGCAGGTCTTAACAGTCTGGAGACTGGAGATAAGAAGAGCGAACAGAAGTGAAGGAATTGTTGAAGGAGCCCAGTGTTGGTAAGTCCCTAACTCAGCTGTGAAGGGAAAACAAAAAACAAAGCAAATATAAGACAAGACACAATAAATCTCCTAGAAGAAAACATAGACAAAATATTCTCTGATATAAATCTTAGCAATGTTCTCCCAGGGCAGTCTACCAAGGCAATAGACATAAGAGCAAAATAAACAAATGGGACCTAATTAAACTTAAAAGCTTTTACACAGCAAAGGAAACCATAAGCAAAACAAAATGACAACCTACGGAATGGGAGAAAATATTTGCAAAAGATGAGACTGACAAAGGCTTACATTTCAGAATATATAAACAGCTCATACATTTAATAACAACAACAACAACAACAACAAAAAATCCAATCCAAAAATGGGCAGAAGACCAATAAGCACATGAAAAAATGCTCAATGTCACTAATTATCAGAGAAATGCAAATCATAACTACAATGAGGTTTCACCTCACACAAGTCAGAATGGCCATCATTCAAAAATTCATGAGTGACAAATGCTGGAGAGGGTGTGGAGAAAAGGGAGCCCTCTTACACTGCTGGTGGGAACGCACTTTGGTGCATTACGGAAAACAGTTATGGAGATTCCTCAAAAAACTAAACATTGACTTGCCATATAATCCAGCAATCCCACTCCTGGGCATGTATCTGGAGGGAAGTCTAATTCAAAAAGATACACGCACCCCAATGTTCACAGCAGCACTATACAGAATAGCCAAGACATAGAAACAACCTAAATGCCCACTGACAGATGAATAGATAAATAAGCTGTGGTATATTTATATATGGAACATGGAATACTACTTAGTCATAAAAAAGCATACAATAACACCATTTGCAGCAACATGATGAAACTACAGATCATTATTCTAAGTGAAGTAAGCCAGAAAGAAAAAAAAAATCATATGCTGTCAATCATATGTGGAATCTAAAAAAAAGAAAAAAGAAAAAAAAGGACACTATGAACTCATCTACAAAACAGAAACAGATGCAGACATAGTAAACAATCTTATGGTTACCAGGGAAAGGGGGTGTGAAGAGATAAATTTGTGAGTTTGAGATTTACCAATGTTAGCCACTATACATAAAAATAGATTTTAAAAAGTTTCTTCTGTATAGTGCAGGGAACTATATTCAATATCTTATATATATCTGTAAGGAAAAAGAATATGAAAATGAATATATGTATGTATATGCATGACTTGGACATTGTGCTGTACACCAGAAATTGACACATTGTAACTGACTATACTTCAATAAAAAATTTAAAAAATACAACAAAGCAAATAAAGGGGCAGAGCTATTAGACACAAAACAAACAAAAAACAACAACAAAAAAACTAACCAAGCAAACAAAAAACCCCCCTGGAAATCCAAGAAATAGCAGAATGGAGGGAGGATTAGAAGAAAGAAGAAAAGAAAGGAAGGGAGGGAGAGAGTCTCATAAGAAGTAAAGACTCCTTTGAAATTAAGCTTCAGCCTCTTTTCACATTCAGAGGGAGAGAAATAGTCACAAAGGTTTGATTTAAAAAAAAAAAAAAAAACCTGCACTTGACAACATATAAAGCGGACTTGCCTTGTACAAAACAGGAAATGACTTCTTAAGGTGCACTACTGAAGTCAAGAACTTTCAGGTTATCAGGTTTGCCAATTTGTCATAAGAAAATAGCATACAGAACCCTTTCAGACTAGATTTCAATGCAAGTCTCCAAGTGCTCAGTATCAGGGTCTTAATGAGACTAAATGCACCCAACTCACAGCCTGTCACTTGCCGTCATTTATAATGTTCCATAGATGCCGTGACAACTTGCCATAATAATTTATCTTAGGAAGTAAAGTAGAAAAACAGGGTTTTGATGATTTCTGCATGCCAATTTTACTGGGCTGTTGATTGCACACATATTTTTCAAATTTCTATCCTTATTTATAAAGTACATTATATTTCTGAGGAAATTCACAAAAAATGTGCAGAGTGCTAGATATGCTTCATTTTTAATAAATCCTAACATGTCATTACACTCAACAATAATTTGCTAAAAAGACAGATATAAATAAAAAAGGGTATCATTGAGAAATTAGCCAAGAGCTTCAGTGTTAGTGTAGGTAAAGACAAATTTTTTTTTGCTATTAAGCTTAGAATTTTTTTTTTTCAGTCAGCAGAGACAAGATGATCGTGCTTTGTTGTAGAAATTCCAATGGGAACATTCAAAATTCAATCCCCAACAGTGTTAACACTGTATTCATTCTCAAGCAAATAAATATGACCTTCTCTGATATTCAGATGGTTCTGGAAGCATTTCAACATGACAGCCTTGGCTTTCCATGGCCAACTATCCATGCACTGGAAATCTTTACAGCACCTACTAAGATGACTTCAAATTTGTGAAGTGAGCCTATGAACAGTATGAACAAGTGTCTTTAAGGGCTACATTTAGTAAAGCCTTTCAAGGGCTCCCTAAAAGGCAAATGATTGGTTTATCTTGTTAACACTGATTTAAAATAAATGTGTTCATAACCAAATCAAGAGAAGCCAGCTTTGTACTCATTATGGGGTTGAGTTTGTTTCTGATAAGAGACTGAAAATGGGCAAAGAACATGCCTTTTTCTCCTCCTTGATTGATCTTAACAGTACCCAAAATTCAATATCCTTCTAATATTTACATATTAAGCCTATTTCGGCAAATTGCTACTTGAAACAGATCAATAGTATAATATATTTAAACTGTGATTGATAACACAAAAATTCAACTGAGAGGGCTTAAGAATTCATAGAAATGTGTAATTATTTTTGCCTTTACTGTGATTCAAAGTTCCTTTTATTTTAAAGAGAAGCTTGCTCATTTTTGTAAGTGAAAGATCAGATGGATGCTGAAGACAGTTATTTAGATATTTGTAAAAAGTACCACTTTATTCTAAAACAAATAATTTAAGCAATCCTATGTTGAAAATATCCATCAAATTTTCAACAAAAAGTCAAAATGGAATAATTTTCCCCAACTTTTAAAACAGATTAATACGAGCTCTGATTTACATAACTTCACACATAAGTTTTATTTTTGGCCCCAATTTTTATTGTCTCCCTTGTGTTACTTCGACTTAGATAATGGTTTATTTTAAACTATTTCCTCCATGCTAGATCAGCACATTAGTGGTAAAATAATACAAGGTTTTTAAGATTTTGTAGTTGATATGGACAAAGCTCATATTTTTGTAGACTTGAAAATGAAGGCCTAGAGTTCAACAGTTACTCAAGATCCACAGCTGGTTAGTGAATAGTCGGGAGAGGAATCTAAACTCACACTTCAACAGACAAAATAACTTTAGTGACCTCTAAGGTCACATTTAATTCTAAAAATTTGTGATTTAATCACATAATGAAGGCTATATATATATATATATATATATATATATATATATATATATACACACACACACACACACATACACACATCCCTTGACATTCAAGAAGATTGTGCTATGTTAACTTTATAATTCCTATCTATAAATACCATGGTAAACATAATTTCCAAAGATCATATAGTATCAGAAAACAAAAAATAGTAGATGTATACTCAACTCTCAGTGAGAATACTGTGTATGCAATGGGGTAGAACATGAGCTAATGAATACATAGCTCACGAGGTGTGAGTGTGGGGTGGAGATTTAAATTCAAACTCAGAGTCCTCGTAGTGCCCAGGACTCAAACTCTTGCCCTAGCCCAACTTGACAGATTACCACGTGACACGTTTTAATGGACTGTATGATCACTCATGATTAAGTAAGACGTTGATCGTTAAATCTACAAATGCCAAGGATTTTCTATACAGACACACACATTTCAAGTTTGCTTGAATAATTCACTTCTATTTTAAATCTGTGTCCCGTTTGCCCCAGGTCTTCCCTGCCTCACCCTAAAAGTACAAAATACATGTAGGTGACCATCCTGCTGTTTTCTGAATCCCATCTTAATTTTCTCCAAATATTATTAAGCCTATTTCTGCCAGTACCTTTGTTGTAATTTGTATATTTTCTCTCAGTTCCATGAATTGATTTTTCTGACTTTCCCTTCAGCGTGAATTCCATATATACAGTCTGCTCTCAAACTGCACACACTGACAATGACAAGGAACAGTGCGCTAAATATAATTCACAAGTAACCCACAAACCCGAACTTTAGTCAATAGTTTGAAGCTACTTCTTCTCATAAAGGCACTTAACAGTGAATGGCAATGTGATTAACTTCTGATTACCCTGGTCTCCTGTAGGCATTAATGGTCAGGAAAATGCCAAAAGTTATGAGGAGAAGGTGCATAAAAACATAGAAAAAGTTCTATATCTGAAAACTAACTAATCAACAGTTGAATCCACCATGGTTGACTATACACTATTTCATAACATGAGCCACTTAAAAGCCATGTAAGGAAATATTTCAGAGTAACCTTATTATATCATGAAACTGAAGAATATTTACAAAAGAAAGTTCTTTTAGAAAGAACTAATAAAAATTCTCTAAGAAAAACAAGTAGTCAATATAATTTTAGAGCTATTGGCTATTGTATTTGAAGGCAGACACTACTGCATTTGTTAGCTCTGAGGTGTGGAAAAGATACCTGACAAAGTCACTCTTTAAAATGGGGAAGAATTGGATGTTCGAAATTACAGGCTAGTCAGCTTATATTTAGAAACAGGAAAGATGTTTTAGCTAGTTGGGGCTGTTCTAACAGAAATACCATAGATTGAGTGACTTAACAGAAATGTATTTCTCACAGTTCTGGAGGCTGGAAGTCCGAGAGCAGGATGCCAGCACTTCTTTGCTATGTTCTCACATGGCAGAGAGAGAGGCAAGCTCTCTGGTCTCTTTTTAGAAGGACACTAATCCAATCATGGGAGCTCTAATGCCATCACCTAATGACCTCCCAAGGTCTCACCTTCCTCATAGCATCATATCAGAGCTTCAACATATGAATTTGGGGGAACACACATTCAGTCCATAGCAGAAGATGTTAAGAGTCCTCATCAAAGAGCTGCTTATGCAGTATGTAAATCACTTCTGACCATGGGAGTCACTGGAGAAAAGGTAAAACACAGGAACCGCTGTATTCGAACCATTGTGAACTTAAAAGACGTCCGACCTGGTGAACTACCAGCATCACCCACGAAGATTTATTTTGATGTAACTGAAATACCTTTTATATTTTTTCAAAAACAAAAGCATTTAAAAACACAACAAAAACTGAACAACAGATGAACAACTAAAGCAGTTTCTGTTTGTTCACATGGCATTCCTTCACTCTTCTTGACCACTCAACCTAAAATCTAAAATTTTATTCCTACCCCATTTATTTTTTAATCTCGTTTCCTTACTTTGCCTCATTTTTCTGCAAGTTTGACAAAGTCAGGATTCTCATCACCATCTACAGAGGGCCTAGGATATAGTAGGCACTAATGATATTTGTTGAAAGAATGAACGGGATTGAGTATCCACTGCTGTTAGGGTGCAAGCTCTGCATCTAGAAGTTACATTTCCTTATCAACAGTTGGACTCAAATAAGAGACTGACCTCACATTCATATGTTCTTCATCTGATTTTACATCAGGCAGTATGCAAGGTCTGCCTGAACAAGACCACCAAAGCTTGGTGCGAAGTCGCATGTCCTGTTCTCCAGGAAAGGAGCCCCTTCTCTGTAAATCACACCAGCTCTACTCGATTATTAGTTTCTTCTACCAAATTCCCTCTAATATTCCAGCTGGGTATTTAGTTACCTAAACTCCATCCTCTTCCCTCAACAATTCAATGTCACCAGTATAAAAGTTGATGGAACCAGAGGTGGTAACTAACTGGTGCCTCTGGGCTAAATCAAGCACACAAAGGATTGTTGTGATGGTATTTTTTGTTGTTGTTTGTTAATTTGCTTGGTTTGTATAGTGTTAACCCATACAGTATACTAACCTGTGTTGTATTTTTTAATGTGATTATTTGCTAACATTTCAAAATTGTGAGTTAAAAAAAAAACCTAGATATTTTGTTTCTCATGAAAAATGAATGATCTGGCACCGTTTAATGGTCTTTATGGCAAACTAAGTGGAGCTGAGAGGTGTTCTACCTCCAGTGGAGCATCAGCTCTCTCCAGTTGTATCGCACTGCCTGCCCCTCCCAAGTCAGTCTAGATACTGAAGCTGAGACTCAGTTGCTGCTTATTATCCTCTTGGAGATACTGGGTTTTATTATACCTGACACACTTCACTATTCATGACTTGCCTCACTCTACTAAATAAGTATTTGGACTTGTAAATCTGTTCATAAATGAATGAGTTCTGTGGATGGAATGACATATGACCTAGTTATCTATTGTTGTGTAACTTGGTATCTTGAAACAATAAACATTTATTGTTTCCTGTGGATCAGAAATCTGGGAACCTCTATGTGGGTGGCTCCAGTTTGGAGTCTCCCCTGAGGTTACTGTCATGCACTGAGTTTGGATGTAGTCAACTGAAATCTAGGCAGCAGGTTCTGCTTTCAAGATGACTCACTCATATGGCTGTTGGCTGGAGGTCTGAGTTCCTTGCTGCGTGGACTTCTCCACTGGGTCATTTGTGTGACCTTGTAACATATCACTTGGCTTTGCCCAGAGTGGGGGATTCAAGAAAGAGGGCCCAAGGAGGAAGCTTCATTCCTTTTATGACCTCATCTCCAAAGTCACACACCATCAGATCTGCCGTATTTTATTTATTAGAATTAAGTCACTAAGTCCAGGCCACACTCAAGGGGAGGGAAACTCTATCTCTTCAAAGAAGTATCAAAGTGCCTATGAAACTTAGATGTAGCAATCTTTGGGTCCTAGACTTGGTTGAATCATCAAATAATTGCTTTATTTTAATCTAGGTATTATCAAATATCTACTGCTTTACCTGATTTTAATGTTTCAAAGTTTTTTTTATGTTTATTTTGTACATACTATTCCGAGTAAAACTGGGAACCCCAATGGGTTACATTTTATAATCTTTGAGGTTTAAAAAATTCCAAAATGTGTCCAAAGAGATAACTAACTCAATTCTAAGAAAACCACTCCTAAATTTTAGTGAAACACAAACTTTCAGCTAGTTATCATCCATTGCCCAGGCAGTTTAAGGGACTGGAATACACTGGTATATAACTGGTCACTTCATATTACAATTATTTCTTTGTTCCTGGATGTGCAATTTCAGTATCACTGTAGGAAAATTCCTTCTTCAACATTTGTAACTATAATCATCAGCAATCCCCTGGATAGTGGTAAGGTTCTTCTTCTTCTTCTTTTTTTTTTTTTTTAAACTATTTTTTATTGCCTTTTTTATATGACTATACTGTTCAGCCCCAGCAGGAAGCAGGTCATCACCCTTCGTATCATCCCCAAAGAGAGAGAGCAGAGAGGTTCTGAAAGAAGAAGAGGGGGATCTGAACAGAAGGGCAAAGTCAGAGGCAAGCTGGGGATCTCTGTGAAGTAGAGGCTGCTGTTCCTCTTCCCTATGGGGATGTCCTTTACATTTTAATCTCTCAAACTGCAGATATATTCCAGATTCACAGGGCTGACACAATCTGTGCATAGTTATTTCACCCAAACATCCTCTCTTCTACTTCATCAGGGAACAGGACTAACTGACTTTATTACTATTATTATTATTATTATTATTATTATTATTATTATTATTATTATTATTATTATTATTATTATTATTATTATTTTGCTACAATGGCTTAACTGCTTCATTTTTTGAGATTTTGTTCACAGCACTGAGTTCTGTAAGTTGAGTACTCATTTCCTACTCACAGCAGGGTCGGCAGCAATCATGTTAGCAGAAATACATTTTTATAAAGCCTGCATTTTTCTACGAGGCAATGAGTTTTATAGTATATAAAGTATGTGCAGTATAAAAATATAGTATATAAAGTATGTATGTATAAATATTCACTGAAAGTCAGTGACATTCCTGGTAATGTTATGACATATTTTTAACATGTTTTCTCTAACTTATTGGGTTCTTTGGCCACAGTATTTGCTAGTTTGAGTTGATTTCACAAAGTATATTGGATTCAGTTTTTGAAAACATAATATGGGGTGTTGATTTGGAGATTGCTGCAGCTTACCAAAAACCATTTTCAGGATTTAAACTCTGCTATTTTTACTCAGGTGACCTAAAATATGTACAGATTCACATAAAACAAAATTTTCTTGTTAATTTGGCAAAGCTGAGTCATACAAAATAATCGCATTTTCTTACTTCCTTATGAATCAATTATAAATAAATGCCTGCTCTAAAATTACTTGTCAGGTACAATCTTTGTGTGTGTGAAGAATTTTTTGTGGGAGAATAATTTCAGTCATTGGTCAACAAAGCCTGTGGCCTTGTTTCTTCAATTATCTGTGAGGATCAAGCTATCATTTATAAGCAGAGACAAGATTTTACTCTATTTTGACAACTACACAAGGCCCTTGCACTTTAGAACACTGTAGCAGAACACAGAAAATAATCACAAAGCAACACAAGTCGCAGTAAGCCAAGAATCAATGATGGTAAAGTTAGTATTGCTAACAGCAGTAAGCCCCTGATCTGGATAATCTCGTAAGTCTGTTTTCTAAGGTTAAAATAAAAAGAAAAAGAAAAAACAAAACTCTCACAGAGATGTGTAATTGAAATGTACTTCTGGTGCTAATGGAGCAGGAACTTTTCCAAGCTTTTAACAGGTTAGAATTAATCAACCCTCAATCAATACGAAGCACCCCAGCTATAGAACCACCACACTCACCCATGATGGTTAGGGCTGTAGCTTTTGTTAATTCTTCTTTCATCGACTCTATTACTTCTAAATTGCCTCCATCCAGGTTGCATCTATTTATGGTTCCATTTCCAGAACTGATCCAATAAAGCTTGTTTTCCACATAGTCTATTGATAGCCCTGTAATTAAATAATACAACTTAAACATAACAATAGTCACTTGGATTGTAATATTCACCTACTGTTGGATTTGAGGGGAAAAATAAGTTGCCAGCTCAGATTCTGGTCTTTAAAATAAGATCTGGCTAACAGGGAAATAGACACATACTGCTTTAACTATGGGTAAAACGACATACTTATAGACACGGAATGGTTATCTCTGTTCATTATCGTAACACTCTTGTAATGTTGAAAAGAATGATTATTCCATTTTATAGATAAGGAAAATTATACCTAGAATAGTTAAGAAACCTTTGAGTCCACAGCCAGTGAGTGGACATTCCAGATATTTTAAGACAGTTTATGTTTCTAAATTGAATGAATTGAATTGAATTTTCTACTCTCTTCATTACATCACTTTGACCGAGAAAGTTTTAATGCATAATATTCATTTGAGATACTAAATTTGTTAATGAAATTTCTAATTTTGTCCTCTACTTTTAGTAACATTTACTTTAGGCAATTATAGATTTAATTTGGTGGTTTCAATACTTTACAAGTGAATTCAAAGCTAGGAGAATTTCAACAACTAATAATTTCACTGAAGCATGGCAGCGAATTGGGCTCATTTAGGGGCTGCCATTGAGAAATGAGCCATAAGTGAACAAAACCAAAAATGTAAGATCATTGTTACAGAAACAATGGCACAATGTGTCACTATAGGTTAGCTTTAATATAGTTTATGCACAGTTTCATATATTATACAAGTGTTCATGGTTTTCAAAGGTCTCAGGACATGCACATTTTGAAGGCCGAGGGTACACATCTACTTAATTATGGGCGTGCTTAACAGGCTCAGGATCCACATTATAATATTAATTCTTTGGCTCCATGTTGGTCTTCTGGGACCCACTACTACCTGTGAAAAAGCACATGTGGGCATATATTCAGGCATTCAGTAAGTACACTGTTTCTGGGATCTCCCTCCCAGAATGAAGTGAGCAAACCACACACACACACACACACACACACACACACACACACACACACACACAATCCCTCCCTACCAATAAAACAAAACAAAAAACAAAAAACTCTAAGGTGAATAAAGGTAAGAAAGAAGAAGGAGAAAGGAAGGAAGGAACAGAAGAAGGAAACAAGTAAGAAAGGAAGAAAACACTTGGAGGAAACTGCATCAGTTCAAGTGCACTGAGACTGTGTTCAACAGAGCCCAGATATTTTCAACCACAGTTAGTCCCAGTCCAGAGAGTGGAACTGATTTATCAGACCAGTTTTAATCAAGTAGCCATAATAAAATATGTCTATATTACCAGCTATTTACTGATTTACTGGTATCTTTTCCTAATAAAAGTCTAGAAAGTTCACCAGAAAAATCATAATGCATAAAATTAGACATAGCGGGGATAAAGTTTTCAGATTTTTTTTTTATAACCACTGTGGGTAATTGGCTTTAATTACTATGGGAAAATAATCAAGCAAAAGTTATCACAATCTTATTTTATGATATAATATTTTCATGGTGAAAGTTATTCATTACACATTTTTTTTTTAATGAGAGAAAGTCTGGTCATTCTGCAGGTACTTCCTAAGCCACCTTTATAATATCTTTTCTAGTATAAACAAATCCTGAGAAGTGATCTATTTTACCTTCTACTTAGTTGACTATCTAAAGCACATAATTCCATCTTTAATGAGCAATGAAGCATATCTTTACTACAGATTTATGGTACAAAATATAATCCCAAACTTTGTTGCCGTATTTTCAGCAAGAATCACATTAATAAGTACATTTATCAAAAATTCCCTTTAAGAAAAGTTATCATACCCCTCTAGGTATTACAAATTCTCTCAATCAAGCTGAACCATCAGAGAGCTCTCTGCATTTTTAGATTGCTGGGGTTTTGTCTCTCTCTGAATATTTTGCTGAACTGAGCTTTGGCACTGTGCGCTTGGCTTAAATGAAAGATGCTGTAAGAAAGAGCCATGGGAAACCCACTGTTGTACTTCCCAGGATACAGTGTCTGAAATAATACATCACACTGTGACCTCTTTATACAAGGACCCATGGGAGAAATTTCTTTCAGGGCTCAGTGCCAGAAAAAGCTTTATGTGGAAAATATAAAATTGTAACTGATCATATTTCTGTCTCTGCTGTGGCTGCAAAGAAACTGAAGAGTCAGATTTGCAACCTATCCAGCAATTGTAAAAGAATTGCATTTATACCACACACTCCATTCCTGGCTTCAATAGACTAATTTATTATTTTCCTTCATCTTGATTTTTAAAATCAGTTTTCTTACCGGCCCTGTCTTAGGGAATGTTTTTGTTTAAGTTTCCTCAATCTTTTCTTAAAAGAAAAGGGTACATACTGAGTATGTTCAACTCCAAATAAATGCACCATGCCAGAATTTTCTCATCAACCTAAAACTGTGCAGTTTCTAGCCTCAAAGTTAGGTTGTGTGAAGCAGTTACACAGAGCAAGGAAGTTACAGAGTGTAGGTCAGAGCTCCCCAGTTTTTCCTACTCAACGTCTTTGTTTCTGGACTGTGACTGCTAAGAGGAAAGGAGCCGTGTCCTAGTGAGGTTTTTATCTTCAGTGCCTGGCATGATGCCTAAAGCAGAGAAGAAAATTTAGAAACACTGAATGAACAGGTTATTTAATTAAGTCCATTATGAAAATTATAAGTTGTCTTCAAGGAGTTCTGCCTAGTAAAGTTGAATTTTTAAATTTATTCTCCCACAGAGAATTTTTAAATATACTGCTTATACCCAAATATTATGATCATAGCAGATAAGGGCAGTGACTGAATAGGTCTACTTGGTATGGCTTAGATTTTTTACATCAATATTAATATGCAATAGTTCAGGATTAATAGCGTCAAGGTTCACAGGAAAAAAATAAAATTCCTATTTCAAGCTGCATAGGCATGTGATACATCACTTAGTCACCTACATATATCTTCTCTCTTGTCAAATATATTAGTTTAATCCTTGAATGTTCTTGAGTGTGTCTATTCCCAGGTGTATAAAAGAGAACTGAAATATTTGAAAACTCTTATTATGAATTCAAGAAACTGGTGATATAGGTTTTGAATTCATTAGTATGTTTAGATGTACATATTCACAGTTATTTAATATAAGTGTTTTCATATCATAAGATTCTTAAGTTTTGTTATTATCCCTTACTTAGATCTTAATAACACTGAATAATTGGCATCCATTTATTGAAATACTTTCTGGATCAGATCTCCATTCCCATATTTCAAAAGATAAATCACTGAGCAAGAACCCATAGTGGTTTTGGTGCAACTGAAACTACTGAATGATTTTAGAATGCTAAGTTCCTAGCCAGGAGAAAACAGATCAGATGCGAGCATGACACTACAAAGGTGCCCTGGAACCTATGCAAAGAAATATAATTATGTCTGTATGCGAAGATCCACAGAGTGGGTGACTAAGACTAAGAAATCTTCAAAAGGGCTGTAAGAGCGGTCTAAAGGATGCACAATTAGTAATACAGAGTCATTTCTGCAAGGCATGCTTATTTATAAAATCATCTGGATCTGGTTATCAAAAGGGCAAATCTGATTCAATAACAGGTATATCAATGGAAGAAAAGTTATCATTTAAGTTGAAAGACCTTTATGAAAAGAAATATCTACCTTTTTACCTATCTTTTCTATTACTGTAAACATGCAGAATTAATCCATATGCTTTGATTATAAAACTCATTATTTTCCTTAATTTATTATTTTACTTAGACATTTTTATTTAAATCAGCTTATTTTTAAAAATTTAGACAATGTAACTTGCCAAAATTATGTAATTATTCAATTAACAGAAATATTCCACACATTGATATAAAAAACAACTACATAATATCTTCAAAAAATATAATGTAATCTAACTATATTTTCCATATGTCACTAAAAAAATTAAGTCCATTAAGTTTTAAGTGCTGCTACAATTAAGACTGAAAAGTTCATTTTTATGTGTCTTATGTCTTTTCTTTTTTATATGACTTAAAGTAAACTCAATATACCATGCAATGTGGAATTAAAATATAAGTGCAAATACATAGGGAGAAACAAGGAATTTTAAAAATTAAGGCTTTCTAGAGATAGTAATTATTTAATATTTTTCCATCACTTGTCAAATTTCATTTCAAAATTTTCATTCCTGGCTCTGTATTATAATTACCTGGAAAGTTATTAAAAATACTGATCTTTGGGGCCCACTCTCAGAAATTCTAATTTAATTGGTTTATGATGGTCCCAGGCATAAGTATTTTTGAGAAATCTCTCCAGGTCATTTTAGAATCAAAAAATTAAAAAATTCCTTTTAAACAGTGCATATTTTTATAATATTTTACATTTCAGTATTTTAAAAGTTCAATGACGCCTTTTAAATTTTGCTGGAAAGTGTGTCATGATTAGATCTTTGGAGACAGAGGAATACTAAAGATGTAGATAGAGAAAAAGGCATGCTATGGATATTTAAATGGAGATGTAACTTCAAGGCTTCCAGACATGTACAAAACACAACACTGAAATCTTCTAAGTATTTTCTGTCTAGTGCTACCTTTAGACAACAGAACACAATTCTGTTTTTGGAATTGTGAAAGTTGTAGAAACTGGCTATTAAAAATGCACACAAAATAGGGAAACAGCGCAAAGTTGCATCCCCTGTTCTACCTGTAGAATAGTTACAATGTTTTGGATACTTCAAAATAGAGATCTTTTCAGAGTCCACCATAATGGGCCTGATGATTCCGGGGACAGAACCTTCTCTGAAACTTTGAACTTTCAGCTCCAAAGGAGCTTAGTTATTCCATGGGGAAGTAGAAAGGGATTCACTGCCTACTCAGTATTAGGCTATCTCAAGAAATGTTTTATTCCCCCTGAGAATACTTAGATTTTTAAGTTAAACAATAAATATCCTGAGGAAGCCCAAGTACTCTGTGCTCCATCCCTGGCTTCTCTCTGAAGCAAGCACAAATTCAAGGAGCCACCCTCCAGCACCTTTTCCTACTCAACACCTTTGTTCCTGGATCGTGACTGCTGAGAGGAAAGGAGCCAGGTCCTAGGGAGTCCGTGCATCGCTGGGTTCATCTGACAGAAGGCCAGGCAGCCTTGACCTGGCTACAGCCTCACTTCACTGAACACTGTGAAGCTGTAGTAAGGATAACTGCCTCATATGGTAATACCTGGCACAGACACTCAGTAAATGCTAGCTATTTATTACCAGTGCAGGCTTTTGTATTTCCCTTCTGGGCTAAAATTTACAACCATCTCCCTGGTAATCCCTACAGCTGATCATTTTGAGATTAACTTAGTAATGAAAAACACTTAGATTGTGCACTTAATTTGTAATGCAGTCTTTTCTCAGTTATAAGGGTTCATCAAAATTAGAAGCTTTTGTTCTGTGAAGGCCAATAAAAGATATGCTTTATTCTGGGACAAAATATTTGCAAATCCACATACTCATCAAAAGATCAGTACCAAGGAAAGAATTCTCAGTGGAGGGTGGGTATAACGGTGGTAAAGTGCTTGCTTAATGTGGGTTCAACTCCATTACCTCCATTAAAAAATAAAAATAAAATAATCAATGAAATTGTTTAAAAAAGAATTCTCAAAACTCAATAGTTAAAAAATTCAATTAGAAAATGGGCAAAATAAATGAACAGATATCCCACAGAGGATATACAGATGGCAAATAAGTCCATGAGAAAAGATGTTCAACATCATAGGAAAATGCAAATTAAAATGACAGTGACTATCACTACACACCTATAAGAATGACTGCAATGAAAACAGTGACAGCAATAAATGCTGACAAGGATGCAGAAAAAAGCTACATCGCTGACACATGGCTCGTAGGAATGTAAAATGGTACAGCTACTCTGGAAGACACCTGGGAAGTTTCTTATAAGACTCAGCATATTATTACCATAAGTCCCAGCAACTGCACTCCTGGGAATTTATCCCAGAGAAATGAAAACAAACGTTCGCACAAAAACATGATGTAGTGAACAGCTGTAATCACTGAAATTCCTTTAACAGGAGGATGGTTAGGTAAACTGTGGTATGTACATACATGGCACACTTCTCAGCCACAAAAAGAAAAAAAGCAACCTGATACAGACAACAATTTTGATGACTCACCAAGGATATATGCTGAGTGGAAAACAGCCAATCCAAAGGTTACATACTGTATGATTCCATTTATACAACATTTAAAAATGACACAATTTTAGAAATAGACGGTGTGGGGAGGAAAGGGAAAGGAGGTGGTGGGTAGGAGGGAGTAGGTGTGGTTATAAGAGGGCAACAGGAATGACTGCTGTGATATAAGAATTATTCAGTATCTAAACTTTCTTCCCCATCTCCCTCTTGTTTTCCTGCTTATCCTCAGAACTTGATTCTGTTTATTCAGTATCCTGACTGTGGTGTAGGATATAGGAGCCTATACCTGATAAAACTGTACAGATCTAAACACACAAACACACACAAATGAAGACAAATAAAACAGAATCTGAATAAGACTGATGAATTATATTAAGGTCACTAGCTGGGTGATAATATTTTACCATAGTTTTACATAATATTCCAATTGGGGAAAATTACATAAAGTATACATGAAACCTCTCTGTACTACTTTTTACAATTGCATTCAATCTAAAATTATCTCTATAAAAATTTCAATTAAAAATGATTCAACAAAAAGTAGAGTATGAAAGGGATCAGAAAATGACACTCCAAAATATACCACTTATGGTTTGAAGATTATTTTGGGTTGAAGACAAGTAAAAAATAACAGACACCAAAAATAAAAGCTCTTTGACTTTTCTTTTTGCTAAAAACAGGCTTAGCCTCTTAATTACCAGAGATAAGTCCAGACTCTCACCAGCCCAGAGATAGCACTGAGAGGAATGTGCTCAACAAAACTTACAAAAATGATTCTTATCTTAGTTTTCCTCCTGTATTTACCTACCCATAGTTTGCCTTCCTTGAAAGTCTAAACTGTTTTTCCTTTGTCTTGTTCATTTCTCTGAAAATGTATTGTTCTTTGGTCAAGACGCTATATAAGCACAAGTTCTAACCACCCCTTTGAGTTACTCATCAATGAATTTCTCCCTCAAGTCTGTGTGCTCAATGAGATAATAAACTCTTTCTCTTGTTAATTTGCCTTTTGTCAATCTAATTTTCAGGGCCCTAGGAAGGTAGAGGAAATAGTTTTTTTTTGGTTTTGATTTTTTTCCTTCCACTGCAAGTATCTATACTGCCCTTATCTTAACTTTATCTAAATTATTCCTTGGAATCATCCTTTCTATTCACTTTAAGAAATCACTGATGTCAGACAGAGTCACAGAACTAAGCTAATTAGTGCTTTGTTGCTTATCGCATCAAGTTAAGATTTCAGCATCTCTTCTATCCTCCCTCCAATAAATCATTTTATCTGGGACAGTTTATTCTGTGTTTCAAGCTCTTGATGACTCGCCAAAGTTATGTGTCTTGTGAAAATAAGACATGAAAAAAATGGAGGAAAACCAGAGTCAGGGACAGGTGATTTCTAGAAAAGTGTTTTGCTCTAAAAGAGCATTTTAAAAGCTTTAATACCTATAGTTTCACAATTTGCCAAAACTGTATTTTATAGCTTGATAGGTAAAATAGAGCAAAATATTTTTAAAAGCACTCAATTGTGGTATTTGCATATTTTAAAACTATAGTTCCTGTCAATATAACCATAAATATTCACTTGTGTTAGTTTTTTTACTTAGACATGCAGAACAGTTTAGCTCTTTTAGTTTTAGACATATCATGACTTTGTGCCTTTTATGTCCATTTTTCCTTTCTACTAAGAATGAGGAATGCCCCTTCCCCTCCACCATAACTTAAAAACAAAAGTATATGTTTTCTTCACTAATTTGCTTACAACTCATTCCTTTATTCCTCTTTCTTACAAAGAATTAGTTGTTTTCCTTGTAATATCTACTTGTATTATCTTTATGGCATCTGGAAACAGTATTCATGAGTGATACTGGTTTTTACTGCTGTTTAACTCTCCTTAAGATCTCAAATGGTTTATAATTTCTGCCTTCTGCCTTTATTGAACTATGACCTTGATAATGTGTCCCAGGTTTTATTTTCAGAGTATGGCACTTAGTATCCACTTCATAATCATTTTTAATAACCTTTTTAAAATACTTCATAACATTTGAAAGAATGAGTAATCAGATGAAAAAATGTAGTGAATTTAAATTATTTGTGTGTATATGAATGTATATAATTTTAATATTGGTTTGTGAATTCCTCTGGCCTTTCTGGTAACCTACTCTTATCGTTTCTTTTGGGGCACACGGCTTTACATGTTGATTGAGTTTTAAACATAATAAAAGTGAATGTGCTGAGTAATAAGTATATATAAATAATTTAACTGCATAATGTTAAGCAAGGAAACATATCCAGAAATCTGCTTTAAAGCTTATTTTTAAAAAGTGAGGTCCTTGAGTTCTTTTGATGTGGTAAAAAGTATTTGTGAATGTTAACCATGAACAGATTTAAAAATTTGCACTATACAGTGTATGGGTTGGAATGATTAAGTACTAAAACATAAATGTTTGTTAGGTTTCAAGAAGGTGCACTCGAAGTTTGAGTAAAATGATTTTTGGTTGGGATTACATGTAAAAGAGAAAAACATCAAGAAAATAAAATAAATAGTACACTAGATCCTTAAGAATAAGCCATGGAGGGTAATGCTGATTGACAAACCAAGATGCTTTATATGAGACTTAAGGGATAAAATTCATAATACGTAAACATTTTAAACATGGAAATGGCTTTAAGTAGTAAATTAAAACCCCCTGTTTTGGAAACTACTCTAAGGACTTAAGATATCCAAGACTAAGCAATAAATCTTAATTGAGAATATTTAGTTCAACATTGGATAACTGGAATATTGATTTGTATTTAACAGAAACAAAATTATTTAGCCCAAACTGCCTGAAGGCTGCAATTACTTACTCTTCCGTGATCCACACTCATAAAATGCCAAGTTGGGTGTTTTGATAAGATTACGATGCATTTCTCTTTCAAGTATGTCACACACGTGGATTTAAAAGCAAACAAAGGAAATCCAATGAATTAAAATATAAAAACTATTCCACGAACTAGAAATCCTAGTATATCAGCGACTTTACTGTTTAAAACTAGCATTTAAAGATTCAGAAATAATTCACTGTGAGGCATAACTGACACAGAGGTGAACTCAATTCTTACATATCCCCGGTTGCTTAGAAAAGCTGACTGCAGTGTCCTAATTGGCCACACAATTCTCAGGCGTTTCCAAGCTCTAGGTTTTTCTTTCCCACTCTCCATGCTTGAAAGAGTACCAGTTTTATTCCCTGATCTTTCCTAGAGGTCAGGTAATTACTGTATGAAATCAGCCTCTCTGGGCAGAGCATGATTGTTAAGATTTGATACGGCTTTGGAAGTAGATAAACTTGGTTTTGAATCCCAGCTCTACTATTCACGACAAATAACTCATTTCTTTCAAAAAAGCCTCAGTTTCTAAATATATAAAGGAAAAATAAGAAAGCCTTCCTGAAATGATTACTGTGAGATGATTAATGAAAAGCATTTTGCAAGTGCTTGACATAGTCTACCTACTTAACAAGTAATTGCTATAATTGTGTTACTTTTGCTGCCAAAGTGAGGATGATTCCACATCGTTATCATCTATCGTGGGCTAAGTGCGTGCAAACACAAAGGTGTTAGCCTCACGGTGAGAATACAGGTTTCATGGAAGGGGATAGGTAATCACTGTTTCGAGCTGACACTTCTCAACCTCATCGGACAGAGTATTGTGATTTCTCTTTACATTGAGTGCAGTTATTTCTATTCATGTTTCTATGTATGTTCAAAACATAATTTATAATCTAACAGTTAAAACATGCATAAGGAGAAAATCAACTGAACAGTAGCTCCTCCTTTCCTAATTGTCTGATTTTCTTCATGGAAATGGTTTAGGGAATGCAGTGAGCAGGACAGACTCATCATAAAAAATTTAATTACAGTAATTTTCTGCAGGGCAAAATATTAGTTAATTTCAGTAAGTAAATAACACAGTAATAAATATCTCTATGTATGTAAGTATTTCATAGATAGGACAATCATGTGTACCAACAAAAACAGGTTTGTACTTGTTCTTTTTTTTCACTCATTCATACGTTCATTTATAGTACTGAAAATTCCATTGTAGAAATCTTCTCAGGGGAATAGTTCTAAAAGAATCTTGTAAAGGGGGATAACAATGGTATGAATTCTTAGAGTATTTCAAAGATTCTTCCATTATCAAATGTTTCCTTATGAGACTTAACCTTGATGCTACACAAAATAGCAGTTTAAATTTATACATAAACCGAAAAAAAAAATTGTGTCCACTTATTTACAGCACAACTAAACTGTCCATAAAGAGAGGAAAACAGTAACAGCAAAAAATGAACTTTAGAAAAGCAAACACAATCATCTGAAATACTTGCCTATTTTGTATAAATTGGAAAACAGTACGTTACTGAATATATTTTAAGAAAGCAGTTCAAGCATGCAGAGTGAAAACACTGCAACTTAAAAAAACAGTTACTATGCAACATAGTTTTTAATCTAGTTTAATCAGTGCCTATAATACTCCTAAAACTAGCATTGTCTTAACTGGCCCCATTTCTCACAAACAAAGAATTTACACAGACTGAATACAGATAGGACTTTCCTGCTGTAAAGTTACTCACAGTAATATTTTTTATAGTTGATTTACAGATCAGAGTCTTTCTAGCCTATTGGGATAGATCAAAAATTGCATTTAACAGGGTTGGAGTGAGTAAGGGTTACGTTCAAAAGAATTCAGTTTTATAGTCATACTCTGTGCTAAAAAACAAACAAAAAAACTTGCCAATAAGTAGATAAATTGACCAATTATATTTTGCTTGTTCTTTCTTTTTATAAGAAATCTGAGGTGCTAGTGAGAGTTGATGGGTTCAGAACAGGCCACCCCAAATTATGCTATGTTGACATATTGATTATTTTGAATTAAAGTTACTTAAGAAACAGCTGGTGCAAGAAGAATATTCTGACCCTCTTTTGTTTCCCTGAAAGCAGGGATCAGTTCTCCCATGGGAAGTTAGCCTTCCTAGACTAAGAGGACAGAGGCATCCTTACTGCCAAACACAGGAAATTCAAGGCCACAAAAGCAGTATCAACAAACTTTGTTACTTCTTCACTAATTTGGTAACGCAATCCCCAATCCCTTTGTTTTGTCAAATCTTCACAAATAGTTGTTTCTTTGTCTAAAACGTATAAAAGCTGCCTGCTTAGGTCACTTCTTTGGGTCTCATTCTTATGGGGATCCCATCAGTACATAGTTAAATTTT
The DNA here is from genome assembly GCF_036321535.1 of Camelus dromedarius. NCBI lineage: Eukaryota > Metazoa > Chordata > Mammalia > Artiodactyla > Camelidae > Camelus > Camelus dromedarius. The sequence goes on from NC_087439.1 coordinate 22,458,409, forward strand.
TTTTTCTCCTCCTGTTATCTGCCTTCTGCCAATTTAATTACAAGCACACCTCATTTTATTGGTCTTCGCTTTCTGCACTCAGCAGATACTGTGATTTTTTACAAATTGAAGGTTTGTGGCAACCCTGCCTTGAGCAGGTCTGTCCACACCATTTTCTCAACAGCATTTGCTCACTGTATGTCTCTGTGTCACATTTCGGTAATTCTGAGATTATTTCATAATTTTTCATTATTATATTTATTATGGTGATCTGTGATCAGTGGTCTTTGACATTACTACTATGAATCACTGAAGCCTCAGATGATGGTTAACATCTTTTGGTAATAAGTATTTTTAAATTAAGGTATGTATGCTGTGTTTTTTTAAAGACATAATGCTCTCCTATACTTAATAGACTACAGTATGGCATAAAGATGACTTTTATATGCGCTGGGAAACCAAAAAAATTGGATGACTTGCTTTATTGTGATACTTGCTTTATTTTGGTGGCCTGGAACTGAAGCTGCATCTCTGAGGTATGTCTGCATTGAACAGCAAAAAGAACCAATAAAGGTAGAGAAAAAGAACTTTTCTTTCCCTATGGAGCCAAATGGCCACTGGATTAGACAGGGAAGGGAGAAGAAACAGCAAGAGGAACACATTTACATATGGACAACACAGTCTGTCATTCAACACTGCAGAGACCCTCAGTCTTAGCACCTCGTTAAATGACTAATAACCTCAAGTAGAAAAGTTACCAGAAGGAATTTGTAAGCAACACCTAATTGTAAACCACATTGAGAACTTATGAGAGCAAGATGAGGGCCAAGTTGCCCTTTTGTTCCGCAGGCTATGCTGGGAAGACCTGTGAGTCAAACCCAGTACTTCAAACTTGTTTGCATCTTAGCATCAGCACCAGGACAACATAAAGCTAAATTCTCACATGTGCATAAAAACTTGCTCACCTCAGAGGCAACCTGGTTACATATATTCCTCTGCTACAGTTCTGTGGATTCTATTTTGTGTTTATTCTTCGCTGAACTCATTTATACACACTCAATACTGCAGACAATCAAATCATTAAAAGTCCAGTCTATTAGACCCAACATACCTTCTGCTACTGCACCCGACAGGTTCTATTATTAAAGGCCAGATGTTCTTTTCATAAGTTTTCCTCATGAGAACTTTATAAAATGGGTATTTTGCCTTGATTTTCCAGATGAGGAAAGCAAGTACAATCAAGCTAACAGCAATTTGCTTAAGGTCACTGAGTTGAATTTACCTAATGGAATCTAAGATGCCAAACTTTTATCTACAAGCCTAAGACAAAATCCGATAGTCACTAAAAATCTGTTTATTGAATAAATGAATGCCTGACTCATAAGCTGTGGGATAGTTTGTAATGAGGTTCTGGATTATTTCCAGGAAAATATTATATCTTGCACAAATTAAAATTAAAAACTATCACTCTGAATTTATCTTAAAGCAAGTTTTTAAATATAATAATAACTGACATGAAGTAGACATTTAATATTTGTGATTGAATGTCGAACCATCACCCACACACAGTTAAAAATAGCACCTGGTGGACAACGCCTGAGGGACCAGCCACAAAGTGTAAATAGTAACATTCACTCTTTTTCTTATAAACTTTCTTTATACGAGCTTTTAGGTTTCTTTAATTTATTTTGAGTAGGGAAATGGAAATTTAGTATTAAAGAAGATAAGGTTTTCCCTATTATAAAAACAAGCATATACATTAAGATTTTGGTGTAACCAACGGCTGCCACATTATAATGTAAGGATTTTATTTGCTCCTACTATTTCAGTCGTACTCACTTTTCCACATTAAATATTCTGAACAACTCCAGATAAGCACCAACTTAATTGCTTTCGTCCAAATTAAGTCCTTTGTATGGGTCCTAATCTTGTAGAGTCCCTTGTTTCTTTTGTCCTCTCATCTTCCACACAGTAGTATTAGAAATTAAAGGCAAATTGAAATGCTTAACACTACCTTGAATTTCAACTATGTATCAAATCTTAGAACAAACAATTCAAAGAAAAGAGTTGTGAATAGTATCATTTTACATCGTTTATCCTCTAGACTACATAAAAAATATTTATGGCAAATCTTGATACTACACATTTATTGAATCATCACTATTAAAAGTGAGATATTTCAAGTCAACATGCTTCCACATTTCTAAAACTAAGAAAAAACTGCTGGAAAGTTTCATGGTATATTGATTTTACCCCAAGATTTTAAAATATCCTGTATTCAATTCAAAGCAAAGTTGTGATTTTCTTCTGTTTATTCCATCATTTGCACATTTAATATAATAATCAAAATCTAAGTTCATTATTGGATTTTTTTAAAAGGTATTTTAAAATGACAAATAGGCAATATGATCATCCTTGCCTCTCAAAGAAATACAAGAAAATATGAGGAAAGAGTGATTACAGCATGAAAAGAGTATTATCATGTATAGATGTCTATGTGTAAACATGTAACATCATCTTCTAAAGGAATCTTTGAGATTTTTAAAGATGTTTTATGGGAATAAGTCACAGCTCTCTTTCAGCACCATAGAGTTTTTACCTGATGATTTACAATGGTTAACAAAGGTAGAATAACGAACTAAATAAACACCCTGCAGAGTAAATGAAAACTGCTGAAAACTAAATATTAAATACTTAAATCATCACAACTATTAATAATGCCACAATAATGATAATCAAGGAGACTCGATACACCATATTGCCACTGTAGCAAGTGGTGTATCAGATACTCACCAGTGAGAATAAGATATTTATTAATTATATTAAACGTTAAGCAACTTCAGTACTTAAGATACTGCAAAAATCCTCTTATCATAAAACCTATTTTCTAGATAAAGAAACAAAACAAAACAAATTTCTTCTGTATAGCACAGGGAACTATATTCAATATCTTGCAATAACCTTTAATATAAAAGAATATAGAAATAAATGTATGTATGTATGTGTCTGAATGACTGGGACATTGTGCTGTACACCAGAAACTGACAAACAATAACTGACTACACTTCAAAAAAAAAAAAACAAAAACACAAACTATTTTCTTTTCCAGAAAAACAGTGCTCCCTCCCTACCTAACATAGCCCAAATGGGTTAAATAAGATCGATAAATTCCAGATTTAACTTACATTACTAATCGGTCGTATTTTCTTTTTCTACATTAAAGATCCATTATACAAGCACAGATTTGGCATAATTAAAACTGCAGTGACTATTAAAGAAAAAACCCCAAACTTACCAACTGGTTCCTTTTGATTCTGAAAGAGAATCTTGCTATTGCTGCCATCCATATTTGCCATGTTAATTGTGTTTCCATCTGTCCAGTAGAGTTTCCTTGATTCAAAAAGAGATATGGGATTAAAAATATTAGATGTAGACCTACTTGTCGACTAGAAACATGCACTGAAGAACAAAGTTAATACGAAAGTTAATTCTTCGCTCAGGATACATTTTTTCGAGAAGGCCCCCAAATTGTTGAGCCCCTTGCCTGGGAAGTAAGTACCACGCTTGCTTTTTCCTGCTATTAAAGAACAGTTATCTCACTTCTTTTAAACTCATACATTCACAACTGAATATTTTACTATGACTACAGTAAATTATTTCCATTAAAGTAATTCATTGAGATTGAATCCTCTTGGCTTTAAGAAATCAGATACCATAGAAGGGAACCAAATCATTTCAATCATTCCTCTTGAAAGCACTGGGGAGAAAGGATTTCTTTTAGCTCTACACAAGGTCTCTACGTGGGGACATGATAACAAGCCAGAAGCTGGGAGAACCTGCTCCACTTATCAGTGCCCATCATATCAACATGCAGTAAGCATGTTATTAACAACCAGTATTTGAAATGAAATCAGCAACTTTCCCCTGCATCTCTTGTTTATTCTGAACTGTCACTATTAAGAAATATAAATAAAATCTTACAGTAATATATAAAAATTTGATTTTGTGCAGAAAACAGAAGTCTCCAACAAGAGATCTCTTTCTTTAATGTTTGTTTTCTAAAATTTTTTTTTGGTAGGGGGGAAGTAGTTAGGTTTATTTGTTTATTTATTTTTAGAGGAGACACTGGTGACTGAACCCAGAACCTCATGCATACTAAGCATGCGCTCTACTGCTTGAGCTATATCCCGTCCCCTCAGGGATCTCCTACATGTTCCATATTTACAATTTTCTTATAGAGCATATACATATGTGTGTGTGTGTATGTGTGTCCTCTGAATCAAAGTTTTTATATAAAATCAGTTCAAAGTTGTGTAAAATTTTTGAAAATCTTAAAAAAAATAATCATACTTTACCCCCTCACTGGGTGAGCTGCAAGACACTGTGGCTTATCGATTCCGTGGATAATTGAGGTTTTCAAGGAGCCATCTAGTCGTGCCACATTAATCTGTGTTTCATCAAATTCTGAGCTAATCCAGTATAAATTTCGTGAGACCCAATCCACTGCTAACCCTCTGATACTCTGAATATCTGTAAAACAAGGAAAGAGAAAATTAAAAGTGAATGAAGTTTCTCATTCTTTTGGCTTTCCAAGAAAGTTATTTTCTGTCTCAGGGAAAATTTAATTTACACTTTAATTTGTTAGCTAAAATTGTACAAGATTATAATCTCATCCCTTATCAACCCTTCTTAAGGCATGAATGATCATTAATGTCGTACTGCTGAGCCATTTGAAAACTTGAAGTAACAATTAGCATTGAAATTACACCAACGGTCCATGATTCACTAGTAAACACTTAGAGCAGATGCAGGCAGCAGTCCTATGGGCCAAGGTGACCAAAATTCAGATTAGAGCAATAGCTTCTCTAGTTGGTAGCACAGCTTTCTAGTTAGGAACAAGTACTTGTGTGCCGTCAACAAATGGGCCGTTTTCTGTTCTAAGTGCCAATTTGTTACGGAAATGAAATAAAACAATTCAACTTTCCTAAAAGAATTACCAGAGTTGAACATCTTTAAAACGGATAATTAACAGAAATTGACTGAGATATGAGCAAAGAAACAAAAACCCTTTTAACATTCCTCTAACGTGGATTCTACAGAAATCACAGAAATCTAATTAAGGCCCGATTCATTTCAGTCAATAGGAATATTTGGGTTGCTATTACTTGATTATTCTATCAGGCATCTTTTTAAAAAATGATGGAATTTAGGTTTAAATATAATTGTACATTTTAATTAAAGAAACAAATTAAAATGAAAGTGTTAAAAACAATGGATATGAGGAAATCTTTTTAATGCGTTAACAGATGAAGCAGGCTGGTCTATCCCCAGTCTGTGGCACTTGACTACTCTAACTGGGTTTTGTCTTATTTTACAAAGTTTTAGTATTTTCTAAATACCATGCTGTACCTCTTTGGGCTCTCTAGGCCCCTATTACGCAAATTTACAAGACACCTGGAGACTGTTAAAATGAAGATTCTGATTTGGTAGGTCTAGGGAGGGCCCTAACATTCTGCAAGTTATAGCCAGCTCCCAAGAGCTGCAGCCATAGCTCCAGAGCAGTACTTCCAATCCAAATGCTTCTAGAAACCCAGAGCACCTGCTACTTAGCTCATCAAATTAATGTATCTTCTCCCCTTACCACCCCCCCCCTTTTTTTTTTTTATCATTTTCAAAAGATGTCACAAAGCTTGATTTTCAGAAAGGGAAAACTCTAGATTTTTTAAATCTGCCAACTCGTTCAAAATTTAAAAGAGCACAATGAGGCAGCCCTGACAGTTCTGGGTCAGCTGTGAAGTGTGGTGCTGGCGTGGTCCACTCTACTGTGAGTTTACAACCTCATTTCTTGACAGAGCCTACTTTCCTTTTATTATTTCGAAATAACTTTTAATCACAGTGCTCGGCAAAGGTTTTCCCCACGTTCCAAGTTCTCCTCTAAGCAACAGCCTCTCACTCAGCAAGTTACCTTTCATTCTTAATTTCTGGTATGTTGGCAAATGTTGAATGTGAACTGCATTTCTCAACCCAACACTTGGAATTTCTTTTTTACTTTTAGTTATTCTCATCCAGCTCCCTCCTTCCTTGAGAAGAAAAAGTCACACACCACCTCTGGGAAGCTAAACCTGCCACCGCAGTCATGCCTTTGCCTCACCCAGGATACTTACTCTTCCTCCTTTACCCTCTGCACTTAATTGGCTGCTGAGAAACAGTAATGAGATTTGGCTTCACCTTCTAGGTTGGGTGCCTATTTTTTTGTCTCTAATCAAGTCACTTAGATTTCGTCCTCTTTTCTTACTGGGAAAACGAGGCTAATTAGAGGTAATACATAGGATTGTTGTGAATATTGCATTAGATGATGTGTGTTTTTGCAGCTTCATTCAGGGTTGATACTTCGGCAATCCAAGGACTTAATATTTTCTGTATTTTTACCCTGAATTGCTTGGTTTTGGCAAAAATAAAACAAGTTTTTATTTGCTCTCAAATACATGTGTTCCAAAGGTGGTTTGTTTTTTTTACCCCAGCTGTCCCTGCTGCTCAAAATCTTTTACTTATTTCTGATTGACTCCTAATCATATGGCCAAGAGAATACATGGCACTCTTAACTTGGAAAGCATAGACACATGTAAGCTGTAAATACCTAGCCAGTCTTTGTCAATTCTATGCTCCATGTTCTCTCAAATCTATTTCTGTCTTTAATATTGCATAGCTTACAGTCATTTTCCTCTTTTAAGCAAATGATTTAGTTGCTGCCAAGTTTTTCTGACTAAGGAGCTCTGGATCATGACCTTTGATTGCCCCAAGGTATTTGATTGCTTCCAACCACTCAGAAAATGATGTCTAAATTCCTTACGCTGGCTCTCTATATAATCTGAATATAACTACCTTTTCCACTTTTTCACTATTTTTAACCCATTATCTTACACTTCAGTTATATTGCTGTTTTCAGATTTCCAGACTTACCCTGATCTTTCCAACCTATATGGAATTATCTGGACCTCATAGCCTAACACATCTTCACTTATCAAAGTCTTATGCAAAGTAGGCCAGCTGATGGGGAACAGCACCCTTCAACTACAAAAGCTTAATCAGTTCTCCTATATATCCCAGCCCTGAAGATTTTCTCTATCTACCTAACTCAACAGAACTATACCTGATCAATCCCTTTCCACCTTGTACAATAATTGTTTGCTAACAAATGACTACTTTCACATATATTTCTTGAAGGTGGGTTCCTTGATAACTTATCTTCATAGCTGCCTCCACCAAACATAGACAGCATTGTCTTCAAACTAAATGTTTTTAATGAATTGATGAATAAATGCATGATATGCACAATCTATAATTTTAAGGATACGTGAGCTGAGCTAAAACTCTTATAGGTGAGGTCCTCATGTTTATTTTCAGGAGTAAATATCTGAACACACACTCAGTTCTCACTCTCTATCCTTACTCTTTTTCTGTCCACTAGTTTGGAGTTTCTAGTTATCAGCTTTATGTCTAAACTTCCATAGACTGAGTTCATTCTTACAATAGATCAGAACAAAAAAATCAAAACACACACAAAGAAATGAGACATAAGAGCAAGAATAAAGAGAAAAATAAGTAACAGATTTAAATCTCCAAAGCTTACATGGTTTTATTGGGTATAAGATAAAGAAAAATGAGTGAAATATTTTAAAGAGAAAAATACACTTTGAAAAAATAAGCAAGGTGCAATAATTTATTTGTTAAAATCTTCTTGGAATATATAAATGAGAAGCAAAAATAACTTGAGAATATAAAAAATATAATAATTCATGAGATGGACTGACCAGCAGGTTAGACACAGTTAAACTAGTGAACTGTAAGACAAATTGAAGGAGGTTAGCCAGAGCTAGCTCAGAGAAACAAAAAGATTAAGTGAGCTGGAGGCTAGAATGAATAATCTAGCACATCTAGTCATAGTTTCTAAAGGAAGGAATAGAGAGACTGGGTTAGAAAAAATGGTCAGAGATAATAGCTGAAGATTATTTACTCCCTGGGCTGATGAAAGACATGACCCAAAAGGAGGTACAACACATTCCAGGTGGCTAAATAAAAACACTGTCATGAGAAAAAAAAAAAAAAAAGAATAACGTTAAAAGCATCTAGAGAGAAAAGACTGCAAGAAAGAATAACAATTAGCCAAACATAGAGATTCTCAACAGCAATAAGAGATGTGAAAAGACAGTGAAATAATATCAGAAAAGGGTTGAGAGAAATAAATCTAAACGTGGAATTTGTACTCAATATTATCTTTCAAATTATATCTCAACAACAACAAAAAATTAGATTTAAAAATGGGCAAAGGACTCAATAGCCATGTCTCCAAAGCAGATTCAGAAATGGTCAACAAAAACATGGAAAGATGTTCAACATCACTAATCACTAGGAAATGCAAACGATAACCACAAACAGATACCACCTCACACCCATTAGGATAGTTACTATAGAAAATGAACAAACTAACTAACTAAAATCAGAAAATAACAAATATTGGCAGGAATATGAAGAAATTGGAACTCACTGTATACTGCTGATGTAGCCTTTGTGGGAAACAGTATAGCAGTTCCTCAAAAAATTAAAAATAGAATTACCATATGATCCAGACATTCCACCACTGGGTATACAACCAAAATAATTGAAAGCAGAGTCTCAAAGAGATATCTGTACACCTATGTTCATAGCATTATTCACAGTAGCCAGAAAGTGAAATATATATATATGTGTGTGTGTGTGTATATATATATATATATATATATATATATATAAACATACATAAAAATAGATAAAAACAAGTTTCTTCTGTATAGCACGGGGAACTATATCCAATATCTTGTAACAACCTTTAATGAAAAAGAATATGAAAATGAAGATATGTATGTATATGCACGACTGGGACATTATGCTGTACACCAACTGTACTTCAATTAAAAAAGAAGGAAAATGATGACACAACATTATAAACTGACTATAAATTAATAAAAAAAATTAATAAAATAAAATAGTGGGTATAACACTAAAAAAAAATGAATAACTTAGTGTCTACCAGGGTCTTGGTTTTGTCACTTTTAAAACATATGTATGTATCCCACATCTATTTCTTTCTAGAGAACATAGGAATAGAATTATGGCTTTTTTACAATCTTTGTATTTCTTAATGTCCTAAGCCTATAATTATTCCTATCTTAGATAAACAACTCACTGTTGATTTTGAAAAAAGTCTGAAGTAAGCCTCCTTCTTTTATTTTCATCTGGGTCAGTGTCTCCAATATCTTTCCAGTTATCTGGTCAACATCTCTTTCATTCATCAGGTTCAGTTACTCCTACATCTACCCTTGGTGTCTGTCACCTTCTGTAACTCTCTTGTTCCAGCCTAATTTTTGCTTCAGATTTGGAATATTTCTATAACTTTCTAATTGTAGCCCTGTCTATAATTTCTTACTTTTTCAATCTAACTACCAGGTTTATGCCTGATTTATCATCAAAAGATGTTGAATGACCTATACCCAGCTGTGAAAGTCTTCAGTGGCTTTCCACTGCCTTGAGGAGAAAAAAAAAAAAAATACAAAAAACAGCTCCTGTGGTGTAAGACCCTTTGTGATCTGCCATCATATTAAACTTCTAGTTTATTTTTCTACAAGGCCTAGCTACCCCTCACTACTTGCTCCTCTTTATACACGTGTCCAGATCGTTTCTACTGATAGCTCAACCTAGACTAATCTTGCTACCATTTCCCCCCAAAGCCTCATCTGACTACTCCCATCTAAGTGAGAACTTCAGTAATCCCAGGTAAGAACTCAGGACTCCTTGTGCTAATTTTCTGAGAAGTAAGGTTTTAGAGTTATGCTGGCAACTTTATGAAATTCCAGGCCACCATCAATAGAATCTCAACTTGTATCTTATTAAATTCCTGATTTCACTGAGCCTTATACTTCCGTTAGTTGATTACATTTCACTCTTTCACCAGATATGAAGCTCTTTGAGGTTACAGATTGTCTTAGTTAAATAACTGCTACCTCCCCACTCATGCAGTATCCCAGATACAGAATCCAGAATAAGGTATGGGGGAAAAAAGCACACGGAATAAACTAAAACAGCATTTCTATCCTTGCAACTAAAAGATAGAGAATGTACACAGGAAGCGTTGCTCATTCAGCTCCCATTACTATAGATACACAGTTCTCAATGGAATGGCATTTATAGGTATCATTTTTGCCTTTATTTTTTTTCTTTTCTCTCTTTCTCTCTTTCTTTCTTTCTTTTTCTTTCTTTCTTTTCCTTTCTTCCTTCCCTTCTTCCTTTCTTTCTTTCTTCCTCTCTTTCTCTCTTTTTTTTAAATCACAAATGTTGACACACTCCACGAAAAGGTTTCTTGGATGAAAATGAAAATTGAACATTCTATTCAAAAACAGGCAAAAACAACAGGTGTTCCCTGTCCAAACTTTCTACTTTAATTCAAGGCCTGTTTCCAAAATCTATGAATGAAAACTTCTATCAGTGAAAAATGACCTGTTTTCAATTCTTACGTTCTCTCTGGACCAATTTTCACAATAGATTTTATTTTCTAAGCATTTTTATTGCTGGGTACAATTAAACATGGTACTTACAAAACAGAGGGAATGAATGAATCGTCAGTACTCACTGACAAAGTAATTGTTGGCAGAAGTGGGTAACAATTTTAAATAATAATGGAAATCTACTCTGAAATAGGTCCAATTAGATTCAAAGTATCATTGATAACTGAGTTTTATATAGCAGCTACGTCATCAAAAGTTCTGCACTTAAAATAGTTTATATTTTTGCAGTTCAAAAAGCACATACTCTTATAACTTCCTACCATATAAGAAAATGTTCTTTACAGAAATCCACAGATAAACTTCTAGTTGATATCCATTTTTCTTACATCCATTTTACCTTCTGCTTAACCTAACAGTCTAGTCCATTCAGATCACAGACGACTTCAGTACTAAAAAATTACTTTTCTCAAGCAACAGTACTTGCCCAAAGCTGAGTTCTTACTTTTCCTAAGATGAACAATTTATACTTTGTCCTAGAATAATCAAATACAGCAGGGGTCTTTTCCAATTAAAAAAATGAGATTCTATTGATGGTGACCTGGAGTTTCATAAAGTTGCCAACATATCTCTAAAAGGTTTTCCTTACATTTCATAATAATCAATAAAATAACCCCCCCTTCACCTGAGCTCTGCGAGGTGACTCTGCAGAGTATGCTGACTGCTACAGCACAGCTGCTCTCCACCTTGCTGAGGCTCCCTATGTGTAAAAGAAAGGTACACTGAAGGGAAAAGATCATAGCTTTGGAGTCAAAAGGCCTGAATCCATACTTGGATGAAACAAAGCTTTGCTATTGCCTAGCGTGGCAAACCTGAACAAAATGCTTCCTCATATTTAAAAGCAGAAAGCGACACTTACCTCCAAGGACTAAATGGTAGGTAAAATAAAATAAGGACAGACAGAAGTGCGAAAGCTCAACTATCTTACTCCTGGCTTACATTAGGAGCTTTAAGGCATATTGATGTCTTACTCTGTTAATCGCAAGCAATACTTTAGGGTTCTGGGGGGAGACCTTTTATCCAGTGAGGTGTGACGCTGGGCAGTATATGAGTTCTCAGGAGGGGCAGCTGAGCTTGTGGGACTATCTCAACAGGACGACACTGTGGGATGAAGTCCCATGTCCTCTTATCTTAGGGCAATAAGGATGACAGGCGCTGTAAATATATAGCCCTAAGTGTGAATTTGTCTCCATCACTTGCTCACTTTGGTTTTGAGGCAGAGTTTCAGCTTAGGTGAACTTAAGTTGTCTTCCCTGCAGAATAGAAATAATTCTTAATAATAGATTTTCAAAGATTAAACGAGATAATGGTATTTGTCACATTAATGACAACTAATGTTATTCAACTTGCCAGAAAAATAAACCTGAGAGCATAAATAATTGAAAAATATTAGGACCAAGCAATGATTCAGGTATAAGAATTAATTACCACCAGAGCCTAGGGATGCAGGCCACTGGCAAGAACATTTGCCATGAATTGTTACAGTTGTTCATTTCGTTCTTAGAATAAAATTATCTTTTGGTTATTGTGAAAGATATATATTAATTTATACTATAAATTATTAATGTGTACAATGAATGTGCCTAGAGTCATATATTAGAATTTATCCCTTAATGAAGTGTACCTGCTACAAGCCACTGTAATAAATAGCTCATGTGGACAATACATACAATGAGAACAGCTTACTGTTGTAGGGTAAGGAGAATGACAAGGCAGGCAAACTATTTCCACTCGCCTTCATGCTTCAGGCTTGGCACCAAGAGCCTCAGTGTTCTCCTAGAAAATAGTTCAACTGAGAAGAAAACATGGGAACTGGTAGGGGTAATAGATAGATTTGGGGCCTGATTTTTGAAGGTGATTTCCCGTTAGACTTGCACTAAGGAAGATAAGGAAAGAAAGAGTTTCTCAAGAACAAGTCCAGTTGATGGAGGACAATGAAGTGAGAAAACTCAGAGGCCAACAGTGTCAGAAGCAAGAGAAAGGCCATCATTTACAAGGACCCTAGGAGATGAAAGGATAAAATAAAGTACACTGACTGGCAGGGTTTGAGATACCTTGATGAGTTTGAGATACCTTGATGACCAACTAGAAAGTTGGTCACAAGTTCTTCTATTAATTTAAAGATATTAATGAAATTAAATAATAGTTAATGGAAAGATATGAATGAAATTAAAGACATTAATGGAAAGTGTCTAACAGGGTTCCACTCTGGAAGAAAGGGAAAAGCAACACCACTTGACCTGTGGGGGAGCCAGGAATTAAGGCACTGTCCTTGACAATGCCTAGTCCTCAACCTTCATACGCAATTGAGTTATTTCATAGTTTTACTCTGATATCTCAACGATCTTTCCACATTTCACTATCTCTACTGTTTCCACTCTAGTCCAGGCTTCTATCACCTCTTACTAAAACTACTCTAGCAGCCGTGTCTCCCAGAGTCCACTGCTCCTCCACCCTCCAAGCCAGACCACTTCATTTTCTCTACTAAACATAACAGCTAGAATGATCTTTTCCAAAGGCAAAGCATGGGAAGGGACTGGGATTTCAAAATGTAGAATAGCTAAACAAGATTGTACTGTGTAGCACAGGGAAATATATACAGGATCTTGGGGTGGCTCACAGTGAAAGAGAATGTGACAATGAATATATGTATGTTCATGTATAACTGAAACATTGTGCTCTACACTGGAATTTGACACAACATTGTAAAATGACTATAACTCAAAAAAGAAATGTTTATATATAAAAAAAATAAAGTTCCTTGAACAAGGAAAAAAACAAAAAACAAAGGCAAATGCAGTTGTACTCTCCTTAAAACATTTCCTTGGTCCCCATAATTTTTAGTATTAACATAAAAATCAATAACTTATCCTATAAAGGCTGGCATGATTTGGCTTCTATTTTTTTTTTTTTTTTAGCTCTATCAGCATGTATAGCACACCACTCTCATTCTGTACTTCATGCTCTTCAGCGTATCCTGGCCCTCCTTCAGTTTCTCATCACATAGAAAGTATTCCAATACTTGTCAAAATGACTGAGTTAATAATTATTGAGCCTAATGAGTATATGTATTATCAGTGAGAAAATATGATTGCTCAATGTCTGGTTAATAATTATAAATAAAATCTCCTAAGTGGAAATAAGTCTTTGCGATTTTCTCAAAGATGAACTCATCAAATTACTACTAGTTACCAATCTATAATTAGAGAGAAAAAAAATTGTCCCTTGATTTTTTGAGATAGAACATCTTTTACTTTATACAATTCACAGAACCTTTAGGAAGTATTTCACATTCATGATGAAGTATGTGAACAATGTTCTATTAGATTTTGATAAATTTCTTGTGAGAAGACTGCCAAACTGACTGTCAGTCTTGGGAGGCACCTTAGGTCCTTTAGCTGTTCCCTCAAGATTTTTCATGATCATTAACCAGACATTTCTTTAAAATCAAATCTACCAATGATTATCAAACCATTTTCCCCTTGTTCCTGTAAAAAAAAAAATCCTGCACAAATTGGAAATCCTTGCATCAGCTTTTTTAGAAAGGCTCTTCTCTTACAGAAAGTTTAAAACAAATATTTGAACAAGCTTATAATTCACTCAAGTTGCTTTAGCAGTACCATCCTGAGATGGGTAAAGAGCATAAATACGAGAGTAACTGAGGGCTCAAATACTCTCAGGTCTACCATTGGTACTGAAGCCAGTCTTCTAGTAGTATGTGTGGAAATTCTCAAAAAACACTGTGAATTTAAAACCTGCACCTCTTATTGCTTTCATCAAGAGGTGGGTCATTGCTCCACTAAGGTCTGATTCAACGCAGAGTAGTTTGACCTATCTATACAGATCGTTACCCTCTCCTCTACCCTCCTTCAAATCACTCTGTTGTGCTTAAGGGGCATGAAACTGAAAGAAAACTACCCTGTTTCATTTTGCAGTCATGGCCAACAGCAAGTGCTCAATGAGCATTCATTCAACACAACAATAACTGACCCAGAAATCAAAATATATCAACAGTTAAGCAAAAATTGGGATAATTCAATGCTAAATTTTCAGAGCTGAACCACTGCATTTAAATGTATATCTCATTTTCAGCTATATTTTCTTCTTTGGGTAAAGGCATTTTTTTTTTTAAGTGGTTAATTCAACAACATTTACTGAAAACCTGTGATTCAACCTGCTGGGTTAGGAGATGGATAGGAACAGGTTTCCTCTCTTATTTGTTTATTCTAATTCCATAAAAATATCTGCAAAAGTAGCTTAATAAGCTTGAATCAGAGGGTGAAACCAGTCTTTACCAGTATCCTATATTTTCCCTTTGCAAATGTAACTATTGCTCCAACAGCAAAAAGGCGTCTTCAAATCTGTTTATTTAGAAACCTGTAAATTTTAAGACCCATTCTGATATTTTTCTTGTTGTGAAACTAAATTTCTAGTTATCAGATTACTGTGTCCAACATAATTACAGCATTCTACAATTGTTAGGCTATAGCGTATCATTAAATCTCTGAATAATCAATTCCAACTTTCAATTAACAACAGAATTGGATAATAGAAAAAAAATATAAAAGAGATGTGATTATTACAAATTGAATAGCAAACATTTTCTAAGTAGTAAAGTGCAAATCTTTTACCTCTTGAAATAACAGTTTCTAACCCAGTTCCATTAATGAAAGCCCGTTTAATGGTTTGTGTTTTAATATCTGTCCAGTATAAACGTTCTTCAGATGCATCAAAGTCTATCACGGTAACGTCATCAATATCAGGGACTGTGAAGGCGGTGATAAAGTTAAAGTACGGATTGTCAATATCCACTCCTCTGATTTCAGAACGCCTTGCATAAAGAAGAAATTTTTTCATTTCTAGAAAAGAAATAGAAATGTTTTTCTTTATAAGCTTGGCAAGTTTGAAGCAGTCTATAAGTTCTAAGATACTTCTTGTTGATGATTTGATAGATTTTTAACACTACAAAGTCATAACCAAGATCTGATGGAAACATGAACGCAGAAATGATTTATCTATTTTTACATTAAAGTGCTTAATAGTAACAGATGTAAAACAGGTTCAATCCTTAAGTCATCGTTGTTTTTCTTTTTAGTTAGAAATGACAAGAACTTATCAGTAATTGATTTGATCTTAGAATTTCAAACAAACTTGGTAAAAGACATGAACTCTACAACTGTCAGTCATAATGTTTTCTGTATATAATTGTAACAATATTGCAATGCATTAAACGCTTTTTGAAAGAATCTAAGAACATTCTACATTATCTTTGAATAAAATGAGATTAAAACATCGCTTTAAAAAATCATGTTCATGTTTTCCCTATCAAAACTAGGGTTCAAATTACGTTAAAGCATGCTGTATTGTAAATGTTTGTGAATCCATAGTAACCAACATTGTGAGGCATCCAATCATTTTTACTTCCTTAGACACCTTTCTTGCATTGAGTTTGTGAAATATAAGTAGATTTAATAGAAACAGAAGGCACAAATATTCTATCTTCTGTTTTTCTCTTTGGGGTTATTATTGATATTTTAGATACGCTATGATGGTATAAAATTAATTAAAGCCACATGTGCCTAAATTCCTGCGTTAAGACTCCATGATTACATTCTTTTTTGCCCTTAAAAGTAATTCCTATGCAAATAAGAACTACTGAAAACAAAAACAAAAAACAAAAAAACCCACAGTCTGGTATTTGTTCACAGATTTTTTTTTTATCGTTTTTTAGTTTAAATGTGCTGTCTAAATGTTTTTTTTTTTTTTTACAAATCTTCCTAAGTTCTATATTTTACCTCATATTTTCTCCTTTCAAGTTGATAATCCTCTACAAAATGATGCTAAAGTAACTTTAGAAGAGCAGGAGGAGATTAAAGCTGTTAAATACCTCTTTGTTATGAAGGTTACCTACATCATCATTTTCTGATAATGCACTTTCTCTTACTAATCTGCCTGTTTTGTAGAGATAAATTCTGATACACCAAATAAGCAAGGAGCAAGAAAAATGGGTGAATCAGGTACTAAATAGCGAAGTGCAGCATATTGCATATTTAAAGAATTTGTCAGCCTCCCCAAAAGCAGATGAATCATCGACAGAGTCTGAAAATAGCACCACCTCAAATGCTTTTAAGGGCATGCAAAGCTGCTTCTGCTTTCCTTTGAGGAAAATCAGAATGCGAATACAACTCGGGAGAATTCAGTGTGGACTTCAGAAGAAACTTACCGTAGCAGGTCTTCTTGTTTGAGGAGAGCTTCATCAGGTGGGGGCACGCACAAGCGGCGCTGTGGTGATTGATCAGACACATGTGGGAGCAGGGGCCTCTGCCCTCATTAGCTGCACAGGGATTGCGAGCTGGAATTACACAGTGAGAGAGTGACAGTGAAGAACGAAGAATGTCTTAGGGAACCTCTGAGGCTGACAAGGGTCATTCACTTCATGAGTCAAAGCGAAGTCTCCTACAGAGCACACCCCTCGAGTGAGTCATAGGACAGTAACAGACAATAGTATGCTGTAATTACATGAATAAAAACACTTTTTCTCCTCTAAGATAACTCCCTCGATTTCTTCTAAGGTGAATGATACGCATTCTATTAAGGATTTCGTCTGAGAAACAATCAGGAATAATTATTAAACTTAGTGTGAAATAAACTCAAGTAGACCACAGCGCGGCCTTGGGAGTTCCGATGATGTCATTACTTTCCTAGCATATGGTACAGATCCCTCTCTTGCCTTAGCACACCACTCTGAAGGCTTCCCCAAGAAACTGCTATTGCATATACTATCTATCCTTTCACGCCATTTCTTCTTTTTCAAATCAGAGGCTTATGTGAAAAAATGTCTCCCTTCCTTATACAGGCATCTACTTATTTTTTTTTCCCTGCATTAACTTACTCCATGGCTAAAGTTTGCTCCGCATACTCATACTTACCATACAGTCCATTGCATGAATAACTTATGACATATTCAAATTGAAAACGAAATATTAAATTGTGCAATTCCAATATCATCCTCTCATTCTTTTGTTTTTCTTGTTCTGTCATCAAGCCTTTTTGGATAAGATTTTTAATCTCAGTTGATCAAGCTGATCCCTTAAATCTTATTTGTATAGAGCCTATCTAGTAGGATAAATTCTTTAGAACCATGCTAGTCAACTGAAGGCAGAAAAAGAGTTCCACCTTCTGATCCCACCAGCGATATTTTAGTTTTCAACTAATAATGTCTTCCTAACAAGGGAATCTATTGCTCAGTGTAGTAATATCGTCTTGTAGAGTTTTAAAGCACAGATAATAAAAGTCAATAAGTTATAATAAAATTGTAGAGGATATGAGAAATTAACTGAATTCGATAAATACTCAACGTGGCTTTTGGCAGTCTTTGGCACCCTCCCCCTAAGATGTTTGATTTAAGAAATAAATAAAAGAAAATTAAAGGCGCAGAAACATTTCCCTAAGCAAATCAATTAGGAACAAAAACTATTAGAAAATGGAGTAAGGTCAAGCTGAGAGACTCCTTAGGTGTGCACATCCCTCTGTCACACGGTATAAGGGCCACCTATTCTGCTCTCTTCCCTTTTAACTTCGTGCAGTATAACTGGAGTCTCTAAGGAATTGCAAGTTAGAGAGCCAAGAGAGGGGATGAGATGGTTACTCAGGAGGAAAGGTGCTGCAGAAAATGAGGAGAAATGAAGAGGTGCTGCTGAAAACAGCTCTCTGGAGTAGGGTTACTTAGCTGTGGTGCCCAGAAAAAAAAACTCCAAGTTTTCAATACTTGAAAAAAAACAAGAGGATGAGGAAGAAGGAGAAAAACAGAAAAAAAATACAGAGGAGGAAAAGAGAGGAGAAGGAAGGAGAAGGAGAAAATTATTTAAAAACATTGACATAGGAGATGCTATTCCTCTCAAGGAAGTTAAAAGCGTAATCCATGACAGCTCCACGACAGGCACTTGGATTTCCCTTTGAACATCACTGTTTTTAGCCCAGAATCATACTAGCTCTTCAAAACATCCTATAATTGTGATAAAATGCTTTTCAAAATCAAAGGTAACATATTAAATTTCTATATACATACTAAAGTAAAAGAAATACTAACTTTATAGCCCAATATATTTATTAATGATTATACTGTAATGTGATATTAACAATATTTTGTGCTTTAAAGCATGGAAAAATCTACAGAGGCTTTTTTCAATTTTTAATCTCTTCTCACTTTGAAATAGTGGAGTTAAATCTTTTTTAAAGTTTCTTTCAAACCATGGCTTTCAACGGATACCTATTCTAATCACCAAATTAAGGAATTTGGTTCACAATACTCACATTTTAATATAAAGCAGGGATTAGCAATTGGTGATCCTGGAGCCAAATCTGGTTTGCCTACTTCTGTACATAAAGTTTTACTGGAATATAGCCATGCCCCTTAGTTCACATATTATCTACGGCTGCTTTCACACTGCAGCAGCAAAGGTGAGCAGTTTTGGCAGAGACCAAATGGCCCACAAAGCCCTAAAATATTTATCCTCTGGCTCTTTACAGAAAAGGTTTGCCAACACCTGATGTAAAGCAATTAACTATTTTATGAGAAATACTATCTCAAAATCCAATAGCAATACAGAGGTTATAAACTCCTACAAGACCAGGCTATCTATACATTCATTGTATCCAGGAGATGGGAAAAGCTGACCAGTCAATAGGATGCTATAAGCAATCTTAGATTAAATTTAAATATCGGTGTGCAGACCAGGTTTGCTGATGGCTCGTGTTATCTAAACTCAAGTTGACCAAAAAAAGAACCTCAGATGCACGTAACATGCCTCCTTATATTTATTCACTGAATAAATATTTATGAAGCACCTAGTTGTCCTGCCCAGTTTTAAAAAACTGGATGTAATAGTAGACATAGACAAGACATCATTCTTGCACCAAGGAGTTCACAAGTCTGTCCTCTAATCTTGTACAACATTCCCGCCAACACCACAGGCGCTGGCTCAGTCTCGGTTCTCTCCATTTCTTGCTTGGATTGCTGCTCTAACTTCCTAACTAATCTTCTAATTTTCAGTTACTCTCCACTGCACACAGTTATTTTTCTAAAGTACAGACTTGATCATATAGCCGCCTTGCTTAAAATTCTTGCATGGCTTCCCACTACCTACCGCACAAAGTCGCAAATCTTATCTGCTACCATTTCCTGCAAGATTTCTTGGCACTAGCCAGGTTGGCTTACTAGCTGCCCTTTCACCTTTCAGTTTTTTAACTGCAATCCACTCTGTTCATTATTATTATTATTACTACTACTACTATTTTTGGTGGGGGGAGGTAATTAAGTTTACTGATTTATTTTTTAATTTGAGGTGCTGGGAATTGAACCAGGACCTCATGCATGCTAAGCACATGCTCTACCACTGAGCTATACCCTTCCCCTGACTCTGTTCATTATTATTAAAAATGGTATCAGGTTCTAAACTCACAAAATTTTAACTTCTAAGCATTTTTCTACTTCTCTTTCATTGCCATATTTAATTACTGTATTATCAGACTTTCCCTAATACGTGTTTCTTTCTTTCCATTTCTACCTCTCCCCTTCCATAGTTTTATTTCATCACTTTTGAACAACCGCTACAACCGTATAACTGGTACTCTACGGTACTGCCCCAATATACCAATCTCTCCCTCTAAGATACCAATTCGTCTTCTAGACTCATCTCCCACTTTCCTGCCACACTGACATTAGGCACATGCTAAAGGGGACTCCTCATTGCTCTGTGAATAGCGACAACTTGGCCTTTTGCAGCACTACTACATGATGCAGTTTTCTTCCTGCAGAATTTCATTACATTATCTTCTTTCATGAACCAGCTCAAGCCATTTTTCCTCCCCAAAACATTTCCTAATGAAGCCAGCTAATGTTGATTTATTTCATCACTAAATATTAGCTTTCATCATTGACTATACAAGGCATTAGGCAATTTATTGTTTACTGTTTTATTTTCTAATTATCAGAGATACATATTTATATGTTTTATACCAGTATACCCTAGTCTTTGTAGCTAAATCAGGGGTTGGGAAGCTTTTTAAGTTTTTTTTTCCAGAAAAGGCAAGATATTTTCACCGTTGCAGTCCTTATGCCCTTCTTAGTAACTATTCAGCTTTGCTACTGCTGCACAAAGGAGCCATAAAACAATAGCGAATCAATGGGTGTGGTTACGTTTAAGTGAAACTTTATTTGCAAAATAGGCAGAAGGCTGATGTTTGCCAGAGGGCCTTGGTTTGTCAGATTCTGAGCTGGAGTGTGTTATACCGGCAGGAACTATGACTCCTCAACATATATACTGTCTTTTCCTACCATTTCTACCATACCTATTACTGTGTTAGACTTAAGAACATTTGGATTCATGTGCATCCTCATCAATGTGTATGTGTATATGTTCTAAAAAGCTAGCAATCTAAAAATTTGAAGGTAAATTAATCTTCCAAAAAGCACATCATAGCTGTAGGTGAAGAGAATAAATAATGCAAAAGTACAATACTTCATAGGAGAACCAAATGCTCATTATGCAATCACACCGACTGATGTGTTCTCTGCGAAGAAAACAGTATCATTGAAGATTATTTCAAATTTCATGCAAACTATGTTTAATTGCAGTGCATTTCTCACCAGCAAAAAAATAAACACTTTCAAATCCAACTATTGTATTCAAATACAATATATGTAAATGCTGATGCAATATAAAATATGTATCATATTTATTTACCTAATAAAACTAAGCTCAAAGCAGAAAATTGTCAGGATCCAATGTATTAGATAAGAAGATTTTTCTCTGCACTCTGTAGGCCTTTTTGATAGTAATTAATATTCATCCTATTAATGAACTTTATTGGTACAAAAATAATCATGAATATAAGAAAACAATGTATCTATTTATAATTTTTCTTTTAGAAAAAAATTTGATATTTTGAGAAAAACTGTCAGAAGGATCTTACAATTAAACACTAATCCCAAATCTTATGTTCTCTTTGACAAATATCTTCAAATTATAATTTTAACATTTGATGTTGAAGAAATAGAATGAATTCCTGATTTAAAATAAAAACATATAACAAAATGTGTGCAAGTAAAAGATGTTCTTATGGCTTTAGTTTTACCAGACTCCAGCAATACTAGGTATGCAGGAATTACTTTCATCAAATTATAATTTATAGATTAATTTCATACTATATTTTTATGAAGTAGAAAAAAAAGTCTAAAAATCTTATCTGATCCTCCACAGATTCCTGTATTTCAAAGAGAAAAAATTTTAAAGCCACAAGTACTATTTCCATTTATTTGTGCACTGTTCTCTGTAAAGAAGTGAACTCAAACTTTTGATATCATGTTATATTTACTGGTGAAGTGCATCCTAAAGTACCAATTAACTTTTAGATATTCTAAAGAGGTGACATGTCTTTCTGACTTGCTTGATTTCACTTGATACATAATGTGAAAAAAGAAGCATTTGCATTAGAAAAGTTGCTATTTTTACAATGATTTAATAATCACAAAAACTTTTAATCTAAGACAGTGGTTCACAACCAATGGTAGTGATGGTGAGGGGGGGATTTTGCCCTCCAGAGGACATTTGGGAGACATTTCTGAATGACAGAACTGGGGGTACTACTAGCATCTTAGTGGACAGAGGCCAAGGATGCTAATACACTTCCTACAAGGCAAAAGAGAGCCCCCCTACCCCAATTAAGAATTATCTGGCCCAAAATGTGAAATGTATAGAGGTTGAGAAGTTCTGATCCTGGAGTAGAACAATGGATTCTGCATCTTAATGGATCTGAATAAAGAGCTCTAAATCACTTAGGTTTGTATGACTGAGACAAGTATATCAAACAACCAGTACCAAAAAGGAATTTTGTAATTCCTCTCTTACTAATCTTTTCCACTGCTCCAAGGTAAAGTTTATTATACCGTATTTTAAAAACAGCATTTCATAATGCAGCTAAACTTACTACTTGCATATAAATTTATTTACATTTTAGTTATTTGATACCTGTATTACATTTTGCCAAAGAAATAATGCTAAAATGGCAATTAAGTTTTTTAGGTGAACCAACCAAACCCTTTAATTCATAATATGGTTTGAAGATAATACAGAAAGATTTATTGAGAAACTAAATTAGGTGCTAGTCTATACAACTGGTCCTGGGAGCAGAAGACAATATGTTACAGGAAGGAGGTATAAGAGTAGAAAGCGAGTTCCACTGCGATTTTTTTTATATCAATAGCTGGAATGAGGTAGCAACATATCTTTGGCATTTTTCAACTCTAATTTCTCCTCTTCACTGCTCATTTTGTCTCTCTTACTGGCTCTCAGTATTGCACATGGTTCTAAGCATTTCACGGAAGCTTCGTAAGTTTACTAAAATCTCAAAAATTCCCCCTTGCTTTGCTATCACCTGCCTTTTGCTTCACCTCAGTCAGAATTCTCATCCCTTCAAAGCTGCCAATATGAACTACAGACAAAGGTAAAAGCACCTTGATTTAACTGTTTCATACCAGCTTGCCATTCTTAGAAATATTAGTATTTTAAGCTAAGGTGATTTTAAATTAAAAAAAATATACTGATAGTATATAAATATATGAAATAAAGAGATAGTATAAAATAGTGCAGAAAACAGTATTTTTTAACAGATTTAGAATATGCAGAATGAAAGGCATATATATGTATATACGTATATATAGATAGATCAAGAGATGGAGAGATCCAGAGATTGAGAGGGAGAGAATTTGCTTTATATGACAGTCAGTAGTTAAATCTTGACATGATAAACTGTGGAAGTGAACAATTTAAACAACCTGAAAAGATCTGAGACTCACCTCCACCACACTGAAACATAATTTTAAGAGTATTACTTCTTTCCTTAAAACTGTTTATTACTTATATGAAAAATGTTCCTTGTAGTTGAATATTTTAATATCTCCAAATGGAATCCCTCATTCTTCAAGTTTCATAAGTGATATTTCCCCTCCTAAAGGAGCAATAATAGCACTACTATTCTTAAAGTCTATAATCCTTTCTTCCTTTTTTTTTTTTTGCAAAACAGAATCAGCCAATTCTCTTACAAATGTTGTCAAGACAAATTTCATTTTCTATAGAAATATTTTCCTGAGGCAATTGGAGGCATTTAAATCATTTCAATGTTAAAACTATTCTTTGAGAATAGAAGCAGCCTGAAATCCTCTTTATAAAGTCGTAACATAATGGGCAAGTGAGAGTGAGATAAAAATTGATAGAAAAAGTAAACGTTCCAAAAATTAAATAATTTATTTATTACAATGTGCTAGAAAATGTGCTGAGTGTTATTTCAAGAAGAGATTCCAAGCGGAGAAGATAAAGAAATATGAAAGAAAATTAAAAAATCAAAACCAAAACAACTGAAGTTGTGATTAAGAAGATCTTTGGGAAGTATGAATTAAAATGTCAGATTAGCAAAATCCTGAGCTCAGCTCCTCCCATGGATTCATCAAAACTACACCTACAGAAAGAATAACTGTCTCTGAGAAGGACCTGAAGAGACTAGTAAAACAGATTTTCTACAATGAAGTACATTAATAAAAGACCACACTGAGATAGGTAGAAAGGATAGAGACAATCTAGTCAGAAGCTACACCCTCAGTGCAGAGGTCCACAACTGGGAGGGCTAGCACAGCTGTACAGATACCCCACGAGGAGCTTGAGGTCCAAGCTCCAAGTCGGGCATCCCACCAAGGGCATCTGCACTGGAAAGATGAGCCTCAGAATGTCTGTCTGTCTCCAATCAATCCCTTGCACGGATGAAGTCAAGTTTTAGCACCCACATCTGCTCTTCTGACTCCCTTGACCAAACAGTTTTAATGGTTTTGTCCTTCCTTTAGAACAATGGCTCTTAAGGCAGCAGCAGCAGCACGTGGGGAACTTGTTAAAAATGCAACAACTCAAGTCACACCCTAGACTTACTGAAACAGAAAATCTTGGGTAGAGCCCAGAAATTTATGGTTTAATGATTCCTCCAGTAATTTTGATGCATATTTAACTTGACGTTGTTAGAAACTCTCATCCTAGAGGATAAAAATAGACGTTTCTTTGTAAGGGGACCATTTAGGTCCCACCATAGTTTGATTCCAACCAAATCTTATTTTCCATTTATTCCCTCTGTATCTCTAACTGTTCCACCCCGCAAATGAGGAAATAAGAACCCAGAAGTTAATTCATCTTCCTCAGATAACAAGGTTAGTGAGTGAAAGAGGAATGAACCGAAGTAGGCTAAGCCCAAGGACTTTTTAAGATCACATGCTGCTACCTTTTAAAATATTTACCATACTCTTATGTTCAAAACCCATCCATAATAGTAATATATTGAGCCTACTTATTTATTTTGTCTGTTTTCCTTCTAGACTATAAACTCCTAAAAGGTAAAAATTAGTTTGTTCCATGTGACTGTGTCAATAAAAGTTGGCTCTGTACAGTCATTTGGAGAAATGATACAACAATTCCAAGGAGAATCCCAATAAACACACACTGAGGGTCGACTACCTGTAGAGCACAGTGTTTCAGGCAAGAGCTCTGGGCTCACTCTCCCTGAGGTTAGATTACTGGGCAGTCATTCTCTGACTATGAGACCTTGAGCAAATTACTTAGCATTTCTCTGCCTTAGTTTCTTATCTGTGTTGCTAATGATCATCCTCACGGAATTATGAGAATTAGATGATATTATAACTATTAACACTGTCCTTTAAAGGGCTTAGCTAGACTCTACAGTTAACACAAATAAATAAATGACACTCCTTTACTCAAATATTTTGTAGTCTAGTTGTGTAAATAAGGCAGAATTAGTAAAGTATTCAGTAACTATACATGCTCTAAGTGCTGTAAGATAGTTCTTATGGGGTTAGCCATGAGTGTGGAGAGGGTAAAATCTGAATTATGTAAAGATTTGTCATTGGTATGTGGCTTTGAGTGAAAAAGCCTCTCAGGAAAAGACTTTTTCCTGCACATCTTTGTGCAGATTGAGAGTAATACCGTAAAACACTAAATAAAACATGATATAAGTGCATACCTTCCTTATTATTACAAAGTCATGATGATGAAACCATTTTTATTAATGCTTAATCATGCAAGCCCAGATCTCATTATCCAAACAAAAACTAACATATAGCTCAAAAAAGGTTTATCACAGAACCTTTATGATGTTGTTGGTTTTTTTATATACTCAAAATTTATTCAATTAATAACTGTGCTTTATAAATAAAAATATATTTAGACTAGATGGCTACATCAATGTAAATTATTCATTTTAACCTTAATGGGAAACCTACAATTTTGATGTTCTTGCTTATTATAAAAGTAACAAATCTCTTTATGTAACTTCTGTGTTAAAGGAAATGACATTCTCCTACGCATTTGTTCAGTAAATGGCCATTAAGTATCAACGACATGCCATAAATTGCCAATACACACCATATATAGAAAATAGAGAATTTAGGTTAAAGTGCCCACAGTTATTAGTCCAATTAATGGAATAGGGTGAATATATTATCTTCCAAAACATACTGAGATAAAATGTGATTATTCTAACCAGTGGAAAACTATAGTACACTGCCTGTAAAATTCTAGTCATGAATCTCCCAGTATTTTATGTTCAGATTTTTGCCCTCAGTTCCTGTGGCTGCTGTCACAATAAGACTATGACTTTGTGCCCTTCCTACCTTACTCTATACCGCCTGCTCTGCTGCTTTGGCACAGGAGGTGCTGTATGCCCAAACCATCTGCTTCATCTCTGCTCTCTCCCCTCCTCAATATCCTCTTCACTTTAACATCATAACTACATGGCTAATACATAAATCCTGTCATTTCTAATTAGAAATATTTGGATCTGGCACCAAAAAATAAAGGTAACAAGAGCAAAAATTAACAAATGGGACTATATCAAACTCAAAAGCTTCTAAACAGCAAAGAAAACCATCAACAAAATGAAAAGGCAACCCACGAAATGGGAGAATGTATCTGTAAATCATAAATCTAAAAAGGGGTTAATATCCAAAATATGCTAAAAACTCATACAACTTAATATTTTAAAAAAATCCAATTGAAAAATGGACAGAAGACCTGAAAAGAGATTTTTTTCCCAAGGGAGACATACAGATAGCCAGCAGGCATGTGACGATCACTGCCAAGGAAATGCCAATCAAAACCACAAAGAGATAACAACTCACACCTGTCAGAATGGCTATTACCAAAAAGACAGGAAATTACAGGTGTTGGTGAGTATGTGGACAAAAGGGAGCCCTTATGTACTGCTGGTGGACATGTTAATTGGAGCAATCACTATGGAAAATATTAGGGAGGTTCCTCAAAAAATTAAAATTAGAACTACCATATGATCCAGCAATTTTACTTCTGGGTGTTTATCTAAAGAAAATGAAAAGACTAACTTGAAAAGATATATGCATTCCTATGTTCATTACAGCATTACTGACAACAGCAAAGATAGGGAAACAGCCTAAGTGTCTACTGACAGATGAATGGATACAGAAGTTGTGATACACACACACACACACACACACACACACATTGTGTTATTAAACATCTCTTGAAACAACTAAAAGAAACAACATAGAAATGCTTGTTGCTCTGGGAGCTGGAAACGTAGGTATAAATTTTTTTATTCCGTTTTTCTGCATCCTATAACTTATTTGTAATGAGCAAATATTATTTTATAATGTTAAATAAACTTTTAAACATGCCTTTAACTACTACAACCACAACTTTTACACCGTGCACTGTGTGTGTGAGGAGTGAAGTAACCTGAGTGTGGAGAGAACAGATGTGGTGTCTACTTCTCTGACTACGTCTGAGTTCTTTTGAGAGCGCCACAATACTGCTCTCCTTCAGAGTTGCAATTCACATTTTTACTAGTATTTTTTAATTAAAAAACCAGTATGATTAGAAAAGTATAATGCTAAGGTCATTACAAATAATTTACCTGTTAGAAAAAGGGTTCAAAAATGACTTAAAAAGTAATATAACCAAAATTTCAACAAAAGGGGGCTAAGAAAATTATATGATTGCAACTGTTACTTCTTACCATTTTACTTATGTGTATAAATAACACACAGCACTGATTATGTATGAGACACTGTTGTAGGAACTTTTCACATACAAGTCCTGTTTGATATGCTTATATTAAATGACAAACTCATGTCTACTAGATACATGGATGTAGATCCTATTATTTCTAGTTTACAGATGGCGGAACTGAGGCACAGAAAGCTTAAATAAACTGCCCAACATCATACAATTAATAAATTTCAGGGATGGGATTGGAACCCAGGCAGCCTGGCTCCAAGACCATGCCCTTAACTCTAAGTTCAGCTCCCTTGTACTACAAAAAAAATTTTTTTTTAATTAGATTTAAAATACCCACTATTGCTCCTTTATATTGTTTATGTTTAAGCTTTGATTAGTTTCTTCTTAATTCCATATAACAACCTTAGGTGCCAAAAAAATCTAAAATTGATTTTCTTTTTAAAAAGTTCTACCTAAGTGTCCAATAACCAAACTGGAAACTTATTTTAAGAAAACTGGTGTTAAAACTTTTATTAATTTCCTACTTGGAGGATTACATAATGTCAAATATTTCTAATCTTTATTTCTTTAATTTGTAAAACATATTTCAATTTTATAGCACTGAATATCATGTATTTTTAAAACCTATTATTTTTTATAAACCTCACATTATTATTCACCAGAAAATAGGGGGCTATTACTATTACACTTCTGTTAATGCTGAACCTTTGTCACCATTTTCACTGTAATTCTGAACTTGGTAATAAAATAGTCAATACATGTCTTTTTTTTTTTTTCTTCTGCGTTAATTCACAGAAGCAGATAAACAGGATGGATAATGATTGTACATGCTCAGTGATCTTTATAACGGGGAAAGGAAGAATATTCTCTGATCGTTCTCACAGTTGGAAACTGACTGAATTTCATTTAGGAAATAGCACATTCTTGTCATAGGTGACATTCTTTAGAAGTATACAAAGAGTAGAGGAGCTGTCCTGAATTCTG
Source organism: Camelus dromedarius (assembly GCF_036321535.1). Lineage (NCBI taxonomy): Eukaryota > Metazoa > Chordata > Mammalia > Artiodactyla > Camelidae > Camelus > Camelus dromedarius. Next base: position 22,487,072 of record NC_087439.1, read on the forward strand.
GGAAAATATGTTACATTAGCCTCACAGTAAAAGCTTCCTTATTTTATGCAAAGTGGGGAAGTCACATAGAAATCATCTTTTGAGTTAGGTAAAGATGTCAAGAAAATCTCCTCTCAACCAATGAATTACATAGTTTGTCTCACTTCCTTTCTATGTGAAAATGTCAGGAAAGCTTGAAATCACCACGTTTCTCCCCATTCTATGAATTCTCTAGGAGTCATATAATTGTGGCCATATCAGACAATTAGTCATGAATCAATAAAATACACTGATTCTATTTTGGGAGAGGGAAATGATATAATCCACAGACCCAGGCCATTTTTCATGGTCCAATTCATTACAATTACTCAAAACATAAAAACTAGAGTTCCTACAAAAGACCAAACAATCTGGGATACAAAAAGATATATGTACATACTTTTGCATTTATAAAAATTAAAACGAATCCCATAAGTGTTTATCTGCATACAGCCTATGTGACTAGACATTTCTCCATGCTGGAGGAAGTTTTTAGAGAAGAGTATCTTTTAACTAGTGGCACATTCTGATCAGAATCATGATTTCTTGTCTTATTTCAACTTAGTTAAAACCAGCATATTTACTGAATGTCTTTTAGGCACAAAAATGACTAAGCTATATTTTATCCCTTGAATGTCCTCATGCTTTGCAAAAGTTTTGTAATAGAAAGAATAAAGGAGCTAAGGGTAAGAGGAAAGGATTAAAGAGATTTCTCACACAGTTTAGGATGTATAGAAACTCCCATGTGACAAAGAAGAATCAATTATACGAGAAAATTGAAACTGAGAAATTGAGAGTATCTGGGAAGAGAACTAGATTCAATCAGACTAAGTCAGAGAGAGGGCACAAAATATTTTACAGATGAGGAAATGCTGGTAGGAGAAATAGTATCAAGGGAAAATGAAAGCCAAGTATGGAAGAAAGACAAAGGATAGAATTTTTCAACCACAGAGGTGAGTATTTTTAGTCAAGTCTCAGAAAGGACAGTATAACATGAATTTAAAATAAGGCTTGAAGTATGGTCCAGAAAGACCAGAAACGCCAGTGAAGTGGCAGATCTGCTCCCTCTACACTGAAAGAGGGAGAAAAGGAGAAAACGTATTCTCTGAAGGAAAAAATCTGCCATTTGGGTATCATGTCTCAATAAAAATATGCTAATGGTAAAGGGAGCATCATTTGCATTGGAATGAGATTTCCATAGATGATGACATATGCTGTGATGGAGAAGAGTCAGGCAAGAGGTATAAAAGAATGAGCCGATGTTATAGCTAACAGTTATGGTATCCCAGAAAAGAAAGAAAAGACAAAGACATGTGAGGCTAAGAATTAAGAGCATTTGACAAGGACTGAGTGGAGGGAATGAAATCACAAAACCAAGGTAGAGATGACTGCTGACCAACTGTGGAAAGCACGGGGATAGGTAGCACCCCTGTCCATGTGAACTGAATTCTCTTAAAACGGAAAAGCTCAAAGCAAATGGTTTATCCTTTATCACGCACCGTTCCCTCTCCTTCCAATATACCACACAGTGACCACTTGGGGGCTAATATCAGTGTGTGCTTGGTGTCTTCCTCTAAGTTACTCATCATATTTAGGTAACAGGTTCCAAATCCAAAGACCTTTTGCAAATTCCCACAGTTGTCTTTTTTGATGCAATAGCAGTGACTAAAATTTTGAAGACTTAGGGTAAATCCTTTAATTTGTGATTTCTCTATTTCTATGTAAAAGAAATAAAAACAGAAAGAAAAAAATCCTAAGCTAATTAAAATAAAGGCTAGAACCACTTCCATCATATAACACATAAAATATTAATAACTATTAACTTACAGAAGTTACTTTACAGTTTAAGTTTTATATGATTAAAGTGAACCTAGTTTCCACAGTTTCTGGTGATTCATTTATAACGAGCACTTACCCTGCGGTTGACGACTGGGATGGTATATCTGAAGGTCAAATGGCTGTGCGCTGGTTTTCTGAATCACACTGACATTCTGCCCTGTCCACTTACTGGCTTTTGACAATGTGTTGGTCCTCCAGTCCGTCCAATAGACATCACTCCCATACAGAGACACAGCAAAGGGATGAGAAAGGTACTCATGACCCCGGATGATTTCTATCATGCCCGTTCCATCATAGAGGGCTGAGTAAATGGCATCTGACCTACAGAAAAGTACATACATCAGCAGGACATCAAAACACATTCAGATAGTCCAGTGATGTGATTATATCATTTAGATAAATGTCAGGGAAAAACTGAATAAAAATATTTTGATGGATCTATATCATATTTGCAGAAAGGTTTAAAAAAAAAGCCATCATAAGAAAAACAAACAAAAATCGCCATCAATTTCAATGTGTGTTGATGCATGAATGTTAGAACACATTTTGATTTTTTAAATATTACCTAATGGAGGTAACAGAAAATAGAGGGGAAAAAAATCATTTTTTAAACCTGGCATCTGTCCAAACTATCCTTTTTTCAAAGTGGTCCACAGTAAGTCCATTAGGCCAAGCCCCCGTTTTCATGTCTTTGTAGATGGTTTTTCTCCCAGCACCACTCATAGAGGCAGATTCAATGCGAGGAAAATTGGCATCCCAATCTGTCCAGAAGAGAATTCTGAAGAAAAAGAAATAATGCTATTTTTTCAGTCATTCATGTCATGAGTATTTATTGAGTGCCTACTACATCCTAGGTGCTGGCTAGGTACATAATCACAAGAGAAACAGATGCATTATCTCCCTTCGTGGGGCTCAGAGTGGAGGAGACAGACTAAATCACCACATGAATGTATAATTATAGCTTCTGAAATATGTTGAAGAATAATTTTGTTATGAGAGAGAAATAGTAGGTGAGTGATCTACTTAGAGAAGGTGATTGGGGAAAAAAAGCACTTTAAGGGGGTGATATTTACACTCCTCTAAAAGATGAGAACAGTATAAAGAACACGACATACCAAATAAATGGCAGATACAAAGGCCCTGACAGGGGAAAGAAAGTGGGTGACTTGAGGAATAGAAATAAGGCCAGTGTATCTGACGTGGTGAGGGAGGAGGAAAAGGGAAGGAGGTGAAGTTGAAGAGGCTGATCTTATGGATCTTATAGGATAAAGCAGTTATTTGGGATTTTATTCCAAGCAGCAGATTTAAGCAGGGGAGGAACACAGTATCATATGTAAATGGATCACAGCAAGGCAGTAGTATGCACATATGAGGTGCTTTTTTTAAAGGACCGGTGAAGACGGTAGTGGTCTGGCATATGATGGCAGCAGTAGCAGTGAATGGTAGAAGTGAATGGATTCAAGGAACATTGCGGAGATAGAACTAACTGCCGGGGATAGCTGGATGTAGGGAATGAGGTAGAGAACAGAATCATGGGAGACTGTCGGTTTCTTGTTTTGGTGTACTCAGAGGCAGGACAGGAAGAGGGTGTGCAGGGACTGCGTTAAGTGGAATGGGAAAAACGGAAGAGGAAGAGATTTTAAGAGCTGGGAATTGAGTGTGGTTGTGTGTGGACAGCAATGGAAAGTTTAGTTTTGGATTTTTTGATCTTTAGATTTCAGACATCAAAAAGGAGATTTCCAGGAAGCTGAGTGGTATGCCAGGGGGAAGTTCTGAGAAGGCGGCAGAGCTAGAGACATGAATTTGAAAGTCATCTGTACAGAGATGATATTTAAATTTACATGAACAGGACAGATCTTATGAAAGAGGATGTAGTAGGAAAAGAGAAGGAAATCATACACTGATATATACAAGCATGTAATTGTTAAAACGTAGTTTTTAAATTAAATACTATTTATAACTTGACAAATTAATTGTGTATAACAGTTTCACACAATAGCTACCAAATGTTTCATGTTGTGCATTTGATTTCTAAGGCTCTCAGGTAATGGACAGTTTATGTTTAATTGACAGTGGCCTAAACTGCTGATGTGTGTTTCTATAGTATATATAATACACATTTTATACATACATATATATACACACACGTAACAATTCCACAATCATTAACACTAGCTAATTTTTTTGAGTGTTTACTATATGCTAAATGCTACTTTCAGTGCTTTATATAGATTATATCATTTAATCCACCATGAGGCCATGGCTAAAGTTATCCATGTTTCACAGATGAGAAAACAAGCTTAGAGAAGTTAAATGCCTGACCAGGGTACACAGCTAGCGAGTGGCAGATGGAGCTGGGAAACTGGATAGCTTAACTTCCATTCTCATGCTTTTAACATCTAACTCTTTAATGTCACGTCTATAAATAAAATAACAAAGGTAGAGCATTTGGCGTGGGAGTAAGAACATGGTTGGTAGTCGATAAATCGGTAAACTCTTTTTCTACCTTGGTAGTAGAACCAAGCCAGTGGGTAGTGTAGAGATTTGGGAAGGGAGAATGCAGAGAAATGGAGGGACGGTGGCAATCCAATAAATTTTCCTTTTATTAGCTCTGACAACAGTTTGGTGAGAAAGAGTAAAGTTATTGGTAAAAAAAAAAAAAAACTTTGTTTTCATTATAATTGTATATAGTTTTGCTATTTTTCAATCCTTCTATTATTTTGAATGATCCTTAGATATATGAATTTAGTGGATTATCTTGGAAAAATGAAACAATCCTCTGGAACAAAATCAAAACACAATTCTAACTTTCTCCTTTTTTAAAAAAATTCTATCTATTTAAGGATATGTATAATGATATAAACAGCATCATGACTTCAATTTTTGAGAAGTATATCATCTCTTATAGGATATAGGAATTACAAATATGAAATGATTAGAAGACAATATAAAACATTATACAATAAATGTAGTAAGTATATGTATTAAAAGTCTGTGGTAAACAGGGAAGGAAGATACTGATCTTTTTTTAAATTTATTTTAAACTTTTTTTTAATGGAGGTACTGGAGATTGAACCCAGGACCCCATGCATGCCTTGCACTCCGCCACTGAGCTATTCCCCAGACCCCACATTGACCTTCTTTATGAGTTTGGGTTCCCACCCAACTTAATCACTAGACATTCAAAATGTCATTAAATAATTGTGTCAGTGTTGAATAGTGGCAACGTATATATTTTTGTGTCAGACAAGCTTGGAGTCAAGTTTGAGATCTGTCGCTGGCTGCGGCATACTTAATCTCAGACTCCATTTGCTCATCTGTAAATGGAAACTATAACAGTAACACTGGTCACGAGTATTTGATGAGGTAACGGATGTAACCAATTTAGCACACAATGTCCAGCACATAGAAAGCACTGGTGTTTGCACAAGCATCCACATGTATATTCACAGAGAATATTTTTTCAAGGCAAAATTTCAAAGTTGTTCCAAACTATTAACGAAACGGGAAGAGAGACAGAGACAGACAGGTGGGGTAGAGGCAAGGAAGGGAAAGAGAAAATGAGAATTAATATTAATGTCAATGTTTAAATGTTATAATAGCACGTAGATGAAGGTACATTCATTTTTTTTTAAAGTAAGCATGAATCAAAACCATGAGAAAAAATTTCAGAAGAGTAGGTCATAAGGATAGGTTTATCTCACACAGTAGCTCTCAAAAAAATGAGTTTATATTTAAAAAAAAAACAAAACAAGGTTTTTGTTTCATGGGCAGCTGTAGGAGTTTCCACAGCTCTGAAGGTGGGAACATATCCACACAAAAAAAATCTAAATTATTTATTGTTTAACCTCCAAGCATTTGAAAAAATAAACTGCTGGGGAAGGCTAAAGATGAACATTAATAGGTCAGAGGACAATGTATTGATAATGGGTGAAGCTGGGTGACAGATATGAGGGAGTTTATTTTACAATTTCTTCTATTTTGTGTATTCAAAAATTTCTATAACAAAAATTTTAAAATGTAACTAACTCAAAATTAAATAAACAGACAATTTTTAAAATGTATCAGAAAACATTTATTAAATCTTATTGTTTGGAATCTTTTTTCTGAAAAGACAATTTTAAAGATAGGATTATTCTGTATGAGAAAATGCTGATTATATGGAAATATCAGTAACGTATATTGCTTATAAGTTATTTCATATATAATCTGTTACCAATTAAATAGAAAATAAAACAAAGCTTGATTTATATAAAGCTGGTACGCTAACTGGTTTAGTAGGTGAATATATTTCTTGAAAACAATGAATATGAAATGAAATATGTGTCTCACTTCAAATTTAACTTTGGACACACACATCTCTTCACTGACACCAGGTTATCTGTCAGCTTCCCTTTAAATTTAATATTAAAAAACTAAGATTTATAGTAGAAGCAATAACATCGATCAAACTTACGGTGTTATCTTGACAAACAAGGTAAAGAAAAGAGATTGGCAAGTTTGAAAACGATTAGGAAAAGTAATCCATGAAAACAAACACAGTGAATGAGAGTCACAGGTAGTCTGAGTGTTGTGGATAAGCCATCGCTACACCTAGACCCGCTCTGATTGATGACCAGAAGGCTTCAGAAGCATTGTCTGTGCCTGTGTAACAAATGGAGAATTGAAGTCTTCCTTTTAACTTTCTACTTTGTTCTGCCTTATGTGGTTGTGGCAATTCCAACATGCATGTTAGTGACCCCGCAATTCTGCATTCTCTATATGTAGGTTTACCAGAAAAAGGCACTGTGGCCTTTCAAACATTAGCCATAGAAACATGTGGGACAATCTGAGGAACTATGAGTGCTCCCTTCATTTCTTCACTAAACATAGCAGCGTTAAGCTGCTTCTTCTGCAGTGGTCACTATATTCCTAATCGTTCATCAATTTGCTTGGGAAATTTCCAACACTTGTTATAAAAAAACTCTTCTAGAATTAGTTCCCCTATAAACGTTCTTAACCTTGCCATAAGTCAGTTTAACAATCAATTTAAAAAGTTGATTTCAAGGATCATTGTTTCATAAAATTCCAGACACTCTTTTGTATACTTTACAATATGGTGTTTTAAAAGAATCATTTTTCCCTTATTACTTTCTTTTTAAGGTTAAAAATGCATTAGCATTTCAATGACTGCATTATTTCTTCAAGTATTCAAAGACTGAATATCCTTTTATATAGGATGTATGGAAATGTTCAGCTACAAAAGCGACTACACTCTACTGATTCTACAATTCCTGCATTCACAGGTTAGTCTGTATCGGGATTAAGCTGAGTCAATGGACCACGAACAACCTGTACCATTACGGGCACGAAAGGGCTATTATCATCTGTCAGGTCAAGCTGTAGAAGGAGAAAATAAAGCATCTTGGCAAAAAATAGAGGTTACTTATCTATAATCTCTAGGTCTTCTAAAACCAACACTGTTTATATTAGTTTCATTTAAAACGCTCCCAGATAAAATTAAAATTTTATTTAGATGTCTCACTAATCTTCACAATTACTTTATCTGCTTTCACCAACTGCAATTGCCGTAGCAGAGTCCACTTATTATGACAAACGGAAACTAAACACAAGCGATGGTGCAGGAGCACGCTGTGCAGCTGAACGAACGTCAAGGCAGTAAAAGTTTAAGAACTGACGTAAGTGCCCTGTAGATTCTAAACTCCCTGGTGCTTGTTACTCCCTGATAATAAGCTTGATGTTTAGGGGAGATTCATGCACTCTTTCAGGTCACCTTAGCAATAAATGTATTCCTTTAAAATGGAATGAAAGAAAAATGGCTCCTCCCTAAGATTCCCAATTTACCATCTTGGAAAAACTTGTCACTTGACAGTGGGTCAAAACCCAGAATACTGAAGGAAAGGTGCGTGATAGCAAAGATGTCTTATAATGTAAAACAAAAGCCTGTGGATTGTATGTTGAGGAGGCAAAGTAGCCAATTAAAAACATTGCTTTTTTGTCATTTGTGAAAAAGGTCACAAAGACCTTCATTGCTTTAGGAAACACTTATGATGTAAATGTGTTTTATGGGGCTAGTGTTACAGCCTTTTTTTTCCTTCCACTGTGCTCAGGAGCAAAGAGGCTGGTTGCAAACTTTTTCTTTTCATTCCTTACTGTAGAAGTTTAAAGCATTACCCATTAGCTATATTTTACTGTACACTTCACTCTTTAAGGTGTATCCTTGAGTTCCTGTAAGTTACATGTAAACGAAAAGTCTAACGTATGCATCAATTAGTTTAACAAGCACATACCGAGCATAATTATATATATCAAGGGCAGTGAAGGATTTCATACATTTGGAAGCCACTCTGCCATCAGAAAGCTTAGGATTTAGCAGGAAAGATAATAGTATTTACACAAATTATATTTCTTGAAAAATTATCCAGTGGGTTTATCCTAGAATCAAATTTTTCAAAAGAAGTTTAAATGCCTTTGGAACTCCTAAAATTTTGATTCACAGCTTCCTTTTGTATTTCATGAATAATTTGAAAAATAAGGGGACAGTTATTTTTACTATGCTCTCAGCCAACTTTATGAAAGTTCCAGTTCATAGACATTTTTAAACAAGTATTTAAACACTTGTTTAAGAATGTCTATGAAATTTTTACCAAAATACCCAATAAACCTGAAAATATTTTAATATTTGCATTCTATTTTAAAATTTAATTGCTACATTTAATTTTTATTTATTTAATTATATTTTTTGTTTTGTTTTGTTTCATTTGTTTGAGGGAGGTCATTAGGTATTTATTTATTTTGAATTTGAACCCAGGACCCTGTGCATGCTAGGCGCATGCCCTACCACTTAGCTGTACCCTCCCCACCAACTGCTACATTTTAAATTTAAATTTACAACTGGGCTATAAAGGAGTTTAATGAATCTCATATCTGAATCATATCAAACTTTTATAAAATAATGTTTAACAATAAAAGTTCTATCATAACAATGATAGCCAAGCCTGTAAAACTTTTAATTTAATTTAAATTATGAATGAATTATTACTGTCATTTAAACTTTGGTCATTTACACCAGAAACAATTTTATAAGTTTCATTTCTTTACCCGTTAAATAAAATTATTAGCACTGTAATTATCTTAATTAGCCTGACACTTCTGTAGTAGCAATTAGCAATGGAAGGCATCAACTTTCTCAGAAGCATTATCAGGCTTTCCCTCCTCAGAGGCTGGCTTTCTATATAACGTTCAACTCTTAAAGAATATTTTACTTCTGGACATACTCTTATATCACTGAAACAGTGTCTGATATTTTCATTTAAATAACATTTGTGAGTTGTGTGTCTTTTGTAAAGTTCCTGTTTTTTCCTCTCTCAGGTTGGATGTTTCCCAAACAGAGATAAATAGGTTTATGCTAAGCGTTGTCAGTTCAAAGCTTTAAAAAAATGAAACTTCAGCTCCCAGCTCTACTGCTTTATTTGATTAGACTATTTTCAAAATGTTCATACACCTGTCCTGTTTATTTGTTTTTTTCTCCCTATGTGCCATCTGTAATTTGGGAAGCATTCATAGTTCCCCTATCATGTTGGTATACTTGCTAAAACTACAACTTTCTCCGAAATATCACTTTCCCTTACAAAGAAAGTTTTTTTGTGTGTGTGCAGATCAGGTACTGGTACACCTTAGACAAGTCTAAGAGGTGAAAATTTCACACCCGTAGTTGTTACATTGAGGGTAAAACCTCTGCTGATGGTGGACTTCTGTGGGAAGTAAGGGGTCAGGAGTGGCAATCTACTTGTCACCTCGAGGACCATCTGTTTGAAAAAAGGAATTTCTCATTAAACAAAGCTGATCTCTTCCTGATGAACTATTTTTACAGGAGGTCTGGAGTGAAATCGGCAAAGCGTAAACTGTAAATTGGAGAACACATCTCCAGACTTAACGATACAGCTACCGCTCTGTCCACTGCTGCTAGATCTTCTTTTTCGAAAGCAGTCAGAAATCCAGAGTTGTAGGCAAAATCTCTCAGTATTTTAAATTTTGGCCAGTAATCCAAAAAAATGTAAAACACCGTGGAAGGTAAGGCAAACACATCAATGAGGGTTGCCAGTATGGGACCTTAGTCAAGACAAGCTGCCTCGCCCCTTTCATTCCTGTATCTGATTGAGGAAAAGGAAAGCAAACCCATTTCCCAGCCTATTGATTTCTGAGCCTTGGGCACAATCAAGAGAGTGTGGGCCAGGAAGCTGACTTACACACAGGCTCCCTTTTCTCCTCTGCATCTCATTAAACTCCCTCCTGGTTGGCTCCCCTTTTGGACAGGTCCCCCTAGACTCTGTATTACTTAAAGGTATAGAGCCTAAAGGACTGTCTTCCTACCACCCTTTAGATTTGACAGTACTTCGGATTTACAAAGTCATTACCAAGGAAATAAATAACTAACTGTAATAACAAAGTATTCCCGTGTAGGTGAGTTATATATTCTCTTCCACATTTTTACCATCTCCTCAAAGCAACCTAATTATAAAGATAGTCTTATCTTTGATTTACAAAAGAGAGAAGTGAAATCAAGGGAAGATAATACACTTGAGTAGCTTCCCCAGGGGCTAAGTGACTGTGGAGGATTGTAGCCCTCGTTTTCTGGCTCCAAATCCAGTGTCTCTCTCCCACTCTTCCACAAAGGCGCACAGGGACACAGTGGGGGTAGTGATCTGAGTTGTACATTTGATGCTGTTTTCCAGAATCACATGCCTTGTCTTTCAAATGTCCCAACAGTCAGCATCTCACCACTGGGCTCCTTCAAGCTTATTCTAATTTTCTTTTAAAACTAACTCCAAGCGCACACAAATTTAAATAAAGGGTGGGGTGGATGACATCTGTGACTGGACCTAAAACTGGTCCTATGATTTGCAAGCATTAGAAACAATTACAGCATCTCTTTGGCAGGTAAAAAAAAAAAGACAAAATCATTAAATTCATGCCTCCAAATAGAGTTACTTCCAAAGAGTTACAATAGCTACCAAAAGGGCCTATATTCAGGAAAAAAAATTATATCCTGTAAAAGTACCTATGCAAGCAATCTGATAACCAAACTCACGGTAATCAATGTAAACTGGCTGGTACATATATATACATAAACACATACATACATACACATATAAATACACACACACGTGTACATACATATACACATGCACAAATTAAGCACTTTGACTCATAACTTATGAGATAATTGAATTCAATATTAACTTGAAAAATTATTTTCTAGGCCAAAGTAAATCTGAAAGGCAAACTTCTTTACCCATATCTGGGGTCCAAAGCGATGGCCCTGGGGTGTTCCATGGCTCCCGCTATTAGTGTAGTTCTTAAGGAACCATCTAGTTTGGCCACTTCAATTTGGTCCAGGTTGCTGTCTATCCAGTAGATGTTGCCCGCTATCCAGTCAACTGTCAGGCCTTCTGGGGTAGCCAGGCCGTGCTCCACAATGACTTCAATAGCACTGACCCCTACAAAAAAAAGAAAACCAACGCTTGTACCAACTCAAAGAACCTGCTAAGCACAAAGGAAAAGTCCTAATTATCAGCAACATTAAGTATTTATTATTACATTAACTTTGAGAGATGTAGTGCAGAAGTGTTCCCTGGCACAGAGGAAAACAAGAAGGCCCCCAATGTAGAATTGCTAATCTTTCACAGCAGAGATTTTTTAATCTCTTAAGTCCTCTCAGTGACAGGTAGCAGAATTTTTAAACAACTCCGAGGTGAATAACAATGTCTAGGTTGCAAAAAAAAGTTATTTCTTGTTTCTGACTTTTTAGGCAGAACAAGGGATTTTGGAAATAATAATGATGTGCTGATTAAACTCAGTGTAACTTAATTCAAACAATCTTCAGGGGTAGAATGAAAAGAAAACGTCCACCTGGGGCAACATGCGTTGTAGCGAGGCAGCACCCACTCTTTTCTGAAGTATGACTGATGAGACCTGTTACTGCATTTAACCTTAACAAAGACAAGCCCCAAATCACACAATCCTCCCCAACCCCCACGATCGAGCCACGAGATCCGAAAGAAATAACCCGCTCGCAAATGAAAGAAGACAGCAATAGTGTGGTCTAAAGAAAAATTATCAATTTGGTAGTACCCAGCAATATTATTTATCTACTCCTTAATTTCTTTTGAAATTAAAAAAAATAAATATTTAAAACACTTTTTCTAGTAGGATGACTCTTCATAATTTATGACATCAATAAGGCTTTTGTTAGGCATTTTAACAGTGTTTTTTTAAAAAACAGTTAACCATTTAAAGTCATGGATGTAAATCCTTAATCTGAAATCAGTATATTGCACTATGATATAAGACAAACATGCACACATCATAATTATATTGTGTGTCCAAATACTTCATTTTTCAAAAATGGCAAAGGTGATTTAAAGAGGAATTTAGATTTTGTTGGCAATACCTGGCCATTGGAATGCTACACATACACAGATCTAAATTTTCAAGAGAATTATTGCATGTGTTTATCTCAAAGCCTTGCTACTTAACAAAGGCCCACAAGGACAAAAGAGATGACAAATTACGGGAAAAAAATTTAGCTCATATTAGTAGCTTTTGAAATAATTCAGTATTTCTTTGAATTATGCTGAAAGATGAAAACCAAATAAAAAACAAGTTATTTTAACTCACAAAATAATGACTACCAGTATATAGTCAACAGTCATTTTTTTCTTCTAAATTAATTTTTTCATCAAATAAGCATGAACAAGTTCACAATTTGAAAATGGTGTAAACAGCACAGACCTTCACTACTCCCCTCCCCCAACATATCTCCACACATACACTTTACATCCCTGGTTTTCTATACATGAGGGAGAAGATAAAGAACCCAAGGCCAAAGATCAATCAAAATTCCTTCTGATTACAGCGTATTTATCTGGAACTTTCCGTGAGAAATTAAACCGAACGTTAAATCACAGTTGTGATACAAGTACCTCCACTTTCAGAAAGCTTGCCCCGGTATATTCTGTCTTCTACAACATCTGTCCAATAAAGTAAACTTTGATTGAAGTGAAAATCAAGTGCTATTGTGTTTCTCAATCCAGGAACAAGTAGACTATAGTCTCTTTTGTGAAGGTCAATCCTTCTGATCTCATGGCGAATAGAAAAGATGATGAATGCTTCAAAAGGATCTGAAAATACATTTATTCGAATAGGTTTATGAAAATATTTATATGCTTTAGTAAGTGAAATTAAAGTGCGTGAGGTCAAAGTCTATTTATTTAAAGGTATAATTTATTATATAATTCTCTGTCATTAAAGGAGGACTGCCTTTTAATCTAAAATTTAAAAGAAACTTGAAAAACTCAGGTTTCTTTGTATTCATTAAAATAAGGTACCAATGTCTTTTTATTCCTTGAATTTTTACACACCTGAGTCTGATTTAAAAAATCACAAAAACTGATGCAATTCCAATACAAAATGGGAGATTTTCTGTTATGATGTAGTTTTAGCTGGCAATCCAAACCTCAGAAACATCACCAGAGGAACTTGCTAAGAGTTGGCTAAAGAGTTGGTCACCCTCAGCCCATCACACGACTACAGATCCATGAAGGAGAGAAATCCAACAAAAGAGAATTTCTATGAAGAGATTACTGGGCTTAACAATTCCTCATAAGAGGGAAGACGGCTGCTGTCTCTACAACCCAAGAAAATCATGTCTACAACTGTTCCTCCAGCTAGTTTTTAATCCTGGACCAGACGTGAGTGGGGAGAAAGAGGAGAAGCTTTGAAAAAAGATATGAGATTAAAGTTTTATATTTTTGTACCTAGGAAAAATCATGTTTTAATACCCCAAAGTTATTAAAATTAGGTTATCAGTTTGAAAATATATCAAGTCTTACACCAGTTACTTTTGGACATACTAATAGAGGCTAGACATGAATTCTGCTTGATGAACACACAGTTTGAGGGAGGGATCCAGGCTCACAGGGATTTCTCCTGCTTCCCTGTTAGTGCCACCCTTTTGTGCGTTTGTTTAGGGAAATTGGTTTTCTTATCCCAAGCCTATACATTTCCTCCGAATGTGAGCTGTTATAATCATCCCTGTCCACTGAGGTTGGCTCAAGAGGTAGATGTGACATCAAAGTCAGGAAGATGGGTTTGTAAACTTCCAGAGGTTTTCAAACTGAGAGGAAAGCTTCTCATTTAAGGTCACAGATTTCTCAGCCTAGTGTTGTCAGTTCATGTCTGTGTAGTTGTTTAAATCTACTTGTGGTATTGTAGGAGAAGATTTTAAAAAGCCTCAAAAACAGAAGCAGTGGTGAGCTGGGGAGAGACCATGTCCTAAGGACATCTGTTAACAAAATACCATAGTATTAGAGGAAGGGCTCATGAATACATTCAAAGTGCAGAAAGTTTCTGAGAGAGGATGCCTGCAAATGTACAGAATTTAAAAATGTTGGTAGAGCACAATTCTCAAAGGAGGTAGGGGCAAACCCCACAACCACTTCTTGAAAGAGCAGGGTGGGAGTAACAGCCTGATCTCAGGGACTTCTCTAAGCCATCGGCCCCATAAAGACCCAAGAGGAGGGTCTGAATGAAGAATCAAACAGTCATGGAGTACGATAAGTGAATAAAACCAGGTTTGAAGGCTACAGACTATATGATTCCATTTCTTTGACATTCTGGAAAAGGCAAAACAATAGAGATAGAAAACAGATCAGTGGATGCCAGTGGCAAGGAATTGGGGGAGCCTGATTACTAAAGAGGGTGGGGAATTTTAGTTATGGTTGTACTGCTCTAGATTTTGTTCGTGGTGGTGTTTATGTGAGTATATGTGTTATCAAAACTTTCAGAACTGCCCACTAAAAAGAGTGAATTTTACCTTTTAAAAACTAGTTTTAAATTTCCCCTTATCAAAAAAGGAAAAAAAAACTGAATAAAAATTACCGAAAAATAAAAACAAGCCATTAATGTCATTTATGATTGTCTGCTAATGAAAAATTTCTGCTTAAAATAGTAGCAACTAGAATCTAACAACTTAAAAAGGAAAAAAAAAAATCAGTATGGCCAAGTGGGGCTTAATTTGCAAATATAAAAGTAGCTTAATATTAAGAAATCTACTAATATCACTTATAAAGTTGGTAGATCAAAAGAAAATCAATTATCTTCATAATTACAAAAATAAAATACAATGAAGTTTTAAATCCATTCTGGATAATACTCTTAGAAATTAGAACAAATGGCTGTTTCTTCAAAACTATCTACTGTTTTTACATATATAAATATATGTGTATAACCTAATCATAACCTAAAATTTAGCATCTTGTTTAAAGAGGAATCTCTGAAACCAATCTCTCTAAAGTAAGGCAAAAGATCAGGATTTCCACTATTTTTTCATCTTGTTCTGAAAGTTCTAATTGACATAGACAAGTGAGAACAATAAGTAAAAAGTGGAATGGAGGAGCTAAAATTATCATTATTTATGAGTTAAGAAATTGTATAGTTGGAAAATCTATGAAAACCAAGTGACAAAACTATGACAGAAGAGAAAAAGAATTCAGTAATATGGTTGGAGACAAAATTTTAGACAAAAATCACTAGCTTCTTACAAATAACAGCCACTGACAAGACAAAATGATAAAAAAAAATGTGTATTAGCAACAATGAAAAGCAACAGGAAAAAAGATAAGGAACTTGGGAATAAAACTATAAGAAATAAAGAGTATATGGAGACATTTAATGACTTCAAAAAGGAAAGGTATATAGTGTAATTATATAGAAACAATCAAACAAATGCTCCAAAGATTTTGCTTTTACCTAAATTAATTATAAATTTACTATAATGCAACAAAATTATAAATACTATTCTTTAAGGTAATACAAGATAATTCTGAAGATTATGTTAAAAAATTGGGGATCAACAGGAGAATTCTAGGGGAAATATACAGTAGTGATTAAGTCAGAAGATATTAAAATATACTGCTACTTAAATAAAAATACTTTGGTACCAATCCATAACTGACTATATGGCTGAAAAATACAATAGTTTTAGGGCACCAGGAAAAAAAATTAAACTGGAAAATTTCCTGACTTAAGATAAAAAATAATTTCTAGATGGCTTAAAATTTTTGATGTAATAAATGAAACTATGAAAATCTTAAAGAAACATAGAATTATTTTTAGTATGCTAGAATGAGGAAAGTCTTTCTGAATTTGACACAAATCACAGAAGACCTAAAGAAAATAATAGTACTTAATGTACATTAAAGAAATTATAGAAGAAAAATAATGTAAAAATATCAAAAGACAAATGGCAAACTGGGTGAAATATCTACAATAAAGGACTAAATTATTTAATACACATGACCTCCTATAAACTGACAGGGAAAACAACTCAAATGAAAAAAAAAGGTTATTAAAAAGATTCATATCAAGGAAAATATAAACAACTTTGAAATTTTAAAAAGTGTTCAATTGCTCTCTTAAAATGCTAAATGGATTTTTAAATTATGAAAATATTTGATAAGACACTGTCTTGATTAAATTGGAGACAAAAGGCACTCTGATATATTGATAATGGAAGTACTGCCTCCATGGACAGCCACTGGGTAACATCTATCAAAAGTTTAAATATACATCTATACCCCTTGATCAAATCTATAAAGATTGAGTTGTACATATGAAAATTTGCCAATGAGGATGGAAATCCTTTGCAATATTATTTGTAGTAGCAGAAGATTAAACAATAAATGTTCATCAATAGATGGCTGAATAATGTATGATACAGTCATACAGTGTAATATTAGGAAGCCATGTAAACAAATGTGGTTAATATACAAGTGCTGATATGGATTAATTTCCAATATTTCATAAGTTGAAAACAGCAAGATGTAAACTATGCACATACTATGCTACCATTTAAGTTAAAAAATAAAATATTTTTCTAAACCTATATGAAGGTAAATCACAGAATACATATTGAAAGATTAATGAGGAGCACTCCCTCAGAGTGATCTGAGAGGCTGTCATCCCGGCTCAAGTCCTCCCGCCAAATAAAACATAACTTTTAACTTTAAAAAAAAAAAAAAAAAAAAAAAGCAAGATTAATGAGGGAATGCTATTACTTCTGACCTGGGAACTGGTGACTGGGTTTATGAATGGGAAAAAACTAATTTTTACTTTATTCTGCATAGGCTTAATTTTTTTAACATTTGCATACATTTTCCTATTAAAATTAATCATTTTATGAATAAAAATTTAAAGCTGCAATAGAAGGAATTATCATATCCAGCTTTGAAAAAAATACTCAAAAATAAAACAAGAATTGTTTGGGCATGACATATGTGTTGAACAAGGTAATTCAGCATGACAAATACAGTAATACAGGGTTTCCCTTCAGGAGAACTCATATTTAAGAGATCATTTACTGCTTTTATTTTCATACTTTGAGAAAGTACGTTCTCTTGAACCAAAAATTACTGACTTGTCTATTACAACTGAGTAGAAAGGAATTTTAAAACAGAAGACCTGGATTCCACATTTACCTCTGCTACAAGTAAAAGGACATCACAAGAACCACATGGTTATGCTCGTCAACATAAATCATTTTGGTGATGCATTTGTTCTAAAATTTTATTTGTGAAGAGTTATAAATTATTTCTTGATTTATTAATATAGAAATATTAATATTAGCTAAAATAGACTTCAAAGCAAACAGCTTTCATAGAAATAAAAAGATACACTATTATAAGATAATATGAACAACAGATGAAATATACCTCTTAAAATGTATGTCTAATAATAAAAGCCAAAGTATATGTAAAGCAAATTTGATATAATTAAATGGAGAAATTAATAAATTCATAATCATACTGTTATTTTTAATCACAATCCAAACTGATAGAAAAATTTGTAACAAATATGATTAGAACAAAACTCAACCCACAAGAAAATATATAGAAATTGGTGCCATGAAAATAAAAAACATACTCTCCTTAAGCACACATGAAACATTTAACAAAATGGTCATGTTCTAGTTCAAAAAGTAACTTTCAAGAGATAGCATAGAATCAATTTAATAATGAACACGTGCTCTGAGCACAATGGAATTAAATTAAAAATCAATAATAAAGACTGATAAGCTTCTTACATGCTTTAAAACTAAAAATAATTACTGAACAATTGCTTGACTAACAGGACCTCAAATACGGAATTCAGAAATAGAGAGAGATGTTATGACATCAAAAGGGTAGATTAAAAAGCATGAGCAATTAGAAATTAATAAGACAGAGAATAGTTCCTAAATGGTGGAGTGAGGACCTCTAAAAATCGTCTCCACCATAAAAACAATGAAAATACTAGAAAAGTGGTAAAAACCATCTTTCTCTAAACTCTAGAAATTAACCAAATTCTAGTAACAACCCAATGAGTACTTATTCAAGAAAAAAGTGATGAATATCAGTAAGAACAGCAAACTTTGTTGCATTTAACATGGACCAGTCCCATCTTCCTTTCCCCAGCTTTGCGGCAGCCTTGGAAACAAATAGCCCAGAAATCACCAGAGGGCGAATATGGGTTGAGAGTTTACCCCAAAAGTCAAATTTCCAGCAGAATGTTCAATGGGAAAAGAAGGGTCTTTAAGAAATTTGTGCTGGGGGACTGGATTTCTACACGTAAAGGAATGAAGATGGAACCTAACATCATATACAAAAATTAACTCAAAATGTATTATAATAGACCTAAACGTAAGAGCTAAAACTCTACAACTATAAAAGAATACATAGGAGTATATCTTAAGACCTTAGATTAGTCAATGGTTTCTTAGCTATGACAATAAAGCACAAACAAAAATAGAAAAAATTTCAAGAACTCCATGAAAAAATTTATTTTTGTGCATCAAAGGACAACATCAAGAAAGTGAAAAGAAAACCTACAAAATTTAACAAAATATTTCCAAAACACGAATCTGATTAGGGACATGTATCTAGGATATGTAAAGAATTATGACTCAATACTAAAAAGATAAATAACCCAGTTTAAAAATGGGCAAAAGTGTTGAAAAGGCATTCTACCCAGGAAGATACACAGATGACCAATAGGCACGTTAAAAGATGCTCAACATTATTAGCTATTAGGGAGATAAAAATCAAACACAATGAGATATCACTTTATACTCCCTAGGATGACTATAATAAAAAAGACAGACAATGAAAACTGATGGCAAGACTGTGTAGAAATTGAAGCCCTCATACATTGCTGGTGGGATTTTAAAAAGATACAGCCACTTTGGAAAACAATTTGGCAGTTGCACAAAATGCTAAATATTGAGTTACTATATGACCCAGCAATCCCACTTGTAGTTTTCACCCAAGACAAATGAAATACATGTCCACACAAAAACTTGTACATGAACAGTTACCCCAGAATTAGTCATAATAAGCAAAAAATGGAAACAATCTAAATGCCCATCAGCTGATAAATGGATAAACAAAATGTGGTATATCAATACAACAGATACATTATTCATCAATAAAGAGAAGTAAAGTACTGATTATGCTAAAACATGGATGAACCTTGAAAACATTATGACAAGTGAAAGAGGTCACTCACAAGAGACCATATATTTTATGACTCCATTTTTATGAAATGTCCAGAATAGACAAAACTGCAGAGACAGAAGATAAATTAGTGGTTGCCAGGACCTGGGGCAGGGGTTGATGGGGACTGATTTTTAACTCCTGTGGGGTTTGCTGAGGGGGTGATTAAAATATTCTAGTATTAGTTAGTGGTAATGGTTGTGTTACTCTTTAAGTATGCTATAAACCACTGAATTGTGTATCACAATCTATCTGTTACAAGAAAAAAGAAATATGATAAGTGGGAAAATTTATAAAAAGTAAAAAACTGTACAGATGCTATTTTTAGTTCACTGTTAACTAAACATATAATGTTGACCTCATTAAGATTAGTCTGTATAACTATACTCAGCTCTGAAAAACTTTCCATCTCTCTAGGGAAAGACTATACAGCATTCTGAAAAGTCAATGTTTTTCTTCTCTGTCTATTTGTAGTAGTTGAATAGAGTAGAGAATTCATTCATTAAAAATTAATAAAATATTTAAACTCAAGACTTCAGAAAATATAAATCAGAGTTAACTCAAAGAAATTAGAAATAAATATAACCATAGAAATTGACAGAACAGAGAAAAACAGATTATCAAAAAGAACCCAAAATCATGTGTTTGAAAGACTAATAAAATACAGATTGAACCTATGGTAGGACCAATACATATACATGCAGATATACATAAACATATATGTTTATGTATATGGACAAGTGAACAACAGAAGGAATGAGAGTGAAAGTAGGAAAAACTATGAATACATAAAACAAAAAACAAGAGTGAAATATACATTTTAATAACATATTTAAAAATAGATAAAATAGGCTCCTTTATAGACAAATATTTTACCAAAATTGACTTAAAAAGAAAAGAAAAACTGAACAGATCACTGTTAACACTGTAGTAAATTTATGCCCTGTAACCAAATGTTAGGAAAAAAAAAAGGAAAAAGACAAGACTCAAGAGTGATTTAGAGAAGTGATTCTCAAAGGTATGTGGATAGACTAGTGCAGCCTATAAACTGTTATTAGTCCATAAGGAGATAATTACAGAAATTGAGGGTATTTTCAAAATTTTATGCCAATTAAAATAGCAAGACGATACCCATTTTATTAGGCAACTGTTTAGAGGTCTGAAATTACTGTCATAGCAAACATTTATAGAGTACTTCTTACACAGTAGATTTATTCTTAAATTTTTATAAATTCTAATTTATGCAATCTTCCCAAAGTTCTCTGAAATGGGTGATATTATCATCCTCATTGTTACACAGGCTAAATGAGAGAAGTTATGTAACTAATGTGCCAGAGTTACACAGCTAGTAAGTGGAGGAGCGTAGATTTGATCCATTATTCTGTCTAGTGTCAACAATGTTTGGACAATCAGGGACTCTCATAAGGTACTGATGGTCGTGTATATTTGTACAACCATTTTGGAGATATATTTGGCAATCAAAAGGGTGAATATATGCAACTGAAGATGCACATACACTTGAATGTGTGTCTGTGCACACTTCCACAAGTAGACATCACAGGAGCATTCACTACCACATAGTTTGATGTAGCAAGACACTAGAAACAACTTCAATGATTGTAAATTGAGAGTTTTGACAAAAACTCTATAACCTTTTTACACCCTAGAATGCTATATAGCAATTAAGAGGAATAAACATAGCTACATAAAATATTATAGATAAATCTCAATACTTGTGAGTAAAAAAATCCAACTATATCCAGGTGGGTACATAATGTTTATGACTCTGTACATTTAAAAACATAAGCATTATATTATATGTTGTTAAAGAACACAAACTATGGTAGAATAGAGGCATCAATTTTGCAAAATAGTTACCTCTTGGGATGGAGGAATGAATTTACAGAGGGCTTCAAAGTTACCTAATGTTTCATTACTTTAGAAAATAATTTGTACCTTGAATAACAAATTTTCAATATTTTAGAAATATTGGATGTGAATACATTATTCTCCATTGGCTTCCAATATGTTTGAAAAATTTTATTGATAAAATGAACAGTGATTAAAAACATTCCTTATTTTCTCTGAACAATGGCCACTACACTATTTTGTTACAACTGCTCAAAGGTTTTTCAAGTTATTGTATTTACTAGAGTCATGTAACATTGAGAATATAGTTGTTTACTAAGTATTTACTTGATTATGCTTGACTATAATACATCAGTTTACCAAAATTAAAAAAATGTAAGTACTCAAATTCTTTCATATTTGAACTGTGAATCTTAATAACTTCTCCATGTGTCTCTACTTTCAAGATTTCTTTTGGTTTATTTCAGAATAACCAAAGCTCTTTTCTCCAGGAGGAAACAATAAAAGCTGGAATGAATATCCAATATGTCATTTCATATACTAGTGGGAAATTATAAAGACTGGCTTTTAAAATTCCAGGTCTCACAATGGTGTTTTCTTAAAATGAAACAAACAAAACTTTGTATAAAACATTTAAAGATAAAACACAATGAAGAATTTTCTGGTGTTTCAGTTTTGATGTAGATATATTAACTTCTTTTGAGGCAAACTGAATATCAACAAAAATGTGAAGTAGTCATCCTTTTTACAGTCTTCCAACAATTTTTCTAGTATATTAGCTCCTGTCTCATAAATGACTGAATTTAACAGCTCAGACCAGCACATAACACTCTTAGTATAGAAATGGCTTGAAATTTTTCTACTTAAGCATATTATGAGATGACATATATACCAAAAAGGTTATAATTTATATTTTTTACAGTAATGAACTTCATGTTTATAAATGTAGCACACTGCAAGTAGCTTTTATAAACATTCAAAAGACTGTAGTCTTCTGTCTATAATTCTCTTTTCTTTGATTTTCTTTTAGTCCCACTACAGGTTTGCATAATGACTTTTATAGGAGACAATATGAAAGCAGTAGATGACTTGTCTGAGAAAAAGAACCCCTCTATGGTCCTCTCAGGGCAAACTGCGAGCATAACTCTACAACGAGCAGCCTATGCAAATAGCTCCTGATTTTTTATCGTACATATAATATCATCAAACAAAAAGTAATATTATAGTTACAATGTTTTCTCTCCTGCTATTTCAGAATTTTTACTGCCTTTTCTGTTCTCATATTTAAGAATTTATTTGGATTTCTCTGTCCTCATCTTCATGTACATTTCTTTTACACAGTAGAAACTTATGAAATGGTAAATGGTCTATCATTTCTCTGGCTCAATATATATTATTACTTCCTTTCCTCCATTCCTTCAGCCATAGCTATGTTGGGTATGAATGGTAGTCAAATTTGACTAAAACGTGATATACATGAAGTCAGAGGACACAGAACCTATAGGATGAAGGGTAGAGTAGGCTTTTAATATTACTCAAACGTATGGATTTATAAGATTGTGTCACTTACTAGCCATCAACTTTCCTTGAGACCCAATTTTTTGTTTATCTCTTAATTGCATACCTGAAAATTTCTAAGTATTTATTCCCAATAGCTCTGTTTATAGTTCAGGTATTTTTTTTTTAACTCACCTATTCTTTCAAGAAATAAGTGGTAAGAATCTGCATTTGGCATGTGTGTGTGTGTGAGAGGGAGCAAGAGTGAGAGAGGGAGAGAGAGAGAAAGTGAAGAATGAGAGAGATCATTGTGATAAGGGATTGAGCAAAAATGTCTGCATTTCTAGGACACAGGCCAGGGCCTTTTGCTAGATTGCATTTAACAAATATTTGTGATTACTTAAGTAAATGAATGACTAATTATAAGAATCAATGAACAAATAGCCCAGAAGACATTGAATATGGAGGAGATAAAAAAAGATTACTGGAGGAAGAAAAGTAAGAAAAGAAATGAAGCAAAGAAAGGTGTGAGTGAAGGAGAAAGAGGAATTGTTTAACAAAAGTCAATGTGACTGAATTAATAGACGGATGACTGAATGGAGAAGATACTCGAAATGTTTAAAGCTTGGAACACTGTACACCAGACATTGACACAACATCGTAAACTGACTATAACTCAATAAAAATAATAAAGTTTGGAACATGTGGTTAATCTCTACAAATTAATAAGGGAAGGCAACAGTCTTAACAGGAATGCAAAAGGCTAATGAGCATATAGAGAGATACTCAAACTCATAAATAAGAAGAAAAATACAAACTGAAGCAATGAAAAGCACTTTGCCCTTATCTATTGTGTAGGAGGGAACTGATAATTTTTAGAACTGGCAGGGATGTGGAGACTGCAGAAATGTACTTTTGGTGCAGATGTAGACTGTTCAACCACTCTGAAGTGCCACTGGTTCTACTTACTCGTAGCAAGTATAAGCACATCCCACAAGTCAGTCATTTTAGCCCCCCAACTTTTTTCATGCAGATTTGTAGTATAGGTAAATGTCTGTCTATGGCAGCAGTATTTGTGTAAAGATTGAGGGCAACTTAAGTGTACCTCTACGGGAGATAAATAAAAACAAGTGAGTACATGTCATGTGATACTACACAGTGGTTAGAAGCAATCTATCAGTGGTACACAAAGCACAGACTGTAAAAACAGAGTCAAAACTTATTAATGTTTCAAGTAGTAAAGGAAACTTTTACATTCAACAAGTATTTGGTACAAAATTTTTATGTTTCAAAAGAAGTATAAAATAATAATAATAATCATCATCATCCTTCTCTCAGCTTTTAAAAAAAGTTTAGGTGTGAGAGAGAAGCTCATAAAACATTGACTCTTCAAAGGCATCATGGGGATCTGAGGGCACACAGCACATAAAGATATCCCACGCCTTTGTAACAGCTTGCAAAAGCTCTTGTTTTGGAGTCAGGAGGAATGTAGTTCACAACTTGTCCTCTAACATCTCCTTGCCACAAGGTTCTGGGCAAAGGAAGCAGTCTTCTGGGTCTCATTTTCCATAGGGATAAAATCAGAATATTGATAATGTCATATTGATTCCTTATGAATTATAAATAAGTAACCTATCACATTGCAGATGCTTGATAAATGGTAGCTGCCAATAATTTTATAATTAACTTTAAGAAATGATTCATAGAGGAGGGCGTTCTGAATAGAGTACTGGATTCAAATCTCCTGAGAGAACGTGGAAAATATTATCACACTGAAAGTTCACAGGTGATAAAAAGCAGACTACAAGAAGGAGAGGGTCAAATGAAGCGATACATGGTATTTACATATTCTTGGCTATTATGCATTCTCTACCATTACTGATGACAAAACCAGTAATAACATGAGCGGAGTGGAAACCCACAGTGGAGGATAAGACACATCAGATTGGAGAGATTCAATGAGCAAAAATGAAGAAAGCCCTGGAGGGCAGGCTGAAGGATTTGAGGTTCTTTCCATAAATAATAAAGAGCTACTTTAAAATCATGTATGGAGACTGATATGTAAAAGTCTCACTTTATTAAGATAAAGGAATGGATGGCCAGGTTATAAATCCCCCACAGCTTCATTCCTGTGATCTCTTCACTTTTATCTCCCATTGTTCCCCAAGGTAGCCCATCTGCTTATCATCACTGTATCCTATGAGCCCTTTCCGTTAATTCTCATCTTCCAGATCTGCATTTCCTTCTCCCTTTTCAATAAAAACACTATATTCCTTAAGTTTTTGAGATTTTTACTCCTTACAAACTGTAGAAAAAAGAGGATGACAAAAAATAAGCCAGAGAGGAGACTGCCACCGTCATTACAACATGTGTAGCTCATGGCCTGTGCTGTGGTACAGGTGCTTTTTCTTGTAGAATTGAAGTTTGGGTGCAGTCAAAAAAATTTTTAATAAATAAAAAAATAAAGTAGATGAAGCTCCCCAAAATCAACTATAATCCAATAAAGATATAAACTAAATATGAAGTAAAGTAAATGTTTATAAAGTAAAGCTCCAAAAAAATTTTTAGAAAAAGTTTGGGTGATGAACACAGTGTACTCATAGATGATCATTATGTGTATGTATTTTCTTGTCTATATCCATGAACTCTTTATTAAAGATAAATTATTAAAATAAATATAATTAAAAAATCTGAAAAGATGAGTGATTAAGAACAAAGAAACACATTGGTGGGTATATCAAACCTAATTCAGACTAAGAAAATAAAAGACGGACGCTACAATGTACTTTCCAATGTTGCTAGAAATACACTGCAAATTTGTCAAGCAAGCCACCTACCAAACAGCAAAGAAATCAGAGATGGAAAAGAAACGCAGTCAGCAGAAGTATTCTAGGTGCTCATAAGTAAAAAGAAAATACTTAGGACAAAAGTGATTAATAAATTATGTATTAAAGAGGGAAGATGTAAGGAATTAATAAAGCAAAAGTATCCAAGTACTCAAGAGAAGTGAGATTTGCAGGCATATTAAAAAAAAAAAAAGATCATAAAAATAGCATTATGAACATCATTATCATTGACTAATAAAATGTTAAGAGAGAACTTAGAGAAAATAGAGTGACTTCAGCAATTCAGTCAAAGACAGATTGTAAAGAATTTAGGAAGGAACAAGAAGGGAGAAAAAAGAAAATATAAGTACAGAGGAAAACTCAAGAGAAAAAAAAGAGCAAGTCATGCTTCTAATCTGAGGCATAAACAGCGCTGTTATTCTTTATTTTTTAAATGTCAAGAAGAGTAAGTACAGATACTGCATTCAAGAGAGAGAACACATTTTAAAAAGAAGGACTCAGCTTAAGAATGATGCAAAAAGGATCAGAGGAAGAGCAAGAAAAAGAAATTTCACTTTTAAAGTCTAATAGTTAATAGCCCAATACTTTTACTGAACTATGAATCTGCTATAGGTTTTTCCAAAGAAATGATATGGAGAAAACACAGAATAAGTCCTTTTTATATATAAAAATTTATTTAAATCAAAAATAATTTTCAATACCTAACAAAATCTATATTACCTGAGACAACATAAATGCTGACAATGGTATTTGGTAGACTGTATGTTGGGGAAGGCACACATTATCAGCAGGTTGAAGTCTCCATGTTAGAAAAACTCTGTATTGATTTTAAAAGGTAAAATATACTTTTGCTTCTCTCTTAAATTGTAAAAAGAACCAGGTGTAGCAATCTTAACAGTGAGAAATGATGTGGCACTGTTAGTTCCTTTCTAAGCTGAGAGTTAGACAGGTCAATTCCATTAGGGGAATTATCTATGTACCTGGTAACTTACACTCAAATGTTGAATTACTCTAATATTCAACATGAGCTGTTATTGATTTCATAGAGTATCAAAACACTGTAAGTCCATCATCTTGTCATCTGTATCTAAAAAACAGATATGAAGCCAATTCTCTTGAAAAACATGATTATAAATAGATCTAAGGTTAAAGTTTAAGCTATCATTTCCCTACTTTAAATATGTGTATAAATGAAATGGCTATTTTTATACAACAAACTGCTGTTTTTTTTAACCTCTTTTGCCAAATACTTTGTGCAAAAATTTTAGAGGCCAAAGAGTCAAATAAATGTTTGCTAAACTTATGCCTCTAGGACTCAAATTTTAACAGGTAGGATAAAACAACCACAAAGCAACATTTGAAATAATAAAATAATTTAATATTCTCTGAAAAATATCACGTTTTTAATTATATATTATTTTACTGGATATTATGTGAAACACAAGAGAAGAATTTATAACTTGATTTCTGAATTCAAGATGCTTATTATCTCATTGGAGAGATAAGAAGTAAAGGAAAAAGGTAAGTATAAAAAAATGTGATCACGTATTTTCTTGGACAAATTCTAGATGCAGAAAGGAGAAATAAGTGGACAGCAAGAATATTTGGAAGATTCCATTAAAAAAGAAAGATTTGAGCTAACAGGTTTTAAAGAATAACAAGAATTTTTAGAGACAAAGAGGGAAAGTACAATCTAAGTAGAAGAGACAAAATTTAAAAAGTTTATGACACATGGGTTGTTAGGAGTCTGATGAAAGCTGTATACTCTTAATTAGAAAGTTTCTAAAAAGTACAAAAAAAGTAAGAGAAAAGTAAAAAAAAAATTTACACAAAGGAATCAAATATACTGAAATGCAATTATTGAAATTCAATAAAAACCACTTTTTGATGTAGTAATGTATGTACTTTTTTTTTTCTTCACTAATGCATTCAGTAACAAGACTGAACAGTGGGGCTAGTGACTCCCATTACTAAAGTAGTCGTAGTTTTCAAAGCTTTAATGTAAGTGCTATTTTGAGAAACTGGCAAAACTTTGACAAGATATGAATATGTTTATCACTTCTACCTGAGACACAGTCATAGTTGCTGCTAATAACTGGTCTATGGCAAATATTCACAATCGAAAGACATGTTAACTTTCAGTGAGAGGTTAAAGAAAATAAAGGTATAAAATTTTCCTTGACAAAGTTCCTGGACGCTTTCAGTTCTATCCATGGACATCCAAGTGTCCCAGGACTCCGGCTAAGAACCCGGAGAAGACAATGGGAAGCCATCAATCATTAAGCACCTAGCGGGTGTGGGGCACAGTAACAAGTGCTGCTTGTTATTCTTGTAACATGTTGTCGTAATGGGCATTAATATTTAAAAGATGAGAAAACTGAGGCTCAAGAAGTTTTAGGTCACCTGCCTGGGGTTTCATACATAAGGAATGCCAGCTACGGGAGTTGAGTTCAAATGTCAAATTCCATAGCCTTTGTTTGCTTTTCCTACTGCGGACTATGACCTAGAGAGTCAGCAGAATGTTTTAAATGGACAATTAGCAGATAAACAGCCAAGAGCAAGGAGTTGTTTTCAAGAGTAATAGAAATACAATGGGAAGTGTGGGACCGGGCCAGACTAAATGGAGGGTTCTGAAAAGCATTTGAAGAAAAATAAAAGTAAATGCTTTGGAGCATACAAAAATAAGCCCCTAGGGAGAATGATGATGAAAACCTTTTTTTAAGGAAAAAATAATCTGATGGATTGCTATGATAAGGATTACTGTAATATTTTCTGTCCAGAAGATTTTTGAGTAGGTCTTGTCTGACACATTAAGCTAAACAGCTTTTCTTAAATTAGCTAATGCATGAGGTCCTGGGTTCAATCTCCAGTACCTCTATTAAAATAAATAAATAAACCAAATTACCCCCCCCCCCCACAAGAAAGAACAACAAAAAACAATAAAATTAGCTGAATCCATTATTAATTTTCTGAGGTCTTTTTGGATTTTTTTCCTCAATATTCATTCTTAAACATAGCAGGATACAGACACACCACATGCCACCTGCTATTCTTAAATGTAGCAAAACACACATTTACTTACCAACACTTGTGCAACTTTCACCGTCCACATCCAACTTCCACCCTTCATAACACGAGCACTTGACTGTGTGCTTGTGCTGCTCACACACCTGACTGCACTTCAGATGCCTGCTACAGTAATCTATAATTTCACACGTCTTGTTGTCTCTGTTGAGTTGAAGACCTTCAGGGCAGGAGCAGACAATTCCTCTTCCAGGAACAACAGAACAGTGGTTGCTACAGCCTCCATTGTTCAGTGAACATTCATCTATAAAAGGAGAGGAACAGATTATAGCGCATTACCAACTGTTTTACTCAATTATATACTTATCATTGAACTCAATTCTCTAAGGCTGGGATTAGAGAAAGGATATAATAAAGGGAGAAAGCTCTCTAGACTTTTTTTCCCTCAGCAGCTGGGGTAGAAATGATGAAAAAATTCATCCAAAGACCAAATATAATTTTATATGACAGGAATTGGGAATGGAAGATTTTCATTTCTGTAAACCTTTGGAGTACACCTGGTTTTACTCCAAAGAAGTAAAATGAGTTTAATGTTTCTATTATTACTGGAAAGATTACCCTGAGCCTTTTAGCAGTTATGCAAAATCAGTTGAGGTCTTCAAAAAGGAATGCATATATATTGATTATCTGAAAATCTGACTTATCTCAGTATTTATAAATATATAGGCATATGCAGATATACATAAATACGTCTATATACCTTTTTATGCATCTTTGGTCTTATTTATAATGATAACCCAGAATGGGTAATTTTTTTTTTCTTTACTGGCTACAGACATTTATTTTTAAGTTAGGTAAACTGTACACTGTACCTTATATATTGGCTACTATGATTAATTCAATGAGGCCATGGACACATAATAAACGGTATACAAAAATGTTAACCTGGTCTTTTGGCCGAAATAATGAGCAACTAATATTTACTGTACGAATAATATGATTATTTTATAAGTAAAGAGAACTTTTCTTTCATGACACTTATAATTACAAATTAGATATATTTATTTATCATTCTATTTCATCACAGAATTTTAAGTTCCATGAGGGTACACACAATATCTGTTCTGTTTACCAGTGTATAGCCAACAGCTAGTACAGTGTCTAGCATAGAGTAAGCAGGTAAAAATATTTGTTGAATAAATAAATTTTAAAAAATTGTCCAAAAAGCACACAACTGCCCCCAAACTGAGCTAGTACTGTTCCAACTGGGAAAATTTCAAGGTGTCATACTTATGCCCTTGAGAAAACAGCAGAAAATAGAGAAAATTGTTTTCACAACCACAACATTACCTTTTAATATGTACTATTATGTACATAGTAATAAGGCCAAAAGCAGCTTTGTCTTTCTTTGCTTTAAAGATACATTTGAGTAGTTTTCAAAGTCTGTTTAATTAGGTGTGTTCTGAGACATGCTGAACAGGAATGTTGTTCAACGACTGGCAAATTGCAACGGTATCTACTTATATACCTGAAATATTTCCTGTCCTCTATGGAAATTCATCCAGTTCAAAAATTGTGCTAAAATGTAAGGCTTTAAAAAATATTCTCTACACTTTTTAAACTTCTATGTGGGTCAACTATTCTTTACATTATTTGTAACCATAAAAGAAGTTACAATAATAAGAAAAGAAAAAGAAAAATGATTACATTAAATGTTTTCTCTAAGAATTCAATTCAAGCTTGGTATGATTTTAGGAAAAAAAATTCATTTCTTAGTTCCTCCAAATATGTTTGTCTACCAGTAATCATAATCATTTCAAAACAGCAGCATTTCAAAGTATTTGCCCCATTTTAGTTCAACTGACATTCTTTTTCAAAAGAATTACTGTAAAGAAATGTCATCATACACAGCAGGTGAAAAACCTGTTACAATGCTTTCAGCTTATTTCAAGTCAGACTATTCTCTTGTTCTCTCAGTATTCAGTTGTCTCTTTTTGACACTACCTGTGGAATTAAGTCATAGATTTTTGGACAGACAAAATTCACATTGAAATCTATAATTTAATATCTACATTTAATGCCAATATTAGTATGGTTAGTCCCTTGCCAATTCTTCCTTAAGAATTTTCTAAAACTCTAAAACTATCATTGAATCCGGCAGCTTCTTTTTCAATTTTCTGTTACCTGACAAAGACTCTCATTGACCAAACTCAAGTCAAGCTCCTCGGAGTCCTCCTTTGAACTAGTCCTCAATATTAGCTTACAAAAACTGAAGACAATCAGCACAATTTCATTGCCTACTCCCCTCCCCAACACCCCACTCCCAACCTACTAAGAGACTTGAACAAACACTAGCACAGTTTCTAACAGCTCATTGAGGCATTGACAGAATGACCTAGAATGGCTGAGGTCATTTAAGGAGCACCCCTCACCCTGCCCTAAAGTGCCTGCCAGAGAAGTTCCTTGATGCTGCCAGGAGAATTTACCGTTTCTTCCAGCAAAAACCTGGTGATAGGCAGACAGGCCACTAACCCCATCTTAGGCCAGTCACTGTAGAGAGCTTGCAATGTAAATCCTTTCTCTGCACCTTTTCGATGTAAATCTTCTACCACCCAGAACTGTGTTTCCAAGGACCTGAGAGCCACCTTTTTGAAATGCAAACATTCCAGGACATAATTCTCTTATTATTAGTCCCTGCCCTGTGAGCATCTTACTCTAACTTACACCACTCCCTCCAGTCTTAAAGATATAAGAACTTTGTTTCTTCTTTGGGAGCATCTATTAACAAACCTGATGGCCTAGTCAAATGGACCAAACCCCCTTAAGATCCCTTAGTGCCTTTCCCATAGCACATTCCAGCCTTTAAAAAGTTTCTCAACTTTTGTTTTGGTGAAGTTGATTTCAATGCATGTTAGACACTCTTTCCTACTGCAATAGTTATTACTGAATAAAATTTTATGTTTATCCCTTTAGTGTCCAGCTTTGTTTACCTTTGACACACCCTTATAATGAAAATCAACAGTTAATTCTACTCTTGAATAATAAAAGTCTCTTCTTATTTGTTTCTTAAGTGCGTATCTCTTTCCTCTCGAAGTCGTTTAAAAATCCCCCTGAAAAAATTATCTCTTCACTAGGATTAGATTTACCTTCCTGAGCTTTCCTTTTTTTTTTTTTTTAATTTTATAGATCAGATTTATTTGGAGAAAACAAAGAACCCCACTACCTAAAATGGAATTTTTACATCTCAAGACATCCCACAAGTATTCAATCTACAGATTACAAACCATTATCATAAATTTTACATGTATGGAGGAGCAGGATATGAATCAATCCTTGTTTTTGTTTCAAGAGGGGGCAGGGTAGGAGAATGGGAAAAAAACCAAACAGCTCTTCTGGATGTAACTTTTTGGAAGAAGTAAGGGGGCAAACCCTACATTTTCATCATCTACACCAAGTGGTTTAAAACACACGTTCAACTTGGGGTATCTCTTTAAAAGCCACTTTCTAGCTACTCACCAATCGACATCAATTATTTAAAGTTAATTTACTGGGTGTATCTTTCATGTTCACTGGGTAAATGATTCATTATGCCCATTGCTGCAGGACTCAAGCCAGCACACCTGCCTCGCTGAACAGGACCTAATCTAGGACTGCTGGGGAAAGGACTTGAAAACAAGAAACCAAAGTGTCATTTCTCTACAAGAACCAATGCTGCCTATAAAAGATAACACCTACCTAATTGACAGTACAAGGGTACACATGAAAGCACATTTTTAGGGGAAAAGAAGAAACATGGAAGGCAATTCAATCCCTTGACCAGTGCTTTTGTTTTTCATTGTTCTAATTCTCCCTCAGCTTCACATCACAAAGGACAGAGCGTGTGAGTTCAATATGCCACAGTTAATCAGGCTAGAAATGTCTTTTTATCTTCTCTGGTACTTCCACATCCAGATTGACTGTGACCTTTTTCACTCTCTGTAATCATTTAAAACCTTTGAGCAGGCCTCCTTAGCCAATGCAGTACAATAGCTTGATAAGCAAGAAGCAATTTTCAGTCTTGAAGCTGACAAAGGAATGAATTCAGAAGAAACCCCTTTCTTCTTATTTTCCCAATTCAGAGAGTAGAGGATAGGAAAATAAGGCTGTGTTTTCATATGATTTCTCCTCATTTTTCTTAATGACTGTATTTTCTCTTCTTTGCCTTTTATTCACTTCATTTAACCCAAAAGGTGAAGACAAGGTGGAAAAACATCAATTTATTTCAATACCTGTAGGGCCTCAGGTATTATTACATGATTTCCTGATAGGTATCATTATCCCCATTTTTGCTGTGAGGAAACTGACAATTCCAGAAATTAAGCCCCCTGCCTACGTGACTTAATTGAAGTAATTAAAGCATAGAATTTAAACTTGGCAAAATCTCATTTTTTCCTATAATTATACACTTCCAATTTTAAGACTGTCAATAGTTTCCTTCTTTTAGAATTGCTCTTACAGACTTCATGAGCAGCTCTCAGACACTGTGATATAAGAGATGTTTCTCTCCAGCAAACTACTCCATCAGGGAGAACAAGCTGAGAGAAAAAGAACTGAACACAGTCATCTTTTATCTGTAATTTTGGGGGTTTAATTTTAGGGTTTTTGTTTGCTTTTTTTTTGAAATGTTAGCATCATTGAATGATGACTGTTGCATTTACTGTTTCAGGGTTGTTTTACAGACTGACAGACTCTTCAAAGAAAGGATTATTATTATATAAATTTTAAAAAGAGTAACAGTCTTTTTATTCACTCAGTAATGCCATTAATGCTCAATTCAGATCAAAATGTGATAACTTTAGGCTTAAATGTAGTTGTTTTCCCCGTTTCCAATCAGGCAGGTTTATCATTTCCAAAAGTCATTTTCTCACAGCCTCAAGTCATCTCATTTTTGTTCTTATCATTCTGTAAACTTTTCCTCATTACTCTGTTGATGTCACCTTCAGTATTATCTTGAAAATAAATTTTTAAGATCTCCTTGCTAAATCTCTGATCTCCCCACAGAGAAGGAAATGTAATTGCTTTGTTTGTGCTGGTTGGCACAGGGAGATGGCTAGTCAAAGTGATTTCAAAGCTCAAAAGCTATCAGACTGAAATCATCATTTTAACTAGATGAAGCACACTAAAGAAACCTACTGGATGAAGGCTAAAAACTTCGGAGAAACTTATATAAGATTGAGTAATACTCTGTTGGTTTCATTATCCAGTCTCTTTCCTCTTTTAAAAAAGTCTTCTATTGTAATGATCAAAAAGCCTAACAAAATCCAACTGGTAAACTTTATCCCATGGTTAGCAATAACAGGGATCTCCCACTTGACCAACAATAATCAGTTCAATTGTAGGAACAGCATTGACCAATCAGAGATCTCAACGATAAACACAGCTGTACAACTGTTAAGTTAGTTGGGTATAGGCTAGCCTCTTCTGCCTCATTTTTAGAAATTTATGATCGTATTTAATTGTTTTATAGATGTATAGGGCCTGAAAAATGTAAGTAGGGCTCAGTCCTAAAAGTTGTATTTAAAGGGAATGAATGGAAGGAACAAATGCTACTATAAGAAGTATCAGCAAGTAGACTAAAAGGGTCTAGTCTCCAGAGAGAAGCAATGCGGTGAAACGTGCAATACCACAGAGATCGCCTTCATCAGACCCATCCGGACAATCCCTTCTCCCATTGCAGAGTCTTTCTGGCTGCAGGCAGACCGAAGTGTCATTGGCACAAGGGTACTTGGGTGGTCCACACACGAAACTGTCACAGTCATCTTCGTCTGACTGATCCTCGCAGTCGATATCTCCATCACATACCCAGGCTTTGTTGATACATCTCCCTTAAGAAAATAGAAACAACATGCATTCGATTTTTTTTAATTAAGTCACTAAAGTAATGAGTGGTCATTATCGCATTCAGTTAGAGGCAGAATTGCTTGCCATTAGCAAGAAATCCATTTGCTGATATTTTGACAGTTTATTTTCGTGACAGCATTTGAATAGTTCTTGCCCTGGTTGTTAAAGTGTGTTAGTGTTAAAGCCTTGATATCTTCTTTAGTTTCAAGTGATTGCCTTACCTTATTAAAAAAAAAAAATCTGTCACTAATTGTGAGTTTAATTACAATACTTCTAAAAGAAAACTTTATAAAGATATATTTGTATAGTAGTGTAAGATGCTCTCAGAACCCTACATTTAGGTAAAGGCTATCAGTATCT
The DNA here is from genome assembly GCF_036321535.1 of Camelus dromedarius. NCBI lineage: Eukaryota > Metazoa > Chordata > Mammalia > Artiodactyla > Camelidae > Camelus > Camelus dromedarius. The sequence continues at coordinate 22,521,996 of NC_087439.1, forward strand.
TTTGAAGCCCCAAATTTAAGTAAATTGACAAATACTCTATTAATGAATGTGATTATAAATGGAGAAACATTATTTTGCCTCAACATCATAAATAAAACTAATAAGGCTATTATTTTACATTGTCTAGAAATATTATGTAATGCAATAAGACAGTAGAAAGAAATAAGGTATAAAATTAGAAAAGAATATTGCTACATGCAGTTAATGCAATCATAATTATAAATCAATAAAAGCTAAATAAGGACTATAAGAAACTAAAAATTAAAAATATGTAGCTAGTTTCAAAAATTACACAAAAATCAATAGATTTCATATATACAAAGATAATACAGTGGAAGAAAAGGTCAAATAAAATCTACAATAAACACAGTATTTTGGTTTAAACTACAAAAAAAACTGTATGTAACTGATATAAAAAATTTTTAAAAGTTTACAAAGAAACCCCAAAAGAAGCCTTGAATAAACATATAGTTTGGTTTTGGAAAGGAAGATTTATTAATATAAAAATATTGTTTTCCCCAAATTAATACCATACCAATAAAATAGTAACAATATTATTGTAATGCTACAAATTTACCCTAAACTTAAGAAAATAAATCTGCAAATATCATTAGCAGTCTTCTTAAAAACAAATAGAGAAAGACTGATGAGTAGGAACTATATATACACCAAATATTTAGAAGTATTTTAAAGTAACAGTAGCTAAAATTTTCCATAACAGGATACCAATAAGCATATTAATAATTAGCATAGAGACATCAAAATAAAGTCATTTATGCATAGTTTTAATATACAACAGTTGGTAATTTAAAATAGTAGTGAATAATTACAAAATTAATGTTAGGATTACTGGTGAGTCATCTGGAGGAAAAAAATAAATAAAGCTTACTCTTTTCTTGATACTGACACCAAAATAAATTCTAGATAGATCAAAGATGTAAACATTTTAAAATTACAACAATGATAAATGCACAAACATTCTAGAATAAAATAGCTATTAAAAGAAAACTCTGAAATGGTAATTATACCAAATCAGAAAACGTAAAGGAGAAACTGATACACTTAAATATTTTTGATTCCACAATAAACAATAAAATCCATATATATAAGGTCAACAGAAAGCCAATAAACCAGAACAAATTTCATTATATTTGACAAAAAGGGTATATTTCTTTCAAATACAAAAGGCTCTTAGAAACCATTATTATAAAGATCAATATCAATGTAAGTGCGAGGTTCACAATGAATCAAAAATGGCTTACAGATACAAGCTGTTCAAAACATCTTTCAGTTAAAAAAGGAAACAAAAAAGCAATTTGATACCATTTTTTCTCTATGATTGATTAAGATTAAAAAGTTGAATAACACAAAGACAGATTTGATAAGCATGTAAAAAAACAGCTCCAGTGTCCAAAGGCCACAGATTGTGATAATCTCTCTGTAGGGCAGTGTTATGATATCTAGTACATGAAAAAGGTATCAACTCTTCACCAGTGTAATTCTAATTTTAGAACTTTTTTCATTGGTATAGTTGCCCAAATGCAGGAAGATGCATATGCAAGGATACGAGTCGTTGCTTTGTATGTATCAGGCAAGGTCTCGTAACAACTGCAGTCAGCATTGCAAGACGGGTAACATCAATTACAATGCATTCATACATTGCAATATATACTTGAGTGAAGAAGAATGAGATAATTCTGCATAAGTTAAGATAAAACAATCTCTAAAACATATTAATTTAAAAAAGGCCCACAACTGAGAATTTCCTGTATGTTAAAAGAGATTTATCTGTTTACCAATATCTGTGACTATATTTTAAAAATATATCAATATAAATACATGTGTAGGCTTGTCTCTACATGAATTCTTTCTGGAGGGCTACACAGGAAATAGTTAACAGTGATTGCCCCCGGTGAGGAAGATCTGAGGTACTTGGAACCTGGACTAGGAGAGAGATGCATTTTTCACTGAATCCTTTTGTGTTATTTTATTTTCCTTCTATCATATTTCCAAGAAAGAACTAGCTCATTTTTAAAATGATAAAGATGAAACACATACACATATACCACAAAGTCTGGTAGTTTCCACAGACACAGAGGTTACTTCGTGCCTTAGATTTTCCTAGAGACTCCAGGTAATATAAGAAAGTTTTAAGACCTGTTTCCTGTTTAAGACCAAGGAGTTTACAATCTAGTTAGCAAGACAAGATCAATGTATAACATACAACTGTAGTCTACAATATGACATTCTGTACTAAAGTATTACATTGTATGGGATCATTTGCAAGTATAATAGAATGAAGGGGGAGAGTTCAAGAATAATAGAGTAATTTCCATTTTCAGTTTGGTAAATCAAAATGCAGCTTCCCTTTTTCCCCCCTAGACATCACAATCCATCATGAAATTCATAACCATTGACTCCAGAATGACCTTAGAATTGTTTCAACAAACCCATCCATAAATCACTATCAATCTTTCAGAGTCAGAATAGCACTAAAGCCCATTTGCCATTCTTGATATAAATGTTGCCTGGAAAAGGTAAAGAAAAATCTTATGCAACTGGCTAATAACCTTAACATAGATTCTGTTACCAGAGATAAGAATAAATATGAATACGTAGCTTAGATAAAATTGACAAGTTTCAGTAGCTCTCTCCTCCCACTGATTTTGCAGGGGCTGTTTGAAGCTTAATTGCTTCTTTCTTATTCGCTTGGTTTTAATTCTTACAAATATGTAGATAAGAGGGTACATCAGGAATGGTAAGTTTAAATTTCTAATTCATGACCATTAATTAGGTAAAATTCAAAAGCAAATGACCTTAGCAAATATGCTTGAAGAATATTAATTTTTACTTGATTTATATCAAGATAAATCCTGACATAGCCAAATTACTGGACATAAAACTTTAAAAAAAAAAAAGTATCACAACTTTCCCTGTTTACGCTCCCTCCTTTGTATGTAAGAAAGCTGAGACTCAGGTCAAATTAGTATTATTAAAACAAAATAAAGATTAATAATATCAAAACATATTACAGAAATTATAAATATTCAATATCTAAAAAAACCACAATCTTTAAAAATAATTTTTAATAGTCATGCACAAATAAGTTCAAATAACCAAGTAAACCTCTTTGTCTTTTCTAATTCTTAAAGAGACATCACATGCTAAAAAATAATCTTAGGTGTTTACTATCAAGTTTAGTTCCACAAATACTTTCTTATGTATTTATAAAGATGTTTTCAACTTGATTCTTAACATGCATGCGCAAGACTCTTGTAGGAGTTGTACTTTTGTCTTTCGAGCAAAGAGAGTAAGAATGGCCAAGTAAAAATGGCAACAAGCAGAGCAAAAATCAGCATGTTGGTATCATGAAAGCTAGTGCAATCACTTAAACACACACTGTCTCATATACACACTCAGGACTTTAAAAGCACTATTTTGACTTGTATAAACTTGAAATACACAGTTTAGGTTAAAAGTGAGCACAAAGTTAACAGCCATAGAGAAATTATGAGTTTCTAGGAATTCCTAGAAAATGTGCTGCTTTCCTCAAATTTGTATGTTCGCTTCTGGAGTTTCTCTTCTCTCTGTTCAACTGCTTTGGCTATTTTTAAAAAACTAGATTTAATATTTTATAAACTGCTTAATTTGCTTTTATCTTAATTAAAGACAACACACTATGACAGGACAATTTCTGTTCTGGGATATGACTGGCAGTTAGTATCAAGAACATGGGTATGAAGATAAGTGAATCTTTACAAGAATCCAAGTGGATTTACTCAATAATATGTCTTTTTGAATATTGGTTTTAGAAATGCAACTTTTCTTTTAATTTTTACACTACTAGCCTTTAATACCATATACATGTTTATTTCTCTAACAATGTTTGGCTTCAGTTCGATTCAACAAATACTTATTGAGTGTTTTGTGCCTGCCGAGCGACTAAAGAGCGCAGTAAAGCAGGAAAGACAAATCCCTGACCTTGTGGAGCAGTAAGTCTAGTAGCGACAAACGTTCTATAAAAAAGGATCAGATAAAAGCCATATAACCATCACAGAGTGTTATGAAACTTCAAGGAGCTAGAAAACACGTATGAGTGAAAGGCTGAGAAAAAGCTTTACTAAGATGTTATTTGGAAAGGGGTTTTGAAGGGTGGCAGTGAATATTAGATGTCGACACACACACAAAAAAAACGCATATCATATAAACAGCTGTCATTTAAATATATACCCTCTGCAAAAGGAAAAATATGTCAAAGGAAAAGGAGGGGCAAAGAGAAAAATTTATTAGAATGGTAATTACTCCTACTACTCAGGGAGAATATGTCAGGGCAGACATGGGGAAAGTAAATCAACTCTTCCTTAATCTGGCCTGTCTCCCATTTCTGAGTGAATCCACTGTGAAATTATATTCTGTATATATATTCCTTATTTCATCCTAAATATTATTTTCTTAATGACATAGTTATATGTATAAATTTTCATCAGAAATATATATGCAGAACCATGTATCCTGCACTGTATGGATGATTTTCAATGGTAATTTTGAACACATGCAGTTTTAACTTTATTTCTTAAATCCAATTCACAGGTAAGATGTAACTCCTATGTAAATGCATAGGCAAAAAAAAGGGTGGGACTTTCTCTAGAAGCAATAATAAGTAGTTTGGGGCTACAGCTCATGAAATGTTGACTGCTAATGCAAGGAATGTCTCCTCATCTTATAGACAATGGAGAACCATTTAAAGATTCTGAGAAAGTAAGTATGTACTCAGATCCCAGCTTACAAAGTAAGAAGAAGCTAAAGATGTGTGTAGAATGGATTGAAGATAGTAACTGTCAGGGAAAAAAAACTGTCGACCACACAAAGGTGTGAGTGAGGGATAATACAGACTTAACCTTAAGCTATAATGTGAGTAGAAAGAACAGAAGGGGTGATGTTAGACAAATTTCAGAGGTGGTATCAGTAGGACCTGGAAAATTATTACAAGGTAAAAATGTCAAAAGGTAGTTTCTGCTTTAAATTCAAATGTTTAGGAGATCGAACATGTTTCTAACCAAAACAGAGAAGTGAGGAAGAATGTGAGGCTTTGGAGAGAAAGCAGGATGCTGACCCATAGCATTGGAAAAAAATGGCTTTGAAGTATGAGGTAAATGTCAGTGACAGAAATTTGGGAGGCATTTACTTGGAGGTGATGGTTGAAACTTTGGGAACAGAAGAGGTTCCAATGGACATCTTGCAGAAAGATGAGAAGGAGCAAAATAAAGAAATTAAGAGACAAATTTGAGTCTGAAATATATTATGTATTAAATAAATGTTTTTTAAATTAAATATAAGGGATACGCAAAGGGGAAAAGGGCAAGGGAAAGTGGGATAAAAAAGGAAATATACATGGTGAGTGGAGAGACGACAATATGAGATTTTATTAGAAAAATTTTCAAGAAGAGGACACGTGTTGGAGAGAAAGTAAAGCACAGCAGAGAAAGAAGTTACTGGGCACCATTAATAGTCAAAGATATTGGTCATTAAGCACATGCTGTATTCTAGGAACTTTCTGTAGTTTCTATTGATTATTATTATCATCTCTCTCTTAAAGATCAAAAAATGGAACCTTAGAAAGGTTTGGTAATTTACCTTAACTCACGTAGTTACTGAATGGCAGAGCAGGACCAAGAAGAGGATGGGCTGAGAAATCATTCCTGGTGGCCACTGAAACAGCAATTTCCATCAAAGGTAGCGATAGGATGTTAGACAGCAAAAGGTGAAGGAATAAATGAGAGAAAAGACATCTAGGTACACTATGCAGGATGATCTAATGAAGGGAAGGAGGGAGACAGGAAAAACTAATAAAATCAAATATCTTTGCAGTTACTGTGCTGGAGATATTTACAAAGAGAAAGCAAAGTAGTGAGGAGGAAGAAATTGAAGACATAAGCAAGGAAAGTGACTAAGGTTCCACAGGATGTAGGAAGTCATGGATCAACAGCTAGAGAAGAGCCCTTCTGGGCCAAATGGAAGGTATTTCCTATTAAGACACAGAATTGAAGGGAGAAAAGAGCAAGCATAATAGCAAAATGTTTAAAAACGCCACCAGGAGGAACCCAAAGAGAAATACACAGGCTTATCAGAAGCACTATGCAAAGAATTTTATAAGCTTTAGAGCACACAGACAATGGAGAGCTCCCCATGTTATTTCATCAGAAATAGATAAAAGTATTCCATAGGGTTGGTTACATGAAGGAAAAAAAGTGCTGTATTTAGAAATTCTTCCTATACAATCCAACATATAATTTTTAAAAAATCATTATTCCACTGTAGGATATTTCTCATTCTAGTTACTCAGATTTTTAACAATGATTAAATTTATCATTTCACTTTTTATTTAGTGATACCACAATGGGGGAAAGGAAAGAAAAACAACCAACCTAAACATAGAAAAGAATAACACTTGGCCATTCACACAAGCCCACGATGGATTATCATTACATCAGAGGAGCAGAACCAAGGATGGTGTTTACAAAATCACTGTCAGAGTTAAATCCCCGTGTGTGCCAGTTAGTTTTGTTACATTCTTTGCTAAAGACCACTTCATCCTTAACTCTTAACCCTACCCTGGGACCCAATTTGAAAATGTATGTTGCTTTTTCCAATGTAATCTAGAGTGAAAGGTTATGGGTCACCACCAGTCTATCACTACTCCTGGAAAGACAGTCAATCGTCAGAGGAGACTGTGCAAGTATGATGCCTTCTCACTCTTCCTCCCTCGCCACCCTTCTCCCTACTCAAAGACAAATACTGACAACAGTTTCTTGTGAATCCTTCTAGAAATATTTTTATTACAGAATATACTTTATTTTCTTTTTTATTTAAACAATTTTCACACTACGCCCACTAATTATGTTTGTTCACTTTTTACTCAATACTTCATTAAAGGGAAACGTCCATATCAGTGTATTATAGTGATTTCCATTCATTAAAATTTTTGCACGGCAGTCTACCATGTGGATATGCCATCATGTTTCTACTTACAGCTCTACTTTGGCCTATTTAGGCTGTTTGAAACATTTAACCATTAAAAATAATTTAGTAGCAAACAGCATATAAAAAGACGTTCCACATCATACGTTATTAGGAAAATGCAAATTAAAACAACACGTAGATACTAGCATAAACCTATTAGAATGACAAAATTCCCAAACACTGATATGCCCAAATACTGGTGAGGATGTGGAGCAACAGAAGTTTCTCATTCATTTCTGGTGGGAATGCAAAATTGTGCAGCCATTTTGAAGACAGCATGGCAGTTTCTTCCAAAACTAAACATACGATCCAGCAATCACACTCCTTGCTATTTACCCAAATGAGTTGAAAACTTATGCCTACACACAAAAAAACTATACACAGATGTTTACAGTAGCTTCATTCATAAATGCCCAGACTTGGAAGCAACCAAGGTGTCTTTCAGTAGGTTGAAATGACTAAAGTGTGGTACAACCAGACAACAGAGTATTATTCAAAGCTAAAAAGAAATGAGCTAACAAGCCATGAAAAGACATCGAAGAAATGCAAGTGTATGTAACTAAGTGAAAGCAGCTCATTTGAAAAGGCTATACTGTCCTATTTCAGTTGTACAACACTGCAAAAGGCAAAACTATGCACCCAGTAAGAAGATCAGTGGTTGCCAGGGACTGGAGGGAAGGAAGAATGAACACATGTGAAAAGACTATCAATCTTATCCATTGGAGAAAGCCAAAACTATATTGAGGTTCCATTTTTTTTTGATATCAGATTGACGGTTATTAACAAACCTGATAATATCCTGTGTTGGTGAGAACAGATGAAGCCAATACTCTGATGTCAGTGAGTATCTGTGAATCTCTATGATAGGTCCTTTGGCAAAATGTATCATTGTTTAAGAGGCAAATACACTTTCACCCACAATTCCACCTCTTAAGATATTTCATACAAATATATTTAGAGCATTTGATTAGTGATAGATACAAAGATATTCATTTAAATCATTTTTTAAATTTGAATAATGTATTTATTAACCTTAAGCCAGTGAACATATAGGGACCCTTATATGAACACCAAACTCACAAAAAATATTTTCAAACTTGACCACATATTAGGTTCCAAAGAAGTCTTAAAATTTTCAAATAGTTGATGGTCTACAGAAAGCATTCGCCATACACAAGTATGTAATTATAAACCAGTATCAAAAAGATTAGAAAGCCATGCATTTGAAAACTAAAATCACACTTCAAAATAATGGATTAACAAAGAAATCATAATATATATATTTAAATATTTGTAACTGAATGATAGGCTATACTAAACAATAAAATTTATATGAACGCTTTTTTCCTCCATGGATTTTATTTTTAGGGCAGTTTTAAATTCACAGCAAAATTTCCCATCTACCCACTGCTACCCCTACACACACAGCCTCCTTCATGCCTACATCTCTAGGCACACAACTTCATTTAAACAACCATCTGAGGCAGCAACTAGCAGCAACATTTTCTGTTTGTTTTATTCTCCTTTCAGAAGCAAAGGGATCCTATTCCAGTTTTTGGTTTCTAGCAGAGAGCTTGGCTCCAAACCTCAACTTCACGTGAGTCAGCTTTATTTCCCATTAAACCTAAGGTCTGAACGCCCGTTCCTCTCTCCTGGCCTCCATATCAAACCCAATCAGGCATTCAGCTTCGACCCAGGTCACCATTTGTTATTCTGTTTTATTTCAATTCATCAGAGACCTAGATTGTTTATTAATAGAGCAGTATCACTCTCCTTTGCTCCTGTTGTATTTTATTATCACCTCTATGTGCTTGCATTAGTGGAGAGAGGGTACAAAGTGTGAACTTAAAATTTCATCTTCATATGAATCAAGAAGAAATAGATCATTTGAACAGACCAATCACTAGGAGTGAAATACAATCAGCAATAAAAAAAAACCTCCTTGCAAACAAAAGCCCAGGACCAGATGGCTTCACTGGGGAATTGAATCAAACGTACCAAGAAGAGCTCACACCAATCCTTCCCAAACTTTTCCAAAAGACTGAAGAGAAGGGAATACTCCCAAACTTATTTTATGAAGCCACCATCGCCCTGATACCAAAGCCAGAAAAAGACACCACCAAAAAGAGAAAACTACAGGCCAATATCGTTGATGAACACAGATGTAAAAATGCTTACCAAAATATTAGCAACCTGAATCCAACAACACATAATTTTTTTTCTTAAACCTTCTTAATGACATTAGAATAGTTCATCTGTGTGAATGCTCTGTAACTATTAAGTAGTTTTGTTATTGATGGGCAATGCATGATTTCTAATCCTTTGCTTTTAAAACAAAATGTTGCATCAAAATTCTTTGTGTATGTATTCTTAAACACTTTTTTTACATGAATTTCTAGAAGTGGAAAGGCTGGGTCAAAATTACATGTCTACTAACAGCTGGAGGGCCTATTTCCTTCCTGACCTTGCCATCAATGTGTACTATCAAAGGTTTCCATTCTGAACAATGGCATTTCTGAGTTTCTTTTTCATGAGAGAGGGACTTGAAAATTCCTCCTCTGATTTCCCATAATATATACAGCAGATCCTTAAACAAATCAGGGGTTAGGGGCACAGTTGAAAATCCACATATAACTTTTGACTCCCCCCAAACTTAACAACCAGTAGCCTACTGTTGCCTGGAAGCCTTAACACATATTTCATATGACGTATGGATTATCACAATCAAGTAGGCTAGACAAAAGAAAATGTTATTAAGGAAAATCATACGGAAGAGAAAATACATTTACAGTACTGGGTTTTATTAATACCATACGTATACGCTGTCTGTTCACAAGATGAGTCATCTGTCAGGGCCTGTATCAATATTGTCTTATACGATACAAAATACTGTGGATGTTATATGTATTACTAACACTAGACATCAAAAATAAAAAGATAATATGACTAAGGTTCCTGTTTACTTACAGGTATAATGATCCATGCATTGATAGTGAAGAAGCAGCAGTATGACTGCTACAGTAGCCTAGTGTATACACTAATGGCTGGATTGTTACACATTTTTATGGCATACGGTGTTACAGTCAGTGCTACAGTCAGATTATAACATTACAAGCATTGTTACTTACCAGTGATGACAGGCTGACACATGTTTTCTCCAGTTATGGGAGAAAGAGGCATACTGTACAGTAATGTAATTCTTTGAAAGCAAAGTTATAAAATAGTAAGAAAACTGACACATTATTAATTTTATATTAAACATCACTCACCTTTGGTCCATGCGAGAATAGACTGTCCATTTCAATACAAGTCTTGTACATGACATTCTACGTAACGAATACTTAGGTAGTGATGATGATAATGACCCAAAAACTCCTCATGCAGTTCTTGCCATACAGTTATTAGGTTTTTACACAAAGACACACACATACACAGCAGGTAAGTTTGTTAACAGTAGGACATAATGATTGCTATTTATTAAGTGGTAGTGGACCATCATAAAGGTCTTCATCCTTGTCATCAGGCTGAGTAGGCTAAGGAGGGGGAGGGAGAGGAGGGGATGGTCTTGCTGTGTCAGGGGCGGCAGACACAGAAGAGGTGCAGGCGGAGGCAGGAGAGGCAGGCACACTCGGTGGAACTTTACAGAAATGCACCGTCATTTCTCCCTGATTCTTTTGCTATTTCACGTCTCTTAAAAATGTTTCTGTGTGGTAATGATTCTTCTACCATTTGCTTTAGTTTTAGTGTCTGTATCACAGAAGGGTTCATCTCATAAAAGAAGTCAAAAGCAGTTCTGAATAATTTTAACCCTTCTGCCAAATTATCTAACATCAATTTGGTTTCTGTCACTGCTTCTTCTAAGTCTTCTTCCTATTGTCTGCTACTAGTTTGGAAGCATTCATCTTCATCAAGTTGTATTTTGTTAATTCCTCTGGTGTGGTATCTATTGGTTTTTGAATCTCTCCAAGATTCATATCTTAAAACTCTTTACCTCCCCACATCCCACCTTTTCTGCCATATCTACAATTTCTTTCATCATTTCCTTGATTGGCTCTGTTGTAAATCCTGTGAAGCCACGTACAACATCTGGGCATAGTTTCTCCAGCAGGAGTTTGTTTCAGGCTTGATGACTTTCGCAGCTTTTTGTATAAAAAAAGATGGCATCTTCAATGTGTAATTCTTTCAGACTTGCATGGTGTTCTCTTTATCAGGGCTCTCTTCTACAGTGCTGACAATCTTTTCCATAGAATACTGTGTAGTGATGAGCCTCAGAGGTCCTTATGACCTGCTGATCTAGATGCTGAATGAGAGAAATAGTGTTTGGTAACCAGCAAACCAGTTTGATGTCTTCAGTGTTGAACTCATGGGGTCCTTGGGGACCAGGAGACATTGTCCAATATCAAAAGAACTTTAAAAGGCATCCCTTATTGGCAAGGTACTCCCTGACTTCAAGGACAAAGCACTATGAAATCAATCCAGAAAAAGAGTTCTCACGTTCAGGCCTTCTTGCTGTACAAGCAGAAGAGCAGCAGCCGGTGTTTATCTTTTCCCTTCAAGGCTCAGGGGTGAGCAGCTTTATACATAAGGGCAGTCCTGATCATAAGCCGGGCTGCTTTGCACAAATCAGTAGAATCAGACTGTTCCTTCCTGACTTAAATCCTGATGCTTACGTATTTTCCTTATAAATAAATGTCCTTCGTGGCATTTTTTTTCCCCAGAGGACACTTTTCCAGGGTGCTTTTATTTGCATTAAAACCCTGTTCTGGCGGCTATCCTTTCTCCTCAATAATTTTCTTAATGGGGTTTAGAACTCATCTGTTGCCTCTTGGTCAGCAGAAGCTCCTTCTCTTGTTATCCTGACATTTGTAAAACCAAACTTTCTCCTAAAATTATCAAAACACCCTTTGCTGGCACTAAATTCTCCAGATTTAGATCCATCACTTTCTTTTGCTTTCCACTGTCACAGAATGACTTCACTTTTTCTCAAATCACATTAGAGTCTTTAGGTATGCCTTTCTTATAGTAATGCTGCAGTCATCCTAAAAGCTGAATTTTCAATACAGGATAAAAAGGTATTTCACAAAAAGTACAAGGCTTTTTCACTTGCTGGCACAGTTGCAGCAACAGCTTCATGAATTTCTTTTTCTTTTTTTTACAATGGTCCTTTTGCTGGATCCATTATCTTGAAATGGTGGGCAACCCCAGCTGTAGACCCCAATCTACAGTACATATGAAGCAATTCAACTTTTTCATGTCACATCATGACTTCTCCGCTTCATGGGGACTCTTTCAGCATGACTAGGGGCACTTCATATGGGTCCCATGGTGTTATTCAAGGTTTATGGTATTACACTAAATATGATGAAAAATACGCAAGAACTGTAAGAGATCAGTTTTCATCATGGTATGCAATTTACTGGAGAGACAAACTGCTCACACGGAGATGATTAGCACACATGGGGTTTTAAGTGGATGCTCGCAACACTTGAGCTCACCACAAGAGCAACAGGAGGTGGCTATAAAATTAGTACAGTAGTACCGTATGCATTACAGTTAATTGTACGCAGTTATGATTTAATACTGCAGCTTTACATTTGTTTACATTTCTGTTGACTGCAAATAGCAGTGTCTGGTCTGTTAAGTATTTGTAAGTTTTGATAAATGTTTAACCTTTTATAACAGATTTGTATAGATTTTTACGGTAGCAATTGATGAAAGAGACTAGTATCTCCATATATGTTACGCATTCATGACATAACTTTTTCTTAAATTTTTCAGTATTTCTAGAAAGTGAATCATTAGTGAAACTACTACCCAGGAATTGTCAGACTATGGATGAGTTGTTTATTTCTGAAATGTATATAAATTAATCGTATTGTAATGATAATACTGGATACATATCTGGGAGTGGAATTGCTGGGTCACAGGTTATGCATTTATATTACATTTAATTAGAGTGATCTTCTGCCTAATTGTTCTATCCTTTATTGAAAGTGGGGCAAAATAGTCTCCAAGTGTTATTGGATTGTCTATCTATCCCTTGAATTCTGTTAATTTTGCTTCATGTATTTGGGGGCCTTTTTTTTTTTGTTAGGCATATACATTTGGTATTTGTGTTTGGTGTATATCTTTGTTAGATAATATGTGTTCATAATTTTTCATCAGTGAAAAATTCAGGTTCAGTGAAAACCACTGGTTCATCAGTGAATTTTTTCAAATTGTTGCAAATCTTCAAAAAAAGTTTCCAATATATTTATTTTTAAAAACCTGCATATAAGTTTATGTAGTTCAAACCTAGTTGTTCAAGGGTCAACTCTAATTGCAACTTGTTGGCCTAGGGTGTGAGAGACCAGATGTGGGAAAATACAATTCGTGGTCAAAGACAGACCCTTTCAGATTAGAAGCTGTGAAATGATAATGGTTGTAACTGTACTTCAACATAATTTAGCTTTCATTCTCTTTTTTATTGGAATAAATAAACATGACTGTGCCTACATTTTTGCATTAATACACAGCAATTTATGTATAAAAGAAAAGCCATTGTAACCATCAAACATAAATTGATTACCCTGAAAACTTTTAAATGATAAAGCTAGCATTTAGATTTAAAAAAAAATATGAACTCTGAATTCAACATCTTGGGTAAAAATCTTTTAGCTTGTAAAGCTGAGATTTTAATTAAACTTAAAAATACCAAAAAGATTATAGATATGTACAGTTTTTTAATCTAGTGCTTATATTTGTGTTCATTTTAATATCTGCAATGTTCATAAATATTCATACATTAATTATGACTTATTACTCAACTAGTTGGATACGTTTTGGTTTACTATATTTAAGCCACAGATTAAATTAGAAGCAGATCAATGGTTCAATTACTACCTTTCACATTCACCCTTTATTCATTCATTCATTCATTCATTTATTGTGGGAACACTTAAGTTCCACTCTCTTTTTTTCAGCACATCTGTTCATTTAGAACCAGATGTAAACATTTAGCCCCATGCCTGACAAACCGTTTGAGTGGCTGAGTTGGTGTTTCTCTTTCCCTTTCTCTTAATTCTCCAAGGCACTCATATTTATGAATGCAGATTCTGTAGTCTTTGTTCAAGCAGCAGACATTCCATAGTTGAGCTTCTCAAACATCTGAGAGCCAAGATCCAAGATAATTTATATTTAGCTTCATGTGACTATCGATTTCTGGATGGGAAATTGACCTACATATACACCCAAGAGCAGTCTTCTAAATCACATGGTGTTCAAACATGACATTCTTACTCCACCAGCCCCCACATCAAATGAACTCATTGCTATAGATTATATTCCAGGTCATTCCATCAATAGGCAATTCTAAATCATCTTCGCATTAACTTTTAGTTTTGGGTGTTGAGGCAAATTTCTTAGTAAAACTAACAGTGGAAAAAGTATTAGAGAAAAATATATAATCCTTTAGATGGTTTTATCTTGCTTTGTATCCAAACTTTGAATCTCATTATTATTTAAAGTGAATTTTCTTAACATTATGATAACAAACATTCTTTTCATTCCAGTTAACACCATGACCATTTGAATGCAATTGGTAACTATAATGTATGAGGAACTTCGGTGGTTTTCCCAAAAAGTTATTTATCCCTCTTCCTCATTACCTTTTGACCAGGCTTCAAAAAGAAAAGCCTTGAGATTCATTTTCGCTGTGTGTTCTTGCAACATTTAAATTGAACATTATGAGGTTCATTCATTTATTCTGGTTTTGGTTTTGTCCGGTTTGGGATTCTGAATTATCACTAAGTCTCCTCAGGCTGCCAGATGCCACGATAGAGTTTGGGCAACTCCCCAGTCTCACATTTTGGATGAAGTTGTTTCTGCCAAGGGTTTCTGGAGTTCTTATAGGTCCAATGCCATTCAATAGAATTCTGTAAGCTTCTCACTGTGGTTGGAAACACATATTTGTTGCCTGATATCTGACTGAATTCTTCCAGACTATTATTGGAGTATGGCTTTCATTACCTTCTCGCTAAATTGTTAGAGTCTCTTTATGAACTTTTGAGGCTGCTCTTTGTTTCCGCTTTTTGTCCCTGTTCCTCAGATCACAGTTAAACCTTTCTCCAGACTATGAAATGTCATATAGAGAGTGACATAGGGGATGAAATATAATCTGAAATCAAGAGCCAGAAGGAAAATTTCCTGGAGAGGCAGTAACATCTTTCAGATTAAGCTGCACTCTCTTAGCAAGTTTCAGTTATACAATACTACATCATCAACTATAGTCACTGTGTTACATCACATTTCCCTTTTACAATGCAACGTGAGTTTTACTGCAGCTCTGCTTTTTAACATTAAGTTTTGGTTTACATGATGACTATTTGAAACAAACATTTGATGTTTTATTAACAGCATTATTAAGTGGATAACTCAAATCCCAAGTCAATACACATAAAAGTGTCTCTAGGCATCCAATTCTCCATAGACATTCAGTGCATGGGATTAAATTACACTACCCCCCAAATATGCCACTTCTGCATAAGGATTATTTTGAATTGAAGTATTTGAGCTTCAACAGATACAGAAAGAAGCTTTCCTGCAGCTCCCCATCTGACTAAAAGCATAAACATATGAGAAACAAGAACTGTCATAAAGCTTTTCCCTGGAAAGGCCATGAAGATGACAGAAAGTCCATGCCAAGGTGGACCTACACAAATTTTATTAACTACACTTTATCTTCCATTAGTTTTCCATATATTTACCTTTCCACAATTTGCCATCCCTATAAATCCAAAGTCCTTTTTCTTTGTCTTGTTCCCTTTCTATGGGTAGAGGAAAAGGTTTTTCCCTCCCTACATTAGCCATCCTCATCATAACTTAGATTTATTTTTAAGTTGAGTCATATTTAGATAAAGCAATTTCATGAGTTCATGGCAAAATATCAATACATACATATAAGAAAAATCAAAATCACTTGGATTTTCTATCAGCTTTATTTAACCCTGTTATTTATTATTTATAAGTTTTCTCTCCATATTTTTGCCACAGTTAGTTCAAACCAGTTCTTACTAACATACAGCACTTAGAAATTACTTTGTTATGAAAGTAGTTATAATTTCTTTCTTTATAAGGAAATTTCAGCCTGGTTTTATATTTTGCCCCTAAATTTGGTACATTAATGATAGCATATTCAGTTAGTTTTAGCTCAGGATTTTCCAAGTTACTTTGTATTTTGTTTTCACATAGCCTTGCCAGTTCCTTATTCATATACCTATTAAAGACTGTTATCTGATATATTTCAATATTAACCCAATCAGGCAAATGTCAGAAGCAACACAAGAAAAAAACATGCCCGATTTATACTTCGAATAATGTTAGCTTGAGTCAAATAATTGGCTCTTTGGCATCAGAATTAGCCTGTTAAATAAAAACTTGCTTACTAAGTTAATAATTTATTCATTTGGAAGTCCTAGCCATAGCAATCAGGCAAGAAAAAGAAATAAAAGGGATCCAAATTGGAAAATAAGAGGTAAAATTGTCACCATATGCAGATGACATGATGCTATGTATACAAAACCCTAAAAGCTTCACAAAAAAACAAAAACAAAAACAAAACTTCTAGAGCTAATAAAAGAATTCAGCAAGGTAGCAGGATACAAGATTAACATACAAAAATCAGTTGCATTTCTTTACAATGAATCAATAAGAAAAGAAAGTTAAAAAAAATCACTTTTAATATTGCATCCAAAACAATAAAATACTTAGGAATAAATCTGACCAAGGAAGTGAAAGAGTTATACATGGAGAACTACAAAACATTGATTAAGGATATTAAAGAAGACTTAAAGAAATGGAAAGATATCCACACTCTTGTATTGGAAGAATCAATATCACTAAAATGGCCATACTGCCCAAAGCAATTTATACATTTAATATGACCCCTATCAAATTACCTGGGACATTTTTTACAGAAGGGAACAAATGATCCCAAGATTTATATGGAATCACAAAAGACCCAGAATTGCCAAAGCAATATTGAAGAAAAAGAATGAAGCTGGAGGAATAACCCTCCCAGACTTCAGACAATATTACAGAGCTACAATAATCAAAACAGCATGGTATTGGATTAAAAACAGACGTATGGATCAATGGAACAGAACAGACAGCCCAGAAATAAATCCACAGACCTATGGTCAATTAATCTTTGACAAAGGAGGCAAGAGTATACAATGGAGAAAAGACGGTCTCTTCAGCAAGTTGTGTTGGGAAAACTGGATAGCAGCATGTAGATCAATGAAGATAGAACACTCCCTCACCCCACACACAAAAATAAACTCAAAATGGCTTAAAGATTTAAATATAAGACAAGACATGATAAATCTCCTAGAAGAAAACATAGGCAAAACATTTTCTGACATAAATCTTGGCAATGTTCTCCTAGGGTAATCTACCCAAGCAATAGATATAAGAGCAAAAATAAACAAATGGGGCCTAATTAAACTCATAAGCTTTTGCACATCAAAGTAAACCACAAGCAAAACAAAACAACTACCTACAGAATGGGAGAAAATATTTGCAAATGATGTGATTGACAAAGGCTTAATTTCCAGAATATATAAACAGCTCATACAACTTAATAACAAAAAAACAAACAACCCAATACAAAAATGGGCAGAGGACCTAAACAAGTAATTCTCCAATGAAGACACACAAGTGGCCAATAGGCATATGAAAAAATGCTCAATATCACTCATTAAGAGAAATGCAAATCAAAACTACAGTGAGGTATATCATCTCACACAGTCAGACTGGCCATCATTCAAAAGTCTACAAATGATAAATGCTGGAGAGGGTGTGGAGAAAAGGGAACCCTCCTACACTGCTGGCAGGAATGTAGTTTGGTGCAGGTATTTTGGAAAACAGTATGGAGATTCCTCAAAAAACTAAAAATAGACTTACCATATGATCCAGCAATCCCACTTTTGGGTATATATCCAGAGGGAACTCTAATTCAAAAAGATACATGTACCCCAATGTTCATAGCAGCACTATATATAGTAGCCAAGACATGGAAGCAACCTAAATGTCCATCAACAGATGACTGGATAAAGAAGTTGTGGTATATTTATACAATGTAATACTACTCTGCCATAAAAAAGAATAAACTAATGCCATTTGCTGCAACATGGATGGACCTTGAGATCATCATTCTAAGTGAAGTAAACCAGAAAGAGAAAGAAATATATCATATGATATCACTAACATGTGGAATCTAAAAACAAACAACAACAAAAAAGGACACTATGAACTCATCTACAAAACAGAAACAGACTTACAGACTTAGTAAACAATCTTATGGTTACCAGGGAAAGAGGGTGGGAAGGGATAAACTTGGGAGTTTGAGATTTACAAATGTTAGCCACTATTTATAAAAACAGATTTTTAAAAAGTTTCTTCTGTATGGCACAGGGAACTATATTCAATCTCTTGCAATAACCTTTAATGAAAAAAATATGAAAATGAATATATGTATGTATATGCATTCCTGGAACACTGTGCTGTACACCAGAAATTGACACACTGTAATTGACTGTACTGCAATTAAAAAAAGTTATTCATCTATTAATTTTCAGTAATATATGTTCCAAAAAGACAATTTCTAAACTCAAAGTCACATTCTTCTAACCAGTAGCTACCACACTAAGAATCTTTAAGTAATAATTGAAAATAGTCCCTTGACTGTGAAAAATATTGTTAGAAAAATAACCATTTGAAAATACAACTCCCTCACTAGGAGTGGGCCTCAGGAGTATTTATTTATATATGCCCATTTAGCTTATATTTATTTTATCTCTTATTTGAATGCTTAATTGTAACCAGGAGGTGTGTTTAAGGAAGGAAACACAATTTCTTTTTATATCTTGAATTGTCCACGGGCTGTGTGATTTCCAGAGTGTTTGCTTACTCACAGCTGGGGTAACTTTTCACTTCTACCTTATGGTTGAAATACTTAATGAGGGGCAAGATGAATCACTAAGAACTCATGGTCAAGCAATTCAGAAGCAATTTCACATTAAAAAGAAATCCCGGAGATGATTCCATGATACACTTAAAATCCATAGAAAATTCTTTTTATGGGTTATTTGGATGCTGAAACCCATCATTTCACAAATTATACCACAACACCTAATTCTATAATCTTCAACTCATAACCTGGTATAGAGAGGGAAATAAAAAAGTTAGTTTATTATTTCAGGTAGCACTTAGTGTATGAAAAAAAAAAAAAGGGAGAAGTCATAATAATAGAGTAACTTCATAAAAAAAAATAAAAACCTCAGTGACTCTCAAAACAAATCAAAGGTTTGAATGACAGCCATCACCTTGATCCTAATCGAGTCTAGCAACAGCACAATAAAATTTAGGAAACTAGTTGAAAATAAATGCATATAATTCTGCCTTTCCTTTCTAGTCATCTCCGTTAAATGTTATGGTGAGGATTTATCTATGCAAAGGGGAATGCTGTATGTAGTTTTAGTGCACATGTCTCTTTCTGGACTGTGAAATTCCAGACTCTGAATCCATATTGCGTGGTTTCAAATTCCAGTTCTGCCATGTGAGCCAGTAAGTTAAACTCCTTTTGATTTTTTGACTTGAGCAAGTTAAAAACTTCTCTGGGCCCCACTTTTCTCATTGTGAATTAGGATGATGAAGTGAGTTCATGTAGAGAACATTCTTAGAACTGTGCCAAGTCCATGGGTAGTTCTTAATAAATGTTAGCTATTAATATTGTTACACACAGAATGTAAGCAAACCTACTAAAAACACAAGAATATTTTTTATAAAGGTAAGATATGGATTGAGAATGGACCGAAAGAATCCTACATCAAGGAAGCACGAGGTGGAAGCTGAACCCAGTATTCCGCTTACCTGTACTCCGACAGGAAAACTTGGTTTTGTGATCACAGGATCGTAAGGTACCATTGCAGCCTTTTTCATCACTACCATCTTCACAATCTTTTTCCCCATCGCAGCGCCACAGATCGGGAATGCAATTTCCATCGGGGTGACACTGAAATTCATTTCCATTACAACCAGCAGGAGAACGAATCTCTTAAATTGAAATGACGGAGAGAGGCAGAAGGGGGAAGACAGGAGAGAGATTATGATTTTACTTGATAATATTTTTTTCAATTCTTTTCTTTCTTCAGGCATTATTATGATGCTAGAGAGGATATATATTTACTTTACTTGTATAATAGCTACAAGACTCTGTAGCATTTTCAAATTCATTTTAGAAACATCAATAATTAAGAGAAAATGTTTCTTGCCTCCTACAGATTTCCTGAAAGTGCCATGTGCATTAGAAAAAAGGGAAAGAGCAGCAAGATAATATGCAGATACTCTGTTGTGATTTTAATTAGTATCTTAACCATGAGATCTTTAAAGGGATTTTTCTCTATAGAACATAATAGAGATTTCACATTCTACTCTAAATATTTACTTTGCTTGCTCTTTTGACAACTCTTTAATTTCTTTTACACTATTAACAGGCAAACAACCAAAAAACAATAAGTACATTCTGACCAACAAAATTTTTGACAAATAATGTCCAAAACTTTGAAAGATGAACAAAACCCCAAGATAATTAAAAAAATGTTCAGCACATAAGATTTCAATCTAGAATCAGAACAGATACATAAGAATTGAATGAGGCATATGCATTTAAATTCAATTTCATCAATTAATAATTCATATAATGCCTAGATTACTCAAAACTTGATGACTAAAACTATAGGCTAAATTTGTAGGTAAGCATAAATAAGAACAAGGAAATACAAATGTTGGGGATAGAGATTTTTTACAGTATAACAATAGAAACATGAGAATAATTAGCAGTATATTACATTTTTATTAATACCTAATATTATGCGATATAATAATCAGAATCTCCAATACTGTTGTAAAATAAAGACTTCAGTATACATTTTTCTAGACCAAAATTTTAATTTAACAAATGTATATCTCTTGCAGCTATAGCCAGCAATTAATTTACATTATATCTGTAAGAGCAATTATTCTACATCATTATGATAAATTTTAAGCAAGTTCAGTTGAGTTATCCATTATTTAATGAGCCGATTTGGTAGAAACTGTAAAAATAACTAACTAACTAACTAACTAATTAACTAACTAACTTTAATTAAGTAGAGTTGGGAGACAAGAAAGGGGACCTCGCACACCCCGAGACTGCAGCAGAGCCCAACGGGAAGAAGAAAGACTTCTTTCCTGAGAAGGACTCACCCGATGAAAAGCCATTCCTTGTTTACTCCAGACCTCTCAATTTCCTTTTCCTCTCTACAGAAGTGTTCTTCTTTCCTTGCTGTAAGGAAACCTGCATATGGCTCTCAATAATTCAGACCCTGAATTCTAATTCTCTGCTGATCCCTCAAAAACCCATCTTTGCTGGAGAAATATTTGGCAGTCTTTTCCTTTTAGGTCAACATTTTGGTGGTCCATACAGGGACCAGAGAAGACAGACCCCTGACAGCTCCTGGGCAGATGAGCAAAGAGGTCCTTAACCTACAACTGAGCCCGCTGTTGCTCACTGCTTTTCTCACTGACCCTGGAATTCAAGGGCATATCTTTCTCCTGGATTTGAACTCATACCCTCTTTCCACCTGAAGCTTTCCAGACTTTATGCAGAATCTATTTAAAGGTTTGATCTTTCTGGTTAAGGCCTTGTTCTGTATGCAAGTCCTCATTTGGCACCTAGGTCTGATTTTGAGATCAGACTGCTTCACTGAAACTGGCTAATTTGGCCATTCCCTTTGGAAGAGGGGCTGCTTCTCCCCAAAATGGCTAGCCTTTGACCCACTGCTTTGAAAACAGGTGTTCTCTGAAATAGTGCCAGGTTTTTCCGTCATTGGCCTATTCTTTGGAAAGGGCTATTCTCTGGAAACTGGCTGAAAAAGCCTTTGGTCTGGCTCCTTCGGGACCAAGCTGTTTCCTTTGAATTGGCTGGGATTGCCTTGCAAGCAGTCTGAATTGAACCATTTGTGTCGCAAGCTGTTTAAGCTGTTTGAAAACTGTTTTTTTACTCTAGAGGAAAATCCTCTAGGAAATGAGATCCCAGCTATCCAAGTATTTTGAGGAATCCTCCCTGCCCCGATAGGGACTTGCTCCAACTTGATGTATTAAAGCCATGGTCCTTCCTCATGGGCATTTATCACTAAATGGACCAACCTGACCAAAGGCAATTTAGAATATCAATGACCTTTATGGGGAATTTTTGAAAGCCCCAAGCTTCCCTTCCTTAAAACCAAATTGGGCTACAAGAGCTTGACAATTTCCAGAAGTGAGAAGAATACTTATTTCAATTGGTATTTGGAGGCTTCCCAATACAATTAGGCATCTAAAATTGCCTTCCTGTAAAAGACTTTGAGATTAACTGAGAAAAATAAACGATTGAAGAAGGATAAAATGGCCCTCAAAGCCTCAGGTTCTTCTTCCTTGGCTTCTCTGTCGCAGGCTCCACTGTACCCTCAGTTCCTCCTTACTAATTCTCTGCCCAGACTTCCCTTTTTCTCTGAAACTGTCCCCACTCTCTTTTCTCTGAACTTGGCAGAACCTTAAAATTAAGGCTTCTGAGGATCCAGAGGCTCTGTCTCTGTTTTATACTCCCTGGACTAAAGCTGAACTATGAGCCTTAGTCAAAGATTTCCCCCAAAGGAACCAAAGGTCCTCACAGTTTTGCTGAGAAATTTAATACAGTCATTCAAACTTACCAACCTGGTTTCTCTGACTAGTATCAGATATATGCTTATTGGTGAGGGTCAGGCCCAGCAGTGGATGAAAACTGCTAATTGAGAAAGTCTTGAAAGATGCCCAGGATTACAACCAGGAGACCAACCTGCTATCTTATTACATGATCAGGTTCAGAAAATTGCTACGATACTTCACTGAGCAATTCTCAGGGCTTTTCCAAAACCCATTGATTGGAACAAAATTCAGGCTTGCACACAAAATCTGATCAACCTGTTCATAAATATTACAATTGACTTCAGATTTTTTTTTTTTTTTTAAAGAAAATTCTGGTCTTCCTTTTGATGTTGATTCAACTTGAGTAGCTTTTAACTCTGTGTTTATCAATGGGCTGAACCAGGACTTTTTCCTTCTAGTAAAAAAGACTGAGATAGAAGAGGAAATCACGTCCACTTCAGATTTAGTTAATCTAGCAAACCAGCCCTCTCCTACTCTACATGAGTCATCTCAAAGGAGAACTTGCCAAAATTCTCAATCTCCAATTCCAACAAATGAAAGATCTTAAACGAAACCAAAACCCCCCTAGTTTTCACTATTATTGCAAAGAATCAGGACATAAAAGATTGTTATAATTTAAGCACATTAGATGCTTTCAGCCCTCCCAATTCTTAACAGGGCCCTGCACAATTACAGGGGCTCTCACCAATCCTCCCTCTTAATCAGCTTGGAGAAACATTTCTCCAGATAGGGGACGAATCTCTTCCAGTCCTAATTGAAACTATACTCTCGATGATGCTAAATCTGACTGCTATAAAACAGCCCCTGTCTCAGAGTACTAAGAAAGTTCAAATAGTGAGGATCTCTAGTGAACCTAAGAGGTTCCTGTCTCTGAACCTACTCCCTTTTGGTTAGGTCCTTTGAGATATACACACCCTTTTTCCTTAGGTTCCTTCACCCCTATCCATTTAGGCTGAAACTTCTTAGGGAAGTACATGATGAAATTTATTTTTCCTAAAAGGGGAAAACAATTCTAGAAATTGACAGTGTCATCAAAGGAACCAACCTGGTGAATTAAATGACCCATGTATATCTTTTATTTGTTCTGTCTCTGAAGATACTAGAGGTTCTCTTGGCAAAATATGTAGACGTTCTTCTTTATGCGTCATTTTTATGGATAATAATCCTGCCTGCAACTCATCATGTTTCTCTCTTGGAAATAGCTTTTTACAATTCAGACCCAAATTTATGGATTATTTTTCATGATGTGAATTTGTTTGGACCAATCTCAGCTTCAGATTTACTTACATCATCTATATTCTGCCTTTCTTTGAGTCCTTCCTCTTTATAACCTTTAATCTCCAGGTTATAACTTAGATTACTTCTGGAAATGATCAGAGGGCTAAGTAAATAAATAAGTGGAACAGTAATACACAAGGAAACTTTGAGAAGAAATACATTTCACACTTAAAATGACCTAATTTGGAAACATTTTATAAGCTTAAATAAAATTAAACAGTATATACCAAATTTCATCCCATATTTCCATTCCTATCTCCAACTTTTATTTCTCTAAGGACAATGTTACTTCAAAAATGTCAGTAATAATGGGAGGAATTTCATGTTTCACTAATTACTGTGAGAGCAATATTTTTAAAACATATTTTGGACTTGGTTTCAAAGATAGAACAAATTCATCTAGTTCTTTTAAGTTGTGTTTCTCAACAATTAACTCAATGACCTACTGAGAAATTCTCAAGAAGAAGATTAGGTAAACTTAGAAATCTAAATAGAATAACCTGATTCAGAAAGAGACTTGTACAAGATAATTGTTGCTCTGGGGGAAGGAGTTTTGCTTCTCCTGATCCAGCAATATGGAAACTTTCCCTATACAACAGTAGTGTTTTAACTCAACGTTATTTACAGCTGAAAATAAGTTGTGGTCACACAGATCAAAGCAGGATCAATGAAAGGAGAGAGTATGCTGCTATTGTCTGAGTTTTTTCATTTCCACTTGCATTTTCTTTGCTTTGCTTGGTATTGTTTGGTTTATCTATTTGTTCTTCATAAGTGAAGGCACTCTTTTGTTTTCTTATTCTAAACAAACATTTATCTTATAAATTTTAATACAAATGTGATAGTCTAAACCTCTGTGGCATGGTACGTTATCTATTAAGTACAACAAACAGATTACAGTAACTTTTAAAATGAGGATATAGTCTGGAAGAGGAAAGAAAACATACCACTACAAACATTCAAATACCAGTGATGAAACAGTTCTTCATTTCTTAATAGTGCTCACACACACATCACTAATGTACACCACCTGGTCTTGGTTATACTATTCTCCCCAACCTGGACTGCCTTCCTGTTTACATTTCATCAATCTATGTCCATAATTTTCTTTAAGACTCACTTTATTTAAAATATCTATATCTACATCTATAAATATATATACAATATATCTAGGATTCGATCTCTAATTCCGGTGTTTATAGATTCAATAAATTCAGGAGTAAGCTTTAGGAACTCATAAAATCTCAGAAATTATATGTGATGTATTGTGTTGACATGCCCTTTTTACCCTGTGGAGGGAATTCAAGAGCTCCCCTGACTCTTACGGCAGACTCTAAGTAGAACACTAAGACCAAATTCACACATTCCTGGTAGTTGTTAACTTTTTTTTTTTTAATCTCTCATTCCATATACCTTGCATGTAAATGGAAGTTTATACGACATTCAATTTTGCTTATACTTCAAATTATATAATACTGGATTAAAAGCCAGTGAAAAAGGATCACCCATCTGCTCCTTTTGATATTGATTAAAAATAAACAAGCAAAATGGCTTCCTGAGAACAGCCCATTTCACAGAAACAGAAACTTTGGCAGTATTTATACACATGATAAGCAGCGAGATGATGTCTGAACCCACAGAATTAAAACTTAGAGCCTGCTTTCTTTACCACTGTCCCTTCATTACCTTATTGTAAAGGCCTTTCTCATGTAGAGTCTCAAGAATGAAAAAGAAAACTAACATATAATAATTGAGAAGCATCTATAAACTCATTTTTTAAATATTTAAAGTACTGCTATTAAGCCTATTTCTTTCCTAATACAATTTAATATTTATTTTATTTTGTTGTAAGGTCATGTAAATTCAGTCTTCCATAAAAAGACCAATAAATTGCAAGTTGCATGAGGCAGTCTAGCCTTCTTGGGTTTGTTTCTTCAACTGGTTGCGAACCAGGAAAGAAGAGAAATCTAAGGAATCAAATAATTTGAGTACTGTTACCCATGATCAAACATCTATTTAGTGGCAGAGAACTACCAAATTAATTTCACAATCTTTAAAATTAGCATATTGCCCTAGTGACTCCTTCATTTGCTTTTTCAACATGTATTTGTCATGATTGTTAGTTTTTTCCCCAAGTACTAGGATAGAACAAGGGAGAGGATTTACTGTTCTCACAGAACTTGTAAGAGGGGAGAAGGAAATATGTAGGCATTTGATAAATAATTACCCAAGGACATAAAGTAGATTAGTCCAGAAAGTGGTAAGTGCAGTGAAGAAAATGGATCAGAGTAATGTTACAAAGGAAAGAACATACATCACTTCTGATTTACAATTCATCGGTCAATGCTAGGCACACTGAGTGGGGCACAGTCATGTTGGTCCAACCCAACCACAAAGCTTCCCAGAAGTACAATCTTATGTGTCTGGAAAAAGGAAGAAATGGAAATATATCATGAACACTGTTGATGACCATTGTTAAGGAGTGACTCGGGTACAGAGGACATCTTGGCAGGAGTGACCAGAGATGTTCCTTTGAGAAGGTGGTATTTGAGATGAGACCAAAATGAAGGGAAAAAGCATAGCAGGCACAAGGAATAACAAATGCAAAGACTCTAGGGCAGGAAACAGACTGTTTTTATACACAGAGAAGAAAGTGAAGGGGGCTGGATTAGTGAAACGAGAGTCAAGAGGAAGGCAGGGGCTGGATCTTGTAGGGCTTTATCAACATCTATGGTGAGATAAGTTCAACAAGTATCTTTCTACTGAAGATTTTGAAACAGAGGAGTAATGATGATATAATTTAACTTACATTATTAAAAGTCTCACTGGCTGCTGTATGGAAAAAGCAAGGTGGACATTATGAGACTTGAGTGGAAGTAGGGAACAAATGACTTGTGCTGGAGTCCAGGTGAAAAATGGAAGTCTTAGTTTCTGTCTTTGAGAAGATCATAAAATAGTATATAGGGAAGTAGGCGATGTTTGCAGTTACAAAGCAGTCTAAGTGCTATGGTAGGAGAGAACACGCAGAGCCAAAACTAACATGGACTTGGGGATTTCAAAGCAAAGTTCTCAGGACAGAGGATAAGACAGCTTCAAGTCATGACTAAGAGTCAGGCAGAGGGTAAGTGGAATGGAACAAAAAATATTTCATAACAAAGTCAGCAGCATTCATAAGATTCTGTGTAGTGTGTGATAGGAGCAAGGGAGACAGAGTAAATTAGAGAGGTGGGCAAAGCCTAGACCTTGAATGACCTTGTATGCAATGCTAAATGGTTTGGATGTAACCCTAAAGGCAACTGGGGAATCACAGAAAGACCTTCTGCTGGATTCTGATATGCTCAGGTATGTAGTTTGTATCGATCACTTTGGGAGCGTTAAGAAAATAGAGAAGGAAAAAATCTCTAAGATTCCATAAATCTACAAGGGGATATATCTATATCTATATATCTATCTATCTATATCTATATCTATATATATAGATATAGATATAGATATATAGATAGATAGATACACACACACACACACACACACACACACACACATCTATTTCATTTGTCCGAACACTCAGAGTTTATACTAAAGTCAAGTACACTGGTCACACACACACACACACATATGTACACACACACACTTTTATTTCCCTCCCTTGCCACTTCTCATCCTGCCTTCTCACAATTCAAAATACTCCACAGATATGAACTACTATGTATAAAATAAACAATGAAGTCCTACTGTACAGCACAGGGAACTATATTTAATACCTTGTAATAGCCTCTCTCTCTCTCTATATATATATATACATGCCTATGTATATGTCATATATCACTATGCTGTACACCAGAAATTAACATAACATTGTAAATCGACTATAATTCAACTAAAAAAAACTACTCCAAAACTATTTCTCAATGTCTCTTAGCTCTGGGTGTGTGTTGATGTTTAGAAATGCTATCCCCTTCTGCTAGGAAACATGGAAAAAAGTCATGGAGTTTTATTTCCTCTTAACCTTCTTGCCAAATGAAATCAGCTTCTGTTAACTGTTGTTGATTTTCCCCTGGATGGAATGCTGCATTCCTCTGAGGAGCCTGTGAAGACCATTCTAACTGGAGTTCCAGGTCTGTGTGGTTCCCCAGAGTCCCACTTGCCTAAGCTTCAGGGCTTGGCACACAATCTATCTTTGTAATATGGCTGGTCCCAGTGGAGTGTTAAAATGATGACTATGTTTCTATGTATATGCTCACGCTGTTTTACTGTTATGTTTTCATGTTGCTGATGCTGGTTATATTTTTAACTAATGCAATTTTATTGTGTTTTTGCCCTGAAGCTATTTAAACTAAGCATACAATCTGGGGAATCTAATAAATAAATAAATACAGAATCCTGGAGAAAATGTGGCAACTGATGGTGGAATTTATCTCAATATTTCAATGATTTCATGTGACTAAATATTTTCAGTCAGAAGACTAGCAACTATACAGTGACAGAGATAATTTTTTTCCTTCAAGTTAAAAAAAATGAAAATAAGGATTGTTAAAATTATATTTATGCTATGTTTTTCTTAGAACACATTTTTTTTTTTACTTACAAGAAATGTTAAAGCACTCCTGAGAAAATAGCTTATAACGCTGTTGCAAATTTAATGAATTATTTAAATTGTGAGACTAATCTAGGGGAAAAACTTTTATTGTTTTAATGGAGTTTATACTTTAACTTGTCATTCGTTGTAAAATGTTTTGAAAAGTGAAAAAGCACTATGTATTGCACATGTACAAAGCTTCCTGCGTTTCTGATAATTGTCATGTGTCTGATCCTGCTTGGTTTCTAGCTTTTCAATGACTCACTATGTATTAATACTTCATGTACCAATGGTAGCTGTTGGCTGCAGATTCCTACGTGTTATTTACCTGCCCTGAAACTTCCTGAGAATTGGTTTGGCAGCATATCAGTAGTTTCATTTCATTGGCCAACAGGGTGTGGACATATGCTTGTCCCGTTTCCGTCTAAGACAACACTTAACATCTCTGTAAAGTGGTTAGACTGTCCTTGGTTTCTAAAAATCCTTAGGAGAGAGATGCTTGTTTAAACCTACCTACCAGCTCTTAAGCTATCTGGAGAGAACCTGTGTTAGGGTTGGCAGGGGTACCTGACCTGCTCTTCTCCAGGTCATGTGTGATGAATTCCCCAGGGACCACTGCTTGCTTGATGGCTATACAATCTATGATGTGAACTAATAATGAAGTTAAGCCTGGAGCCTCCCTCTTAAATCACCTTGTCCTCATCCCACTGGACCTTGTGACTGCCTGCATATTATCTAGTCTATAGATGGTTATTAATCTCACCACCCTTCCAGCCTTCCCACCTCAATGCACTTCCAGGGATGGTTTTTGTGTTTTACTCTCTATTCCAACAAACTCTTTTTACCCCTGTACGTAGTCACTGCTGGAGATTACACTGATAAGCCGTTGGATGGAAATATCAAAATCTCTCATTAGTACCTGGTAGTCAATGAAACATTTGATGATAAAGAGATCAGATTTCAAATCTTTAATGTTCAGTGTCTGAGTCAAATAGAAAAGTTGAATAGAGGGAAATAGGGGGAAAAAAGTGGATATCTAAGTACAATTCAATTATCGTAACACTACAATGTTTCTAGTGTTAAAAACCCATAGACATACAGACACAAAAACATATTAAAACAATTCAGTGTAATACATATTCTCTAGTAAGTTCAAGTATTGAAGTGAAATAAATGTAAAACAAATAAAACATTGTTTTTAGTTCATTAAAAATTTTAAATTTGGTATCTGGAACTCTACCATGAATATATTATTCAGAATTTAATACATCATGAGAATGATGAACTTCTATATTATCTAAATATAAGTAAAGAGAACACATTAATATGTTGAAATGGTTATGTAATTGAGAAATCTATTTTCCCATTCACTGTTCAAATTAACCATTTACCTTAATACACAAGTTAGATATCAAATATTAAGTAAAACAGATTGCAATATTGGTATTTTCACATTCGGAATTTACTTCTTGGCTTAGAAATATGCCTCACTCACAGGAGACTTCAAATATTTACTGGGAAAAAAAAGAGGCCATTATTCAACCTTAAAATTAAAAAATAATGTAGAATATTTTTATGTAGAAAGAATACGAATCAGCATATTATATATATATATGCATAAGCTATGTTTGAGGAAGAGCCAGAGAGTATAATTTTAAGATTATCTCTATTTCGGCCTTTTCCTCTCCCGATTATTTTTTGCCTTGTCTCAGTAAGTTTGATGTCTCATGAAACATGGGTATAAAAGATTATTCAGGATTATAGCTCTTTTAGAATGTGTCTCTACTTGAATTTTAAAGAAAGAGTTGGCAAACTGTGACCTGCAGACAAATTCTAGTCCACTACCTGTTTTTGTAAGTGAAGTTTCATTAGAACAGAGTCATAATCATTTGTAGATTATACAGTATATGGCTTCTTTTATGCTGAAAGAATGGAGTTGGGTAACTGAAACAGGCAAAATCTAAAATATTCACTATCTAAATATTTAAAGAAAAGATTTGGCAATCTGTGTTCTAAAATGTTCTAAATTCCGCTTCTGATTTACAAAACATCCCATTAACTGCATACACATCAACATAACAACATGCTGTGTTGAAAGATTCTGACACCAGCGAGTATTTCCTACCAGGAAGGTCCTGGTAGTTTAAATGAGTAATTTTATGTAACAAAGTCATTTGTAGAAAAGTTTGGGATGCAGATAATAACTAATTATCCTTAGGAAGCCCGTGTGTACACAAACACCAAAGCAGGACTGAAATAAATCCCCTAACAAAAAGTAAATAACTCTGGTCATTGTCTTGCAGGAATATAATATTCAAGTGTAAACCGAATTGATGCTGCACATAACTAAGGGCACAAAGACGGGCAGCTCGAACAGGCTCTGAAAGCAGCTAATTACTAACTGTTTTTATGGGGCAAAGGCAAAGTTTTATCCCATTGCTTATTTCTTTACTCTCACAAAGGCATGGGCACTACTCAATTATTGAGAGGTGAATTAATTATTCTGTAGATTATTCATGCCCTTTGTGTTTTTTCTGTTTGTTTTTCTGCTGAATGCCTGAATTCCTACCATTTCACTGATCATTAACCATAATTTAGAACAAGGAAGCAGAATTTAAAGACTATGGAAATTAATTCACCCTTTCCTTTATTGTTCGGCTCCATTAAAAGAGCAGGAAACAGGCTAAAATTCTTCATTAAAATGAGGTCTTTTTGTTACCTATTGACTTTATTAGGTATATCTTTTAAAAAACAAGAGATGTTACTTTGTTTAGTGTCAAGGTACATAATGATTACCTTAATATGAAAGCTAAATTTATCTAGGCATAAGTATGGAACAATTATTAATTTTCTAAACAGAAAAGATGAACACAATTGGCTTCTTTCTTCCTAGTTTTATGAATTATATTCTAAGATTTCATTTTTAAAATTATATTTATCTGATTCCTTTTAATTTTCTTGACAATCACATTGCTAGGAACACTACAGTTTCTCAAAACAGGCTTTGTTATTAGTTGATTCAAAAGCCTTGACTTTTCTTTGCTTTTGATGTAAAAGTTGTTTGCAGTATCAAGGTGAGAATGACCTTTAAGGAGCTATTTTGTCCTAGAAAACAAAAAGAGGTCTCCTATGGATAAAATCCATTAATAATTAACATTGTATGGCTATCTCAGTGATATCAGTTCCTAGGCAAAATAAATCAGTGAGAGAATAAAGTTAAGCCAGACAATTTGTATCTCATTGAAGACAGGTGTTATATCTCTCTAAAACTAGATGAAGTTTAATTTTACTTTTAATTGTGTTTTATCAGGAAACAGTCCAATTTTCATTAAAATAGTTTAAAAACATTAGGACAGAAGATTATGTGAATCTGCTGAATCTAGAACAGAATTTGGTAACTTCCTCAAATTCAAAGTCAATACTTAACTCTCAATAAAGTTCAGTACCTGAGAAATAATAGCAGGTTTTTTTATTGTGTGTTTTAGTCAGTGAACTGAAAGCATCTTCAGAATATTTTCATGACAGGAAAACAAACCTGATGACTGAGTCTGACTGTGTATGGTATGTATTGGTATCTTACTTCCTGTGTCGTTAAGATTAAGTTGTGCTGCTAAGAACATAATAGTTCAGCTGAGATAGGATATGATACAGACTGGAGGTCAAAAGATGTCGGTTTTAATTTCCATTCTCTCTGTGCTTAAATGTGTAGCCTAAGTCTTCTGCTAAACGTCAAGTTTTGATTCCTGCAGTGCCCTGAGTGGATTCAGTTCCCTAGGTAGGCTACTGTCTCTTTCTGGTTGGCGGTACTGCCAGGCCTTCCTAGATTTTCCACAAAGAACTTGGCATCAACATTTGAATTCAAAATCTCCTCTGAAAATGTCTTTATGCATCAAAGGGCTGAGTCTCAACATCTCTCACACAGAACATTATCAGCTCCTCCCAGGAGGCAGCATCATGTTTCTGTTTCTGTTATATGCACATAAGGACATTTTTATCTAGCTGAGCCCTTTCCCTCGTCTGCACAATAACAGAACTAACTAAATGATCCTTCAATTTTCCTCCAGCTTCCTAAATTTTTTGAATCTATGAGGTAAAACTTTTATGGCAGACAAACATATTATTTGGGTGACTGAAGAAACTGTGTGGGAACATCCACTGCTATTCCAGTGACCAAGTTCCAGAATCCACTTTATCGAAGAGAACTGGCCGGGGGGTGGAGAATGGAAACAAAAAGAGAGACAGACTTCCTGTGATGATCTGATGTAATGGCCCAGGTCCCTTCTAGTGTCCTTTGGAAAATTTCATTACAATGACGTACAGTAAGTAGAAAGGTTTTTCTTTCTCATCTTAAACAGAAAGTGAGCATGCAATGGAGAACGAAGTAGTAACTGTTTGGGGGTCATACAAATGTTAATGCACAGAGAGTTAGAAAAAGAAGAGAGTTAGATTATACTCCAGAGCTGCAGAAGCAGACAGCTGGAGAAAGGAATAAAGAGCAGACAATCTTTGAAATTCCAGCTGTATAATCCTAGGCAAGTCTCTTAACCTCTCTGAGTAATCCTTATTCTGAGCATTGAACGGAATAACAAATGTAAAGTGCTTGGCAATTTGTGGGTTGCCAACATAGGTTAACTCCTTCTTCCCTTCCTGTATTATCACTAATGCCATCTCCTCACTGATATTTACTATTAAAAATAGATACAAAAAAGATTTAAACTTTTCCTACCTTTCTGAAACTTTCTAGTTACTGAACAGAGAGGACATTAAAAAAAAAAAAGAAGTAAACAACAATAAAAGATAAGAAAGACATTCTATTTATTTTATTTTATCGAATCTTGGGTTGAAATTGCAAATATTTGTTGAATAAATCAAAGTGACTACACTGTATGATGGAAACATATATGATTAGATTGGTTCACCTAGTCATGCACATCATCATGGAAATAAACTCCAGGGGGGTAAGATGGAAGAATCAGAAAAAGCTACTAAATGTATAAGACAAAACAAATAAGGGTTGATTCTGAGATGCAATTAACTTTTGTGGTCAAGAAATAAAGACTCTTTCACTCAGTAATTATTTACTGAGCATTCACTCTGTATCAAATATTGTACTTGACAATGAAACTACAAAGATAAAATTATTCTAGTTTCCTTCTCAAGCTGAGAACAAGGAATAGTGAGGTGAATGAATATGCATGCATGAATGAATGAGGACAAAGCCCAACAGAAATAGAAGTTTCCAAATCAGAAACCAAGTTAAACAGTTAAAGCAAAAGAATACAAGCATGTGTGAGCATGTACATTAATCATGCTATACATTTGACTGCTTAATGGATTTGGGAATTGGTTAAAGATTATTCATAATAAATCAAAACTGAAGGGTCAATACATGCTAAATCTTAAATTTGCATTTAATTTTTATTTGTGATGCAAATAAGAGATCACATGTTCTAGCATCACCCAGCTCATTCACTTAACGCAGCAGGTAGTAAATAATATTCTCCTTCTAGACAGCCAAACAGAAGGCATTAAGGGACAATAACCATAAATCAGGGTCAGATGCTCCCTCAAAGTAAAGAAAATCCAAATATTTGAGGGATGTTTAAATTAAATTTAAAAGAAATTACAAAACGTGGGAAAAATCTATTCTAGAGAAAACTTATTCCCTTCTCCATCAAGTCTATGCTGAAATTATTTGATATAAATTTTACAACAATTTCTAAATGGAAATTAACCTGGAAAACAGCTGTCTAAAGATACTGAACAATTTTCACGTTTACTGTAGAAATGCCTTACTCCTTCGGTGAAATATGCTTGAGATTATTCCCAAAAAGACTATAAGAATCAGTGAACATTTACATAACTCAAGTGATTTAAACTGTCAACAATGAGGTAAGATTAATTCTATATATTTGGTATTTTATAGATATGACATATGTCCAGTGTCTCTTTCCTTCTCTCTCAAAATTTTTTAATATTCTAGTCAGAGAGGTAAAGACTTGTAAGAAAAGACTGAAGTCTACTTTTAACTTTATTCTCAATGTTCTTACAAGTAAAATCACATTTTTTTTTTACAAAACCTTTTAATACTTATTAACAGCCAGGACTGAGGCTCTAGAGGAAGTTCCCTCATACCAAACTCTTTGAAGGTCTAGCCTCACTTACTTTTCTGCTTGGAAAAACTATTCACCCAGTAGCTACAAAAGGATAGCTACGGATAAAAGTACCAATCAAAGGATTCAGAACAAAAAAGGAACCAGAACTAAATTCATGATAAACAGGCATAGAAAAAAGAAAGGAAACCATGCGTTGTGAATTGTCTTTCTACTCCATTTATGCTTGTAGACTGAGAGTGTGTGTGTGTGCGCGTTGGTGCACACAGCCATGCATGCTTGCATGGTGATATGTAAAGATGCTGCATCTTCTTTGCCTAGTAAGGGAGTTTCGAAGAGAAAGTAAGAGAAAGAGCAGCATAATACAAAGGAAGAAAGAGATGAGTGTAATCTGCAAGGCGACTAATCATTAACACCTTTCGCATATATTAATTACACTGATGATGAAAAAAAATGATCACTATAGAAATTCTTTTCTTGAAAGTGGTATCAGAAAGAATAGAAATTGAATGTAAACTCAGGAATTGTCTGAAATAGAGATTACATATGGAACGTTCCAATTCCTAGTATCTCCTGCTCCTTTACTATTAAAAGTGAGTTCAAGAGTATTTTCTGCCCTTTTGAAAGCATCTCAGTTGAGAGAAACTGCACCATATGCTGTGCTTACCCAGGCAGTGTAGAGCAAAGTGCTGAGCAATTATATGGTGGATATGATCAGCTTTGACAGCCAGTCTTGAAACTCAAGCCAGAATCCCCTGCTCTTTCTTCCACAGCAGGTTCTGGGACTAAATTATATGACTAATTGCATCAAACTTCTACTTTACCTTGGCAATGGCCTCACAAATCCTGCATGTGCAAAATGACTTTCCCGATCGGCTCTAACAATTCTTTGTGTCATGGTTATTTTACAACTTCTATATCAGAATACATAAAATAATGATGGATACAAATACATAAATGCCCTTCAAACTACTTTGGACTGTCTTGCCCCACAGTCTTCCCGAATGCTCCCTGTCCTCAATTCCTGTAGCCTGTATTCACCACACAGAGGATTTGACTAGGGAATCCTGGTACCATTTATAATCAGATAAATATAAATTAGTTCAGGATGTTCTCCTTATTCTTTCCTTGAAACATGTCCAAGAATCATGTAGGTTATCTGGACCATTTCCTTAGTATATTACCATAATCACATAAGAAACTCACAGCATTCACATTGACAGTATATCCTTTACAGTAATGTGTTAGTCAAGTGGAGGTGCTCTAAAGATGACGGCCATTAACATTAACTAGCCACTGATTGTATCATCCAAACCCCAGTAACCATCTAGAGAGCCTGTGAGGGGATGTACCACTTACTCTGGATACTCACGAAGTTAAAGCAATCTCTCCAGAACTTAACGTGCAATGATCATTTTAACTTCAAGATAAATACACATAGAACAAAGGGATGGGATCTCACTTCTGAGATGAAAGCAAATTAACATCGGGGCAATTTATCTTTCACAGCATATTACGGGGGCAGTGCCAGCAGGCCACAGATGTACACCTCATGAGGAGCCGAAAAAGACATCTGTGAGGTGGGGGGAGAGGTGGGGGGAAAGGCAGGAGATATTCAAACCCTAATTTAGTAATGAAATGTCAACTACATCCCAGATGGATAGCTCACATATACAAAGAAAAACAGGAAAAATATCTTTTTGTACACCTTTCCCTTTTCCATGCCAGATTAGTGATGAGCAAAAAGTTCTCTACTAGTGGACCAATTAAACTGAGAGAGAAAAAGGACACAAGAATGAAATAAGGGGGAGCAGGGAGAGAGAGACTGATCTACGTCATTCTTTTCGATGTTGAAGCAAAACTAAATTCAAATATATTCACATTAGATTTTATAAGATATTGTCACAAAAATGTTCTTAGCCATTTTCTGTTTCCCTTATAGCTTCTGTCATGTCCTCTGCCAGGAAAGACATGAGTCATGTCAAGACCACTGACCATGAGGATCTGTGTTTCATTGTCTCGTGGCTCACAGGTGATTATTTAGCCATATCTGGATTATGCATATGACTCGTCTAGCCCAGGTCACACAGGTAAAATAAAAATCAGGCAATATATCTTTTAATAAATCACTTAGGGAATTCACAGAAAGCTAGTTTTATTCTTTTAAGAACCTAGTATTATGTAGATAACCTCTGTAATTGCCACTGTTTCCAGTATTTATAGTTGACAGAAATGGAGAGGGAGAGAGAAGAAAAAAAAAAGGGAGAGAGAGAGAGAGAAAAGGAATCCATGTCAGAGAAAATACTTTAGAAGCTTTCTATTTTATAGGTGGTCAAATATTTGCAGAAGACAAAATGATTCCTTTCTTATAGGGCCCCCTCGGCCCCACCACATCAAATACACCATTTCGTTGTTTTTCTGTTTGCACACTAGATTTTTTTTTTTAACTA
Source organism: Camelus dromedarius (assembly GCF_036321535.1). Lineage (NCBI taxonomy): Eukaryota > Metazoa > Chordata > Mammalia > Artiodactyla > Camelidae > Camelus > Camelus dromedarius. The sequence goes on from NC_087439.1 coordinate 22,559,192, forward strand.
AACAGGAACCATGTTCTTTTCATTCTTTTATCTATCCTTGGGTCCAAGCACAGTCACTGGCACATGGAAAGTCCTCAATAAATCATTCTGGAATAAATGAAAGCGTGAATAACAAACTCTTTCAATCCCTTAGGCAGAAAGAAAATTTCTAGTTAAAAATGTTACTGTTGCCTGAATGTTTGACAGGCTAATGATTCTTTTTGTGATGTTTCCAACATGGTTTCTAACTTATCAACATGCCCTATGGCTAGTCAAATTTTGCAAAGTTATCCATGCAAATACCAGGGTCAGGTTGCCCAAAGATATGCTGAGAGCCACGGTTATGATCTCCTTCTGCTCTTAGCTTACAGTCCAGAGGTCAATTAGATGGAATATATTGCCATTTAATAGGGGATGATTCCTAGCCTTTAAGGAAACAACAAATTTGGTGTGAAAATAAGGGAAAAATTATGTCCTCCTTGCTCTTTTGTTTTCTTTCGGGATGGGTTTGGGGTTTAGCCATTTAGAAGTTGGAGGGGACTGAAGGAGTAGTATGTAAAGCATCTAATGAAATAGGAAGTGAAGACCACAGAAGAGGGTGTCAAAGTATAAGAAGAAATTAAGGTGAGAAATCAGAGAAAAGAAAGGAAAAAGGAAAAGTCAAGAGATCAGCAAATTATTTTATACAATTTGTCACGTACATGTTTTTATCTGATGAGCCACTTTTTTTTTAAACAAAATATTCACTCTAAAATAGTCCAACTATTATGTATCAGTTTAAAATGAGATTTCAGATTCAGAAAACTACTCACCTTCTCTGGTACAACTGACTTCATCACTGAAGTCTCCACAGTCATTGTCACCATCACAGGCCCAATGGCCTGGGACACATCTGCCACTGGAACATCTGAACTGATTATCAAAGCAAGAGTGAGCACAGCCAAGCTCATCACTGCCGTCCCCACAGTCGTCATCTGGAAAGAAGCATCAACATGCAGGTAGTGAAAATCGATCCAGGGAGAAAGAAACTTTTTCTTGTGAAATACTTGACATTACTTTTTGATATTTAGAATTTTCTTCCGTTATTGAAAAAAGGAATGTTGAATCAATGATCAACACTTCCCATGAGCCGTGGTACAATTATTTCCAATTTTATTATTTTTAAAAAAAATTTGTTTGCTTTTTGTGGGTTTTTTGGGAGGCAAAGGAGGTAGTTAGGTTTATTTATTTATTATTTATTTTAATGCAGGTACTGAGGATTGAACCCAGGACCTCGTGCATGCTAAGCATGTGCTCTACCACTGCTATTTCCAATTTTATTCTACTTTGCTTCTGATTTAATACCAACTAATAAACTAAGGGGAAAAAATCCTTGACTTTGGATTTTGAAGCTTAATTTCTCTTCATTCAGAAATGACTAACCACTGACAATGAACCTATGCAGCATAAAATAATTACGACATGGGAAGACAATGGTGATTGTAGGAACTTCATGAAATGATACAGCTTGTGATACAATTTTTGATGGAAAATCACTATTTAGACCTATAATCTTTGTGCCCCAGAGTTTATAACTGTACCTTTAATTCAGACCCTTCTTCATTTGTCAACATGAAGGTTCACTGTGTACCTTTTCCCCACTGGCTCTTAAGTGTGTAATTATGCCAGGAAATTATTTGTACACTATCATTAACAATGATTTATATTCTTTATTAACAACTATTGCGGGAGGGAGATGAGAGGAATGCGAAGTGAAATAGATTAAATTGAAATCAAGGACTGAGAATGCATCGGTTTATAGATAATTCATTTACCTGTATTTGGCATAATTTAACATAATGATACAATCGAACAGAGAAAAATATCATCTGTACATAAAAAAACAAGGTGACTGAGTTGAGACCATCTGGATAACTCTGCAATAATTTCCAAACTGCTCCATCCTGAGGTTACAGACCATTTCACATAAATGCTCTGGGGAACTTGGACTGTCCAGGTCGTTTCCTCAAGTGTTCCCTTCACTTGAGGTTTGTGGACTTAGACTAGGTTCTGCGTAATATCTAAACACAAATCTCCATCAAAGCTCCCAGGGGCAGATACTGAGCTTTATTATCTTTAATGCTAATCCCCACTGACATTCCAGCTGCCCTCTCACCACCGTCTTTGCCATTTTGCTTGACTCGGCAAGCTTCTTTTACAAGGTACCCCCGCAAGAGGCCGAGCAGCACAGACCGGTGGGCCCCCACTCCCATCGGTGCAGTCTAGTGAACATTCGTTACTTGCCAGAGTCGCAGTGCCATTTGTTGCTAATGCATCTTCCACTTTTGCATATAAATTGAGTTAATGGGTCACAAGTTGGGAATTCTGTGAAAGATACAAAAACATCCAATAGGAGAGATGTTACCGGCTGGGTTTGACTGAATTTGTGTCCCATTTGATAATATGATTAGAACTCCACATCTCTCCTCCACAAAAGGCAGAGGAAACATTGGGTAAACAAATACAGTGACAGTAACTTATTGAGGACACAGGATACACATACTTTTAGTATCTTTTAAATGAGGACATTCCAGTGACTGAAAGCCAAGGAGAATCACTTGATAAAGGGCTGTTTAGATCCATTAAACTGTCAATTCCCTGCACCAAGAGGCTCAACCTCCTCTCAGTGAGGTGACAGCTGGTTGGAGCTCTACTCTCCTGTGCTGCGAAATAACGAGTATGTGCTTTAAAAGAGACAGGCCTTTCTGAATACCGAGAGCCAGAGTAGGAAATTTAGGTCCGACTTTGCCTGAGCCGTATCAGCATCACAAGTTGAAGGTAAGACAACAAAAATACAAAACCAACCAACAACCAAGCAAAAGAACTCAATAAATTTAGTTTAGTTGGTATTATACAGTTATAAAAATTATGGAAGTGTGAATTTTAAGTTAAAAAAAAAATTCCCCGCTGATCAAGAACAGCAAAGAATTAGATTTCAAAATGAAATTTTAACTAGTTAAATTAAAAAAACCTCCTTTCCTAACACTTAGATAACTGTAACAACAAAAACCTAAAAACAAACATAGAATTAGCAAAGAAAATGATTTTTAAAAAGAGATCACTAGCCAGTTCAACGAATTAGCCAATTCCCCAGACAATGTTATGTAAGATCAGATTATCAACACTGATTGCAGGAGGAAAAAGAAAATTAAAAAGGGAGTAATAACAAAAAAAATATAATTGCCAAACAGATCATCCAAGGAATTCAGAGTAGCTTACTGGCATTTCCAAGGAGAAAGCTTTTCATACATGGTAAAAGCGATTCACGTAGAGTTTACACGATTTGCCCAATATCAGACCTTTTAGCTCTCAAGACAATATTCATGGAATCATACATCCCCACACATAGGAACTCATTTAATAGACATTAAAAAAAATAGAAAAAGAAGGAGAAACCTCCATCAGTTCACTGACATAAGGACAGAAGAAAATGTCACTCATAGATTCTTTAATACTGCTCCTCTGACAGCTGGAGTCAAATTCATTTTGTGGCAAACATCTTGTTTAATCTCTATGACAACTGACTTAGCATCACAGCCTAGACTTGATAGAAGGGGGCCCATAAACATTTTTAGGTTGTATTCCTTATGTTGTCTCAGACGTAGCAAGGTGGCTGAGCAGGCTGGATTTAGGTTTCCCAAACTCCTTTAGTCAAACCTGTTCTTACCTATATAACACAATTATTTATCTATTGATAGTTTTAGTTTTGGAGTTTTGAGTACTATTATATTCAGAGCAAAATATATGAATACTAACAATATATTTCTTTGGTTAAAAAAGAAAGAAAAGAAACACCACTGATTACATCCAATCACTTTAATTGTAAAGAAACTGCAATCACAAAAGTCTGGCTTGCCTAAGGTTAAGAAGACGGGTCTTTAGAATTCAGTTTATCGAACTCTCCATCCATCACTCTTCCTACCACACCCTACTACCACCTTCCCACCTTATTTGAATTTCCATCCATGAATGTACCTAAACTATTATTTTACTCTACCTATATTTTTAATGTGTCTTAAGCTTAAATGTTTCTCACAAGTTGCTTCAATACGTCAAGTAGAACTTCCCTGTGTCTATTAGAAATTAGTCTCTAAATACTTCCACTTTTTCACCATTTGATTTACAAGTTTTGGGCCATACCAACCACTACTGCATAATTTTATAATGTTGGAAATTCCAATCATTTTGAAGTTTTGATCTCATCTTTGCATCCTTAACACTATCTACTTTTAATTTCTTTTTATAGGATAGATCATAACCAAGATTTACTTGATCATTTTTGTCACGCTTCTTTAGGTTTTTGTTTTTGTTTTTGTTTTTTAAGATTTTAAACACAGCCCTGACCCAGGTACCCGTTCCATCCAGCTTTAAAGGCTGACTCATGGTCTCGCACTTGCATGTGCAGTTCGCTCCCTGCACCTTCCCCCCATCACAGGCGCTCTGGCCTATTGGATAAGGCTGCCCTCACCCACCATGCCATCTTCCTTGGGCCAGTGGTTCCCTGCACTGCATTTATGCGGTCTGAATGGTGGTTACCATTGGACCCCATGTGGCCTTGTTCTCCTGATGGGATGTGGGCCTGTCTGGCAGTCACACTCCCCATGACTCCTTGTCAGTCCTATTCTGAATCATCTCTTTTTAAGAGGACTTTACAGAGTCCCCCAAGTAGTGATTCCATTCAAACATTAGGTTAGTGAGCATTTCCTTAGTACTTAAACCAATGAAGCACACTGGTGATGGTATCTTCAGGAAATAAGAATCGTAAATGACGTTGCTATAACACCTATAGAATTTTTGTATTTTTCCTTTAAAAACTATAGCCTTTTAAAACTAAAAGTCTATATTAACACATAGTTCTTGGCACATCACTAGTAACCAGAATTAAAAGTAAAATGCAGGCAAGTCAGTTTTGTGTGATTGTGCCAAAGACTTATTTTGTAATAGTTTCCCCAAATAATATTTCACGTTAAAATTGAAGGATAAAATATTCACTTATGTTCTTAAAACGGAGAAAGGGGTCACCTCTGTAGCCTGTAAGAACTCCCCGTATCATGTAGCTGAGGTGGGAAAAGAGAGTCCCCAACGGTGTCAGAAACATGATACTCAGTGACCACTCTACAAGTGGCAGCCATGTTTACTATTGGTAACCTACCCACAGACAACATACATTTCTATGATTTCATAACTAACAGGTAGAGAAAGTGGTAGCTTCATCCGAGATCTGGCTGACATCTTGGATTACTCACCTCGTTACTTCTTAAAAAGGATTTTCTTTGTGTAAGTTTACCTTTGAGTATCTATCCACCCGAGGTATTGCCATTTGAATGGAAATTATTCTAAAATTGAACAAATCTTGATTAAATTTTCCAATTACCAAAGCCATGTCCTGAGCTATGAATTTTAGAATAGAAGTTTAACTTTTTGAAGCCAGAAAATGTGGTCAGAGCCTAAATATGATTCAAAAACAGAAGAAAAAAGGCGGCAACTGCTGATACGTGGAGACAAAAGACCGTATCAAAAGCTATCCATGCAGCAATCCAGCAAATACTCTGACATATGAGAGGAAGTACTTGAAAGAGAAATGAAAATGCCCAAGGCATACTTTAATCAATATTTCTAAAAGGGTTGTTTTTTAACCTGACAGATAATGAAAACTTCAGTTTATCTTTCAACAACCAACATGAATGTTGTCAACAATATGTTTTCTTCCTTAAATAAGTAAGTGTTTTTAGCATTTAGAAGATGGACAGTAGACATGAATAGGGACTTTAAATGAAGTATCAACATAAGTTATGGTTAAAATGAGTAAGCAACTAAATGCAGACTGTAAGATGTGATGAGATCTCATTTTAAAAAATAACATTACATCTTTTGGCATCAATAATAGGTTAATTCACATTTTAAAGTCTCTTTTCTACAAACTTTGGAACATATCCAACATTGTAAGTTTCAAGGGAAAAAATAAATCACCCCAAGCATTTGGAAACTTCTAAAACTTGGCAGTACAGGCATACCTCAGAGACACTGCAGGTTTGTTTCCAGACCACCTAAATAAAGCAAATATTGCAATAAAGCGAATCACATCAATGTTTTGGGCTCCCAGTGCATATAAAAGTTATGTTTACGTTATCCTTTAGTCTGTTAAGTGTGCAATAGGCAATAGCATTATGTCTAAAAACTATACAGACCTCGATTAATAAACACTTCATGGATAAAAAATGCTGACCATCATCTGACAACGCAGGGCTGCCACAAACCTTCAATTTGTAAAAAAAAAAAAAAAAAAAACCCACTATCAAAGGACAGTTAAATGAGGTACATCATTGGTTGAGAGATTTTTCACGTGACTTTTAAGATTCTATCTACCTCTTAGATTCTAAGTCTAAAAACCAGCTAAAATAGAATTTGGAAATTTGCTTCCAAGAGGTAAAAACTTTCAAAATGAATACAATAATAAAAAATCCAGTGTATCTTCACTCTCTAAGAAAATGAGTGTCATATATCTTCTGCCCACAGTGAATACAACACACTTACATGTATAAAAAAATTAAAACAGAAATTTCAAATAAATAGAGCTGGGAGACCAGAAGGGGGAGCTCTCACACCCTGGGATAATAGCTGAGCCCAAGAGAAAGAAGAAAGACTCTTCCTTCTTGGCAATGAAAAATCATGGATGCTTTGTTCACTATAGAGCCCTCTCAACTTCCTTTTCCCTTCCATAAAAGTGTTCTTTCCTTATGGGCTCACCATGGTTGCAGACTCTGAACTGCAATTCTCTGCTGACTGAATACTAGAGAATCTTTGGCAGAAGAGAAATCTTTACTGGAGAAATATCTGGCAGTCTACTTGTTTTAGGTCAGCATATGCATGTAATATTATATAATACAATATAATATGCATATCATATAGTATAATTTACATATAATGCAGTACATATGTGTCCTTAAAAACTGCATCCCATTTCTGGTTCATTTTTTACAGAATTCAGTTACACCATTTCTCTTGGCTACTGTGTTGTCTGAGTTCACAGGACCAATAGGTAAATTGTATGGAGAAGAAAAAAATTGGGAACTAGAATACAATATAGGACAAATTACTAAAAAAATGAAGATATTAATTTAATGGACACACAAGGCATACTAAAGTTACTAATGTTTCATTCCTGTTTCCTTATCGGTAAATCACCCAGCCTCTCTGGTCACCAACTCTTGGTTTGTAACTTGATCTCTTGGGTCCTCTAAGTCCTAAAGATCAAGAAGTCAGGAAAAAAAAAACATCATCAAGTAATGCACAACACTCTAGAAGAATTTAATGTCCTAAAAACTAGGGCTCACCACCTGAATAACTCCTGGGATTATCACAGCATTCTGATAAAACACACAACTGAATTTCAGAAAAATAAGAGAATAAATAAAGAGATGTTAAAATTATCTTGGGCTTTTCTCTGCTTAATAATGCAGTCAAATGTGCACATTCTAGAAAGAGTCCCATCAAAAGTTTTCAATATAATATTGGGCCTCCTCCCTTTTCTCGCTAATGTTGGGAAATACTTAATTCCTTAGTGTCCTATCATCAGTATCGGATGGTGATCGAGAAATGAAGTCTAATGACAACATACTTTCTCTCCTAAAAATAAAACAAAAACTTTTAAAAGCAAATGTAGTATTTTTCCAGTCCTTCCATATTGGTGTTAATGTTGAAAATAGAATCCAGTATTTTCATTTGTTTCTGGACACTTGTTCTATTACAATAGCATTATGAATTCTTATATTTAACCAAGACTAAAATGTTCCACATAATCTTTTCTTTCTTGATTTTGCATAAATATTCTTTGACTTTGGATCTTCCTTGAGACACAAATTGTAGGACACTTGGAATGTTTACCTCACTAACTCTGAAAAAGAGAAAAATAATGAACAAAAGTGGCTTACATTTTATCATGTTAAAATGACAGTAAGGAAAAGAAAACTGTATTTTATTTCTATAGTTACTTCAACCTCATAGAATATATAGTATAGATTAATGGTCTGTTAAAAAATCTTCTTATTGTTGCCGGTAGTATGCTCAATTTATCTATTACATTTTCACCAAAAATTTATTGCCAGGTTATATGCATGCTATTATGTAAATGGCAACAATTTTCTCTTTCTCTCAAGGGTAATCATGGTTCATACGGTACTTATATTTATCTAGTATACAAAGCTTAAAGGAGTATTTCCCAGTGAGGCAGATTTCAGATCCAATTTATATCTCTTTCTGTCTCTAACTCAGAAATTTTCCCACTTATTCCTCTTCCTTGGCCCCAGAATGAATATTTCCAAGTAACTTACTATTAAAGTCTCAATATACAGTTATCATAGGTTGTTTAAGAGTGTGTATTACATATCATATATACACACACACACATATACATATATATATAAAAATTTGACTTTCATGATTAAGTGTGTGGAAAATGTATAGAAAATTCAAGTTACAATAAATGACAAGGTGAGACTATTGTAGGGGTCCAAGGTTAGGCAAATGTTATTTAACCATGAAGGAGACAACGATACTCACATTGTATATTATTATTTATTGAGTATGAGGTACTAGGCTAGCCGGCCACATACACGTTACCTATCCTCTTCACAATAGCCTTGCGATTGTCACTGCTAACCCCAACTTGCAGAAGAAAACAGCATAGCTTGCCTGAGGATATACTGCATAACCAGCAAGTATCAGAGTAAAATCTTAAATCTAGTCTGATTCCAAAATACACTGTTTTCCCACTACGACATGTTGATCATATCAATACCCTTAAACATCATAGTAAAGAAAAATCTGGGAAAAGATGAAAAATTTAATTCTTCTTTCTATAGTTTGTTTTCTACTTACAGTCCAGTTCTGACTTTTACCTACTCTTAATGCATATAATTAAGTATAGTTATGGAAAAAATAGTACTTTTCAAAATTATAGAGATTATAGGACTATATCTTCTGAGAAAATATGTAACAATTCTAGATACAGACACTAGCTGTGGTTCTGGAGAACTGGCACTTAGATATAGGACAGACTTCAAAAGATCTAGTAAAGTAAATAAACTTTGGAGAAAAACGTAAGAGAATAGTGTATCAAAAATTGTCTTCATTTTGTTGCTCTTTCATTACTGTTACATAAAAACCCCATTTTATATAACACATACAACACCATGTAGAAAGAACATAAACTCTGTAGGCAGGCAAACCTGAGTTCAAATCCAGGTTTTATCACTAATTAATGTGCTACTGTGGGCACTTATTTAATGCCTCTGACCCCAGGTTCCTACTCTATGAAAAGGAGTAGAAAACTAAGGTTTTATTCATTTAAGATATTTCACTGAGAACTTTATACCAGACAGAGTTCTAGGCCTTAGAGATACATCACTTAGAATGAACGAATGAATGAATGGAATCATAGTAGGCACCGGGAATACAGTTTTCAGTATTTTCTTTCCTCAGAGTGCTTACAATCTGGTAGGAAAAATACTTGGAATATAATTAAACAAGTGCCTTTAATAAATCTCTGATAAATGCTATAATATAGGCAGTACAAAGTGTTACTGTAACACACAAGAGGACATCTAAATTGCTCCCCAGAGGAACTGAGGTACAAGCAGATACAAAGATAGATTCAGATTAAATCAGACAAACAGGAGGGAAAGAAGTGCTTATAGAGTATTCCAGAAAGATGGCATTTCTCAAAGCCCAGAAGTCAGAGTATATAAAATGCTTGAGCAATTATAAGAATTTCAGAATGGCTGCTATAGAGGGTAAGACAGAAGCAGTGAAATTTTAGGAGCTATAAATAGGCTTGAGAGACATCACAAATGATCAGTAGTGATATAACAAAGCCTTGGAAATCAAAAGAACACCTAAGAAGTACATAAAGAATGAGACTCGGAACTGGAAAAAACATCGAATAGTTCTGGCAATGAGATAAATAAGAAATGTGAGGTAAAGCAGCAGCCAAATATTTTAACACAGAGGTGAATGTATAAGAAAACACAAATTTTCAGAGTTCAGAAATGAAGTGTGCCCCAAACTGGAACAGTTAGTGAGCTGTAACTGCTACGTGTGTGTGTGTAATTTGCTTGCAAAGTTAAAATACTAAAATAAGTACTAAAATAAGTCTGCATTCAATTCAATCCTAAGGTTAATAATTAAATAATGACTTTAGATTTTTCTTATCCAAAGAAATGATTAAAGAAAGTCATAAATTTCATAAATTAGAACTGTCCAATGAAATAAAACAACAACTAATTGATTTATAGTTCATATAAAAAGTCAGTATGTCAAGTAAATTAATTTTGCTATGTATTTTAAGACTATACATCAGGAAATTTCAGTCTATTTTGTTTTGATATGTGTAGATATAATGCTATATTCTCCAAGAGCAAAAGAATAGAACAAATTTTCTTTTGAAATATTATTATAAAAATTTTAACAGCTATGTATTTTGTGGCACTGTGTCATATTTTTCTTGCTCTGCTCATACCCTGGGACTGGTCATCTTAGCACTGTGCAGTCACAAGGAGTAGGCTCTTCAGGGCCATGAAATAGCAGTAAGGTTGCTTGGGATACTTCTTGTTTGTTTGTTTTACTTGTACATTTAAAAACTTAGCACATTATTAATAAGAGCAATTTTCAACAAACTACTTATGTGTGTTGACTTTTCAGTGCACACGATATACTGTGGGACTCTTTGTTCCTAGATCTGTGGTTGATTGGTTGATGCCATTCTCAATCCTGAAATCTTGGCTGTGTTTAGACTACCCAGGCAATTTCTTTTCTTTTACACACGAAGAAAATAAAGTACTTGGGGGAAAGAGAAGCAAATGAAACTCTAAGGGTAGCATACAGTTCAGTATGAGCTCTCTAAAAATAGATGAGACAGTTATTATATCAATACTGACTTAAGGTATGATTATAAATGGTTTCTAAGAGCTCACTCTTGCTCATTCTAGTTACAGACCTCCCTCCCCCGCCACACACACATACAAACAATAAGTCCCCAGCTTCATACTTCCAGACTCTGACTGCAAATAAGGAATTACAGGGTATACAACAGAGAACATAACTAGAATTAGCACATTTTTAAAAATGTTTTCTGACACAGAAAACATAAAAACCACTAAATATAACAGAGAAAAGAGAAAAGTGCATCTACTGAGAAGAGTTTCCATTCCCGTGGGAATCACAAGGGGTAAATCCAGGAATAAAGCAGCAATGCTAAGCCTAGCCGTGCCTTCATTCCTGATGGCTTCTGCACGTGCACTAGTGTACTTTTACAAGAATCAGGTTCCTTGTCCTTCTTTCTTAATTCCCTACCAAAAACAAGTAATACAAATATTTTACTGCACTCACATATATATTATCTTACAAATAAATAATCATGTATGTATCGTTATTGCTAATATTCAAATATAGATTTTAAATTTTTAGCAAGGTTCAGAAGTGTAAATCATTCTAAATTCATGTTTTATATAAGTCTATATGATACGTAAACAGATTTGAAATGGTCTTATAGAATGAGACCAGCATTGACATTAATCTACTCATGGAATTAAGGAAAAAGGGGAGAAGAGAACTGCTAACTAACCAGTGGAAGAGGGGTACAAATAACTCCCCAAAGACTGTGTTCGGTGTTATATGTGGTTCCTATTTAATCCTCGCAACAATAAAACTGCTATTATGAGATAGTTGTCATTATTGATACTTTACATATAAAGGGAATACATTTTAGTGAAATTACCTTTTCTTTTTAAGTTATCCTTAAATAGGCAAAAACATGAAAAAGATACAGAGAATATTAAAAACAAATTAAGTTTGAGCAATATTATCTATCAATCTGTCTATCCGTCTATTTGTCAAAAGAAATCTACTGCAACCTAATAAAAAATACACATTCTTCTTGTGTTCACAAGGGAATCCAAAAAAACAGTAATTTCCAAGGCCACAAAGCAAGTCTCAATGCCTTCCACTTTCTCAATATAGTTTAGCATGGGTTTTAACTACATCATGAGATAAGCAATTCTCACCTTGTTGTGACACCACAATCTTATTTTGTATAAAGTTATACAACTTTAATTTACTTGTAGAGCTTTAATTAAAAACTAACTTACAGAATGCCCCAGGTAAGAAGAAGTCAAAAGACAAGTATAATTTTGAAATATCAAGAAATACTACTTAACATTTTACTAAAAAAATGGAAACAGTAACCAGAAAACTTGGCTAAGAGTTAAAAATGATTATCACTGGAGTGACGAAATGGGTGAGGTAGAGTTACTACTAGTTTTTTATTGTGAGCATTTATGTGTTACCTGAGTTTTTAAAGTAAATGTGTGTACATACACACACATACACATAAATGTATATAAAGTATAGTTATACACAAAATAGAGATAGAAATGGATTGATTATGGGCATGCTGAACCTCAAATTTCAGTACATATAAGGACCCAGTCCTACTGTATAAGCTTTTATACATATCAAAACAAAGGATACATATAAATTATTTGTTAAAAAGGACATAGTAATATTTAGAAAATGTAAGCATGTCAGGTAGAAATGTCATTTAGCTTCTTATTTCTTTCATAGCACATGTCACAGTTTTTAAGTATTTTACTTATTTATTTTTACTTATTGAGGTTTGGTTTTTTTTTCCTTTCTCCCCTAACCTCTGAGAACAGAAACTTGCCTTTTGTCTTCTCCTATGACCCAGGCATCTAGAACACAGATGAAAACACCAGACTTGGTGGACTCCAGAGGACAGAAGAACGGAGTTCATAATGTCTGGAGAACAGATCAGTAACACACTACAGTTGAGGCTCTGAAAAGGACGCAGGCCTAGGAGGACTCACGGAAGTTACACGCTGACTGCTTTTTGGCAGTGCTCCCCGCGAGGAGCCCCAACTTCAGCCACCCCAGGTCTGCGCAAATGCCAGAGAAGACCTCCCTGCAGCAACGAACAGCAACCCATGATTCAAACACTGGCCTGTGCACACTGCTTCCTGTTTACAAAGCGCCAACTCAGCATGAGAGGAATGATGTTTCCTGGATCAATATAGGACTTCACTCTGACATCTTTCAAAACATTAAATTTAATGTTAAAAAAATCCCCAGATTTGGATATATTGCTATTTTCTGAACTAATTTCAATTGGGTCAGCTCCAACTCCAATTGAAAGTATATATATTTCAATTTTAGCATATATATATACACATACACACACATACACATATATATTCTCATTTGAAAATAGAAAGTTATTTGGAAGGAAGAAAATATAAGATAAATCTATAACTCGTATTTTATTAAATGACTACTAGATATTAGATACCAGTTGCTATCTAGATTTTACAAATATTTTCATTTGACTCTGATTGTACATGTTTGTGTAATGCACATACACGTGTATGCATGTATACATATAATGTGTGTGTACAAAATTACTGTGTGTGTGTGTATGTGTGGCTAGTGAGCCAGCACCTTCCTTCTGTTAGTGCAGAGCTCTAGATGCAATAGAAAACAAAGAGAATATGAAGGTTGGAGAAATTTAATAGAGAGACTGGGTGAGAAGTTAACTAGGAAGCAGGGAATAAGTTTATAGGTATCAGGAGGGTTCACAAACCTAGATGCATATTAGAATTGCCTGTTCAGCTTTTAACACTACCTATATGTGAGCCTCCATTGTAATTCACTTGGTAGTTTGGGCATAATAAATTTCCCCAGGGGTAGCGGGTTAGATTTTATGTATCAGAAAGTTATGTCCAATCCTAAACCCTAGTACCTGTGATTGTGACCTTATTTAGAAATGGGGTCTTTGCACATGTAATTAAATCCAGGATCTCAAATGAGATTATCCTGGATGAGGGGTGAGACCTAAATCTAATGACTGGTTTCCTTATAAGGGACAGAGGAGGGAGATTTGACAGAGACACAGGAAAGAAATCTATGTGAAGACGGAGACAAGACATTGAAGTTAGGCTGCTGCAGCCAGAGAGCCAGGAGCCAGCAGAAGCTGCAAGAGGCAAGAAAGGATACCCTTCATAGGAGGCTCTGCTGACACCCTGATTTTGGAGTTCTGGCCTCCACAATTGTGAGAGAACAAATTTTTCTTGTTTTAAGCCATAATGTTTGCAGTGATTCATTGCAGTAGCCATAACAAATTCCTATTTGTAGGAAATGTTGAAATCACATGAAAACTAACTAGAAAAAAAAATAATCGCATGAGGTGATTTTCCCAAAATATAAATTCCTGGATTCTATGCAAGAGCTACTGAATGGGGGAACCTTTCGGGGAGGTGGTAGAAGTGTTGTGATCTTTATCAGTAATAAAAACCCAAGGTGATTCATATTCTTAAGCAAGCATTTGGGGAAATGCTGAGTTAGGGCGAGGAACTAAAAACAGCTGTTTTTAATTATTTCTGCCTGTGGTTTTCAGTATACCCCATCGAGGCTTGCTTAACTTCCTCCCCGTCTTCTGCACACACAGCCTTATTCCTCAGGTATGTGCAAAGGAGGGAATTACAACCAATATCAAATGCAAAAACACGTCGCATAGCTATAATAAGAACAGGAAGACAACAGAAGCTTGCGTACCATTTCTAAACAAAATTAATACAAATGTTTAAACATAAACATATACAAGAAAAAACAGAACAAGACCATCTGGGACCCAAAGTATAAATCTGCAGGACATAGGCAGGAAAAGAGCTTCTCAACTTCTTATTGCCAGACTGGAGAGCAAAACACAAACAAGACTGAGAGGAAATCAAAGCTCTCAATCAAAGAAAAGAGAAAAATCTAATACCTAATTTCTAAAAATGGTTATCTTCATATTGAGACAAGTTATCAAACAAATAATAGAACAAACATTTTTGATCTCATAATATTGACTGTCATTTGAAATAAGTAAAGGGAAAGATGAATGAAAATCAGAAAATAATGTCTCAATTCCAAGTGGAAATTTTCAAACTCTATAGAGATGCAAAGTTTATGCATATCACTGACAATCATTCTAGGATGGATTTGTTAAAACATTTTTGTCAGCATCTTTAAAGAGACTATTTGCTCATAAAATGAATTCACACCAAACTTACTTGTTGATATAATTTTCAGATAAGTATACATCATGAAAATTCTATAAACAGAGTGTTCCTGAATTTTTAGCAACATTTTTGATGAATCTTGTCATGATAAATAAAAATATCATGCATGTAAGATGAAACGATGGTAAATTTAAGTGCTTGGGTACCGGATTTAAAAATGTATCCACACAGTTTTAATTACTGGGTCAGTTTTCCCCAGGATATTTTTAATTGCTTTCCAAAAAGTTCATGTCTCTGTCACCACGATTTGGTTACAGCCTTAACATTTACACTCTCAAATCTCTGAGTTGCACAGACCTGGGAGACATCATTGGCATTATAGATTCCAAACTGGAAGGCAGGTTAAGAGTTACTAGAGAATGGAAGTCTAACAGGGATAGTATGGAATGGAAAGCACCTCATCTATGTAATATTTTAAAATATGTGAGTAAGGAAGAATCAGAAGACCATCAAAATAAAATTTTAAAGAATGTTGAAATGTAAACATCAGAAGTACCCCAAAGGAGAGATCTAGTCTCTAAGAAAAGTTTAGATATTTTAATTGACTGGGACTCAGTATGTGAGTTATAATGATAAGGCTGCCTCAGAAGACTGTCTTAAAAGAAGTCTAGAATCAAAATTACTGAAGGTAATAAGCCCACATAATCTGTTGCAAAAATTCCACATATGAGATACTATGTTCTGTTCAAATCTAGGCCATGAATCTTTTTAACTTCAGGAAAAATACATAAAATGTATCATTTTAACCATTTTTTTTTGTATACAGCTTATTAGTGTTAACCATGTTCACGTTGCTGTGCGACAGATCTCTAGAACTTTTTCATCTCACGAAACTGAAACTCTGTACCTACTGAACATCAACTACACATTTTAGGGCATCAATCTACTAAGGTCATTGAAAATTCAAGCATGTGTGTAGTAGGGCAATCAGCAGGGAAGGAGCCTACAAACGGTCCTGTCAGGAAATCGAACCAAGCGGTGTGTTTAACCTTTGAAAGAGAAAGTTCAGCTACATGCGCTGGTGCCTTTGGTTATTTAACAGGGATCCTGTGGACAAGGTTGCAGATTCAGACTGTGCAGCTGCAGAGGACAGGGTAAGTACAGTGAGCAGAATCTTCAGGAAAGCAGCTGTTGGCTCCACAAAGAAGGAACATTCTGACAACTGATTATTGCCTAACAGTAAAATTAACCACTGTGTGAAATGCCCAGTTACTGGTTTCTGAGAATATTCAGACAAGGACTGGGTAAGCATCTCTAAGGGCAGTTTTAGAAGAACTCATACTGGATGAGGGTTTGAATTAGATAACATCTACCGGCAACTACCAAAGCCTGGGATTCTCTGGACAGACAATTAGGGATGAATGGGCCTGAGTCCTAATGCTTGCCATGTCAACTAACTCATTCTGCAGCTTCAGACACACAACTTCTAGGACTTCAGAATCCTTATTTATAAAGTGAAGAGCTAAAATGGATGTTTTTCTTATCCCTTGTAAAAGAGAGAGAGGGAATGACTGAGTGAGTTAAGTAAACGAATGCAGGTAGGAGTGGTACTACTCCTTTCGCCATGGCACTCACTGGTCCACTTATATCCAATACTAAGAACAAGGAGACGCTAACTGCCTCCACATTCTGTAGCTCGAAGCCAGTATTTGGAGTTATTTATAATAGGAGAGTACTCCACAGTCAACCTGCAGAAAACAGTGGATCCAAGGGAAGGAGAGAGCCCATGAGAATCATCCATAAAATCGTTAGAGTGCATGAGAAAAGAGAACTGGTTGGATCTGCTCAAGAGGTAGACTGACCATTCAGGTAGACCTGAATTTAGAGAAGAAATAAATGGACAGTGGTGGCAGGTCTAGGAGATGGGTCATTAGGAGAGCAGTCTGCTCACATATGGGAGAGAAAAAAAAAAAACCATAGACTCAGCTATAGAAAACAAAATGTCTTTTGTCATTATCAGCAAAGCAGCCAAGAGGATGCCCACCAAGCAAAGGGGATTCTAGCAACTTAAGGCTAAGAGATGCATCACCTGTGGTGGGGATGGTGAGGACCTGGGATAAAAGAGATCTCGATCTAGAGGTGAGGGAACTCTGAAGAATGAAGACAAAGAGAAAAGAGAAGAAAGAGGAAGTTAAAGAAACTCTGAAGAGGGGTGAGACCTCAGGCTTCCCAGAAGATCTCACAGAGAAGCCTCTCAAGAGAGCTGCATTTTTCATGTGTCAGTGGGCTGTGATATTCAGAGCAGCAGAGTAAAAGTTACTACTGGACCTACTTAAAAATATGAAACCTATTTCCTCCATCTGTCCCCTCTCTCTGAAGGCTTAAACTTAAAAAAGAGAGAAGTAGAGAGTGAAACAACAGAGCACAGTCCGCTCTCATCCAAGTTCCCCAAACCTCAAGTCTAGGGGGCGACAGGGGAGGAGAAAGCTTTGACTAAGATCTAATACCGGAGTTTCAAAAATGCGTGAGTCAAGTTACAGAAATGAAAAGTTACCAGTCCCCATGTCTGCCAAGATGCTACGAAGGAATGGCAGTGCAGCTGAAAGCAGTGCCTGGCAATGATCCTATTTTGTCATTACTCCATTGGGTTAATGATCCCCATTAAAATTGCCATGCACACATGGCGGTTTTTTTCCTTACAAACTTAAAAAGTAACAATGATACTATACTTAAAATCAGGAACTTAGTTTTTCTAATAATATAGCTGAATATATCTTTGACACAACTTACACTGATTTAATTGGGAAACGATTTCTCTTTGATAGCTCGCTCACTCTCTTGTGTGTCTGACACTTGCCAGTTCTCCTTCTGATAGTCTTTGCTCCTTAATTATGTAGAGAAAATTACAAGCACATGTAAAACTAAGATTATAAGTACATAAGACAGAATTCTACTGTCTTCATAGATAGAAAAGATCCATAACATGGAGTAATAGTAACTTTGCAAATCTGTATGGATTTTTATTTATACCCCATTGAATTATCTTTCAATCTGTTAATAAACTTAGCTATTTTCCTAAGTTAAATCCTTTGAACAAATCAGAAGTTACCAACTCACATTAAGATATACTTATTAAAAAATAATAATAAATGTAAGCTATGTTGAGATACTTGGAAGACAGAACAACCCAAAGATTGTTGAAGTTTAAAATAAACGACTATACTGTTTTGGATAATAAATTCTCCAAGGGGCAAAATGCAAGTTTGTTTGAAATATTCTTATATTTAATCAGGAAATACCCTTATATTTAATGCTGCAATTTGGAGATGGGAATGACATTTATCTGGATAACTGCTTCCATTAGAAATTAGTTTTGCATATTTAAACATAATTATATCATTAAGTATATGTAAGATAAAATCAAATGTGGATGGTGGTTCCCTTAAATCAGTGGCTCCTGGACTAGCAACATGAGTATCAAGGTCAACTGGGAATTTGTAAGTTCTTAGGCCCCACTCAAGACCTACTGCATCAGAGACTCTGGGAATGGGCCCCAGCATCCTGTTTTTTTAACAAGGCCTTTGGAGATTTTAATGCCTGTTCAAGGTTGAGAACTACTGCCTTACTGGTACTCAGACTTGAGTACCAGTCATATCACTTAGAAAGCACTAAAAATACTGATTCTTATATCCTATCCCCAGAGATCCCTTATTTATGTAATCTGGGGTAAGGCGTGGGCAGGTGATTTTAAAACTCCTCAGGTAATTCATTTATTAACAGCTAAAGTTGAGAACCAATGCTAAGTCCTATCCTTGAAATGTGACTGACCGTTTAGTTCTTCAACACACAGTCCACGTCCTAACATAAGCTTCACAGTTTTAACGTAGCCTCTCTTGTCTGCAGCATCGATTTATGGATTCTTCTTTCTACACAGGAAACCTACTAACAAAGTTAAAAGATTATCTAAAGATGAAGAAAGAAACCTCAAGGGCCTTCCTAATTGTGTGTTTGCCCATGTGTAATCTCAGCCTAAAACATGCAATCAACTTGTTGTAAAGGCAAAGGCGAGTAGAATGAATTAGGTTTGTAAATAGGTGATGGTGAATTCCACTGAAAATCTGACCTGCTGTTACAGTACCTTCAGCTCCTAATTACTACCAAAGCAGTGCTAATCACAGGTTTCCTATGTTTTTAAATCCAAATTTTAATATTATCTTCAATGTAAAACAGTAGTTATTAAACATAACAAGAAGTTATTCAAGGAGCTAAAGTGTAAAAAAGCTAAAAATAAAAAGTGATTGCATAGTCTGCAAGTTGGGTTTAATTTATGAGAAGTTGGCCAACACCAACAGGAAAAGTGAAATAGGATTAGTTCAAATTTTATAATGGTGCTTAATAAAACTGGAAATTAGCTGAACCTATATTTATTTCTAGATTATTGCCAAGTAGAGAGACTGCTTTTTTTTTTTTAATTGTTAAACAGTTTACTTTTTTGTCGTTTTGTATTCAGTGCAGAGATAATTTCTGGTAAATTTAGAAAAATTTAGGCCATTGTCTCCTACAACATTAAAAGTGAGACTGTGTCTAGCAGAGCTTCACTCAGTAGATGTCTACTGGAATGAATTCTGAATTAAAGTGACAATCTGCAAGATAAATGTATGTTGCTGAAGAGAGGGATGTGTTTGGAAAGAAACAAGTCTCTTATGTTGTAAAGCAGAAATGGTAACTGAGACTAACCCATATAGTTCACTGCCACTCTCTAAAATTTCTAACTTTCAGGACCACACTATTTGACAGCTAAATTTCACAGTGCGTATCTATCCAGCGGTGTACAGGAGGCATCTTGGACCAGCTTGCGGGAGCTGATTCTTAAATTTTCAAGGATTCTATGAGTCATTTGTGAAGCACACAGCCATTATTTTAAAAAATAATAACATGTAATGTTACACTTAAATAAACGAGGGTAATTAATACTCAAGATTCATAACTTCCTAATTATTTTGCTTTCAGGGTTATTTACATCTCCTGTATCTGTACTGTGGAAAAACTGTATTTTGGTTTGTACATCTTTTCTCAACTCCACATTCACAAAGTCATGTTGGCAACTTGATACTGGCCATGGTAGGAGTAGTATTTACACCAAAAAAATAGGCACACACCAGATCAGGGCTCCTCTCCACTGGGAGATGTAAAAGATTTACCAATACACCGATGAATAAAACTCATTATAGGTGTGTGGGCACTTGAATAAGGTTATTTATGGATATATATAATGGCATTATCTGCCCCCTATTTGCACCCTATTCTCAGCTCCCAAATAAAGTCAACCTGAAATGGCTAAGTTTTAGTTCCAAGCATAGGTGGATTCATGGGCTGGTCCCGGTGTTTATTAGCTTTGTGACATCAAGCATGTTATTATTGTCTCTAAGTTTTGATTTCCTTAACTGTACTATGTAGACAGTAATATGTTTCTTATAGATTTGCTGTAAAGATCCAGTAAGAAAATATGTGTCTAGACGCCCTCCAACCCTTGTTCCCCTCACTTTCATGAAAAGTATGTAAATTTGCTGACATGATTACTTTTACTTATTAATGAAATTTTAGAATTATTTTTTCTCCTTTGAGTCAAATAAATTATTACGAAAATAAAGGAAAAAGTCTGACTCTACACCTGTTACTAAAAATAACTCAGCTCAAAGTCCTAATCAAAGTTCTCTAAGAGCTCATTATTTATTTTCCTAGTCATGTTGTTTTCATGGCATTTCTCATATGAATTGGGACTTTGATTCCAGGGCTGGCTCTGTATCTCATGTTTTCAAGTTGCTTGTGACTTTTCTTGTATACTGTAGATGGAGATGCTAAGAGCAGAAAAGCAATCAAGTTTTCCTAAAAAATTAGAGCCATCTAGAAGCAGACCCAGCCAGATGATTAGTCTGGACACTGTTAAGAAGAGAGGATATATTGGTCAATCCCCTTAACTGGTCAGGCTTTGGAAATTCTACTGTAAAATGCACAATTAACTGTGCTTGTGTGGTACTCTATTGCTTTCTTCCTCAACACTGCTGCTGTCTTCCTTACAACGTCAATTACAAATTAGTGCTACTTCCATTATCTATATGGTATTCACAGGTTACAAACTCAAATGTCTACAGGGACTTAACCATGTAGTACAAAAAAATTTTTTAAAAGAAAATTTTAGGTAAACAGAGAATGTATCCCCTAAATAGAGGGATTTAAATTGAGGGATTAAAAAAAAGGCTTATTTCCCAACTGTTAGAAACACATGGGGCCAAATTATTAAAAATATATACCCAGCTGTATTATATTTTTAATAAATATGTTAAGCGTGTCTAACATGTTTCCCCATGGTAATTTAAAACTCCATAGCCATGCCTGAACTAAAGCACAAGTCTTAGAAAACCTAGTTCCTTCTCTTATGTTTCACTATACATTACTGAGACAATGATAATACAACCTGCTGAAACATGGGTACAAATGGGGGCAATTAATTGTGCCACATTATATGACAATAAATATTTACTGTTTTCAAGAATAAGAGGATCAGTGGAAAGTGACCAGGAATTTTGCCATTAACAAAAATATTTTAAACTAATAAAAATTCTGTCCTTCAGAATTATACGACTCTGTGGAAATGAAACAATTACCATGGTAAATCTGTTACACAGACAGCCTGCTACGTGTTCTCAGCCTGCGCTGCGTGTTACTCTGAGACTGTACACATGCACACAAACAAGAAACGTGTCCTTCTCATTTACTCCAAATGTCACTTGATGAGCTAGTCTGTTTGAAAAATTTAATCATCACAGACATGAGATCAATGATGCACATTTGAGGATGTCCTGTTAGCCTTATTATAATCACTTCCTATTAAAATGATTTTACCCAAGGATATGGTTACTGCCTCATGAATGGGACATATTCTGAATTTATTATTCAAATACAAACTCAGGCCCAAAAGGCAGTAATAAAAAGTAACAGATCTTCTGCCTTGTTGACTTAAAGAAACAAACAGCCTTGTAAGGGGAATTAGAGTGATAGAATCTTCTGTTCGACAGTCTCCCCTGACAGCGTGCTTCACTCACTACTTACCGCAAGACGCTACTTCATCTGTCTGGTCACCACAGTCGTCTTCCCTGTCACACAGCCATGCTCTGGGGATGCAGCGCCCGTTTCCACAAGAAAACTGGTCCACCTGGCATGTTCTGGCTAAGAAGATCAATTCATGTACAAAGAATAAATTTAGAGGCCTTTTGAACAACATTAAGGATAAAATAAATCACACAATAACCCTTTTACACAGAAGGTATTATGTTGCTCTATTAGATAAAATATTTTTAAAATATAATTTCCTTAAATTTTTGGTGATGCCAGCTTGCTTGTCTTTTCTAAAGTTCACACATTTTGCCCTTCAATTAAAGTGAATGCTAAGTCACAAGATATTCAACAATTCTCATGCACTTCCATAAATGAAGCTATGCATTCATTATTTTAAAATTTTTGCCTGGCACATGCTTATGAATATATGGCTGAATTATCTATCCAACTTTTAATGAAAAAGGAATTTTGCATACCCTTTGTCAATAAACCCAGAAACTTGCTGTAATGTGGGAGGAAGGCTTTGGAGCGATCAGGGTAACGGGTTTTTAATTATGGGGTCAGAATTTTCTTTGACCTCTAACATTTTCAATGCATTTATTTCTTAATCTCGAAATGATCCCAAGTATGGAGCAAGAATGCAGCAAATATTCTCTAAAACACACATTTAGCCTTAAAGTGGATTTTTAAAACTCACTTTTCAGTACAATTATATAAAAATGTATAACTTTTTAATCAAAGCATATTAATGAACTTTGCTTTGGGTTCTCTTAAAGGCTTCAATGAACACACTCACAGAACCCTGTTTTCTGTTTTAGCCAAAGGCAGTGGTTTAAAATTATTCAGGAAAGGGGTTACGTTCTGTAAGGAGTTTGACTGCCTTTTTCTATTACAATCAATTCAACTTTTGAAGGCATGAGAGCCTAGACAGCTTCCCTAATTCCTCTCCCAGGCCTTAGTTTGTCACATACTTATTTTTAAGCGTTTGATTTTCTTTCCTTTTTTTTTTTCTTCCTTTTGTCACTCTGAGCTGCAAATCTGTTCGCATGAGTATCAGTATCCCATCACTCCTGCTTTTCATTGGATCACAGAAAGCAGTGGGATACTCAGACCTGTTAGTAGCTGGGTTAGATGAGGACTGGACAGATGAGAAACAATCAGGCTCTGAGTTTCTGTGGCTATGATTAGAGAATATTTCTTAGTTTATAGATGTCCTCTTCTTTCCTGGGTTTAAGAATCATAAGGATGTGTTTCTGTTTCCTCAAAACACCCTGTGAACTTAAACACTAACAGTTGGTATAAAATAGAGTATGGTTCAAAGTCATCCAAACACACTAGAATGGATTTCTGTAAATCAAGGTTTCAAGAAAGATGCTTCATTCCATAAATCTGCAAGTTCTATCTGTCTATATAATATAACCAGATTGACTAAATGATCACCTTCTCATCACTAGATTTGTATCAAGAAGATGCAGACTTTACCTTTTCATTTCTTTTCTCCATCAGATCTAAGTTAGTTTGGAAGAGAGATTAGCGGAGCAGCCCCAGAGGCCTCTCATTTCGTAGCAAATGCTGCTCTAATGAAGAGGAAATTTACACCTCCTCAGTGGAATTGTTTATTTAGCAGTGAATCAAAAATTCACTGTCACAATGTGATTTTTTTTCCCACCCATCACTAATTATGCTTCCCCTGCAGTCAAGGAGCACTGAGAAATCTCACAAAGCACAGGAACAATACGGAGGGGGAGGAGGACAGAGCTTAACACATTGTTCCTAAACTTTACCAGTCTTGTATTTTAATCAAAGCATTCTATTTAAACAAACAAACAAAAAATCTATGTCATATCAAAATGTCTTCTTCAGTTTCTCTTGTAATAGTCTGATTTTTAAAAATACATCAGGTTTTCTTAATGTAACCATATCTGTCTAGTTTGAATTTAGTTAAAATGTAAGGGGGGATGTGACAAGAGCAAATGTTACGTAATCGAACCAGAGTTCTCTGATGTGGGAAAAAGCTGGTTTGAAATTCTCTAGGCTTGAAGCCTTGGATCGTCATGGTTACAATAAGGAAAAAAGAATTTCGAATCTAACTACTCATCTTTGGCCTCTGGGCCTCCCTCATAAATAAACATAAATGTTTTTTGTTGATGGGGAACTACTACCAAGCCCTGACTAGCAGCTCTCTTCTGCCCCTTTGCAGGTTCCGTTTCCTCCCTCTTCCAGGCATCGACTCCAACCCTCTGTCCCCTACTGAGTTCACCTCACCCTCAACAATCTATGCTCATCACTCATTTTTTTTTTAGTGAAATATTTCTATTTCCTAGAAAAGTATATGGAGTGATATCATTAATACCTCTTTGACATCATGTAGTTCTATCAAACCTTAATATTTTTTATTTGCTACAGATTTTGTTTTATTAAAAATGTATGCATTGTAGTTAAATTTCAAGACCCCGTGCAATCTTTCCCAGTCACATGTCCTCTTTTATAGAGGTAACTACTATCCTTAATTTGTTTTCTTTTTTCACCCCCATACATATTTTCATTCCTATTTTTTTGTACATTTGTAAATTAACAAGCACATATAAAACTTTTTTTGCATTTTTGTATTTTGTATAAATGGTGCTAAATTATTTATATTCTGCAACTTAAAATTGTCTTAAAATTAATTCCTATATATATATATGAGTTTTTGTTTTTCATTTTAATCATAAATAGCATTCTATTATATATATATCTCCATATTATATTATATTCTCCTGTTACAACGTATTTGACTTGTTTTAATTTGTCACTACTACCAGCACTAGGGCAATGAAATTCCTACTCACATTTCTTTGTGCGTAGGTATTAGAGTATAAACCTAGAAATAGAATTATAGACTTGAAGGTATGTACATCTTCACATTTATTGGATTTGGCCAAATTGCTCTCCAATGTACACAATCAATTTGCATATCCACCAAAGGATATGCAATGCATGTATGACAGTTCTTTTTTTTTCCCCACAATCTTGCTAACACATGATTTTATCAGATTGTTTTTTCCCCTAATTAAATAAGTTGAAATGTTATTTAGGCATTTTTCTTAAGCTTTTTGGGGTAAGGCTTCACTTAGACATCACCTCCCTCAGGAAGCTTTCCCAGATGGCCAAAGACTAATTAGTTGCTCTTTTATGTGCTCCCATTTGTGAGTCAACTTAGCACTGTGAACACTGCATTAGAATGGGCTGTTTACAAGGCTTTCTCCTTGTCTTAACTCTTAGCTTCTTAAGGAAGGTTTTTTTCCTCATCCTATCTCCAGTGCTGTGATAAATATTTATTGAATTAGATCCATGAGGGAGAAATCCCAAAGGAACATAGTAGAAAATTGGCTTCTTGTAGGAAAGAATTTTCTTTTAGATATAAAGTAGTCACAATGCTAAAGGCTACAGGATATTGGATTAGAGTACAAAATAATCCCCTAGGGAAAATACTTTATCTAGGATATATACCCATGTATAAACCCATATCTGGAAATGTATAGAAATGACCTGTCAGGGAAATTATCTAATGAATCTGCCATATTTTTCCAACATGATCAGCTACGTGACCTACTTATTTTGGCAAAACAAAACGGAAATACATTGTAACATGACAACATAAGTTTTCAAAGCTAAAGGCATATTTATTTTTCTCTTTCTCCTTTTTTTATTCAATTTCTAAAGGTTTACAGTGACTGTAACAGCCATCATACTTACACTGACAAGAAGACCTAGTAGTGAGTGGCAGAGTTCAGCTGTTGTCACTTAAAGTGGCACTTGAGGTACAAGCAAGCTGTGTTCTATTTTCTAGTGGACCATGGGCCTGGAGTATTTTAAAAATCTTACTAATTAGGATTATCTGTTTGCTCTTACGCACAGCGTCTTCACTTTTACTACTATGAGTCAATAGTTAATTCCAAACGCTCCTTTAAAAATTATGTAGAAACAAGGAGATTTTAAAAATCTAATAGAAATGAAGAAGATATGATATTATGAACTGTGTTAGCAATACCTTTTATTTTAAGGCAGGAGCTGATCTATCTGTTTAGGGTATAATGAAACATAGTCTCTGAGTTGAGTCTTAACCTTAAAGGAATCATAACTGCACTAGTTTGGAAAGATGCTTCATTGTAAATTGTAGTCCTCTTGTAAGAGCAACCTGGGAAAAGTTAGATGACCATACCTAAAATTCTAGCTAATTGGGATAATACAGTGTGGTACAAGGAACGATGGCCTTGGAGTCAGATGGATGGCGTTTCCCCTGAAATCTCACCAGTGATATGAGTTAAATCTCTCCTCCCACCTCCCCTGTGACATGAATGGACATGAAACCAGGTGCCTAGGACAAAATGGGTCTGCAGAGGGTCAGAAGGTCTTTTGCAAAAAAACCTTACAACACAAAGAATATCTTGAAAATAATCAGCTACTCTCAAATATTGGACCAAACTTTTATTCAAGGGACCAGAGAATAACCGGGCCATGGACCCTCAGTAAATATGTCGCTTTGGAAAAAGCTGGTCAGAAAATGAGGTTGGGAGTATAGAAAGGTGACTGTTTTGTTTTTGTCACCATTATTGTTTCGTACATGGTGCACAGCTCTCTGGAAACAATTTATAGTTAATTCACACTTTTTCAGAGCTGAAAGAAATCGATGAGGAAAGTGAGGTGCAGGGAGGTACAAGTCTTTCCAAGAAGGCCAGTGGCAAAACCAAGAGTACAAAGCAGGCTTCTTGACCTCTTGGTCTTTTCCATATGCTGCCTTTGCTGTTCTCACTACTATGTTATAGTAATTTTTATTTAGTAAAGCTTATTTTGGCAAAGAAGGAAGGTGAGGGAGTTGATACGTTTTGACATTAGTGTATGTAATGATTAAAAAATTACTGATCATATTAATGAGTCACCAAATATATTACTTTTTCACCATCATTTAAAGACAAGCACTAGACTGCTGCTAGGCAGTATTATTTTTCAACACTTATCTGACTAATAACGACCTTTTTGGCCCTCTGTTGTAACCCAATACCACAAGCTGGATATTACCATTCAATGAGAATCTGTCTAGGGATTCAAAGATTTATTGCAATGGGATAAATTATATGGAAATGTAAATAGGCTTAGTGGTCATGGGACTTCAGAAGGAAAAATAAATAAATAAAAACACCCCACATAAATACTGTGCCAGAGACAGAAAACTATTTACAGAAGTATTCTTTAGCAGACTACATAAAATACATAAATTATTTTTCAAGGTTAAAAAAAAATAGTCCTGCTTGTGAGGCAGCTTCCATTACAGTATGCTAACAAACCTCCACCTCCACCACCAAGTAGGGTCAAGTCTTGCCCAAGGAGTGTGTGGACAGTTATCCAGAATGGATAGATAAGGTACCAAATTACTTTGGAAAGTAGAGTCACACCCAAAGATTAAGGATAATGTAATTTGTATTCTAGCCTCTGTGGCATCAAACTCTGACTTCATTTACTATGGCAATAACCAGATCATCAGCACAAGGAAAGTTCAGCTTAGTTCAAGGCACTGACCTGCATTTGTATGGAGACTAGCTTTGGAGATTTATGTATATACCCAAGCAAACCTTTACCTGCACAGGTTTGACTGGATTCGTCCTCGTTGCTCCCACAATCATTGGCTCCATCACAAAGCCATCTCTTGGGGATACAGCGATTATTCTTGCATTTAAACTGATCATCAGGACAGCTATGATTGACTGTGGTGGGAAGGTGGAGGGAGAGGAGAGAAGCAAGTTTAACGATTTAAAATTGGATAAAATTAAGATTATTTTAAAGTATAGTCGCAAAAAAGTTATAGTAACTGTAACATAGTACAATAAATATGTATCTTCTGTCATTCATTGCCTCATATTTTATAAAAATAACATTCTAGGCTCTGTTAAAATGTAATATTTTTATAGAAAATATCAGTAATTAAAGTTCATATAAAATGAAATAGATTCATTTTTTATGTCTTCACTAAAACCAACTATATCCACTAAGTTTTATCGCAATAGGTGATTCACTTTCAGATATTTCAACAAAAACATTGAAAATAAACATCAAATTTTAATGTGAAATGAGGACGTATCAAATAACTTAATCATGTATCAAAAATACTTGTTCTTTAACCCGCACATCCACTCCAGTACTTCTTGAAACATTAAATAAGCTTAATTTGGTTAGGCTTTACTCAGTGTTTCTTGGGAATGGAAGGAAAACACAAAAAAGAAAAATGTATCACTTGTGTCCTGGTGGTGTTGCTATATATGAGATCCAGCACAATTTTAATAACAAAAATGATCATCATGAGTCTTTTCCCCTAAAACAAATGCGCAGCCACAGCATTTACTGAGGACACAACCAATCCTTACGTGAGAGTCTGTGCACAGTTAAGGATTAAACCTCCAATATCTAAGCACAACGGGAGGCCAGCTTAAAGCTAGCCTTCGGTGATGACTTTTCCTGCTTTCTGGAGGCTAAATTCCTAACTGAATTGGCATGTTCTTTAGCATTTGTTTCATAACTTCAACCTTGTTTCTGAAGTAATTTTCTCTGTGCCCAGTAGTTGCACTTCTATATGATAAAAATAAATTTTGATATTAGTTTTACTTAGAATTTGAAAAACAGCCATTTTATCATGCTGAGTAATAGCAGGGCACACACTGCATTCATCTAAGGTAGGAGCCTAATTTAGCCAGGGAAGATTTAAAGGAGGTAAAGATTACAAATTAATTATTCAGGAGGTAAAAGAGATGAGATTTATTGACAGAATTGAATATGGACTATACCTAAAATAGAAGACTTTTGGAGAAGCCAAAGGTGTAGGCTCCCGTGATGGGAGGAGAAGTGATGAAAATAATCAAGAAAAAAATACTGACTAGGAATTTTAATACTACAATTAGCAGTGCAAACGTAATGCCCCCTATATTCATAGAGGAAATGCGTTTCTTTGTGAACTGGTGAAAACAGCAATCACACAGATAGAAGCACGGACCTCCAGGACTAATTCACGAACACTGTGATGAAATAGTCATGCTCTGTGACCATGCATGACACAGATGCCCAGACCAACTTAGTCCATTCTTTGCAAGGACTCTTTAAAACCTCATTTTCAGATTCTTGACTTTTAAAAAAGGAAAAGGAGGATTGTCAATTAACTCTCAATTAGTTCAGCTACTTTAACTTAAAAGTGTCATTAATTGAAAAAACTATTTTCCTTTTAAAATAATATATCGAAGTCAAATCAAAAGAATGAAGATATGTCCACATACTTCTCTCCATATAAAATATTTTGTATCTCTCAAAACCAGTAAGGTAGCTGACTCTAATCAAATGTATTTTCTGAAGTTTAATCTGCTCCTTGAATTGTTTTCCTTCCACATTTGTGGGACATTTCCTTATCCTTACCAGAAACATGAAACTATTCCTATTGCAGCAAATGACAAAGAGCTAAACAGAAGCCAAAGGGGAGAAAAATCAGACCTTTAATCTCTTTCATAATCTGAGTGCCCCGTATGTGTTTCCTACCATTTACTGAGCCAGTGAAGTTAGGTAATAAAGTGTTCTTAACCCATGTCTGTTTCCTTGGATCATCTTCAGGGTTTTGTTGCCAAGAAGCAATGGAGTGGATCGTGACCTTCTGTACCAGTAATTTTGTCTTGAGGGAGTTTAAATTGATTTTCCACATCTTTAAATTCAGAGATCCAGAGGGGTCTCCTATAGCAACCTTCTAACAATGGTATGAGGGGCTGACTGCACAAAACAGGGACGAAGAGGACTTCTGGAGCAATCAAAATCATATTATTTCAAAGATGGGGAAGGATGAGAAAAATAATGCTTTAAAATATACAAAGGAAGTAATCTAAGATCTACTCTCTATACAAAAGGATGACTGAGGAAAAAAAATGAGTTCAGTCAGCATCGAAGACATTTTTAGACTTTCCTCAAATGCTGTGATAGTTCACACATCCAAAGACTCAGACAGTTTTAACATAACTTGAAGGAGAACATACAGCAACTGACTGAATCTTCATCACTCCCATCTAGACAGTCATCATCTCCATCACATTTCCATCGAGCTTGGATACAGTGTCTGTTTTTGCAGCGAAATTCTCCAGCCTTACATATGTGACGTACCACTTCTCCAGGATTAACTAGGGTTAAAAAAAATCCAAGATACATAAACATACTAGATATATTCAGTTCATTAACATGTAAGTTTTGTCATAATAACAAAGTGCTGATTTCATTTCTTTTGTAGAAAATATGAAAACATCTTAACATTGTAGTGACAACCATCTCTGGAAATGAGAAAATTTTAAGTTTTTCTGACAATAATTATTCTACTAAGAATTCTAAAGATTCTTTTTAAGCAACTGTCACCAAAATGATAAATCACAACAACAACAACAACAACAAAATACCACCTTATTTTTGTGTTGAGTTTGCAGTGTTACTTTTTAATGAGCTTTCACTCATAATCTGAACTCCCACCATGGTAACCTATGAAGTAGGCATGGTGGAGAAGTTACTACCTCCACCTTAAAGATAAGCAGACTAAAAATTAATCTAAGTGAAAAGACAAGGGACTAGCACACAGCTTTGACGGCTGTATTTACTTTGTTGGTCTGTAAGTGCAGAGGGGAAAAAAAAACTCAGTTCTGGTTAAGGATTCCAGAAAGTACTCAGTTAATCAGAACAATCTCATTATATATCCAGATTCTGTGGAGTCTTTTCTCGACGTATTCCATGTTCTCTAATCAAATGTCAGGAATTCAGTTAATTAAGATTTATTCACAAATTCAAAGTGTTACTATTCTTCTGTTCTCTTTGAGTAGATTCAACAGAGTCTACAAAGAGAAGGGAATACGTGGCAATAGCTAAAGTAAATGATTTGTGTTTCATGGACTGAAAAAGGCGCTGAATTACCAAAAGCTGGTTTACTGCTAGGAGAAACAGAAGCCAGTTTTTCCATCCCAGTTCTAATGGCTTTAAACTTTATTTTGGATAACTAGTTTGGACTGACGAACTGCCACAAAACCTATATACACTCTAATAACAAGGGATACTGAGAAAACATATGTGGCATTTCCAGAACACTTTGTGTTTCACTCCGTTAATCCTTGTGTCTCCCCTGCTGCAAAGAGTGGGAGAGGGAATGTGACTCTGAACCATAACTGCAGAGACCCTGCTTCAGAGAGCTACGTTGCAAGGCACAGGCATGTGGAGTATGGGCTGGACGAGGAAGTCCATCCAATATAATCCAGATTCTTATTGAAGTCCTTAAGGGTGAAAAATAGTGTGGTTAATGAGCTATTCTATTAGATCAGAGGTAATCCTGCATGTCCTCTGTCACCTCTCAGACAAGCAGACATTGTACAGGGGTTGACAGTAATTTTTCTTCCCTGTTTAATCTTTTTCAATAACAAAATGCTGATGCAGCAATTTCTCTAATGATGTCACTCTGTAAGATCTCTTGAAAGTAACACATTTTGTAAAAAAAAATACATATATATATATACATACACACAAACACACACACACACAGAGAGAGAGAGAGAGAGAGAGAGAAAGGGAAAAATAGGAGAGAGAACAAATCTCAAATAGGAAATGACCATAAATAAAAACAAAAATGGGAGGTCACTGGGCCTTCTACTCCTTCCTAGAGTGACTTTTTCTAGCAGCTGCTGAGAATGAAGATGAGAATGAAGACACAGTGGAGGTGTCCTTTGGGATGGGTCTGACCATCTCTAGAATCAAGCTTTTCTCTCAAAATCTCTAGACTTGATCATTAAAAATACACAGACTTCCCTTATTTTGAGTTTCCTCTGCTCAATTAGACCTTGAGATCTTTGAGGGCGGTATAGTTTCTTCCTCTTCTTCTGAGCTGGAACTCAATGAATAGTACTTTGATTAACTTCCACTCTATAATCATTAAGTCTGATAGCCAATAGTTTCTCAAAGTTTTTAAAAACAATCTCTGTCAGACAGGAAACCTGATTTGAGATGTAATAAGCTTCCTCCAGCATTTAAGGTCAGCTTTACGATTTTCTGTAGTCTCTCCACTGTTTATGTCAAAGACATAGTAAGTCGATTCTGTTTCACAGGTTGAGGATTGAAAAACCCAAGAAACCATTGGTTCTCTTCTGATAACAGTCCCACCAATTTAAAAGGCTTAGCTTTCACAGTCATTTGATCAAATAACTCAACCAAGTTTTAAGGAATGATAAATATCTATATGCAAGAGTGGAATTATAGTTGCTTCTGAATAATTATATCTACATAAAAGAAGATTAGTCCAGGGAAAGACAAACTACCCCAGGAAATTGGTATTTCTAAACCAAATATTCTTTAAAATAATCAAATTCAAGATAAGGTCTTTAAGTCCACTTAGAGGTCAAATGTTTTCAAGTGATATTTAGATCATTATGGAACGAATGCAGATAGGAAGAATTCTCAAACTTGTTTTAAACATGGTTTCAAACACACATGGGTAGTCAGTTATTTTCAAATAATTGGTCTCATATAAAAGTGGTGATTTTCAAAAACAGATGATGTCATGTCTAAGGTTTCATTTTCATTTTTCATAATAGGTTGTGAATAATTGCTTGAAAACCAGTAGAGCTAACCTCCTGAGATAATTTCGTCTTTTTCTATTTACTGCTTCTGATAATGACTGACATCATTGTCATTAATATCTATAATAACAGATATAATAAAACATTCAAAACTACTTCTGACTTTTGAAAGTTTGTCTACAACTCCTCTAAGCCCTGTAATTTGTTTGAGAGGCATTTCTCCATGGTGTTTCTACATGTCTTGTGCCAGCTTTTATTCTGGACTTTATTTTTCAAGGATGTTGATATGACTAACAGCCTTCGAAGACAAACATAGTGCTTCCTTTTAGAGCAGAGAGTAGGTTTATTCCTTGACCAGGACAGTAAAGATAACGTCTCCCTTCAGGGCAAAGGTTGGGCTGATTTTCTAGCAGACTCTTAGGCTCAAGGTTCTTCAGCTGTGATACAAACTCACTGTGGGTGCAGCATCCACCTGGGCCTGTCTGGGCAGGGTCCTCATATGATGTGGGGGTGGGTGGGGCAAGGAGAACCAATGGGAACATGAAACGTATACTGCCTGCCTTGCCCTGAGGGAGAAAATCCTTTGTGTCTGATCCAGACACACGCTAACATGTTAGTGTGCAACTAGCGTAAAATTTCAGACCCTCCATAATTCTTGACCTGTTAGTAAAGGATGTTTTTAGGATGCTGAATTCTGATTTGCAAAGTCTCCTAGGTCATTTGACATCATTAAATTTACTTTAGCCCTGACTCAAGTCTTCCAGGTGAAATCAGTAGCCATGTCACAGAGAAAACATGTCATGAACACTGACTGAGTTTGTTCAGGATGCATAATGATAAAAGACAGGTTATTTTTGCTCTTACAACGCCCATTATCAAGACAGCACTTAAAGTGATAGGTGGTAATCTGGGTAAGATGGTAGCTGAGACCTCCCAAGGCTTTTCCCAGCATTGACCTAACTACGCAATTGGGTAGCAATGTCATCTGTGGTACAGCCCTAGCTGACGGACAGGCAATCTACTAACTGTCGCAAGAATCAACAAGATGACGAAGCACGTATATTTGCCATCATATGAGAAAGTGAGCAACATCCATAAAAACATGAGATTAATGTTCTGTATACCTTGTACAAACCACTTATCAAGGAGTTATTTTATAATTAACGTTTATATATCTAACGTTTTCACTTGCAATTTTTGGGACAATGTCACATACAAAACAGAACTATGCCTAGAACAGAACAAAGTATTGAGTAGATGTTCAAAAATATGTGTGGCCTGACTTTCTGGAATTAGCAGAGATTGATAATTCTACATTACAGCTGTTATTGTAGTGAGAGATTCTGTCTCTGGAGACTGACCACGCTCTCAGGAAAACACGATTACTTCAACCAGCTCCGCAGCTAATGCCCTTCCCTTATCGTCCAAGAATGTGAATGAAGTTGGTTTAATCTAAGGGAAAACAGACTGATACTCAGATAGAAGGAAAGGAAGAGTGATAAAATCCCCCCCAATCAAAAAAGTGAACACACAGGAAAAGCTCCATGCACGTCACTTTGCTCCCATACTTAACGTGGTGGAACCCACGTTGCAGCTGGGTGCTTAGGCATGGCCACCTATTGCTTTCAGTATATTAACAAATGCTATAATTACAAGCTTGGTTTCAGGGTTGTGCTTCACCCTGTGAATTGAAAAGGGATGCAAAACCTGTAATTCTACTCCCAGGGTCACTTCTAGTAAAAATACTACATTATCTCACCGGTAAGAAAACTGACAAAGGAATAAACAATCCTTTAATGTAACCAAGATCAGAAATAAAATGGCATGAATCATGGCAGTCCTGGCCAGGGACTGCCAGTTCTCACACATCCTATAATTCCTGCAGTTAGAGCACGGGAGTTGGAAGGTCGCTGCATGACTCTTCAATACACTGCACAGGGAAATAGGTGCTCTAGAATTATTTTCTTCAGTAAAAATTGGTAAGAGTGGTTGTCAGAGTTAATGTTCAGATTTTAATGAAATAAATGAAGAAATCTTACTAATGGACTGTTTTGGTTTTACTTTAGTTTGGAATCATATATTTGGATCGCAGCTCAGTGACTGGACTTAATACGTATGTTCTTGACCTTGGTTTAATAAGCTGTTGTGCCCATGAACCTGTGCCTACGTCTCTAATTTTGCTTTTCTTTTCAACCCCAGTGTGGTCATCTATTCTAAACCAATTCTTGTCTCCTCTCTGTTGATCTTGTGCTGTTGACTGTATCAAAATCATGACAACGTAGTCATAAAAGCATTAGTCTCAGTACAAAAAAAATAAAATTAAGTTTCTCTACTGTCCCTCTGTGTCTCACGTAAGGACATATTTATTTGTTTAACAAATGGCTTTTGCATTTTGGGAGTACAGAACATCTAACTATCCCTTTACTCAGGCAGGGCAAGAGAAAAACCTCAAAGGAAACTTGAAGTTGTAGTTTGTTGGATGCCTCTGTAGAAGCTTGCCGAGACAGGAAGGCAGGGTGAAAAATGTCGCTATGGGTTTTGGATTTTCTCCTTTAGATCACAGCAGGATGACCTTTCCTTAGACAGAGTGGTCTTCTGAGCAGCCAACCTAAGTGGTACATAATCTTCTGTGAGTTCCCATGCACAGAAGGCCATAAATATTCATCTGGATGGGGCTTCTCAACTTTTTACTGCCTTCAACTTTTTACTACACATTAGATTGCACATATCCTAGAACATAAGGCTTGTCACAGCTGAACAGATAAATGGCTCAGCCAAAGTAGAGCGCTGTTTTTGACAGCAGAATATATCTGGTGTTCCAGAAGGTGAAGAAGGTCACAGAGTACCAGTGACATATAATTGCACAATGCCACCCTTGGATGACCAATATTTTGGCCAACGTTTAAGTTGCTCTCTTGAGAGTAAGGCATATGGGAAAGTTCTGTTCTCTTTCTCTTCTTTTCTTACTTTCTTTTTTTTTAGGCTACTGAAGAAGCATTTCAAGAATTACTGTATTACTGTCTCATTAATTTAGAAAAAAATATCCTACTATCTTAAAAAATGGTGACTTTTTTTTTAGGAGCTTAACTTACTTTCTTGGGGTTATTCATGTGCTCATTCATTCATTTTCCGTGTTGTTATTTTCCCTACGGCATTCAAGATAAATTAAAAAACAAACAAGCAAACAAAACTCACTTGATAATTGATCGACTGGCTTTACAAATGCTTCTCCAGGGCAGTAAGTTCCCAGTTACCATGCCACACCGGGCCTCATTTCTCATCGCAAGAGGATCTGACCACGAAACACAAGATTCCCAAGGACAAAGAGTCCAGCCTACTCTCTCATTCTTGATTCCTTCCAGGCATGGCATTAAAATTCATCCTTAATCAATCATGGAGCACGCCAGTATTTCTCTGCTGGGTGAATGCCTCTTCTGGCATTGCCTTATGCTACAAGTTCATTGAGAAACAACCGTTGGTGTTTAATTCTGGCCTGACCATCTGTCAATGGGTTTTTGTTGATTTGATGCCAATTCAATGGGGATGACTGCAACCAGGATGATCATATCTCAATGGTTGCAACATGTATTTCTGTTTTGCTTACAGATGTAGACTTAATACAGATTAAACAGTTAATCCAGTTGAGACCAGCTCACAAGACTATAATCTAGGCTGAACTGAGTCAGAAGCCCAGAGGAATCAGCATTAATGAGAGGTTAGTGACACACTGATATTTGTTTTGCACTATACTCTGCAACCGTGAATTCTATTTGTAATCCTTTTGCACTTTCCTCATCTGCAAACTAAGGCTAAAATAGCCTTTAAAAAAACAACTTTACTATTAAATGATTTGAAACTGGAATAATTTATATAATCATACTTTGAGTTCTTTGCAATAAACGAGTTGCTTTATTATTTCTCATCTTTTCCCACTACATTTGAAAGGAACCTAGACAAGATGCATGCCATATTAAAAATCAAGTAAAAATTTTAACAACCAAATACAATCACAAATTCTCAAATAAAAACTCATTTGTTTTTGGTTGATTTAACATTGTGTAGTATAACAAGTATAGATACTGTAATCTTTCTTATACTCTTTTAATGCATTGGGGTTACTCATCAATGAATCATAGATATTAAAATGACACTGAAAGTCTCAGAAAAGTTTCCTCTAACTTTCATCAGATACATAACCACACATGTACTATCATGATAACAAATTTTCTGACGTCAACTACAGGACCAACACTGTGTATAGTATTTCCTTACAAGCTAAAAGTCATCTAATTTTTATTTACACAGAGATATCCAGTGATAAATATTTCATATATAAATATCGATATAGGTATAGTTATACCAACTCATAAGGAATCTATAAATTTTAATGGGCTATAAAAATGAAGGAAATAGGAAACAAATTCAGAGGCATACAATACAGATAATTATGATTCACACAGTCAAAATTAAAGAACTGGTTAGAAAATTTTAAGCTTTAAAAGCCATCCAGATATAAGTACCTGATATATTTGCTCTCCCTCCAGATTCCCATGATAAAAACAAAGATGGGGGAGGTGGGTATAGCTCAGTGGTAGAGCACATGCTTAGCATCCACCAGGGCCTGGGATCAATCCCCAGTACCTCCATTAAAATAAGTAAACAAATTAAAAAAAAAAAGCCGATGAAGAATGAAAACTCACAAGATCCCTCAGAATTCAGCCTCTTGATCATTCTATTGACACTATTATAAGGGAATTTTGACTGTTTTGCAAGACCAACAAGACTAGATTTAAATATGTAATCAGAAGCCTAAGTTATGCCACTAGAAATTAAATAAACTTGCCTATCTTTAGATAGGAAGAAAGACCCTTTGATCCTTCAGTACTGACTGTAACGTCTGCGCCTACCATGAAAAGGAAACATTGCAGTGTGACCTTCCATCCTTGAGAGTTCTGCAGGTACAGCAAAGGTAGCATGAGAGCTGGTGGAGGTCCACAAAGGTTACCATTTATGTGTACGTGTGTGCATTTCATCTGTTCAAACATTAGATTCGTTCAGCTAGAGTAGCAAAGGATTTCATTTTGTACCAGAAAAATAATTTTAGATGAATAGTAGAAACTAAACTAGGAAATATAGATAAACCATACCTTTATCTCAATAGCTAAGTTAAGATTTAACCTAGCAGGCAACTGGACAGACTTTATGTTGTTCATAGCAATGCTTAATCCCTGTCTATTGACAAACTATGGGTCTTGGTAGATTTCTTCTCTTCTGATGTAAATCAGTAACAAAATAGAAATTACTAAATAATACCACAGAACAAAGAAAGGAAAACTATCTGGTGAATCAAAGAAAGTATACCTCAGAGAATTATTTTCTACAGGAATTGTCTAACAGGCAATTAAAAAAAAACACTACAAATAATGGGGAAATCTTGCACAGAGAGGGAAAATTCATTTTTGTGCTCTGAAGTATATTATCTCAAAATTGAATAAAACAATATTTCTAGAACTTATAAGAGAAAATTTTTGGTCAATAATTAATATCCAAAAGAATTGCTATTTACATATAAAGGCAAAGGAGACATACTTGGACTACACAAGAACTCCACAGTAAATATCCTTTGTAGTGTTCTTGAAGAAGTCGCTTAAAGTTATACTCCATCTATCCTATCCATCAGTGAAAATTAATAAATAAATAATGGGAAACTAAAAGTCTGAGTACTAAGCAGTACAATAAGAAAAACACTGATCCAAGTCTAAAAGAAAATATTGTAATGTTGACCAAGCTATAAATTTTAAAACATTTTTAAAGAGACTTCCTATTTGATAGTTCAAAATAATATTCCTTGTCAGAAATTCCAAATTATAATAAGGACTGAAATTGAAGAAGATGAAGAGAATACTATAAAGGAAGTCAAAGTCCTCGTCTCAAATAGTCGAAACTCAAAAGAATAGTAATAGAATTGAAAACTGGTGGTGTTATTCCAAATGCTTCAAGATGTAACAGTGGGCTACATGGTAAAACACAGAAGGAATCACAAACTGCAAAGTAACTCACAAGCAGCCTACAATAATGCTTCAGAAATAATGCTAGACATTAAGTAGGAAAAGAAGACAAATAATTCAAAAAGCAGTCATTAAATCATATTTATAAAATCATTTAGTTACATGGAAAAATCATTATGGTCATCTTAAGTAAAAACAAGGACAAAACAAATTATGCTGTAGTATGATCCAAAATTTGTAAAGTACAACATAATTAAGAGTTCCATCTCCAAAATGAAATAACTTAGGGTCTGAATTACAAATGTCCTACTTACTAATTACATGAACTTTGGAAAGTTATTGACCTCTAAGTCTAAATTTTAAGTCATAAAAGATATAGTAATCGTATCTTTCTCATATGGTTATTTTAAGGACTATGAGAATCATGAACACTTTTTACAAAATGCCACATCTAGTAGAAGAATTCAATAGATGTCACCTACG
Organism: Camelus dromedarius; assembly: GCF_036321535.1. Lineage (NCBI taxonomy): Eukaryota > Metazoa > Chordata > Mammalia > Artiodactyla > Camelidae > Camelus > Camelus dromedarius. Next base: position 22,598,495 of record NC_087439.1, read on the forward strand.
ATTATTACTGGTAGTAGAAACAATAACCTCCTAGATGTTATTGATCCTGATTCACATTAAATGTCCTAGTAGTTTATTGTTGAACAGTGACATTATAAGTAGATTTTTCATTAATTTTTTAATACTTCTCAAATTTTACTGTTTATTAAATCAGCTTTAGAAATTACTTTTTAATTTTTCAGTCCACATATTTTTTTTTCTCTAGAAAAAAGAAGACATCACAGATAAGTTGACATCTTCTTTATTACACTTATTTCTCCTTCTGCCTCTCCAGAGACAATCATTGTAACTAATGGAAGAAATATATGAAATATTTATTTAACAATTTGTGAGGGTTAATTTTAATGTGTCGACTGGGCCCAGGTGATAGAGTGCCCAGATTTTTGGTCAAACATTATTCTGGTGTGCCTGTGCGGTGTTTTAGATGAGATTAACATTTGAATCAGAATATGATGTTAAAGCAGATTGCCCTTCGTAGTGTGGGTGGCCTTCATCCAATCAGGTGAGGGCCTGAACAGAGCAAACAGGCCTACCTTCCCGCAAAGAAGAGGAACTCTTCCTGCCTGACTGCCTTGAACTGTGATGGTGTGTTGACACTGTTGCTTTTTCCCTGCCTTTGGACTTGAACTGAAACATTGGCGCTTACTGGGTCTCAAGCCTACCAGCATTCAGATTGGAACTACACCACTGGCCATTGGCACACCTGAGTTTTCAGCTTGCTGACTGCTGATCTTAGGATGTTTCAGCCCCCATAATGGCAAAAGACAGTTTTTTATCAAAAATCCTTTTGTCTCTATATATGTACATCTTATACGTACACAATTATGGATTAAATCATTCCAAAAATATTTATATAGTACTCAATATATGCATAGCTTTGTTGCTGATATTGTGCTAAGGGACATGATGTGTGTAGACAGGACAGATTTCAAAAAGGTGACACTGGAAGAACAAGATGCAGTATATTGAGGAAGGTCAGCAGAAGTGAATAAAGTACTTTTAATCCAGGTCAATCAGTCCAGTTAGTTCTCTACTTTGATAAAGTAGAGAAATTCCCCAGAAGTCTCTTTTTTGCCTCCTTCTTTGCTCTTCATGACCAAATACAGATAAGTGAGCTTTACTAAGCTATTTAAAGTAATCTGAAGCCTATGGCATTCATCAGCATATCATCTACATAACCAATAACCACACATTTTTAGTTATGACTACCTTTGGCAAAGTTCCCTAACAATTTCAAGAAATGTTTTCTTTTGTGGCATATACTTATTTATACTTTCCTATCAAATTAGATGCAGCGGTGACAGGATTCTCAGCAAAACTTCATCACTATCGTTACTCATCTGTGTATTAGACATCAATTCAGCTAATTATTTATAGTCTAAAAAGTACACCTTAGTAATGATCTGAAATTTTCTTTCCAAGTTTGATTTTAATTCCTTTGGTTTCATCGGTTTCTGTTCCTCAAAAAGACACACATAGATATGTAACAAGAAAAGACACTTACATGTGCAAGTTGTCCCGTTTTCATCCAGAAGTTGATTATCGGCACAAGCACACACCCGGCCTCCTGGAATGGCCAAGCACAGTGTACTGCAGCCCCCGTTATTTACTCGGCACATGTTGTCACCTGCAAGAGGAGGGAGCCAAATGTGTCAGACAACTCATTCCATACAAAGTTAGCCAGGTCAGGTTCATGTTCTTTCTAGGAGAGGCGAGTAGACATAAAAATGCACACGTATAAATACCGTGTATATTACATATTCGGTAATGTGATCAGTATTCCTGCTGAATCCTGAATGGAATTCAACAATGTCTGAAACTATATCATGCACTGGTAGTTTAGAGGAACTTACACATTGGATGGAGGACAGAGAGGTCTGTGTGCAGACAGGCAAAAGGAAGGAAGAAGGACAGAGTTGATAGAATGGTGTCTGTCCGGGAGAGTTGCCCAGAACAGGCCCAGTGTATGTAAGCATGAGTTCTTTGGAAAGGAGACCACCAGCACTCGGAATATGCCTTTGGATCCCAAGTGAATGGAAAGCAAACAAACAAATGCTGAGGAAAGGGGTGGGATTTTCCTTCCTCTGTTGCAAGAGTACAATGGCATGTGAGTGCACTGAGGAACACAGGCTATCTGTGGAGGCTTAAAAATGAGCAGCCTTGGTGGTACCAGGAGAAGGTACAATGCACACAGGTAAAAGTGTTGTCCCAGGGGACCTAAGCAGCAGAGGCACTGATGAGGCATGCAACAGCTCTCAATAAAGCAGGCCTGAGGGGAAACTCTTAAGACATTATTCATGAACATATGGGAGACACCCTTGGAGACGTAGATAAAACTGAAGTGAATTCCTGAAGAGTCTAGAGAGTCTGTTTTATAAAGGGGAAGGTAAAAGTAAACAAAATTTAAGTAGTGACCATTTTGAAGCCATTTATTGCTACAAGTTGGAGAGGCAAGGAAGAAGCTACATGTGTGTAGAACGTTACCAAGAACGCTACACCACCAGCACTCCAATGGGCAGTGTAAGTGCCAGGACCAGTTTAGACTGTGCTGCATTTTTCAAGGTATCAATAAATAACATTTTGATTGTAGCAGAATATCTTACTCAAACATTAAAAATGAAGAGCTTTTAATAAGAGTCATAAAATAACACAATGATTAAAATTGTATTGGCAGTTAAAGTGCAAGTGTCAAAAATGTGACTGAAGTGACAGACTGGGTGATTCTACTTTGGGCCTCAGGGAGGTGTGCGATGTACAAAGTATTGAGAAATGAGCTAAAAAACAAAACAAAACAAAAAAACCCCTCAATCTGTTGCTATATGCAATAAATATTTAATTCAATCTCACAGATTATCATTGTGTGCCCACAGATCAGAAAAAATGACCCAAAGTATAAAATTATTTCTTTTCATTATTCTGAGAAGTAAATTTAATTAGCCAAGTTTATAAAAATATTAAAAAAAAATACTTGAAACCTAAGGAAACTAATAATCCAAGAAACAGCATCAATTTCTGAACTCAGAAGATAATTAAGTTTAGTTCAGGCTTTTTCCAACAGGGAATACAGAAAATTTTAAGCAGCCTTCAGATTTAGTCACGTTTATTCCATGACTACAGAATAAGGATGTACTACTTCATAGGGTGCTTAAGGGTTCTGTCTATTTTGTGCATATTACGTACAGAATTAAATTATGTATTAAATATTTTAGTAGCATAGATCCTGGAAAATGAGAATTCATTCAAAATATTTTGAGAAATATATGATGAATTTAAAACAGTAAGAAATAAGAAAGTACTAAAAACAATATACCAGGGCATATTTTCCTATTGAAAATGTACGTTAAATATCATATTCCTTCATTCAATAGCATGACTCATATGTATAAAATTTAAGTATTTAGAAATAAATTACTGTTATTCGAACTTTTAAATATATTCCCTTTCTGTGAATACTGTATGTTAAAAGAAAGAAACTGGTATTTGTCCTGCCATGATACAAATCCAAAATCTAAATTGATTTGAATAATTCCCTTTTATTGGAATTCCTTAGATTATTTTTATTTTAGGAGTATCCCAATATATTTTTGAATTTATTACTTGAACATATTCCAGATAGAGCTTATGTAATAGTCTTCACTGAAATTCTAGTAGCTTGCAAAATTTTTCATGTAAAAATGTTTTCTTGAAAACATGGTTGATTACAAACAGCATTAAAATAGCTATACATATATATATCAATAACAGTTCATTAACATATTGATAGCTTTCATTATTGAAAATCCATAATGCATCAGAGTTGATTACCTTACATACATATTCATTTTAATTCAATTTTTATAATAAACTTACAAAGGTAGGTTTTATCTCCTTTGCAGGTGAAACTACTAAAGATTTAAGGACTTAAGTGACTTCTAATACCTAGAAATAAGAAATAACCTTTATAAAAATAAATATTTAGAACAAGAATTATTATTTGTTTCTAGGTAATAATAATCATATGACTTCTAAATAGAAACAAAAATTTTCTTAATCTAAAATTTATGTTTTTATACTCTGACTTATTTATATTTGAAAAAATAAAATTAGATCAACAAGGGATAAAAAAATTACATACTACAAACAACAAAATAAAATTCTAGATTAAGTTACTTTGGAAGCAGATACTTTTTTTAAAAAATGAAATACACAATGAAAACAAATGAGGATTGGTTTTTAAAGTTAAGTTAAAGATACGGTTTACCTGGGGCAAAAATACTGCCTTTTTTCCCCAGTCTTACTATTTTGGACAAGTTGAATTATTCTCTCCCCTTACAGTGTCTCGCACAGACTGTGCATTTGATAAACATTAGTTGAACTGATGAACAAATGAATGAAAAAACTTTTAGTTAGCAAGCTGAATGACAGAAATAGTCATTTGTGGGTATAGAAACAAGGTGCAAGTATGTGGCTAAATATATCCGTTTTAACAAGATAAAGGGGATTTTCTTGTTTGTATGTAAAATTACATATATCCTCTGTCTACATACTTTGCATTCAAGGCAGATTATTTAAAGATGTACTTACTTAAAGGTATATCTGTTGTACTAGTTCTTTGTAAGCTAAGATTTCTGAATCCTGGGTTATATAAAAACAGTCAAGGGGTTCTTTATATTAAAATTTTAGTTTAGTTGAATACAAAATTTATCAAAGGTCAAACTACAATGACTGAAGAAAACACATTTTTCTTCCTTCTGTCTAAAAGTACAGTAGTTATATAGTTTTGACCTATAAAATTGGCAACATAAATTAATCACAGAAAACTACTTCGTGGTCAAACTAGAATTTGAATTCCAGTTTATCCCTGGCTCTTTGTCGCCTGAGGGTGAATGGCTACACCTGCCTGACCCTTGGGTCCCTCAAATATATAACAGAATTCAATAGTACCTACACTAAATGTCTTTTGTCAGATTTTAAAAAGAATGCTCACTTAATGGTAGTTATCTTTAGTTAATTATTAGTAAAGTGCATACATCTGGCATAGAAGTTGATCTATTATTCTTTACTTGATACGAGATACCACCTATCAACCTTTTTTAGAATCTTATCCTTAGGTTTGACTATGCCATTCTCTAAAACATGCAGGAAAAATAAGTGCTTTTGAAACTAGAGAATGAAAAGGTAAGAGAGTGTTAGTTTTACGTAACTTCTATACTTTATGTGAGGTATTTCAGGAGAGGGGTAGAAAACTGTCTAGACACCTATTGCAAATGAAAGGGGCAGAAAGCTTATCAATTAAATCACAAGAAACAATAACAGCATATGAGAAAAGTATTTTGATCCTAAATCCCTAAGAATTACTTAGGAATTCATTTCTAAAGTTGGCTTTCTGTCTAGTATGGATATATACCTATCTTTTTGTAATTAGCTGGCATATTACCAAATAATTTGATAAGAGTCTTTCCTGATCTGGAGAGGTCAAATTAGCTCTCATATTTTCTGACACCAAGTCTGAAAGAGTTTAGATATTACGTTAATAGCATTTCGAAATATTTTTCATGGTGTTCCTGTGGGGTTGCGTGTGTGTGTGTTATCTATCATCTATATCATGTATATATATACATATATATACACACACACACTCACAGACATATGTATGAATACTATCTATAAATAGTCTATATACAATATATATAAATACAGTCATATACTATAGTCTCTCAGAGAGAGAAAGAGAGAAAGAACAAGGCTATGTAAGATTAGCTCACTCTATTCCATGAAAAATCAGTGACATGTTACTTAGGGGTTTGGTTTTCTGTTCAATTACAACCATATTTCCTCAGAAAAAGATCTAACAAGATAGCACTTAACCAAAATTTATGTGCCACTAATTATATGTTTCTAAATATTTATTTATATCTAATGTTCAAATGATGCAAAGAGAAACACGATTGAGAGAAAAATGTAACATGGTAAGGTAACATGTCTGCATTTGAATACTTGAGAGCATTTGGCTTCGTAATATAGCCACTTTAATCAAGACAGAGTAAAAAGCACTAAAAATTTAAATTCTAAGTAGGTTATTCAATTTCAATGTCTACTGACTAAAAAGGATGTTGACCGGGCATCCTTTGCATATTATACGGTCTGTTCAAAAGATCCAGCTAAGTACTAGTCAATGCTTAGTTACATGAAGACTGCGGAGAAAATTCAAACTAAATGATTATTTCATGTAAGTTAATACAGTAATCAATCAATTTGGCTGAACACATTTCTAAGACAGAACATAATGATTTATACGATAAAGGTATATAAAGAGTTTAGTAATCAGGGCTGAATTTCCATTTTAATGTTTCTTTCATTAAAATTTTTAAGAAGGTACTTTTAGAAGAACATTATCCATCCAAGGGATAGCACTGAACAATGATGTCAATGGCACTGTCTGACACACCAGTAATGTTCCTCATGAAAACAGACATGCATTCCTCATATTCTTATCAGAGGCATCAGAGGTACTTCGTTGTTATGATTGTAGCACACAACCCCTTTGAAGCATTTATTTAAAATGCTTTTATGGAAGGAAACAAAGTATATGACTCCTGATTAAGAAATGCAAAGGGCAAATTAATTAATATAAAATGTGTACCAGGCGCTGCTCAAAGCAGGTCCTACTCTTATACTACGGTTATCTAATCCTTACAGGAATTTTATAAAGAAAACACTTATCACTGTTAAGTCTTTCACAATGTGTCCAACTTTTCAGAAGAAGAAAGTGCTAGGACTTGTCTCCAAGCGCAAGTCCATTTTAAGGTAAGCTGAAGTATTTCTCATCTCATGTGTTGCATTTAATTGATCAACTCTCGAATACAACTAGAAGTCTGAAGAAAATGTAGACTGTGAAAATGGCATGGAATTTGGCAGGAGGGAGTTAAGCAATGACATTCAAGATGACAGGGAACAATAATCCTGAAAAGAAGACCCTACAGGAGGTGAGAAGAGTTGTTTCTTTTCCTTGTCTTGTCTCCAGTTCAATGTAGAGAAACTGTAATTGGGGAGAGGAGCACAGTTGATGCAAACAGAACAGAATATTACCATCGGATCTATCCACCCAACTGCCTCTATTCTTCACTTCTTGCCCACAACTATAGCTTATACCATCTCAAATAATTTCATTTTTATTCTTTTTAAAGATAATTCAATCTTTTATTAGCTACTGAAACTCCTCTATGTACTTCCATTATTTTATAAAACTGCATTTGTATCCCAATGAGGCAACTTTGAAACAGTAGGAAAAACAGAATCCCTCAAATGAGATAGTTTGCTTTTAAATTCTGATTTAGCTAAAATATCTTCAAAAAACTCTTGTTGCTAGATAACTTCTTAGTGACAACATACACACTGAAAAACTCAGGAACTTTTTTTTATCCCAAACTTATTTAATTGAAGGTTTATTAAATTTTCACAAGGATGGCTGCATTAAAAAAAGGAACAGTGACTATTTAGATTCACAACAAAAAATCTGCTACATAATTTACTAAGCTTTTTTTTTGTTTGTTTATTACCCTAAGTTACGAGTCCTGCTGTTTGTGGATGGCCTAGTAAGTATTAATAATCCATATAGATAAAATATACAAGAATGTTATCTGACTGTAATAAGACATGAATATCATGGTAGATTATTTTACTTTCATAACGTCTAAAACAATTAAATGCTCCTTTAATGTACATGAAACTAATCAGATAAATATATTAAGATACTCCAAAAAGTACTATTCTTTTATATAACATATTTTTTAATATTACCCCATAGTGTTCCTTTCACACTTAAAGTTTTCCCACTGCTCACAATACTTATTCTTTGAAAACATTAAGAGGATTTTTTTTACTTTAAATAACTAACAGCCTTCTTCAGTGAAAATGACATGACAAAGGAAGTATTTGGGAAAAAAAAAAACTTGAACTTCACTCAAATAGAACTCCCAGAATTACTCACTCAGGATATTTTGAACAATAAATAATAAATTTCATGGTAACAAAGTCTAAGATTTGATTGACTTTGGAGTGGCTAGACACCTTTTATCATAAAACTTCAGTAACACTGTTAAAACTTTCATGTAACTACTGTGAAGTACTGTGTGTGAAACTCAGAAGCAATTTTATCTGGTCTCGAATACCTTGCTGCTTTCGTGGGTCATAAATCTGCAGCCCAAACAGGGGCGGTCTTTCACGCCTCAGTAACGCCACTTCATTCGTTATCAAATCTAGTTGAAAAATGGAACCATTCATATAGTCAGTCCAGAACACATGATTCCCATGATGCGACAGTCCAAAGGGATGGTTCAACTCCTTCCCACTGTAAACAATCTGTAAAATATAAACACATTGTGAAAAGTCAGAACTGACCTTTAGAAACATAACTAAATATTTAGAGACGATATTCAAATAAGTATAAGAGATAATGATCTAACTAGTAACATATTTTCTTCCAATATATTTGAAAAATGGATTTCACAATGTGAGCATATTTTTCTTTTAGGACATGTTCTTTGAAGGAGACCGTTTACATTTCAACCCTTTAAATTCTCTCCTATGTAGTATCATAGTTACGGTCCAGAAATACGAACTCAAAGATGGCTTTGTCTGATGCTCTTCCCTGTCTCTTTTCTTTATGATATTCCAGCATCATAGCCTGGGATAGAAACTGATCTGAGACATGAGTGTCCTTATGTATTTTGCAGTATTTCTCATCCAACAGCCAAGGGATACAACGTGGTCTTATGACATTGGGATCTTTCTATTCAGTTGGGTCAATGCAAATTGAAGAAATCTAGGAGTTGACAGGAAGGAAGGTAAGATTTTAAATTTTGAACACAGAAACATGTGTTAGTAGTAAATAGGTAAACAAGACTCCGGGCTAATTTCAATTGTTTGTCTTCATATTCCAGTGTATTTTGTAGTTGTTTAAATGGAGCAATCCTGTGAAAAGTTCTGTTTCACATGTAGGGTTGTAGAAGAGAAAAAGGAATCATACTTCCCATAATAATAGTATTTCTTCACCTTTCATAATTTATAAAATGATATTACATACAATATAAAAAGTATTTTGTTCCTTCCCTGGCTGCTCCCACCACTAGTAACCATAAGTTTGTTTTCTATGGGAAGGGATAAATTGAGAGTTCGAGATTTGCAATACTACCTATTATATATAAAATAGATAAACAAGTTCCTACTGTTTAGCACAAGGAACTATATTCTATATCTTCTAATAACCTATAATGAAAAAGAATATGAAAACAAATATATGTATGTATATGTATTGCTGAACTATTATGCTGTACACTAGAAATTGACACACTGTAAACTGATTATACTTCAATTAAAAAACAGCATTTTATACTCAATTCACCTAATATTGGAGAAACGAGGACATTATACAAATAATGAAGAGTTAGAAACTCAAATTTTGCTCCTTTTATTTGGTATCTCTACAAACCAAATTTTCCTATGCTGAATAACTGAGAGTTCCTTATTTTCATTTTCTCACCTCAGGTAGGCTAAAATGTGCTGGCTAATAAAATGCTATGTATATTGTATACGTATCAACATCTTCAAAGGAATCACAAATATTTACTAAACACCTTTTAAGTAAGTGACATGAGGTTAAATACAAATCGTTTGTACTTATTTGGGGAAAAACATTTAAAGCACTCTTAGAGTTAACCAATGATTACAATAGTCTTAACTGATTAGTGCACTATTAATAAATAAGCTTGGCCAATTGTGCAATCTTCCTTACCGAGAAAGAAGGAAGTATATTGTCAAAGGAAGCATTTTGGTAATTTCTAATATTTTGTTTTTCCATTGTTTAACTAAATAGTCAAACCCAGTTCATAACATTGCATGTGCTTAGGTGATTCTAGGCTAAAACAGAGGTGATGCTTTCCCAACACTGCCTCTTTTTTACAGTCAGTGGCATCCATCTTCAATTTCACCCAAGAATTTAGAAATCATGTTGCAATGATTCTACCAAAAGAGGCGAGAAGATGTTGATATCTATTCATACCAAGGGGCTTGAAGTGTCGTTCATTCTTGTGTTTTAATCCCAGTATCATGAAGTTCCTTATGCACATAAATGAATTCTAATTGCCTTGTCATAATACAGAGGTTACATTTCAGCTGCTATTTGGATTGAGTATTGAAGCTATTTGGATTGAGTTGAGTTGCTTGGTCATAGCAAACTCATCAGTAATGTAGGGGAAAAAAACCCTGCATTTTAAAATAGCTCTGATATCCTGAGAGCTTCTTTTAAAGATCCCACAAACCCTGGCATACCACAGTGAGCTGGGCCCCGTTTCCCGGAGGCAAGCGCCAGCTGCACCCCTTACCGCTCAGCCTCCCTCAGACGCCCCACAGAGACCACTGGCAGCCCCCTCGGAGGGGTAAAAATAAACTTGAAAGTATTTTTTAGCACAACGCAACACGGCTCTGTGAAAGAAGCCTGGGGGTTAAAACAGCCGCGTTTGTCTTTTACCTTCCTGTGAGTTCCATTCAGGAAGACTTTTTCAATATGGTCATAATAGGCATCACACCAGTATAATGTGTGGGTGTCAAAGTCCAGAGTTAAACCGTTTGGCCACAGCATCTTTGAAGTCACAAAGATCTGCCGATTGAAGCCGTCCATCCAGGCCTTCTCGATCCTTCCCACGCTGTCATCTATTTCATCTTCCTCCCAGTCTGTCCAATACATCCAACTAAGGCATGACAAACGAGAGCACACACGTGTTATCTCAACCAGCCACCATGGAGAGGGACACTTCCTCAGATTTGACACCTACGTAAAATGTTCTAAGTAAAATATTCTGACTTGTTCTTCTAACTAAATGCTTATCTGCCCAAGAGAGGGGCAGCTGTGAAGGACTAAGTTTTGTTCAGTGCAGCCAGCCCACTTGGACACATTACAGAAAACCCACTATCACCACGACCACACTTACTGGCCTCATTCATTAATTAACCTAATAGTAAATGCCAAATACTGGTTTCTTTGACATTGGTTACCAAGTTTGGGAAATGATTCTTGAGGCATTACTAACCATTTTTAAATTGTCCACTTTATAAAACATATAATCAACTATATGATTAAAAAATAGATTGACTGGAATGAGAATTACAACACGGTTAATGATTTACTCCAGACTTTATTTAATCTCAGATGAATGATTGCTTTTTAAAGCAGGCAGTTGGATTGTCTTTATTCTAAAGGGCACAGTCATACCGGGTTTGTTTGGCCAGGTCTCATTCATCTTCCTGATGTAATTGCTGCTTATTATTACCCCAAAACCCACGGAAGATGATTGAGCTGCATATAAGTTTAATAACGGCAGGGTGACTGACCTTGAGATTTTGAGTTTTAATTTCTATCTCAAACAAAAGCATCTGCTTTTAAAAACAAGCCTTTTGTGTAAGCCATGACACTGGGAGAGGGGGCCTTGAGCTAATGTTCCAATTCCCTCATGAATAAGGTTAAAACCCTCTGCATGTGTTGTTTCAGGGTCATGTGAAAGCTCCTGAGTTATTAATTAAAGTGTAGGTTCTAATTCAGTCACCTCATACACAACTTTATAAAGCTTCAAAGCTTTCCTAAGCTGCTAACCCTGGAAATGCCCTTATTAGATCCTCTGTCTCCCACATTTTATGGACTCTAAAGAACTTTCTGAGGTATTTTGGGACAAATCTGTATCCATGTCTAAAAATCCTACTGTGATCTAAACAGGCAGATTTGGGACAAGTGAGGACATAATGCATCATCCATTATTTTATGCCAATTAGGCACTTTTTAAATTCTCTTAACAGTTTATAATTATGTTGATGTGCCTTTTGAGACCTGAAGAAGTATACTGAGATTGGTGAATTTTAGTAACTCAAAATACATTCTAATCTAATAATTCTAGAAAGAAACATGGCAATATGCTTATCTTGGATCATGTCTGTTCTTCAAGCAGTTTTATTATTGGGATAAACTAGGAACAAATAGAAAATTTATTCCATTTGTTTATTTCAATTATATAAATTTAACTATGTAAAAGACAAATATGCAACTTTTTCATCTCTATTGATAGCTTTCCTGAAATCTTAAACACAGTTAATCAATGCAGTTATATTGTTGTTGCTAATTTATAACTTGTTAAAATTGTGATTATCTTTCCTCCCAGCTTTTCCTTTTGATAATAGTAACACTCTTTTTCTGTGACTTCCTAACCCAAATAGCAAATATATGTGCATGCATACACACACACACAAAAGATAATTCTGTATATTCTAAACGTATTTATATTGTATTGCTATTTGAGAAAGAATTGTTTGTGATCTGACCCATTACCTAAGATTATTTTTAGTCAAACAAAACATAAGAAAAACAAATTTTAAACAAGTGATGCCAATCTGACAGAGACTAGATATGTGATTATCATCTACACATTTCATTATCTGATTAAAATTATATTGTAAATGTTTTACAATATATTTGTAAATATGACTCATAAACCCACAGAATAGAAAATACAACCCATAAAATTAGCAGGAGCTAACATATATTTTTTATAGGTGGGTCTTAGAGTATTCATCAAATAAAAATTAGGTTAAGCTGGCCTTCTACTGTAGCAAGAAAAGCTGCACTTCTATTTTTCAAGACCTGTTCAAATGCAATTTACTGACTTAGTCTAACCCTAGCCCTTCTGTAAAAATTAGCTCTTTTCCTGTGTACAGTTGCACAGAGGTACAACGGTAGAAAAAATGTAGATAAATAATTTTTTCTGAAATGTTTCGCTTAAAGTTATATTATATTATTTTTTTAAAGTGTTTTTAGTGATACAGAATTTTTAATGGAGGTACTGGGAATTGAACCCAGGACCACATGCATGCTAAGCATGGGTTCTACCACTGAGTTATACCCACTCCTATATTACGCTATTTTAAATGGAATTTTCCAAAAGAAAGTTTCTTCTTTTTAAAAATTTATATTAGGATCAATTATTTAGAAAGTTAAATTCACATGGTTCCATTTCTACTCCTATTGTCTTCCAGTCTATTCTCCACAGAACAGTAAGAATAGTCTTTTTAAAAATATAAATCTGTTCATAGTACTTCTCTATTTCACACTTACACTGAAGACCAAGGACAAAGCTCTCATCAAGGTGGGCAAGGCCCTGCTTTGCTTTCCAGTTGCATCTTCAGTCACTTTCCCAACTGCCACCTACAATCTAGCCCCATTGTCTTCATTTCAGTTCCTCTGTCAGCTAAGTTTTTGCTCAACTTAAGATCTTCAGATGTACCATTTTCTTGATCTGAACTACTCTTTCCCTCAATTTCCATGACTGTTTTTTTCTTTCCAATTAAGTCTCAACTTCAATGATGCCTCCTCAAAGAGGCCTTTGAGCAAACTCATTTAAATAGGTTTCTGTTAGTCTCCATCATGTCAGCCTGTTTGTTTTACTCCATCACTTTGGTCTCTAGAAATTACATGAGTTGCTCATCTGGTACTTATTTATTGTTTTAACTCCCTACTCCCCACTTTGCAGATGACACAAGATGCTTCATGAGGGTTAAGGCTACGCCTGTTTTGTCAATCACTGCCTACCTAGTGCAGAGCTCTGGGCACAGTATGTTACTAAGGGAAAAATGTGTGTCTATATGTATATGTGTATATACACACACGTACGCACGTATGTACATGCACGTGTGTCTGCTTGTTTAGCAGGTTGATGCATAATGGCAGTATTCTATTTAATAATCTGTGTGATGGAAGAAATAGAAGAGTCACTCTTTGCAGCACCAGAGGCAAATATAGGATTAGTTGGTAGATACTACAGGGATGCAGATATTGTCCTAATGAAAAGAAAAAGTCTTACCAATCAGATTTGTCCCCAAGTCCTTGAACTATAAAATTGCTCTAGGTTGCAAATCTAAATTGGATGCCTGCTCTAGGTTGCAAATCTAAATTGGGAAGTGTTGAAGTGGATACCTGAATTTGACGAGAGAGATATCACTAAGTTTCCTTACAAATCATCTGATTCTATGACCTCCATACTTGTGTCATCTCCCTGAGCACCTCAAAGATCTCCTTTATCTCTATCAGAAAACATTTTCCTGTATCAGAATACTGAGAAGGAAGAGGTTTTTAAGAGATATTTGAAACATCTGGCTTCAAAACGATTTAGACAGTGTGGAATTAATATTTTCTCTTAAAATTAAGATTGCCTTGGCTTAAAGGTCAGATAGATGACTTGGTTTAAAAGTTCAGGAATACTACAGAAATGTAAAGAATTCACACAAAAAATCACTAAAATTACTTTATAATTATGCCTTATAAAAACACATGCAATGAGTTCACCCACTGCTTAGGTGTTAGCCTAGGAAAAAGCACCCTGACTGTATTGGGAGCTATTCTCAACACAGACAATTTTACCAACTGCAATCTAGTGATCTCATTTCATAAAGGAGTCATGTGCTTCCTATTCATTAAGTATTTTTTGTATATGTACAGTAAGGTATAAAAAATACTTTGCAATGCTATTTTGAAACAGTGAAATACAAACCACGGAGGGGATAAAACTCACATGCAACAACTGAACATGTAAAATAAGCAATCCATTCATTTAATTCTGAAATTCTATTAGAAATTTTCACATTTCAATATTTCTGTATGCACAGTATTGCTTATCTTCAGATAAAAGCTCTGAATAAAAATCAAAGGATAACATATTCCCATGAATTGCACAAAATCACCCATCCTAACACAAGTAGCACACAGTATAAAACGATGTCACTATATGGCAATTACAGTTATGTGGCAACTTGTATGATCACCAGCCTAGATTAGCAGAAAGTAGTGGAGTATAGTGTCTCTGAGTAAAGTCTTAGAGACAGGCTGTTTGAGTTTAAATATTCATCCAGGCTCTTCATAATCAAATGGTCTTTTGCAGATCCATTACCAATTTCTTTGTAAAACAAGAATGAGAATAGCAACTAATTCAAAGGAGTGTTGTGGGGATCACAGAAAAGCCAAGTAAACTATTTAACAAAATGCCTAGCACACAGTAAATGTACAAAAAAAACTTGCTATTTCTGAACACATCAAATTTCAATAGCCTTTAATTAAAAAAAATTTGATTGACTCTCTGGTTGAATTATTACTTATCTTGGTGTCAGGCTGTCTAAAATGGAGAACTATGATACTTGTCTGAATAAATCAAGTAAATATATTCTTTGTACAAATAATCTATTTCAGTTCAATGTATTTTAACATGCTTATTTAGCACAGTTTCTAGAAGAGGAAATCATATGAGTAACTTTTCCCAATCAGACCATTCACGTGTGAATTCACATGTGGATTTAAATAAAACTTACTACAATTAAGTATGTAGAAACCAAATATACTTAACATCACTTTCTTTATATAAAGCTGATCAAATATTGCATACCCATTCACAGGGTCCACCACAATCCCTCTGGGATGGGACATTTCCCCCTCTAAAAGAGTCTTCCGACTTTGAGAAGCCTTTTCCAGCCTGGCCACATTAATGGTCTTCCTATGGCCATCGTTTGTCCAGTAAAGGTTATTTCCAATCCAGTCCACAGCAATGCCCTCCACATTATCCAGATCTGTAAAAAGCAAAAACAAGAAGCAAATTTTACATTAGTGTCCACTGTTTCTGTCCTACTTAATTTTAAAAAGAATACATTCTGATCCATGCATTCTTTATGGTGTGATTTTTGCAAATATCATTCCAGAGAATATTTTTCAATTTTGTTTTAAATGCTATTTTATGTGGATGACAGGCTCTCTCTTGAAATACTGTAATTAAAACACTGATATGCAGAAAAACAGAAAAATTTAAGTAATGAGAGAAAAAAGGGTGAAAGGTAAGTTCTCAGAACAAAAACACAGTTTCACTGATTGTTCAGAAAAAAAATCAAGTAGCATAATCAAGTATTCTGTTCAAAAAGTAAGCATGTTCAAGCATGTAATATGAATAACAAAAATAATATGAATGCCCTTTTGCCAAGAGATGAACAGTTCCAGCAGAAGTATACCTTTGAAAGTCCAGAATACCCTTCATCATGAAATTGCATGAATAGTGCATCTCAAAGAAATATTAAAATATTTCTGTGTATTCTAGACTTACTTTATAAAGAACACTATCATAGGCTGCTTTAAGATACAGGCAGTGATAATTCAAAATAATGCTATAAATATACAATCATATGAGCTCACCTAATTCAAACCTTTACAGTAGGGGAAACTCCAATACTTAAGAATGAGTGTTATTCTATAAGAACAGTCTATTGTTACACAAGAAGTGGCAGAATCGGGATAAAGCCCAAGTCAGATGATCCCCAATGTAGAGATGTGTATGACTGCACTGTTCCTATGGCGAATCCTGTCCTCACATCTTGCCATTTTGTCAACCACGCTCCAAACTGTACAAAACATCATAAATACATTTCCATTCTTCTGCTGCATGAGACAGTATTGCAAATTCCTTCTCTTCTTTCAAAACAAGGGAAGCCTTTGCCCCTTTTCCTCCTGGGTCTGAGGTGGAGAACTGGAATGCACTGGATAAAATGGCTGGGAGTAGTACATTGGAGACAGAGACGTGCAATTCACACCCTACTGGGAAATCTACATGACATTCTCTCATATGCAGATGTGATAAATATTGACTGTTACCACGTTCTTTAATCATGGCCCTCTGGCCTTAGAAAGGGTAAAATTTTATTTCGTGACCCTTTCTGCTAATCAGCATGTGCCCTAACTCAGGATGACTAATACAATGTGCGATTTGACCTAACTGAAAATCTCATTATCGTGAATCAGATATGTTCTCAATTTCACTAAGCTATCTGCTTCATTACCAACCAATATGAGTAATTTTCACAGGTTAATTGTGCCTATGCTTAGAAAAATTTTAATTTTGTCTTTACTTTATTGACACTTAATTTTACTGAGCGCTTTCCTGCTCTGGCATAATGGAAAAAGAGTAGCTGTTTACTCTTTTCTATTTATCATTGTCTGTGGCTGGTTTTTATCTTGTTAGCTAGTTTTCAAAAATTGTGCTCCATTTGAAACCTACTCCAGCATGGAAACTTCCTTCTTCAATAACCTTTGCATTTTGAAAACATCTCCTTTTGACTTCTGACTTGGGACTTTTTTTTCATATGAAGCAGACTTTTTTCCATATTATCTGGATTGAAATTTTGTTTCTGACACTTAAGTAAGCAACTCAGCCACTCAGATCCTTAATTTCTCCATTTGTAAAGTGATGATAATAATAGTGCCTACTCTGTAGGGTGATAACAAGAGGTAAATAAGCTACTATGTAGAAAACACTTAGCCTGAGGCCTGTAACACTGTAAATTCTCAACATACCCTAGTTTTTATTAATTCATTAGGATTTTAAAATGTATGTATATCCTGCATATACTTTTGATAGACATATTCTTTATGTTTTTCTCTTTTAAAATAATTATTCAGTAAGATTTCCTTGTGTTTTGACCAGTGGCCAACTTTAATTAGAAGTAGGATATGCAGAGTCAGTTGTGAATAAATAGAGAGGAATGGAATTGAATTCTAAAAAGCAGAACTGGGGAGGATCCTGTCTCTAATTGGTTTGTTTGTTTTCTCTTTGAAAAATGGAATGCCTTAAGAGCATAAAATAGTGATTTGGATCCCAAGTTCTGGAATCACACTGCCTAGATTCCGACACTTACTTATTCCTCTAACTGAGTGAGTTACACCTGATCATTGAAATGGGCATAATGATAGTGTTTAACTCATATGATTGTTTTGATGATTAATGAATTAATATATATAAAATTCTTAAATAATGTCTGGCACATAATTTACATACACGTTGCTACAAACTTTATTACTGCTAGTATCATTATTATTATAATCTTCCCTTTATCTACCTGTCTGTTGAGATAGTAATGAATCAATTAGCCTAGAGTGTTTTTAACATTATTTGTGTGTATGTTTCATTTATTTTAACTGTTCTGGGAAAAATGAGGCTGAATACAAATTAAAAAAAAAAAAAAACTCATGGAAGAGTCTGTGCACAACTTGGGAATCTTTTTAGGCTATCTTTAACCAGACACAAATAAATTTCCTCTTATACTTCTAGAACAAAGCCTGAACAATCAGCAAATCCCTTTCTCGATAAATACACATTGATAAGGAAAGCACTCTGCCTCCATATCATTTGGCATCTGATTTTAACTTACTACTTTGATAGAATGCTAAGATATATAGAACATTGATTTTATGTACATTAATTTATTTTTCATTCAAGAGGTTTTGGTTGGGGCCTATCTGAGATCGACAATTAGGAACTCTATGACCAAAATCTTTTAACTAGGTCATGAAGAACATATGAAGAACAATCATGGCACTGAACTTCCAAACAAACGTAGGTAACAGAGATACAAATCTCTAGTTCAAAGAAACATATGACTGTTCAAATGGAAGAAAGTTGTTTGATAAAGAGAAACTTGCTAGAGTAGATTGCTTTGCTACCTTGGGGGAGAGTGCAAGTATTCTAATTCCCCAAATCAACACTCAGTACAGTATTATTATTATTATCAATATTATAACTAATAGCAAATGAAGAGTATGAACTTTTTAAAAATCTGGTCAAAGTTTCCCTTAGATTTCACAAAATACTTACTTTTTCAATTACCAATGTACAAGAACTCTTAACATGCTTGTATTTTTCAAAACACTAGAAAAATTCCAGTAGATAATGGTTTCTTTTTTTTTTTTAAGATTATACCTATACGTTCCTTTTTAAGTGACGAAATGAGATCTTTATTCATATAATTCAGGTTAAAAACAGACTTTCATGTACTCTGTGAACACTTAAGATTAACATATTATTTTGACTCAAATTATTAAAATTTCTATTACTTTTTCTTTGCAAGCTTTGTCCTAGTACCTAACGAATAACTTTTATAAATGAACATAATATGTAAATTGTGCACTAGAAAAACATACATCTCATCAAAAGCTGGACTTTTCACTGAAATGAAAAATTCTTGATGGTAGCGTTGTTATTTCCTTTAAGTGATACCTACCATTAACGAAATGAAGATGAGTAGGAGATAGTAAAACTTATGCAAGTGAAAAACAATAATTATGTGAATTTTAAATAAATCAGAAAGCCATTAAAATTAAGACCTAGAATTAGATAAAACGAGCATTTAAAAAAGAGGCTGTAAAACATTTCTTAAAACTAAAGCATCCCTTTAGATAATACACATTTATAGAAGAGGACAGGATTAAAGTTTTATATATTTAAAATAAAATCTTCTATGTTTAAAAATGGGTCCAAGATTTTTTAAAAAATCAAAAATGGCTAAGGATGTAAACAGTGGCCATGGTTATGTTAAGGTGCATAAACCATATCTCCAGAATAATACATAAATCTTGATGCTTCACAACAGAAACTGATTAACATAAAAAGAAATTAATTGGAAATCACACCCCATATTTGCCATTATAAAAACACAGTGCCTGTATTTTCCCAATGTATCCAAGTTTTCCTATTCTTAGTATAGACATTATTTTTCTGAGCGTTCCAAAAGTGTTTGCATGAGTGCAGGTGCTGGCCACATGTCTTAAATAGCTAGAAATGCTCTCTTCTTGCAGACATGCCTAGGGCCAGGGGTGTCTCACCTTGCCTCAGAGTCAGCGCTTAGAAAACTCTCCTGCTTCACTTTCCTATAGTTCAATTAATACAGATTCTCTCTGTGCATTTCAGTATGGCCTGAGGCGTCACAGCTCAGATGTATCTGACATGTGTGAATGAAGTTCATTTAATTAATAGTGTGGCAGTAAAGTTTGCCTGCTGAATTTTCTATCTCACAAGGTTACAGGAGTATTTGGCCAGACTGACGTTCTCTGTATCATCTGTCCCCAGTGGCTAGCTGATGCTCTTAGCCTCATTTTCATTCCCGGTCCCTCCTCAGTTCATTTACTAGGTCAGGGAACCTGCATACACAAGCTGCTTTCAAAGGGAACAAAATACTCTGCTGTTTTATTCAAAGAGATACGTAAAGTGCATATTAGGGTCTTGTTTTCTAGATGAACAGAATACATTAAAACACAGTGGTTTCCTTCTATTCTCAGAAGCATATTTTCAGTTCAGTTTGGGGAGAGAGTAATACAGATGGTCTATGACATTCAGATATTTCATCTTTGATGCAGTGATGAGCGTATGTAAGATTCAAGAGAAAGCCACAGTCCGCATCCTAGTTACCAACAAAGTAATCTAAAGGGTAAAAGGAGTAAAATGAAATGTTTCAACAACTGTCAAGAGCTGAGATTTTACCCTACTTCCAAGCTAACACGTTAGCCGGTCACTGTTTCATGGATGAAGGTTGATGACACAAAACTTGTAGGTCAGATATGGAGGACTTTATTACTCATGCACAGCAAGCAACATGGTCATCAGCAGACTGGTGTCTCTTTAGTCCAAAGTCCCATTGGGGCCCGTATGGATGCCTTCACACACAGAGGGTTGCATTACAGGAGAAGAAATCAGACTTTAAACCCAAATATTTTCTAATGGCCACAAGCAGCCCTGCATATTGGCACCAGAGGGATACCCTGCCTCTTCTTCCAAGTCTCTTTTCTACGCAAACATTCTTGTAAGGATACTTCAGAATACAAGGCAATTAGTGCATCACTCTAAGACATGCAGAAATGTGAGGGATCCATGGAGAAGCACCTCCCAAGAAAAGATCCTGAAAAGTCATAATTTATATGTCTGTAATAAATGCAGATAAACAAGTACATGAACATGACCAGAGATGGTAGTAATTCTTGGGTTCCAGGCTGGTGCTCTCAAGAGAATTCTCTATTGATTTACATTAACCGCACCTTAAAGCATTTTGTGCAGCTAGCCATGTGTGATGGCTAATTTTATGAGTCAATTTGGCTGGGCCACGGTACACAGATATTCAGTTAAACATCAGTGCAGATATTGCTGGGACAGTATTATCAGATGATATTAACACTTACATCAGTACAATTTGAACAGAGCAGACTACTTTCCATAATTTGAGTTGGTATTATTCAATCTGTTGAAGGCTTTAAGAGAAATCAGACTGCCGTCCCCTGAGGAAGAGCGAACTTGGCTTCTAAACTGTCTTTGGATTCAAGCTGAAATATCATTAACTCTTCCCTGAATCGACAACCAGTCACTCTATACTGTAGATTCTGGACTTGCCATCTTCTACAATCCTGTGAGCTGGTACTTTTTTTTTAAATAAAGTATAGTTGGTTTACAATGTTTCAGGTGTAAAGAAAATGATTCATGTACATATATTCCTTTTTAAGATTCTTTTCCATTATATGTTATCACAAGATATTGAATATAGTTCCCTGTGCTATACAGTAGGTCCATGGTATCTGTATATTTTATATATAGTAGTGTGTGTCTGTTAAACCTAAATTCCTACTTTATCCCCCACCTCTTTCCCCTTTGGTAACCATAATTTTGTTTTATACGTCTATGAGTCTATTTCACTTTTGTAAATAAGTTCATTTGTACCATTTTTAAAGATCCCACATATAAGTGATACAATATGATATTTATCTTTGTCTGACTTTTGCTTAGTATGATAACCTCCAGGTCCATCCATGTTGCTGCAAGTGACTTTATTTCATTCTTTTTTATGGCTGAGAATATATATCACTTCTTTATCCAGTCATATGTCAGTGGACACCTAGGTTGCTTCCATGCCCTGGCTATTGTGAATAGCGCTGCTATGAAAACTGGGGTACATGTACCTTTTCGAATTAAGAGTTTTCTTTGGATATATGCCCAGGAGTGGGATTGCTGGATCATATGGTAGCTCTGTTTTTAGTTTTTTAAGGAACTCCATACTGTTCTCCATATTGGCTGCACCAAATTACATTCCCATCAACAGTGTAGGAGGGTTCCCTTTTCTCCACACCCTCTTCAGGCTAATATTTTAAATATATAATCTGTTTCTCTTTCTTTATGTATACATCTTACTGGTTCTGTTTCTCCAGAGAACCCTGATGAAGACACTACTGCCAGGCCTGTGACTCGGAAACAATTCTGGGAGCGCTCTAGTCAGGGAACACGTCACATTCACAGCTCTCGGAGGAAACACTGCCACATCTACACCATGCAGGCTGGAGTGGCTTCCAATTTAGGAAAGTCCCCACAGTTATACAATGTGTATTCAAGATCATTTTACAATATTCCACTACAAATTTTTGGATAATTATCACAGTTGTATTAGAAATACTTTTAATGTTTGTATTTTCTGTCTCTTTTGATGTTTTGACATCTTAAAAAAAAAAAAAAAAACCTTCCTAGCTGGGGGGAGACAGCCTCTCCTGGGGATAGCCAATTCCCAGAGGCGGCAAGAGGCACAGCCAAGAACTTGTCTTTCATGTGCAAACTGATCCATTCAGAGCCACACTTCTTGATCTGGTCTCCAAGCCTCAAGAGGCAACATTCCTCAGCCTTAATCATCCCAGGGCCAGGTACCATGCAAACAGTGATCAGCTTTCTCACTTACAGCCCAGTGGAATTATTCAAACTAGACAATCTCAAACTGTTTATCCTGCCCTGACTTGCTTTACCCAGACAAACTCCAATAAAGCCTGTGGCCTAATGGTTTTCCTTCATCTGCCTGCAGACCACCGTGGGGGCTTTTCTATGTGGCCCTATATGGTGTGCATGCCTTCTGTTTTTAGGACCTGTGAATAAAACCAAGTTTGTTTTTTGAGCCTTTCCACTGTTCCCCGTTGTGGCCACTGACTAAACATCTCATGAAAGAATGCAAAACATGAGTGTTCATTGTGAATTGTGACAAAGCATTTTCCGTTAATGCCCTTTTACTACCCAATTCTGCCTTCTTAATGGGAGACAGAACAGAGCAAAAATTGCTTCAACTTCTGAATGTGAAATATCACAGGCATTCTTGAATATTCCTTTTATTCCTATGAAATAGGTTATAATTTATAAAAATACTCTGGAATTTATCGCATTAATACTAAATCACTCAATCTCTTTCATATTAGATGAAAAGGCAGCTCTATTAGAAGTCAGTTGAAAAATTTAATTTCATAAGAAAGTGACTTTTTATTAGCTATATTTTTAAATATGTTTCATAGTTTTGCACTTGATCATTAAACATTCAAATAGTGCATCAGTTCAGCTGATAATTTTTACTGAAGTTTTAAAAGAAAACAAAGTAGCACACACTTTCCTTAGGTATCAGGTTTAGTGAAAGATAATGATTGTCAGATTCCAAATTGAGTTTAAACACCAGGGGCTATAATTCTTCAGTATATTTATAATTACCATGACAACACATACGTCATTTCATGTGACCTTCCTAGTGGAGCTTAACATGCTAAACTATCAAAAATGTACTTGTTTCAGACCCATATTACTACCTAGAGAGGAAAAAAAAGATAAGCAAAATGCACGTGTGGATGATGAGTAAATGCGATAAAGTCCAGTCCCGAATTGTAGTTTAATCTCACAAAACCTTTCTAAAACTACCTAAGAGAATGCACATAGTCACAACCCTCCTTAGTCCATAGGCAGCCTTACAAAACTGAAGCAGTCAGTCAAGGGAAAGGAAATAATAAAACTAGGCAGGAGCCTAGTTATAAATAGTAGTTATAGTCGGTATTTTAGAGATAAAAGGAAACTAGAGAACATACAGTCTTTGCAAATACTAACTACTATATATAAAAAGATAAACAACAAGTTTCTACTGCATAACACAGGGAACTATATTTAATATCTTGCAGTAACCTAAAATGAAAAAAGGATATCAAAACAAACATATGTATGTTCATGTATGACTGAAACATTATGCTGTACACCAGAAACTGACACACTGTAAACTGACTATACTTCTATTAAAAAAAAGGGGGGATGGTTAAAAGTCTCTACTTTAAAATTATTACGTGCTGTAATCAGAGAAAACAGACTGAGAAACATACTGACAGCAAACATTATGGAGGGCTGAGTTTCCCAATCTGTAATGAAATACACATCGATTAAAAATGCTTAGACTCCAAGAAGTCAATGGAAAAAAGGCATAAGGATAAAATTCACAAAATAAGAATATAAATAATAACATTTTAAAGTGTGTAAAGGGAAATAAAATATCTCACATCTTCAGTTTCAACCTATCATTTTAAGCAGTTTTTTAATGAGAACATCCTTTGCCAGTGGGAGCATGCACTGATAAAATTTTTCTGAAAGACAAATTTGACAATATATACCAAATGTTTAAAAAATGGTTATACTTTTGATATAATAATTCTGTTTCTGATGATCTATTCTATGAAAATAATGTTCTAAGTAAATAAGACAAAATAATGAGAAAGATAATACAAAAAGATCTCAGAAAAAGCATCATTTATAACTAGGAAAATGTATAAACAAAAGAAATGCTCAACAACATGGCAATAATTATGGCAAATTAGAGTAAATATTATGAAAATTCTAATTTTAATGTCAATATACAACAGGATACAAATTATACATATGGAATAGTCTTATTTATGAAATAATATAGAAAGAAATAAGTAGTTAGTAAAAAAAGGAGGCTAGAGAATGTATAGCCCACTATCTACATTCTACAGACAATGAAAAAAGCCCTGGAAGGTAAAGTGATTCACAAGGACCCCTTAGTTAGCAGTCGATACAATAAGTTTGGAAATATAACTCATGTTCCAATGGGCCTATCTATTTTATGTTAAAGTTTGATCACTAGCATTGTAAGAATAAAAATTATGAGCAGAAACAAGAGTCAAAGAAAATTAACATCAGCAATGATGTATCAGAAGGAAAGAGTGGGGCATGAGAGAGAAGGGAGTGGAGATGTGTAAGATTACTGAAGCGAAGGATGCCTTAGCAACTCCCCAACCAAAATGATTATTCTCAATAAACTACAGATTCATTTCTTACTAAAATATATTAGATGGCTGACAATGCAGGGATTCAACAAGTGTGTACATGAGGAAAGTCAAATATTAAAATCAAATACGAGGAAAAACTGAGGCAATGTTACAGTATACATGAGACTGAGAAGATATAACTACTAAATTCATGATGGGAAAACCAGTGGAATTTGACTGACGTCTTTAATAGTATTGTATCAACATTCGTTTTCTGGTTTTGATAACTGTGGCATTATTATGTAAGATGTTACTAGCAGGAAAAATCGTGTGAGGGATATAAAAACTGTCTATGTTACTTTGTAATTTTTTCTATTTTTCAAATAAAAGTAGTTCAAAATTAATTTTTTTGATTTAATAAAATACATGGATTATCAGTTTTAGAAATGTATTGTTTTTAATATACAGAAGATGTCAAAGGGTAACTGTAGCATAATCTGTAGGAAAAAGGGAGATAGTTAAAATAGTGATATTAAGACCATGTTTTGTAACAATTTTGGTGCAGTAAGCTAAAAGAATCTTTACAATTCCACAGCAAATCCATAAAAAATATTAGTGCAGAATAATTCATCTAAGTAAGTGTATAGTACAAAACCATTCAAGGTAGGTCATGTATGCAACTACAGAAGAAAAACTTGATATGAAGCTGTAGAAGGAAATGAGATGTCAATTCAGAGAGCCTGGGAAAGTTTGACAGGGATGTCTTGGGTGTCTTAACTAAAAAGCTCATTTTTTATTAAAAATATTGCATACATTCAAATGAATCATGAGAATATGTAAAATTTATCAGATTCCTGAAAAGTCATCAAGGAAGCTCATTATTAGAACAATTTCAGTAAATACCAAAATCATTAAGAAAAAGTGATTGAACTTAATGTTCCTTATTTTAGAATAAAAAATTATCATTCTTCAATCACTCTTGGTTTTGTTTAACCAGTTGAATTATGATTTCTAAAGTCATGACAGCCAAATAAAAGGCCCAGTTCATTCATCTGATGGATATTCATTGCATAGCTGCTATATGCCAGGCACTGTTCTAAGCCCTAAGGATTTATCAATGAACAAGACACACAAAAACCTCTGACATCTTGAAGCTTACATTCTTGTAGCAATATGACAAACAAGTGAAATATACCCAGGATAAGGACTAAAGAGAAAAAGTAACCAGAGCAAGGGGGTAAGGATTTGGGTGGGGAATACGCGTAGATGTGCAATTTTAGATGAGGTGGTCAGGAAGGGCTATCTGAGGAGGTGGCCTGTAGGACCTCTACGAGGTAAAGGAGAAAGGCATGGGGACATCTGATAGAAGGGCATTTCAGACATAAGGAACATCACATGCAAATGCCTGGAGCTGGAGTCATGCCCAGGGTGGGTGCTCTGGGGATGACAAAGAGAATATTGGAAAGGAGTCACAGGATATTATGGGTTATGTAGAGAAATAAACAACTTAAATGAACAGTATTTTCCCCTTAAGAATTTAAGAATACTTAGGTGAAACGTTTTTAAGGTGATTGCATGTAAATCCTCATGAATAGAACTAAGTGAGCCTTTATTATGACGTGTCCTTGTTTCCAGGCTCTTATTGGTGAGCATTAGGAGAGGCAGGCCCCAGGGGACCTGGAGTATCCATGAACTTTCCTGAGTGTGTGGAGCCCTAGGGCTTGACTGATTCTGATACTGAATAATTTCTACAGTTAGTCACACAGGCAGCTAAATCAAGGTGAACACAGGGTGGCTACTGTGGAATGGTTCACACCACAAGATGGGGAGAGTTGGAAACTTTCAGTTTGCAACATGTTGGCTGTTTGCTCAACAGGTCCTGATCCCCAGGCTGTGGGTCCCTCAGCACTGGCACAGCCCATTCCTCACCTAGCATCCATCCATCCGGGCCCATGACATTGCCCTGCAAGACATGGGGACTGGGACCAGTGCAGCAACTGATACTCTGTGCTGTGAGTAACAAACTACCTTAAATCTCATTCTCTACTTTTGGCACCTACGCAGTGGTGGCAGGTTTACTCCCTGCCAGCCTCTAGGACAGGGTTTCTCAACACTGGCACTACTGACATTTTGGACCTGGTAATTCTTTGTTGTGGGGGCTGTCCTGTGCACGGCACAATGTTGAGCAGCACTAGCCTCCGCCTACAAGCTGCCAGTATCACCTCCTTCTCCAGCTGTGACAATCAAAAGTGATTCCAGACATTACCAAATATCATATGGAAAACACAATTACCCCTGCTTTATGAAGCTGGAGTTCTACTTTGAAAATGAATGAAGTGGTATTTCTCAAATATTTTAAAGTCCATTTTGATTTCCCTAAATATGAATTTACTTGCCATCAAATGAAAAATTCTTTGCAATATTTTTTGGCAAAATTACTGATGAATATTAAATTAGGTATCTGTAGCTGGTAGAATAGTATTACAAACTACTATACTTTTTAAAATATACAGTCTGAGAGCAGATCAAATTTCATTGAAATTCTAGATATATAATATTCTTTAATAGGATAAATGCTAAACACCTCATGGCTAAACACTGTGATAAATATCTTGGAAATATTTTATCTCAAAATGGTATTTTTCATTATACGAGAACATCCCTAGATATAATTTTTAATATCAAAAAGGGTACATTTTGCTTTTTACCTGAAATAATAGTGAGCTAAATTTAATAATTTGAAATTTGAGACAAGTTACAAATACCCTAACAGCTAAAATACTAGGGTAATTCGCTGACTCAAAATGTGCACATTCTTCTTTGATGAACAGTAAAGGTTTATGAAAACTTGTTTCAGTAACAGAAATGAAACGGCTAATTTTGGAGCTGGGAAAACACTGCTATCCTGTGAAGGCAACCGTTTCATAACCAAAGAAGAAAACAGATGTGTATTAAAATATTTCATATCATTATCAGACCACTACCACCCAAATATACTAGTATCACTATAATATATTCATTTAAGTTGTCTAAATATTGCATAATACACTAAATGACAGCTAATTTGTTGTTAATAATATCTGAAAAAACCCAGAGCCAAAATACATATTTTGCATGTATTCTTTTCAATGGCATAGGAATAGTGAATCAAAAGTAAAAGTTAATAGATACAGAGGAAAGAAAGTTGACAGGTATCCCATTTAAGAAAGGTCTGAGGTATTCCTCATTCCTCTGATTTTTTCTTTTTTTTTTTTTCTTCCTGATGGTGGGGGCAAAAGGTATGAGGACACACAATATAGTTTCTGAGTACAGGTGTGAGTCTAAAATAAACTTGATCTGAGATAAAAGCTACCATATGCTACTTTGCCTTTATAAATCTGGGAAATAAATGTACTTATTTTAATAATAAAATATCTAAAAGAGTTTAGGGTTTTTTCCCCCTCTTTTATCCATATACTAAACCTGTGTTTTCACAATGTTTTCTAATATATTTCTCTAAGATATTACCTGTTTTGTTCACTGGTGCATCTCCAGGTCTTAGAACATTACCTACATATAACATGATCTCAATAGGTATGAGTTGTCTGAATGAGTAAGTGAATGACTCACCATCACCTCATGACTAATTCCAACTTTCCTTCCAATGACATACAAGACTTCCACAATTACTTGCAACTAACCTCTTTTATAAGCCCCATGATCCAAGCATCTGTGCTGGATGATACTATCTTTAGTTAATCAAGGTGCTTTTCTGGAGAAAACATGGACTTCTGTGTCAGAGTAAAAGTAGTGTATACCTTCTGGTTACCTTTCATTTTAGTCTTTGTAAAATTTTTTAAACTACGACTTCCCCTTTTTTGGTCATTGTGAAGATAAAATGAAATAACATAAAAAGCACTTACAAAACACACTATTTAATAAATGTTAGCAATGTTAGCCCATTTCCCTGCTCCTATAAGCATATTTTACTTTCTCATCTCTGTGCTGTTTTTACTTCCTTTTCTCTCTCTTGTTGCATTTTTCCGATTTTCTAAATCATTTACATCTTTTCAAGGCCAAAAGAGTATTCTATCTGCTACACAAATCTTCTCTTATTAGCCCTGTGAAATCTGTCTGTCCTCTAAACTCCCTTAGTACCATATCCCATCCCATTCCTGACACTCACCACTTACTGCCTTGTTAAGTTTACTGAAGTGTGGACAAGCCAATGTTTCCACTTGTCTCTATAGAACAGGAGGGCAGGATAGAAATATAATCTATGCTTGAAACCCCTAGTAGAGATCAGAACTAAAGGCTTGATAAACATTTATAAAACTAAAGGAAATGAATGACTCAAATGAATGTAAGCACTATGAATCTGGGTGTAGGAAGGAAATAACGGGGGATTGAGAATGTGTGGCTAGCTTATTCACTCCAGAATACCAGTGAAGAATACTTATTGTTTCATTATCATTCTCATAATTTCAGGGAGTGCCAAATACCTAGAAGAAAAATTAAATCCTTAACTACTAGGTCCTTAAAAATATTTAAATATTTTGAACTACAGAAAACACCTTGTTTTTTTATAGATACCATCCACAAATAATCGAATCAGAGAGAAAATCACACATATGAACACACACAGATTTTCATATGGAGACATATCACTTAATCAGGCTAAAGATATACCACACCCCACTGTTTGGCATATGCCACCACTGTTCTCAGGAGCATTAAATGCAAAATTTGGAGACTTTCTTTTAAATAAATACCTTGGATGATAAAATATTACTACTTTAAAAATGCTATGTGATGAAAAATTCAGTAAGAAATAAAACAATTTCCTCTCTTGTAATCCCTAATGTTGGATGTGCTAGAGAATTTATAATGTCACAATGCAAGGATAGGTAAGTGATATTCAATAAAGAATCATTCATATTCTGCTACTACATCATCTCCTAATTCAAAGAGAAAGAACTCTATTTAAGAAAAAAAGCCCTCATGAAAACATAAAAGAAAGACATTCAGTGCTATGAAGATTTGGGAAAAGGGCTTAACAGGCAAAAAATAAACTCAAAAGAATATCCATTTGAGAGGTAAGATGAAAATTTATGGCTATTCTTTTTTTTTTTTTTTTTAAAGAAGCCACCTATGTTTAAAGCAACCAACTCATATTAATGTGAACAAAAATGATCACAGTTTCACTAATTGCATTTTTCTGCATGCTTACCCATAATTGCATTTCTTTGCTTTGGAAGAGCTATTTTCTTTTAAATTCTAACTTAAGACATAAATTAATTTCATGTTGCACATATTTTAAAAGGACAGTCAGATGTGAATATAATAATTCACATGGCCCTCCCTAGAGGTAATCACCATTGTTTATCAATCTTATCAAAAACATTAATATGCTTATATAAATTGGATTATCCTGTCTGCAAAATTTTTTTTTTTTGCTCATGTTGTTTATATATCAGTGTGTCTGGGAGTTTAGTTCATATAAGTATATATGGCTCTACATGCATTTTAATTGAAATATAGTTGACATGTAATATTACATTAGTTTCAGGGATACAACAGTGACTTGACATTTACACACATTACAAAGTGATGATCATGCTAAGTCTAATAGCCACCTATCCCCACATAAAGTTACTATATTATTGAGCGTATTCCTTATGCTGTATATTACATCCCTATGACTTGTTTATAACTGAAAGTTTGTCCCTCTTACTCCTCTTTACATATTTTCTCCTCCTGCACAAATCCCTCTTCTCTGGCAGTCGCCTGTTTATTCTCTGTATCTATGAGTCTTTTCATTTTATGTTTGTGCATTTGGTTTTCTTTGATTCCACATGTAAGTGAGATGATACAGTGTCTGTCTTTCCCTCTCTGACTTATTTTACTTAGCATAATGCCCTGAAGGTCCATCCATGTTCTTGCAAGTGGCAAAAATTTTATTTTTCTTTATGGCAGAGTATTATACATATACATACTTAATCCATTGATCTATCCATCTTCTTTGTCCATTGATCTATTGATAGACATTTAGGTTGCTTTCATATCTCAGCTACTGTAAGTAATGCTGCAGTGAACACTGTGATGCATGTATCTTTTTGAATCAAGTGTTTTTGTTTTTTCTGGTAAATACTCAGAAGTTGAATTGCTGGATCTGCAGTAGTTTTATTTTTAAAATTTTGAGGAGACTCCATACTGATTTCCATGGTGGCCACACTCATTTACATTTCAACCAACAGTGTATGAATGTTCCCTTTCCTCCACATCCTTGCCAACACTTATCTGTTATTTTTTTTTATTATAGCCATTGTGACAGGAGTAAGATGACATCTTGTGGGTTTGATTTCCACTTGACTATTAGTGATGTTGAGCACCTTTCCATGTATCTGTTGGCCATTTGTCTCTTTTGGAAATATGTCTAGTGAGGTCCTCTGCTGATTTTTAATAGGTTTTTTTTTGATGTTTAGTTATATGAGTTCGTTATAAATTTTG
This sequence comes from Camelus dromedarius, assembly GCF_036321535.1. NCBI lineage: Eukaryota > Metazoa > Chordata > Mammalia > Artiodactyla > Camelidae > Camelus > Camelus dromedarius. The sequence goes on from NC_087439.1 coordinate 22,629,915, forward strand.
GATACTAACCGCTCATCAAATATATTGTCTGCAAATATCCTCTCCCATTCATTAGGATGACTTCTCATTTTGTTGATGGTCTCCTTCTCTGTGCAAAATGCTTTTAGCATTTTAATATTTTTTTCATCTCTTTTTTATAACAGATTTTTTTCTGATAGTGTGATACACTAACCAATCTTTCTTTTTTGCAAAGTGAAAAGTCCCATCACTACTATTTATTTTTAGTTAAAATATAATACAAAATGAGCTTACTGAAAGTAGAAAATATTGAAATCTTTTTGCAACAGGTGAAATTACTTTATGTGTCAACTATGGATGTTTAAAAGCATCACAAGGGATTCACATGTATTCCCAAGTAGAACTCAGCTAGTTTTAAAAACTGATTCTAATGCTGTGGTGAAGGAAGTTAAAGCAGTCTTAAAAATATTTCAGTGCTGTTCTTCAAATTCCCTTTGTATGAATGAATTAGAGACATGCAGAATTGGGCTTTACTCTGGAGGCAGAAAGGTGCCAAAGAATATCAAAACAGCTAATAATAAGAGAAAGACCAATAATCTACAAGATTGCAACTTCTGTTGAGTCCAAATAAAAGCTGGGATCCCAAGGCAACAAGATGTAAAGAAATCAGAGTGACCAGCCTCGTCCAGTAAAAACAGAACGCAAGATGATTTGTACCTTTTCCAGAGCATAGGAGGAAGAGGCAACGGCCATAAAAGTAGTCTTTTACAAAAGCTCAACTAGTAAAAGAATTTTTAAAACCAAGTGTGATTTAATGTGAGAAACCCTGACCCAAGGATTCCTTTCACTAAGTTTACAAGAGAAATAGCAACGGCACAGCAAGAGAACTGAGAGACAGCCCGGCATGTCTCACGCACATGAAACCCAACCTAGCCCAGACGTTTCCCTCACGCAACTACTGGGGAAGGGGGAGGCGACCTTCCCGCTTCCAGAAGGAAGACAGATCTGCTGCCTGTGAGGGAGGTATAGAATCAAAACTCATCTGCCACTAGCAAAGGGCAGAAAATCTTCTCTTCCCCAAAGCTAAAGTGAGCTGCAAAGATAAGCTGCCATGGAGGGAGGCAGAAGCCACGTGACTCTGAGAGACGGGTAAGAAACATCCCTAGTCCCACCACAAGTTGGTGGACTCACAACAAGAAACACTAGTCTAACGCTTGGAGAAAGACAAGAAACTCTACTGCCAACGGTGCAAAACAAAGGCACAGTGACACTGGGAGAAGAGTAGCAGCAAAGCTGTTTGTCCCTGGGGGAGGTACAATAAAGCTGTTTGTCCCTGGGGGAGGTACAATAAAGTTGTTTGGACCCATAATCATGGGTTGATACAAAAACCAGATATTTGCTGCCCTGGGGCACAGAGCAAGAGATTATCTCTTGCCCAATATCTCCCAGAGATACACGGCAGATACTGGCTGACAGGGGAGGTGATGCACAGAAAAACCCATCTCCAAAGCCCAGAACCACAGAATCTAGGACCAAAGGCCAGACCAAGAGAACAGAGAGGCCCTCATTCAGACTCTACGAGCCTCCCAGTTATAAACAGATCACATTAGCTGACAATTAAGGAGAGGACAAGAGTATGCAGCAATACCCTTCAGAGAAGCAGCCATGCAGGGATTACTGAGAGCTGAAGATGGAACACACATACTCCAGGATACACTACGCACAGAGTAGGCTCAGCCCATCACTGGAAGAATCTGAAAGATTTGGTTCACCAAAGGTACCTATAAGAACAAACTCCAATCCCAGATCAACTACTGAACAGATCAACCAAACTCTTCACACTAAAACACTGGCACAAGAAACGTACTCATTATCTCCAGTATAAATTTCACTTATTTAAATCTCTAAGGTTTTCCTACATACACTATTTGAAATTCAATAAATAATTATGAGAAATACATAAACCAAAAAAAAAAAAAAAAAAAAAAAAGACAAACAACTCACTGAGACAAACTGGTCAACCAAAGAGTTCAAGCTGTAAATAGAATCAGATCTTTAGATGACTTTGATGTGGAGACCTTCAAATTTAAACAATGAGTTATCTACATGCACCTATCACCATGGATCAAATGAAAAAGCCTGATGATATACTGTGTGCCAAAGAGAAGGCAGAGCAACTGGAACTCTCACACCTTGATGTTGGGAAAGCAAAATAACCCAACCACTTTGAAAAACATTTTGAACAAAATGAAGAGTTTGACAGTTTCTTATAAAGTTATACATACACGTACCATATTAACAGGCAATTCACTTTTAGAAATGAAAACACATGTCCACATAATGTACTGTATACAAATGTTTGTAACAGCTTTCCTCAAAATTGACCAAACTTGAAACAACCCAACTGAACACCAACAATAAAAGTTTTGTGTTACATCCAACAGTATAACACAACCCAACATGAAAAAAAGAACGAACGTCTGATACACTGAACAACAACAACAAAAATCTCAAAAATTATATAAGTAAAGCAAACCAAACTCAAAAGCTATACATGATATGATTAAATTTTTCTGACATTTCAGAAAAAGTAAACTACAGAAAAATAAATCAGATAAGAACAGAAATCAGATCAGTGGTTGTTAGGGACTAAGGGACTTTTCAGGGTGATGGGAATATTCCAACTTAACTGTGTTAGTGGTTACTCAACTGGATACATTATAATGTTTACTAACTTAAAAAAAAGGTGAATTTTGCTGTATGTAAATTATTAAGTAATAAACATGATTTTTAAAAATGCGATTATAAAAACAGCTAGAATTTAATGGAAGAAAAATACAGGTGTTTGGAGTAAAAATTGCAGCCACTTTTGGATAGAACAAAAAAGTACCAGTTAATTCACCATTTGGTCAGGGAAAAGAAATGAGAAGATCAATTACTTAAAGATTTTTGTCTATGTGGTATCAGATGACAAATCTGACTGACATTTAATCTAAGACTTTTGAATTTAAATGCAGTTAAATGTATCTGGCAAAAGTTGCCATAAAATAAATCTGTGATGGATCAAGTGTAGAATGTATATCCTCCTGGCGAGGTGCTTTAGGTTCCTCTGTCTGGAGTATAATCTCCATAACCTAACTTGGTCAATTCACAACTCATGACTGTGGCATCCAAAAGTAACATACTTTTCTTTGGGGCATAAGATAAAACAGTATAAGCAGTGGAAACTGATTAATAGGAAAAACTGTATGACTTCTGAGGCATGGTGAATGAGCAATCTTTTTTCATCCATCTTGACAACCAGTACTGGTCTGAGACTGGAAATAATAATAATAATAATTTTTATGTACAACCTTTATATATTTTGTCATTCTGAAGACTTTGTACAGAAAATTAATTCAGATGATATTGTTTACAGACCAGGAACGCAGTATTTTAGAAAACATGCCACATCTGGTATTCTTTACAAATGTAAAGGACAGGCAGCGCTGACACCTGAGTCGTTGCAGCTGGAGGACAGGGTAGGAGGTGAGAGGTGCTCTTTCACCTCATGCCTAGTGACGGCACCGCCACGAGCCCCGGGAGCTCTTTGGCGTGCGCTCATGTTGCTGGTGTTGTTTACACTTCTTAATTTGTACAGACTCAGTTCTAAGCCTTGCAAAATCATTATTTTAAAGTTAAAAATTAGGAATCTTGTTTATATTACAGTCAGATAAAAAAAACTGAGTATAAAGGTGAGTAAAAATACTATTTGTTGCCATCTATACATTTAAGTAAATTTTCAAAATAGTCTTACCTTTGCTTTTCTTCTATTTCCTTTCCCAGTGTCATTTGGACCACTGTCTAATGACTATTAGAACATCCTGCAATTTGATCACTTTTGCAGGATCAGGAGTGACAGTAACTCCCTGTGACATTTGTAACGGGATGTTAAAGTGTTGCACAGAAGCCAAAATAATTTAAAAAATCAAAGTAAATATGAGGGAAAAAGTCCTCTTATTTTACAATCAACTAGGTCAGAATTATTTCTACAACTCTTAAACATCTCAACCGGATCAACGGTGTAAAGAGAAATACCATGTAAAGAGGGGAGGGTTTCAGGAGACTTCTTTGAAGACAGATAATGCTGCTGTTCTGTTAGTACCTAATCCCCAACCATCAGTCTCCGAAGGTGGCAGAAAAGCGAGAATGAAAGGGTACTTTTTACCTCAAATCTAATGAACGAGCTTCAAAGGGACCGCTAAGAGATCTTTGAATTGTTAGTTTTTTCCAAATATACACAACTCACGACTTGAGAAAGTCTCACATCTGAAAAAGCTAACGTGGACTCTGGTGGCAGAATACTTAGTGGTGGTTGATTTGTACAGTATCTACACTCCCAGAGTTTATTGGGACATTGGGACAGAAGGTTTACAAATAATTTCATGGACCAAATGTGGATCACACAGGACAGTATGTTGGTTTAGGGATGTCTTCAGTCCAGCGGTTATAGGGAATGCAAACAAGAAGATGGACATGAATCGGTTATTTAGGGATGCAAAGTTACAAGCACAGAGTTTCATGTACCTTGGCCAAGGGAAATGAAACTAGAGAACTCTAGCAGAAAACCTCCAAATAGCTTGCACATGCACACACAGACACAGAGACAGACAGACAGACAGATAGACACATACAAACATACACACAACCCTCAGGAGAGTAATTTTAAACATCGGTCAGGCTCAGAGATAGGTCAGCTTATAATGGAACCAGTTCCCTTGCTATCTCTTTATCAGGCCTTACCAACCTTACCCCTTTTCTTCTCTTCCTACCAATGTAGAGAAGTGCGTGGGCACTGGAAACTGACTAGCAAGCTGGGAGGGATGACAAGGACAATAAGGGCAGGGCAGAAAAAGAGAATGAACTAAATGTGCCCTCCCTTCCTTTTCCCAGGCTTCTAGCCAAAAGATAACACAAGTGGGGAGGCAGGGAAGATGCGATGACACCTTGAAGTCAGAATTATGATATAAACATGTATATATGGTGGAGTGGGCATTCTAATTACCAAATGGAGGCTGCGTTTCTGACAACACGACTGGGAGGTCTGGCTGCTGCCTAGCTGTTAGCAGAAAGGACTGGGATTTGACCAAGTTTTGCTGTGGGGTAGGAACATTCACTCTACTGAATGAATTTTAAAAGTCAGTAGGAGGCAAAAGTAAAGTTACCTTTTAGGTAAGTCAGAGTCACATTATTTGACATATGTGTTGCACAGACAATGACTACCATCACTCCCCTAAAATCCTCTCATGACCCCTAGTCTCATGGGCAAGTTCAAGGGGAAGTTCAGCTGGCTTTGTGGATATTAACTGTCCCCACAATTTGAGCTAGCATTTCCTTATTTTAGAACCCCCATAGTAAAGTCTGCCAAAACTGATTTATCAAACTTTTTTCATCAGAAATTTGCAGTACAAGGACAATTAAGCAAAAGTACAATTATAGTCAAGGATTATAATATTAGTCATAGGTTAAAAAATGATTTCCAAGTGATTTCCAAAGTAACAAAGATTACGTAATGCTAAGAATAATTAACTAAGTTAAACGTATTTCTTTAATTTTAATTCATGCTAAAACTAGACATTTCTTTAAAGTGTGCAAAAATCCTACTGAGCAGAATGTTTATTAATGTAGCAATCATCTTTGTAATAATACTTCAATGGTTCTTTGGAGATTACTGAGTATTTTCACATTTTATCTTTTGAACTTACCAGCAATTAAACAATAGACTTCTTTATAGCAGCTTCTAGGGCTATCCTGAGCTCATGTGTGTAGGTGTGTGCACGCGTGTGTGTATTATGCAGTGTTTGCACATGCCTGTGTGTGTATATACGTCTATGTTGGGTAGAAACAAATACATGTTTCTATAACCCATTCATGTTTGCTATAACCCATTAGCCATGTGAGCCATTCCATTGTTTTTTATGATAATATATTTTAGAACCCAGCTTTCAATCTTCTCATATCTATATCAAGTTTTCAGACAGAAAGATATATACTGGCTTAAAGTTTGTTTGTTTTTTTTTTTTTCTAAATGTCAGACTTCATGAGAAACATCAAAAATTATGAGAAATATACAAATTAAATATAAAATTGAACCAATGCTATCAGGACTCAAATTCCAGCAAATTCTGGGGAAACAGCTTATTGATAGTCAACAAGAGTCAGTTTGTGCAAACAGCCTCTAACCTTGCTACTCAGCAGGGCGGCAATATCCATTAAGTTCTCTAGAGTTGCAAACCCTTGCAAATCTCTTCTTAACAGTTTTAATTACGAAATGTCTCATGACTGACAAATGTATTCATTATTTCCTTAATGGTTGGTGAGAGTCTACATCTCTCAGTCTTCAGAGCTTTTCTTTATGAAAAAGTAAGAGTTAAAGTAAAAAAAAAAAAAAGAGAGAGAGACTGATATTCACCTGTAATGTAATAGCAGAGCATAAGGGCTTGTTCTTAACTTTAAAATGTTTTGTAAGGCATAATGACTATTTAATGTTCATGGGAACTTTCTAACATAATTCATGAATGATATCTTAACAAATTTCTTTCATCAACTGTAACACTCGAACTTTATGAGACACTAGAAGTTCCTAGAGAATTATATAATGGAGAAGGTCACTGAAATTCAAGAACAAATGGTGATCTCTAGGTGCAGAAAATGATATTCTTACTCTCAGGTAAGTGTCATTTGGCAATGTATCACATCCTACAATCTTCTGTGAGTGACCACCTTAGTAGTGATTAGAATAGAGGACTGGAAATATTTCTGGCAATCTGAAGTGGGTCTTAATTTGGTGATCACATGTGTGTGTATGTGGTGGCAGTGCTGGTGCTGGTTAGATTAGTATTACAATGATGAACTTTGATCAAATAATTAATCACGGCTCAGGTATAATGCCATACATTTCAACACAAAATTGGAAGAACTATTGGACTCTCAAATCCCTGGGGGGGAATATGGAGATGCTGGGGGTGGGACTGAGCCAAAGAACAGGGTTTAACCCTGCAGATGCTGGACAAGTAATCACATAAATAGAACACTACCATTTAATAGTAGGTCAACAGATTATCTTTAGACATGTCACTTGGAGAAGATGTTTGGCAGAGAGGCTGCCTCCCCGTCCTCCTGGCTATAATTTTATTCATATTAAAAAAAAGAGAGCCTATCTTGCATGCTGCCCAAAGTTATTCATTGTCCTCTAACCGCAGGGAACCCCTAAGTATTTTCAGTTAAAGGAAGACTCTGAGGTGTGGATTGTGTACTTACTCCAGATCTCAATCACCCACCACAGGAAACAGACAAATTCAGTTAACAAAGTGATTAAGAGCACAGGCTTTGCACTAGTTCCTGTGGCTATTGTAACAAATTACCACGAACTTGGTGACCTCAAGTCTATAGTTTAATTATACGATCTATTGAAACTACTGTTTCAGCTATACATAGCTGTAGGCATTAATAACTTTCAAATTCAGGAAAAAATCCTTTAGTGTTTTTTTTTTAATACTTTAAGGATATGAAACGATATGAAAGATTATTTTAACATGTCTTCTTTTTGGAAATATGTATCCTAGTAGAATTAATTTATACAGCTTAAAAACAAGTACTGCACTAATAGAATATATGCAACCATAAATTGAATACTAAGTTATCATTTTTATATTTTTTCTTTTCTGCTGCAAGTTATAATTCATTCTGAAACATGAAACATGAATCTTTGACAAGACATCCAAGAAGATAAACATAAATACAATCTTATAAAGAGTATCTATCTTGTTCTCTTAGAGAGAGGTAACAGTTTCATCTGGCAAAAATTCTTACCAAAGCTGTTGTCCCAGAACCATACCCCTGCCACTCCCTCCAGATAAATGTGCAGAAAACCACAACTAACTGTACCCTCTAGCTGTGTTCAAAGCATAGGAACAAGAGTTTAACTATAAGAAAACTAGTGCAAGCTGGCTCAACATCAAAGATAGACAAACATTGCCCTGCACCTCATTACCGTCTCACTGTAAGAGGAAGATCTCTGCCTGTTCATCCATGATGTGCAACCTGCTTCTGACTCAGAGGCCAAAGGACCACACAAGGACAGAAGAGAGGTGGGACCCCAGTTCCAGGAAGAAGCTACCTATTCCCAGAAAACCAATGCATATGGTTCCCCCTCAATACCCCTGCCCTTAAAACCTTGCCTTAATCGTCCCCTGAGCAAGAAGTTACTTTGTGAACCAAGTTCCCACTTCTCCATTCTCTGGCCATTGAAAAAAGCTTGCACTGCTTCAGTCTCAGCTTTGGTTTCATTTCCTGGCTGCGCAAACCAGAACGGAAAAGGAAACTTCCACACCGAGGCAGGGATCTCGGCTGGGCTAGGGGTCAGGTGGGGTCCACACAACTTTATTTGGTAACAGAATGACTAATTTAAACTATCTGTCCACTCGGTTGATTTTTGCCTCCTGTTGATATAGCTTCTTTTACTTTCTACCACAGTATCTCACTTAATTTTTGGGGGGGCACTTATTATCTCTTCATTTATGTGTTTATTTACTATCTATCTCCTGCTATTTGGATATAAACTAAGTATGAAGCTTTGTCCTCTTACTGCAGCATTTCCATCACCTAGAACAGTGCCAGGCTCAGAGAAGGCATTCAATGAATATTTACTGACTGGACAAATAAATCAAGTAATTAATTAAAAGAAATCAACAGTATAAATTTTACCAAAATTTTGACAAAAATTCTCAAGAGTTAAAAATAAAGACGGGTAAATGTTTTGTCCTTATAGAAGCCTATTTTTATGAAATCACTAATGTCTTCATTTAATAGTTTCAGTAATTATCGAGCTACATGTAAGTACCTCAAATGGACAATTTTTCTCTCTCATTTATTTAACTATGTACTGTTTCAGCCCACAAGATGTACACAAAGCCTCTAAGATATATCACATTTAGGAGGTTTTCAATAAAATTCTAAGCGAGAAAACAGAATCAGAGAATGAATAGAGGTGGGTTTTTTTTTTTTTTTTTTTGAAATGCTGGCTCTTTTTTTCTGTATTGAAAGGATCTGAGTTTACACAGAATATGCCCAAGATATTTACGTAAAAACTGAAAAATCTTTATGCCTTTTCAAACCATACCAATTTAACTAAGACTCAGAATTCCTACTAAGCTTACCAAATCATTTGTCAAAACAAGTATTACCTCTCAGTCTTCAGGTTAGATGGCAGACACACTAGTTAAATGAGTGAACACACACAGAAAACTTACCTATTCTGACTCCAAGAAACACAGGTTGTCATTTGCCAAATGTAAGTTCTGTTCTGACACTTTAATCTTGCAGCATAATGTCTATTATTATTCTCCTTACCGGCAAGAAACAAAATAAACTAATAAAAAGACATTAAGCGGTCCTTTGTATAAGGTTATTAAAATGTTAAATGTATGTCAGGTGTGGAAATCTACGAAATGTTTTCATAACCTTCATCCTGTCAAAGCAACACTGTACAGACATGTCTGGCAGTCAAGGGGCTATTAGAGTCCACCTCCGTTGCTGTGGTAGAAAGCAAAGAACCCCAATGTCACTGATACTGTTATCAGTTAGGATTATTAGCTGGAACATTTCAGTCACCATGAGAACTGACATTTTTTGAAAAGAAACCAAGAACCCTCTATATTACATTTCAGTCCCTCTTGAAAACGTCTAGGTCCAAATTAGAGCAATCCAAATGCATCTACTTAGAATGTGCAAGTTCATCGTCCTTCTAAAATTGCACACTTCGTATCATCTGATAGCACATTACAGAAAAAAGGAGGCAGACAGTTCCTGCCACATCCATTTTAAAGTACAAATCTTAACTCCAGTTAGACACTCTTGGCGTTAAGTCATGGTGGATTTATATTGCCTTAATCAGTAAACTATATAAAAAGACAAAAGCAGGGGTATTTTTCATTTTAGCATTTCATCTGTCAGTCGTTAAAGGTGTACTTTTTATCATTAAAGTCTTCACTCAAAGCACACCTGAGTTGAATGAATAATCTTCTTATGCTGCCCCCAATTCCTCTAAAAGACAGTAGAGACCATCCTTCATTACCACTCATGCCGTAAATAATTTTAGTCTATTTCTCTGCTTTTATTGTCTCTCTTTCCTCTTTCTGATTCACTGTATACTCCACTGCCAGATTGATTCTCCTAAAATATTTGTATTCACATTTTTCTTTGGATCAAAAGCATTTCCTCTTACCCCTCCAGGATTTTATCCAAGCTCCTTCACCTCTCATTTAAGGTCTTTGGTTTCACCACCTCTTGGGACCCACGTGTCCTCTGTCACTATCACCTGTAAACTAAATCTCCAGTAACGGTCCACTGAATGTTCCCCTCATCTTCCTTCTGGAGCATCTGCTTTCTTGGGGTTTTGTCTTTCTTATTTTTCTCATGGAATTCCTGGTGCTGGAGTATCCTCCTCTCCCCTTTAACATTCTTCCTTTAAGAACCAGATCAAATATCTCCTCCTTCACAAAAAAGTTCCTTGAGACCCCCCACAAAGTGACATCTCTGTCTTCCTGTGTATTCTTATTACATGGACATTCTCCATTAATCACACATTTCTTTGGGCCCACTTTGAAATTAAATTAAATGCTGTTAAGCCTTTTTTTGTCTTTGGTGGGGGGTGTTTATATTATCTCCAAAGGTAGATTATAAACTCCTTGAAGGCAGTAACCATTTCCGAACTTTGTTTTTCCTAATCTCATAGCACAGAGAACTTCATATAATCAGCATGCAATTAATGTCCCTGAATCAAGGATTTTTAATTTATTTGAGAAGTAAGCAAAATGTGTATCTGAGGAAACTGAGGTCCAGAACCATCAGAAACATGTTGAAAAGTGACTGCAGCCAAGGGTTACTTTGCTTGATTATTAAAGATGTTTTCTATATTATTTTGTCCTTGATTGATTATTCTAAGTGAGGTAATTTATGAAATTCACTGATTTAATAAGGTATATGCATATATATTTACATATATGTATGTAACAAATATGTGTTTGTAAATAAAAAATAGGTATAAACAATTAAAGTTTCTTTGCAGATATCGACATCCTAAGGGCAACATTAAAGAACTCAATTTTAGAAACTTGTAAAGTAAGAAACAACATACAAGAATCATGATGACAATGGGGACATTGCTATTTTTAACGCACTGTAAGTAACGTGACTAATATTCTAGCGAGAACCAAATATTACAAAAGTCTCTAATGTCCTGTTAAATTTTATGTTCTACCATATAGCATTGTAAACATAATTGTAAATCTACATTTTCCATGAAGATGAATAGATAGCTCAATTTAATTCCTGCATTTACAATGTAGTGGACAACTACAAGTTTGATTTTACAATGAAGGTGTTAATAGGCGGGTATGTAGAAAACACATAGAAATAATGCTAGTGAAGAAAATGAAATTAACCAATATTTAAAAATCAACCATAACTTGGGTTCTGGTTAAAGTTAGTCTGACATCCATTGGATCTGTCCTTTTAAAGGGCTTTGTCCCTGGGCAGTTTGATGTCAGCGTTACACATTGTCACTTACCGTCTTTCAGGATGGTTTCTCGCTCTGTGCCATCTATCTTCTGACGGCCAATTAGGAAACTGGTGGTGTCAGCAAAGTAGATATAATTGGTTTCTGCATGAAAGTCTAAAGCACGAGGGTTTACCAGATTTTCTATAGGGATCATGTATTCATCAGCTATCTTGGTATTCAGGTCCATTCCTCTAACAATTCCTGGGCGTCCTTTCCCATAAAAGAGGAACAACTCATTCTTCGGTCCTGCAGAAGAAAGATTACAAACATAAACAACCAGTGCTGCCTAATCTTCTTTACGCTGCATAATGCCACTGTTTAATTAACTGGCACAATTAGCGGTTTTTTTAAATTCAATACCAAAAATTAAACTCTAAAATATGCCAAATGTATCTCGATGTAAGAAGGCCAGCTAATTGCATTACTTTAATTAAAATAGAAATTACTTCCGTGAATAAGTTATATTTAGTTAATTATTCTTTTGTCTGTAACTGTCTGTATAGCAAAAACATGACACATCATTGGATAACTTGTAACTGTAAAATGGACATTTATTAAAGCATCCGGCACATTTAATTTGACAATTCATTACAATCTGTTTAACACATCTGTAGATATTAACTGTAGAATTAATCATGTTTGACAATACTAAAAATTTCAGAGTATCTAAAACAGCCCCCTACTCCAAGTTTGCATCTACAGACTGTCAGAGGCAAACAGAAAGGAGCACACAGTAAATATATTACGGTTTGTCTAAACATGTGATTCATTTTTCTAAGTGAAATCAAATGCCAGTTACAGCAACACTCTTTCTTTTACATCTTAATTAGAAATGTTAGAGGTTGATGCTGACTGCCAGCAACTCTGATGTTCAATACAGCCCTTGTCTAAAACAGAACAAAACAAAAACAAAAAACCCAAAACAAAAAACTGTTTCCTGAGTTCAAATGCCAGAATCAAGGTGGCTTTTTCTACAGAACGAATGAACTACTTCAGACTTTGTATGAAAATACATGCAAGACTCTCCAATTGCTAGGGGTCCCTCTACTTAAGTCTAGATAATTTTTAAGAGAATATTTCATATGGAAAGGAAAACATACTGAGTTTTATTAATAAAACTGAGGAAAAACATGACTATTATATTTGTATAACCATACCGTAAGAGATTCTTAGTGAGGTAAAATAACTACATTATAAAAATTTGGAGAAAAAAAGGAAAAGAAAAAATAAGTAGTCACTCATAAATTCAACACCCTCAATATAAACTATATTATTATTTTATATATTTTCTTTCTCTTGTTTTCTTTTAAAATTAGTGTTAATGAATATTAAATGATATAAATATTCATAAAATTTTAATATATAAAGAATAAAAATAAAACAAATCTCATGGACCTAGCACAGATCTTGGAAATATTTCCAGAACATTAGAATGCATGCACATGCCCCAAACCCACCCTCCTTCCATCCCAGAGACGTCCAATATCCTGATTATTCTGCTTATTTTTTTTTTTAAGATTTGGCACATATGTTGTTTGTATTTTCTAACAATAGATTGTTTAATTTTGCAAGCTTAAATTGCATGTGTGAATTCTTCTGTGAGCTAGTTTTATTCTTACACTCCTGATACCCATCTATGGTTATTACAATCATTGTTCATTCATTTTCATTGCTGTATCATACTCCTTTGTGTGACGATGTCAAATTTAATTTGTCAAACTATTTTTCTAACGCATAGCTACTTATACAGAAAAGGATACAATTTTATATCCTGATTTTATTCTTAAATCTTAACATTAAAGTTTATGATCTACATTGATTCATCAGATTCATCAAGTCTCACATTCCTTCAGTATGATCATAACATATGCTGATTTACCAAACCATTCTCCAATTAGTTTTATCTTTTCATATTATAATACTGAGATATGCATTTTTTCCAACCTAGTATTTTATACATTTTCTTAGACGATCCCTTAGTATACACTTACAGAAATGGAATTCCTGGGTAAAGAATATTAACATTCCTCTTTTTCACTGACCTCACAGCATTTCAGTGTCTACCAACTTTCAAGAGTATTTTATTTTAAAATACTATTTTACATTATTTAAAAGTAGAACAGATTCATTAAAGAATTAAGTCCTGAATATTTCTTACCAACTTCATATGCATAGATACTTCTTGTAAAATTGGGATTTTAGGTATGTCTTTTAATATGTAACTTTAAAAAATTTAATGACATTTTCTTGTGCCATTAAAAAGCCTTCAAAACATTCTTTCCAATGTCAGCATCATGTTTCCTGCTAGGGAGGCAACATAACATAGTCAACCACCTACCTACTGTAGGATGTTCAGATTGCTTCTGGATTTTTGTTATTATACATATATTTATAATGAATTTCTTCAGACAAAAGTGGGATAATTTATTAAAGGATATTATCAGTTTTGTTTATCATAGGTGTTATCAAATGTCCTTCCAACGGTGCTACCAACTTCCCGTTCTATTAGCCATGTATAAAAAATCACTAGTTTCACCATACCCATTCTTGCTAACACTTAAATTATTGCTTTATTTTTTAACAGATGCTTTAATTGGTAATCGGTAAACCTGGTACTTCATTGGCTTAATGTACGTGCGTGTGCATGGGTGTACACGTTGTTTTATTCAATCATTTTTTTCAGCCATTCAGTACCTAAAGTTTCTTCTAGTGTGTTTTCCTGTACGGCAGACAATCAAAAACTATACACATCTCACAGACACTGATGTAGCCATGGTTCTGGTTTTGATTTAAGTACCTAATATCAGAGGTCCTAGCTCAAGTCTGGAATATGGAAATGAGGCCCCCTATTGCTATTTCTGCTGAGATTCATTTAACGGGGAAACTGCATTTCCCCATATCAGGCTTTTCCCTTTGTGTGCACCAAGAGGCAAGGGAGAGGGCGTCTTTCCTTTTTGTGTCGTCTGCCAGTGTCACGCATTTCTGCAGCTGTCAGCTGTGACGCGAGCTTCCTAACCCCTAGATCTGCGCTAACATGGTGTGTTTTTGAAGTTACCATTGCCACTTGTGGCTTCCCGATGCCCTAGCTTCTGACTGAGGCCCATGTTCCAGCTTTAAGTCAGGCTAGTTTGTGGTAGTTTTGAGGAATGTTCCCGAGATAGCCTAGAAGCTGTTGCTTCAGGCATCTCACTGATTCCGTAAGCACCTATCTACTTGCGTTTGATCTTTTCTGCTTAAAATAGCTAGAATTGTTTGTGTTACTATAAATGTAAATAGATCCTGGTGGATCACTACATTCGGGATGATTGAAGCTTAAGCAACTCCGATCGTATGTTGTTTCCCCAAACATGTGTATATATACATATACACACACATATATATGTATGCATAAAAGTGCACGATTGTGTTTTTACATGACATGCCATCACTTCCCAAGTGGTAATTGGACCAGTTTAAAGGCTGGTTATACACACAGACACACACGCACCTTCTCGTATCGTGAGGCTTCTGACAAAATACTCTCAATTACCCAGAGGATTTCTTGAACATGAGAGTTGATATCTTTATACTCACAGAATTTGATACAATGTTGGGAGTGAAAACAAAATACTGAAATATGTAGTTTTATCACAGTTGAGCAACTTGGGTTCTTAATTTAAAAGTATTTGTATCATTAATGTTAACCACTTAGTTTTAAAATTATAGCAAATTTAGTGGTCTTCTTTCATAGTCCTCAAGGGTAAGGCAAGAAAGTAAGGAAGGTAAAAGAGATGGCAGGATGGTGACCAGAGAGGGAGCACAAACAGAAAGAAAAGGCCATGATGAAACGGAGAAAACAGACACTGTAAAAAGCAGTCATCATAACCTTAAAATTTATGGTATTTCAGGGACATTTAAAGACCAACAGTCTCCACAGGGATGTCCTTAATATTATGTCTGATTCTGAAGGCCCTGAAGACCTTAATTTTCTGCAAAAATTTAAACTTGCAAAAGTCATGTGTGAAAAATATGTATTCACTTATTTAAATAAAGAACAATTAAATTATTCTAACATATTTCAAAAATAAAACAAAGATACGTCTAACTAGTAGATAACAAAACTGTTAAAGAGGTTGGTGTTCAATGGCACAGCTCCAGCTACCTGGAAAATGAGACAGTGAAATGAATTTCACTCCCCAGTGCTGGGTAAGGCGAAGTGTCACTTTACGTGGATTTCTGTTGGACTAAACAACACACCTATTACTAGAAGCAACATTCTGGTTCAGAGAAGAGAAAGTCTGGTCAGTCAAGGATTCAGGCTCTTTAGACCAAAAGCATTCTTTAGGGAATTGAAGGATCTTCCTAAAAACCTTCCCTAAAGCATGTTTCCCAAGGATCCACAAATTTAGTGACCCTTCAGCCCAATTATGTTTCTCACTCACATTATCACACACATGCAAAAAGGAGACACAAAACAAAACAAAACAAAAAACAATGATTTTGAAAAACAAAATGGCTAGAACACATCGGCAGGCAAATTTGACCTGATGAAGTCTCATGTTAGTACTGATGTTGAGGATCCTAATTAATACTAAAAACCTTACTCTGAAGCAGTAGCTGCTGGCAAATGTTTGGGTTTTTAACAACTTACTTTTGCATGACCTGCCATCACTTCCCAAGTTGAAGCCAGTCCTGCAGCGACAGGTCCGTGTTTTGTAACTGCTGCTGAGCAGACAGATGTGTGAACAACCCCCTGGCATTCCAGACGGATCCACTTCACAGGCGTGGCTTCTGACTACAACAAATAAAACACAGCACGCTTGAAATTCTCCAAAGACAAGATAATTATGTGCATCAGGATGTTGAAACTTTTCCAGTGCAGGAAGAGGGAATCCTAGCAAAAAATCTCTATACCCAATTATTTAGTATCATAATCAATTGGAAAAGAGTTTAAACCGCATAAAAAAAAGAAAAAGAAAAAAAAAGTAGAGATTTGCCAAAATCCTCCTAAGCCTACATTAAAAAAAAAATTCTGAGAGATTAAATGATTTTATATCAATCTAAACTGTTTACCTGTGAGCAAAAATAAAAGTAGCATTGTTTTTTTTTAGGACGTGCTTATTGTACTTTTAAAAAACACACTTTTCTGACAAACATTAAAACGATACTGTTAAAATATCCCAGGTTAGGTAGTTAAGAAGTAAAAGGATTTCTCCTGAAATGATCTATTATATGGGTGCTTAACTAGAAGAAATGTCATTTAGTGATTACGCTTATTGAGAAGTGTTAAGAGAAATTTTTTTTTTCAATTTTGAGTCCATTGTCATTTGGAGAACCCTACACAAAATGAATTGTTAGTGTGTGCATGTGTGTGTGTGTGTGTGTGTGTGTGTGTGTGACTGTAACTGTCAAAAAGGGAAGGCTAAGTTTTCTTGTGGAGATTAAGGAATAAAAGGAAGTTTCATGAGTGTAGAAGTTGGAGAAGAAACAAAAAATAGGAAAAGTACCATATGGAGAGGATGAGAAAAAGAAAGGTTAACGAGAAAAAGCTGCAGCAGGAATACTATCAGTAGGATTTTATGTGTTATTGTAATTATATTATTTTTCAGTCACCGCTTACTTGGAATTGTGATCAATAATATGACAATTTTCTTTTAATATTAAAACTCACATGCTTTTAAAAATTGTGCTATGTTCTTTTTGTACTCCTCATTCACTAAATGGAAAGATAACTGAAATGTAGTTTAACTGTTTTTTTCTCCCAGAGTGTTGCTTATATTTTCCAATCTCACCCCATTTCTATACTTGATCACATCTCCTCTCACCTCCTTAGCAACTCTCCACTTTCTTTCATCATTACTTTTACTCTCTCCATTGGATCATGCCCATCAGCATACAAATGTGCCATTATTTCTGCATCATGGAAAAAAATCCTACTTTTAACCTTAATTCCTATGGCAATCTTGCAATGAGCTCTCCATTTCTCTGCTCCACTGAACATCAACACTTTTCAAAGTGATCCATGCTCATTGTCTGCAAATTCTTTCTCAGATCCATTCTACCCAGGCATTCTCTTCACCACAAAACTGCTCTTATCAGATCCCTAGGGCCTTCATGCTGTGAGATCCAATGGCCAGCTGATTTAACAAGCTTCTTCTCAGTCTCCTCTTTTGGGCCCTCCTATTCTCTTTGACTTCTTATTGCTGGGATGTCCCAGCATCCTTTATTTGAAACTTCTCTCCATCCATAGTTACTTCCTTGATGATCACATCCATGTATATGCCAATGATTCCAATTGTTATGTCTGGTCTGGACTTCCCCCTGAACTCCAGACTTGTATATTCAAATACCCCCTTGATAGCTCCACCTGAATTTATGATAGACATTCAAAATAATATGTAAAATTATACTTATTTTCTTTGCCCTATATCTGCCTCAATCTTAGTTTTCCCAGCCTCAAAAATAATTCACTTGCTCAGGCCAAAACATTGTCATCATCATTGCCTCTTTTTAAAATTTACATCCCACATTAAATTCATT
Source organism: Camelus dromedarius (assembly GCF_036321535.1). Classification (NCBI taxonomy): domain Eukaryota; kingdom Metazoa; phylum Chordata; class Mammalia; order Artiodactyla; family Camelidae; genus Camelus; species Camelus dromedarius. The sequence continues at coordinate 22,647,991 of NC_087439.1, forward strand.
AGGAAATCCTGTTGGCTATACCTTCAAATATATCCTGAGTCTAACTACTTTTCACCACCTTCACTGCTACCATCTTGGTTCAATCCGCCATCATCTCTAACCTTCCACCTTTGTCCTCCACAGCCTACTGTGAATATAGAGTAGCCACATTGAGTCCAGTAAAGTCAGTCAGATCATGAGACTCCTCATTCAATTTTATGTTTTCAGTGAGATTTCCTCTGACCAGTCAATATAAAATTGCAAGCTACCCTCCATTCCTGATACTCATCTGCTTTATTTTTCTCTATAGCACTTATTATCTTTTAATACAATAATTTACTTAAAAAATTATGTCTTCTCTACAATAATGCAAATCTCATAAAGGCAGTAATATTTTGGTCTGTTTTATTCACTGCTGTATTCCCGATAGCAGAATAGTTCCTGGCACAGAGTACATGGTCAATGAATAATTGGTGAATAAATAAATCCTAATATAAAACTCTAATCAGGTTATCTACAGAATTCCAAATTCGAATTTCTGTAAACACATGTATGACAGTACACTGCCTTGTCTAAATTTGTGTTAATGGTTAGATAATTCTCAATCAGTTTTCAAAAGATGAGGGGCATTTGGGTGAATTTGTGTATGTTACATTATTCTATGTATGACTGAGCCTAAATTATATTGATGAATAAGCATCACTAACCTGCTATGCAAAATAATTAGTGTTTTTGAGAAATACTTAGAAACACTGCAGCCTTATTAAAAAATATTTTTTAATTAACATGTGTTCAGAAATGACTGAGATGTTTAGTCAAGAGATCCCAGTGACTATAATAAAACCTGAAGAGATATTGTAAGAAAGTCACCTGATTTGAAATTTGTCTCCCAGAAGGATTAAAAAAAAATTCGCTAGCATTTTAGCTTCTGGGTTTCCTGTGTATACACATCAAAAGTGAAAGCACCTCTCTGCCTCTAAATCTAGCCATCATTTCAACCCTGTGGTTGTAGAAACGATTCACCTGGAACTGAACAGTTTGTCATATAGACTTGGGAAGGGAGCTATTCCATTTTACCATGTAGACATGTACACTTTTGCTATCAGATCAGATATTTTTGAACTCTAACACCAAACAAAGGCATATGGACCTCCATTCAATCCACCATTATGAAGGCTATGAAGAAATCTTGTATCTTACCTGTTGGCTGAGTTCTTCTTTGATAGATTCGGATTGCCCGAGCGTTTTCCACTTTAATCAGTGAATGAATATCAGTGCCATTAAATCGATTTATCCTTATGATATTGAAGTTATCAGGATTGGTTGCATACAAATAGTCTTCAAACACAGTTATACCATACAGATGTTTGACCTATAAAAAGGGGCAAAAATAACTATGATTTTTAATTATGCTGCTTTCAATTTGAAAGAAAAAATGATTATTAGTTACAACTGTGGAAATTTCCCATGGTTGGAGAGTCACAAGCATATTACCATTTATTTTATCTCAAATAATTCAACATTTCACTAATTTAACATTTTTCTCTGAGAATAAAACATTACGAAGTAGTTAAGCAGTTCCCAATGTATGTGAGAAACTTTTATTTATGTTTCTTAAGACTCTGAAGAAAACATGTTCAGTTGCTACTTTTCAAAGGCTTGTAAGAACCAAACTTTCAATCATATTTGATAGTAATATGCTTATGGCAGTGTTACACAAAATTTGAGATATTTTTGTGAGCTACTTGTTCTTATAGTCATGGATATATAGAACCTGTAAAAGCATAGCTTTGCCTGTGAAAGGACTGATGAGAAAACTCCTTTGAAAATTCGTTTTTTTTTTAAAACACATGTTACATTGAGACTAATACTTCGCCCCAACATGGAAAATAATAAAAAAATAAAATCACATGCTTGGGAGTAATTGTAAATAAAATATCAGCATTTTAATCAGAAATTGCATTCTTTCAAAAGCCTACTCATAATGACAACAGAACTACTTGCTTTGAGAATAACAATGTTTGTAGCCTTCCATGACACCTTAACAGAAACTCTCCTCCTCGGCAGGGTCTTGGGGATTATGGGAGGGAACAGCCACTGTGAGGTCACAGAAAGCTTCCAGTAGAGCAGAAGAAAAATGAGTATATTGATTTTCTCATGTAAAAAGGCATGTGTTAGGCATGTTGCCTTTGGGTATTTCTTGTATTGAACTTAATTTAAAATGGTTCTGGTCCAGGACATGGTAGATCTGTCCATCGATTTAGTGTAGAGATTTTTATGAAAGCATTTGTCACTATTCTTTGGCATTTTATTACACTTTAAGTGCACTTTTAGTATAGATTTGTAATTAAGAGAATTTGTGAAGGTATGTATGGCTTGACTGTAAAAAAATAAATAGAACAAAATAAGAAATTTTTCTATTTAGGAAATCTTGCCAATTCTGTAATTTAAGCAAAATAATTTGATTTTCTATCCTCCTAGCAGGTGGACTCCTCATTACTGTCTCTGATCCACTAATATGAGATGTTGACTAAGAGAAGATTGGCTTTTGCATGTTGTTTTTGGATGTATTTCATTTCTCCATGTCTAGTCTGGAAATGAAAGACAGGAATTAATGGGGAGAATCACCCTTTGTTAAATTCCCAATAATATATATCTATGTTAGTGTTACTCTCTGGTAAGCGGTAGGAGAGGGGGCGGCATGTGTTATTTACTAATTTTTTTTTTAACAGAACTGACATCATATTTGCTAAATATACCTATGACTCAATTTTGATTTGGGCAATACTTTTTTCCTATAAAAATTACAAGCAAGCTGAACTATTTCATTAGTTGCCATTTACTTCATGCATGTTCTGCTGTAAGTTTCAGGCCATCCACCTGGAAGTGTGTGGTTGTGGCACACCCACACTGCTCTCTGCACAGCTGCCAATCCACATCCCAGGAGAAAAGGCACGAATTCAGAGGGGGCAACTGGTGAAGTCAGAAAACATGTTCTCACAGTAGTGATCAAGTTTCACTCGCTGCCTCCCTGCTTTCCTTCAGAAATGGACCATGCCTTATTATAAAGCACCTCCACTGTTGCCTGCTCTAACTCTCCTGACAGAGGTGGGGTGAGCTTGGAGTGGCGATAGACCATTCTGCCTACAGGACAGACACTTCAAAAATGTTATCTATGTTGGATTACTTAGTGGCAGACTAAGCATTATGCTCAGGGAAACAGCAAGACATAAGCAACAGAAATGAAATAGAAGAGGATAATTAAAAACTGCAGACATTAAAAATCTTTTGAAAGGAGTCATGGGGAAGATCATTGGAATTCCTCATCCCTGTTTCAAGGTTTAAAATTTTAATTATATATGTACGTGGAAAAAGAAGGTCCATGATAATCATTTTACAGACTAGGCGCTCTAAGGTCATAACCAAAGACTGTCAAAGATATCAAGGTTTTTAGGACAGCAGAGGTGAGAGAGAAATAAGCGGCCCCACTTCTAATACTGGACACCCGATTTTTTTTGAACTATCCAGATTAGTGCACTTGTGTAACTGCCAAGGAAGGGGAAACATTTCACTGTTAAAACCTGCTTATAAAGGAAAAGTATCTTTACAAGATAATTACGGAATATCCGTGCCTTGCATTGCAAAACAAAGCAAAGAGATTTACATATTGCAGCTCCACATGAGACTATAACATGAAATGAGCGCTGTCAGTGAGGTAAAATTGAACTTAAAAAGTATACTAGTGAAGAAGGCTTATCTCCACTTAGAGATCTCCTTTAGGTGTTTTTTGAGTGCTGTTTGCAAAAACTTAACAATTTAGCAAGGAAAAAACTATACAGATGGGAAAATTTTTGACCTTGGTGACTTTCACAAAGCTCTCATTTTAAGAAACACCTGAATACATCGAAGGCAAAATTTAATCCAACCTATTAAAATAATGACGATACTTTTGTGAGCAGGGATCTGCTTTGTTAGCAAAGTATCTCCAATGCCACATGGGACAGATGACAGTTCGGTTTCTTTACAAATGAACTACTTCAATTAATTTTGTGTAAGTAGGTCATAACATCTGTCCTACTGTAATACTTCTTTTTTTACTAGGATAGCATTTTTTGTTTTGTTAGTTGTTTTTGATGTATTTTTATTGGTTTTGCTTTTGTGTGCTTTTTTTTTTAGTAGAGGGATGAAGGGAGAGAGGGCACTCCCAGTATTATGAAGCACACTATGAAAAGAACATTCTCTCATATAGGAAATACATCACAATTTTTATGACCCACTGCAGCCTAACATCATAAGACATTTTCAATATTGCACTGTTCAGCCTTCTTCCTAGTAGGATGCCATTCATCTAATTACCTTAGCTGCATCTTTCTAACCAAATTGTACTTACGTGTCTGCCTTGAGTGATAGTATGTCTGTTTTTCCCTTGATAGTCCACTACTTCTACACAGTCCAAGTAAAGGTCTACCCAGTAAACCAATTTGCTGACGAGGTCTAGTGCCAGCGCAGCTGGCTGCTCCGTCTTTGAGTCGATTATCCTTGTTCTGTTCGTCCCATCCGTGTTACATCGCTCCACTTTGGCCACATTCCCATAATCAGTAAAGAAAAGTTTTCTGTTGAAAGAAAAGTAAATGTTAAAGTGGACGGGGGAAAGCATATTCAACAGAACCACCCATAAAAAAGCAGAACTTTTCCTTCTAATTTATTTCAGTGGTTACATCTGTTGGCGTCCCATAACCATTTCCACATAATATCACTCATAAACAGAGAAGTCAGCTAATGAATATTGCAGGGCATTAGGGAGCAAGTTAACTAACAACTGTAAAATTTCCCCAAAACGGATGATGATGGTGGGTTTATTTTTGTATTAGGGGAAATGTTTCTCTAAGCCTCATAGAGCTGGGACACATACACCGCAGGAGACCTGTGGAGTCCGTTTGGAATAAGCTTTGTAAGTGAGCCAAGTCACCAGGCCAGGGCACGTGAGCTATCAGGCTTTATCGTCAACCTGCTTTTCAAATGGTGTGGTAATGTCTGTCTCCTATATAAGCTATTATGTGGAGCTCAGTGATGCTAAGAGTGGCAGAGAATAGCAAACCTGGAATGGAATTAAGCAGATGGAAAATCAACTGTGCTGTTTGTAGCAATGGAAATAAAACATAAATAATCCCCCCAAACCAGTTCCAAATATCCCCAAATCACAGAATTTCAGAAAGAAAATGCAGGCCATTTCTTTTCATTTTTCTCTATAGATTTTAAATAAAAGGCTGAAAAGCAACGTTGACCTCTGAGACAAGAAATCCTTCTCTGAAGCACTAACAGTGTCTGTCAAAGGTTTAAATACCTCCAACCATTCAGTGTCGAATATTTGATTAGTATTCACTATGTTTAGTAAACACAAATCAATTTCAATTAACCTGACAATATTTTAACAAGATTATCTACTCATGAGAGTAAATTACATTTGTAAATAGAAGACCATCTTCCCTTGACTTAAATACAATCTCAAGAATAATCCAATTTGTAGTGCCTGAGCAATATTAAAATTACCTAGAGTATAGGATATTTGATTTTACAAATTTGGTGAATGAGTTTTTAGTTACTTTTCTCAACATTGTTGCATTATCGAACAATATAGGGTATTTTTCAAGCTAAAGAGTATGATTTAAACTTTAATTTAGCTCTTTCTTCTGGGGGAAGCTTTGACTAATTTTAAGCATTAACACATACCAGTCTGTGACAGTGCAAGCCAGGTTTTATTATGAGTATAGACTTCCCCCAGTATTCCTGAAAGATCAATTTATCACCATAAATTAAAAATTATTTTTAAAGTGACATTCCATTCAGGTGAAGAGCTTTCTAGTCTAGTGAAGAATAAATAAAAGGGCATATGGTGCTATGTTTTATTGTCATGCTAAATGCTCAAACTTCTACTCTGCGCTAGCTCATGAGTTTTCTCTCTTTTTTGTTCTCTCTCTCTCTTTCCTATCACTATCTCTTCCTGCTTCCATCTTTTATCTCTTTATCTCCTCTTTCCTCACTTGTTAATCAACTAGTTCGTTAGTTATCTCAAGTTAAGTGAGATTTACCCAGTTTCCGTCCTCCTTACCATAGAACACTTCCCACTATTTCTATTATAAGAAACTCTCTCCCTCACTTCACACCAAAATGCCTGTCCTTACGTGGTTTCCTTTTCTGACTGGTCCACTTCACAGCACTGAACAGCTGCTGGTGTCCCGGCTTTGGGACAGAGTTGGAGGCTCTGGCACACTATGTATAGTGTGTCATGTATAGACTATGTCAAGACAGTGACAGGAGGTAGGTGACTGAAACTATGTGGTGTTGAAGAGGGAAGGTGAGTCTGGAGATGGGAACTTCTCTGAAGTCATCTTGAGATGACTTAATTAGATGTGGTACAAAAAGGAAAAAAAGGAGGGTGCCAAGACAAGAATCTTAGAGGTGTACTGTTGGGAAAAGATGGCCAAGTAAGATCAGAGGTTGTGGTCAAAAGAGAGAACAGACTCCCAAAGAAGCCTAAGGAAGAAAAGTTTCATAGTAAAGGATTGGAGTGGCTGTCTGGGTCAATTACTTCACAAAATTATTAAAATAATAATAATAATAATAATAATAATAATAATAATAATAATAATAATAATAATAATAATAATATAGATTAGGAAGATGTCACTGAATTTGGTATTTGTTAAAATACTAGAAATTTTTGGTACTTCCGTTTGAGAAGTTTAGGTATGGAGGAAGAGTAAACCAGATAATAATGAAGGAGGTCAAGAAAAGATAATTTTTCCAAGAAGATTTTCAGTAGTACTGACCTATTATTACAAGAATGACTCAAGTGATTCTCAAATTCATTCCAAGTCATAATAAAACTGGTTGAGGTAACTCTCTGTCTGAATAAGCTTAAGCCAAAGTATGAAAAAAGTATATGACTCATCAAATTTTTGCTGTTTTAATGGAAGTGTAAAATCAAAGGAACAGGAGGACTTTGGGTGTGTGAAATCACACTGAGCTAAAAGAAACAGTAAAGAATTTACCATTGTACCCCCAGCACATAGCAGAATAACTAATGCCCAACGGAGACATAAAAGATGATCTTCACACTAAATTGAACTTCCTCAGACTTCAGAATACTGCCTATGGTGAGCTGTGTTCACTTATAATTGAAATGCAAGAAATGGAAGAATTCTTCAGGATAATAGCACTAAGGCCATAAATCTGCACACAATAAATGCTCATGGTCACATGATTAAGTAGATGTTTCTTTGCTTCTTTCAGCACTGTTTAATTTTAGTTTAAAAGTATCTATTACTGTTACAGACAAAAGCTTCATTCCCAGGGCATTCTTTAATTCAGGTATGGTTGTATAAGGATTGATAAACAAAAGCTGAACTTTTAATTATCTAAAACCTAACTAAATTTCATTTGTGATGTAAGTGTAGCTGGGTTGAAAAATCACTCTTTTCTTTCCTATAAAATATTTGTCTAAATTTTAGAACAAGTCAATAGTCCTCTAAGAATTTCACTGTCTCATGGATCCTAATAATGACCTGTGAGAGAGAAGTATTCCTATTTTACAGATGAAATAGGCTCAAAGTCCACATGGTTAGCCACTGTCAGAACCAAAACATGAATGTTTGTCATGCCTTTTCTTTTTAACTCATTATTTTGAAATAATTCCAAACTTACAGAAAAGCTGTAAGAATTGTAGAACAAATGTCTATACTGTTCACCTATACTCACCAGTTGATCTTTTGTTCCTCTGACTGGTTCTAGCACTGTCTGAACCATCTGACAGGAAACTGAAGACTTGACCCTCTTCACCTAAAATTTCAGCCTGCATCTCCTAAGTATGAGGACATTCCTTTGCATAACCATAGTATACCTGTCAAAAGTAATACTTCTAAAACTGATACGATACACAGTTTTTATTCAAATTTTGCCTTTTGACCAATACTGTCCCATGTATAAAAAATACTTTTTTTCCCTAATTTAGAATCCAATCCAATATCATATATTGCATTTAACTGTCCTTTCTCTCCAGACTCCTTAAATCTTGAATGAGTTGTTTTAATACCATATGATATCACTCATATATGGAATCAAGAAAGAAAGAAAGAAAGAAAGAAAGAAAGAAAGAAAGAAAGAAAGGAAGACAGACAGACAGACACTAATGAACTCATCTACAAAATAGACTTGCAGACATAGTAAACAATTTTATGGTTACCAGGGGAAAGGGAGTGGAAGGGCTAAATTTGGGAGTTCAAGATTTGCAAACGTTAGCCACTATATATAAAAATCGATTAAAAAACACTTCTTCCGCATAGCACATGGAACTATATTCAGTATCTTACAGTAACCTATAATGAAAAAGAGTATAAAAACAAATATATGTATGTATACGCATGACTGGGACATTGTGCTGTACACCAGAAACTGACACACTGTAACTGACTGTACTTCAATAAAACAACAAAAAGAATAACCCTATTTTGAGTTTGCCTGATTTCTCTCATAATTAAATTTATAGTATGCCTTTTGAATTGAAAGGCAACAGTTTTGTACTTTGTTTCCACCCTACTTAGAAACCATGGGCCAGCCTATGCTCTACCCGAGAAATACCCTAAAAAGAAGCACAGATGGTGGTTTGAAATCTTATTTATTCCTTCTTATTCAGTGTTCTTTGAACACTTAACTCTTTTAATATCCCCCTTCAGCATCATCTCCCATGAGGAACCAAGGATCTTCTGCTCCTTCTACTACAGCACAGCCCCAGTGTGGCACCCTGCGAGTCAGATGCATGGTGGATGGTGGAGCCCGTTCCCAAGTCTGTCCGACATCCCCTTTCCTCAGGATTGCAATATTGACATTTCTCCTTTCCCTTCTCTTTCCTGCACTATCAATTATTTTTTATTCTCCAGAATAAAGAAGAAATTAAATTGAGATGGCTATTCTCTTGTTCTTCACTTATTTTTCGAATGCCATTCAATTAAATTTCCACTACCACAAAAATTAAAATTAAAATAAGACAATATTCCAACTACTGTCACTAAGTTATGTTTAACTAGTAAACTTTCAAACTTGTAATTATTCATCTAGTTCATTCATTGTAATTTAGCAGCTCTCGTAAGTGGGGACTGATCATTTTGGTTTCCTTATCTCATCTAGTATGGGAACCTGATTTTACCTGGCATCTGTGTTGGTTATATGAGCAGCCCTGTTTTACTACAGATATATAAGTTTTATACAGTTGAAGAGAATAAGAAGCTTTGAGTACTGCCGGAAAACTTGCCTGCCATAAATCAAAAGTCACAAAGGGAGCACTCACTCACCGACAGTGATAGAGCACGGTGCTTACAGAGTTCTGGCCCCAATCATCCCGATGCTTTAAAGCAAAGCAATTGTTATACATCCTGATGTCTTAAAACGTGAATTATTGCTCCGTTAGCTGATAAAAATAAGACTTTTCCCAGTGATATTCATTTTAAATGTTTCCATGCTTTTCGTACTTTGCCCAAAAGGACAAAGGGGAATTTAAGCATATCAGAGTCCTATCCGCCTCCTTCAACTGCATGGTCAGCTTTGGCTTTGTGTCAACATTCTTACCTCAACATTTTGGTGATGGCTTAATGGTGGAATTTAAAATTTTTCAGAGTTCACACAATGAAATTATGTATCACTCATTTTAACTGTTTCCAAATAAGGTTACACAACAAGATTTTTGTTATGGAATAGAGAGGGGAATGTGACATAAAATTAGAGGTTCATATAGTGCAAGATTAAAAAAAAAACATTGTTCTGATTAGGATGTATCAAATAGCAAACCTTCCATGTTTATTAATCACATGTTAATGTAGAGAATTTCGTATCTTTTTACATTTCAGGAAACTGATAGGCATTTTTCTTAGCAAGGATTACATTAAGCACTTCATTTTTCAATCTTGTTTGAAAAATAACTGTGTTATCCAAATAGCATCAATAGTAGTAATTTTTCTTCCATTGTATATACAAAAATTGAACAAGAAAATGATTTTTCACATTTTATGTGGAGCAATTCAAATATACTCAGAATTAAAGTAGAAATATTAAATATTTAGCATTGTAATTCTAAAGTGCAATTGTAAATATTAAAGAGTAATGAGTCTTTGGAGTAAGAGGTTTAAATTTAATTTCTATTATCTCCTGCTACTTAAGGCATGTGGATGATAAACAATTTTCTCTGTCTAGCCAAGACTGTTCAAGACAGCTATTTATTGATTTTTACTTGGTTGGGGTTTTTGTTTTCATTGTTTGAAAAATCTCTCTTTAACTTGGTTTTCAGTTTTTACATAAACACACAGAAATTAAACTTGACATACAGACTCCTGCTTTCAGCTGGCTACTCTGTCTTCTGGAAACATTCCCACTAAAAGTGTTAATGCATTAGATACGTCAGTTAATTCAGCTTACTCATTCACCATCCATATTCACCTAAACCTGCCCCACCCACTGAGCATTCCTGAGAGGGGCAGCTGTATATGTCAATATTATCCCTCTGCTGTTTACAGATAATTAGGCCCAGGGAGAACACAGGAGGCAAGTGAAGCCAAACCATAGGCTGAGCTGAATCTCTCAGACCCTTTCTCTCAATAATCTAAACGAGAAAGTGTGGAGCTCACCCGATGGGCAGCTGTACTAACATGGGTGGTGTGCAAGGGGATGCCGGGGGGTGAGAGGGGACGAATACCAGAGCACATGTGCAGACATGGGGGAGCCACGAGGCAGAGAGATGGGATGGAGGGAGCCATGTATTCCTCCGGCAAGTGACACTCCAGGCCCTAGGAGTCCATCTCTACTTCCCATCCTTAGTTATGTAAACACTCGGGGTGGGGGTGGTTCCATATCCTCCCTGAGAACTCTCTGCATCTGAGCTTCAAATGGCTTCAGCGGGTTTCTCTACTTGGAAGCTAACATGCCATGAGTCAAATACTGTATTGTTTAATGTTCTATTTTAAGATTCAGATAATTCTTATGCTGAAGATTTTGAACAATCAAATTTCATAACTGCTTTAGGAAATATTATATATTGAAATGTTAACTCAGACTAAAGCAATCATTTTATAATGTTCACGTGTAACCTTTATATGACCTCATATTGGCATAAATAAATAAATATATATTATATAAAAATAAAGCATCTAAAATCTTCCTGGCAACCTCCCATGAAAACACAGAGAAGAAGGATATTATTAATGGGCAACACATTTTTTTAAACCATCTTTCTTATTTTTTAAAAACTCAATATATTACTCAAGCCATGGATTTCCAAATGTCCTTCCCCAATCCAGGCTGGCTAAACTCTCTCACAAATTAAAATACAGCCTCTCTCAATCCTCATCTTACTCCGACACAGCCTCTAACTCATCTTTTTATTATTTTAAGTAAATTTGTCCCTTAGGCTATTCTTTCCATTTGTTTTTCATTTTCCACATTCTGAGAGCCAGGAGTTAACTCAGACAGTAATAAACCTGACATTGTAAAAAGGGAGTAATAAAAAGTGGAGAAATAGAAAGATTTGCACATTTCTATTACTCTTTTTATCTTTGTTACATAGGTATTTCTTCAATTTTCAACACAACTGAGACACAATGAGAAAAAATACCTAATCCTCTTTCCCTGGATTGTCTTTGCCTTGGCCCTATCAGCAAGGAAAAAGCTAGTCCAGCTTGATTTGCTTAAGAGCCATCTTGGCTTCTGACTTCCCCAGTTCTCTGAGGAAAGAACCAGTTGGTTTACCTTCACTCATTCACGGCTACACTTAAATTGCAACTACGAAATCTAATCACTTAAAAGATAATGATACACTTGGCCTAACATTTCAACTACCAGGCAGTCCTTATTCTCAGGCAGTAACTGAAACCTTATAAAGTCATCTTTAAGACAAAATCAATGTTTTCACCCTTGTTTACACAGGTCTTGCTCAAAGTACACGGCAGTCTAACATCAGTCCATTGACACAGCCTTCTCTCTTCCTACGAATGCTCTTCTGATCTGTCCTCTGAAACACCTACTCTATGACCACGAACTCCCCAGTATCCTAAGACTACACATTGAATGCCCCTTCCTCCTTTTTGCCTTTACTGAAACTTAGTGAAACTCAGCATCTCTTGAGACCATCCTTTCCCAGCAGTCACTGAAAATGTGAGCTCCTAAGAAAACCTAAGGGGTAGATGTAAAATCAATGCCTTCTCCAATAAGAATCACAGAATATTCCAGAATATTACTCTCCTCTTATCTGTCTCCTGCTTTTTGAGGGTCTCACAAAAAGGCTGTATCGTTTACAGCACCCATCCTTGAAGAATCATCTTCTGACTCTCTGATGCTTATATCTCATTAAAAAAAAATTTGGCACCTAGGGTTCTGTCTTACTGACCACACTAAACTAGAGAAGTTAGTAATTGACAGCTACAGGATAATGAATCCACAACTTTCCTTGTTTCCTTGACCTCCTCTCTGCCTACAACTTCCAGTACACTTCAACCACAAATTCCCATGGTGATGAACAGTAGGCTGTTTGTCACTACCAGAAAAAATGACTTCACGAAAAGGGATATCTTCCCCCTTCAACACACACACAAAGAGCATCTTGTTTTTCCCTCTGATTGCATGTTCACTGTCTTTCTTGCTCAGGTACTCTCAACAACAGCAGCTCTTGACTTCACTGAGACCTCATCCGTATGAAGCCTCTCCATTAGCCAATCTTCAACTTCTCTTTCTCATTTCTTCTCTCCAGCTAATTCACCCCACTTCACCCTTAGAGGATGATCTTGCTTCTTACCGTTTTCTCACAGCCCCAGATAAAACCTACCAGCATCTACATCAATGTTTTCCTCCCTCTCCTCTTAAAATACAGGAGGAAGCATCCTCTCATCCATTTAGGCCAATACATAAACTCCTATCTCTGAAAGTTGTCTCCAGCAATTTCCTCTTTCTTCTGCATTTTAACTTGCCCATTTTTTTTTTTTTGCATTTAGTAGAATGCATTTCTCACCTTCAACATAGAAACCTGCTCTACTATTTATCATCTTAAAACAATTAAAACTTTTTTTTTCAATCTTAAACCACCCTCCATCTATAGCCCTTTCTCTCCATGCTTTATTCACATCCAACCTTCTCCAAAGAATTACACACACACGCTGACTTCATTTTCTCCCTCCATCACTCTTCATTCCACACTGACATATCCTCCACCTTCACCATTCCATTTTTCTTAACTTACAGAAGTTGCCAATTATTTTCATGTGGCTCAACCTTTTCTCAGTCCTCATTTTATTGACCTCTCTGTAGCATCAGACCAAGTTAATCCTTTCCTCCCTTTTGACTTTCCTTTCTCTTAGCACTCTCTTGGTTTTCATCCTACTGCTTTTTCTCAGTTGCATTTTCCCACTTCCTTTTTCTGTATCAGGTCCAGGGTTCTAGTACTGAAGTTTCCCATGATCAGTCTGGGAATCTCTAAATTCTCTCACAGAAAATCTTCAAAGTTTCTATGACTTTCATTAGTATTATAATAACTTTCTTATATTCTAACCTATCTTCTGAGTTTCTAACTCATAAATACACTTGACTTTTTGATACTTGTGTTTAAATTCTTTTAGGCACCTCAAATTTAACACATCTAGTATAACATTCTTGCTCATTCTTACCAGATTTATTCCTTCATTATTCTCCACTTTGGCAAATAGTGCCTCTTTCTTCCCAATGGCTTATTCCAGAAACCAGACAATCATCCTTTATACTTTCTACCTTATCCTCTACATCTAATTCATCACCATATCCTGCCAGTTCTATCTTTAAAGTATACCTTTAATCCTCTGCTCCTCTTTCCTAAATCAATTCACCATCATCTCTTGCCTGGGGACATACCTCATCTCTGTTTCTTGCTCCTTTAAATCATTCTCCTCATAGTAGTCAGATCTTATTAAAAAAAAAATGGAGTATGTATTTATAAAACACTCCTATAGCTGCTGATAACAATCAGAATAAAACCTGATATTCTTAACATTGCCCCCAATGGTCACATGATCGGGTCTCTACCTCTCTCTCCAGCTCCATCTAGCAATATACATCCCTACTTCTAACACCTTGGCCGTCTAGCAGTATCCTTGTATAAAATTCTAGTATCTTGGCCATCGTCTAGTTCCTTAAATGATCTACAAATTTTCTTCCTTTCTCTATTTCACATATCCTGTCTCCAAGTCTGAAATGTAATTTCTACCGTGTTATTCCAATCTTGGCTTTAGTTTTAAACTTAAATGTCAATTTCTGTGAAAGACTTTTCCTGGTTTTTCAATATCAATTAAGTCGGCCTGATATAATCTCATGGCATTCTGTATTTTTAATACTATCCTTCTTTATTTAATTGCATATAACATATACACACACAATGATAAGTCTAAGATCTGTTTACTAAGTAGACTATAATCTCCAAGAGGACAAAGACTTTATTCAGCATTTTATGTTCACAACTCAGCCACAACATAGTCTCACAACAGAGACATATGGCTGTCTCTGTCTCTCCATATATCTATGTAAGTTCTGGACTGACTTTCTCATATTGGAAAATAAAATCTAAAACTCAAACTTGAGATTGGTTAAAGGGGCAAAAAATATGGTAAGACTATTCTAGCATATGAGAATGAGTTAGTTTTCCACACCATCCAGCATAGGTCACTGGAATTCTTCCCTGGACCAAAATCATTAGCTAATAGTAAATTACTGCTCTGCCTCAATTTGATTAGATTGTCTTCTTCTGCACATAATTCTCTTTGGAGAACTTGTAGGGAGTAGCGACTAGTTCATGGTAAGATATGATATTCCTGTGTCTGGCCGTCTACTTTCAGAAGGTAGCAAAAGTTTTGTTTCTCTGTTTACTTTAATATAGGATATTTATATAATCAACATGAATTTTAAGAATATAATACTGTCCACTGTGAGGAAGAAGGACTAAAAATGTTGGGAGATGAGATGCGGAGATAGCAGTGTGGTAGGTATGCACTGGTGCAGGGGGTAAACGGAAAAGAGGAGATGGTCAAGAACTATTTTGAGGTCTGCATCAACAGGACTTGATAATTAATTGAGTGAGAATGAGAACGATTACAGAGCAGCATTCTAGTACTATAGTAACTTTTGAAAAACACATCTCTGGAATATAATCAGCCTTCGGATTTTTCTCAGGAAGTCTACCTTTCTGATAAGATCTCAAGGTATCATTCCATTTAATACGAAGAATGGGTTTTACAGTCTGGCCATACTTCTTTTTCATGACCATGGGCAATGCTATCTTAGGACTCCTTCAGGGGTCAGTACGCAGGAGGTCAGTCCTTGAGAGCTCATGCTCCATATACTTGATTCATGTGGAACAGTAGACTATGTGCAGTAATATATTAGATGTCAAAAAGTTGCTCTTTGAAATATGCAGAGATGTATAACCTAATTTCTGCACTTAAGGAAGTCCTATTGGTTTATAAAGGCATTTTTCTGAGCTGAAATAACACAGATAGCTTCTCAGAAGCAGCTAAGGTAAGTATCCACGAAGTTGTGGACTGCTGAACAAACCTGGTTCACTGCTAATGCTAATTACCAGTTAGCTGAACTGTCAATTTCTATTTTAAATTCTCACTAAATGAAGGAAAAAACAGCATGTAGATAAATGAAACTTTAACTACCACCTAGTTTTTTATATATTACTTATTGTTTATACTGGAGTGTGCATCTCAGTTTGCTCTTGGAATAAAATGTGCAATAATATTGCAATGATGAAAACTCATATGTTTACATAGATAAAATCACACTGTAAAAAATACAAAAATTTCTTTGATGTTCACTTCCCTAGCTGTGAAAAGCAGATATACTGAGAAAAATAAGGCCAGAGTCCTGTAAAGCAATAACTTCTTCAGAAGTGACATTATCCAAATTCTTTGTCTCAGTGTTAAGCAGAATTACAAGATCAAGTGAACGGCTAAGTGTGACTAAGACTGCACAGGCCAAAGGAAGCTGACAAAGGGAAATGACTGTCCTTGCTTAGTTGGCGAAACAAGTATTTTAATAATCGGGAGACACTTCTAGGCGAGGGTTTCTTGACCAGGATGACCTTTAGGGGTCCCATCAACAACCAGTCACGGAGGGCTCTATAGGCATGCCAGCAGAAATGTATTTTTATAGGTGCATTATTTTCTGACAAAGAGTTAACATCAAAAAGGTAAATATCCATGTTCTTTATTGTGCACAATAATCTCCTGGAGAGCTTGCTGAAATCTCCAATTTCTACAATCCCTGTGGTGGGAATTTGGGTGGCATCTAATAAAATTAAATCTGCATTTACTCTTTGATCCAGCAATCTGTATTCCAGAAATTTATCTTTGAAGATGCATCTTCACCAAATTAAGAGACAACATATGCACTAAGTTATTCACTGTAACATTATTAATAGTGGCAAAATATTGAAAAATATTTATTATCCAGTTCTCTCTTCTCCTCCCTATTCATTTCTTCCCAGAAATACTAATTGAACACCTACTGAGCTCAAGGTTCTGTGGATACAACAGGGAATGCTAAAGCATCTAGCACACACGTCTAAAGCACATAGGAAGCAAGATCATTGAAGAGAAATGTGCTGTACAATGTATGGGGACTCAGAGATGGCTGAGTAGAGTAGCTCTGCAGATTGTTAACTGATAGAAGCCATTTCTCTCACAAGCTCTTGTCAGTGTCATAGTGAAAGAATGAAAGACAATAGGCTATTCAGTAATGGTAACCTTTTTCCAATTTAGTAATTTCTTATATGGAGGCTGATTAGTTTTATTCAAAGAAAGCAGACTGTTTGAATCACACTTGTATCAGAAGTTCCCCAGAAAGGTCTTGGGTTATTGTTTGCTGCTCGATCTTCGTGACTTTTTCTTCTATGACATTCAGCTTTACGTGTCAATTTAGCAAGCTACAGTCTCCAGTTAGTCAAACACTAACCTCAGTGTTACTGTGCAGATGTTTGTATATGTGATTAACATCTGTAATCAGCTGACTTTATGCAAAGATTCTCCTCAGAGATCTAGACGGGCTTGATTCAATCAGCTGGAAAGTTTAAAAGCAGAACCATGGTTTCCCTGAAAAGAAAACCCATATGTGGAATGAATGCAGCATCAGCTCCTGTTCAAGACTTCCAGTCTGACTTCCTGACTCCTTGGCCTAAGCGTTTTCATCTAACTAGCTAGCTCCCACAACCGCATAAGTCAATTCCTTATAAGAAAACTATACATATTTATAAATCCTACTGGTTCCATTTTTTTTTCCTGGTGGAACTCTGACTGATATAGTGTGTAAAAATTATTTAGGAGACCACCCCTCCGTTAAGTAAGAATTTAAAATAGATATTGACAGTTCAGCAAACTGGTAATTAGCATAGCAGTGAACCAGATTTGTTCAGCAAACCAAATGGAGAAAACAGAGGTCCTGAGGATGTATTTCAGATCCCTAAATCCAGTCATGCCAAAGTCAGCACTCACTACATTAAGTAATCTGAGCCAATGAATTTCCCCCTTTTTGCTTAATCTGATTTGAATGAAGTTTTCAAACATTTATAACTGAAAAATATTCATGTGATAAATATTCATGATTAAGGCAAATGGTATCTGAAATACCTTTTACCACTTTAAGAGAAATAGAAATCAAATGTGCTACTAACAGCAAATATTATGTGAAATTATTACTTAGGAAAATCGGCAACTTAAAAGACAAATATAACTATTATAAACTAATTTTATTTGATTTCAGTAAAAGGAAAAGTTACTTGAGTAATCCAGTTTTATCAATGCTCAGAAAATTCAGAGGTCTAAGATTACACTATCTGTAATTTCCTCAGTAAGTGCTCCCACACTTTGTTTTGTTTTGCCACAGGAGATAACACAAGTAAAATAAAGTTCATATCCCATTATGAATAAATGCAGTGAGCTATCAGAAATATATGTGATCTCCATCTGACAGTCAACCTGTTTCAAAAAATATATATAGACAATCCCTGACTTATAGTTCGACTTACGATTTTTTTTGACTGTATGATGGTATGAAAGTGATACTCATTCAATAGGAACCACACAGCAGCCCCCACATCTATGGTTTTACTTTCCATGGTTTCAGTCACCCACGGTCAGCTGTGGCCTGAAGATACTACATGGAAAATTTCAGAAGTAATTCATAAGCTTTCAATGATGTGTACGCTTAGTAATGTTGTGAAATCTCACACTGTCCTGCACTCTCCTACCCGGGACAGGAGTCACCTCTGCCCAGCATCTCCATGCTGTACACATGACCCACCATCACAGAAAGATGATGCTGTCAAAAAAAATCAAATTCAAAATGCACTGGTAAATTGTACCAGATGAAAATACACTCTGAGCTAATGCTGACTTCTGTACTACTCTGACGAAACTATCTTCTCTCCACCCTGGATGGTAGGATTATTAAATTATAATAAAGGCCTGGAGGCATAAAGTGCTTTGCCCAGGATCATACAGGTAAGTCATTACAGGGTTTGGTTTAAAAATCCAGGTCTCTTCATTTACGAAAATGTGCTGTGCTCAATTTCCTCCCAGTATTTTCCTTTCTCCTATAGTGTTATGTGCTTAAAAAACTAAAATTTTTATAGTTCTTATTATATTTTAACTATCATTTATAAATATCAAAAACAATATTTAGACTTTCTACCTTGCTTTTCCAAATAGAAAGTAAAAGCTTTGGGAAAAACAGTCAGTTGTCTCTATAGTATATACAGTATTTTTGTCTGACAGACAAATGATTGCAGTAACACTGTAATTTTGAGTTTCTACTGGAGTATTTGGACCATTGAAATAACTGTAGGTAGAGCTCTAACGAGCTGCGAGTCTGTGAAAGGTTAATTGATGCACGTGCATTATTCATCACTTCTGCTACGTGTGTAAGTGAAGATGACAGCACTTACATGTAAATCGCTAACTGAAAGTGAGCACTGCAGACTCACAAGCTTTTTTACGTGTGAGCACACTACACAACCGTGCAGATAATGATGCCCTAAAAGTCTGCAATCTGAGTTTTCTTCCCATCCTCCCTCTCTCCCACTCTCCCACTCTCTTCCTTTCCCCTCTCTCTTTTTTAATCAACAGTTATGAGAAGTTGTTTAAAGACAGATTTCTCCATTTCCATTAGAACCCACACCGGTATCATCATTACAAGTTAACTGGTTAAAGTAGAGCGCTGAGTTCAAGGAAGTTAATTTCATGAAGAAATTGTCAAACTCTCTGCGAAAGATAACTTCACTTGTCATCAGGCATACTACTTAAATTATTTGAAATCCAACATTATCTTGTAAGCAATTTCAAAGCAAAGACTTTAATCTTTATGGAATACTCCTAAAGCCAGTTAGATATAAGTCACTTATAATTTCAAGATCTGCCCAGTATCATTGTCTGAATTTTCACATCAAAATACCCAAGCAATATTTGTCCAACTCTGATCTCAAGTAACTATTTGATTCTTAATAGACATACATATCTATAACTGAACCACTTTGCTCTACACCTGGTAAACACTGAAAATCAACTATACTTCAATTACTAAAAAAAGCATTTTGCTGAATTAGAGACAGCATTTAATATGTAGAAGACACTCAACCTGGACATGTTTTCCTCCTTTCACTGTCCCACACTTATTTCACAAGATGCTATTTCTTTTTAATTGAGGGTTTGGGAATAATGATAGGAAATAATGGTAATTTTATATCCATGTGTTTTAAGTTATACATGTCAGTTTGCTAGAGAAATAAGTACTTGCCCAAAGGACTCTGATTTTGGGTGCTGATGTGGTCGATGCAGTTGGTAAGCCTCGCATCCATATTAAATAAGCTAGTGAATTCTATATTAATTGAAAACTTAAGGCTACAGAAGAAAAACTGAGATGCTGCTAAGAGGCAGAAAACAACTTCAGTGAAACAAATGCTGCTGAGCCCCAATAATATGCACGCACAGTTCAAGGTGCTGGTGATAAAATCTGAAGAAGGGCGGCCATCTGTCTGCCATCCAGTTTCATAATCTCCACAGCTTTATTAGAAACTAGCTATAAGTTGGGTCTGTTGAGAGCTCTTTGAGAAAATACAAATGCATTTTTCAAATAGAAAGCTACCACTTGATGTAACATAGCAAGATTTTCGTAAATAATCTTGTAAAATTCTATAATTAAAACTACTTATCTTTTAAACTTTATTAAAGTATAGTTGATTTACAATGTTATGTTAATTATCTGGTGTGAAAACCATTTAACATTTTTGTCGGAATAAAGATCTAATTTAGTAATGACAAAAAAAGATAAAACTCTGGATAAAATGTAAAAAAAGAAAGGTCTCCATAGATCCACTCTGGGACAATTCTTACTTTACATTTGGTATAAACAGTTGGAGAAAAACAGCACACTAAAATCTCCAAGTTAGCAAATCACACTAAGCTTTTACTAAAAGAGTAGTGAAATGTCAAGCCAATGTGCATAAACTGTTGGAAAGTTTCAAGAGGCTGTATCTTGACAGAAAAATGTCATGTGAGCTTCAAACGAGTAAGCTTAAGGTAATGCTTTTAGGGAAACATATTCATAATTATTTGGGCAGGAAGCTGGGCTCTCCTCATATTATTTGCTCACTTGGTCTGCACTGGTGATCTCATCTTACTGTCCTTATTCTAAAATGGTTTGTTGAGACTATAACCAGAACTGATGATTCTCTGAAGACATCAACCCAACACGCTGCCGTGGCCAGAACAGGCAGGGCATAAATAAGAGCAGTATTAGAAACAAAATGGAAAATGTTATCTACATAACTCTTACTATGGAGAATTTTAAATGGAATCCTGTGATTAGCTGTGGTTGCAGTGCTTCTTCAAAGCTCTAACAAACCTCAATGAAGCCTTTAACACAACCCATGATCAGATGTGGCAATAGTGGTAGAGTAAGGGTAACACTGGGGTAGGAAGGTCAGCTTTCCTAGCAGAAATAAAATAAAATGATTGTGTTTCTGATAGCGATGACAAAGACTGAAAACAGCTCTGAATAAAATTTGTAAAGTCATTGCATTTTAATAGGCTCAACCAGTCACAATTCTTTGTGATCCTCTTCCCATAACCCTTGCTTTAGCGGGTAGACCAAAACAGACACACTTTATGGTATGTGACCTCACACTAACCCTCCCCAATCACTACTCTTAATCACAAGCGCCCAGTCAACGACAGGAATCTGGCCCAAGAGTAGTCAATGTATATCTTATGCATAATCTAATGACCAAAATTAATCAAATCATTTCTCTTGGGGTTGTGAACTAGGAAGTCTACACTTTTTAGCTAATAGAGGGAGAAAGAAAGAATATCCTGATAAAAATGTTCTGATAACAAAATCCATTTCCAGCTTTAGTCTCCAGGAATCCTTAGCCTATTTAAACTTTTGGTTTTGAATGCTGTGGAGAGTTTGTATATTTAATCAAACATTAACATCTTCGGTTACCATTGTTTGAAAGGTCTGTGTTCTAGCAGTTAAACAAGCCTGACTGAAACACATGAAAAGCATAAACATTTTAAATAAAACTTAACATATTTATTATTAAAATTGTGGTAAAATGAACAGGAGTAAAGAGTAAGAAAAAGAAGGAATAAAAACAAAACAAAAACTAAAACTCTGTCCATTAAATAGTACAGTACTGAATTAGACAGACAAAAAAAGTTCCTAATTTTTCCAAACACGTGCAGTATAGCACAGCAATTGAGATTATGAGTTTACAGTCAAGACGACCTTCGTTAAAATTCTAGTTCTAATGTTTACTAGCTGTGAACAAGTTACTAAACCTTTCTATGGCTCCATTACCTAGTCTGCAAGGTGGAGAAAAAATATTTTCATACGGCCTTTCTGAGGATTAAACAAGTAAATAGATGAGAAGTTCTTACTGGTATTCAAAAAAGCCTTAACATTAAAAAATTATCAATAGAGGCTGGAAATTAAAATAGGTATGTCCACAGACAGCTGGGTTCTAAATATCACAAATAGAAGTTAGAATGTAACATTCAAAATGTTTTTTTAAGGAAAATGTACCTTCTGATACAGATTCCAAAAGTTTCACCCAGTATGAACATTCCCATTATCTTATGAAGAATCTAAATATGTCAAATGAATTTCAGCACAAGCAAAATGTTAAGGAAATTCACATAAAAGTGTTTTTAATGTACTGGTCACATAAATTAAATGGAAAGTGTCAGTAAGAAACCAGGGAGAAATGCCAAACTTCTACCATACTATCACAGTGTGTTGTTGTTGTAGTTTAATATATATGTAATTTGCTCTGGTCTCAGGTGAAAAAGGACCGTAAGTGAAAGACCCCCATTCCTTTGTGTGAGCTGTGCCTATTATTTCACCAGTTGCCACTTTGTGTGAGACCCATCTGTATGTATCTTCCATTTCTTAACTAGATTATAAGGCTCTTATGGAATAGAGTCCTGTCTTACATGTGTCGGTTCCTCTTCAAATTTTTTATTTTGAAAATTCTCAGCTTTTAAGGTGAAAGAGTATCTCTTATGCAGATTCATCAATTGTTAGAATATTGTCCTTAGAGAGAAGGAAGGGTGAGTTAGAGAGTAGGGAGGAAGAGAGATGGAGGAAAGAGGGGAAGAGAGACGGAGCAGAGATGGGAAGAGACAGAGAAAGAGAATGTGTGCATGTGTTTGTTACACACATACATACATACACTGTTTTTTTCATTTTAAACCATTTGAAATAAATCGCAGATATCATATTTGACTTCTACATGCATCTCCTAAAAATGGGATATTCTCTTATATAACCTGTATGAAGTGAGTCATACTCCCCAAAATTCGTATGTCACAGCCTTAATGCCCAACATCATAGGCTGTGACTGCATCCGGAGATAGGGTCTTTAAATATGAAATTAAGTAAAAAGGAGGCCATTAGAGTAGCCTTAATCCAATCTGCTGTCTACTAATAAAAGAAAATTTGAATACTGTATTATTATAGATGTGTTGATAACAATACATATGAACATGTATCTATATATACTCAAATATGTATTATATATAAGTAAAACTTTACACATATATAAATTGTCTCAAGAGCCGAAGAAAAGCAGTAATAGGAAAAAGTCTGCACAAATAAGAAGTAGGTCATGTGAGGATTACAGTGGCATAGAAGGATTACACCGACAATGAGCCAGTCCCTTCAATTCAACCCATCTGGTCATGAACAGACACTCTGAGAAGCCAATCATTGGAAGTTCCTCCAAAAAACAGCAGGGTGGTATCAAAAGTATCAGTCATCAGAAGATTGTTTATTGCTCTGCACTCTGATGGGTGTCTTGCTGCCATTGATTCATAACATATGTGGAAATGAGAAGGGACTTAACAGTAGCTATTGACGTGATCTAACGATATTAGTGTTCACAGAAAACAGGCATCCATTTACACACCACTGACGGTAAATAAAGGCTTGTGATGGCAGATATGAAACTCATCACCCTGAATTTCAGAGAAATACAATGCGTACTAGAGGCTAAATAACTAGACTATGCCCTCCAAACTTTCAGTTCTTACAAACAAAGTAGGTAAGTCTATTGATTTAAAAATATGATTTAGCATTTATTCCACGTCACGCACTATGCTGGTACTTAGGACATACAGAGAATAGGGTGACATTCATTACTTCCGATTTGTGGACATTCTCGCTCTCTTCCCATCCCTCAATCATACGATCAGACACCAGATGTGAAACAAGGAAGGGACAAAGTACTCAGCCATTCCACCAAGAATGTCTATAAGGAGGGAAAAATCTCTCTCCATTCAAGTTAGACTTCCTGAAATGGGATTATATCTCACCTGGGTAATGGTGAATTTTGATCTTGGTGTAAAATTTATAAACATTTTTAGCCAGACTGAGGCATATGCACCTGGGTGATGTTCATTCAATCACCAGATATTCATATAGTGTCAACCAGGGGACGGCAATGCACAATGAACCAGAGCTAAAGAGATGAAAAGACACAGTTCCTGTCACCAAAGAGCTCAGAGAAGAGCAGGAAATCACTCAGGCAAACAAGCAATGAGCACTCGAGATAAACACCGGGAGGGAATGCCTACATCTGCCAGGAGGAGTCAAGGAAAACTTTAGAGTGCAACTTGAGCAACGACCTAGAGAGAGAGTAGGTGTCTGCCAGGCTGACTTAGGATCATCTAGAGGTGTGTGCAGAGCCCAGAGACTGACTGAGCACGTGGAACTTGAGAGAACAGTTCTGTTCGCAGAGCTACTAATAGGGGTGAGATACTGAAAATGCTCTCATATATGCCTTATTTTTAACTGTAGCAACAAGCTTTTGATATTAGATGTTATCTTTCTTAAAGAAACTGAAATTCAAGGAGATTAAATGAATTGTTCAAAATGGAATTTGGCTTGGGGTGGAGAGTTAGAATTGTATTAGGCATGTGCAAATAGAAATCCTTATATAATCCAGTAGAGAACACTGAAGGGGCTCTTCGTATTTCCACAAAGAGGTTTTGTTTTTGGTTTTTGGTTTTTTTTTTTTTTGAAGCACTCCACATCATAAAGGGTAAAATAAAAATTTCAAGAAAAATGTATTGTTCTCAAGTCACTTTAAAAAAAAAGTTCTGCTTGAAAATAAGGGCTTCTGGTCTGGAGGTGGCTACAGAAACACATCTGAAATTTAGCTGCTAAAAACCTTGTCATCCATCAGTGGCCACAGGCAGCTTTTTATTACGTGGGATGAAAGGGACTTAGGTTTCCTTCAGGGGGTCGCAAGCCATAGGAGAACTGATGTCATTCTGCCTTGTCAGTTGGCAGCATTATTGCCTCCTCTTTGGTAGGCGCTGCTGGAAGGTAAATAGGAGACACGGTCTCCGCACTTCTTTCAGGTGCTGTCAGAGAAAACAGCACTATGGTGCTCTAAATTGAAAGAAATAGAAACAAACTTGCTGGTCCTTTAAAATCAATGTCAAAATGGCTAGGGATATCGCACTTTGCCTTGGTAACTTATGCTGGAAGACAACACCTGCCTGATGCACGACCCTCTGAGACAAGATAAAAGGGATTTGTCTAGACCCTAAAAAAATAAAACAGAAAAAAAGTCATACAAGCTATATCTTTATCAGTCTTATAAAGCTTTTCCATGACTTTTATAGACAGTCTCAGGGAAAATGGAGTAACATAAAGACTTCTACCACGTTCTTTAAGTGACTACCTGGCAACATTCTCTCAACATCTGGATATTCTTAGATTGTTAGGCAGTCTTGTGTGGTCTAAAATCCATTAGAGCTTGAATGGAAGGCTAATAGTGACAAGAATATTCACAGCAACCCTTCAGGCACAACGGGCTGTTCTGTCCGGAGGCTTAATGCATAGCATTGTTTTCTGCGATCTGAATCCCTCTGAATGTCTTTCTCAGGGTGTGAGTCTCCTTCATTTCACTAACAAATTCCATGCCTTTTCCACCTGGCTAAAATTAGTGTAACCCCCAAATTCTTTCGTCATCTAGTTCACTGAGAATAATTAAACCCTTAACAACGAAAGCCTAATTTGCTATTTTGCACAGTATTTCAGGGAAACTGACACTGTGTGTTTCCTGTAAACGGTTCCAAATCCAGAAAAGAGAAGCGTGAGATGATATCTGACAGGAACAAGCAGGCTTTCCTGTCCTCCAAGTATTAGAATAGTCTCAGATTCTGAGTTGCGCACAGGCTTAGCATCCTTTCAATGCGTTCTGGTAGGTGTATCTCATTCTGGGTTTCCCAGAAGCAAGCCTGGACACATGGATTAGAATACGAGGCAGGAAAGAAGGGAAAATACCAGGAGGAGAGTGGAGAAGTGAACAAGGGATGGAGGACAGCCAGTGAAGTGTGTGCTGGGAATCCACCTCCTACGGTAGGGGACTAGAGTTCACTTCCACGGAATAAACACCCTGGAAAAACCAGGGTAGAGACACCTTAGAGTTACTTCAGTTCAAGAGAAAGGGAGCTGGGATAGTTGTATAATAGCTCCCATCCACTCCAGTTGAGGAGACCTCTCAGGCCTAGTTTCCTGCTATGTCTGTCCTAGCACAAGGCAGCAGTGGAGCTGGAGCTGTGACAGGAAGCCCTCGGGCAAAGAAGTGCAGGTGCTGGCAGTTGAAAGTTGGGCCGTTGTTCACGCAAGTGATAACAGCACAGGGACACGTGGGGACTCCTACAGTGTGCGCAACAATACGACAGCGAACAGAGGTTAGAGTCGTGTAATCAGGGTATCCTAAGACATAATGCAGGACAAGGATGCAAAGTAAGTGTCAAGCCAAATCAGCTGGTGGAGCCCTGCAGGGCGCTGGAGTTCCGTGTTAAGGCGGCTCCTGACTCTACACCAGGTCAGCAGAAAATACTTGATTAGAAATTTTGGCCGAGAGCCCAGGAATGGCTAGCAGTGATTCATTCGCTATGTACATTCCCTTCTTTGTTCAGAAAATCTCCCATATCCTTATGCGGTTGGCTAATCGAGAAGAATAATCCATCAGTTTAATGTCGATAGAAAGCAAGAAGATTGCTATATCTAGCTAAAAGGGCTATAAATACTGGCTAAAGACAAACTTGAAAACAAATTTGGAAATTCCTGCCCTTTCTTGTGTTGAGAAACTTAGCTATAAATAAATTAAATAAAAGTTTTGTGACGGTACCCATTTGAATTAGCTATAAAACCTATAGGCCGTGACGTTTTCCTTCCTCCAAATTGCATTATTAACTGTTTACAACTTGCTACAACTATGGAAAGTGCTAGATTTTTAAAACATATTTACTATAGGAATGTCAAAAGTCTTTATGCAATGGTTTCAATTTCTACACTTTTTAATGTGTATTTTATAGATTTGATGAATTCTGGCACATGATAGGTTAACATTTAGCTTCTGTTCTATGCCAGGTTATAACTTTTTAAAGGCAAAGCTATCTGTACCTCCCAGAAAGACATTTTAATTTACCCTAATGAAGTTTATATTTTGCTAAAGAATTAAATTAACTGTTTTCAAGCTGCCTCTCAGCCACTTTCTTAAAACACTGATTCAATTTGAATGTGTACCTTGTGTTGCGAGACTGAATTATTCATTCCATCATGATACATATTAGACGTATGAACCACTTGTGTTGATAAATAAGGAGATTTGACCGCAAATACTGATTATAAAGAAATATTGATAACAAAAGGCTGTGTATATAGTCCCTTCAGTTGTATGTCTCATCTCTGATAATGTTAACTTGCGGGGAGGAAAGAAGTAAAATAAGCCAACGATGCTTGGAAGATAGCACATACGCTGGAGTTGCTGGGTAAGTCAGGTTATCACCATCACTGACCAGCAAGTCAGCCATCATTTTTTTATTTCAAATCAAGAATCTCAATTTATTTGTGTCTCCTACACAGTTATGGTGCAATAGAAGAGTACGAAATAAGCTCTGATAAACAGAGGGGGAGCGTGACCAGAGCCAGACAACACAGGGATTTGTAGGCCATTTGGAAAACTTTGGCTTTTACTCTGGATAAAATGCAAAGCCGTTAGAGATTCTGAGCAGGGAAGAAAAGCTTAAACATAAGTGATCTACCTATTACGTATAAAAATAATCACTCTGACTATTGCGATGAGACTAACAGGGCAAGTGTGAGGTTTAGGAAACTAATTAGGGGGTCACTGTAACAACCAAAAAGTAGGCAAGAAGATCATGACGGCTTCAACAAGAGTTGCAGACGATGGTGGTGAGCAGCTGGATTCTTAATATTTTGAAATTATAACTGGCATAATTTGCTGATTTATTGAGCGTAGATGTGAGAAAAAGAGCAATCAATGATTTTGACTCAAACACTGTGACAAACTGAGTTACTCTATTTGAGCACTTCAAATTTGGACTTACTAAGTTTATTAAGGCTGTAAGATATCCAAGAGGAAATGTCTAGGTAGTTGGATATTTGGGTCTAAAGTTCAAGGGGAAGGTCAGGTAGAAGAGACAATTTGGGAGTAATTAGTGTATAAGTGATATTTAAAGCTGAGATGAGATGGGTCCACCTAGGGAATGAATGTAAACACAGAGGCTGAGCCGGGGTTCCCCTAAGTTTGCAGTTCAGGGATGTAAAGAAAGAAAACACAGGAGGCTGAGAAGGTGAAGCTAGTGAGGTGGCAGCAGAACCAGGGGCAAGCAGGACCCCGAGTGAAGTGAAGAAATGTTTCAAGGAGGAGACTAATCAGCTGTGACCAATGCTGACTGAGAGTTCAACTAAGATATGAAACGGAAATTGATTATTGAATTTAGACATAGTCAGCTGATTGTTGACCTTGGTAAGAATGGTGTCAGTGAAGAAGCAAGGGAGAAATCATGATTGAAGTGGTTTAAGACAGAACTGGATGAGAGAAATTGGCATGGAGGTGAGACAACTCCTGTGATGTTTTTCTGAGAAGCACAGAAGGAAAAAAGAGTTATTGGTGTCAAGATTCTTTTTTTTTTTTTTTGTAACATACTGGGGGAATTATTATGGCATGCTAGTAACCAATGGGAATGATAGATAGAGAAAGGAATAAATATAATGAAATAAAAAGAGGGAATGAAGTTTTTAAGTAGCCAAGAATAGAAGGAAATTAGTAAAGCAGGAAAGAAACTGACTTGAGACAGGAGCGTAGACGGTGTGCTCAAGGAACCAGAGAGAAAAGCAGACTATTTCAGGGACTACAGACATGGTTGATGGGAGGTAGTTTCAGATAGAAGTTCTCTTCTACTGCATGTATTTTCTCACTGAAATAAGACGGAAGGACATCAGAGAAAAATAAAAAGTGGGGAGAAAGTGGAAAGTTGAAAAGAGAACGGACAGCATGAAATAATATAGTTTAGGAGGAATAACAGGTGGGAAGAAATATATAGTGGAATTTCTGGGTTATAATATTGCCCACTCAGAGAACAGTGCTTAGGAATTTATAGTAAGAATAAGGGACCTTATTATTTGTCTTTTGTTTGCTGTTTTTATGTTTGTATTGTATGTTATTTACTTGTTTTGTCTACAATTAACTGCCTGGGTACAATGTAAAGCTGTGGACAGTGGGATTTAAGCAAGTGTGTTGTCTTGTCAGTGGAAGAGGATAAAGGAAGAGAGAACAGAGCTGGAGGTATAAGTAAAATAGATAAATTTGTGGCTGAAAAAATCATTTACTACTAATATTTGAAAAGTTTCATTGTGATGCCTTTTTCAAATCAAATCACACGAAAGAAAGGATTAAACTTAACTTTACCCCCAAGAGGGTGGAGAAACATGAAGAGAAAGCATTAAAAATGTATATTATAAAGGTCTACAATTATTCACACACATTCTGGTACCCGTACGATAGACCACAAGCCTTGTAAGTACTAAATATAGTTACTTACACAAGTTTTAAATTCTTATTATGTTTACTATAAAAATCTAAAATATTAAATGGTATTTAATGTGAAAAATATCACATTTATCTATTTTTAACTTTAAAATTAATTTTAAAAAGGAATTATCTTACCCAGACCTTATAACTATGATATTATATTTAAAAATATATTCATGGGACAAAATATTTTAAATGACCTCATTTTAGTGTTTAAGGGCATCTTAGAGACTGACTGCATTCACATCTGGCATCCAGACTTTTGAGGTGAAGTAGAACACCAAGGTAAGTGACATAATTAAAGCTACACAGGCAGATCAGAGACAAGACTTTACTCTGAGTTGCTTAACTGGGTTCCTAACAACGAAACAAATAATGAAAACCATTAAACGTTTCCAACTTCTTGGCCTAAAGAGTATTCCCTTGGGGACTTACTAGATGACGCATCCCAGCT
Organism: Camelus dromedarius; assembly: GCF_036321535.1. NCBI lineage: Eukaryota > Metazoa > Chordata > Mammalia > Artiodactyla > Camelidae > Camelus > Camelus dromedarius. The sequence goes on from NC_087439.1 coordinate 22,677,897, forward strand.
ATCTCCCTGGGTTCCAGGCGATGCTGAGGAAGACATTCATTATAACAGGGCCAGCGTTTCAGCCCGTACAGTTGTCCACGAACTTAAGTAAAGATTTTAAACAAGAAAGGATAGACACCACTCTACGGACACAGGTAATCTTGCCTTCAATCCATTCAATGAAGCTGCAGACAACTGCAAAACAGCTGTAGTGGAGCATCACTGACAACCACTGTAAGAAAAAGAGGCGGTCTTGCAGGAAGAGCTTTGAGCAGACTGTGAGCTACCATCTATAACACCTGGAGTATGTTAGGATATCAGTTCTAAACGGAAGGGCATAGGGTAAGTGCTCACTAGAGAAACAACGCTGGTTACCAAAATGCAAGCTTTTGCACGTAGTACTAACTGAAATGATGTTTACAACTGAGATGTTGTCATATTTGAAAATAACAGATTCAAAGAACATTACATAGATTACAATCTCGTAGGATTATTATTGTTCTTTTAAATAAGACCTTGAAGAATTCTGCCTGTTGTGTACTTTCACTAGGGTCTCTCTTTCCTATCTTATTCTTTTCTCATCTTAATTACATTCAGCTCTAGGTCAATTCTTAACCCAAACCATGCAGGCTTTTTATACCTTAATTGTGCGATGGCACCGTTAAGAAGTGCCTTCGACAGACTTTCAAGCAAAACCACAAGACCATGTGTTCTCGACGTGAAGGTGATTTGCCAGTGACTCTAGCTGCCCTTTGAGCTTACTGTTTCAGCAGGTTTTACTGGCTAGGCTGGTGTCTCCTTGCAGGTTCCCAGCCCCACCTCATGTTCCACAAAAGGCCTGCAGTTCATCAGGACCCTCTTCCCAGACTGAGGAGCACCATCTGGTCAGGAGAGACATAAAGCCATTCTACCGCCCACATTCCCCAAATGGCTCGACTCTAGTCTTCTCATTTCTTCATGATATTTTCAGGTGTCAGTAACTGGTAGAAATTTATCTGCTGAATATTTGATGTGCTGTTTAAAGCTGAGGGTTTAATTTAGACTTGGACATTGAAGAATAAACATCTCTTTCCTATTATCCTTGTCCATATCAAATACGTTCACTCAAATTAGGTTCAGATGATAGTTATTAAAACTTTTATGAGAACAAAGGCATTCAAACCAGCAAATAGTTTCTAGAGAGAATACCCATATAAAACAGAGTGTGCTTTTTTTTCCCCAAAAAATCCTCTTTTAGAGAAAGTAAGTCCTCGGGGAGCAATATCAGTTGTATAATCAAGTAACGTTTTACATGTAGAAAATTGAGAGTTTATTTTTGATAACATATCCTGAGGTCAATGGGTCAATGTTGAAGTCCATTCTGAGTTAAGTAATCCTAGTCTATACTTGTGAAATAAGGCCTACAGAAAGAAATACACCTTTAGAGGCCTATAGACAGTGTGTGGTTAATGACAGGTCCCATGAAGTAAGAAATTAAATTTGGCCAAAGAGTGCAGGAGAAGGTCTCCTTAAGTCCATGTTCCTGAAAAAGGCAAACCACGCCTCACTAGTCAATCCCTGATGATAGGTACTTTTGTACCTTATTAAAATCCTACACCCCCTAGCAGAGCAGTTGACACACAGTGGGCTCTCAATCAGTATTTGTAAGATAATTAAAAGCTGTCAGTTTTTTAATATGATACATATTTCTTAATCTTCTAATCTTATTAGAGTTAACCACCAAACGCTGTTCAAACATAAGTGTCTATAGAAAATGGAGAATCTGTCTATGGTGAGCTATTTATAATCAGAAGATTTTGTGCTTTCACGACATTTTTAAAACAAAAAAACCCCCATGCATTAACAAAATAATTTTCAACTGCTAAAATGTGGAAAGTTTCCCTAACACGTATCTTTTTCTTTACCGATTATCAAAATCTCTATTAAGCAAATATCCATCCATTGATAGTGCTTCAAAAAGGAGAAGAAAGAGGAGGAGGAAAAGGAAGAACAAGGAGAAAGAAAAAGAAAAAAAAATATGAAGCAAATTGGCAAGGGGCTTACAGTGAATTTCGGAAAGGGTATATGGCAATGTCCCATTCATCTTGCCCACTTTCTGCAAACTTAAATTTAAAATGGTGGAAACATTTTTTTTTTTCTTCAGAGGATTTCGTTTCAACATAAAGCCTAATTTCCACCCACATGACTGTAAAGGGTAAAACAAAAAGTGTTTGTCTCCCTTTGCTCTCAAAGAGAGCACAGCAGTGCGAACATCTCTAAAACACGTCTGCATAGTTCTCAGAAGTTATGTCCAGTCACAGAAAATGATTCTCTCCTCACCTATGAATTCAATAAAGCTACTAATTGTTATTTTCAATAGCCGTGAAAATACATCTCATTAAGAGCTTATTTAGCTTTTTATCATAAAATCTCCAAGTTATTTAAAAATAGAGGACTTAATTTTTTCTCCTTTGTGAAGATCAAGTGGATAAATATGAAAGCTTTTGAAGTATTACCAACTCATATTAAAATGTCCTGGGAGATGAGAAACTAAAATGTCTCTTTACTTCCTGGGTTTCAAATTCATAGTATCTTGTTATCTTTAAAACTGGTTGTAGAAGTATTTTGGTATGACAGAAAAATAAAATATCATACTTGCATTCAAACAAAGAAAATGATTATTTATTATTATTTAAATATCCATATTCAATTATACCGTGCATTCATCCTCGTAAATGCTAAAGAGCTTCTTTGAAATTAGCTAATGTGAATTTCTACTTAATTATTGTACAGTGGCAAGTGGTACTATTTTCTTTTTATTTCAGGCATTATTTTAAAAAAAAAAGACACATGGTAACAGACACAGTCAATATATCCTAGAGTACTTTTAGAACTACTGTTTATCTGTAACAATCCTCAGACTTCTCAACTGTTTTTCTTCAGGCTATTAACTCCAACTCACTAATGAAATGGCATCTTAGCTAACATGATGACCCCAGACCTCAGTGCTCCATGATAATTAACAAAAAAAATCTAACATGTTTAATATGATATTCGCCTCACCTATAAATTCCATCAGGCTACTAACTGTTACCTCCAATAGCCATTAAAATATGTCCCATTAATTGCTTATTTAGTTGCTCAGTTCCTAAATGTTCAAAGGCCATTTAAATAATTAAGGATCTTTTGATTCCACGTGTAAATATAAATCCAGGGGACACTGAAAATAATCATCTCTCCAAATACACCACAATCGTAAATATATTAATATTCTAGAACTCACTTCAAAAAATTTAGTGCCAAAGGACTTGCCTATGCACAGAATTTAACACAATGTATCACCCATAATCAGCTCTCAGTAAACGTTTGTAATTTATTTCACAGAAAAAACTCTTAATATATTCTCATTTTCTCTTTATAGGAGTAGCTCTTTAGAATGCAAGTAAAGCTGAGTAGGTCAAGCAATTTATACCAGCACATTAATTTCTTTCTAGTGAAATCATCTTTAATCTTTTGTTAAAAAGTGATAAATAGCATTTTAATTGCACCGGAGAAATCTGTTTAATCAGATATAGCAAGAAGAGGATAGGACTTCCTATAATAGTTCAACTCCAAGTGCATCCAGAAGCTGGACACCTGCTATCTTCCGACTTCTACGGAGCAATTGGGATAGATTTCTACTCGTGCGTGCACGTACACACACATGTATTTGGACACACATGTATGTCCTCATGTGCGCACACGTGTCACACAGTACACACTCACACAGCTCTTCTACTAAGGAAGAAATTGCCTTAGCTGCTCACAGTAAGATTCCAACAACAAATGAAAAAGGAGATCCTTAGAAACAGGTAGAACCTTGGAAACTATCTCACAGATGTAGCTGTTGAGTGCAGAGACCTGAATGTAAACAATCTAGTACACTGAACGATGCCATGAGGAGTCTGTAATAAATTCTAAAAATACAGACATACTAGAAGTAGATGAAAGAAAACTAGTGGCTAAATAAAGTGATTCACAGACTCAGAACACAGAAGATGAATGGTGGCATGTATATACCAAGTACCATATTATCTTGTCACTACTACTACGAGCCCCTCCTTTGTGAGTATTTCCACAGCCGACTGCTGGGTGTAGTAAGCATAGGAACATTTCTGTGTTTTAAATTCCTAAAAAAAAAAAAAAAAAATAGGGAATGGGTTTCAGTAGCCACTATTTTACAAGTAAGTTGAAGTTCTTGCAAGATCAGTTAGCATACCCAGAAACATATTACTAAAAATCATTCGTAAATAAAGAAGCAGGACTTTAAACTCATATCTATCTCAATTCCACATTTTGAAGTCAGAACCTCTTTGGAATACATGAGGTCTTTAAAAACTGCTACTATTTGAGATACATGTACCAGACGCTAGGAAAAAGTCACTAGCTACTGAAGAAGCATGTGTAATTCCTTCTTAGTATGTAGTTACATTCCCTAAGAAGACATTAACTTAGAATTTGGAGCCTACAAATGTTATGCACAATAAGAAGGTGAAATTTTAAAAAGCACTAGTGACCAAGGTTGGACAGAGAGTGAGTCTCACCTGTATTTACTGGAACTTAAAATAATTTTAGATGACAGTTTTTGAAACTTGAATATTGCATGGATTACCTAATTAATTTTCATACTCTCAATCCTGAATAGGTAACATTATTATTCCATATCACCAATGAGATCTACTGCCGCCCACCTATATGGCTGTCTGAATTATAATCAGTATCTTTGCTCTGTTTCCTGGCAGGAGCCATCTACTCTAGGAGTTAGCCAAATTGTCCCTTCTCCTGGATATTACATCTCTCAGTACTGAACTTCCCAAGGGGAAGCCAAATGCCAAGCTAGAAAACCAAATATTACCAGATTCTAAAAGCTCACAAGGAGAAATATTGAATCTTGTAGGACCAACACTGCTGGGTTAGGAGTAAACATCCCAATGACGAGCACGGTGCCTATAATGGAGTGAGTGCTCAGTAACCACAGGGAACCAGACAGTGAGTGGAGCTTCTCCTTGAACTTGAAATCAGAAGGTGAAAGCGAATTCTAAAAAGGACAAAAACCTAAGAGGCTTCCAAACAAGCACCGTTTCCCTGGAATACCTTTTCCCCCTTCCCCCTGCTGGATAGAGAAAGCTAGGAAGGGCTAAGAAGGGGCCAGTGGAAATCTCTGAAATCGTCATGTTGGTGGTTAGGAGTTACTCTCTCTGACTCCATGGGGGAGAATAAGGGTGTGTGTTCCTCTCTTTCCCAAGACAAGTGTGAGAGATGGGTAGGTGAATAGAATCACCTGTAAGATGGAGAATACCTAGAAAATAATCTGGCCTCTGATCCCTTGACTGAACGCTTGCTGAACTGGAAACCTGTGGGGACATCCTGGGGCTGTTGGAAGCACAGACTGGAGCATAACGGCAGAGTTCTTACAGAGCAGGAAGTGGTCCCCTGGAGTTTGGGGGTAAAGACAAACCTAAAAGGCTTGCTGAGCTTCTGTAGTATTGTGTGCTTGGCAAAAACAATATGGAGAACTGCCCCACTACATACGATTCTTTATGAAGGATCTGCCTAGAGGATGTAAGGGTCTTCATTAGTTCCTGTGATTCTTTGTGAAGAGGCTTGGAGGTAAAAGGAGTAGACAAAATCTTTGGAGACGCCATGCAAGGCACTGAGTATCAGACCATCTTGGAACTAAGCAGTACTTATCTCTAAAGGAGCCCTCAGTGACTTAGAGGACCACATACATCAAAAGAAAAAGAAAAAAGAAAAATACAGCTTTGCTGAGACCATCACATTGTCAGAGACAACTAGCCAAAGATGAAACTAGATCAAGACAGAACAGGATCTGGGAAGATGCTACACCATCACTAGTGACTAGTTTTGTAATACCCCTTTGCTCTCGCTCATCCATTCCTTGTCCTCCCACCCATTCCCACTCCCCATCCTACAACCAGAAAATAAAAGGCTGGGAGCAAAGATCCCAGAACAAAACCACTATTGCCTTCACATTGTACTAATGTAGGAGAGGAAATGAATTCACAGACTATGCCCACCTTTATTTCAGTTCCCTGAAGTCACATGCCTGTAATATGCTGGCAGAAGGGGAAAGGCAGGAGAGATTTAAATTTGATAAGAAATTATAGTTTTGGATAAGGTCCGACTTTAGTAACACAAGGTAATTGGAAAAAAGCATGAAGTATCCTTAAGATGCTAATAAGAGAATGGAAAGACATTTGACAGAACACAGTTGAACTCAAGGATCATAAAATGATTACATATATATCTGTATATAATGTGGAATAATACATGTATATTCCTCTAAGGTAAGACTGCTCAAAATTTATGTACTTGAATGAATGAATGAAATATGAATGAACAAATTCATGATAATGTGAATGACAATAGGCAGGAAGGAATTCTTTTCTTACATTAGCCTTTCTCAGGTTCTCCACTTAGAAGTTTCTAGAAAGCAATTGTATGCTAGATATTATTGTTTTGTGAGCCTCATTGCATTAATAAAGGCTCTTCTATCCTCTAAACCAGATTGAGTTCATTTAAATTACCCAAATTCCCCAAAGGGTGGTGATCCCCAAAGTGAGATCCTGGCATCAATAATGGATGAGAATAATTCTTTGCTTTAGCATCTCTACAATAAGGAGAATAATGCTTTCACACAGTAAATGTAATAGGGCACATAAAAACAGTTTCACAAGGCTCAAAGACTCTCTAGTTGTGGCCATATAAATGCATTTCCCCAAATCCTGAGATGTGAGAGGTGGCATACACAATGGCTATAACCAAGGATAAATGAAAAATCACAAAGCTATGTGATTTCTTTAATGTTGTTATAATCCAGTATCAAAGAATTTAGGAGAGAAGAATGTATTTAGGAATAAAATCCACTTTTTAAAGATGTAGAATGTATTTAGGAATCTAATCCACTTTTTAAAGGTGTAAATTTCAAAGAGGTTAAATGAAGATTCACAATGACTTAATGCAGGGCTTGATCAAGAATCCAGGTCTCTTCACTCGGAAGCATGTCTGTACTCTCCCTTGGTCACCTTAGTGGTAGTAAAGCTTTATAAATTAGTCAAAGTTGGATAAATATTATTAGTTAGCCTATAAATTTCATGTAACTATAATCACGGCCTTAAATCAACAGGAGAGATACATTTCTAAAACAAGCTTTATCTAGACTCTTGAATTTGTATGGCACAGGTCACATCATGAACCTGATACTGAAAGGTTGTCTGGAAATCAACCCTCATTTGCACAGTCACTACTATCATGGAGGAACAAAGCAAACTAGGGAGTAAAGGAATAATCTCAGCTAAAAACCACCAACTGCCCTCGTACCTCACATGCCACCATAATCATACTGGGGTGAGCTTCTCTCTGCTGCCCACAACTGTTGCAAATATAGCCAAATGGAATGAATCACGTGTGGCTGGCACATGTTCATCAGAAAAGCATGAAAAAAGACAAAGCAGCTCAGGTCTCACTAGTCCAGGAAAATGGAAGGAAATGGATGAGCATATTACAAAACCTCAGTTAATCCAAGAATGCTTTAATGTTGATACGTCATAAATGAGTTCTACCAAGTTGATATAAAAATTAGATTTTTGCATCCCAGAGCCATTTAAATGGTAACAGCTACCCAGTTCGGGTCATTTTAAGGATTGCTTGAAAATTATGATGACATTAAAAAAAAGAAAAACAACACTTCTTCTATGTACTAGTAGTCATAACCAAAGGTGGAATGTTTTTCTTCCTAATTATCAGCACAAATTTTAAATGCTGACCATATTTAGATACATTATTGTTAATTTTATGATACTATCATGCTTATGATAGTTTTTGTTAGCATCTTATGATAAAGCAAACTAAAGGCAATGCTATTTTTACCATTTTAATTTAATATTTATTAAAACCAAATTTTAAGAATACTTTTCAATCTTCATTTTGTATACACGATGCTGGAGTAAATGTCAACAGTGGCTGGTATTTGAGAGGCTGCCTCAACCGCAACTCTAAATATATTTTTAAAGGGTCGTATTACATTATGCACAACTCTGAAAGTTATATAATTTGAACATTTCAAAGCAACTTGAGTTCTTTGAAAATTATCTAAAGAGTAGATTTGCAATCTAACAACAACGAAAAAGAGGCCTATTTCCTTTTCAATGAGTATTAAAGCAAAGGTAAAGAACATAATTGATTTGCTGTCAACAAGAGGGAAATTATTTAAAGGGCTTGTTTCATGCAATGCCACTTCTTGGCGGCTCACTCAGTGTGGTTCATCAGATTGGCTTGTCTCACTTGCGGCAGTAACAGAATTCAATCTTGGCTTCATTCACAGATCAGCTAATTAAATTGGGATATAAGTGTGCTCACGGAGGCCAGGCCATCTCTCACACTCACACACACACACACACACACACTCTATCTCTCTCTCTCTCTCTCTCTCTGAGAAAGTTCAGCAGCTGACTGAAGAGACAAAAGTTTTTCCTTAAATGTGCACTTCTGCACCAGTAGCTACATCCTCTTTGACAGCAGACAACATTTTAAAGGCAGTTAGTTTATTCAATTCTTGACAATACATCTGTGAAAGAAAGACAATTGAGTGGTAAGCTTTTTTTCTTGAAGGAAGCCATTTTTATAAAAATATTTACCAATAGAAATGGTCTAAATAAAAGATGTATTTTAAAAAGTGTTATAAAACACTGTAATTTTAAACTGCACAAAAATTGCTATTGGTTTCTCTTTTTTCAAAGTTGCAGCAAAATCTTTTTACAGAGTGGTATTCTGATAAGGAAATCATTTTGTACCAACAACATTCGGCATTGAAACAGAGGCCGTCAATTCCACTGAGAACCATTCCTTCATTCTTTTTGTTGTCAACATAGTATTTATTTTCCCCTTAGTTTTTTGCAATAGTTTAAAGACTGTAATGCTTAATATACTGTTTAAGCTTAGATGACAGCAATCTTTTGTCCTGGAATGTGAGAGGCAGCAGTTCCTAAACTGCTTCTTAACTAACTGGTGCTCCTTAGTCACAACAAAAGTTTTCTAAATTATAATGCAGCAAGAAATTTAGTAAACCAATAATTAAGTCCTTGACGTCTTCAGAATCTGTTAGGAATCAATTAATGTCAGTTTTTAAAGGGGCTTATTATAGTAAATGGTCTCTCAATTTGCTATGTTCTTTGAGAAAAACAGAGACAGACAGACAGACAGAGAGACTTTGAGACAAAAGGATACAACTAAGATCTAGACACGCTCACAAAATGTAACGTGAAGACTGTGGGAAGACTCTGGAGTACGTCAATCAAGCACCGCTGACACTGGTGACTGCGGAGCTGTCAATACAAGAAAGTGGGTGACCTCGCTGTCATTTTACTCCTAGAATAACAATAATTTTAAAAATGATTTCATTTCAGTTGAATCATCTAAAATGAAACAAGTGGTATAATCTAATTTATTATGTCTCTTTCTAGATGCTGGATTCAACCTAAAGATAAGGTTTTATCTGGTCTATATTTTTTGTTAAAATTTTAAAAATTGAGCAACAGTATAAAAATTCTGATTTATGTATTGTCTTTAAATTTTCTTAAAACCGAGGATCTGAATTATTTCCAAAGCAATGAGCTGGACTTGAGGTGATGCTTCCCCACTTTGGATGAGAATGATGTTGTCCAGCTTGGCACATTCCACCCTCTTTGGATTCTCCTACAGCTAAATTACTTCACTCACTGACAATATTTGCTTACTCTTAGTGGGATTTTGAGTTGATGACTTTTCTATTAGACTAAAATGTATTATTAAGGTATCAATTTATGGAATAAAGCTATGAATTTGAATCTCTTTGAATCTCAGTTTCCTTATCTGTTAAGCATGAGGTCTAATTATAGCACTACCTCACAAGGATATGATGATGAAAAAAGAAGTGAATAAAATAGCATGGCATGGTGCCTGGACTAGTATTAACACTACTACTATTAATACTACTATGAATTATTTACAATCATAGCAGAATGTCTATGGGATTAGAACTGGTCACATAGCTGGCACGAAGACAATCGCTAGTTTTCATAGATGACTCACATCCATGTGGCTCTTCATAACGTGGGGAGAAACTGACAGAACTCTTCAGATTATTTGCATTTCATATAGTCAGACAATATTTGATTTCAATCAACTGAGTTATGTGAGTTTTTGATGCTTTGGAGAAGACATGCATCACTAGAAGTATATATTTTTAAATTTCTAAACTTTTTCTACAAATTCAAATACTTTTCAATATTTACACTATACTTATTTTTGCTGTTGCTTTCCAGCTCTTGCTTGACTTTTTAAGAAACTGTTTTTTTAGGCACTATAGCTCAAAGTAATGCAGCACTTTAAGACTTAGTCCAGAGACCCATAGTTGTGTTAGACAAAATGGCTTAAACTGAGTGAGTTCTGTCAACACTGATGAAAAATCAAAGAAAGAAAATGCAAAATGTTTTGATCTGGTTGCAATAGCAGTGAACAGACTTACTGAACATTTCTCAAATAAGCATTTTGGAAAAGTCATTAGATCCTGCTTCTCTGAAATTATTGTTTAGAAAACACTATCAGATAACAAACGGACATGGCTTTTTTTAGGAATTATACACATTTTAAACTTCAGGACTTTTGTAAAACTTCCACTGGAATTAAAGTGATTTTCCAAATGCATTCTTTTTGGTCACATGATAGCATGTTTCACTGACACCTGCGTATAACTATTTAGAAATACAACAGCTATCAAGGAAATCTCAAAAGGGACCGCACTCACCCCTGTGAAGGAAAGCTAGTGACCTTGAGGCAGCAGAATGAAAAAGTCGGGAGGTGATGGGAATCCACAGGGATGTGAGCACTGAAAACTTCTCCTTTCCTGTCCAAAACTGAAAGTTGCTTGAACACTAAATTGGTTTACAAGTTGGTATTTCACCACTTTATTTTATTTTATTTAATGAAGTTCATGATTTGGTACTTTACCTGGCTTTACTTAAAAACAAGGTATTTTAAAGTCTCAATCTCATAACTGTAAAGCTGACAAAATTTCAAGGTCTTATCTTCTAATCATATTTTCTGAAAATTAAGCATTTCTTTCACTGAAACTTTTTTTCATGTCTTAAAAACATCAGTTAGTAGAAGAAAAAAAAATACTAGACAACGTTCCACTTCAGTTTTTGGCTTCCAAAGTGTCCACAAAAACCAGTGACCAAAGAAAACACATAGGCTGTTAAGACTAGATAATTTTAAAGTACTTTTTCTTAACTCTTTATCACAGAACAATATACAGATTAAAAAAAAAGGTATAATCTACTACAAAAGCAAGAATATTTATATAACTATTAAAAAAGAATTATTTTATGAATTGTGCTATTTGCAAGGTGAAACCACTGTTCTTTCTTCCTTGATTGCTTTAATATTATACTACTCTCCTTTCAGCCAAAAGATATTTTCATCTATTCTAGGACTTTAGGAAAAAAATTGTATCTCCTAATATTTTTCCTTATAGTATTCACAACAAAATTTAAAGGGTAGGCAAAATAGCAAAGGTTTTTATTTATACCTTGGAAGACTTGCAAACTTGTTTATGTGGTGTTTCAAACTATGGAGATAAACTCTGTAGCTATATTTCTAGGGTGATTTTAATACTTTATGTAATTTTACCATACCATAGAAAATTTAACTATCCATCTTTGAAAGATCATTTTAAAAAACTAACTTGGAAAGATTATATTCAATTTTCATTTGGTTAAAGAGAGCATTAGGGTTGCATGACTTTTTATATAAAAAGTTCATTTTATATGATTGCATTGAAATTATTTATTGAAAGAAGATACTGGTGGAAATTGTATAATCTTTACTTATGTTTATAGTTGGTTACGATGATATCCCAATTCTATTCAACAAATTCTTATCATTACAAGAGTAAAACAGTAGTATTTCCTCTACAATGCATAACTAAGTGGAGATTATTTTTTAGAACTGATAAATAACATGTTTTAAATACACAGTTGGAAGAAAAGTACAGTGCTACCAAGTACTCATTTTATCAGCTTGAAAACTGCCAAAAGTTCATTTTATTTTATTTAAACAGAAAAATAATCAATTAAAATATTATCAGGGGGTACTGGATTTTCCAACTATCCCTCAGCAAGCCAGCATTGATATTTAAGTAAGCATTCAAAAAGGAAATGCAATTTACTTTTCTCCCATGGAATCCATGTCACAAAACGTGCCTCCTTTAGAATTTCTTATATCAGAACAACAGATACCAGAGCAGAGGGCTCCAGTCACGAGGAAAAGTCAGTAAATAAGTTACACATTGAGGTACAAGGTACAGTTTTAACATTGTAATATCAAAGATATCTGTATCACCCAGATAAGAAGCCGTGTATAAAATAAGCGATAAACCTAGGTCAGCCTCATTTTTTTTTTTTTTTTTTTTGCATGACTAGATACTGGAGCACTGCCATGTTTGAAGATACATAGCTTCTGAATCAAGGATTCTATAACCTGACAAGATGTCTTTCATAGGTAAAGGTATCAGAAGTAATTACCAGATACAAAAAGATTTTAAAAGCAACTTGAAAAGCTACATCACTGTAACAAGAGATATATCAAATTTAAGAGCTGTAAAATGGAAAAGTTGTTAAATAAAAATCTCTAGGAAAATATTAAAGAGGGGGATAAATCTAAACAATAGTAACACATCTAATATCTAAACAATAAATCCTTCATTTTATATTTTTGATTTTAGTAATTGGAAATTTAAAATATAATGATTTAAAAATTTAAACTGTCTAATGGAAAACAGAAAACTTACTTTTGTAAATACTGAAAAACTAAATAAAAATGGGACTCATAATAGCAGATAAAGCATAAGAGTTAAAAATAAGCAAACAAAAAATCTAAAAGCATAAAAGATGACATAAGAACATTTCTAAAAAGCTTCTAAAGGAAAGCAAAATCTCACAAATAGTTTTATACTTTTACATATGTTGAAGTCAAAATAGAGACACATAAAGGTTGCAAAATAAAAAATATGAACGAGGATTTACAAAATAGAGAAGATAGGTATAGTTACGTTACTTTGGGGAAAGCCAAATTAAATATTAAAAAAAATTTTTTAAAGCATGAAGTAGATTCCTTTTTAAAAAAATGTAGAAAGATAAAACCATGAAATATTCATCTTTAAGCTTTTTCCTCATTCCTGCATTTCTACACCCATTTGCAGTCTTTCAAAGAACTTCCAGGAAATCAAGGAAAAGTTAGATTTTTATAGGGGGAATACAAAAAGTAAGAAGTTAACCTTCAGTTATTTGACTTCCAAATGGGAATTAATTCAAAATTCCTGGAGCAGACTCAAAGGATTCAAACATACCGTAACAAAGCACTTAAAGACCAGAGGGAAGAAAGGAAGACCCTGTAACCGTGCCTCTGGGAGAAGAGATGAGAGTCTCTTGGGCTGGGAGCAGGGCTGGGAACGGGACTCCAACTTTGCACAAAAGGTCTGAAGGATAAGATAAAATACCAGAGCTGAGTGGAAGCTGGGGCAGCAGAAAGGGAGGAAAGAGACGACTGTGTCTCAAGAAAGCAAACAGGTAGTCAAAGCAAGGAGGTAAGGAGGCTAACCAATGCCTATCCTTCCCTCTCCTTTAAAGGGAGCATTTGGAGCCACATTAAAAACACAAATCGGGAGAGGGTATAGCTCAAGTGGTAGAGTGCATGCTTAGCATACACTAGGTCCTGGGTTCAATCCCCAGCACCTCCTCTGACAATAAATAAATCTAATTACCTCCTCCTGCCAAAATAAAATAACTAAATAATATAATAATGAAAAACACAAATCAACCTTGTCAGCTTTAGTAGTGCCTGAGGGCCTTCCATCAACAGTTGAGTACATATTGCTCAAGACTTAACCACGCTGGATGATTCAAGGTGCCCTGACCCTGACCATCTCAGAGTCCGCAGAAGCCTACACTGAAAGAGGGGCTGTGATGGTGATATGGAAGGGGACATTCCAGAGAGGAACTGAAAAGTGGGGGAAACTACCTACATGAAACTTTCTGAGCAAAACGGCATATTTATATCCAACAGCAGAGGCATAAAACAACAGAATAATAAACAAGGAGAAATTACAAAAATCTCTCTGTCTTTAACAGAATGTATATAGCAAATAAGAGTTTAGTGACATAGAAATTTAATTTAGGTTTGTCTGCCTATAAAAAACATAGGATATACATTAAATTTTTAATTAAAAATTTTAAATGACAATGAAATAGTCACAAATAATATTTTATTGAACCATGAATAATATGCAATAAATTCTCTCAAAACTAGTGTTGGGAAGGCAAACCTTTTCCTATACCCTTTTATATTTTTTTCAAGGGCCTGTAAATGAAACTGACAAATGACAGGTTAACAGGAGAAAATGAAAGTTTATTAATGCTCATATGGGAGCTCACAAAAGAAGTGGCTCATTAAATGGCTAAAGTTAGGGACTGATGTACCTAATTTAACAAGGAAAAAGAAGGGAGGAGAAAAAGTTTTCAGGGATTTCTTTAGGGAAGAAAATGGGTTTCCTGGAGAACAAACAGAAGATAAGAAAATGTGGGCTAATGTTTGTTTCTGTAGGTGACCCTCTAAGAGGGGATTATGATAGTTTCAGCCTTGGTCTCCCTGGAAGTGAAGTTACTCCACAGACAGGATTTTGGGCAGCCTCATTTCACTGAAGTTTCTGCATTTAGTCATAAAGGAAGTTCTGAGAAGGCTTCTTTCTCCATCTGCTGAATCTTAAATGCTTCCAACTTAAAATAATCTTCATACTAAGTCGGGGGTTCCAAGTGGGCACATTTTGAGATTTTTCATTAAAAAAGTCTATTGAGTCATAGACAGACATCTTCAACTAACAGAATGAAATAGTCCAGGAGAAGGGTCAGCCAGCACACAGTGAAATAAGATGGATTCATCCTAGTGATCGCTGGGTAACAGATACCACAGCCAAAAAACCTTCATATTCAAGAGACTGCATCATTTGACCATAATGCAATGAAATTAAAATCAAAGTGATATATTAAACATCTAAAAAACTTTTTAAAAATCATAAAAAAATTAAAAGGCAAGTAATTTGAAATAAAATAATGTAACAAAGATGACAGACTGAACACATGTAGTGTATACTGAGCTCGTACAAATGAGTAAGAATAATTCTAAAACCCCAATGGAAAAACAAAGACAAGCAGAAAAACAAATGCAAAGAGGAAACAGGTACAGTCAGTCCTTCTTATTTGCAGATTCTGTACTTGCGAATTCACCTACTGGGTAAAACTTACTTGTAACCCAAACTCAGTACTCTTGGTATTTTTTGTGGTCATTCAAGGACATGCTCAGAGCAGCAAAAAATCTGAGTTCCCTGATGTGCACCTTCCCAGCTGAGGTCAGACAAGGCAATGCTCCACCTTCTTATTTTCACTCTTATACTGTATACAAATTTCCTTCTCATGGTCTTTTTAGTACCATTTTTCTCATTTTTGTGCTTTTTGTTGACGCTATTGTTAGAGCAGGCAGATAGCTAGAAGTGGGCAGAGAAAGGGGGACCCAGACCAAATGGCAGGAATTGGGCAGAAAGGAGGGGCACGGGCCAAATGCAGGAAACCACACATCATGTAAGCAGCAGGGGTCCCTGGGCAGAGAAAGAAAAGCAGGAACTTTGGGGCTGATAAAGGATCATGCCTTTTGGGGTGACAAGTGGCCTGGAGAAGAATAAAGAAAGGTGAGAAAAGGCAGGAATTTCTAGTGTCTGAATGTAACCTTTTGCTCATTATGCCCTCATTTCAATAAAATTAGCCTTGCAGATCAGAAGTACCCATCATGCACCGATGCCATGACACTTCCGATCCAGACTAAATAAGGACAAAATTCCCTTCTCCCTTTAGGAATGTGGAGTTGGGATGATAATCAGGGAATATGACCCCAAACCCTTCCCTCCCCAATGAATATTCCTCCCATTCATTTCTACACTCTATGTAGTTAACTTGCTAAAGAAACTCAGGGCAGCCGCTTACATGAGCCTGCTCACCCTCCCCTTGAGAGTGTACTATCCATCCTTTAATAAATCCTCACTTTACCTTTTTTAACCACTACATTTTGTCTCTGAATTCTTTCTGGGACGGGACAAGAACCTGGAACACCAGTTGCATCTATCGGCAACAATATGGCTGTTTGAAACGGCCCCCACATGTAGTGCTGAAGTGCTGTCTAGTATTCCTAAGCTCAAGAAGGCTGTGATGTACCTTGTGAAAAAAATACGTGTGTTAAGCAAGCTTTGTTCAGGCATGAGTTATAGTGCTATTGGCCATAAGTTCAACGTTAATGAGTCAACAATCTATATTTAATAAGATGTCTTTAAGCAGAAGCACACATAAAATAAGGTTATGTATTGATCAGTTGATGAAAATGCTGTGACCAGAGGCTCTCAAAACATAACCCTGGATTTTCCCCAGGAGCAACGGTTCAATACTGTTTAATTTAGTGTTCACTGCAACTTCACAGAATATAACTACAACAAGGAATGAAATTCGACTATATTTAAAAAATTAAAACTCTGATTAATAATCAGGGAAAGCCAAATCAAATAATGTTCAGCTTCATTTTTTAACCTATCAGATTTGCAAAGGTCTTTTTTTTCCTTTCATCAGAGTGCATCAGTGTTGAGGAGAGCACTGTTAAATCAAGTCTGTAACAGATATACAGACTAGAAATCTGACAACACACGTAAACAGCCTTAAACTTGTTCATACCTTTGACTCTAATTTTTTAAGACTAGGTACTGGTACTAGAGAAATCACTAAATCTGTGAACAAACTTCTCCCTAGAATGTTGTTAATTACAGTGCTATTCCTAAAAGAGACCAACATATAAAACTCAATTTCTAATTTTCTCCATTTCACATTTAAGTAGAAGCATAACACTCACTGGTCTTTTCAGAAACAATAGAGAAGAAACTGCCAAAAAGGAAAAGAATCCCTAACAAAGAGAATCCTGAACCTGAGAGATTTACTGCTCTCAGAGCAACTAAAAGCTCAGTTAAAAAAAAAAAAATCCACTAGCAAGCTTTCTTGAACAAACAATGGACAAAAATGAGGGTGACTTGTCTTATAACAAGAACCCTCATGAAGTGTTTGGCTAACACAATACTGAATAAAGATTCTTTTAAATCACAATTGATTGGTTTAGTCCCCTTAAGAACACTTTCAGTTCCTTTTCTTAAAGTTTGAATGGCTGCTTAAGTCGACAGTATTCAGTATTAAATTCTACATAAAGTTTGCAATTCAGTGGTCTTTATTTTAAAAATTCTAATTCTTTGGAAGGGTTCTTTACTACCAAGATACACCAACACTGTCACCTCTGGGGATAGATGCCAAGATGCTAGGAAAGATGCTGTTTAAAATGCAAATGTTTTCCCTTTAAATTCATGGCACACAAAATTACATTTGGGATGCTGATGTGTAATCTCTTGATTCTCACATACATATACTACAAATTGATAGTAGTCACTATTGTGCTCCTCAGATGGAGAGATACAGGAATATAAATGCACCCAGTGTAAGTTTAGCTATTACAAAATTATACGCAATTTTAAAGCAGCACTCTCCATTTCCTGAAATCCCAAAGAACAGTTAATTAACAGGCAATTCTATCTATGGATCTATCATGAAACATTAAAGAAAAATGTAAAAAAAATTTAAAAAGCAACAGTTGTCAAGGAAAACTCAAAATTGAGTAAATGTGTGCCCATGTGTGTGTACATACGCACATGCATTTCCAGAAGGGAGGCATATTAATGCCAAGGAAATATTCTATTTCACTTTTTCTTTGCTTTTATTGACGTATAATTTATATATACATTAGTTTCAGGTGTACAACATAGTGATATGATACTATATTTATACACCTTATCCATAGATCACCATGGTAAGCCTAGTAGACCATCTGTCACTGTACAAAGTTATTTAACTTTATTTAAATTATTTATCCACAATTTACTAATTACATGACTGAAATTTTGCACCATTTAATACCCTTCACTTGTTTTGCCCCCCTACCCCAGCAACCACCTGTTTGATCTCTTTATCTGTTTGTATTATTTGTTATTTGTTTTGCTTTTCAGGTTCCACATATAAGTGATATCATACAGTATTTGCCTTTCTCTGTTTGACTTATTTCAGTTAGCATTCTACCCTCTAGTTTCATCCATCTTGTCACAAATGGCAAGATGTCATTATATTTTATGGCTGAAAAATATTCCATTTTATGCGCGCGCGCACACACACACACGCATATCTTCTTTATCCAATCATCTGTTGATGGACACTTAGGTTGCTTCCGTATCTTGGCAATTGTACATAATGCTGCAATGAACATACCTAAAGCTGCTTTATGTTATCTAGGGGTACCTGCATAGGGTGCACAGTTATTTCTAAGTATTACAGTCTCTTGTTGGACTGATACCTTTATCATCATGTAATGTTTCCTGCCTCCTGATACAGTCTTTTGTTGGATACAAGTATTGCTACCCTAGCTGTCTTTTTGTTTCCATTTGCATGGAATACCTTTCTGCATTTCTTCACTTTCAGTATGTGTGTGTCTTTAGATCTGAAGTGTGTTGATTGTAGGCAGCGTATATATGAGTCTTGTTTTTAAATCCATTCAGCCATCCTATGTCTTTTGACTGGAGTATTTAGTTCATTTAAAGTAATTATCGACAGGTATGTTCTTATTTCATTTTGTTAACTGTTTTCTGGTTGTTTTGTAGTTCCTCTCTGTTATTTCTTGTTCTCTTCCCTATGATTTGATGACGTTCTTTACTGTTAATTTTGTATTCCTTTCTGTTTATTTTGTACATATCTGACATTTTTTTTGGTTTGTGGATAACATGAGGTTCATATATATATAGCAACCTATGCATATAGCAGTCTATTTTAAGTTGATGGTTGCCTAAGTTTGAGTGCATTCTAAAAGCATTTCATTTTTATCCTCACCCCATTCTATAATTTTGATGTATTTTACATCTTTTCATTTTGCGTCATGTGATTAGTTATTTTAGATACTGATGATTTTATAAATTTTGTCTTTTAAACTTCATGCTAGTGTTATAGGTAGTTGATCCACTGTCTTTACTATGTATTTGCCCTTACTAGTGACATTTTTTGTTTTATAATTTTCTTGTTTCTAGTTATGGTCTTTTCTTTTACATTTAAAGTAGTCCCTTTAACATTTCTTATAATGCTGGTTTAGCAATAATGAATTATTTTTAGTTTTTGTTTGTCTGGGTAACTCTTCACCTCTCATTTAATCCTGAATAATAATCTCGCCACATAGAGCTTTCTTGTTTGTGAAGTTTTTTTTTTTTTTCCTTTCAGCACTTTGATTATATGGTTCCAGACCCTTCTTGCCTATAAAGTTTCTGTTGAAAACTCAGCTAATTGTCTTATGGGGGTTCCTTTTCACGAAACTAGTTGTTTTTCTCTCACTGTTTTTAAGGTTCTGTCTTTAAGTCTTGCCATTTCAGTTACAATTTTTCTTGATGTACACCTCTTTAGGTTTATCCTGTTTGGGACTCTCTGTGCTTTCTGGACTTGGAAATCTGTTTCCTTACCCAGGTTAGAGAAGTTTTCTGCCATTATTTATTCAAACAGTTTTTTTTTTCTCTTTCTTCTCTATACCCTATAAAGTGAATGTTAGTATGTTTGATGTTATACCATCAAGGATAGTAACTAAAACTATCCTCATTTTTAAATTGTTTTTTATTTTGGCATTTCAATTGGGTGATTGCCACTGCCCTGTCTTCCAGATTGCTTTGGTCTTCTGCATCCTCTAATCTTCTGTTGATGCCCTGTGGCATGATTTTCATATTATTTACTGATTTTTTTTTTTAATGTTTTCCATGTCTTTGTTGAGGTTCTCGCTGAGTTTATCCAATCTTCTCCTAAATTTGGTAAACATTTTCACTACTCTTGATTTGAATTCTTTACCTGGTAAATTTCTTATCTCCATTTTGTTTAGTTCTTATCCTGAGATTTTGTCCTGTTGTCTCCTTTGGAAGGTATTCCTTTGTCCTCCCATTTTGCCTAACTTTGTGTTGGTGTCTCTGTATAAGATATATCAGCACTTCTCCTGATCGTGAAAGAGTGACCTCGTCTAGAAGGTGTCCCGTGGGGCTCAGTGGTGCATTCTCTGGTCATCAGAGTCAGGTGCTCCAGGGGTATTACCTGTGTGGGAAGTATGTGCCCCCCTGTTGTGGTTGGACTGTGACTGCTGCAAACATGCTGGTGGGCAGGGTTTGTCCCCAGGCCAGCTGGCTGTAAGGCCCTGCTGCCACCATTGTGGGCCCACTGGTGGTGGTGCTGGTCCTAGGCCCATCTGGTTGAATGACCCTGATGAAACTGTTGCAGGCACACTGGTGTTTGTAGTCAGCTCATTCTCCTCCCATGGACACACCAAAACTACAACTGCATTTAGATTTTCCTGTCTCTAAGAATGACCTTAAGACTAACAGAACAGTTTTTTTTTTGTTTGTTTTGTTTTGTTTTTGTTTTTTTTACAGCTAAGGATATAAAGAAAAGGCCATATGGACACATGAATGAAGGGCAGAAATGCAGTCTAGTCAGAATCCACACCACAGTGTAGCAACCCTCAAGCAAGAGGGCTATTACAACTGTGAAGTTCCCCCCTGAGGAGCAAGGGGTCCAAGCCCCACACAAGGTCGCCAGCCAAGGGGTCTTAAACCAGGAAGACGAGCCTCCAAGACATCAGGCTTTGAAAACCAGCAGAGCTTCTGTCCAGGAGAGAAGAGGGCTGTGGGAAACTGAGACTCCCTTCTTGAAGGCTCAGCACAAACTCAGGTCCTACAAGTCCTGCAGAGGCAGCAGCTTGAAAAGCACATGTGTCACACAACAAGTTGCTACCCTGACCAGGGTATGTGCTGGAGGGACAAGGATTTGGTGAAACGTAATTTGGGGATGGAAGTGATAGAGGGCACATTTTTCTTTTTTCTTTTTAAATTTCTTCTACTTATCTCTCTTGACCAGATGACTGCCTTCTCTGTCAATCCTCAAAATTCTGATTCTATGACTCAGATGACAGGATTCAGGATTGGGAATCTGAGGGAGGTGGTGACTCACTCGCTAGCATGAGAAATACTCATTACCATAAGAAATACTCTGTCTCAACTGCTTAAATCATCATACAACACATGTTCTCAAAACACAGACTATGACTTTTTTTGGCTTAGCTCTCTTGCCCAGAGCTGCTATTATCATTTTCTCATGTAATTGTCCAGAGATTTTTCTATGTATAAAAACCATATTCTGTTTATAATGTGTTTTATAGGATCTGACCCAAAACCAAACCTATTTCAGAGTTTATTAAATGTTAGATGAAAAAATAGAAACATCAAATTAATGATACTGATGGAGTTCAGGACACACTACTCCAAAGTATGGCACCTTGGTAGACAGAATAGCTTAAGCTGAAAGGATCTGAGAAGATAGCAGAAACAGGAAAGTCACTCTGACCTTCACCCTCTCACCCTTCTTCCCTGAAACAGGTCACAGAACCCCACTGTGAAACATACTCTCCACATACTGGAAGGTGTTCTAATCACCACAGCTGGGTAATTTGGGGCTGAGAAACCTGTACAAACAAATCATGTCAAAAGTAGCCTGGTTACTTTTCACCATTTACTATGCCAAGCCTGAACTTTTCTGCCTCGTTAATCCCTAATTTCGTTGTGTTGAAAAGGCATAAAAGCTTTTTATTCTGGTCATTTCTTCAGGTCTTCATTTTCTTGTGAAGGCTCCCATGTAAATAATGAAATGTAATAAAATGTTTATACTTTTTTCCTGTTAATCTGTCTTATCAGTTTAATTTTCAGACTCAGCCAGGGACCCTAAGAAGACTGAGGAAAACTTTTTCCTCCCTTACAAAATAGGACATCTGTCTAGTAAGATACGGGCACTAAAAATGTGTTTACCCATTGTTGTAACGTCACTTTACCTTACGATCTGCCTAGACCTTTTACTCTGCTCCCTAGCCCATATCCAAGATATTGGCCAGGCCAAACTTCTTCAGTTTCCTGACTTATTGTTTAATTGTTTCTAAAAAAAAAAAAAAAATCATATTGTTGCCCTTTTCTAGAATATCTCCTTTCCTTCTGTTTTCTCTCCCAACTCCTATTCATTGTTTAAGACTCAGCTCAGTGTTGTTTACTGGAACTCAGGCTGACCTCTAAGTCATAGTTAGGCACGTCTCTCCTAAAACTCTTGTTCAAACCCTCTTGCTTTTCAGGCCTGTCTCTCCCATGAGACAGACTCTGTAAATGTCAGGCAACAGAACTTGGACTCGATGAATCTCTGCATCTCCAGTTCTAAGTTTCAGGCCATTATAGGAAGGGCTTCATCTTTTCTTCTTTCGTTAATAAAGAAGCCACTGATAGCACTATTAGCATTAAATCATGTTTTATTCACAAATTTTCCCTTTTATGTTTTTCATTTTAGTCAGGGTGCCATTTTGTACGTGCCGAAGGTCATCTTTTACAGGGCACTTCTGCATCTCTACCACATGACTGAGACCATAAAGATCAGCAGGCTTTGCATGAAAGTAAAGTATTTGCAACTAAAATGGCTTATTCAACTACATGAACTATTCCAGTCTTGTTAATGACACTGCACTTCTATTTCCACCTAAAGAATTTCAACTTCTTTTGAACTGATGGAGTCTATAAATAAATACAGCAATTATATTACAATTGTAAGTATTGACTTTTTGGCCAAAGGCATTTTTTTCAGTAGCTACTTACTGGACCAGGCACTGTTCTAGGAGCTGGATATTCAGTGAACACAATATACTGAACAACTAGACCTTCAGAGCTTGAATTCTAGTAGGGTGAGTGGAGTTATAAAATAAACAAATTAAAAAAGTACAACACACAGAATCTTATAGACTGATAATGCCATGGAAAAATCTAGCAGAAAATGGGAATACCAGGAGGGGGATTTGATTTTGGATCAAGTTGTCAGGAAAGACCTCACTGAGAAGCAAACACTAAGGAGGTAAAACAAGGTACCATATAATTACTGAGGATGAAGCATTCTAGGTAAAGAGACCAGTAAAGCCCTTAGGTAATTATATACACTTCCTTTTCAGGGGCAGCAGTGTGGCCGCGAGAGCTGTAGAGTGAAGTGAGGAAGAAGAAAGCTGTGAGTTAGGAGGTCAAAGAGGTAAAGAAGGACTGGATTCCATAAGAGCTTTAACTATCGAGCGGACTTTGGTTTTTACTTTGAGGGGTATGTGAAGCTACGGGCAAGTTCAGAGCAGAGAAGTACTATGACCTAGCAGGCATTCTAATAGGATGCTGGGTGAGAAACAAAAAGACAAGAACCAAGAAGCAGGAGAAGATACTCAAAAGAGGTGGCAGGTGTCACAAGCTGGATCCTGAAGTCAGTTGGAAAGATTCGTGATGCTTACAAGGGACAACTCTACATTTTCAGTCTTATCATCCTTTACTGACAGATGCAACAGATACATGATGAGTGGTGAAATAGGCATATTGGGAGTATTATATTGGGCTCTCTACCCTCAACATGCTTGGTGTCTGACATGGAAAAATATTACAAATATAATATGAAATAGAAGTATAACGAAGCAGAGGAGGGGGATGATGGGCTAAGCAATGAGGTGACCCTTAAGAGTAGCCACAAATATAGGTAACAATCCTCAATTATTCAGCATCTCTTGGCTATGGTTTCTAGGTAATACTATGCAGATAACTGTTAAAGTGTTTTCATAGAGACATATCCTACTCCAAGAATACAAAGAAAGGTTTCACAGAATTGTTGGACGCAGAGTACTTGGACTTTGTATAAAACAGAATTCTAAAGGCAGAGACAAGTTGGCATGGGAGGCTGATGGACACTCTGAATGTGAGTGAAGATTCACTCTATAGCAAGCCCCTGGTAGGGCAGAGATAGACTGCTGACAGCTGAGTGAGAAGAGAAGATCTGGAAAACACAGGTCTTCCTCAGTTTGGGCTGCAACAGCAAAAAAAACCATAGCCTGGATGGCTTACACAACAAACGTTTATTTCTCACAGTTTTAGAGGCTGGAAAGTCCAAGATCAAGCACCAGCAGATTCAGTATCTGGAGCACACATGGCTCTCTTCTTGCTGTGTCCTCACAGAGTAAAGAAAGAGAGAGAGAGCACTCTGTGCTCTTCATCCCCTTAGAAGGGCCCCGATACCGTCATGGGGGCTCCATCCCCATGACCTCACCTCAATCTAATTACCTCCTAAAGGCCCCTCCTTCAAATATCATCACATTGGGGATTCAATCTAATAAATGAATTTTGAGGTGACACAAACACTCAGTCCATAGAATTAAAGTTGGGTGCAGCCTGTGAAAAGCTGAGAATAATCTTACTAGTCATTATACCCCACCTAAGCAATGGAATGCCAACTGAAGAATTTAGTAATAAGAGTTACATGGTTGGAAAGGTGTAGGGTAACTTTTTGCAGAAGTATGGAGATGAGTTCAAGAAGAAGGAAACTGGAGGCCTAGAGGTCATTTGGGAGGATATTAACCTTAGCTCAGGTCTTTTGGAGCAAGAAAAAAATAAATTATTACATTAATTTTTCACATTAAATTGTGGAAACTGAATTAAAATGGGTTTTGCTTTACATTTACAAATACTTGAAATAAATATTCGATTTTTAAAATCTTTTTTAAAAATTGTT
This sequence comes from Camelus dromedarius, assembly GCF_036321535.1. Taxonomy (NCBI): domain Eukaryota; kingdom Metazoa; phylum Chordata; class Mammalia; order Artiodactyla; family Camelidae; genus Camelus; species Camelus dromedarius. The sequence goes on from NC_087439.1 coordinate 22,702,709, forward strand.
TTTGTTAACATTCCTAGTCAATTTATGTATTTATGCCAGTTGAATTATCTAGATAATTACTCTTATGTCCATTCTAATTGCAATATAATCCTCAACTTTCACTAAATCTTGAAGTTTTTCAGTTAGGTGTTACATGCTTAGTTCTCTCAATTTTAATCAGTAATTCAGTGTACCCACCATCTCCCTGACAGCTCCTGATAAAGAACTTCTACCAAATCCCAGGGACTCCTTGGAAATTATCAAGTAAACTAGGATAATCTTCATTTTTACAGTAAATAAACTGAAGCCTGGAAAACTGATGTAATTTCTTCAGTGTAACAGAGGGGAACAGAACTGGGATTCTGACAATGATTTTTTGACTACAAATCATTAACTTTTTTAATACTCCACCTTGACAAAAATCGCTTTGTCCAATCAAGAATGGCAATTTTATATTACATATGCACCCTGTCATTTCCTCAAGATGACATTTCCATGTTCTTCCCACACGCTGATCACACATTCTGATTTTCCTGTGATTGCATTTTTAAGAGGCAGTCTGCTCTTAAGTCTTGCAGCTCGCTCTGCTATTCCCTAACCACTTACATAACCTTGTTAGCTAGTATATTACGTTATGCTGTCCGTTCATGTTTACATGTTTCAGTTTCCTATTTCCAACAGATTTTATTAAAATTTTACTTAATCCCTTTTTTGTGATTATTACTAAAGATTACAAGCAAACCTAGAAATGACTTAAGTATCTTTTAATTTATTATTGACCTTATTCTGTTGTCACTTTTCTATCTCCAAATCAATATAACTAAAGTAATTTTATCTATTTTATGAATAAAAAGATAATGTGATCTCTGTGGGATAAGAATTATGTTTGTTTATTTCACTTTTTGGTAATTTGAGAAACAGATTTTAGATGTGGTTAGACTTAAATATTCTTGGATATAGTTCTTAGTGTTTTACATAACTCTTAGTACAGTTTCTTTTAAAATACTTGTACTGCTGTCTTTTTAAAGTGTTTTAAAATCAGTGAGATAGTAAGGGACAGATGATAAGTAGTTTTAACTTCACGCAATTTAAGAGAAAGTGGAGAGAAAAAAAAGAGGATATAGGAAAAAAACCCACAAAAATTGGAAGGCTCAAAAATATCAGATTGATCTTATCATTAGAGATTAACATATTAGACTACTTTGCTGCTTTCTTTCCCCAGTTACATATTGATTCCTAACTTTCAAGAAGTATTAAACATATGACTGTGGAAAATCATACAAAATTAAAACGACTATTAGCAGAAAAACTATTTCAAAAAGATGAAATTGAAGAATAGTCCTATAGCATGGTTCCAAATAAGTATGCAATAGGTTTATTCCAAATAGGAAGTGATTTATTTCTGTAGATGTCAGTCTTAGAAATTCAATTTGTTTACTTCAGGATGAATTAAACTGACTTAATTTGCCATGTAACCCAATTAAATAGACAGACAACAACATAAACAAATCACTAATTTCTGAAATACACCAGTATTTATTAAACTTACTAACTTAAAAAGAAGTGCCAGGATCTTGTTCAACATAAGGATTCCTAGGTCATCTCTGAAGAGAGTAAGCCAATATGGTTGAATAGTACCAAGGTACTATTCTTTTTAATCCAGTCCCCCACATCAGGCAAGTATGAGAAGCACTGAGCCAATGAATCAATTACTGGCATTGGTCATGTTCTTGAGATACACTGTTTCTAAATCTGAGTTTGACTGTCACTATGTTTCAAAGTACAAATAAAGATTTGGTTTGAATTACAAAAATAAGTTCAGACTTTTCTTGAATATATAATTTGTAAAATCTACTCTTTTGTGTATCTTCCTCTTGGCATTAAGTTACTTGAGCGCAGGAACTAGACTGTCCTTTTTCAGTGCTCAACTCAATACCCAAATCCAGAACCTGCTGCATCACCCTTGATTGAAACTTTGAGCTAAACAAGTGAATGCGTTAATGACTATGCATAGAAACTACCAGTATGTGGGGATATTTTAACTTATTCAGAGATTTTAAAAGTTAAGGATTTGAAGATGATTCAAATATAGTAAACGTAGAGTTTGTATTAAATATTTCCCCCCCTGGAAGAGACTACCAACTATTCCATAGATAAAGGAGACAAAAAGCCTCCTGATTTTCAGTTTCAGATAGTTTTATGATCACATCCCACTACACATAACTATTATCTGTTCTAGATGCACCCCCCCAAATCAACTGACTTCCAACCAGGTAAACTGCTTGTTCCCATTCCATGACTGATTGCCTTTTCAAACTCCTTTTTAACAGAACTCATCATTCTCTTTCAAACAGCTGGTCAAAAGTTGACATTTTGTATAGCAGTTCACATGTTTGTTAAGCTCTCTCTAGGACTGTCTGAAATATATCAGATAGAAATTTCCTAAATACAATACATCTTTTTCTAAGAGTAAAGAGACAGGAATGTTTATGTATTTCTCTCTATATTTCACTGAATGTGCTTAATAAGACTAATTTAAGAACACATATTTATTTGCAGTCTCAATTAGACATTTTTTGAATATACATTATTGAATTTTTAACTCTAAAAATTCACCTTATTTACTTTTTTGGGAATTCCTATATAGGAATTTCTTAAAAATTACAGGTCTATCAGTGTTAAGATTAGAAATTTTCAAAGCTCAAAACAAACATACAAACATGTCAAAGTGCAAAGCAATATTAGTAACTATAGTATAGCAATGTCTATCGGGAATTCTGAAATATTACATGGACACACTTAAAAACAAAGCCTGCCTTCTCAGTAGATATCAAAGATTTCCATATTGCATACTGACTGCTCAGGCAGTTAATCTGCTCTAATCAGCTGGAGACCAAGGGAGAGAAAATTACAGTAACTTGATGAGTTAATTTTGTGTTTTATAGTGATCGTCTTCCTAAATGCTCCATCTTTAACATGGTTTTGATAAGATATTACAGATGCCCTTGTCAAAGCCAGGCAACACCTGTGAACTCTTAAAATCATCTGAATGTTCTTGCACTCATGTGGTCTGAAAGGAAACCTAGGTCCTCCATACTGAAAAAGAATAAGATAATAAAAGCCTGAGGGCTTTCCCAAATCCCCCTAACACATTCTGTCCCTACAGACTCTTTCTCTACGTTTTATTTAGAGGTCCCTATGCATAATGTTTCAAAACACTTCTTAGATATTCTAGGCGTTTTCAATTAAAAAGAAGATGGCAGACATCTCTTTAAAGGGTGAGAGAGGAGTTCATCTTCACACTGACACTTGGGAGATGATTACATCCTTTTCCCAAAGGACTGAGTCAAGCATGCCACTTTCATAAATACACTCTATTACAGTCTCAAGATTACTGCATCAAAGTACTTTAATTACAAAGGGAAAGTACATTGTCCTGGAGAAACCTAAAACAATAACTCAAAAAGTAATTTATGCATATCCTGTTAAGATTTTAAAGACCAAAAAACACCCTTCAATGTTAAACCCAAGAGACTTATCATTATTCTTTTCAATTCAATTCAATTTAGGAAAGCCACTGAGTGTCTACTATGTATATAAAGAACTGTGCTCACAGAGGAGGGGATACTGAAAGGAAGAAGGTCCAATCCTTATCACTTTCAACAAGTAACTAAGTATCAGACGGAAGGTCTATAATAATCAAAACTTTGTATTCTGCCAAAAGATCACCAAAAATACTTCTCTACTTGATATAGAGGAGGAAAAACAGTTGCTTATACAAAAAAAAAAAGATAGCAAGAAATACTCAATTATTTAGAAATGTGCTGCAATTCTGGCATTTTTCACTTATGATAGTTCTCCACAAAGAACCAGGAGTTCTAGAAGAGGAAGCAATTCTGATGACCAGTGAACTCCACAACTGAAAGTCTCTATTTTTTTTTAAGTGATACATGGATTAAAACAGTTTAGTTTATGCCAGTCAAAATATTGGTTTCCTGTTATGTAATGAGGCCCTCAAGGGAAGTAGTTTTTGTGTTTGTTTTGGTTTGGTGGGTTTTTTGGGTTTTTTGTTTTTTGTTTTTTTCCTGCTAAGAATCTAACAGAAAAGACTTTGGGGATGTGACTTTCGTTCTATTCCTTTTCAAAGTGAGTTTGACAGCTATACACTACCCATATATTTTTTAAACGGCTAGGTTTGCTCATCTCTAAAATGGGCATCATATTTAGGATGAAGAATATAAAATTAATAAAATTTGATCATTTTTAACCTACAGAAAGGGAAGTATCTCAGCCTAAATTCCCTATCTCAGACACTATCATATCATATAGTGATCATATCAAATGGAAACTCTTCTGTGAAAATGTTTTGCAAATTCTAAATGGCTGTCTGATATAAATAAGGTAAAATAAGGCAAAATTTTCACACAAACAGCCATAATTTTCTGGAAAGTTTCTGATATTTTTACTTTTAAATCTAAAGTTTTGTGACTTTGTGATTCTAAAGTGGGCTCATCATTTTGCTCTTGGGTCTGAAATGATGCAACTGTGAAACCAAGGCGATTCCTCCAGACAGAGAATGACTGTTTTGTTTTACTTATTCTGCTCCATTGGTCTAGACTAAGCTGTGAGAAACCTGACAGAACTTCAGAACAAACAGTTATAGCCAGAAAACACCAGGTATTAATTAAGATGCCCCTCAATTTAATGTCATATTATAGAGTCCACCATGTATCATGCATTGGAATTCTGCCCCAATAGCTTTTAACAATAATGAAAACATAATATTAATTGCTTTATTGAGACTCTTTAGCTTCTCGATTAAACAATTTATACATTTTGGGGAGCAGAGGCCCTTGGAAGAGACAGAGTTGGTTTGGAATCAAACCTTAATAATGCAGTTTAGCAACTATGAGGTATTGGCAAGGTACTGAATCTCGGTAAATCTTGGGTTCCTCATCTGTGTGATGGAAAAATGAACAATAAAACTTCACAGAGCTATTATCAGATTTAAATGGAACAATCCGTGTGAGTGCGAAAGGACACCTTGTTTAGAAGTGTCTATGCATTCTATTACAACCTCGCTATTTCCGAGCTATCACCGTGGACCACACCCGAGGGATCTGCAACATCATCTCATCCAAACCTCTGCCTCGGGAAGGATTACATCACTTGGTGACTTGTGATTCGAGTACTGTCAGAGGAAGTAGGTACCTTAAAATTACAGTTTCTTTGCCTTGCCACCAGATGGTGATTGTGTGTTCTTTAGTAACTTTTAAAGTGTTAGCTTTGGCCTTTTAAGAAGTGAACTGTTAAATTTATATGTCACTGATAGTTTCCTTAACTATTCAAAATGCTTTATCATCTCTGTATCTGGTTTCTGGTTACAGTATTAATAAAATCGCAGAGTATTTCTCTCTAACATATATACTTTAACAAATCTATGTTCTGTAAGAGTATGTAACTAATACTCTATGATCTCTGATATATAGAATTACAACATAACAGTATTACATTTTGAGTCATTCTTTGCGAGGTATCAAATTTGTATACTTTTGTCTGAATACTATAATTGACCCATGAGACTATCTTTATCACAAAAAAAAAAGATAGCTCTATTAGCCAGTTAAAACATATTCCAAGCCAACATTTTTCTTTTATACTTACAATTCTCGTATGTTTTGGAGAAAGGAAACTACCTCTTCCTCCCAATTTTATAGCTTCAATTCACCTAAGCTACTTTTTTCTCCTCCTTGGTCTCTTCTTAAATGCTTTCTTACTTGAAATAACAGATACATAATTTCACCAGTTCCCATAGTTTCAACTACTTCAGTGATTCCTGTTTTCAAAATTGCAAGCTCAGACATCCACTCGAGGGTCCAGACCCATATTCCTAATTGCCTTTTAGAAAACTCTGCCTAGGTGTTGCCGGAATTTCAAACTCAGTAATTTATAACCAAATGGACAATGTTCTTCCTAAACACACACACGCGCACACACACACACACACCTGCCAGAGAGAGACAATCTTCTCTTACTCTATTTCCTATCTCAGTGATTGGCATCACAATCCATTGAATCACCTCAACAAGAAACTAGGAAGTCACCCTTTGATCCCCTCTCCTGCACACCTAACACACCCAGTTATCTTGCCCTGATGGTTCTACTGCCTTAATAAATTTCAAATTATCCTCTCCTCATCTACACTGACCTCCCATATCTATCCCAGTTGGAATACTGCCACAGATTGCAACCACGTTTCCCTATTTCAGGTTTTTTCTTTTATAGATCATTCCCCACCTCCAAATTATCTTTTAAAATAAAATTTTGTTTTTTTTTAAAAAACTGACAGACTAAACCACTTGTTTATTATAAACTTAACTGGCCCAAAGTTCACTGAAAATACACTTCATTTTTATACAAGTTTGTAAATGGAAAAATACATTGACACACATAAGATAGTACTTCAATATAAGTGTAAACAAATGATTTCCAAAGAGAACAGAGAAGAAAACTCTAATTCAGAAAGATACAGGCACTCCAATATTCATACCAGCATTACTTAAAATTGCCAAAATATGGAAGCAACCTAAGTGTCCATCAACAAATGAATGGATAAAAGAGTTGTGAGATAGATATAAAATACACAATGGAACACTACTCAGCCATAAAAAGAAATGGAATTTTGCTGTTTGCAACAACGTGGATGGACTTGAAGAGTATTATGCTTAGTGAAATCAGTCATAGCAAGACAAATACCATATATCACTTACATGTGGAATCTAAAAAAAATTTTAAAAACTAGTGAATATAACAAAAAAGAAACAGACTCATAGATACAAAAAACAAACTAGTGGTTACCAGTGAGGGGGAGGGACGTGGAAAGGGGCTAGGCAGGGGTAGAAGATTAAGAGGTAAAAACAATTACATGTTTGAATATATGTATGCATGTGCATGACTGGGACATTGTGCTGTACCCCAGAAACTGACACAATGTAACTAACTATACCTCAACAACAAAAAGAAAATATGCATTCTGATACTCTAAAATAAAAGAAACTGAGGATTGTATTTCAAATACTCCTTTAACGTAGAAAGGGGTGTGTGTGTGTGTATGTGTGACAGAGAGGGTGACAGAAGGAGGGAAATTTCTCTCTAGGAAAGATTAATTATGAAAGAATAATTTACAAGGGATTTCACATTTTTAGTAGACACCTATTTTTCATTAATATGATCCAAAAGAAATCTTTTAAAAATTTAATGTAGATATGTACTTGTTAGCACACGTCACGGAAATACTCACTGTAGAACACAACTGCGTTTTATCTACATAGTGCAGTTGTCTTTAGAATTTATTTCCTTCTAGTACCTAAAGTATAACGAACAATGAGTACCAAGAGTGTTCCAGGTATCATTTTCTATATGATGCGTGTGAAAGAGTGAGCTTTCAGCTACAACTCAAAATGGTAAAGTAAAAGAAAGAAAGAAACAAAAACGACATACTATTGTAGGGAGAAACATATTAAAGTAACTTTTTAAGTTACTATTTATCTACACATACATGATAGAACGAACAATAAATAAACTGAACTTCCACTTGCTCTTGAGTTTCCTTCATTGAGTTATCTAGTTTAATGAATCTGCTTTATAAAACTGGTATGATGGGAACAGATTAACTGAGTGAAATTAGAAACGTATGCAGTTATTTCTGAGGGACATGATCTGATCCCCAAGACTGAACAATACTCCAGACAGTGCTAGACTCCTTGGAATTCTCCCAGGTCATCTACAAGTGTGGAGTTCCTGCATGTGGTTCAGCTGCAATCATTTAAAACATTTCCCAGAATACTTCACGGCTGTATTTCCCCCACTGTCAGTTGATGTGTGCTCAGGGAATGCAAACTAATTACTCAAAGCAAAACATAATTAAGGAGGGAAATTTACTCCAAAAGCATCACATAATACTTCCCACATACAAACAGAAATTATCTCTGAATTAGGGTTGGCATGATTCATTACCACAGTGTACAGCTTGTGCAGATAATGGAGAGTGGACCATATCCATTACTACTGATAAATACAGTTAAGATCATATGAAACCATAGAGCCACCCAACAAATTTATTTAGAATCCCTTAAGGTACTATTTTAAAATATAAAAGAACATGCAATACATATTTAAGTGTGTATAAGGCTCTAGGCATACGGCAGTTATTTTGTCAACTTATACCGTGTGTCTGAAAGCAGGGGGCGTTGCTGAGAGTTTGAGAGAGGGTTAACTGGAAGGTAGAATAACATAGGACCATAGATAACAATTCAGGTCCTTAAGGAACTAGACAAATCCTGATTATACTGATTCTGAATCTTCATTGCTTTCTTATTAATAACAACTGCTGCAAAGTTTGCACATAAATGTCTCAGATTCCTCAACTGCATAGTGGTAATGAACTCTAGTATAGAAGAAATTAATCTATACAAAAAAACTCTTCTTTCCTCAATTCCCTCATCTTTAAAGGAGAGCTTTGTTTACTTAAAAGGCAAGGGATTTTAAATTTGATTTTCCTTCCCACTTTAATATCATTGAATATCATTCAATCAATTTAAATTTTCTACTATATGCCAGGTAATAACCCTAGTGGGACACTCGATATAAAGTAATGAGCAAAATCATACCTAAATATATGATTAATTAGGAAAAATGCATCTTTGCAGATATCTGCCAAATAATCAACCATAAAATTTGTTGTTAATGCCCTGAAACTGCCAACTGGAGAAGGGAAAGATACATAGGTTGAACTTGATTGAGAATTTCAGTGTAGAATTTCTATCCAAAGTAAATTAAAGGAGAGGTAAGTGATAGAAAAGTTCAAATAAATGTATTAATTAAAATAAAATGCAAAATGCATTTTATATGCTATTCAATTCTATGGATACTTCTTTTCCTCCCAGCTGAAAGCAGAGATTATTAAGTTGAAATACTACAAACTAACTAATGATGCTAACCAAATTTGCACTTCTTCATTATTTCAAAAAAATAATCTACTGTGAGTATCAGATTAGGCCAGCTTGAAAACCTAAAATAAAATGAGAAGTGAAGAAGATTTATTGGATAACCTTGTCAATTTCTGTCATGGAATATCTTCCCCCATTTTAATTTTAAATGCTTTGCCAGATTCAGTTTTAAAGACTCAAGCAAAAGGTCTAAGGCACAGCAGTAATAGACTTAGCATTAGGAAATTAGGTTACATGTTAGTTATGGAGGGGAGAAAAGTGCTCATATCTCTGGAGGTTCTCAGAACTGCCGCATATGTGTCATTATTCCTGGAATACTGGCCAGGACTGTGCCACTTCCTGGACTTAAAAGGACCAACCAGCTTACCAGAATTTCCGATCCCCTGATAAGATTCGAAGCTGTGCTGCTTGCAGGCAAGATGTAAAGGCTTCCAGGAACTGTCTGCCTTAATATTGAAAGATTCATAGAAGTTTAAAAAAAAAAAAAAAGCCTAAATACCTTACTCCTCCAATATTTTAAAATATATTGCTCACCTAAAAGTATTTTCTACAACAACAGCTAATAAGGATTAATGTTGGGATTTGAACCTTAGTTCTAAATAAAATTTTTAAATCACTACACCTGGAAAATATCCAAAGGGATATTTTATTAGATGGATATCATTAAAACACTTTCCTTTCTAAGTTTCTTTGAATCACATTGAGTTTTTACAAATTTATAAGATGCAGTAACCAGGAATCATTCTCAAAAGGCCATCAGTGTATGCACACACACACACACACACACACACACACACAAACACACACACACGATTTGCATAGTAATCTATACAAAGAACAGAGCTTTTCCGAGCCTGGTGAGTGCTCCCTGATAAAGTGCGGCTCAACCTAGATGTCATTAACATTTTGAATATCACTCTGGATCTGACTGCTGATAACAAATGCCTGGGTGATTGAAACTAATTCTGAATTTGGGATATGTGATTTTAATGGTGCTTTCAAAGTTTATTCTTTATTTTTAAATCCTCTAATTAAAAAAAAACTGCGTTCTATTCATAATTTCACTTATTAAGATTGCTCTTATTTTCTTTACTGAGTAATAGTATATGTAGAGAAAATGAAGATTTCTCACGTCTCATAAAATGTTTAGTCCTGCAGCTGGTCTGGAGGGCAGAGGATGAATAGCTCACTATTCATAAAACTACACAAAATATTTTTGCAGTTCCCAAATATTTTTTAAAAAATGAGTTCAGTTCTGTGCCACAGAGCTGAAAAGAGGGCTTTAATATTTATAAGGGAATATTTGCTGGTGGCATGAAAACCGTAAGAGTACAAAGTAAGAAAAGTAAGAAGGTAGAGAATAAATTCATAAGAGTAAGAAGATACAATAAATTCAAGAATACGAAGAGACATTTGGGCTTAACTATATGCAGAAAAGTGGCTCACCAGAGACAATCCAATACTGAAACAAGTGCTTTCTAGAATGGAGGAAAGATGTAATTGGGTCTATTAGTCAAAACTCTGTTTCAAGTGCAGACTCCCAATTAAAATTGGCAAAAGAAAATGACATGAAATGAAATAAGGAGAGAAAAGTGAGTGGCCCACTAAATGAAATTCTAGACTTAGATCTGGCTTCTTGCACAACTGCATACAAAGGCTAGTATTATATCATTGGAAAGCATCTGGGATCCATTCTTTTTTTTTTTTTTCCTTCAACCTTCTCCTGTTTTCCTCTGAACTGACTATCCTCAGACCCTACATGTTGGCTTCTGGCAGCTCCAGGCTTTTATCCTAATTTTCACATTTAGAAAAAATCCTTCCCCAACTTCTCCAGCACTACACAGTGTTTAAGATATTCTCATACTGATGAGTGAGGCTTACCTAGTTTCAGATCTCAGCTCTGACCCTGGGCATGAGGTTAGCTTCACAATCTCTAAAGTGTCTTAATTTCTTCATATGTAATATCCCTAGCCCATTTTACTTTTTCCAGTTTTATGGAGATACAACTGATATATAACATTGTATAATATGTTCAGCATAATCATTTTATATACATATAAATATCAAATTATATATATATATATATCAAAGTGATTACTACAATTAATTAACATCCATCATCACACAGTTACATTTTTTCCTTGTGATGAGAACATTTTTAAGCACATGCCCTTTTCAATTACAGTCATTCTAATAAGTGTGAAGCAATATCTTATGGTGGTTTTGAGTTACATTTCCCTGATGATGGGTGATGTTAAGAACATTTTCAAGTAACAATTGAAAATTTATAAATTTTCTTTGGAAAAATCTTTATTCAAGTCCTCTGCCCATTTTTAAAATTGGATTGTTTGGGGTTTTTTTGGCTGAGCTGTATGATTTCTTTGTATAGTTTAAACATTAACTTCCTTTAAATACACAATTTGCAAATACTTTCTCCCATTTCATGGACAGCCTTTATTTTTGATGATGGTTTGCTTTCCAACACAGAAGCTTTTTAGTTTGATATACTCTCACTTATTTCTTCCTTTATTGCTCTTGCTTTTAGTGTAAAATTTTAACTGATTGTGTTGGTGTGGCCAGTTCTGCTTTTTGCTATTTATTTTACTAGTTTCTTTTAATTACTATCTATCTGGAGGATTTGAGGGCATGCTCTCTTCTCTGTACTTAGAGAAGAAATACAAAAGTGCTAGGGCAAATGTGAGAGTGTTTGAGACCAGTGTTAAACGTTGGTGTTAAGACCCTAGCTTTACTCACAACTGACTGACAGATCAATGTTACAGAAACAGACAACACAATATGCAAAACTGACCTCTGCTTACAGATTCCTCATCCTGCAGATCCTTCACTTAAAATTTTTTATTCAGACTGAGATTCCTATCTGGGGCCCAGATTGAAAGAATACGGTTTTTATCCTGCAAAGGGAGGCCATCTGAAAGTTTGTTACTTAGCTTGTTACAAAGTTTAATTCCTTCCAATGTCTAACTTTGAAAAATTTCCTGATAAAGCAGTTTGGATAAGTCTGTCCACAGTTGGAGGGTAGGTTTATAATTTAAATTCTAAGGTCTTCTAAAATTTAAAGACTATTTTCACTTCATAGCCAAACTGAAGTTAAAAAAAAAAAAAAACTGGTATTTACCCACCTACTTCAAAGAGATAAAAATAGACAAAATACACAAACAGTGGTTTTAAAACAATAAATATCAAATAATAAAGGACAGTAATCACTGAGAGATGAGAAGCAAATGACAGGAGCCCTATTTTTGCCCCAGTTACTGTCTTTAAAGAACATCCAGGTCACAGTTCAAGGAAAGGGAACTTAGGTGGAACCCAGCTGACTCCCTGAAGTGAATAGAAAGACTGAGTGCCCAGGAAGGAAAAGGCAGGTAGAGTTCACACATCAGAGTACGTGTGAAGAGAGAGATGCACAGAGAACCTCACAGGTCTTCAGAGAGGTTTCTCTTCAGGTCCTCAGCAGAGGACACATACATGTGAGGAAACTAACCCAGGCCTGGGAAAGAATCATCCAAAAGGGGTAGAGGGAACACTGCATGGTGTTCATATTGGGCCAAAAATGTTCCCACTAGCAAGTCTGGAAAACTCATAATTCACAGCATTGGGTTGAATATTCAGTATCTTACCCTAGTTAATGGGGAATAATTAGCCCTAAACTGAACACTGGTCCAGACTCAACGAACAATCATACATGTAAGAACCAAAAGGGTCAAACTGCTTTCAAGTCATAAACTGCATCCCAGAACAAAGCTCACAGAAGCTTAAGAAAATATAAAAATAGCATCTAATAAAGTAAAATTCTCAATGCCTGGCATCCAATCAAATTCATCAGGCAGGAAAGCATGATTCATGAGAAAAATAATGAGAATCAATCAATCAAAAGTGACCCAGAACTGACACAAATGTCAGAAGGAGCAGAGGAGGTACACAGACACAGGAAAAACATTTTCCAAGATCTAAATCAAATTTTTAGAGATTAAAAACTACAATATATAAGATGGCAAATCTACCAGTTGGTATTAATGGAAGATTAGATATGGCAAGAAAAGATTAATAAATATAAAGACATAACAATAGAAACTATTCAAAAAGGAAATACACAGAGTAAAAAACACAAAAAGAAAAAAAAGAGCATTAGTGAACAATGGGATAACTTCACGTGCCTCAATATATGGGTAATTGGTATCCCCCAGGGTGGGAGGATAGAAAAATACATTTAGAAAGCCATGGCTTAAAATACTATAAATTTGAAAAAAAATTATAAATCCACATATTCAAAAAGCTTAACAACCTTATATATGAGTAACACAGAAGAAAGAAAAAAAAAAAAAGGCACATCATAATCAAATTTCTCAAAGCCAGTGAGAGAAAATTGCAAAATAAGCCAGAGATGAATTTTTTGCCACAAAAAAAAAAAGAAAGAAAAAAAAAAAAAAAAAAAGAAGAAAGCAACCAAGAAAAAGGACACACTGGCTACAGAGGAGAAAAATAAGAGAATAACATTCAATTTCCCACTGGAAATAATGCAAGCAACAAGACAGTAGAACAATATGTGAAAAGTACTGAAAGGAAAAAAAAAAAACCCTGTCAACTAAGAAATCTATATCCAGCAAAAATATCTTTCCTAAACAAACAGAAAATAAAGATGTTTTCAGACACATGGAAGCTAAAATAATTCATCAGCAGCATTAACAAAAGTATGTTCCAGAAAGTCCTTCAGGCAGAAAAATGACAGTTAGACATCTGAATCTACCCAAGGGAATGAGGAGTCCCAGAAATGATAATTACAAGAGAAATATATGTTTTCATGATTACTTAAAACTCTTTAAAAGATAATTTACTATTTTAACAGAAATTGTAATAGTATATTAGGGGGTTATAATATATACAAAAGTAAGATGAATGACAAACACTACAATAAATCTGAGAAGTGCACTACTGCATACTTATACTACACACGAAGTGGTATAATTTGAAGATATACCTGGAATAAGTTTAACAGGTATAATATGAATACTCAATTAATAACCAAAAGCTTATTGCTAATAAGCCAACAAGTGATATAAAAATCAGTTCATCAAGGAAATATAATATTAAATATGTATGCACCTAATAACAGATATTTAAAATACACTAAGCAGAAACTGACAAAACTGCAAGGTGAAACATAAATCTACAATTTTAGTCAGGTATTTTAATACCCCTCTTTCAATAACTGATACACAAATAAACAGATAAGCAGCTAGGAGGTTGTAAAACTAGACAACACGATCAATTTGATCTGGTTGATGTGAGTGAAATATAAAAAAAAAAACAACTTTCTTCTTCTCAGATCTAAAACAGACATTTGGCGTATGGATACTTATGAAGTTAGACCAAATACTGGGTTATAAAAGAACATAAAACATACATTTAAAATAAATCAAGTAATATAAGTATATTCTCTGACCACAATGGAATTGAGTTAGAAATCAATGGCTAAAATCTCCAGAAAAACCAGTAATATTTGAAAACTAAATATATTTTAAATCACACATGGGTCAAAGAAGAAATTAAAAGTGAGTATCAAAAATATTTGAACATAATTTTAAAAAAGTGAAAAATAAAACAGAATGGAACCTCACTAATATTAAGGGAAAACCTACCTATAATAGGAAGGAAAGTCGAAAACCAAAAATCTCAGGTTGCACCTTAAAACTTACAGCAGGAAACTAAACACAAGGTGAGTAGAAGAAAGGAAATAATAAAGATAAAAGTAAAAATCAATGAAACAGAATACAGAAAGATTATAAAAATCAATAAAACAAAAAGCTGATTTTTAAAATAATAGATAAAATGGATAAAATTCTAGTCTTCTGAGCAAAAAGAAATGAGAGACTATACAAATATCCATATTAGGAATGGGAGAAATTACATCCGTACATATTTGTCAGAGTAAAAGGATGATAAGGGATAATTATGAACAACTTTACACCAATAAACTTGACCACTCAAGAAAACATAGGTAACTGAGTAACTCTGTATGTATAAATTGTAACTATAAATAAAAATATTCCCATAAAGTAAGTTCCAGGCTCCAATGGCTACATTGGTAAATTCTACCAAATAATTAATGAAGTAAACATACCAATTAAAAAAAAAACAGAGGAGGAAGTACTTCCAACTTATTCTCTGAGGTCAAGATTACCTTGATTTGAAACCGTATCTTACAGTAAATTAAAATATTATGCAAGTACAATATTTTATCTACATAAGATCTGTTCACTTCAATGAAGCATTTATTATTCTGATTTTCCTAATTTGGTTTTATGTGTCAAATGAATTAACATTGTTTCCATAAAATATTTAAGATACCAAGAAAACAAACATAGGTTCAACAAAATGGAATTGTAATAACGTAGGTCTTTTAAAAGGATTTATTCATGTGAAATGTAGATAATGTTACAGATCTCTTGGACTCAATCCACTACACTAGATTGGTAAATTCTTAAACCTCACCTCTCACCAACTTTTTATTCTCAAGAGTGATTGTGTTACTCTGTAATGTCAACTTTAATTTCCAGATACTTAACATACAGGCTTTGTATAAATATTAAGTTGAGTTAATTAAGAAGTAATTTTTATTTACAGAATCTCTAAGGACATTAACATTCATAAGAAGAGAAAATGAACTGAATGATCAGAAAAATGTTATATATCCTTGTCAATGAAAAAGATATTTGCTTCTTTGTGAAGCCCAATTAGGATGGTAACAAACACTTTCCTGGCTCAGCTGGTAGGTGCTGGCGATTCGTTAGTTGCCCTTATATTTCATAACATGTTCTTACTATCTGTATACTTATTGACCAAATCTGTATGAATAGTTACATATAACATTCCAATACAGGATTCACTGTGCTCAGTTCTATTGCTTACTATAATAATTTTAAGCAGAGCCATATAATTTTATCACCAGGTGGTCCCTCTTTTCCCTTGCACTTGCCTAAAGACTCCTACTATAGGCTTTAGATCAGAAATAGAGACCTCTGGAGAAACATGAAAAGAATGAAAGCATTAGTACAGGACTGTGTAAGGTGCTCCTGACTACAGACACTGGAGAGATACACAGTCTGATGGATATAGAATTTTTGGTTTAATTGGTTTTGCCACTATGAGTGGACAACTGTCACACTGTAACAGGAGAACAGACCAGGACTCCTTCAGTCCAGAAGCAGATGACTTTGAGAAAGAAGACTACTGACACAACATCTGGCAAAACAAGAGGATTTCTTTGAGACTGAATTACACTGGGAACGAAAATTTGGTTGTGGATAAGCTTGTATGTTTTGACGAGCATATCAGAAAATCTTAATTGTTTTCTTCATAGTCAGTCTCTCTCAATGCAGCAGGCTATACTTGTGTAGTCTGGAATGAAAAACTCTTTGAATGGTTTATTTTCTTAACTTGTCCCCTAGAATGGAAGGGAAAAAAATCTTGTGGGGAATATTAATATAAATTATAAGATGGTGATTCATCAAAAGAATTGAGGATATTGATTCTGTTGTAAATAGGACAGACTGATATTAGCCTTGGCTGTAAAAATGTACAAAGAAATGATCATATGTCATGAAATGGCTTTACTGGATCAGTGTACTTTTGATGGCCATGTAGATTTGCAGAGTTATTTTTTTTTTCCCCCATAAGGTTAGTAGCCACAACCTTCCTTGAAATGTGATATGTATAGGCAGTATTTACATATGACAGGCCAACTATTAAGGAACAAGGACCTCCTATCTTATGTGTAAATAATAATATAAATTCCTATTAGGAATTGATCTGGTACCTGCTCTCTGGCTTAAAGAGTCCTGGTCCATCAGGTGATAAAGAATGTCACTTCTTGGCTGCTTGGAAATATTGGAACATTTGGGGACTTCAGAAAAACAGAATATACATGGAGTTTTAGGAATTGCAGGGAACATTCGTAGAGTAAAATTGGTTGCTGTTGTTGGTTTCTAGCTTTGGAATTCAGGAAATGATCAAGGAAATGGCAATATTTCTTACTATATAAAGATGATAAAAAAAAATATAATACTAGGAACTTCACAAAGCCTCCAGAGAGAAGTTAACTCTGCCTTATGTCTCTACTTTTATGAAACCTAAAGCAAGTTCTCTACGTACTAGCAGTCATCACTTCTTGTCGCAGGACTGAAAATAACAAAGGATAAATGGGATAAAACATCAGGTTAGTGACACCGAGTCAAGTATCTCAAAACAAATTTACTGGAATAAATTTTTGCCATAGGAAATAAAACTAAGCCCAAAGAGGAACTGACAAGTGAAACATTTTCTGACACGGAGGTATCATGAACGGAAAAGGACTTTTATTTACAAATGCTTTGCATTCTAAGAGATAAGCAATCAATCATTTGGCCATCTTAAAAATGTTGTATCTTGAGAAAAAACATGATGCTCTTTTTTTCATTATCAGACATAAGAACTTTTAACTTCTCAAAGCCAACTCAGAGTTATCCAATCAGAATTATCAAGAGCTATGTGGCAAAATCTTTTCACCCTGAGATCCTATAGTTCTAAAAGTAGGGCTCTTTGAATTATGCTGTATAAAAGGAAAAAAAATATAAGCCTTCACCCAGGGATCATAAATTACCTATGAATTTTCTCCTCAGCAAATCCAAAGAAATCGCTTGTACTGGTGTATTCAAGGCAGCTTTTACAAGGTGAGCACTTCTGAAAGCACAAGGTATTGGATGGGAACCCTAGTTCCTCTACCAAGTGAAGGACTATAGGGTGTGTAACCTTCCTAACCTGCAGACAGCACAGGGTTTAGAATTAGAAAAAGGCAGAATGGACAATGACACTTACTTCTTCCTAGTGCTTCTGCAAGCTGAACTTCAGTTAGCAACTTTTCTCAGCTTCAGTTTCCTCAATGGGACAATGAAGAAAATCCTACCTACCTCCTAAGTTTATGCTAAGGGTTAAATATTTAAGAGCCTAATACAAAAGCTGCTTAAAAAGTAATTAACAATAACATGAAAATAAGATTAACTGACCTCATCTATTATTTCTTTGGCAATGCTACACATATCCCGAGCAGTCAGATGATATTTCATGCACATATAACATCAAAAATTCTTTAATCCATCTTGAATATATTCTTGGGATTAAGTGGCAGGTTTTGCAAATTTTATCCTGCAAAGGGAGGCCATCTGAAAGTTTTTTACTTAGCTTGTTACAAAGTTTAATTCCTTCCAGTGTCTCAAATGAGAGCACTAAGGTGTGAATCAGTTGTGCCCTGCAGACTGTTAAATGATGGACAGAATGTACCACTTCATCACACCGCTCTAACATCCCTCATTTTACTCCAAACCCCCGTTTTTTTTGTTAAGTTGTGTCATATACTTTCTATAATACTTCATGGTGTGAATATATTAAAGCAGCAGTTCCTTACATATTTTAAGATAGTATTCTCTCCCCCGGGAGGGGAAAAAATGGTCTCAAAGTAACTACTTCCTGACTATCACACATCGTATATGTGGGTTAATTTTGATGAAGTGACATTAGCATGCCAAATGAAACCAAGAGATTGTCATCATGAAGCTGAAATTTTTATTTATGCTTTAAAAGCCACTGATGATTTGGGTGCTATTAATGTCACTTTCCAAGGACAATGAAATTTTAGCCATAAAGTTTTGAAGAGCTTAAGAGTTACTGTAATTATATTTTTTTAAATTTTGAGATGATTATTTAAATGATTTTCATTGTTTCTCTTTCAGTACTATTTCCTAATGTTTTAAGTTACTTCACCTCTGTCTAAATGTCTATATATTGTTTCACTCCTCTAAAGTTTCTTTAACTATACTATGAAAATATGTATATATAAATGTATATATGTATATATACACACATATCATTGTTTGCGTGTTTCATTCAACTTGTTCACTGGAACGGAATGATGAACTTTGAGAATGTTTCTCCTTGAGATATTTAGAGGGAATAAGTATTTCTCATTCACTAGGAAAGAAATCCATGGCCAGTGGAATATAAATTTTGATAAATATACTCCTCTCTATAAAAGGTATTGCTTTCTGATTTTTCAGCATGTCTACTAATTAAATTATCTAGAAAAAATCTTTGTTTCATTCCAGAACAATGATCACACATTCATTCCATGAAGATGAAAATGCATTAACATTAAAAGATTCCCATAATTTTTGTGAAAATAGAAATGCTGGTTTTTATTGAAACAATAAACTTAATATTTGGATTATTCTTTTTATAGAAAAGTGTTTGCAAAAATTAAAGTATGCAAAAGATTTCCAAATGAATGTTTCCCCAGCTTGTTATACAAAATTTTGGCCCTTTATGATATCTTTAATTTTAGAGAGGAATTAAAAAAATTCAGTCTTTTTCCAGTGAACAGGAGAAAATGTTAATTGGCATGTAGAAAAACAATGGGGTAATTTAAATCAGTTTTTTTTTTTTTTTTTTTTAGTAATGAATACATTTACTATTCAATGCACTGGTCTGACACTGGTTTCCGTGTGCACAGGAATATACCAACATACAAGCTGATAAATACTATAGGGTGTAATGCAACACAAAATGATAGTGTTTTCTTAAAATGCAGTAGAAACAACTATTGTTGATTCTCCTAGTGCATTGATTATAAAGCATCAACAATCTGGCATATTACAACAAATATCTATTTTTTAAAATACCCTAATTATTTTCCAAACTCCTTTAACTGCCATGTCCTGATTTCTACTTTTGAGATGTGATAGAACCCTAACATCTTCTCACTGCATGCTGTCTCATTACAGGCCTCTGAATGTTGAGAAGTTGTTGCCATGCTGACAGTTGTTCTAGAATCTTAGGCAAAATATTAACGATGAGACTGATGCCAGCAGTTCCCCTACCTAGTTTGTAAACCTCGACTTCAGTTTTAGTCCTTTAGTTCCTAGAGTCATTTACACAGAGTGGAGCTCCCTGGTTGGCTACCAACAGGAAGGGTTCTTTTCTTCTCTAAGCTTCGACATAAAATAACTCATAAATTGAGAACACATGACTACCCTTTAAATTTCATAGTGCTAACAGTCTATAAAGTTGTTTTAGACAAATATAATCAAGACGCTGACTGGGAATTTTCCTGTTGTACTAGAACTGCCACGAAGGTCAAAAACAGAAAACAATAAAACTTTAAATACGTTGCAAGATTTTAATACTTAACCAGATTAGAGTAATAACAAAGAGACCAGAAAAATTATGGTATCTGCCTACAACGTCATTAAGAGACAGGGAAGTAGACATCAAAACAGAGCATGATCGAAAGCTTGATTAGAAAAAAAAATGAAATTGTTTCCTATTAATACCCCACTGAGTTGTCTTCAGTGAACTGGTTGCTCATCTTCTAATCTGCCTCGTGAAATAGATAAGATAGGGATGAATCGTGGTTTTGTAGACATGAAAAGTGAAGCTAATCAATTTCTCAAAACACTCCTGCTTCCTCTCCTACATTTTATGTATAAAGACACTGATGAGCAGAGATCAGTTATCAGTTAGTGGCTGAAAAATCCAAAAACAGAATCTAACCAAAACTTTGCCAGTGTTACACTGTAAGGTTTCACACATTTGATTGGGAGACGTGGTAACAGACTGTCTGATTCTTTACTTCTAGCTCCTGACTGGGCCTCTGTCTTTGCATAGCTGAATCCCTTCTGTCATATAGAGATAACAAAGTGACCTTGGAGAAGCCTCCCTGGACCGTGGACTCATCTCTTCCCCACAGCCATGATCTTATCTTCTCACTCTGTTTGATTTTCATCCTAGTACATCACCCTCTGAAATTATGTTGTTTACTTCAGTGATTATTTGTTGATTTTTTTTCTTAATACTCCATGAAGACAGGATACTGAACTAGTATAATGATAAATTCTTGTCATCTTGTTTGTCTTATTATTTAACATATTGTTTGTCAAACATAGTTTGTAAGCAAGTCCCCTGAGGTTTGGTGTCATCTCAGTCTCTACTCATTGATCAGAACTGCCTTTTCCCACTTGATACATGGAGTCAAGTAAACAACTAAAACAGAAAATTCCAACCTCAATCTCTTGAGCGCTATCTCTTCCAGTCTCCCAACAGTGTCTCCTGTTTCCCCACAACAAAGGTGACATCAAAATTTATCCATCAATGCCATGTTCCCCATATAATTTTTGAAGGGGGCAATGCAAAACTCAAAAGAAGTTAAATGACTTGGTCTGGGGTTACAGAGTTAGTAATTACAGGAACCTAAACTAAAGCGAGGTCTTTTTGCTTTCTCTTTCAAATACAGAACACTTATTTAATGCTATGAAAGAGAAATATTCCTAGTCAGTGTCTGGGTACCAGGAAATAAACCTCTAGAGAAGAGACTGAGGGTTTATATTACTCCCCACTATTGCACAATTCTCCATTATTCTGGGAGTCCAAAGTAAAAAAAAAAAAAAAAAAAGAATTGGATCTTACTAAAAGGGCATCATTGATCTGTCCGTTCTCATCTTCATGGAGGAGAAATAAAGCAAACTCAACCCTGCCTTAGAGATGATAGTGTTTTAGACTTGTCCCTAGATAATTAGATCAAACATTTTGTCTCCATTTTGCAGATAAGTAAATTAAGACTCAAAGTATTTAGGTAATTAACCTACCTGAATTCACAGGCATGGTAAGTCAGAACCAAGATTCCAACCCAGTAAGCGTTGGAGTATGAAAAACATAGACACACAGACATGAAAGGAAACTGAAATATCACCCACAGAATAAGAATAAATTTCGATTTCATACAAATCAGCATATTCTTTCCTCAAGAAAAAAGAAAACATTCTACAGCATCTCTCACCATTCCTCTCCATAACATCTTTTAGCACCAGGAAGTTCTATGTCACATCTAAATTAAATCTCTCTGGTTATAGTTAAAATCTACTTCTCGTTTGAATGAGTAACAGCTGGTCACTTCCTACCATACACTTCCTGACCCTTCATATGCTTGAAGATCATTATCAAGTCACCCTTCAGCCTTCTATGATGCGACAGGCCCTATAAAATTACCATCAGGCACAAAAGTCATTAGAAGCACCACAAGGCACCATCATTAAATTCACCATCTGGCATAACTGGAAATGTCAGCAAACAGAGACTGCATATTGATGGACATACTACTGTTTATGCCTTTTAACTGGTCAGCAATGTTAATTATAATTACATCTTCATTGTAGGATTTTATAGCTTATATGGACAAATGAACATACACTCGATTAACTAACTACAGACTAAATGGGAAACGGTTCTCAGGCTAATGTTTCCAAAAGCTATTAGTGCTTTTTTTGTTGACTAATATCTCCACAACCACTGAGTGCTGAGCATACAGACAAACTGGCTCTGCCTCCAAAGAGAAAAGAGAATCCAAGCTCTTCTCTTTTCTAACTTACACTTTATATAAAAGTGATTCTTTGATTTAGCTGCTTAAAAGCTAAGAAAGTAAATTTTCCTTTTGCTTTCACAGGTTCACTGTGGACTTTTTTTTTTTACTGTAGACAGTACTAGATTTACATCAACTACTGAAATGCTCATAATGCCCTTCAAACTCTGTTAATTTATTATAAAGTGTAAAATTTTGCTTTTAGAATTATAAGCAGTCTACTTGAAACTGATACATGTCAATTGTATTTTAATAAAAATAAATAAAACTGTAAGCAATTAATATATTTATTACAATGAGTACTATAAATAAATTCTAAGAACTTTGAGACTCCATCCTTCCCTCCAGCTTAGAGTTCTGCATGTGCTGAGAAACTGAACTACACTGTGTAAATAAGATTTATCGCCAAAAATTTCCTCATCTCAGAAATGGGACATTTATACTTCCCTCAGATGTTTAGATTATACTGCATATACTACTGTTGTAATCAGCTACTTTTGTGAAGATGCTTAAAGCTCAATGGAATAAATATAACAGTGCTGGTTTGCTAAAATCCCTATTATAAAATAATAGTTTAATTTTTTAAATTAAACTTTTTCACTTTGGCCGTGGAATTTGGATTCCACGATGCACAAAATCTGTGCTTTTTGAGGTTTTACTGTTATTTCCTCTCACTGCTTGACTCTTACTGCTACATTTCGGGTCCCTTTGTACTCTCCCCTGCCCGGTTCCTTCTCCCTGCTCAGTGGCCTTCTTAGGCTTTTCTGTGTATTCACATTAATTCATATTTCTTTTTTTTTTATATTCACTATGCTTGGGGAAAAAATCTATTTTCCTTAAATACAATGAAAGCACATTAAATTGGAATAACTGGATAAGCAGTTTTTAGTACAAACCAATATTACCATGCTACAGGTTCTATGTATAAAAGTCAAGTGGCAATTTTTCAGTTTCTCCACCTAAAACTTTAAAGGTAAGAGAGCAATAAATAAAATTGCTCTAAAACCTACTGCAGAGAATACTGTAGAGAAAGCCCTGTATTTCTCTCTTCAGAGATGCACAGAGAATGATCAAGCACATGGGGACTATTCCTGTCTTAGTGAAGGACAAACGACAACCAGAGATGACCAGGATACAGACACACCCTGACATAAAAGGTTGTGTAGAGACACAGCACACACACGCGTGCGTAGCTGTGACTGATCTATCTGGTCCTCCATTCTCTTGGCAGCAATATGATGTTGATGGCATAGAAGATCCTTTTCTCATCGATGACATTGTACCTGTACTTTGCTGACCTTCCCAGTTTGTATTTTCAAGAGCCTGGAGTTACAAACATTCACTTGTAATATGAAAACAAAACCAAAAGTACAAATAAGAGCTGTGCTAGTTTTTCTCCATTTTCTGGCCTCGATTCCCAACATCTTTTTCTGCTCCACTCTTTGCCCCAGTAGGCTGATCCCCATGGACTGCAAAGCTGAGCTCCCTTCCAGCTAGTTTCTGGTGGAGCTCAGCCCACGAGGGTCACCAGTGGGAAATCAGAAGACAGTGAGAGATTTGATTTTTTTTTCCTCCCCACTCCTTTTCTGCTCTGGGAGGCATTCTCTAGTAGGGGCTACACTCCCCCCTGGTTACAGCCCCTTTCAGGCAGCTCCGCCCACGTGGCTCCTGGGCTCCCCGGCTCCCACAGCTCCTCCTCCCCCTCTTGTCCTTCAGGCTCAGGGGTGGTAAAGGCTTCCTGCTGTTTCTCCCACTTTAAGTGCCCCAACGTGCTTTATGGGCTCCTTCAAAATGTCCTCACACCTTTGACAGCAGTCTTTTTACTAAATTCTTGAACCATGTGAGGTTCCTGTCAGGACCCTGACTGACACATGATCCCATTTGAGAAGGATAAAAATTATTTTCTTGTTTTTCAACTGGACAGTTGAAGTAGTAGGAATACTTGCTTCAAATATTTTGTTTATAACCACAGCTTCACATATGAAAATTTATTCAACTTAAAATGTGCATTAATGAATAAATAACATATTTCATCAGAAATTTAAAAAATCCCACAAACTTAATGTCAGGCACTCCTGCTAATTTCAGTGTGACTTCAGGGATTTCTACCTCGGTGTTTTATATTTACTTTAAAAAATCAAATGCCATCTCTAACCACATTTATAAGTACATTTTACTGAGACTTTGATTTGAGGCATACTTTTTTAGCCTGCTGTCAGAGAGGCTTTTATTCGCCTTGCTATGCCAAATGACATCAAATGGTCCTATGGAGATATTATTTTGAAATAGTTGCTTTCCTAGCAATATTCATTCAGAGATGGTCTCAGTTCTAGTAATGACTGTGAATTAGACCTCGTAGTTTGATGAATATACTCAAGGTTAGTAACTGCCTACGTATTAAGCACATAACCTGGTGTTCAATAAGGTCTACCTAAGGACTTTAAATGTATTGTTGAATTCTGTTTGCTAATATTTTGTTTAGGATTTTTGCATCTGTGTTCATCAGAAATATTGACCTATAATTTCCTTTTCTGTGGCACCCTTCTCTAGTTTTGGTATCAGGATAACAGGCTTCATAAAAATGTGTTTGGAAAAGTTCTCTCTTCTATTTTTTGGGAAGAGTTTAAGAAGAATTAATATTAATTCTGAAATGTTTGGTAGAATTCACTAGTGAATGTGTCTGGTCCTGAGTTTTATTTGTTGGGAGGTATATGATTATTGATTCAACTTTCTTGCTAGTAATTGGTCTGCTCAGATTTGCTATTTCATTATGATTCAGCCTTGGTAGACTGTATGTTTCTAGTAATTAAAACAGTATGGTACTGACATAAAAACAGACACAAATCAGTGAAACAGACTAGAGAGACAAAAAATAAACTCACATATAAATGGCCAATTAATTCATGATAAAGGAGCCCACAACATAAAATGGGGAAAAGACAATCTCTTCAACAAATGGTGTTGGGAAAATAGGACAGCCACATGCAAAAGAATGAAATCGGACCACTGTCTTATACTCTACACAAAAACTAACTCTAAGTGGTTAAAAAACTTGAAAGTAGGACCTGAAATTATAAAACTCCTATAAGAAAACATAGGGAGTAAGCTCCTTTGGCATAGGTCTTGGTGATGATTTATTGAATTTGAGACCAGAAGCAAAAGAAAACTAAACAAGTGAGACTGCTTCAAGCTGAAAAGCCCCTGCGGAGTGGAAACCACTAAAAAGGTGATGTACACAGTGGGAGAAGATAGCTGTAAATGATACATCAACAAGAGGTTAATATCCAAATATATAAAGAATTCACACAACTCAGTATCAAAAAAAAAAAAAACACTCTAAATAAAAAATGGGCAGAAGGTCTAACAGACATTTTTTTCCAAAGAAGACATTCAGATGGTCAACAGGTGTGTGAAAGACGTTCAACATTATTAATCATCCAGGAAATGCAAATCAAAACCACAATGAGATATCACATCTCTTAAAATAGCTATTATCCAAAAGATGAGCAATAGCAACGAGTGTTGGAGAGGATATGGAGAAAAGAGAACACGTGCACTGCTGGTGGGAATGTAAACTGGTGCAACAGCTATGGGAAACAGTATGTAGGTTCCTCAAAAATTAAAAACAAAAAAGAACTACCATATGATCCAGCTGTTATGAGTATTTACCCAAAACAAACAAACAAACAAAAAAAGTAGAAAAGATACATGCACTTTCAGGTTCACTGCAGCATTATTTACAACAGGCAAGATAAGGAAACGACCTAAGTGTCATGGATGGATGAATGGATAAAAACAAAAATACACACACACACACACACACACACACACACACACACATACAGGAATATTACTCAGCCATAAAACGAATGAAATCTTGCCATTTGTGACAACATGGATGGACTTTGAGGACATTATGCTAAATGAAGTAAGTTAGGTAGAGAAATAAAAATACCATACAATCTCTTTCATACACAGAATATTAAAAAGACAAAAACAAAAAGCATATTTTTGCTGTTTTGTTTTCTTCTTTTAGTTTAAATAAATCCAATAAAAATTAAAGCAAACACACACATTTGATCCTTTAAACAACTATACAAGGTGGAGGTAAGACGATAAGTGGTGTGCACTAGATTATTCTTTCTCCCCATTTTAGAAATGAAGGGACTGAGGCACAGAGAGGTTAAGTAAGTGTTCCAAGGTTATACAGCCAGTAGTAGTTGAGCCAGAATTTGAAGCCACATAACCTGGTTATGCCATCCTTTCTAACGGGGCAACCTCCTGGTGGTCAGAGTCATTGCTTGGCAACTCAGGACTCCAGGTGGTGAGCGTTTAAGTGAACCAAGTGGAAGCTACCTGGCCTTTTACAGTTTGGCTTCTGCAGCCACCTAGTGTAATTTCCTCTATAATCTCTTGGTTGAAGCCGTAACAAGCCTACACAGGTCCAGGAGTACCAGAGGAGTGTCAAAGAATTCATAGCCACACCTTGAAGCCATCACAGTGAGCAATGCACCAGCCTTGACCACAATGTATGATACCCACAACGGTGGGTTGGTTTTAATTTGATGAAATGTCATTATGGTTTCTTATATTTGTTTGTCATTTATCTACAGCAGGAAATGGAAACAAATAAGGTCTTGACTTATGGCAGTTCTCTGTTCCAACTGGCATTCTTTTAACACCTCCCTTAGCTCTGACAATCTTCCAAATGGCATTGGACAAGACTTCCACTGATCCAAGTTTCATTGATGTAGTTGTACCCAAATAGAAATGTTTTGTTGCCTATATTCAAAACATATTGCTAAGCCAATTTCCTTTAAAATGCTCCTGAATATCTTCCTCTGTGTGGATTATGCAACTACCAAGTTTAAATCTTAAACTTTCAGATACTTTTGAATAATACTCAGTGGAGAGGAAAAAAAAAGTATTTTGTAAGGTGATGTTGGTATGTGTGGGTGTGTGTATGTGTGTTGTTCTCAGAGGAAAATGCAGGTTTTCTATTTTAACTGTAAAGTGCCAAACTAATTTAGTTGAGATCGTCTGAATACAGTTTCAATTTATGGGACTAGTAACTATCAAAAAATTAAGCTGAAAAAATATTGGAAAAACCAATCAACTCACCAGAATTTTGTTTTTGATTAAAATCTGAGTTTGTGACCAGTGTTGTTTTAAAAAAAAAAAAAAAGTAGTTCTGGGGAATGCCACAATTAGTGTATTCATTGACAAGACTTTATGATGTGTCATGAGGGAACATTTTGATTCATATAGGTAAGAATTTCAAGAGTAACATTTCCTTCTCTACCATACTCTGAAACAGGAATTCCACATGTAGAGAGGCAAATGTTAGTGTGATCAGGCTGGTTCATTTCTCATTTCTT
Organism: Camelus dromedarius; assembly: GCF_036321535.1. Lineage (NCBI taxonomy): Eukaryota > Metazoa > Chordata > Mammalia > Artiodactyla > Camelidae > Camelus > Camelus dromedarius. The sequence continues at coordinate 22,730,533 of NC_087439.1, forward strand.
CATGGCCAAGGCTAATTCTAATTACATTGCTGGTTGCCAAATTTGTCTTTTCCTCTCTCATCAAGGTGAAAAAAAAGAAAAAAAGAAAAAAGGAGAACTGTCTGGATTTCTGGATTGGAGAAACTGCTCAGCAACTGGTAAGTCCATATCATGTGTTTTTGCTATGTAAAAGTTTTAGAACTAGAATCACCCAAAGCATAACTAAATTCCTAATGCAGCATTTCTTATGTAAAAGAAAAAAAAAGAATTCTTTTTCACCTCAAAAATCTCTGCAGCTAGCACTGTGATGGGCAAGAGTCTGACGTTACTTCTCTAATGGAAGTCCTCAAGTCCTTCCCCCGTTCCTTTGCTCAATTACTGTTAACCTCTGCCTTCCCCAGTAATGTACTTACTTCTAGCCCATAAGTTATGTAAATAACATAGCCTCCTTCCCAGATGGCTTTTACATTGTTGTTTCTGCCATGCTATCTCAGCCTGAACACTCAGAGAGGGCAGCCAATATTTATGTGTCATGATTAAGCCATTCACAGATTCAATAAACATTTCTGCCGGATCCTACTTTAGGTAATGGAGATACAGCGGTATACAAGGGGTGATGTGTTTGATTAGTCCGTCGAGGAGTTCTGAGACATCTGTATCTCTGTCTCTATCTACCTCTCTACATATATCAGACCAAATAGGTAAAGTTATGCTGCAGTAACGAACAATGTCATAGATCAATGCCATGTTTGTTTCTGGCTGGACTTACATGAAGCCTTTCAAGGATATGTTCACTGCTGTCATTTAGATTCTTAGGGAGATGGATGCTCCCTTACGATGCGTGCTTCCATAATTGTTAAGACAGGAAAGAATATGGTAAATCACACACACTCTGAAAACCTCTGCCTAGAATTGACACACTCCTCAGACTTCATTGGCCAAAGCAAGTCATATATGCGTATCTAACACTCTGAGGAGGCAGGACAGCCTATTAAGCATAGGAATACAGGGTCACAGTCATCAGTGTACTGTTTTCACGCCCTATGTCAGGCTATGAAATTGTCAGTCGGTATTATATTTATAGTCAAGTGCAGTGTTCTATTGAAGTGTCTAGTTTATAAACTACCTAATGAATACTGTTAGGAAACAATTGCTTCTTTTATTCCCTTTATTATTTTAGAGGTATACGTCACCAAGATCACACTTCTGGAGCCTCTTTTCTCAGTCCTCTGATTCAATTATGCAAAAACAGTAAACAACACTGCTGCCATATATGCTGAGTCTTCTCCAGTCTTGGGTTAATATCAGTTCAGTAGCTTTTAATATTTCCTTTCCTGGTTATACACTAATTGCTTTATGTCTAGACTGAGCACATTGTGTACAACTGGGTCATTTCCATTTCTAAGTTCTGTCATCAGAACACCATTCAGTTGGTGGTCTTGCTCAAACAAGCATTAAAACAGACCAAGCATGGAGAGAAATCCGTTTTGATTGATTTTATTGAAGCTCAGACCGATGACAAGATATCATTTTAATGCTGGCACTAATGTATCAAAAATAATAATTTAATGGACTGTTATTTTGAGACTTTTTTCAGTGTCTAATTCTGCTTTGAAAGATCAGAATGACTTGTGTCTTTTCAAGTGCATGACATAGCAAGAAAAGATCTAACTGGGCCATAATGTATCTGTTTTGCTAACTTCTTAAAATCATTTCTCCTCATTATAAAGCAGCATAGTTTAGGAGAAGTAATATAACGTACGTTATATCATCAGCACACACCACTTACTAACTGTGCACATTCATAGGCCTCAAGTTTCCTTGTTTTTATCACACAAATAATAATAATCATCTCATGGAATTGCAGTGAGGGTGTTTATAAAATACTGAGCACGGTGTTTACCACACAGTAACTAGGCTTTCAAAATTCCTGTTGTCTAATACTCTCTATACTGAAGTAACGAATTTTGAGAATAGCTATTAATTAATGTTTTGAGGAAAGGGGAAAAATTCACTCAGGGATAAATTATTCTAAATGAACCACTCTGCTTCCTTCCCCAACACATGAGGAGGGATCTGGGTGAGGCATATAAGCATCAGCAGTAAACAGAAAACAGGAAGGGAGGGAAAGACACATTGCCAGACTCATGATGACTGTCCACACTCATGTGGACGCCCTGGGAGGGAAGTGGGGAGACAGAGACTGCAAATGAGCCAGGCTGAGGTTAGATCAGTTTCACCCCCAGGATAATACTGCATGTTCCACTGTTCCAGTCACAGGTCACCCTGAACTGAAGCTACTCCAACAGTTTCCTTCTCAAATCTCTTACCATCCCAATATCGTTGATGAATGAACAGGGAGAATCATCTGTTGTGTATGGACAAAGTACATTTTCGTGTCACTGTTTTACTCCAGCACACACAGGCAGACACATACATAATGTTTCCATAGGTTTATTATTTATTTTTAGTGTTGCACTTGTCATATTAGAATTTAATATTTCTAGAATCTAAGCTTCAGGAAGCTAGGTAGGATCTGTCTTGTCTCAAAAGGACTTTCTAATTTTTACTCAATATTTAGAAGTTTTGATACCAAAGAGACAACAATGATGTGAAATGCTACTCATTGTTCAAGGACTGGCTTAAATATTATTATGAAACCATGATTTAAATTGTAGCAAAAAATTCACTCATCTTAAAACTTGTATATTTCTTCTATTTATTTTATACCACTAAACATTTTAGTCATCTGTGTATTTTGTTTCCTACCAGAATATCCATTTTTAGAAAGCAGATATGTACAGTTTTATACATCTTTCTATTCTTCATAGAGGTGTATAACTTATCTAAATTTTTATTAAATGAGTAAAAATGGACATATTTTAAGCATATGAGAAAAATCAGGAAACAGCTTCAAGATCTTATTTGGGTAGTCTCTGTCCTAGAATTTAAGATTAATTTACAAACGAAAAATAAGGTTTCCTGGTCAAATATATAGGAGAAGGTAGCATGAGATAACAAAAAGTAAACAAAAATAATTGGACACTTCTTCAAGTGGAAAAGAGTAGCCAAGGAATGGAGATGTCTATCAATTCATTTTAATGATTAGCTACTGTGATTTGCTAACTAGACTTCCTCTTTGAGAAACAGAATAATAGAAAAGGTAGAGATAAATACAGTGATGGTACAGAGACAGGGTGGAATAAAAATGAGCAGACAGCTCTGTTACGTCAGCTATGTTACACCTGAGCACACAAATTGCTGGTGTATTGTTTTCTATTTTGCTCACTAGTTCTGCTCAATTGGTTATAAGCTAGCTAGGACTGAAAAAAGTTATATTAAAAAAAAAAAAACTAGAGGAGAAGGTATAACTCAGTGGTCGAGTGTATGCTTAGCATGCACAAGGTCCTGGGCTTAATCCCCAAGATCTCCAACTAAATAAATAAATAATTACACTTAATCACCCCCCTGCCAAAAATCAAACAATAAAAACAAAACCCCCCAAAAAGTGGATCCATTCTCTGCAATCCTGTTACTGACACACCACAGAACTTCTCATGCAGCTCAGCCATAAACAAACATCCCACATCCCACCATTTTAAACAAGAAACCATGACTTGGCATTGTTTAAATGCTTAAGTGTAATTGAAGAGTGGAACACACTTTTAAATACTACTTTTTATTAAATCTCTTACCTCCTATTCTACTTATCTAATAGTTTAATTTTTATTTTTAAATTGCTTTTTGTTTTGAGAAGTTAAATTACCACAATGATTCTTCCCTATTATTGTTGACAATTCCCTAAAAATAAAGATGCAGCCTCTAACATTCTTCACTTACATGAGAAACCAGAATGTCCATAGCTTCAAATTTTTCATTTCTGTGGGTTCATTTATCCTTAGCTTTCCCTTTGTCTAAGCAACTACCAGTAAAAGACTTTTTAGACCACTCTTCAAGCAGGATAATGACTGAACTTGTTATCCCATACTTTCAAAGGCTTATTTTATCAGCTCTCATATGATTGAAGCTAGCACTTTAATCTTTACATGTGATTCTAGAATGTTATACATTCTCTCAGAATATTTTCTAACTGCTTTGCCTGATTATGCACAGGGATGTTCAACACTGAAGTTCAACAGGCCATAAATGAACTTAATGTCTTTCCCACAAGCACATTCCTCCTCTGTCTTTTCTATCTCAGCATGCCATCACCACCAGATAATCCAAAGAATCATTCCCTGAATCTGAATTTCCTAATGTTGTCTATCACAATTCCTAGGAGTCTCTCACAATTTTTTCCCATAGTTTACCCCCAATGCTATTGCTTTAGTTCAGCATTACAAAAAAGCTTCATTGTGTTATTTCTTTGTCCTTGAACTAATTTCCCACCTTCATTTTCTCCTCTCAATACTCAAGGAAAGTAACAGTACAGCCCAGGGAAAAATCTTTTGTGGGGCTCTGGAGTTAAATGATACCACCATTCCATCACAATAAATCACCTGTATGTTATTTTGCCTATTGTAGTACAGTTGACGGATAGAAAGTAGCTTGTAGAATATTTCTAGAGAATATAAAAAAATACATAAAAATGCATTACTAGTTTCTTAGACATACAGGAAATAATATAATTGGACCACTTACTAGAGTGGAAACACAATTGCTTGTTTGCCTTGAATCAAAGACAAACATTTTTTGTGGGGGAGGTAGGCCTAGGAGCAAATACCTACTTAATAATGTCCTTCTTTGGAAAACATCTACAATAGAAATAAAAGTTTAATATTCATAAAGATTTAATTTTTATTGAAATCTTAACTTTTAAAAAAAATTCAAAGTACAGTGCTTTACTATTATACATTATTTTGCGTGTTTACTTATATTTTTTTATTTGAGACTCAAAATAGTTTTCTTGGTAGGTAGAGGAAATATATTATGGGGAGATGCTGAACAAAGGGAGCATACTTCTTATCCCTTTAGTATTCTTAAACTTTCATATACTAAGAACTTGCATCTTTTGAAATCCTAAGGAAATATTACATTTTTACAGCTGTAAAAATGACTGTGCTTCTGATTTTCACTTACATATTAAAATCATACATTATATCACTGATACAATTTTACCAACTGAAATCTTAGAATTTTACTAATTTAATATTATTCATGTAATACTACTTTTTTTCCTCTTACCCCTATCTTGCCCCTCTTCCATCCTTTTTCCTCACTGGGTAACTACTAGTTTGTTCTCTACATCTGTGAGTCTGTTTTCTTTTTTGTTATTTTCAAAAGTTTGTTTTATGTTTTAGATTCCACGTATAAGTGATTTTACACATTATTTTTTCTACCATATGATCAAGCAATGCCACCCTTGGGCATATATCCAAAAAATAAATCAATAAAAACACTAATTCAAAAAGATACATGCATCTCCACATTCATAGAAGCTTTATTTACAATAGACAAGAAATGGAAGAAAAATATGTATCCATCAACAAATGAATGGATAAAGGAGTAAATGGAATACTACTCAGCCATAAAAATGAATGAAGTTTTGCCATCTGTGAACATCATGGATGAATTTGGAAGGTATTATGCTTCATGAAGTAAGTCAGAGAAAGAAAATGCTATTTATGTAATATAATTTTTAAAATTACATTTAGTAGCATTTCCCAAATAACAAATGACTCAATTTACTTAACGGTATTAGTTAAATATTTAGATTATATGTAATTGAATCTATTTTTGGAAAATCAACTTATAAAATGATCAAAATTTTGTGTTAGAAACTGGTTTAGGATAGAGGTCCTTGACTCAAACTCTGTTTCCTTCCATAATTTCTACAGAATCATAAAAGGACTCTAATTTGTATTACCATCAGACACTCAGACACTCAACTACTTCTAGAATTCAGGAGGAATTTAAATTACTATAGACTGATAAAACTGGACTGAGAAACACAGTTGATGACCGACCTATCTATTCTGACCAAAACTAAAATAAAACCACAAACCAGGGAGAAAATGGGAACATATTTTGTTTCTCCATACTTATGGCTCAGAAATCGAAGGACGGTACCCAAGTAGTCGACCCTTCAAGGTATAGGAGCTGGAGTTTGAAGAACTCAACAGTGCCCTTCCAAATCATTTCACAAACTACAACTCTAGGCAGGAAGCAGGAGGAGGTTAGAAGCACCACATTACATGTGGAGAGGAAGTAGTCTCAAAGATAACTGTAGAATAGGATCATAGGAAACCTACCAATAGATACGCAGTTTAGGAATTCTGAGGACTTTTTCTGTTCAATAAGCTGAAGTCTGGAAATAAGAATCGAAGTAAATACAAAAGTTTAAAGCAGAGTCACAGTGAATAAATGTTTGTTAGAAAAAAAATCTCAATATTAGTTATCATTTTGGATTAATGACATATACAGAATATTTGTCAAGACACCACTCCCTCCTGCCCAGTATAACCTTGTTCTCATTGCCAATAGCATCTGCCCTCCACACAAGTCTAACAAATAGGAAGCTAGTTACACTGTTTTATTTCACTGTATACAGTATTATATTATATATTATATTATATTATATATTATATTATATAGTCATTAAAATGAAGACTGTTTTATGTCACCTAGCACTTGCTTTTAAATTTATAAAAACATACAGATGGATGATGCACCAATTTTAATTTGCCCTTAGATTTATAAAGCACGAATATATAAGTTCATGCAATTTTGTAAGTGCATGAATACAATGCATGTGATAGAAATACAACAATATGTGAATAGCTTAATTCTAGGTAATAAAATAATGCCTAAGTATTACTTCTTAAGTATATCTTTATCTTACAAATTTTCCATACTATTCATATATTATATATAAGGAAAAATAATATTGAACCTAAAATGTACTTTGGAGAAGAATGGTGTTGCTTTCTTCTGCAGAACTGAGAAAATGGAGTAGCAGAGAGGAAAATTAATAAACCAAGGTGACATGGATAGTAGCTACAGAGATAGAAACAGGACTGTGGCTCTTTTATTGTCTTTCTATTGTTTTTGTACAATATAAAATAAAAATTTAATGATATATCCAAATATGTAAAAATAGATTTTACTCCAGTTTAGACATTCAAACATATAGTAATAACCTACCATGAGCAGGATCTTGTCAACAGGAGCTGACAGATCTCATTTATATGTAACCTGCTATTAACTAAACAAAAATAGTGCTGAAAAAAGTCTTCCATAGGCTAGTTTTCTCACTGATTATAGGAAGAACTGCAGTTTGAATATAATCATTAAAGGACTGAAATCACATGAACTGCACCAATACATTTTTTTCCCTTTTAACCTGTTAAATTAAACCTATAGTTATCCTGCATGTTTCTTTCCCCTGCTTCTAATACATAATGGAATCTTTTTTTCTCTAAAATAATTCTAAGGATTACAGCGTAGCTTTGTGCAACATGCTATCAAGGGTCAGCTGAACTGAAATCATAAAATAGGAAGCAAAATACATAAATTACACTGTTGAGCAGGCATTCAACATAGTTGTAATCATACCATTTTGCCTCATTTTTTAAGTGCATAGAAAAGATGAATTGTGTTCTTTTATAGACAGATTGTTGAAACACAGAGAGAGCTGTGACAGCACTACTGACACCAACCAGGTGTCCCTTGAGTCTGTCTCGCCCTACTCCAAGATACTTGCCTTTTCAGTTTTGTTCTCTGTGGCCCTTCCTTTGAGACCCAGATAGCACTTATTATGAGCTTCTTTTAAGTACATACAAAGGTAATCCGATGTCACGGTTTAAGTTCTCTCTCTCCCCTTTTTCTTAGATGTAGTCCTAAGCAGCTACAAGATACATTCTCTTGTATGCTTTTTTACACAGCCAGAATCCTTTTGACTGCCAACTCAAAAAATATTCCTCTGACTTTCCGTCTCAGAATATTAGAGGTAGAAGTGAAGATAGAAAATTTTGAGTCCAGGTACTTTGTTACAGACTGAAAAAAAAAAAAAAACTGCCTGAGTTGGTGAAGTAAAAGCCAGTTACTAGCAACAATCTGGAGTCTTTATCTATAGTCCCGAATGGTTAATGTTGTGTTTTAATTATTTCTTACAGCTAGTTTCACCCCACATGTCTCGTTAGATCGTTGAGGGATACAAAGACCCTACACCTCTATACTCATCATAGCACCTTGCAACAAAATGAGTGCTTAGTAAACACTTACAGAATGACTGAGTGAATAATGAACTGAATGAATGAGAAAATGAATGTATAGTCATCTCTTTTCTACAAAAGGTACCTACCGACTTAACTCCTACTAGTCAATCTTCAACTACCTGAAACCAATAGATTTCTCACATACCATCTTAACGTAGTCTCACGTTAGCAAACAATAGTCTCCTTCATTCCCCTTACTGCAAATTTCTAACATCATTTTACAGTTTATTACAACAGATAAGGATAGAATTGGAAGGAAAATAATTTAAGAGTATATGATTGTAAGTTACTATTAAGCCAATCTAAATCAGGACAATGTTTAAAGAAACACATAAGAAATGTTAGGAGTGACAAAAAGGCAAAAGTGATGAAATCAAAAGGGAACTGTGTAAAACGTTAACCCAATGTTTTGGGGTAATTAAAATACATGAAAAGCACAAGATTCTCATACAATAACAAAATTAAATACAGCCTCTAAAATGATAAGAAATCAGTAAGTTGGGCAAAAAAGGCCTGTTGTTTAGAATCACAGTTTAGCATTTTGCTAAAACAGAACAAATAAAATTACACTTTAAAAGAGAGTAATATAAACAAATGAAAGATGTTAAACATTTTAGCAATTATATAAATGCAAATCAAAGCTATGATAAGATTCTGCTACACACATATTAGAATTGCTAACACAAATATGGACAATACCAAGTGCTGGAAAAAATGTTGAGCGATTGAATCTCATATTGCTAGTAAAATTGTACTGACTTTCTGAAAACGTCTGGCAGGTTTTTTTAAAAATAAAATTAAATATCAATTTACCATGCAATTTAATCAACAATCACACTCTCAGATATTTATCCTAGAAAAATGAAAATTTATACTCATATGAAAATCTGTACACAGATGTTCATAATAGTCTTATTATAATAGTGCCACACTGGAAACCCAAACGTTCTTCTGTGTGTAAATGGGTTAATACTGTGGGGTACACCCATACAATGGAATGCTAGTCAGCAATAGAAAGGAATGTACCATAGATACATACAACAATATGAATGGTTCTCAAGGAAATCATGATAGTAGAAAAAGAGCCAATCTCAAATGTTTTAACTGTATAAACTATTTAATGTTCTTGAAGTAACAAAATATGGTGATGAGAACAGATCAGTGGTTGCCAAAAGCTAGGACTTGGGGTAAGGTGTGACTCTAAAAGGGAAAAAAAAAGGGAGAATTTCTCTAGGGTGATGGATGTGTTCTGTATCAATTTTGGTGATGATTACAAAAATTTCTACATATGAAACTTCAAAGAACTATACACCAAAAATGCACACATATGAAATCTGAATTAATTGATTAATTAAGATTTAATAGTTGATTAATAGCACATACATTTCCTAGTTTTAATGATTAACTACGGCCATGTAAGATGCTATCATTAGAAGAAGTAGGCTGAATGGGTCACTGGAACTCTGTAAGAGTCAAAGTATTTCAAAATTAAAGTATTAAATATAATAAAATAAAGGATAATTTTTCTCTTACCATTTGCCTAAAACAGAGAGAAATTACTATAAAATTCAACCTGGCTTTCTCCACTGCCTTTGAATTATTTTCCAGCTTGTCTGTTACTATTTGTACGTGAATCTCATGAAAAAAAATACGAAATACTTTCAGTACTGATCATGATATACAGAAGTTCAGTTTCCTACTTACTATAACACTGAATATTCTTTCTGTGATGAAATAGGATAAAAATATTAAAATGGTGAGCAAAAAGTAAATTCATCAAATAGCCGTCTTCAACGTCTTGTACAATTAATATTTTATTTGTAGCTTCTTCTCAGGTTGCATTATTTAAAAGCATGGCTGACAGGAGGGGATAGATTGTAATAGAAAAAAAAGTCATTCCAGATGAAAAGACTGTAATTCTACCATCAAAATAAATAAAATATTGGGAGACAAATCTCCATGGGGTCTCTTGCATGTCTGCCCTTTTTTCAAATAAAGGCATTGCTGTCTTTTGTTCTGTGCCACCTTTTCAAGGATGTATGTGGTGCCAACAGCCTGAGAGGATACTGAGAGTGTCTCCCTCTGGGGCAGAGGGCAGATTTGTTGACTGACCAGAATAATAAAGTTAACACTTCTCTCCAGGGCAAAAGGTTGGGTAGGTTGCTAACTGAGGCTCTATAAAATTGGTGATTTCTTAAACTCAGAGTCGTTCAGCTGTGATACAAACTCACTATGTGCATATCATCCACCTGGGTTCGTCTCTAAAAATGCCCGCGTGGGACTTGAAGAGAGCCAGGGGGACTGATGTAAATATCAAGCCCATGCTATGTGCTGTGCTGTGCTGAATGAAAGTTCTATCTCCTGCCTAGGATACTGTAAAACTCCGAACAAGTTAACTTCTTGACTTGTGATGATGATACAAATCTCAGGTGAAGAAGATTAAGCATTATATAAAGAATTATACAAAATTCTTTTGAAATTTCAGGATTCCTTCCTGAGTCTTTCTTGGCATAACATGTCTTTCTTTACCCTGTAACAGCAATCCCAGACCAGCCTCATGGGTACAGTCTCTGGATGGCAGCCTGTCCAGGATGAGAATTAGGGGCTTAAAAGTTAATTCTGGTTATAGTTTATAAACCTATTTTTGTCCCTCTTTTACTTGACTTTTCCAGACAAGTCTGCAAGAAGGAGGAGATGACTAGGGGGCAAAAAAAAAAAAAAAAAAAAAATGAAGTTATAGATACTCCAGATTTTGTGGAGATGAAGGGAGAGCAAAATCCAGTACTTAGAAGAGAGATGACATTAGGCTATGGGAGATATGGGAAAAGAAGGGACATTAATGACTTCTCAGAACTGCTCCTGGAACCTTCCTCCATTTAACCACCCTGGTGCTGTTCTTTATCTTTTGAATGAAGTTTGAAAATGAGAGGGAGCACTTTAAACATGCAGCTCATGTTGCCTGCTGTCCTGTGAGTAATAAAGGACTTTATCTTTGACTCAAAAGTATCATTCCTCCTGCCAAGATCTATTGAAACTCTGGCAGGCAAATCTGTTGGCTTGCAAAGAGGATAACATCTCAGATTATTTGCAGTTCTGATATCAGCACATAATCACTAAAGAAAGCTCAGATTAATTATATTCTGGCTTTTCAAATTTGAAAATATAAATTGGAAATATAGGAATGGAAACAGTAATACGGGGCTCTAGATGACTCAATCAATGTTTTTATAGGCGGTTTATCTCTGAAGTTGACAAGAACACATGTAAGAACGTATCTGATATCCCACCATGCATCCTCAGAGCTTCTAATTCTTGTGCAATCTATGGTGGACAGTTGAACATGAGCTTTGATTTTTCCATATATTGACAGCATCTCACCTTGAGCAAACACAATCGTGTTCAGCAGGTATGTGTAAACCCGGAAAATGAACGTACCAGAGTGACCCTCAGTCAGCAGAGGCAAGAAGTTTGTCATGGTCAGTCCTCAGGTAGACAGTTCTAACAAGCATTCCATATGCTTCTCAGAAAGTTCTAAGGAGAATAATGCTTTAATTTACCACAGCTGTCTCAGTAACACACCTCATTTTGGCTTTTTCACCTTTTTACTTTTTCTCATCTCTCACCCTTCCTTCCTGGAATAATCACCTAAATAGCCCATCTATATACAAATAGTTGTCTGAAGCTCTTCTTTTGGGAACTACCTAATTTAAGGTGAAATGAATCATTTTATAACAGATATATCACATATTTTCACGAAATGAAGTTAAATGTTTGTATCATAAGGTGTAATCTGAATTGAATTTTACAAAATAAGTAAAAACCCCTCAACCTGGTAATACTACTGCTTTACATCGCAAGATGATTCTACTGACGGATGACCACTTGGGCATATGACAATCCGTGAATTTACGTTAGAATGTATTAGGAAGATGCCAGGACAAAATCTTCTTTTATAGAAGAATTACGGCACAAAAAAACTGCAGTTTTCCAAGGTCGAAATATATTTTCCTTTCAGTCAGTAAGTGGCTATGTTGGGATTCAAATCGAGGTCTGTTGGATTCTAGAGCACACACTTATAGCTCTAATGCAAATACTTAAAACTGTCAATATCTAGATTATTCTCAAGAAAGAATAGAAATAAATCTAAGCTATAACTATTAAAATAGAAAGTATAATGGTTTTAAGACAAATAACAATTTGCTAAAAGAGAAGTGATGAGAATCAGAATGTGTAGGAGGAAGCCCAAAGCAGACATCTAAAATGGAAAAATGACAGTTTCTCAGCATATTTTATCTACAGAGTCAAGTGATATGGCATACTTTCATCTGGCGGGTGGGGGGTGGGTGGAGGCTAGCCTCTGCATCAACAATCGCCACTAAAAATAAAAGTCTGATTCAGCATCCTATTTTACCAGAAGTCATCTGACAGCTTGTATCTATTGTAAGTGATGCACATTAAAACAAGATTGCTCTCCATCTGCTAGAAAGTGAAGCAGTGGTTTCTATTGTAACTATGTTTAGGAAGAAAATGAGTCAGTTACTTAGAGTACCGAAGTGCACAGTGAAAGTGAACTATGAAGCAATCCATCACTATTGAAGTTTAAAACCTTGAACCATGGAATCATAGACAAAATTTTGCAGTTCAGACTGTCAAGAGAAAAGACCATGAGAGAAAACAATTTCAATAAATAACAGTAATAATAATGATGTTTTCTTACAAAATAGCAATTTTTATGTGCATCCTCTTTAATTGAACTCCTTTGTCCAGAGGTTTATAAATAATCAGGAACTCTACAGCGAGGGTTTCTGCCTTAAAATCCTGATTTCATTACTTGGTAACTGTGTGACACTCAGCAAGTCTTTTATTTCCCTCCACCTCAGTTTCCTGATCAGTACAATGGGTAGAATAAATGCTGCATGTCTCATTGGCTTTTGTGAGGACTAAATGTCTTATAAAAAAGCATGCATATAGAGTTACCAAAATCTCCAAAAGAAATAGGTATGAGGACCAAGTAAATCCAACAACCCTGAAACAGTAAATGTGATAATGAGGCACATTTCAGTTACATAGATCCTTTCTGAATAAGGAACTGCTCTTTTGAGGGCAGCAAAGCCAGCAAATCTACAAAATGACGCCTGGAAAAGCATTTCTCCTGCATGGGTGAGTCCTTACTTATGCCTAAAATGTGACTTTCTCCTTACTCTGCGTTCTCTGACAACCTCTCATCCCCTAGTTTCTCCCGTACTGCTCTCTTTGGCAGCCAGTCTCACATTGAGCTTTAACTGTGGAGAAAGCCAGGCATGGGACCAATGGCCCTCTCACTTTCTAAGGCTATTTCCTTCTCAAACTATGACTTGAATGGTAAGGAAAGTGCCAGTGAACTATTTTCACTCCACACACACACAAATAAATAAATAAGTAAGTTAGTGTTTACCCACTCCCTTTTTCTTAGCCTCTACTAGCTATTGTATGTTTAAAATTGAGAGTAAATACTCCTCTGAGATGTCAGCATAGTAACAAGGGCTGACTACGCGTGGGAAATTTGACCCTCATTATTATACTCACAGTACGAGAGGGAGGGGGAGATTTCTTTCTTCTGTCCTTGTAAGTTACACATTTAGGGAAACCACCCAAATACTCTTTAATTGTAACCCTGTGGCACTGTAAGACTTAACGATGCTTTCTAAAGGTGTTTTGTTTCCAGTCAGAGGGTGACGGAGCAGGAGAAGGAGACTGGGACTCACCCAGGATTCATAGCTTAGCAGTATGCAGAAAACATAGGAAAAAGGCATTTTTTTTGGAATTTCTAACTGATACTGTGAAAGCCCTGGATGTCAACACTAAAGCAGAAAAGACACAATTATTCTGAAATTAGCCATCTATTCCTGAATGATCTGCAATTACAGTCAATAGAATCACTCACAACATAGTTCTTCTTTAAAAAATTAATAATTTCATTTTTAGAGCATTAAGCTTAAATGAAGTAGATATAGAGTCCCCAACAGCAACCCCCGCCCGTTTCTTCCTCCCTCATAGTTGCCCTATTATTAACATCTTGCATCAGTGTGTTGCACTTGTTACAATTCATGAAATACTGATGCATTATTATTAACGAAAGTCCAGATTTCACAATATGGTTTACTCTTTGTTACACAGTTATTCAAATGGGTTGTGGCAAATGCATGGCTTGCATTCACCATAACCCTATCACACAGAATAGTTTCACTGCCCTAAAAATTGTTTCACCTGGTTATCCCTTTCTGCCCACCCCTATCCCAACCTGTTTCCCTTTCCCAGTATATCACATTGTTTCTTCCTTGAAACTTTCAGCAACAAATTCTGTGTGTCATTTCTTTTTTTTTTTTTTTTTTGACTGAAGTATACTCAGTTTACAACATTGTGTCAATTTCTGGTGTACAACATGTTTCAGTCATATATGTACATAAATTCCTTTTCATATTTTTTCATCATAGGTTACTACAAGGTATTGTATATAGTTCCCTGCGTCATACAGTAGAACTTTTTCTTTATCTACTTATATTATAGTAGTTCGTATTTGCAAATCTCAAACTCCCAATTTATCCCTTCACACCCGCTTATCCTCTGATAACCACAAGTTTGTTCTCTATGTCTGTGAGTCTGTTTCTGCTTTATAAGTAAGTTCATTTGTGTCTCTCTTTTTTTTTTTTTTTTTAGGTTCCACATATAAGTGATATCATACGGTATTTTTTTTCTTTCTCTTTCTGGCATACTTCACTTAGAATGATGATCTCCAGGTTCATCCATGTTACTACAAATGGCATTACTTTATTCTTTTTATGGCTGAGCAGTATTCCATTATATATATAACACATATACCACAACTTCTTTATCCATTCAGCTGTCTATGGACATTTAGGTTGCTTCCATGTCTTGGCATTTGTAAATGGTGCTGCTGTGAACACTGGGGTGCATGTGTCTTTTTGAATTACAGTTTTCTTCAGATGTATCCACATATATACCCAGGAGTGGAACTGCTGGATCACATGGTAAGTCTATTTTCAGTCTGTTAAGGAACTTCCATACTGTTCTCCACAGTGGCTGTACCAATATACATTCCCACCAACAGTGTAGGAAGGTTCCCTTTTCTCCACATCTTCTCCAGCAATTTATTATTTGTACACTTGTTAATGATGGCCATTCTGACTGGTGTGAGGTGAAACCTCATCGTAGTTTTGATTTGCATTTCTCTGATAATTAGCTATATTGAGCATCTTTTCATGTGCCTGATGGCCATCTGGATGCCTTCTTTGCAAAAATGTCTATTTAGGTCTTCTGCTCATTTTTTGATTGGGGTGCTTGTTGTTGTTTTTGATTTGTTTGTTTGTCTGTTTTTTACATTAAGCTGTATGAGCTATTTGTATATTTTGCAAATTAGTCCTTTGTCAGTCACATCATTTACAAATATCTTCTCCCATTCTGTAGGTTGTCTTTTCATTTTGTTGATGGTATCCTTAGCTGTGCAAAAACTTTTGAATTTAATTAGGTCCTATTTGTTTATTTTTGTTTTTATTTCCATTATTCGAGGAACTGTTTCAAAAAAATATTGCTGCAATTTATGTCGAAGAGGGTTCTGCCCATGTTTTCCTCTAGGAGTTTTACAGTATCTGGTCTTACATTTAGGCCTTTAATCCATTCTGAGTTTACTTTTGTATATGGTGTTAGAGAACGTAGCTGTCCAGGTTTCTCAGCAGCACTTAGTGAAGAGGCTGGCTCTTCTCCATTGTACATTCTTGCCTCCTTTGTCGTAGATTAATTGACCGTAAGTGCATGGGTTTGTTTCTGAATTTTCTATCTTGTTCTATTGATCTGTGTGTTTGTTTTTATGCCAGTTCCATACTGTTTGGATTACTGTAGCAATATAGTATAGTCTGAAGTCAGGGAGCATGATTCCTCCAGATCTGTTCTTTCTCAAGATTGTTTTGACTATTTGGTATTTTTTGTGTTTCCATACAAATGAAAAATAATTTTTGTTCCAGTTCTGTGAAAAACATCATTGGCAATTTGATAGAGATTGCACTGAATTTGCATATTGCCTTCAGTAGTATGGCCATTTTAAGAATATTGATTCTTCCAATCCAAGAACACAGTATATCTTCCCAACTGTTTGTGATGTCTTCAGTCTCTTTATTCAGTGTCTTACAGTTTTCAGAGTACAGGTCCTTTGCCTCCTTGGGTAGGTTTATTTCTAGGTATTTTATTCTTTTTGATGTGATGGTAAATGGAACTGTTTCCTTAATTTCTTCTTCTGATATTCCATTTTTAGTGTATAGAAATACAACTGATTTCTGTGTATTAATTTTGTATCCTGCAACTTTACCAAATTCACTGATAAGCTCTAGTTTTCTGGTAGTGTCTTTAGGATTTTCCATGTTTAGTATCCTGTCATCTGCAAACAGTGAAAGTTTTGCTACTTCTTTCCAATTTGGATTTACTTTATTTCTTTATCTTCTGTGATTGCTGTGACTAGGACTTCCTAAACTATGTTCAGTAAGTGGCGAGACTGGACAGCCTTGTCTTGTTTCTGATCTTAGAGGAAATGCTTCTGTGTGTCATTTCTATTCATCTTCATGGAGTTGATACATCAACAAACGTACCCCATGTTGAGATACAAAATTCCCACACTTCATACTCCTAAGTTCCATTTTCCTCAGGGCTGAGTATCCCGTCTTTTGAATGAATGCTGGCACACCACAAACCCCACCTACCTCATTCTGAAACTCTCTAGCTTAAAACTAACTCATTGGCAATACAGAGTAGTGGACAAGAGTGTAGGCTTTTGGGTGACATTGCTAGAGTTTGAATCCTAACTGTAACAATCCCTGGCTCTCTAACTATGGGCAAATAAGTTACCTTTCTCTAAGCTTCACCTCTAAAAGAAGATAGTAGTACTAAGTATCTCAGAGATACTGTGAAGATTACATTGATCAATGCAGAGGAAGTGAATGATGACTGGTTCAAAGTAGACATTCAGAATGTTTTGGATATTTATCTCTTTCTTTCGCTAGCTGTGGCTATCAAAGAAAATGGGCCCTATCTGCAAATTCCCATTCTGATGTAGCATAAGAAAAATGAGAATGCAAAACTAGTTAACTGACTCTACTTCTCCATATGCAAGAGTCAAATAGTTCAGTGCTCAGGTAAATGATGACAGAGTGACTCAAGGTTCTGGGATACTTGAGGCAATAGAAGAGAACATGCTCAGTAAAATCACCTCCATCATGGAGAAGTTCACACCGCACAGATGAGCTCATTATGAACTCCCAGTGATACATTTACCATCAATCCAAGTGGGACAAAAGGGCAGGGCAGGATGCACCATAAAGTACTGCACTGGATTTTGTCTTTGGTGGCTTCCATATGCTTCTACAATATGAACCTTAAGAATGTTTTATGAAAAACATATAATGCAGTGTCCTTTCCAATTCAAACTTTTAATAAGACTATCTCCCAGAAAATGCTATAGCTCAGACAAAATTTTTGGAAAGTACAATTAATTACAGGTATTTATGGCAGGGACTTTGATCCTTTAAATTGACTTATTACTGGTAAAAAAGTAAATATTCTTATTTCATTTGGGGAAAATGGGATTTTAGTTTTAATCATAATTAATCATACTTTAGCCTTTAATACTATAGATTACAAAACAAAGAAGTCTTATGAGCTATTGATATTCACCATTATTCATCGTAATGTAATTAATGTTAAATATGCTTAAAATTATTCTTTAAATGAAGCAATATTCAGCTGCCTGATAAATGGCATCTGATACATGACTTCATGAAAAAATGAATTAAAGAAACAGGCATGGCTTAAAAAAGATTTTCTTCAATAAGTAAACTTGAATATATGTATCATCAGTCTGTTTATCCAATTCGGGTACTTGTCTGAGCAACATAAACGCATACAGATAAAGAGTAAGAAGATCTAGAGGAAGGCAGAGTGTTCAGCAGTTCATCCTGTTTTCTAACTGGAAATTTCCTTATCCTCAATCATCTAAACCTATGCCTCTTATTTATTGGAAAGTCACTAAAGATCCTGTAAGGATCTTTCCCTGTGGAATAAACTAGGAATTTCTCTTTAAATTTAGCAACTTTCAAGACAAAAAACAGGCTTAGTAGCCAGTGTCAGTAACTGTCTTGGTAAGGTGAGCATCACCTTCACAGGTGTTACTGAGGCAGTTTTCCCTGCCACCTTTGTCATCATCAGCATCATTATCACCTCCATTACCATCCTTATCCAGTATTCATAGGGCTTTAAAAAAGGACCTTAAACTACCCATCACGAAAAATGCACATATGCTCTCAAGTGGCATGCATTCCACAGTAAATCTTCCCATGACACCGAATCCATACCTCTCTGTTCCATTCTCACTGAAATATCAGCTTTGCCTTTTCCAGTTCTTTTCCCCAAAAGAAACTTGATTACGTTCAGATGGCTATCATTCTCCATACCCCCATCACCGCTAAAGCCCACACGACTCAGGGGAAACTGAACCCACTTGCAGAGCTTGGGGTGAATTCTGATTAATACAAATCCAAAGAGCATATGGGATCCCCTCAGCCACTGGTACTGCTCCAGGTATAAGAAAACAACCTTATTTAATTACTCAGAATGAAGTAATGGATTTCTAGCTCATATTTAGGGGCCAGGTTTCTTTCTTTTTCCTGAAAATGAGAATAAGCAAGCATTTTTCCCTCAGTCGCTGCTGGCAGCAAACTTAGGACCAAGAGGGGGAAAGAACTGGGATGTAGCTGTAGATGACAGAGCAAAGATGGAAGGGACATGGCTCTCTGATGATGTCATTGAGCCATTAATTCAGCCAAGCTTGGATCTAACCAAGCTTGCTCTTCTCCAGCCATCCTCTTAAGAAAGAAAACAAATTAACTTATCATTTAAGCCAACTGAAGTTAGGATTTCTTGTACTGTCAAAAGTATTCTAAAATGTACTGACCTTTATTATATTCTATTTATACTATTTCACTGCCGTCTGTTTCTCTTTTACCTCTAGTTTTTTTCCCCACCAACACTCCATTTTGTCTTCTACTCTCAGACTGAATTTCTGCAAACATTATATTTATTCAGAGTATGCTCCAAAACAGCAACAAAAAGGCTAAATAATAATCAAATGCATGTCAAATAATATCCAAAACACTCAGTCTGGAAAAACAAGGCTTTCCACAGACTAGGAGTAGTAGTGAGATCTTAAGACACACAAATAGAAAAAGAATAAATCATTCTGATGTCTGAAAAGAAAATTTCCTCATGGTGTCTCTAGCCCTTCCAGAGAAGACGGTGCTTAGGTTCTAGGAATCTGGCACCAGTCATTTAGTGAAACTGCTCCAGTGTCAAGATGCCTATTATGTTGCTCATTGACCTGGGTAAAATCTATTTGTTGCTCTGAATATGTATTTGCCAAGCAAACTTTTAACAGATGATTTGGATTTATGAATGTTTCAAGAGGAGAGGTGAATTTAATTAAAAAAAAACAAACTCATTCAAGGTATAGGATAAACCTAAATTCTGAGCATTTAGGGGAGTGTCAAAAACTCTGGATAAAGATGTATCTACCCAATTTAAAATATATTTAAGAATCAAAGGCTTTGAAATGCTAACCTATTCTACATTTACTTTGTTAGTATCCAAAAGACAAAAAAAGTGTGTATATATATATATATATATAAAATGGTATCTGATAGCAGTTACAGGGGCAGAGACAGCCATCTGCCAACCAGAAACTTACGCCTCTCCTCTTCCAAAATCTGGAACGGTTGACACGTCCCAGCTGGAAACCCAGTTATCTAGCCCCCTTGCCTCTAGATGTGATTAAATAAGTACATGTCACCCGCAGTTTTAAAACAGCGTATGTGCCTTTCCTCTCTAGTCAAAAATCAGAAGCTTCTGAGGTCCTTAAGGATGCAGAAACTACAAGACAGAAGGAGCCTCCATCTCTGAATCAACACGTGGAGAAAAAATGCCTAACAAGTAGGAACACATGCACTGGACTATAACTTGAACAGTAAGACAAAAAATGAATTCCTATTGTGCTATCCAGTGGCATTTACAGCAGCAAGTGTTACCACAACAAACTCAGAAGGTGGTAGCACAAGTACAGAACTACCTTCATAAAAATCTGAAAGACGTGACACTGGCTTAGTGGTAGGACAGCAGCGGCAGGGTGACTACCGTTCAGGACTGAGGATAGTCGAGGTTAAAAATATTTGATTAAAAAATGTCCTCTGTGATATTTTGGAAAATGTCTTGGAAAGAAAAGCAAGTGGGTATTGAGACTTGTGGATTTAAAGAAAGACGTTTAAAAGTAAAATAGTAGTTGTGTTAGTTATTGCATGCTTACTTTGGCAAGATTATTACCCCCCAAAATGAGTGTAAGTTAGCGTTGCCTGGTTTATATCAAAAAATGAAAGGGAAGAGAACAAGAAACAAGTGTAAAATTGGGGCCTACCAGGTTTGGAAAAGTCAATTGCTTCTAGAACCCAAATAGTAAGAAAAAATATTGAAAATGGCTTTGAGCAAAACAAAAGACAACTAAAACTTCTCAACTTAACACAGGAATTTAGCCTTCAGACAAAAGGTATTTGCTTCCCACTGAATCTCAGGCCTCAGAGTGACCACAAATATGCTCAAAGACAAAACTAAGAAAGTGAGGTGGAAAGAAGTAATTTGATAATTATTTCTAGACTATAACTGAGTGTGATGATTGGTATAGAGAAGCAATAAAATAAAAATTCTTCTAATTTTCAAGGGAATTTAAAACTGCACAAACCATGGCCCTAGCTTACAGAATCCTTTATTTCTTCAAACCTTAAAACAGCCTGAAAGGAACAATAAACAATCTGTGAAATACACAGAGCCCCTGGGAAGGGTGGGGTATCCCCCACTGCCGACTTCAGATATAGTATCGAGCAAAACAGACTAGAAAGACCCCCCCCCCCACCAGTGGATGCACAGGTAAAGGAGAACGATGCACGAGGGGGAACGTTTCAGGGAAAAGAAGTGTCTAGACAAGAGCCTTCCAAAACGCCAGGGCGGAAGGTCTTCCCTTTCCTTTCCTGGCAGATTTCATTGCTGCTCTGTCACAGTGACTACTGTGTGCTCCCAGTCTTCCGTTTTCTAAATGGGAATTTTTTTTTATTCTACCACTGGTCCATCAATTTACAGAGGGTGTGGAGGGGACAACAGGTGCAGGTATCATATCTTTTGGTTCATAGTTTGCTGTACAACAAGGATTCATAAGAGGGCATGATGGAGAGGACTGCACATCACCTGGAGAGCCTCTAATCTGACCAAACTCTTGTGGATTCTATGTATGGAAAGAAGGGTACACATGGATATTTGGTCGCCAGGACAGAAAACTGTGGCAGAAATGTCAAAGTATTCATTGAAAATGCATGTCCTGCTTACATCCTACAGTGTGGTCACAGGCAAGCAACTGCCTCACCCGGTTCCACATTTCCCAGATCCCTTTGCATTCAACTGTGTTTATAAATCTTCAGTATTTTTCCCCTTCCACTGGTTGAGAACAGAATTTTCCAGCACCCTATGAGATTCTAGGGCCACAAAACAGAAAGAACCTTGATCCCACGTTCACTACATTAAGTAAGCTGTCTACCAACACCTTCACTGGATACATATATAAGGGTGAAACATAATTTTATTGTATTATGTTGCCATTTTAGAGTTCATAAAAGCAAGTACCAAATAGTTGTAAGACTATTCTATTGCTATTCATTCAAATTTTAGTTTGTATATGCTGTAAAAATTGTATTTGTCTTATGCAGTCACTTTAATAAACAAATACATTAAATTGTATGTATACATTTGAAATATCTTTATCAAATTAAATTCATAATGCCATAAATAAATTAAAAATACAGCAGGACATTTTTGTTTTCATTAAAAAAATGGATCAGCGGTTTTATCAAAGTTTGGAGGCTCTTCTATCATTGCAGCATTCCATACACTTTTGACAGGTCCCAGACTGAATTTATTAGATGAATTAATTACTTAGGTATACCTTCAAGTTAATTAGATTTCCAATTCTAACTTCCAATTTAAGACCTAGACTGGAGGTTTTCAGAAAGCAGAAATATTTCCTTTTTTATTTCACTTTTTAATCTCATTTTGTGCCACACTAAATCAGATTTAAGAAGTAAATACAGGGATTTATTAAATAGTTAGGTTGTTTACGATGTTCCATAGCTGTGCTCAATCATTATGAAGAAGAAGAATGACAAAAACTGTTTGTTCTGTTTTTCTCAAAAAGCATTAACTTATGTTAAGATGTCACTGGGGCACATTTTATCTGCTGTTAATTGTTAACCTAAGCGTGATTTTTAAATTCCACATCTTTCTACAGTTTTATCAAGAAATAATTAACACGTTTCACTGTATAAGCTTAAGCTGTACAGCAAAAATTACAACAGGTTCAGTTAACATCCATCTTCTTATACAGATATAATAATGAACAGAAGAAAAAAATTTCATTGTGCTAAAAATGCTCAGGATTACCTCTCTTGATAACTTTTTTATATATCATAGCACATAGCAGTGTTAGCTGTACTTGTCACGTTGTACACTACATCCCTAACACTTACTTTTCAACTGGAAATTTGTAGCTTTTGACCACCTTTCTCCAATTCCTCCTGCTTCCACCCTGTGCCTCTGGTAACCACAGGCTCTGTAAGTCGTAGGGGTTGTTTTGTTCATTTGTTTTACATCCCACATATTAATGAGCTCGTACACTATTTGCTTTCCTCTATCTGACTTATTATTTCACTTAGCATAATGCCTTAAAGGTCCACTCATGTTGTCACAAATGGTAAAATATCCTCATTTTATGACTGAATAATATTCTCTGTGTGTTTGTGTTTGTCTGTGTGCATCACAACTTCTTTATACAATTATCCATCAATGCTCACTTAGGTTTTTTCCATGTATTAGCGATTGTAAAGAATCCTGCTATGAATACAGGGATGCAGGTATCTTTTCAGGTTAGTGTTTTCATTTCTTTTGGATATATTCCCAGAATTGGAAATTCTGGATCATATGGTAGTTCTATTTTTCATTTTTTGAGGAGCCTCCATACTGTTTTCCATAGTGGCTATATGAACATTTCCACCAACAGGGCACCTTTTCTCCACATCTATACCAGTATTTGTTATTTCTTGTCTTTTTGATGATGGCCATTCTAATAGGTATAAGCTGATATCACATTGTGATTTTAATTTGTATTTCCCTAAAGAGTAGTGATGCTGAGCATCTATTTTTATGTACCTGTTGGCCTTTCATACATCTTCTTCAGAAAAATGCCTCTTTATGTCCTTTGCCCACTTTTCAGTTGGGTTAGTTTTTCTGCTATTAAGTTGTAATAGTTACTGTATATTTTGGGTATTAGCCCCTTATCAGATGCATTGTTTACAAATAATTTTTTCTCATTCATCAGGTTGTCTTTTCACGTTGTGGATGGTTTCTTTTACTACTTAGAAAATTTTAAGTTTGATGTACTTTCACTGGCAGCCCCTTTCCCCTTCCCCCTTCTCCTTATTTTGCTTGTGCTTTGGTTATCATATTCAAAAATTGATTACCAAGACACATGCCAAGAAGCTTTATTCCTATGTTTTCTTTCAGGAATGTCATGGTTTCAGGTCTTACATTTAAGTCTTCAAACCATTTTGAGTTAATTTTTGTGAGTGGTGTTAAGATATGGTCTAGCTTCATGATTTTACATGTGAATATTCAATTATCCTAGCACCATTTACTGAAGAGACTATCTCTTCTTCATTGAGTATCCTTGGCTCCCTTGTCAAATATATTAGTTGACTAAATAAGCTTGGGTTTATTTCTTGGCTCTCAATTTTGTCCTGCTGGTCTGTTTATCCAACTACCATACTGTTTTGATGACTACAGGTTTATAGTGGAGCTTGTAATCAGGAAATGTGATGTCCCCTTTCTAAGCACAATTTTTACAAGTGCTAACAAAGACAATTATCTAACTAAAACTGAGACAAGACCAAAGACTCTCTACATTTGCCTTTTCCTTTTGCATGATTAAAAAAAAAAAGAGTTGAGTTAAAATTATTTGATGTTGGAAAATATCCACCTTGACCATAAAAGCCAGATTAATTTATCCCAAGCCAAATCACTAAGAATCTGGCTCAAGAGAAAATAACAATTTTGGTTCAATATACTATAAAGCTCAGCAGTCAAGCTGAACAAAATATAACAACATAAAAGCTGAATGTTGTTTTTACTTCTTGTTCTAGTGGGTTTTTTTTTTTTTGGTTGAATATGATTATAATGCATAGAGTAAAACCCTGAATTTATGTTATGTGTACAAGGGGAATGGTGTCATGTTTTTATTTTTTTTGTTTTTAAATTTTGTCCTTTCCTTTGTGGTGTTTACAAAGCAAGATTCTCTGGTTTGTTTTTGTTTTTTGTTTTTAATAACATTTATGCCTGATCCACTATTTACCTCAGATATTTTAAATAAAATCTGTACCTAATTGTTGTTTACAAGTTTCTGAACAACTATAATAACTGTACCCTCTGATTGTAATATTTGATGCATAATTCTGTTACATCCCAAGCTCCATGAGAGAATAGACTGTGTCATTATCTTTGAAGCCCTGATCACATTTGAGTGATACAGGAAAGTTGATCATGTATTTTCAAAAGTAGTAATACTGGCTTATTATTACTTCTTGTTTTCATAGAACCCTATTTAGAAAACAACTAAAAATAAATTTTAACTACTTGAAAATATAAAATTATTATTTTCTAATAATTGCACAAATCCTTCCAGTATGTAAACTATTCTTTGGCAGAGAGTAAGAAAGATTCCACACCCCTTAGAAACATTTTATAAGTGAAATGATAATTTATTTAATATTATCCTTAGAATAATAGAAATATTAGCTTAGAAATATTTAAATAGCTTCCAAAAGTGCTGAGAATCTGACAGACTAAAGCTCCCATGTTTCTTAAACTATGTTTTTAAAGACATAGTGGAGTGCTCTCCAGAAGTGCCCTGACCCTGACTTCTTCTCAGTATTATATAAAAAGTTAGAAAAAACAAACAAAAACCAACTGTCATTTTCCTTAAAAAGTGGTAAGAAAAATATTCCTCAGAGAATATTTTAACAATCTGGGATAAAAGGAAGATGAAATAAAGGGTTGGAAAAAAAATTAAGTCATTGGAAAAAAAAATATTTGTACATCCTCCAAACAGGTTTTGCTAAATCAGAGACCCCTCAGTGCCTGGGAAGAAGAAAGACAACAACAAAAAGACAAAGGGCTACCCGTGACAAAGGACTATCATACTACAGTGTTTGTAGAAGATGTCCGTTCATAATCCATTTTTCTTTTTTCCATGTTAT
Organism: Camelus dromedarius; assembly: GCF_036321535.1. NCBI lineage: Eukaryota > Metazoa > Chordata > Mammalia > Artiodactyla > Camelidae > Camelus > Camelus dromedarius. Next base: position 22,756,163 of record NC_087439.1, read on the forward strand.
CTTGGTCCCAAATTCACTCCCATGACCCTCTGTCTTCCATGTGCCAATGGTAAAAAATGTCTACGATTGTCTTATTTAGTTTGGCTTGTACCCAGCTCTGACCAAGAAGACATGAAGGAACATCTACTTTGGGAGCTCTTCTGCACATGAGGAAGAAATAATACTGTTTTTAAACTGAATACCGTGTTTCAACATGAGATCCCTGAAACTTCAGTAGCTGTCTTATGAACACAGGGCAATTAGTCTGAAAAACATACATTAAGCACAACATCACAGAATACAGAGGTAGAAGGAACCCTGGTCCTTAATGATGTTGCTGAGCCAATAAATTAACCAATCCAAGGACTGTCCTAAATCGAGATTTTTACATGAAATAATAAATCCCTTCACTAATTAGGTTGTACGCAACTTCTCTGTTACTTTATCTTTGTGAGTGGACAGCATGAATCAAAGTGAGATTTCAGAGAAGAAATCTCTTTTTACACGCACTGGCTGGAAGGTTGGGAAGGCATTAAGTGTAATTACTAGAAACAAACTCTTGAACTCAGTAACTTAGAGACAAGCTTAAACAAACATTGAAAACTTACAGAGTTAAAAAAAAAGAGAGAAAGAAGGAGAAAAGAAAGAGCAAATACAGATGTAAAGTGTTTTGTGATATCTTGACATTGTGAATTATATGAGTAAAGAACACAAATGGGAGTTGAGTCAATTTGAGTTAAGTTTACAGTAAAGGCTGTGCTGAACATAATAAACCACTCCAAGTTACCCTTTCATATTCCCAGGCTAATTACAATATCACAGAATAAACATTTGTAACTTAAGGAGGCTACAATTAAAGGCAATGCCACACATAATCCTCCAATGAGGAAAGGTCTACAGAGAAATTTGGAAAGAGGTTGAACCTAGACAAAATTCATTAATGAGACAAGAATTTGAGGCATACATAAGACAGCTAATATGGATTTATACTCTTGAACATGACTTTGAACCACTAGCTTCAGTCAAAATAGTGCAGACCATGAAACATATACCTGAATATCCAAGTTTGTCTTGCCTATTCCCATCAGCAACTCTAGAAGGCAACTTTGGTTGACATGTGGCAGGTGACAACTCTCCCAAGACACTTAGTATGGTGGCCTAAGATTGACTGGTAAATGCCAATTTCTTAGGTAATTCTCCATAAACCTAGATCCAGGATTGTTAGACTCATCCAGAGAAAATAGTGTAAAATGAGACTATGCATATAGATATTTAGACAGCTTATAGATAGGTGAGAAGATAGAAATATAGCTAATGCTATAAGGATATCCACTTGAATCTTGTTGATAGAGGTAAGAAAACAAACTGGCAAAATTTTTGAAATAATTAATACAAATTTACAAGACTAAAGGTGTTTTCACTGTACTGCATTAATCACCCACTGAATAAAAGGAGAAGTAGACAAGTAACTCGCTTGGCATTCTCTTTCATACAGATGAATTCAGAGGTCTCCACCTGAGTATTAGTACTATGTTCAGGACCAAGACTGTTTCAAAAATTAACAGACCAAAATATACTTTTAGCAGTTCATTGTGTTCCTTAGCCTTAAAAAAAAAAGAAAAGAAAAGGAAAGAAAAAAAATCCCTTTAGGCTCAAGATGTCCCAAAGGGAAATTACAGCAGATCACTATATAAACTCAAGAGAATGATTACTGGGGCTATGGGAATGTCTCCATGTTTTTCTGAGTTTTCTTCTAATGAAGAGGAATATGCAAGAAGATACCAATAGAGAATAAGTTTACATTATCTTCAAGAAATATCTCTCTCCTTGAACAATGGGGAGTAGCATCTGATTGTGGGAACCAGACACATGGCTATAAGAAGTGGTGAATGGCACTGGGAAATATCTATCTAATCTATCTACATGAATACAGATAATGTTTAGGTGTGTGGGTGTGTGTACAGGGTAGTTCTTTCTTCAAAAGTCAAAACTCACAATTTGCAACCTATCAAAATATGAATATGCATTCATATTAGGAGCAGTCATGAATTGCAGATAAGCATGCAACTCTCCAAGAATGAACTTCTGTAAATACAAAAAGTACATGGGGGATGTCTTTAGATGCTTTCCAATGTACAAACCCATAGAAATTTCAGAACCATCTGTATCCTCAAATCAATAGGTAGTGGTTAATTGTGGAGGTGCAATCTGTAGCTTTAATTTACCCACAGTGTACAGTAGTACTCCCTTATCCATGGGGGGTACATTCCAAAACCCCCAGTGGATGCCTGAAATCATGGATAATACCAAACTACATATATGATATATAGTTATCCCTAGGTATTTATAGGAGAAAAAGAGTTCCAAAGGCGCCTGTGGATACCAAAATCCACTCCCTTACATAAAACGGCATAGTATAATAAATACAGTCAGCCCTCAGATCCACGGATTCAACCAACTATAGGCTGAAATTTCAAAGTGAATCTGTGGATGTGCATCCATGGTTGGTTGAATCCATGGATGCAAAATTCATAGACCTGTAGCTGTGAAGGGCTGACTATGCCTTTTCTATACATATATACATATGATAAAATCTAATTTATAAATTAGCCACAGTAAGAGATTCACAACAATAACAATAATAAAATAGAACAATTATAATGATATACTATATAATACTACAATAAAAGTTTTGTGAACATGGTCTCTCTCTCTCTCAAAATATCTGATTGTATAATGTAATGTCTTTTCCATCTTACCTAATCACTTACTATGCACCGTGGCCGTGACTTTTGCAGTTTCGGGTATACCAGCAAAACTAGCATGATTTTCTTTTTCCTTCTTCACAATTTGATGGATAGAAGATTCATAGCACCTTAGCATACAATTTTTCTCTTTCCTATTAAGCTGAGACCTTTCACCTTTTCATTTAAAGAAAGGCTTCTCCTCTGGCAGATTTGAATTGCCAGCATCACTGCTCTGGTGTTCTTGTGCTATTATTAAGTAAAATAAGCATCATTTGAATAGAAGCACTGTGACACTGACAGTAGATCTGATAACTTAGACTATTAAGTGACTGATGGTCAGGGTAGGGTACACTGGACAAAGGCTACTTCACATCCAGCAGGGACAGTGCTGGATGGCAGCGCACTACTGAGAACAGCGAGCCATTTAAAACTCATACCTTGTTTATTTCTGGATTTTTTTATTTAACATTTTTGGGCCATGGTTGACCACAGGTAACAGAAACTACAGAAAGCAAAACCACGGACAAAGGGGGACTACAGCAGCCTCAGGGGTTTAGTAGCCAAAGGCCTGCAACAACCCTGCTGCCCTACTGCAAGTGCATAATGAGTGCAGGCTGTTACCTGAAACCTGGAGTGGCTGTAGGAGCCACGTAGCAGACATGAGAAGCTTGGTATCTGCCACAAGGCCCCTCCCCTTGCTACAAAACCTCTTTTGTGGGCATAGGCAGACCTGATTCATTTCCTAGCTTCCAACATTCACATAGCATCTCAGATTAGAATGTCATTAGTTATGCTCCCTGAAGGGTCTTAACTTTGATTCTATTTTTAATTTCTCAGCCATGATTAGTTTCAACAATAGTGGGGATCGAGGTGGGTTATGGGAAAGGGTTTATTAACTGTTAAAAACTGTCAATCACTCCTATGTGAATTCAACTTCTGAGACTTAAGCTTCATTCCTCTGGCTCTTGGCAGATGAGCTACTTTTGTAGAGAACAAAGACACATATTTTTCCCTAGATACTGACATAGGGTCATGGATTCACAAATAAATCCCATAGATCACTCGCCATTCATTGTCTACAAGTCAAAGGTCCATCTCACATAGAAAAAAGGTACAGATGGTACTTGGAACATAGTCAGTTTCTGCTGTTACACACGATATAGGAAATCTCCCCTCTCCCTCAATCTAGCCATATCACATAACTCTATTGAATTGAGTTGTTTTGGGGTGCCCCAAGTCCCCCTAAATATTTTTCCCCAAATTTTCAAATTCAGCTTCATCACTAAAATGTATCTTTAACTTTACTCTGTTTTCCTAGTATTTATCATGCTTAGGATTAATTGATACCCTCTTTTGCAACAGTGTTGTAATAATTTGACAGTCATATTAAAATAAATTCTAGTATCAAGTTTAGTATAATGATTTTAATTTAATAGGAAGCTTAGAACCACACTTCAGAATCAACATTGTAAACTAGTTCCACTCTTGTCCTCGGTTACAACCTTCATCAAACTCAAACACTATATGGTTTGTCAGTGGAACAATTTCATACTCAAAAATACACCTCAACTGACAAAGGTAACTACAAAGTGGTTTTATTCTTTACCTTTATCTTCTGAAAGACCTTGGAGGTAATCCAAATACATCTTGCACAACATCAATTATTAAAATAATCTGTCCTCTGCATTTTCTTCCCTATACCCACAGTTGCTTTATACTTTTCTCCTCTATCACCATATATACATTTCACCTTTATTCCCAGGCCACAGCACTTTTATTTTCTCATTTCCCCTCCTCTTTGTCAGTATTTGATTATGTAACAGATTAGTCTATATGAAGTAAGCCATTTAGTTTGTAGTAGAAAGAGAATTATGCTGGACATGAAAAGATCATCTTTAAGAATGTTGGTCTCATCACTCCATTCATAACAGTATCACAAGCATTGGAAAGATTAGTAGTTATTTCTGAGGCAACATGAAAAGAACTCCACAAATTCGACAACTCAGGAAGTATTAAAGTGCTTTGTATTTTGACATTATCAGGTCTTTAGTGGAGGATTACCATTATTCACATTTTTAAGATAAGAAAACAAAGGAACAAAGAGGCACCCAACATCACACAGCTAGTAACTGCTGTTGCCAAGGTTTGATGCCAGGGAGAGTGACTCCAGATCAAACTCTTAGCCTTCAAACAAGCAAAGCTCTAATAAGTGCTACCAGAAAAGCTATTTTTGACATTGCTGGACTGTGCTCTCTATGCTACTTTCAAATTCTAATGATTCCACAGAACTAATTTTAGAAATTTCTTCAAGGAACCATTGGAAGAAAATATTGCTAAAGTTTGAAAGGAAGAAGAAAATCTCAAGAAGCACCTCTAGAAAAATAGCCTGAGTTAATGAGTCAACGTTAACATCGAAAAAAAGTCAAGAAGATGAATAAACAAACATTGTTTCATAAACAATCTCTTCCTGGCCAATCTAGACTGAAGTCTGGTCCAAGTCATACTGAGAACCGAGAGAAAAATACAACTATCTATTTAACCAGTGAAGAACTAAAAAAATCAATTTAAACATTTTAGAATGATGATAATGATGTAACATTCTTAGATAAAAAGGGAATAGGAGGTTGAGAAAAGTAAAGTTTAAAGTATAGCCAAGTAAAAAACTATTTTTTCAATGTAGGCTTTGGAGAGGTAAGGCAAATTTCCATACCCATTAAGGTCAAGCTCTAAGAGTTAGGTCAGACTTTTAAGACATTCTGATGTTTTCTGAACTGAAGTTGTAGCAGACAGAGCCAAAGAAATATCACCCCATATAATTAGGAAAAGGTAGGAGAAATCTCACTAGTGGCACATTTCTCCTTCAGTAGGTCATGCAGAGTTGTTCTCGCCTCAACTATTCGTATTAGTCTTGAGCTGCCAAAAAAGTAAAAGTTAAAGAAAAAGCCTGCTGGGTTTTTCCTAGACAGCATCACGCTAACCCTAGCCAAATTTCTGATATTAAGAGAAAAATAGGTTATTTTTAAAATGTTCTATTATTAACAGGATCACATTTATAAAGAGCAGAGCTTTTCCTTCTCTGATTTCTACAATTCATGGTTGAAAAACCATGCTAGAGAGATAGAGCAAACTCAGAAAAACTCCAATGAAACTATTGTGATAAATGATACATGACAAAATTACATTTAAACAGTTACTAGGCCCAAAGGAATCCAGCAGAGAATAAGTGCAAACAACGTGGGGGTTTTCTACTCCTAATTCCTTTGACAGAAATGACAAAATATGGTTCTTTCATGTAATGACAGGGAGAAAAAGGAAGCTTGAGAACATAAAATATGTTGCTGTTCAGAAAGGGATACGGTGTTCACATGTATTATATTTCAGACTGGCAGTTTTATTTGAAAAGGGTCTCTGGATCTTTGTTTTTAAGAAAGGGGACGATAAGAGTGGTAGAAAGAGGGGAGACTCACAATCGCTTCACCTCTTAGCATTTTTGGCAGACAAGACTGTCTAAAGGCTAATTTTAAATTCAGTTACCATATCCAGGGAAAAGCACGCAAGCAAATATATCTAAACAGAACGCCAAAAGAATGTTGTTAACGCATTTGTACATTTCCAATTCTTCCTTACTACCCTTACCCAACACCCAAACAAATCAGTTTAAATACAACTTCTCTTACTAATGTCTTCTGAAGCATCACTGCAGTCAAGATTGAGTCAAGTAACCATCTGCTGCAAATACAAATAGAACTGCACTCAAGAATTATATTACACAGCCTTCCTAGCAAAGTTCTTACGTGCAAGCTGTTCTTGTCAAAACCAGAACCATTGTGATGATGCATCTTAATATTCAATCAGACTTTAAGTAAAGAGTGACAAAAGTCCACATATGGATGACAGCTGTTTCTTCAGTAAATATTTTCCCACTTATTGAATGGAGGCTTATGGCAGTTTAGGATACGTTCCACCAGACATTTCAGCCTAACTGCCTGGGGACGATTAAAACAATGACACAGATAAAATTTGAGCTTTCAAATCTTTGCTACAACCTACATCTGAAAAGACACCAGCTTTCCATCTAAAGTTGTTCACTGTGTCATTAATTTGAGAGGATCCTTTCCAAAAAGTTACCGGCAAACACTGAATGTATAAAACTTTATACATTTGTGCCCTCCCCCAATAATACCACAGTGTAAAATCAGAGCATAATTCCTGTATTAATTTTCTAATTATATGAACAAAGTTACTGGAAATTTAAACATGTACACCTATATTTTGACAAAATGTGAAATACTAAGAAAAGACAAATGAGTCTATTAGCTAAAAGAAGTTCAGTGAAGGCCTCCTTTCAACCAGTTAATCAGCTTGCAAAATTGGAAAGTCAAAGAAAAAGTGAAGATGGATTCTGATGATTAATTCAGTTACTCCATGATAATATAGTGTCTACTTATCAGTAGTTAGAGAAAAACAAATTGGTATTAACCAACAAAGACAACCTTAATGTTTAATGAATACCTCTGAACATGGATTATGCCCCTTTTATAAGTCCTACATGTTGGGTTGGACCTACGTTTGCTAATTGTCCATCTTTCAAGTAGCGTTTTTGAAGTTTACAAACTACAAGGCCCACTGCTTAACTTAAAGTCTTGAGTAACTTAGAGCTTCCTCTCTTTAACCTAAAATCACGCTGATGCTCTTTTCTGGTGACCTCAAAGCATTTCTTGGGAGAGTAGCAGGATGCCTGCATCTCAGGTTAGCCCTGCAATACTGATGTGTGAAGGAACTGGTATTCCTCAGCTCCTGCTTAGTTTGTTTTTTTTTTTCCTGCAATGTAGTTGTTCAAATCAACATTAAAAAAAATTGTTTTTAAGCCTGTTGTCTCATATTCCACAACTTTCATCAGATTCTGTTGTTTTCTCCTTTTTTCCAATGGAAACCATGTCAGATCAAACGAAATAAAGAAGAATTTCTTACCCTGCTATGGGGTCAACTGCTATCGCCTTTGGATTCTGAAGCTCCAGATCAATCAGGGTGACACATACAGACCCGTTGTAATTACAAACAAAGATCCGGTCACTGACATGGTCCACAAAATAGAGATTTCTCGTGAGCCAGTCAATTGCCATTTGTTGCACATCTGAAAAATAAACACACAAAACCACTGAATCACAGGAGCAAATCCAGTATTATAAGCCAAAGAGTACATAAGTCTGCCCAAATTACCACAGAGGATATTTCAAAAGTATAGGTAGTTTTAGGATGAAAACTGCAAAGACAATTTCTTGCTATGCCAAAATAAGTGTTTAATTATTCTGTAAAATAATGACTACCTCTTGATATCTTTCTTTTTACTACCGAAGGACTGAGGATGGCTTAGACAAAAGGGAAAAGAGTTTCTAAATCCTAAAGAATAGGTATTTACAACAAAATATTTCTCCTAGTTTTTTGCATTTGTCCAAAATGGTTCATTTAACCCAACGGGTGTAACGGGTTCAATGACAGCTAAATGCTTTAGTAAATAGAGGAGTAAATATTTTTCATGAACTAAAGGTAAACCTTTATTTTCAGATCTTCTATTTTTTTTTTTAAAAGGAAGAGTGGAAAAGGAGAGCTGTAAATCATTTTATTTACAAGAAATATCAAATACTTGGAAATAAAGCAAAAGAAGAGGCAATGCACTCTTTTGATGGCATGTGTAGGGACTGTAAAACAGGACTGCTCAACAACCGATAATTCTGGAGAAGAGTGCTATTGAATAATACTTTTTACAATGATGGAAATATCCTATGTCTATGTTGTTTAAAGAAGTAATGACTAACCAACTGTGTCTAGTGAACACCTAACTTATGGCTAGTGTGACTGGAAAACTGAATCTTTTATCGTATTTCATTTTAATTAATTCAATTTAAATTTAAAACAATGTAGGAAGCTAGAGACTCATATGGATAGGGCGGCTCTAGAGGAATGTATGTTTTTGACGAGTATTTTCTACTTAATCAGAACTATACATTGAAATTTCATGCTAAATGGTTGGTATTTCTCTAACAGAAAGAATAATGCCAAAGGTTACTATTTCCTAGCCTGTGAGCCACTGATCATTTTAATACCAAAGTATAAATCTCATTTAAACATTCTTTTTTTTAATGCCTATAATTATGCATTTCATTAATGTTCTTAGATTATTAATATTGGGCTGGTTCCCACAGTGATGTCATAAATACATTTCTGGTTCATATTCATTCATGAATTTTATGACAGTTGTATTTTTATCTATTAGAAATTATAATTTGATACTTCCTTGTTTTAACTTACTATGGATCTATGGTTCACTAAGTAGTTTCCTTCTTCAATCTGAACCTAAATATTCTTCCTACCCTATGCTTCAGAACTTTCTTAGTAGCATGTTGCTACAGTGAACTGATAACCTCTCAACAGAAAGACAAACATAGATGTGTGTGTGATCATTACGTTCGTAATGGTATATATACTGTCAAAGCAAGGTAGGGAAAGCAGCAATTTTGTGGGACTTTCTAGCAATTCCTACAAGGACAAGCAGAAAGTAGATACTGCAATTCACTGGATACAGATTTTCAGCCCATCAATTATAGTTTCATTTCTGAATTACAGATTTTGTGGAAACATAAGCATTTAAATGTTCCACAAATTATAAGGACCAGTTCAGCAGCCAGGAGTTTTAAAAATCTGAACTATTTCTCTGTCTCCAGACATGTGGCGATGTATACTTTGCTTTGTTTTTCCATCTTTTTGTATTATTCTATCAGCTAGAGAACAGAACCCACTGTTTCAAATGTCTTTTCAAATACCTAGAGTTCAGATAAAGTATGTGCCAAAGTCCATTCAATGACCCATCTCTCATGCTAGGCATGCAGCTGGTTTAGTCTATGTAATTGTAATTTCAGACAAAAGAGCTGTTTGACAACATTCACACCTTCTTTCCAAGCTGGTTCCTTGCAGAAAGATTCTCTGCTACTGAAACAATAGGTATTGTTAACAGCCATCCTAATTTGAAGCAGAAAGGTCTCACTAAAGAAACTGATAATTAGCCAGACACTTAGTAACTATGGGAATTGGTTTTGTTTCCTTTCCCTATATTTGAAGTTTCTGTCTCCTTTTAGTGTGACTTTTATTAAGATTGGAGAATTAAAGCAATCAAACAAAAAAGTTCAAGTAAACAAGTCGATAGATAGACAGAAGTAAATAAATTAACTAAAACGATTTGAACATTTTAAGAGAGAGGTGAATTTTCTAGACAACAGATTCAGGATTTCATTTCCATTTTGATGACATATAACAAAGTTCATAGGAAATTGCTGAAGGTAACTAGTAATTCTGTGACATTACAAAAAAGTCTCTACATTTTTAGTAAGATCCTTATTACTTTACTGTTACTAGGAAAAGAAATTAAACATGTTCCTGTTCTTATATTTCTCTAGTTGCCTTTTATTCAATCTTTAAGCCAAAGTCACCAGGATTTTTCCCTCACTGCTCCTTTGAAATGGCTGCTTTATGGGAACTCAGAATTTCTTTACTTTTTTTTTAAATTGACATACAGTAAGTTACACTGTGTCAATCTCTAGTGTACAGCACAATGTCCCAGTCATACATATACACACATACATTCATTTTCATATTCTTTTCATTAAAGATTATAACAAGATATTGATTATAGTTCACTGTGCTATACAGAATAAATTTGATTTTATCTTTTTTATATATAGTAGTTAATATTTGCAAATCTTGAACTCCCAAATGTATCCCTTCATACCCCTTTTCCTGCTAGCAACCATAAGACTGTTTACTATGTCTGCAAGTCTGTTTCCACTTTGTAAATAAGTTCATTTGTGTCTGTTTTTTTAGATTCCACATGTAAGTGATATATGGTATTTTTCTTTCTCTTTCTGGCTTACTTCACTTAGAATGACAATCTCAAGGTCCATCACTGTTGCTGCAAATGGCATTATTTTATTCTTTTTTATGGCTGAGTAGTGTTCCATTGTATAAATATACCACAACCTCTTTATCCAGTCATCTGTTGATAGACATTTACATTGCTTCCATGTCTTGGCTCTTATATGTAGTGCTGCTATAAACATTGGGGTGTATGTACCTTTTTTAATTAGAGCTCCCTCCAGATATATGCCCAGGAGTGGGATTGCTGGATTATACGATAAGTCTATTTTTAGTTTTTTTAAGGAATCTCTATACTGGTTTCTATAATGGCTGTGCCAAACTACATTACCACCAGCAGTGTAGATGGTTCCCTTTTCTCCACACCCTTTTCAGCATTTATTATTTGTGGATTTCTGAATAATGGCCATCCTGACTAGTGTGAGGTGACAGTGATACCTCATTGCAGTTCTGATTTGCACTTCTCTGATAATTAGCCATACTGAGCATTTTTTCATATGCCTATTGGCCATTTGTATGTCTTCACTGGAGAACTGCTTGTTTAGGTCTTTGGCCCATTTTTGGATTGGGTTTTTTTGTTGTTGTTGTTATTAACTTGTATGAGCTGTTTATATATTCTGGAAATTAAACCTTTGTCAGTCACATCATTTGCAAATATTTTCTCCCATTCTGTAGGTTGTTGTTTTGTTTTACTTATGGTATCCTTTGCTGTGCAAAAGCTTTTTAAGTTTAATTAGGTCCAATTCAACGTAGTCTTGGAAGTCTTAGCCACAGCAATCAGGTAAGAAAAATAAACAAAAAGGGATCCAAATTGGAAGAGAAGAGGTAAAATTGTCACTGTATGTGGATGACATGATACTATACATAGAAAATCCTAAAAGCTCCATACAAAAACTACTAGAGATGATTAAAGAATTCGGTGAGGTAGCAGGATACAAGATTAACATACAGAAATCAGTTGTATTTCTTTACACAAACAATGAAATATCAGGAAAAGAAAGTAAAGAAACAATCCCTTTTAAAATTGCACCCTCAAATAAACACTTAGGAATAAATCTGACCAAGGAAGTGAAAGACATAACATGGAGAACTACAAAACACTGATGAAGGAAATTACAGATGACTGAAAGAAATGGAAAGATATCCAATGCTCTTGGATTGGAAGAATTAATATTGTTAGAATGGCCACACTGTCCAAGGCAATCTACAGATTTAATGTGATCCTTATCAAATTACCTGGGACATTTCTCAAGGAGACAACAAGTAATCCTAAAATTTATATATAATCACAAAAGACCCAGAACTGCCAAAGAAATATTGAAGAAAAAGAATGAAGCTGGAAGAAAAACCCTCCAAGACTTGAGACAAAACTATAGAGCTACAGTAATCAGAACAGTGTGGTACTGGCACAAAAACAGATATGGCTCAATGGAACAGAATAGACAGCCCAGAAATAAGCCCACAGACCTACAGTTAATTCATCTTTGACAAAGGAGGCAAGATTATACAACAGAGAAAAGACAGTCTCTTCAGCAAGTGGTGTTGGGAAAACTGGACAGCTGCCCCTGTACGTCAATGAAGTTAGAACACTCCCTCATACCATACACAAAAATAAACTCGAAAAGGCTTAAAGACTTAAATATAAGACAAGGCCCTATAAACCTCCTAGAAGAAACCAGAAGCAAACATTCTCTGACATAAACCTTAGCAACATTCTTCTAGGGCAGTCTACTCAGGCAATAGAAATAAAAATGAAAAATACGTATTTTTAAAACTTTGGTTTTCATATGCTAATACAACTTCATCTCTAACCAATCTAAAATATCAATATTATTAATCATAAAGTAATGCTTCTTGTTAAAGTTTCAATAAAAAATTCTAAGTATTTGTTGTATGTGTGGCTAGAATCATTTTTCAATACTTTTAACATTATATAATGATGCTTACAAATAAATCAAGTATCATATTCAATATGAACTATAAAAAATAAACTGAATTCCCATAATTCAAGATAAAAACTTTAGAAAGCACAGATGATTCAGCTTGAATTTATCAAAATAATTACCTTGATGTCCCATGTAAATTGTGTGCATATCATCCCATAGACATGGGGTGGAAGACATTAACTGAGAGACTCAAAACGAAAGCTCAGACTAAACATACAGAATTGAATGTAACATTGAGATGATTATTTGCGTAATTCATACATCATGAGCATACTGCCTCAATTATCTGCATTTTAGGAACAAACGTCTTTTGCACAAATTATCTAATACCTGATATAATTGCCAAGGGAAACCTGCATAAATAATTACAACTATAATGCACTCCTTTAAATCCAAATGCCATCTTTCTTTCTGCCAGACATGACTCTTTGATGTCTATAAAGGATGATGAAATACTTGAAGAGTTTCTGAAATTACTTGATGAGAGACAAACAATAGATCAGGTCTAATGGGGCACCTTGGAGAATACATGGGAGTCTTTTGTTTAAGTGAACTGATGACTCCAAGGAAAGATACGAAATCAGAGAAACCACACTGTGATGTACTGTGAATGAAAGTAACGTGACGAGAACTATTCACACACATGCACAAACACAAACACACATATACATGCATACACAAAGTGACCGCTTCAGCAGGAGATTTTTTTTTTTTTTAAATTCCCAAAGGAGAACAAAACACGGCAACAACCAGTTCCTATACTGCTGCTGTTTCTGAACTTATAAGTAACAAAGAGAAAGCAAAAAGGAATTCCTAGTAAGAAAGAATTGATATTAATGATTCTTGACAAAGATACAAAAACAAATTTTGGTGGATACTCAAAATTGGCTCCACTAATCTCATTCTATCTTTTGTCCATTAGGAGAGATTGGAAATCTTAAATCTACATTTTCCACACAAACTTGAGGCAAAAATTTTGGATGCTAAATGATGTGCACTCTGAATTTTGGAAGCAGAAGTGAGAGTGGAGCTATTTTCTTGTTCGTTTTAACTTTTTGGACTGGCAAGCGTGATGGCTGGTAACATGTTCGCTTGGAGTAGTGTTTCAGTGTCTACCATTCAGCATCCTGGGTGATAAGGGTGTGGGTACCAGCAACAGTGGCCATGGCTTCAACGCAAGCTTCCTGGTCCCTGGATGGCAGCTGTGGATGACCCGTCTCCAGTTTCCAGAGCATCTGGAGGTGGCAGCGGCAGCAGCAGCAGTCGTGGGTCCTTGATTCCAGCTGGCTGTAGTAAAGACCTTAGAGACAGTAGCTCCTAAAGCTCAGTGTTATTCTGGAGGCCATTCCCAAGGCACCGTCTAGGAAGCTCTCCGATTTGTCTCATCCAACAAGTTAAAGAGCACGCTGTATTAAAGTACTTCCTGATTCAAACAGTGAGATTTCTGTTCACTGCTCAGAATCTGGACCGATACTCTGATGTCAGAAAAATTTGACAGAAAAGTTTGATTCCAAACAAATTAGCAATATATTTTTAAATAAACAACACAAACAACCAAACTAAGTCTTAAGGCCAAGTGAGGTATTTCATCTGGATAAGAAGTTATTCTCACCAGTTCTGACAAGTTGAACTGTTCCACCAAGCCACAAGGTTTTGTTGCTGTTGTTATTTTCAATGAACAAAAAGTATCTCCTAACAACATAAAACTAAAAATCGAATCTTCTTTGGTTATAGAAATATTACTGGGTTTTTTTGTGTGAACATCTCAAGGGTAATAACACTCTCTAGTACAGCTGGGGGCATGCTTTAAATCACAGATTTGTTGGAAAATTAGTCTCATTGTTAATTAGTAGTATGTAGACCTCCACCATTCAGTTTTGGAAATATACTGTAACTGCTGGCTTTTTTTTTTTTTAAGTGAAGCTGGAGTAAATAATTATACTTAATATACACACACATATATACGTGGATAGATACATCTTCTTTAATAATATCTTAAAACAGGGAGATAAAACAATACAGATTAATTCTCACATTAAAATAACAAAAATTGCCAAGAGACGTTATATTATTTTACCAAGTAAATGTTGTCATTAAGATGATAAAGACAGAGTATTTTAAGCACAGACCTCATCATTAGATTTGCAATTCCAGGAAACCTATTTGAGCTCCTCACCAAAAGATTATCAGGCTTTGGGAAATTATTTCATGCTTTCCAGACTCCCAGGAGACTAATGTATCAACCAGAATGCCAATTCACAGAATGTTAATTTACAACTACTGATAGAATTTTCCAGTGACACGATTACTAAAAGATGCCATCCTAACAAATTCCTTCCTAGAATTATGGTATCTGAGAAACCAAATTTGAAAAGTTATTTGAAAAGCACAGAATGAAAGTGAAGGGAATTCCACAGACCTCAGGTTTAGTCTTTCTATGTTTTGTGGGGTACTCAGAAAATTATCAGGGCTACACTACAAAATTCTGCCTTTCTAACAACTGGAATACCTGTTAATGTGTCTTCAACACAATATGTAATTTTTGAATCTAGAAACCTATTTCATTAACATTTAAAAAATCGTTCTCCATCTCATCATTTGACACCATTCTTGGACCATTGAGAGGTTCTGTCACTGTACTCTTGTCTAGCTCATGGAAAAATTGTTGTAATTAAATTGAAGTTACTTGACACTGGCTGCATTTCTAAGTGAGTTCCAGAATACACTCTTCTTTTTGAGAGCTGCAAATGTTAGCCACTATATACAAAAATAGACTAAAAAACAAATTTCTTCTGTATAGCACAGGGAACTATATTCAGTATCTCACAATGACCTTTGATGAAAAAGAATATGAAAATGAATGTATGTATGTATATGACATTGTGCTGTACACCAGAAATTGACACACTGTAACTGACTATACTTCAATAAAAAGAAAATAAATAAACAGAATACACTCTGTTACCACCCTCAACTACAATTCATGTTTTAGCTAGGCTCTTTTCTGGCATGAACTTCACAGGAGACCAAATCTTTGTTGCATATCTAATGCCTCTAAACTACAATACTGAAACAGTCTCTGGTTTTGTCACCAGAGTCTCAGGGCATGTGCTCCCATAACTCTCATAACCCTCTGGGTACAAACTAAAAGTTGTTGGGCTCTTGAGAATAAATAGCTAGAAGATTGTTGTTACCATCTCTGTAACTCTCTGTACATACACAGCTTTACAGGTTTAGCTCAGAGAAAGTGAATATATTAAAAAGTGATGGGAGAATCCAATCTGAGTGATTTTCCTTAAGACCTCTAAAACAGTATTTCTCAAAGTGGGTAACATAAAACACTAGATATTTGGGTTGTTAATATGTATTAGACATATACACACATTCATACCACATCCTTAGAAACAAGCACTCACAAAAATGCACTCACAGACACACATATAAAAATACCAATAAAGTGTTCAGTACTCAAGTAAAGGAAATCTTGGGTTAAACAAAGTAAAATAGGTACTTTACTGAAGGACCCTTCATAATCTTTAATAGGCTAATGTATGTATAAATCTCCAATAACATTATACAGATGCAGAATTTCCTAAACTCATGTGACAATGATGAACTCATTTTCTTCCAAGAATGTTTCAGAAAACTGGTGTCCCAAGGAATGTATTTTAGAAAATATACTATACAATGATTAAGATGTATCTACTGTGAGTGATTAGGTGGGAGAAAAAAAAAGAAGTAAATGGGAGGAACACACACACACACACACACACACACACACACACACACACACACACACACACACACACACATATCCCTGCAGAATAAGAAAAGCAAACGGAAAGGAATGGAACGGGAAAGTAGGCTTAGATCTGGGAGGGATTCCAGCAATTCTGTGAACAAGTTCTTTTATTTTAAAATTATTTGTTTGTATACAGTCACACAGTTAGTTAATGACTCAGCTAGGACCGTATCAACTCACCCCAAATATTGTGGTGAGGGAAATACAAAACTTAGTGCTAAAACAAATCTACAAATCACAAGATGTTATAGCCTGGAAAAAAAAAAAAAACCTTAATCAAAAACTGGAATGCTATATATGCCAGTTGTGTTATCTTGCTTAATTTGGCTCCTACAGCTCACTGTCTTTAGTTTTGATGATAAGTGCTTAAAATCTTATAAATGTCTTTACAAGATTGAAGTCTTCCAATGGTGAAGAAATACGAGAAGAAAATGTTTGTTTTTACTTGGCATAAATCCCTTAAGATAATGTAAAATAAAATGAAAAGAAAGAAGGAAGATAAGTAATTACAATATTATACCTAAAAAGAAAATAATCAAATTTATCAAATACGTATTAAATCAGAAGTTATTTTACTAGGCTACTTGCAACAAAAGTAGTCTCTCCTTTTTTCCATCTGTTTTCTCCTTTTCCTTCACTTCCTTCTTTCTTCTGCCAAGATAAAGTTTACCAAAATAGAAACATTACTTTCATTAAGTAAATATCATGGATTTCAAATATACTTCAGGAGTTATTCATGATGAAAAGATCACCTTTTCTTCCAAGTTGCAGACTGGTAGATTAAGTAAACCTGCTAAATATTATGTTCTATGTGGTATATGGTACTGTGATGGTATCATCAAGACATTCTCATTTTAATAATTAAAATCCATTAATACAACAAATAGAAATGTGAATCTAGACAAAACTACTGTGAGAATAATGATTTAAAAATCCTGTATGGCAAAAAACAAAATTTGGAGGGGGGGTGTATTTGTATCCAGTGTACGTATAAAATATATTTTATCAAATTCATAGAAAACTGAATATGAATAATTGAAGCTTAGCACATCTCTAATTTCTGCTTTGATGAATTTCAAGTATGTTGCCAAATGACACTAAAATAGTAATTGAGTTATTTGCAGCCTGGCAACTAAACTGACAGTAAAGATCAATTTATAGAGGAACAGAGTACTCTAGAGTTTTAAAAAAATGTTTGCTTTTCTTTTTAACTAGGCATCCAGACAGCCTTTTAAGGTTGTGTACCAATTGTCAATTAGAATAGGTTACTTATGTCAAAGTATAAATTCATCAAATGTTAATGTAAAAAGTAAGGAATAATTTAATACCAATGCCTACCATATTGAGCATATGGTATCATGCAGGAAATTCTGTAAGTTCTCTACCTATGTGCTCTCAGATCAACATCTCTGCTGATATTAACTGCCTTTTTTTTTTTTTTTTAGCTCTCAGTGGGTGGTCAGATCACTTTGTTAAAATTCCAGATCCCAGCAAGAATGCATTGTAATAACTAGCTTCACACAGACACACACACATACAGCAATTATATCTCAGAAAAAGTTATTTTTAAGTTTTTACATAAATTTGCTAAATAAAAGATGAGAAGCTTCTAAGAAGTATAAAGAGTTTAATGAAACATGTATTTTCATAATCAAACAGCAGTTAATAAAAGTTATCTCTGAGAATAAATAGTACAGTATTCTTAGTATATGGAGTATGTGGTTTGGAATCTTCACAGATGTTTCTTCGGGAATAATGTAAAACTAGTTAGTATAGTCACATTTTTTTTCCTGCAAAATTCAGATGTCCACAAGATATGCTGATCAAAAAGTCTGGATTCTAAATAGCCAAAACAACAACAATGCAACTTTTGGGGGGGTAGGAATGGGAAATCTCGATTGTAAAATATTATTCCATTTTTATCTTATTTAATACAAAATTTCATTAATTTATAAGATTAGGATGGTCATCACCATTTCTTCTTCTTCAGCGTCTCTCAGCTAGGCACTGACCAATGTCTGATCTTTCTCTAGTGAAACGCTAGGACCCAAACTGGTCAATTGCTGAATATAGTTTATCTCTGGTGAAGAATTCATTGCATGAGTGTCTCAGTTGGAGGTAGCTACCATAGTTTCTCAGAGGTTGAGAGATACAAAGAACATCCTGACTCTGCTCTTTACTTCTTATCCCCAAAGCAGCTGGGTTTTTGATAATAACTAAATGTATAGGATTGGGATGGGAAGCACATCCACTATTTTATGCACCCAAGAAACTAAATGTAAGATAATCGAAGCTCTTTTCTAAGAAAAAGCTCAATCAGACTGAGAGGAGGAAAAGGGTTAAAATTCAAGCTATGTTGTTCTGTTTGATTTCTGCACTAAGAATTAATTGCCCTCTATTTTAACAGCTTTGGCTCTAGTACTATTTAGTTACCACTGCCTTGGGGGTGGGGAGACCTGGAATGATTCTGATCAAGTTGTTTCCTTTGTCATTAAGGTTAGATCCCAAAATAAAATCTATAGGCACATTTCCTGACCCTGGGGAAGTCAGAGATTGAGCCAAATAAAAGCTAGTGGTCAACAAATCTGGTAATCACAAGAACGCCAAGATTACCATGTGAGGCTATTTTCTAGACTCAGATCAGATCATACTTAGTCATAATGCAGACTGGTTTTCTAAATGTCCCTAGTAATGATTTGGCATGGTCTCTCCAGAAGTTGGTTCTAACCTTGTCCCCTCTAACTCTCCACTCCTCATCCTTTGTTACCTTGGTTTGCTCAACCGACATTTATTCTAGAATAAATATGCATTTTGCTAAAATCTGATTTGAAGATGAATAAAACACACATCCTTAACTTAGAGTTGTCACCCTTTATTTGGGAAACCGACAGGTAAATACACAGTTAAAACATAATACATTTGTACTATGATGTCCAAGGGTCACATAGGAAGGGCTGCTAAATTCAACTGGAAAACTTTTGGAAAGGATATGATACCTTAAAGAATGAATAAGAGATGCTTGGTTATAGGAAATGACAATCTTTGGTCTGTGGTGAAGAACCAGAACACATGGAAATAAGAAAATAAAGTGCATTAAATGAAGTGTTAGTATTTTTTTTAGGTGCAACATATGATTTGAGTAGGGAGAGGCAAGGTGGAGGCCTCCCAGAGAAGCCATATAATGAAGTTTCATTTTATCTTGAGATAAATGGGAAGGTACTAAAAATTTTGTATTTAGATTTTAGGTAATGGAACATCATGACCGCTCTAGCAGAGTTGGAAAGATTGAGGTGGACATCTAAGTTCACACTGGAGTGGGCAGCTACGCTAGTACTCACAGAAAGGCAAATTAAAGCAACGTGAATGATGTTTCACCAATCAGATAGAGAAAGATGACTGTAGAGGAAAATTCCTAAGAAAGCAATAGTGAAGCATATGCCTTGTGAATAAACTATGCCAAGTTTCTACGATGATTTCTACACCATTATGTGATACTGTGTAGTCTGAGAGTATTGCTGCCAGGTTCTATAATCATCTTTTTAAGTACAAAGACCACTATGAGCTGAGACTGTTTGAGACTAGCACTTCTACTATTACCGGTTGATTATTTCATCCAAAGACTACATTTGTATTTACCATAGGGACACAGCCTGATCATTGTTGTCTGGTCATAACTTAATAGAGGATGCTTGTGAAACACTCAAGACTATGATATTCCTAGGCTGTGCTGGAGTAAGTAAGGACTATTTCATAATTATGAAAGGTCATTGCTTAGTATCTATTAAGAGATCAAGGTTTCTTAACTTAAAA
The DNA here is from genome assembly GCF_036321535.1 of Camelus dromedarius. Taxonomy (NCBI): domain Eukaryota; kingdom Metazoa; phylum Chordata; class Mammalia; order Artiodactyla; family Camelidae; genus Camelus; species Camelus dromedarius. The sequence goes on from NC_087439.1 coordinate 22,776,373, forward strand.
AATTTATTTCATACATTGAAGCTCATTGTCTTATCTATGAACTATTACATACACTACACATATCTACAATTCATGTGGTGGCAAAGAGGTCTACGTGTAGAATTTTTAATGCACAAAATAAATAGTAAATGCCATCTATTAATATTACATGATTATTAGAGAATTGTTAACTCATGATTAAGAAGTAAGATTGATAAAAGACATACGTAAAGTATTAGAATTCAAAAATTATCCACTCAAGGATTTAATTTAGTGGATCTAGGCAGAGGTTCAAAATGGAAAATGAGCGAAGGTTGATATCGAAACAGGCAAAATAAAAGGAAGATAAAAGCCAGTGAATGGGGTTAATCCAAAAGCAAAGTGTATAAAGAATAAGCAATCTTTTTGTTTTCTGCCTGGCATGCTCTGCTAGACTGGAGCTCAGCTCATTAATGGATCAAGACAAGCTTCTTAAGTCTATACTAGAATCCTAAGAGTGATATTCAAATTTTGCAGAATATTGAAGAATCCTACTCAGAAGGGAAGTGTCTACTATACACCTGGGAGAGGACACTGTGGTCTTCAATCATCTTCCTTAATAAGGGATATACCCTGAAAATATTCTTATCAAAGTCAATCATCTCTGTGAGTTTTGTCCTGAGGAAACAGTTGGGCATCCTACTGTTAGGAATCCCATCACTTTTGCTGATTTGGGGTATGTGTGTCTCTACCACAGCACTCTCCAAGAAAAATTGGGGGGAAATAATTAGTTGCTGTAAATGTACTTTGCATAAATACCAGGAGAACTAATTTTGCTTACAAAACACTTAATACCAAAATTTTCTTTAAAGTATGCAAGTTTCAAGCAAAAATACTTGAGAGTAAATATCAAGCATCCATAAAAAAGAAGAGTAAAACTCAATATGAAATAAAATCTCTAGAAATTTTCCCCAATGTTCCTTTGTCAATATAATGTATTCAGCATATTATTATCAGTCTTCTTCATTCTCTCACGACATTGCTCAGGCATGATTTTCAATATTAAAAGTACTTCTCCTTAGGTGACTGTATCAGAATCATTTGTTGGGGTTTTCTAGATGACACAGCTTTCAGCAAGTCACCTTGTCTACCCTTACACCTCTCTCCCATGTACACTGCCTTTGAGAGTCACCATTACTAACGTTAGTGTGCCCAATTATTTTGGCTCTCTAAAATGAAAAATATATTGAGACCCACTGGGACAGCGTGGTGTAGCAAAAGCCATGAAGTCTGACCCTGCTCAAACCTATAGTCAGTACCAGCTCTGTGCTGCTGCTTAGTTTCTCATTCTTAATTTTCACTTTAGCACAAGGGGAAAAATAATGCCTCCCTATTGCACACAGCCATTTAGCACTTTCAATAAGTTGTACATATGATTATTTGTAATAGATTTGGGAAATTCTCTGAAGGGAATCTATCTGCCTTTCTAGTGCAGAAGAAAGAACACAGTATTTAGAAGTGCCATCTCTGCCTTCATTTTATCCATTCAGTATTGTCTAATACATCAGTTCTGTAGTTAAAATTTTATCTATTATGAAACAGAAAGAATCTATCTCTCCTGCACACCCCACAGAGATATGGTAGGTATCCAATGAGATGATATGCAATCAATATTTTAATATTACAATAGTAACGTTCACTAATATATTGCATAAGTTTTTAAACTCAAGTCAGTTTGACCTACAGTGATTAATTTTCTCCTCATAGTAATCATTAGAAATTTTAAAAATATTTTTTCAAAAAAGAATGTTTTCAGGTAAATTTAGAGAAAAGAATCTAAAGATAATGAGGAGGGAGAAGCTAAAGATACTCTCTGCAACAGTGGAGACTGACATGTATTCAGGCATACTTCCATCACTTCAGTGCATTATTTTTGCTTACATGGTGCAACAGAGATTTGATGTAATTATACATGCAAGGAATATCTAAACTTCATTATTAACTCACACATTGTCATGACGAATGCAGAGATCAACATATCCATCAGAAGCTGTTCTGTGACACGTTGATAAAACACGTGGTTTACAAGCAATGACAGAGGAGCCGAGCCCTGCTTACACCTCTGTCCCATTCTCATCATTGAATTACTTCCACACATTTAATCACTTTTTTCTAAAGTGACTGAAATTGCATGGCTTGAAACTGACTTCATCAAAAATTATTTATTCTAATTAAAATATTTCCATGGCAGTTATGTTTAGTTCAAAATGAATGCTCTATTCATTTTAGTGAATCACCTAAAAAGCATCAATCTCTTTATTTTTCTAGATTTGCCAAGAATTGCTTTATAACAATTTTATAAATCACATGCAATCTAAGTTATAAATTTTCTACAAAAATGCTAATGTACAGTTGCTTGACCAACCCTAGATTTACTAAAAACAATCTGTTTGAAAAACATATATTTAAGATCTTCAAAATATTGTATTTTATGTATTAAACATTTATTTCTGTTTAACTTTGTATTCCACTTTTAATAATCTTTGCCACAGATCTAATCTAATCGCAGTTATCAAACATTACATAGTACTATTTCCTTACCTTTTATAAGGATTAATAACCAATTCCGTTAATTGTATACTACAAACATTAACAAAATATGATTACTGAATTCAAATCACCATTCTACATCTGAAAACTACATTTATCCTGCCTTAGCACTCTTTATATCCTTCTAACTTGACTGCACATTTTATTCATTTCTCTACCAATTTTTATGTTAGTAGCAGTTGTCAGAATAAGTTTTTTTTTCTCTAAATAAAGCATAAAATAAACGGACACATCTTGCAGTTTCCCCTGGCAAGCACAAATAAATTTTTATATTCTTCCGTGGGAAGGGTGCAGAGTAGAAAAAAGAGAAAAAGAGAGAGAGAGGCATGGAGAATGTGTGTATGTAACACTGTGATATGCAGGAAGGACAGTTACTAGTTTGTGAATTTCCGACATGAGAAATCAAGTGAATAATAAATTACAAATTACTTTTTTGGAATATGATGTATAAAAACTCTGATTTACTAGGAAAAAAGTCAACAAGCACAAGTAGTTGCTACCAAGTAGCATAAACCTAATACTTTTCAAGATATTTTAACAAACACTGTAGTTGACAAGCTTATAATTATCAACTCTATTTCTTGTTTCTTGTTATTTTCTTTTTAAATCCCACCTTCATTATCACATTGTGAACTATCATTCAGTGAAAAATCACAGTTCTCGTCTAGGTGATACTGTAATAAGCATTACAGAAAGAATTAAAACTAACTCTTCAATTTGTTGCTTACATAAACAGTGAAACGCTACGTGTATGTGTGTGCATATGCAAAACACGCAGGGGACACATTTATGTAAGTGCATTCATATTTGCATATATAACTTTTCAAAACCCATTAGTTATGCTAGAAAATCTATGAATCCTGTCTACCGGTCTGTAAATGAAATCCTTAAATGGTGATGTGTAATATAAATTAAAATACTTACTGTAGAAGGACTGAAGAATATTGATTGCCCATTCATCTGTTAATCTTTCTGTTTTTGTCATCTGGATACATTTGAGCTGATTTGAAGATTCTCTTGATTCAATCCAACAAATCACATCTTCACTGTAAATAAAATCCAGAGTATGAATTTCTTTTCCGTTGACTGAGCTCAGGGTTGCCATTTTACTTCCATTAAGATAGAAAACCTCAATTGTTTGAGAATTTGCAATTAACAACATAGGTGGCCTATCCGTAGGCTCTGGAATAAAACATAAAGAGGAAAGTGAGTTTAGTAAAAGAGAGTCACTTTTTTAAAACAATTTTGAATGACATTTTTAGTTATTCCTATATATGCATATTTCACAATTCTGCATGACACTGAACGTTATTCCTATATATGTATTTTTTTTATTGAAGTACAGTCAGTTACCATGAGTCAATTTCTGGTATACAGCATAATGTCCCAGTCATGCACATATATGTATATATATACATATATTCATTTTCATATTCTTTATTCATTGAAGGTTATTACAAGATACTGAATATAATTCCCTGTGCTATACAGAAGAAATTTGTTTTTTATCCATTTTTATATATAGTGGTTAACATTTGCAAATCTCAAAATCCCTTCCTACTCCCTTTCCCCCAGTAACCATAAAATTATTTAGTATGTCTGGAAGCAAATATGTTTCTGTTTTGTAGATGAGTTCATTATTCCTATATTTGAATGTATTTTAAAAAGTTTAAAAATTGCTTGCAAAAAGTATTTATTAATAACCGATGTATGCTTTAGTAACTAAATACTTCTCACTTCTTTAAGGACAACATGGTCCACCGAGCATTTGTATCTTTTATTTCCTTAGTCATAATGTGTTATCTGAGTGTGAGGACAATGCTATTTACTTTCATTTTTGGTAAATAAAGGAAATGCTGGAGCTGTTTTTCTAGCAATGATGATGGATCTGGACTGACCTCTCTGCATAGGTTCACAGACTTCCCTTGGGAGCAAAGGCATGCTTTTTTGAGGTTCGATGTATGAGGTCAGAAATAGATTCTCTGGAGCGGAACCTGTAAAGCTCACAGGCTCATACAAAGAGCACCTGTGGTCTCAGCCTCGTTGGCTCCTTGACTGACCCCAGGAGTCAAACAATCACACATTCCCGTAGGGACTAGATTATGCTTACTAAGCCACTTCCTTCCACATTTCTTCTCTATAGTAAGGAAAATAAGATTCTAGAGGTAAAAGGGGCTTGTTCAACAGTACTGCTTTGAACAATGCATCATATTTAGGATTGGTGGGTGTGTTAGGACTGGTGAGTTTTTGACAAATACATACTAATTGATGAGAATCTCAATACATTTTAATATGTAAAGTTAACAATAAAATTCCATATAAAATTAATGTTGAAAGGATTTAGCTATACAATCATACTCAGGGTAGCTTTTGTGCTCACTAGGAACATTTTTGAGATCTTCAACTCCTCTTTTTTCCTGCCCTACATTCAATGTCAACGAATCTCTCCCGAAGTCAAACGTAACGGGGATTTTACCACTTCTCAGCGACTGCCACTACTATCCTGTCCTAGGCTGCCATCACCTCTCAGCCAGATCAGTACAACAGACTTCTAACTGGTTTCTCTGCTTCCGTCTATGTCCTCCACAGCTTAAGTCCATCTTAACACAATAGCGAATTACATCTGTAAGTGTTAAGACAGATCAAGTAAGTCTTCTGCTCAAAGGGTTTCCATGTCAAACAAAGTCAGAGCCTTTATGATGGTCTATAAAGCCCTACCTGATGTGTATTCTCTTTACTGTTTGACCTCATTTCCTTCATCTCCTTACTACTCTTACTTCACTCTTGTTTATCTTACTCCTCACACACTGGGCGTCTCACTGTTCTGTAAACAAGGTAGGTAGGCTGCCATCTCAGAGGCTCTTCCTTCTTTCTAGAATAACCATCCCCCATAACATCAGAAACTTGACTTGCTCATCGCCTCTTGAGTATTATTTGGATGTCATCTTTCTGGTGAAGACATATCCTACCACTTAATTTTGTTAAAAACCACCACTGCCACCTGCAAACCCCTATATTCTCTGTATACTTCCCTACTTTTTCACTTACCACTACCAAACACTGTATATATCTTATTTACTTGTCTGACTTATAACTTTTCTACTTCTGCTGCTGTATCTCTAGCGTTTAGAAAAAGTCTGGGCAGTCATTCAATACAAATTTTCAGAATAAATGAAAAGGACACGCAGAACTCTTGCATATAGTAATATACTTTAGAAACTTCCTGTGAAATGTTACAAAATAACTTGGTTTTCTTAACCTATGCATGGAATCCAGAGAAATACCATCTATTCAGAAAACTTCATAAACATTACTTGATCATTCAAGAAACAGACACTGAGCACTGTAAAGGTAGACAACAGCAAATATACATACTATGACTAACTAATATAAGGAAATACCTAACATTTTGAATGTATTCTCTAATGGTGCTCATCATTTCCGGTGGAAGCAGGGATATCAGGCTCCTTATGTTTCGTTCAGATAGAAGAGCTCCCCAGTGAAGACGATTTTGGGTCTTCCCTCGCAGGCTTAAAATGTCTGCTCTAAAATACATTCCAAGGCCTTCCACGAGTATTTGAATTTTTAATCCTAAGAAATTTCTTCAATCAAGCCATAGGATTCTTCCCTGCTTTCAGAAAAAACACTAAAAGTGTTTGACTTAAACCAACAAAACAAATGAAAATAAACAAAAATGAAAGTCTCAGTGAGATGACAAACTAATTAGTCCAACAGTTTCTTCCCTATGGAAAACTGACTTCTCCAGGACTGCTTGATATAAACCAACAAAAAAGAAGTCTCAGACATACTATTTCCACAACGAAGAGTACTCTCAGAGGCATCAGTAAAATTGTGAACTGTCTCTGCTTAACACAGCCTTGTCAGGTGACTATGTCTGAGCTTGGTTAGCCACTTGGCTTCTCCCTCAATCTCTTAAAAGCCATTCTGAATCACATAATATTTGTCCTTGCCATTCCTAAGTTGGAGTCTAGACTTGGTCTCTTTTCAACACTGCTAGTTCTGTTTGTTTTCCAGTTGACTGGGGCACTCTTGAAACCTGTTGACTCATGAATTTCTCAGGTTATGACAAGGTCTTAGATGGCTGTGTTATCAGATTAACAAAGATAGACTGACACTAATGTCAGTCCTTACTGTCTTCATTTGCCAACTGAAATGGCCTTCAGTGCCACTGACTCTCATTCAAAAATGAACCTCTACTGCCACACTTATAAGAAGTCCAGATGTAGACAATTTCTAAATGGGCTACTAGTCAGTAAGTGTCAGTATGTCATAAGCATTCTATGAAGAGAGGCTGGAATACGGAGGAGCACTGAGATTCCCTTAAGAAACTGAGATAGAAATGAATTAATGGTCAACACAGGCAATGCTTACTTGATACAAATAATCGACCTATTTGATTTTTGTAGTTTCTTTTTAAGTGAATCAGTTGCTTATTTTAATGCAAAACATACTGACCACTGATTTAAAGATTCAAACAAACAGAAAACCAATAAAGAAAAATTCCGGTGCTTCATAATCTGTTGCAGTTTGATATAATAATGGTGACTTTAAAAATTCAGATGACATACTGAAGGAAGGACACTTACAATGTTAGCTGTGATGTGCTTTACTGAAGTATTATTCATGTGTCTCCGCTAATTATGATTTCCCTCTTTAGACAAATAAAACGTAAGGCCTGATATGGGGGTGGGAGATTCTACTGAAACACTAGAACCCACAAAAATCTTTAAGGACAAAGGATATAAATTGTTTTCTTTTTTCTGCTTCATGATGAAAGCTGGCATTGGCCTAGAAAAGGGACTCTGCCTCTACCTGCACTGAATTGATCTCTAGTGGGCATTATCACCATGAGTTACTATATGCCAATTGAAGACCATCATTAGTTTGGGTAATGAAGATAAAAGACTGATCAGAATGCATGCAATGCTCTTATCAGATGCCACACTTAGAGTTAGGAAACAGTTTCCCCAAAGGATCAGTTAGAAAGGCATCAGATAGTTCCAGTCAAAGGAATATCTACATCAACACTTTATTAGAAGTAATAAATATTAACTTTCTGCATAGAAGACACTGAAACACAAGAAAACACTCAGTCAATATTCTAACTCAGAGACTCGAGACTTAGATTTAACAAACTTCTACAACAGGCTGCCAACCGATTCATCTTAGAGGAGGAAAATTATCCCCGTCCTCATCACGACTCCCCGTACGTCAACAGCAAAAAAAAGTATTTTTTACTTCCAAACAATTATAGAGATGCGTATAATTAGAAAGTGATTTTTCCTATCATCTATGTTATATTAATCAGTGCCACAATTTTGAAAACTGATTTGAAAACTGTGAATTTAAAAGAGAAACTTAGAAACATGAAAAATCTCATTTGCCTAAATTGATAAAAATAACTATTTAAATTCCAAGCCATTATAACCATATGCTTCCAAACATACCCTCTCATAGTCAAGAGTATACTAAAAATGTACTAATGATTTTGTAACATGATTTTGACATAGTTGATGCTAAATAAATGTTTTCAGAGTGAAACATTTTTAAGGTTTCATTTAAACTTTGTATTTTTTCTTTCAATTCTAAGAATATAAAATTCAGCCAGTTTCCTTTCAAGTAATTGGAATTATGGATTCAGATACTTATAAGTAAATATAAACCTAATAAATATTATGTATATAATAAATATGTATGCATACATACATATATAAATATATGTGCTATCTAGTTATACTGTGTTCAAATTTCCTTTAATTAATCCTGTAATTGTGAGCAATTATCTCCATTGAACCAAGTTCAGCAGATGCACCTCAATGCTTGTTGTGTCAAAGACAAAAAAAAAAAAAAAAAAAGAATCTGAGGTTCAATTGGACAAAAGGGCAAAATAGTAACTTCCAAATAAAGTCTATAAAATAAAGAGTCAAAGTAGGACTGAAGTGTGAGAAAAGGGAAAACTGTAATCCATATAGCCGAAAGAATTGATTTTCAACCAATACAAGCTTAAAATAATTGAAAGAAAAATTTTAACATTTTTATTTAATTTATCATATACAAATTGCATAGAGTCCTTGAAAATAAGAAAAACAGCAAGTTAGAAATGAGTAAGAAAACTGACAACTTGCAACAAAAATTACCCAATTCCTCATAGAAGTGAACTATAACTATATGAAACAAAATCAAGAGCAATTTGTGCAAAGACCAAATTTTTAAAAAAGCTTTCAAAAATATGCGAAGAACAAAAAGTTGAATATGAAATTTTAAGAGGAATTATTTAGTTTTAAAGAAGATAAAAAAGCATTACTCAAATCATACAATGAATTATAGATCAAAGTTAACCAAACTAAAGTAAAAATGTGGATAAAGTTAATCATATAAGTAAAAAAAGGATAATAGGGTTGAAATATTTTCATTTCTGAAAATATTTGGCCAAATTTGTTTCTCCATCTTTTTCAACCATTTTGTTAATGAAAAAATCTCTTCACTGAACTGAATGATATTTACACCAAGTACACATTGTGCCATATGTCAAAGGAAATTATTTTATCATATTTTATACAAGAGAAAATAAAATATGAATCAAATGTGGAAACATTAAAGTGCATTAAAAACAGTACTGGGCTAAGGAAGAAAATGTAATTACAGCAACTATACTATAATTTATCTTAGCACTACCTTTTATTGTCATAATGCATTTATGTTGCATTATTAATTGAATGAAAATGAATGTATTTTTTATTTTATTTTTTAGTATTTATAGATACAAGGCATTCGACTAGTATCTGATGGGGATTAGTAGGATAGTCTGCCTTCAAGAAAAATATAATCTAATAGAAAAATTAACATATATATATATATATATACACACAAAGCTCTATATTTTTTAAGTCAGGTTTGGTAATGAGTAGTAGATGTATAGTAATAAGAGTTCCAACGAATGGTTAGCTATATCTTGCTATGGTCTGAATGTTTGTGTCTCCCAAGTTCATATGTTGAAATGCTAACCCCCAAAGATGACGGTACTGGGGGGTCAGGTGGTTCTGTCAGTCATGAAGGTGGGACCCTTATTAATGGGATTAGTGCCTTATAAAAGAGCTCTCCCTGTGCCACATGAAGATACATTATGTCTGTGACTCAGAAGACCATGCTGGCACCCTGATGTCAGGCCTTCAGCCTCTAGAACAGTGAGAAATACATTTCTCTTAGTTGTAAATCATCCAGTCTGTGGAATTTTGTTACAGCAGCACAAACGGACAAAGTCGTATCTGTTTAGTAGAGTTAGAAGCTGCTGTATGGTGATGACATTTGATTTCAGCTTTGCCTTAATGGAAGAAAAGGAATTGAACATACAGAGGTTACAAAAAGAGAAGAAAATTGTAAAACAAACAAACAAACAAACAAACAAAACAGAAAAAGAATGTCAGGTGAAACAGAGCTTTGACACAAGCCCAGATGTGGGGGAGACTAAGATATGTTGGTAGGATACTGACCACAGTTTTTCAATTTCCTGAGTGTACACCATGCATGAGTGGTGGAGGACATTCACAATGGTAACAGTAGCTCGGCCCCTCTGAGCATATTTTAGGAGTCAGACACTGCAATACATGCTTCATAATTATTGGTTTACTGTACACTGACAACATCTCTATGAATCAGCTGCTAATATTATCCAGATTTTACAGATAAGAGAACTAAGTTATTTAGAGTTTAAGAAACTTGCATAAGATGACACAGCTACTAAGTTAAAAGGACTGGATTCAAACTTACAGAGCTTGTAGTAGGCTGAGGAAACACTGCACAGGTCACTGACTGTCAAGATGATAGACGTATTTTTAATTTTGGTTAAACAGTGGAAAGCCAGTATAAATTTTGGAAAAGGAGTACAATGAGCAGAAATATGCTTGAAGATTAACTGAGAAATAATACACAGGATGCTGTATGGGCAAGGAGAATATAGTGGGACAGAGAAGTTTCCCATTTAACTTTTTAAACTGTATTTGCTTTTACTTTTAAAATGGTGTAATCTAACTCACATTAGGTGGGAAGGTAGTATGTAAAGTCTTATTTATACATTGCTTTGGTGGTAGTATTCTGGAATGAGGCTAGAAAGGAGTTGGATAAAAGAAAAGGTATTTTTGTTCCTGTTTAGACTGATGCGGTACAGAAGGAAAGAATGGTCCTATGTGCCAACATTTCTCTTGGAAGCAAAGGCCTTTAGGAGAATGTAAGCCACAGAAAATCCTCAGAGGTTCAGGAACATACTAGATTTCACATGTGTAAGCAGAGTTGTGTATTCATATTTTCAATTATAAAGAAAGTAACCCAAGATTATTATTTAAAAAAAAAAACTTGTGGACACAGGTATTGGATATCTGGATTACAGAACAGCGAAATGTTATTTTAAGTTCTCAGAAAATAGGTAATAAGAACCTAAAATGGGTGGCGGTGTGTTCCCAAGTAGAGGTTGGTTGGCATTATAAAGTCAAAGTTCTAAATTGTAATGACTGTTTTATGTGGACAATAAGGAATGCGGAGTCAAGGAATATGTGGAAATCTGAGATTTGGGTGATAGGGAGAAAGGTGATGTTATAAAGAAACAGGATATAAAGTAGAATCAGTTTTAAGAGAAGATGATGAGTTTAGGGATGGCATATCAGTCCTGCATTGTGTTCTGTAATCTTGTCTTGCGCATAGTAAAACCTCAGGTAAAATACTGACCAACCTGAATTATAAACTGTAAAATGATTTAACCTTTTTATTTAGACATAATTAGTGAAATGCTGGTACCTTCATTTAGAGGATGTTTCCACTTGAAAGGTGATTGAAAAGCAATTAAATGCTGTTTTTTGGAAATAAGGATCATTTTAAAAAACACAATGAAAGCTAATAACATCACACCACACATATACACAATGTCTCATTTTGCAAATCAGCAGCTCTCACAATCTGCCTATTTCTTAAAGAGCTGACTCACCAGATCAAGGAAACATTTCCCCTATTACCTGGAAGGCCTTACTTGGCACATGGTAAGTGTTCATCAAACGGATGACACTTGGAGACTTGTTTGAATACGGATTCTCCAACGATTTTAAAGATATTTTACTGATTTTTTAAATTTAAGAGTGACAGTATACTTCAGAAAGTAAAATGACACAAATAATGCATTGTGATTTTTAATCAGGAAAATGAAATAAATTATACTGAATTTAATTAAACCTATAATTTGATTTAATTGAAGGGTTATTTTGGTAAATCTCAAATTCTCAGAGTACAAGTCACTCAAATTTTAGGTAACTGAATCAATATTAACATCAGCAGATAGTATGGGGGTGGTCAATCTATCTACATTAGTCACAGAGAGGTGGCCAATGGCTACTTTTGAGTCTCTTAGTCATCTTTCTAATTGTGGCAAACAGAAGCTTATTTAGCAACAGAAACACATTTTTCCCAATTCAGACATGTCCTTCTAAGTTATAATCTGGTAATGATTGAGTTTGTATGTAATAGATACTGCCTCACTTTAAAATTGCTTGTAAAATATTTCCAGTTTGAAAGCATGGGTCCTTTAAAAAGCCACTTTTAATTTGTCTCCTAAAAAGAAAATACTATCTCAGTATTTGCATATTTATTTATAGATTTAATAAATATTTATTGAGCATGACTAGCTTTTGCCAGGCACTCCTCTAGATGCTAGAGATACAGCAGTCAACAAAACTAACAGAGTTTCTGTTTTCGTAGAGCTTACCTTTTAGTGGAGGAAACAGTCAATAAGCAAGTAAAGAAAAACTATTTAATATTGTTTGGCAGTGTTAAATCCACGAAGAAAGATAAAGCATTGGTGGAAATGTAGGTACAGGCTGGTCCTTAGAGAGAGTAGCCCAATTTAGGATACATTTAAAAGTTTAAAACAAAGAGTTTGAGAGAAAGAATGGAGGGAAGGGAGACTCCAATGTTTTGACTTGGACGACTAGGTGAATGGGGTCACGTTTACCAACATGGCCATCACTGGCGAAAGCACCATTAGGAGAGAGAAACAAGTTTGGGACACATAGAGTTTGATATTTCTATTAAATTTCCAAATGGAGATATTAAGTTGGACCTCAATTTTCAAGTGAATCTGGTGTTCAACAAAAATGTCAGAGCTGGTGATAAGAACTTATAAGCCTCAGTCTCTAGATGTTTAATAAAACCATGGAAAAGGATGTGTTTTTAAAGACATGGTACAGGATGAGAGCACTTAGGAAATTAATAAAGCAAGAGAAGATGACCAAAGGATTGAACACTGAGTCATGCCAAAAATACTGGCAAATGAGGGATCATGCAGCAAAATCAATGGATACCTGGTAGGGTAAGAGGAAAACTCCAAGAACGTGCTGCTTTAAAAGGTAAAATATTCCAGGAGGAGACAGATTCGTTGTGTGCCAAGGACTGATCATCCAGTAATTAGGCAACTGGAGGTCACTGGTAACCCTGACAAGAGACGTGTAATTTTAAGAATGTTAAGACCCACTGAAGTGGGTTCAAGAGGGAGAAGGAGGAATTACAGAAAGAGACAACAAACTCTAACCTTTTTATAAAGAGAAAAGAAAAGGGGAGTGGTGGACGGAGAGGAATATGGTTTTAAAGAAGGGTGTTTTGTAGCCTATTTATGACATCCTTGTATCCTGATGGGCATGCTCCAGGAGAAAAGGAAATATTGATGATACACGTAAGAAAGAAGACAACCGTATGAGTCAAATTCTTGAGCAGGTGAGAGAAAGTGGGGCTGATGCACAACTGCAGGGACTGGACTTCGGAACAAAGTTTGCTCTTCGATTCAAATAAGAGGAAGACGGAGGGATAAGTTCTAGAGTCAGACAGATTGGTAGATTTAGTAGAGTTCAGGGTGAGAAAGTTCTCTTTTCATTGCTACTGTTTTGTCCAGGAAATAGGAAACGAGACCATCATCTTAGAATAAGGAGGAAGGAGGGAGACATACAAAAATTCATCATCTAGACGTAGAAAAAAAGGACACTTAACCTGTTTCACTGTTTTCTGACAGGGCTGCCCAACGACGTACACACACAACCTACATTTAAGGTCGCAATTTTCTACTTTGCTATTACAAAGACAGATTAGTTCTAAGTAGTCAGTGGTGATTATATAGCGACTACTAGCTACTTTACTAGGCATATTTCTTGTAATTTGAGGATACATTGTTTTAAACCTCTAAAGTCTATTAAGACATAATTTATCTAATAATTTGGCAAGTATTATCTTTCACAGAAAGCAAAGATGAAGGCTGTGTGAGTCCTAATGCTAAGAAGAAATGCCTGCATAAATTTAAAAATGCATTCAATACAATAGATTTTCTCTTCTCAGGACTAAAATGGCTCTAAGTAGCTTTACTAGGGAGAATATGCAGAATATTAGTCATCAAAGTCAAGGGCAAGTGTGAGCTCTGGGGGAGGAGTGCTCAAGAGACTTTCTCTTAACTGCTGGGATTACTTTGTTGACTGTGATTGATACAGGGGATGCCTTGCAGGCTCTCTGGGGAAAAAAAAAACATTCTTATTAGAAAAAAATACATTTTTTTCCTCAGGTTTTAAGCTTTGGTTTTCTGAGGATTTCAATAGCTTTATACTTCTAGTTTTCCCAAGCAGAGTAACAGAAAAGTTATATATGTATGTTCAGCCACGCCTAATCTGAAAATTAAACCACTTGTAATTTCTATGAATTTAAATGTGCCTCATTTATTTTTAGTGTTCATTATACTTGTCCAACTGTAAGACAAAAAAAGGGAGTTAATTGTAGAGCGTGATATGATCCATCACATATTCTGTATTGAAGATTTAAGTAACAGTTCAATAGCTATTCTATAAAAAATTAAATAAAATGATAGAAATTTGTACTTATATGTTGTGGCTTTTGTGAAAACAAAGATTACTGACTGTCAAATCTGGAGCCCATAAATGTGGCCATGTAACTCTTCATACCCAAAGACATCCGCAGCTAGACTGCAGCTAAGATGTTAAGCGGCAAGCAAAATGGAAGACACGCGGTTTTTCTCTGACTACGGGTAAATCAAAGTTGTCATGACACATAAAGCACGTGACAGATAAGACTGTTATCGACCTTGCAACTTTGCGGCTAGAAAAAAAGATTTAAGATGTCAAGAAAGGTGCTAGCCTGTGAAAATGATGCCCTCTAGAAAAAAAAATTTTTAAAAACAAAACACCAAGAAAGACTACCCATGAAGAGTTTGACACCTCAGTACCAGCGAACTCACTAACAGCGTGTGGGTAGAAGAAAAAGTGTGATGTTTAATTTGGGTAATGGCAATTCCATCAGAAATCCCTGCCCTGTCCTGTCATGGATTGTGATTTCCAACTGAGTAAAGGATCAAAGATGATGCAGGGTGGAAATACTCTAAATAAATAGAGAAATATGTTCAATGGCCAGGTTTTCAAAGGGAGTCTACAAAGCTCCAGTATTTCTGTACAATAGAGGCGTGGGTAATACTGTCTGATTGCAGCTGGTGTGGCTTATTCTTCAGCTACGGTTACAGAGCAAACACACTGGGACCCCACGTTTGTCTGAGAAGGCCATAGTGGGGAGCACACATTTATGAGATTATGCAGAGCTCCCCAACCACTTTATGATGTCAATACTACAGTAAAGGCAGCTTGAGCCCTAAATAACAGGATGAAACTGGCACAAAAAAAACTTACGAACCTCTTCCAGGGTTGTGACTTTCCTTTTATTGATATATCAATAAATCAATATCAATATTGATTTACTATCAATATCCCAGTACCCTTATTCTGATTCTTGAACGTTTAGGAAATGGCTTAAATCATCCAACAAACATTCACCAAGCACACGCTCTGTTCCAGGCACTGGCTGCTTCCGTCACTTACCACTCACCATCGTGCAGACACTCTCCTCCAGGCATACATGACCGAGCAAAAACAACAAATCTGGATTTCTACCCTGGTGCTGGTCTACTAGGCTCGCTCCGAGCTCAGAGCTTCTCACACACCAGCATGTCATCAAGTGTCATTCATTGTTATGCCTCAATGAAAGGACAAATTGTGCAGGAACTAGACCTCTGGACTACCTAAAAACAGGAAAAACTCTGAAGAGTGAGTCTTCATGTTGTCAAGGCATAATCACACGGCATTCTGCGGAAGGCTATTCTTAGCCAGATGGTAGGCTGAAACAGATCCAATCCACCAGTTCCTTAAGTTATCAAGGTTACTAAGACTTCCTATGTTACCCTTCCTAAACACTTAAATTTTAATACATAGTGCTTCTGTTTTTTAAAAAGGCATCTATATTATAATAACTGAATTCCAAGGATTACAAGTGGCTGATGAGACTAAGATATTCTGAGCAAGGACTCCTCCCTTTCCACACAGGAACCTGCCTATTCTACCCCAAGTAGAACCAGCCCCGACAGAAAACCACGGATGATTCCTCCAGTTTACGAAAGAAAAATTTAAACTACATATTAGCAGACGATAATACAGTTTAGAAGTAGGACCCATAGGAAGTTATATTTTGTTTTATTTGTCTTTCTTAAAAAAAAAAAAAAAAAGAATTGTAGCAAAGAAAACTGCAAGTGGTTTGAAAACTCCCTGACACTGTTTAGAGGTGTGCTTCCAAGGGCCAGACAGGGGTTATAATCTGTATTTCTTACAACTCTGAGAATTCCATTGCTTGAACAGTCTCCCGTCACCCTCACCCAAATCTGTGAATAGCAAAGCATAAACTGTAACAATCGCACACTGATTCAGTGGGAGGCTTTCTTCTCTCACTACTCTGGTTGCTGTCTGGCAAAGAGGTCCACTCTCCCTCACCTGGGGCCATTCAGGGCAGTGCTTCTCCACTGACGAGCACAGAACTATGTAGTGCTCTTGATTTTGCTGTTGTTCGGTGCCATCAGTAGAGCCCGACAGCTTCCGTAGAATTGTACACTGCGGTAAACGCCTGCCTTCAACGAGGGGTAGAGTCCAATGAGCCTGGACTTATCAGTTCATTTAAAATGGCCAACAGTTCGTAAGTTAAACACCCCTAGGTTCTGCATGAGCCCACTCTCAGCCCTGGGTGCCCATAGTTAACACACACTTCTGAACAAAATCAGTCAAGATCAGTGAAAAGAAAGTTAGTTTAATTAAAAAACAACAAAAAACCTTTTCATCTTCGCATGTGATAAGACATTATTAGAACCCTAGTCCCCAAGAAAAGTACATATATACAGGATGTTTTGCAGGATATTTGTAGATGTTTTGACAGCTACTTTCAATCATCTTTTTTCATACAAGTCCTAACATTTAATTTAAAAATTACTAGTTTTTAATGTGTGTCCCATTCCAGAGTAATGAACACTTCATCATGACATCATGTTCTAGTATGCCTCCTCCTACAGTTATATCAAGTATGCATATTTAAAGTTATTTTTGTAACATACATTGTAGACTTTCTTCTGTTTGGAAATTAGTTTGGTATCACGTAGATAATTGGAATTGATTACCTTTGAAGTTTCTCCCAACTCTGAAACAACTGGATTCTATATTTCAGTAGTCAGGTTAATCTTACTAAATGTAGAAAAGGAAAGAATGTGTACTGCATAAATTATCAAGAATATAAAGGCCTCCCACCAAACATTAATCTCTTCCTCAATCTGCCACGGGGACTAAAGTCCCCTGCCCCTGTTAGCGTTATTTCTTAAAGTTGCTCTTAAGGCTTATGAATTTTACTTGGATTCAGGCATTAAATCACAAAGGAAGGACAATCAATTAACTCAAATTAATTTACCTAATTACTATCAATTGTCATACCGAAAATAAGATCCCCACAGGCAAGCTTTGGGGTGATTAGTTGGGGTGCAACCATGATACTATTTTGTGCTGAAGCAGCTCATCGCCTTTCTCAGCAGCTTCCAGCCCACTGACTTTGCTATATCCCTGCCTTCATATAAAAGGCTGCTTCTCCTAGGAACTTCTATTTTCCCATCTATCATCTAGTAGGGGCTTTGCAGAACTTCCCTTGTGTGTTCAGTTCTAGCTGCCCATTATGTCCTTTGGGCTTGCTATCTTCAAATTGTTCTTTTGTCTAAAGCCTCGCGTTCTATTACATACATCTACTGTTTTGAGTTAGCCCATTCTAACCTTCCACAGTTTCACACAATCCCAGCTTCTGGGATCCCTGGATCTCTGGCTTGACCTGGAGGGAAAGTCAGATTCCAGTGTCTAGTGATGTAGAATTTCAGAGGAAGGGAACGGGCTAATCTAAGCAGCCAGGTAATGACAAAGAGGAAAGTCAAAGCCTTAAAACAAATACGGTTTAGTTTTAGCATTTCCCTGGCATCCTTCAACGAGAGCAATACTACAGTACATAGAACTGTTGTAAAAAAATTTTAAACCTGATGAAGTTTTACATATAACAGAGGCAAAAAATATACTCTGGTACATCTGTTATAAAGATGAGAAAACTGAAGCAAAACTGATAGTTTTCCTTTTGACTTGTACAAATGCACTGGTTCAAATATCCCTGTGACCTTGACAACTAGTCAATACACACTATAGACTTGTACCCATTTGCTATAATACTAGCAACTCATTTTCCTAAAACTACAAACCACAGAAACACTGTCACGGAAACTATGTATTGTTCAAACCATGTAGGCCAATATTTTTATCAAGCCAACCACCCTGAGGTGAAGGCATTTATATATTCCGTTATCAGTGCTACAGCCATCAGATCTCCTTATGTAACATTTCATTACCATGTACCACCCCTCTTAGGTTATATTCTTTTTTTGTCACATACCCCTCCATGAATGAAGAGCGGAAGTGCTTCTTCGTAGAGAGTTTATTACATTACACTCTCCCTGTGTATTCACAGCAATATTGTCTGGATCAATAGAAACAGCAAAGAATAAGCTTTCTACTTGTTTAGTCTGTCAGTGTTTTAAATCAGAACTCTCAGTGGTGGCTTAAAGAGGAACATATAACTTGACCTAATTTTTCTGAAGGATTGCCCCGAAAAATAAATAGGGCTTGGTAGACCAAGTCTGTAATTCAAAGAAATAAACTAAGAAGTAAAAGAGTTTCTCTCTTTGTATTATTGTATACAAATATGTTCTGTAAATAATTAAACACACGATCCAGAGAAATAGTTGAAATTATAACATGAAGTTATGTTGTAAAGCAAAACAGAAGTTGTAGGTGGCAAAGCAAATCCAATGCTTTTCTGAGTTTGGCTTCAGGAAAGAGAACCCCATCCAATTTTCTAATTGTTAATAAAAGGGAGTAGGGGGGCATTCATTAATTGATCAAAACATCATAATTTGAAAATGCATGACATGAAACCAGATTTGGGGGAAATTAGTCTATGCCAGATAAATACCATATATAATATCTCCCTATATTATTCCTAAGCTAATTCTGCTCACAAAAAGAATTAGTGTTATCCCATCGTTACTAGCACATCTCAAGGCTATTTCATTAGCAAGTCAACAGTACTTCCCCAGGATTTCCTTAGACTGAACACTATGTAAAAACTACAGGCTTTATTTGCAGGTAAGTGGGTTAAAAGGAAGGCAGTTTTGAAGCATGAAATTCAAACACTTAAGAGTGGAACTCTCATTTTAGTAATTTAATTAGAAAGAAAAATTAATTCCTTCTTTTTCATTCCTTCCATAAATATTCATGAGTACCTATATGTCCCAGGCAATGATCAGAACTGAGTAAATTACAGTAAACAAAACTGACAAGTTCTATACTGTCTTAATTCTTGTATTATTCTAGGCAAATTAGATGATAAACAAACACATACATGAGTTCATTACAAATGGTAGTGCTGTAAAGAAAATAAAACTGAAAAATCATACAGCGATACAGTAGGCATAAATAAGTACAATTGGGAAATAAGATAGTGATGGAGAGGGTTCACACCACTGAACAGAATGACCAGAGGAGGTCATTCTGAATGTTGACATTTTAGTCGAGACTTGAATGATAGGAATGTGAATATCCTAAGGAAAAGCATTACAGGCAGATGAAACAGCAAGTAGAAAGACCTCAAGGCAAGAGCAAAGTGGTTGAAGGACAAGGAAACCAGTGCAGCTGGTGTGTGATTAAAAAAAGACAAGTAGCCGATGAGATGGAAAGGTATGTGGTACCAGACCATTAGCCCTCAGAGGTGCTGTGAGAAGTCTGGGTTGTATTCTCAAGGTGAGTGAAAGTCACTGGGAGATTTTAAGCAAAATAATGACATGGTCAGGCTGATATTTTAGCAGAGAACTTCAACGATTATGTGGAATACGGATTTGGGAGAGAAAGCAGAAGTTCACAGAAACCAGTTAGGAACATCTTACATAGTCCAGGAGAGAGATGGACAATTCAAACCAGTTAATCAGTTTCTCCTGAACAGGTGTTTGTTCATTAGAAACTCCCTGTAACGGAAGGGGTTTTATATACTGTGCAGTGACAACTAAAAGCAGCGCTCTGGATCTCTAAGTGTGGATTAGTGAATCAAAATGGAGGAAGAACCTATTTCTTCAAAGCCTGTATTGCCCTACTACATTTCTAATGAAAAGAAATTGCAAAAGAAATAAATTCTGGAAGGACAAACAGCGAGACAACTCACCATTTTTGGCTTTGCAAGACCTGTTGTCCGGCTGCACCAGGTAGCCCTCCACACAGCTGCAGGCGTAGGATCCACGTGTGTTTGTGCAGGTCTGGCTGCAGGTTCCATAAATAGCACATTCATCTTGATCTAAAAGGAAAATTGGCATCATTCCTAAGCAGATTTATTGTTGGGCATTATTTTTTCTCCCTGAAGAAAACATTTTTTTCCCAAACTTTGGAAATAGATTATTTTTTTTTAAAAAAATGAGTGAAAGAGCCAATTCCAGTATGTCTTTTTGAAATCACACTAATGGAACATAAAATTCATTGTTGTTTAACAGTTACAGAGATGCAAGATCAAATTTAACATCAAATCTTTTACTTTGAAAGAGAATGTGTTGACATTTTTAATAGCAGGCTAAAAGTCCTTGGATATTTGTGCAAAGGTATAAAATGTCCTCCAATGAATGTTTGCTGAATAGTTCCAGTGTTTATGACACTTTTTCACTATTTTAACAAAGAATTAATCTGGCAACATGATTTTCAAGAAGAAATTAAATACGAGTTTTGAACTAAGCTACACAAACCACTCTCTCTAAATCACAAGGAGGAAACTATTAGGTACTTGTTGAAAAGATAAAATTTATCTTAATTTTTATTTTATATCTATGGTTGTCCTTCTATTCCTTCCTTCCTCTCCCAATATTTCCTTCCTCCAGCATTTTGCTCAAATCTCTGTAAACAGCAGGTACTTAATGATTCTTAACCAACCAGGAAAATTAAAAAAAAAAATCTGTCAGCTAATAATTTAGACAAATGTCTACTCAGTCCGTCGTGTTTACCAAGCACTATACTAATCCCTGAAGAAACCAAAATTGATAAAACATGGTTTCAATTTCTATGTGAAACAAGTCTAGTGAAATAGAATTTCATTTCTATGCATTTCCTTTTAACAGAGGCATAGTCTAGTTTTGATAGAAACATAGACAAGTAAATGAACCTGCTGGATGAAGGGAGAAGGTCAAGTGAAGGCTGCATATTGAGCTCAGCTTAAAGGACAATTTAGACTTCTTCAGACTAAATAAAAAGGGATCCAATAGAAAGAAGCATTCCAGCTAAACACAACAGCATGTGAAAAGCCATCAGGATGATACGGTAGGGATTTCAGAAGCGTCAGGAGGCAAGTGGAGTAAGGGTGTGTAGAGGAAGTGGTAACAGATGATAATGGGAAAACAGCTTTGGCACTGGATAATGAAGTTATTTGTATGCTAAACTAAAGTGCTGTATGTGATATGTGGGCATTGGGAAAGCATTAATTAGATGAGCTTTATGATCAACTTTGTATTTAAAATTAAAGCCTTATGAAAAATGGATTGGTAAAGGTAGAGAACAGATTCTGGAAAATTACTTATGTGCTAATTTCATATAAGAAATTATATTCTGAAATCAAACTTTTGAACTAAGACAGTGGCATTGGAATGGAGAAGAGGGAATGGACTCAAATGTTTAAGAAATAGAATAGACAACATATGAAAACTGGATATGATGGAAGTGAATGGTAGTCCAATTTTATAAGAAGTATGGACTTGAATGGAGATACTAGGGGAGGAGATAATGAGTTTGATTTGGACGTTAAATTTAAGGTGTCTGTAGAGCATCCTTGAGTAAGCTTCTAATACGCAGTTAGATGGGACCAGTAATACAGGCTGAGATCTGTCTTGGAGTATTTAGGATAGCACATGGGTAACAGTTTAAATAGTAGCATATGGATAACAGATTTAAAAAAAAAAATAGTAGGGGCTTAGATCCCACAGAGAGAAAGGGAAAGCAAGAAAAGCTTAGCTAGAGCAAAATACTGCAGGATACCAGCGTGTAAACGGCAGGCAAGAAAGAGGAATCCAGGAGCCTCCTTTGAAGGACACTTCATGAGAAGCCTAAAGAAAGGAGTTAAGAAAGAGGAGCTTTTCAAGGATATCAGAGTGTTATATGCAATGAAGAAATCCAGTGAGATAAAGATTGAAATTACCATTTGGATTTGGCAGGTAGGACACCTGTAGGGACCCTGGTGCAGTGAAGGGGAAAGGGAATACTGCTGCAAATACAAGACAGATCTTCACTGGAACATGCTTTTGTTTCATGGAGTCTCTAAATGGGATAGGATAAACTTTGGCCTATTCACAGAGTTTGGTCATTGGAGCTTGGGGATACTGAATTCGAAGAAAATATGGGACACCTGGAACAATTTTTGAGGGAGAAGTTGAGGGAAAATGACAGAAAAAAAGGAGAAGCTAACAAGACGGCCCACGGCTATGATGTTAAGTGGATTAAACTGCTTGGGTATAATAAGAATATTATTCAGTCTTTGTCCTCAGTTTCTGGCATGAGGTTCCTAACCTTGTAATTTTCTGAGCTAAAGGAACACCTTTTGTTATTTATAATGAGCCCCTGTGAAATATACTAGAGTCTATGCTAATGAGGTGACTCAGGGTGGGGCCACTAGATAATCTCAGAATGGGGCTGGTCACCAAAAAGACCAAACACATGGTTAGAGAGTAGGAAGTCTCAGTCCCACCTTCTGACCCCCCCAGCTAAGAAAGGCGTTTACTAAGGAAAAGCAAAGAGATTGCTAAGTAGTCACCCATGCCTTTGTATGGCATTAATTTGCATTTTTCTCAAATTTCTTTAGCTTTATGTAATAGCCTGCACTCAAGGATGGCTTGTTTGAATTAAGTAGCCTCGGGGATAGAAAGAATAGTATTTGGAGAGAAGTCTACAGTGATAATGTGAAATAAAATCTGAGCAAGTAAGACCAGCCCTTAGTGGCAGAAATGATGATTCTCATCTATTTTCACCAATTTTTTCAACTTTAATATTGCTTGCTATTTAGTTTTTCTGATATGATTATGCTATCCAGGAAAACAATACAATTAATTATTTCTTTTCTGTTTTCTTAGTCAGAATGCACTGCTGTGAAATTGATTTAACTCCACAAAACTGGTCACAAAGAAAATAGGCATGTTGTCACTTGTCATGCTGCCTTCTTTCTCCCTTTAAGGACAGAGAATATCCTGGAAATACCTTTGGGAAGGCATAAGTGATGTTCAGACCTGGCCATCTAGGAGTGCAGAGAAAGTAGAAAAAGAAAAAAGCTCCTCATCTACCGGGGAACTTCGATAATGACCACTGTGTAACTCCTTACTAATGTTCAACAGAAGAAAGTGACTGTGATGATTTTTTTGGATTTAAATGAGAGACTCAGGAGAAAGAGACCCATGCATAAGGAGCTGAAAACCCTGACTCCTAGAGGAGTGAGGCACAGCAAAAGAGTGAGAAGGACACAGGGTAAGCATATTGGCTGACTTTGTGTGAAGGGAAGGTGGTGTTTAGAACTTGAAACTGTATGCGTGTCCAGAGGTACTGGTTATATCCAGCTGACTTTTGTCATTATAAGCAGTCTGGTGTTACCAGATCTTCTGATTTTTTTCAGAAAGTCTGAATTTTTTGTGTGCAATCTTCTGATTTTTAAATGTTGGCCTAAAAATGATGTCAGTCAAATATACCCTTATGGTCAGATGATGCAGCCTCTGGGTCTGATAAACATCTGAAAAACATACATTTTTTTTTTATAACACTCATATTATACAGAAAATGAAAAAAAGAACAAACTAAAACTTTAAGCCCCAATGTACATTATAAAGCAATGAGCCTCCTCAGGATAAGAATAAGTGGGCTCCAGAGATCTGTGTTTTACTCCCAAGTCTATTCTGAAAAAAAGATGTGCAAACTTAAGTCATTTAACCTTGCAGTCTCACTGTTCTCACTTTTGTCATTAGAATTTTGAAAAATATTCTCTCTGAGGATTTTTTCAACTTGGAGATTCTGTTTTAAGGTAAAAGTGATAATAATAAAGCAAAGCTTTAAAGTAATCAGCAAAGCACTCATTTCTTCAGAAAATATTCTGTTTGTTAGTGCTGGTAATGCACATGTTCCTCAACTTTAACATAGATTCTATATTTGATGTATCCTATATATAGATTCTAAATATCATATAAAATAATGTATTATTTATATTGTGACTGTATCAGATTTATACAATCTGCTATACCCACAATATATATACACACAAATACATATATATATTTGCAGTCAAGAGAATGGAGAAGTGACCTAAAATAGTTCAGTGTGGCAGAGTAGTATCATTTCAGAGAGTAAACATCTGCTGCAGAGTATTCACAAAAGCAAAAATTAAGACATTAAAAATAAATGAATATTTTATGTTTATCATTATTGCTATTACTCAAATACCAATTACCAGAATTATCAATGCAAAAGTTGTAAAGAACATTACATGATTAGTATTAAGCTAACTTCGTTAATAACAAATGTCTATTACACTGCAGCTATGTAACAGGCATAAAACATTTAAGTTAAAACAATCAAATCCAAAGTTCTAACCAAGCGATTAACCAAAACATGTTCCATTGTTGATGTGCCCCATGTTTGACATCATTGCAATATGAATTGAAAATTGACTTGTATAAATGCTTATCTGTAATGTTTGTGTATGTGGTTTTGGTTGGAGTGACAACTTTTAAATCTCAAGAAACAAACAAAAAAGTTAACATGAACATCTTAATTGGGAACACATGGTAGGTGCTTGAATATATTTTATTAACTTTCTTGTAACTAAGCCTCTGTTAAAAAAAAAAATAGAATTACATGTCATACTTACCTTTACAGCTTCTTCCATCCTCTTTTATTTCAAATCCATCCTCACAGTAACATATTGTACTATTTCTGACCATTGCACATTTATACTGACAATTCAACTGCTGGCAATTGGGTAACAGTTCTGTGGAGGAAAAACGAAGGTATTAGCTCTATACAAGTGTGCACACATGTATATTGCTTAAATTTAAATGTTTTTATTTACTTAGTACATAACCTAATAATGTAGGTTCGATTGGTTTCCTAGAAAGTTTCTATGATTGGTTGACAGAACAAATAATATCTAGTCCCTCTAAAACATGTTGGTTTACATTTGTTTGAAGTATTGTTAATAAAATTTCAGATCAATCTGTTTCGTCTTTCACTTTTTAGCTTATTAGGTGTGTTCAAAGTCACAAATCCTTTCAAGTTCTGGTAAATTAAATTATTTCAAGAGGAAAAATGTCAACTCATTGGTTGATTTCACCATTTATGCCTTTTCTATCTGACACATTAATTGATTTTCTATCTTTTGAAGGCTTGTTTTGATTTATCAATCCATGTATATCTTTCATAGCAATCAATGTGAATATATGCCATTTCAATAATTTATCTTTCATTGATGGCAACATATTAGACAAATACTGGACATAATATATTTCATTATACCTGAACTCCTTCGGAACAAATACATCACTGAAGCTAAAGTTAGCAAACCCTCAGAGCAAATTACAGTTCAATATGATAAATGCATGAAACAGATGAAGTGACAGAAGCACATTCATTGCCCAAATAATTTCTAACAGGAATATGATTTGCTAAACTAGAAAAATACATGGATAGAACGTGTAACTGATTTTGCCGTCTGAAAATAGGGATACTAATGGGTTGCAACAATTCCACCTCCTGGGGAGAAAAATAAGGGTTTTAAAGATTAAGGTTAAATGATTCAAAAAACTGGTATTTGCCAAGTTTAACTGGTGCTTCAGAAATATTATATATTTTAATAAAAATATATGAAAAGTCCAATGTGGAAAATAGAACATTCCAAGCTGACAATTTGGTATTTTACTAAAAATTACTTATCTACAGTATTTGCTTAGCCCAATTACTTTTCAACCCCTTCACGCAACTATTTTATTTTTCTCTTCTTAAAACTCTGAATTTCCTTCCTAATGGCCACTCACAGATGATGATCCTGCTTCCTACTTCCCTGAAAAAGCTGAAGCAATCAAGAGATTTTTTTTTCCCACAAATTTATGCTTCCCATTTACACACCTCTGCATATCCTTGTCCTTCTTGCTTTTCAAACTTGGTTTAACTCATAATTAAAGCTCCAACCCCAGTTCCCGTGCACAAACTGCATTTCCTTTCACCTACTCAAGGCTATCTTCAGTATTTCTCTACTTCCTCCCATAATCATTTTTAAAAAATGTATATTATATCAAACTAGACCCCCATCTCTTTTTGTCAGTTAAGCTTCACTGGAACACAGTCATGGCCATCTGTTTACTCATTGCCTATGGCAGCTTTTATACTATAAGCACAACCCAACTAGTTGCCTCATTTAATTAGTTGACTGGTTGCCCCACAAAGCCGAACATTCCTACCATAGCCCTTTACAGAATGCTTTCTGACCCCTATACTAGCTCATTCTCAGTATCAAACATGCTCTGATTTTTCCTCAGATTAAAAAACAAAAAGCCTTGATCTCACCTTTCCTACTACTCACTGTTGCCCAATTTCTCTGTTCCTATTTATAACAAAATTTACAACATAATCCTTACAGATTCTCTCTCTTCCTCTGTTTCTGTCTTAAGCCCACTCCGTCAAGCTTTCACTTGTACTGCTCCAGAAACTGCTCACATACAGGTCTCCAATGACCTGGATGCTGAGAAGTGCAAAAAGGCCTTTTCTCCAACATCATCTTACTCGACCCATCAGCAGCCCCTGACACAGTTAACTACTTCTTGATATACAGTCATCAGTTTGCTTCCAGAGCTCCAGATTTCTAGTTTTCCTCCTATTTCACAGCTTGCTTTGCACAGTTTCACATTTTCTTGTCAACGTCTTATGCCTGAAATGCCCCAGGGTAGAAACCTGGTCTTTTTCTCTTATCTATCAATACGCTACTAGTAAACTCATCAATACCATAGCTTCCCCACTAACTAGAACATAACTACAGTCCCATAACTTGAGAGCAAGGTGTGCCCTCTTCAACTTCTAATGTTCACTGCTCTGATTACAATCGATACTTTGTATTCCATCTCTTACTCTTTGAAAAATCTGGAACAATTTCTGCTTCCTTGATGAATTCAAACAATATACAAGTCAACTATCTGATTTATATGTTTGGAATTGGGGTCAATGCTAATCATATGCTAATAGAAATGTTAATATTTATATAATGTGCAAAGACCAGTCATTTGGTCTATAAAAATATATTATTAACTTAAAAATACGGAATACAATTTTTTTTAGGAATTATGATGTTTTTGCTTTGTATGGTAGTTATTTACATTTTGGTTCCTGCCACCAGTATCTATAGCTACAAATTATGAAACTAATATATATTATAATAATAATAATATATTTCAGTGTGGCAGAGTAGCATCATCTCAGAGAGTAAACATTTGCTGTATAATATAAACATTAGGTTCATAATGTATTATGAATATATTATAAATATAATATATATAATGAATATATTAGGAACTAATATATATATTAGTCAAACATGCATGTATTATTGTAATTTAAAGTTTTCAGATAAGGAAACTGATGTTTGATAACTAACTTAAAATTATACAGTAAATATATGATGGAGATGGCATTCAAAACTCCAAAACGAGGTCAGGCTGCCTACAAACAAAGCCTATTTTCTTTTCTTTTCTTTTTTTTAATGTTCTTTTGTTTTGTTTTTTAAACTTTTTTTATTGAGTTATAGTCATTTTACAATGTTGTGTCAAATTCCAGTGTAGAGCACAATTTTTCAGTTATACATGAACATACATATATTCATTATCACATTTTTTTCCCCACTGTGAGCTACCACAAGATCTTGTATATATTTCCCTATGCTATACAGTATAATCTTGTTTATCTATTCTACATTTTGAAATCCCAGTCTGTCCCTTCCCACCCCTCAACCCCTTGGCAACCACAAGTTTCTATTCTATGTCTATGAGTCTGTTTCTGTAAACAAAGCCTATTTTCTTAAAAACGCCTCTATTCCCACTGTACTGTCTGGTGATGGCTGAAACCATGATGTATTTTTTTTTTCATTCTTGGTTCAGTAGTGTGCTATAGATACAAGCATGTTTCATAGTTTTTATAGGATGAATGAACCAATAAATCAATAAAATAGCTTAACTCTAAGATGAGGATTAACACTCTCAGGTGTCATTTTTAGTCCATTAAATTAAACTAGGTCCTAAATATAGTTCACTTACATCTTTAACTTAGGTAACTGAATCGTCAAATCTTGTTTGATTATGGTGGAATCAGTCCAAAATTGCCTTTACTAAATATACTTCTTTAGTTCAACATTGATTCAACACCTAGTCAATGCTAAGCACTCTGTCAGGGTTCCACAGATGCAAAACTGCTTTAGACAAATTAACGAATTACACCATGAGTGTGGAAGTGGGTAGGGAGCACAAAAATGTAAACAAAAGCTATAATTCATAGCAGAAAACACAGACACTAAATAAAAATGCAAGTGACATTATCTGGAAAGAGAAGAATCCATTCAGAGACTGGAAATGGAGGTAGGTATCTGGAAAAAAGTTGTGAAAGTTTAATTTAAGCTAAAATTTAAAAGATAAGAAGAATTCAGGAGACAAAATTTATAAGCATGCATTCCAGATAAAGCAGACAACATGGAAAATAAATTTTCAGGTAAAAGCAGATTAATTCTCAGATTAAGTAGAATTTTCTGTATTGATAATGGAAGTCATTGCTGGTTACAGAGGACAGAAGTGACATACTCTGACTTGCATTGTTTGAAAGTGGCTAGCAACAAGGTACAAGATGAGTGAAAGACAGTGAAGAAAGAAAAGCTATCTAAAGGGCTAGAAATTAGGACAATGGATACTCAGATGAGCGGATGGCCAAAAACTTGGTGAAAACATAACAACACTGAGTTAACAGTGCCAATAAAATAAACTAAGAGTAATAGAAGGACTGGAAGTTTAGGGAGAAATATTAAGTTCGCCTTGACTTTTTAAAGTGTGGATAAGAAAATGGCCAGGAGGGAGGTGAGAATTTGAATCTATTTAAGAAGAAAAATCTGGACTAAAGATACAGGTTTGGAAGTTCACAAAGGTATAGTTGGTAATTAGAGCCCAAAGAGACAATCATCCCTTACCAAAAATACTTATGATATAAATCAAACTCAGAGAAATTTTTACATGTGAAAGGCAAGAAGAAGAAGAGGTATCAACAAAGAAAACTGAGATATAATTAAATATACAGATGAAAAACCTAGAAAGCTTCCCAAAATCTAAAGAAAAAAAAGTTCATAGAAATAATCAGAGCAATACATGTTAAATCTCCCTAGGAATTTACTCAGATAAAGCCTAAAACATGCCCTGGGTTTCCTAATAGGATCAATTAAGACCTTTAAAAAGGGATTCAGTGGAGCAGAGGGGATACAGATGATAAACTGTAGTAAGGGGGTGGGGCAGAAAGAGGAAGAAAGGTTTCTCACAGAACAGACAAAGATGCTATAGGATGAAGAGAAGGAAGATTGGGATATGGCCTAATTTATTTCATCTGTGCCTTAGGGAAGGCATATTAATTTAGTTCTTTACATGCACTGTTTTTCCACTTAATCCCTATAGCCCAACTCCTTTTCCTTGTCTCGATCTGAAGCAGAAAATCCATAGTCTTTTGTTTCTTTCTTTCTGCTCTCTCCAATCTTCAAACCCTTGGAGTACGAAACATGATGCATGCTAAAAGGTTACCAAGATGAGGGTAATGATGGGAAAAACTGAAGAGAAATAAGAAAAAAATGGGTAAAAATAATTATGAAAGACCAGATCTCACTCATGGTTTTGTGTAGTATGTAGGTGTCTAGTGGTTGAAAATAGCAAAAGAGACCAGGGCAACTTCGCTTTTAGTCTAGTGAATTTATCCTGTATGAGACCTTGTGTGTGTGCGCAGAGAGCTGACAGGGAGACAACTAAACAGTATATGATAACAAAAGGAATGGTAAATACTGATTCTTCTAACAAAACACGAACTAAGAAGAGCTAACAATATGAAAAACTAAAATTTAAAAGTGGCTTGAATCTGTGAAAGCAATACTAATTACTGGAATGTGATCAATTTAACTGCACCATTTATGCTAAATTGCATGCAACACTATAATGATTATGCACATAACTAAAAGTACATCAGATTAATTTTGTTAGAAAGCTTATTTAAGTAGAACAGAAACTTTGCACTTAAATCATCAGTCTTTATAAAGTGCTTTTCATGAAACATAGTCATTGGTTCATGTAACATTATCACTGCTTTGGATCTTAGACTGAAGAAGGAAGACCACTAGTATCTAAAGGGATTTATGCAAAGCAGAATACCAATATGTAAACATGGTATCTGATCTGTGTTCCTCAGCACTATCATTAAAAAGTATATTTTTAATTAAAGGAGAGGAGCTACTATTTTAGAAATTGAATATAATTCAATTGGTGAAGATTCCCCAACACAGACCCACTATAATTCTGTGATTTTAAGAAATCTTTTTATGTTCTTTTCAAAACTGCACAAGAGAATATTATCAAAATGTGAGTATACTTTCTGTATCAAATGCAAGTTAACTGTTTACAAGTAGTGGGTACTTGTGAGACATCTAAGCTTCTAAGTCATTCTTAACTTAGGAATAGATTTCTGAATTTGTATTACTAATAAATAGTAAGAGGAATTCTAGGATAGAAAATTAATTCACACCAAGTCTAAACTCTTTTACTGTTTTTTTTTCCTTTTTTTTCTGAGTGTGGTATCATATCACAAATATGGCTTTGAACTCTGGAGCCAGAATACCTAAGCTCCAACCTCGGTTTAAGTAATTTCAGGCTATGTGAATGTGGCAAAGAATAGCGAACGTTCACCAGTCCTGTTTCTTCTTTCTGGGCAAATAAAAAGATGGCATTTACTGGCTGACATGCAGTTAGGTTGGAGCCATGTATCTGGCTTTTAGACAATGGTAATATGTACAGAATTAGTTTATGTCACTTCCTGACCGGCCAGGAAGCATTATGACAGTCTCTCTCCTCACTTGTCAGCCCTTTGGATGCAGGGAATCCAACAGATGACTGGTAGGGCCTTGGGTTGGCAGAGATCCCTAAGAGCCTGAAACAGCACATATGGAAAACTTCCACCAATGACCCAATTAGGATTGTGATTTGAGTGAAAATTTGGAATTTTGTTGCACTAAATCCCTGAGGTACCAGGGCTGTTTGTTACATAATACCATGGTGATGGGCCATGACTTAAGTTCTCTATACCTGTTTTTCCTCATCTCTGAAATGGGGGTAATAATAGAAACTAACTCATAAGGTTGTTGTGAGGCTTGAATGAGGTCAGTCAGGCAAAGCTCTTAAAATACTGCCTGCATCCTAGTAACTCTTTTTATTATCATTGTTTATCACTGTTTGTCAATTAAAGCTTAATTATCCATTCAGTACAACAGAATATCTATCATCAATATCCTTGTCATAATTTCCATACTCTTCAAGCAGTTTGGAGCTATGCTTCTTTTTACAACAGAGTTTTCTTTTTTTAAGCTTTCACTCTTTTATTTTTGGGTGTTACATAAAGTAGTTCTATTTTTTTTCCCCTAAATCACTACTGTATTTTTTGACATCTTTTGAAGAAGGGTTTTTTTTTTTTTTTTTGAGAATTCTCCTAAAATCTTTACCTGAATGCAAAACCCCTAACAGAAAGGGAAGCATTAACCACAGGAAATTTTTCTACACTGGATGATTGGTTCCTACAACATGTGACTATTACTCTCTGAAGCAATCAATGTCTGTCCACATTTGATGTGCTACCTAAGAGTAGCCATACCAGTAACGCAGGCATGCAGTTCTCACCTAATACTTGTGCTAGACTCCATAGTCCTTAAGAGATTGCTGTGCTCCTGAACAGCACTGAAATTTAGATCACATTTCCACAATGTATGCAGGTTTATGATTTTGGAAACACCTTCAAATAAATTTTGCTAACCTGCCTCAGAGTAAAAGCAGGGCAGTAGAGATTGGTGATTAGAAGTTGGTAACCAGATTTCTGCAACTACAAGTCATTACTTTTAGTTCTCTACCCTCTTGAGTTTTGTTTACATAAATATCTCTAAGCCAGAGAACCGCTGTTTCCAATCTTGTATATGTAGTCATCAGATCATCAGTGGTTCAGTCAATGGCATCATGCTGGCTGCCTTTCTGACCTACACTCAAACAATTTGCATTAATCATGTATGGAACTTGGTAGGACAGTTAACAACACAGCTGTGCTATGTTCATGCGCTTCTAGGTTATGTTTCTCCTTGAGAAGAAGTTAGAACTTTTATAAACTCTTCGGAGATAGAAAAAGTTATAAGGACCTTTCCAAATACATAAGGTATCTGAGACATTATTTTACAAAATTTTGGTAATTACCTTGGCTCCTTGAATTTGGCTTATATAAAATAAGCCTTTTAACCAACAATGATAATCATGGTAATGAGAAAAAAAAATTCTTTCCTGATGTAGTACATTAAAAAAAAAAAATTTCACTCACTTTTTGTCCCTGGAGACTGAAAAGCTGATGCAGTTATTCACCATGCTAGACAGGAACTCACATCAGCAGGATGTATGCCTGACATATTTAGAATGGTGATAATTTGTGTCACATCATTCACCCTCTCACCCGTTTCCTTAGCCTAGTAAAACGCAACGTGGGCTGCTTGCAGAGATTAGACTATTGCTTATGACTGCTAAGGGGTATTTCTTCAGAATTCTTTGCTTAGTGCTAAACTACAGTGCTGGCCTCAAATTTTCAGCGTGTTCTCATGTAAGAAAGATAAAGCATTAGGGCAATTCTTTTCTTTTATTAAGTTCTTTGTTACACTTTTGTTAGTATGGTATAATTTACCCACAGTAAAATTCATTCTTTGTAGTGTACAGATTTGTGAGTGTTGATAAATGTATATAGTTGTGTAACCAATACCATCCTCAAGATACAGAAAAGGAATATTAATCCAAGTATTTTCCTCTTTTCTTTCACTATGAACTCATTTCTCCACTGCCAGGTTTTGGAAATCACATACCTGTTTTCTGTCTCAATAGTTTTGCCTTTTCCAGCATGTCACATAAATGGGATCGTCCAGTCTGGAGCATCTTTACTGAGCACAATACGTCTGAGATTCACCCATATGATTTTATCAGTAGTTCTCTCTTTTGTTTTGCTGAAGAGTATTCCACCGTTATGAATGTATCTTAGTTTGTTTATCTGTTTCACACATGATAGACAATCAAGTTGTTTCTATCCTTGGTTTATTAAGAATAAAGTTGTTATAAACATTCACATATAATTTTTGTATAAATATAGGTTGTCATTTCATTTGGCAAATCTGGGATTGCTGGCTTATATCCTAAAAGGATGTTTCCCTTTACAAGAAATTATCAACATTCTTTCCAAGGTGGCTGTACCACTTTGTTTTCCCACCATGAACATATGAATCTTCCAGCTCCCTGCTGTCCACCCAGCACTTGTTATCATCTTTTTATTTTAATTTCTTTAGCCATTTTAATAGGTATGTAATGGTACCTCATTGTGCTTTTAATTTCCATTTCCTAACGACTAATGACATTAAACATCTTTTCATGTGCTAACTTGCCAATCGTATGGTATCTCTGGTGACGTGTCTGTTCAATCTTTTGCCCATGTTTACTATTCACACATATAGACATATATATGTATTTTATGTACAAGTCCATTATGAGATACTTGATACTCCCCTGGTCTGTAGCTTCTCTTTTCATTCTTATTAGTGTTTTTCAAATAATAATTTTGTAAAGAAAAAATTAATAATTTTGATAAAGCCTAATTTCTCAGTATTTTCTCTTTGAATCATGTTTTTAGTGTCAAATCTAAGAAATCCTTCCTAAGTCAATCACTCCTTTGTTTTCTTTCGTAATTTTATAGTTTTAGATTTTTGGTCCATTTTGAGTTACATTTCATATATAGTATATATAAGATATGAATCAAGGCTTTTATGGTTTTGTTTTTATATTTTTTATTTTTTTGCCTTAAATGTTCAACTGTTCCTGCACCATTTGTTGAGAGGACTAATTTTCCTTCATTAAATTATCTTTGCACTTAAAAAAAAAATCAGTTGACTACATACTTGTGGATATATTTTGGTACTCCTATATTTCATTAATTTACGTGTTTACCTTTTTCTAATATCACACTGCTTTCACATAGTAAACATGAAATCTGGTAGCATCAATCCTCACACTTTATTTTTGTTTTCCAAGACAGATTCAGATATTCTAGGCCCTTTACATTTCCATGTAAATTTTAGAATCAGCTTGTCAGTTTTTATGAAATCCTGCTGAGATTTTAATTGGAATTATATTGAACATATAGATTGGGGAAGATTGAATCTTAATACTATTGGGTCTCCTAACCCACAAATATGATATATGTACATTTCCTTGGGGCTTTAGGAGGCTATTCTTTCTCCCTGAGTTTCCAGCATACAGATATTGCATGTATATTTTTCAATTAATACGTAATTGTTTTGTAGTTTTGGCTTATTATAAGCACTACTGTTTATTTCAATTTCCAATTGTACATCTCTAGCATTTAGAAATGATTGATTTCTATATATTGACCTTGTATCCTATGACCTTGCAAAAGTGTCACACACAAAAAAATTATAAATATCAACAAGGAAAGAGAGGACATCACTACAGATCCCACAGCTTTAAAAGGATAATTAGACAAAAGTTGAACAGTTCTGTGCCCTTAAATTTGACAACATAGATGGAATCGACAAATTCCTTGAAAGACATAAGCTGCTGAAGCTCACTGAGGAAGAAATAGGTAATCTGAATACTCTTCTTTAAATAAATTGCATTTATAATTAAAAAACCTTCCCCCAAATAAAACTAGGCCCAGATGACTTCACTGCATACATTGCCAAACATTTAGAGAAGAAATAGTACCAATTCTATACAAACCTTTTTAGAAAAGGAAAAGGAAAAAAAATTTTCTAGCTAATTTTATGAGGCCAGAATTACCCTAATTCCAAAGTCATACAAATACATTAAAGAAAATTGTAAAACAACAATCCTAATGAATACAGATGAAACATTCCTAACAACCCAAACCTAGGAATATGTAAAAGAGTAATATATCATGACTAAGTGAGGTCTATTATGGTAATACAAGGCAGGTTTAGCATTTGGAAATTAATAAAGGTCATTGTATCAGTAGACTGGAAGAGAAAAAACGTATGTTCATTCCAATAGATTCCTAAAAAGCATTTATCCAAAAATAATACACATTCATGATAAAAAACAAAGCCAAAAATACCCTTAGCAATATAGTAATAAAAGGGAATTTTTTCAGCCTGACTGAATTATTTTGCCCTAACATCAGGAACAAGCCATAAGAGGAGCAGGAAAACTGCTCTTACCACTCATACTCCGTAAAGTGTTGGAGGTCCTGGCCAGTGCATTAAGGTTGGCCAAAAAAAACCCAAAAAGATTAAAGCATACAAATTAGAAGGAATGAAATAAATAAAACTGTGTCTAATTTCAAGTAAGACAATTGATTATATCAAAAATTTAAGAAAAAGTCTACTCCAAATCCACAGAACCAATTCTATTTAAAAAAATAGGACAAACCTACTACTTCATAATTTTCATTTTGCAAAGCAATATTTCCTAAGGATTTACCACTCTTTTAAAAAAAAAGTCCTAAAATTTAAATGTACGAAGTGGAAATTGTAGGCCGATCATGAGATTTGAGAAAATATTCTGCGGACTGAGTCTAATGTTTAAAGAGATTGTACACTTTAAAAAATAATAATACACATACGTGTGTGTATGTGCATACATTCAACACACAGATACCCCATCTTTTGACAGATGTATATTATTCCATTGTAAGGATATGGATGATTAGTAATTTAATAAACCAACTACATGTTGAAATACATTTAGTTTGTATGATAAATACAGCTGTTTTAAAATATCTTTACTCTTCCTTCTATACTGCAGAGTTGTTTCTAGAAAGTGGCTACTCAGCCAGAGACTCTAGGTCCTGACCTGAGAGTGTACTGCACCAATGCTAAGAGATTTTCTCATTTTTTGTTATATCTACAAGTTGCAGGTTTACTCGGAGAAAAAAATTATAATCATCGCAATTCATTCATTAACACTGTATGGAAAACTGCTTACTTTGTGTCCCCAAATAAAGTCACTTCTAGCAATTTAGCAACTTTAGGCTCTGACTTCTTAAGAAACTTTTTATTGCAAGGGCGTTCAGAGTTCTAAAATTCAAGTACGTAATACTTTTAAACAGTTTTCATTACCTGGAAAATTAAAATCTAGATATCAAGGCACAATCAAATAAGAAATTAATTTCTTTCATTTTATGAAAAGACAGACTTGGATTTGATACCCACTGATAAAATTTGCTAAATAATAAACCCATCATCTGCAGGTATTAGCTATTAGTGGGGATATTGTTTAAGAAAAAATGTTTACCTCAGTTTTATCTATAAGACCATAAAAGGAGATAAAACAAAGCACCACATACTCCTGTGGGGCTCTCTTCTCAGATCACATTAGAGGATAATGCTGTAACTGACTTCATAGGGATGGTGTGAGGTTTAAACACAGTGATTCAATAGAAGCACTCAGCCTCGCGTCTAACACAGTGTAAACACGCATTATATGTTGGCAGTTACATAATTATCATTATAATTGCCAGCACATCTCCACCAAAGGAATCTAGTAATTTTCACCTCCATCTTTTATTTATATGGAAGAACAGGCCAGGCTCATACGGTATCTTGAAATGTACTCCAGTCTTAAAGGTTATAGATCTACTTGTAATATCTCTTACCAGACATTCAACTGTGGACTAGTTTCTTAACCTTTCTGGGCCTTAGCTTCCAACCTAGCAAATGTCTTGGTAAGTTTTTATAAATATTAAAAGACATAATGAGTGTAAACATGCTCTGTAATTTGTAGAGCATCATATAAATTCTGAGCTCTTGACTGGTATAGGGAGAGCTAAGGGAGAGGAAGTGGAGGGTGCTAGGTGTGTTGGACTGGTATAATATCATCAAATACCATGGCTTAAATCTTGCTTCAGTGGTATGTATTTGATTTTGCAGTAAGGATGCTATGCTAGATTTATTAATAATGAATCAAAAGCAAAATCAGGTCTTTGCCTTGTTCAATATATTTAGTTGCAATCACAGAGAAACTAGGCTTGAGGGAAAAAGTTAGCCAAATTTACCACAAAGGCCTAAGAAAAATATAATTACCAAGTAGAAATTGCATATATCTATTTAGGGAGTTTTTCATGCCTAGAGGTAGAGGGTGAGAAAATGAATATATAGTGGGAAAAGGATCATATCTATATAAATTGTATAAGTATATTGCATTGCTTATATGAGATAAACGTAATAGGATGGAGGTGGTAGTAGCAACTGAGTTAGAGGAAGTGAAGCACTGTGGATAAAGAAACCTCTTTTGTAAAAGGAGTTCATAACTTCTAGCAGCTTCTGCATATTTAGTAAGTGAGAGGTACGTGTGACTAAATTTATTTGGAAAGTAAAGATAAGAGTCATTTTTCCCTTCAAAGGACAAAGATCATTCTCTTAAATAATCATATTAGTCCCTGATCATAGGAGGCAACAATGACTTTGGGAAAGCATATGTTCAATGCAATGAAAATAAATAAAGGCAAGTGCAACACAGTGCCCAACACATATTAGATCAAAAAAAAAATGTGCTAAACATAGCCATGAAATGCACCAATCCACTCCTGTACTCCGCCAAATCCTTAATAAAATAAAACTGTTAAGAAAGGCTCAAACACAAAAGGGTAAAGATAATGGGAAAGGAGACTACAACAGACAAAGGATATCAACACAAATTTAAGAGCAAAGGAGGAATAAGTGAGTGTTGACTGACTTGGCCTTTATGGGACTAAGGAAGTAAAATTTAAGCCAAGGGCTGAAGGAGATGAGACAGATGATGACGAGGGCTGCTGTGTTCTGAACACACAGATTGTTCACTGCACAACTCCAAGGGGCATTATTAAAATAAAATTTGATATGAATAGAACTCAAGTTGTACAACAAGGAAGCCCTTGAAGGAGGGCTGATAAAGACCATTTTTGAAAAACCACAGCTACCATCATCACATAAGGGCAAATGACTGAGTGTTTTGCTACTAACATTTGGAAAATGAAAAGGATGTTTACTCCTGTCACTGCTGTTCAACATTTTACTAACCAGGGCAATTAGAAAGAAAAAGAAATAAAAGATATCCAGATTGGAAAGAAAGAAATAAAACTATCTTGATTTACAGATGACATGATCTTGTATATAGCAAATCCTAAAAAACAAACTTTAAAAAAAATCTATGAGAAATAATACATCAGTTTAGCAAGTTGCAGGGTCAAAGGGAAAAAAATACATCATTTGTATTTCTAT
This sequence comes from Camelus dromedarius, assembly GCF_036321535.1. Taxonomy (NCBI): domain Eukaryota; kingdom Metazoa; phylum Chordata; class Mammalia; order Artiodactyla; family Camelidae; genus Camelus; species Camelus dromedarius. The sequence continues at coordinate 22,815,013 of NC_087439.1, forward strand.
ACACTAGCAATGAACTATCTGAGAGTGTAGTTAAGAACAATTCCAAACTGTTCCATGAAAGAATAAAATATTTAGGAATCAACTGAACACAAGAAATACAATGCCTGTACACTGAAAAATACAAAGTAACACTGAAATAAATATCTAACTAAATGAAAACAAATCTATATTCATGGATTAAAAAACTTAATGTTGTTAAGATGGTGATACTTTCCAAACTGCTCTACAGGTTCAGGAAGTCCCTAGGAAAATCTAAGCTGTCTTTTCTGCAAAAATTGACAAGATCATCTAAAATTCATATGGAAATGCAGACCCAGAATAGCCAGAAAAAAAATTTTAATGAACAACATTTTACAGAACTTACATATTACCATTACAAAACTTACTGCAAAACTACAATAATCAAGACAGTGTGGTACTGTCATAGGATAGACATGTATGTCAGTGGGATAGAATTAAGAGCCTAGAAATAAACTCTTAATTAACTATCTACTCTGCCATGTTGTTGAATCAGTAAAACAGGATTTGAGATACCTAAGGCTACAATCCTACTCAAAGGAAGGAAGACTAGAACACCACTGTGCCTAACATGGTCAGGGTAATCTTCTCCCGCCACTGATTTTTCCTTACCTAGGGTATAATCTATACAGGAGGGGCAAATGAAACCATGAGGCTTACTTTTTCAGATAGTAGTTTGATAATATTTGAATCTTAGGAACTAGCAGGCTTCACAGCTCTATATATCCAATTCTAGGAGACCAACTGACAAACTTTTGCCCAGACTTGTATGCATCTTCCTTGGGAAAAATATACAGGGTAGGCTGAGCTGGTCTCCTCTCCTCCACTTCACTCTCTGCCCTTGAGATCTGCACTGAGTTCCATGAATGATTCCATTTCACAGTCACATGCAGGGAACTCACAACCTGAGAGGGAGGCTGGAAGCAGGCATCTGGTTTCGTTTTCTTGGAGGAGAGGGGCATAGCCATCTACCTGGGCAAGAATTCTTTAAATTAGCTTACAGATAAGTCAAAGGTCCTGCTTAACTTGTGTCAGGATCAATGCTATTATCGTATTTCATAACATCTCTGATTTCCATAAATGGACAAGGCATTTAAATTGAATAGGTTCTGGGATGAGAGTTATCTTAGACCCCACCTGTTTTATAGCAACCAAGCAAAATAAATTCATTTAACCTTTTATAGCTTATCATGAACGTAATTTTATATTGTTCTGTCATATGTATTTGGGGAATTAGGACATAGTCAGAGAAATGTATATTAGAAATTCATACACATATTACAGATAATTCTCAAGGTATATCCTTCTTCTCCAAGCCACCTTGGAAAAGTGCCCAAAGATAGGTATTATGAAAGCAATTATGCAGAGTTAACTGTCTTCTGGGAAAATTCAATTTTGTTCTTTGAGGAATAAAAGTAGTTTATTAGGCATATTACAAATGAGAAGATAACCGAGTGAAAGCATCACAAGGGCAGGTACTCCTCTGTATGATACCCTCATTGTCTTTGCAGAATACCTGACATATGGAGGATGTTAGTAAGCGTTTGCTGAATGAAAAGTGCGTTTCTAAAATGTTTCATTTCCTGTTTTGGAGCCTGGAAAAGTCAGTCCTCTCAATGAGGACGTGGTTGATCCCTTTGTCTCTTAATATCATAAGCTCTGAGTTATTATTTGTCTTATTTCATGTGAAAATCCTGACATCTCTATCAGATTGAAAGCCCCTGAGAATTATAAAGATCACTTTATTTTACTGTATTTATATGTAACTTCAATTTCCAGCACAATGCTTTCTTACATTAGTAACTCAATAAACGGTTGGAGTTTATCATAGTAACAACAGCAACAAACTTGAAAGCTATGGTTTTTAAAACTGGAATCAGTGATACATGGTAGTGACACAGACATCTTTGCTAACTGTCAAGGAGACTTCATTCATTTAAATCTTATTGATTACATACTATATGTAACACACTGTGCCAGATATACCGTGATGATCAAAAGCAAGTTTCATCCTGGGCTGTTAATCTACCGGAGAGACAGCCAAGAGACAGACTGATAATATTATTAAAAAAAAAAAATGAGAGGAACTTAGTGCTAGAGAGTATTAATAAAGACACTGGACCCAGTCGGGCATGTCAGCAAACATTTCCTCAAGGAGGCACTACAAGCTGAGATCTGAGTTATTAGGGCTTAACTTAATGGAGAGCAAGTCACCTAGGGAACTTGTTATTATGTGGGTTCTGATTCACAAAGTCTGGGATGGTACCCGAGATTCTGCATTTCTAACGAGCTCCCAGGTGAGCCTCATGCTGATAATTCAAGTATCACGCTTTGAGTAGCACTGATTTTTGGAACAGAGAAGTAATAAACTGTTCTTAAAATTTTTGGTGAAGATAAAGTTAATGTCTCAAGGCAAACCAGTCTACCAACTGAAAACTATTGTTTCCATTAACAATTCATTTGTTTTCTATGGACATAAGCTTGTAGATCTCGGGTTCCTATCTCATCCACTACAAGCAGGTACACATTTCTACAGAGCTCAGCAATGAAACCCCAAGTGAGCATGTGTGAATCCTTTTAATGTAAGAAAAAACTGAGTGTGGTCAATTTCAGAATTTATAGAAAAAAGAGACATTGGGAATCTGTGTTACCTTTTAACATCTCTTGTCACTTTTTCAAATGCATATTTCCTGAACTATGTTGCCTTTTCCCCAACTGACCACTTAGCCCCAGAAGGCCAGGCTGTAATAAAGTAAGTATGAACAATCCAGCTTCAGTGTAGCCAGCTATTTAATTTCATGTAAATGTAGAAGACACAGCCTGTACTGGAGTATTCCCTCACACTCTATAGTTTTGAAAAGGACTTTTTATGTCCCTAATATTTATCTCTGCAATCATGATCTAACATATACTAACAGACAAGTTAAAAACTAAACAAGTAAACAAAAAGCTTACCAGAAGCAATCAGCATAAAAACAAATACTTTTTATAATAAAATTTTTATAGAAAAGTTATAGTTTTATTTAGAACAGAGAACATTTAATATATCATCTTGTTTAAAGTTCCCCATATGAAAATATTAAAAATGATTCACCCTGAGAATAACTGCTCCCTGGTGAAACTGTCTTTTTGTACATTACTTAACTTTCTATATTTTGATAATAAGCATGCTGTACTTTGTAACAATAAAAAAGTGACTTTTATTAAAAAAAAAAAGTAATGTAGGCAGTTTCTAAAATCCACAAAACTAAACAGAATGGGAACAGTGGTTTTCATTGTGGCCAGCTGGTTAGAGTTTGCCAAATAAAGATCCACCCCATATTTGTATTCAGTCTTTAAAATGACAATGCCACAGCATTTTTGTTCTCTCTTGCTGATTTATATTTCCATGAATTTATCTGATCTTATCATAATGCTATTCATTTCAGTTTTATTATTCAATATTCACTCTCAAGATACCAATGTCTAGACAGGCCTTATCAAACAGTGTTCCCAGGGATTTTTTTCACCCTAGTTCATTTCCCCAATTTTAGAAGTACATTTATTTTATAGATTAAGCTCTTCACTTTAATTTATCCTAAGCCTTATTTTCTTCAATACAGAAACTTCTAGTTTTCTTTTCTGACAGCAAAGGGTACCTTGATTGATAGAATTCAATTGCTGGGTTCAAATAACGCAGCTGGCTTTTATCTTACATTGGTACATCTTTTTATTAGTTTTACCTATTACATGAGAAAGAATATGACAAAAACATAATGATCTTAGGTATCCCACCTGGGCCCATAACTCTGTCTAGATTATAGAATGTAGACGTTGCAGGAAAGAATAGGAGAATTCTGGATAAGAGTTTCCATGGAGACATGGATAGAAGTAGAAAATTAGTTCAGTGTAAATGTGCTACTTACTGATGCTAAACAACACAGAAGGGCCAGGATGGCCTGTGTTTGATCACATATGCTTAACGTAAGATTAAAATATGCTAATAACATTTTAAATTATAAAATGTTTCAACATTTGATAAAATTATAGTATCTCTTTATCTTTCATAAATTGTAGAGAGAATACTATTAACCCAGACTCTTGAATCCAACCAGTAAATTTACGTAACAAGAACTCTGAGCAGATTCATATTCTGCACTGTGACGCAGTGAGAAAGAGATAGTAAACGCACCGAGAAGCACATAAACAGGGGTTACAAGGCAGTATAGGATCGTAGCTAAAAGCACAATCTTTGAAGACAAACGTACTGGCTGACATCCACAATCTGCTACTTACTAACTGTGTGAGCCACCCTGACGAGTTTTCTTTCTGAGTTTTGTTTTTTCTTTAAACAATTTCACACTAGGGGGGAGGGGTAATTAGGTTTATTTATTTATCTTTAATGGAGGCACCGGGGATTGAACCCAGGACCCTGTGCATGCTAAGCACACACTCTACCACTGAGCTATATACCCTTCCCCTCTGAAGAATTTTCTTGACCTTTCTAACTCTCAGATTTCTCATCTATAAAGTTATCATAGGAGTAATACCCCTAAAAATCTTGCAGGAAGAAAAACTATCATAACATTAGAAAAACACCAAGGATGTTCTGATTCTTGGTAAATAGTAATTACTTTTCTGAAAATATTTTTTGCTGTCTGTGAAGAATTTTTTTCAAGGTATATCATAGCACTTGTAAAACTTTCTTGAGTCTCCGGAATTATCTTGTGGTAACTGCTCATCATCATGACGTGCAGGATCTGAAGAGCTATGCACGGTATCTGAGTAGAATACAGTGGTGGCTAAGATGTTAAAATCAGAGCTGAAACTTACCCTATGACTTCCAGTTAGTAGCTGGATGGCCTTAACACAGTCACTGAGCCTATTTGGAACTTCCTTTTCAGAGGCAGAATGAAGTTACTAGGTATTCCTGCCTCGCGGGGTTATTAGTAGGACTCAATGGTAGAATATGCGTAAAGCACTTGCCACAATTCTCAGGACATGTAAAGGTAGTCAATAATATAAATAAAATGCTAGTCTTCAACTGTTCAGGATACATGAGACTTATATTCTGCAAAGCAAATCTGGAGAATAGATAATAAATCCAAATGAGTCAACACAATAAAAATAGCAGGACTGATAGTATAGCTCATATTTAAAAAATTAATAATGATGAAAAGTCTATGAGCAAGGTATTTTTCTACTTCTTGATATGCCTTTCACATAATATACATATTATATGCACAGTTATATAGTATCTCTGTCTCCCAAGAGCTCTAAATCTAAAAGTGGATGCAGTTATAGATAAATAATTAACCAAGCCTTTCTACATGATTATCAAGTGGACTGTATTACTAGACGTGCTATCAAAGTTCAGAAGAGGGAGAGAGGACCATGGTCCAGAGCAGCTTGGGTAAATTTCACTAATGTTATGTAGATTATTGAAGTAGTCATAGTTTCTAGAAATTTTTCACTGGCATATGTAAGACATGGGAAGAAAAACAAATTGTTCAAATAATTACTAGATATTTCTGATGAATGTAGAGGTTTAAAAAATGTAAATGGTTGGAAATAAAATTGAAAGGGAACTAGGGCCAGTTACCACAGTATAATATTTAATATATTATCATCATCATGGATGGTTTAATTTATCTGTCTCTTCCACTAGACTGTTAAGTCACTGAGAGCAGAGATTCTGCCTTTCGTCTCATTATCCAGATGCATAGCATGATGCCTGACTTCTTTAACTATTCACTGTTAATGTATTCCACTTTATCCATACAGTATCTGTACTAATGGCATTTATAGACTCAAGGGATAAAGTAAATAAGTAATTACAATACCAAATGGTATGTGTTATGATAGGGGAAATACAGGGTTCAGGGGAAAAATGTATCAGTGGTGTTTTGGAATATTTCCTTAAGTAAATCACATCTAAGTTGAGACCAACACGCTAAATAGAAATTTACCAGGCAGGGTGGGAAGAAACAGTGCCCTATAAAGGAAAACTGGATGTGAAAAAGGTCCAAAATTGAGAAAGGACACATCATAATCAGGGAACTAAGAGAAATCTGGGTTGACAGAAACAGATCATAATTGTTTGTCTCCTTAACACTTTCTTCTTATGTTCCTCAAAACCTGTTTTCTTTTGGCCTGTATGAATTTTAAATAAATTTATTTTCCTATTTTCAAACTACACTTCTTCTGCTTGTGTGTGCATGTGTGATGAGAAGCAGAGATGATCAAGGGATACAACATATACTTGAGTTTTCACACTCTACTTCGTTAATGTTTTACTAGTTCAGACAAGATGTAGCTATCTCACAACTTTAGAGATCCATCTACTCTTCTGTCCCACCAATACTTCATGTTATAGCTGCCCAGTATATTACATCTACACATATTATATATCTAACAGGACATCAGATGTCTATGTATTTTACAGAAATTAACAGAAAAAAAGTATGTTCTATTTACTCAGATATCAAGACTAGATGAAAGGAAGTGACGGTACTCATAATTAAGAATGTATGAATAGTCTTTTTTCTTGCTTCCACATAGCAGGAGAAAACTCTATTTTCATATATCAAAGTTTCAAATGAACAAAGTGAGGAAAGAAAAGACTAGATAAAAAAATAACCTAGGTAACTTCTTAGGTAACTTTTATTTTATCTTCATTGCAAATCTTTGTGGGGATTTTTTTTTGTTTTGTTTTTCCCCATTTAATGGAGAATGAATGCTTTGCGTGCTTCTTTTTATTTACTCTATTTATAGCATAGATCAAGGCACTATGATAGGTGCTTTAGGGTGCGGCAGGCAGTGGTCCCGGAGCAGAGGTGAAGCCAACATCCCATTAACAAGGAGTTCAGAACCTTCTAGTTTTCTACAACTGACTGTATTCAATGATCTGAACTTGTGTCTCTGACACATTTTAATTTTTTTCTAACTTTACCTACTTAGGATATTTGCTTTCAGCTAATAAGATGTGCATGACTCTCAAATGTACATATCTTGTATCTGCAATCTTTTCTGCCCTAGCAGAATTCACTTCGCTGGACCAGAGGAATAAGCAGGGCTTCACTCTTAAGGCCTGTCTCTCAGGCAGAAGGAAGGTTTTCCTTCCTGGTTCCTCGTCACCTCTGACCCAGATTGGTTATCACTAGTGTGCTGTGGTGCTCAGTTCCAGGACCACTACCAGGTAGCCTCCAACCTCACAGGATCTAAAACCCTTGCAACTTCCCTGTTTGAACATGTAACTTGGAAATGAAATGATCATTATTTTTCCCTTCACTGCACCTGGAGAATATTTCAAATAACACTTTGAAACGATATAAAATTTAGATAAATAAGTAGCTGCGGATCTTTTAAAGAATTCAGGTGCATAAAAAAGGTAATCTGGATGCATAATAATCTCACATAAATTACAAAATGGTATTGGAATATGGAATATTAGTTCTGTAATTATTTACATTTATTACATGCTCTTATTAACTGAGTTTACTTTTGAATTTCATTTCTAACATTGAGACACATATTCGTCACACAGTTGCAGGCATTTGATTACACTGGCAAAGAAACGGGTCTCTGCTTCAGAAACAAAATATAACCTTAGAATCCTCCCTTTCTTATATACACATAACAGGTTCTCTCTCTCTCTTTTTTTTTATGCTTTAAACTTCTGAAAGGAGGTGACCAACTGGGCAAAGACAGAACAGTAAAGCGCAACAGGAACAATGAACAACAGGTTCATGTTTGTGGGGACACAGACCCTCTCTGGAGAAGCCTGCAGAATACCTGAGTATATGAGTTTTTGTTTATTTCTCCCTACTCTCATCTTATATATCTGCCATTTATTAGTGCTAACAATATACCAGATACTGTTCTTTTCATGTATATTTGCATTTTATTTTCATTGCAAATCTATGTGGGGATTTGTTTTTTGTTTTGTTGTTCCCCATTTACTGGAGAAAGAAATTGAGGCCCAGAGAATTTAAATAATTGGCCTTTTTCACAAAGTTCAAAGTGAAAAAAAAAATAGAATTCAGGCCAACGTCTGTCAGATTTCACAGTCTTTACTTATGATCATTCGATACAGTTCTCTCTCCTGCTTCATGAAAGGAACACAGAGAAGAAAGAGGGTCTAAAGAAGTGATTACTTTGGGTGAAGATCTTTGTGTTTGGAAAGCAATGGCTCTATTTCATGGTGGAAATATCAATAGACATGAAGGATTTAGCAGATTAGATGATTATAATAGAAATAATTTTAAAACTAAAATACCATCTACCAAGTGTTCTAAAAAATTTCAGAAAATGCTAGTATTTATTATTTATATTTTAATTAAAATATATATGTGTTTTGGATTAGGAGACAAGTATTAGTTTAATAATGGGTTGTTTATATGGCACATACCTTTACTAATAAATCATGGCTATTGTTCTTTGCTTTTATTCAGTGCTGTATTTATTATAGGGTATGAGGCTATTGAATAATAATAAATTCCACAGCCTTGACAAGCAGGAAAGTACAATTATGAGGAAGCACTTTTATGTGGATAACAGTTCTCGTTCAATTGATTTCTGTTGGAGAGTGTCTATACACTAAGATTTAATTTGAAATATTGGGATCTGAAAATATTAAACAGGTATCAGTGGCCCAAGAGGAAACAAACACACACACACACACACACACACACACACACACACCCTAGAGATAGCTTCCTCAGATTTATGAAACATGGAGATTTCTAATTTTCATTTTGAGATTGTGTAGGAACTTCATCATAAGAGATTTTACTAGGTGGCAGGTGATTAATTTCCAAGCCCACAAAAGAATAACCCCAAATATTATCTTCAGCATGAGCCTGCCTTCTCACAAATGTAAAATGTCCTGTTTCAAGCCAAGTGAAACAGAAAAAACCTCTAAGGAAATTTATTTCCATTTATGAGGATAAGGTATTGTCATTTCTCTCTTGAAGACCACTTATCTCGAAGGCAGTGTTACCACTCTCATTTCTAGGGCTACAAAAAGAAGAGCGTCTTCAAAGCGTAATTTTTAAATCAAAACAGAAACGCGAAGAATAAGAAACACTCCTCTTAGAATTACATACAACTTGCAGATGAGATATTCCTCACCTCAGACAGCAGTAACAGAGAAAGTTTCCACTCTATAGAAAGCACATTTCACATTTTATTAACATAATTTAAATGTTTTACTTTTTGAGAATAAATCATGTTGAATAGTATCAATATTAAGGTATTTTGCTTCTATGGACTGTTTTATAATTTTTCTAGAGCCTTTTGTTTTTAAAAAAAATCCACTTCCACTTTGACATCAACAGCTGTTCAGTTGTCCCAATTTTATATCTTGAGTTTTTACTTAATTTTCTCATGTCATTCTATTGCTTAAAAATATTAGAAATCTGTTTTCTATGTTCCATAATGATTGAAAAGATGTGGAAACCAGTCACACATTTTAAGGCTATATTCTAATTGTGTGGTAAAATATACTGCCCATTATACCAAATTAGCTCATTAAAACTAATTTTGTATTAAAATTTTTCTATTTATTACAACATCTCTTGATTCAACAAATATTGACTTAGAGATCCCCCTACAACACACTGTGTGGCAGGTGTTCAGGGGGTGGAGAGAACCGAAGCTGTCCCTCTGTTCACTAGTAGCTCATACAGTGAGAAAAGATGAGAAATCACCCCCCCCTCCCCTGACAAGCAGTCATGAGGGTGCCTGGGGGACACAGAGGAGAGCTACCCAACTCCAAAGAGAACAGAATGGAAAAGGGAGAAAGATGAATACATTCACTGAGGGGAAACCTAACAATTACTACCTCAGCCTGATGATCAAAGTCAACATCAAGAGTCATAAATCCTGCTTGCACTCTTTACGTGCTTGGATGCGATACAGTGAAAATGGCACTTTCCTTCCGTTGTCTTTCTCCCATTAACCTATAACCCCAGTATTACCATGAGAAAATCATCAGGAGGATTCCAGTGGTAGGACATCCTTCAAAAGATCCAATCAGTACTCCTTACAACTGTCAAAGTCAATAAAGGCTGAGAATCTACCATAGCCAACAGGAACCTAGGTACACATGACAACTGAACACAGTGTAGCGAGTCCTGGGTGAGATCTTGGAACAGATAAAGGGCACTAGGTAAAAACTAAGGAAATCTTCATGAACCAGGAAGTTTAATTAATAATAAGACATCATTATTTCAGTATCTGCATGGTAAATATTCACTGCACTGTTCTAAAAAAATAGTCTGTTAGAAAATTGAGGTGCTGTGAAGCAGAGTTTTTTAAAGGACAGAAGGTGTCAGAAGAAGAGAGATGTAAGGCTTTCTGGTATGAAGATATCTATCCAGAAAGAAGAAATGTGTAAGTTTACAGCAGAGAGGGAGAATGACCACTAGGAGAAATAACAAGTAGGTTGATATGACTTAAGTTTCGTACATAGCAATGCACATTTATAACCTTACAGTTTTCTCACTTTGTGCTCAAAAATCTGTTATTTTCCTGAATTTATCACAAATAATTGTGGTTTTGGACAGTCACTTGTTCTCTCTGAGATCCCGATTTCTGTGATCCTCTATGAAACAGGGAGAATAATGCCTGTCTTGAAGGGCTGCTACAAAAATCTGACATCTTCTATGGCAAGTAGCCTAGCTTTTGGATATTTGATGGAGTAAACTGAATCACTACAATGCATAAATGGGAAACTGTGCTGCTCAGAACAATGAAAATGTATCTTGGAAATCACTTTTATATATTTAAATTATTGATACTAATGATTCCTACATTTTTTTTCCTAGCATGTAGTTTTACTTTAATTTAAATTAGTATATTCTTTAAATAACCCAGTACCCAAGCTCCAGAATACAGTTCAGTTAAAAAGGGGAAAAACTTATTTTAAAAAAATTGAATTTCTTGTCCTCCCCTGTAACTCATCATTGATCTGAAAACTTAAGCACAGGAAAAAAAATGTAGAAAATTTGTATTTAGTAACAGGTATGTCTGTGTTATTTATGATAGATAAATTTTAGAAGATCAGTGTTTATCTTCAATAATAGGTTAATTATGAAGCAAATTTTTATATATACACACACGTGTGTCTGTTTACAGGTATGTATATTTTGCAGTCATGATTTAAAATATATGCAGCAATTTGAAAAAATATATTAAAGTCAAAAATTAAAACATGACATCAAATTAATATATGTAACCAAACTCTAAAGTTATGGTTGTATTTAAAAGAGCATAGGAAAGAACACTAAAAGGGCAAAAACCAAAGAAGATATTACAAATTATGGGGTCAGAGGTAATTTAAACATTCTTCCCTTTCCCAATATTTTTCCTATGTGTTTATACTGCTTTTATGATTTAAAAATTCAGAATATGTGTTATATGATCACAGACATCTGAGTCCAATATTTAAGAGTAAGAAAAATTTTACTCTGAGTTTGTATTAATACAGACATATTCTGCCTTAAAAAAATAAAAATTTAAATAAACTCAGTAAACTGTTTTAATTTTATAACAGAACTTATCATAAAGTACCTTAAATAACCACGTTGCTGTGAAATCTAAAAATCTGACTTTCCAGAATGATGAAACATTACAATATTTTTCAGAAATATAATTTATATAAGATCATCCCTATTTTTTATAATCTTCTTTGTCCTCAGTGAGACATCCTACTTTTTTAAAACTAAATTGTATTTAGGTAAAATGGATAATATTTATTCACTTGTCATTTATGTAAAAATAACTTTTAAAATTACATTTAAGTGGTTTTCAGTTTCCTGTTGGCTTCAGTAATTTTATAAATCTGCTTTTCCAAGCAGCTAATATTTATTAGTATTACATCCATCTTCAAGGATCTATGTTCAGTATTTCAATAATGAATGTTGCACTAATTTTAAGTTATATTTCTTTCCTAGGGTTCTAAAATCTTCTATTTTCATAGTTAATATGTATTATATGTATGTACTGATGCATTTTGTCAAGCACCTTACTTTTGTGATGTTCCCTTAATTATAATGAATGCAATTCCTAGGCCATCTCATTTCAAACTGGTATATCTCTTAAGATTTTGAGCAATTCTAAAAATCCTTTTTTTTTTCCCCAGAAGAGATAGTTTTGTACACTGTTTTGTTTATGCCCTACTATACTGAATATATAAAATTTGGCTTGGGTTTGAACTCATCTCACAATTTAGGAAAGGAAAAAAAAAATCTGTCAATGGTCTAAACTAATTTTATTGGAATCAGGAGCAGTCAATAGGGCAATGGCTTGCTGTCTCCTTGACATCTCTTTAGCATCTGATTCCTCTGATCACTAACTCTACCTTGATCTGCTTAAGTGAGGCATGAGATTCAGGAGGACAGGGGCAAATTAGCTTTTACTTTATCTTTATAGGAAAGCAATTTCTAGATGTCTTTTTCCTGAGCCATCTCCTGTCAAAAGGAAACTGACAAACCGCTACCCCCAACTTCACTGTGAGGGAAGGAAAAAAAAAAAAAAAGGAAAAAAACCTGTCAGGAATCTGGCCCCTCATTCCTGACGAGCTTAATTTTCTGCTGCAGACTTCACAAGACTTCTTTCAAAGTACAACTTTCTAGAAGCACCTTAATGAACTGTGTTCCTCCATCAGAACTCGTTACCTGAGCCTGTGTTCTTGGTTGGTTTCCACTTTTGATAAAAAGGTTAACTTTTCATAGTCGAAATGGAAATTTTGGCTAAGGAATGACTTTAAGTTTGCAAAAAACACAACGAAAAACAAATGTAAGATAGTCATTATTTTGTATAGTCATCCTTCAGTACCCATGGTGGGGTAGTGGGATTGATTCCAGGACCTCCCTCTTCTTACATACCAAAATCTGTAGCTGCTCAAGTCCCTTATATAAAATAGTATAGTATTTGCATGTAACCTATGCACATTCTCTCATATACTTTAAATAATCTCTAGATTACTTATAGCACCTAACAGAATATAAATGCTATGTAAATAGCTATAAATACAAGGTAAATGCTATCTAAGTAATTGCTTGGGCATGGCAAATTCAAGTTTTGCTTTTTGCAACTTATTGATTTTTTTTTTTCCTTAAAAAGTTTCAATCATCAGTTGGTTGAATCCACGAATACAGAACTAGTGAATACACAGGGCCAATTGTACTAGGTTCTCTTCAAGGTTAAGCATGAAGGGGCAGGACCTGGCCTTTAAAGCTTCCATAAAAAATCATGGAATTTTTTAAAAGTGTAAAACTGGATTAAGATAAAGAGACTTAAATGATAAACTATCTTAATCGTCCATTTTAAAATGAAGAAACAGAAGCCAAGAAACGTGAAGTATACCATAGTCATTCGGTAAATCTGTGAAAAATAAAGGCTGCACAAAACTGCATTCAATATGTAAATCATGTTAGATTGACTCATCCAATAGTTGTCTAATAAATCATAATTTGAAAAAAATAACATCCAGCATTTATTGAGCAATTTCTCTAAGTCAAAATACTTAATAAGTAGTGAAATATTAGCCTTTACAAACCACTGTAAGAGATAAGAATTTTCATTATCCAAATGTTGCTTATGATGAAATTTGGGCACAGAGAGATTAAGTTACTCACCTAGGTCACACACACACATTTTGCAGTAGATCTGGTATTAAAAAGGCAGCCTAATCCAGCAACTGGCACTCTAAGCTACTCTTCTCTAACTACCTGCAGAGTTTAACCTCAGTTATTTAAATCCCTAGAATATTAGTTACTTGAGGACAGAGGTTTTGTTCTACTTTGTTCACTGCTGTTTATCTGCTCAATACCTAGAACAGTGATTATGATAGCTGCTCCATACATTCCTGTTTACTGAACAGACATGGCTATATACATATGAAACAGCATTCAGTATGTGCTGTCACAGTCCTTTGCAATTCTTGGTTTCAGAGGAGCACTGGGGAACAACTTTTTTTTTCTTTTTTGAGAAAAAACATAAAGATCAACTACCTATTAAGGATGATATGAAAAGAGCCCTGGGTCAGCATTATTAAATCTGACTTTGATTTAGATAAATAAAGCAGGCTATTAAGTCTAAATTGACATGTCCCTTTCTCAACAAGGCCCTCCCTGAGTCCTGTGCCTATGTCTGGTACTGATATTTTTGAGTCATAAAATACTATACTTTCCTTTATCTGTTTTATCAATGGTTTTAATTATATGGCAATTTATATGATTATGTTTTAATACTTACTCCCTAAGAAATTGTATGCAGGACAAAGACCATGTCTCTTTTCTTCAGCGATTTGCAGCACCTAGTAAAGTGTCTGTCATAAAGTAGTTATTAAATAAATAGCTCTTCAATAAGTGAATTACCAGAAATAAATGACTGTATGAAGTATCTGGAGTTGCACAGTGAAGAATTTGGTCTTGTCCAAAGACAGGTCTCAACTTGACTCTTGTCCTCTGGAAGGAAACCTGCCACACCTGATAGAAATGTTTGTTTAGGGCAAGGGCTGGCCCCTACACAAAGATTAATTATATGATTTAGGGCGGGGCTTGGGATATTGCGATATCAGGCTGACCTGGAGACTGAGTTCGGCCATATGGTCAATCAGGACACATAATAAAAACTCAAGAAAAATTCTGGACACTGAAGCTTGTCATGTGAGCTTTCCTGGTTGAAAATACTCTATTGTCACACACTGACGCTAGGAGGGCCAGCCTCACAGGGTAAGAGAGCAGAAGCTACACATCTGGAATCCTCCCAGGCCCTGTCCTATGATTGTCTTCCTTTGCCTGATTTTAATCTAAAGCCTTTCCCTGCAATGCGTTGTAACTGTAAATATAAGTTTTCAGTGAGTTCTATGAGTCCCTATCATGAGTTACTGAAGTGGACAGTGGTTTTGGGAAGCCCCCCAAATTTGCAGTTAGTGTCAGAAGTGAGGTGGTCTTACAGAGGATTGTATCCTCAATCTTCACAGCTTAGCTAACTCTGGCAGGAGGCTAAATGATTCCTATAGTGCAATGCTCAGAGTGGACAGTATTACATCCTTAACAGTGTGAAATGGGTTGCTGGCAAATATGTGTGTTAATTTTGCAAAAGTCATTTAACTACTAGGGTTTCAATTTCACTATCTGTAATTTTTAAATAACACTAGAGTACTTCATAAGTTTATTTTGAAAAATACATATTAAGAAATTACTGATTGTCCTAATAGCACAGTATTTAGGTATCATATGATAGAAAATACAGTAACACTATTTTAAACGTGTTGTCCCCTCTGAAAACTGGTACTTGAAATTTAACGATCATATTCATTTTTACGTAGCTTTGTAATTTAGATAAGCTTTCTCTGTGGTCAGAGTAAATTTTCCATTTATTTAGAATTTAGTCAATTTAAATAGTTGCAGAATCATAGGGCATTGAAATACCACCCATCTTCCTCATTCCTGACAACGATTATATGTAGAATATCTCAGAACAGAATGAATTCATATTTTTAAATATTTACCAAAAAATAAAATTCTAAAACTTATCTAAAAAAGTCTGTAATTAATCAACCTTTAGTATTCCTGTGTGTTAATCTGTAAAATGAAAATAGGAATAAAACACTTATATCACATGGTTTAATTACAATATTTAGTTGATGGGCCCAATATTTTAATGTTTTTAAAGGCTCACAGGTAATTCTAGTGGGCAGCCCAGCTTTGGACTCTGTCCCCATAGCAATAGATGCCCAAAAACTAAGAGGATCCCCAAGTCATTTGAGCAAATTCATACGAATTTTAACCTATTTTCCTTTGGCTTTTAATCAATTGAAGTTACATTTTGAGCTGGGGGCCAGATCTGAATGTAGGAAAGCACCTCTGTGGAAACACTCATTGTATGACATGAGATTATAACTAAGTTGAAACTAATCAAGAGTATATGATGTTGATGTCTCAAAAAAAAAAAAAAAAGATTATTCTACTGGAAGGAAGCCTTGATAAAAATCAGTCAGACAATAAGTAATTTTCTTTTTTCTTTTCTTTCTTTTTTTTTTTTTTTTTTACTTTTCAAGTGAAAAATGAGTCTGGGTATTACTGGTATAAATGGGAGATGGGTGTTGTGGAAGAGTGGGGTTTTGACATAACTTGAGAGAATCAACCCTCGCAATGTTCCACTACCTTACCTGCTACTCTACACTCTCTAGGGTAACTCTGTTGTCACTTAACATGACTTCCCAGGGACTCTAACATTTGTCAAAGGATGCCAGAGATACATGAGTATTCTGAACACCAAAAATATATATTTTACATAAATCAGGACTCTGTTTCTGGTTTTATATGTTGATCTCTTGACAAGTTATGATTACAATAACAGAATTAAAGCTATGTGTTTATAAACGTGAGGGCTACATACAGAACCACACTGACGTCAAGGTGCTGAAATGTCACTCTGTGAAGCCTCATGTGTGAAAACAGTTCCACCTCCCAAAACATCTCTAGGTAACATCTCCGTAAGGCCCAGCGAGTGCAAATCTAATTCTGTTCTACACTATACAGAGTCTCAGTGTGTTTCCCAGTGTATGTAACATCTCTCTGAGGCATACCTCCTTATTCTCATTTTCCAAATACAAAAGCTGAGGCCTAGAGAAATTAAATATCTCCCAGAAAACACTGGCCACCACCAGAAAACAAGTGGCCAGTTTGAGTCTGTAATAGCTCATTTCTTGAACAATGCTATCACCCTAGGAGTGTATTACTGATTATCCATCACATACATACATTTCCATAGACAGATGCTTGATACTTTTCCAACATACTTTACACTCTGCAGACATGTGAGTAGCCTGCATCATTTTTACAGACATCCCACACCACTCAGTGGTTTAACATTAGGCCTCCAGTGAAATAAATCAGTAGCCTAAGAGAACAGATCATTTCTGGAAAAGTATTTCTTACAATTCTTACTTATCATTTGATATCTGGGGGGAGAGCTTAGTCCCTTAGTTTGTGCTGATTCACTTGGCTAAATATAAAAAGGGAAAACAGCTATGACACTAATAACAGAAATCAAAAACTCACACAAACTGACAAAACAAAAATAAGTAGTTGACGTGTCTGGAAAAAAATCAAAACAGGTTGATAATAAAGGTGTGAGCATCTCCTAGGAAAATTTAAGTCCCTCATTCTCCCTCAAGAAAATAGTGTCTCACAATTAGAGCTTTGCTATCCTTTTAAATAGCTGATATCTGAAATACAATAAATACATAAATAATAGCAATGCAAAAGGTTAGACGTTTTATAATTCAAAAAACTTAAATGGCTCATAAAGAGAAGTGTAATTAGAACTTTGGATAACCTACTGATTTTGCACAACTTATCAAAAGTATTTCATTTCCTCAAGTCTACCCTCCAAATTAACTTTGCTCTGCAAATTATATAATTGACCTCTTTCAGAATTGTAACTCCCTTTTCCAACTGCTCACTTTGGTCAAAGAAAATATATAATTTGCATCAATTATAGTGTAAATACAGGGGAGTTCTATTGTTGTAAGAAAACAATTTTGTTCTTTTTATTATCTCATGCTGACCTCTGCCATTTGTGTCATTTTCTATACTCTCCTTCAAAGCCTTTCTAACTAAACCAAAGTCTGTGAAGTTAAGTAACTACACCACACATCAAGGTCAAATCTATTTGAATTGATTATATTATGCTGATGATCCCTGTTATACATAATTTAAACACTCCAGGTAAAGTGGCAATAGCCCTACCTAAAAGAACAGCTAGTTTATTAGTTAGGGAAGAACAATCGCAATCCAGTAACTAAATTTTCACCACACACTTTTAATTGAAGAAGGAGCAGGAAGACATTGATATTAACAAATACTAAGAATTTGGTGAATGATCCTTAGATCTCTGGTATTCATGCAACCAATCAAAACCCCACACACCTCCCCTCCTCCCCAATACAAAGGCCCCTGTATGGCCCTTGCCTCTTGTTTGCAGAAAAGCTGAAATCTCTCAGGCCTCCCTGAGTCACAAAGGGCAGGTTAAAGAAGTTAATGATTACGACAATAGAGTCACAGACTCAGTGTCTCATGCACATTCCTGAGTCATTTTACAGATATTGTAATTGCCAGCAGAGGGAAAAATCTAACCGCATGGTGACCAGACTGTAGCCACAGCATAAGTACCGAATCTATGGCCAGCACAATTCCAAGAACTGGCCGTAAGAGAATGGGATTAACACCACCGATCACTACAATCCATATAACTTTGTGGAAAGCAACATAATAGTAGTTTGTTCTGCCTATGTATATAAGTGGCCAGCTAAAACTGTCAGCAAAGAGATTCTTCAAACCCATGTCAATATCTTTCACTCTAAGACCTCAACACCCTTTCTCAGCATGAAGCAGTTACAGAAGACAGACCTTCGTCTTAATCCCATAGAAAAGTTACATGCATGACATTTATGGTGGTGAGGGGAAAGAACTGTAAGAAGCTCTTCGCAGGAAACCACCCTCAGCAGGAAGCCCCTTTTCTCATCACTTCAGCAAAGCTATACTGTAACTAACCTTAAACCAGGCACCCCCATGCTCTACTCATCTCTGGTCCAAGCACACTTTTCATACCTTTTGATCACACAATACTTAGCCTAACCTGTTGGTTCATTCTGTGAATCAAGGAAGTAAAAATGGAGAATAAGTAATTAATGGATGACCAGATAGATCTCTTCCCTAGCTTCCCCTTCAGTCATCTCGCGAACAAGACAGCATCTAAAAAAAGATCGCAAGGAGTCGTTGACAAGCTTGCAATGCGGTGGGAGGTGGCTTCAAGTTTGATCCACTATCTCAATGATGAAATGAGATTACTTACTCTTTTTGATTTAAAAATTTTATGGCTGAGCAGAATCTTCAGTCAATTTTGGGGCAACATGAGTCCACCTTCTCCCTAGATTGCTGGCCTTCTGATTAAAAGCAACTTCTGTCTCTACCAATATCTGCCTCTTGGGTATTGACTTTCAAGCAGTGAGCAGCCAGCCAGACTTGAGCTTGGTAACAATCAGAATGTCACCAACAAATGTTTGCTGAGGACAAGCAAACTTAGATTTGTTCTGTATTTACCTCAATACTATACGATAACTATAGATCTATCTTCTTAAGAACTAACAACTCAAAAGCAGAAATCACATGTTTTTGAAAATTGACACAAATACTTCTTGGATAGTGAACACTTAGAATCTTTTGCTACTGAGAACATATTCCTCGTTATTCTCATGATTTTTTTTTTTAATCTAGTGAAGCTCCCTTCTACTTTAACATGTATAATATACATCATGGTGACTATAGTTAATAATATGATACTGTATATTTTAAAGTTGCTAAGAGAGTAGATCTTAAAAGTTTTCAATACAAGAAAACAATTGTAACTCTGTCATGATGAGCATTCACTACCTATTGTGGTTATCATTCAGTAATATATACATATATGGAGTTATTAAGTTGTATATCTAAAACTAATATAATGTTATATATCAATTGTAACTCAGAAAATCAGATTTATCCTGCCTAGTTCTTTTTGATTAGCTAGGATAGAGGCATTTCTCTTTTTCTTGGGTAATAATAATAGATGAATCCCTTACTAGGATAGTCTTTTTTTCCCCCTTGATTAGGTAATTCCTTTAAATATAAAATGTTATACATGCTACATTTTTGCTACATACATGCTCCCTAGAAAATTTTAAATCCTCACTACTTAATGAAAAGAATAGACACTTGAAAGAAAACTTTAAATGTATCAAGCACATTGAAAACTTTGGCAAGATGCGAAATAAAATGGAGACATTTTAAGAATCAGCAAAACACAGTTTGCTCTGTTCTACTTCTTTTAAAATAGGCAGTGTATATTTCCCTGAGGGAATTTAGATCAAAACCCAAGAGTGAAGAAACACTCTTTTCTTGCCCTTCTTGTACTTTTCCCTGGTTTCTGAATATTCTTGGAGTGAGAAAACATCAGAACTCAATTAACTAGCAGTATAGCTTCCAAAGGTGGCACTTCAAAAAGAAACAAAAACCACTTTTGGAGCATTTCATGGTCATTGGAAGTGGGTGCTTATGTTAAAAGCAGAAACATGCATAAAAATAACTCAGAGAGCCAAGGTCTTGGTGATGACCTATGTGCCACAATCTATGTGCAATTTAGCATTCTTTCTACCTTTACTTCCCTCTAATACTAGGTGGTCCCAGTGTCTTATTTTTCAAGTTTCACTCTGGTTGTTTTCCTTCAACAAGGATTTTTTTTCCCTCTCTCAATCTCTCTGCAAGTCTCCACGCATCAATTCCAAAGTAATTGTGTTTTTAACTCTGTTAGGACACTTCTCTATTCATTAGCTTTCTCATTAAAATTTTACTTGTTGCCCTTTGGGTAAACATTAGGAAAACTGTTACTTTTTCTCCACATTTTTATGTTTTCACTTCTGCTTTAGTTAAAGACAAAAGCTGCTGAACAATGACTATTACAATTCCTATATTCTGTCTCATGAATTCTAAATAAAAACATACTCATAAGAATTTTTGGTTTTAAAGATCTTTCACAAAAGGCTACTTGGCCTATCTCTGTCTTCAGATGAGACATTTCCTAAGACTCTTGTCTTTCGAATATTTTAAGATATTCTTTCTGAAGCTCTCTCCAGGGCTAAAAATTCTCTCCTACTCTAACGACCCAATTTCGTGGTCACCGACTCTCTCATGTAATTGCAAATCAACCACATTTGGCTAAAGATGTGCAATTAAAAATGTATTTCTGAGTCACACAGTCATATAGTTAAAATGGAGACTCTTTCTTCCCTTGAAAAGCAAAATAAACTGTGATTTAATAGAATTTTAAAGACTGATCTACAAGACATCTTCAGGAAATTTTGACCTCTCCCCAATAGTCTGACTAAAAGATTACATATTGTGGAATAAAAATAATCAATCATAAATGGAGAAGGAAGAGGGGGAGGAGGTGAAAAGGAGGCCGGGAGGAAGAAGAAGAAAGAAAAAGGGTGAAAACTGGTTGTTAGTTAATTCCTTATGCCACTCAAAGAAAGACGTAGAAACTGTTATGATATTGTCACAACGAGCTCTGGACTTAGAATCAAAGAAGGAAGACTTAGCCTTATCTCTGACACGTATTTGATGAGAGATATAACCTTTCTGAGCTTTGAATTACGTGAATGTGAAAAACGGCCATAACAGACACTACCACTCACTACTGCTCGGAGCGCTGAAGAACTACTGTATATCATAAGTGTGCTGACCTGTCAGCTGTTATTATTACATACAAATCCCTCTAAATCCAACCCCTAGAACACTTTTTAAAAAACTACTTCGTTTAAAAAATGGTGTAGTGAACTGAGAGAAGGTTCTACGACCTTGATGGTCCCTCACATTTGATCAGAGACTGA
Organism: Camelus dromedarius; assembly: GCF_036321535.1. Taxonomy (NCBI): domain Eukaryota; kingdom Metazoa; phylum Chordata; class Mammalia; order Artiodactyla; family Camelidae; genus Camelus; species Camelus dromedarius. The sequence continues at coordinate 22,836,455 of NC_087439.1, forward strand.
GTTCACTGGCCTGCTGCGTACCCTACAGAGGGCCTTTCAGATTTATTTTCAGTTCCCCCTGGGGTTACCCGGTATTGCAAGACTCAGAAGATGGCTCTGTGAAATGCAGAAAATTCTCCAGCTGCTTCTCTGCCTTCCTCTCACAACCCTACATTCATATCCACAAGACTTTCAGGCTGTTGTATTTGTTTCCATTTGTGGCCAAGATCTCACATAAAAATGATTTTCTCCCATAGGGCTCAATGGTAACAAACTTTAAACTTCATTGTTACCACTGCTGTTCCTTCCTAGGGAATTCAGACAAGAGATCAGATTGTGGCAGGAGAATCATCTCCCAATAATTTAACAAAGCCTTTATTCTATTTGAACTTAATGGAGAGCTAATGATTTTGACAAGAACAATCTCCTGTTTTTAAGTAGCCTTATGAGATTCTTTCCTATTAAAGTCAAGCTCTTTTGATTGCAGGTGTCACGTCTCCCACAATACTAGCTATGAGTTTGCCTTTTCAAGTGAAAAACGAAGTTTGAGGGCTTGATTGCTTTGTCATTTAACACCATTACCACCATGAAAAATGCTTTCTCCTCCTAGTCAGGCTAAAACCAGAAAGCAATGCATTTTTCAGCTCAGAGTTCTCAATATTCCTTCCATTCCCATCATATCACTTTGAAAGAGAGCAGCACCTTTGAAGGAATACTGAGGAAATAAAGTAAAAGCATTTTAAAATGCAGCACCCAGAAAACTGAAGAGTCCAGGGCAAAGGAAATACCCTTGAAAACAGTGATTCATCAGTCATTGGTATGGACCAGTTACCTTTTCAATCCCCCAGAGTTAAAGAAAAACGTATCACACATACTTCAACAGATGTTCTGGGCATAACGAGGGACACAGAGGAAAAGGGGGAAGTGGACAACCAGAACAAGACCATCGGTGTCCGCAGTAAGCAGAGCCTGCCGCACTCCTCAGCTGCCGTCCACCACAGCCCACAGAAAACAGCTCGCAGGAAGCGCTGCGCAGCTGGGCTCTAGGGATTAGCAGTGCTTGTGTCGGGCCAAGTGCAGTGATGCCCGTTCCAGTAAGCTATAATCTAGAAAGTGGCTCCACAAAAAGGAAATTGTAGGGATAATGAAGAGGTGCCAAATCTGGAGCCTCCGAAGGCTTGCTGCACGCATGGGGCAGCGACTTGGGAGGGACACAAGAAGCACTCAGTAAACAGCTCTTGCTTCGACCTGACTGAATGGGCTGCCAGGCAAAGCACTGAGACATTCCATCCCTTTCTAGTCTCTGGACCTATGAAGTTTTCCTTTACTGCACAGACTTAGGTTTTTACTAGTGTCTCTGTGTTACTCAGGTAGGGTTGCCCACAAAATACCACAAACAGGAGGTGCTGAAACAGAAATTTATCCCTTCACAGTTCTGGAGGCCAGACGGCCAAGATCACGGTGCCAGCAGGGCTGGTTTCTCTAGGCCTCTCTTCCTGACCTGGTTGGCTGTCATCTCACTGTGGCCTCACATGCTCTTTTCCTCTTCTTACAATGACACAGTCATATGGGATTGGAACCCCTCCAAGGGGCTCTTGATTCAGACCCTCAAAGACCCTCATTTGAGTGAGGCAGTCTTCTAACTGATCTACATGCCTTGACCCTACTTGTTCCACTGTGACGTCTTCACTTTACCACCAAAGTTACCTCTTAAAACCCAAATTTTATCATCTCTCTCTTATTTCGGTCTACAGCAGCTCCCTAGTGACCCCTGGGATAAAATTCAAACTCTTGTCATGACATGATCTTCTTATAAGAACATCAGTTATACTGGATTAGAGCCCCACCTTTATGATGTCACTTAATCTTAGTTACCTCTTTAAAGTCCTGTTTTAAAGCCTGATTCCCAAATGTAGTCACACTGGGACTCAGGGCTTCAACATATGAATTGGGGGGAGAGGAGAAGGCACAATTTAGTAATAACAATCTGCTTTAGAGATGATCTCCAAAGCAGAATTGCATATTGGAAAGCAGATGTACTTGGGTGTCAGAGAGAATGGTGTGAACTCTAACTGGCTATTTATTATTCTAGCTTGACCTTGGGCAGATATCCTTCTCTGTAACATATCCTTCTGTGTAAAAATGGGCTATTAATAACTGCATGGCAGGTTTATTGTGACAACTTAGGAAGATCAAATATGAAAGATATCCTAACACTTTACTTAGTAGCTGAAAGTTGTAAAAATTTCTCTCTGATGTTTATCTTTTAGGTGGTGGGGTCTCAGCATTACCCTGAAGGCTCAAAGGGCCATTCTTTGTGGCATATATCTCAAACTGCTAAAAATTATCATTTTAATAAATCTGAGCAATTCTTGCACTGTGGATACCTCAGGCTATCAAAAACCACTAATAGTTAACTTCTGATAGTTCCCAGATTAAACATGAAATTTCTAAAGAGGATTTATGTTGATCAGCTGGATTCATCCATTCTATTATTGAAATATTTATTTAACAGATGTTAATTAGATCAGCTAAGTGTGAGGTACTGTGCTAGGAACTAGATGAATACAAAGATTCATAAATTATATTGTTTGTTCTCAAGTTAGAAAAATATTATGAACACAAATGTGCACATAGCAATAAGAAATTATAAGGGTTCAAGATAAGAGCTGGCTTATTAGAATGGCGTGAAGAAGAATCACTTTATATATATACATGATCTGGGGCTGGTTTTCAGAAAGAGATCAAATTTTAAACTACTCTTTAAATATGGGCAATTTTAAAAAAAACTGGTAAGTGGTGGAGAGAGGCCAATAAAGGGAAAAATAATTCTTTAAGACTTTTTCCCACTTTAGATGTATAAAAGGAGACTTCATTCTCTTTTTCATGTGGCAATTTCAGAAGATGCAGACCCTGGCTCTCTCACCCAACTTTCAGGAAACGGAAATCATAATAAAGGCTTGGAAGAGAAACAAGAAATATTGCAGAAGAAATTTGCACATAGAAATAAGAATGCTATTTCCAAGGTTAGTTCAAGTAATCAAGAGCTCCTCTGAGAGATGAACTTTGTACTAAAACAACTTAAATCTCATCTGTTTTTACTTGTGGAGGTTAAGTGACTTATTTTACAAATGCTTCATTTAAAAATCTGCTGATTAAAGCTCCTGCTTTTAGACCTTGTAAAGTCTAACTGGAAAAGGTACCCATATGTTTTTATTTATTTGAAAACTGAATCACATAATGAACTTATATTCCTTAGAATCCCAAGGGGATAACAGCTTTTTAATATTACTGTAGCTTTCTTATAATGCAAAACAGTTCAGCAAAATTAAACTGTTTCATTTTTCCTTCTGCCTAACATGACAAGGCTTCATACTGAAAGATCAAAAGTTGTATTATGCCTTTCTCTAGAGCAAATAACATTGACACGTACTTCAACAGTGTTCTTCATTCTAACATCTAAGAGCCACATTGTATACCTGAGTAGAACAAATTGACATAATTTTATAATACAATATACAAATATGGTTATTCTTGAAGGTAAAAGCCTATTTTTCATGAACTTGTCCTAAAATACCTGTATTCTTTAACTGTCAACATTGTCATATCTGGCACATTATGCAATGTCTAAAAGGTAATTTTGTTTTCTACTCTTGGGTAAAAGTATCCTCGGGACATTTTCATGTGAGGCGAATCTGAATAAGCTGAAATTCTGAGGAGGGCTTTTTGTTTGTTTTGGTTTTTTTTTTTTGCTTTTCCTTTTTTTTTTAGCAGCATTTTGTACAATGTATCAGGTACACTGAAGGGAAGGTAACACATTTCAGTGAGAAAATGCATGCACAGTTATGTCAGACTGGGATCCTCATGGAAGCTGCACAGTAAGCAAAAGAAAATTCTTCCAAATTAATCTGACCTTGAAGAGGAAGCATATTTTTACTAATCAATGGTAACCAACGTTGACTGAGGATTAGCCCGATTTTTGCATGTATATTCAGGTGGATAAAACAGTCGTCAACTGTTGTCTTCCTGATCAACAGTCTGTCATTGCCTATCAAATTGGAACCCACAGTGCTTTGCTTGTTTCAGTTTTATGTAGCCACATGTAATACATGAGTCGAAATGTCTTGCTGGGTTATAAGAAAAGGAGATGAAGAATTACAACACAAAGGCTCAATGATAATATAGGTTAGAAAACCTAAATCATAAGCAGCTAGATTTTTAACTTCTATGTGAAATAACATCTCCCAGTTCTAAGATATTATGATCTAGAGCGGTGCTTCTCAAACTTTAATGAGCACACAAATTACCTGGGGGTCTCGTGAGAAGACTGAATCTGATTCAGTAGGTCTGGGATAGGGTCTGAAATTCTGCTTTAGGAATGAATTCTCAGATGATGCCAATGCTGCTATGGACCACATCTTGAATGGCCAGGTTCTTCACCACAAGTTTATACAATTCATCATGATATTTTATAACCATCTTCATAGCAAAGGAAATGTGGCCCCCTAAAATAGCCATATTAGTGTCTGCCAATTCATTTTGCTTTAATTTGGTAATGATTATGCCAGCCTTTTGACTCATTGTGATTAACCTTATAATTAGATTTTCTCTTAGAATCACTTTTCTTCATGAAGGTGCAGAAAATAAATAAAATAACATAATAACAAAGAGAGTATATGACTATAAGTTCTTGCAGGTGGCAAAACATTTGGTGAACATTTAGGATTAAAGCTTTAAATGGCCCATTCTTAATCTTGCGGGATATAGGAAAAAAATAAAAGTGATTTAAAATCAGTGATGCTAGCTACTGTGGGTGGACACTGCTACATGATTTGGGCCCTCCTGTTTCTTGCAGCCAGCACAAGCAGTGATCAGGGTGCATGTGACCTACAGAAACCTGCAGTGTGGACCTGCCTATGCAGCTGTATATTGGCAGTTTGTTAAGATGCTTTATGAAAAGAGGTGTCACCAAGTAACTGGCTGCCCAGTGCTCTTATTCTCAAATGAGAAAGTCATCATGCCCTTCTTCATCTTCTTGACATTCTACTTGCTGTTTCAAGTAAAATTAAAGAAAACATACGCATCTCCACCCACACCCACTCCTCCATTGTTTAGTATTCAATGATTCAATGGAACGACATTAAAGTTTTGTTTCATGCAGATAAAGAATAACAGTGGCCTTGTACACTGTGTGTTTCTGAGCATTTAGAGTGAGAATTGTATTTAAAAATACTCTGTCTAAAGAACTTCATTTTCTGAGGCTTTAGAAGACACAGAATTATTTTGTCATAGCTCCCTTTCTTTTCTTAAAACTTTGCTCTTCATTGAAAACTCTGTTAATCCATTAAAAAAATTTTATTAACTTTATTTACTTATAAACTTAATTTATTTGTAAAGTATGTGGCATAAAATATTATGTGGTGGATGACTGTTAGGAGCTGAGAATTGAGGGCACTACGGCGGCTCCTGATGTCACAGACCTCAGGACTCTCAGTTAAAGCCTTTAGGAGTCAGGCCTCACCTAGTTACCCTGATCATTTCAGCAACCCTTAGCTGTTTGAGTTAGTACTGAATAAATTGTTTAAAAAGATAATAAATGGCTTGGCTCGCAAGACTGAAAATTCCAGAAATCAGGCACAGTTCTGTTCAAGAGAAGAATATCATCAGAACTCAGCTCTTCTACACGTCACAGCACTGACTTTTGCTGTACTGATTTAACAGTTACACTCTGTAAAAGATTTCTGAAAAACTAAAAGTCTAGACAGTCTCAAAAAAAAGAAAGTCATTTCCTTTTCCAATACGAAAACAAGCGTGTTGTTTCTCATTGGTTGTAAGTGGCTCCTATTCTCATCTCTGAACAAAAAGCTCCGGTCACTGGAAATATAATACTGTGACCGGCCAGACCAGATCCACATGTCCACCCCTGAGGCCATCAGGGAGGTAAAATCCGCCAGAGGTATGTGGATTCAGAGTTGTAGTAGCCATTAGGGGAGCATAACTGACGACTGAGACGCTGCCCGCTTAGGTCTACCGCTGCATCCGTGCAGTGACCATGCTTCTCGTGTGCTGATGATCCCAGAGAGTTACTGAACCCAGTGCAGGAGCAGGGGACTGGTGCAGTCCTAGGAGGCAGCGGACACACCTTTAATGGGTGACACTGGCTCACGTATCCTCTGTTAGCTTAGCTGACCCTTTCTTGGAATGATGTTACAATCTGGGACTCTTCCTGCTCCATTCCTCTTTCCTCACCCCCACACCATACATGTCGACTGATGGCAGTCTGAAAGTTCTCTGTGCTTTTTCCTGCCCTCCTCCAATAAATCTCTTGCATGTTTAATCTTATTTTACTGTCACCTTCTTGGAGAACCCAGAGTAGTGCAAGAGTGTATAAAATTGTGATTTTCCAGGGGAAATTTGAATTCTATTGGCAAGAGGGTGGTGAACAGAACTTCAGAGGCAAAAAAAAAAAAAAAAAAAAAAAAGAACTAAGGTGTATCTATATAATGATCTCTCATAGTTTAACTATTTTTTCTATAATACATGTTCTTATGAATTTTTTCCAAACATCAAACAACTTTTGCTTGAGTTGTATCTCCCTGAAATTAAAAGTTCCTTTAGAGAGAAGATTGTATGTCTTCATTTCCCTAAAAATGTTTTGCAACCATAGCAATGATAAGGGGCAATATTTATGCTCGCGAAAAAGATTTTCATCTATCTGTAAGTTACCGTGGATTACTAAAATACTAAATAACCCTTATTTTATCAAAATACGTATGATGATGTATCCTTTCCAGACTGTAAGGTTATCTTGGCAAGTATTTTACTGCATCTTTCTTACTGCTCACACCTGGAATTTTCTCTGTTGAATTTGAATTACTGTAGGAAGTGTCAAAGTGTCAAAAGAAAAATTCCTGGAATATAAAAATGAAAATTCCCTAATCCTTTCACACCTCTGAAGAATATAGATGAATGAACAGTAACCTTTTTTTAATTGGTCTTCTATGTCTTAGACAATTTGACAGTGAATTTTAGAAATCTTTATTTTAATATTTGTAGTTAATGAAGTAACCTCACCTCCGTTATCCAGGCATATGGTAGGAGAACAGCTATTTTAGTGTATTTTATAAGGATGAAAATTTAAATACAGAGAAAGTAAGTGACTTGTTCAAAGCCACATATCCAGTCCTAGCAGTATGTTCATCTGATTTCTAGGCTTGTAAAGAAAATTACCTCACTTCCTCTCAAATTACCACTTTTTGGGTCCACAAAAGGCAATGTCCCTTCTGCAGGGACGCCCCTTGTCAAAAGTGGCACTGACTACTGCTGCTTGTAAATTTTTGAAATATTAATATTACCAAATATTACACTATGGTACTTTTTTATACCTTAAGCCCTGTTGCTTAAAAGCTTTCTAACTTGGGCCTAAGCCCTAAATTTTATCAATCCCAGGTTAAAGAGGACAGACATGTTTCTCTTTAAACAAGACAATAAGGCTTATGAATGGGCAAGAGAAAAGATTTCTCTAGTAGGGGTTTTTTCCCCCCTAATACAGCATAGTACAGCAAATACTAAGCCAGAGGTGTGCTTCCCTATAATAGGACACATGATTAATAAACAAAGCAAAAGAAAATCTCTACCTATGTGATACAGGGCTATTTTGGGGAAAAGAAAAGAAAGAGAGATTTTGAGACCTGAGCCAACATGGACCATTTCTTGAACATTTAAGAGTAAGAGGAGCGCTCTTTGGCTTAGAGATTGAGTTGAAATGTGTGTGTGTGTATGTGTGTAATATAGATTGTATACTTCCCAATACCATAAATACCATCTTGTAGAGGAAAATAGGAGAAAGGATAGAAATCTAAGAAACTAAGCATTTTCACCAAAGATGTAAATACATTTGCATTCTCTCCTCCAGACCACACCTTTCCCTTCTTATGCCATTATTCCCAGAACCACAGATAAAGGTATGTAGGCACATGAATTAAATGACAGATATCCAAAAGCTATGGTACCTCCTCGTCCAAGATACTGAGTTTTCACAAACAGTGTGTCCGGTAAAACATGGATTTAGAGGGTTCAGTGTTCAACAAAAAAATTCCAGCTCAATCAGTTATTTGTTATTTTAGCTTCAGAAAAAAAATTGTATGCCTGTTTACTCCTTGTAAAAGCAGGACAATAATATCTTCCTGAGCAAGGGATAAAGAAGATTAAGATAATACACATAAGATGCTTAGTGCAGGGTGTGGTGTTCCTGAAATAATAATAAGGTTTTTATTATTGTTATTACTACGCTATACCTGCTGCCACTGCCACCACCACCTCTGCCTCAGCCTGTTTCTTCCTGAGGCAGGCAAACTGGTTAGGGTAATACGTGAATCCCTGATATGGACAAGAACTCTTCTCTTGCCTATCTTTTATACCACATTAAAATTATCACTCTACGTAGTCCTGTAACACGTTCAATCTCAGCCCTCGAAGAACAAGTAACAGCAGTAATAGGAGCTCTAGTAAAACTCTCTCAGCACATTTCACGAACTCCAAAAGCCAAGCATAAAGTGAATCTTTGTTTTTAATATCCAATAAAAAACAACTTCCAGGTGGAAAAAGCAAGCTATTTTAAAGAAAAATTAGAAAGTGGCAAACATTATCTTGAAATTTAAACCCAGACTCTTGTGATCTAAGAGGTTTACTTTTTCCCCATCCTCTTTCATTTTTATTTTCCCTAAACTCCTGCCCAATGGCTCTTCTCAGAGATTCTCATTCTCTCTGGATGCAAGAAATGCCGAAAACTTTGTCAAAATGTCTTCTATCACAAAATTCACAGGTCACTTATGTACACTCAAGAGGTTTCTGCCAGTCCCAATAAACATCGAGACCTCTAGATGTGAACCCCGACTTGCTGAACCTCCGGACCTCTTGGAGTTTCACTCATCACTAATTTTCTGGTTCAGTGGAGCATTACCTAACTTCTTCTCAACTTTTCTACAAACCCAGAGCCTAGATGAAAAGGGAAATTTTGACGCTGTGGTAATGCAAAAGAAAAAAGGGCAAAAATCTCTGCACCCCCAAAAAACAGAATAAGCAAAAATAGCAACCAAGTAACCCTAAATATAAGTATATATATATATAAAAAAAAAAGCTTCTGCCTTTATATAATTACATGAAAAAGAAAAAAGAGAAAGAACCCTTCCCAAATATATTCCATGTGCCCATGCAAACACTGACGGTTTTTTTCCTAGTTTTGATGTAGTTATGGTAAATCTTTTTTGTTTCTATCCTGTAATTTCAGATTCTACCTTCCCATATAACTAACCAGCTCTTTCCTTTCTATTTCCCTTGATACCTCAATTTTAAAAACCTGTTTTATTAAAATATCTGAAAGTGAAAATATGTTTACTTCAGATTAACAGGATGAGGAATGGAACTGGCTTTCTTTTCCTATATTAAGTGTGCTTCTCATTTAATCTTCCCAGAAGCTCTATGCATTTGATATTGTCCAGTCTTTCTAATAAATGCTACTAAATTACTGATTCAAGGCAAAAGGCATGAAGCCTGACTTTGAAGATACTTTTCTTGTATTTAAACATCTAAATAATAAAGATAATGTAAATAATCAAGAGCACAGGTACTGGTTTCTTTATACAGAAAGAAATCATTAATCCAAAAGCCATGGCAAATACAAAATAGCACAGTAAGTTTCCTTTAAATATTTCATACACATACACAGTTCCAAAGCAAAATCTTTTATTCAAGATGGTGTTGTTTTTCCCCTCCCTGGTGAGCAATCTATTGTAAAGACAGAGACCTCCCTTCAACATGGGGAATAGAAAACTGAATTATAAAGAACTCTTCTTACAAACACAATTTTGTAACCTCACAGCTCCATAGAAAATGTCTTTAAAAAAAAAAAAAAAAGAAACACCAATAATAATAATAATGCCATTAAATTCAAACATAGAAATATTAAAGATCCCTTTCTTTTGCAAATGAGGTTATAAAGGCAATGTCATTACTGCAGTTTCAGGGCTAATACCACCATCTGAGAGATCATTTTCAAATTCTGTACAACAAGACCTAATAGACACTGGCTTCATGCAGATACCATTTTGGAAAACAGACCAACATTCAGAGGCGTCTGTTTTTTTCTTGCCTTCTAGGATAATAAAGGGCTACCAAAAAGCAAAATAATTTCCTTTTATTAAAAGCCCCATTCAAGGGTTAAATCTGTAATTTAACCATTATGCTGGAAATCTTTCATAATCCATCTTCCGCCATTTCCCCAATAGTGACATTATGTAACATTTATCTCTTGAGAAATAGTCATTGCAAACCATCCACCGTTTTATGAAACAGCCTAGTTCTGTGTCTGCTGTTTCGATTTTTTTGTCACCTGTATTTTCAGGTTGATTGTCTTTAATAGGTCTTTATCTTCCTTACCGTATTTTCCCTCTAATTTAGGTAAAAAGGGAAATGAACTAAATTTATTTCAAATTTTGTGATTAAAGACCAAAGTTTTCTTATGATCAGAAAAAGAAAGTGACACGACCTAGAGCACGAGGAGACGCCCGTGTGGAAGAACTGGGATTGAGCTGGCCCCTAAAGATCAGAAGAATGGATAGGTGGACAGGTCAGAGGGCTGTACCGGAGAGAATGTAAAAGGCAAGCTGGAAAGCAGCGAGTCTGAGCAGATGACTGTGAAGAGACCAGCCTCACTGGGTTGTCAGGTGCGGCTAAACAGTAAGCTGTATGTCTGTAACACCTTATCCGATATTTCAAAATGTGAAAAATTCTAAAAAAACAACTTAAAAAAACTAACATTAATAATCCTATTAGGAGATACAGGAAATGCATATGAAAGCAACTAACATGGACCTCACTACTACTATGTGCAAGATACTGAACAAGGAGCTTTACATAGTGACTTCCTTTATCCTTATGAGATGTGTATTCGTTTCCCAAGACAGACATCTGTTGAGGTTGCCATCTGTGGCAAGGCACCAGGAAAACAAACAAGGTAAGACATGATGCTTATTGTCAAGAATAGAGTATGGTAGAGACAAATGAGGTGTGTTTTTAAAAAATATGTAATGCAGTTTAAGTGCTTTGACGAAGGTATTTTCAGGATGCATCTAGATTAAGAGGAAAGGCCTCTAAAGACAAAGCACTGTTTCAATTGAGTTTTTAAGTTGATAAATAGGAGTTAACTAGATGCAGGAAAAGGCATGGTAAGCGAAAAGATCATTATGAGCAGAGTCATGGAAAAGCCCAGAGGCATGGAAAAGCCAGTCGTGCTTAGGAAAGTAAAAGTAGTTAGGATGGCTGGAATGAAAGGTTTGTGTTGATAAAAGGTACAAAAATATGGTGTGTATTTTTGCAGGGAGGTGGAAATGTAGTAGCCAGATCAGATACACCAGGGCTTCTCCACCAGTGAAGATTTTGTCCCCAGGGAAGATGTGACAAGGTCAGTACGTATTTTTTGGCTGCTATAATGGGCAAGGGGAGCAACTGACATCTAATGGATGAAGGTCAGAGGATCTGCCAGATGTCCTACAATGTGCGAGACAGCCTCATCCCCATCCCCCACCCCAACAAAGAATGATCTGGCCCAAATGTCAACAGTGCCAAGGCTGAGAAATCTTGATGTGTGGTGCTAACCCAGAAAGTCAGGTATCTGGAAAGTTCTGATAAATGATGGAAGGGTTTTAGGCCCTCAGGCACATATGGTCTTCATCTACACGCAGCATTCTGGCAGCTGTGTCAGGGCTGGATCAGAGAAGTCAGGGGAGACATCACAGCAGGAGGACCTGTATTTAACCCATCGCATCAATACAGTAGGAAAATGATGGTGGATGCAAAGGGGGAAAAAGAAAGGAACTAAGAATGAGATGAGTGTATGCAGCTATGAAGGCAAAGCTTGTAGAATGACGCTCAGAATTCTATATTGAGTTACCGGAATAAAATAATGTTATTCAAACAGGCAACAAAGGACAGAGAGTGATGTTAGAGAGCAAAGGTGATGAGTTTGGTTTTAGTCCTCTTCAACTGAGTCCCTGAGGGCCATGTGGAGTTTAGCAGCAAGCAGTCGTATACACAAAGTCGAACAAAGAAAAATGCAAGGAACTGACAAATGCAGTCAGGAAATCGCAAGAGCAACTTCGGTGAAGCAGGGCTAGTGGTGATGGTTACACTGTAAGTGGCAGTTGAGAAAACTCTGGAGCATTGAGCAGTAAAGAGGGGGAAAGTAGAACTTACTTCTTAAAAGAGCACTTTGTATAAGTAAGCAAACTGAGGTTTAGCAAATCTCAATATATTTCCCAAGGTCACAGGACTAGATTCACGCCCACATCTGCATTCCTCAGAAAATAAATTTTCTTTCTACTATACAATGTCATCCTTACTTCCCCAGGCCATTTCTTTATATACCCTTCTGCTGGCTTCTCTTTCTAAGAGGAGGGCATATGAGATAATTGATCAGAGTTCAAGACATTGATTGGATCATGTTTACAAGCATCCATGGACAATCAATATTTAAAATATGATCTTTTTCTCTTCTCCATGTAGCTAGATAAATAAACTTCTTAGGCTGTACCTTGGAAGCAAGCTAATTATCCAATTTGTTTCCAACTATGTTCTTCTCTTTTGTATGTATACAGATACGTGTATACATTATATCTATATACATACACACACATTCATGTACTTGGACAGGCAACTGAATGTAATGGTTAGAAACATGGCTCTGTGATCTTAACCTTCTCAGCCGTGTGACCTCTGACAGAATACTTTATCCTACCTCAATCTTATCATTTGTAAAACACAGAATAATAGCACTTACCTTAATGAGTTACTGTAATTATTAAATGAGACTATATCAATGAAACACTTAGAACTATGATTATCATCTAGTGAAATGCACAAGAACTAGTAACTACTTTGTGTTTTCTTCTTCTTTCCCTGCCCGTCCTCTCACAATGTCCCATCCCTCCACAGGCTCACAGGAGTCTCTTTTTGTTTTTAGGTTCTGGTAAACATAGCATCCCCAAGATTTTGCTTCAGGTTCAGGGGCAGGTTCCACTTAGGACTAAGGATTTAGGTCCTCTAATCTGACCTGCAGGAGAGCCCTACCTCAGGGCATCCTTCTCCAGTAAAGCTAACAATAACATTGTCTTCCTACCTACTCTGGTTACTATTCTTTGAGTTGCTCTCCTCATGGACCTTACAGGACACAGAGAGAGATTCGAAGGAAAAGATGTTGCCAATCCTTCGTCTATGGCCTTTGTATCATGGCCAGTGGAATCAGGCAGATCCTCCATGTTCAAGGAGAAATTTCAGCAGGAGTCATCTGATTTGAAGTATCTGAGAAAATAGGAGGTGATCATGCCTGTGCTCCTGGATGAAGAAGCAGTGAGCTGACCTCTGGGAGGCCTACATTCTGTTATTACCTCAGTTATCAATGAACTGGTGACCCTTTTTCAAATGGCTACCTTTTTCGAGTAGTTCTAGCTTCCTTACCAGCAACAGAAAAAGAGTCATGATAATCATCTGACATCTCCTTTAACTCTTAACAACTATACCAAAGGAATATAAACTTTACTAGTGGTGGTTTTGTGGTGGTTATAAATTTATTTATATTTGGTTTGAGATTTAGGATGAGAATAATGGGAATCCGACCTCTACATAAAAGAGGTACTATACATCTGGATTTAGAAAGATCAAATATCCAGATACGTGGTAATTCTTAGAGCTCATGCTCATTTAGGATACAAAGTATTTTATTAGAAAGGAAGAAATCCTACTGATTTAGATCATAAACTTATAAAATATGTTGTATGGAAAAACCTAGGAGGTTCTCTTTGAATTTGGGTATATCTACCATATGCTTAATACATTTACTCCTTGAAATAGAGAACATATCACCTCCACTGAGTATTTTTCCCCAGAATGACTACTGCAGGTAAGAACTCTAAGCTAAATGAGGACGTCCCATATTTTGGATGAACTCCTAAATGCAAAGTTTCTGTATTATTCTGTTATCAAAACATCCAAAGAATATTTGAAGATTAAGTAATGATTGCACCAAGATTGTACAAATAGCATAGTAAGTAGCCAATACACCTTCAAAATTATGTGATAAAATCAAACATGTCAACAAAGCTATGTGTCTCCATTATATTTTTAAAATATAAATTGGACACAGAGTTTCTACAACATTCTGCTTGTCATAAAAATCAGTGACCTTAGAACTTAAGTCTGACAATCATAATCTCGTATTACAACTCTTATTCACCAAAGTGAGGTTGTTAATGTATTTTATGTGTTTCACATGAAAAACTGATACTCTTTCTTGAATATAATTTAAAGCAATTCAAGGAATTCAACATCAACTTTCAAAACAGGAACATTATGTAGTAAAATTTCCAAACTGTCTAATCAGTTTATTGGTAAATAAAAGCAGAGCAATAGCTGCTTCTTCTTCTAACTCCAGGGAGCGTATTTTTAAAAGGTCCCAAACTCCCTGCTCAACTTGATTGTAAAGTACTGTTATTGTAAAATTTAAGTTTATTTAATAAGGATCTGAGAATATTAGCTCTTTTCCAAGCAAATACAGGTTTATAGGTTACTTAAACATAAAATGATGTAAAATTCTACTTTTTTTTTTTTTCTGAAATCCTTTTGAAACAAATGAAACCCTGTCTTTAAATTCATCGTTTTACCTAACTATACATTTGTGGGTAGATTTGGCTTTTGTTTAAGAGGCATGCTGCTGTTGATTTAACATGTATTTTTTTTTTTTAAGCATTTCTAACCTTCTCTCTTGCCTGATAGTGACTGCTTGTTTGACTCACTACAACACTCCCATAGGTTAGGCTGCGAAGGAGACAATGAGCTCAAATTAATTTAGGCCATTTATCAGTCATGGATCTGAATGCAGCATGATTTCTTAACTCAATTCAATTCTCCTTTCCCCTCAAGTCCTATTGCGGTGATGTGGAGGTGAGTCTTAGTGGATGTTGCACCCATTATGTGTCTGTCTTACAAATGAGGAGCTCTGACTCCAGAAACTCCTAATTCATATGAAGAGGCTGCAAGGGAAATCTGACCATTCCCTACTCTGGAGAGAAATACTGTCTTTATTAGCTAGAAATGTAATCAAATCTCCAAAGAGGGTAGGGAGACACCTTTACCTTTACTACATGGTAACGTCTCTGGGAAGGGAGGCATTCTCTATCTTTAATATCCAAGAATATAAATAAACCTGAGCAAACTGTTAATGCTTAGACATGAAGAAATGTGAAAGGTTCACGAAGAATGCTCTCCAGACCTCTACTGTTCTCTGTAACCTAATTTTCTTTGTTCTACCCAAGCTTTCCAACTTGTAGTTCTATAAAGACATCTCATATCTCCATGCTACAGTTGATTTTGCCTCTTCTTTCTCCAGCAAACTCTTATTTATATTTCAAAAATCATGTCAGAAGTAACCCTACTCTGGTGAATACTTCCTAGTCCAGCTACTCAGATTTACTTGTCTCATTTCTATATGCTATTAGCATTCTGCCCATATGATTTTCTGGGCAACTATGAATGTATTCCATAATAGTTTTGTTTTTTTTTTTTTGTCTGTTTTCTCAACTAGATTGTAGTCTCCTTGAGGACAAATTTCATTTTGCAGCTTCAACTATGTGTACCTATTTCCTAGGGCAAAGTTTAATAGCTTGTTAAATTAATTAACTTACTTTTCTGAATCTGAGTTTTTCCTCTATGAAATGAGCCCATTATGACCTAGTTTATCATGAAAGACATTCTATAAAATTTGGGTAAGACATCATACGTCTCTTTCCTTGGCAATGTGTGGTA
Organism: Camelus dromedarius; assembly: GCF_036321535.1. Classification (NCBI taxonomy): domain Eukaryota; kingdom Metazoa; phylum Chordata; class Mammalia; order Artiodactyla; family Camelidae; genus Camelus; species Camelus dromedarius. The sequence goes on from NC_087439.1 coordinate 22,852,289, forward strand.
CTGCTTACTCAATGGCCAATACTTTATGAACTTTTTAGCAGTATGCTTCACTCACATAGGTCACTGATCCTACATCTAAGGAGAAGGAAGAAGCAAAGATCTATTTTTCTACATCAGGCCCTTGAGATTTTTTTACGTAAAGTATTTTACAAGAGTTTGTTGCCTGGTAGTTCTCAGCTGAAGTCTGTGTCTGAAAATGATTCGGAGCATGTTCTTACTGTTTAAGTATTCTTCCTGCTCAGACCACTACTTTCTACTGAAAATGAATGGCTCCAGTCACAACTACTGCTGACCACAGGATTTCTCAATCAGATCACTGTAGCAAGTTTGTTTGTTTCTTGCCTTTTTAGGAAATTAAAGTGAGAATACTGCAGCCATTACCTGTTCCCCTTGAAAGTCTTTTTGTATTACATGTCTGTGTTCTAAAAATATAAAATAAATTGTATCCCAGGGTACAGTACTCACCAAGGCATGGTAAAAATCATAGATTTACTTTAGACTTCTTTATTGTATTTCTTTATATTTATTAGTAAGCAACTCATCTAGATTTTCATATCATTTTATAGTATTATAGATTGATTTTTTAGCTTTCAGTATCTATATTCACCTATAATCTTCACTTTTCCCCCCTTTCTTTCTTTTTTTTAAATAACATCAAGTTAAACAAAAGACCACAAGTGCAATACTTCATTTCTATTTCCGGTTTATAATGGTAAACTCAGGCCAACTTAGTAGGGGAAGACTCATACTAAATTTTAAAAGCATAAGAATTTATCTTTGAAGACATGGAAGTTTTCAAAGACACAAATGGTTTTAAGTCAGTATTCTCGTACAAACGACAACTAGCTTGAGAACTGTGGACGTTTTTCAGCAGGGCATAAATGCCATGTCACTAAGGTAGAATCATTTAATCCTCCTAAAATCTGTGAGTTAGGATTATTTCTAACCTAATGGTAAAATCATTAATTTCATCTAGGCAAATGCAGGTTATGGGGTCATGATTTACTATGCATCTGTCTTCTATTTTCTTACTGAACTGAAAGAACATGGGCATTGCTATTGATAGCCAACAGGTACAACTTCCACTACGTTCTCTCATCACAGTCCTCTAATATTCAGAAAACAAAATTACAAAAAAATTAACTGAAAACCATACTAAGTCCTAATATCAATAAAATAGTATCTCATATTAGTGTAAGTTTCTAGAATTTACAAATTACACTATTCCCTCACTTAGAATTCACAGAACTGTGTAGGTGGGCATCACTGCCTCCATCTGAAAGATTAAAAAAGTGAAACCAAAAAGCTCAGATGAATTGTAAAAGCCCTACAACTACACTGCATTAGTTATAAATATGTATTTTCTGGTTCCAACTGTAGCATTTATTGTATCAGCTGTTTTCCCACAGATGATTTGTTTTGTGTTTTATTTTCTATAACCTAAAATAATGATTTTTCATGTATGTTCCCCATAGTTTAGCAGAAGCACCTCAGAGAACACCAGAGTGTGTATGTATGTTTCTATATAAATGTGTATATACAGAATGTATATATAGAATGATATTCCTCTCCCGTTGGTCTCCAGAATAATCTCATTACTATCTTCCTAAAAGACTGGGGTCTTGAGGAGGGTTTTATTTTGGGGAAAAAAAGCCTTGTTACCAGAAGAAAATTAGAAAACCTCTAATTAAAAAATACATTTCTATCTGTCTAGTGTTCCTCTGTTAGCATCCTACAGAAAGAATACACATAATTACTGAACTTACTAAAAATAGTGATATTCATACAATCTCATTTTTTATCATAGGAAGAATCAAGTCTACTGAGTAAGATTATTTGTTAAAGGGGTTGAATTGGATTCAACTTTACATCTTCAGGGAAGATTTGATACCTTTCTATCATATCTTATGCTTTCTTCTGTCACCTTATTGTGATTAAGACATTGAACAGGACATTTTTCTAGACTTTGGAAGAACATCATTAATTCATTTTTAAAAATTCAGAACTATTTAGTCTGTATCCTTTTTATATGGTAGTAAAATAGGTTCTACAGCTTCAAAGACAGATTATACGCAGTTTCTCTATCTCAAAGTTCACAATTTGATGAGGAAGTCAGACAGGAAGCATAACCAGAGTTTAAGACGATATGTGGCTGTTCCCAGATGAGGTAGAAGCCAAAGAAAGGCACGATACTTTTATCTGGAAAAAGAGAGTCTATGTGTTTTGGATACAAGTTCACCAGGAAAGAAAGGGACAGACATTCTAGGCACAGGGAACAGCATACTGAAAATTAAGAGACAAGAAAAATCTTAGTATTTTTAAGAAAAAAATCACTAATTGAGTAGAGTTGGTGCTCATTTTGACTGGTGAGGAAAGCTGAAATGTGGAAAGTTAATAATGGGTGGTAGTTTGGGGTCAGGTTACTAAGGACTTTGTCTTCCACACAAAGGCATTTGGGACTTGGCATTCAAGCAGTAGAGAGGGACTGAAGAATTTTAAGCATAGTCTGATATAAGATGTAAACATAATCTCTTTTTCTCACAATTTTCAAATCCACTTAGTGAGACAGTATGTAAACATATATAAAGAAAATGATAATAAAAACTGCATTATACTACTTTCAGATAACTTGTATCAACAAGAGGTATTACATAACTTCAGAGGAAAAGCAAGCCACCTGGGCCAAAAGAACAGTGTGCAACTTCTACTGTACTTTCCAGGAAGGGAGGGAGGGATACGAGACGTAGAAAACGGAGAGAGGTATATGTGTGTGTGTGCACGCCTATGTCACACACTGCTTGATAAAGTTTTTAATACCTTTACATATTTCCTATTGACTTGTTTTCCATTCTTGGTCCTGCACTATAAATGGGCACAGAATGGAAGAACTAGGAAAAGAGACTTATGAGTAGATTGGATCTAGTGACAATATTAGGCCCCATGAGTCAGAACAGAAAGAGAGGAGATAGCTGTGTGCCATGATTATGGGCCATCAGGCAGAGGCCCACGGGATCATACGGCAGGAATCATGAATCTGAGCGAGAGAGCAGGAAAGCTTAAGACAAACTAGAGCCTAGGGCGTTGCAACTCACTGTGCGGCCCAGGGAGCAGCAGCACTGGCACCCCATGGGACTTTGTTCTAAGTGATAAATTCAGGCCCCAACACAGACCTATACAACCAGAATCTGCATTTTAACAAGATCCCCAGATGTTTTGTAGATATTAAAGTTCAAGCAGCAGTACACTATGGCTCTAGACAACAAAATTTCAAAATAGAAGTAAAAGTCCTAGTAATAAGCAGTAACTCTCTGAAGAGATAAGCAGAGAACAACAAAAGACAGGCAGTGATACAATGTAGCATTTTTGAATGTGCCTTATCTACTGGAAGAACCAGTCTCAGATGGAAATTGGCATGCTTTCAATTCAAAATCAATCAACTTAAAAGATTCACTCTCAAATAATTTTTTTCCCCTGAGGAGAGTCAAAGTTTAACAGCAAGAAACGTCTACAACATAAAGCTTCCCAAAACCTCGTCCATCTTCTTTGATCACCCTATCCGATGTAGAGTTTTTTGAGTAACTAACTCCTGTGACTTCTGTGTAGATTTAGTGGAAGAAAAGCTCCCTTCAACTTTTGAATAGTTTGTCACTCTGCCTGTTAAAGTGTAAAGAACAGTCAACTCTCTTTCTTTTGATTACTTGCAGTTTGGTACCCAATTTTATTATAAGCCCAACATGAGAAGCACCAGACAGCCCTGCTTGCTGACTGTATCAATTCTTTTTCAAATTGTTCAACACATTTCAAAGTCTCAGCATACAAATTCCTTGCTTTTTTCCTATATGAGGGTGAGGAAAGGGTACATAAATCTTTAGGAAATGAGGCTCTTGAAACAGTCAGAATAATGCTATTGTCAATATACTTAAAAGTTGCTTTAACACTTCTATAAAATTCTTATAAAAGCAAAAATGTCTTTAATAAATTCAGTGACCCTGATATAAATACAAGATTACCATACACATACCTTTGCAAATGTTCTAAAAGGTTTTACTTATTTAGGACTTCACTAATTCAAGTGATCTCTGTAATGATGGAATCCAGCTACTTTATTATCATAATTTCATTGCTGATCCATCAAAGGGAAAAAAAAAGAAATGCAATGAATGTTATGTTGAAATGATCTTTGCTTTCTAGTATTCATCAACGAAGGGAATTCAAAACAGCCGGTGCCATTTCAAAAGTGCTGGTCTTTCACTAATAACCATTTCAAGCTGGCATGACTTACATTGTTTCATTTTTGGTCCAGCTGCCATTTTGAACAGAAAACGAAGCAAAACACAGGGACTTAGAAAAAGTGCTAAAGAAAAATTTTACAGTCTAGTGAAGAGTGTGCTCATAGATACACAAATATGTAAGGATTCTAGTTGAGTTGTTGAGTTTTGATGCCCAAGTGGTCAAAATGATCCAGTCATTGGAAGGATATAGATTTTCAATTCTAGGAAATCAATCCATGGCCAACATTAGGAAAATGTAGCATTTATATATGAGTTACATGTATTAACTCATAACTCTCACAGTGAGTTTGGTAATATTGGTATCTCCACTGTACAGCTGGGGAAACTGTAGCACAGACAGAATCAGCAGCTGGGTATAGCATACATCCAGAGAGAAGTGAATGATTTTCAACAATGCCTGATCGCTGCCATTCTGGGCTTCAGAATATTGACTTCAATAATCATGTAGGGAATTCTTATTTTAGTTCTAATAATTTCTATAGGAAATTATTTTTTAATCCTGAACTGTATAAAAACATTTAGAATACTAAACTTACTGTCCATAATGAAAATTTTTCATGTACATTCTCATACACACACACGTGCCTACACACATTGAGTTCTCAGATCAGTTCCAAGTCTTCCTCATTGAAGAAACAGTAGAGATTGGCCTACATCTGGGTTTGATTCTAAATTGCTTTGTTTCTCTTTCTCTCCCTCCTCCTCCTCTCCCCATACTACACAACTAAGTACATTCTCTCTCACACAGCTCCTTCTTTTATTCTCAATTAGTTCTCCTTGTGTTTCAGTGACACGGCAGAGGCTGGCTAGACATTAACTCATGTTGTTTTCTTTCCCTTAATTCATAGCAGCGACGTATTTTCTAGATTTCCCTGTACTTAGGCAGGGGCCATATGAATGTGGATGGAAGTAAGTTCAAGCCTTGCCATGAAACCATCTCTGGGATTAATCACACATATTCCTGCTTCCACTGTCATGTCTGTCACTGGCTCAACACAGATGTTGGAACATCCTGTAACTTCTCATAACTTTGGTTACAATCTCCTGAATAATTAGAAATCCATTACGGTAAAAAAAAAAAAAAAGTCATTAAATGATTATCACACCTCATCAACATTTGACAGAAATAACACTAACTTAAACTCACAATGTCTAAGCTGTAATATGAGCTATGTCACTTACTTGCTGTGTGACATTGGGCAAACCTAATAAATTTCCTAATCTTTAGAAAAATTTCAGTTCATCTCCTCATTTAGTATACTTGGGAAAAACTAATGAAAATGGTAATAAAAGTGCAAACTGTAAAATTGTATTGATGTGAAAGATTTTTATTTTCAAAATATTGACTCTGAATAAAGAGAAGAAAATGAACCTTGAAGGTTGGGTTCCAATTTGGTAAATCTGGAAATAGGAAGCAGTTTATCAGAAAATTCTCCCAGAGGTGAAAAGATTTGGGAGGCCATGACTTTCAGGATAAAAACAGTGACAGATTTCAGACTATAATTTTGTATGAGCCCAATTTTAATTGAAATAAAAGGACTTTATTTTTATTGTCTACGTTGTAAAACTTTACTGATCTCAGATTACTCACCACTTGCTGTTCTGTACATGCACACATAGCTTCTACACTTCCTCCAGGTTGGCATTCTCAAGCTCTCCATGAATTAAATGTATGCACTTTATTAAACACGTTCCAGCTAAAAATCAATGTTAAGCCTGTGGATTCTACAGCATTTACCTTAGTTGCTAAGATGAGCATCTTAAGAAGACCAGTGCTGTGCTCCCACGAATGTACTGTACCTCCTGTCTTTTGCCATGATCTTGTCCTCAGAGCTCTAAATGTGAATGAACCTCACTAGTTTTTTAGCAACAGATTTCACCATTCCATTTCTCTGTTCTACACTGTTTCAGGAGATAGAGAATGACCACACGTCTTCTTCATCAATAAAACCTCAGTGACATAACTGTTAATGGCTTTCGCATGGGAGATGGCCGAGTGTTAGCTGGGGTTAGCTATGTGGGTCTGCTGATCTTGTTCTGGCTCACTCATTTTTCTGGCAATCAATCATTCTAGGCTGGGTTCAGCTAGTTTCCCTTGCTTTACAAGTCAGTCATTATCTTCCTAAAACCAGCAGGATAACAATATATTTTATGTTTGTTCAGCTCAAAATACTAACTTCTCTTTTGATTTTTTCCCTTTCATTTCTGGGTTATTTACAAGTGTCTAATTTGGATTTCATATATTTGGACATTTTTTACAGATTGGTTTATGATTTCTAATATAACCTTAACTTTCAATGCAAACACTTTAACTTGAATACTTTTAAATTTGTTGAAACTTATTTTACAGTGCAGAGAATGGTAAACCTTGAGAAATGTTCCCAGTGCATTCAAACAGAATACATATTCTGCTGTGATTTGGTACAATGTTCTATCAGTAGGTTGAGTTGGTTGATATGTTGATCAAGCATTTACTGATGTTCTGACTACTTTAGCATCGATTTTTGAGAAATGGGTTTGAAGTCTTCAGCTACATTTGCGGATTTGCCTATTTCTGCTTATGATTAATTCAGGTTTTGCTTCCATGTATTTAGAAGCACTATTATTAGTTGTTTAAGTGTTTAGGATTATTATGTTCTCTTAATACAATGACCCCTTTGTACATTGAGAAATCACCCTCTTAACTGCTGGTAATATTCTTCATAATATTTTTTTCTAATGTTAATAACACCATTCCAGCTTTTTGGGATAATCATTCTTTAACTTTTAACATATCTGAGCCTTTATATTTTAAGTGAGTTTCTTGGAAGAAGCATGTACTTGCTTTCTTATCCAATCTGTCAATGTTGGCCTATTTTGACTAAGTATTTTGAATATTTATGTTTCATGTGATTACTGGTATTGTTGGGTTTACATCTACCAGATTTCTTGCTACTGTGTCCTATTTGTCCCATTGATCTTTTGTTCCCATTGTTTCTCTTTTTTGCCTTCTTTTGGATTAAGCACTTTTTAATGATTCCATTTTCTGTTAGTGGTTAGTTGGCTGCTCATTTTTTCTAGTACTTGAAAGATGTTTGTCCAATGTTTTAGAGCTTGTTTTGTTTGTGATAAGAAATCTTCTTTCCTATTTACCTCTGTTCCTCCCAGTCACCTCCCAGGACTCCCAGCTCTGTCTTCCTTTGACCCAGGGAGACAACTGAAGTCTGCCTGAGGGAATCCTGTCTGTGTAACAGCTGGGGCAACCAAAGCCTTCCCTCATCTGTTTTGTGACCATCAAGGAACACTGTCCTTTGTCATCTGACATCCAGTGTCTTGAAAATCGGTGTTTCACATATTTTGTCAGTTTTGTGACTGTCGTTATTTTAAGCCAAAAGGTAAGTCACATCCCTGTCATTTCCTGTTGGCTAGGAGCAGAAGCTGCTTATTAAAATTTAGATGAGATGATATTACCCCCTCTGCTTAAAAATCTTCACTTCTCATTTCACTCAGTAACAGCCCAAGTCCCAGTGCAGGTCTACAGGTCCCTACACCAACTGGGTCATGTTATCATTCTGAACTCATTTACAACTACTCTCTCCTTCATGTAACTGCTTTAGCCACAATCAACCCCTTGCCTTTTGCTGAATAAGTTAGACACGTTCTCCTCTCAGGATCTGTGCACACGGTGCTTCCTCTGTCTGGGGAGTTCTTTCCCTGGACAATCACATGGCTGGCTCTTCAAACAGTACATCTCATCAAGGAATGCACTGTCATCCTGTCTAAACTTGCAACCTAAGTCTGGTCTCCTTATTCCTCTTCCTTCATTTTTCTTCTTAGCGATTATTACTGTATATATTATACATTTAATAACTTGTCTAGACATCTTATATCAAATCTAATCCTTGCTTGTGTTTTACACATGCCACATTCTAAGCCAGGCACAATTTCACCCATTTTAGCTGTATCCTGATAATGCAGGAAAAATTTAAGTGGTAATTGTAATGACTACAAAAGTCAACAGAAATCAAACTTTAACACAGTGCAGTCTCAATTCTTTCAAAAAAATAGAGTAGGTACTTCATCCTGTAGGTTAGAGTTTTGATTATTTTATCCTTTGTAGGTATGTGTTAGATTAACTATATGGTAACTTCTCACCATTTTCTGAATAAAATAATGTAATCACAAAAAAACTTCATATCAAAGTTGTTGAAATATATGAAAGCTTATTCCCTTGTTCAAATAAAGGCATACTTGTTTTCAGATGTCCATGTAAATCAGGCTTAATTTAATGTATTTTTAGGTTTTAATAAAAGCAACTCTGTTCAAGAAACTACTGACATTCAATTTCCTTTTCAGATAGAGCAAAAGAAGTATCAGTCTCTAGGGTATCATAGTATGGTTTATTTCTGATGAAGAGTACTCATTAAGCTACTAATATTTTCATCAAGTCTATTTGTACTTTTGGTTGCAATCAGGATCTAGCAATATTTTCAGCAGTGTAACAAATTAAAGTCAGGAGATGAAAGATTTCAAATTATTACCGTGAAACCTTAACCTTTCAAAAGTTGAATGGAAATAAGTACTTAAAATAACATATCTAAAATATTTCTTGAGGTAATGACATAGCACTTCAAAAAACAGAATGGGCCTATCAAACCAGATCATGTACTGAACATCGATCTATTTAAATGTAGTCTGTTACACTAACCTCACACTGGATTAAATCTAGAATAATCACATACATCTTGGAGCATTCTTCGTACTCAGTGTGGTTTGTAAAGGCGTAGAGTTTCAGCTAAAACTCCCACAACAACTGCCATGTCTATGTATCAGCTTTTTCCTCTTGTCCAGGTAAAAGTGACAGACATGTGCCCATAATATTTTAAAAAGCAAGAAATGTTAGTAAGGTGGAAAGAGCGATGGAGGAAAAAAATTAAAAGAGTAAGTAAGATTTTGAAATGTATACTGGAAATGGGGATTGATTACTTTCTAATATTAAAACATCCTATTTTCTAAGCAAAGAATTATCCTTTTATTTGGTAAATTAGATTTCAAAATAAAGGTACGAGATAATATAAAGGTCAAATATTGATAGTCTAAAATTTGTAACTAAAAACATCATTAAGTATATAGAAATTACTGTAAATCTCCCCAAAGAATTAGGCAGACTTAGAGTTTAACAACTGGTTTTGTAGTAATTATTTAGATAATTCACCAGAGTGTTTTTTGTTTTTTTTTGGGGGGGGGGTGGTTGTTATTTTTTAACAATTTTAAGTGTAGAGCACAGTTAAGTTCAAGAGGTTTGCCTTAGAGGGCATCCATGAGAGGTCTGCTACTGAATGTGTCAAATAATTTTGTTACAAGGAAATCAAACTATAGGATACTCCCAAGGGTCCAGACCCTCTCATGACAAACTCTCAAGTTTCAGGGATTTCCTTACCAATGTTGATCATAAATAACTAATAAACACAAATGGTCACACCACCTCCCACCCCCCTTTAGTATAATACCCCTGTGCATCCATGAACACGCACATACAGCAGAGCGCACTATGCCACTGTGCCAAAGGTATCTGCTTAATAATCGGTTCTGTCAGTTAGAGAACCTGTGATTTTTGAAGCAGATGGAGAAAAAAAAAATATGAAGGACCAGATTTTAAAAGTGATTTTCAGCAAAGAGAGGAGCACTCTTAATCTTGGGATAGTGAGAAAGATAAATCTCAAAACTCTGTTTACTAGAACCTTCTTCATGATTTTAATATAAACCCCATTCCGTGCCCTGGATCTAAACTACCACCTTAGGAGCAATCACCCTGTAGGCAAATCCCATGCAAGGTAAGCCTATGCATATGGTTGTCCTGGAACCCAAATGTCTTCTCTGTCATAATCTGTGTATCATATTCTGAAGCTTAGTTAGTTAGATTCCTGTAAGTGTAAGTTACATGCATCCTCTATTTAAAATATGACTTTCTGGGACAGGAGGTACTGTGGATGATTACATTAGGATATAGTAAATCATTAAAACCTGTGTTGAGTCCTTCCCTCATTTCTTATTAATAGCTATCAAAGAGTGTAACAGTGAAGATATGGGAAATATGATGGTTACATAAAGTAAAGAAAAGTAACTTTGGATATGGAAAAACAATGTAAAGGGGTAAATATAAGGGAAGAGCAGATAGCAGAGTGGGGTTTCCAGTGTGGAGGGGTCTGGTGTTTAGTGTGTTATAGGAGCACAGAAGACAGGTAAGGAGAGAAAGTTACCAGGAATCGGGAAAGTAACCCAAAGAGAAGGTGTGAAAGGAAATCTGGCCTATTCCAAAAGCTCATCAGTGCTCACCTTCATCAGGAGTGGACTGATTCTTTTTTCCCTGATTTCTAGATGGCTAATTACAGATATTAAGAGTCTAGAGGCATCCTAATCTTTTCAGCTGACTTGGAATCAGAAATCATAGATAAAAGTCTATTTTGGTAAAAGTCTCTAAAGCTCTGATTTAAACATTAAATTTGGAATGAACTGGAACTATCATACCTCACACTTTGCAAGGAACTTGAGGTTTTATCATCCCTTCTACGTTTTGTGAGGATGAAAACCATTTTATAATACAAAGCAGGTAACCTTGAAAAAATTAAGTCCCAATTTAACCTAATTTGTACTCGTCTGGTCAAGTCACTTTAATGTGCTTTCCTGCCTCAAAATATTCAGAAGATGAGCCATAAAATGTACCTGTATCAACTCATTATAGTCGAAATAAGCAGTGAATTAAGAATCAAGAAAATCAAGAGAATCAAGAATCAACATTTTTGTTTTATTCTGCCACTAACTTCTCACATGTCTTTAAAAAGTCACTGAAGATTTCTGAATCAGATTTATAGTTTCTAGTCTTCCAAATCAAAAATGTATTATTTTATCAAATGTATATTCTACCCCTTCAATTATACCTCAAACTCACTTTCTTTTATTGCTTTGTACCTTTTTCTTAACTTGCTAAATACTAATTGACCATTACTTGTTTTCAGAGCCTTTAATGAGGACATCCCAGATGCAGAAGATACTGTATTGTCTCTAAACCTTAATTCAGTACAGTGCAAACTTCTTTCAAAGTTTTCCCATATGATCACAATCCACTGCATGAACTGTAATTTTCCATTCATGTATTTATTTATCAAATGTGAATAAGGCCTACTACATAGCAGACAATTTGCTACCCAATGGGAATACAGACCTCTTCTACGTAAAGCTTCCAGTCTAGTGAGGAAGTCAAATACATACAATCAACATTTACTTTAATCATATGATAATACATGCTTGAAAGAGACTGAAGAGAGCATCTAATCTCATTCTGAATTCGTTCGAAAGGGGTTAAGGTTGATTAGAAAATGTGACATGGAAACTCAGGCCTAAATAACTTACAGAAAACAGCCAAAGGAAAATGAAGATGGATATAAGGCAGTCAACAGGCTAGACAGTGCAGGGAGAAAAGCATCGCAGCATTGCAAGTGGAGGACTGAGAGATTATCAACAAACATCCTAGAGCCGAGAGAGAGCATGGAGTGCTCGGGAGAAGTGAAATTATTCACTGACACAGAGAAGAATGTTTAAGTGGAAGGTAGAGAGAGTAGATTACTGGAGAAGTAGGCAGGAGGAAGATTATAAATGATCTATAATTTTATACTTTAGTAAGATTCTTTTGGATGCCTCGTGAATTATTTATTAAAATTAGAAAAATCAAGTTAGAGGGATCAGTTATTAGATTCTTGATCCACTTTTGTATTAATTAGGTTGTTAATTTTGTGTTATGTTACTAGAAAACAAAAAAAATCTAGATATTTGTAGTCACTGGTACGCTGCTGTGCTCTATAGGTAGTCTGTAAATATCCAAGAATAGAAATGCACCATAATATTTATTTAAGATCATGGTGTTATATTTTTAGCACCATTTTTCTTTAATAAAACTTTTATTTTGGAATAATTTAAGATTCACAGAAAAGTTGAAATGATGGTACAGAAAGCTTCCAAATACTCCTTATTCCGTTTCCTCTAAAGTTAACATCTTATATGAGTATGGCTTAAGCACTGTTTTGATTCCAGAAAAGATATTATTCTATTCAGTTGATGGCTTTTATTTCTTTATCATGAGTTGGGAGCTGATCCTTGGATAATTGATTCAAGACTAATAAAATATTTAAACAGACGCTTACAAAAAAGTAATACAAATTCATATATTACCATTGAGTTAGAAGACATTACACTATAAAATAATGGCTGTCACATTTTACCCTATAGTGGTATCAGCAGATTTTTATTAAAATAGACGTATTACAGTCTCAATCATAACATCAAACACCAGGAAATCTTGGTCTATAATTTTTACTACAAAATTGGTTTCCCAATAAGCATAATATCTGTATTTACAGTCTCAGGACTGTAAAATGAGAGAATCAGACTGTTCCACCAAACCTTGAAATTCTAGTGTGTTACTTGATACACTTTCATATCCAATACTCCATATTTCACTAAGAGAAAGATCTTAATTATCAGATTTTTAAATTTGTTCTTAATATAAGTGCATATTATCATTCAATTTGGCAAACACATTCTGATCATCTATTATTCTGAACACAGGGAACTATTATATGAACAAAACATGTTTACAGACAAGCTCTTGATTAAAAACTCATGCCTATGTTACTATAAAATGGTAGAGAAGAAAAAGCCCTTAGATATCGAAGCTTTTAGTTTAATTCCCAGAAATACCAATTGTTAATTGTGACTATGGGTAAATCACATAATCTGTCTTACACTTAATTAGTATCCAATAAATACCTTTTCTAGCTATCTTTTTTCTTCTTTCTTCTTATCTTCATCTATTGATCTACAATCCTAACCTTTGAAGATTCCCAGTCTGAATATGAAGAAAAATCTTAGTACAGCTAGCTTCCTATCACTGACTCCCAGTAAGACTTGTGATTTCTACTATATCACACTGACTTCTAAAGAGATCACAACTAAAAAGAGAAAAAATAATGAACTTTGGGAAGTAATCCGTAATTGAATGTATTAGTTAAAAAGTACTATGTTCATCCTTTCCTAATTAGGTCACATCAAAATAGTTTTGGATAATGTGTTCAGAAGACCTTTAGAGATAGCATTAAATGAGGAGAGAGGTTTAGTTATCTTGGGAAATTCAAGTCGAACCTACCATTCAGAAGGTCATTGAGACAATATATAAACAAATGTATGGATCAAATCAGTATCCTTTACACAGAACATAAAAGTTTTACTAAGTGTTTACACAAAAAACATTATTTATGTAAAACCTGAGCAGCAAAATCATCTTTTTAGGGGACTTCAAAGAGAATCATTAATTAAAATGAAGTAGCACAACAAGAAAATGTTAACACTTTGAAATTTTGGAATATAGAAATTCTTAGAGAACTGGGAAATGTGTTTTCACATTTCTTATTAGCATTATTTCCTAATAACAACTAGAGGGGAAAGATCCGATGATACGAGAAGATGGGGAAATGGAAATACATACTCCAGGGCATGCAAATGTATTATTGAACATAGTGGAATTCACTATCTCAGTAGCAGCAGCTTCCACTCAAGTAATGTGCAGTCAACCCTGCTACTACTATGAATGAAAAATACTGAAACAAGATTTAAGTGGAAAGCTGAAAACCTGTAACCTTAATCTTAGAAAATATCTAGGTCTCTTAAACATTAATTCTATAACAGAAATCTTTCAGAAGATCACTAGAAACTGAATTAGCAGAATTGAGCCAAATTGTGTATTTAATTAATCCTTCATAGCAAACAGAAAAATAGAACTTTTTTTGTAACCAACTTTCCTCTTATTAGTGGAATGTCTTCTGGGTGTTTTCCACACCTTCCGTAAGTCTTGCTGGAAACTTATTTATTGGTAAGGAAGATTTATGATATGTGGTAAAATTTTTATTTCATATTTGTATGTCTTATTAGAGTGTTGATATATTTAGAGCAGGCACTGCCATGCACTAAATTAATAGAACAACAACAACAAAATTTGGCCTTGTGACCATCTGTCTACCAATTTGCCATCTATAAGAATTATTGCTTCTTATTTCATATCAGCATATTATTTTTCAAATATAACATTCTTAAGAATTGTCAATATTTACATTTAATGGGTGGATGATAGGACAGTGATACTAATGCAACCAACTACAAATTTTTTATTGCCTTCTTTTGTGCATAAAAAATTAATGAAAAATTATAACCTCCAACATCAGGTCAGATTCCAAATGAACAAAGGAAAATATAATTCCTAGGAGCTAGTATTTTAAGATGTGTTCTATCTCCTAGAGTTTTACCTGAGTTGGTAATTAATGTGGATTTTTGAAGAGACTGTCATAATATTATTGATACTGAATACCACTACCCTTTCTTAGACACTCTTCGCATCTTTCATTCAAATTATTTTCTTGGTCACAGTGTAGTAGATTTTGCCATGCTTTTTGAAGGTCCATAACATAAAGTTAAAGAAACCGGCAATACATTCATCTCCTATTCCAAATATTCAGTTAGAATCTTGAGTGTTTAATATAGAGAATTAATTTTAAAGGTGTTAGACAAGCTGAAAAGTACACTCAAAAAAGGGGAAACAACCTCAAGATCTGTAATCACAGGGACGCACCATCACCCTGAAGTTAGAGAAAGCAGTATTGATGGAACAACAGAGCACAGGCCTTCTGTCAGAAAAGCTAGAACCTTCATGGCACTTGTGATCCAGTCAGACTATGAAGGAGCCGTTACCTGTTGGCTAGAGACATGGAGAAAGAGCAGCCACTGCCTGAGTGGCCACCGAAAAAAAGAGAAGACGAGAAATAGTCTGGCTTCTCTCCTCCCCTTGCCCTCTAATGTCTCTTCTGTGCCCTCACTGCCTCCCCTTTGGCCAACTCTAACCAGAAGGCGTCTGGCAGGTTCATGTCTCTGTCTACTGTTATACTAGATTGTTGTCTCTGTAGAAGTAGTCTCGCTCACTACTTTGTCCTTAGAACCAGAAGTGTGACTGAGAGCACTCAGGAAGTATGTCTTGAAAGAATAAATAGAATCACAATTTTTCTGGAGAATTTCATAATCTCATTCTTTTACAGGGAAGATAGATCAAAATAATGACAACATGAACAGAAGGTTTACATAAACTGCAAATATCAAAAATTTCAGTCTACAAATGTATAGTATGCTATGTTTTTCAAGTATCCATAAAACACTTAAAAATTCATCAAACGATTGCTCACAAAGGAAACATATGTATATTCCAAAATACAAAACTATGTAAGTCATGGTTTCTGATTTAATTATTAATTAACAATTAGAATGTTTTAAAACATCAAGTCAATTTCAAAAGCTTTAAAAATATGTTTTTACAGAAAACAAATCTATCATTACAGATGATTCAGAAAATAATGACATGAGAATAGTGGTTTATGGCATGTGGTCAGAACTGTATTTAGAGGCAAGTATAGGGTCTAGATAGTTTCATGATAAAAAAGTAACAAGTGGGCTAAATTTGACCAATTCAAGGGAATAGAAATAAATCAAACCTCAAAAAAGTAATAAAAATAAAATAATCAAGACAAACATGAACATCAGTGAAAACAAAAAAAATCATGGAATTGCTAGTTAAATCTAAAAACTATGAAAATACATAGAAATTTTATTAAAAAGTAACAAATGATAGGAGAAAGTACACATGCCTACATGTGTCAAAAGAGAAAACTCTTATTTTCATAAATGCTATTTGCAAAATAAATTATTTACTAGGAATGATAAAGTGTCAAATTGAGTCCAATAATAATATAGATTTTAAATATATCAAAATCCATGAGAAAAGTATAAACAATTAGCTAATTACTTCCAAGTAAGTCACAGGTCTTTAGTTACAGGCCTTAAGCATACTGATAGCCAAGCATGAAGAGAAGTAACTTAATTTTAAGACTGTGGAGTTTGGAAGTATAGGAAGACTTACATATACAACACTTAGAAAGACACAGATACACAAAGGAAGATGGGGAATAAGTATACAGAACAATAAGTATATTATTCTAGAAAATTATTATACACATTACTATTGATACACATTAAAATAATAATATATTTATTACATGTAATCTATGTAATATGTATTATTTTAATGTGTATCAATAGTAATATTTTATATATATATATATATATATATATATATATACACACACACACACACACACACTATTATAGAAAGCCAGTAATAAGTTTTTAGAACATTTGGCCTTGGGTAAAAATATTCCTTTTGACGCTATAACACAGATGATTACTTCAAGAAAGGCTACAGAAATGTATATATGCATATATAAATATTTATAACTATATGTATACATATTTAGCAAACTCAAACTATGACAATTTTAATTATCTTAGGCTACTGCTTGCACAGATTTACATAAGACTTTTTATACTTAATGAGCCAGTTTCATTAAAAAAAAAAGTCTTAAAATACTGGATCTTCTGTTTGATACTGCCCTAACAAATATGGAACACAATATTGTGTAGTAGCAAAAATAAAACAGTGCATATTCAGTTATTTTTTTCATTTCAAAAGAAATGCATTAGTTTGTCTTTTAAAGTATAATTAAAACCCAAAATTTAGTTATGTTTTTGCTTATATCATTTAGTTTTTGAATGAATAGAGATATTACTTAGTGTTTTTGCAAGCATCATAATAAAGGATCAGGAGTTATTTAAATGCCCTTAAAGAGAGTTCCTTATTAAAAAATAAAGAGTAAACTGAGACTTTCTGCATATCTGCCACTCATTCATTTGTTCCGCACTTAAAAAATTATTTACGGCTACAACATTATTAATGCACTATTTAAGTTTACTAAAATAAAACAATTTGACAGAGTATAAAAATTATGCTAATGAAATATATTTAGAGGTATAGATGTCCATATACATATATATATATATGTTTTATTTTTCTACTAAGTATATATCTGCTAATTTTTTTCTCTAGCTATATAAATAGAAAAATATAGACTGGAAATTTGAAGCAGGCTGCATTGTTCTAGAAAAAGTAAAGAATATACCAAATACCAAACATCAGCCAAACTGACTGATGTTTCTGGTCATTCAAATTTATCCAGGTTGCAATGGTAGATTAATGAAGAAATCTAAAAGATGGATTTTTTTTCCCAGTAAGAAACTGCCAGGAAAGAGAATTTTATTGGCTCAGCTTGGCTCAAGTATACACCACAGATCTCATCAACCCAGACCACAGGAGAGCCTTGTAATGTCCACATGGTTTACACCCTTGAGGAGATGTGTCCATACCCACTCTCCTACCCAGCCCAAGGCCTGTTGTGAGCCTGGATGTGACCTGTGAATATAAAGACAAGCTATGGCCATCCAGAGACCATTCCCAGATGAGAAATGCCACCTAAGAAATACAGAAGGTTGCAAATAAGAAAAAGTTATTTAGAGTTTTAAGAACTGCAGTTCAAGAGGCACCGATCTGAATGGCAACTCAGATGTGCTCCAAGGGAAACAGAAAATAGTGAGGGCTTATAAAGGCAACAAAGATTCCAGAGAAGCTACATAGGTTATCTTTACAGAACTGCAATTGGTGCCGGTAGGCACTGAGTCACTTGCTGGCAGCAGGTTGGTTGCTGAGCTGTGGTCTCTATGGAATAAAGAAGGTAAGTTTCAGGTGATTTTAGGGTGGCCAGGTCCAAAGTTTATGTTGCACTGAGGGGTAGATGGGCCTAAGTCCCACTTTCTTAACGGCTTCCCAGATCCATCTTAGATTCCTTTGACATAAGTGACTCCAATTTGTCTTGATTTAAGCCACTGATACTTCACAGAGATTTGTGTTACAATACCTAGCCCACTCAACTAACACATCATTTATGGACCGCCTCACACTCCCACCGTCTTAAGCTTTCGAAGACTTTCTCTCCTCCAACTCTAACAAAAAATGTTTTTTTACCAATCATGATTCAAGGATTTATTAAGTCATACATGCAATACATACTGCTAATTGCATTAGCAAAAGACAAATGTAAAAACACTTCACAATTCTGCAACTATCAATTAAAAAAAAAATCTGTTCCAGT
Organism: Camelus dromedarius; assembly: GCF_036321535.1. Classification (NCBI taxonomy): domain Eukaryota; kingdom Metazoa; phylum Chordata; class Mammalia; order Artiodactyla; family Camelidae; genus Camelus; species Camelus dromedarius. The sequence continues at coordinate 22,870,692 of NC_087439.1, forward strand.
GAGTGAAAGGTCCAAGCCCATACTCTTGCCAGTAAGTAAGTTGTACAGAACTTTATTAGCCTGAGTATGGGGTTTACATCATTACGGCAAAGACAGGAAGCATGTGTGCATGTGGGTGAGGCAAGAGGAGGGTCAGTGTTATTAATCTAGGTGCAGTGTCAGTGATCTGGCAAGAGAGTGATTGTAAGGAGGTTTATACTTTTAGAATATCTAAAGTATTTTAAAAACTGTAAAGCTGCAACACATGATTTTTGCACCTAGTTACTAGCAAACTAAGGAAAGCATTTATTGGCTTTGAATAAAGTAGAAAATAGGATGCACTTCACTAATTTACCAAAAAGCTTTCTAAAGAATATTCAGGAAGATTTTATAATACAAGAGGCATACTGCACATTAAGAAGGGGTTTTGTAAGAGAAGCAATTACTAAGTTAGCAACTGTGAGAATGACCAGAATGTTTATTCTGTTTTGGGGGTGTAATGTCCTAAAATACCAACCAAATCCAACAGTTCTATTGTGTCATTTAGTATCTCCTCTGCCTTATTGATTTTCTGTCTGGACGATCTGTCCAATGATGTTAATGGGGTGTTAAAGTCTCCAACTAGGATTGTGTTCACATCAATTTCTCCCTTTAAATCTGTTAGTATTTGCTTTATGTATTTAGGTGCTCCTTTATTGGGTTGCATATATGTTATTGAATGTAATACCCTCATCTTGTATTGCTCTTTTAATGATTATATAGTGTCCTTTTATCCTTTTTTTATGGTGTTTGTTTTAAAGTGTATTTTGTCTGATGACCAGGTCAAACATGAATTAAATGCCTCATTTCAGGAGGGACGGGCAGGTTTAGAAACAAGAAATGCTGAGGAAAACACTTATTGATAATACTGACCTTTCTTCATCATCTGCTGCATTTGATGGGAATTAACTTTTTAAAGTTTTTACCCATGACACTTTCCATAGTTCGATTATTATGTGTACACTGTAGTGTAAATTAATCTCAACTTCATATTTTGTTAAAATACTGTCTTCATCCTTTGATCTCAACAAGTGTTTCACACACTCCACCCCAGTGCACCCACAGCCAGAGCAGAATCCTTCACCTGAGGGAACACGTGAGGAAGTGTTCCATTCAAAATTTCACAAAAGCTAATATGATTGAAAAAAAAAAAACAAAAACAAAACCTCATTACAAAATCAAAAAGATTTACCCAAAGAGTTGAGTTGTTACACTCAGTCATCAAGACCGACAGTACAATGTTAGGTAATGAACATGGGCTGGTAAATTATAATGCATTAAATGGCAACACTTCATGGAGGAGGCTGCACTGCTCTCTGTATCTGAAACTAGTGAAAAACTGTCTACATTTCCTAACCTCAGAAGCTACATTCTTCTCAAAGACAAAGGTTGTTAAACAGTTTAGTGTTGGCATTCTTAGCACAACAATGCAACTTCCTTCACAAGGTACAAAGCAACTTTTATCTCCTATTTTCTAGGAAATAAAGATTTTGATTATAAATCACAATGGGATGGCAATGAGGCATTATGTCAAGTAGCTAGTATGTTTATTCACCAAGATATGATCGAAGTGAATACAGAGGGGAGAAACTTGGAGAAGAATGAGAGGCAGGAAAGTATGGGAATAAGTAGGAGACTGTGTTTAAATGCAACTTCATTTCTACAAAATTGAAAATCATTTAGAAATTTTTGAAACAATGCAACTATCTTTAAAATTAAATATTCATCAAAAATTATATACTACTGTAGCTGGAGATAGAATGACTGATCAATTGTTCTTAAGCCATTGACACAAAGCAGTTCCACTTTAGCCTTCTGTAATTCTTAACTTATCTGAATTAGTTTCAAATTAAGTAATATTAAATTATTTAAGGCCTGAGATACTGATTCTTTGTCAAAGAATATTAATAGTCTGAATTCGATATATCAACGAGACTCTCCACTGTGGTGCTCACTTTGGCGGCATATAGTTGTATGTTCATTTAAGAAGGATAAGACCTTAAGCAAAATTAAAGCAAAAAGTTAAGAACTCCTGCTATTCATCTGTGATTCCTCTGTTGACCTTGGAGAACTGTCTTCCATTCACATTCAATTTGATCACAGTAATTTAGAGCTTTTTAGCAGCACACTCCCTAGCTCAGGATTACAGGTCATGGTTTAATTTGGAGGACTTATAACACATACACATACACAAAATTTTAACATACAAAAAGGGGAGCATACCAATGATGAATGCCAGTGCTGAATATTACTCTGTGATACCTTCTGAAATTTCTCAAAGTGTAAATGAGTATGTGTTCTGGTTATTTTATTATGTATATGTAAAGAGACAGAAACTGTAACTATATCATTGTAGGTTAGAAAGTGTAGATAGGTTTACAAATACAACAATTTAAAAAATTATGAAACAGAATAATAGGTTATTTTAGCTTAAGTTTGTGAAAAATACCCATTTTTGCCTCATTTTGTAAATACTTTTTAGACTGTCATCTTCATAGGTTTCTGTTGTTGCTGTTTCTACTACTTACCTCCTTTATATTTCAGTTACATACCCAGGACACACAGACAAAGCTCCTTCACCCACTAACTACAAGCACAAGTGACAGCATTTACTAATTTGAACATGATTCTTCTTAGAAAATATTTTAGGCAATATTTAGAGTGCTACATTTACTCTATTTATTAATTAAAAAGATATTCCATTCTTTTATTGCTCACTTTAGATACACTTAATGTCCACACTTAGTGACATTTAAAAACAAAATCCCACACTATGAAAATAATTTAATGACTTTCATAACTTACGATTTATTCATTCTTATTTAAAGAATGAAGTAAATATTAAATAATTATAATGTTAGATAATACTTGGGGCCACTAAGCTGTATGGACTACATTTTAAGCAACTGTACTAGGCAAAATTTAAGTGATGATTAGTATATTGGCTCTTATCCTTCTAATATAGAGTGATGAGGATAAATATGGGTACAGAAGAACAGCTCATGACAATTAGGGCAATGAACGAGGACAAACATCCAAATCAGGACCAGGAGTTAAAACTTTGGCTCCAGACTAAGACATTAAATCCACTCAGTATTGGGAGTTAAAGTCAAAATTATCTTGAAGGCAAACTTGTGTGTTATTTATGACTTGATACTTGTGTATAAATATATACGTAAGGAAAATACACAATATGGACACAAATTGAACTGTTTCCAAATTAATATCTACTTTGTTCCTCAATATGGGTTTATTGCTTCTCCACTTTTACTTTTTTATTCTTTTTAAAAACCCCTCAGGACAAAAATACACACTCGCGATAATGTAAAGGTGATGTAACTCAACCACTACCACCCACCTCAGTGCCGTAGCGCTTTATCAGTATAGCAGAGCTCAGACTGGGATGAAAATAGTTCATTGGAATAGTGTTCAGACAAAGACAACGCCCTAGCAGGAAGTGCTACAGCTATCTGGAGTGTCTACATACGCTGTGACAAGCATATTTAAATACCCCTTCCCTTGTTATATAGGAAGAAACGGCTAAGTTGATTTAACGAAAGAAAGTAAAACTTCAGACAGACCCAGATACATAAGTATATGTTGCATATTTTAAAAGTGTGTTTCCTTAGCAAAGGAAGCAGTGCTGAGACATTAAGCTGAACGTGTCAAGTCTTTTATACTCTACATTTTTAGGAATCATGTTCTAATAGGTACCTTCAAAATGGACAGTTTGAGTGAATACAGCACATGCAGTTTAATTGACAGTAAGATGATTATTGGGAAAGCTGTTGCATTAGATAATGCATCTTAAAAAGTAGGCTACTCACAACTTAACCTCACTTTCCAAAATTATAAAGCAAGATACAACAATATATGAAAATTCCATTACTAGAATTTATTAGAAATGTGATACTAAAACAAATGACATCTTCAGCTACAGTAGAGATGGTCTGAGGATTTGTTCTACATAAGGACGCGCCTAGTTGATACCATTTCCTGGTTTATAAGGTACAAAACTTTTCTTTTATTCATGTTTCAAAACAATTTTAAAATACATATTTTCTTAGCCCTTTTAAGAAATGATAACTCTTTCTAAACTATCAAACTAGTTTTTTTAAATGTCTTGCTTCTCTAAAATGTTAAAATATAGTAACATATTTAAAGACAATATGCTGCTATACACACATAAATCATATTCATGAAAACAGTAACTTTCAGAATTGATTTCCTTAGTGAAATGTGAAATACATTGATTTAAAATATTTTATGAACTATAAAGATTATAAACACTCAAAATTAATACATATCTAAATGTGTTACACAATTGGCAACCATATCCTTTTTTAGCATTATTTATCATTTTTAAGTAATTATTTCTATGTTTAACATACTTGCTAGTTGTAGGTAGGGAGCTTTCTTCTTTTAAATATCTACTACGTCATTCAATTGTCACTTTTAGTACAATAAGAGCAAGTTCAGAACCCAGACACTTTATCCTTTCACTTGTTCTGCCCCTTCACACCCTCACACAAGTATGTGACCTGGGGAGGGCTGTTTTTCAGATGTATTTAAGCATCCTACTAAACTGAGACATATTAAGAGATGTAGACTTAATAGTTTGAAGAAGCCAAATCAACTCCATACTTCCTGTGTAGAGTACTTAAATTGCCTGTTTAGTATCTAACAACAAAAATGGACTTTTTAATTTAATATGCACTTTCTCTGACTTTCCATGAATTCTTTGTTGGGCATTTCATGGTCATGCTTTGGAAAATCCATTCTTTAATAGAACAATTTGTATGATATGCCTGATCAATATTTAAATTTGTTTTGGTCTTTTTAATGGGGAAAACACCTTTCTACCCTTTCCCTAAAAAAGATGAATAAATATATATATATATATATTTAGTTTACAGTTTGGTTGGTAATGATGAGATGCTTTGCACTGGGGAAGAACAGTATTAACAGGTGCATGGGGCATTAGGAGGGCATCTGTAAGTAGCCAACAGATGGACACGGCAGTGGGAGAGGACCACCAGGTAATCAGCAGATGAGCGCAGCAGAAGAAAGGCAATTCCACGTGAGCACTGACTGGCCAAACCAGCAGTAAAACTTTGCCACTTGGCATATGGTAGGATGCTCACTGCATCAGCTGGAACTTGTACTATGACATTTTTGGCCAAGTCAGGAAGAGAGATTTCTAAAATCTGCACGTGACATTTGGTTCAAAATTCTGCAGTATTTTCACAGACAATTTTGCAAATTGTGCCTTAACAAGTTGGGTGACTCTTCTTTTGGATTCACAAAGAATTTGGCACTACATACTCACATAATAATTTTGAAGCTGGGGTCAACAACCATCCAATGGACCATTAGACAGAAAGCCAAAGTGAATATTTTAAAGCTTCCACTGACATTAACAGAAAAAAAAATCTTAAAGTAATTATGTGTTTCATTTCGTCCTGTATCTAATGGAAGTTGACTCATCAATTTAAAAGAAAGGCTTGGAGAAAATGTCAATGTTTGATTAGATGCACTACCAGCAGCTTAATCTTCCTGGTACAGGACTGATTATTTCAGTCCCCAGCATAAATTTTTTTTTTAATTTCCCAGATCAAAAAAGTTGAAATTGTGTAAACCAAGTTAAGAGTCATCGCAATCTGGTGCCAAAGCCTCTCAGGGTCTTACATCCTGTGTTTGCTTTGTACAAGCTCTATACGTGTTGTTTTTCCCCAAATATGACATATATGTCTCTCTCTTCGGCCAGCCAGCACTCACCACTCACTTAATCTTAACTAATTCAATCTTAAGTATTCTTCAAAACCCAGTTCAAATGTTTTAAATGAATATCTCTTGATTCTCCCAATTCTCACTGCAGTACCTATAAATTTTCTTAATGGTATATAATATGCTATTTGTTACTGCAATTATTTTTTTAAAAAAGTGTAATTTCTCTAATTTCTATTAGTAAAGTGAATTGTTTCAGGAATTTCTAATCCAGACATAGCACATGTCTTAAGCATACTATTTGTTCAATGAATATCTGATGAATAAATCTCAGAGTATATTCTGAGTATATATTCAGAGTTCTTAAAAAAGTAATACCAGTGAATATTTTCATATCTAATTAATAACTCAAATTAATCTAACAGAACACTGGTAGTATTTTAACTACTTCCTTAAGACTTTTTCTATACACACTTTTTCGTAGGCAGTGCTTATAAAACATTGGAGAATACTTAAAACATTTTTAAATTGTGTTGGAAAAATGTTTCCAATTATAATTTATTAAAATGTATGTTCTATAAATAAGTGTTTTCTAAACAAAGATACCTTCAGCATATATTCTTTTCAAATTACGATATACTCTAAACGAAATCAAGTTTCTGGGCCTTTTTTGGACTCAAACGGATTTGCCTCTCCATGCCGTACTTCTACTTCATACAGCATATAGTCCCAATCTTGATACAAGGTCAGGAGAGAGGACTTCTCTGTATATAATGATCAACACATCTGTAAAGATGTGTACTTCATTTAGTTACATGTGGAAATAAATTATATGTGGATAAAACCCACATAATCTCTAGATACTTAAAAAATACAGTAGTTACATCTCTTGTTAGTCTTAGCAAATTCAAAAAAATATTATGAGTTGGATAAACATGAAACAATTGATTCTTATTTTTCTAATACTTTCTTTGTGTTTTTCACACTGTTGTAATAAACCTATTCCATAGATATGTTTCAAAATTAGAGGTTATTCAGTCATTTTTATGATTCTAGATTCTCCAGTATATGAAGACATACGGAAATAATTTTCCTAAATTAAAAATGCAAGGAGTTACTGTGTCTATCAATATTTGGATCTTCCCTTTCAGACAACTAAAGGGAGATACACAAATCACATGAACAGCACAGTTTATGCCTATGATCTGAAATGTCTTATTTATCATAAATTATATAGTTGGATTAAATACAAGAATTAAGCTTTCACATATAAATTTTATTTAAATTTCTTCTGGAGGCTCCTTTAATTCAAGAGGTTAAACAAATCTATTGTTTCACATATTCCTCAAGACACTACTTGAATGCATAATCGATCTCAATGATACTAGCTAGTTGGAACTAGTCATCAGTTTCAGATAGTGAGATTTCAGTTTGAATTTTCATCAAATATTTTATTTGGAAAAGAGATTAGAACTCCACCAGTTATCCTATCCTCTATTCCTGACCTTTTTTTAATCTCAAAACTTGTCATACTATTTTCCCTCAGAAAACCCTGACAGATTTAACTAATATTAAGTAAAAATCTCCTTACTTAAGAAAAATCTTATAGATGAAGAACAAAATAAATTCTGTTCTCAGAAATCCTTATTTTTCTGTTAACCATCAATTTAGGAAAATGTGAATCTTCACTAAGACTAAGGAGAATATACAGTTCACTATGTGAAAATACTGTGCCATTTCTCTCAATTGCTGTCAAAAATTTAAACTCAATCTTTGGTATCCCATTACAACACACATTTGGATGATTCACCTTTTAAATCAATTGAAAATACTGCATCGTGAAGATGACAGGAGAAGGAAATAACAATGAGTTCTAAAGGTCACAGAAGAGTTGGTTGGCTTTCTTGTTGATGTGTGATTATGGACTTGCCTAAACATTCATAAACTGTCCAGCTGCTAAAAATAAAAACAGCTACTGTTGCTTTTCTTAGTCATTGATAAAAGGTGTGACAGAATGCTAGTATCCGAGGAAAGTTTGGACATTAGGTTGTCAAGCTGCTTTAGTTAATGTTAATGGGATTTCATAAAATCACACAGGTCGCTATTAGCAAAAATAAAAAATAAAAGCCATAAAAACATAAAATTAAAAACCATAATTTAGATATGTAATAAAAATTAGGATTTAAACTAGACACAAAAACTTCTTACAAGCCGCCAGACTGATATGGCCAAATTCCCTAGTTTTAATGGATAATAAAATTTTTCTTATTTTTAAAGCATTTTGATATGTACTTTTCAGACACTGGATATGAATTTTCCTAACCATCAGTGCCTATTTATAAACTTTATTTAATACAAGTATAAAATGGTTAGAAAACGCAAGACCATATTTAGCAAAGAAAAATATCCTCTTGTCAAAACAGAGCATCACACAACAAGAATAACAATGTAGTTTTAATAATAATTCTAGAACTATTTCATTCCAACACTGGTATTAAGGCTGCACTACAATGCAGCTAATCTAAATATTTATAGTTCACCATGCCATTATATATGGATTTTCATCTCTTTATAGATTCTTTAGTTTGTTACTAAATCATTAACACCTCAGATTTTTTTTTTTTAAATCAGGTTTTTGCAGCTGGCAAAATGTAAGATTAAAATAATTATTTCAGGATATTTAATGTAATCTAAAATTAAGTGAGAAAGTCAGTTAATCAAAGCACAAATTACAGAATGTCTCAAGCCACTCATCAAGGTCTCTTGTTTATAGTCTGCATATCTGCGATTAATTTGTGAATGTCTGAGATGCGGGAATTCATACATGGTTTTAGAGACAAGGCCTGCCTGGAAAAGCACTATGCTACTTGAAGGCGGAAAAGAAAGAACGTAAAAGAATGTAAAGTACTAAAAAAAAATAAATTGCAGAAGAGGAGGATGCATAGAAGAAGGTAAGCATTTATCAAACATGTTATACTAAACAGGGGAAGAGTTCCTAGTTGATGGAGAAGTAACTTGGCTTTTTGTACTTTATATATATCATGTCAGGATAGAAAATATCACAGATAAATATTGCATTGTATAATATAGTACTCTGAATACAAATAAGGGAGAGATTTTAAATGTCAGTGCATAATGGATATCTCACATGTGGCTTTTATTCTAATTGGTTTTGCTGATTTTAAGCTTCAGAATTATACCCAGGCTGTGAGTTACTGAAATGATGATACCCTACCGCAGTTGTGACGTCTTATAAAACATTTAATTCAGATCTTCAAGTTCTAAACTAGAAAATCATACATATCAACTTAGAAAGTTATTATGTAAGAATAGTTGAATCTTACTGATAATGACTTTAATTGAAATATACTTAATATTATTTAAAGTGTAGTTGTCATGGTATTAAAATATTGCTATATAGATTTATTTTCTCTGAAGCTTAGCAAAATTATGTATTTCAGCTACAACTAATTCATTTTCACTTGCTGGAAATAAAGTTTTTTCATGTAATATAGAGGAACATTATGCTGATTTTAAAGAAGACTGTATACAAAGTGCTTAGTAGTATAATTATCATTATGTTGTTGAATTACTTTCCCAGAATCTAGTAATACCAAACGGTGTCATTTAGGAACCACACCCCTGAAAGAGCAAACAATGAAACAGATCTCTCCAATCCACCAGATCTCGCAGAAAAGAGGTAATTAAAATGCTGAAGGAATTAAGAAAAACTATCGATAGAAATGCAGATTATTGTTAAAAAGAACTAGATACCGTAAAGAAGAGCCAATTAAAATCAGAAAACTCATTTGTCAAAATGAAAGCCTAGTTAAAGGCAATAAATGTCAAACTAAATAATGCAGAAGAATGAGGAAGTGACCTGAAAGATAGAATAAAGGAACCAAAAACCACAATAAACATCAGGACTAACATCCTTGCCACTCATAAGACAAACAAACACTCTCCAAACACGAGCAAAGGTTATTTAAAATACATTTAAGATTTAAACTAAAAATATTAAATTTCATAGAGACCATTTCTTTTGAGTGAATACAGTTTCTAATCAAGACAGAAAATTGGCTGTGAAAAATAACTACCTAATTATCAGATATTAACATTGGAAAATATAAGTAAAATGATAAACTAAAATTCAAGAGACATGTTGTCTTCAAGTAGTTTTGAATCTATTTTTTCACAATTTCATCAACAGTGAATTCAAGGGTCCAAATATACCATGTAGGAGTCAACGCAGAATTATTAAAAATTAAAAGTTTTTGTCTCAAATTCTACCTCCTTTCTTCACATAAGGTTTTATGCTTTATTTTTCTTCTATTTCTTTACTTTTAGATTTCTATTACATTACTATCATCATAATCAATCAGTTTGACAACTCCTTCAAGATGCATCAAAGTACGAGCTGCTTGCAATCTGTTTTGGGATACAAAATGTTCGTGTAACATGCAGGATACATGTCAAAGGTTTCCATTTCTAGATATTTGAAGTATGATGTAAAAAATTTAAAGAGTAGTCAAACTAAACACATAATTTTAAATGTAGAAAAATAAAAATCTGTGTATTATTTCCAAAACCTAATTAAAAAGAATTATCTTCATATTCATATTCACATTCAAATGGAAGTTAAAGGGCTCCAAGTAGCCAAAACAATCTTGAAAAAGAAGAACAAAGTTGGAGGGCTCACACTTCCTGATTTCAACACGTACTATACAAAGCTATAATAAACAAGACAGCGGAGTACTGACACAGGACAGATATACAGACCACTGGAATAAAACGAGTTTAATTTTTATTAAAATACAGTTAATGTATAAGACTATATTAGTTACAAGTATACAGCATAGTGATTTGGTATTTTTACAGATATTTCATTAAAAGTTATGATAAGATAATGGCTATAATTCCCTATGCTATTCAATAGATACTATTCTTGCTTATCTATGTTATACATAGTAGTTTGTATTTCTTAATCCCATATCCCTAAAGTGCCCCTCCCCCTTCCCTCTCCCCATTGGTAACCAGTCCTTTTTTTCTATATTGGTCTGTTGCTATTGTGCTATATATGTTTGTTTGTTTTATATTTTAGATTCCACATATACATGATATACAATATTTGTCTTTATCTGACTTATGTCACTAAGCATAATATTCTCTAGGTCCATCCACAGTGCTGCAAATGGTAGAATTCCACTCTCTTTTATGGCTGAGTAATACTTCATTATTTTTATACATTTATATATACATACATACCACATCTTCTTTATTCACCCACCTGCTGATGGGCACTTGGTTTGTTTCTGTGCTATGGCTAGTGTTGATAGTGCTGCTATGAACATGTGGATGCATGCATCTTTTTAAATTCACAGTTTTCATTTTTTCTGGATATATACCAGGAGTGGAATTGTTGAATCATGTGGTAGTTCTGTTTTTTGTATGGAGGTTCCTCAAAAAAACTATTTCCCATCATGGCTGCACCAATTTCCATCCTCATTAACAGTGTACAAGGGTTCCTATTTCTCTACATCTTTACCAACATGTGTTATTTTAAGACTTTTTAATGACAGTCATTCTGACAGGTGTGAGGTGATATCTCACTGTTGTTTAGAGTCTAAGGAAAAAGTAATAGATACATGCATCTTTTGGCAGTTTTTAACAAAAGATGCTTAAATTAGTAGTAAATGTAAGTGCTAAAACCATAAATTTTTAGAAAAAATCATCAGGGTAAATCTTCTGTATTTGACTTTGGTAATGAAACCTTAAATAAGGAACCAAAAGTATAAGCAATTGAAGAAAACATATGTAAATTGGACTTCATCAAAATTAAAAACTTTCATGCATAAAGACATTGTAGAGAAAGTGAAAAGATAATTTATAGAATGGGAAAAATATCTGTAAATCACACATCTGGTAAAGGTATTCAGAATATATAACTAGCCTTACCACTCAATAACAAAAAGACAAAAATCCCAACAACAACAACAATAAAAAATGGGAAAAAGACATCTCTCCAAAGTAAATATACAAATGGTTGACAAACACATGAAAAGATGTTCAGCATCATTAGTCATTAGGAAAATGCAAATCAAAGCCACAATAAGGCTCCACTTCATATCCCCTACAGAGAATATAATAATAAAATAAATAAAGGAAAGAAGGAAAGAAAACTAAAAGTGTTGGTGAGGATGTAAAGCAACTAGAAACCTCATACACTGCTGGATGAAACATAAAATGTTTCATCTGCCATGGGAAATAGTTTGGCAGTTCCTCAAAAATTTAAGTATAGATTTAGCATATATGCTCAACATCTTTAATTATCCGGAAATGCCAATCAAAATCATGAGATATCATCTCATACCTGTTAGAAAGGTTACTATCAAACAGACAGATAACAAATGCTGCTAAGGATGTGGTGGTGGGAGTGTAAATTGGTATAGCCACAATGGAAAACAGTACAGAAGTTCATCAAGAAATTAAAAGGAGAACTGTAATACCATCCAGGAATCCCACTTCTGTGTACATATCCAAGGGCGACAAAACTATTATCTCAAAGATATATCTATACTCCCATGTTCACTGCAGCATTATTTACAATAGCCAAAGTATAGAAGCAACCCAAGAATTCATAAACAGATGAATAGATTAAGAAATGTGATTTTTCTAACTCTCACGTACACACGTATCATTCAGCCTTAAAAAAAAAAAGGAAATCCTGTCATTTACAACAATATAGGTAAATATGGAGAGCATAATTCTAAGTGAAATAAGCCACGTGTAAGTGCTATCAAATGGGATATATACATCTCATATACATGCGTATCTTCCTTATCCATTCATCTGTCAAAAACTGATACCATATCAAGCATCTTTTCCAACTACAACACTGTAAGATTAGAAATCAACTACAAGAAAACAGGGCAAAAAACACAAATAAGTGGAGACTAAACAATATGATACTAAACAACCAATAAATGACTGAAAAAATCAAAGAAGAAATCAAAAAACATCTAGAGGTAAATCAAAATGAAAACACAACAATAAAAAACCTATGGGACACAGCAAAAACAGTTGTAAAAGGGAAGTTACAGTGATACAAGCTTACCTCAGGAAACAAGAAAAACCTCAAATAAACAACCTAATCTTACAGCTAAAGCAAACAGAGAAAGAAGAAGAAACAAAACCCAAAATAAGTAGAAGAAATCATCAGATCAAAGCAGAAATAAATGAAATATAGACTAAGAAAACAATAGAAAAGATCAATGAAACTAAAAGATGGTTCTTTGAAACTATAAACAAAATTGATAAACCTTTATTCCAGACTCATCAGGAAAAAAAAAAAAGGGAGAGAGACCAAATAAATAAAATCATAAATGAAAAAGGAGAAGTAACGACTGACACTACAACGAAAGATCGTTAAGAGGCTACCAGGAGCAACTATATGCCAGTAAAATGGACAACAGCTAACAGCTAGAAGAAATGGATTATTTCTTACAAAGGTAAAATCTCCCAAAACTGAACCATGAAGAAAGAAAATATAAAGGGATAAATTAGCAGCACTGAAATTGAATCAGTAATTTAAAAACTCCCAACAAACGTCCAGGACTAGATGGCTTCACAGGTGAATTCTACCAAACATTTAGAGAAGAGTTAACACCTATCCTTCTGAAACTATCCCCAAAAATTGCAGAGGAAGGAGCACTACTGAATTTATTCCATGAGGCCACCATCACCCTGATACCAAAACCAGAAAAAAATAATCACAAAAAAAGGAAAATTACAGCCCAGTATCCCTGATGAATATAAATTCAAAAGTCCTCAACCAAATACTAGCCAACTGACTCCAACACTACATTAAAGGGTCATACACCATGATCAAGTGGGATTTATTCCAGAGATGCAAGGTTCTTTCAATATCCACAAATCATGTGATACACCACGGTGACAAACTGAAGATTAAAACCCACTTGATCATCTCAATAGATGCAGACAGTCTTTGATAAAATTCACCATATGGTTATGATAAAAAAAAACTATCCAGAAAGTGGGCACAGAAGGAAAATATCATAAAGGTCATAAAGGTCATATATGACAAACCACAGATAACATCATACTCACTGGGGAAAAGCTGAAAGCATTTCCTCAAAGATCAGGAACATGATAAGGTTGCCCATTTTATCTAATTTTATCCAATGTGGTATTGGAAATCCTACCCAGAACAGAGAAGGAAAGTAAATTAAAAAAGAAATCCAAATTGGAAAAGAAGAAAGTAAAATTGTCACTGTTAGCAGACAACATGATCCTACACAAAGAAAGTCCCAAAGGCACCACCAGAAACCTACTAGAACTCATTAATGAATTTGGTAAAGTTGCAGGACAAAAATTAATATACAGAAGTCTGTTGCATTTGTATACACTAACAATTGAATATCAGAAAAAGAAAGTAAGGAAACAGCCCCATTTACCACGGTATCAAAAAGAATAAAATACACAGGAGTAAACCTACCTATGGAAGCAAAAGACTGGTACTCCAAAAACTGTAAGATGCTGATGAAAGAAACTGAAGACAACACAAATAGATGGGAAGATACACTGTGTTCTTCAACTGGAAGAACTGATATTGTTAAAATGGCCATATTACCCAAGGCAATGTACAGATTCAATGCAATCCCTATCAAATTACCATTGGCACAGAACTGGAACAAAAAACTTGAGAATTGTATGGAAACAAAAAAGATCCCAAATAGCCAAAACAATTTTGAGAAAGAAGAACAGAGCTGGAGGAATCATGCTCCCTGACTTCAGACTATACTACAAAGCTACAGTAATTAAGACACTATGGTACTGGCACAAAAAAAGACATAGATCAGTGGGTTAAGACTAGACAGCCTAGAAGTAAACCCACCTACTTATGGGGAGTTAATCTATGACAAAGGAGACAAGAATATACAATGGAGTAAAGACAGTCTCTTCTGTAAGTGGTGTTTGGAAAACTGGACAGCTACATGCAAAAGAATAAAATTAGAACATTCTCAAACACTGTGTACAAAAATAAAGTCAAAATCAATTAAAGACTTAAATGTAAGACCAGATACTCTAAAACTTCTAGAGGAAAACACATTCAGAACACTCTTTTATCATAAATTCCAGCAGTATTTTTTTGGATCCATCTCCTAGAGCAATGGGAATAAAAAGATAAAATAAAGAAATGGGACCTAACTAAACTTAAAACTTTTGCACAGTCGAGGAAACCATAAACAAAATGGAAGACAATACACAGAATGGGAGAAAATACTTGCAAACAATGTGACTGACAAGGGATTAATTTCCAAAATATACAAATAGCTCCTACAACTTAGTATTAAAAAAAAAAACAAACCAAAAAACAGCTCAATCAAAAAATGGGCAAAAGATCTGAACAGAAATTTCTCCAAAGAAGACATACAGATGAAAAACAGGCCATGAAAAGATGCTAATTATTGCTAACTACTAGAGAAATGCAAATCACAACTATAACAAGGTGTTACCTCACACCAGTCAGAATGGCCATCATAAAAGAGTCTACAAATAATAAATGCTGGAGAGTGTGTGGAGAAGAAGGAATCATGCATTGTTGTGGGGAACTTAAATTGGTGAAGCCACTATAGAGAACAGTATGGAGATGTCTTAAAAAAACTAAAGATAAATTTACCATCTGATCCAGCAATTCCATTCCTGGGCTTATATCCAAAGAAAACTCTAACCTGAAAAGATACATGCACCCCAGTGTTTGTAGCACCACTATTTACAATAGGCAAGACATGGAAGCAACCTAAATGTTCATCAACAAAATGCATCTTAATCCAAAATATCAGGAAGGTACTGACCCTACAGTTCGCTGTGCAGTTGACCATGGTGTGTGGGTACCTAAAAGCTACTTGGAAGTTATTATGATCTCCGAATGACAGGCTGAGCTGGTGTCTTGGAAACTCTGAAGAATGGGTTATTAATGACGGTCCAGCTGGTCAAGCATGTTTTAAATAGTCTCTGTTGCTTAGGTTATTACACAGAAAAAGGTTTCAATATTAGTTTACAGGCCATTTGCCATAGGTATTCCTCATGTAATTTTAGATGAAGAAATTATGTGCATCTTAAGGAGTAGAGCTGCTTTTTTTAATAAGGAGGAAACCTGAAGGGCAAAGTATTACTTTGAACAGGATGTTGGAACCCAAATGATGAGTGAACAAATGCAGGTTGCATAACACAACTCATCTTGTTTGATTAGCAAGTCCTACCAGTCTGTACCGATTGTCAGCATTGTTCTCCCTTATAACGAATAATCTCATTCATGAAAACGATGTACTATGGGTGGAGAAACGGAAGATCAGATGATTAAGTAAGTCTGGCCATGTGTAACTTCTGTGATTCCTAGTACAAAGAACACAGAACCTACTGGAAGCCAAGTAAAGCAGGGCAGAGGAATGAGAAAGCCCAAAATAGGGATTTATTTTGAGACTCTTTAATCTCAGCAGTGTTTTTTGAGTCATGACATCAATATGGAAAGGTTGATAAAAATTCTGTTTCTTAGATGGACTTAGTGAGATTAGTTTACATTTCTGGGAAGATGAGGACTTTCCAAACCGTCAAGTCATGTCATCTAAGTAGAACAGTCAGCACGTAGGAACTGGGCTGTGGAATACACTGCTATCTCCGGAGAGACTCCAAAATTTCTCCACAAGCAAATGAGCATCAAACGATTTCTCAGTTTCACAAGATTCTATCTACAGTGTCTCTGAATAGATCTAGGTTACAGTCTTCCAGCACCATGAGCCTTGGTTTCCTATAATAGAAAATCTGCTCATCTGCTTATGACTCAGAAGTTCCTAGTATAGTACCTAACAAGGATTCTGTACAGCACCCATTTGAAACAAAGGTCAACACTATGCAAGATTATATAGGGAAAAAGCTGAGAGGTCAGTGAGAAACTTAAATGGATAGATTAAGTTTCTATATTCAATACCAAAAACCCAAATTCTTTCCTGTCAAAACACACACACACACACACACACACACAATCGCCTTGGAAGGAGATGATTAGAAGCAGGGTTAAGGAAGAGTCTGTAAAACTCTGTAAAACAACACTGAAATGTGAATTGATTACACTGCCACAAGGGAGTTCTGTCAGCTCTTCCCTGTTCACCAGTTTCAGATAATATAGCACTTTCTTTTAATTTCCCCTACCTAAACTCATTTACTCTAAGTCAGTTCCCAGATCCAATTAGCATTTTCACTCAGTGAACTTTTCTATTCAGTATGATTCCTGACTGTGAATTACATGTAATAAGTGTGTATTCCTTTTTCTCATCTTTTTAAATGTACTCCCTCATAAAGCACTCTTCCTCACGGCTTTCCTGATGTGAGTATATTTATTCACTCAATCAAAAGCAAATGACAACTGTAACAAATATTCACTGAGCTCAGGTTTGGCTTGGGTGGGCGGAGAAATAAAAACAAATCTTAATAGTATAATCCATATTCTGGTTTGGAAAAGAACATGTCCAGAAAAATGCTACAGAATACAGATTATGTGATAGCAACTAAAATGCCCACTGAATGCAGAGTGAATACAAAGTAAAGATAATGAGCTTCTCATATATATACTCATAGTTCTTCACAAACATTCCATGGTGTTGCTTTCTCAAAATATAGCAACGTTAGTATTTTATGTATCATTTTTACCTATATGAACTAGCAGTTTGACTTCACTTACTTTACCTAATTTATATATGTGATGCTCAACTATTGTGTTATTATATTTATAAAAATAAGTTAACATGGATTAGTCTGGGTATACTATGTTTTGTAAGTTAAAATCGGCAACTTTTAAATTATTGAACAATTATTTAAATATAACTCTCAACTATCAGTGTTCTGTCCTTTTAATTGTAGAATGACAAGAAACTACCTCATGTAAAATTCAAATTTCACTTTAAAACTGCATCCATGGATTTTTTTTCATGTTTAAATAATTCTGCCAACTTTCAGGACTTATCAAGTAAAATATAAGACACTTTTAGTCTTAGGAGAACATGAAAATGGGTTAACTTTTCTTTTAAATAAATTTTCTTTGCTGCTGGCAAGCAGCTGTAATTTAAAACTACTTTCATAATACATCCTACAAATGGGGTTCAAAATAGAAGTTCTGAGAGTCTGCTTATCATAGCAATTGGTAAATATGTTTTAAAAAAAACACCTTTGAGATCCTGAAATCCTTCCTGATCATAATGCATACCAGGGAAGCTGCTTGCTTTAGGAAAGCCATGTGGGGTGGAATCCCCTCAGCCCCAGTGTGTCCAAACTGTAACAGTTACAGTTGTTACAATGCCTATGATTTGAATACTAAATGATGTATCAATGCCAACACATGTTAAAGGGAATTTGGGACTTGGATAACTGGTCCTTAACGGTATACATTTACCTTCTTTTTCAGTTGTCTAAGTTTTCAAGTTTGAACCTTAAACCTTAGACAACTGGAAAAGAACATACATTGTTCCTGGTATTCTAGAATAACAGTATTTACAGGCGAGGGTCCACCTTTAATACTCATTACCTGACTCCAAAATTCTCTGTTTATGAGAAAGTGAATTCAAGACATGACATGATCCCTCCAATTAAGGGACTCACAGGCTGCCCAGAGACATGGATATACCAACTATTAGATGCAATGCATTTAAATAAGTACTCATATAAAAGCTTCTAAAATACTATGGGTACTCCAAAAAGAAAGTCATTCACTGTACAGTTTGGGTTGAGGACAAATGCCTCCATGGAGGAAAAGACTTCTGAGTAGATTCTTAAAAGGCAGCTGCAAAATTTCTAGGCAGGCAAGGTATGCGGAAGAAAAAAAAATTAAAATTTTAAGACAGTATGAGAAAGAAAGGCAGAGCAACAAATATAATAGATATTGCACAAAAGAAGTACAACTATTTCAGAATGCTGCTGCCTAAGTGTGAAGGGAGGGAAGCGGGATAAGAGAAATCAGCCAGATTATTTCTGAAGCATTTTTAAAATTTTAAACATTTGTACTGATAAAATATTTTCATTTGCTTTTTAGATACTGTTTAATATTATCTTCTTTTCCCCATACTGATAGTGCAGTGCAGAGCAAAGACTTCCTGGTTGCAGTTGCTAGCTAAAGATGTACCCCTGGGCAAGTCATTCACCACTTGTGCACCTCAGTTTCCTCATCTTCTCATCTGGGAGAATAATCCAGACCACCTCTATGGTGCTCATTAGTGGTACAATTCTTCTGGAGGCTGGAAAGTATAAGGCTATTAATTTTTATCATTATTTTGGTCAAATGGATAGATTCATAAATGACTCTGCACCTGCATGCATTTTTATATTATGACATAAAGAAATCGTACTGAAATATAATTCAACATATAAAGTTACAGTCAATAAAGAACAGAACAAATACAAAAGGGCTAACATAATCTCTACAGCTGATCCTCGAGCTTGGTGGTGATCTTCACCTTAGCCATGGAAAAAGGATGCACTGTCGATGATTTCATTCTCATTGTCAAAAAACAGAACAGCAGGACCTAAGCAAAGCTCCCCGTAGAACTGAATCTTAAATGAAATTCCTCATTGTTAATGAGATTATCAAGTGATGAAATGAGCAATATTTTGAAGTAATTGTTATAATTAATGAGACATTACTTTCATTGGCTATAGACTAAGTCAATGATGAAAATTTAGTAATAATAATATAGTGGCATCTCACTGAAGGACTATGCTAAAATGGATTACCACTGTTCCTCTCTGAGGCTCTGACTTTATTCAAAACAAAATTTGGAGATACTTATAAATGTATATTTGCTTTTTCATGAGAATTATTTGCTTATCTGGCATTTTGATAAATGCTGGATAGAAAAAAAGCTATATATATCATATTCATATACAATTAACTCAAATAAACATTATCTTAATGGGCATATTTATAGTAGAACATATCCGTAGAAAAACACAGATATGTAGATTAGACATAAAAATCATAAAAATAAAGGAGTATATGGCTTCTACTCTCTAGAAATGAACTTGTGTAGGAAAAGAGAACTGAGAGATGGAACTTTGTGCTTCTTTTTAATGCCACATAGATATAGGTCGAGTACTTTTCTAGAATAAGCATAATAAAGAAAAAACCCAATTAAATTGATTTTTTTCCTTCTATTTAGATTATTAGTAACAATATATTTCTGTGCATAGTGTATCATTACCCATGTATCCATTTCTCCCTTGATACCACAAAATTATAAAATACAACTCATTGTGTTTCCAGTAGAATATGGAACCAAATTAGAAATTTTGAAAAAAAATTAACAATTAGTTTTGGAGTACTACATTAAAAGAAACTTAATAGGAAACATAGGAATAAAAGCCAAGTGCTGTACAAGGTCAAAGGACATATTTAATGTGTTACTATACTTTAAAATGATGCTGATAATTGAATTTCCATGTGTACACTTTCTGAAATAACATGGCTCATTCTCACATGTTAATAATAAAAGAACAGTACTAACATTTATGTCTACCTAGACCCAGTCAAGCTTGGTGATGATCTTCATCTTAGCCATGTGAAAAAGGATGCATTGCTGATTAGTTCATTCTCATTATCAAAAAACAGAAAGAACATGCTGCAGGCTGGTGGTAAAAATAAATATATATTTTAAATGCTATAGGGCTTAAAGTCTAGTTCAGAAAGTACACACACCGACCAATACTTTCACTTCAAATAAAAACTGAAGAACGGAAACATCTCTGATTTGTTCTGCATCATGTCTCCTTTTCTTATGTGGACTCTCAGTGATAGATAACTACCTAATAAATGTATGCTAAATAAGTAAACAAAGGAACATACGGATACAAAGACAGTCCCGAGAAAAGCCAGTGAATTAAAAGTAGAGGTTTAAGAATGACTTCTTGGGGGCTGGGGATATAGCTCAGTGGTAGAGTGAATGCTTAGCATGCATGAGGTCCTGTGTTCAATCCCCAATACCTTCATTTAAAAAAAAAAAAAAAGGCTTCTTATATGGATAAAGAGAACACAAGTAAATCTACTGAATATGATTTATTCACTCAAATGTTTAAATGTCCTACCATCAACTGTAATAGAATACTCAAGTGTTTTTAAAAACTGACAGCGCTGATCACCATGAACGAGGCAAAAGAAAATTCAAAGTATGCTCATCAAAAAGACGGACAAAAGCATTAAGCAACTCTAACCCCTAAACTTACAGAAACACTTATCTATTGTAACCGAGTAAACAGCCGTAACAGAAAGAGCTGTCTAAAACAATGTGAGTAATACCCCTACAAAGTGCTTTGGAGACATTTTCTCATTTAATCCTCAGCTCAGTTCAGTGAAATTGACATTATTATTGTCCTCATTTCACAGACAAAGAAATGGATGCTTAAAGAAGTTAAGTGGCTTATTTAAAAGCATACCACTCGTAGGCTGCATAGCTAGGAAAATAACCCAGGTCTGTCTGAGCTGAGAACCCACAATGTGCTAGTGCCTACAGATGGCATACCAAGAACAGGAATAACTGTGACACAGCTGTAGAAATAATACAGTAAAAAAGAAAGCCTCCATTTACTGAGTGTTGATTACATGTGAGAGACTGCTAGGCATTTTACTGACATTACCTTTTTTAATCCTCACATCAAGTTATGGTGTAAGCATTATTTTCATGAATTAAATGACAAGAAAACTGAGCCTCAGAGTGAAGATGTATAACTTGCTTAAAATTATCATGTAAGTAAATGGCAGAGCTTAGCTTCAAGATCACATATTTTGAAGCACAAATTCTATTCTGTTGAGCTGCCAAAGGAATTAGTGTCTATCGAAATTGGGATACATCTGCCCATAATCAGTGATTTCTGAAATAAAAGACGACATTATCCTGGATACACATAACACTTAAGCCAAATGTTGGCTCTGAATACTGCACTGGATCACTCCAGCAGTACCAAAGAGCCCCAGAAACTTTGCTTTCTTTAGAAAAAGCTAAATTCCTTAAAATTGTCCTTTTATTTAAAAATCACTACAATTTTTTGTTTGGATATAATGGTTTTATTATCTCCATGATTTAAGTGAAACTTCTCACTAAGCATATCAAAGTATTTTAATTGGATCTTTTCTTTGTGTGTGTGTGTGTATATATATATATATATATATATATATCAATGCCCCCCTTTGGCAACAGGGTATCAAGGCCAAATTTCTATAGCGTACCATTTACGGCTTCCATAATATGGTCCCTGCTTAATTATCAGTCAAGCCTTACATGCCACTATTTCAACTTAAATGCTTCTCTCTAGCTGACCTGTATCTCATTTCAACACTCTCAGTTTCCTTTTACCCCTGTACTGCTGTTCATCCTATCTCAATTTTGGAGAAAATGCTTTACTGGAATTATCATTTTTTTAAATTAGCAATTAGACTTACAAATGTACAGTGTTTTGCAGCCTCTTGTGACCTATCTGGCAAGCCCATAAAAGGTGACAAAGCGTCCCTTTATTATCATTAAAAAACTGATTCATAGTCACTCTTTTAATTTCTTCAGAGATGTTTTTAGATAATACTTCTGAGAGAAGTTTCAATTATCTGCTTACAGTTATTGTATAATTAGCTACAGTGTAACACACTTGGAAGAAAAAACTATCTCAAATGTGGATATCACTATCAAGAATGCCGGTCATTGATATTATTATTACTCTCCTACAAATGTGATTATAGAATAAAACAAATCCTCTATATAGAATATTAGGGTAGGTACTACTAAAATATCTGGACTTTCAACTGTTATATTTTTGGCTGAACATCAACTGCCTTGCTTTTAGAGTTTGTCAGAACACTGAAAACGTCATGTCTATCCATCACAAGACATGATGATCTTTTGGAGTTCTGTGTAGAGCAGATGGTCAACGTCTGTAGCCAGCACGACTGCCAGTGTTGCACTGCATTTGCTTCTGCTAGCAATGCATGGATCATCAGCTCTTACTCCGCATCTCACAGAATGGAAATCATTCTCACACTGTCATCATTATTTTCTTCTATTTTCTGACAAAAAGACAACCATGGATTTCTAAAATATGTATTTGTTCAGTTAAGTATCAATTTGGCAACACCCTTGGCTTCAGAGATTATTTTATAACTCATAATGCATTTCTTTCTCATATTTTCAGACAGTGGGGGGGGGGGGGAATTCCTGGTACGAGCTTATGTTACAAGGACTGAAGACCTTTTTTTTCCCCCCAAGTCCTCCATGCTTTCCTGGAGGTCTTCCAGTTGTTCTTTTGTCCAATTGACCATTCTCTGCTAATTTAGACCCTATAGTGAACTATCAAGTAACATTCAATAGGTTTTTCTGGCCTAAGCAATCTTTCAAATTTTGAAACATGTAAACTGTACCTATAAATCTACATATATACATGTCTGTGTGTGTGTATATATATATACACACACACACCTATATATAAATATATTTAGGTACATTCTTCCTTTGGCACTTTAACTTTTAAAGAAGCCATAGGAAATCAATTGTCTTGCCACTAAATGATTAGTGTGGGTCATAAATGATCAATATGGAATGTTTCTGTTACATTGTTTTTGAACATTAGACTGTCTCTAGGTCAAACTGAATCAGAATCAGAGGGCCTAATTTTTTCCTGGCTTTCAGATAAATTTGCACCCATATATTTTAGCAAAGACTTCAATTTTTTGGTTCTGTGTTTTGAACAAGGAGTTGTTCCTCCTACCAATTTTCAGACTAGTCAAAGTCTTTATTACTATTAGAATGGTGCACGTGCCAGAAAAAACAAATCAAATCTATATAATGAATATGAACTTAAAACTACATACAGCATTGTTACTTGGCTCAAAATGTTTCTCAAAAGAGTATAAAGAATTAAAAATGATACAGAGTAGGTCAATCAACCAAGAAGTATTAGTGTCCAAGGCTTCTGAACAGACTTTCAGTGGATTATTTTAATAGTGTTTGATATAAATATTCCAAGGCAACCCTACAGAAATATTTTACAAGGAAACTGAAAACTAATGTGAACTAAAGATGTATCTATCTGTATAGTTTAGTATTTCCTGAACTATAGTGTGTTTGTTATATTATTATACAATCAAAACATCTGAAAGTTCTAAAACACTGTAAAGGTATTAATGTCATCATGATTAAGAAACATTGTTCAGACTTTCCTAAATGGATTATTAACAAGTTTGGAGGATTTACTGAGACATTTCAAAATAATCTATTCCATTACAGAAAACCTAAATCGTTAGAATGATATATCCATTCATATTAAGATACAAAAAAGTATTGATTTTTTTATTAGATTTGAATGAGAACTCCTTTCTCTTTTCACTTACATCCTACCATCTTTCCCACTTGACCTACCACTAGTCATCTAGCTTCGGGCTATCAGATGAGGAGGAAAGGGACAAATCACTAGCTGCCTCTTGGAATGAAGACACTGAGAAAGAGGTAAGTGTCTTCATTTCCTGAGATTCAGACTACAGTGGTATGAACTAATTCACTTCTGGGCCCTGCAGAATTGAGTGCAAGGAAAATATATTAGGGCCCACAATCAAGGCTCTGTGTTAACTCTCAGAAAAAAAAAAAAAAAAAAAAAGAATACAAGCTTCTGCCTAGTTGGGAAACAGATTTCACATTGAGCTAAGTGATCTTGACAATGTTTATTTCTTATATGTTTTAGAAGACTTAGTGCTTAAAATGTTTTAGGATAAATTATCAATCACTGTTTTGCCATTTCTTTAAAATGGACATCTAAAAACTGCAAAACTAAATAAAAACACCACTACCAGTAGACTCCTCTTATTTGGACCCTCCCCCCTGGCAAATAATAGTCCTCAGCACTCTGGAAAATACAGCATTTTAGAGCAATTGGGATGTTCTAGGAAATATCATTTGGCCAACAATACCTAAATACCAAGCTATTATTATTGATCGTAATGACTGGCATCACTATAAATTGGTATCAACTTAGTCACAAATCACAATTTATAACACATTAGTTTCAAGAGTAATACAAAAGAAAAGTTATTTAAATGATTGCTACAATATTATTAGCAGTCAAATTAGATACCTAAGAATTTTGTGGTCTGAGTACAAATAAAAGATAATTTTTGTTTAAGGTGAAGACAAGGTAAGGAGAAAACTACCAAGAAAATATGACTTCCCTTCGTGAAGAAAATACACTGTACAGCTTTACCATAAAGCTGTTTTTAATGTAAGAATCAATTTCCTTATCATTTTGCTGGTACAATACTGCAAATAGAGGAAATATAGTAGAACATCATTAGTATCGTTATTTTTAGTGTAGAAAGAATGGAGTTTTGGATAAAACTAGTGCTTAATTTCTTTACTGAAAACTGATACATGTTAGTAAAACATGACTATTTTGAAAGTACCAGGGGTGGATGATTTCAATACTAATTTTTGTCATTCTTTACATCTTTTTAGCACAGTTTTTACCATTAATACAGTACATTTTAATGCATTTATTATAAAAATGGTCATTTAGAAGTTACGTCAAATGTGGTATATGGGTAGCAAAATGGATAGAGAAGAAATGGGCTTATTTCTTTCTATAAGCCTTCTGTAAAGTAGATGCTGGTAACAAACTAATTTGATCCCTGTATCAAAACAATGAGGTAGGTATTGTTACCATTTTCTAAATGAGAAAACTGAGGCACAAATCCTTTATTCCTAATCATTATGTAGAAGATCTTTCATCAAAATTAATTACTTGTCTTTATTATCTGATTATAAGATATTTTCACAATTTGGCAATACGGGAATACATAAAAATGGTAATATGTGGGTATAAATAGGATGATCATATAATTTATTATCAAAACCAAGATATTTCTGAGGATGAAAGAAAGCTCTTAAATTCTTGCTGGGGCAATAGGAATGAACTGGACTTCACCCAGGCAACTGGGAACATAGATCACCATAGGTATAATAAAGCACATACAATTAAAATTAATTTAATTTTAACATTTAAATTTAAAATAAAATTATTGTATTTCCATGTAAGAAATTATACAGTAGCTAGTCCAATGAATGTTAATTTATGCAATTCCAAATATAGATATAAACAAATGCACATTATAAAACATATTAGAGATATTTATTAAAATGCTAATGCATAGTTTCTAAAGTATTATAGTAGGAGAAATTAGTTGTTATGTCAAGGATGTCATATTAAATTATTTACTTGAAATCAGCTCACTCCTCCACAATAGGTAGGCTTAATGATCACATCAATATCATATCTTAGGTGTAGCTTATAAGTGACACTGGTAAATGGATGCACTAACTTGCATTAAATATTTGTTTCCATATTTTGATCTGCTGTAAGCTTTTAATATCAACTTACAAGATGATGGATCTTCTCAAAGAAAGCTATTGTACAATAACCTTGTATTTGAAATCTATAGACTAGAAACAAGTTATAATTAAAAAAGGCATTTTAAGAGTAATTTTAGAGACACCTTCCTCAATGAAGACCATATCTCCAATATTTCTTTTCCATAAAGTCAAACGAAATTGATTTTCCAGGGATAACTCAAAACGGGATCTTTAGATTCTCCAATGAGAAACATACTCTTTTAGGACTGTTAATAAATAGAAACTTTCATTCTATGTGATAGGTAGCCTTGGCTCTAAATTAATTTTATACATTTTGATAGTAAAAAAAATCCCATTAACTTTAGTAATTTCAAATTTTCAAATGACAGAAATACTAACTAAATAGAAATATTGAAATGCATTTAACCCAACTTAGTGAAATATTTACAAAATGTGTTTATCTTGACTTTTCCATCTATGATCTTGTTGCTAACAAAAAACATGAAATTAAAAGCTAAAATAAAGATCATTCAAAATCAAACATTAAAGTTGTCCCCATTTAATATCTAAAGAAACTTCATATCATATAATTCTCAAAACTACCTTTATTATAGGAACAGTATCTTAATAGAGTTTTCAAGTTCATGGCGACTGCAGAATATAATGCCCAGCAACTCTTCACATAATCTAACATCCAGAAAGAAAATAGCTCCGAGACTCATCTAAGATTTACGTACCTGGTTTCACTCCTAAATATTTGTGTAACCTTAGGGAGTTCAATTTCAACTATCTAGGCCATAACTGTTTCCAGTCTGAAATGGAAGGAGCTGGGACCAATAACATTTTATAATTTTTTTAGACATTCATAGTTCCAGGAATATCTTCTTGAAAAGTAGTATTGAGCCAAGTAAGCTAGGCCTATACCCCTTACCACAACTAGAGAATCAGCTAAGAAAATGGTCAATGAAGCAAAAAAAAAAAATGGTGTAAAAATAAAATAAAATAAAATAAAATAAAAAATCGATGCTTTTTTCACATGTATCAGAAGTTGTTTCCATTAATAAATAAATTCTCAAAATAAGTTTAGTCATTTGGTTCTATTCATTTCTAATGGCTTACTCTCTATTGAAAATTGGTTTATTTCACTTTGAATATCATTTACTATACCTTCATTTCATCTGCTCCCTTTCTTTCTCTTTACTTTGTCATTTTATAGATAAGTAACATACCAAAATGTATTTATTCTTCCCCAGGGCCCTTATCCATTAAAATTCTGTATATTTCCATGAGATTCATGCTTGCATTAAACAAAGTATTTGATCAAAGACACTGGACTTTCTTTTAAGCAATAGCAATATAGCAACAGAGATAAAGCTAGATTGCAGCAATATTATTACAACAAATTTCTCTGTATGGGATCCGGAGCAGGTCAGACTGATCAAAGCCAATAACTAGCCTCATGGTGTTGAATGAATTACTAATCTGTTAAAGATTTAGTTTCTTCAATACAAGTATGCTATAGTAATATAGATCATTCAAGTGATTCAGAGTACTAAATTAACTGGGAAAATATGTACTATCCCTGAAATATGATAAGTTATCTACAGTGAAATATGTTAGCTAGTTAATTAGGTGGCTGTGGAAAGAATGTAGGCTTTTCATACAAGCACCCTTGTGTTTGAATCTTGGCTGTGTTAGTTATCAGAGCTGTGTGACCATTGGTAATTTATGTAGCATATTTCAGTCAATCATATTTGTTCATGAGAACAGTGGGCAAAATACAACCAATATCAGGGGATGATTATGAGATTTACGTGAGAAAACTTCTATAAAGCTCTGCATACAACAGATGTTCAGTAAGGGTCAGTTCCCTTCTCCTCCCCTTCTACAAAGTATAAGCCATGGCCCATAGCACACACCTGCACAAGAAATGTTTTACCACATCTACTATGTACAAGATATGCGGGTGCTGATCAAGTATTTGTGGACACAGTAATGGAAGAGAAAGACGATATTCCTATTCTTAGGAAACATTCTATAAGTCAAACATATAAACAAATAAATGAATAAAATAATTTCAGACAGTAATAAAGGCCATAAAGAAAAGGAGAGTGATATGATACAAAGTAATTATGTAAAAGGGAAATGCAGCTACTAAATTGGGTGGTCAGGGATGATGTCTGAAAAGGTGGGATTTCGGCAGAATAGAAGTAGGATTTAGCCACACAGAAACTTGTAAAGAGAGAGAGTGGTAGGAAAAAGCAAACTGGACATAGTGAGATAACATGAGTAAAGATTAGATAACTGTACTGACTTCACCACAGGGAACTCTGAGTCACAGAGAAAAACAAAAGGCCTGCAAAGCCAGTGCTTCTCCGTGGAGAGCCAGAGAGGGTGAAACGAATATTCCATGAGGAAGGGAAAATTTATATGCAAGACTTAGAGTTCATTTAAAACCCATTTATGATAATACAGTTACTTTATTTCAAATTCAAAATAAAGTTACAAGGCTTCCAAAATCCAAGCAAATTCTTTAGACTGTTTAACCCAAACTGCAACGTGGTAAGTGAAATTCGCCTCTTAGTTCTACATACCGTTTTAGTACTGTCCCTATTTCAGGACATAATTCTATAGAAACCATCAGATAAAATGATGATAATGTATTTAAAAGGATTTTCATTGTGACGTTCATAAGAGAAAAAATTAAAACAACCTAAATATTCAGCAGTAGGAAATATGCTGAATAAACAATGATTTGCTCATAGAAACTTAAAAGATGATGCAAGTCTATGTTAACATGAAAATACCATCAATAAATTGAGTCAACTATTAGGTTTTGTAACATTTTTAATTGAAACTTATGTGAAAATATACACCTCTATTTAGATCCCACAGTGTGTTGTGTGTGCATGTACAAGCATGTGTATGTAAAATCATAGTTATTTCTACATCTGGAAGAATATTCAGTAACATAAAATGTTCATTATGAGTATATTCAGGCAATGCCAATTTTTATTGAATTCTTAACTTTAAAACTTATGTCGTATGATGTGATTTTGCTTATAATAAGATTGTATGTGGCCAAAACAGAGTACTGTCCCTGAATTTTAAAATAAATAAAAGATTCTAATAGTAAGTATTTTGGCTTTTCTCAAATTAAATCATCATGATTTTTACAATACTTCTCAGTATTTCATTTCCTATGATAGCTTTCCATTATTTTAAGGTATATTACTCTGATAATGTACTTCAATTAGGATACTGCTATGAAAGTACTAAAAAATGCCCTTTCATTTTACATTTTTAAACTCTTAGCTATTTCCCTCTTAAAGAATATTTAAGTATCAACAACTTGCAGAATTTTTTACTTTATTTGAATTTTACAGATCTACAAGTTTCAGCTTCAATGTCTAAAAAGACAGGCTTATTTTAATGTTCTTATAAGTCACTGAGTCTTTGATAAGGAAACAGAAAATATTCTACAGACACCAAGAGAATCATACTTAACCCTCATAGTTCAAATGAGACCTTGGCAATTTGGACTAAGGGTTAGGTCTCGGTATCTCTAGCCCAGGATATAATTAAGAATACTGAAGCCACTGAAAACTTGAACTAAAAATTCAAAGAAGTAAATGTAACATCTATTTTGACTTTGGGAATAGATCAATGTCAGGTGTAAATATCCCCAGTGTTTGTTCTTTGTATTTCATATAAACTTGAGAAGGGTGGGGAGACACCTCTCAGGGAGAAACACAGAAAATGTCAATGTTCTTCAGAGAAACTTAAAACAACTGCTTACCCATTCATCCCCCAGAAACAGGTATGCATTGAGTCATATGAAAATTAGTGTGAAAACAGGATTTAAATTGGTATTTTTGCAGGTGTCAGACTTAAGAGATGGAAGATGAAAGTTCAGCTGCTTCTGAACATTTACAGCTGTTTGGGTAGTATGTGTGCAGGAGGACACGTGTACATGCAAGTGTGTGTGGAGTCGGCTGCAAATGCAGCTGATCCAACAAATTCAGTTGGCTTTCATCTGACTTCCAGGGCCAAAAATTGATTATTATCAGAGACAAGAAAAGTAAGGGAATATAAAGTATGGCTGATCAAAACATTACTCTAAATATGTCAAGAGAAAAAAAAAATCTAAGCTGAGCAAAAGAGTGCTAGAATGTATTGATTCCTTAACAGCATAAACAAGATTGCTATGATGAGAACTTTTTAAATACTTTTTTTTTTAATGCCAGGAGTTTGACTTTGAACCAGAATATAAATAGAACAAGGTCCTCATTGTATTTTATATCAAATCACACCAGCACCTCACACCAGACTGTCTTGAAGTATGAAAAGAACCATTACATTATTTTAAAATTTACTTTCTGTTATGCAAAATCAACAATCCCAAATAGCCTACTGCTAATCAGTCAACGCCAGGCAGTTGTGCCACAACGGGTAACTATTTGGAAGTTGTAAAACTATCAGCTTTGGCTAACAGACTTAAATACTTAGCCTTCTTATCCAGCCCAAGATTATGACTTTTAATTCCAGGGCAGACTGACCTCTTCATCTAAAAGAACCTTTATAGCTTAAAGCCCTGCTGAAGTCATTTTCTTAAATTAATCAGATTTCCGCACTGGGGTTCCATAGCAGGAAAGAGAATCCATACAAATGAGCTCCTTTTCCACCTGCATTTTCTCTTTGGTTCCAAACAGCCTTATGCCATGATTTATTTTATGTAAAGAATTATTCCTGGTAAACGCAAAGGTAACTTTCCTAAGCAGAAGCACATAGTCATTCTGGTCTTTGGCTCCAATTAGCCAAGAGAGGAGAGTTGAGTATTTCCTCTCAACTATGTCAATGTCATAATCAGGCACTATGTTCTATCAAGACCTTGTGTATGTATTGTACTCAACACAGCCAGAAGGGTCATCAAGAACAGTGATTTCTTGCACTTTATGCAACTTATTAAAAGTACCCTTTTATCATCTGCAACATATTTCCAAAAGGATTTTAGTCATGCTACTCTCCTAGAATTCTCCTTTAAAAAAAAAAAAAAAAGAGGAAAAATAAAGATAATAATAAAGGAAGTGAGCAAAGAGAAAAATCCACACAGATGGAGATTATAAATCCTGAGTCCCCCAAAGTTGTACCTCTCCAATCATAAAATAGTGTCTGTGGTAGATGCTGCAACAGGTCCCCGAAGACATACATGTCCTAATCCCAGGAGCCTGTGCATGAAGAAGTTACCTTATAAGGTAAAAGTGACTTTAAAGACATGATTAAGGACCCACTGATGGGGAGACTGTGCTGGGTTATCTAGGTGGGCCCTGTCTCATCACGAATCCTTAAACGGTGGAGAACCTTACCAGGCTGTCATCAGAGACAGATGAAACTATGGAATCATGGTCAGAGAAAAGAGACCTTGATGGTTTTGATGATGAAAGAACAAGGCCACGAGCCAAGCCCTGTGAAAGGTCACTAGATGCGGAGAAAGGTAAGGACTTGGATTCTGGCCTAGAGCCTCCAAAAGGAATGCAGCCAGCCCTACCAGTGCTTTCAGCAGGAGACTGTTGGATTCCTGACCTACAGAACTGTAAGGTAACACTTGTGTAATGTTCCAAACCACCAAGTCTGTGGTAGTTTGTTACATACAGAGCAACAGAAAACACAAGATCAAAGCTAAAACCTCTCCCCCATGCCATTTTTTTTCCTACTAAGACCTTAAAGGGTGAGGCAGATAGTGGCAGGCTCACATGCTATCATCTGAAGATCTCATTTCAGTTGTGAAAGACACTGTGAAGTGGACATTTAATTTTTGGTCTCCCCAGCATCCCCTCTCCACTCTTCATAAAATCCAAACTGGGGAGCATCTTCCTTATTGTGCACCTTCTTAGGGAAAATGGAAGTCAGGAAGCTTCCTCTTTCCAACAGCCTTTGCTGGGGTGGTGCAGGCATGTTATCCAAACCAAACAAATACAACTCTTTTTCTCCAGGGACTTTAATTCTTAGGCAGGAATTAAAAAAGGAAAAGAGATAGGGAACTATTTTCTGCATCCCAGATGTCCAGAATTACACTGGTTTCCAGACTGTTTTGATTACAACCTCTAATATCCAACTTTCCTAAATATACACTTGCTATGTCTCCATATAATAGTATTATTGTTTATAACCAGAACTGGTATCCACAGTTTGCAACAAAAGAATCCTAAATGATCTACACAGTACTTGACTCAATGAGTATGCACACATCTGGGCCTTTAAGGAATTCATTTTGACAAGTCTGACATAACTGAAATGTATTTCCTTATAATGTTCTTTCTTAATACCCTTCCTTGACTATGTAGCTCCCCACGCTAGACTTATTCCTAACATACATTAGCCATTGGCTTTTTCTCACATTGCACCTTAGTTCTCATTAAAAGTAGATAGTTCTGTCATTCATGTTTCTTCAAAAGAATAGCTAATTAAAAAAATTA
The DNA here is from genome assembly GCF_036321535.1 of Camelus dromedarius. Taxonomy (NCBI): domain Eukaryota; kingdom Metazoa; phylum Chordata; class Mammalia; order Artiodactyla; family Camelidae; genus Camelus; species Camelus dromedarius. The sequence goes on from NC_087439.1 coordinate 22,903,354, forward strand.
CATTAGGAGGTGTGAATGGTCATCTTAAACACATATACAGTTGACTCCTGAACAGTATGAGTGGAAACTACTTGGGTCCACTCGTACTTGGATATTTTTCAGTAGTAAATACTACAATACTAGAATGTCTGTGGTTGGCTGAATCCACAGATGCAGAGGAACCATAGATACAGAGGGTCAACGATAAATCATATGTGGATTAACCCCTTCACTGCTCAAAGGTCAATTGTACTATTATATCCAGACAACCCCAAATGGAACATATTTTTTACAGATCTATAATGATGGTATTAACAACAAATGGTTATTATTGCCAGAACATGGTGAATTATTTTTAATTTTACTTCATTTTAAAATAAAATTTAGCAGTATTTCTCCTCAGACTACTTTATTTGTTCAGGGAAATTTAGTCCTTCACTTTCTTCCAAAGTCTTGCAGAAGTGTCAGTTCACGAGTAAGCTTCACAGGGGGTCAAACAACTGCAGACAAAGCAGCTTGCCGTGTATACATTTCAGTTCTACTTTTTATTCTAAAGATCACTCGTAAGGAATTTTCTCCTCTCAATCACTTTCCTACTTTAGGAAACAGCTGTACGGACCCCATGTATATGCCCCCTCCCCAAATTCTTATGTTGAAACTCTAACCCCTCCACTGGATGGTAGCAGGAGGTACAGCCTTTGGGGAGAAATTAGGTCATGTACATACAGCCCTCAGGATGGGATCTGCAATTTAATAAGAAGAGACATGAGACAGCTTGTCCTTTCCCTCTGTTCTCTGCCATGCGGGACACAGTAAGATGACAACCATCTATAAACCAGGAAAAGGGCCCTCCCCGTGCTGGCAACCTTATCGCCAACTTCCAGCCTCCAGAGCTGTGAGAAATAAATGCTGTTTAAGCCAGTGGTCTGTAGCACTTTGTTAGAGCAGCCTTAGTGACTGAGTCAACAGCCTATGTGATTGCAAAGAAAAAGGGGATGCACTTAAAAAAAAAAAAAAAAAGTCTTAGGATACTAAAGCAATAAAAATCTTAAAAATCAGAATACTACTTTCAGAGGCTGATTTTTAACAAATATCACAGTTGCAAAAGATGTTTAAAAAAAACTGCAATTCAAGTTAATCTCCAGACTACTATTCTGAATATGACCTCTCTAATACTGAAGTGATAATGCCCTACCCACTACCTTTAAGTAAAATGTCTGTGGGATCAAAGAAAAAAAAAAAGTAAAAATCTGGCAATTTTCCAATCCATCTGATCAATCCATGTAATGAAAAATATCGTTCACTACAAAAAACTCAGTTGTGCAATGATACTAACCAGTGAGGCTTTCTGCCAGGCGAGAGCGCAGTGATTATGACTGCAGGCTAATTCGAGGAGACTGCCTGAGGTCAGACTTTGATTCTGCCACTCATGGGCTTAAGTAACATTTGGGTATATACTTAATAATAGTTTTTCATCTGTAACATGACAAAAATAAGAGTCACTCCTTCATAAGATTATTATGATGATTAATTTAGGCAAGATATGTAGATTGCTTAGCATAAAACGGCTCATAAATTCTCAATATTTGACAACTAGTATTTATACCATTGTTATGTTTACACGACCATCATCAGTTTTTAAACTACTCTGTGGAGCCTTTGGAGCAGGTAAAGGAGGAAAGGCCTTTAAGGAATAAAGTTGATCTTTTCCCCAGCCTTGCCCTTCAAGGAGAGGAACACTAATTTGTTTTCTGAAATGAGATTTTCTTTAAAGGGTAAATGTGAAAAAGTTCCACTGGGGAACAAGTTGGAAATCCACTATGTAATAATTACCAGAGTTTGATCCAACATTCTAATTTCCTTAATAAAGAGTAATACTAATTTTATGGTGAGAAATTCACCTGTTTTTTTCATTCTCTCAAATGAAGTTTGGTTAATATAGTGTTTCCTATCTTTACTTTGAAGTCTTAAGCATAAGGGGGAAAATACAGGTATAAATATGGAATTTAATTTAATTTGCATATTAAAATATTCTTACACAAACCTATTTATTAATGTAAGAAAAATTCGGAGGTTGTTAATTTTTTTATTATTATAGTGAAAAATACATGACAGGACATCAACCCTATTGACAATTTTTTAAGTGTCCAGTAACTCATTGTTAACTATCAGCACAATGTTGTTCAGCAGATCTATAAAACTTTTTTACTTTGCGTGACTTAAACTCTATCCCCACCAACACATTTCTGCTTTCTGATTCTATGAGTTTTGACTGCTTTAGAGCTATGTCATATAAAATGAATAATGAAGTATCTGTGCTTCTGTGATTGCATTATTTCATTTAGCATCATCTCCTCAAGGTTCATTTACGTTGTAGCATTTAACTTACTAAAAGTCTGTTCAGATTTCCTATTTCTTTATGACTCAGGCTTGGTAAATTTATGTTTCTAGGAATGTATCCATTTCTTCTAGGTTATACAATTTGCTGGCAAGTGATTGTTTAGTCTCTTATGATCCTTTTAATTTCCGTGGCATCAGATGTAATGTTTTCAGTTTTGTCTTTTTTTTCTTAATCCACCTACAGGTTTATAAATTGTATAGATCTTTAAAAAACCAACACTAAGTTTTGTTGATTTTTTTCTATTATTTTTCTATTATCAATTTATTCACTTCTGCTCTATTTCCTTCCTCCTGCTACTTTGGGCTGTCTTTGTTCTTCTATTTCTAGTTCCTTGAGGTAAAAATAGGTTATTTGAGATTTGAGATCTTTCTTTTTTGATGTAGGAATTTATCACTATAAAATTCTCTCTGCTTACTGCTTTTGTGGCATCCCATACATTTTAGTATATTTTGTTTTTGTATTCATTTATTTTAAGATATTTTCTGATTTTCCTTTGAATTTCTTTAATGCATTTGCTGTTTAAGAGTGTACTGTTTAATTTCAACATCTATGTGAATTTTCCAGTTTTCCTTCTGCCATAAATTTCTAGTTTCATTCCATTGTGATCAAAAAATATACTTGGTATGATTTCAGTCTTCTTTAATTTGTTAAGACTTGTGGGAACTAATATGTATGTGGTTCTGTCCTGCAGAATGTTTTGTATAGACTGCTGTTGTAGGGTGGAATGTTCTATATATTTCTCTTAGGTTCATTTGGCTTGTATTGTTTGTTTTATGAGGGGCTGGTAATTAGGTTTCTTCACTGATTTCCACTTGGAAGAAGTGCTGGGGATCGAACCCCTGACCTCCTGGATGCTGAACATGCGCTCTACCACTTGAGCTATACCCTTCCCCCTCTTAGGTTCATTTGATCTACAGTGTTGTTCGAGTCCTCTGTTTCCTTGCTGACCTAGATGTTCTACTCATTATTGAAAGCGGGGTATTGATATCTTATTATTGTGCTGTTGCTTTTTCTCCCATCAGTTCTTTCAATATTGACTCCATGTATGAGTGTACTGTAATGTTGGATGGAAATATAATTGTTATATCTTCCTGGTGAATTTGTCTTTTATCTTTATATAATGTCCTTTATCTCTTTTGATAGTTCTTGAATCGATTTAAGTATGGCCACTTTGTTCCTCTTGGTTACCATCTGTATGGAATCTTGTTCTATCCTTTCAACTTACATATGTCCCTTTTAGTTTTAAGTTTGTCTTTGTTGTTGAGGACAGACATCATACCATCAGAATATAGAATTTTCAAAGTTAGGGATTTTGTTTTGTTTATTACTATGTTCAACAGTGTCTAAATAAGGTCTGACATATACCTGATGATCAGTAACTATTTCTGAATGAATCAATGATTTTTAGCAAGTGACATAACCTTACTGTGAATCCATGATTCACTTCTTTCATCCATAAACGGGGATAATAGTACTGGATGCATATGGTTATAACAAGAGGTAAATGAGTTAATAGACATGGACCACTCATTAAATGTTAGCCATTATTATTGTTACTTTCCCATGTATGCACGTTCACCATAGTACTTAACCTTAGGATGGGTTTGGAATATAGTTGAATTTCAGAAAAATTTTATTTAACAAAGGACAAATGTGAGGGGAAAAATAAAACAACTACAAACCGAAATTATAAGTCAATGAACCTGCACTGAAATTCTACTCCATATCTGAGAATGTTTTATTGGATGTCTTCCTGTATCTACTATGGATTTCAGTTTAAATCACAACCACACCTTAGAAAATTTAGAGATAAGCTTTTTAGGTGTAGGTATATTTACAGTTTAATGGAAAGTTATGAGAAGAAGAATATAAAATAGAGTTTCACAAAATATACACCCACATGCATTCTTTATTTTGGGTCACCTTTTATCTACGACTTTTAAGCACATACTTATCTTTGTGTATGTAACCTTTCTCATCAGATCAAACATGACAGTCATGCTTACATACTTGTTGATGATATCATCTTCCCTTACTTTCTTTCTTCTTGTTGTGTTTCATGTTTGAAAAACTCCCTGCATCTCAGTATAGTATGCTATTTTGTAGAATTCATGGGATTCTTGATAACATGGAGTATCTGTGAAGAGGTTAAACTAGAAGTGTGCCACCAATTTCTCAACTGCATGACTTGTTGTTAAAGGTGTCAAGAAAGAAGAGAAGGAATTATGCTGCTTGATAATTAAATATGTTATAGCACAAAAAAAGTCTGTAGATGAAAATATTTATCTATCACATTCTAGACTATTCTCTTTATATGAAGGGAAAAACATAAAAATCCAAAATTCGGAAAAGGAAACAGGGTGGTAAAAGGTCAAAAGAAGAGGATGCTTTAATTTTGCTGCTTATTCATTTTTTTCCCTCCCTAACCCACCCTCTGGCGGATAACTGTCTCTGTGGCACAGCATTATGCAGATGCACTGGCACTGGCTGATGCACACAACTGTACTGTACCTATCTGGAAAGCAGCTGTTTATAATTGTCCTCTCACCAGGCAACAGACAGAGACTTTCGTTTGGGGCAGGTATCTTCTACGGTTGATGCACAGATGGAGAGAGCAGTTAACTGGCAAGAATAATAATCGTCTTCCACAGCAGGCTCAGGGCCGGAGCCACAGCTACTGGGAGAAGTGGGAGTATTTAAGCTGCTGCATCAAGATTTTCACAAATACCTAACTTTATAAGATGCAGAATAGTCATCACTGCTACCATCCCCCAAAAAAGTTCTAACCCGTCCTTTCCAATGAAGAAAGCTGACTCATTTACTTGGTTCCCATAGTCAAATTTTTCTTAGATATCCAAAGAACTATTTAAATTAAAGGACAGGTTTATAACTTGGTCAAGTCAGAGACAACAACAAAAACCTCAAAACTGCTGCCTTTGTATGAGTTTTTAGAGTTTATTAAGCTTATAAATTTAAAATACAAATGCTTATGGTAGATTTAAAAAAGTAATTTAAAATAATTTTCAAAATTTGCTGATTCTTACTTTGCGGTACAATCTATGCTTTGAAACCAACACTGATATTTCTATCTCTAGATTATATTTAATATACTGTTGTCTTCATTATTTTGGTTATTCTTTTTACTGTCTATAATACCTACATGTACATACACATATTTTAGTTATATATGTAAAAGTGCCTTTAGATCTTTGAGGTAAAAACACTAAATATAATGAGAAGTATTTACATTGACTTTCCATAAGTCTTAGTATCAATGACTTAGACATGCCAGTTCTATTTAAAAAAATTTTTTTAAGTATGATTCAGTCAGAAGACATAATAACTATACAAAACAAGTAGCACAGCTGCTGTCAGACTAGGCTGATGGTACCTTCAAGCTTAAGAACCAGCAGGCTCATAAGTTTTGATAGAGGTTCAAGCCTTCATCCTCTTAAATAACTATTTCTATGACACCCAATATTTGAAGCAGTTTTAACTTCCAGGACTAGTGACTCTGAAGGACTGGACTTTCTGCATCTTCATTACTGTGCCCATTCTGATTTTAAAGGCAATCTGAATTAAGTGAAATTAAAAACAATTACAATATATGATTTCTATATTACATTACTTTGTGATTTCAGTGATGTGAAGTACTTGAAAGCTTCCATCTTTTTCATTCCTTCAATTCAAGTACTACATTAATCTCATTAACACTGTTTTGCCTATAAACTTTGCTATACTAGTGTTCTAAATATCAGGGTTCAGTATAAAGCCAGAACTGTCACAAGCACACTGAAACAGTATATGACTCTCTCAGTAATTTACTCACACTATACATTCCCATGACATTAGCCCTTGGGATAACCCTGAAGTAGGTTTCAATGAACCTGATTTACTTTGAAAATCACAGGAATAAGAAATTACAGTACTGATGTTTCAAATCAAGTAAGCATGGAAATCATTTATATTTGAAATATAGATTTTAGAAAAATGAGACTCAGTTTGAATATTCTGAAGTATATTAAATAATCAACTCCCTGTTTGGGTCTATATCTTTATTCTCATCTCATAAAAATATACCAGCAAAGCTCCTTTGCAATGACAAAAAAGTAACAGATCCACCTGAATGCTTGATAAAAATTCTCAGTTTAGAAACAATAACCTGAGGCTAGAAGGGAGAAGGTGGAAAGTGATTTTTCACTTGTTCCATTTTCTTCCAACCTGCACATTTCATTTAGAGGGTTACATACTTTCATGACAATGTTTTTTTTCCACTTGCATATTTATGTAGCAGTTAGTGAATTATTTTCTAGGTTAGATTCCCCAAGGGGAGCAGAAACAATGAGCGTCAAAACAAATATAAATAACCTGGTTTATATAGAATGTTTCCAATATTTATTTCCTCATTAGACTTCATGAAAACAGCCTTTATTAGTGCATACATTTTTATGCTGTAATTCTTTACTCTGATAGGTAACTAGCCACCAAAATCTGATAAAATGTAATCTGGATTTTTAACTTTGGGAACATAAATGCTATGTGTATTGTATTTATGTGTAAACTTGAATTAAATATGTATCCATATTAAACTAATTTCAGAATGATGGTATTATAGAATGATGATAAAAAAGCAAGTCATAAAAGATTATTTTAACCAATGAATCAATAAAAGGCCAAAACAGATAAACAAGGCTAGATGACCAGTATTGATTTCATGATTTTCATGCTTGACAAGAATGGAAAATTATGAGGCTTTCAGCTATGAATTTGATTGTACCCTAAGATTTCAAAATTCATGGCAAGATGTTTGCCTTGATGAAACCACCAAAACTCAAAAACACCCCTACTGTTGCTGTAATATAGTACAAATGTTGGACTCTCCTGCACCAGTCAACAAATATCTTTAATATGTTACATTTATGTGTGCATATACTAACTTATAAAATATATTTATTTCATATATGAATCACTTACAAGTGCTGCTTTATTTTGTTTATTTGTTTATTTATTTGGTTGGTTGGTTATTTGTTTCTGAAATTAAACATGGCCCCGAATCATTACTATCTACAAAATTATCTTTGTTTTTTTAAAAAATGGCTGAAATAAAAGAAAAACTTATTGCTCTCAGTAGTACCTTTTTCTCTATATAAAGGCTGTAAAATATTTTATAATTATTACACTGATACTACACAGAAATAAGTCAAGAAGGAAGTCATGTGAATAAAAATGAAAATATTCAGTATTTTTATTGTAAACTTTTAAAATTGAAGAGTGTAAGTTTTACTATTAGTAACTATACAGTATATTTCAGGCAAAATATAACACAATAAACCTTCCGCTACCAAACAAAACAAACAAAAACCTCAGGGTGCTATCACTAAACATTATTAGCATCTTCACTTTTTTTTATACGCATTGCATTTTCACATTGGAATCTTAACACCACCACCATTTTGTATCTGCATTTATTTTTCATTTAATAATCATCAAAAGTGATTTTTTTTGCTTCAGGATGTGCTAAATAAATTAAGTAGTTTACTGGTTGAATCTATTTCCTTTCTAGCTTTCTGGTTGAATTGGGATGAGTGATTCCCTTAACTTGATTCCATGAAAACGTGCAATGCATTTGCAGTTTCACAAAGTCAATGTTATGGTTCATCTGCTGAGGCCTTTCCCTTTGACAAATTAAAGCATTAAAGGTAACAGAATGTCATTTAAGACCCAATGCTATCAAAATAATAACAATAATAAAAACAACAACAACAACAACAACAACAATAATAATAATGATGATGATGATGATGATGATGCTGAGCCCTTTCTCCCACAGGTTTCCCATGGGCTCAGCTAAGATCCTGAGATGCTTTGGCTCTCCCGAGAGTCAACTCCCCATCTGTTCAATATATACAGACAGAAACACTCATGTGACACTCTTCCAATAAGTTATGCATCTGAACTTCTCTCATGGATTGTGCCAGTCACTATGAGGTATCCTGCATATTATTTCTTATCCCTTCTGATTACTAGGGTGCTTAGAACTGCCTCTACCCAAAACTTTAAAAAGCTATATCCTACCCTCTTGCAGAAGAATTTATATATAAATGACTGCTTAGATTGGACTGGAGTTTGCTTTATGCTCCCTGAGCCAGTGATTTTGTATTTAGATTACAAATATATTTTTAAACTATGACCTCTGGTCTGATCAGGGATTGCTCAACAGGGCTGACAGATGATTGGTGCTATTCATGACACATTTGATTAGCATTCACTCTTAAGTCCAAGAGACTAGCTTTTCAACAGACAGAAGAAAAATTACTATAGAGACACATAAGAACAATTCTTAGGCATTTCAAGCGAGTTGCATAGAATAGGAAACAGCCAGACTGTTGGATTGGCAGCAACTCTGGTTGTTTCTGCCCAATAGTTTCTGCTGCCTTCAACAATCTCAAAAAATCAGGCCCTTAAAAATTAAATTTCCACTGAAAACTACTGCTCCATGAGTTTTCACTTATGATTCAAATATCTACCCTATTTAAGCTACACATACTATTTTTTCCTGGCACTCTCAAAGTAATCAAGTCAATAAAATACCAAACAATTGTAGAATTAAGTATCAAGTGATTTTCATGACACAACAATGACATGCATTTTACCAGATGTTAACAAAATCTAGATTGATCACTTTTGGGGGGAAATTATGTCCTACTGAAGATTTCATGAGATGAAAGGGACTATAGTCTATCTATAAACAGAGGACTAAGAAAAATTGTGGAATCTGTTAAAGGGGTGTGGGAGCATCAAGAAAAGTGGCTGAATTTGGGTGGCCTCTCTATCAGTTGGAGGCCCTTTTTTTTTCCACCTCTGCATCTCTCTTCACCTGTGCCTCCTTCTTCCCACTTTGCAGATTGTCTTTCTGTGTACAAGCCCATCTCCCACCACCCTGCCTAAAACGTACATACCCAAGCTTAAGAAAGTAAAGTGAAGCCTTTTAATGACTAAACCTCAGTCATGTCTCTCTAGTTCTGCAGTACATGCTCAATGTTTAATGTTCAAGATCGCTTACGAAATCAAGGCATTATTTTATTACCAAGAATAAAACCAATAATCCAAAATAAAATGAGACGGATCTAATATAAAAACAATTAACAAGCTGTAACAAATCTAAAGTAGTTAATTATCAAATGCCAGCCAGAACAATGAGGGATATTATTCTCTATATGGCTAGATCTTACAAAATGAGTGATATACACATTCAGTATAAATTGGATGATCTGAAAATATGTGTAAATTTCAATCTTTTAAATATTTAATATTAATAGTACATTAAGATACTATTTTTTTCTAATCTGTGAACCTGGAATATTTCACTTATGTATTCGAAAATTTCTTTCAGCAACGTTTTCAGTGTATGGGTCTTTCACATCATTCACTAGATTTATTCAGCAAAATATCTTTTCTAATGCCTTTTTTTTTAAGTTTCAGGTGCACATCTTTATAGTTCAACATCTGGATACACTACAGAGTGATCATAACTGCAAATCTAGTTACCATCCATCATCATATGTGGAATCTAAAAACTAAAATAGTGAATATAACTAAAAAGAAACAGACTCACAGATAAAGACAACAAACTCGAGGAAACGAGTGGTCACCAATTGGGGGAGGGGCAAGTGAGGTATAGGGGGTTAAGAGGTACAAACTACCATGTATGAAATAAATACATTGCAAAGATATATTGGTCAGCACAGGGAATATAACCCATATTTTATAATAATTATAAATGGAGAATAACCTTTAAAAATTGTGAATCACTATGTTGTATACCTGAAACATATATTTTACACCAACTATACTTCAATAAAAAAAAAGTAAAATAAAAAATGGAAAGCTCAGAGCCAGTGGTTACACTAGCAAATTCTACCACACATTTTAAGAAGACTTGATACCAATTCTTTACAAACTATGTCAAAAATTAGAGAAGGCTAGAACACTTCCCAATTCATTCTATTAGGCCTGTGTTACCATGCTTCCAAAACCAGATAAATATATTAAAATTAGAGAATGCTACTAGCCAATATTACTTCTGAATATGGAGACAAAAATCCTTAAAATGCTAGCAAACCAGATTTAGTAACATAAACATGATTATATGCCACGGCCAAGTAGAAAATATCCTAGGGACACAAAATTAGTTTAATATTTGAAAGCTAATTAATGTTAACATTAATAGAATACAGGGAAAATACGATCATTTCAATTAATGCAGAAAAAGCATTTGACTAAATTCAACACTGTTTCTTCATTTAAACTAAAATCCATAAACTAGGAGAAGCAGGGAACTTTATCAACTTGATAAAAGGACAACTAAAATACCTACAGTTAACAAGAGACTTAACAGTGAAAGATTGAATAATTTCACCCTAAAATCAGGAAAAAAAGGATGTCTGTTCTTGCCACTTCTATTTTTTAGATTCCACATATACGTGACATCATACAGTTATTTGTCATTCTTTGACTTATTTCACTAAGCTTAACACCCTCAAAGTCCATCCATCATTCTTTTTTATGGCTGAATAATATTCCACTATGAGTATGTGGTGGGGCAGTGTGTATGCACATGTGCATCACATCTTCTTTATCCATCCATTCACTGGTGAATATTTAGGTTGTTTCCATTTCTTGGCTATTGTAATCCCTTGTTCTTGACATTTCTTAAGCATGGAATTCTTCTCCCTCTGTTCCAAATACAGTCAGGCCCCTCTGGTAGAACTGCACACCTCTTTACCCTATGATCTGTTTTTCTCTTTTGAATAACCCCACACACACCACTGTACTGGGGCTAGGGGTGCTTACTTTTCACTGAGTATTACTCTCACTCTATGAACGGGCGTAAGTATAGAAAGGTTACTATATCCTAGTCTCCTTGGCTTTGCCCTCTCAGTGTGGAATTTCCACCCTATAAAAATAATAATAGGGTAGAATTAAACCCAGGCCAGGGGAATTAGGCCTTGGTCATATCTGCCTGTAATAAAGCTTCTGGAACATGGGCTGGAAACGACGAGAAACACTTGCAGCTTGCCCCACCACTGGGTAAAACTGTTACCCTAGACTGGAAGGAGAAGGAGCCCCCATGTCCCTGCCTGCACGTGTCTGCAGTGCAGCTTCCATAACACAGAGCTGAAGGGATGGGAAGGATGGTGGCAAGAAAGTCAGTCATGGCTCAAATACCACAGCCTCTTGTTCTTTCAGAGACTTAGTAGATTTTCTTAAATGAGTACTTCTTCATTTGCTTAATGCCCCTAGGACAATTTGTAGAAACTTCTAATGACTGCATTTAAAAAAATTTTTTTTTCTCAGTTTAAGTGCTGTTTTCCTGGGGAGAGGGTCTGCCAAGTTGCTCCCAGAAGTCTTTCCTTGTGTGGTTTTTTTTTAATCCACTGCAGTTTTATTTTATTATTTTATTTGACTTCTGACTCCCCCCCCACCTTGAAAATTAGTAGTAGATATATTTACTGCATGGAATTAGATTCTTGCAGATAAATGCTTTAACTTTTTTAAGGAACAGTGTAGGCTCATACACAGGGAAAAAAAAGGAATCCACTTCTACCGGCAGCATTTCATGTTGAATAATTTACAACAGTAACTAAAGCTACACACATAGTTCTTATCAGAACACGGCATCTGTCTCTTCAGACAATGAAAAGCACCTTTTGGATGAGGATAATATATTGTGCTGCATCATTGGGTTTCTCATCTTGGCACTTCTGTAAATCTAATTATGAGATATATGCAGCAGTTGCTAACTCCCATTAATGGAAACGGATGCATCAATGACCCCCATTTTACTGAGTCTAAATAAACTAATACTCTATCTCTAAAGCACACCCAGGCTATTTAAACCTTTCTCCTCTGGCTAAGCATAAGAACAGTAAATTATCATAAATCAAAGCTCACTGATGTATATATGACAATAGAAGCAAGTTATTAATGTATGAATACTTCTATTATTCCCGACTCTACCCTCTCCCCACACACACCACTTTCTCCTAAGGTGGGCTTATGGAAGGATTTCTCTCAGCGGGGTTGTATTTCAGATTCAGGAGAAACTGTTGAATTGGTGAGCAAAGGACCAGTAGCTAAGAAAGGGGAAGGCATTCTCAAGAGTTCAGTGATGTATTAGCTGCTTGGATGGGAAAAAAAGAATGAAGAGAAAAGAGAGATGTTTAAAGTGATTCTATGGCCTAAAAATTCCACCATGGTATATGAGAACCATATATAAACATGAATTTTGAAATTGCTCCTTAATCACCAGAGTATATTTCCTTGACCATAATTGTACTCTTATTCTCAATCACTTTAGTCACTGATTTCAACAGATTTCCAAATATAAAGATTTAATGAAGACTGTTATCAATAATATGAGCTTAATTTTTTTTTAAATTGTATTCTAGGGAAAGACCTTAGGGCTACAGCATTTTTCAGACTACACTGGTGTTGAGAATTGTCTTGAGAAACAAAACCATCACTGTCTTCTCAGCATCTTAATTCAATGTATGCTGCTGTGAGTCACAGAGTATTCAAGCAGAGGGGAAAGGGGAATATGTCCTGTGCCAACCACATTCAAAATCCTGAACAATTCCTTTAGAAAATTTTATGTGCAACTACTGGAGCTAAGAACTGGATGGTTGACTATTTAGACTTAATCCATTAACTGTACTTAATGACTGCATTTAAAATGCAAGTAATCATTTGCAAATTATTGAGTATTCCCTAACTTTTAAACGTAATGCAGAAAATTTTTCTCACCACAGGGATTGTGGGTGGCAGGGGTGTGCTGATTTTATAACATTTGGAATTGAAGCATCTAAATTAAATTATTTCCCACAGCATGTAGATAAGATATTTCTAAATTAACATTTAAATGTATATTTTTAAAATCTTGAGTTAGGTATCTCTTTCTCTGTACATGGAAAACACTATGGATGGTTTAATTAGATCAGTATACTTGATGCTTTAGGTCCATCCTGGAGTCCTTTCATCTGTGTTCCCATAGTATCTTCTGTACATCTGTTTTACTGCAGTGTATTTGGGGTGTGCATGTCCATCTATGTCTGTGTTGTGTGCACATGTGTTTGCAACACAGCAACCCCTCCACCAGTATGTGTTAAATGAATAAATATACGAATAATTCTAACTATTTATCTCCAGACTCAGAATTAATACATACACATTTATTCATTTCTAATTCCACAAATGCCTGCCACTTGTTAGAATGACCTCCATGCTTTCTATTTCCTTCAGCCTTTCTATGGAGTGTCCCTAGAGGACAGCTGTAAGTTATGGAAGATCAGCTAAAAGGAGAATAGGTGACATGACTTATGTAGGGAACAGGTTCAACATTTAGTACAGAGTAAGAATTCAGGGCTCAATTAGGAACACAGAAACCTCAGAGGTAAGGAACAAGATCTGTTCTGGGGCTGAGAACCAGAAGCAGCAGATCACCAGGAGAAATCAGGACGGCACATAAACGAAAGTCAAGGCTTTAAACTGAACTGAGAAAAAGAAGAGGCCGCAAGAGAACCAGGAACTACACTGGGTCCTGGGGAGCAAATAAAATTGAGAGCTACGATTGCAGTTGCAGAGACAAGCCAAGAGCCTACTCAGGAACTTTCGGACATGTATTTTATACTGTAGAGAGACTACATTTTAGGATGAATGACAGAATTTAACAGGGCATCCCTGAATTTTTGCTAGTAGTATTTCAATCTTTTACATCAAGTAGCATCAACGAAGTAGTAGTTTTTTTAGAATACTTGGAAGCATGGAATTTAATGTCTTTATAAAATTCTACAAACTTAAAAAAACCAACACAAACAGCAAAATAATCTGACTTTAAAATGTTATGATGTCTAATTATTTTGCATTGATGAAAGAAAGTTGGTTTCTTCTCACATCAGCTTCTCCATTTTTAGTTATGAAATAATTTATGAAGTAATATGTGCAGACACATTAAACTGTACAAGTACATATGCTATACAACACTTCCGTTTTCTAGGAGTGTTTACCAAAGGTAACAAGAAGGAAGTTTTAGACCCACTTGTTTCTGAAGTAAAATAAACTTTTCTCTTAACACTCCAGCAGATATTCTTTAGGACTCTACTTTAGAACTAGAAGCAACAACTGTATTATAATCAAAGAAAATTAATAACTTAAAAACATGAATTTAAAATGTAGTCAGGAAGCCCTAAAGGGAGAGCTCTCAGGCACATTCTGCTCACTGCAGCCTGTATAAAATAACCAGCAAGAAAGAAGGTAAGAATTATTTTTCACAAGGTCTGTTTGTATAGAATTCTTTCTACCAAATTCTCTTGGTCTCAACTTCTTTTCCATGATGATAAGAATGTTACTTTTCTTCTAGTACAAGAGAGGACATTGTTCACATGGGGATTTCATCTCCTACTTTTAAGAAAAGGAGGATCCTACCCGGTCCAGCAACAATGCACTAACCACTGCTTGCAGCCAAAGGAAATGGCCACAACCTCAATCTCTTGCTCTTCCTGGTCAACTTTCATTCAAAGTAATCCTCTCCAATGCCCTCCTAAAGCCTGATAAAAGCTGACCTTCCCTTTACCTCTTTGGAATTGCCTATGATTAACCATTGCTTGCCTGTCCAAAATTGCAATTCTCTCCTCTTCCTGAATAAACCCATTTTGTTGGTAAAGTAACTGGCTGCTTTATTTTTGAGGTCAGTAACAATGATTTTATACTAAAATTAAATTTAATGACACATAAACCATAACTATTGCTCTACATCATTATATTTTTTTTTCTGTAATTATGCAGCTAACTACATGGCTTACTCTTAAATCAATGCCAATACATAATAAGTCAACAGAAACGTGTAAAATTTGTTGCTCAAACTCAGATCCCAATGTAGATACAGTTAATCGATGTAAGGAATTACCAGTTAATTAAGTTATTTTTCTGTGTTCAGTTTTTGGTTAAAAAAAAAAAATCAGGGAATGTATGATTCAAAGAAGGGAAAACACACACACACACACACACACACTCAAAACCTTGATGTGTAGTACTGAATACTAAAAGCATATCCACACAGTAAGGAAAGACTTAAAAAAAAAAAAAAGTAATCTGAGTAAAAAAAGAAGTTTAGTAACAAACCTTAGTCTCTTGCTTCAGTTCAAAATGTGTGCAAAGGTGTCTAAAAATCATTCTGTGTAAATTTTTGTTTTTATTAAACAAATGAGTTAACTAAGACTTCAGTTTTATGACAACCTAAAAGAAACTCAATGGGAGGAAAAACATCAGGATACGATTTTAGATCACTGACTAATCACCTTCTTTGAGTTTTAAACTGACCAGTGATTTAATCTGAACTCCCGTATCCTCTTATTCAAATTCTAGAGCTAACATCTGTAATGACTTTAAACCTAATTCATAATAATAAAGCCAACTTCTCCAGGCGTCACTTTCCCTACATCAAAGGCTGAGATAGTATTTCTTATTGTGATACAGGAATAAAAGGAAGGTTAATAAAAATATTCACAATTGTAAATACAATCAGGTTGGGATTTCAAACAGCCTCACCATCTTTGAGGACAACCATTACAAAAACAATGGGGAGATAATGGCATTAAAAAAGTACTAAATATTTTTTGATGCAACTTTAAAAGGTTTTTTTTTTTTTTTTACTTTTCCTTTGTGATATTTCATTGTAGTGTAAAAAATTTTACTTTCCCTTCCAATCTGCATATCTTTTATTTCTGTTTCTTGTATGACTGCTGTCACTAGGACTTCCAATACTATGTTGAAAAGAAGTGATGAGAGTGGGCTTCCTTGTTTTGTTCCAGATTTTAGTAAGAAAGTTTTGAACTCTTCACCATTGAGTATTATGTTGGCTGTGGGTTTGTCACAAATAGCTTTTATTATTGAGATGTGTTCCCTCTATACCCACTTTGGTAAGAGGTTTTATCGTGAATAGATGTTGAACGAAATACTTAGGAATAAATCTGACCACGGAGGTAAAATAATTATATGCTCAGAATTATAAAACACTGAAAAAAAGAAATTGAAAATGATTTAAATAAATGGAAGATATCCCATGCTCTATATTGGAAGAATTCATACTGTTAAAATGGTCATACTAACCAAAGCAATCTACAGATTTAATGCTAACCCTATCAAATTACCTAGGACGTTTTTCACAGAATGAGAACAAATAATCTTAAAATTTACATGGAACCATAAAAGACCCGGAATTTCCAAAGGAATCCTGAGAAGAACGAAGCTGGAGGAATAACCCTCCCAGACTTTAGACAATACTGCAAAGCTACAGTAATCAAAACACTGTGGTACTGGCACAAAACCAGACATATGGATCAATGAAACAGAAAAGGCCAGAAATAAACCCACACACCTATGGTGAATTGATCTTTGACAAAGGAGGCAAGAAAATACAATGGAGAAAAGACAGTCTCTTCGGCAAGTGGTGTTGGGAAAACCGGACAGCGGTATGTAAATCATGAAGTTAGAATACTCCCTCACACCAAACAAAAGAAAATAAATCTCCTAGAAGAGAACATAGGCAAAACATTCTCTGACATAAATCGTAGCAATGTTTTCTTAGGTCAGCCTTCCAAGACAATAGAAATAAAAGCAAAAATAAACAAACGAGATCCAATCAAACTTATAAGCTTTTGCACAGCAAAGGAAACTACAAACAAAACAAAAAGACAAGCTATGGAATGGGAGAAAATATTTGGAAATGATGTAAATGACAAGGGCTTAATTTCTAAAATATACAAACAGCTCAAACAACATAATTAAAAAAAAAAAAAAAGGTCAAAAAATGGGCAGTAGATCTAACTAGGTATTTCTCCAAAGATGACATACAGATGGCCTACAGGCACTTGAAAATGTGCTCAACATCGCTAATTATCAGAGAAATGCAAATCTCATAACCACAATAAGGTATCACCTCACAGCAGTCAGAATGGCCATCATCAAAATATCTACAAAGAGTAAATACTAGAGAAGGTGCAAAGAAAAGGAAATCCTTCTACACTGTTGATGAGAATGTAAATTGGTGCAACCACTATGGACAACAGTATGAAGACTGATCAAAAAACAAAAAACAGAGTTACCAAATGATCCAGCAATCTCACTCCTGGACAAATATCCACAGAAAACTCTACTTCAACAAGATATACGCACCTCAGTGTTCATAGCAGCACTGTTTACAATAGCTATGACATGGAAGCAACCCAAACGTCCACTGACAGATAAATGGATAAAGACGTGGTGTGAATGTATGTTTATGTGTATGTGTGTGTGTGCGTGCGTGTGTGTGTGTGTGTGTGTATAAAAATATATATATAATGGAATATTACTCATCTATTAAAGAAGTGAAATAGTGCCATTTGCAGCAACATAGATGGAGCTAGAGATTATGATCCTAAGTGAAGTGTGACGAAGACAAACACATGATATCATTTATATGTAGAATCTAAAACATGATACAAATGAATGTTTAAAATACAGAAACAGACTCACAGACATAGTAAATAAATTTATGATTACCAAAGGGGACAAGGGGTGTAGAAGGGATAAATTGGGAATTTTGAATCAGTAGATACAAACTACTATATATAAAACAGATAAACATGGAAGCACCCTAAATGTCCATTGGATAAAGAAGTTGTGGTATATATATACAATGAAATACCATTCAGCCATAAGAAAGAATGAATTAATGCCATCTGCATGGATGGACCTGAAGATCGTCATACTAAGTGAAGTAATCCAGGAAAAGAAAGAAAAATAACATATGACATTACTTATATGTGGAATCATAAAAATATAATACAAATGAACTTATTCACAAAATGGAAAGACTCACAGACATAGAAAACAAACTTACAGTTACCAGAGAGGAAATGGGGTGGGAAGGGGTAACTTGGGAGTTCAGGATTTGCAGATACTAACTACTATGCATAAAATAGATAAACAACAAGATTCTACTGTACAGCACGGGGAACTACTATATTCAATGTCTTGTAATAGCCTATAATGAAAAAGAATATGAAAAGGAATATATACATATAAAACTGAATCACTATGCTATATACCAAAAACTAACACATTGTGAATCAACTGAACTTCAATTAAAAAAAAAAAAGCATAAAAGGGACTAAAGCACAGATTCCGATTTCCCCAAACTAAACTTATAAGCCAGCCACACACTTCTCAGTGCATGTTGAAAATGACAGGCTCTGTCACACTTGTTATTTGTCCTCAAAAGCCATCGTTATGACCCAGAAATCCTTGGTGCCATTTTATGATGGGGCAGAGGTGGAGTAGCATTTTAAGCAGGATCTGCACCCACCAGCCCCTCCACGTAGGAGGCTTTCAAGAAATGATTTCTGATTGAGAGACCTGACATGACAAGACTGTCATCCTGCAGTACCTCCTGTCTCTTCCAGCTTCCAGACCCCTACCAGCCAGCACCCAAGTGCCACAGGCACGTGGGGAGACGGCCGCGCCCTGCCCTGCAGCCACCTCCAGTGAGGCACGGTCAGCCTGCAGTCAGCCCAGCCCAGGGGCAGCCACCCTGTGACCCTGTGCATAGCTTTCACTGCCTGCATTCTGATCTGTCCCGTTTATATACTTTATGCATCTGAATTAAATATCCTTCTAAATTAACTAATCATTGCAGTCTCCCTTTTTTTTCAATGCACATCTATAACAGTAGACAGGGAGATGTTTAAAGAATGCACTGTGTCCATACATCTCTTGATTTTGTGAAAACCTAAGTTTAATTTTAACAGGTTACAGCAGTGGTTCTCAAAGGGGGCTTTGTCAGGAGGCATTTTTGGTTGTCAAAACTGGGAAGGCAAAGTCCTACAAGGCACTTTTAGATACTGCATTATGCATTGCATAATGGTTAACAGCTCCCCACAACAAAAATATATCTGGCCAAAAACGTTAATAATACAGGGCTGAGAAGTGCTGGATTATACAAACACCTGTTTCTTATTATTGGCTTTTTATCTGATCCCTAGTGAGTCTCAGGTAATTTAGAAGCACATTCAAAACTCAAACACCAGGAGATCAAATAATCAGAGTCCTAACATTACTAAAAACATTTCTCTGCCTTATACTTTAAAAGAGCAAGACAAAGGAATTAGTTTTAAAAAAGCCCACGTTAGCAATTTTAGTTTAAAAAGTCCAAGGCCTTATCATTCCCAGCCTTTGTACATTACACATCTGTAATATGGGGACTGATGTATAGGATAAGTAACCTGGGGCGCTTTAAGAGAATTAGTCAACATGGAGTCACTTTCAGTAGCACTCAAGTAATGACAACAGGGAAATGGAACTTACAGTCTAGGAAGATTTTCAACAATGCAAGCTGAAGCAAGACATATTTTAGGTAACTGTGTTAACCAGAGAAATCAAATTGTGAGAGCATCTGATTCTGGTCAATCAAGGTTTTCAATTAGTTTCTATGGCATTTAATCCACAAGTTTTATCTTAGCATAACTGAAAATGAAAAAGTCTAAAGAGCTCTTAAAACATCATCCAGGAGCAACCATCCCACCTTTGCAGGTACAAGGGAGTCTAGTCAAATTTTGAAAACCTTTGGAGAAAGACATTGCAAAATCTTCTATTACTGTTACTGTTTCTAATAATAACTTTCATTAAAATACTAGAAATCCTTTTTCTTTCCTATTTCTGAATTGTACACTTTACCAAAAAAAAAAAAGAGAGAGAGAGAATGAAAAACTGATAGCAATGCTCTCTAATGTGATGTTTTAAATAGAAGTATATGCGGAAAAGCCCATAATTTATCAATATGCCAAATGGTTAGTGAAATACATTTATGAGCAAATAAAATTAAGGCCTTATCATATATCTTACTTTTTCCAAAAGATTTTTATATCACAATAGAGAAAATAAATCATAAAAATTCACTTGAAGTACAATGGAAAAATATACTACTATTTTCTGTGTTTAATCTTCATACATTTTAAGAAATTTTAATCTTCATACTGTCTTAGAAACTTTTAGGCCTTTTAAGGTATTCTGAAATTTGAAAGCTATCCAATTTACCAAATGAGGCTGCTAAACTTTCCTTAGAGCAATATGCTTACTGCAAAACCTTTGTTAATGAAGATTTGTGGCTTTAAATGACATAGCATGGGTAACATCCAGGCGGTAATTAACAGAAGTATATTAAATCTTCCTTTTCTTAATTTTAACACTCACTGCATTTTTTTTTAAATCAAGTAATCTGTTAGTTGGCAAGATGTTCCCTTTTTTATATGAAAAAATAAACAGATGTATTAAACCTAATCTACTTTGTAAGTTTGCATTTTTGCTTGAATATAAAGTCCACCACTGCACAGCACATTTATGACATTTTCCAGCATACGCTTTCAATTATAATATTATGACCATTGAAATTGGCGTTTGGGAAGCAGCATGCAAATGTGAATAATTTTGGAGTACACACATTTATTTAAATATTTTACTGTAAGAGAAATATTTCTTTGGAATCGATGTTGGGCAAAGCCCAAGTGACTCCCTCAAATGCTAACATCTTTCTGTACCTTCGATTCTTCTGGCATTTGGTCCCTCCTTCTCTCCCATCTCTCCCTAACTCTACTCTGTCCTCCCTGTATTTTTCCCATTGTGTTGCCTAAAGGGGTCAGAAAGAGCAGAGATCATTTCAACCAAGATACATGAAGAAGAGAAGACACTGTAACAGAGGGAAGAATTTAACTTAAGTAAATAGACCTACATTGATTCTGAAATAGCACACATATAAAATCATTTTGGTTGAAAACTTGTATTTTCCTTCAAGTCAAACAGAATAGTAATAGTTGCTCTGAAGATGTAGACAGATAAACCCTTTTTCTGAAGATGATGTGAAACTTTTCTTAGTTTAAGCCAGTGATTCTCAAATGTACCACTGACATTTGGGACCGGGTGATTCTTTGCTGCCAGAGGTTGTCCTATATATTGTAGGCTGTTTAGCAGTATCCCCGGCCTCCAAACACGTAAGTCAATCTTCATTTACTCTGAACTATTTGGTGGGGGGTAGTGTGAAACCTTCAGTGGGTATGTTTACTATTTAAAAGATAACTTTCAAGGCTAAGATAGGTGTTTTCTTGTCTTACACAATCTTATACAATATTTTAATTAACTCTGAGAACTCAGCTTTCAGAATTCTTTAGGCAGAGGCAGTAATGGTCTAGGTTAAAAGTATTAAAGTATTTACAAATGAATCGATATTCCAAACAAAGCACGTTTTCTACTAATACACAACAGTTTAAAACTACTTTAACACAAAAGTCTACTTGGCCACCAGAATCCATGCAAATGCATTTTTAAACTAAAATATTTAATCTGAATATTCAGCAGCAAGGATCTCACTCTTGTACAACTTGCCCTGAGTATTTGCATATGTGAAATATTAACTCATCTGTGCATTTCTTAAACAGAATACAATTTGAAAAGTCTAAATTCAAGCAATTTGTATTGATACAGTGTTACGTTTATACTCTTAGTAGCATCATTTTAGAAACTCAAAATTGAAAAATACCATTTTTTACCTGGGCCAGAGAGAGATTATTTAAATTGCAAAAAATCCACATTAATAATTGTAAACTACCTAGGCATTTATATGGATATCAATGTACAAATTAATTCAGAAAGTAGATGTCAGGACTAGGCACTTGTGGATAATTCACTGAACAACAACCAAAAAAACTGTCCTTGTGGGATTCCCCTGTATAATTATATCTGTTCGGTGAACTACCTTATTTTCTTCATAGAACAGAGTATTCTCTATGAACAAGAGTAGTTACAAAGAGAGGTCTTCTTTTATACAAAAACATGTACTTGAGATCTTCAGTTATCTCCTACTTTTTAATAATATGACTGATTAAAAGTATATTCTTAATTATCCATCCTACAGCTTCTATCAAAAGAAACGTTTAATCCTAGAGTACTTCGCCAGTATTAGCTTTGAAACTGTAAGTCAATAAATTCCAAAATCCAAAGCAGTCTCAAAGAAAGTCAGTCAGGCACCACTTTCCTTAGTGACTTTCTTGGGTAAATTAAATCAAGTGAGACTGAAGAATTTAACTTTCATTCATCCTTTCAACAAATATTCATTAAATGCTTCTTTTGTAACTATTTTAGATAATAGCCATAAGAAAGAGAAGAATAGAATTTTCTATAAGCATCTAACTTATTACCAAGATATAAAACTACAAAGTTTTAAAAAAAGATTCACTTGATGTATGTTAATGGTACAGTTTCCCTCAAACAACTTGAATTAAGGAGGCTGAAAAGGATAAGGATATCCTTTCTCTTAAGGATAACAGATAAAGATAATAGTAGAGCACCACTGGATACTTCTCCAAATTGCCAAGTGTACTAAAAACAATGCCTATAATCCTAACACAAGCTCAGGAAGCAGCATCCTCCAAGTTTCGGTACAAATAACACGGGACTGGGACAACCGGCTCTAACTTGGAATACTGATAATGACAGAAGGCGTGTTTTATGGAAATTCTTGTATTTCTTGGAAATTGAGTACGTTTGCTATGGACTAGTGTATAATTTCATAAATTCATTATCCCATCAACTTGATCGAGTCCCTCAGTCCTCAGTTCTACACTGTTTTCTCTAAACTGCAGCCAGCGCAAGTGCTAGATGCATCTTCACAGCATGATTTTCTCAAAGACAAAAACAAAGCACCTACCACGTGGCAAGCACGAGATCTTGGAATGAGGCCAACAGCTCTCTCCTCCTTCCCAATAAAGAAGTTTTTCCGTGCATCTGTAACGTGGTCGTTTTATTTGTCATCATTCTAGAATCTACTTGTTCCCTTACAGCTACTCCTCGGTTACCTCTGGCTGATGAACTAAGTCTAATCCTTTGATACCATACCAGTGAGGTAATTTCTTTCTCAGGAGGTAACCTACCTTTTCTATCCTAATTTCTTGTACCTCCTGGATGTAACCACTCTTACTTCCTAAATGTTATGACTGAATGAACATGTTATTTCATGGAAAGTCTGTTTCATATATAAATCCTCCTTCAAAATACCATGTTATCCTGAGTCTGAGGGATGCAGTAAAAAGAATATGGATTTGGATTTGTTTCCTTGCTCTCTGATTTTAATCAAATGAGTCCATCAATCTAGAATGCTTTTTCCTCTTTCTTTTCTTCCAACTGTTCAAAATCAAATTTCAGTCCACTTCTCAACTGAAATCCTTTTCTGTAAGTCTTCTGTGGTCATCCAGTTTCCATTGTCACCTTCATGTGAAATCAGTGTTTGTACAGATCATGCCACAAATGCCTTCTGAGGTACTGTTGCCAAGTTGTGTGCTAGGTGATAAATGTGTGTGTGTGTGTGTGTGTGTGTGTATAAAATATTTGACAAATAATCGTGAATCATCTTATGAAATTGCTTCTGCAATTATTCCGAAATGTATATATTAAAAGTCTTATTAGTATTTGTCCTTTCTAGTACATATATTCTCATTAACTATTTAAGATAAATGTTTTGAAGTATAAGAATCATGCATTATAATTCATTGCATATTCTCATAATTTTGCTCCCAAGTATGTGTTTTAAATGCTTATTTTTAAAAAAATTAAAAATGGAAATCTGGCATTAAACTTTGGTCTTACAAAGGGGAAAAAAAAGAAATGTTAGGATTTATAGTACACAAAATAACATTTTATAAACCAAAATTAAGAATGACCTGTTTACAATAGATTGGACTCAGACTCTATAGCCAAAAATGTTCTGTCTTATAGCCACAAAATTTCTATTTTGATATTAAAGAGTGAAGTTTTCACAAAGTTTCTCTCACGCATGAATAGAAGAGGTGCCTGGGTAAAAGCAAAGCAAGGAACGTGCTGGCAGGAACTTCCAGCCTCTTATCAACAACTCTTGCCTCCCACTGCCCAATGGGGACCACTATGGTGAGACATTTCATTTAAGTTAAATGGTTTGTACAGACTAGCCAAAGAAAACTTTATCTCCAATCACCAAGTCTCCACCATGACTTGCACTGACATTAACTACTTTAGGTCTCAATTAAATAAAACCTCATTAATATTTGATATAATATTGCTTTAAGAGTTACCTACATATTTATTAAAATCTTTGCTCACCACTCCTCTTGTATTTAGGACTGCTATTTGAGATCATTTCCCTTCCATTCAAAATACAACCGTTATAATTTTTCTTTAGTGGAGATCAGTGGGTTACAACTTTTCCCAGTCTGAGCTTGAATACAAGTATCTTTATCCTGTAAACATCTCAGAGAAGAGAGGAATGAGTGTACTCTGGGAAACAGATGAAGACGTATCAGTTTTACTTGACGTGAGATCTTTCTCCTTATCTCTACCAAGAGCTAATGTCCAAGACCAAGAGGGCTACGGAAATCTTCCTGTATGACCTCTTTTACATACAATGACTTTGGGCAAAGCTTTTGAAACACATCTTCCTTTTAAGCTTGCCACTAGATTTGCATTCAAAATGCAACAGAAAATGACTAGTTCACAAGTGATCACTCAACCTTACACTGTAGAATTGTAACTGCCAAGAACTTTTATGAATATGAACTTAAATTGTCTCTTATTTTATGGGAGAAATGCCCACATGCTATGTAAACCCAAGCCTGGTCAAAAAACGTTTAAAAGACTGCTCCATTTAATCAGTTATGGAAGATATCTGATTTCTATCTATTAAGAAAAAAATCTCAGACACCACTAAAAAAAGAAAGAAAAATTCAATTTACATATCTCCCTAAGAGCTGATTTCTATAGGTTTTCCTTGTATTGCTTTGATGGATGGAATACATCATGCCCAGTGGGCACAGAACTCTCCTCTCTGCTGCTTGCTCAGCAGTCAGCATCTTCTCAGAGTTCGGCCCTGAAGTGTCTTAGCCAGGAAAACTTCAGTCTGCACAGGAACGGCAGACACTGCCGAAGATTTTAACTCAGGGTGACATTCATTTTTCTTTGTTTTAAGAACTTAGCTGTTAAGAAACTACTAAAAGTTGAGGGTGGGGCCAGGGATGAGACCAAGGGATCTCTCATTGTGAAATCTAAAGAGAGACAGTGAATCATGGAGTAAGAAGGCACTGCAAATCCTCAGCATTTAACTTAGCACATGTGACCATAAATGTCACTGAATATACAAACAAATAAATTAATAATATTTATGGATTAGAATTACCTTCCACATAATCTACTAAGTGTAAGAAGCACAAAAACAATGAGGTAAATTAGTAAATACCTAGTTTTGAAAACCTGTTGCCATTTAAATTTGAATATATGCAAATTGACAGACATATTATTTTTGATTCAGAGAATACTGTTTTTCCAGTGACTATCAAGCTATTAACATTACCTACAAGTATCATACTAGCTCATCAAAGGAAGCCTTATTGTCTCGTACAATAAATGAGAAAACAACTTTTAACACTGCATTTCCAAGACTCCTGTATATCTCTAGCAGCTTCTGAGTTCAGTGGTGCGAAGCAGTGACTACAAAGAGAGAAGAGAAGGGAGTTTTTCCCTTTAACTCCCTTATTTAGTATCTCTGGCATCAGCTACATCTCCTCCATTGCTCTAGTTATCCTGGGACAAACTGAAATCAGTACTGCAGTGTCTTGCCTTTTTCCCTCCAGCCTGGAGGTGACAGTGGCTTCCTGCTGTTGCTCATCTCTGGGTTATCTCATTTTCTATTGTTAACTTTTTAAATTCTTCAATAAATGATATAAAAATTCCTGCTTTAAATCCCCTTGGTTTAAATACAGAGTGATTTCTGTCATTGTTCATAGATCCTGAGTGATATACCTATGATACTCATATCACGTCACAGTGTTTCAAATGCAACATCACAAAACTGTACACATCACTTTGTGACTGCTTGTTTATGGGTCTGTTTTCTCCCTGCCTATGAACATTTGAGATTAGAGGCATAATGTTATTTTTGAATCTCCAACACCCAGTACACAGCCAAATACATCACAGATGCTCAGTAAATACTTGTTGAATGGATCAAGTAATGAATGAGTCAATGTAATGCTACGTACAGGTATGGGCAGGCAGAGGTGAAACGGCAATTCAGGTCTAGAAAAATCTTCCTAGAGATAAGATGCCTGTACTGAGCTCCCAAAGATGGTTAAGTGTTTTCTGATGAACAGGAACAAGATCTCATAGTAAAGATGTTTCAAGGAGTGGGGACAAGATAAATAAAACCAAAAATCCATTGAAAAATTGTAAATGATCCAGGAAGTTTTGATTTCACTGAAATCTGGAGGGCACAAGAAGAAAGACTGCAAGATGAGGCTGAAGAAATATACAGGGACCCTATATCTGCTTTGCTAAGGAGTTTATAAGTCATCTACTAGGTTTAAGCAAGGGAATGAATATTCAGCTTGTACTTTAGAAAGACAGTTAAGACACTTCTGCTGACTAAATAGCATTCAGATTGAAATGGGTTAGTAAAGGTGGCCAAAAACGGTGTCAGGTCAGAACCTTACTATTTTTAAAATGTTATTATGAGGAGAACTTAGAATAAGTTTTGATGGGCAGAAGTTGGTGGATTCCGGAGTTAGCTAAGAGTAAAAATAATATCAACTTGGTGAGTGTTTGGGGGAAGCTGAAGGAAATGGAATATTTTAGTATGAGTTCAAGAGCTTTGTTCGGATCACTATATGGATCATGAGAAAATTAAATAAGATAGGCAGAAAGAATAGAATAGTAGGTTAGAGTAAAAATGATGAGCTCAGATTTGGACATGAGTTTCATATGCCTGTGGGGCATACACATGAAGTGTGTAGGAGACAGTCAGAAATATGCACCTGGATCTCAGGAGAGAGGAAAAATAGACGTAGGAGTTATAGGTAAGTAGGTGGTAGCTAAAGTGGATAGGATGACTCAAAAGGACAGTAAAATTAGAAGAGAAAGGTGAAAGACGGAAGCCCAGGGGAGAATAAGAGCCTGGGAGCTGCTACGGTGAGAAGAGGGAGAAAGGAAGCAGAACTTGCAACTGGCCATAGAGCTCAAGGCAATTCGGGAGAAAGTAGAGGATGATAAAAGGAGAGATCAGAAATTAAAATGTTTTAGATTAGAGAGGCATTCATTACAAATAAAAATAAAGGCACTGTGTGTAAGCTTTTTTTTTTTCCCCTTCTTAACAAGAAACTGGCTATGAAAAAAAACAGAGGACCATTTCCTAGAGGGTAAAGGTCTTCTTGAACTGAAAGCATAATTCAATAGTAGGTCTTATACTTCCATATTTAACCCAGGCGTCAACAAAAATAAATGAAAAAAAAAATAATTGTGAATGTCCAAGACATTTGATGTTTTGAATGGTTTCTAGTTCTCTTCCTCTTGAACCAAGACCAGAGTTCTCAATACAGACCATGGAAAGAGCTGAGGAAAGGGACTGAATATTCTGAATATGTCACTTGAGCAGCAACATATCATTCAAAATCAAGGTCAATGAGTCCTTGAAAAGCTGCTCCTTTTTCTAGTTCCCTGTCTTTTGGCAAAACATTTAGTCTAGTATTATTCCCTCCAGAGCCACACAAGGAGGGACTAATTGAAGTTGGTGGAAAAGTAAAACACAGAAGTAGTTCTGCTGCAGTTAGTGTATACAGTATCTATCCAAAGCAAATTAAAAAAAAAAAAAATTAAAGGTTAACTCAGCACTCTAAAAGGAGAAAAATCTAACTATTTTGTATTCTAACTCAAGTTTTAAAAACTAAACCCTAATGAAAATCAATTTTAGCCAATAATTCTTCCATGACACACTTGCTTATAGAACAGTTGCCTTAATATTCAGACACACTAAGTTAATCTCTTCTGTAAAAAAAAAAACTTTTTCTTCAATACAGAATAGTTATTTTAGAAACCAGTTTCACATTTCCCCTTATGCTCTTTCTTTGGTGTGTCATACACAGATTCATGTATAAACAGATATAAATGGTTGACCTTCTCAAACTGAAAGATAATCTATTTCTGCTATTTTGTGGAGTAATTTTAGAGGGGAAATTGGCTAAGGGCTACTGTAAAGTCGCCAGTGCACAACTGCTGGCCATGGTCCTAACAGACAAAATGGCATCCAGTGGGACCCAGATACAGAATGTGAGTTCCTGAGTAATAAAGACTAGCTAAGGTTTGACTCACAGAGCTGGACAGGACCATATGCTCAACACCTACGTAGCTGAAAAAGCTTCCAGGGAACCTACCAGGAACCAGCTTCTTCAGGTAGTAGTGTACACTGAACAGATTACACAACTATCTTTAACACGGGCTACAAAGTCATGACCTACGTAAATAAGCACACATACGTATATAGAAGATTGATTGTAAATTATCTTGTAAAGGGATATCTTGGTCCATTTCCTAAATAAATTGCAAGCTCTGAATACAAGGCTCATCCATGGTGCAGCTACACCTCCTCATGGATCCTGTTATGACTTAGTTCATGACATAGAGTTAATAAACGTCTTGGGTTGAAATGTTGGTGCAGGCAGATGTTCCTTAGCCTAACCCTGAAGATGACTGCAATTTCTTTTGAATCTGATGAGGAAGCAAGAGCAAGGTCAAGGCCAAGGGCCTTCACTTTCATTCTCCACTTCAGTGTCAGAAAAATAGGATTTTGTAGATGGATAGAAGACAAGGGAGATGAAGTGAATTTGTGCCATCACAAAAATAAAACTCCAAAAGGCTTCTGTGTCTCATATTCATCTCAGAATTGTAAAGCAGAATAAAACACTAAGATAAATGCATTCAGACACTCAGAAACCTAATTCCTCTAAAATCTAAACTGGGTACTAAAACTCTGCATGCTTTTTTGTTTCATGGTCTTCTTGTAAGTAACTGACATCAGATTGCACTCTCTTCAGAAGGTTAAGTATTTTCTTTTTTAAAAATATTGCCAATCTAATTACTGTCCAAGGTAATCAATTTTTCACCATTGCAATCACCCATTAGAGTCTTGAGCTCTTTCTGATTATAAGCTTGCTAAAAGAATCAAATGATTTATAACAACACTTATTGTCCTCTCTTTTATGGAACAACTCAAGCAAAGGAGCAGAGACAGAAGTACCTCTGATGTATTTAGAAATAGTAAGGAAACAAATATACTTGAAGAAATAAGCATCGTGGTGTTGGGACCAGTAACTAGAGACAAGCCAGAAAAAAACCAAGGACCATATTGTATAGGGTTTCATGTCACTGGGGGACTTTAGACTTAATTTTAAATATAATGGAATATGAATCAATGGAACATCACCAGTTGAGTAGGAGGGAGGTGTGGAGAAAAGGGAACCTTCCTACACTGTTGGTGGGAATGTAGTTAGGCACAATCAATATGGAAAGCAGTATTGGGGTTCCTTAAAAAACTGAAAATACTTACCCTATTATCTAGCAATCCCACTCCTGGGCATGTATCTGGAAGAAGCTCAAAAAGATTCAAAAAGATACATGCACCCCAATACTCATAGCAACACTGTTTACAATAGCCAAGACATGGCAACAACCTAAATGCCCATTGACAGATGGCTGGATAAAGAAATTGTGGTATATTTATACAATGGAATACTACTCAGCCATAAAAATAATAAAATAATCCCATTTGCCGCAACATGGATGGACCTGGAGATTGTCATTCTAAGTGAAGTAATCCAGAAAGAGAAAGAAAAATACCACATGATATCACTTATATGTGGAATCTGAAAAAAAAAACCATGAACTTATTTGCAAAACAGAAACAGACTCTCAGAGATAGAGAACAAACTTGTGGTTACCAGGGAAGGAGGGGGGTGGGAGGGGGTAAGGTGGGAGGGGATAAATTAGGAGTTAGAGATTTGCAGATACTACTATATATAAAATAGATAAACAAATTTGTGCTGTATAGCACAGAGAACTATATTCAGTATCTTATAGTAACCTATAATGAAAAACAATATGAAAACAAATATATGTACATTCATGTACAACTGAAGTACTATGCTGTATACCAAAAATTGACACAACATTGTAAACTGACTATACTTCAATAAAAATATATAAATAAATAAGTTGTGATACACACACACAATGGAACACTACTCAGCCATTAAAAAAAAATGTCATTTGCTGCAACATGGACACACCTGGAGATTGTCATACTAACTGAAGGAAGCCAGAAAGAGAAAGAAAAATACCATTTATCACTCAAATGTAGAATCTTTAAAAAATGACACAAATGAACTTCCTTACAAAACAGAAACAGACTCACAGACATGGAAAACAAACTTATGGTTACCAGGGGGGTAAAGAGATGGGAAAGGATAAACTGAGAGTTCAAGATTTGCAAATATTCACTACTATGTATAAAATAGACAAGCAACAAGTGTATACTGTACAGCACAGGGAACTACAATCAATATCTTGTAGTAACCTATAACGAAAAAGAATATGAAAATGAATATATGTATATACATGTATGACTGAAACATTATACAGAAATTGATATGTTATAAACTGACTATACTTCAATTAAAAAATTAGTATCATGGAAAAACTCATGGTTAGGTTCTGAGTAAAACAGTGATATGCCTGATTATTATCTGATACATATTTCTAAAAGGTCACCTAGTGATTTTGCTAAGAATAGAATATAATGTGACAGTGCTGAAGTAAGGGAGCCCACTTATAAGCTACTGCAGTCATGCAGGTACAAGGTAATTGCTGGACAGTCATAGTAGAGCCAGTGAAAAATGACAGGACTTTGAATTTATTTAAAAGTATAGCCAATAATATACCCTGACAGATTCGATATGGGAGATTAAAAAGAAAGTCAGAGATTTTGCCAATATTTTTAGTGTGAGAAACTAAAAGACTGCTCACCAAATGAGAAGGAAAAAGTTATAGGCATAATATTTCTGAGGAGTGGGTAAGATCTTGGTCATGTGAGTTTGAAACAACCTTTAGACATCCAAGTGGAGATACTCAGAAAGCAGTTAGATGTACATATCTGGAGCTACAGAGTAGTCTGGATCAGAAAAAAATTGGGATTCCTGGGCATATAGATTACATTAAAAGCTGTAAGACTAAATGAGGTCACCAGTACGTAAATTAAGTAAAGAGAAGAAGGCCAAAGTCTGAGGCTGCTTAGGGAGAGATAGAGGAACAGTAAATGAGATGGAAAAGGAGCAATCCGTGATCGAAGAGTACGAACAGAGTGTGATGGTACCCAGAACGGCAAGTGAAGAATGTGTAATAAGGAGGAGGAAATGATCAACTATGTCAGAAATTAGGGAGAGAGAAATTAAGAGCAAGGATTTTTAATTGACCAGTGGATATACTAACACAGAGGTTGTTGGTGACCTTGATGAGACAGGTTCCTGGGAGTGGTAGAAGGGAAAGTCTGACTGTACTCTGTTTAAAGAGAATGAGAGTAGGAGAAATGGACACAATGAACAGAAGCAAAGAAATAGCACAGTAGGGGAACTGGAGTATATATTTAAATGGAAGATATAATATGATTGTCTGTTTATGAAAAGAAACCAGTAAGAGTAATAAATGGATGGTATATCAGAGAGAAGGGAGAGCTGGACCAATATGTTTGATTAATTCAGAACAGATGATATATGGTATTAGCTTCAGAGAAGACTATGGATAGGGCACTTATTAACAGGTCAGTCAGAAAGCAGAGTGTGTAAGCACAGACGCCAAAAAAATAGGTACGTCTGATGATGGGAGTCAGTGCACGTTTTTCTCTGATTGCTTCAGTGTTTTCGGCCATGTGGAAAGTAAAACCATTAATGGAGAGTGAGGATGGGTAAGAAAGTGCTGGTTTGAGAAGAGATAACAAGATGTGAAATAGACTTCAAGGATAGTAAATTAAGTAAGAATGTATAATATGATTGGCTGATAACATTAAAGGCAAAATTGAAGTTTCTGGTCATGAATTTAAAGTGAAACCACTCAGCATGGTTATTTGCTTTCTTCCAGCAAGGCTCAGTTGCACAGGTAGAGGAATAAGCAGGACTTAAGAGCTGAATTTAATTAGGACTGTGACTTTGCCAGTTGAGAAGGAGGGAGCAGGCAAATGCCTAGGGACCCAAGGTCCTACGCAGTGGAGTGATTAAATGATAGGCTACGGAGCCAAAGAAGAATAAAGAGCAAAGTGAACACATCAAGGACGTCTACGTCTGTGGAAAGTTGAGAGTATACATGGATGCCACGTCCCGGTGGGTGGCTGCAGTACCAGTACTAGAGGTGCTAGAGATGCTGAGCTAGGAAGTTAGATGGTAGTGGGCAAAGAAATGGCCGCATAAAATTGAGACGATGCAGGGTTTGCAATGACTACCAATGGCAAAATCTAAATTCCAAAGAACAGCATTTGGTGTGAGTAACTAAGGTTTGGTAGAGAAACTGAGAGGCCAAGTTATTAGAAAGATTATCTAAAAGTATAATGAAATTGCCAAGAAGTAAGACAGAAGTAGTATCAGAGAGACAGAGCTCCAATCAACGAGAAAGAGAAGGGAATGACCGGGGTGTCCACAGATGGTAACAGTAATGAAGAGCAACAGATAAAATGGTCTAATGGCCTGAGCTGTAATATAAGCTGAACATTGTTAGGGAGGGAGGAAGCCTGGTCTGTGCAGCAACAAGGGGGACGGAGAACATTTACTGCAGCTTGAGGCCCAGTGGTGGGAGGACTGCTGGGGAAGATCTGTGTTCACTTGAGAGGTCTGCAGGGCAAACAGGAAGGGACTCATTTCTTTACCAAGAAGCCGATGGGATCTGTGAAAGATTAAGCTGGGCACGTAGGGAGTCCTGCAGATAGTGGACTGTGAGTTACAGATAGCACCGCGCAAGACTAAGAAAAGACAACAAAATAAGCCTTTATGATGACTACAGTTTTGCAGTGATGGGTACACATGGAGAAAGGACATACAAATAGAGACTCTGGGATAAGTACTCGTAGATTCAAGACACAGAGAGAGGTGAGGGGTAGAGAGCAGTGGATTCCTGGCACTTTCACTTAATTCCTCATGAGTGGTATGGAAGGCACAGGGGAGGAATGCCAGAAATTCAGGCCCAAGTCATTGCTTGTAAATATTAGCAGAGAAAAGCTCCTTTTTCTCTAGACTTGGAGAAGTGAGAATTTAATTCTGAAGTCAAGAGGTCCATTGGGTGAAGCCCAAAATGAAGTTACCTGAGCCAGTAAATCCTCACTTTTTTTCTTAAGGCCTTTGAAGGAACTATGGTCAATCGTAAATGAAGAGAGACCTAAAAAGTACAACTTGAAAAAGTTTTCAACAGACTTCTCAATCATTTCATACTTAAAGATTTAAAACAAAACAAAACAAAATAAAACAGATGTGATTCAAAGTAAAAAAATCACTTTATTCTGACCATATCCCCTCTAAGTGCTGGTTACAATTGTCCAAGGCAATATTTCTCTAAAGAACTTGAACTTCAGGTCCAATTATGGCTTCTCTAAAGGCCATCCCGTATTTCTATCCTGCTCTAACTATGTTAGTTTATAAATACTTGCCTACCACTTGTATCCACACACAATGATGGGAATCCCTTCCAGATATGCACCATCCGAATATTCCCAGAGTGTAGCAAAATGACTAGCCTATACTGCGTTTTTAACAAATATTCATCCAATAGGTAAATAAAATAATGAACAAAGAAACCACATTTTTGAGGACTGATTCTATGAGGAAGAGCATGAAACTAGCATAAATATGCAATTCTGAAGAAAAAAGTCTCTGAAACACCAAATGACAAGAAAGCTACCTTAAGGGATGACTGACTCAGGAAACAGTCTATGAGAATGCTTTCAAATAAAATATTTTCATACAATATTTTCATATTTTTCTTCTATTGTCGTCCCTCTTTTGGAAGACATGACGCGACCTTTCTCTCACCTAATTTAGTTCATTTTAACTTAAGACATGGTTTTCATCATCTGACTACAAAAGTAACACAAGGATATTGGCGTGAGTGGTTCTTTGTAGTCAGAGAAATAGTTGACACTGAGTCAACTTGGAAAAGTATGGTCTACAAGGCTATTATTTTCTCTCCCTAGTCCAGACTGACATATTGCATGCACACCACAAAAATGCAATGTGCATTTTACACCATTTTCCTATCCTGGCATGTTCACCTCACTGTGACTTCACAGTCTCCAGGTTTATAAGGTTTCAAATCCTTTTTAATAAGTTTGTATAAATTAATTTTCTCCCACAAAGCCTTCTCTCAGGCATAGGACGTTTTTGCCATTTATTTGCTAATCATCCACACATACATTATTCATTTGTAGTTCCTTGTCTAGTCTATCAATTGTGATCAAATTAATGGCACCTAGTCTGCTGTATATTATTAAATTTGATCTCCACAGAATTATAATTTAATTCTGATAGTACCTAAAGCTGAACTTTTATTTGATCTTTAAATCTATCAGTTCAATTATAGCCTCATACCTAATTGTAGTTCAAATGTATTCTCCTCCCATTATATAATAAGAACAGGGAAAAATATTTCATCCTCTCCTTACATTTCTCAAATAAATTAGCCTTAACCTATCAAAAAAGAAATTTCTGTTCCATGCCTTGTTTGTTGCTGTTTTAGTAGTGACCAGTTGTCTGAAGCCAACAATAAAATCATTTGTCCTAGTAAAAAGTTACCAATATATTTTAAATTACTGAGTTTTAATGGTTATTACAACATAAAATATGATCCTAAACATCCATAGCAATTTGCAACTATGATTCCAGCACATACTGTAATTTCTTAAGAGCTAAGAAGCAATTCTGACACACTTTTCCAGTTGTGACACTAAAACAGAAATGAATTATCAAGCTTTACTGAGTAAGTAGTAAGTGCACAACTTTTCCATGATCTTATAAAGAAAACTGGACAATCCTTTAATATTCTACATTAGTAAAACATACATTGAAAACCTTTGGGTATTTTTTGTTTAGATTAGTACCAGTCATCTGTAGATACATTGTACCTTAGTTGTATGCAATAAAGTAAAACATCAAAATGTTGCACCACCCCAAGTCAATGAACTAATTTTAAGTGCCTATTCAAAAGAATTATTATTATACTCCATATGTATTTGAATAGCAAGGAGTTATCATAATTTAGTACACTGGAAATATTTCTATCTGCTTTGGGAAACAGTTCTCAGAGAAACTATCACAAGTCCAGAATTAAAAAATGACAAAAATGAAAAAGGTATTGAAGGAAAAGGGAAATATACATTTGTGAACCAGATAAACATCTGGAGAAAAATCCAACAAATAGAAAAAAATACTTTAGATTTCAACAAGGATAATTTAGCCCAGAAACAAAAATACTCGTAACAATAATAATGTCTCTACATCTAGAGTTTTTTTTTTTTAAATAAGAGTGTTCTTTCTTTCTTCCATAGTAATTCCTCATTTCTGTTTGAGCAAGATAAAATATATCAACAATTTAAAAATCCAGCTTATGTTTGTTTTTTCTTTTCAGCCTACTTTTTTTTTCTTTCCAGCCTATGTTTTTTCACATGTGTATCTCAAGTTATTTTTTTCCTGAATTTGTGGGTTGTGAAATCCAGTGCAATGTATAAACCACATATACAGTAATTCCAGTTTTGCTGACTGCAATTTAGTAACATTTATCTTAACTCCAGGGTTCTAAAAGACAAACTCTTAATACCAGAAAAGCCACATTGCCCTGGCTGGTTGACTGACACACATCTTCCTAACCCAGAAGAGACCTTTAGTTTTATCCCAAGGGGCTCCCCAGCCCCTCAGCTGCCCATTCAGAAGAGAAGCGCACCACCACACTGATGGATGTACCCACTGTTAGAAATGAGAAGAAAGAATGGGTGAGTTACATACATAAAGAATTTGATACAATCACCAGCATTATTCTGTCTTTGATTCCTCTTAACACACAGAATTCTTCATCTAGCTCTTCTCTTAGACATTAGGATTTTAATTTTATAACTAGTTATAATGGATATCAAGTGATCCTATAATATATATACACTCTCTCCTTCCCTCTTCTTTCCCTTCCTCTCTTTTCATTTAAATAATATAAAGTTATCCAATATGTTGTTATGACTGAGTTTTTCTTAAGATTTGCTCCAGTGTCTATACAATGCCTAGTTACTCTCTAGAAGCATGGGGTAAAAATGACTTTCTTCATTGGAACCTTACAGATAAGAATTTATTGAGGGTATTAAAAAGTGGCAGAAGTAATCACCTGATGGAATTTGGAACTCAAAGGGAAACTAATTAGACCCTTCAAAATCAAACAAAAGTCAAAAACAATAAAATAGTTGAGGTGTATTTTGTTGGTTGGAGACTACTGGTAGTCTTTGGAAAGCAAAACAAAACAACAGGAAATTTACGATCAGAGAGAGAGAATGAGATAAACCCATTTAACAGAATTTGGCATTCTCAAAATATTAAATGAAACAATAAACAATTACACATGATCACAAACTACATAGTAAAAATAAGTGATGAAACAGGGCTGGCTGACCATAGATGTGAAATAGCAAAGATTTTGAAATTCAGATTTTTTTTTAAATGTCTCAAGTTTAAGCCTAAATTTGAAGGAATAAAAAAATAAAAAATATGTAAGATGTGGGGATAGCAGTGGAGGAAGAGAGAAGGAAATGAGGAAGAAAGGGGAAAACATAAGGAAGAGAATGGGAGGGAGGAAGGAGGGATAAAGAATCTCTTTCCTTCAAACCACCTTTAACTGGGTTTTTTCTCAGGCAGCAGCCAGATATACTGAATCTTTTTATTAATTTGTATAGTTTTATATCTAAAAGGAAGGTTCATGATATGTACAAACATCTCCTTTCACTGGTTCTCAAAGCCACAGAACTAATTTAAGTCCTGCTCTCTCTGTCCCATAGGTTTATCAAACATGGTACAACTGCAACACTTATCTAGTGAGCAAACAGCTTTCTGATTGCTTCATTAAAGTATGTATAGCATAAATTTCTACTTGCTACCAAATATCCATCATCCCCTTCTTCCAAATTTGATTTCATTAAAGCAACTGCACAATGGAAAAACTACATCTCCCAACCGTTCATGTAAATAAGGGTGGCTGCATGTTAAAATTCTGGACAATGGCATAAAAATAGATATTTGGTTAGGCTTTTGGAAAGTTCCTCAAGAAGGAGATTGACTTGTTTGGTAAGAATACTTAACTTATCTTTCTTCCTCCTAGAACATGATATTTGGAGCTGCCATATCCGTTAATGACCACTAGCCTAACTTGAGGATGGAAGGCTAGTGACCAGGATGACAGAAGAGAAAAGGGACTCCAGAACACAAATCACATCATGAAATCACTCTATCTGCTAAGTGGAACATCTGCTTATCTCTGGGCATTTTTTTTTTTTTTAACAAGAGAGAAAAATAAATCACTATATTTTTCTATTAGTCTTTTTAAGATCTTTGTTTTTCACAGCCAAGTTCAATTCCCAGCTGATACAACATGAGTGAAACAAGGCAACACTAAGGTATAAGAAAGAATGTACAGAGAATCATAGGAGTCGGGGGCTGTAACAGTCAATTAGAGTGGGTACCAGTCAGACACTTAAACTGTATCTTGGTTTGTTGAGAGGGACGGTTTATAACCTGAGATTTTGAAAACTGAAGGCTATCTAGAGAAGTGCAGGGGAAAAAAAGATTAAACCACAAGAACACAGAATCTGTTGGAGATAAAAGGCTAAAAACTGAGAGGGCATGGAAAATTTTATAACACAATATGCAAGCATTTGCTCAGAGTGCAAACTGCTAAGCAGTGACTGTATTACTAAAAATGGTTGGTAGACTCTCCCTGGAGGCCTTCCAGACGGGGTAGACAGCAATCTGTCTAGGCAAGTTTGGGTTCAGACCAGCCTAAGGGCAAATGGATGGACTGGGTGACCTCTGCAAGTCCCTTCTGGCTCTATTATCTTACAATTCTGTTTCACACTGAGAGACAGTTATTGCTGCTTCTATATTTGTAGTTATAGTCACTGAGGAGACCTTCTTTTCCCTTCTGCATATTGAAGATATTTTTGGTAAATAAGAAGAAACAAACCTGAAAGGAGCAAATCACTTTATGCAGGAGTGAATCTTCCTGATGAAGAGAACATTGTTTCTTTGAGGCCAGTAATTCCCGTGTACAGCGAGGTACACTTTGTGCGTCGTTTTACACTTCATCATTCTATTTCCTGTGTGTCCTCCCTGCCCAGGTGACTGAGTCCTGGTAGTGAAGTGACTTAGGTAGAAATTAAATTACGTTTGTTCAGGTGTTTCCCATCCATTAGGGGTATAAGATGTATACAAAGAAAGGAAAAGGATGAATTAAACCAAGGCATATTTGCATTGCAAATTCACTTCAAAAGGTAAGTTATTCTGTGTTAGGGAAGATTACTAGGCTTTGACCCCAAACTTATTTCTCTCAGTTCTGCACTTTTTTGTTATGCTTAATAGTTTAAATGGGTAGAGTAAGAACCTGACTGACTGAACAGGAACTGGAAGTCGTTTGTCTGGGAGAAGGACGCAGCACTCAAAGAAAGTACACGACTAGTAGAAGTACTTGCATTACACTGGCTTTAAAAACAGGAACCAGCCACAGCACTGGTGAAATGCATCAAAATATAAGTGCCTTTTAATTCCCTGAAATAATCATTTCAGCTAAATGTCTAGTAGGCACAGGCTAGGAAAAACTAATAGAATATTCACACACATATTTCTGTATACATTTATATACATTTTATATGTAATTTGTGTGTAATATTTAGGTATTTTATATAAACTACTTAAGAGTGCTTTATATCTACTATTCTCTCTCCCAACTCCTTAGAGATCTCTTAAGTAATATTTAATTAATGTTTAAGTAGTATTTAATTGACCTAACTAAAAATTAGACAGTTTAGGTTCTTAGTGCTTCTGCTCTGAGAATACTGGATAGTTCTCTGAGCCATTTATTGAACCATATAGATTTTTTTTTTCTTGGCACTCTTGGTTTCGCACCCCTAGTCAGAATGGGAATATATCACACGTTTCAGCTAATGGAACTGAAAAGTGCTCTTTGGGGTTTGCCCTTCCCAGGCTCCTTGTATCTAACACTCAAGCCTTGGCTCCAGTCACACTGACCTAATGCAGAAGGAGCCCTGTGAGCAGAATGAGCTCACTTTGGTTGGCACCTGATGGTTTCCACAACCACAGCGAGCTGTCTGGACTGCAGCACAATCCCTTGTGGCACAAGGAGGTCGATCATTTGATTTCACGCTTTCTCTTAATCACAAACCTAACAGGGAACTAGAATGCAAATTCTCAGCAAATGTAAACAAACCTGGGTAGTGTATCTTCTCTCAAAAGATTAATTGTTAATGAGTTTGTTGTGTCTAATGTCAAATACGCAAATATATGTAGAAAGGTTTGGAGAAACTTAAAATACACATGCATATTTCTCTATATCTCCACATGAGTAAAAAATAGTTTGATTTGATTATGAAGGAACCGATTATGAGGAGGTTAGAAGTCACCAGTATCACAGCTATCTCGTTTTTCTGACTATCACTGAATATATTGAGATACTCCATTACAATGACATTAATACATATGTGATTCAGTGGAATAGAGTTTATTATGTAAGCGACAATATGGATCAAAGAAAAGGCAGCAGAAATGGTTTGTTCTGCAATTCTGAATAAATTAGAAATTCAGAATTGAAAACATGGGCTGAAAGTTGTGAAAATCTCCCATTATTGAATTCTGTAAGACTTACTAAGATTCCAGATTGAGTTTAACAAATTTCAAAGCTTCTAACTATTTATTAGTTACCTCTCATTGGAATGGCATTATGTTGTTATTTTTTTTCCCTTCAAAATGTAAATTTTCTTCATTCAATGACTCTGAGAAGTCTATCATTATTCCTTCCAGTTTCCCTTATGAAAGTTGAATGCCTCGATTTTTTTTTACATAACTTCCTATTGTTACTAATGCTGGGACAGGAAGGGGGCAGGGCACAGCCATTCAAGGAATGCTACAGCAATTAACATCAAAATGGTGGAAGATTCAACCCCAAGTAGGCCTTGAGGCTCAAGATGGTGGGAGATTTAACTTCTAGTAGACCTTGAGCTTCATTATAAGCTCATTGTAATATATCAGCATGGTGAATAACATGCCCACAGGCAC
Organism: Camelus dromedarius; assembly: GCF_036321535.1. Classification (NCBI taxonomy): domain Eukaryota; kingdom Metazoa; phylum Chordata; class Mammalia; order Artiodactyla; family Camelidae; genus Camelus; species Camelus dromedarius. Next base: position 22,944,013 of record NC_087439.1, read on the forward strand.
CATGGCAGTCCCAAGGCTAGCCACAAAAGTCAGAGTGGGAAATGGCCAACTTCCTGGGAATCCCAGCCCCTTCCCCAGGCTAGTTAGACTGGTCCTTCCACTTATTTGCATATGAAGCCACAAAAGCCCATTAAAACGAGCAACACTGCCCCTCATGGCCTCTCTCTCTCTCCATTCAGAGAGGGGCCACACTCTGTCTATGGAGTGTGTACCTACTTTTACTCTAATCTGAGCACCCAAACCCCTCACCTTGTGGCCTTTCTCTTGCCTTTCAATGTATCTCTCTAAATAAATCTACCTTTACTCAACTGTGGCTCGCTCCAGAATTCTTCCCTGCACGAAGCCAAGGACCCACACTTGGCAGGGCACGTCACAGGGGCTCAAATGAAGCCTGGGACGCGGCCCTTCTCAGGCCCCACATCTGTTTTTCATGCATCAGTGCCACTCCACTTTCAAGAGTTCAAATAAGTTTCTCCATTTTCTCTCCACATTCCTCATCAAATGAAAGCACTAACAGTCAAATCGAGACACTGAATTCTGCAAGCTTCTTACATAATTTTTCAGTTTGTTGTTCACTCAGTATACTTTTTCCTGCTTAATCAATTAATAAAACTGACAGGGAACACAGCGGTTGTTCAAAAGCGGTTTTCAGTAGCTTTCCTACAAGCCATCCTGCTGCTTTAAGAACAGGTCAGTAAGCATGCTGAAGCCTAACAACTTTATGCATACCTCCAACTCGATACGTTAAGGTCCAGTAGTCAAAACGGGCAAGTGGAAAGTCAAGGTCACAGTATTTAAACTTTACTCTAAACTGTTTTTCTGTGTGACTCCTGGGAATGCCATTCAACCTTAGCTAACTGCTTTAACTCCTTACTTTTTAAAATTTCAAGCTGCTGGTGTCAAAAACCAAATAATGAATCATTGGGGATTTGACTTCACTTTGGAGGCTGAGTACAGAGCTGAGTGACAGTTGGTTATAATTCATACTTGTGAATAATTTTAACTGAAACAGTCATATATTTCCCAAAGTGAATGTACAAGAGGGTAAAATTTAGGCATCAACTAAGGTAGTATTTTAGTAATCTTACTAAAGATGGGATTCTGGTGACTTAATATAGTAAATACACTTTCCCAGTACCTAACTTTTGTTTAAAAAAGAATTTACTTAATACGTCCCCCACCCCGTGCCATGTATTTTGACTTCTGCTTACATGACCTACATCCAAGTGACACATTAAAGGAAAGCAATTAACATCCCTTGCTTTGTGAAATGATGCATGTGAAGGGACAGACGACTGCTTAGCTCAAAGTTTTATGATTACAATAATGTGTCTTTACCTTCTAGGAATATATAACCTGGTCTACATAAGCAACAATTCTAGTCTTTGTACACTTAATGGTGAAAAAACAACATATAACATCCATACAATATTACTGAGAATATATCCTAGTATCATTTTTCACTCTCTTTCTCTTGACAGTTGTATGCAATGCATTTAAAATGCACTTAAAGTGAGTCATACTGCATCCTTATTCTAACATAACCACTCCATGTCTAATACCAAGTATTTTTTCAGCTTCAAACTCATCTCTCTCCACTCTGCACCCCATATGCCTCAAATTTACCAAATAAACACAGAGCTCTCTTGAGCGTACAAAATGCTTTCTTATTGACTTGTGCCTCTGTACATACAGTTCTCTATTTTTGATATGTTCTGCCTTCCCTCATTTGCCTACTCAACTCAGGGTAAGACACATATCAACTATCAGCTCTCCTGGGAAATTCTCCTGCCTCCCCTCAAGCAGAATTCGATACTTCTTACTTTATTCTTCCTCAGCAATTTTTACTTTCCTCCATTGAGACATGTGAATTCCACAGAGGCAGAAAATAGGATTTTCTACATCCCTAGTGCTTAGGTAAGTGTTCAGAGTACCGTCAGTGCTCAGTAAACATTTGCTGAAGTTAACGTATGGACTGAATATAGAGAAAATGTCACTGTGTTTCTACTGGCACATTTTATAATCTTCATTTTGGCCTCATACCCTTTACTATTTCTTACAAACTATTCTTTGTCTTCCATCATATGAGGAAGAGGAGAGTGAAGGAAAGATCCAGATAAATAATGAGCCCCAGTGCCTATTAACATTCGTATCAGTGAACAATTTGAAAAGTGGTGACATTATTAACAACTCTCCTTCTGGGGAGAAGCTACTGCACCTCTGGCTTTATATGGTTTCACACAGGCCTTCTATCTAAAAGGTTGGTATGTCTGAGGAACAGGCATAATAGGAGTTGTTTGAACCAAGGAATAAAGCTCTAGATCTAAGCAATTGCTTGTCTTCTCCTACAGACAGACATTAGGCAAACAAACAGTAAATATTCTATACTGGGTGTGAGTTGTGGATCCATGGTTTTGACTCGCATCTATTTATAATAAAAATCACCTGAAAATAGTACCATTCAACAACTGAAGGTCCATAATGCACCATGATTTTCAACACAGAAAAAACTGGGACAAAAATATTAAACTATTATAAGTTAGTCTTAAACCACTATGTATGAAGAAGAGAGATAAGTACAGAATTTGAGATTATGTTTTAATAAAAAGTACCTCTTTTTTAAAGTTAGATTCTTCAATGTTAGATCATTTTAAGTTGTATTTCCATGAACCATTGTTTTCTACATTAACAGAATTTTCTTGTTTCTATAATCATTCTTCTGTTTGGGGGAGAGTTATACTAATAACACTAGTTAGTACAATATTCATATTACTCGATGATGTAAACCCACTACAATAAGGTTCACTTCCAATTAACTATCTAAGATTATCTTTTTGAATGCTGAGCTATGACACAGAGCCAAATTACTTAGGCATCCTTTTCCTATGGTATTCGGTTAACTTTCTCTAGAAGTCAACACATTCAAACAGCTGAAACTTGAAATCCAATTCTCTTTAGTAGTATTAGTTTATATTGGATAAATCAGTATTAAAAAGTCAAATATCTTTCCAATTAAACAGAACTTATAAAATTAAGACTCCAAAAAATGAATATACATTCTTATGTAGATAGCTACGTGTACCTATTCATGGATGTGTGTATGTAGGTACACATATATACATATATATAATTTGAATAGTCTTCAGGAAGTACACTTCCCTAATTTCATATAGGTGTCATCTGTCAACATAAACAACATCTACACTAGTCCTGCAAGCAGACTGCACACTTGTAGGAGACCTGTTCTTTCTGGGAATTGTTGCTTTGCTTCTGAGAAGCATTAATTTGGCCCTAAAACCCACTAGTATTAACGGTCATAGCCTTTCACTAAACTAACTCAATTACTGAAACTAATCTCTTTGAGGGAATATGTTTACCCTGGGGAGAGATTTGAGACCGATCTGATCACCTTAACATGACCCAACACAGAGAAGAGAATACAGCAGGATCTGTCTCGAGTCACAGAGCGTTAGTAACCCACAGTGGTCTGAGCGCACACCCAGGTCCTCCTGGCTAACTCCAGGGGCTTCTTCACTAGCTCCAGGCTTACTGATGCTTCTAATGACTTGAGTGCACACTGTAAAGTTTCCTTCCATGACTTTAAGCTTTATGTTGCTGACAGATACACTTTGTATAACATTGCCCGCAATTTACCCCTTCTCCAAAACCTTATTTTCCCTTTCTACACCCTGATAATCTCATTTTAATTTAGGAAGAGATTGTCAGTACTTTTCAATGGGGACTTTTAAAATGGGGATAGGACAAGTTCCATTCATACAATAAAGTGAAAGTAAAAACAGCAATAAAGTGCTCCAAATTCACTTGTCTTCTTAATCAGATCCACCAACTCCTTTCCCTCCTTGCTTTCTTGTAGCTACAAGCTATTTTATGCTAGTCTGAAATCAGTGTTGCAATGGCTAACAAAGCACCACAAGATAAAATATTTCCTTTCTGGAAGAATGAAAAAAATGGGAGTCCTGAATCTGAGTTAAGAATTAATTCCTAATTATTTAATTTGCTTTATTAAATTTAATTTTGTCAAATCCATTAGTTAAATCCAATTAATTGGACTAGATTAATTCCTTTTTGAAATATTTGGAATATAAAAGATGCAAGAAGTTTTAAGGGTTACTAATTTTTGTACGGTGAATCATTCTACATAATAGAGGTTGCCATTTACCTTGGCTTATTTTGAGAAAGCCTATAATTAGTAAATTGTCTCTAGGGGTTTTTTTGGGGGGGCATTTTCTCATAAGAATTTAGTTTTACAAATAGTAATATAAAAGAAAAATATACATATACAATTTAAAATATCATAAATTGGTATCTAAAATAAATACATTAGAATAAATATGCCAGAATTACTGAAATCTAAAATAAATACATTAGAACAGATTGTGGATAGAGAAAAATATAATTGCATATATAAGGAAAACTATATTCCAATTGGCAAGTAAAATAGAATAATCAAATGGGATTTTTAAAAATTTCTTAATATGCATTATTTCAAAGAGTCAGATGAACATAAGAGAATCTAATTTTTCTTTAGGTTCCTGATCAAGTACACCAATTGAATAAATTACACACTCAGAATTATGTAGGAACAGGTTTAAAATAGAAAAAGAGTAACCAGAGAACAACAGTGTGTGTGTTTGTGTATGCATATTTGTGTGTTTGGGTGGGGAGCTATTAAGATGTCAGAGTTTCATTCCCTAATCAGTTTTCATAAACTCTTCACATCCTTTATCCCCTTAAATGTAAAAGGACATTGGGATGCTTGCTGGAAAACCAATCACACAGATTATACAATCAGTTTTTCTAAGGCCACAGAAGACAGAATCCTTTTTCACAGTGATTGTCAAGAGTTCCTCTATTCTTTTAACAGAGTAAGAGCAGATAGTGCCAGACTGTCAGTCCCCTGAAAATTTAAATATGTGACCATTTTGCACTACAAATGTAATCCAACTAGGGTTGTGAATAAAAAGAGGGATTCTCTTATTCATAGCTACTTTAAATGTTAACATAATGAATTATCTTAAGAATGTCGAATATTAAAATAGTGTTTTGATACATCACAGTCCATCTGGTCTCTTTTAGCTAAATTTGTTCATTTCTTCCAGCATTCTTTATACAGTTGCATTTTTGTGGAAGTGTCCCATATTAAGAGATCTTATACCATATACACCATGTTTTCATCACTCAAGCAATTTAGATATAATGATATTACCACAAATACGAAATACTACTTAGGAAGAGACAACGTTTTCTAAAATATAATGTGGTGATTGTGAACATTCCAATTGTAAAGTTTTTACAGGCACATTCTTATATATGAGTACACTCATATACTAAAATCCATTTTTCTTTCTTCAAAATGAAGCTAAATTATGGAGATTAAAATATCAGTGTTATAGAAAATCATTAATTATAGATATCTTTTCATTACCTTCACCAAGAAGAAATTGATTTTTCTAGGAAACCATTCAGAAAACAATTCAGTTGACACAAAAGCATTCCCAAGACCAAAATACCACCTCTGAAATGTTAAAACTTTTCTTCTGATTAATTTTCATGAAGGATACAAATATATCATCAAATGTACTTTGGATCTTTTCTTAGAAAAAAGAAAACATATCCATCTTCGAATCACATCTTAGGCTTCGTGTATAATTAGAGTATGTGCTTAGCACACAACAAAAAAGGAAGCAATGGAAAGAGAAGTGATTTAGACAGAATTGGTCTGCAAAGAAAAGCGTTTCTAAAAATCAATGCAATGTTTGAATTAATCTGGTTTCTTTCTTTATATGTCTATAGTAGATGGAAAAAGTCCTTAGAAACTTGACAGGGCTGGTGCCTAATTAACTCTTCAGAATACATTTTTTCCATTGAGTGCGACCCAAAATCAGGAAGGAGGAAGGGTGAAGGTGAGAAAGTACACTCGGTTCCCATGATATGCTTTTGTCTACGATCTGTCACCTTCTCTCATTTAAACAGAAACCATATGTATGTGATAAATCTGGTGTTGCCCCAAAGATTTGTATTTTGTCTATGTGTTTGGGGTACTCTATCAGGCCAACTAGCAAAGACATTTCTAATTTTTTTTTTCCCTCACTGCAGAAATATCTTATTGAACTACTGATTCTGGAATCACTATAGCTTTCCAGTTATCCTGGTCCTACCATTCTATGTAGTTGTGCAAGGCCACAGAATCAGGTGAAAAACCTTCTACTAAGTAACAGAGATCCAAGTAAACTTATTTCTAAACCCACCACTGGTCCTCATAAATTTAGGTCTTTTAAAACACTTTATTTGGTGAAATTCAGAAATATTACAAAGACCAAAGTGGTGCAACCAGCCTCCTACTGGCAAATTAAGAAAGAAAAAAAAGGCTGTCACTTGTGATAAAGATATGAAACTTGGAACAGCTGGAAACCTGAATTAGAACGGGAAAAAAAGATGGAAGCATAAACAACTATATATTCTAAATCTCAGTCTAAACTATATGCTATCTTTCCAAAAATCAACATAAATGTGATAGCATTTTATTTTTGTTCAGATATTTTGTTATTAGTTGAATCCACTGTTTTGCTATTAACATATCCCCTCATCTATTACATTAAAACTTTGAATATTTTTTAGAGAACTCAGATATTTTCACATGATCCATAGCACTGAAACATGTTGAAGATACTCAAATTTTTATAACCACCTCTGAGGAAGTATTTGGCAACGTGATGATTTCACTCCTTTAGAAGCTTAGTCACACATGTCAATCTGAAAATTTGTTTGAAATGTAGTAAGAAGTCTGACTTATAAGTAGAGTGAATAGAATTAGCCTCAAGAAAATATAATTAACTTTTGACAAGAAAATTAAACTCTTTAATTCCTATGACTTTGTAATTCACTAATTTACTTTCTGTTAATGTCATTTTTTTAAATATATAATTATAGAAAAGAATCTATATCACAAAGCCCTTAAATAAAAATACAATCTCATAAAAATTATTATTACACATGTATTCATAACTGAAACTAAGAATCCACTGGCTCCTTTTGTGACCCTGTCAGAGTTCAAGACTAAGAAAGGAAACTTTGCCAAAGAAAGAAGATCTTTAACTTCTCAGTCTGAATCTGTCCACAGAGCCAGAGAAACTGGACATCCCTCTAGAAATGGGAAAAGATCTAGAGACCCATTTGATCTAGGTGCTCTCATATCCTTACCAATTTTGATTACCTTTCTAAACTAAGATTTATTCTTTTTCTAATATATCTCTCTATCTCTGGTTTTGAATCTAGTTTACTTCAGCCCAGATGTGGGAGATGGCAGCTGGCAAGCCCTGTCAGGCCTCCAGACAAGTTTTGTTAGACCTATACATGGCTGACCTACAATGTTTAAAAAGTTGTAGCTGACGTTGAACACTTTTAACACAAACAGATGTGGAGCACATTTTGAAAACCAAACTTTTGTTGATCTAGGACCTTTCCACACGGAAGCAATTAGTGTGTGTAAGTCTGTCCAGACACCAGACACACATCTCCAGTTTTCTACAGTTCCTTCTACTCTTTGTTGTCTTACTGACCCAAACATGAAGGACAGAGTACCCTTTAACAGATTCAATAAATATCCTTTGTGTTACACTCAACGTGCTAGAATCTGAGTTAGAAACTTCTGATTCAGTGGTTTCTTTCCAGGCTCCATCCTGAAGACAGACTCACTTGACTGAAACCTTGATTCTGTTTCCAAATCGGGATCCTTACCTTAATCCTCAGCTTGTTCTTATTTCTTTGTCTACCAATTTATCCTTGTTCCCAACCAGTTCTATTAGAATGTACCAGTTCCCCCCCAATTAACTTTTTATTAATTTTGAGATTTAGTCATTCCTATCATTAGTATATAGGTAAACCCTTGACTGCTACAGAATGTAGATTTTTTACAAAGAAAGAAAATTACAAGAAAGTTAATAGTATAACTTCATGGAAATAATATTAAGGGAAAATTTCCTGTGATACTTTCTGTTAAAATATTTGAAGAGGTTTTACTTCAAATATTCTCTGTTTAAGCAAAGGTTCAAAGAAACAAGTTTTATACGTGTGGTATCAATCTGCTATGACAAAGACTTCTCATTTGTTCTTTGTTCAAAACTACTCTTTTCTATGAAACATATAATTGTTTAAGCGCCCAACTTCAAAGTCTAAATGTGTGTTGTTTTTTTCAATCTAACAGCATTTTTCAATGACGCACAACAGTCACAGCTTTGAAATGCATATTGAGTGTTTCTGGCAATAAAATGCATGCATTCTCAATAACTGATAAGGCTGTGGTTGAAGAAAAGACAGGTTATAGGTTCTCTTTGAATTTTCATTAAAATTATGAAAAATTCAATATTTTCATTATACTGTTTCATAAATGGACTCACCACGGCAATGTGCACCTTCATCAGACCCGTCTGAGCAGTCCGGGGCACCATTACATAGTTGGGATAAATGAACACATTGGTTGGCACCAAGGCAAGCGATGTGATTCAAGGGGCACTTGATTTCTACCTCCTCAGGACCTAGAAAAAATGTAAAAAGGAACACAGTGATATGGGTTAGCTCCATGTTTTTCAACATTGGAACTGTTAAGCGGGCGAAATTACTAGCATAATTTACAAAACAAAACAATGGAAAATAATTCCAGAGGGCAGCTCTGATTCTCAGAGACATCAAAATCAGTCTATGTGATTAAAAAAAAAAAAAGGAATTTTTAACAGTTGCATAGGAAATAAAATAACGTGTATTTTCCCAAATCATGCATTAAAAACACAAGTATTCTTTCAGCCTAAAGAGGCTTTCATTCCTTCAAGAAGCCTGGACTGAAAAACTAAAGGTTGGTTTGAGTCATCGTTCTATCTCTTATCCTTAGATAAGTGGGCAAGGTACTTAAACCCCGTAAGTCTCAATCTCCTCAATTGTGAAATATGAATAATGGCCGCTTCTTAGCAGGGCTCTTTTTAGAACTGTATCAGGAGACATGAACAAAAAAGTTTTAGTGGAATTCACATGAAGCTGTCCACATTAAAGCTATTTTATTTTTCATCTAACCTTTAGGAATTTGAAGAACAGCTAGTTTTCTACTTACTTATACGTGGATTATTTTGTTCAAAAAATATTTACTGAGTAACTATCATGTCACAGAATTTGCTAAAGAGTGGGGAGGCAATGATGAACACGACATCCACACTGAGTTCAGCCCCTGGTGGTCACTGCACTTTCATAATCACCCCTTGTGTTTTTACAGATGTACTTAACTTGGAACACAAGTCTTTTCTTGAAGTTCACCAATTCCAAATCTTTATCAAACATCCGAACTGTATATTGTTACATCTAAATTTCAGATTGCTAATTCCCAAATCCTATCTATACTTGTTTTGTCAGCACTCTCTAAATTCCCCATAATGATCCTTAATCTTGCTCAGCTTTCCCAAGTCCCAAGTGCAGTCATACTATAGGACAACAGGCATGTATTAATCTGACACTGATTACTGCCAACAGCCCAGATTCTACACTCAAGTCGCACTCAGGATTTAAACACAGTTTTATCAACACCTATGGGACCTTAATCAACTCAGCATGAGTTTTCTCATCTGTAAAGAGAACTATCAACTGACTCTACCTAGTTGGGTTGCTGTGAAGGTCAAACGTTATTAATGGCAAAGCACTGAGCACTGTAAGATGGAGGCTCAGAGTAGGAGTTCAATGGATGTTAATCATGCAAATAAATACAGTGTGGTGGAGTTGACAGTCCTGGAGCCAGATTCTTTGGTCAAATACCTTATAAACTGGTCCCATCAATTATAAACTGAGTAACTTGGGTAAGTTATGTACCTTCTCTGTGTTTCACCACATTATTATAAGGATTACATCAAAAGCTCCTAGCATTTTTCCTGGTAAGCACTGAGTAAGTGACTGCTGTTATCATAGTTAAGCAGAGAATGTTCTAAGAAGGTGAGATGCCTTTTGCTAAGCACTTATAGCTCCTAACGTCCTCTGCTGCAAGTCTCCAAAAGGAAAAAAAAAAAAAAAAAAAAAGCACAAAAAATGTATGCTTTACTTTCATTACTTAGTTGAGGCAAAACAATAATAATGAAAAGGCTAATCTAACAGATTCTAAGATATGCAAAATTATCAGAATTGTAGAAGATGGTGATATTATAGAACTAAAAAAACAAGGCAAAAAGAAGATAAAAATACAAGCAAAACAAAAACACTGGCATTGCTTAAAGATATGTTTTTTGAATCCCTTTTCAAATATGAAGTACAGCTGTACGTGATTTTATCTGATGCTAAAACAGTTTTCAACCATTCTATTTTGGGGATATAAACGCATTTTTATGATGTAGCTTCACTACGAAGTGTTACCACTAATAGGTTTCCCTGTATTTTTTCATGTGTATTTACACAATTATTGCTGTACAAGGATATTAGTTTTGTCAAACACCTGTCACTCCAAATGCATGACTCATTTTACTGTAACATGTCTCTGTAACTTGTGTCAACACTTTTAAAATACACTTTTCCATATATATATACACACCCATAATTAAAGCACAAATACACAAATTTAAATCCAATTTATAGGAATAAAAGTGAAACTTTGAGCGTTTCTACCAATTGAATATTATATTTGTAAGATTAATATAAATGCATTTTAAAATAAATTTTTAAAATATAAATCATTTTTATAATTTATAAGCTAATACAGTTCTGAAAAGTTATGACCAATAATCACAAAATATTTTTGTTGTTTTTAAATTAATTGGCTAACACTTGTAATTTGAAAACATGTATCTCTGCATAAATTGCAAAGTAGTGTTTAGATCAGATATATTTATATCTCTCTGTAAAGATTCTAAGAACAACCCAAGGAAAGAACACTTCATAAACCCAGGAGATTTTAGAAATTTTGAGCTAGATACCAAAAACGACTCCATAGTTCTAAAAAGCAAGATTTTTTAAAAAATGATATATGTGTTAGCTTAAATACAAGTCTGAGCTTTAGTTTCTAAGACTGTCAGGTAACTGATGAACATAACAGAAGGAGTGAAATGTTTATCTGTTAATAAGGACTCAGCTACTTACAAATGTTGTGAAAAGAGGTAAAAATATTTGGATTTCTCAAAGACAATACACAGAACTATTAGATTCTTCCTAGCAGTAACACATAGGAACGAAAGAGAAATTTGTTCTAGTAGAAGAATGAAAGAGTTAATCGGTTTCGTTGTAGACTAGCTACCAGTGTCTTCTCTATCTTCGATACACTCTTGTCTTGGTTTCTGTCATTGCTGGGTAACTGGTAAGACAGCTGGCGACTGGCTTGATGGATTGTACTTGCAACAGTTCTTCCCAAATGTTCATATTAAAGCATGTTAAGACAATAATAATTTACAAGGTACTCTGGAGCAAGTAACAGAAATTATTCTTAGAATAACTGAAGAGTTTGCACCAGGCCTTGGGAATTAACCTCAAAACTGACATAATCAATATCTTAAACCCTTTGACCAGTGTGGCATATTTTAGTTTTAAAATTGCTAATACTAATATTTTGTTGTTGTTGTTTCTTGAAAATGGGGACAGAGTTGGAGCAGTGGAAGGAATTCTGATGCTTGCTTCAACTGAAATTCTTGGCTGAAGCCAGGCAATATGGGTACACAGCGTACTATTCCTTTGGGGGATAATCTATCCTTGATTTCCAAAGAACATTTTTGAAGTAACTGTGTGTATATCCCATGAGGTTGCTTTAGTCCATCCTGAAAATAGAAGACTCAGTCTGGTCACGACTTCTACCTCTCTACCTGTGTGACAAGGAGATGATGGAGGTGTGTGATGGAGGCTAAATGAATCCCTCAGAATATATCAAAGTTGCATTAAAGGATTCATTTCACAAAGACTTTCAGGCGTTCAAAACACTTCACAACCAGAAATCATAATCTAGAGACAGCAAGGAGCTGAGTCGAAGGCTCTGATACACTGAAAATTACCTCTTTAGTTGCCAAATCATAAGGATTTGGGGAGACATGGGAGAGGGGCTTGGATGACAGGATAGCATATGAGAAATTTCAAAATTGTACAGACTCTGAACATTTTAACAAGGGTGGTAGTCCTAGTAAGAATATCACTTCAGTTGTCAGTAATGCTATTTGGGAAACATACACAGTCCCTCAAATCTAATTCTAGGTAACCTGAGTAAGGTAGCAGAACTTAAAATAATTTAAAGTAACTGATTATAAGAAAGGAAATTAATTGTAATAAACTGCTTATCAGAAAGAAAAACTATCATTAGAAGGATTTAAAATATATAAACATTTTAAATAAACTATATAGGAGAATAGTATTTATATTTTTAAATTTTTTATAAGCCTTACCCAATTAGTTGAAATAGCCTTCATTTCTTAAACTGAACCTCATTTTACAAATAAGCCTTTAGGATAATGCAAGGATAGCATGATTCATCTGTATGTTCTTGAATGTGCAAATTCTTTTTACAGAGTCAACCTCTTACTCTGTTCATTCAAAAGTGGTAAGGGAAGACATAAGCCTCATCAAATGTCTTCTGACTAAAGATAACTGTGATAGTCAATTTTTGAAAGAGTGGAGCTTTTTCTTCTATAATGACAGATACAGTCATATATCTGCACTCGTCACTTTATCATCATATTCTAGCAGGACTAGCATCAATCCTACCCCCACCACCACCAAAGTTAACCTCCCCACCTTACACTCTATCACATTCCACTTCTGGGGTTTTGTTTGATCAAGATTTGCTGCTTGGCTTTATTTCCCATTTCCATTTTTCTGATGGTTCTAACTCCTGCCTGCAATCTCATTCAAATGTTTTTAACCTACATGCAAGAATAAAGTCACTTTTGCTGATTAAACTTTCTTTGAGGTGGTATCCCTTCTTTCCTACTTTTCTTTAAGCTGTTAAATGTCTTCAGAATATTAAGTGCACCTGCTGCATTTCCATTCCCTTCTCACTGTATCTTCTGCCTCCAGCCCTGCTGAGCTTCTCCCCAAGGTCTCCACAGTGGTCCCACTAACAGTGAAGCCTAAGGCATACAGGGTCCTTCAAAAGTTGTTCGGAATTCATCTCTCTTAGACACACCTTCCACCATTATTTCTCATGACTCTCGTATACCTGTCACACTACCGTTGTTATTTATGTCATTCGATGAACATACTGAGATGCATTTCACACACGCTCTTTCATAAACTTTCTTCTATCTCTGCCTGGGAAACAAACATCTACACAGGATAAACAGGTGTTTAATATGCAGTGGTTGAATGAAGTTTTAGCAATTGAATTTTCTTTGATATGTGAGAAGTTACCTTTGCCACCATCAATGCATTCTCAGATTAGGCTTTACAAATACCATCTTCACCCAATGATTAATCTCAAAATTAAAACCATTCTCAGTGGCTGGCCACAACAAATCCAAAGTCCTCGGTCTAAATGAAACTTAATTAGCATTATTTACAACTAGCTTTGGATACAATTATTTTCGGTACTTATACTCTATTTCATTCAGGGCCATCATTCACTTCTCTAAAATACACCAAATTTTGCCCACCAATGGAGTTCTTGGTATGCTATATCATTATCTGAAAAGTAAATCTCTTTTTCATCCAGCAAAATCGTTCAAAGTCAAGTCCAAACTCTGGCCTCTCCATCAAGTTTACTTCAAGAAAAATAATAGGAAACAGTTGAAAGGTTATGAGGTTTCAAGACCAAACACTTGAATTAGAGTTTTTATCTGCCATTTATTAGTTATCTCAACCTGAGTGAAATATTTAACCTCACTGAGACTTCCCCACTTGAAAAACTGAGATAATAATAGTGTCTACATTATATGACTGTCACAAGGAGCAAATGAAATCATGGTTTGGGAAGTACTAAATAAATGGGAGATTTTTGTAGGTGTCATTGATCCCACTTTGTCCTAAGTACTCACAGAGGCATTGTTTATATCACATTTTGATTTTTTTTCTTTTATAATACAAATACCTCTATCATTGATGAACTGTATAGACATACGGAGTTTCACCTCTATTTCTTGAGGCACAAGGCCTTTAAATATTTTTAAAAAGTTTTTCTCCTCCCACTTTACAGTGTAAGGCAGAAGGCAGGAATTAAAGAAATATCAATTACTGGTTGATGTAAAATCAAGTAAAAATAATTTGGTATATAAAGTAAAATAGTCAAAATAAACCAAATAGCATAAAATGCCTTTAAAAGCCAAAAATTTAAATTACGCCATTTGGGATTTTGTGTAATTGTCTATTCATCTATAAAAATTACATCTATTGGTAGGTTCCCTTATAGTATTTGGCTTTTGAATATTGAATCCTGTGGAGATTTTCTATTACTTAAATCTAAGATTCCATGATTTCTAAGAATTTGTGACAATTGCCTTAAAAACTAACACTTTCCCACTATACTATAAAGTTACAGTAATCAAAACAGTATGATGTTGGTGCAAAAACAGATACATAGGTAAATGGAAAAGAATAGAGAGCCCAGAAATGAACCCACACCTATACGGGCAATTAATATACGACAAAGGAGGCAAGAATATACAATGCGGAAAAGATACCTTCGATAAGTAGGGCTGGGAAAACTAGACAGCTACATGCAGAAGATTCAAACTGGACTACTCTCACACACCATGCACACAAATAAATTCAAAATGGATTAAAGGCTTAAATGTAAGACCTGAAACCATAAAACCACTAGAAGAAAACATAGGCAGTATGCTCTTTGACACTGGTCTTAGCAATGATTTTTTTAATGTGTTTCTTGAGGCAAGGGAAACAAAAGCAAAAATAAACAAAAAGATTTTACATAGTGAAGCAAAGTATCAACAAAGAAAAAGGCCAACTACTGAATGGAGAAGATATTTTCAAATGATATTTCTGATAAGAAGTTAATATCCAAAATATACAAAGAACTCATACAACTCAACATCAGAAAAACAAACGACCTGATTAAAAAATGGGCAGAGGTTCTGAATAGACATTTTTCCAAAGAAGACTGACTACTGTCTGACAGGCACAAGAAAAGATGCTCAAGTTCACTAACCATCAGGGAAATGCAAACCAAAACAACTGTAAGTTATCACCTCACACCTGTCAGAATGGCTATCATCAAAAAGACAACTAATAACAAGTGCTGGTGAGGATATGGATAAAAGGGAACCCTTGTGCACTGTTGGTGGCAATGTAAATTGGTGAAGCCATCACGAAAAACAGTATAGAGAGTCCTCAAAAAATGAAAAATAGAACGTATGATCCAGCAATTCTACTCCTGGATATTTATCAAAATACCCAGAAAATAAAAACATTAATTAGAAAATACATATGCACCCTTATGTTCATCACATCATTAAATACAATAGCCAAGATATGAAAGCAACCTAAGTGCCCATCAATAGACGAATGAATAAAGATGATGTGTACAGTGAAATATTACTCAGCCATAAAAAAGAATGAAATCTTGCCATTTGCAACAACATCAATACACCTAGAGGGTATCATGCTAAGTGCAATGATTAGGACAGAGATAGACAAATACTGTATGATTTCACTTACATATGGAATCTAAAAAAACAAACAACAGTAACAAAACAAAAACAGAGTTATAGTTACAAAGATCAAACAGGTGGTTGCCAGAGAGGAGCTGGTTCAGGGAAAGAAAGAAATAGGTGAGGGAGATTAAGAAGTATGAACTTTCAGGTGCAAAATAAATGAGTCACAGGTATGAAATGTACAGTGTAGGGAATATAGTCAATAACTATGTAATATCTTTTTGAATGGTGACATTATAGCTAGACTTATCATTCTGATCAGTTTGAAAGGCAAAGAAATATCAAATTACTACATTCTGTAACAGGAACTAACACTGTTTGTAGGCCAATTATATCCGAAAAACAAACAAGCTCATAGAAAAAGAGATAAAATTTGTGTTTACCAGAGGCAGAGGGAGGAGGAGGGGAAGGGGATGAAGGCAGTCAAAAGGTACAAACTTTCAGTTTAAAGATAAATAAGGATGGAGTTGTAATGTACAACATGGTAAATATAAATTAAACTGCTATATGTTATACATGAAACTTAAGAGAAATACTCGTTTCCATCACAAGAAAAAAATTTTCTGTATCTTTAGTTTTGTATGTATATGAGGTGACGGATGTTCACTAAACTTGTTATAACCACATCATGATGTATGTAAACCAAATCATTATGCTGTACACCTTAAACTTACACAGTGCTAGATGTCCATTATATCTCAACACATCTGGAAGAAAAGTAAACAAAAGTAAAAGTATCTTTAAAAATTAACTTTCCCAGAATCACTTAAAAACAGTTTTTTAGTGTCACGATAATTAAGTAATACATAAGATTTCTGGAGCACTCAATATGATTGCAAAGAGTTAATCTTTTCTATCTCTATGCATTTATTTTTAAAAATGCTTTTATATACAATTAGATCCATATTCCTGAAAACAGTAAAGACAATCATCTTTTAAGGAGAAAAGGTAATTCCTATGCAACTAAGTATATGGAATAGTACATTATAACATCTATTACAATTCTCAGAGTTGAGAAATCAAAATAGTTAACAGCAATATAGGATGCTTATGAATATTGTAAAGCATGTAAGTCACATTATTGTTTAATATTAAACCTAAAATTGAATCCAATCATGTTTTTACAGATGTAATACAACTTTCCTAGAACTACGTTCATTTTACAAATGCCATTCTAATTCTCAGGCATAACTTACTCTTGTATGTGAGCTACTTTACTTGACAGATTGATGTTTTAACCGAAATGGAAAAACTGAAAGAAATTTACAGTATTTCAAAGAAATACTATTATGGTACTTTGAAAGAAAATTAAAATTGGATTTATGAGTTTCAATGTCTAAATAAAACTATTAATTGATATAATTTGTTAGAATAATCTGTATGATTAAACTTAAGGATACAGGAGTATGAATAAGAACCTCTAAAGATACATATGCACTCAATCTAATAGCACCTCAATCAAATTAAATAATTTCTGTAAAATAGGTTCCAGTAATGGCTTGTGTGTTTCCGTATTTCAAATGGATATTGTGAACATTCAAGAACTGGAAGAGATGCAAAGGTGACTGATTTTGTCCAGCTGCACTACCCCTAAGCCATCTCTGACATCTGTCCTATTTTTCAAAGCCCTGGGGAAGGAGATTTTGCAGCTTTGGTAACTTGTTCTAAGGTTTAAAAATCCTGTTTCTTTAGTCTTTACTCTTCAGAAGTCTCAGTGTAGGAAAATTCCTTGCATCTAACATACAGCGCTTTATTTATGTATTTAATATATAACAAGTGTGCCAGGTCACCTAAGGAAGATTGTGTGATATTAAAGCAATTCTGCTACAACCACAGTTGCCACTGTGTCTTTATTATAAGTATGAATAAATGGATGGTTAGTTAGGACTCTTAATGAAAACTTTCTGGATCGTATCTGGAAATGCTGTTGTATTAAAATAGAGCTCTCTATTTCTGTGTGTATATGTGTGTTTCTGCTAACTTTAGAATATATATCAAGTAACTTTTATCAGTTTGACTGTCAGCATCTGAATCCAACAGAGGCTAAGCCGTAACACTCTCTGAACTAAAACTGTGAACACTTACGATACAGTCAAAATTGACAAATGAAAAATATTGTGGACATAACCAAAGCACTGTTGTCGTTAATTACAGCCTTAGAAATAATTTTATCAGGCCAATGGGCTGTCTGGCTTTACGACTTTCCACTTATGGGAAAACAGATAAGAAAATAAATGAAATCATTGTTCTATGAGTGACTCACTGCAGCACTGCCATTCATTAAACCTGGTGCTAAGGGAGGAAACTCAGCTTGGGTGATTAAAAAATTAGTGTCATTTAGATATTTTAAGTACTCCTTTATTCTTCTCCATGTGTCTAGTCTTCAGAAGTTCTTTGATTCTTGGATCACTCAATTCTCTCTGTCAAAAGATCTAGAAATTTGTTTTTCCCCCCATCCCTCTCAGTTAAAACACACTCATGCTTTCTTGAATCTCTTAGTGCCCTGCTCTTTGCTAGCCAATTTGATAAACTAGGTGCTATCTCTTACACATAATGTACTTACATTAAACATGATTCTTACAGAAACAACCAGATTAATTCTAAAGACTGGAATTTTAGGCCCTCTGTGAAAATGACAGGTACTTTTGTTTGGGAGAAAGGCACACTGATTGATACTCATATCACATTTCTTGGGGGCAATTTTGTTGCTTTATAGTTGGAGCTCAACTTTCTTTTTAAATGAAAGAATATGTAATCAATGAACTAGAAAGAAGATGCCCTCCTGTCATCAATTTGAAGAAATTCTACCGAGTCCTCAGGAAGTAAAACATATGCTCTATTCGTATTTTCAAACTTCTCTGTGAAGAAAAGATTTACACAATTTGCAGATAAAATAAGGAAGCAGAAGATGCAATCTTACATTTGAGTGTTTGTTTTCTCCTGAAATATAGAATAGAAGGTATTTCACATTTAAGGCCAATGATTTTTTGTTTTTCTTGTTTACTGGGATTACTTTACCTATATAACCAGGTGACAGTTCCAGACTTCAGTTATGAATTTTAGGGCAGTGTGGAACGCCTACCCAATCTGAAGCAGGGATAACTTCCTAGTAGGAAGCATGTTAAAAGACTAATGCGTAACTGCTATGCCCCACCCCACCCCTAAAAAAGGCCAGCCAATATCAGATAGTTTCCACACATTCTCAAGAGGAAAAGTGGGTTTTTCCTCCAACAAAGAGACAATGAGTGGCAGCAGCCAACTGGCTCATCCACATGTCAGGATAACTGAGTCTTTCAATCTTTCATTCCACAGATGTGCTAGAGACTGCTTCTGAGCCAAACTCTCTGCACACAGAGGCGTTGCTACTGTCGCTCTTAAGAGGGATTGTTTGTTTGCTCTTTCTGTGCAATCTAAAAAGGAAGATTATTTTCCCAGTGTCTTCCTAAAAGGTTAGATGCATGTCCCCAGCTATGGTCTAAAAACCAAAGACAGTGTGTGATTAGATAGTATGTGATTCTAATCACACAGTATTTCCTGCCATAGCTGAACTTACATCGAAGAAAGAAAGAAGCTAGCTAGCTCCCTCCTGTAGAATCGTATGAGGCATCATTACATGGGTGGAGACGCCAACGGCCTTCAGTGGTCTAGGAAACTGACCTTAAAAGCTTTCTGTGAAATGATCAAATTCAGGGGAGCAAATAAATGGATGCTAACCAAATTAATAGGAGTTCAATTTATAAAATTAAAAAAATAAATAAATAAAAAATAAAAACCAGAGACAGGTTAATGTCAAGTGATAAAAGAAAGGATTTTGGTGGTATGTTGCCAAAATGATACTAGTCAAAGGTTAAAGGAATTCTATATAAAATAATAATAATTAATAATAATTAATAATAATAATAATAATATAAATTCTATATAAACCATTACCAAGAACCCTTGAAAGATAATTTTCCCTCAAAAACAGTTTAAGTAATAAAGCCAGCAATTTGATGAGCAAATATATCAAAAAACAAAACTAGTCAACATGATGTCGCTATACTTCCTTCTTATCAGGTTAAGAACAAATGAGTAGTATTTTGAGGATCCACTTGATGACAAGCATCATTCTCAACCAATTAACTCTTCACTATAATTTAAATAACATGAACACAACTCCACAGAAACTGGAGCTTTTTCACTTTGCAGGGCTCCCTCAAGACACCATTAAATTACACATACTGACTTAAAAAGAAAACTCTCTCTCTGATTGAGAGAGAAGTTTGCTCCATGACCTTTGGTCAAACAACCGAGATTCACTGTGATATATGTAGACAAGCAGAAAGATCTTTCTTGATTCTACTGGTACATTTGTCAAAATAAAAGTTATTTAATAGGAGTTACTCATTCATTATTCCGTTTTGGGGGGGAGCTCATATTTGCTTAGAAAAAATGGATAAGGTAAAAATAGAAAAGAGAGAAGAGGAGTAAATATATGCCTTGAATCATTCCATTATATTTTGAAAGAAATTCTTTGCTGTGTATGAAAACAATTGTTTGAGAGACCCGATTAGCATACAAATGGTTTTACAGTGAGAGGGACTGGTTAGAGCCTGTGTAGTTAATCGTCTTTCAGTAGAAGAGCCCTGTTGCAAGACACGGCGATTTTTATGTAAGCCAATTTATACTTGGGAGGAAGATAGAATGTTAAATAGCCCAATTTAAAAGCCATAGGATGGTGCAGGCATTCTTAAATGTAACAGTCTTGAGTCATCAGTAGAATTTACGCATTGTGTATTTCATTTCAGACCAAAAGTGAAAATGTTAGTGATGAAAGATATTCTTCAAAATTTAATGTTTATGCCATTTTAAATGATGCTAATTCAGAAAATGATTATATGATGCACTTTAATGAAAACGAACTTCTTTATTGCATTCTGTAAAAGTAGCATTATATTAATAGGATAATTGCTGTTTATTGAGTACTTCCCATGTTCCAGCCTCTGTGGTAAGCACATAATATCCATTATCTTATTAAATCCTTACAAGAACTTTATGAGTTAGATATTATAATTGCTATCATGTAGATAAGGAAATTGAAATCTGTGGAGGTTAAATATCTTCTTCAAGGTCACAGAGCTGTAATGCTATTATTTGAATTCAGGTCTTCTATCTCCTAAAACTGGTTTCTTTACTACTGTGTTATATTGTGCAACCATCCCGATCGTGTTTAACAAAGAAATAAACAAGGCATGAAGCTGAATTGCGCATTTCTGTCTGTCTGTTTCTCTCTCTATTTTCGATGAAGGATCTTGAAGAAAAGGGAAGAAAATCATGTTACAAGTCAGGGTTGTGAAGGCATGCTATGTTAATACTTAAACAACTTTTATAGTCAGAGGTGATGCCTGAATACTTAACAACAGAGGAAATGCACTGTATAGGCTGCAGCTTCTGCAAGTAGCCATAAAAGGGTAACTTGAGGGGAATCTTGGCCAGCTATGAATGACCCATGATCTCTTGCTGTGGGACCATTGCCAATTCCAGGCGTCTAGGCCTGTCTGACTAGGGAAAGACAGGGACGGGGAAAGCAAATGGGAGGAACGACAGGTGGGGGTGACAGACGAGCAGGTGCTAAGACAGCGCTAAGATGTGTTAAGATAGTCTACTTCTTTGCCTAATTTGGCCTGAAAGAGTATCGGGTTATTTGAGGGGTCCTAGGAGGGTACTGGCTAGCAGCACTGCAGAATCAGAATACAAGTTATTTCAGTATTTCATCAACCAGTATTGCTGTGCTAATATATCAGTTGTGCTAAATATCAGTTGTGCTTAGAAGAATTTGCATTGTCTATTTCCAGCAAATTCTAACTATAAACATGGTTCCCATATGCTTTGCCTTGATGACAGAATCCTTATTTGCTATGACTCTAGGTTGTCCTCAGTAAATACAAATAGGTTTTCAATGTTAAGTATTGGTAAGGTAAAGCCCCAGTCTTCTAAAGCTCAGCTTACTAAACCATAGTCCCCAATTCTTCTTTTAACCTAATTTAATCAGTCTTTGACTATGTGCTTATTTCCTCCTTGGTGGGGCACCCTAGGTCAAACAGACTGGCTTCACATCAGTTGCTACCTCTTTCTGAGGAAGTCCAGCTACTCTGAAAAGCTTCACTGCCTGGTTAGCTTGGCAGGAAGGGACCCCCACATTAAGGATGTCAGTAGCACAGGCTCAAATACTAGGTGGTATAATCATCTGCATTTCTGTTTTTCAGCCACAGATTTTTACCTCCTAACATCTGCCACTCATACTCTCTATCTTCTTGCCCACCAAATTCACATCCTCTTCATGCTGAAATTGACAAAGGGCAAGTTGTTATCTCTGAAAAAATACAAATCTCTAGAAGGAAGAACTGGTATCATTTAGGGTTGGACTGTATATTTAAGAAGACAGAGTCTTAGCCAGGCTTGAGTTTGAGTTCAGTGTGCCAACACTACACACTCAGCCTTCTTCTCCCTGGGAAATCCTGTACGGAGTCACTCGGAGCCTTTGAGTGTGCTCATAAAGCTGCTTTGCTTCATTAACAGCACCTTGGCTCTCCTGTTCTACACTGAGCTGAATGTCTCCAATTTATGTAAACAATTAAACAACTGCTAGATAAACAGTATTTGGTAAATACTGAATCAGCAAAGGAAGTTTCTCTTTCCTCACCTAAATCATCTACTGGCAATACCCTGTTTTCCCCCCAATTTCCAAAATAGCTGCTCCTTTCACAGGATTCTGAATATGGAGGTTCATGCCCAGTAAAAGGAGAATACAGAAGACAATGAGAATGAATTTCAAACACACAGAAACTAACACACATAATCGTAAGATTAATACTAATGCAGATCTTCCTTGGCTTACCACGAGGTTATGTCCCAGTAAGTAAATTCAAAATGTCATTCAGTCAAAAAAGCATTTAATACGCTTAACCTACTGAACATCATAGCTTAGCCTCACCTACCTTAAATGTACTCAGAATACGTACATTAGCCTGCAGTGGGCAAAATCATCTAACACACAGCCTGTTTTATAATAAAATGTTGAATATTTCATGTAATTTACTGGATGCTGCACTGCAAGTGAAAAACAGAATGGTTGTTTGGGTGCAGAATGACTATAAGTGTATAGGTAGTTTATCCTGGTACTTGCAAGGCTGACTGGGAGCTTTGGCTGACTGGGAGCTTTGGCTCACTGCCACTGCCCAGCATCCTGAGGGAGTGTGTATCTCATTGCTAGCCCAGGAAACAATCAAAATGCAAAATTCAGAATATGGCTTCTAATGAATGCGTATCACTTTCTCATCACCGTAAGTTCGAAAAATTTGAAGTAGAATCATAGTAAATTGGAGAGTGTTGGTAGTGTTAATGAACCAACCTACTAAATGATATCCAAATGGGCTGAAAAAAATTAATGAACTAGTGACATCTGTTATTTGGATACTAGAGAGGGATTCTTCACATTTATGGGTAATTTTAATGATTTATAAAATTGCAGAACTCTCTTGAAAATTTCCTTGGTTCAGAAAGAGAAAACAAAACCACAACAGCAAAAGGAATTTTTTGATTATCTATGTTGAGAGTTATGAAAAAAATGAAAATTAAATGAAACCCCTCTAAATAAACTCACAGACAGAGAATACAGACTTGTGGTTACCAGGGGGGTGGCGGGTGGGGAGGGATAGTCTGGGATTTCAAAATTGTAGAATAGATAAACAAGATTACACTGTATAGCACAGGGAAATATACACAAAATGTTATGATAACTCACAGAGAAAAAAATGTGACAATGAGTGTGTGTATGTCCATGAATGACTGAAAAATTGTGCTGAACACTGGAATTTGACACAACATTGTAAAATGATTATAAATCAATAAAAAATGTTAAAAAAAAAATGAAACTCCTCTATCAACCAGATATCCCAGGTAGGCTTTCTACTTCATCATTCTATTCTGTTTGAAGGACTCCAAAGCTGGTCACCTTTACAGTGAATTCTGCTCTACAGTAAATACTGTTGTAGCAAGATATTAGTGAATCTCTCCTCCTCCACCAAATCTTATTTGTTAGATATATTTGCAAAGAAAACTATTGATTCATTTTCTTTTCATCAGCCCCTTCTGACCTTCATACCCATGGTAATGAACAGAAAAAATGGTCAATGGGACCTGAAACAGACAGGATGAGGAAAAGCAAAGGTCAACAGAAATGCGCAGAATGGAAAATCAGGCATCGGGTGACAAACTGAGCCAGTTTTTATCTGACTCAAAATTTATAACAGAGGGTTTGAAATTGGCCTTTTCATATAGAAGCTTGAACAGGTAGATGCAAAGAATTTTTTCCTAAAGCACAAAATTTTTCCATTAGTTTAATACTAACTTATTCTGTAAGTTGTTTATTCTGAACAATCAATTTGTTAGTTCAATACCGTTACTACATGAAATCTGATTGAAACCTCGTCGAAAACAGGCCTTTGCAGACCTGCACACAATTATTTGGTGAAATAGAAAATATTCTACTACAAGCAAAAAAAAAAAAAAAAAAAAAAAATACACACACACACATACCTATTTACCTGTTAGTCTGAGAAACTATATAAATCCTCTACTGCATCATTCTCTTTTTGCTCCACCTATGTTCTCATTATGGTATTATCTGATGAAGTTGATTAATGACCACAATTAAGGCAAAATAGCCTAGTATTTAAGATTGAAAGCAACCCATAAAATTTCTTGAAGAATGCCTCATTTGTATGTAAACCTGTCCGGGAAATGCTGTGTTTCATGAGCATTTTATTTAAAAATAAGAGATATCGAAAAGCTTCCTTAAAAAAATATACAAAAGCATTAAATTACCCTAAGATAGTGTCAACATTTTGATATGTTATGCTGGATTGCATAAAGGACTTCCATCCTCTTTGATGCTGTTCAACGTATTTCACCATTTTGCTACTCTGATCTGATTTTCATGGATGATGTATCTCATAAACATCTCCCCATATTTCATGTTAAACATTTGATCAATAATGCCGTCAGAATCACATCATCCAGTCAAAGACAATGCCTCCCAAACTTGAACACAGAGATGAATAACCTAGGGATTTTCTTCAAGCACAAGTTTTGATTCAGTTGATCTTGGTTGGGGCTGAATTTCTGCATTTCTTTGAGCTCCCAGGTGATGCCCGTTCTGCTACAGCACAGAGTGCACTTTGAGTAGCGATGCTCTAACACCTCCAAATGTGGATTTAAAGTCTAGTGCCCTTTTCTGGAAATGTGTTCACTGACATGGAGTCTAAACAAATGGAGCCCCTAGTTCCCTTCAAATACAAAGTAAACAAAAGGTCACTTAAGAAAGGGCAGAACCACCTCATTTTAAACTTTAGGACACATTTTAGAAATGCTGATCTACAGAATACTCTCATGATAGATTTTGTCTTTAGGACAGCAATGCATTAGTATCCTGAAAAAAATCTGAATATTACCCATGGATCTTAGACTGTCAAAAATAAGAAAAGCCTTAAACCACAGAAAAGGATACCAGATATAAAACGTGATAAATTATGCAAAAAGTACAAATATTTGTTTTTAGCAACTGAGAATTGACATCATGAAAGTACACATGAAGAACTGATCCTATGATATCAGATCTGACGGCTCTGTTAGAACTGTATTAGTCCCTTCTCAATTTACTGCATCTAATCAGTCAAGGATGAACAGCCATGACCGCTGCGAGTCAGAACTTTGAGACCTGAAATGCTAAGGCAGAAGACCAGCTTTCATTTTATTTGCAACTCCTGTACATAAGTATAGAAATATAAATAAGCCAATGCACACATACACGCAATTTCCCCCTGCTTATTTTCCTCATGCATTTTTTTTCCAGTTCCTCCCTCCTCAAAATTTACTTCTGGTAAAGTTAAAAGGCTAGTTGTCTCTGGAAAACTGACACCAGGAACACTTCAAATACTTTTAGACCAACTGCTCTCTCTGCTCTGCTCCCTGCAATGGCTTACACCTCTACCACTGCATAGAACAACAGTGTTTTCTCCCATGTTTAATTAAGTTAGTAGTCTCAATTAACTTGGTGTCCTAGTTAAAAGCTATAAAACAACCTAGAATAACTAAGGAGGTAAGGGTTTTCCTCTTACTCAGGTTTTAGTGTGAAATGAGGGCAGAGACAAAGGTCCAGGAAAAAGAATTAAGGAGATAATAGGAGAATAAGAACTGAGGATGATTCCTGTTTGGCCAAACTTCTCTATACTTTCCCCTAAGAATGAACTACTATAAAAATGCTTTAAGAATCCCATGAAGGGTTCGCTAGGCCTGAGCTCTAGTGCAAATAAACTGAACAAACTGCAAACTACTAACCACTGAAGAAAGAAAAAGTTGGTTACAGTTGAGGTTTCTTTTAAAAGTTGGCAGTGCATGATTATAAGTTTTCTACGTATAATAATACTTAACTTAAAATTTAACTTTTATAAAAATTAAAAAATACAAAAAATTAATATTTAGGTAGTAAATTCATTGTGAATCTTTACAAAATGGTTCTACAAGTGGAAAAGAACCTAAGATAGTAGCACAACAAAATGTAAAATTACTCAAAGATTATGTTACTATCTAAGTGCTATGACTTTTCAATATTATATCTCTAAGCATAGAGAATTTTTGGTCACACAGCATAAAAGAAAAGGAAATGTTGAGTATCTCAGAGCCAAACATACCTGTATAACAGTATTTGATTCTAAAGTGCCAAAAAACATGTATCATTTATGACCCTAATAAAAATTAGCCATTAAAATGTCTTAAATTGCTGAAAAGAAATGGTGAAACGACATGCAATTCTTTTTTAAGTAGGGAGCCATTATTAGTCTGAAATTAACACCTTCATCTGTAACACACTGACAACTTGTCCTGTGTATAAAGTTCTACTGAACTGAGGGATAAAAGCCCCAGATGTTGAAAATTCGTCATTTTGTCGGGTAAGATCCCGAGTAATACAGCTCCATAGGCTACCGTTCTGGACCTTTTTTCTTCAAGACATTTTTTGATATAAGTTTTAGGTCACTGTCATTTTGAAATGTAAATCCTCTTGCATGTTTCCTACCTGGTAAAATTACCTTCACGATGGTATCCCTTTATATCCTTCACTAGCTACATGGCACCAGTGAAACTGCTGGGAAAATACATTTTTACCAAAGATCCAGTCTAAAATGAGCCCAAATCATGTCTCCAAACTTCAGGCTCCATCCTGCAAAAGCGCTGTTTCCTGGCCTGACTGGCACTTAGAGCAACTGCATAAAGGTGACTGCTTTTCAGTCATTCCAGTCATTCCACGGAGAGCACCGTGGGAAGAAACCACCTCTCTAAACCATTCCTATGTTAACCAGTTTCCACAGGTATGTGGCTAATGTCTGCTACAACATTCTCTGCATGTTGTCTACCTTTGAGAAGAAATGCTACTGCCTGTATTTTTCTTGTAAATATCCCTAAAATTCGGTTATGGCTTCTATAAAGTTGGCAGTGGCTTACATAAACAAATATCAACACCCAGTCAGATCCATCTGGGCTCTTATTTCCTCAGGCCCTGAGCAAAGGAGTCACCAGCTCCATTTTCAGCAATGTCTCTTTACATGGTTTCATATCTGTATGCCGGTCTGAGAAACTAGAGAACAGAATACACTGCTCAAGTCAGAAGAAATGTTCTCCTTTGAAAATGACATAGCTAACGTTCACTGAGTGTTCCCCATAGATCAGGAAGTGTTCTGAAACCCTTTGGGATTAGCTGGACTCATCTTATGGGGCATATACTTACAATTCCCATTTTATGGGTCAGGAAACAGAGACCTAGAAGTTAAATATCTTGTCCAAAGTTACTGCTATTATTTTGTAGACTCAGGACTTACAAGCAGGCATTTTGGCTTCAGGGTCCCCATAATTACTCACGATGACCTATTGCCTATTTGAAACTAAACTGCCAGAGTACAATCTCTCCCTTCCCTTAATACGTAACTCAATTACTTGCTTAGAAACTGGAAGTCTGTGCCTCTTGACCACTTTGACTCGTTTCTCATGCCCCTCAACCCACACCTCTGGGAACTACCTACTATCTATTCTGTTTCTATGAGGATGAGGTTTTTCGGGGTTTTTTTTCCAGATTCCACATGTAAGTGAGATCACACAGTATTTGTCCCCTTTTCGTCTGACTAATTTCACATGGCATAATGCCCTCAAGTTCTATCCATGCTGTCACAAGTAGAAGATTCTTAATATCACTGGGGAGAAAGGTCTGGGTTGAACTCTGTGCAACATGTCATGATAATCAATAATTTAAATGAGTACTCACATGTCACATCTTTCCAATTCCCAAATGAATGAGGCTTGGGAATATAGCAAATACTTGGGATATAAAGGAAGTTATATTTAAACTGTAATGAGTGGCCCGAAAAGAAAAAAATTAATAAAGGAAAACATTAAGTTCCAATTTGGAATTTTTAAAAATAGATGTAAGATTTGTTTTAGCATTCATCATTGAGCTACCCTAATGGATGTAAAATTTTATATATGATTTTGATTTTTTATATTAACAAGAAAGAAAGGAACCCCTTTCTTCAGGACACCTTTAGAGTACTAGATATTGTATTAAAATATGTCAACAAATATTTTTCATTCCATAAAAAGGGAATACAATGAATAGAATCAGGGAATTAAGTTTTTAAGTCAATGGTTGAAAAACAGGAAAACTGATGTCATGAGGATTATTATTGAAGGGAGATTACTGTTACATGAAATTAACTGTTACTGTTCCTGTTCACAGTGGAAGAGCGCTTAAGGCCAGTGATTCGTCCAACTTCACTTTTGATGCACATAAGAGAAGATTTGCAGACAAGTAGATCCATCTAACAAGCGCACAGGTAATCTTACAGGGAAGAAATGTATTGTTTCTGTATAAATTCAGAGGGGGTCTCAACCTTAAGAATGGTCTAGCAGTAATTCTTCTACTGGTTTAGAGCTGAACAAGATGATCACGGCCATTCCGTCCAATAGTAGGATTCTGAGAGCCTCTTTTTCTTCATAAATCCTTTGGGTTTTACATTGTCCTTCCCTTTGCTATTTTTTTTTTACTATTTCCTGTGGGTGATATACTTATGTCAAACACTTTCATCACTCGTTCTAAAGCAGATACTCATTTTTAAACAGTAACAACAAAAACATGTTTCTTAATAAATCTCCTGAGCATAATATGGCTTCTTAAAATATGACTGATGATGACAATAATACACTTCATTCTTTTTCAATTAAAAAATTCCTAATTTAAGAAACTTCCATTTTTTTTAACTTTGATGAACTGTAGGAAGCTCATAAATTTTATGTTTTAAATATTTTATTTTTATTTATAATGCACTGATAAATTCAATGTAGAAATAGTATAACTTGATAATACGAATATCATAAAATGATTCTATGAGTCCCATAATACAAAAATCTAGAGAATTAAAATTCAGTAACATAATCCTTTCATGAATTCAGACTGCATGAGAGGTGAAATCATAATACACAACACGGAAAAAAAAGCAATGGCCTACAGCAAACTTCCAGTGTCCAATCAAGCAGCTGTCGTTGATCCTGGCTCATATTTAAAGTGCTACAGTATAAGTGAGTCATTTCAGCCTTTGAAGTTAATGATCCATGCAAATTAAATTAGAGGAGAAAAGTTACAACTTTCTGTTATTGTTGTTGAAGTTGTAGTCCTAGTAACTTGAAAAGATTTTCTGCAAAGTAAGCCTTGAAATTAGCTGCGAGCTCTTCTACACAAATAAAGCGATGCACTGAAGTTAGCAAGTGAATGGGGTGCATTCTTGATGCAGACACTACAAGTATCTAAAAGAATTATGCACTGTATAGAGTCACATACAAAGTTACCATTTGTGAGAAATTTTGTCTGCCTCTGAGAGTTTTATATTCTCTGGCTTATGGTCTTACAGAAATAGCTACAGACCTGGAGTCAGATGCCAAGGCTTGGCTCTTGCACTCTCCAAATGTATGACTCCAGGAAAGTCATTTAAACAACCTTTGTCTCATTAACATCTGTTAAATGTTGGCAAAGCAGGGGCGGAGACAGGCACCAGCCTAACTTTATAGCCTAACCTGTGTAGATAAAGTGTAATAACAGATGTGAAATACTTTTTAATGTCCAAATACCCCAAGCAAATATAAGATTTAATTATACTAGTCAAATAGTAAATCTGCCTAGTTGGGGAATTTTTAAATATTTCATAATATTCCATAACTTCACAGAATAAACTACTAATTTCAGGATTTAAAAAAAAAAAAATTCTACAGCAATCAGCATCCTTCCAAAGTAACGGAAAATAGGGCAAGATAACAGTTATCTTGAGAAAGTATCTCCAAGAGAAAGTAAGCAGTTTATTTACACTTGATCTACAAGGCCGATATTCTAATATTCTGGTCACCTTGAACTGAGTGGAATAACTCCTCTAGCTTTAGGTATTTATTTTTATATTAGTATTTCTATCTTAACCTCTAATTTTTTTTCATCAAAATATTGCAGCATGCTGGAGACCTAAAAAATTATTTCATTTAAAAGAAAATATTATTTCTCATGGAAATAAATATACATAGATATCTAATGTATCACTGTCAAGAAAAAATTAGCCTATGAGAAAATATTTTACTAACATTATCAAAAAATAGGACAATAGGATAGTGAAATTTCAAAGTCACGAAGCTCGCAATTGTGTTTAACCTAATTTTTAAATCTTTAGGGTTATTCTTCCAGGTTGTACCTGGGTACCTTCCAGGTTGTAGTGCAAAAACAGATTGACACCACCCATGATTCACCTGAACCTAATCTTTAAAGGCATATGAACAGAAGATAGCAATTACAGCTTTTATCTCAAAGAGAAAAAATAGAAACATTCACTTTATAATGAATATATATTTATATTTACATATGGATAGTTTTTTCCCTAGTCTGAAAACAACTGGTAAAGTTCTGCCTAACTGCTGATAAAGTTTTCTGTAGCTACTTCTGATGGTCAACTTACTTTCAACATCTGGTGACAAAAGAAATATGAAATTCACCTACAGATGGCAGAGTTGAATTTAAATCTGGCATTTTATTGTTAGCTAAAATAATGATGCATTTATGTATGAAAAGTTCTACCTGTACATGAAATGCAGTAATAACACACAGGAGAACACGAGCGTGATTCACAATCATACCCTCTTCCTATGTGTACGGGTTGAACTGGGCCAGGGAAACCCCTTCTCTTCCTCTAACTCCCTCCCATACTTACAAAGTGAGATCCCAATTCCAAACCTTCTGAAATGTAACTTCCTGAAACTCACTCTCAACCACAGTATGAATGAGTTCTTTCATTTGCTGTTCGTTTGCTCTACTTAACACCTGGAATCAGAGAACTGGGTCTATCTAAGGATGTAAGAAGCCAAAGATAGAGAGAACGCTTAAGGCAAACTTTGCCACGTTGAAAGTTCTAGAGACAATAAACGCAATACAGCATTGCTCCACATATTTAGTACTCAGGCGCATCCTAGCACTAAGTGCATTACGTGGGGTACACATAGGAATAGGTCAGATTATTTTTCCCCCCTTGGGCCATTAGTGCCAAAAGCCAGCTTGGAAACAATTTAGGCTATTGGATTTCTACTAACCCTAGAAAGTATCTAATAAATTAATAATGGTCCTGGTGACTGGCATGTCCAAAGGAAAGACATTGTTTGAAAAATACTTTCTGCTTGCTAGCAACTCATATTTATTGAGGACGATTCCCCAGAGGCCTCATATCAATTCAGCCTGCTTTGGAAAATGAGTTGGCTTATTTACAGTGCTAGGCACACAAAGATTCTAAGCTCCTCAAGGGCAGTGGGTGATGCTATATCATTCTGGATCACTAATGGCTGGCACAGGATAAAAATATTTGGCCATCACTGAATACTAACAAATAGATTCAGTTAATCATCATTTAGTGTGTAACTGACTTGCAACTCTAGCTGGTAGTTAGATCCCACCAAAAGTAGAGGGTAGGGTGACTCTGAGAAATGTCTCGGTAAATCACATATCCACACACTACTCAATGAAATAATTAATGTCTATAAATAACTCACAGTAAGTGATCATTTGAAAATGGGAATTCCAACCAAGGGACAAACCTTTAGAAGTCACAGTTACATAAAAGCTAACTTTTTTGGAATTTTCCTGCAAAAACAGTGTGTTACCAGATGAGAAAAGATTGGTAGGACATCTGTAAAAAGGGCGCCCAAAGAGCAGTAACTTGTACATAGAGTTTCAACAGCAGATAAAGACACTCTTGAACCCACGGCATTTGAATCCCTACAGTGGAGATGGATACCCTGGACCTGTACAATCCAGCATGATGGCTACTAGCTGCATGTGGCTATCATATTAAAACTAAAGTGAAATAAAATTAAAAGATTCAGTTCTTCAGTCTCAATAGCCACATTTCAAATCATCAGTAGCCAAATATATCTAGTGACTAATACATTGGACAGTGCAGACACAGAACATTTTTCTCATCACAGAAAGTTTCATCGGAAAATGCTGCATTAGACCAAAGGTTTAAAATTACCTGTATTAGTAGCATAATTTTAATAGAATTATTATTATCATGTTCGAGAAGAATAAAATTCTCTCTTACTTACATTCTGTCTCCCAACGATCATTTAAATAAACACATAACTATCAAACTAATGCTGTATAATAATGACTTTCAGAGTCTATAAAAGCCTCAATAATCATCACATATTCTTTCGGTTTAATTCAGGCACCACTCTTTCTCCCTTTAATCATTCTTAAATACTCAGAGGAAAATATTGGTAAGTTGCAGTGAACTTTTTTATTTCTTATCCTGATGTTATATTAAGCTTCTTACTTCTTTCTCAGAGTGACTCTTACATTTTAATATCTGTACCACTCAGATATACTTGTGACATACATTGCTGTAATGATATACATGCTCGTTTATTACAGTATGTAACCAAAATATACGTACTGATCAAAGTTGTTCCCATACCCTTGAAAAGTTTGGTGATGGGTCTGAACTGAAACCTGCTGCTTGAAAGATATTATGGTAGGGGTCTGTCGTAACTTTATAACAAGAGCCATCAATATCATTCAACACATACCCCTAATAGTAATTAATACTAATATTTTATCCTCACCAATCAAAACTGTAATTACATCTTAGATTTCTAGTTATAAGGTAAGCTTCTAAAATGGAAAATATGTGCTCATCAGCCAACACACATACTCTTGTCTGTACTTCTTTTTTGAGAATTAGCAACATTCTGCTTTGTAGACTAATCTCTTTCAAGATTGTTAGGTGAGTTAATTCCAAAGAAACTCTCCTGCATTCTCTGAACGTTCTAACCATATCAAAGTGTTGTATTCACATGAAGCCTTGTCTGTGCATCCTACAAGCTATCTTGTGTCCCTAAGTCCCTGTTTAACCACAGTTCAGAGAGCACACCTGTGGTCACTAAGAGTCAGTGCACCTTGCCAAAGACAACTAAGTATATGACAATATACTGACACTAGTTATTGAGCTCTCTTCGCTACATGCCAACCACGGGTCCTTAGCAAGAAAAGAATACTGACTTCCAAACTTCGAAAACATTGCTCTGCCTGCTAAAGACTGTGTGATAACCTAGTCGCTTGAGAAGGGTGACATTCCCACTTATGCTGGTAATAGGAATTCATAATCACTTGTCATTGTGATTAAGGAGAGAAGAAAATTCCCTTAGTCTGCAGAAAAGCCCCAAAATGTTAATATTCTTTCCCTTTGGAAAGACAGACATAAGAGATTTGTTAATGGATTTCGTTGTGATTTAATACAGCATATTAAAAGCAGGACTTGTGACTCTCAAATAAAGAAGTGAATGTTATTTTGTGAAGATGGTCATTCATCATTAGTTGTAAGAAGTCTATTTGTAATTTGAAGTTTTAATTTAATTAGTGTCACAGACTTGAAGGCTGCCTTGTGTCAACTGTTGTAATGACACCCTATCTATCTGTTCCTTCTACAGTGTAGGCTGCTAACAAGCATTTCAACTGGAACAAAATGATAATGAGAAGAACAATGGAAGTGCTAATTACCTATGCAATTAAAGCTCCTTCTATGTGCACTAGAGTAACAATCTACTGTATTTACATCTCTAATGGCTATTAATCTTCAACTGAAGATGTCTATTGGCACTACTTATGGCTTTAGTTTAATCATGGTAAAAGGTAATGGTGTGTCTTATAGGCTGTGTCTACGTAGCTTCAATCTAGCCAGTCAATTTTTAAAAAGCAATAAACTCATTCAAGGTTTTTGTATCAGCATGTAATGATACAGATATACTATGTACCATACATTGCATTTTTTGCCTACATACAACAGAGAAAAATGATTTTCTTCTTAAAACATCCTTTGAAATCTTTAATAACATAAAAGACACAACACATGGTTAAACAGTGTACTTAGGGGAAAACATTGTAAATTATTAAGTATAACAGGCTTAAAAAAATGAAAACACACAGTTCTAATTGCTTTTGGAATGTGTGGTATCTAAATGAAGATTCCAAGTTTCTTAAAATCCAATCATTCTTCCTTTTCTTTTGCAAATTTTAGTGACATGGACTGCATACAGGTGGTGCTCAATAAATGTTTGGTTAATAAAGTTACTTTTACAGAGGAAGTTTAACACATCTGAAATTGGATCTTCACCAGATAGGTGACAGCAATTAAGATTGGGCTATTACTTTTGAAGAATACAGTCCATTTTTCACACAGAAATTTCAGAGCATCTTGCCTAAAATCTTTACCAATGGATTTTGAAAATAAGACAGAAATTTAGAAGATCTCTAAACTTTAAAATATTCATTTACAGAAATGTAGATTACTATGATACAGATATTTAAAAATGACTAACCCTGGATTTTGCTGTCAATGTTACTTTTTTAGCACAAAATAAAGATTTTATTATTTAAGGAAAAGATCAATTTATGCTAAACAATTACAATAAATTCCATACAATGACTTTGCAGCCAACAGTTTAAAAAATGATAGATATTTTCCAATTACAAAATTATCCTAACACAAAATTACTCATATCTGTAAAAGGAAGGGATATCGAATATACACTCATTCCCATTAAAATAATGTGTGAGAGTTCTTTTTCCTGTGCAGTCATGTAGTAAAGCTGACAGTGAATTCTCTTCAGGGGAGTACAAATTTAGCATTCCAAAGTTATGGGGCCATTTCATCACTGCATACATTAAAATGTATCAGAAAAATGGGAGTCATATGAATATATCTGAATTACAGGATTTTGAAATTCTAACTGTAGCTTAAAAAAAGAAAAACTTTGGTTCTGAATATCTACTATGTGCCATTCAATGTGCTTGGCACTTTTCCAGAATGTGTGTAATTAGTTTATCACAAGTTTGCCTCCATCCTCCCCAGTATACAGATGGAAAACTGAGGCTAAAAATAGTTTTTAAAAAAACTGCGCCAAACTCACACAGCTGTAAGTGACACATGCAGGTCTTTCTTTAAACTCCAGGTTTAATCTGGGTGCCTCATACTCTGTATAGTTGCCTCTTGGTCTAATAAATGCAAAAAAGACAACTATCCTGTCATATATCTTTAAAATAAAAAAAGTAAAGGACAGTTAAATACTTTTAGAAAACCGTCATTCATTACTAGAAAAAAAGCATACATTTTCTTCTCAAAAAGTAAGAGATAACTGAACACCATATTCATTACTTGTAGAGCCCAAGCAGGCTTTGTGTATTTGGAAGGGGGAAATAGATCTCACTGACCACCATAATGATTGGTTCATTTCCCCTTAAATTGTATCCATCATAGTGAATGGAGGTTATGGGAAGATAATTTGTCCTGCTATAAAGGGCCCTCTCCAACAATTAGAAAAACATAAAATGGCATTGACTTCCCCTGAGATTCTGAATCACAGTCCAGGACATGCAGAGTGTGTTTACTGATGCATCACAGGGTTGGGACTTGATAAGGCTGTGGAGGGCATTTGTCGCATAGAAAAGGGAGAGTGGTGTGGATGCCTCCGTAACTCTGGGTGTCTGTGTTTCCAATTTAAGGAACATTCAGAAAAAAATATTGTAACAGAGAAGGAAATGGTATAAAAAGAAAATTTTTTCCTAAAGCGCCTCAAGCAGGAGATATAACCTACTTGCATTTTATGTGAACTT
The DNA here is from genome assembly GCF_036321535.1 of Camelus dromedarius. Classification (NCBI taxonomy): domain Eukaryota; kingdom Metazoa; phylum Chordata; class Mammalia; order Artiodactyla; family Camelidae; genus Camelus; species Camelus dromedarius. Next base: position 22,979,911 of record NC_087439.1, read on the forward strand.
GAGATAGGGCATATTTGAAAGAAGTTGAGATAGATCTAATAATAGTCTCACTTGGGATGGGAAGGCTAGAAAGCAGTGAAGTCACGCCATTGTTTTGTGGTTGTGCTAGTCAGCCTAGTGAGGAGGAAACATGGCCCTGCTGCCAGCAGTGGGTAAATACTCCCCATCCTGCTTGCCCCGGAGCTTCCGTGCGTCATGCGCCTGGCTACTCTGTTACTGTAGTGTCCACTGGTACTGTAATTTTAATTATTAAAAAAAAAAAAACACCCAAACTAAACAATACCCAGGTAGTCTAAGTGGTAGTGCTAGGGCTTAACATATGCTTTTCTAAATCGAACTCTGGGAGAGGTGATAAAAGCGGTAAGACACCATCAAGATATTCAAACAACTGTGCAGTTAAAGCAGAAGCAAATCCACTGAGAAATATAAACAGTGCTGAGAAATAATCAGACAGAATAAAGAAAATGAACATCATAATGGTTGTAGAATTACGTACTCCAAGAATGTATGCCCGCTCTTTACATTTATTCCTATAGGAAAATTAGTCATGAATAATGCAAATGTTGGTTTATACAAGATGTTAAGGAACAGGTCTCTGCAAATGCACTGTATTAGACTAATATTTTTAGGACTACTAAAGGATTTCATGGAGTAATGAGTATTATAACTTAGGACCAGTTGTTCAGAAAGGTGATAAAGAGAAAACTCAAATCCAAACAACTATTTGTGGTAAGAAATAAAAATTCACCAAAGAATTATTTCATTAATATAAATTAACATATTTCTTTTTGTAATATATTAAATTTCTATACATAACATTTCCATTACTAAAGTCTGAAATCTCAACTATAAAGCAAAGGATAATTTGTGTTAGCAAATTATTTGATTAAAAATATAACCCTAGGTTATCAATTCTGCAATATGCACACACATATATGGTGACTAGGAGGATATATATATATATATATATTAATAACGTCACATAACCCTATTCCTAAACCTTTTCTTTTCCCCAACAAAGTGTTCTCTTTTAAAAGAGAGAACTTCCATTTGAACATCCATGTCTTTCAGTTGAAATCACAGCAAAACAAAGAAAGAGTTCTCAAATCTTTAGTACCTTAAGTCTGGCAGCATTTTGTTTACAAATATCACTTTCTTTTTCCCTTTTACCAGCATGTGTGTTGGGTAGGTCACATACATTTTTCATTTTTTGAACGAGAAAAATGTGTCTCAAATAAAATCTGCAATCCTTCCCGTCTCCATGGGCTCCATCTTCAGCACTGTCATCCCAGTTGTACAGGATTCAGAAGCTACACTGAATTTAGTGTTCTGCTCAAAAGTCACCTTTTCAGAGAGGTGTTCCAGAACCACTGTCACTAAAACAGCATTTCTTTCACATTACCTTCTCAGTGACTGGCTTTCCCTTTAACCCTGACTGATTCCTTCTTAATATGTGCATCATTTTCCTATCAGACTTTTATTTGCATTTGTATAACCCCAATCTTTCTCTTTCTCCCTACAACACACCTTCCCTGCTCCCCCCCCCCCCCACCACACTCACATTCCACCACAATCGCATTCCATCCATGGAATACAATAATTAGCCTCTCAGTAAATGAGCTGAATGACCTGTCTTTACAAGGTAAGAATGTAAAAGTAGCTAGAACATGACTCCAAGTTTTCTGACTCCAAGTTTAAGGTTTTTCTCTACTGTGTCATACGGAGCTGCCTTTCCCTCAAGGAGTTAGACTAGGAAGAGACTCAAAATCTGCGGCGCAGTTATAAAAGTATATAACATCCTTCCTCACTGACTTAATTATAACTTATATTTCTCTAATATGTATTTTGTGGCTGACTAATTAGGGATACAATCTTTTATCTTCAATCAAAACAGAAATTTCACAATTTTATGAGCACCAACACCTGGCTTATCTCACTTCATCCATCCTCCTCACAGACAACGTCCTAAACAGAGAAGGATTTTCAGTTAATCACAATGCAAAGTATATTTTCTTAGATTTATGCTTGAAGTTAGTAGCAGCTGTCCACATCAATATTTTAAAGAGAATTTCACTAAAATACTGCTCCAATTTAAAATTAAAAACTCAAATAACTACCAGGATAGTTTTGGGATGCAGAAAATCTAGTTCTAAATTTTGTTTTATTATGAAATATGTTATGTTTGTGGGAAATTTTAAATGACAGATTTTCACTGCCAGTATAAGTTATAGCTTTTACTTAGTCAGCCTGCCATTCCAAACTCCTGTGATTCCTCAGTGCATAAACTACTTGTAGTTCCTCCACTGTGGCCTAGTAACATTTGTGTTGAGTCCTAATGAGTATTTTAGAAATTTTAAAAAAACAAACAAAACAAAAACAAAAAAAAAAACTTCTGGTCAAAAGAACAACTTTAACTCTGTTTAGGTTTCAATTGTGGTCCTATAGAAAGTGAGGACTAATTTTATAATTTCCAGAAGATTTTGAGCTAACAGGTTATTTTCCTGTGAACACTCCTACAAATGAATTTCTTAGGAGGCATTTTTCCCCAAGTAACTCGCCAAAGAAGAAATTAGCTGCTCAGCAAATTCCTGAGCAATTGGGCACACAAGCATTTTGATTAAAAGAACACATAGGTAAAGTAAGAACTGCAAACAAAGAATAAATGCCAATGATGCCTGATTCCTAAGTTTTCTCCTTTTCCCTCACTCTGGGAAAGTACTCTGCATGGAATGCAAATTGTCATCAGCCTATGCTCTACTCTCTGTACCTGTACCATGATAATAATGATAGTGAAAGATAATAATAGATTACGTTTATTGAGCATGTATTACAAACTGCACTAAATGATTCAGATATAACATTTTATATCATACAACAGTTCAGTAGGAGTATATATTTTCACACAGATATAGAAGACTGCTGACTGTCCTTCCACCTCTGTTCTTCCCTTTATCCTGGGCACGTGGTCTCTACACTCCCCAATCCCTATTGCAGCCGCACGTGGCCATGCTACTAAGTTCCCACGAGTGTGAACAGAAGGCACATACGTAACTTCTTAGGCATCTTATGAAAAAGATTTGTACCAAACTCATTTTCCACTGCCTTTTCAGGGTCTGAAAATGGTGGTGATCTGGAATGTTCTTGGAATAATGTATTAAAAAAGACACAACCACTCTTTTAACTTCATTTCGTGAATGACTTCATGGAGCCCCGCCTGCCCCAAAGTGTTAGGTAAAAAGAAAACATACTTGATTTGAACCTCTGTAATCTAGGAGCTTTTTGTTACAGCAGTTTAGCTTTTACTTACTTTAGTGACTATCCCTGTTGTTACACGTGAGAAAACTAAAGCTGACAAAAGTGTGGATACTTGCTCAAGATCACTCCACATACACTGCACAAAGTATATCCTCAGTTAAAAAACAATCTTTGAATGGGTAATTGACCAAACATAGTCACAAAGGAGACCTGATTAGAGTTAATATGCATTTTCAAATTCAGCCCTTCCATCAATGTCACTCTATACCTGTCTGTGTATTCTAGGACAGGGAATAGTCAAACAACTTAATCTGGATCAATAAATTGCTACATTGAAGATTAGCTAGGACCTTCTGGAAACTGTCACAATAATTCACCTCTGGGATGATCTGCTCCTAAAATGTGCTCACCTCCATTATAATCATCTCAACTCCTTCCCCTAACACGGAGCTCAGGACCTGACACAGACGATATCCTCGATTTATGTTTTTTTCTTCTGAAAGAATAATTCAGTATCACTGAAAATCTATAATTTACTATATAAATTAAAAATCATAGAAGACTAACTCAGAACATAAAAAGTAGGACTCTAGTAGCTTAAATTTGATTGTGATTATCTAATGTTTTTTTCCCAGAATTTTTAAAAGTTATAATTTAATAAAAATCATCTTGGCTTTTCCAGAAATTAGTTTCTTAATCTTAAGCTACTTCATTTTTTCCTAAATGAGTAATTATTCAAGATTAAAGGTTAAATAACTTTATAAATGAACAAAATTATGAAAAGTTGATTTAAACTCATATATATTTTAAGTTCATATTAAAAATAAGTTCTGTTGCTGATTTTTAAATGAATTATCTAGTCATGGTAATAGTCATTAGTTTTAAGCAATTACTTTTCTCTTTGGTGTTTAAAACTATCATTGTATCTTTTTTTAATATCTGCATGAACCATGACAGGTGAGTAGGTATGCAGACAGACAACTGAAGACACCACACCAACAATGGCTTTTTAAATTTTGGTTTTTTTAAAGGAGAGACATAAAGGATCTCCTTTGCTTCAAATAAATATATTTTTAAAAGAAACTAGACAAGGTCTTTCAGGAAAAGGTCTCTGTTCACAAAGAAAACTGTCCTCTAGTTCAGGCCTACCAGGTGTGGGCTGGAACCTGCTTGGGAAGCCATGGAGGGGGCTCTTCAAGCACCACTCTAAAACCAGCCTTTGGTTTCCCAGTTGTAGGAGGTGATCTTGCATTTTTATTTGCAGACACCCATTGGTGGTGGGATATCAGTTATTGTTACGTTTATTAAAAAATGTAAAATACTAAAAATTCAACAGATACTAGCCAGCAAGAAATATGGGCAAGTTTTGCTATCCAAACACTTTCTCTAGGAAACATTGTGACTTAAAAAATTCTGACAGTAAATTTTTATTCTGGCTTTAAATGTTCAATATTACAACTACTCATGAAAATACCGTATTTCTTTCCTAAGCGTCTAAAGGCCAGTGTACAAGGGGAAATAGAGTGATACAGAATTAGCATGAAGTCAGTAAGATGAATTCAAAGCGTTTATCATGAGTAACTTAACCAGAAGTCACATTAACATACACAATCAAGTGAACTGGACTTAAGAATGTCCTCATGCACAAAACTGTGGGCTAATACATGCCAGAGTGTGAAAACAAAGGAAAAAAGCTTAAATTCAACTAGCAGTGAAACCCCTAGTTTGTGGAAATAGAAAATTAAAAAAAAAAAAAAAAAACACTACATTGTCTGTGATGATTAAGTTAATGATTCTTAAATACAAACCAGAAAATACCAGGCAGGATTCAGGGCCTATATTGGAGTCATATGGTGCTTCAATTATCATTACAGACTTCATCTAAAATCTAAGCCAACCTCCATCAATTTCTCAGCAGCTCTGCTGCTGGCCGGGTTTCTATAATTTGGTCTGGAGAATTTCCCAAAGCTATGATGGCCTTCAGGGATATTTGCTTTGTACATTCTTCTTTCTATAATGTTCAGAAGCTTTTCAAAGGTGTGGATTTCTATCTCTAAATTCCTATAGGAAGATAAAATATGAAATACTGATTGTGCTCAGATCTCCTGTTCATATATATGTGTGATGTACTACCCCCACTGTTTAGCTGAACCATAGTGATGTCTTCAATACTAATTACAGCAGCAGATCACACAAGTCCTCTTGGCTTAGATGTAAATTCCATAGATCCCGGCTGTTATTTCCCCAGAGTACCTACTACTGAATATATTCATTCTAATCAAAATGGAAAAATGAGCTTAATCCAATATAATTGATTTTCACTAAATCTTAACAATTTAACCACAACAAAGTAGAATTAGTGAATTAATTTATTTCAGTTTAATTTTTTTCTTCAGTATAGGTCAAAGTCTGTTCTCTTCAACTTTTATGGCTATAGCATAAAAATACCTACTCTCATCTTGTGTTTACGTAAGGGACTTTTATTACAATTTTAAAGGGAGTAAGTAAATCATGGAGCTAATAGCTGTATCTCTTTTCTTGACCTATCTACTGACCATACCTAATAACAGAAGAATGAGAACTACACACACATACACACAGACACACACACAAGCGCACAATCACTCAGAATGATGTAGAGAGGTCTCTAGATTATTATCTCAGATCTCTAAGTTCCAATCAAAACCTGTTTTCCCATCCCAAGGCAAGCTCTTGATTGAAATACTCAGCTTTACTGCAGCTCTGTTCCTCCGCTTCAGAAGTACCCACTGTAACTTCTCACAGAGCAGGGGACATGTCTGTTGAAACTGCTGTGTATGTAGGACATCAACATATTCTAAGCACCAGTTGTAATTACAGAAATGTTTCTACAAACATTCTCTGAAAGCCTCAGTTAAATTTAATTTTTATTTCTTCTCTAACATAAGTCAAAATATGAAAAAGACAAATACCAGTTTATTTCTTTAAAAGCAACTTCCAAACCACTAACATCATGCCAGTGGATTTATTTAAAAGTAGCTTTCAAAACATCGTCTAGAGCGTTCACCACTCTATAAAGTGACTAAATGCGGGGAATGACGATCCTAGGAAACTGTCAGGCTTTAATCAAAAATGTTTCACTTGCATTCAGAAGATTTTACTTCCTAAGATGCAAAGGGAACTATTACAACAAAAGGGAATTTTATTTATAGGATGTGAGAACAGTTCTGTAAATTAAAATAGTAATCATAAATGCTCTTTGGGACAAAACTGTGGTACTGATAACAATTCTATTTGATGACTCATGTTTTCATTTAACAAGTATTCTGCTAAGCTCCTACTACGTGCCATAGCTTGAAATGAGGTGAGCACAAAAAGACATGGCGTGTGATGCTAACAAAACTGTAGGAAAGACAAACATTACTTGAATAATCAGATGAATGAATGTATAAGTTAAGTAAGGTGATCAAAGAGAAATATTCCTTGAATTCCAGACAGGTCCAAAGCTAGGACTGTGTAGAAAGCAAGGACAAAGGGGTGTGCAGAGAGCCTTTAATGGAAGTAGGACACTGTCCTCAGACAAGCCCGGGGCCAGAGTGTGGAGAGCTTGTGTGGGTGTTTAATACCTGGAAGTTAAGAGACTTCTATCAAACCCATCAGGTAAGGTCACTGATTTGGGCAGATCGAAATAGTGAGTAAGCTATATACTAATCATACTTAATTATTTCTTAACATTAAATTTTCTTAAAATCATTATTCATCTTAATAGTCTCAAATGTTTCTCTGGAAATAGGCGACTTTATTTCTCACCGAAAATCTGAAAGAAAATTTCAAGTGAAAATAACTGATTTGGGGAGTTTTTTCCCCAAACAAAAATATGTTGCAATAGATACTTAATAAGAAACTTAAAACAAGGGCCAAACGTTTGATTTGTTTTGTTTTTTTAAGTGTTTGGGCTTTTTTTTCCTATAATTTTGTAATGTTTTGAGTTGTCAATTTCATCATGCGTAGTAATATAATAAAAGACTAAGAGATAAAGGTGGGAGAGACAGAGAGACAGACAGAGAGTGTAAGCCTGTCTTTGATCAAATATTGAGTCAAGACTCCAGAACTTTTTCCTCAGTCAGCTGAGAGTGACACAGACATTTCCATTGCAAATAAGATGATGGGCATGTGCGTGGGGGACCACACTTGCTTTAACTCTCCTGTCAAAGAGAGATGGGCTTTTCTGAGGTTTACTATTTAAAGGATTCTTTGTCTGCAGTGAAAGAAAGCTAATGAAAAAACAGCGCTGTCAAGACTATTTCTTTTACATTAGCTGAAAGGATTCATTCAAAATATTTAAAGACGCCAGTCAGCCAAATAAACTTAACTAATGGTTACTGGTTTTAAATGGGTACCTATCAATCAGGATGTGGTAAGATTCACAGCTCCTCAGCATCAAATCAAATGGCCATGATAGCAAACAAGTGGAAGGATGTCCAACTCTTGGTGAGGCATCCATCAACAAGAGGATACAATATTCACTGAGTTTAGTTTTTAAGTAGTACACGCCTACTTCTAACCTAAAGCATTTCCCAAAAACCAGTACTTTTCATGGATTGCTGAATTCTCCACAAAGTCTGCCCAGTGTCAGGACATTTTAGTGATGACAGGCCATTCTCCCTGACAGAAGAATTCAATCCTCCCACTTCTATTTATTGAGTTGTGAAAATCAAGAGAAGCACACTAAAACCCAAATTTAGAAGTATTCTCCGCATCTGGAAAATCTTGAAAACCAACGGCAAGTGGTTTTAAGACACTGGTAATTTCTGTGTATATGTGTGTGCTCATGTATATTCACATACACGGTAGTGGATATAGGCAAAATGGAAACTCAGATTGAGTAGAAAAACATGCTCTTTTAGTTTGACCACAGTTTGGCAATTTAGAGTTGCCAGTAGCCTTATCTTCTAGGGCATTCTCAGCAAAGAAATAGGATCAGCAATAGGACATCAAAGCTTCTAAATGCTTGAAATTTCCACATCAGATGGTCTTGTTTATTAAAAAACAAAAAAAGTTTCAAAAGCACAAGATAAGAGGTTTCCTTTGGTAGGAAAGCCAGACAGAAAGAGAAAAAGTAAAATACATGTATATAATATTTATCTCATCCTGAAACAGAACGTATTTCCCATCTGATTTTCAGAAAGAGGCTGGCACAGTATTTTTCTTGCCACTTGCTCTACACAGCTGCCATTTTGGGCTGCAACAATGAGGCCAGTGTGGAAGCAGAAGAAAGAAACGGGGTGCATTTGGATCTGGACAATCCACTCATTCATGGCTCCTCCAGCCTGAGACTTGAGCCACATAGTAACTGCTAAATAAGAAAAAGGCAAATGGATTCTGATAAAGGCCAAGATCAGTGATTTCAAAGAAAGAGAAACACTGCAAGGCACTTACTCAACTGCGAAAGGCTGAATCCACGGAGAATCAAGAAGGGTCTGTCAGAGCATCCTTATCAGAAATAAGCAGAATCACTATTTCCGTGTGTAACTCTATGAACTAAAGCCATTCAAAATGGATGCATCTCGGCAGAGGAAAGAGAGATGTTTTTAAAAGTCATTTCTATCTTTTTAACTCTCTATTCATTCTATGTTGTATTTCTCAGGCCACTTTTATTAAAGAAAACTCAAGTCCTGGGTTTGGTTCCAGCACAGATCTTAGGACAGTCTCTTTTCTGATCTCTAACCAACTAAGTGAATTATCATGGCCACAGTAAACTGGAAGGGGAGAGGATCTGGAAGGATAAACGCACCTCTGCTTTGTATTTTCAGAAGAGTTCTACTCTTCTTGATGACAGAGGTCATAAACTGCCACTACTAAAGTGAACTCGAAATATCTGCAACTCCTTATAAGAACATAGCCTTAAAGAGTACGGTTTTGAGGTTCCCTTCCTTTAATTTCTTCCTTTTCCCTATTGTTGCCTGGATGCTTTTATAGGTAGAAAGCAGGTCAGTGTGCTGTTGGCAGGCTTTCCTCCCCTGTCCCTTTATCTCATTCCCTTGGTGACGGCGACTTTTCTACTTTTTCCTTTTTAATTCAGCAAAAGAAGGAAGGTACTTAAAGTGCTAATACTTTAGTGCACAATTCATGCTCCACATGTCTCTCTTCCCACCTGCCACTAGTCTTGTTCCAAGCACACAACTTACCTGAACATAGTGTAAATAAATGAGAATAAAAAAAAAATTAAACGCTACCTGTGTGTGTTCAGAAAGTCAGGCGTGGAAATGTTAGAAGAACACTACCGTTAACAGGGCGGTTTCATGTTCTTGGACCTGACACTTCCTACATTCCCCTGCCCGTTTTCGTCCTCTGCTCCATTAGCCCCGTGCAGGAGTGCTTTTAGGAGCAGGCTTTCAGAAATCTAAGACTAACAACATCAGTAGCAACCTTGGATCCTTCCGTTTTTATTCATATTTTCAAATTCATAAATCACAGTTCTTTTATTTTTCTTTCTTCCCTTCCTGTCCCCTCTCCTTTCTCTCTTTCTCTTCTGTCTTTTAATTTTCAGAGACCAGGAGCCAACCATGCAGAAGACTGAAGAAACTGGTGAAATTTTAATCCTTACCTGGAAGACAGTGCTTTCTCACTTACCTTGCCAATGACTCAATGCAGAATACAGATTATGCCAATTCCATGATTTTACGTTTGTTTTCAGATTGAGACATTTACTGTTTCTGAAACACATATCCAAGATATATATATGTGTGTGTCTGTGTGTGTGTGTGTGAATGTGTGTGTGTATATATATATGTATGTATGTATATATAAAAAAAATCACTTTTCTCTTTCTCATGTCTTTATATTTGTAATTTATTTTGCATCAAATCAGGTATTAAATCCAAATAAGAATTTTAACATTTATAGGTATAAACTGAATAAAGAAACCAGAACTATCTTCCTCCATCAGTTACTTAATTTTAACCTATATTTTCCAAGTCTGGTTTCCATTAAAAACAAAGCCCTTAATCCAGGTCCAGGAAGAATGATTTGAGTTATAGTTAATTTTATAATGCACTTGACACCATTTTACTAGTTACTATTAATTTCTAACAAATACATACTAGGTAGTTACATGTGTCTTGCATCGTGCTGAATTTTACAGCCACTCAACTGAGTATTCTTTCCTTTTCTTCAAAGAGTTTCCATCTTTAGGATAGAGTGAATACTTGTCATTTTTACCTGCTCAAGGATATGTATCAATTTCATCTTCTGACAACAGCCTCTGGTTTCCAATTGGTACCAGTGGTCATGTTAAGAAAGGTCTGTAAAATCATTTCATCTCTTCAGCCTCAGGATTTGATTTAAAAATTACAACACAACCTAGGGTTGTACAATAAAAGTCAACCTCAATATTTGGGGTGAGAGTATGGAGAAGGAGATTCTTTGCTGTTAGATTTTATATATATATATATAAATTTAACATATATATAAATTTAAGTCTAGAGCTTTGGGTAGCCAGATTTTCCCCTCAGAACAGAACCAGCCTCAAAAGCAAAAGGAAGCCATCCCTGAGGAACCAACAGATGAAAAGAAATTACTAACAACATATTCTGAGATTCTAGATCCAGATATGCCTTAAGTCACAAATCCTAAAATTTCATTTTACATAATCCACAATAATTCTTTTTCTTGCTTTAGCCATTTTGGATTGGGTTTCTGCCATTTGATTTAAAAGTAGGAAAATGAGACCACCACATACACGACTCAAAATCAGAGTTTCTCAAAGTGTGGTTCACAGACTAGCAACAGAAGCCTCTCTTGGGAACTTACTAGAAATGCAGCTTCAGGCCGCACTGCAGATCTACTAAACCAGACAGTCCTGCAGTGAGGTACCGCACTCTGGTTTAGCAGGACCTCCAGATGACGCTGATGCCCTGCAGGTGAAGCTCTCAAGTCCGAGAACCAGTGTCCTAACTCATCTGTATGTAGGGAAATCAATGGGTGGCTAAACTAGATACTGTGTTTCCAGAGATGTTTCAGCTGCATTAAGTGAACACCCTCAGTTGAGAGTTTGGGTAAGATTCAGAAGGGAGATCAGATTTGAGTAGGAGATGAACGGAGACGGGGGATACAGCGGAAGAATGGGAATGTTGCCAACACATCATGTTCCCCAGGACCTTTACTTTAAAGAAGTAGGGTGGGATAATTCATTCACAAAGGTGCACTAAAAGTCAGACTTTATCTTATCTCTGGCTAGAAATATTTCTAAGTCAGAGAAAACTGCTGACATTTAGAAAAGCAACTATGAGCTAAGAAAGCAGTCAGACCTGAGGAGATCTTGGAAAGGGGAAGAGGATCAACAGGAGAAGCCCATGGTTCAAATACTGAGAACATGAAATCTGTCAGCCTGAGGACATGTGCCAGAGACTAAGAGGAGGTAAAGTTAAGAGCCAGGACTGAACCAATGAAAAGTTGCTTTAAATAAAGTTCACATTTGGCAAAGGCTTTTTGCCTTCTACAAGATGCTGTCTGCAGTCTGAAAGTGTCTTCATCTTATTTGTGAGCAACTGACATCTATTTCCATCCAGCCAGAGAATCTCTTCTCATCAATGAAACTTATGATATGGACAGAGTTCCAAATGACTGTGAAATCTACCAGGACTCAGTAGTTTTTTTGTTTTCGTTTTGGTTTTTTTGGTTTCATCTACCTCCTCTATCCTGGACAACAACTTCTCTATGGAACGAGGACCCTGACATCTTCCCAATAAGGTCATGGTAGAAATCAAATCTAAAATAGTTACTAAGTTACTAGAAAACCTAATGACATAAGTACCATAAATCTTAGAATTTAACAGTGCTTAGGGGATGAAAGAAAATGATAATGACATTAAGCACAATTCCAAATGAGATTGATACACTTTAATATGGTACAGGGACCTGAAACACATACAAGTATTTTAAATCGAGTGCTTTTTTTTTTTTTAACATGGCAATGCAAAGTAATTAAGATCTTGGGTTTTCTGTTCAAGTCAGCCAGCTTGAGACCAGTTTCCAATCTTTACTTTCTAGTTAATGTTAGTTAACCTCTCTAAACCTCAGTTTCCCCAATCTGTAAACTCCTAATACTAAGAGTAATTACCAAGAGTTATGATGAGTCAATGAGTTAATACAAACCAGCATTTGGCACAGGGCCCAACACCCATAAGAAATGAATAAATTATTTACAACAATAAAAAATATGGATGGGCATATTTTTTGCCCTTTAGACAAACTATACCAAAATAAAAGCCAAGAGGTGGCAAGTTATAAAAATAATTTTAAAAGTTCCTTTCCTTTGTTGACATAAATTACTGCACACTTAAAAATAGAAGGGAACAAGTTGAGAGAACTCTAAATAATCATCCAGAGCAGTTTTACACATTTCACTGGCTGCTCAGGAAAGCAAAAGGACACTTTGTTAGTGTCAAGAAAAATGAATTACATGTTCTCTCTGCCACCATAATAGCTGAGGGAGGTCCATTACTGTCTTATGATTCATGGGTTCTTTTAGAAAGTGAGCACATGCTAATTGAACACCCACTGTGTGCTGCCACTGTACAGGCTCTAAAACTAAACCAGTGACTGTCACTCGTAATTGTCTCCAGTGAAACCTGCAATAAGGTTATTCGTCTGGCAAAAGAGATTAAGTATCAATTATTTTTCAGCATGAATTTTTCATTGCAGTGTCAAGTGTCTTAAATGTGATCTCTGACTCCTCAAAGCACAATTTAAGGGCACTAGAATTATCTTATATTGTAGCTTTTTTGATCTTTATTGTACAGTCATCAAGGGCGAGGCTTGTGTTTTTTTATATTCCTCAAATCTAGCTCAAAGCCTTATAATCAGTAGGAGCCCGATAAATGCTTACTGTGTTCCACTGAAATCTGCCCTTGGAAGCTTAAGCAGATACCTTACATATGTTGTATTTCCTCTGTGCCTATGGACATGTTACATGGCCTTTTTTCTTTAGCAACTGAGTGGCCTACCTAATAAACTATTACTTCTTCTCTCATTGTAGTCAAGTGTATCTATAGAGAAAATAGCCTTGGGTTCCTGAGAACTCAGTTTACATCTTGGCTCTATCTGGGTATTTATCGTCAACCACCCCTCTATGCTATAATTTCTCCAGGTATAATGTTGAAATAATACCATTGGCTCTTCTTAGAGAAAAAAAAAAAAAGGTAGAGATTGTGACTATAAAAAACAAAATGAAATATTATTTGAAGGAATTAAAAAAAATAAAACCAGTGCACTTGATGTAGGATATTCTTCTCTTACTTTCTAAAGGAAGAATCTAGTAATGAGCTAGACTGTTACACGACACTTATAAATGCGTCTTGTGCAATGCAAAAGGATACAGGCAGGTCATCTGGCCTAAAATAGCGACTTGCTTTCACCAAGGTTAACTCCTTTCTTTGGCTCATAGTATTTTTCATATTCAAGAGTCCATTATAGAAGAACAATCCTTGAACTGACAACACTTTGACCCAGTATCAGTTAACTCCTGGCATATTAGTGGATTTTGGGTGATGTTCAAATAAGACAAAAATATTTAGTCTCAGTAATTAAGGCAAAAAACAGAGGAATAGAAAAATGATGAGGGAAAAGAGAAAAACAAAAACAACCCTTAATCTAAGGGACAATTGGCACTGAAATAAAAAGTACCCAGGAATTAGACCTGAGTAGTCAACTAAAATAGGCCACCTCTTAGATTATTTTCTATCTCAAATATTTTTCCTTTTTTATTTCTATGCTTGTGCAATAAATCGTGTAGAAGATTTTTTAAATTAGTAGATTTCTCCTTAGCACTATCATTTCACTAATAGGACTCAACTACTAACTGTCTCAATACTAAAATTTATCTTCCTATAAAGTTATTTTCACAAGAAACTCTAGGAAGTTGGAAAGAGTTATCAAATGCTTATGAATTCATTGATAACTCATAGTCCTTGTCAGAGCAAGTGTATACAAGAATAATTATACTTGATTGATCCTGGATAGAGTAATTTAATAAAAAGGAACTGAAACACCATATGAGGTCATTTCACTGACCACACGAGAAAACACTTAAATAGTACCAAGCAAGAGGACTATTTTGACAAGTACTTCACATATATTAAGTAGAATTGTCAGATAAAATACAGGAAATTAATAAGTAAAACATTCATTTAGCAAATAAATAAAATGAAATTAAAAAAGAAAACATAGTTAAATACTAATTTCATATAAAATTAAAAGGAAAGACAAAAATTAGGCAAAGACATTCCGAAATTTCCAGGTCTCACAGAATAAAGGCAAAAAGACCCCCACAAGTTTGTTTAATCTACACTGCAGTTTTCGAATTCTTGATTCAGTACAGGCTGATAATCAGCTAAACACAACGTGTACTAATTACTCTCTTGTGACACTGGCACTCAGGCAGTGGCTCCTTTGAGCTCAGACTCTCCAGAACTTCTGAATGCTGCTGCTCCCTTCTCCAGCGCGACCTGCACCATCTCTGGTACAATCGGCAAAGCCCTTTTGTCACTCTGACAAGCTCCGAACTCCTCATCCTTGCTTTGATTCTGTTTCACCCTGACATCCTGAGCCCTGCTTTTCATAGTCTGGTGGGGCTCATGTCTCTCTTTTCTCAACTCGTCTTTATTCTTTCACTTTCATCATTCCTTCTTGTCTTCCTGAACATTCTAGAATTTGTCACTCTGTGCTGCTTTCTACCAACCCATTTCTCTTCTTAATTAACTTCTTCTCTAGTACTCACACATTGATTTGCTTTTCTCTAACTACTGTGTTTATGCGTTTCCTACTCTGTTCCTTAATCCTTCCTTAAAAGGGGAACAATTAAAGAACACTCCTTATGCCCTCTTTTTTCAACCCTTTATTCCCCCAGAGTGGGTGGAATCTGAAACCTGTCACACAGAATTCAAGAAACTAGTTCCTATTAAAATATTACTCATACTGCCTTCTACTTGCTCTGCTGTTTGATAATGTAATTGTAATCAGGCCTCACAACTGTAAACCCACTAGGGGTGTATTTTCAAAAGTACCTGGAACAGTCGTGGTGCCTGGTGAATGGTTATTAGAAGAATGAATCATCACCACACTTAAATTTTTGCTCACACCACTCAGAGCAGTATTGCTTTTGTATACTTGTCATTATCTATATTTTCTGCCTTTTATCAAATACATAAAAAGAAATAGGAGTGAAGAGTATATGAACAGTTTATAGAGAAATTACAATTGTGCTCGGGTGTGCACGTGTACCCTTTCTGGAAAGTTTTAGAAGCCAGAATCAAGGAAAAGCTAGTGACCTCAGCTTTTTGATTTCTGCAGTTATCAAGACCAGTAGTTACAGACTGAATCATACAAACACATTATAAATAGCCGCTCAGTAACTGATTACACCTGATCATCGAACAGACACAAGGTACAGGAATTCTGCTTTTTCTGTTTTTGCTTTTCCTAAGCAGAACCACTTTGCTTCTTTCCAGGCCAAGAATAATAACCCCTTCACTATGTGTAAAGATGGCTATATTCTGTTTAAGCACTGAGATGTTTATCTTCTAGCAGTCTGTAAGGGATATTATAAGGAAGGTTTGTTATTTACTTTAGCGTCTGCTTGTGGTTTCTTCATGTAAAGATATGACCCACAGGAAAACATCATTTCTGGGCCTCATATCTTTCAGCAGACAAATGTAGGCATTTTCCTCAAAAATCCTCCAATCCTACACAGAAGATCAGAAGAAAACACTAGTACTTCCTCATGTATTTACCATCATTACAGAGTTACTGTATCGAACCACAGACATCCGCCAATAAACGCAACCGTCTTTCATCTATAAAAATGAAGTCCCATAAGATTCAACTCAGTAATTTCACTAACAAACATTATTGGACACTTACACCTGAGACACTCTAGTAATTGCTATTCATATCAAAATGAATAAATGGTCTATTTCTACTTAAAAAAGAAAAAGTATGAAAAATATATTATGGCATACAGTAAGTGGTAGGTTCTAGAAAATTAAACTTTCCAGGTAACTTAAGTGGATCTTTTAGGGACTGATCTTTAAAAAGTGCATGCCTAACTTTGTTGTAAATATTTCTAAATATTATAATATGACCTTTCTGGTCTTCTTAAATAGACTATGTTGAATAAAAGTTAATCTAATTTTGATGACTCAGGGCTGTGACCTCTCTTCATATTTATATGTAATTTATATAATATGCCTTCTAAATTTGCTACTACGAAATTTACTCTGTGGTCACTATGATAAGCTCAAAGGTCCAGATGAGGTCTACAGAGTGATCTGTCTCTCTTCTAAAACAGATCTACTTTTGAAAGTGATGCTACTGGCCTTCAGGCCCTGACTGTCTTCTTTCTTAGTCATCACTTCTTACTGCCCTACCCTCGTTTTCCCTATTTCCCCTTTTCTGTCCAGTGGCTTCTTTCTGGCCCAATTTGACTTAGAGCCAAGAAACCTATGAGTATTAGTCTAGGGTATAAACTGAGATGAAATGGGGTTGAGTGACAGCCTATGAGGTTCTCCCATAATGTGTTAAGTGTATTTTATAAATACCTGTTGTGGTTGCCCAGGGGAATTTGGGATAAATTCCCAATAGGATAACTGGTTAAGAAACCTCTGGATAAGTTAAGCGTTACTTAAAAAGCATAACCCTATTCACAGAGTATCAATGGAACTTCACAAAAGAAGGTAGAGAGTATATTTTTAAATACATAGTTAAAACAGATAGAAAAATATTTTTAAAATGAACTTAATTACAAAACAGAAGCAAGCTCACAGACAGAAAACAAACTTAAAGTTGCTAGGGGGAAAAGGGGGTGGGAAGAGATAAATTGGGAGTTCAAGATTTGCAGATACTAACTACTACATATAAAGTAGACAAACAAGTTTCTTCTGTATAGCACAGGGAACTGTCAATACCTTGTAGTAATCTATAATGAAAAAGAATATGACAAGGAATGTATGTATGTACATCATGACTAAAACATGTACACCAGAAACTGCTGCAACATTATAAACTGACTATGCTTCAATACATTTTTTTTTTAAAACAAAGGAAAGAAAAGAAAGAAAATAGATATAAAAGAGCTATAGTTTCTTTAGTGAGTCTCCTCTCATCAATGGAGAAGCCACTGACCTTTGAATATTTTTATATAAAAACATACACTAACCCACTTATACATACGGTGTATTTAAATATTTCACTACATAATACATATATGATGTGCCTTGAATATATACAATTTGGAAACTTTCTGGTTTTCTTTACTGTAAGTCTTTGTTGTCCAGTTTAAATCAGAACTGAAGTAAAAGCTCATACCTCTCTACACTTGGAAATGTTAAGTCAACAGATATCAAGTTGTTTACCCATAGGCACTGGTTGAGCTACTAGAAACCAGAAGACTCAGGACTGTAGTTACTATGAGAAAAATAAAATTAATACATACAAGGCAACATTTATAATAGGTTTCTGAATTCAACCTTTGGTTCATAACCACATATAAATATCTACCACTTAACAAATAATAATTCAAATGCATTTCATTTTTTTCATGTGTACAATTCTTAGCCCCAGTTGCTTGTCTATAGCACAAAATATTTTAGATACTGATGTAATAGAATATTTTAAATGATCTAAAAGGCCCTCCGTCTGTGTGTAGAACTGCGTCAGACCTTTTTTCTTTTTTCTTTTTTTTTTTTTTTACTTGAAACATGTTTAATGACATTGAACTTGAGGCTTGCCCACAGCCTGGCCGTGTGTCAACTGATTACATCTCTTAAAGTACTGTGATGTGGTACCTGACAACCAGAGAGATAGGAAGACCCACAGAAACTGCCCGACTCTGTTTATGATTAGCATAGCAAAAGTCTATTCGTGCTTTCTAAACAGAGACAACTGCTTCATGACATTTGTTTCTCTTCTAGTTAGCCGACACATATCTTTTCAGAACCTACTACATATTTGACATGAACGATAGGATCCTCGTCCTTGAGGTGTTTCTCTTGGAAAAAGAAACAATTTGAGCAGAAAGAACACCAGAAAACAAGGGAAAAAAGAATGAAGAGTCATCAATAAACATTTTGGGATATTGAAACTTATTTTCAATTCTTGTATGTAACCCACACACAGACGGTCCTATAGGAGTCACCTTGAACAACCTCTGAGGTACGAGAATCTTTATTCTTCCTTCAGATATTGGCAGATAATTAAATTGACTTGGGTTTAGGTATGGAATCTGACTTTCCCGACACTTGAGTTTTCCCTCTGTATTTTCTCTGTTTACATTCTATTTTACATTGCAAATGAATCCTGAAAAATATATCCTATTTATCATATCAACCTTTATTATTATTCAGCAACATATCCTGTTAAGAAAAGAAAAAAAAACTTCTCTACATAAAAGATCTTGGCAGTGAGAGATAAAATACTACTGTCATTTTTTTTAACAGCTGGTGTTAGTGTGTAACACTGAGAACTTGCTGAATATAAACAAGAAAAATGGTCTACTGTACAAACCACATACTGTTTATGTGGTTGTATATAGTGGTGAAGACAAGCAGTAATTTCAAAGCTACTGTGTAAGATCTCATGCAATTTACTGTGTAAAATAATGATATGTTGCCTGAACCCCATTTAAACCACCACTGAATAAAAGGGAGTTATTTTGAAGTTTTAAGGTGAAATCTCCTAAGTCTTGTCATTCTAATAATAGTAATCTGATTAGATGGAATTATAATTATATAAGAGGAAACCAAGGTCTTTGTTATAGTCCAGGAATATTGATTTTCTAGCAGAAAGCACTATTATATAAGGAACGCAGTGGGGGCTTCAAGTACAGGTAATGCTAAGATAGTTTTCCAAATAAGATTGAATTATTAATAAAGTTTTAGGTTGGATTATTTATCCTCTCTGGAGAATGAGAGCAGGTAGAATAGAGAATGATATTTGCATAAAAATGTCATTATCACCAAAGTTCATTTATTACACCAAAGGGACAGAACAGGAGAGAACTGTTCTCTCTACCTGCCAAGTGAGTCAGTCTATCTCTGACCCCTGTGCAATTGTCTCTTCAAATGCTCGCTTGGAATATTTATACATTCTTCATTCATTTCTCTCAACAAATGGTTACTGAGTATCTCCCAAGTGCACAGTTCTGGGTGCTAAAGATACAGCAGTGAACAAGGCAATGTCCCTAGTCTTATAAGTCAGTAAACAAGGATAAAACCCAATACATTCAGCTAATGTCAAGTGCCTTGAAGAAAATAAAAGGGAATAAGAAGATAGAAAAGTTTAAGTGTTAGGGAGGGGACAAGTATGAGACAGGGTGACAGAAATGATCTCTCTTAGGGAGGTGTCATTTGAATTGATGGGTAGAGGGCTGCTGTGAAGAAGAGTATTCCAAGCCTAGAGAGGGGCAAACACAAACGGCATGGGGTGGGAGTTAGCATAGTATGTTTGAGGAATAAAGGAAGCCCGCCCTGGAGCACAGGGACAACAGGGGAGAGTGACAAGGGAAAAGTGACGACAGGCAGGACTGGATTGGTCACTTAGGAACTCAGATGTTTGCATTTTGTTCCAAGTTTAATGGGAAGCTGTTGGAAGGTTTTAAGCAAAGAAAGATCATAATTATTTGTAAGAAAAAAAAATAGTTAAGCATTTCTACCAAGACACGTCAGAAAATATATTTTAAAAAATGGAGGTGGAAAATATAGCTTTATTGGACTGACATAGATACACTATAGCTGCGCACCTGGGAGACTTAACCCACAAATAATGAGCACACGCTCGGGAGGGAGTTGTGTATCTATTTCTTTAACCAAGTCATTTCCTTCTATGAAAAATGACTCAATATATGTATTATTATCATTTCTATATTTCCCCACATAGTTTTGACTCTTTAACCTCTAAACCTGAAACTTCTATGTCTGTTTTCCAAAGAGCTCCTGACTTATTGAGCTTTTTCAAATAACATATTAACATAACTTGGCCAATATCTCCTTCTCAAATTGTATTTCTACAGACTAAATAGCACTGATCTGAATGTTTACAGCTTCATAAAATCGACTGCGTCACGTACAACTGGAGCTATGGTTGCCTGCATATTGTAATATTATTGCATTACAGGAAGGTAATTGATTTGCTTAAAATGTTGCAACAATAAACCATTTCTCAGGAAAGATTGCTGCTTAACCAAGAGCACACCAAAGTCAATACAAAAAGACAATTCAAAGAAATTAAATTTTGATCTGTTTTTGCACAGCAAGCTGGTCACGTTACGTGAGGATGGATTAGACAACGTGAATGACTGAGCATGGTCAAACCATCATGAGCCATTGCTTTTTCTGACAGATTCAAGTTTCTAATTAAAATCAAACCCAAAATATAAAAATTGTTGAGAACAGAGATGTCAAAGTTTTTTGTAGGAGCATAGCACAAGTGCATGAGGTAAAGACATTATGGATCTTTTACAATGACATTCCACTATACTTAATTATGTTTCTTCTGTTGAAAACTAGAATTAAAAGTGCTAGTCCCTGCCTAGAGTGTAACAGACTAGAAAAGTCATTGTTTATGCTGCCGGTTTTATCCTTAGTCATTCACCAGTAGGGTATGTTGGCTAACAGAGAAACACAACTGTTATGGGACTAGCCTGGGAAAAGTAAATTCATAGTGTATGAAATATCTGCATTATTTCCCTTGTGATCATGTAAATACCTTTACGGAGCTCAACTTGTATGGTTGCCAACTAAATACTCATTAGTCTAAGAGATGATTATATAAATATCATCAGCTTTAAATCAAATAGAGTGATGACTTCAAAATGCAGCCATGATTGGGACTCCTTTTCTCGGTGCTTGTTAAACTCCTTCCTGCTAGTTTGGCTCACAACGTACGATCTTCATAAATAAAGCACATTACTCTTAAGCATGGTTAATAAAGCTATCCAAACTAATCAATGATTTATGCCTGACCAAACATTTCCTAGTCTGAGAAGTAACAATTTATTTGTATGATTTGAAAGATACATTTCATTAACATGTACAAGTTAACAGACAGAACAGTTATTTCAACAACTCATTCTAATTCATTTTCCTTTTCTTCTTCCTAGCATGAACGGTATTGGTCTTTTAAGTAATATCAGAGGATAGATAAAGCGGTGTTATCTTCTGACACAAAGGATGAGTAGTTCACATGCAAAGATGAATACACCGCTTTACTCCCCATAGGGCACTGAGTCATTCTTTCATGTTAATGGATCTTCTCTAGAACAACAGGCTACATGTTCCAGGACTTCTCATAATTACTGGCATACGTTTTCAGAACAGCTATTTTGTTTTAGAAGAGAAGCTGACAGCCTACGCTCAAAAAACCTTGTAAAGGTGTGGCATACACAGCAATCAGGCATATGGAGTTACCTTACCAGCTTGGTGCCTTGATCGATTGAACTTTTTCCCCTCAAACACAGAGTCAAGACTTGACTAATCCAAAGGCATGTCTAAGGTGGCAAGCATACGTTAAAGAGAAATACAATCAGACTCCAAAGCTTGATAGTAAAGGGCTAACATGGAAACAAAGCTGGGGAAATTTCAGTATTAGGATGATCTCCTTGGAAAGTATTAATACTTTCACAATCCATTAGTGTATGAAATACAGAGCATATTTTACAGAGAGAAAGCAAACAACAGCCTCCTTCATCTTCTTTTTTTTAACCTTATAATTATATGTAGTAATGTTCCAACCGTTTGCATCTTTTCATAAGAACTAAAATGCAGAGAGGAAGCAATCTCTGTATTGGCACACAGGTGTGTTTATGTAAGTATACATTTATATATTTACTTGATAAGCCAATTATGGGTAAACACTATTTACGTGTTTAATAAACTGCATGAAGTCAGCCTCTTAAATAAGCTTATTCTCACCTGAAATCCAAATTTTAAACAACCAACTATCAGAATCTCCTACTCAAATGAGGATGCCATTTACTGAGGTCAGAAACCGCTACTGTTGTATGATGGTCTTAACTCCCTGAAGTCTCTTCTGCTCAGGATGAGGTCCATGTCTCTTTGTTCCAAAGGCTCAGCTTTGAGGGTTTGGGTACCTAACTGCTTCTCTGCCTCCATCATCAAGTTACTCTATGATTGTGAATTACCTCCTGATTTTCACTTACCATTTGCAATGTAAGCAGATCTAATGTTTGTTTTCTACCCAGGTTTAGGCTCTAAGAGCTTCAAATATATACATATTTTTTCTTTTTAGTGAAACTTTCTCAAAGTACATATTATATTTGAAGGTGACAGAAGCAAGGAATGTTTCATCAAGAGAGGTTAGTCATTCTCCCCTTCTCTCCTCCCCTCCTCCGCACACAAAGAAATTTAACACAACTTCATTAGGTTCCAAAATATAGATATGTGTTCACAACCACTTTCTGAATCAGAGGATTAAAAAGGAATTGTGGGGCAGTCCTTCAAAAACAGATGCTCTGAATGCATGAAACACACTTGTCCAGTACATCATACTTGGTAATGGAGCTGGTCAGTGAAAGTTCAAGTGCGGAATGAACACCAACCAGAGACTGTGACATGGAACATAAAATTGTGCAGACCAACGAAGGCTGTTAGCTACATTCAAAGTTATTTTAAAATTATCCATTGGTCTCCATTTCTATTGGAAGATCCACATCACCCCCTCATATATTCAAACAACAAAACATTATTAAGACCTTTGATGACCCAGTTTTATTTTTTAAAGGGCGTTAAGGAAATAACTCTGTGGGAGAAGTTCTTGATAGCTTTTTCAGGAGTACCTAAATCTCTCTTGGTATGAACATATTAATTCCAGATTCTTAGACAACACAAATCATCACTCCTATTGTCTAAATAAGCCTCTTTCCAACTCAACACACACAGAACAGGGAAACAGACCTGGATACATATAAAAGTTCTGGTCAAGGCCTCGTGTGTTCTTGCTGCCTACTTCATAGCAGAACTATGTGCCCTGATATCGGGAGCGTTTTCCTGGTGGCTGGCTGTCACCCAGAGGCTGCAAACTAAAAACGAGCAGGGAATGCTGTACAGCATTTTAATTCCCTTCAGATTTCAAATAGGGCATTTTCTTTTTGGTCCTAAACCCAGTACACTTCAGGGCATGAGGCTGAGGAAGAAAAAACTATGACCTCCTCACAGAAAGATTACACTTTCAATTTTTTTTCTTCACTCCGTTTTTGTCTCCTGGTGGTTGGTCTCCCTTTTTAAAACACCAACACTTTCCCTTTAGTTTCTAAAACTGGCTTCCAGCATTATGACTTCTCTTTTCAAGGCCTGCATTGTTTTATCTTTTACACAGCCGTCAATTCCTGCCGAAGCTCTCTAACATGGCTCTGCGCTCCCTGATCATTTTTGCTCATCCATCTTCTAGTAATTCTCTGACCGCTCTATTTTCCATGGCATCCCTCTCCTTCATGTCTGCTGGTAACACTTTAAACATATGCAGGCCTGACTGAGCAGACCTCTCGGTGACCTGCAGTCCTTCCTCGACTGGGTCTGTGTTTTCTAACACACATCTCTGGAAGCAATCTATTTTCACAGTAGTTGTTGAGTACTTCCCTTTCAACTCTTTATGCACATAAAATCTAGCAAAACTTACTATCTATAAACTCTGCAGTATGGTATTGGTTCATGGCTGAAATAAAAGCTGCCACCGAGCAGAAAAACAGCGTAATGTCCATTACTGTTTTGTAAATATGTTTGAGCTCAGAGAGAGAGGAGTCTAGATTCTCCTGTGAGCTTTTTCTACTCAAGGGAACTGCCATTTCTCGGATTCCTGAAATTGAAATGGCAGTAAAGAAGATGTAAATAAATTGGACTGAGATGTAAGCTTAAGACTTTTTCGGTGCTTCAGTGAAAAAGTAGGGCAAATTAATTGCAATCAAAATGAAAGGAAGAATCTTTCCTGCCGAATCAACTATTCCCCAGGCAAAAGTTTGATACTTTTACACAGAAAAGCAACTTCCCATGCCTCTTAGGAACAATTTAATAAATTACCATCTTGAAATTCTTAATGATGCCCCAGTAGTCTAAAAAGGTTAATGAACCTCCAACAGTATCCATTTCATCACTTCAAAACCCAAGTGGACAATTTTTAAGAAACCCCCCTTCCTTAGATGTGAAACCATTTGATTATTTCTGAAATACACTCCTACATCTGCAATCATTAATTACTTTATCAATACTGACAATAGCAGAGCCTAAGAATATACCTATTATTTATATACTTACTATCTGCCTACGAGCTATATCGTTACAATCTAAAAAAAACCACACAGATCTCTCGATATAAATGCAAGATTGTTTCAAATTAGTGTAATAATACTTCTTTATAAATGGTGAATGAAGATGGAATATATTGACCTGCTCTGATCCAAAAGCACAACATTTCAAATTTTTATTTAAACTGCCATTCTATGAACTAGGAATAATGTTTCATGAACAACTAGTTTAATTACTTTAAGTCACTGGAAGCATTTGATCATTCATTGTGGTAACCTGAATGTTGACCTCTATTTTTATTTAATGGCGAGAGTTTTAAGATATGCGAACTATCACTAAATTAAAATTCCAGAAAGCATCAATGATAATTCCAATGAATAAACCTGGGAAAACATTTTTATAAGTTTACGTCCTTCAACTTTACTTGCCAACTAGAATACTTTTTTTTCTGAAATGAATCTAGTAGTTTCTCCATTGATAGTACCTTTAACTTATAATGATTCACTGGACCCTTGTTTGTTCCTAGAAAACATCATAAACTTGTGTGATGGAATTATCTAAAAAAAAAAAAAAAGTCTTGTGAATGCTCTACTGAAACAAATATTGAATCAACAATTAGGGAAGCAGAAGTAATGAGACACCAAAGTTAAATAGCCACATAACTGAAGTAAAGACAATGGAAATGATCCATAAAAGAAAACACTGTTTGCTAGAAGTCCATGGGAGGGTCAAGTTTCACATCCAATTATGCCCTAGCATAACATTTCAAAGCAAATTGCTAAGAATGCTGATTAGAAGCTCCTCTGGAAGTTAAGTTTATTTTGGGAAGCACACAGAACAGTTAGAGACTTATTTGAGCAACACTCTAACAAAACTGATTGCAATTTAAGAGATGAATTGAACGAAACACGACATTAATTTTTTTTCTCATGTCATAGAAGAGGGGAGAATGTGAGTAAATTATGAGTCTGACATTTAATTAGAATCAACGAAAATACATGATCAAAGTATCTGTGCCAGAGACCAGGAAATTAAACTGTCAGGAGGACACACACTTTGGAAATAGAAAATCTTGTCACCAGTTCTCCTTGTACCCAGCCTCTTGCAATAATCCGTAATTGAGAATATGAGGAGAAAACAGGAAAAGAATAAAAACATTACTTTTCAAGGGAAACTAGTAAATGATTGTTCCAAAGGTAAGAATCACAAATTGGTAGGTAAGAGTGTATTTTGATCTGTCTGAAACATTGCTTTATCAAAGAATTACAGAAAATTAAATTCTTTGAGTAGAGTATTGATTCATTTGGATGCAATCTGATATATCAGTGTACTGGAAGTATATGTGGGAGAAATGCAATGAATGAAAACACACAAATTAAGAGAGAATATGCATCCAAATTCTGGAGATTTTCTGAATGATCTGTAGGGATTTTAGACACATAAAGCAGAGTCAGCAAGATGTGGCACCACTATTTGAAGTTATGAAAATAATTGATACTTTAATACTCAATAACAGGAGGTTATAAAATGGAAGAAGTAACTAGATTTCACTGACTTTTGATCGTCTCAGTGTGGACAGATATGAACCCGGGTTTTAAAAAGGGAAAAATGAGGCCAACTCTTTGATTACTGTTTTATAATACAAAGACAATTAGTCAAAACTGATTTGAATGTCAATTCTACATAAAACTGTGTAACTTAAATTTAATGTATTTAAATCTCAGTTTTCTTAATTACAAAATATAAATGTTTACTGCCATTTTATGTATCTCACAGGTTCAGTAAATGTAACATCAGATTATGTAATCACAAGTATTTTGAGAATTAGCACATTCTATGAATGTAGTATGGTATTACTGCCACTATGATAATGAATCAAACTGAAAAAATAAGAGGTTTTTCGTATTTGCAATGATTCAGGACTTCATTTATCTAGAGTGGGTCTGGGACTTGTGTAAACAGGTAAGTCAGACTTCATTCATATATATCATTCAGTCAATAGATATATTCCTTTTCAGACTCCCTAACAAGCCATCTGTGGAATATCATCCTTAATACCGTATCTCATCAGCACGAGGCATTCACTCTCCATGGCAAAACCCTCTAAAATAGAGGCTTTCTCAGAAAATTGTGTCCTACGTCTTAAAATATATTCATGGTATTCTATTTTCTCCATGGCCTTTCACTAAATTTTAATGGGTCATGCTGACATGTAATTTTGTTTTGTGTCTACTGGACACACATACCAGTGCATGTATGCAGGATGAAAAAAAAATTCTGGCATGTTTGTGCAAGGAGTCCATGCAACCATGATGTGCTTGCTGTTCTGAGTATGATGTCTGCAGGCTCTAGTATCTCAGAGAATCCCCAAGATGTTCACTTTGAAACAGCACAAAAAGTGGAAGGTATTTGATATAATAACTTGATATGTCCATTTGTCTTCAACTATTACTATGTGAGTTTTAATTTAAAAATTCCCTCCCTAGCTTCTATAGTAAATGCCAAGAATATGATTGGTAAAGTGCAACACTTTAATAGCTCTTTCCTGGAATCATCGCTAAAAAAGCTTTTTAGCTTTTTTTTTATTTTACAAAATCATCACTCATGACTCTAGCAACCTATTACAACTGAGTTATGAACCTCAAATCATCCAGACTTGGAAAATATGGTTCATTTTAAACAGTAAACACAGATGGGACAGTGATGAATCCACATCTACTCACAAAGAGTGTCTTTCATCCAGTAGTCTCATGGATTACAGAAAAAGACATACTGGAAGGAATCTTTCTTCTGGAAGCAACTGTTTTGGATATAAGACTTAGGCGTGCACACAGAGATGAGCAGTAAGCTACATGTTCCTGCACTCAGGTTAAGTAATACAAATGATACACTTGAGAAGTTATAAGCCTGCATATGAATTATGGTCAAAATAGTAAAAAAAAAAAAAAAAAAGAAAAGAAAAGAAAAGAAAAGAAAAGAAAGAAAGAAAGAAAGAAAAAAAAAATCAATCTGATGCCAACATTCCTGAGTTGAAACACGAATTGTGTATGAGTATCACGAATCTGGTGCAGAAGACAGCTGTGCCTCAGGAAGATTTAGGTCAAGATATAGCCAAGAATTAGAACTGGATGTGTTTCCTGCCTTAGAGAAACAGAGGCAACAGATGGATTATGATTCAGCTTGTCCTCTGGTCATTTTAATCTGCTTTTGAAAGTGGGCATATTTCCAGAACAACTAATGACATGAATTATGCTGCCTACATGGTCACACCACTGCTTTTGCTCTTTCTGGTTTTCTCAAACAGTGTAAGTAATTTCGTTGTTCCCATTTTCCAGTTCTTTAGGTATTTCCAATTTTCTCAATCAAAGCCTCTAAAGAATTTTGCATTCCTATTTTTTAATTCTTTAGGTATTTTCAAATTTTTCAAAACCTATGAAGAATATCTGCTATTTCCACCTTCTAATTTAAGTGACGGTTACAGGATTAGACCAGGGGTCAGCACACCTTTCCTTTAAAGAGCAGATCCCAAGGATCTCAGGCTTTGCAGAGCATACACTACTGCTGTCACTGTATCATGAAAGGCCTCACGGACACTATGAAGATAAATAAGCATGGCCCTTTTCCATTAAAGTTGTATGTATGAAAAATGAAATTTGAATTTCATAGAATTTCATATGTTACAAAATATTTTGTTTTTTTCAGCATTCAAAAATATAGAATCATGAGTCTTACAAAAGCAAACCACAGACCAGTTTGCCAAGCCCTCAGTTAGGCAAACAAAAAATTACAGAAGAGTCTTCCAGACCAAAAAATAAATAAATAAAAAATACTATATCAAAAGCATTCTGGCAAAAATTATGTATTTTACAAACAGCCCCTAATTTAAGCTAGTCTGCTCAAGTAATGAAATAGCATTTAAGTCTTATTTTTTGCTTAATAGACCATCAACAATTTAGTACAAATAGTATTTCATTTAATCCTTTCTTTCTATAGTAATGGAGAAATGGAGACTCAAAAGTAGGAAGCAGTATGACTGAAGTCACACAACCGTCTCTATGCAAACTTAGAAGAAAGAAGCCAAAATCCTACGGGAATTCAACACGTGTTGGGGAATATACTGGTCATCATGTCTAAGATCCACAAAAACATTACATCCTCATGTTGACTGACTGATACAAATGGGTCACGTTCAAATATTGTCATTATTCTCAGGCACTGTCAGAGTGTGCCCTCTGATTTAGGTTTGCTTAAAGGGAAATTCTAATCTGCCCATATTTGGCTAGCTTTAATTTCTGAATTTTCAAGGGAATTTCAATGACAATTGAGTTAGTCAAGAAAAATGCTTCGGGTTATCTACACCAACAACTTGACCCCATAGCTCAAAAGCAGAAGCCAAAGACCAGGTTGTCATCGAGGTGCTCTTGATTATTTTAGAGGGTAACTCTTGTTATAAAGCAGTGCTTGACTTCTAATTTTATCAAGCAATCTGGAATTCTAACTTGTATACCAACAGATTTAATTAATGCCATTAAAATTTGATACAAAACATTTCTAGAATATCTGTCATTATGATGAACTTGTTCTATTATGGAATCATTGAAATACAGTTGTTACCTAGATTCCTTGTACTTTTTCCAGATTTCCTGTGCTAAAAATCCCCTGTACTCAAAGATTAAGTTGCCAATACCATTCTTCTCAACGTAATATTAAGATGACATGCCAAAGGTAGCAAATCTCTCTCTGTATTTTAATTTGCACAAAGAGAAATATTAAAGAACACTATGGTAGCTGGCATAAAATTAAAATGTATACAGGACAGCCTATGTAGCTACTCAAAACTATAACATCAATACATGCCCAATAGAGCACTTTCACTTTCCAGAAGGCACTCGTTCAAATCAAACTTTTCTCAAAAAAAAAAAAAATAAAAGCTTTTTGATTTCAAAGCATAAGACAGAGTTCTACCTACTCTTTAAATACTAAAATGATTAGGTTATGGGGAAATTATCATGATCTAGGTAATGCCCATTCCTTCTAGATTTTGTCCCAGATATTTTGCTTTATTTGGGTAGAAACAGAAGCAAGAAACTAGACCTTGCCACCTAGGCATCATGTTTTGTTTTGACAGATATGCAAACAGATTTATGTTTCAGTTTAATGTGCTATGGAAGGAAAAGAAAGATGACTAATTCTGCTTGTGGCCATCAGAAAAAAATGACATTTGAGCTGTGTCTTAAAAACAATAATTTGCAAAGACATGTTTAGCCCAAAATCTTTACATTTATAGTTGCTATCAATGAATTCCATGTTCAGCAGATTCGTAAAATGTTGTTAGTGAAAATAACCATGTCAAACTGCATCTCCTTCATCCACTTTTGTTATAAACATTCACACATCCAGAGTACATCTTGATAGTTCAATTTTAATTCTCAGTCTTGGATATTCAATAAGACACATCCTGTGAATGTGAGAATTCAAACCAAACCTGCTTGCTTTTCCTTGCAGTCTATAATGTGGAGTTACCTTGGAGTACTTCTGTGGCTAAAATGATTACACAGTATAGTATTTTTCAAATAGAATAGAATAGATGCATAGATACTTAGAAGTGGTCAAAGATAACAGACTTTTTTATGTAAAATAAACATAGTAACAGCCATCTTTAAAAACCATTTGCGATTACATGCAATAATTTAAAATTTGGGGCAGATTCTCACAAAAAATAGGCATTCTGTGGTTTCTCGTGTCAACTTTCTCATCCTATTTTAACTTCGTACTTAGAAAGAATATTAAAGATATCTATTCAAACCTCTTATTTTTAAAACAGAGTTTGTGGCTAAAATAAGTTGCTTTTTTCTCTTGACATAATCTTTAAGCAAACGAATACCATGACTTTCTGAAATAAATTTATCTTTATGGTAATGGATTTCCCCCACACTTCTGAGAGGATGAGTATACTTTGGTTTTTCACCTGACCTTTTTCCTAAAGAAGAAGCCATTATAAAAATTTAGACCCTCTTTATGCTGCATAATCATTTGAAATGTAATACAGCTAATTACACAAAGATCTCATATTAAAATAAAATTAGCAGTGAGTGTGGAGTAGGTACATCTTCCAAGTCTGTTCTCTTCCACTCATTTTAAGGCAGGAGGATGTGGAATATCCTTTTTTCTCCTAGTCTTCCTACTAATTGTGTTAGAATAGCTGTGTTCAGCCAGCCTTATCCCCTAATCCTGCTGAAAATAAGAACTGACATGGGAAAGGTTAAGCCCTGTATTACCATTCATGTATTTAAAAAGAATGAGGTAGCTCTTGACGGACTGATAAAGAAATAGGTCCAAGCTACTTTGTTAAGTGAATAAAACAAGGTTATAAAACAGTGTGTCGGCTTATTACCATCTGAGTCAAGACTAAACATATGTATTACCCATACATGTATTAACTATCCTTATAAGGGAATATTAGAAATTGGTAAGATTGGCATCTGCTGGCGAAGAGTCTGGGAATGCAGGGAGGAGTTACAGAGATGTTACAACAGAAGAAGATCAAGGAGACGTGGCATCAATGGCTCTGAAGACCCATCTCCAGGAAAGGGGCTAAGAGTGAAGGAATGTGGACAGCCTCAGAAAACCAGAAAAGGCAAGGAAATAAATTCTCCCTGGGTCTTCCAATGAGGAACACAGCCCTGCTGGCACCTTAATGTTAGCCTAGTGAAACCTGTGTTGAACTTCTGGCTTAGAGGACAGTGAAAAAGTACATACATGTTGTTTAAGTCTGTGGCCATTTGTTACTGCAGCAACAGAACATGAATACTGTTAGCATCTCACTGAAGTTGTCCTCCATCCCTCCTGAGACCTACCATCCCGGGCCGCAGACCTAGGTGAGTCCCATTCCCTGCTGATCCCGATGCCATTAAGCCAGAATATAAGAAACTTTGACTTATTGTCATTACACTTATGTGGCTATCATCCAGTTTTGGGTCACTTGTCAAGCTCACTCCTGATCTAACCCTCACCTCTCCAGCTGTCTGCTGTAGGAGCCATATGAGCTTCATTTCCCTGTTGAGGAAACTCATGTGCAGAGGGTTGGAATAATTTGCTCATGGTCACAAAGATACTTAATGGGGGAGTAGAATTTAAACCCAAGCTGTCCAACTCCAGATCCTAAGCACAGTGTCTCCCCATCAGACATGTCTGTCTCCTTTGCATCGTCAACTGCTCCAGCTGCACCACCCTGCATCCCATCCTCCCTTCTCTCCTTTACTACTTTACTATTCCATCAATTTCCCCCTCTTCCAAGGATTTTTGATCTGTTACTCTCCTTCAGCATCTTCAAAAAAGACTAATTCAGCCACTCTAAATAGATATTGAGCACCTACTATGTGTATATATTACTTGGGAGACATACAGCAGTGATGAATGAGATAAGGGAGCAGATCTTCCTTTCCTAAATAGAACACTTCTCTCTTAAAAATTAGCACTGAGGTCTGAAGTACCAAATTTTTATAGCCTCTTCTCAGTATTTTGCACTGATGTCCAAAGTTCTAACATCTCTTCTTGTCTAATGTCTCCCTCCCAAGCAGGATTCTTCAGTTCTGACTTCTGTTTTCTAAGCTTGATTCCCAGTACTCTCTCAGCACACTCTCATGGCTGTCCTACAGGGAACACAAAGACATCCAAAATGGTACTGTTTACCTCTCAGCTGGTTATTTACCTAGTGATTTTGAGTGGTAGCATCCTCTTCCAGCCTGGACTAGGTTATCTCAGAGGTGTTTTAAATGCACTCCTCTCCCTACACATGCCATTGATTTCACCTCCACAGGGTCTTTCAGATCAGTATCATCGTTACATCTTCACTTCTAATGCTTTGGTTTCAGCTCTCAATTTGTATTTTTAAAAACTTCTACAGCAGCCTGCTAATTGGTCTCCCAATCTGCTTTAATTCATTCTTTCCACATTGCAAGCAAAGAGAGTCTTTTAAAACAATTGCTTGAATACATCTTTTTCCAACACAAAATTAGCTGATGATTCCCTTTGCCAATACAACAATGACCAATTCTTTAACCTGGCATTTAAGCTTCTCTATAAGGAAGTCCAAGGTCCAATGCCCAGCCCTACCTCTTAGCATGCCCCCTTTCATCAGACTGCTTCTCACTCCAAAGACTACTCAGTAATTCTCAAGCACAATGGATTCTCCAGACTCTGCGCTTTGGTTCACAGCTTCCACCCAGCTGTTATGCTACCTCTCCCACCTCACCTTCCCTGCACTTTGACCTTCATGTTTTTCTCAAAGGCTCTTTCTCTTTAAAATCATCCTTGATTTCTCTGACCTCATTAATCCTTCATCCATCCTTTACTTAATTTGTTATGGTAACTACAGATCAAAGGTAAGAGATGGTTCCTGCCTTCAAGGCACTTGCTGTTTAGTAGAGAGATAGAAATGAAACGGTATATGCTACTGTATAATTTATTTTCTAACAACAGTATATATTTGGAGTGGGGAGCATGGAAGCAGGAGTGTGTGGGGAGCCCAGCTCTGCTGGGTCTAAGAGTGATAGGGACTCAGAGGAGAACAAGGAAGACTTTGTAGACAAGATGGTATTTGCTATTGTGCCTTGAATATACATGAAAGAACAAAAGTTGCAAAATCACAGAGATGCCTATATTTGAAACTCAGGTATGGTACATATTAGCTATGCAGTCTTAGGCAAATTATTTTACCTCCCCTAAACTGTCTTCCTCATCTATAAAACAGTGACAATACTATGTACCTTTTAGGTGTTATGAGATCGTAATGAGATGTTGCTTTGCAAGCATCCGGATTAGTGTTCAAAATCATGAGTTTGTTATCACTACAGTTAAGAGTCTTTACCATCCTTACCATTTTGTTACTGCAACTGAAAAATGAATGGAAACTAAACAGGTGGCTAAAACAGAGTGGGCTCTGTTTTAAGTAGCATGTGCAAAGGCACTTAGGTATAATGCTGAATTAGATGTGGATTAGATATGGTCATGCACTGGAGCCATTTATCTTACTTCTGAAACACTTACTTGCTTGTTAGCTACTCAAAAGACATGCTGACCTTTGAGTTTTTTTGTATTTTCTTTAACCTCTTGTTCATTGTTAGTGTACTGCTGAGATGACAAAATTCAGTGAAATCTTTCCACTCAGTATTTCCAATAAAGATCTTTGACCTTGGGCAGGATTTCTTTGGTACATGATCCCAGACTTGCTCTGCCTGATTGTTAATCCATATCACCATGCCGACTTAGCAAATCATTGGAGTAGGTACCAGCAGGGTGCCTTTATTACATATATAAATACCGCATGGTGACGGTACACTTGGGGTTGCTGAATAATAAAGCGCTCTGTATTCACGCAGTTGCTTGTGGCAACAAAGAGCTAACTTTTTTTTTTTTTAATGCATGTCCTAAGATCTTAGAAATTTCTACTCGGTCTTTAAAATGATGCTGTATAATCTCCTGAAATATGAAGTATTTGGTATTTTTCAAGCACTTATGAGTTTAAAAAAAAAACTCAGTAACATGCAATTAGAAAGATACATATACTCACCAGCTACAGCAGTGGGCCATGGTTTACTGCAATTATGCATTCTCAAATCATGCACTTGAGAAAAATGGAATTGCACACACTCAACTGAAAAGGTGTCCTATAAAGTCAATTCATTCATTTAGAAGGAGAAATAGAGTAGGTTGTTAAGTGGTACGTGTATGTACACACACACACACACACACACACACACACACACAATGGAATACTAGTCAGCCATGAAAAATAATGCCATTTGCAGCAACATGGACAGACCTAGAGACTGTCATAATACGTAAAGTAATTCAGAAAGAGAAAGAATACTGTATGATATCACTTATATGTGGAATCTAAAAAAATAACATATATAAACAAACTTATTTACAAAACAAACTCAGACACAGAAAACAAAATTGTGGTTATTGGGAGAAAAGAGTGGGGGGGAGAGGGATAAACTGGGAGTTTGGGATTTGCATATACTACTACATATAAAACAGGTCAACAGTTAAGGCCCTACTATATAGCACAGGGAGCAATATGCAACTCCTTGTAATGGCCTATAATGAAAAAGAATATAAACAGGAATACATAGAACTGAATCACTATGCTGTACATCTGAAATTAACACAATATTGTAAACTGACTATACTTCAATTTAAAAAAAGGAGCACAGACTTTGGACTTGGGTAACAAATTTTCAAATTCTGATCCTATTATCTGGTGGTTATAAGACATTGGACACCAACTCTCAACATCCACACCCCAAAAAATCTGTACTCATGAGGTTTTTGTAAGTATACAATGAGATGTTTCACATATAGCCCATAAAATTGAATCTGGCACAGAGTAGGCCCTCAATATTAGTTAATTCTGCGATTGAGGCCAGATATAGAGTAACAGAGTACTATCACATTATCTTTATATAGTTAACAAAAGTAAGTTATAATTATTAAAACTTACTTCAAAGAAATTCCTAAGGGAGTAATTTTTTAACTCCAGATCATCAGATGCCATTTCCTAGGGCCTGACCTGATACTGTGTTGTCTGGAGGATTTACAGACCCTCAGGCTGAGTTCTTTTTTCAACAACTACATGTCTCTCTTTGATGTGGTATTCTAGCTAAGATTTTATAGTATGGTTGAGAACTATTTGCAATACATTCCTCTAGTTTCTAACCTTTACCTTCTTATTACTTCTATTCATCTTCTCATTTTTAAGTCTAACAATTCAGTGAGGAAGATGCAGAGGACAAGACATCAGGCAATATTCGCCTATTATTCAAATTAGGGCTGGTTTTGGGGGGTGCGGAATTTAACAATTACACTGCCATTTATTAGTAGCTATTCTCTTCATACAAGGAGCAGGTTTTTTTGTTTATTTGTTTGTTTGTTTTTACTAGCCAAAGAGTGAAAAAATACTGGAAAGTTAAGTGGCTGGAACATTTTTGATTATTTGCCTACTTTATGTATCAAGTCACAAGCTGATGTTTCCATGTTGAGTTTATGGGCATCCATTTCCAGCAGACTTGGAGAGATATTTTTCCCTTTCTCTTTCCAGTTTTATCTTCACCATTAGCAAGAATCTTTTGTTAGCTATCTCTTCTTCTATGTAATTTGACTCCCCTGTTTTCCTTTAATCTTATGGCCAGCCTCAATAGATGTTTTTGAGAACTTCAAAACAAAACAGAAATGTCACGGTTTCTTTACTCAAAACCAATTTTCCTTCCTACCAAATGTAAACTACTTTTAAGCGTACAAATTTGAGTTAGAACTTACACAAAACAATCTTTCTACATATATTTTGTCTTTACTTTATATGTATTTTATGTTTAACTTTTATGGAATATTTTCATTCAACCTTGACTCGAACACTTTCCTAGCTTATTCTGAATGGTGAGACTATGAGTCACTGTAATTGATTACTTTTGACTTATCTATGTTTTATAACTTTTTCAACAACCATGTATTACTTTTATAATAAGAAAAAAGCACAACGGAAGTAGATTTTTAAAACTCTATACATTTTAACTTTCCTGAAATTATCTGTCAGTGAATCTTACTCATTTCACCACCTCCTAGAATATGTTCTTTGTACCCACATCTTAATCCTTGTCAATTCACAATATGCGGAAATATTGTCATTTGTAAATAGATTTTAACTCCTCCACTAGAAAAAGTCCATTTTGGAATTTCTCACAACATCTTAGAGAATGGTTCTTAGAAAATACAGTAATGTAAAAGAAGAGTGAAAAATAGAATTAGAATTAATTGCTCTATATTAGCCAAAAGCTTCAAATTACAATTCAACATAGTTATCTTTTGGCTAACCCTTCAGCCTCTCCACGTCCTTAACTAATTTTCTCCTTTATAAATTAGACATCTCATCTGTCTCCTTTTTTCTAAATTAACCTTCCGATCATTTTTCCAAGCCTCTTGATACTTAAAAAAACTCACAGCCAATTTAAATAGAGTTGTTTATCCCACCAACATAAGAATGTGTAATCTACTTTCTCTAACAAGTTTTCTCTGTATCCCATCCATTCTTTCAAATTCCAGAACAAGTCCTGACCCACATTTCCCAGTTACAGTGCTTTAAAATTATGATGTTTTGTATGATATCCTTTATTAGTTTCCCCTTAATACTTCAATAAAAAAAGAAAAAGATACAATTTAATAGGAAAAAATATTATTTATCAATATACAACCTGAATAGACACAACAAAAATATACTTTCTATTAGTAAGTATACTGAATTGAATAGCTAAATTTTACCAAGAAACATATTGCAAAAAAAATTTTTATATTATTGTAAAGCTTCTGTGCTGCAGAAGTAAGCTACTATAGTTTGTAATTTTAGCAGTTATGTGCAAAGGCTATATAAATCTTAAATAGATTTTTATTTCTTATTGATAAAGATGCATTTAGATGCTGTAGCTAATAACTAATTTAGGGAAACAGAAGTAAACATATAGACAACACACAATGAGAGAGTTTAAGAGTGGTTTCCATAGAGTAAGGTTAATTTGTGATCAATAGATATTATAAAAGTTTCTTGAAGTCTTCTATTTCTACCAATACTCAGGGACTGATATTGTTATGCACCAGATTTAGTCTTGAGTATCCACAGTAGAAATGAATAAACACCATCAAGGTTTTTAACAAAAATCTCATTCAGTTAAAAAACGGATTATATTAACTTCTTCAGTAATAATTTTTATCAAAAGCCCCCAAACAATCATGAAAATACAAACTTACTAATTAAAAATTTTTGACAAAATTAAGAAGAACAAAGGTGTATTACCTTCCCTGGAATATGTTCAAATCTAAACTGCACTATATTTATAACTGGCTACAGCACTTTCAAATGCATGGGAAGGAGCCATTTAGCTTAAATCAACACCTGTACTTCACTGTGACGCCCAGAACTTGCCCCTGCTAAAAACAGCTTGGCGATAAAATGACAACACCATGGGAAGACAATGGCTGCTTCACTCATGCCTTGATATAGGCTAATACTCTCATTTAATGAAAATGACAAACACCCCATTATCTTTCAGATCCAATTTTGTATAAGAATATTCCTCCATTTCTTGATTACATTGGGTGCACTTATAGATAATTAAAAAGTACTTAAAATTAAGATGTCCCTGCCCCTCAAATATTTAATTCATTACTTGACTGTTGGCGCCAACGGGGCTTATTGTGAGTCTAATCACAGAGTGATATTTAATACAGAATTCTAAGTCTCTCTTTTTTTTTAATATGAAGACCAGTAATTCATTAGAAACCTATTATCAGGATAACTATGTTCCTAGCATTTGTTTCTTTCTGAGAAATGCAGTATCATTGCTGTCAAGGAAACTAGTTAGGCTAGAGGACAAAGATCAGTTTTCATTCCTTCAAACTGTACTTAAGTCACATATGGGTGTTGTGAATTATTTCTAGTGAAAAACAATTACTTCATTTCTAAGCACGTGCATTTTTGGAGCCCAAAGGTCCAGCATCTCAGCATCTCTGAGTGACACAATAATGCACTCTCACACGATGAGTGTTGAAATGGAACAATTTTCCATGAATCTAAGATAGTCATAACATATTTAAAACACTTTATAGACTCAAATTTCAATTTGAAGGGATAGTTTAATCATAGTAGAAATTGAAGGTTATCTACTTGGACTAAATACCAGTTGCACAAAGCTTTTCTCCAAATTATCTACTGTCTGTCTGTAAAGCCCTGTGTCAGCACTTCTCATGATAGACCTACAATATATATTGTGATATAGTGAACGTGATCATTTTAACACGTGATTATTGCTTGTGGCAGTTTAGAAATTCCCTGCATATTCAACAAATATTTTTGTTGAAGCAATGCATGCAGTTAACAGGCTTGAAAAAAAAATGTGTATCAAGTTATGAGGAGGCTGTGTTCTGAGATTCCTTATGGATGTTTAACTGATAGAAAAAACTCTGCTGGGGGGTGGGGGAGAGGGGATGACACCTGGAAAAGAGGGCAAGGTCCCTGTTCCATGGCAGTATAAAAAGAGTACAAGCACACTAAATCATAGTATGTGGAGTGGATGAAGAACCAGGAACTGTGTCATGTAAGAAACATCGAAAAAAGATCAGAGTAAGGTGAATACGCACAAAAAGCAATGGCAAGAGGTGGTAGGAGTTAGGGCAAGAAGTGATGATTTCCCCTGGGAAGTTCCAGGCTTACCTTGTCTAATGCCAGTCTAGCACCAGGGAACGCACTTTATAGGATCATGGCTATTAGCTCAACAGGAAATAATTCCCAAAGACAATGACTGTCTCCCTTCTTATCTAGAGGGCTGCCTATAACTGACAACATCCAAGCTGAGGAAGGATGAGGAGCGAAGAAGAGGGAGTTTTCTAAAATTTCTTTTACTTTTAAGTGCAATGCTGCTCAAAACCTGTTCCAGTTACCAAGCAAAGACTTGATAACATAGTTTGTCATATAACCCAGATACCCTCAAGATTAAGTTGTTAAGATCTGAGTACCAAAGGGAAGAGGTGTGAAGGGAGAGAGGGCACTACAAATAATGCCTCCAGCGATCTTCATTAGTTCTGTTCTAAGTATACAAAAAGACTCAACCACACGTGCATACGTGACAAATTATCCTAAGCTTTTGCTCAGTCAACATGCACAAATCCAGAAGAACAGCCAGTATAATTAACTCAATTTCCATGCTGCTATTCTAACATCAGGCTGCCATGTTCATTTTGGAGTAGGTTATCATATTTACCTTAAAAGAGGTTTTTTTTTGTTTTGCTTTGTTTTTTAAACACAATTTCTTTTGAGACACTACCTAGGGTTTCAAAAGCCAAGTTTCTGAAAGGCAAGGGGTCCTACTCTTGATTAGCAAATTTCCAGATGTGAAACAGTTTCACACAGGAGAAAGAATGGCTCAAAGAGAACTTTAGATAAACAAATATGAGTGAGCATCACTGTTTTGAGTTGAGCAACGTCTCCCTGTCTGAATAAAGAAGTCATAAGGAGGGTAAGAATGACATTCACACTGAGCCATCTTGGTGAGAAATCATACTGAGGGCACAGATAGAATTCTGTTTATACCATAGAAGGCCGCTCAAAAGAGACTAGAACCTGTGAAACCCAGCTGCTCTCCACGTAAAAGAGGAATCATCCGCTCTAAGGACACCTCTACCGAGATGGCCCATGCATACACTACTGTTAACAAGGCCAACACCAAATCTATTCTTTTCCCTTTCAAACCTGCTTCTATCAAATTTTATGTCTTTGTTTCTCAAAATTTAACCAAAAACTCACTGTCCTTTCAGTCAACTAATATTAAGTGATAGTTAATGTCCTAGGTACTAGGGATTGAGAGGCAAGTAAGACAGACGCCACCCACACATTCGTAGAGTTTGCGGTCTAGTTCCTGTCCTCCAAATCTCTTATTTTCATTATTGGAACACTTCTCTACAAAACCCATTTCCATCTTGCAAGTGCTTCCAAATCCAGTCTATTTTCTACAAAACTGGAAGAAATCACTCTTAACAACCAAGAAAAGAACCTGTCACTTGCCTGCTTGAAATGACTGGTGCTTCCTAAGGATAAAATTCAAAACTTTCCTCGCAATGCTTAAAATTCTTTATGGCCCAGCCTCTGCCGAAGTTTCTGGTATTTTCTCTTCCTAAAATAAACCCTAGCATCACAGAATTCCTTATCATAACAGTAATATGTCTTCCTTTTTCATTATTTCTTTCATTTTATCTGCCTGTAATTCATTTCTCCCTTCTTAACTTGGTTAAATTGCACTCACTGTTTAAGGTGCAGCACAAATACCCTTTGAAATCTTCACCAACACCCTGAGAGAAGTCTATCACCGTCTTCTTCGGTTTCCATGGAGAACAGTACCAGCTTCCGTGCCTGACCTCTGGGTGTAATCTTAAGTAATTTTTTCTTCTGGGTAGACTTTCTTGACCACTGAAGCTAAGGTAACCAATCATTTGAAAATAGTTTTATGCCTAGATATATATTATACATTAATTACCCTGCATTGCAATTATTTACGTTTCTCTGTCTCTACCCCAGTCTATAGATCTCTTTCAAGGCAGGGTCCATAGCTCATTTTTAAAATTTTTTTATTTAAGTACAGTCAGTTACAATGTGTCAATTTCTGGTGTACAGCATAATGCTTCAGTCATACATATATTCATTTTCATTATAGGTTACTACAAGATACTGAATATAGTTCCCTATGCTATACAGAAGAAATTTGTTTTTTAATCTATTTTTACATACAGTAGTAAATACTTGCAAATTTTGAACTCCTAATTTATCCCTTCCCACCTCCTCTCCCCTAGTAACCATAAGGTTGTTCACTATGCATTTGTTGTATTCACAGGGCCTAATACAGTGCCTGGTATAGAGGAGGCTCTCAGCATGTTCACACTGAGGGGAAAAGGAAGACAGCAGGAATCATCTCGCTCATTCGAACTCAAACCACACTGCATTCATCTCACTACATGCCTTTCTCTGGCACCAGGTCATGTCTTACATTTAGCAGTGTTTAATATTTGTTGTATGATAAAACTCACAATCAAAACTGATCACAATGATTTATTTCCAAGTATTTCAAATACTGCTATTGAAAATTATCCAAGATACGTTTAGTGTGGTAAGAAACTTGCAGATTCCACTTGTATAAAGAAATGTATCAATAATATATATGTATTTGCATGGAACACTCCAGGAAAGAATAAGAAACTGTTAACAGTGGTTTTCTTGAATAATGGAATGGAGAATTGGAGAGTAAGCTTTTACTATTACCTTACACAGTTTACATATGAAAAGAAAGGTATACTTAGATGAAGGCAAATGATGTGTGTAATAGCAGGAACATTGCAAGTTAAGGGGATTTCAAAATGCCTTAATTATGTATTGTAAATTTCTCTAAAAGATAATATTTTTCCTACAGACTGTAATCTTTCCAAGCACCAAATGTACAAATACTCTTACAAACACCTAACTAGGTTTATTTCAGCTTTTTAAAAAAAAATGGCTGTACTGAATAACATCCTTTTATTTCTCAACAAATAGGGGTCTAAAGGAGAGGTAACAATGTAGTCCACAGACTATCATCTGCAGCACCCACATGCTTGTTGGAAATGCAAATTCTTGGGCCCCACCCAAAACTATAGAATCAGAATCTTTGATGGGCAGGACCCAGGAATCTGTATTGTACCAAATCCCTCAGGTTATTCCATGGCATACTTAAGTGTGAGCAACACAGCTCTGAAAGCTGTGTTCCTGAGAACTTCACAACCTAACAGCACCATCTGTTGGTAGTGACTGTGCCAGAACCGAGACACAAAGTCCCAAAGGGGTACAGCCCATTCAACATCAGTTGTCATGCACTGCATTAAAGATCGGGAACAGAGAAAATGCCTGAATGTAAAACACCTAACACTTACAGATGCACGCTCCAGGAAAGCTTCCCGCTTACTAGGGGAACTATGTGTAAAAATAAGTATCTTTATGTTTCTTTTTTGATTAAAAGTAAGGAGCTGGTAGGGCACAGAAGCTACAGAGATCAGGTCTATAAAAGGAAATAAGGAAATGTTCCAAAGTGGCAGCGATACTTAAATCAAGTATTGTCAAAGATGTCAGCCGCTGTAAAAGTAATTGAATAAAAATAAACAAACATCGAAGCCAGTGCTTACTGAACACTTACTCAGTACCAAGCACTGTTTCTGCAGCTCTGTCCCTGGGCCCAGAGAAACAAGACAACCAGTCCAGGCCAAGGGAGAGGCGCTGGCATGCCCTAGGCATTCAGTTAATCTCAGGTCCAATAAATAAAACGAAAATACCACATATTTCATTAGATTCTTCATAAAAGACAAGGATTTTTTAATGTCATCCTGCCTAGACTTTCTGAAATCAAAAGGGATAAACTTGCCATTATCTGTATTATTTGCTTATTTTGAAAAACTGCCTTCATATTTTATAAAGTTTTGAATAAATGTTAAAATCCCTTATTAAGACCTCCTACACTGCTTTATAGTAAGTCGCATTTATGAAGTTCTTGCTGGGTGTAGAACACTGCATTTTACATATCCCCCATAAATTTACACAGACTATAAGAGTCTTTGAAAAGGCAGTTCGGCATTCCAAACCACAGGCACTTTCAAAAGCACTTTCTACACCAGGACACTGAAGTCAGTTAAAAGGTGAGTAAACTAGTGTTTAATTTTCTTATTTCTGCAGGGGTTTTGTTAAGTGAAGTCATTCCATTTTCTGTTGGTTTGTGACCACTGCACACATTCTCGAGTTTTACGACCTAATATACATCTTTATCTAAACTAATGTTTATTGTAATAATCATTATTGATGATGACCAGCGGGCTGGCATCATCTCAATGTTTTCATGTTATGCATTAATGTTAATTCTTGTGGTTCACTTGGGACTACCACAAATAGGTTTGAGTGTCCGCTGACAGGATTACATTAGGTAAAAGTGAAGATAATTAGCTGTACTTATAAGAAGTCCAAGCATTAAAGCACCAACACTAAGCTACTTACCAGAAGCTTCCCAAGACAAAGCACAGGACAAATTCATAATAATGTCAGTTTGGCAAGTATCTTTTGGGAAACCATTCATTTTCCAGGCAGAAATTAGGAAAATGGCATTCATTGTTAGTGAAATTTAATCATGAAAATGTTCAGATTATTGGAGTTTGAAAAAGAGGGGCTCCTTCCAGAAGAGGTGCGTTCTCCACCTGCAAGATACTGACTGGCTCTTCACGGAGACCTGTTACATCTTCCCAAAGTCCAAGCATTATCTGAGTGATTTTACTGAGGTTATTTTTTAACAGTTGTGTGTAAACATGTACTAGAATTCAATGGGAATACACTCTTCTATATTTCAAAAACATACCGAATTTCTGGAAAAACTTCAGGGGTTGATACTGGTTAAGAACACGAGATTTGAAATCAAAGGTGGGTTCAATGTTCAGTTCTGTACTTTACTTGGCTGTGTACGGGAAGGTTCATTTCTTCCTAAGGGTGTTGTAAATATTCAAGAGCACAAGTGAACACTCAATAGTACCTCTATTTTATAGATGAGGAACCTAAGTCTGAGAAGTTTCATAATGTATTCCAGGTCCCACGGCAGGTTAGAGAAGTTCTAGGCTACAAACTTATTCCAGTTGACTCATCAGTGCATACTGGTTCTGTCTCCTACTTCCACAATACTGCACTGAAACCCCATATGTAAAAAGAGGACCAAA
The DNA here is from genome assembly GCF_036321535.1 of Camelus dromedarius. Classification (NCBI taxonomy): domain Eukaryota; kingdom Metazoa; phylum Chordata; class Mammalia; order Artiodactyla; family Camelidae; genus Camelus; species Camelus dromedarius. Next base: position 23,023,773 of record NC_087439.1, read on the forward strand.
CCTTTAAAAAATTTAAAGGAGGGACAAACATTCAGTAAACATGAAAGAGAAAGGCAGCCATCACAGTTTGGGGGGAAAAGATGGTGCAGGAAACCATTTGGAATCAGTGTCTTTTTTCTTCCATGTATCAAACCAGGCTACTTGCCTTTCATATTTTTTAAAAAAAAACCATGGATACACTAAAACTCACAAAGACAGTACATGCTTATTAAAAATACCTACACAACCTAGATGTTTTGCAAAATACAAGAGGTCTGCCCTCACTCTTCTCAAAGCTGCTGGGTTGACAAGCATATCTTTAGACTTTTTCCCATTAACTGATGGGTAAAAGTGTACCATTTAAGTGGAATACTATTCTGAGTCCACCATTTTCTTCTTGTAATACCACCCCCATCTCTATTTTCTTCCATTTCTTTCCCCAGATGATTGTGTGTAAATAATATGCTTATTTCCCAGACATTCTACCTTCTGCCAAGATTATTCAATAATAACAAGAAACAATTTAAACAGCAAATACCTGCAGTGAAAGAGGAATATTTGGGGAAAGTTTCATAGGCTTATCGATTTCTGTGAAACAGAGACACGTTATTCTGTTCCCAACAAAATGCTAAAAAAACAGAAACAAAAGTCCATCAAAAAACACTGTCATAATGCTACTGAAGAGAAAACAATGACAAAAAAATTAGAAGTGTTTACATGGAAAGGAAAGTAATTCTTGGACTAACAGTCCACCTTTTTATGGAGATAACGCACTGAAGAAAATAACACTTCCATATTGCATGGATTACGGCCGTAACATACAGGGAAAACCTTGGGTGACAGAAATGCAAGACTTTTTTATAAAGTATTTATGAATACTTGCAGAGAGGCACTACACTGCCCAGTCTCCTTGGCAGCTAGATATGGCAACAACTAAGTTCTCATGAACAAAACATGAGTAAATGTGATGTGTACAACTTCCGCATCAGTTCCTTAAAAGAGCACCCGAGTCCTTCACTTCCTCCCCCATTCACCCAGGGGCTAGAAGGCAGGTGTAGACATAGATCCAGAAACCCTTGGAAACAATGGTAACCTTGCCTAATGAACCTCTCTCCTCTTCACAGCCATCCTACTTCTGGACCGTTGTATGAAAGAAAAATAAACCGCTATTTTGTTCAAGTTCTTAAGGTTTTTGACCTTTTCATTAGAGCAGTTTGCCCATACCAGGACTAATACGTAAAAGGGTACCTACAAATGGGGAACTCTCGTAATCAAAACCTCACAGCTGGTCTGTGAGCCATGAAGAAACATGATCCTTATTTAGTCATGGCCACATGCATGATGAAACACCTGCTTTGGACCAGAAGACTGAAGTCTGGTTTCCTCTTGCTGCTAATAAGCAAGACTACAAAACAGAGATAAAAATCAGGCAAGAATTAAGAACCATCTTGACAACAAGCAGATGAAGGAACAAATACAGCTGCTCTAAAGGATGCTCTCTGCCCATAGCCAGCAATATAAGTTAACCAGGAACCTGGAAATGAGAGGCCTTGCAGGTCGGCAAAGGTAACTGAACTCAAAAGTTAGGACTTGTTGCTCATCAAAATTCCTATTATCTTTTCTGACTCCACTGCCATTTGGAATTCAAGTGCTTCCTTTTCTAATCAATCTCCTACTATGCAGTTAGCTTTTAAAGTCTTTTAAAGGGGAGCAGTAGATAAGAAATCCTAAGTCACTAAGGTTCAATAGGTATGAACTAACAGGAGATACCTAACCTTTAGGGTGGTAATTTACTTCTCCAGAAACCAATGTTAGAGTTGGAGCTATGATTGGAAAGGTCACTTAACATTCTCTTAACATCACTCAACAGACCTTATTAGAAAAATGATGCAAATAGTATTTTTCCTCAGCAAGCTAAAATAGGTCAAACACAAAATGCCAAAATAATTCTTAATTGAAGTACTATCACCCTAGAAAATTAAGGCACATTCAGTTCCCTCTTCTTCACATAAGATGGCTTCTCGATACCTATTCAACAACAAATCATTCCCTAATGAATTTGTCAGCCAAGTCTTGAACAGCACTATTGTAAATACATTCACTTGAAGTTTAAATTTATCTTAAAATTTTTAATTCAAGATACTTTGTCCTATTATGTCATGGCTACAAGTCCAAAATTTAAGCACAGATACAAGAGTAATGCAAGTAAGAAGTAATTTAGCTGAGGTCAGTCTTAATTTTAGACCAAGTTTATGCAATAAGGATTCAGGCAATCTCTACTCAGTATCTTCAAGACCTAAGTAGGTCAATAGCCTGACAAATAGGAAACTGTCTTCAGTATAAAATCAAAATATCAAAAATCAATGTGCTGTTCAGTTCTTGTAATTTTAACACAGCTGTATGAATCACTTCAAGGCCACAGAGGATGAAATATCAAGAATTTATAAGCACAGCTAACTTAATGTGTCCTAAACCCACAGACCTGAGTATTTTTTGTCAATATTTTTACCTTTAATTTTAGCCCTAAATTCTTAATGTTAACTATGATTGATGTTAAAAGAATCTGACAGAAAAAAAAGCAAATACTAAGTTTTTAATCTAAAATTTTGAATTGTTTTGATAAACTATTTTTCATACATATTAAGTTCTAAAATTGGAAGTTTGGCCAATTACTTTTAAATGGTGATTTAAAAATATCATTTTCTATCACTATCATGTCCCTTTCATTTAAAGATGTTTACTTCTTTCAAGAAAGATTGTTTTCCTAGAAAATCGCTAAATGACTACTCTCAGAGACAAATATTAGTTCTATGAACAGTCTATGATTGATTTCCGTCAGCAGTACATCTGACAACATTCTTATTTAACTTTTTGGTGAATAAGAACACTGACTGCATGCCCATTATCAGAACTGAGAGAACATATTTAAACCAAATGAAAAGTGATGCTGATAAAACGAGGTGTCACGACACATCAGGTTAGGCTGTCTCTTCTTGTTACCAGATACCACTAGCAGTAATATTACTTTGTCCAATTAGATTTATCATTATTTTTAAAATGTTTTTTCATGGTCAGAAGTCAGCATTCACTTGGATAGTACATACCTACTGTAATTTTAAGATGGACTGCCTTGGTATCATGAAATAAATTTGTTCCAAATAGGAAACGGTATTATTGCCAGCACAATATAGTGAACATTGTAGGTGCATGATAAATGATAATTTTAGTGACCTGGAGGATAATAAGATAAATGGAACGTAGAGCACAACTGTTCTCAGCTATCTTCTAACAAATTCATTTAAAAAATGCAGTATTAATGATTGTTTTATTGTTGCTGAATTTAGTACATTATCAATACATGGAAAGTCCAAGGTGGAAACAAGATAATTTAGTCCAATTTTCTTATTTCACAACTAAAAAGAGCCAGAGGATTTAAATAAATTTCCCAAGGACAAAAACTTGAATCATAACCATAACCTTGGACTTAAGCTCAGGTCTCCCAGCTAAACTGTCCTGCCTTCTAAACTGCTTTGAGTCTAAGTGTTTACTCTTTTGATACCCAAGACATACAAAAAGGCAAAAGGATGGTTAAGAAAAAAACACTACAAGATGCATTATCTATAACCATTCACGATATAGTAAATTAGCTATCCAACTATTCCAACCACTTTAAGGCATTTAATGTATCCAACATTATGGTGCACTTATGTCAAAGGTACAGTAACTTCATTCATCTTTCCCTAAGGCAACCTGAATAGGAAATAAACAAAAGTGCACTTGGGAAGAGGGTGTGATACTTTTTAAAAGCAATCTTATCTCTGCGTTAGTACTTAAATAGCTAAGCCCTTGGATTGCTTTTCCAATTTACTAGGCTTGTGGATTTTCTACAACACTCATGCAGAATATACGTCCTGTAGACATTGCATTTTACTCAACTTTTCCACAGGGAATTTATATAATAATTCAACTGATCCTTTCGCTGGCTCACTTAGCTAGCTTGGATCAGTGGATTACAGGGAATTTAGGCCTCAGTCTAGATGAAAGTCTGTTTATGTTTTAGCACACTGATGATGGATTATTCTTTAAAGGACGAGAGTTAAGATTTGTGCAGATGATGCAATCATACATTTTGATAAATTGTGGACATTAAAGAAACCACACATTCTTTAAAAATAAAGTACCTTTTGGTTAGAAGTTTTAATAGAAAACTTCTTGACTAGTTGAAGGTCAAAAGACTGAGCAATAATCAAGCACCATCAGTATATCTGAATATGAGTCAGGAAATTGCATCAGGAAATATATAAGCTATACTTTCTATAACCATTAACTCCTGAGGTACAGGGAACTCATTACAGTGTTTCTGGAATATGCAAACTTTATGGATAAGCTTGCTATAGCTAAGTCCTCCAGAAGAAAGTGAGCATTTGCAACTCAAAAATACTTAATCAAGCTGTGAATTAACTGGCCTACTATTAACTGAGTTTGCGGATCTTAAGTAGGGTAGAGGTTGGTCAAAGATTATAAGCTTTTTGAAATGAGGGAAATCATCTTTTGTTTTAAAAATTCGTAACACCATAAATCATGCAGGCAGTAACTGTTAAAATACAGTTCTTATAGGATAATATCTATAGCATTAATTGATTTGTAATATATTCAGATACCCCATAAGTCATTCTGTTCCTGAAACAAAATTCCATATAGTATCTACTAACATTGAAATTACATATACCAGAACTTGAGCCAACTTCCATAAATCCCATTTTCTCAAATAGATTAGAATTTATAGAGAAAGGTCTGGGCCTATTTTATCTCAATATGTTGGTTTATCTGTGTTCAAAATTAACTTAAAAGTTTAAATAGCAAACCAGGACAATCTGTGCCTCAGGACCAGAAGGCAGCAAAGATGCCATTCTTAGCAATTTAAACATCCTGTCTCTGGGTATCCCCATTTACTATCCTTCTGCATGATCAGTTTCATCTTTTTATAATGATCTGGCTATGTTCACTCCCCAGAACACACGTACCCTAAATTCAGAAAAAAATTAAATGTCTTTATTTAAACATTTCATAGCTTAGGCGAAATTGAAATCACAGAATGTCAATTTTCTTCACCTTTACTAGCATTTCTTTCTCCTCCTAATCTGTAATTAACCTGATAATAACTACATTTTATAAGACTAATATATGTATATATACTTCTCATATACTCTGAATGTGCTTGTCTTGTCTAGATATTTAGGCAAAAATTGTTAGTGGACTCTTGAAAATCTATCCACTGCAGGTTTTAACTTTACAATAACTTTTTTTTTCAGTCATTTATTATTTTTCCAGAATAGATAACCAACGAAAGTATTTATCATCTATGCATTATTAACAAATTTACTTAAGTGTTTATTGGTACCTGTGTACTTTGCAACAAGGATTATATAGGGTACAGATGGGAATACAAATGTAAATAAAACAAAGCTTCCAATCTTCATGAATCGTTAATTTAATTAAGGAGAAATGTTACGCACAAATACGTTTAACATTGGGTCAAAAGTGATCAGTGACGGAGAATAGGGGAAAAAATGATGTGTTATGGAGGTTGAAACTGGTCAGATCTATACCACGAGGTTTTGAGGAAGGATTTATGAACACAATGCCTCATGAACAATGTCAGAGGCTGAGAGGCATCTATCAGTCCAGTCTTTTGAGAAATCTAGATAATATTCACATGATTTGGAGACGGGTTTTGTGACTGACCCCAGCAGTAACATTTTTACAAATCACAAACTCAGGGAGGCTAATGGACTACGCTTTTCTCACTCCCTCAGTCTGAGTCTAACTACCTGTTACTCCCTGCTACTGACCTTCTGCTGTGTGTTTCTGACTCTGCTTTGCAGATGGCTCAATGAACCTAGATACTTTGTGCGGTCATCTCAAGTTTACTCTGTATAATGGGCAAGGCCAGACAGACCTTAAAGTGTGGACTGGATCTTTATGGACACGGGGAAGGGCATTCCAGGGAAAAGACATTGTACCACCATTGGCCCCGAGCCAATAAATAGGGAGTGTTTAAAAGAAGGTTGTGGGGATTCTGCCCCCTGCTGAGTGTAACTATTCCAATTATGCTTTCTGGGGTCGGGGAAACCACCACAGGACAGGTTTGGGAAGCCACTGGGCCCACGGTGAATCAGCTCTGGGCTAAAACTCTACTGATCAGCTGACTTTCAAAAGCCCCTCTGCTGACTCATGGGCCACAGTGAGGTTGTGTGTCTTCTGGAATTAGAGTCAGTGTCTGGTAGTCTGATTACTTCCTTTTCCCAAATGCACAGTTACTCTGATAAAAGGCCATAGGTCCTTTTGGAAAAGGCTGGAAGACAGATCAACAGCATACACTTTTGGTGGTGTACTGAGGTCCTCCCTCGAGGGAACCTGACCTCCCCTTTGTTCAGGTAGTTGAGAGTCTGTAAAGTAGGCTAGATGTATGAGAGTGCTGAGCATTTAGGCCACAAGGAAAACAAACTTCAAATATTCTAGTACCTTGGATTCAAGGCAAGGAGATTAGGCTCCATTCCACAGACAAGTCTGAATTCTGGGAATCACTGTGCATTTCAAAGTAAGGAAATTCCATCATTAGGAACATGGCATAAGATACTTCTCTTAGAAGCACTTGGGACATTAGAGAAATAATGTAAACAGTAAGACCAATTAGGAAGCTACAGCAACACCACAATATGAAGTGACAAGGACAGTGGTAGCAGAAGTGGATATCGAGCTTGAAAAAGGGGTATGAAGGACTTTGGAATCTCTGCTTAACGTACCAGGATATATGAGGGGTAGAAGGTGGAGGGAAATTAAAGAAAGGTTTTAAATAAGCCTGGATATTTGATGATTGTTAGAACTTTTAATAAAACCTGTATTAGAACAGAAATGGCAGATAGAATAGTTTAGGGGCCCTGATATTAATTCGTCCCTAAACAAGTTGTAGTTCACTAAGGTACAAGATATCCAAGTGGAAATGTTCAACATTCAGTTAGAATTGTTGATCTAGATTTGAAGGCAGGAGTAAGCACGCGGGCTTTTGAAATGAGAATTACCTATGCGGCCTTGGAGTGGGAATGAATAAATTACCAAAGGAAAGAAGGCAGAGAGAAAACAGAAATTGGGCAAAACCCAGAGGACATTTACCTTCAGGAAAATAGGATGAAGGAAATACATCCCTGGAGAAAACAGAGAAACATTAATCAGGGAAATCAAAGGAAAATGAAATGCAGGACTGCAGGCATATCACCGAGGAGAGGACAGAACAAGGTGACAATCGCTAGTTTAAAGTGCGAGAGAGGCGAGGTCTAAGGAGGATGACGTTAACAACCTGGGTATCCTCTATAGAATAGGAAGTAAAGAACCTAGACAAGTGAGAGGTATGTAGCAAACGAGTGATGAATAAAATGAAGTAGAAAATATACGCTGTCATTAGCATAATTCAAGGAATAAAAGAAAAATTATGTATCGAGATGAAGAAGATTAAGTGAAGATTTTGTTTGACACGTGAGAGTCTTGAGTGTGTTAGTAGTTTCTGAGGAAGGATCTGGTGGATAATTGAACCTAAAAATGATTACAAGGGGAAGAGTAGAAAAGTTTAGATGGAACTAAGAATGTAGGTTAAGTGGGTTAAAGTGACAAAACCAGTGCCTCTTTATTTGAACAAGAAGGAAAATAGTCAGTCAAGATACAAAACAGATGTTCATTGGAGACTAGGCAAGTTGAAGGGTTTTATTTAGAGTAGTCTTGATTCCAAAGGAAAAATAAGTGAGGACGTTATCTCAGAGTAAGTGAAGAGGGATTAAAGAGTTTGACTGGGGCATAAGCAGAGTAGAAATTGTTGGGTTTTGAATCAAGGTGATGTGACTCCTGTGGCAGACCCTTAAGCCTATTCAATCATCATTTTATTCATGTTAATTCTCTTCTCATGGTCCTGATGGTTTGGGTATATGTCAAAGGGATATTCATAATATATTTGAAAGAAGGATGGGACATTGAAATTGGAAGCTGCTAATGCTGTGTGTCAGGAAAAGGACATGAGAGAAGATAGAAACTGAAAGGAAAGACAGTTTCAAATTATATTCCTGTTAGTTTCATCAAGAAGAGAGCAGCAAATAATACAGAAAGCCGCAGTACACTCTAGTAATTCACACTGCAGCAAGAAGTAAAAAGAAAAAAGAATGAGTTCATTAGGTCTTAAACACTGTCATTATGTATTTTTTAAAAATACCAATAAAGATGTAACAATAGTTATTATACCATATAATTGTATTTAATGATTAATAAAAATATCAAAGAATGAGATGACAAAACATTTTAAGTTAACAATTCATTTACATTCAATACAGTTACGGTCAGACAGTCTGAAAAAGAGTTTTTGTACTGAGTGAAGCTTGTCGTCTTGAAGTTGCTACAATTGGCTCTGTTTCTTAAGTCTGCTTTAGAACCACCTCAATAATTTTTATATTGTAAATTAAGAATCCACTGAGGTCCTGAGTGTTAAGCAGAGTGCATGCCACGTGGGATACTCTGAGTTCAAGTAACAGCACAGCAAGAATGAATGAGGACATTTTTGATGTGCTCTGGCTGAGTGTCTCTGGGCTGCCTGTATTTACAGTGTACTCTGTAGGGCTTGGTTTATTTACCCCACCCAGGGAGACACGATTCAAATGAAATTAGGATACATTTTTTCCATTACACTTTTATTTTCTGTCCTTTCATCTGAAGCCTAAGGAACATGACTTTATAAGTGGAAAGGGGTAAAGAGATAATCAATCAAGGCTTTTAAGAGCTCCAGAGAATCTGCAATACCTTTTTTCTTTATATCCAACATAAGCAAAATATAGCACGTAATGATGTGGGATGTAATAAAGATTTTATTATCATTTTATTGGGATGAACATCCTATCTTACTCATATTTCTACCTATATAGTTCATTTATCCCAAACTTCTAGTAATAAAGTTAATGGCCTTCCACACTTCTCCACATTCCTGCATTATTTTATGCTTTATGCATGCATGTATACAAAACTGCAAAATGTAACAGTCCAAGGATAAACAGAATCCAGGACTATACTAAGTTGCATAATGATAAATTAATAGACGCACCATTTATTACACTTAATCAGTAAATGAAATCTTAATTCCCTGTTGCCTTTCATCTCATTTTGTCCTGCTCTGCTTCCAGAAACACCAGTTCATTAAGACCAACCATAATTGAAAACATAACTAACTTCAATAAGCACCAGCTTTTTGCACTCTGCCTGATACTTTATACTTCTTTGCTTTATCTAATACTCACACCACTTCTCCAAGTCATGAGTTGCTTTTCTTATTTCACAGAGAGGTAGTAACTTGCCTAAGGTCTAAGGAGTGACTTTACAGAACACCAATTTAGGTCTTTCTGGCTTCAAGTGTCCTTTCCACTAATAAGATGTTAAGAAGAAAAAGGTAGTGAAGTATGTTGAAACTTAGTGTTCTTTGTCAAGTCACGGAGCGACATTTCAATAGAAAAGAAATAAGCAAAGTGAACCTACCCACATCTTCCTAAATTCTGGAGGAACCACAAAAAGTAGGTAGATTTGGAAATTAGAGATTTGCCCAAGTACATGCCTAATAAATCAAAGAGGAGAAATAATTTTAAGAATAATGTAATTGTCATTTATAGAAAAAATTATATAGTTAGACATGGCAAGAACTTCCATAAGGTAGAAATATTGATTTTGTACATAAAAATAAAATTATGAATATTCCAATATGTTTAAAAATTAATCAAGAATTGTATAATTTAAGTCTGGAAGACTGAATGATGCTGAACTATATATGTCCTCCATCCGTTTAACTGACATGCAAGTCCACTATTCCTCATCAGTATTTTTCTTGAATTATATGTTGTCTTCCAGTATGAGAACCTGCACATTAAAAAGTGATTATCTTATAAACTTAAGTTCCCAACCTTTCATGACTTTAGTTTCTCATCTAGGAAACAGAAATACTAAACCTCCTTTCTCATGTATCTCAATGATTAAAAATAAATTCCTAGATATAAAAGCTCTTGGAAAGAAATTTGCTGAACAATAAGGTCAGAGTATTATTATTAACAATTATAGCTCAGAAAAGGTTGTCTTAATTTACATTAATAAACCTGCCCAGTAATACCTATCATTTTTAAGGTCAACAAGAACATGAAATACTCCACAAAACAGAGAAAGAGTAAATTATCTTAGTTTAATTCAAGCTTAAATCTGTTGAATTTGCTATTATAAATCAAACATTTTAAAAAGGCATATTTGATTGAAAAAAACACTGATCCCTTAAATATCCAATATTAGTGGCCTAATAAAGGCAATTTATAAGAAAACCAAAGTTCTATCACTTCAGAGCTTCACAAATTGATTTACTGTTTTTCCATTTTGAAGACAGTATTATACAAGGGGAATTTTAGTATTTGTGTGCAAAATGTTTAAGGGGGAAAACATTTGCCTAAAAATAACTAATTATGAGCTAAGGTTTTTATTTGTTTCCCAACAATGAAAACAAATAGATACCAAAAATATTTCCTATCAAACTATCTTCAAGATACCCAGTTACCATATTTCCAGTTTAGTTTCTAATGATTTTTATGTTTCATAATGATTTCTTAAAGCATTCAAACTCTGATCAGGATTAATTTTCAGATTTGAACAAATAAAATATTCTGTAGTGAAGTTACAACTTATTCCTCAATTTTATATGACAAATAACATAAAAAGATGAGAAAACAGCTCATCACTATCATGTTACAAGAGACTGTGTCTAGACTCTGCTCTGAGAATATATTTGGTGTATGTAAAACCCAAATATGATCCCTTTGAGACTGCCATTTTTACTTGTGAAACTAAAAAGACTTTACCCTGGACTATTAAAGGTTCACCTTGGTTAAAATTTCTTAAGGATTAAACTGGGAAAGGCCACGAGGAAATCAGTTTCCCATTATTGGCTTAGCCTGGATTTATAATGGAAGAAATGAAGGAGGTCACACTTTCTCTGGCAGCCTCTCATCTTCTGTTGCAGCTTTTGCCAAAGTGAACCATAGAGGAACCGATGAAGTTTGTCCAAATTTGTGCCTAGTATTGTTGGTTGAGTTGATCCCTCAAAAACCTCCCTATATTTATTCACAACCAGAAATTCAACAAGCATTTACTGAAAGCACAGTAGCTATCCAGAACCATGCTAGGTGTTATAGACATAAAGGCAAATATTTAACACATGGTCCCATCTAAGGACCTAACATTCTGTAACATGTGGAAACACAGTGACTGAATAGAGAAAATTTGATAAAAGTGCAGGGTAAAGTTGGAGTATCAAGGACTGATTAATAATTTTATGGCACTTAAGGGTTTCAAAATAATTTTACATACATTTTTCTCATGAGGGTTAAAGACAGCTTTCAATATAGGTAACATTTTGAAATAGTACATATGACTATTTTAAAAAGAAAGTTAGATACCATTTTAAGAGCTTCAAAATGCATCTATCCCTATCCAAGTGTCTCACGAGGAAAAAGCAAAATGAATTAAATTATTTAATGAATGCAATAAATAGGTTGAATTTACATTGAAAGAGGCTCTTTACTAAGAAGACTATTAGTCACCAGAAAAAGAAAGACTCCTGGTATAGCCATGGCAGGGATGGCGTCACACCTTAAATCAGGGAAGTGACTTGAGGTTTTGCTTACAAAACAAGCTTTTGGTTTACTCATCTACAAGTCTTTCTAAGTGACCCATGACATACAATAGGTTTTTCTGAGTTTTTTTTTATTTTAATGTTCTGGTACCATTAAAAATGTAACCACTCATACACATACCCACCCTTACACACACATACTTTTCTCAAGTGTCTGAGATAAGGTGACTAGATTTTTACAGGCAGTTAAAGCACAGGGCAAATTTTCAGGTTTTTTAGAGATGTGTTTAATTATAGTTATAGAACAATACTTTTAAAATATAGGTACTATCATATTTGGATGAAACTTCTTAACATATAACTCGAAAAATTATATAGTACTGAAATAAACAGGGCCAGAGACAATAAAAGACAATGACTCACTGAATGTCTGTGAAGAAAAAAAAAAAATTAGAAGGCATCTAGCCCAGTGTTTTACAAACTATATTATGTTAATTAATTAAAAGAGATTTTAAAGTATATTATAAAAATATAACTAGTTACTTAAACCTTTAATGTGATATAGGCCATCATTTTAAAATTCATTTAATAAAAATATTTAGACATGTATTATCCCAGCAGCAAGTAAATACAGCAAAAATAATGTGATATATGAAAAAAATGAAGTTTGGGAAACATTTATTGCTCTTACAGGGATAAACCCAAATAAGTATGAGACCTGCTTGTGTTCAAATAGGAGTAAGCATTTGTTCAAGCAAATGATTGGCAAAAACATTTTCTAATACTACAGAATCTAATCACTCACCTATTATATTATTCATCCAATTCAAAATGTATGATTTAAATGATAAATTTAAATTATAGGTGTCTCCTTGAACTACTTGCAACTGGAATATTGATCACTGGTGGCTACTGAAAGTTTGGGTTTTTTAATAGAGTGCTCTCAACTTTACAAATAGCAGCATAACCTAAATTTCATGGGAGGAATAAAGAAATTTTTAGGTTTATCCCAGATTCTTTTGGAATGAGGAAGATTATTGAAATTTTTAATGGGAGCAGTCAAGAAAGAATGAGGATTTGTGGTTTTTGTTTGTTTGTTTTTGTTTTTCACAGATGTATGACTAGGGGAACTACCACCACGGCAGGTGTGGCCTGTACTGGCACAGCAAATACTCCACAAACACAAGGGCTGTATCCATCTTCTTTATTACTACTCTTAACTTATCCTACTTCCTACAATAGATCAGTTTTTAATAAATATCTTCTAGTTTAATAGCTGGAAAACAGAATCATTTAAGAAAAAATATTTCAACAATTAGAACACTCTAAAAACGGACTGAGCTACTTGTAACGGGAAGTAATGATCTCCATGCCAGGAGGACTTCTCATGACGGGATGCCATGGTGGGGCGGGGATCCAAGCACCTAGTAGATATTTGTCTAGATTCTCTCTGGTCCCTTTCAGCTATGAGACTCCATCATTCTCTTCCTATGAAAACATGGAGCGTGCTTATTACCTCTTGCAAATCATAAAGGCACAATGATTTACTACATCCATGCATTAAACTATAGTTTTGTAACTTCAAAGAACCGCTTCTAAAGCATGATTCACATATTTTGCTGGCAGTACACAAGCAGTTTCTTAGTAAAGCTCCATCAATCACCGTATCGTGGTTATACTCATTTTATAGGTAGCAAAACAAAGGTAGGAAGGAATTGCAAAGGCTCTCACTTCTTGGTCTTAGTCATAATGATTTCCAGATTTCACAGTATATTCCTCAGGACTCAGATATTATCAATGAAGTTTCTGTCCATACTGAGTATAGAAATTCACTGTTTTCTTAGTACCAACAGCATACACAAAAAGAGAAAAAGATATCACCTACTCAAATGATGTTTAGCTGAAAGGGAAGGACTCCAAAGAAATCAGCTGCTGCACACCATCTTTACCAGAAGAAAAGATTCCAGAGTACAGAGAATGGCTACATTAGAAGTCACTGTTTATTCCATTCCCTCTACGTATGTATGTACCTAAAGGCCTAGTCATGAGTACTTATGACTGAGTTTATACATGAAATATTAGAACTGTTCCCAATGTATCCATCCTCAAAAGCTATGGTAGAAAAATGAAAAATTCCAAAGCTAGAGTATTTTATTTTGGAACTCAAATTCATTTACTTCAATGCCCTACTGACTGACGCAATTTTAGATTATAACGGGGCGAACAAAGCACACCCTGTCTGAGGAAGCAATATGTAAGGAACATTCTGAAACAGAAGCCCTGGAGACAGGAACGATAGGTAAAGGTTTCTGTGTATGTGCCGAAGTATCCATAAGTAAAATGAGCCAGCGTGTTGAAATGTAATTTTGTAAATCCCAGGGCAAAATCTTGAGGAACTAAGTTTGCAAGCAATATATTGGTGTTACATGTTGGTGTGAGTTTCCAGAAAAACCCAGATCAGTCCCCAGAGATGCTTTTTGTGGTGTAGTCGTGAAATTATGTAGGTTATTAATCATGAGTAGGTACGTTTCTCCGAAAGCAGTAGCATTCTGAGTATCAACCAGAAACAAAACTATCTTGTACCTATCTATAGATAGGTCAATTTTCCCTTCCATGGATACCATCTTATTTACTCTTCCTATTTCTAAATAGAGCTGTAAACAATCTCTGCACCAACTATCCCAGTACAAGCAGAACAGATTCAGAGAATAATAACTCATTGAAATTGAGGCAGTTACAGTCACATTTGCACTCTCCGAAGCTGGCAGTTTCATTCTCTAGAGACAGGTGCATTTATCACATTCACAGCCATAGTAAAACGAAATCATCAACTAAAGGGACTCTGGCTCACTCATTTTCCTCCAGGAGAGCCAACAACATTTCGAATATTTAAGAAGAGGATCTCCAGTCTCCATTTGCTTGAGAGAAAGTAGAAAGATCAGGGAAGTTGATGAGCAGTGTCAAGATAGCCCATGATCCATGCAGAGCTAAGAACATTCTGCGCCTTTAAAGACCGAGTTAACATGGCACATATGAACTGATAAATGAAAACCTGGGGGTGGAGGGTGAGAAAGTACACCAGAATAAAATAAACCTTTGGAAAGCTCTTACATTTCAACTGCGGTCTCACATGGTATTTGCCTCTTTCCAAGTTTTGGTCTCTATGCATGCTTCTTTCCCTACCAAAAACTAAACTAAACTAAGCAATAACTTTTGTGTTGGTTTTAACAGTTCTATACATGAGGTTTTTCAGTACATGTTTTGTTGTTTTGTTTCCACATATAATGCACACCTTATCTTCACCATCTCTTCTGTATGAACCTATAAGTTGCCTTTGCTGGACAAGCAATTAGAATTAGAATTTGAAATGGGATTAAATTTAGTCATTTTCTGCTTCTACAATTTGTTACTGTTACTTACTTTAGTGTATTCATAATCTCATGGGAAAAATGAATCAGATTTTATAATAGGTTTTGCTTCTTTTCCTCTATTGTTTCCATTCAGAAATAGGAAACATTGTACTTTGTCACCAAATTCCATTGGTCACATGCAATAGCGTTAAAGGTATTTTGTCTAGGAGTCCTCAATCACTTTCCACAATCAGAAATGTCAAAATTAAAAAATTTACTATTTCTAGGTACTAATTTAGACTTACTTTTTATATGACATGCACATGAACAGTTTTTGAAGGTGAAGTCAATTATATCACAAGGATGTACCAGGGATAGACCTGACCATTCTTCCTGCATTAGACAATGAACACTGCAAACTGTCACTGATGAATTACAAAGGCGATTTCTTGGATGTAACTAAACCACACTTTGTAGAGCCCTAATGACCTTATAATAGAAACATAAAAATGCATGTTCTCTGCATAATGTGATTTACTTAATAAATATTTTTATCCTTATACCTACATTTCAGGGTATTCTGTCATGGACTAAGGAGTATCAGTGTTTTGAAATTAATTTAATGTCTGTGAATGATATGCCAAATATGTCAGGGCAAACCTGGGTTTCCTCCCACTAAGAGTCTTCCTACAATCTACTCCACAGTTTCTGCCAACTAATGTTTAGACGCTTTGAAAGACATAAAAATAAATAGGAACCTCAAGAGCAGTACACTACCTGAGCAAACCAAAGTAAGTTTCTCTATTAAAAATTTTCTAAACATCAAGTCAACCTTGAACACAACAGACTACACAAAGCACAAAACCTCACTGACAAACACCTTTGAGTTTTGAAAATAAGACATTTGTTGTTCACACTAAAGTAACTGAAGCTTCACAGATAAAGAGAAAGAATTGCTCTCCAGATCTCAGTGATACTTATCAAAATGGGAGAAGCCAGTGACTACACATTGAAATGTACAAAGATTAGCTTTTGGGCTCCCAAAGCATGTATGAACTCATCAGCAATGAGTGCTTATTGGTTATTGGGATGCTTCTAGTCAAATGCTAACATGCCTCCTCTAAAATACACCAGGTATTCTAACAAATGTACACATGTCACATGAAACTGTTTGGGAACTGGTAATGGTCACGGAACACACACCATTCAGGGTCTCCAACATACATCCTATGCAAATACGGCTTTTTATTTTCCAGGTTGAAGCTCTCTCTACAAACTTGCACAAACCTTCATTTTCCTCTCTCCACTGAAACCTCTCAGTTATCTCCCTAATAATGCTTCTGATAATGGAAAAGATTTCTCATGCTTAGTATCATCTTCGATCTCTAGTTCATCTATTTCCACGTGAGAATTGTTTGAAAACAACTTTACCCTATCTAATCCGCTTTCAGCTCTCCACGCAGCTCTCTCCATCTCATTTCTTGGCTTGTAGTATACTTTTCTGATACATGCAGATATTGATTCCTTGATATTTTTCACATCAAAATACCTATCTGAGTGAGTGGATGGGTTAACCTTTAAAATAATGACCAAGAAAACTATTTTCAAAGGAGAGTGAAAGCAAATAACTACATTTTCACATTCAATCAAATAGCGAACAATTTAAAATAGCTTTCTCTAAGACATGAAGTATTTCTTTAAAAATAATCTCTTTATACAAACAGTTGGGTCTGAAAAATTGCCTTCTTCTTCAACACTAGGTTATATATAATTACAGTGCTTCACATCTCCAAGGAGTCTCTAGCCTTTAATTCATATGCTTGGCATATCATGTCTTTATAATGACATTCAGAGACACTAAGTTCAGCAGTTTTTCCCTTTCCTTTGTCATTCATTACATTCCAAACATTTGTGTCCTACAATCTATGTAGGGCAACTACTGGCTTTATAACTATTTTTAGCTCTGTAAAGCCAAATATGATGATTGTATAGCAACTGGTTTTACATTTTAAATATTTCATCACTTGATTTGATAGCAAAAATGTTACCAAAAGGATGGTTCGAGATACACAAATGGCATGAAAAAAATGCATTAAAGTCATTGTCATAAAGTTTCTGATTTAAAAGAGCAATGTTCAACATGCGAACTACGTTTATTCTTCAACATTTCTTTCCCCAAAGAGAAATCTCGGAATTAAAATATGTTCTGGCGTGAAAGCTGAGATTTCCTCGTAGACTCATTTCCGGAGTTATCACAGTAAGCTTTCCAAAGTGGCCTTTATCTAAGAAGTTAGGTTATATTCCTGTCCTCTTTGGTTTCATTCCCCAGGCCTCAGTATACTTATCAGTGGAGGCAATTGGTAGTGCCTTTGTATTCAAGCATCAACTTAAAGTAACCACAAAGAAAACAAATGAACCACAGTGTGGCTGCTGATCTTTGTGCTGTCCCTGTGGGTGATGTTGCATGGCATGTCTGCTGTGATGGTGTAGCATGGCTGTGGTGCTTCTGTGGTGGTGTGACTTGGCCATCTCCTGTCTAGTAGAGTAGATGGTGTGTAAAGATTGCTAATTGGTACTTGCAAGGAAATGTGCCAGTTTTACCAGACAGAAAATTAGAAATAACTAACTCTCAGCAAGAAAGTAGGTACCTAGTTGGGTTCTGAAATCTTATCATCATGAACACGGTATATAAAGTTTTTGTTTTCTGTGAATTTTATTTTGGGAAGGTTTTCAAGGACAAAATATACCCTATGTGTTAAAGAACTGCAAAAAATCATTTAAATCAAATCCAATTGCTCAGCAAGGGAGTAAGAAATTAAGCAAAAATTTAGCAAAGCATTTTCAGAAAAAAAATTAGTTTCAGGATTCTGACCTACAGTAGTATCTGAAATCTTGATCATAATCTGTTAACAATAAATAATCATTTTTTAAAATTCCAGTGAAGTGAATTTCTAATGCCAGATAGTTTGGAGGAAAAAAAGAAGACTTATTTTTAATTTAAGAATTATACGGAAATCTGAAATAGGTAGTAAGCTGAATACAAGTGAATGCAGCAAATGATAACAGGCTGGTAAATACTGCAAGTACCCATAGGGAGAGAGAAAAGTCGTAACCATAGACCCAGGGGGCTTCACACACAGTGCTACTGAACACAGAATGGGACAGCAAAAACACAAGAGGTTTTTGCTCCTGGCTAAACAAATGAAATACCAGTATTACATTGATAGAAGAAACAGAAAACAAAGAAATAATGAGAGACCTAAGAGGACTAGCATTTAAAAAAAATATATTAGTAGAGTTTTTAAAGAATGAGACAGAAATAAAAGTTGTTATAAATGCAGTTGACTCTGATAAATCCTTACCTAAAAATACTGTTTTCCTTTTTATATCCGATGAATATAGACAAATATAAATCAATGAAATTGTTTTCAAATTACACCTAAGAAAAATTGTGAGGTTAAGGCTTTCTGAACAGGTTAAAGTCACCACAGAAAATCTTTGTGCCTACAGATGAGGATAAAGTTGGGATGGATTAACCGAGTGATTATATAAAACAAAAGTGAGATGGCAATTTCTCCTTAATGTTTCTTACAGAGCAGGGTGAGACCAGATTTGGTAAGTGATTCAAGTTAGACAAAGGACCAACAATGTTGAAAATTAATAAAACTAATTTATACAGAGAACACAATCTTTTCCCACTTTATCTACAAGGAATATTTCAGAACTTAGAGGGGGAAATTCTCTGAAGTGTTCACAACATTTAATATTATATGAGTATTTTAATAAATGGAAAGTTTTATAATCCAAATTACCAACATCTAAATGTATAGCATGCACACACACTCGCGTGCACACACACAACTGCTATGGCCTATGTAACAAGATATAAGGCAAGTCAGATGACTTAAGTTCCATTAATGTTAAAACTGGGCACCACTGTACAACACGGGTGAACTTGAGGACATCATGCGAAGTGAAATAAGCCAGTCACAAAGAGACAAATACTTTATGAGTCTGCTTACCCAAGGTACCTACAGTAGTCAAACTAATAAAAATGAAAAGTAAAACAGTGGTTATTGGGGACCTAGGTAGATGGGGTTGGGGAGGAAAAGGGAAGTTGTTGTTTAATGGGTTTAGAGTTTCAGCTGTAATATGAAAAAGTCCTGGAGACCCATTTCACAATGTGAATATACTTACCACCAAACTGTATACACTTAAAAATGGTTAAGATGGTAAATTCACATATGTTTCTTAATCACCTTTTTTTTAAAAGGTGGAAAAAAAATTTAGGCCAAATTATGAAATTAGCGGAACATCTCAGATGTGTCTTCTGTCTTTCCCACCCACAGACTCCCTGAAACAGGCACCTGAGATTCCTAGTTCCCGAATTCATCCCTTTGCTCACAGTCTCTCTGGTTCTACCAAGACTTCCTCTCTCTCTGGGGAGTCCCTTGGGGTAAATCTCTCTCCAGTTTCCCACTCCAAAACCTCTTTACCTTGAGTACAATTCTCTTACCAACTGATAATCCAATGATTATTAAGGTGTTCATTATAACATATGTTCCTATACTATTTATGCTAAAATAAATTCTAAATTTGCTTCTCTGTAATTGACTACATCTGCCACAAAGGATTCTTGTAGACGAAACACTTACCCAATGCAAAACAAGTCCTACTGACAGAAGACGACAGGGGGACATGCTTGTGAGTCTCCCTCAATACTGAGCATGTGTGTGCATGATGGGGTGAGGCTGGGGGAAGGCAGTTCAATGTATTTAGAGGAGAATATGTTTTAAATTAGAAACCCCATTTTGTAGGGGTTAAGAGTTGAAAACATGCTATCCTTATAAGATTTTACCTTCTAAATATGTCTGTATGTGTGACCTTCCTGGATGGCCCAGAGAAGCTACTCTTTTTTATTTAATGTGACCTTAATTTTAATAATAAATTACTTTTCCTATATTAAATTCACAAAAGCCTCAAAGTCAGAACCACATTTAAATTTAGGCAATGAGAAATTCAGAGAAACTACTCTTAACAACTAATTCTGAAGTTACCATAAAATAATTTAACTCTAATATCAGAAACCTCTTTCAAAACTAGCAGATAAATATTAAGATATTTTAAAACGAATGTTGTCCAGTTCATTATTTCCAACAAATAACTTTAAAATGGGCTTTGATACAACATAAAATGTATCTATGGAAGAAATCATACCCTGAACATAGAATAGTCTGGTTAAATCCTTAAACCGTTTCAATTCATAGTGTAGTTTTTTTCTTTTATGTTCTTTCTTTTAAATGAGATGGATGTGAATACAAATGAATGGCATAGATGCTTTTAGTTTTTCAAGATCCCTTTATTTTTGCATCATAAACATACCTAAACCATATAGAATTTAAAAGGTTAAAAGTCTTGAAAACCAATACCGCTGACACTTTTGGATAAATATTTGATATCAGCTGTAGTCTTACTGAAATATCCAAATCTTTCCTTATCATATTGTTTAGCTTTTTTATTTTGTAAAAATATGGAGGGATTATGAAAATAAAATGAAAGGCTGGACTCCATTAGACTAGAGTTAGGTTTGGTCTAGCACAAGCAGTGCCTTGAAATAAATCTAAAGCATTTTATGGTTAAACCTGCAAGAAAGCAGTTTAATTTCCCATTAAATCATAGTTTAGTGCACTCTAGAACAAATGAAGTGATTGAAAATTTTAGCTATATGATGATATTCATATTCACATTCCACAAACACACGAACTCAAATGCCACTGACCAACTCCAAGCACATATTAAAGACAGAAAGGGAGAAGAAATGGTCCTGCTAGGTAGACTACATAAAAACTCACTATTTATAAAAACAGTATGTAAAGAAACTCATAATGAACACACACTTCCAAATGTTGGTACTTTGGAAAGAAATAAAGATAAATGCATAATTAGTAACAAATATGCAACAAGCTTGAGCTACACAGCAAAGAAAATACATGATTTTTGCCTTATTGTCAAAAAGTATCTGTCATCTAATTTCTTTCCCTGAATCTAGCAGACTTAGAGATACTGAATAATTTAAATTATTCTAGTCAATAATCTACCACATAGGACAATTAACAATTAATGCCAGAAGACAGCATCATATAACTGAAAAAGCACCTGCTTTGGGGATAGACATGGCCTTATATCCTAAGTGTTCTACTTTCTATAAATAGAGATTTTGAGTCTTTTTTAAAGCCGAATAATGTCTGTCTCAAATAACTGTTATGATGAAAACATTAAATAGCCTCTATAAACCAACTAAAGAGAATCTGGCACATATCACTTTCTCAATAAATATTAATACCGTTTCCTTCTCAAATTAAGTTATTCTGTGACTAATATGTGAAATTTATCTCCCGTTAAACACGGTATAACCAGAATGCACACTAAAATGTCTACAACCTTCTCCTCATCTCCTGGTAATTTGTTTCTAAAAACCTAGGGGCAATTATTGGTAAAAACACAGTTATATAGTGTCCTTCTTTATCTTTTTTATGGCCTTTGTTTTAAAGTCTATTTTGTCTGATATGAGTATTGCTACTCCTGTTTTTTTTTTTTTTTGTCATTTCCATTTGCATGAAATACCTTTTTCGGTTACCTGGGGGAAAGGGAGTGGGAAGGAATAAATTGAGAGTTCGAGATTTGCAAATATTAACTACTATATATAAAACAGATAAAAAACAAATCTCTTCTGTATAGTACAGGGAACTTTATTCTGTATCTTGTAATAACCTATAATGAAAAAGAATATGAAAATGAATATATGTATGTATGTACATGACTGAAACATTATGCTGTATACCTGAAATTGACACATTGTAACTGACTATACTTCAGTTTTAAAAATTGCCACTGAAATTAATGACACATAATTACTTCAATAGTTAAAACCCATGTGGGGTACTTAATGCTCCTGTAATTAAAATATTCAACGAAACAACAAAAATATAAAGACAGAAATTAATAAAAGTAAGTGATGAGTTATCACTATTATAAACTAGGTAACCAATAGTATTTGATAACAAAGTTTAAATCACAATATAATAAATATATACCAAGATTTCTTTCTTCTCTCTATGCTCAGTCATTTAAAAAAATGTGAGAAATCCAATTGGTCCTCTAAATGTTAGTATCTTGGTAAACCAAGAACTCTTCAACAAGTTTAGTTACCTGAGAACGTGACTCTAAGTATCTGTAAGTCTCTCTCTTTTCTAAAGAATGTCTTTCTTTCTTTATGGAGAATCAAAAATATAATTTCTCTCAGGATGTACATTCTTGTCCAAATGTGTCCACAATATCCCAAGGAACAAAAGCTGCGGTTATTTTTCTGGAGGCAGAGAGGGGTTTAATTTTTTTGTGCCATTTTAGGGATCAACAGAGGCACAAGATAAGGACATCAGACCCATAAGGGAATTGCACCTGCAACCTCAGTCATATCCCAAAATTTTTTCAACACATTTAGCCACCTAAACACAAGAAGCCATGTTAAAACCTCCACTGACTTTAAATGATTTTGAAGCTTGGACAGTCTCATTACCAAATATATTCTTATACTGCTTGCTTAATTTTGTAAGTGGGATGGGACTCACTTGTAATACTGGATAATGAATTTGCAAAATGGACCAAAAAAAAGCATGATGGCTAAAGGTTTAGGCTTCCAAACCTCTTTTTATTTTTAAAGATGGGTGTTTTAGATGAAAATCTTTCATAAACAAATTATGCACTTTTTAAAATTTTCTTAAGAATGATCAAACTACTGGACCTAATGTCACATTTTCTTAATGACCAATGGCCATGATTAGGAGTACCAATTAGTGTATGGTGATGCTCTGAGGGATTATAAAAGTTTGTAGGTCTGTTTACCCTTACTAAATAGCTCAGTTCTTGTGCTTTGAGTTTCTGTGTGGGCTTTTAATAGATTTTCTGTCAGCTACCTTGTTGTCACTTTTCACTGCTATCATTGTGCTAGTCCTAGCAGCCCTACTCCCTTTTCTAATTGCTGCCTCCTAATAGGCAGTGGGTTTGGCAACCAGGTAACTAAGCTTGTTAAAATTGTCAGTAAAATAAGACTTTGTAGATTCTAAGGGTTCACTCGTAAGAAAAAAATGCATTTGCTTTGTGGCACGGACTTTGTGGGTGCAATGTTGATTGTGCATATTTTCTTGTTTAAATATCACCTCTCAGCTCTGTCAAGAAAGGTAGGCTGTCAGATAGCTGGATCCCAAGAGGTGGGGCATTAACTGTCTACTAAATTAAGGAGACAGACCGCCACATCTACATCAGGCATGTTAATTACAGACGGGTTAGGTCATGTCTGGAAAAGTTGGGGTACATATCTGGAGATAGGCAATAAAGTTATTCAAAGTTAAACATTCTTATTAAAATAGAGTACTCTGAAATTTGATGTAAAAGCCACTAAATTGCACAAGTTGTTGAACCTGAAAAATATTGCCATATTCCGTGTTATTCTTAATTCATCAAAATGTCTGTTTTGGAATGGAATGGCTTATATTGGCGGCTTATTCACTACAGCCTATCCTGTTTGCAAATGTAGAAAAAAACATGGTTATTTTTAGTTGATTCCATCCAGGCAGGAAAGTGCTCCACTCCTTCACAGCCTAAAACAAACAATTACTGGCGATGGTCTCACTATAAATTGCTTTCCATGGGGCATAATGAGTTTTCTTTTCTTTTTCTTTTTTTTTTTAAAGAGACTTAGATACATAAGACATATGAACTAAATTGTGTTTGCCTGACATAAGTCGAATTTAAAGCTTTTGCAGAGATTACCACCCTTTTAATACCTTCCTATTCCTTTGTGACACAAAGGCTGAATTTTTAAAACTTTTGTACAGTAAAGGCAATTTATACATATAAAAACACTTGGAGTGCCCTGGGGTGGTTCGCGTTGTGGAGAGTCGGAAGATGGGTTTGATTTTAAGTTGAAGCTTCAAACATTTATGGCCTAAATGGGGATGTCATTCTGAATTAAGCCTCAAATGTTCTTTCTTTCTTTTTTTAATAGGCAAGCAAGGGTATCATTTCTAAGATAAGCTATAAAAGAGGGAAGCCAGACCCCAGTTCCTTGCACTCATCAGAGAATTTTTTCTCTCTAAAGAGAATGGATTTCAACTGATGATCCCCATCTCCTTCTAATTCGGGCACTTGTGCTCCTCTTCCACAAATCCCCTCACCACTTCAATCAGAGGAGAGATGTTATTTTTCCCTCCTGCTGCTACGGGATATGTCCGGGCTGCTGCTGTAAGAATCACCACCACAGGACAGCCACTGCTCAGGGCTGCACTCCCCTAGCTCATGAGTCAAGGACACCAACTGCATATTACAGGAGTCCTTTTCAGTGTTCCCTAACCCTCTGCCTCTCCCTTCACACCCTGTGTCCTCGCACAAAAACATCCTTTTAAAAAGCCTTTCACATTTTTTTTCTTTCTTTACCTACTTGGCTGACTGTGAAGCCTGAACCACAGCGAACAGCTTGACGCACCCCACCTCCTGTACGTGGTAATTTGACAGTGATTCCAGTGATTCTCCAAAGCCAAGAATTCAGAGGGTTAACCTGAGGCAGCTCCAAGAAGTAGGTCTTCAGCATCTCCTCCTGCCCTTTGCTCACTTCTCCTCCCCCTTCTCATGCTTCCCAACCATTCAAATGTTCACAGAGCTTCCTGCTTTCCCTGGAGCCTCTAAAAACAGCATTCTGCCCAGGCTTCTCATCAGGAAAGACCTAAACGTCTGAAAAAACTCTACCTACTCTCAAAAAAGTTGGTTTTAGTTCTCATTCCTTCAGACCTGTGATGTGTGTCTACTAGCTGACAAAAAAAAGAAAAAAAGAAGAAAAGAAAAGAAAAAAAATCAACTCATAATTATATGTTAGAAGAGAAAATATATTTTTGCATCACTGCTTCCAGGAAACGCAGATGTGCTACAACTGGGGCCATAGAGCCACTTAATATTTTAATTAAGGTTCTGATCAAGGAGGAAGTTTTCAGGTCGCTGGCAGGTCACTGCAGACTGGTTTGTGAGTACAGCGTATATGTCTGTGGCGGGGGGAGCTGATGCCAGGCAACTTAGGCAGACAGATCTAAATGTAGTTCTCAATTCATGCAGCATAAATGTCTGTAGGCTTTATTTTAAAATCTAGATCATGGTTTTATGTGAATGATCAAGCCCATAAAAGATACTGACTACATAGTTTAGACTGTCCTTTTTGTAATTTTTCTATAAATGCATCTGGGATACAATAGCCATCTGTTGTTTAGCTGGCTCTGTATCACTACTGGTATTAGTGGCAATGATGTTTGAAAATAAACACATAATCCACAATCTTATAGTGACCCAAGTTTTGAGGGCCCATGTAGACTTAGGAAAAATTCTCACTTTCAAACTGCAGGACCTAAACTCCACCATGACTCAGTTTCCCCGGAAGGACTTTCCTGATGTCCCACTCCTCACCTCAGCCTCACATCCTGCCCTCTTCCCACCAAGACCAGGGAGTCTCTGTTCTTCCAACCACTCATACACTTGTTTCACACTCATCTGTTTATGTGGTTTTCTTACATTTGACTAATAAGCTTCCTGACGACAGAGGTTCTATTTACTTTATCTTAAGGCATTGCAAGATATGTATGATACATTGTGTGTGTGTGTGTGTGTGTGTGTAATATTGTGCTTCAGGACTTCTAAAGTATAAACTGTCGAAGGAAGACTCATTA
The DNA here is from genome assembly GCF_036321535.1 of Camelus dromedarius. Lineage (NCBI taxonomy): Eukaryota > Metazoa > Chordata > Mammalia > Artiodactyla > Camelidae > Camelus > Camelus dromedarius. Next base: position 23,049,560 of record NC_087439.1, read on the forward strand.
AAGATGAAGTAAGGGGTACTATTACTTTTAATACTTCTTTAGAAATGTCTTTATTCCTCCCATGCAGACCCAGTTTTGAGATCCCATATTAGGTTTTACACACAAAATTAGAAACTGATTTTGTAAGTAGAAAGGAATCCTTTGTCCTTTGGAGTATATTCTAGTGTTCAAAAAAAAATCTATTTAAATAAAACAACTTGTCTCATGGACCAGGTCATTTGATTTTCATGGTGTTTAACACGAAAACCTTTTAAAAATCCTCATAAGAGAGTCTCCCTTCCCCCTCGTGTATAGAAATGTTACAAAGTCAATTCAGGGCAAGTTTTCTTGAGTTAACTTCCGCCAAAATATGTGAAACAAGAAAATTTGCTGTTGTACCAACGAAACTCTAGAGAACAGACAACATAAGATCAGATAACAATATTTCTGCAAACGGATATTATGAGAGATTTCAGAGGGTGAAGGCAATTTTACCTTCTAGGGAATCAATGAAACCCTGAAGGGCCTTTTCAAAGAGAAAAAGCATAGAAGGTACCCGGACTAGTGCAAGATAAATAGCCCTCTGTGTATTCCTGCCAGGGGAACATTTCATTTCATTCTTCATGTAAATCTTTTTGTTTGTTTGTTTTTCTGATAAGAACTGGGATTGCTCTTCCCTTTAAAAAAAACCAAAAAAACAAAAAAACTCTGTCCCAAATGAGGTGTTTTGAATGCTTTTCTTAAGAAGTATATCTTTTTCTTAAACATGGAAATAGAAGAAAATGGTCGCCTTGGGTGGGAGATGGTGAGTAAGAACAGAGTAAGCCCTAGCAATCCTACAGAGAGAGACTAACTAGGTTAGTAAATCAAAAGCCCGGAGCAAAGCATTGAGAATATGCACATTTTTATAGATACAGAATTGAAGCTTCCATGATGTCCCAAGTCTAGCATTGACTTAAAACGTAGGAGTGCTAATCAGAAAAGAACTGTAATTTTCTTCTATATGTCTAACCAACATAAAGACTTATGATCAGACTAATCTGAGTTGAACATGACCAATTATGTAAAAAAACATAATTACAAAGTGATTTTGGAAAGAGCAGTTTTCAATTTAACAAAATTGTCATTTGATTGACTATACTGATCAAATAGCCAGCCAACAAAATTTCTGCTTTATAAATTTAAATAAATGCTACCTTAATTGGATAGAAGCCAAAAAGGGAAAAAAAATAATATTTAAATTAATTTCTAGATTGCTCATCATGTTGATATCACACGGGCAGCACACAATCTTAAATATGAATGAAAACAAATGTATATCAAGTCTATCTCTAGCTCTCAACACGCTGTTTATGGAATTTCCAGTGGTTTCATGAATTATTGAAGATTATGAAGTAAAAAGACATTTTTCCTCATTATAATGAACTATGAATAAAATTTTAAAAAATATTTTGTGTTCTCTTTTAAAATAAAGTATTTTTAAAATCCTAATTCATGAAAGGTACAGTAATACAAACATCTTAAGCAAAATATGGAAAGCTAACAAAAGAACATACACTTACCTATGAATGTGCTTGCATTTTACACAAAATAGGATTATAAAGGTTAATTTTTAAAAAATAAAATTGGAAGACAAAATACAGGAGTACATTGTAACACTGCTTTGTGAAATTTTTCTTTTAGTTGCTGATATCTATCGAAAATATACTCTTGCATTGCCTGGATCACAATGTAAAATTTATTTCATACTGCGGGTTGTAATCAATGTTTAAGAGTCATATTAATTAAGTTACAATGTAACATGCTTCCAAGATGCTGATTTCTAGACATGTTTACATGAAATTCTATAATGAGATGGGAAAATAATCAAGTCGGCTTTATAAATTTGACATTTGTAAACAATGAGACAACACCCTATCAGCTTTTTAACTTAAGTGTTAACAGATTTTGGCAGAAAAGAGATATTAAGCAGAAAAATATGACAGACTTTTGAAACGTAGAGTTTATTTTGTTACCCATAAACTATCATTCTTTAATGTAATGTTTTGACAAAATGGGAAAAAGAATTAGGAAATTTCTGCAGATAGTATGACTCACACCTTTCATCAATTTCTCTAAGCATCTGCTACTTAAGGGCCATATGGGTAAACAGAAGCCACAGTTCCTATTGCCATCACGGCATTGGAAAAGCATCAAATTCATGAAAGTATGTTATTTAAGTGCCCTGCATATATTAGAAACCTTAGCTCATGTCAGAATATCTAGCGTTGCATGGTGAGCACTAGAGGTACTTGAAGATTAAACTAAACACTGCAAGTTAATTAAAAATTTATCTGTATCCGTTTAGAATATAATTGGAGTGATAAATAAGTTATAATTCAGACATAGCATGAATCCAACTATAGGCAATCTATATTTACTGGGAAAGCGATCAGAAAAAAAATACACCACATATACTATGATATGATTTACAGGGTTATATTATTTTTTAAGTGAACATCGGTATTCTAATATTTCTAAGAGGTTAATTGTTAACAAGCACGTGCAGAATGAGATGCATTGCTTTTATATACATAAAAAATGACTGTATTTTCCTGACTTCCCCAATCACAGAGAAGAGAAACTTATATAGTGAGCTATGACAAACATTTGTTTATCTCGTCTAAGTTTTATTATATATATATACGTATATATATGTAAAATGTCTAATATTGCTATTGGCTACTCCAACTCTTCTCCAGGGTATCTGTATTTTTTTCAATTTTGCCTAAGAGAAAATAATGACAGTTGATTTTATTCAATCAATGATTATAAATTACAGGCATTTTAATTTTATTATTGCAATTAAGAATGAAAAAAAAAAAAAAGAGTTTAGAGATGGAGGGAAAACTCAAACAAGGCCCAGAACTGCATTTCCAGAAAAAGATAAATTGATACAAACGTGAAAATTTATATTCTTCATAAATAATGAGAAAAGAGTGCCCTTTTCAATTTAAAAAAAAAAACAACTTATTTTGTTTTTATTTTGGGGGGAAGTAATTAGGTTTTTATTTATCTTTAATGGAGGTACTGGGGAGTGAATCTAGGACCCCCCGCATGGTAGGCATGCACTCTACCACTGAGCTATACCGTCCCTCTGCCCTTTTTAAATTAGTGTAGTTTTTGTTGTTGTTGTTCCGGTTTTTTTTTACCCTGAGAAGCCCAAACAAATCTGATTTGGTTAAAAGATGAGGTGAATTAGGACAGAAGTATGGATGGATGCAAACACACATTTGTAATGACCTTCTTTCTCTATTAGGTAATACACAGAATTAATAATAATAATGGCACAACACATTCCTAAAACACATTCAGCATAATCACAGATGAACTATTGATCTGAAGTAATTGTGATGAACTTAATTACATTCTAGATTTAAAAGGCTCACTAACAAATTTCATCACTTAAAAAGGATTATAAGCCCCTCTGTTAGGATTTTAACTTCAAGACAGAGGCTGCAATGCAAACCACATAAAATTACACATTTAATCTAGATACAACATAGAGACATAAGTACTCAGGTAATGCCACATGAGATGCTCATAATACGGCAAAAGGAATGTATCACATGCCACTAAGGAATAAACATTTGGAACATTACTTAATCGATGCTTTAAATCAATCCTGGGTAAATGGAAAAATACTATGAAGAAGGGTTATTTTATAAGCATTACCAGGTTTAGTAGTTATTATCTGTGTGTGTGTATTATACACTATATACTGTATACATCCAATCAAAGAACTGTCTACCATTACTCTAGAAACTTTAGTTGACCCAAAGTCATCAGATGCAGATCTTTTTCTCCCTTCATCAGTGTCAATCACATCAGTATGAGACAAAATCCACACATTTCTTGAGTCTTTCCTCTATTGTTTCCAATACTACTCTCCCAGTCCCAGCTTTCCTACTTTCCATCATAATCCAACACAATCTACTTGTGTTTCAAGTCTTCCTAGTTTTTTATGAGAACTCAGCTGACTAATAGGAGTTGTAAAATAAAACTAAGGCCTTCTCCTCCCAGTGGCCTTTCCAGATAAGTGTAACCTTCTCTCCCTTGTAAAAAGGGCCAATTTGCCTTTCTGGACATAATCTAATCACCTCATAATGTCCACCTCATACTCAAACTTCTGATAGAAAGGACTGCTTACAATGCATTTAAACATATTTTGGCTTTTTTTTTTCCTCAAGCTGTATGCTTTGCCCAGACTGGGAACGCTCTTAGTTTGTCAAATCAAATCTGTTCTTAAAACCTTAAATTCAATTTTCTTTATGAAGTTTCTTTCTGAATGCTTTATTATGGCATGAGCTTTTTCTCCTTTAAACCCCACACAGCCCTTTGTTTGTACTTCTCCTAAGGTGCTCCTTACAGTATTTTAACACAGTGGAGATACATCATATGGCATTTCATTTTTTATTAATATTTCACTAAACATATCAGGCCTAACACAGAAACACGGTTTTGTGTGTGTGTGTGTGTGTGCGTGTGTTTAATTAGTATCTTATTTTGTATTTTGCTTAATTTTGTTGTTTGCCTTTTGCATTAGAAGACCTTATAAACAAGCCAATGACCTTATCTGGGACCCAACCAAACATACACCACCCTGTTCAGAACAAAATGGACTGCACTGGACTTGCTGAAAGACAGTGCAACACACACAAAGCCATGCACACAGAAATTCAGGAAATATTTATGAAATTTAAAAAAATAAAATTTATGATTCATGATTTTCACATTCATCACTGACTCTGGGGCCCTTATTTACAGTTATATGTATTTCTGTTTCATTACTTTAATGGGAGTATCATCAGGAGGGTGCACGACCATCTCTGAATGCCACCGTGTCCTTGGCAGTACTATATGCTTAGTTGGCACTTAACATATTTTTGTTACTTTGAATAAAAGTGAGTCTGTCTAAAAAGACCATGAAATCTCCAATGGAAAACACCCATGGAGAACAAATAATTTATTAATTCTACTTTTAAAAAACAGTACAGACAGATCATTTTAGGACTTGATTACAGAGCATATAGGTCTTTGAAAAGCTTATGTAGTTTAAGAAGCTCTTCACCTTCTGCCTTACTTCAATTTCTAAATTGAAAACTCCTTAAGGACAATAATAATATCACTGCACCTTGTTATCTGCTGAACTGCTGTAGTATGTTTTGGATTAATCTTACAAAGGTTAGCTTAGCTGTATGACATGCTTCCAGAAAAATCTCAACAATCAGGACTAGGCAAATACCCCAAAAAGGATTGCAGAAATAATTGGCTATGTAACTAAACCTTTAAAACCTGAGACTAGTATAGTGGTCTGGCACACATGCCAATAGGGAGCTCAATTTAAATAGGGCCGATTAAGTGAAAGAAAGATGAAATGAGACACTGTGCCGTACAGGGGTGTATAGCGGACAGAGAAAACTCCAACACACAATTTCTTTAAAGCAGCAAAGGTACCACGTGCCCCAGAGGGTGAAGAGCACTAGGAAGTCTAGAGGCAGAACTCAGCTAAAAGACAGCTGATCAGACAAGATCAGGTGTGAAAGCCACGCTGGCAGCAACAGCCCTTCGGTCTGTGGCGCTCTCAAACACAAAGGGAAACCAGATCCACAAAAAACCCACTTGCTTTTATTTTGCTCAATTTCCCCCCGTTTCTAACTTTCCCATCAAGCGTTCTAATTTTGGAAAGTCACTATTTCAGACTGACTATAGAGGGCTGAGTTTTGTCACTTTGCAATCACCAACTCAAGCAGTCATATCACTTTTGTTCATAGCTACTATGTGACTTCCAAATTGGTCTCGGATATTGAAAAACAGAATTGGAAGTAACACTCAAGGAAAAAAAAATACCCAATTTCCCTCTTTGGCTTTTTTTTTTTTATTTCCCTCTTCAACATTTTGATAATCTATTTCATTTCAGATCTATAGCTTGTTTTTTTGCCTCAGAAAAAGATTTCCCTATTGGTTATGTTGATAAGGCAAATTTTAGGAGGTGTAGGTCCAAAAGCTCCCCTCTGAGTGATAAAATCTAACCCTTGGCCACTGCAGGAAGTTTTACACTTGAACATTAAATTTTATTTCAGTTGAATTCTCATTTAAACCTTGAGGATAACTACAGCTGGAGCTTGCAACTATTAAAATCAGAATGCTTGGACAGATGGAAGTTTTTTAGCATTTAATTTGAATCTCCTATTTTACGCTTTGCACAATCTGATATAAGCTTTATAAAGGTGAACTACATCATGACTCCATGTCAGGTCTGTGTCACATTTAAAGAAACATTAGACTAGCAATTTCATTTTTTCTTAGTCCCCAAAGAACAAAATAGAGAATTTCTATTCATAAAACAAGGCAAACCTTCTTGAAATCTGACTTCCTGAATTGTTTGTAATATGCCTAGAGATGTCCCAAATTCTCTCTTTATCTAAACTTCTCCTAGCTTTCCAGCCTGAAATACTTGAGTAATGGCATTTTCTGCCTTGCCTGCCTACCCACCAACCTTTTAATCTACTCATTATTGCTTCTCCATCCTAGGTTTCTCATTCCAGGGTAAATCAGTCTCACCCTTCTAACAACTCTAATTTCCTACATCACAGAACTTTGATCACTATCACAGAAAAGGCAAAAGCCAAGTAGTTAGTAGGCAGGGGAGGCTGAAAGGGGGCAAACACTCAATGATCAACTCCTCCCCGACCCCACTCCCCTTCCCACTTATGCCTAGGAATCACCTGGAAAACTTTTTTTAAAAAATCCAATGCCCAAGGCCTTCCCACCCCCCACTCTCAATTAGTTCTTCTCTGGAGTGGAGCCCAGACAATTTTTAAAAACATATTAACATATTACAAGTGAATCTAATGCACCGCCAAAGTTGAGAGACACTGGACTGGTTTGGAGATTTGTTGTGTTCCACAAAGGAGGGCACCAGATTTTTTTCTCAAGGATTTGGTCATAGAGGAATTGGGGAGTGGAGGGGATGGATGGTGAGTAACTGTCCTGGCTCGGCATCTGCTAGCAGCAGGATTTAAGGTGAACGGATAAATTAGATAAATCTGTAATCTGAGTCCCCTGCACACTTTAGCTACTATTAGACTCAAGGTCAAACCCCATGTGTCTGACTAGCACACTCTGAGCAGTTAATTAAGTATGCTACCTACCACCACACCCAATTCCAGGGTCTTTACTACGAAATAAGAAAATTTTGTTATTCACTGGATTCTTTTCCTCAAAGATTCAGGTTGCACCTAGATGTTCCTCTAACAAAAATCTAAACATATAAATATTCTCACATTGTGTTTTTACTTTCAAAGTGTTAGGCAGTTAGATAGAAATGAGCACTGGACAAAGGGAGAGGAAGGGGGAAGGATCAACCCAGAAGGTAACAGTACGCCTGCACTAAGGATAAGGGGCTCCAAAAACTCTTACTTTCTCTAAATGAGGGCCAGCAAGGAAGTCTGCTAGAATCAAACGCTGCAGCTGCTCAGTAGACTCAGACCTGGCTTCATTTGACCCAATGCTCATTATAATGTAATTAACATATAGGAGTTTGAGCCCCCTCCCGTAGGTTTCTCTGTGCGCATCATGGGTAAGAGCATGCGCAAAAGAGATGTGCGTGCCTGAGCACAAGGAACGTGAGCCACCAATCAATCAATCACGAAAATACCCCCTAAGCCAGGATGTAAGACAGCAGAAACAAAGGAGCGGAGCCATTTTTCCTCTCTTGGCTTGGGCCCCTCCCAGTTCTCGGGGGTGTACTAAGTTTTACTACCGTTTTATTTTACTAATAAAATCTTCTGTTTATATTACTCTCATTAAAAATTCATTTTTTGGGGGGGTGACTAAGAACCAAGCTTTTTTCCTCTCCTCCCATTAACAAAAAGGTCACCATTGATTCTAATCTACAGGTGACACACCCGAGTACAGATTCAAGTGATGTTTGACAGACCTCACGCTAATTGGTTGGTGTCAGTATGTTACCTATCTTAGCATAGATTAAAATGTCAATAAATCAGCTGAGAAATGACTATGTACCAAGTACTGAATATAGATTATCTTATTGATTTTCATATATTTTGGAACGCATTGTTGAGAAAACCAACTATCCTACATAATTTTCAGAAAAGTACTATTCCTTTTCTTAATAAATACGGAATAATCTGGATTCAATGCTGTGGTTTGTGATTCTTCTGTAATAAACTTAAGCACAGTTGTGTGACTTTCAGATATCTAGAAGCAAGACCCATACTTGACTCAATCCAATAAATTAAGTGATTACAACCCAAGGATATTTTTCAAGCACTTCCCATTAGAAAGCAAGAAAAAGGTACCTATCATTTCACAGAAAAGTTGTTAATGAACTTTGGAAAAAATTGTGATAGTGCCAATAAACTCAGTTGAGCATGTATGTGTGTGTGTGTGTGTGTGTGTGTGTAAAAGATTAAAATAGTTACACACACTTTTAATCTTTAAGTTAATTCTAAATTCTACTTTAAGTGTGCTTTCTCCTTAGAGTTTTATGCTTGATGGGGGCAGTTCATATTTCCATAATTCCATTTGCCTATATCTTACATCAAAGAAAACACATAACAGGAAAATTTCCTGTCTCAAAAAACTAAAATAGACCCATTCAGAATTTTAGTTCACTTACATCTTTTCCACGTCTAGTATGTACAATAGCTCAATAGCTAATGCATTCATGTTACAATATCATAACTGACCAGTGAATAATGCAGTCTATTCAAAAGTTCTTAAAATTTGATGCTTAAGCAAAATACAGTTAAGCAACCTCTTACATTATCGTTAAATCTAACTGCGTATATCGTATTCATTTAAAAAATAGGTATTTCTATTGGTCCACATCAAGTAAATGTCTTCTCTCAAAATCCATCTAAAAATGCAATCATAAAACATGTTTTGAAAAAAATTCCTTGAGGATCATTCTCCAATTAAAAATAATTTCTTTAGGAGGAGACGGAGAAGATGGCAGAGTAGAAGGACGCTCGCAGGTCACCCTCTCCCACAAATACACCAAGACCCACATCTACAGACCCACTCAGCCAACCAGAGCACCTGTGGAACTCCGACAGAACATCGCCCTCTTCAAAAGATAAAGACGCCAAAAATCTGGTAGGAGAAAAGGAAAAAAGAAAGAACAAAAGGCAAAGCAGCACGGGACGGGTCCCGCGGGGAGGGAGCGGCAAAGGAGGACTGGCGCTCGCTCGCTGGGTCTCCCCTCTCCAACTGAGAGGCCAGCGGGACGGAGGGGGAGCCTCCGAGGCTCGGATCTGTACAGAGCAGCCCTTGACTAACAGAACTAAGTTAAACGGGCACAGAGCGTCCCCCCCCCGACACCCAGCCTGAGACGCGGGCCGGCAGCCGCGGGCAGGGCCAGGCTGCCCAAGACGGGCGGAGGACGGGGGCGGCTGCACGGAGGCAGCCCCAGGGGGAACGCAAGGGGCTGCGCGCCGTGGCTGTGGGTGCACAGGGCAGAACAACCTGGGCCCTCCATAAAACAGCAAGGTTAATGTGCTCTAGGGGGAAGGGTGCACACCCCCATCTCTGAAAACCCGCGGAAAGTTTTCGGGGGAAGAGAGGCGGGGCTCAGGCACAGCCGCCATATCCTCCGCGCTGAGCACTCAGGCGGGGGCGGGGACGAAACCTGCATCCGCACCGAAGGGCTTAGCAGCCTCAAAGGCCAGACTGAGACTGGCCTGCAGCCCAGGGCAGATAGGATCCTTCCATCCTGGTCCCTCAGAGAACTTGCTCCACAAAGACAAACAAGGAGCTGGGTTTTGGCTCGGAGCAGGGACAGGGCTGTCCCTCGGTCTTCCCCGAGCCCACCCTCGGAGCGCCGACCAGGGCGGGGCGCCGACCAGGGCGGGGCGCCGACCAGGGGCGCGCAGCCGCACAGAGCAGCGGAACTACCGGCGGCGCAGGGAGAGGGAGAGCGGCCCCCCCCCCCCCCCCCCCCCCGCCTTTCGGGCAGGAACACAGCCCCTGACCGAGGTGCTGGGAGGGGGCACGACCCGCCCTCCTACCTGGCCAGTCTGCAACATCTGACTGCGGCATCTGGAGGGGCAGCGACCCGCCCGCCCACAGCAGAGAGCTGCACCTGACCCAGTGTTAGGAGGAGGCGCGATCTGCTTGCCAACAGGTGCTGGGAGCAGCACAGAAGAGGGCGCCAATGGAGGGCCTCTGAAAACAGCAAGCTGAGCTTCCAAAACAGGACGAAGACAGAAAGACTTCACGTTAAAAGCACACAGACTCCAGGAGAACACCGACAAACCACCACCCCCCCTTTTTTTTTTAAATCTGTTTTTACCTGTTCTATTTTCTATTACTCTCTTAATCTTTACTTCTTAATTCATTTCTATTTCTCTTCGGTTTTGATGTCCTGTTATTGATTAGACACAGGTTTCAAATACATCTATTCATCTCCCCCCCCCCCTTTTTTTGTAAAGGTTTCAAAAGGACGTCTCAACCCGATTAATACTCTGCTTCAACTCACTCTTCTATTATTCATTATACACTGTTTTCAAACCCTCTTTCTCCCTTCTTTTAAAATTCTTTCTCTCTTTTTTTTTCTTTTTTTCCTAAGTTCTATTCCTAAATAGGCATCAGATAGATAAAATCCTTAACGACCAAAATAAACAACTGATACTCCATAACCACAGTGCCAAAGAGGTATGAGCAAGATGAAGAAGCAGAAAAACCTTTCCCAATTAAAAGAACAAGAGAAATCCCCTGAAAGAAAGATCAACGAAATAGACATCAATAGCCTACTAGATCAAGATTTCAAAAAAGGAGTGATCGAATTGCTGAAGGAATTAAAAGAGATAGTGTTTAGAGATATAAAATATGTCAAAAATGAAATTGAAGCTATAAAGAAGAGCCAAGTACAATGGGTAAACTCATTGACAGAGATGAGGAATGATCTAATAGCTGTGCAAAGCTGACTAGATAATGCAGAGGAACAAATTAGTGATCTAGAAGACAGGGCAATAGAAAGCACCCATTCAGAAGAACTACAAGAGAAGCAAATAAAAAATAATGAAAATAGCATAAGGGACCTACGGGATAATATAAAGCGTCCCAATCTTCGCATAATAGGGGTCCCAGAAGGAGAAGAAAGATCAAAGGGGATTGAAAAGGTTTTTGAAGAAATCATGACTGAAAACTTCCCAAACTTAAAGAAGGAATCAGATGTCCAAGTACAGGAAGCTCAGAGGGTCCCAATAGGAAGAACCCAAATAGACCCACACCAAGACATATCATAATCAAGATGGCCAGAGTCAAGGATAAAGAAATGATTCTAAAGGCAGCAAGAGAAAAGCAAAGAGTAAGTTACAAGGGAACCCCCATAAGGCTCTCAGCTGATTTCTCTACACAAACACTACAGGCCAGAAGGGAGTGGCAAGATATATTCAAAGCCCTGAATGAAAAAAAGATGCAGCCTAGGATCCTTTATCCAGCAAGGCTATCCTTGAGGATAGAAGGAGAAATAAAGAGTTTCACAGACAAAAAAAAGCTGCAGGAGTTTAGCAACACTAAACCCATGCTAAAAGAAATATTGAAAGGGCTATTCTAAATAGAAAAGCAGCAGGATGCTACAGAAATGAGAAACACACAACTGGAAAGGTGATAACTCATGAATTACAAATAAAGTAAACATGAAATTATAAAAGAAGACATACAAATCACTGAGAGTGGGAGAGGGAGGCAGGGAAATATAGAATATTTTTTTCTTTCTTTTTTAAATTTTTTTAACAGTAGGATGGGTTTGAGATCATGTTACTATCAGTTTAATAAAAACAGTTATAGTAATGGGTTGATAGATTTACAAAAAAGGGTAACCACAAGCCAAAAATTTACAAAGGAGTCACAAAAATTAAATAAAATCCATGATAATACAAAGGAAAATTACCAAACCACAAAAGGAAGAAGAAAGGAACAAAGAGGATATACCAATTCAACTGCAAAGATAAGTTCAAAATGGCAATAAACATACATCTATCATTAATTACTGTAAATGTTAATGGACTAAATGCTCCAGTCAAAAGACACAGAGTGGCAGACTGGATAATAAAGCAAGAACCTTCAATATGCTGCATACAAGAGACCCACTTTAGGGAGAAGGACACATAGATTGAGAGTGAAAGGATGGAAAAGGATATTCCATGCAAATGGAAAAGCCAAAAAAGCAGGTGTTGCAGTACTGATTTCAGACAAAATAGACTTTAAAACAAAGGCCATAAAGAAAGATAAAGAAGGACATTTTATAATGATTAAAGGAGTGATACAAGATGAGGATATTACACTCGTTAATATATATGCACCCAATATAGGAGCACCTAAGTACATACAAGAATTACTAACAGAGATAAAGGGGGATATTGATGGGAATACAATCATAGTTGGAGATTTTAACACTGCATTAACATCACTAGACAGATCTTCCAGACAGAAAATAAACAAGGCAACAGAGAAATTAAATACTACAATAGAAAAACTAGATTTGGTGGATATTTTCAGAGCATTACACCCCCCAAAAATAGGATATACATTCTTTTCAAGTGCACATGGAACATTTTCCAGGATCGATCATGTACTTGGGCACAAAAGAAACCTCAACAATTTTAAGAAGATAGAAATTATCTCAAGCATCTTTACTGACCACAATGCCATGAAACTGGAAATCAACAACAGAGAAACAAAGGAGAAAAAAAGGAAAGCATGGAGATTAAACAATATGTTATTGAAAAAACAATGGATCAATGAGGAAATCAAAGCTGAAATTAAAAAATACCTTGAGACAAATGATAATGAAAGCACAACCACTCAAAACCTATGGGACACAGCAAAGGCAGTGCTAAGAGGGAAGTTTATAGCGATACAGGCCTTCCTCAAAAAAGAACAATCTCAAAGAAACAATTTAACCCACAACCTGAATGAATTAGAAAAAGAAGAACAAAAAGCCCCAAAAAGCAGCAAAAGGAAGGAAATAATAAAGATCAGAGAGGAATTAAATACAATAGAGATTAACAAGACCATAGAAAAAATCAACCAAACCAAAAGCTGGTTTTTTGAAAAAGTAAATAAAATCGACAAACCTCTGGCCAAACTCACAAAGAAGAAAAAAGAGAGAGCACAAATTAGCAAAATAAGAAAGGAAAATGGAGAAATTACAACAAACAAAATAGAAATACAGAATATCATACGAGAATATTATGAAAAACTATATGGAACCAAACTGGATAACCTAGAGGAGATGGACAAGTTTCTGGAAACATACTGTCCACCAAAACTAAATCAAGAAGAATCTGAACACTTGAACAATCCGATCACTAGAAAGGAAATAGAAATAGCAATTAAAAACCTCCCTACAAATAAAAGTCCAGGACCGGACGGCTTCACCGGGGAATTCTACCAAACATACAAAGAAGAACTCATACCAGTCCTTCTCAAACTCTTCCAGACGATTGAAAAGGAGGGAATACTCCCAAACTCATTCTATGAAGCCACCATCACCCTGATACCAAAACCAGGCAAAGACACTACAAAAAAAGAGACTTATAGGCCAATATCACTGATGAACATAGACGCCAAAATCCTCACCAAAATTTTAGCAAATAGAATCCAACAACACATAAAAAAGATTATACATCATGACCAAGTGGGGTTCATCCCAGGGACACAAGGCTGGTTCAACATACGCAAATCAATCAGTGTAATACATCACATCAACAAGAGAAAGGACAAAAACCACATGATCATCTCAATCGATGCAGAAAAAGCATTTGATAAAATTCAACACCCATTTATGATAAAAACTCTCGCCAAAGTGGGTATAGAGGGAACATATCTCAACATAATAAAAGCTATATATGACAAACCTACAGCCAGCATAGTACTCAACGGTGAAAAACTCAAAAGCTTCCCACTAAAATCTGGGACAAGACAAGGATGCCCACTATCACCACTCCTATTCAACATAGTTCTGGAAGTCCTAGCCACAGCAGTCAGGCAAGAGAAAGAAATAAAAGGGATCCAAATTGGAAAAGAAGAGGTAAAAGTGTCATTATATGCTGATGACATGTTACTATATATAGAAAACCCTAAAAGGTCCACACAAAAGCTACTAGAGCTGATTGAAGAATTCAGCAAGGTAGCAGGTTACAAAATTAACGTTCAAAAATCAGTTGCATTTCTTTACACTAACGATAAATCAACAGAAGAAGAAAGTAAAGAAACAATCCCCTTTAAAATAGCACCCAAAGTAATAAAATATCTGGGAATAAATCTAACCAAGGAGGTGAAAGAATTATACACAGAAAACTATAAACCATTGATGAAGGAAATTAAAGAAGACTTTAAAAAATGGAAAGATATTCCATGCTCTTGGATTGGAAGAATCAATATTGTTGAAATGGTCACACTGCCCAAGGCAGTCTACAGATTTAATGCAATCCCTATCCAATTACCCAGGACATATTTCACAGAACTAGAAAAAATCATAATAAAATTCATATGGAACCATCAAAGACCTAGAATTGCCAAAGCATTACTGAAGAGAAAGAAAGAGGCTGGAGGAATAACTCTCCCAGACTTCAGACAATACTATAGAGCTACAGTCATCAAGACAGCATGGTATTGGTACCAAAACAGACATATAGACCAATGGAACAGAATAGAGAGCTCAGAAATGAACCCACAAACTTTTGGTCAACTCATCTTCGACAAAGGAGGCAAGAAGATACAATGGAATAAAGACAGTCTCTTCAGCAAATGGTGTTGGGAAAACTGGACAGCAGCATGTAAAACAATGAAGCTAGAACACTCCCTTACACCATATACAAAAATCAACTCAAAATGGATTAAAGACTTAAACATAAGACAAGATACAATAAACCTCCTAGAGGAAAACATAGGCAAAACATTATCTGACATACATCTCAAAAATTTTCTCCTAGAAGAAATAAAAGCAAGAATAAACAAATGGGACCTAATGAAACTTACAAGCTTCTGCACAGCAAAGGAAACCAGAAGTAAAACAAGAAGAAAACCTATGGAATGGGAGAAAATTTTTGCAAGTGAAACCGACAAAGGCTTGATCTCCAGAATATATAAGCAGCTCATACGACTCAATAAGAAAAAAATAAACAACCCAATCCAAAAATGGGCAGACCTAAACAAGCAATTCTCCAAGGAAGACATACAAATGATCAAAAAGCACATGAAAAAATGCTCAATATCACTAATTATCAGAGAAATGCAAATCAAAATTACAATGAGGTATCACCTCACACCAGTCAGAATGGCCGTCATTCAAAAGTCCACAAATGACAAATGCTGGAGAGGCTGTGGAGAAAGGGGAACCCTCCTACACTGCTGGTGGGAATGCAGTTTGGTGCAGCCACTATGGAAAACAGTGTGGAGATTCCTCAAAAGACTAGGAATAGACTTACCATATGACCCAGGAATCCCACTCCTGGGCTTGTATCCAGAAGGAAATCTACTTCAGGATGACACCTGCACCCCAGTGTTCATAGCAGCACTATTTACAATAGCCAAAACATGGAAACAGCCTAAATGTCCATCAACAGGTGACTGGATAAAGAAGAGGTGGTATATTTATACAATGGAATACTACTCAGCCATAAAAACCGACAACATAATGCCATTTGCAGCAACGTGGATGCTCCTGGAGAATGTCATTCTAAGTGAAGTAAGCCAGAAAGAGAAAGAAAAATACCATATGAGATCGCTCATATGTGGAATCTAAAAAACAAAAACAAAAACAAACAAACAAGCAAAAACAAAGCGTAAATAAAGGACAGAAATAGACTCACAGACAGAGAATACAGACTTGTGGTTACCAGGGGGGTGGAGGGTGGGAAGGGATAGACTGGGATTTCAAAATTGTAGAATAGACTACACTGTATAGCACAGGGAAATATACACAAAATGTTATGATAACTCACAGAGAAAAAAATGTGACAATGAGTGTGTATATGTCCATGAATAACTGAAAAATTGTGCTGAACACTGGAATTTGACACAACATTGTAAAATGATTATAAATCAATAAAAAAATGTTAAAAAAAAAAAAGAAACATCCATTATTTAAAAATAAAGCGTACCTGGTGGCGTATTTTTTAAAAAAAAAAAAATTTTCTTTAGGATGAGGCCGAAAATTGAAGTTCTGACCAACAATTGTCATTATAGATTCTAAGATCCAGTTTTGTAATGAAATTGCCTTAGGAGTTTGACTAGATTCCAGTGAGGTAATTGCATTACACCTTTGTAATTTTTCACAGAATTTCAAATGAATACAGTTTTCTTCCTTATATTCTAAGTAGGAAATGCTACCAAAAAGCAAGCAAACAAAAACTACATAGATGTGAGTATAGAGGACAGGTAACTGGAAACTGTTGGAAACACCACTAGCTCTCATGTGAGAGAGGAGAGCTTACAGTAGAGAATATGACATGGAAAAAACATTGTTTCTGGGCCTCAGCCTTCTGACCAGTCTGCAATTTTTCATTACCCCAGTGCCCATAAGGGGACTGAAAATGATTAACACTTCAATACAAATGGCTGATATTAGCTTTCCATGGAAATGTCATCTTCAAAAAAGGGGAGGAAGAGCTTACACTAAGGCAGCAGTATTTTATATAATAAAATTACAGAAATTATGTGAATTTTACAAATCATAAGATACTTGATCAGATAAAAGTCTCAAAACTTCTGGAATGTTATGCCAGAGGGCTCCCTAATTTGGTCTTCTCATGAGGTAGGCTCTGTACAGAGAGGACATGGAATAGGAATTTTAAAGCTGGTGCTACTATGGAGCACATTCAGATTTGCCACGTCTATGTGTGCAACTTGGAGGAAACGATGGCCCACAGGTCAAATCGAGCCCATGGCCTGTTCTCTGTGACCTTTGAAGAAAAGAACCATTTTGCATGTTTAAAGGGTTTAAGAAAAAAAAAATGTTAAATGGTGACACATGGCCTACAAAGTCTAAAATATTTATCATCAAGCCCTTTACAGAAAAAAAAAAAAAATTGCTGACACCCGATTTAAGCTTTAAAAAAAGGCCCCTTCAGTAATCTGAATGGATTCCTCATGCTTCATTTGCTGCAGAATTATGTAAATTCTATGTGAGTTTCCTCTGTATTCTCGGGTTTATGGACTCATCAAAGGCCTGAGACCTCTTTGCTGAGTAAGGTAAGACCACCTGGAACTCTCGGCCACAGGCCAGGCCCCAGTAAGCAGAGTGGCCGAGAGCAGCCTAGCCAGGCCTGGCAGCAGAACGCTGAGCCCCTCCACGATCCAGGGGGTTCTGCCACCATAAACACACAGGTAAAGGCCGAACCATTTGCAGCAGCTGTTGCGCTAAATAGGAAAATGCCTGGCATATGGAAAGTGTAAGGCTTTGGAAAAGGTTGCCTCAGCCACAAGCTCAGAAATGACTTTTTTTTTTTTTTTGAGCATCAAAAAGGGTATACATCCTGCCCTTGCTATTCCCGTATTCAATGTCAGAAGACAGTCTCTTATGTTGTTTTCTTCTTTTTTTTTAAGCTGTTACATCATTCAGCTACTTTCATTTTTTATTATAATAATGAAGATCAATTTCAGTGTGGTGAAATGTTAAAGGAAAAAAAAAAACCAGTAAGCCCAAATAAATAACTTTCAGCCTGATATTATCTCATCAAAAGCCTGTGAATGCCTCTTTGTACATGTCTGAAGCAATTTCTGTCACACCCACATCCATGTTAGAGAGCAATCTGTCTACATTTCAGCTCTATTAAGCCCATCGTGACATTCTTCCATGAGAAATATAATTGACCACATCACTTTAACTCCAAGAACCCCTCACAGCAGCATCAAGAAACTTAAAGAATATGAAGTTTCAAATATCGATATACACTGCACTATTGTTTACAGGAATCAAAGGTAAACGACCTGTATGACCAAATGTTTTTACTTGAGTACATTAAGGGATTCCTGCATTTATTTAAGTTGATGCATTACTGTTTCCAAAGCTTCTAGTGGTATGGTAAAATATCTAAAAATGAAAATATCAACTAAAAATACAGTTTAAAAATGACATGTCAACTATATAATGAAAAAAAAAACCTCAGAAACTAGACTAGAGGAATGTCAGGGGCTGAACTGTGCCTCCACCCCCACATTCATATGTTGAAGCCCTTACTCCCAATAAGCCAGAATGTGACTGTTTCTAAAGACAGGGACTTAAAGAGGTGGTTCAATTACAATGAGCCCTGTAGCGGGGGCCCTAATCCAGTATGACTCAGAGGAGGAAATTTAGATGAAGACACTTGGGCTTCTCCCACAGAGAAAAGGCCATGTGAAGATGCAGAGAGAAGGCAGACATGTGTAAGGCAAAGGCCTGAGGAGAAACTCAACCTGCCAACACCTTGATCTTGGATTCGTAGATTCCAGAACTATAATTAAACATTTCTGTTGTTTAAGCCACCCAATCTATGCTATTTTGTTATGGCAACGCTACCCAACTAATACATCAACAAAGAATATCATAAAATTTTGTTACCATTACATTTTGTTGGGGAGATTATGTCTAAGTAGAATTCCCTTTTTACTTACTCTATTGAGTATGACTTTCTCTTATGTCCTCCCTTCCTGTTTTCTCCCCTGGCCCCCAACTTCTTCTTTCTTTTCTTCCAAAAAGTAGTTTCTGAGTACCTACAGTGTGGCCAGCCTTGTCAATAACTAAGCACTAAGTATTTAAAGTATGATTTGATTCCTGTCTTCACAAAATTTAATCTGGTAGATTTTAACTTACTTCAACAACAACAACAAAAAAACCACAATGGTCCATCTCAACATGTCCCAACACACAGACATTCCTACCAAAGTACAGTCCCAAAGTCATCTGTAACCAAAGCAAATCATCTCAGGTGGCTTTGTGACACCTGCCCATAGCATCAGTGTACATGAACAATACTTAGAGAAATTACCGATCATCAGTAGGTAGAGGCCACGTATCATTTCTAGGGATGGATTTCTATTTTCTTTAGAGATCACCCACCACTTCTTCGCCATCCTGCTTTCACTGCAAATTAGACCTCACACCTAAAAACATTTCCTCTAGCTTCAATATATTGTCCCCAAGGGTTGATGAAGCAGAGACACAGTAGTCAATTAGAAACCATTTGTTTGATAAAACCCACTGCCACAGCTTGAATGATGTTTGGCAGAGTTTTGGCAGATGTTTCAAGAGCTAAGGCATGTATGGATGCTCCAAATGGCACAAACCAAAGAAATGGGTGGTGATAATGGAGAAATGGTACAGAATTCCTAGTTAAATGAATGATTTCTCTTCCTGAGCCCATCACATGTACAACTTCTTGTCTTAGTCTTCAGCCTCTGCTATGGTGGCCAGAGTAGTATTGGGAGCTCTGGACCACCGCTAGACAGTGGCATTAAGTTGAAAGACTAAAGATGTTAGTATGTTCAAAGGAATGATATGTGTAGAGGCCTTCATGAAAGGCCAGACATGGGCAAAATTGTGAAGCAGGTAATTTTTTTTTGGTCTATCACCCACTGGTGACGATAAATGTTTAACAAACAACTTAATGAAAAAATATAAGTACTTAGGTTATGATAACTAATACTTATATAAAGGATGTGCCTCACTCAAATACTGATATAAAATACATAATACGTTTCATTGTAAATTCTCTAAATTCTGTGTAAATTCAATTGATTTACACAAAATGCTTTAGTTGATTTTACCGAACTGTTGTATTTTTAACACAGGACTACAACTGATGAGCAGCATGGTTTCTGAAAGCTGGAAGAGTATTTCCTCAATTTCTTGTGCTATTCACAACGTAGCAGCTACAGCCATGACAGCCTTTTAAGTTCAATCTACATTTTAAACATTTTCTATTTGTTACTTTAAGTCTACAGTAGATAATCAGCAAATCAATGACTCAAACCCTGATTTTTTTTGTTTGCCAATTTTTATGGTATAAATACTCCTACTATAGCCAACATCATGTTACCAGTGTGATGTCACCAAACAAGGAGCCATGGCAAGATGCACAGGAGAACACTATTACATTCTTTTCCCACCAATGCAATTACAATGGGTTTATGATATCGGCAAGAGCAAAGATAACAATTAAATGTAATAAAGCGATTAGAAACTAATGAGCTTTATTTCTTTTAAAGTATAATTATACATTTATACTATTTATTTTTTAACTGTGACTGTGCTTAACATCCAGCTTTCAAAATTTATGAAAATTTAAACAACTGGCTCTCCTGAGTGGTACAAGCCAGCTCCAACACTTCACTCCCCTCAGCCAATCCTTTTTCTTTCAAACCCCTTCTCCCTTTCTCATGACTTTCTTCCAGATGCTCACAAAACTCTGCCCTTCTCTTGAGCAATTCCTCTAACAGGTCTTCTACTCAAATATTCCTCTCTGCCTGCTTTTCACAGCCTTCCCACAATCTGATCTTAATATTATACCATTTTAAAAAGAATATGATAAAAGTATTTCACCCTAACATGGTTTGTGTCAAAAAATAGCTAAGGTATGTCCTGTTCAGTAACAGTACAGTACTGAAGTTACAAATAAATGAATCTCTAATGGTGGAATTAAGCATGTTTAATGGTACACCAGGGAACAAAGATACTTTGGTTCAGATCCTTGGAATTATATCATGTAATTGATATGAATATTTTTGGAATCAGTAAATTCTGGTCTAGATATTGCACTTCTCTAACAACCTTGGAATTAACTACCCTACTAAGTCATTAATCTCTTTACCAACACAGTGTAATGCTCCATTTCTGCCATTTGCTTTGTTCTCTGTGGTCTCACCACTGCACACTCCATTTCCCTAACAGTGCCATGCTCCCTTTAGCCTCCAGGTGTTCACTCCAGGTTCCCTCTACCTAGAGCACCCTCCCCCACTCTCCATCCTCACTCCCGGAGCTGAGCTTCAGATCTTCCTATGTCAGGTGAGCCAGAAGTTTCCCTGATGAACCTTTGCTCCCCTTTCTGAGTTAGGTAAGCCCCTCACAGGACCCAAGCCTCCTGTGCTCATCCTTGCAGTAAGACTCAGCTCATTTGCTTCTAAGTGCCTTGTAGCAATTCTTCACCACTTGGCTAGGGATTTTATGATGTAGGGGGTGGGAGGGACAAGTCTGCCTTGTTCATCAGTATTTTCCAACACCAGAATGATGCTGGCAGCTTGGTGGGCAAACACAGCTTGAATGCAACGTTGATGATTCTGAGGAAGAAAAACTAGAACATGGAGATTATGAACACGCTGCCTACTTGCCTCTCCTTCAGGTTATAATTGCCTTATTTTGAAGTTTTTTTTTAAAAATTGAATTTGATTAGATGAGCAACTGGTTAGCAATAAACTGCAGCAGCAGCAGCACCAACTTATAGGAACACCTCCTTCTACACTCCTGAAAGCCCCCAGGGATACAGAAAGTTGTTAGAAGCCACGCCTAATTATACAAGCTAGCAAAGAGGGATCTCTCCTCACTGGAATCCAGTTGCACATTTGTCAACCTTATTCCATCAATTTGAGAAACTCAGACACTCCACCTAAGGTAATGACAAATCCTTGAACCATGGTTTGCCAGAAGTAGAGAAGTGAATATGAGCCAATTAGGAAAATAAATGAAATCGTGACAAAACTTCCTGACTTTTCACCCCTAAGTACTTACTTTGCAGCTAAGTTAGAATTATGACACATGACATCATCTGTCAGATACAGGCTTAATTTGAGTTCCAATTCCAGTAATCATAATCAGAAAAGAGAAACATGATGCTTTTGATCAAAGCAAGTCAAAAAAGGTTGTGTCTTCTTCCCCACATTCTTTTGAAAAGCCATTCTATTCAAATTTAAAACTGAAGCCACTCTCCCACACGCCCCCCCTTGGGTATTGAAACCTAGGCAAAGAGCTGCACAGCACTAAATACTATTACGCTGCAGCTAGTACAAAAGGACAGGGATTTGCATTAGAACAAGTGCTAAAAGAGCCGAGCTCCAGGCAAGGAAACATCATTATTTATAACAAGCTGATCTGCCTCTATATGATTAACGGAAGAACAGTGAATTAATGTTGTTATCTTAATATTGTTTAAATGGCCTCTAGATGTGGTGCAAAGCCAAGCCAGGCAGAGCGGTTAACACAAAATAAATGTCAATCCAAGAGAGATTTCTGGGAAACATTTTCACCCGGAGTAGAATTTACTTAATTAATGGCCTCAGAATGATAAGCTCTGATAAGCCCCTGCTGTATGGTCTTATTTTATTTGGGGAAACGGGACACAGCCCGATTTAATGGGATTTTCTTCTGAGACTGGTACAACTTGTAGGCTTCTGGATAATTATCAGCCATTTTAATGATTTCTTCTTTTCAGAATGTGGTTCATGCCGCAGGTTACCTGGGGAAATGGATGAGGAAAGTAGGAAACTAAAATGATAGTATTTTATTACCTGTAGCTGAAACTGTCTGCTTGAACAGGAAAGTTAGATTTTTAAGATGCAAACAACAAGCTTTTGATTGCCCGTGAAATAAGGCTTCATTTAATGACTGCTTTAGAATTAGTTGTCCATGATAGGTAAAACCCAGTGTTAAAGCAAGTTAAGATGGAAATGTGTCCCTAATTGTCCTGAGACTACAAGGGCCTCTGTGAAGAGCGCTAAGTAGGAGCCGACAAGTCGGGAACCTTGTGCCAGCTCTCAGAGCAAGCTCTAGGTACAAGAAACCCTTATCACTGATCGCCCAGACCTTCCTCTCTGTCACTTAAAAGTTAAACTACATAAGATGAAGTTGTGGAAACAGGACAGGCTGAAGGCAGAGATGTATGAAAAATTAATATTTATAATACGTACAGTTTAAACTCAGACGAATATTCCAAACTAATTATCAGCAGTTGGGGTATTTATAAATGTTTTCAGGTATGTCTGGAATAGCTTATAGAAATATATCCAAAGATACAGCAGCTTCACATTAATAGGGGAAATGAGAGAGAAAGAGTTTTTCATTTTGTGAAAGATCCTTCACACGAACACAGCAGGGCACGACTGGAGATGCAATCAGCACATGCCATGTGTACAGCCTAGTAAATCTTCCCTTTACTTGGCTTTTCCCAGGTAGCAGTGGGAAGGCTGGCAGGTCGGAAAGCTCTTCTAGTGCATACTAGGCTTAATTTTTCCAGGGCAGCCTGCTGCCTTCCTGCCCTTCTCTTACCCTTTGGTGACAATCATGTAAGTGTCTCAGCCTTTGTTGTTATTCCCCTGCCTGCTTAGTTTCCTTTCTCTCCAGCAGTACTGAGCATGGAGGAGACCAGAGCTCTCTTAGATCCTGCATTCCTTGATACCAAAGTCAATGCTGCTGTGACCCCTGGAAACTAATCATGAAGTGACCCAAAAGTTGTACCACCTTTTAAAGAAAAAGAAAAACCCTGTAATAATCCTGAACTTCCTACTAATGGTTCCATATTTTCACACCACCACATGGACTTTCATATTCGCATTGTTATTACATTTTTAATTATTCATCAGAATGGATTTCAGATGTAAATTTTGGTAATTCTGGATTCAACCCTGGTAGCTCTATAGCAAAGTATCTCTATACTCTTATTAATAAGAAGTCAATAGTAAGAAATCAATGTGTAAATCCTACATTGGAGTCATTCTGCTTTCCAATTTGGCTAACCTTACATATGCCCAGAACACATGAAGAGGGGGAAAAAAAAATCTGTGACTTCACTGTAGTATTTTCACCAAGTATTTTCCAAGTAATAGACTAGTTTCAAGGAAAATTTTAAATTAAAAGAGCCTCCTGATCAAATTTATTTGGAAAATGATTAAGTTCATCCTACTTACTGTAGAAATTCTTAGAATCCTTAATAGGTTAATGGACACTATGAAGCACAAAGAGTGGATACAGAATTTTCACTTAAAACTAATTTACTTGATTATGGAGTCTTTTTCTTGTAAGGTATACTGACAGACCAGTGCTTCACAGAACACAGTTTAGGAAATTCCATTTTAAGTTTTCTGGTAAAATGAATGTGACCTGGCTGTATGGGGTAGGGGGAAGAGAGCAAATACAAATTCACCACCTTCTAATATCCCTTCCAATTTACCAGTACATCATGTGTGATGGGTTGAATTGTGTCCCCCCAAAAGATACGCAGAAGTCCTATCCCTGGTACCTATGAATGTGATCTTTTTTGGAAATAGGGTCTTTACAGACGTAATCAAGTTGCGATGCAATTATGAGCGAGAGCCTTAGTCTAATATGACAGATACCCTTAGAAGCAGAGGGAAACGTGGCTAGAGACAGGCACGCACAGAGGAAGACTGCATCAGGGCACACGTGTGGAACACCATGTGAAGACGGAAGCAGAGAGAGTGGAGCAATGCAGGTACAAGGAACACCAAGGGTTGCCAGCTTTCACAAGAAGCTAGGAGAGATGGAGGGAACAGACTTTCCCTCAGAAGTCAACACTGCTGATAACCCTGAGCGGGACCTGTATCCTCTAGGACAGAGAAAATAAACTTCGTTTTTGTTTGTTTGTTTTCAAGCTGCCCAGTTTGTGGGACTTTGTTACGTCAGTCCTAGGAGATGTAACAACTGACAAGTGGGGTGCTTCTCTAACAAACGTCTAAATACGTGGAAGTGGGCTTTGGAATTCAGTTACAGGTTGAGGCTGGAAGAGTTTTGAGGCACTTAATAAAAAGAACCTAGATTGCCTTGAAAACACTGTTGCTAGAAATATGGATGTTAAAGGTGCTTTTGGTGAGGACTCAGAAATGAGGAACGTATTGGAAAGGGGAGAAAAGGCAATCCTTGTTACACAGTGGCAGAGGACTTGGCTGAATTATTTCTACTGCTGGAAGGCAAGTAGTACTTGTCAGTGATGGACTTAGATATTTAGCTGAGAAGATTCCCAAGCAAAGTGTCAAAGGCACAACCTGGTTTCTCCCTGCTGCTTATAGTACATACGAGAGGAAAGATAAATGGAAGATGGAATTCGGCCTCGAGACTGCCTCAAAACATAGTCTAATATACCGTATTTATCACTTACTGCATATCTCTTTCTCTCCACTAGAACATAACTGCACAAGGGCAGGTATCTTAGTCTGTTCTGTTCACTGTTTTTTCCCAACTGCCCAGATGCTCACAGTTCCTCAATGAGTATTGAAGAACAAATGAAATTAAGGCATGGGGCGTGCTACTGAAATTAGCCCCCCGGTTTCATATCTAAATTTTCCAACAGGTTTATAAAAGATTCATACTTCTTATAGTTTTTGTAATTAGAAAAATATTAATTTCTTCATCTCCAAATGAAAGCTATTTACATGACTATAAGTACATCGGGGTTTACAACAGAGACATTGACATAGAATAAGACATTAACATTTACCTAATAATGGGGCTCAAAATAGGAACTCGTACTTCTCTGAAGGAGAACAATTAAGGAGTCTCAGAAAAAGAATGGTTTAGTCTATAGAGATGCAATTTTGAGGCCACGTGTGAAACTGCTTCTCCAGTAATGTCTTAGCATTTAATTCTTAGAATGAGATTTGATAACAGCTGGATAGACTTTAACAGCAGAAATTCTATAAACAGGAATAGCAAAGATTCAAGCCTCCATAGAAGATATTAAGGCCACAAAAAATGATGGCTGTCTTTAAGTTCATCAAACTGCCACCTTAAATCCCTGTTGTTTTTAAAATGCTACATAAATGATACAGACTTTCTATTAACAACCCAATATGTTAGGCAATGAAAACAATACCCAAATGGACTCTGCCCTCCCCCATTCTCTTCTCAGTAGCTTTCATACATGGACATGCCAACTCCTAAGAAGAGCGAAGGGGCAGGGTGGGTATAGCTCACGTGCTTAGCATCCACGAGGTCCTGGGTTCAATCCCCAGTACTGCCAGCAAAAAAATAAATAAATAAATAAATAAATAAATAAATAAATAAATAAATAAATAAATAAATAAATAAAATAAAATAAAATAATTTTTAAAAAGGAGTATCTGATACTCTATCAATTAGTTAAATCTTTTATCTTCTTTGTTGCCATACTTGCATATATTCCATTTTCCAGCAACAGAGATCTCTAAATACACTATTTAGAAAGATATTTTTAGGTGTAAAAAGGCTAAATATTGTTCCTTTTGTTCCTTTTCATATAAAAACATGTACACTTAGAAAATATTTCTTTACATTCCTCAGTGTTATGACTATAGTTAGTTTTTTTTTGCAAATACTAGGTATCTGATTAACAGCTACTGCACACATGTGCTTTCAATCATCTATTTGTTGCTTCCAATTTCATATCACTAAGATTTTTCAAGTTTATGTCTTTAAGTAGCTCCTGTATGCATCTTCTCTTTGGAATGCTGTTTTTGCTGCCTTACTCACTACCACTTACACGTACTGTTTTATTAAAGGCTCTCAAGTTGTCACTCTCTATAAACTCTCTGCCTTCTATTCCCAACTCAACTCCCAGTTGTCTCTCAAAGAGAGTCCTCTCCCCAGCTTTCTTCTTGGGCAATCAGATCCCTTCCTCAGGTTCCTGCAAAGTATTCGTACTCCTGCCATGCCTTCCCTCACTCCTACAGGTAGAGTTATTCCGTCACTCTCTTTATGCTGTTCATTTTATCATTTGGCGCATGTATCTGTAAAACAGCATATTGTACTGTACTTACTGTGGGGGGCCTGCCCCCGTGATGAGACTGCATCCTCTCCAAGGCGACAACTGTGTCTATTTACACCTCTACCTCTAGTGGTTTCAAAGTACCTGACACAACTTACAGCCTCAATAAATACTTATTGAACAAACATAAAAAAAGAGTTTAGGGAGCAGAAGAAACATCAAGTCAATAGTTATTTGTGCTATTGCTATACTAAGTCAAAGCATTATGGAAATAAATGGACTAACTTAGATGTCCATCTTTATTTCTCCTTGTGCAATTTAGGGGTCTAATTCAATATGGTAAGGTATCATTCAGCTGGACTGCAAAACAGAATTGTGCACATCAGCCTTTAAAGTAATTTTCAGACACCAATGTGTTTTTCTTTTTTTTTTTTTTTTCAATTTCCCTGGCTTTCTCACCTTTGTCAATGCTTTTCTTACTTAGCAAGCCTTTTCTTAATCTTCTAAGATTATGGTAAAAGAATAGGAATTTTCCTCTTCTCATAGTACAAAGTTAACCAGTCAAAGGAGTCAAAGCAAATCCTCCTGTCATACTGACGGATTATCAAGATAGGGGAAGTAAATTTCTAATTTAAAAATTTTTAAATTGAATTAATCGCCATATTTATGTGTTTCATTTGTCTTTTACTTTTCTATTGTAAAAATTCAAACACGCAAAAGTAGAGAGAACAGTATTCAAAAAAACTATGTGCTCAAATAGATATTCAAATAATCTAATAATTATAAGTGTTTTAGTGTCCTACCCTGATACAAAGGTTAAACAAAAACAAAATAAGAACTAAAAGGTAATTATTAGCAGTTTAACAGGGTGTCAAGGCTATGTTTTCAAGAAAGAAAATGAAGGCATGCTATGGTCTTGCTGCAGTGAGAATGAGAAAAAGAAAGCCAGCTTCCAGAAGGCCGGGTTTGAGTGAACACGCAGGCACTCATGGGCAGGCATCTTTGAGTCTACAGAGTAAAGAACAGAACTTGCCCTTAAATAGGAAATTCTTGTCCTCTCTCCCCATTCAGGCATTACTTGTCCCTGAATCACAGCCTTAAACAAATTGGTGGAAGCTTCTAGTGCCTTCTCCACCCCTCTAAAAGTGCAATGCCCCTCGGCCTCGGGTTCATTAACAACAAAATTTCTATTCATTTCAACTCTAAAAAAAAAAAGGTTTAATGTGTTTTATATATAAGATAAGCCATATCATTTTCATTATTCAGTTCTTCCCTCATTAATGGAACATTTGCTGGCTCCTTCTGTGTTCCCCTCAGACTACACATGTAAGGAAACAACGCTACAATAGAAATAAAAACTAAAGCGCCATGAGAACATCTGTAAAAACAAACGGACTCTGCATGTGCTGTTTGATGTCTACCTAGACAGTAAGTCAGGGTGCTATTAAGACTGTCTAAAATTAGGAATTAAACTAAGAGAAAGGCAGTGGGAGTGGAAAGGATGCTGGATTTGATTTGTTTTGGCCTGCTAAGCTTACCTGACCCCCTACACACAGCCTCTGCTGAAGGTAGGGAGCTGGGTGTCCCATGTCACTCTTCTGCACTCTGTCTGATGGGATTAAAGTGGGCAGCTGAATTCAGGGAACCCATCCAGGAGCTGAGCTATGCTAGTTTATTTTTTCCCCTTTTCTCCAGAATTTGAACTAAGAGGTGATACATTGGTAGCACAAGAAAAATAAACTTGTGCAGTGCAGGTAAGCGGCATTAAAGTGAAATATTACAGGGAAGATCTGGGGCTTTCATTGGCTGTGGCCCACAAGGCAGTCCTGAGCCCAGGATGGCCCTCCTTATTGGGGCCCTACTGATGCGCCCTGCTCGCTTCTTGCCAGTCTTGGCTGACTTCCCCACACTTAAAACCTTTACTCTATCCCTCATGTCAGTTTTTCTTGAGCTTTCTTAGGGCATTTCTCTGCTGTGAAATCGAAGAGCCTGGGCTTGAACAGACGATATTTGCTCAACTAATTATCTGCCTCTCCGACTGCTCTTCATTTTCATACTTGTTTCCCTTTGTAAACGGTGAGCTCTTTAACAGCTAGAGGATCCAACATTTAGTACTTTATTCTCACATACAGTTTATTCCTTGGGACATTATAGGCCTTACTAAATCTTTGTTAAAATAGTAAATAAATAATGCATACAAGAGACTTTGGGGAGACAGAATCTAGGGGAAATGGTATTTGATTGGGTGAAAAGAGAAGCCAAAAGTGATTCTGCAATTCAACTCATTTGCATTATAATCTGTCTGACTGGTTTCATTTAAATGCGTGCTGGAAATTTCCTGCTTTTTAAAAAGTATAATAATCAACTACATATTAAAAATATGAGTTATTAAGAAACTGAGAGGGTTTGTGAATTAATGAATTCAAATTATCTGGAGCTTAGTTCAACAAGAATGGCAAAACTGCAATTTCTCTTCACAAATTTAAGATAAGATTAGAGGACAGATGCTTGGATTCCTCTGGGACATGAGGTTAAATTGGCAGAACACAGAGATACAGCTTCTACTTCCCTTTCAGAGTTCTGGCGGTACCCTAAAGCGAGAGAACAAGTGACCACCCACTCTGAACCAACCTATTAGCAGATTAAGGGCTAATGTTGATGACTGCCTAGTATAATTATTTCATGGGACTTATAATTG
This sequence comes from Camelus dromedarius, assembly GCF_036321535.1. NCBI lineage: Eukaryota > Metazoa > Chordata > Mammalia > Artiodactyla > Camelidae > Camelus > Camelus dromedarius. Next base: position 23,078,975 of record NC_087439.1, read on the forward strand.
GATATTTTTAAAGTCAAGATACTTTGTGTATCCATAGGATGATTGCAGTGAAGATTAGCAAGGAAATAATTTGTGACACATACCTTTCCCTTCCAGCAGCCTTTTACACAGCTGCTACGTAGCATTAATTATTCTAACGACCTAACTTATAAAGGCATGACTGGCTACATCTCTAAAAGATGATCATTTTCGTTTCTGTAAAACAAATAAAAACTGCATGTGGGAGAAGCAATAGTTTCTTTTCTTTCTTGAAATTCATTCCAGACATTTAGATAATAGAAGGAAATGATACCGTAAACACTTTCTTTTTACCATGGTGTTCTTGTAGTGAGTTAAAAACAATTTTCTTATATTTCACAAATAATTACATTGAATATAGTAATACGTATTTTACAGAACTATTTCCAGTTGGAATCACTGATAACTGGAATCATGGTATAATATAAAATTCAAATATACATAACCACTAGAAATTTAAAACCTTAGAATCTTTAAAATCAGTTAAAGATAACTGTTATCTTTTCCTCCTGCCCCATTTTTACACCCTCCCCCCTTTTTGACACATTTAAATAAAGACACCCTTTGAGAACCCATTCAGCTGAAGTCTTGGTTAGAGTATTTATTTTTAAAGTGGCTTGTATCATTCACGTTAGTTGGACATACTGGGAAAGTTTCCAGACCTTGGTCAAAACCCAACTGAACTTTACTCCAAAAAGTCAGAAAGAATTTCATTAACCTTTTAGTAAAAAAAAGGTGTATTTCTTATTTGTTCAACTCTAAGGCCATGTATTCCCAGAAGAACAAAACTGCCAGACCATAGCACAAAGATTTTTATTTACATCAGGATTTATATTTGAAAAAGTAAAATGCTAGGATTATCTCTATAGTCAATAATTGGTTAATTCCATCCTTCACACTTTTACATACATGTGAAAGGATCTATGTTTATAATACTCTGGAATGATCATCAGTGCTCACAATAATGTCACTGAGTATATACGTATTTTTCAGCATCTTTCTCAACTGGCAAATAAAGATTAAGGGAAAGGGGGAAACAAACATTGATGAGTTTAAAATAATTTTAATTATTTGTGATTACAAAATTAATGTTCATAATATCAATTCTGGCCATTTCTTATTGTACTGGGGACACATGACTTGACAAGGTAGAAAATACCAAGGCAGCTAAGTTAGAATTAAATAAGCAGAGGAATTCAGGCAAAACATTTATCAGTGTGATGCTAAGGCTTAGTCCATAAAATGAATTTTTCAGATATTGATGATCTCACAACATTTTCTCAAACAAGAAGTAGAATTAAACTAATCACAAAGCTGCTTCAGTTTGGACAATAATTAGTAAATATCAATACTTTCCTAGGCTAGGCAAAACTTTACAAATTTAAAGTATTTAGGTTTAGTCAGAACTGTATACTGGGGGAGGACAGAACATGGACCATCTGTGGGCAGTGTTCCTCTCACAATTCTGAGCTTGTGGATTTGATGTGAAAACAAAGGAATAAGGAAAATATTTAGGGGTGCAAGAAAGAAGAAATGAAGATAGGGGAGAAGCAATCGATTGAACAAAATAACTGAAATATTATCCATTTCTCTCATTTCATACCAAAGGATTTTATTATTAATGCATAATTTCTAGTATTCATTTCTGTTTAAGAGGAAAACATTGTAATTTCACACACTGTACTTTATACATTTAAGCTGCTCATCTCTGAGCATCAGAGCAAAGTGTTCAATTTTAATTTTTTTATAGAACGTAGAATGCTGTCTTTTTAAATGTAGAATAAAGATAAAATGGATTCTTTTTGATTTTTGTGACTTTCATGTCAATGACTGTACTTAACTTCCTTGTTAGAACTTGCACATCAGCAGGCAGTATGGGGTTCTGCTGCGTGTCTTTCAATATATCTGCTTAGAAACTGCCCTTTGAACTTCAACTTCTTGCTTTCACATCAGTAATGTGACTCCTATTACAAATGGCTGCATTAACTATTCTGGGACTAGGTTAGGATCCATTTTTATTGACATGCTAGGTATACATACAGTCTCTTTGGAAAATAAAGAGGAAGAGTTCATTGTCTCTGCAAATAATATTAGCCAAACAGAAAAAGCAGTACTAGTCGACATCCTATTTTTGCACTGCTCTGGCGACACTGTGAACTTCTGACGTTCTTTAGGTAGCTGCCCTGCTGTTCATTCCAAATCTGTCAGGTTATTTGGCACTGGTCTGACCTTAATGTCTAGAGTGAACTGCTGAGCTATGAAGTGTTCTGATTTTTGGAAGCTTTGCCAAATTCCTCCCCCTGTCCTTGCCACCTTTAAAATAACAAGGTCAATCACACAAAAGAAAGATGGCAGTGTTTCAGGTCCAATGATGCTGATTATCAGCATAACACACAGAGTTCAGCATGACAGCAACCTGTCCTTGAAGACTGTGGCAAGTCCAACTGGAATTGGCTAAGATTACTCAAAAAAAAAACCCATGAAAGTGCCCATTTTCCTAAAGATACTTTATTAAATAACTAAAAAGGTACATTTTAAAATATGTTTTTAAAGCTCTGGTCACTTAATTAAAAAAGAAATCTTGTCAAGAAAACACTAATATTGCATTAGTCATGTCCAAATAAATAAATTCTAAATTAATGAAGCAACCACATTCTTCAAAAGTTGACTTAATAAATTACATGGTTGATATGAAAAAGTTGTGAAGATGGTAAAAATAAGACATTATTCCTGAATACTGGTGAGCCAGACACCCTTTCTTATTATTTAGATCAAGGAGAAATCCAGAGAAAGAGATGCCTGGAAAAAGAAGTAATTCACACACACCTCCCACTCCTCATGCCTGAACACTGCCTGTGTTTCACCTTTCCTAATCTTGTGGTATTAAGACCCTCTCTTTTTACAAGCTTCTGCAATTCAGTCTTACGGACACTCTGCCAACTAAAAATTGGCACTTGCCATCTGCCTCTACAAGGATTAGGTCACAAGCCACTGCGGCTGCTGACTTTGAATGCACCCTGAAAGGAGTACAGGGTGGAGATCAGGACTGAGGCGCTCTGTGCTCTGGGAGAAACTGCAGAACAGGCCTTCAGACAGATATTTTTGAAAGACTTTGAGCCTAAACTTCTGTATCTTCTCATATCTAGAAAAGCACTAAATCATTCATGGAGAACCTGCTCCTTGTGCCCAGGAGTAACCTTCACAAGTCTAGCAGGAATCTTCTGCAAAAACATGTGCTTGACTGCATGTACCCTCCTTCCCTAAAATCATGTGCAATCCCGACCGTCCCCGCTAGCTCTTCCAACAGCTCCTCAGAGCTATCTGACACTGTCTCTGGCTACCTTCCTCATTTTGCCACAAATAAAACTTAACTCACACCTCCTACACTGTGCACATCTCACACCTCAACACTGAGATAGTCTCAATTTTACCAGAAAATATCACAGTTTTGCCTTTGACATTCCCACCTCAGTATTCAAAGTAAAATTATATCACAGTTCCGATTCCCTCTTCAGTAGGACTGGAGAGAGACATACTACAATGTCTGCTGCATAAGAAACAAGATTAGTACATAGTATATACACAGATGCAAGGAATAAAATTAGTATATAATCTATGTACAGGAAGCTATCTACATTATAGGTAAATCTTTGAGAACCCTTAAAGGCAGCTAGTATAGGTGTTAACTCATTTTTTTATTCATTCAAACATAATTTTTACTGAAAACCAACCATATGCATAATGCCATACATGCTGAGTAGATACTTTATCATAGAATTTAAAGAAGGAGAAATGTCAGCAATGAGCTAACATTTTGTACATGAGGAGAGTAATGCCCAGAGAGGTTAAATAACACATCTAAAAGTAACAACAGCTAGTTCATAAAAGAGGTCCAGAATACTGATGCTACGTTCTTTCCACAAACCATGGTTTCTCTTCATTTGGAATAACTAATGTATGCTTTTTATATCTACTCAGAAGATTCCTGCCTTTGGAATGAAACAATATTAAAAATACTGTTGGTGAACATATATATATATGCGCCTGATAATATTGCCAAATTTACAATTTAAATATAATTACTATTTTCAAAATCAGACCTTATTTTAATATTATTCCTTTTCTCAACCTCATTTCAAAGTGTAACTTATAGAAGGGGTAAAATGGTAATAATGTCTTCTGCTCCCAGTAGCAATTTTTTCTAGCACTTTTTACAGTAATTTAAATTTAAATGATGTTTATCGGTCCTTCCTTTCTCTCCTTTTAAGTCACAGAATTCATTCAACTGATGAAGTCTTCAAGGAGGCACCAATACAATGCCAACATGATTCAGCAGAAATGTACGTAATTATTCGAGCCTGGAATGGTATCTTGAGTGATGTAATTAATGTTATACTCAATGCTAGGATACTTCAGTTGCCTGAGATAATGGATTTTTTTAAAGTATGTTGGATCATATATCCAATTAGGGCTAAGGAAAAGTCAGAAGAAAGTTGGATTAAAAAGCAGACTAAGGATATTATGAAATTATTTACCCCGTGAAATCTTCTCTAATCTTTTCAGACACTCTTTCCTGTGTGCTTCTATTTTGCCCGCTTATTTTAACCTTTTACCTGTCACTGTAATTTACCTTGTCTCCCTAGGCATAGTAACTGATATACTCAGAGCTCAGTACATGTTTGCTAAGTAAATGAATGAATAAACAGAATAAATGCAGAATGCATCTACATATGATGTTAGGTATCATGAACTTCATAATTACTTTTCATGTGCATCAGTGCTATCTAATTGGTAGCTGAGCCTAACAATCACTTGGAATTTTTATTACCACTCCCCCCAACCCCTGCTCCGCCGGAAGAGCTTTGGGGCTTGACTGGGAAACTGTAACATTAAGAGTGCCCCCAGAATAGTTATATAATCAGGTGATTTGGACTGATTCCATACATATGTTGCATATTATGACAGCATTAAGAGAACACATTTAATTTTATATTGTTTAATTACTCCATAGAAAATATAATCATGTATTCTAATTTTACGGGGAGTCACATAGCAAATATTTATCCAGTTCCTATATTTGAATACTAGGTATACATAGGTTTAATACATGGTATGCTCCTTTATAAAGTCCCAACACATGAGGAAAATAAACATCCAGAACTAAATTATGAAAGCCCAGAAACAGACACATAACTGTAGTCAACTGATCTTTGACTAAAGAAAAGACAATACAATGGAGCAAAATAATCTTTTCAACAACTGAACATCCACATGCCAAAATAAGAATCTATACCTAAACTTTACACTCATCACAAAAACAACTCAAAATGGATCACAGATCTAAATGTAAAATGCAAAATTATAAAACTCCTAGAAGATGATATAGGAGAAAATCTAAACGGCCTTGGGTATAACAATGACTTTTTAGATACAACACGTGAGATATAATCTATGAAATAATTGGTAAGCTGGACTTCATTAAAGTCTTAAAAATCTGCTCTGTTAAAGATACTATCAAGAGAATGAGAAGATAAGCCACAGACTGGGAAATAATATTTACAAAAGACATATCTGATAAAGGATAAAAGAAAAAAAATGTACAAAGAACTCTTGAAACTCAACAGTAAGAAAACTGACAACCTGCTTACAAAATGGGCAAAAGATCTGAACAGACACTTTGTTAAATAAGATATACAGATAGCAAGTAAGCATATGAGATGATGGAATTGCTCACCATCTTATGTCTCTAGGGAACTGCAAATTAGAGCAACGAGATAGCACTCTACATGTTAGAATGGCCAAAATCCAAAACGCTGACCACAGCAAATGCTGGAGAGGATGTGGAGCCGTCCTCCAGAACTCTCATTCATTGCTGGTGGGAATGCAAAATGGTACAGCAACTTTCTTACAAAACTAAACATCCTCTTACCATATGATCCAGCCATCATATTCCTTAGTACTGACCCAAATGCACTGAAAACCTACATCAACACAAAAGTCTGCACGTGGATGTCTTATACAGCTTTATCCATAACTGCCAAAACATGGAAGGAACCAAAATGTCTTTTAGTAAGTGAACGGATAAATAAATTGTGATATAGCTAGATAATAAAGTACTATTCAGAGCTAAAAAGAAATAAACTATTAAGCCATGAAAAGACATGGAGAAAAATTTACTGAGTATCACTAAGTGAAAAAGCTAATCTTAAAAGGCTACATACAGCATAATTCCAACTAAAAACTCTAACGATCAGTGGTTGCCAGGGGTAAGGGGAAAGGGAGGAATGAACAGGTGAAGCACAGAGGACTTTTAAGGCAGTAAAACTATCCTGTATGATCATACAATGGTGGGTACACATTATTTCACACTGTTCAAAACCCATAGAACCATATTTTTTTTAAAAAAACATGTAATTTATAACAGCAAGAGTGAACCCTAAGGTAAAGTATGGATTTGGGGTGATGATGTGTCCAGTCAGGTTCACTGATTGTAACAAATGTGCCACTCTGGTGGAATGCTGATACTGGGGGAGGTATGTGTGTGTGGGAGCAGGGAAGATACTGAAAGTCTCTGTCACGTCCTCCTAATTTTGCTATCAACCTAAAACTGCTCTAAAAAATCCAGTCTATTTAAAAATAAATTAGAATACAACATGACAACACTCCGTCATATTTTGAAGGTTTAGAGGTAGCCCACAGTAGGTGACTGGGATAAAAGAACAAGGGTCTCAAATCAGGCAAGAGGGTTCTAGGACTGGATAACTTGCGGAGTTACTTGACAATCTTCACGTGGATGCCTCTAGATTCCTGAGTCATAGTGCCACCACCCAATGCTGTCTGTCTAACATTTTTGGTGATGTTGGTAAGAATAAAAAACAAATTGTACATGTAGCTTCCTTTTCTGCTTGATGTGATGGGTCAATGAAGATAAAGGCAAGCATTATAATGGATTCAGAAAGGAGGCACGTCTCAGAAAAGTCACTAGCACTCTCCTTGTGCCTAGTATCCTTACTGGTAGCTACAAGGTAAACTGCATTCACTTCCTTCATACTAGGTGTGGGATGATTGGAATTTAAGGAAACATGTTTCTTGGTGGAAGAGTTAATGCTTTAAACAGAACTCTGCAGCTGACTGGTCCATTAGAATTTAAGAAGCTGGCTTTTAAGGACAATAAATGTGTGAACAGGGTAAGATGAGTGTCCCTAAGTCCTCAAGAAAGGGTGAACCCAGTGGGGGAGAGAGGGCAGAAGTCACAATAATTATATATACAAGCATCTTATGAAGATGTTGCATACACCATCTCATTTAATTGGCCAACTAATCTATAAGACAGGTATTATTGCCATTGGCAGATGAGAAACATGATGTCCAAAGGTCACACATATTTTGGACTGCACTAAGCCGGATCTACAAGTGACATCTAAATTTTTTTCAAACTTACTACGAGCAATGACTTTTAAAGGTCTTTGGAAAAGCAACATTCACACTTTCCTAATGTATTACATGCCCCATGGCATTTTTACCCTCCACTTACTGAAGTTACTTCTAGTGGGAACAAAATGGGAGGGAGGGTGGTAGGAGAGAAATGGAAAGAACACCAAAACTAAATGCAGTAAGCTAACTGAAATTCTGCCATATCTACACCTCCCAATTTGAACATCATTTCTTACAGGGAGCTTTCTCTGCTAGGTTAGGGTGCCAGTGCTTCTTTACACAATTTTAAATTAGTGATTTGACACCTATTTAACAAGCAGTCAGCTCTCGAGTTGAGGTATGTTTGCCCCATGAATGCACAAACCCACCACCCTGGCTCCATCCGTGGTGCCTGGAAAAAGTTATAAATACGTAGTGAAGACAATAAAAAAGATTTAAAATCCTAAGCATTGCTTCTACCTTAAGGATATGTTCTGGGCAAGATTCTGGCCTTGAAAACAGGTTCCAAATATCCTGCCTCCATTCTTTGTACCTTCTGCAAATCTTATGAGGTTGGCATTTTTAAGCATTTAACTCTAAGTGTAACTTGGGTTTGTTTACCCAACCGTTTGAGGAATTGGACTTCAAACTGAGAGAAATGAGTTGAAGGTTAATGTATCAAACCAAGGCTATGGCCCAATGCTCTTTCTTCGTATAGACAATCCACATCCTTCACAGGACCCTTGCAGAGAATGGATTCTCAGCCGGCTGTCTGCTTAAATCCTCTGTACCCACTAAGAGGGAAGTCACTAACCAGCTAAGGGGAAAACGGCATGAGAGAAGAGCAACCCCACCCCATGTCAAGGCATTCATGAGTCGGATCAATATCATCTTCAAAGCACCCACAAAAGTAAAAAATAATATCCTAACTTTATCTGAGGTTTCTTGCAGCTGGTAGCTAACAAAAGGCAATATTCCCCCACCCACAGCTGTAGCTTAAAGCTCCCTGCCGCTTTGGAGAATGTTATATTGGACAAATGGGCCACACTGTGGCTATCAGATTAAGAAAAAGCCACAGAATCTCAGACCAGCACATACAGGAAACTACAGGTGTTGAGCACAGAACAGAGAGTGCCTACTATATTGATTTCCACAGTGCTCAAGGCCAAGGTAAAAAGAATGAGGCTGTTGGAAAAAAACAATACTAAATCACTGGCATAAAGGAACAGAAAATCACTTAAGCAAACCTGCAGGGATAAAATCAAACTCCCACACAAAAATTCTCATGGTGGATTCTTTAACTGCCTTTTACTGTCACACTCAGATCTTCCCTACATCTCAAACTACCAGGTCCTATTTGAATTCCAACTTCGTCTTGTATGGAATTTTGTTGGTTTGTTTTTCATTTTAATTTAGCCAAGGCTGCCCCTGATGCCCTGCCCCAGACTAATCAAGCAAAATATAATCTAAAAGTTATCACAAATCATGTAGTCATGGTAAAAGCAGTGAAGTCACTAGTGAATTAGTGATTACCAGAAAACATGTGCAAAGGATGTTGCACTCAATGTCTGCAAGTCATGTTCTGAAATACCTGGCATTTCCCTCACCGTGTAGTCTACTACCGAACATGCATGCTGTACTACCCTCTAGGAGTGCTCTTTAATCTCTTAAGTTTTTCTTTCCAATGAGGCCTTACTCTCCCCCCATCTTTGCAGTTTTTTTCTCTTCTTTAAGATTCATATTAGAGGACTCAACTTCTCATAGATGGTCAATAATATATTGTGATCATCTATTTTTCCACATTATTGACATTACCTATAAAGGCTACAAATACTAAATTTTATGTATATTTTAGTGACATTTTACCTATATGTAACAAAATTTTAAAGACAAAAACCCATATAAATTATGTAGTATTTATAAATGAATAAAAACTCATGACACTTAAAACATTTAATAACTAGCAAATCAGTATTTCCAGTTCTCCACCCCTCAATTTAGACATCTGGCTTGTGTCATTGTCTTTACTCTTTGTCACTCTTTATCTAGATTCCATGCATTTCTTCTGGAAGTTTCTCCCACTGTGGCTGTCCCATTTTAATCTAGCAGTGAAGTCCTAATCTGACTAAGCAGAATTCATTCTATCAGTTCTGTATCTCAGATACTTCTTGAAGAAAACTGAGCTGATGAGAACTGTCAGTGCCCTATTGTTCTATCTTTCACATAAAATACAAATTTAATTTGGAATTATTCCAGAGTCTGGTTTAAAAACACAGTTTTTGTTTTTTAATTACAAAGAAACTGCTTGAGAGTAGGAAGAGTCTGAGTATTTAAACAAAATTTTTGTTTGTTTTTTATCGGACCTAAGACCAGAGTTGGGAATTCAGTGCAGCATGAAGACTAAATGAAGCTGAAGAGACAGCGTTCAACCATGACATAAAAATTGATCAGTGCTGCTCAAAGTTGGTCTTGCTCTGCATCAGTAAGTCTCAACAAGAAATTTATAGACAGTGTACTGAGAACGTATTTTGTACTGTGTTAAGTGCTGCATGACTTTAAAGCATAAAGCCTTTCTCTTGGGCATGACCACCCTTCTCCATACTGTCATAAAAGAGGACAACAGTGTCAGCTAGTAACTTCTAGATACGTTCTGAACTTAATATGGATCAAATCTGTTTATGATTTTGACATTTCACCCAATATCAAATTGACTTTCACCTTCAAATTTAGAATTTTTACCTGAACAGTATTTTGGTTATTTCTCTTCACTCCATTTACATATTGCTTTGGTCACCCATGAGAATAAAGTGGTAATTAACCTCTTGTAAATACAGAAGAACTGTGTAAGTATGTAAGAATTCACAGGAGAAGGCTTGTAGAACTGGGCGGGTGACCGTACTCTGAATTGGTCTGTTCTTGTTCTAACCTAGTTCCAGAAATTGTGTATTCCATTCACATTCATATCATCAAAATGACAGAGGCAAATATTCTGGTTATAAGGAAAGAACCATAAACATGTACATGGATATGGAATTAACAGACCCACAGAGGTCATCATACCCTTGAGACAGAGATACTACTTTCAGATTATTGCAGCAGACTTGCTCGGGGATAGTTAGGTATCTAAAATCCAGCATAGAAAAAGCCTAAAATATTAAATATAAAGTACTTTCTGCTTCTTTCTCTTCCAGGGAAGTACTTTCCTTTGTATTCACCAATATAACTTCAGAAACAATTAATGTAATGATCTTGCTATGTTTTTATTGTAGTAAAATATGCTAACATAAAATATGCCGTTTTATCCACCTTTAAATATACAATTCAGTAGCATTAAGTATATTTGCTTAATATACTTATGCAACAATCACCACTATCCATTTCCATAACTTTTTCACCATCCCAAACAGAAACTCTGTACCCATTAAACATGTACGTATTTATGAATATTCACATGCACACTCAAGCTACATTAAAGGACTGCTGAAGTTCTGAAGGAAAAACTATAAAAATTAAGCCATCTAAAGTAAAATTAGCCACACGTGCTCAAGTTCGTGGGCTAGCACAGCAAATAGTAATACAGAATTCATGTTACACACTGTTTCACTTAACCATTTGTGCCAAAAGGGGGAAAATGGGGTGACAAGGATTTGAGACCCTTTTCTTGATTCCAAAGAAATTAATGATTTTAACTGAAGGTATATAGTTAAACATGAGTCATTATTTCCTACAGAGCAATACACACTTTTTCCCACACAGTCTCAAGATAAAGTGCATTCAGAAAGCAAACAAGCCCACTGGGAGAATTAGCTCTTAGAGAAACTGAAATACGCTTGCAGTCCGCATTTCTGATATAATGTGCTCACATAAATTCTATCAAAAAAAGGCACATCTTAAAACATATTGTTCTCTTTCCATAGAAACAATGTTATAATTGGAGAGCTATATTCCTGAGCAGGACTTCGCATTGAATAAATCACAAATATGCCCAACAAGATGTCATAAAAGCAAAGCTATAAAAACTATAAACCTTTGTAATCATTTAAAATGGTAAAACTACACTCCTTGATGGAATTCAACAGCTAAAAGGGATTTTAGAATATTGCCGAGTTCAGGCAGGCCTCTGTTTTATGGAATAAAAAAACCCTAGCTAGCAAAGATGAGGGACGTTCTTGCAATTCAAAGTATCTTGTATGAATTGGCACTAAAACTGAAGATTTCTTAATTTCAATCTATTGTTCCTTCCACATATTTCAATGTTTCTCTTATAATATTTCTACATTTATGGCTGCACATTAGTTATATATTTATGACAAATATTAGAGTATACTTGCCATATATAAAAAGCAGCTTTATATACTTAATATACATAAAAACTATACAATGAATATTCTTGCTATATTTACATTAAATTCACAGATTATTTACCTGTTTCTAATTTTGATAGACGTTAGGTGGTATGACTGAAGTGGCCCATTTCAAGTAAGAGAAACACATGGAAGTTTGGCCAGACCACTGATTTTGCCTGTCAGTAAAATTTTCTGTTTTAGAGATATTCTGAAACATTCATTCACTGATTGCTACTTCTGTAAAATGACCATTTTAGTATCTAGATATGTGAGGATATCACAAAGGATTTTATTACCTGAACTCAATTGTGTAACATACTTAGCTCTTGCTAGCCAAAACCACAGTCACATACACACACCAAAGACAGCTTTGAGAGAAAAATTTACTTTGCATCTCCTAACCTCCTTCCCCTTAAAAATTAAAGAAAAAAAAAAAGGAAGAAGAGGAGAAAGCAATTAAGTAGTGTTGCTTTAGGATTGTACAGGATAGGTGAGGGAAAAAAAGATCATTTAGAGGAAATTGTATCCTTTCAAATCATAAACACAAACCATGCTTCCTTGACTAAGGATGGAACACACTGGATGTTACCTCAGAATCTGGCACGTAAGTGAATGAAGACTTTCAGAAGGGAAGTGTATATGCTAACTGGAAGTGAGAGAAGTGGTGAAATATGAAAAAGAGGCTGCTGTATTTTGCCTGAATCTTGAATACATTCTTTCTTCCTCAGAAAACTAGTGCCCTGTTCACTTAAAGATGTTTAGGTCTGTATGTAAAGTCAGCATAGCTAAATGTGCGCTTATAAATATGTATGTGGATGAAGCTTTATTAAATAAAGCTGAATTTAAAATAAAAAATATGCAAAATGAGTGATTTGACAAACGAAACGTGTGCAAATGTTTCAGTTGGCTTTTGCAGGCAGCCTTATGGAGTAACATTTAGGACATGACTTCCTGACAGAAGCCTTTGAAAATATTTTGATTTAAGGCGCCTTTCCATGTGGATCATCATGGAAATAGCTAAACAAATGAGTAAAGATAAACTCATTGTTTGGTGAGTTGAACACACGATATAATTAACTCATAAGTGAACGAACAGACCAAAATGAGCGGTTGTATCTCTGGGTGTAAAGGCCCCTTTCATCCTCTGGTCTTACACACTCAGGACTGGTAACTCACCACGTAACCCAAAGCTGATCCAGAGCTGCCGGGGTCACTCCTGGTGTTGAACCAGCAGCACATTTCTGCTAACCAGGGTCTAATTTTGCCATTGTAGTCTCCATTATCAATTGACAATCAATTGGAAGGGCCTATTCATTGTGTCTATATTAGGTACTCAGTATGATAGAAAAGATGTAAGACAGGGATCTTAAACTAATGGAGCTTACTCTCGACTAGAATAAAGAGGAAATATAAACATAAACAAGAAATACATACTGCTTAATGTAAGGAGTCACCGCTAAGTGGCATATGCAAATTATTAATATCTAGAATATGTAAACAGTTTTGTTAGATTAATAACTCCATAGAAAAAGCATGGATATAAGATATTATCAGGGAATGCACAGCCAAGTAAATTAAATTCATAGTACAAAAACAAATGAAAAGACCTCAACCTCAGGAACAATAAGAAAAATACAAATTAAAGTAACAAGATACACATTTTCAGTCACAAGGTTGACAAAACCTGAAACAGATTAATGTCATCAAATGATAAAACCTGGGGTTGGTGTGTAAGTTGGTAGAGTCTATCTGGATGCCAAATGGCAGTGTCTATCAAAGTTAGAACTGCGGAATATTTCTTTGGCACAGCAATTCCAATTGTAGGAATTTAATCTTGAGAAGTTGTCACACAGAATATCAGCATAAGCTGAGAAGAAAGTTCACCGCTTGACCAACTGAATGGTTTAAAAAAAAAAAAAGTGAACCTGACTAAAGTCCCACAGCAGGAAAGTGGTTTAAAAAATGTATGGTTTCTATTATGGAATATTTTGAAGTTGTGAAAAAGAAAGAAACAGAAATGTATGTATTATCATATAATCACCTATCAGGCATATGGCTAAATGAATAAAATACATCACAGAAGAATACATATGTTTATGTAAATTAACATAACTGTGTCTATTCCATATAGCATACATATGTATATATGTAAATACACAGAAAGATGCATGGAAATTTATACTCCAAACTGTCAAAAATGGTTAGTTCAGCGAAGGGGAGTGAAGGTTGGGGAGGAAGTGAAGGGAAACAAGAATGTTTTGTTGTGTCTAATTCTGTACTGCTTGGAATTTTTGCCTTGTGAATACATTCACGTAAACTTGTATTTTTCTTACTTAAGGCAAAGATGTGTACAAGGACAGAAAACACGCGGGGCTGATAAAGCAGCCGCATGGCAGTATTGAAGCAAGACTGAGACAGAGTAGTGGATTGTTTGGTGTGAGGAAAAATAAAAATGCTTATCAAAGTCATTAGAAATAATATGTACATGACAGAAGTTTTTCAGAATGAAGTTAAAGCAACCAGAGTGTCAAGAAACGCACACATTTCTTGCATAAAATTATGTAAACCACTCAGATACTAGTTCTTTGGGTAAAGAAAAAGGATGTGAGAATGAAGATGAACTATTTGGAGTATGCGTATCAGTATGGGGGCAGGAACCAGGGTGGATGAAACTAAGCCAGCCAAGTATCTACTGCAACTCTTGTGCAAAATATATTTGACTGGGTCTGAGCAGGTCTGGGTCTCTACATTTTGAAAATCAAAGACATGCACAAATCGCTGATAATTAAAGCCTGGTGAATACATTCTCACTTTATTCACGTTTGGCAGGTTATCTGCTACTGGTTCCCACGGCCCTGGATCACTATGCAAGGCAGGTCTGATGTTCCCCAGTTCCTTTGGTGCTTACCAAACACTGGGCATTAAATAATGGAAAGAGAAACCCTGAGATTCTAATACCCAGTGCATGCTTCATGATGACACTCATAAATGGCATCGTGCTCTAACTTCTCTTTGGAGTGGTGAAGGGCAAGCCATGGCCAGTTTAGATCACAACAGAATAGTTTCACTTGACACACTGGAGACGAAGGCCGCAAAAAGGCAGGGAGCAGTATGCAGTTTGGGAAGGAGGGTTCCTGAGTAAGCACCAGCAAGCGATCTGAAGGCTTATGTGATGGAGTGAATGACAAAATATAAACATACCTAAAGCAAACTCTGGACAAGAACTGAATTGTCCCAGAGCAGGACATGGGGCAGCCTCAGTGCAAGCAGGATTCAAGAGGTGCAAGAATCCAGCCTGGATCAAAACTGAGACACCACGGGCATCATATTTAAAGCAAGTTTTTCACAGATTCCTAATTGACCAGGAATCCGGATATCAAAAACCTATGCAACAGTCTCCTAAATATTTGGCATCTATTTTTGCTTGTTTAATGTAATTTAAATGTATATATTGCTGGCTTGATTTCAAGTAATTGTATGGTTTGTCCATTTCAGTTCTCCTATTACCTTCATTCGATCTTCAACTAAAGAACCCCTTCAGGATTCTTACATAAAACCCCTTCTGCCTTTTTTGAGTATGTTGTGGTAAAGATCCAAAAAATAATAATAAAATACTAAACAGGCAACTTTTTTTTTTTTAATATAATGTGCTTTACAAAGTTCCCCTCTTCCTTATCGTTACATATTACACTGGCTACAAGCTAATATTGGAAGACTTGCCTTGCATGGTAACAGGGCAGATGTACGCAAAGAAAAGAAATGGTCGTTCCCCACCTTGGAAACTCACAGTGAAGTATTCACATTATTAGGAGTGATTCAGCAATAGAAAGTTGAACCAAAGTGCACTGTCAACTAACAATTGTAATCAATTAATTAATAATTTACTTGGACTTTGACAGCATCAATAACCAAAAACAGAAAACCCATGCTGCAGTTTCCACATTCTCTTTTGCTGAAGTGAGAACCCAGCTTCTTAAAGGATTCATTTGTTTCCCTGGCAAGTTGCTGAAGATCACAGTAATTACGGATATATCCATCCAAGATCTGCAGATGTCTACATCTTGCACAAAGAGAAGTATTGATTCTGAGTATGCAGAATGTACTTTGTTTTTATTTGACAAAAGAGTTAATCTGCTTACGGGTAAAAGATGGACTTCCGTAGGCTTTAGGATACCTAAATCTAATTCTCTTTCCATTTTATCAGGCTTGTCCCTTCTGCTCATCCTTCAGCTTCACTCACATGGTACTTGCACTTTTTCTAATTTCTTCCCAGAATCCTCCAGCTACTGCTAATACACTCAGGATGAATGCTTGGGTTCCACTGGTGTTCCCACATTATTGTTCACACATCTCATTCTTTACACAAAACATGTATCAGATTGAGAGGTTTATTTCTGTTTGTTTGCCTGCATGGTTTTAATGGTGGGAAGCAGAGTTTATTTTTGTCTTTGTACCCTCAAGGCCTGGCACATAGTAGTATATGCCCAATAAATGCCTGTTAAATTGTTTGTTAAAAATAGAGTTGAAGATAGTTTACTAAATATTCACTGAGGCAAAGAACAGCTATAAATACTTTGCATGGAGGTATATTTTCTATTATTAACTTTCAATTATCTTTTCCTCCTCTCTATTGAGAAAATTAGAGTCCTCTGCAATAATTTAAATTCCATTTATTTAAAGTGCCAGCCATAACAATTCTATCATTAAAAGTATTACTAGTATCTAATGGATCTCCCTTTTTAAATATGCATTGAGATACCACACATTGGAGTTTATGACATAACCTTCCAGTTGTCCCCAACACTGATACACAGTTTGATGATAGTTTTAAAAATTGAAGTAAATATGCAGGAATTAACTAAAAAATTAAATACTACACTTAATATTCATTTTATTTTCATTAGGGGTATACAGTTTGTATTTTAGATTAGTGGACTGTAGAATCTATTTTAAAACGTAATAAAGAAGGCTTTGAATTTGAGATGCTCCCAAAACACTTTAAAACTCAGTTTCACCTCTTAAATGCAATGCTGTAATTCTAATAACCAGAAGCAAGCAGTTAACTATCTTCCAAGGAAGCTACCCCATAAAATGGCATTATGAAGGCTTATATCCCACAGACATTTTTCACGTACATGCTACAGCCTTTAATATTGCCAGACAATGAAAGATAATACACCTGAGGGAGAAATGGCAAAACAGAAACAGGTGACTGTTTTGCGTCCTGAAGGCCTTTGCAGTAGACCAGGGATAAAAATTAATAAGGCTGTTCAATTATCTTATATTTTAATTTTTCATATTATTGTTGAAAAGTTGTTTTAGACTGAAATGAATTATTTTACTTTGCTACAAAGCCAGGTTCCAGAAACACCTGTTTGCAATTCCACCTGCCAGGTAATTCTAGCCAGTGTAATCTGTTAATGTAGCACGCAAAAAAAAAAAAAAAAAAAAAAAAAGAAAGAAAGAAAGAAAGAAAAAAAAGAAAAGACACCTGAAGTCACAACTGGATTTCTTCTACTCTGCCATTTACTTGTTATATGACCTTAGATAATTCACTTAACTCTCTGAAATTTCCAATCATATGAACCTTTGACCTTAGATAATTCACTTAACTCTCTGAAATTTCCAATCATATGAACCTGAGCGTATAAGCTTTTAGGAAAAATAAAACACAAAGGAAAGAGGGAGTACTTTTCTGATTATCCACATGATAACTTTCCATGTAAGAAAATAACTACTCTCCTAATTGCGGTGTCACGAAGAGAATACACAGACTTTATTAAATCACATGGAGATGGATATTTTCTTGGGTAGCAAGATCCTGGGTAAGCTATTTATTTTATAAAGGAGAAACCAGGAGGATATGAAGAAAAAGAGGGACAGCCTGAGAACAGCTAGAAGGAAAAATAAAGAACAAAGGGCAGACACCACAGCCCACATCTCGGACGGGAGGGATAAGCACGGCCCCTTCAAACGCAAAGTCAGGTTTAGTGGCACAAATCACAGAATGAAATAGCACATAATAAAACTGTTCTCAGAGAGATTAAAATGACACGGCTCATTCTGTTGCAAGTTTTTTTTTTTTTCTTACTCAACTGAGTCAACTCTGGTTCAGGCCAAATAAAACCTATAAATCATACAGTAAAAGCCCTGATTGCCAGCACAAAAGGTAAGGCAAGACCAATAACCTCACCATTTAAAAGACAAACCTAACAGTCAAATTATTGAAAAAGACACAGAAATGTGATGAAAGAATCCCTGTCAAGAGGAAAAAAAAAATCTGTGCGTCTGAAATGTATGGGAAACTCAAAAGTAGACATCTGAGAATTATTAAGTGGCTGAGCAGAAGCAGCCCTCTACTCCGAATGGCTGTAACACGACCTGGGCTGCACCTGCTGTACCACTTACCTGCTCCTCTGCAATGCCATGACTGCAAGGCGGACCCCTTAAACTACTCTGATTTACAGGCAACGCAATCATTAAGGTAACAGAAGGGTCTTCCCCAGTCTACAGACATCAGAAAATTGTATTTCACCAGGATGTAAGGAAAACTGTATTTCCCTTACAGGTTGGCTAAGGGAAAGGATTTGAGTGGCCAAGACTATTCCATTCATATCTCTATAATCTAGGGAGCCCAAATATTTGAGATAATGAGATAGTATCCTGTACTTTTTTTTTTTTAAGTTAGATGAAATGAATATGGAAATTCTGTTATAAAACATTTTCAGAAATGCAGGTTTAGGGGAGAAGCTGCTTCACTCTCGTAACTTGTTCATTCTTCCATCTAGGTCTCTGACTACCTTCATACACATATGTGCAAGCTGCTGGAAATTATTGTAAATTGGTGTACTGGGGAAAGAGAAGTTTCCACTATTTTATCCCACAAAAGTAGTGAGGTAGAAAATTGAGCTATAAAGGATCGAAGATGAGTGCATTAGACATGGAATTCATACTTGTTATCTTAGGGGTGTTACCTTACAGGTGTTATCAGGAGCTGTTTCTGATATGGTGGAATGAGTGCTGGAGAGAGGACACTGCCATGGCCCTGACATCAACACATACTAGTTATGACACCAGGAAAATGCCCCATTTCTCTGATTTATAAGTTCATTATGTACAAAATGGGAGCAAGAACAACAGGTACTTCACAGGTCTTTCAAGGATCGGAGTAGGTTTAGAAGATTAAATATGTTCGCAGGAAAATTCATGGCACACTGTACACGACCGGGGCTCCATAAATGTTTGTTTAGGGGGTATGTATATATACACATGTGTGTGTGTGTGTGTGTGTGTATACACACACATATCTATCTATCGACCTACAATCTAGATCTATCAACTCTAAAGTCATTGTTCTTTCTCCTCCACAACCATTGTTTTCCTATCAGCAACTTTTTTCTTCCTGTGGTAACTAGTTAACACTGATGGGGAAAATGTTACATTCCATATTCTAATATATTATTGTGTGGTATTCAGTAGTCATAAAAAAAAAGTCTGATGTCCACTTGGGCCATTTTGCTTTTCACAGAAAAGACACCAGAGGCAGTGTGAACCTGGCCAGCTATCTGATAAATGGTCATAGGCCACACAAAGCATCCAAACAGGCTTTACCACCCCTGGAAAAAGTATCTTTGACACGCCTTTCCTCCTGATCCATCCGTTCGCGTCAGTGTTGCCCTCAGCATCTTCACTCAGCACAATCATTCAGAAAAAACACTAATCATAACAGAATAGCACTATGTTGAGTCTGTTGGCTGGATTTAAGGGGGCGAAATTAGGGAAATACACAGCCTGTGGAAAAGTCAGAAAGAATAAAGTACATTTGGTCTGAAGAAGACAGAATGTTTAAGCTGCTGATGTAATAACTACCTTTTTAATAAATATGAGTGATCATTGCAAAGCTAACTAAACACCATAGGTTCATACGAAGTAGGACTCAGGGTGAGTTATGAGAAAGTGAGCATTGTCCAAAGTTGCAGTGGGTAGTCAAGGAAAGAAATCTACTTTTCTGGGAAGACTTTTAAGGTTAGGATAAACTACCCTCTGACTTTGATGAGAATTTACTCTCTGGATAGAGAAAGCAGAGGGCAGTGAGCTGTGAGGCCCTCCAAGTCCCTACAGCTCTTCAATTGGACTCCAAGGCACCCCACGTGAAATCCACCCCAGTGACCTGGAAGCCCCAGATCTCAGCCTCATGGTTACTGCCTGCATCTGCAGGGAGAGAAAGAAGCAACCAGGAGCAGACATGAGATCGTTAGGATTCTGCACACAAGACAGGCTTTATTCAAGGTTTTAACTATTTTATCATCATTATTTATACTTCTCCACAGGTAGGGTGTAGCTTATTGGTTTAAGAATCAGATTTGAGACAACTAAACTTCAGTAACCAAACATTTAATCCTGGTGAAGTCAGCATCAACATGTTCCCCCCGCCCCCCAAGTCTCAGCAAAATTCTTTGATCATCTGAGTCTCCTACATGCAGGTTTTATAGATAATTCCTTAGAGACTGAGGCTTCAATGTCCCCACTATGTGGATTTTAGGAGACAGTCCAAAGAGCGAGTAGGTTCTGACACAACCTCTGGGATGAATACTAAACAGGAAGAGAACACACACACACATGAATACAAATAACTAACTAGAAGCCAGCTTTATATTGGATAAAACTTAGTGCATTTTGGTAAGAAAAAAAAAGTCACCAATTTCATGCTACGAAAATTGCCTGGGAATTATACATTCTTCTCAATTTTTATGAAATGTAACCTCCTCAGTGTTTAAACACTAAAACTTTCTGCCAGCATTTTACATACTTCATGCAACACACTCTGATTTAAGTTTTGATTGTGCTGATAGCTTACAATTCCCATAGCACTGCCAAATAAAATCCCTCAAATTTCTTCTTCTAATTCCTGTTTGCATATAATTAGAATAGGAAATCAGGATAAAGTTTCTC
Organism: Camelus dromedarius; assembly: GCF_036321535.1. Taxonomy (NCBI): domain Eukaryota; kingdom Metazoa; phylum Chordata; class Mammalia; order Artiodactyla; family Camelidae; genus Camelus; species Camelus dromedarius. The sequence goes on from NC_087439.1 coordinate 23,099,704, forward strand.
AGGAGTTGCACCCTAGTTTTTACATTCATTTTGCCAAACTATAGAAGAAAATTTCATGTTTGCATTGAATATTTATGTGTATGTATTTGAAAACCAAATGTATTACCAATTAACATGATTCACGTAAACTACTTTTTTAAAATGCTATTATAAAATATGTTTAAAAGCCAACTTACACCTCCCCTTCCATGGACATTGCTTCATCTTGAAGCACTGAAAGGGAGATTTAGTCAATCTGCAAATTACTGAGGGTCTATTGTAGACAATGTTGTGCTAAGTGATTTGAAGGTGATGATTTGTATAAAACAGTGAATTAATCAATTCATTCACTCAGTGCTTAGTGAGCATCTTCTATATGCCATGAACATTTGGAATACAGCCTGAAGAAGTTACAGCTCACCAAGGAGTTTACAATCCAGTTATGTAGAGAATTCATGGAAGTGTGGAGAACAATTTTAATAGTAATTCAGTAGTAAAAAAAAAAAAATCATGTAATCAAAGAAGTACGAAATGTCTTTTCCAGTCATTTCTAAAATTCAGGGGAAGCTTCACGGTCAGGCAACTTTAAGTGTGAACAAGCCTTTAAGGATGGGTTGATTTGTTCAAACTGTGAGGTAAAAAAAACACCATCCCCCAACAAGAAGATTAAAACCGTTAGGTACTAGTTACTGAATGATCACACAGCAAGACTAGAGGCAGGCCCTGGCAGTGACAAAGTACTACTAAGGGCAGGCCAGCAGCAGCCTGTACCAAGAAAAAAGGCAAAGAAGATTCTGACCTTAATATAGCTACTTCCCCTCCTCCCCCTCCCCCTCTCTTCACCTTCCCTCCCCGTCCTCTTTCTATGTCTTCTCTTCAGCATTGCTGATAAATCTCTAAAGAGATTATGGCACTTAGGTAATAATGAAGACAGGTTGTGGACAGGGGAAGAAGGGCCGGGGTCGGAGAAGTGGATATAAGAAGAGTACTGATTTTGCATCATTGTCAAATTAAGGCTTTAGCTGGAGGAACACTACGTGCTCACCATTTTCTCTGTCTCCATTCCTTTGAAGCTAGGTTGGAATCATAACATTGCATTCTAGGCAATCTGATGGGCAGCAATGGTGCAGTTTTAAAAAATGTCCAAAAAAATTCCAGTCGTCTCTCCTCTGCCCTAGGCTACCTTGGAAGCCAAGTGTCCCTTACGATGTAGCAGGAGACAGACAAAGTATGTCACACCAGAAGAACACTTTTAAGTCACTGAGCTTGGAGGGGATAATCTGTTTCCACAGTCACTAGGAGCAAAGTGTTTCCCTAGTAAACTAACCTAAACCTAATTTATAAACTTTAGATGATTTTTTAAAAAGCTGGATTTCTGTGGTTGGAAACAGAAATGTGTGGTCGTTTATGCTAATGCAGCATATATACTATGACCCTTAACTTCTACCTTGTAAGTCCTTACTTTATATTACTCTTATTTATTATTCTGTTCATTGCAAACAAATACATGAATTCCTGGTAACTACGTATCTCTGAAAAGTTCAGGGTTTTAGGACACAAATTAACCTCCTACTGTGTTTTTAAATAGCATGAGTAAGTAAGTACCTTAATGGTCATCTTTAATGATTATTGGTTTTTCTAAGTTAAAACTTTTGCCCAGGGAAAAAATTTGAATCTTTCCAATGAAGTGATCAAAATTTTAATGTAAATATTAAAAAGATCAGGTTATTATTTGAAGTATGCAAATAAGAGCTCAGGAAGTAAATATAGTCAGGTTTACGTAGTGGAAAAAGTATTTTCCCTCTACATAAAACAGACATTTTAAATAAATTGAGTAAATATAAATAAATAATAAGTGCCTAAAAACAAAGATGTGTGAAATTCTGGCAGACTATCCTTAGAGACCTCTCATCTAATCTTTCACTTTGAAGATTTTATAGTGAGACTAATCATGCAATTCAGGAAAAATCTGTGCAGCCAGCAAGTTCTAAATTAAACAAGATCATTTTGAGCTTTGTGCTGAGAGGAATCATCTAACTTGAGATGGTGTGAAGAGACTGGACCTGCAGTGATAATGCCTGAGTCCCTGACTGAACTCCACACGAATTAAGTTCATGGCATTCGTTGCGCCCAATAATCTCATGATCTCTCAAGGTATTTCCTTCCTATTAAAAATAAAATTCTTACTTTGTTTACTTTACAGTACTGTTTATAGTAATGCCTTCTTCCCATCCCTCCACCAGGAGTGGACTGTCAACGGACAAGCATCATCTCTTCATGAATCCTTTCCCGACGCCTCTCCTCCTTTCCCAGAAAAGTGGATTATTCTTGGCTTTGTGTTCCTATACTATCTTATTCAGAGTTTATCACAGCACTAAAATGTAGCATCTTACTCCTTTACGTATTTGTTTCCCAGTCAATTCTCTGAGTTTCTTGAGGTCAGGGATCAAATCTAGATGCTACCACAAGTACCTAGTATGATCTCTGGCACAGAGAATGTGCTCAATACATTTTTGTCAGATGAAAGAATGAATGAATGAACGTGCTCACCCTGACGTTAGGGGTGAGCAGGTAGTTTAGATGGAGATTAATCTGGAAGTGGGAGCTGAGTGGAGAAGAAAGCTGTAGAATCAGCTAACACTGACAAAGCCTTCAGGTACTCTCCCTGGATGTGTTCTGTCTCTTTGGATCTATTCTGGTCACACCTGGAGTGAGTCAGGGACTGAATTCCTGTAACTGTTCCCTGCTCTACACAATTCTGTGAGCAGCATTTGATCATTGTTTCCACAATTGTTTTGAGTCCTTGACCAATGAAATCAAAGCACCCAAGAATTAGGAATAAAAGAACTCAGTCGTAGGCAGATGAAGGCTCTAGATATGATTAATTAATAGAGAAGCTAAGGGAGACAAATTCTAATTCTGCCTCCAGGAGGGACTGTATTCAACTGGGACACCTTCCTAGGTCAACTCATGACACAAATGGCAGGTCACTACAGCCTTCCCAACTGAATGTAGGATGGCGTTTGCAAGCCATCCCGAGGACAACCGGGGCGAGAAGGACACACTGTGCAGCAGGCTGAGAGGATTCTGAGCAAGAACTGCTGGGGATGCAGCAGAAGGAATCATTTTGTTTCTCTGCCTTGTACGGTATGAGGATGAGCTAGGTTTAAAAATACGTTGATGAGGTAGAAGGCTGAAAATACTGAAAACATATATAGATATATTTACATCTGTTCTGATGAGCCGGCTATGAAAGAAGAAAGGAGAAACGGCCTTATAGGTACAATTTCAAGTAAAGAGGGGCATTAATATTACTTAAGATAACAGAAGTATTTCTCTGAATGGACTTTAGGTATCTATGGAAAGAAAACTGAGTTTGATAAATGAGTTTTATGGAAATATTATAACATGCCACTTCACACTTTACTTCTTGGTTTTGAATTCACTTAGAGAGCAACGAGGTTCCCAAAGTCAGATCCCATACCAGCGGCACTATCATCACCTGGATATCTGAGAGAAACACAAATCCTCAGGCCCTAATCTGGAGCTATAAAATTAGAAACTCTGGGGTTGGGGCCAGGCAATCTGGGTTCTAACAAGCCATTCATTTATTTTCGATACATGCTCAAGTCTGAGAACCACTTGCCTAGACCAGGCTGAAAGCTGGTTTTAGGGAAAACAGCCCATGAGGAAGATTTCACATTGCTTAAGGTAGCACTTCCCAACTAACTGACCATACAATTTAACTCAGTTAAACAAGCTAAGATCAAGAATACCAAAATAAGTAGGAGAATGACAATTAGATAAACAATTCAACATTAAAAATTTTGGAATTGAGGATTGCAGTAAAGGCATTAAATCAAAAAAAAAAAAAAGAAAGAAAAGGTCACCATACAAGACATGCTATCAGGGTGAAAGCTAGAGTAAGAAGCATTTTCATCTGTATTTTTAGCTAGATCCCAGTCTCACTATCTGTGGCCATCAACCCTGATTGCTGAAGTCACTCCAAGAGGAGATTCTAGGATGCAGCTAAAACGTTTAGGGGAAATTGATAGAATTTAGCCTGCTTCCTGGTGACTGTGGCATCTCCAGAGAGGTGTCCAGTATGAGTGGAACATAGGGAGACCAGGAGGCGATGAGTCTAGAGAGACAGGCAGAGGCAACAGATTCAAGCCATGTTAAGCTTTGGGTTTGAGTTAAGTAATGAATTGACAAGATCATATTTGGGTATTTCAAGCACTATTATGGCTGCCATTCATAAAAAGGATTGGACGGGGAAGTGACAAGGGTGAAAAGAAGGAAAACAGATTTTTATTGCATTGATCCTTTTGATGCATTGACTTGCCAATCAATAATGCAATGTTCAAAGAACATCTGAGGTTAGAACGTATCAAAAAAATCTAATGAAGTTACAGGGAGCATATTGAGATGAAGAAAAACATCTAGTGAGTCACCTTGAAAGCGCTCATTCCAAAAACATGTTTTTAAAACATCAACCCTAATGTCTTCCAGTTTTATTCTATGTTCCCATTAATCTCTCATCTCTCTGGATACCTCTCATTATATGCTATTTGAAATTATAGTGTCAGAGAATGTTTCTTGACACGAATATTGTTCACCCAAATTCTAGTCATGCGGATGCCTATCCCCTGCCATCTTTAGTCTGAAGAGTCTCTAAGAGCTAGGCACTTTCAACAGCCATTGAATATACATTTAAATACTATTAATTGTTCAAATATTATCCATGCTAGATTTTACTGTAGAGAAGCAAAGCTAAATTGAAATTACTCAGCCTTATAGAACATTCTTTCCAACAAGTTCCTTTCTCAAAAACAAAGTCTCTTTGTTCTTTTCAATTCTCACGTTTCGAAGTATTTAATAGTATGTTTACTGTAATTATAGTGTCAAAGCTAATGTCTAACTCTCCAGAATTTTATACTAATTCTGTAAAGGTAAAAATGAAAAAAATAAAGTATCTCTAAACACATAACAGAAGTTGCCAGATATAATACAGGATACCAGGTAAAATATGAATTCCAGCAAACAATGAACAACTTTTAGTTCAGGAATATAAAACATTTTCCATGAGAAATACTTATACTAAAGGTATATATCAAAAATTCAAATTTAAACTGAGTATTCTAAATTTCTTTTTGCTACATATGATAACCTTAATATAATGAAGTATTTAACTGAGGATTACTTTATAGTACAGATTTAAATAATTTTTCACAATACATGTCATTGTAAAGTGACATACTAAAATGCTATTTTATACAAATGATATTTGAAATGTTTTTAAGCATCTAAAATGTACAACTACATTGGAAAAAAAATTATGTTTTAAAATCAAGCCCCTAGCTGATCGTTTTTTAAAAAATGCAGTATTTTTACACTAGCTTAAAGTAACAGTATTAAAATGGTTTTTGCTCCCATGTGTATTTAGGCCAGGTTTTATTTCCATTATATACTAAATATATGACTAAATATATGATGGTAAGATCATAACACACACTTCCCTCAGTTTTACCAGATGTGAGTTTCATGGAGATATCTCTCCACCTATTCAATTTAAGCCCTATTTAGCATGATCGTGACATTATAAAGCTCTTGACTACTGTCTCCTAGTGGAATTTCATTTTACACTTTCCCATTGAGAACATTCTATTCCATTTCTTAAGAGAAGTACTAAAAAAAAAAGGAACTTGGTTCCAGGAAAAAAAAAATACTCAGTTTGGAAGTGATTTCTTGGAGAAATATATTTACAAATAAAGCAAAATTGATGAGTAACAAGTAAGTTGTATGAAGGAGATGCAAACAGAAAGTAGTTATTTACCCAAGGCTTTGTTCTGATGATATGATTTGTTAGAATAGTGTTGTATGTCACTGGATAAATAGATTTCAAGACAGGGTATGGATAAGCACAGTGACACGTTCGTTTCCTTGACGTCTGATTAGTGACACTGACAGACAAGTAGTACTGAGGCTCAGTCACACTGAGGAGTCGGCACCAGACTAAGACGAGACGTGTGGGGCACTGGAAGGAGAACCACAGCTACAGAGCTGCTAACTTTTCTGTTCACAGACCATTAGAACCAAAGGAACCTTAAAAAACATCAAAGTTCAATTCCTCTCTTTTTAAATTAAGATAGCCAGTTTAAATTCAAAGAAAAAATAATTTAGATCGTATCACTGGCAGATAGCATCCTAACTTTCCAACCGCAGTCCACCACTTTGCCACTCTTCCATCAGACCTCATAGCCTCCATCTGCTCTGTAATCAAATATATATCAAGAGAAGAATAGTTTTCTTTTGCCACATGCATGGATTTCTTTACATGCTGGCTTCCTGCAGTTCCATCATATGCTAATGGACATTGTACGTTAAATGCCAGGCGTCCGTGGGGTTGAATAATTAGAGTTGTGAGCACTGCTGTCCCTTCTCTATTTTAATTTCCCACATTATATTTATATAATAAAAATTTAGATGGCTTTCATCAGAATTGTGCAATGTATTGTGCAGAACTGTCCATGATCCCTCAATATCCTTGCCTCAGGCAGAGAAGGCACTTGATAAATTGTTAAGGTTATTGAAGTTCACACCAAAGCAGCACTATTACTTATTGTTCTGAGACTTAAATTCCACCAATTGAATCCACACACAGCTTGGTGAGAACCTAGCTCCTGATGTTTCAGAGCTGTGTCATTTTTCTTAATGCCATAATTTAGAGGATTTATTAGTAACTATGTTCCAAGTTCGTCATGTATAGAGTCATGATGAAGCCCTCCAACAGGGACTAGAGACTGAACCAAATTGACAATTTGTAATGGCCCAAGAAAAAGCCCAGACCAAAGAGACTGCATCAGTATGTGTCACAGAAATGAAAGCAGCAACTTCTAATACGAATTCTGCTCATAACACAGGCAGAGCGCTCTAGGCATCAGAACACTGTAAAGGCATGTCCTCTAATTTCTACAGATCCAGTCAGACATATCAATTCTTAGTTAAACTCCGGCAGCTCCCCTTACATATTCTAGTATACAGGCTTTGCAAAAGAATGGACCGCTGAGTTTAGACTGTGGATCTGAATGAAGGTTAAGACATGCCAGGCAGTTTTGACGGCATGAGGTGAGCTTGATTCTGTGGCAGTGAATCAAACACAGATGGCTGAGGCGAAGATGCCTTTAGATACTAATGCATCTGATGGAGACTCAGGTCAATCAATAAATGAAGCCTGAGACTCCAATGAAGAACCAATTTGCAATTTACAGAACTTGTGATTTATAATACTTTGTAAAGCTACTTTCCACAAAACTTCCTCACAAGAATCTTTGCTACAGTTAAGGCATCATGTATTCTTTAAATTCATAACAATTATAGAGTTGTTTGCGAATGCGGGCTGCTCCTTGTGACTGCTTCACAGAGATATTCTAAGCTTGACAGAAGTACATCAGAAAATCCTCTTGGGAAGCAACTGAAACACTGCTGAGAATTAGAACTGTTCAACTACATGGACTCACATTCAAATTCCTTTGATTATTTTAGGTAGGACGGGGGCTGCAGTAAGTTGGAAACAGACCTAAAATTACAAGGGGGGAAGACAGATAACTCTAAATACTTTATTATATGAAGTTTTTCCAAATCTGGTTGTGTATTTGTAATAGAACATATAAATGAGACCCTCTATAAATAGATTTTACAAGAAGCTGAAAATTGAGGGAAGCTACAGAGTCACTCTAATATGCCAAAGGCATAGGGTCTAGACAAATACGACCTAAGTTAGAGCTCCTTTGGTGGAAAAGTAACTGAAAGCTCATTTGAGCTGAGTTAAGACAGAGGATAACCTTGCTGGAAACAGACAGGGAACAGGTGTGCTTCTGGGCCTCCGGAGCAGATTCAGGGGCTAGGGGGGAATCCAGTGATCCTGGGAAACTCTCATCCGTCTGTCACATGTGCTTTCCCCACTCACCTGCTTGCTCTTCTGGCTCCCCTACACTTCTCCCCAGGCCTTACCTTAGAGCATAGCCTCGTTTGCATCTAGCTCTCTCTCAATTCACCATGTTTGCGAAGGGTGGTACTAGTCCAGCTCTGGACAGAAGTACATCCAAGTTTAAAGTTTACATGTCACAAATATCTAAGATACATATTTATCACTTCTTTATAACACTTTTGTAAGGAAAGAAGTACTACCTCAGTACTGTCTCCTGATATAGAGGGCCAGAATACTTTAATCAAGCTTCTTTTTCAGTCTTCAAGTTATATTGACAAACTGTCTTGGTGTGATATGAGTAAAAAAAAAAAAAAAAAAAAGAGCTATGACAGTTGGTTACATATTAGGGATGTGTTCAATGCTAACAGTGTTATTGCTCTGTAGTTTCAGTGATTTATTAGTGCAGTGGCTAGACCGGAAATAAGCTAGAATAATTTTACAGAAACATAAATAGGAAATGCTCTACACCTGCTTTACTAATAACCAACAATAATAACCCAAACTCCAAACCCTGTGTATCAACAAACTAGAAGGAAAAGGGGGCTTGATATTATGGTATACTGAGTAAAACTGACTTATTTAGAAACTTTAACTCATCATCTAAATTTGATCTGCCTGGTCACCATATTTCAAGGTAACTTTATATTCAGGCTTTTCATACCAAAAAGAAAAAAGATAAAATCAGATTTTTACAAGATCTAATGTCTTTTATTCCCATTAAGTATACATGTTCGTGGAACAGTAAGGAAGGAGAGTTGTACTTACAGCTAAGACACATTTATATTTGAGTTCCATAGAGCCCTTCCTGATGCTATCAGACTAAGCTGAAAGCTTCTGATTTGCATAAAATGGCAATGACTACTCAAATCAACACACTGTTGGGCCCAGTTTTACACCTAATTAACCCAGTTAATAGTGTCTCTGTCCATTCAAATTGCAATGTAAGAACATAAAGATAGATGTGAGCATGCATTCTATCATAGCTTGGGTCATCTGTTATTTATCAACATCCAAAATAAATCACTTAGTTCTTTTAATAATTATCTATCTATTGTTAATAGAAAATATTCTGCTTAAATACAGCAGAATGAATCTATGGAATCCTAGGTTTTTGTTTTTTGTTTTTTGGTTTTTTTTGAAGATGGAAGGTTCTTTAGAAATTATGTAGACCCATTTTTGCCAATTTATTGCTGGAGAAAATGCAGCTCAGGATTGTTAAATGATTTGCCCAAGGTCACACAGTCACTGGCTCTTAGGCTTCAATTAGCACTTTGCCTAGTAGGAGATAAGATTTCTAAATTACTATATGCACAGATGTACAGTTCTGAGCATGAAAATGGGTCTTTTTAAAACTAATATAGAACAAGAAAGATTTTTGATGAAACACATGAAGCTTTCTAAGGACGAGGTACTGTTGTAAGCATTTTACCTATATTGACTCATTTAATTATTATGGAAAACTTCTGAATTAGGTGTGATTTTCATACCTATTTTGTAGATGTAGAAATTGAGACACAAAATGATCATGGGACTTGTTGAAGCTGCATAGGTAGCACAAAGCAGAGCCAGGAGTTGAAGTCGGGCCTTCCAGATTCAGAAGCCATACCCTTCAGCACAACGTGATGTGCAGCTCTGGTACACAGATGTCAGACAAATCGTGCCAATCCCATGCAACCATCCTTCCTATCATTGGTTCTTCTGGAAGACACTGAAGTATCACTTGGTTTAATTTCCTATCATAAAAAGGGATCCTTCACAGGACATTAGAGATAAACATTTCTTGTATCTCTGATCCACTGTCTACAAGTACTACAATCTCACTAAAATTATTATTGGGCAGTATTTAAACATGTGATCTCAGAACTGAAACTTGAACATCAGGTTGTTATGATACTGTAAATAATGCATTTTAAAGAGTATTTTCTTTCTCCATCTAGTATTGACTTAAATGTTGCTAATTAAAGGGTAGTTTTATCCTCAGTGATTACAAATTGCACTGTGGGCAAAGCAGTACAATTGTCTGAAGTTTCAGGTTTAAGTATTAATATTTGCTTTTAAATAATATTCCAAAATTGTTCACATAGCATTGACAATCTAAGTGATTAAAGTTTACATGAGCTGAGAACTTCGTAAACTCCAAAAGTATGTATGTGAATTATGCACTACGCAGTGAATTTTGACAATCCCCTTTTGTGTATCTACTGTGTGTCTAGCTCTATGCTACATACTCATATAGGTTCAACATTACATACATAATTTAAGCACATACAGGGGTGTGGTAACAAAACAGGGACTTAGAAGCATATATAACTCAGCACAAAGATAAATTGCTACAATGTTAGAATACCAATTTATATAAATATTACAAATTGTAATGCCACATTAGTCAGGATGGCTAAGTAATTTGGGGACATCAAATTAAAGACTAATATTCTTTATATAAAATTCCTATTTTGAAGAGATTTTACAAGGCAGAAGTTTTATACTTCTACTGATTTTAGAATAAACTTCGAGGCTCCAAATTATTAGGATATATCTACTTAACTAAAATAAAGCATACATTATTTTTAATTAGCAATATAAATTACAGAGTATAGTAAATGACCAAAAGTAAATGACCAAAAGAAATATAATTATACATTATACATGTTTACTTATACATAAAATAATAAATTCAATCTTGAAATATTATTCATAATCCATTTCCTAATGTAGATTTCTTAAGACCAAACATTTAATTTTTGATGAGGTCTGTCATATGGATCAAATAAATTTTATTCTTGGCTATGAATGTAGTTTAACTCGAATATCCAATTTTCATACAGATTTCCTATTATGAATAGCAATTGCCATCAAATGAATTATATTCTATAGGTATGATGATCCATTAGAATTCAAATTAACCAAATTTCAAGGGCTGCTGTTAAGTTATTCACACTATTGTTAGTCAAAGTCATTGCTTCCATTATGCATCTCTCTTTTCAGTAATTTATAATCTGAGCTGAAACAAGGGCCAAATTTTAAAGACATATGAGTCCAACTTGTGTAGTATCACTGGAGGCTGTACCAAAGTAGTATTATTTTTGGTGAATTTAGGAATTATCTGTGCATTATGTTTATATTATTGTCAGCAACTGATCATTCTGTAGCTTTTAAAAACACTAACTTTTCATGTGATGACGTATGGTCTTTCTGAAATAATCTTGTTAACTAAAGCATCCTCCTTTGTTCAAATCAGGATTCCATCTGTTACCTTCTTACATGTTATCTTCTGCCCCAACTCTTGCCATTAACTAAAGAAAGCTTAATGTTCTAGAATGTTCCATCATCCATAAATCTGTCTGTCAGCTGCCTTAAATACAGTACAACAAAGATAGATTTTCACCAAAACACTCATTTACTTCCTCTGGTGTGATTCTATTTTTACCTCAGACGCAAGGCAGCTTGTCAAAGAAATTTTGTTTCATGGGGGAAAACAGTTTTCAAGGAGATCAACAAATAGCTTCTCAGCTCTAAGTTTTGATAACCTGGACAGATACCATTGGAGACATTCCTTGTTAACTGGTAAAAAGAGCTACATTTGAGAATGCTGCAACAGCATAGAGAATATGACACTTATCGATATTTCTGCATGAGTTAGTTGTTAAAACAAAATTTAAACATTTCAGGGCTTACAAACTCCAGTGCTTAGGAGAGCTAAATAGATGACAAAGCGGGGCAGGTGTAAAGCACCCGTGTGTGTGGCGGAGGGAGGGGGATGGGAGAGGCCTGCCCCACCCAAAAGGAAGCTAATACCTAGTTCAAGGCAATCACTGGCATAAAGGAATCCAGACATGGTGGTTGCCAAATTTTCATACTTTACAGTAACTCAAAAGCCCCAATTTTACTTAAAATCTTCTACACGTTATATGTCAACAATTAATCCACTGCAAGATGTATCCAAGCCATACAGATCTTCAGACTATATTCTGCATGAGGGCTGGTCATGTGAGACATCTGACTTAAAGTAGTCAAAATGTTGTACTTGGTGGAATTTTTACAATAATATTCATCTCTTAGAAGAAGATGCTTTGAATTACAACCATCAACAAATTCTGATCTGGAATTTCTTTCTTCCTCTTGTTCTCAGAACTTCTTGCTCTCTTCATCTTTGCCTGATGCCATATCTATGGGTTTTAATTTTTCTCTCCTTAACAGACTTTACTTCTTAATGATACAGAAATACCTTTAGAGTTGTATGAGTATGTTTGTGAGCATATGTAAGTTCATTTTACTTTTTCCCCAGGTACTGTTTCATTACCACACACTTCACAAAAAGTGCCTAACAGTACTTGCCGAGTTGAAGCTATCTGCTCCTACTTAACATAAAAGAAAGAACAACCCAATTCAGGCTTATAAAAACCATGCTTTCTCAATGTCCATGTTGCTTAACAAGAAATCACCTTTATTTTTCTCAGCTCTAAGGCATTATCACAGATAAAACCTTCTCCCCAACTTGAATAAGCTTATAATCCCATTCCATTTTATGTATAAATGCATTTGGCCTCATCTGTTTCCTGCGACTGCAATTTAAAATGAAGCTCAGAATTTTACCCTCTGACACTACCAGGCATTACATATTCTCTGAAAAAAATTCCACGTAATTAGAAATTACTCTGCAAGAGAAATTGGAATTGTTCTTATACGTCTTTGAGATTCACAGCGGCAGGCTGCCACCGTAATTCCTGGCCCTGGTCACTGATGGACTTCAAGATGTCTTAAAACAAATTATGTCATTTTTTATTTTAAACATACACAATTTTGATTGAGATGAATTACTATCCTCAAGTTTTTTCAAATGGTAGCATAAAGAAAGGTACCATAAGGTGGTTAACTGTCTTGTTAGCTGTAAGTGGTTACACGCTAGTTAGAGAGGCGGATCAAGTCTGCGTGAAGGGCCAGAAAAAGCCTCAGAGGAGGGAGACTTTAATTCTTACGACTGGCAGGCATGGCTTGTGGGAGCAAAGTCAGAGATGGAAAGAAATTTAAAGAAGAAAGAATGAGTCAAGGCATATATGTAAGAAAATGAATGATATATTCAAAGGTATATTCAAATGAGGGATATATTTGGAAATGTTTAAATTTTGTTTTAACAACTGGGTGTTCAAATAAGAGCACAGAGTCCCTTAGATAGGGATACTTGGTAGAATGAATTCAATGGAATTGCAAACTATAATCTAAGCCCAGACTGGAAACAGTGTTGAAGGTATGTATAAGGGGACACAGGAGCCTGACAGCAGGTGGCACCCAGGGAATCATGCCTCCGGGATTACCACTTTTGTATAGTCTCCTCCCGTATTGATTCTAGGCTTGTCATGTGGCTTGCTTTATTTTAGCTCCTGGGCCAGCAGCAAGTAGGATGTAAGAACTGGTAAATGAATGTGCATTGGAGCTCGCCTCTCAGAATCCAGCCATAATGTAAGACAGCCAGGCTGGTCTCCTTACAAAGCTATGCAGAAAGAAAGAGTCAACCATCCCAGCATTCTACTCCTTATCTTCCCTGTCAGGTGAACGCAACCACACAAGTCCTGCCATCCATGTGAGAAGAGCACAGGAACTGCCCAGTCAGTTCACAAAATCACCAAGTATTAGAGTAGTTGGGTATGAAGCAATACATAATTGATACAGGGGTTAGTTGTTATTTTAATCTAGGCAATGGACAAAGTGTTGTCATTATTTGTTCTTAAACTGAGCCTGTAAAATTTTGAGGTGGAGTTTTGCAAATATAAATGGTGTTGACGTGGAAGACAAACTGGGGCCTGGACGAGTGGACACGGAGAGAACACTGATCACCACTGCACTGGTCCAGATTAGAGATAATGCGTGTTAATGCTAGAGAGGGATTTAACAAACTATTCCTATAAAGGGCTTGATAGTAAATACTTTAGCCTTTTCCAGACACAAGTCCTGTCACAACAACTCAACTCTGCCATTATATCATGAAAACAGCCATAGAATATATGGAAATGAATGAGTATGGCTGTATTCTAATAAAACTGTATTTACAAAAGCAGTCATTTGATTGGACTTGTACCCAAGCAAAGGCAGAGGAAATAAAAATAGGAGACAGCATTCTATACTAAGAATCACTGTGCTGTGGCCCATGAGAAAGAAGGAAGAACTAAGGATGACTCGCAGTTTGGATGACCAAGGAGGAGACACTGGTGGTTACTGAGATGCAAGGGCAAAGGAGGGTTTAAGAAGGTCTGGTTTGGCACACCTGAGTTTGAAGTGGGCTACTTGGGAGAACAGTATACTCCTTCCTTAGAAATACACACATGCAAGACCAGATCTAGGAGGCATGTATTTGGAAGTAAAAAACAGGAAGAATTTAAAACCAGGAGTCAAAGGATTAAATCACCTTTTTAACCTTTTAATGCTTATTACAATGTTGCTATGCAGGAAGTACTCAATAAACAACAAAAATCACGTAAGTTGGCCATGACTCTGATTATAACTGTATTATCAGCAAAGGAGAGTGCTGAATGAGAAAATGTGAGGATTCAGAACAGGGCCCTTGAGGACAAAAAGGATAAAAGAGAAATTATCAGAACAGAGGGGTTATCAGAGGAAAATAAAATACAGAAAAACATTGAGAATGCTAACACAGATTAAAAGCAAGTAGTGTATTTCAGAAAGAAACAGGCATTTTTTGATGTCCACTGCTATGGAAAGTACCAGGAGGCTGAAGTCTGGGACAGCTCCTTGTACACCAGTGTTACCTGGAAAGGCTTAAAGAAGACCAGAGTGAGGAGAAGGATGAGGGTTTGATTACAACACAACGAGTCCTCAAAATTAAAGCTTTATCCCACAGTGGCAAATTCCATGGTATCCCAGATGCCACATACTTTTGAGTTACTACTTACATATCGACTTCTCCAAGTGACTTTTCCTTCTAATCTCCCAATACAACTCCATAACCTATATTGCCTTTCTACCTGTCTCTGCCAGGGATGGTACAGGCTGAAACAAATCAATCCCTGGTCTCAGGCAACAGTCCAGACAAGCGTGTGTGACCCAAAAAGAATCCTTCTTGGAGCTGTTTCTATGAAACTAATGGGGAAAATTCTATCGCCTCTTCTGCTTAAACCAGTAGTAGTCAGTTTCTACCTTTTGAACAGATACAGCCTTGACTTTTATGTCTCCAGAAAGACAAATTCAAGGATAAAGACAGACAAACTCAAGGAGAAAGAAAGACAAACTCAAGGAGAAAGACAAACTCTAGGAGATATACGTTAAGTTAATGTGCCACGTGACCCAATTAGGGGTAAATGCTAAAACCATTTAATACTGATCCACTTTCTTCATTAAATACAATAGCATTCCCTGATGGTTTTCTTATCTTTCAATGTCATTTTAAGTCTCACATTGCTGTCCTCAGCTCATTTGCTTCATTTCCAGATTTTTTTCTACAGAGAGTGTTTCCTAGCTAGATTCATGACTATGGATAAGGTTCAAACAATTAGAGAAGCAAAGTTCCTGAGGGAAAGAGACCACTGCTCATTGTTCTTCATTATTTACATATTCCCCTGTATGTTCCTGAAGCACTTAACCTCATTTACATTTTAATGAACTACCATACTGTACTTACCAAATGCTTAGTGGGTCAATACTAAGGGACCCATTTTAGGAATCAGAAACAAGCAATCATCAAAATGAGAACTAACCAGAGCATCTGCAGAACTAGCACAACCGGACACATTTTTAAATTTCAATTATGATTTCTGTCATATCCGTGCATAATTCTTGTATTGTTATTTATTTGGTATATTCTTTAAAGTCAGATCGTTACGTTTGCTTAAATGTATGTATTTTTAAGCATATTCCCATAAAGAGAAAACATCATCATTCTACAAAAACACAAGGTCAGTTGAATATATTTATTAAGAAAATACACCTTTTTCTGTACCACCTGAAGAAGCTCCTGAGTCTCCCTAGGACAGTTCACTGCCTTTGGGAAACCAGTGCTTGTGGGAACTGAGGCAGCGAAGCATCAGAGAGAGAGAACAGGCTAGGTCTGGAAGACGCGTGTTAAGTCTTAGTTTTACTTCTTACTGGATCCTTATTTTCCTACCCACAGACATCTCTACATCATCATACTCGTCACATTTTACTGAATTACTTATTTATATCAGCTTTTGCTCTAGAGTCTAATTTCTGTGACAATGGGGAATATATGTGTCTTTTTTACTCTCTTAGCACCAACATGTAGTACCTGCACATGGGAGGCATCCAGCTGACTCGATGGATGGATGAATGGATGAAGCAACTCACCTCTCTTGAGTTTTCACTGCCTTATGTAAATTAAGGAGAAAACAAAATATACCTTCAAGTGCTATATATACACACACACACACATATGATATGATATATATTAACCACGTAGCACAGAGTGATGCTGGGTGGCTGAAATGATGACTCTGAAGCATAACATCCATTCCCAGTAAATCAGACTCAGGCTCATGCCACTTACAGAATAGGAGACTTAGCTACATTTCTAAGCGCCACCATCATGTGATGTTTCACCACTTCTGAATACAGACACCCTTTCATTTCTGCTTTCCTTTGTGTTCGGAAGGTGAGAGAAGGGCTTTCAGAAAATATTTCAAAATGTATCATCAACTCTCAATTTTTAAGACTGTGTATGTTTGTGTCTGAAGCAGCTTCTACTATGAAGTAAAGTTTCTTTGAGGCAAGAAAAGAGACTAGCTTTGTTTGAAAAAAAAAAAATCCACTCCTCATCACAATAACCACTCAGTAACACAGTGGGAGAGCTTGGGGTACCAAGGGCTTGTAGACAGTGTCCACAAAGGGAAGGGACAGGATATCATCATGAGATGAACGGAGGTGCTGAGGGTACAAATGTAGCCTCTTCCATAACATTATTTCTAGTCTACTGAGCTGTTTCCTGAAACAGTTTACAAAATCAAACAGAAAAAAATCCTTTGTGATTGAAGAATTGAAGTCATAATGCTTGGGTCTCAAGAAAAGTTCTCTCTAGATTCAGGTAATTCGGTTTGTAAAAATACCTAGAGTTAGGTATCTATCAACTCCATTTTTTTCTGAATCCGAGAGGTCAGTAAATAGTTCTAGAGAGAAAGCTTAACATGTGTATTTAGCAGGGAAACACGCATGAAAATAAAACACATGATGGCTGAGATGAAAGTATGTCAAACCACAGAACTCTTTGTCCCTTTGCTTCTACGATGTTATTAAAAAGCTACAAAATAAAGCACTGTTGATGGGGTGATGAACAGGATTTTAAAATAATGTAACTGGAGATACAACAATGGAAGAAGTTGTGTACATCATGAAGGATTCTGGTCTCAAATTCCCTTTCTCACCTGAGTTGAGGAGAGACCTAATACGCCACTCTGCTGCAAACCTGGTCTTGTAGAATTACTATAAAAGTATCCATTATTAACTGACTTTGTCCTACTCTAAAAACAATCTTGCACATTCCTATAATTTACATTTCCTTAAGCATAGATGATGGCAGAGTTAGTTAGACCTGTAAGTCTTCTGCCTTCAAGATTAGTCTTTTTATTTTATCATGGTTCTTTTATAAAGGAAATCTTAGAAATATTTTATCCCAAGTTTCTTACAAACAAAGCCTCTTCCACAACCCTCAAAGGAGTTTTCCTGCTGTTTATTTAAGTACTTCCAGCTATGAGGGTTTTAATACTGAAAAAAACCTTACTTCAACGGTGAACATATCCAATTGTGAGAAAGTCTGTTTTAAAATGAATTTCACCTTCCTCCAGCTTTTAGCTGTGCTCTAAACTAGGTATCTCAATTCTGCCCTCTATCCTGCAAGAAAACCGTTCAGATGTGTGAACAGACCTATCATGTCTGCCCTCAATTTCCTTTTCACCAGGGAAAACATTCCTAGTTTCTTCAATTCTTAAATCTGTAACATATTTTAATATGCCGTCTGGACATATTTCAGTATGTCGATTTCTCTTAAAAGGTAAAGCCCAAAATGGAATACAATAATCTAAACACTGAAAAGACTGGCAAGCTAGTAAAATAATGTGCTTTTTTTTTAACATCTGCATTATAATTTTGGACAGTATTTTTGTGTGTAATAGTATGTCATATCAACTTTTGTAATTGTGCAAATGGTATTTTGACCTTTTACTTACATTTTACTTTGTTAAATAGTATCTTGTTGATTCTAACAGCACCTTACATTCCTCAGATCATTTAAAATTTTGTTTATATTACCTATATAATTCAACTTATGCAATTTTGTGAAATCTGAAAATTTAGAAAATCACACCTCTAATGTAACTCATAAATCTGTTAAAAATGTTAACCAGGATATATCTGTTGGCAGGACCATTGGTCAATCCCCTGGACACATCTCATTCAAGTTGACATCCACAACAGCGAATGTTTAAATTCCATTTTCTCTATTGTTAGCAATACATATGAGTCTCCACAGCACAATATTGCCCAGTCATATTTTACAGTCTTATCACAAATGGGGAAATATGTTTTCCTGAAATAAAAACATACAATGTTTTAAAATGCCAACCCAAGATACATGCACCCCAATAGCAGCACTATTTACAATAGCCAAGACATGAAAATAACCTAAATATCCACTGACAGATGAGTAGATAAAGAAGTTGTGGTATATTTATACAGTGGAATACTACTCAGCCATACAAAAGAATAAAATAATGCCCTTTGCAACAACATGGATTGACCTGAAGATCATTATTGTAAGTGAAGGCCAGAAAGAAAAAGAAAAATACCATATGATAGTACTTATATTTGGAATCCAAAAAAATGACACAAATGAACTTATTTACAGAACAGAAACAAACTCAGACACAGAAAACAAACCTACGGTCACCAGTGGAAGAAAGGGATGGAAGGGATAAACGAGGAGGGCAATATCTCCAGATACTAACTACAATATATAAAATAGATAAACAAGTTTCTACTGTATAGCACAGGGAACTTTATTCAATATCTTGTAGTCACCTATAATGAAAAAGAATATGAAAAGGAATGTATGTATGTGCATGTATGACTGAAACAGTACGCTGTACATCAGAAATTGACAACACTGTAAACTAGCTATACTTCAATAAAATAAAATATGCCAACCCAACCCTTCCCTCATGTAGAGAAAAGAGTTGACTTTATAAATCTACGATGATCTGTAGTGTTTACTGCATTCTTTTTTAAAAATGCAAAGAATTAAAAGTACCCACTTAATTATTTTAAGGCTTGCCTGTTGAGTATCGCAAATTTTCTGAATCTTCACCTATTACATATTACTTTACTCACATAGAGCAACATTTACCCATATCCTGTCTTCTGAGGACAAATTTATTTTCCACAATTTTACAAAGATAACTGCAAATGAGCTAAGTGATTCTAGGACTACATTAAATACTATTAATAGAAATGATTACTTTCATAATACTATAAACATTCTCATAAAGCTATTCCTTCACACTTGAGACAATCTATAGTATAATTAGTAATAATCATAATATTTAACATTTATCAAGTCCTGAAGTGTGTTAATTGCTTTACATGCATGATTTCATTTAATCTACAGAACAACTCTTTTACTATTGCTATCTTGTTTTAAAATGAGTAATTTGAGTCCTCTGAAAGAGGAATTTCTTCAAGGGCATACATATAATAATGGTATAGCAGGAAACTGAATGCAGGTTTTTCTGAAACCAAAGTCCTTAACCACTCGGCTGGGATGGAGAGAGTTCTAAAAAAATTTTTTGCATTATCAAAGAAAATATGCATTCAACATTTTGATAAATACTAGAAACTGTCCTTCTGAAAGCACAGAGTCATTTATAAATACACAAATAATGTATACTAGTGGCCTCAACAACACATGAAACATATTACTTTGTTTTTGTCAGTGGTGTTTTTGTTTTGATTTGTATTTTCACTCACTTATGAATTTGGGCATGCATTTTAAAATATGTTTCAGGACCTTTTGTTTTTATTTTTCTGTGAATTGCTGTTCTTCTCTTTTCCTCTTTACTGCTTTTCTTATTAAGAGTTATGTTTATTTGTGGAAACTCTTTATATATTAATACTATTAACACAATATACTATATGCACTGTAAATAATTCCATCTTTCACTGTGTTTCAAGCATCATTCACAGTAAAAATATTTTGAGAATTTTTAGAGATCACACCTATACAGTTTTACTTTGTTGCTTTGGTTCTTGCTTTAAGGAAGTTTTTAATACACAAAGTTATAAAAAAAAAAACAAGTTTCATAGATTATTCCTAGTATTAAACCTTTAATTAAATATTTATAAATTTTTAATTCAATGAAGGGTGTAGAACATAGTGTTAAGAAGTCATGTTAGTCAAGTTCAAATCATAATGAGCTGGGTTATCTTGGGCAAGCTACTCTACTAATGTCTCAGTTCCCTGTGTTTAATATGGGAGTGATGGATAGTAACTATTTTATAAGGATTTTTCAAATATTACATGAGTTAATACACATAGTATACTTAAAAATGCCTGACAAATTAAATACTCGAGTATCAGCTTTTAAGTATTTTAAATTCATTGGGTGTAGCTACATATATTTGTTTTAGTGCAAGTTAGAAATCTGTTTTTTCCCAAAATGGGGAAGTAATTGTCCTTACATTTATTAAATTTTGCCTCATTTCCTCACTGACTCACTTTACTTGTATACAAAGATTCATTTGAATATTGATCTGTTTTACAACATTTGTAACACTATGTTTCCAATATTTTCACCAATCTTTTATTGCCATTATTATTATTATTTTGTTTTTTACATATAAAGAAACAGACTTAATGTGGCAAGGTAAAGAGATAAAGTAACTCAGTTGTAAATAATCTGGAGCTTACGTCTAAATCTCTCCAAAATGGCTGGGTCCACAGAAGTGGTCTTGCTTCTTCAAAGAATATGGAAATGAAATATGACTTTTCCACCATATGAAACTGACTTTGTTATTAAATACTTATGAACATGTTGTCTTTTTAGTTATGTATATCTTTTCTTTGTTAACACATTCTTTTTGTGACATAATATTATAATTACTCATTTTTAAGACTCACCCAACTATTTTGACATACACAGAGGCAAGGGTCATGTCTCATTCATGTTTGCATCCCTACCTAGGAGTCTCGGCACAAAGCCAAAAATCAACACATGTGTATTGAATCAAATAGAATCTTATTTTTAAAATAATGCAATGACATGTCACACCACTATTCAAAAATCACCCAATGCCCTGTGGCTGTTCAAACTCCAAAATTTTGTCCTCATTTTTAGATACCTTAGAGAATGATTTCACACAAATAATCTCTCCCACTAAAACCCCAAATAGTCCTTTACTCCAGGCAGCTGGTCCATCTCACCACCTCAGAATATCTATGCTGACTTCTGCTTCTGCCCCATCTATTATAGCTTTTATCTTTGAAATTTCTTCATGAAGTTTTCCTTGACTATGTGGGAGCACACTGATTTTTCTTTCTTCCTGAGCCAGCAGTTAGAGTTGTTTAATTTTAAAGGGAAAAACGATCTTAGACTTGATCTAGGTTACACTCTTCATTTAATAATGAAGAAACAGATTGCCAGCAAGGTTATGAAACTTCCCCTCAGAGTATTCTTAATGACCATGGCTCACATTGTAGCTTTCAATTTTGTATTTCTCTTTAATTTTGTACTGACGAGATTAAAAGCTGCTCTACTAGCAGTAGATTCAGCAATTCACTGAACAAGTATTAAGTGCCAACTCTGGGCTAACAATATTCTAGAAGGGTGAAACCAGTACAGATGTGTTTCTGACTTTTATATAACCATAGCCCACAGATGAAGCAGACACTAACTAAATAATTACAAAAAAAAAACTGTAATCACTGTATACTTTAAATTGTGATAAACGTTATGAAGGAAAATCAGCATTACGAAACAGACACTACAGAATTTAATCTAGGCTGGAAGAGTAAGAAAAAAATTTTCCAAAGTGACATTTCAACTGAAATCTCAAGAATGACTACAACTTAGGCAGACAGAGTAGGGGAACATTTCTTTATGCATAAAAAACTGTGAGTTCAAAAAAAAAAAACTCAAAGTAGTTTGGAATTGCTGTCTGAAAGTAGATTGGAATTTGACAGAAAAGGAAAGAAACATGAAAAGATATTCAACATCACTAATCATCAGGGAAATTTGAATCAAAACATCAATGAGATATTATCTCACACCTGTCAGAATGGCTATCATCAAAAAAGACAAGAAATAATAAGCGTTGGTAAGAATGTAAAGAGAAGGGAACCCTGGTGCACTGCTGATGGGAATATAAATTGGTATAGTCATTATAGAAAATAATACAGAGTTCCCTAAAATAAACAAACAAAAATATAGAACTACAATATGATCCAGCAATTCCATTCCTGGGTATCAGAGGAAAACAAAAACACTAATTTGAAAAGACATATGCATCCTGATATTCACAGCAGCATTATTTACAATTGCCAAGATATGGAAGCAATTTAAGTGTCCGTGAATGGATGAATGGATAAAGATGTGATATTATATATATACACACACACACAATGAAACACATTCATTTATTTAAAAAGGAATGAAATTTTGCCATTTGCCACAGTACAGGTGGACCTAGAGGGTATCATGCTTAGTGAAATAGGTGAGACAGAGAAAGACAGATGCTGTGTTTTTACTTGTATGTGGAAGCTAAAAAATAAAATAGAAATGGACTTGTAGATATGGAGAAGAAATTAGTTACCAGGAGGAGGAGGGATGCAGAGAGGGGCAAAACAGGTGAAGGGGATTAAGAGGTACCAACTACCAGGTACAAAATTATATTTCAAGGATGTAATATACAGCACAGGACATACAGTCAATATTTTATATAATAATTTTGTATGGAGTACAGTCTGTAAAAATAGTGCATTACTAAGCTGTACAGCTGAAACTAACACAAAACATTGTAAGACAACCGTACTCCAATTAAAAAGAGAAACAGCGTGATCAGAGCAGCAGCGTGAGATGAAACTGAGGATGGAAATGGTAGGAAAGCTAGGTTAGGCAGCATGTGCCATCTCTATCAGGTCTCTCACTGAGAACTTAGGATCTTACTTGACGCAATCCTTCAGAAAGTTACTACAGAGGAGTTATGCCAGTTGCTGTCATACTTAAAAAGCCTACTGTGAATTTTATGTTGACAAAAAGGTGGGTAACATATGCAAAATGCAAGTGGGAGAACTGCTTGAGCCCTGGCGAGAGAGAAAATTCGCTTGGCTAAGGTGACAGCTGTAGAGATAAGGAGATATGGGTGAACAGAAGAGGTCTGAGTTGGTAGTACACACAGGACTTGATGTTGATGGAGACAAGGACATATGGTAGATAACTTCTGGTTTTCTGGTTTCATCAACTGAGTGAAATCTGTGATGCCACCCAGGAACAGGGATGACCAAAATTTCAGACTTAAGCCCATTAAGTTTGAGAGGCAGTGAGCAATCCAAGTGAGTGCATTATGTAGGAGACTGGTGATACGGTTCTGGAGATAACAAATTTGAGAATTGTTGGCATAATGATAAATGTAAATCTACAGGACTGAATAAAATCACCAGGAGAGAATGTCAGGAACAATACCAATAAATTTAAACATTTTGAGGTCAAGTAGAGGCAGAAAAACTGGCAAAAGAGTCTGACAAATAGCAGCCATTGTGGAAGGTGAAAAATTAATATATGATGGTGTCGTGAAAGCCAAGAACAAATAGTACACCTGACATAAAGGTGAGACTCAAAAAATATTTTTAAGATAAATGAATGAAACTACTCATCTGTACCGAATGCTGCCAACAAGTCAATTAAGACTGGAGCCGAAAAGCATCCATTGAATTTAACAATAGGAAAATCAATGATGACCTTACAAGCGTCGTGTTGGTACCAGGGGTTGGAGAAATGGGTGAGGGAGGATATCAAATGGAAAGCAGGCTGAAGAATGAATGGGCTCAAGCTCATAAGCTTAACAAAGATAAGTCTCCAGAATAAACTCCTGATATCTATGTATTAAGTGAAAAACAAATAAAACTGGATAAAAAATAAGAATAGAAATAGGTAGTTCACAAAACAGAAAGCTTAATGGTCAAAAACATGAAAACGTGTCCAACTACTCATCAGGAAACCGTGACCACACTGCAGTGAAATACTGTGGCAGGCAGCCTCTAAGGTGGCCTTCAAGGACACCTGCCTCCTGGTGTTCATGCCTCTGTTTAATCCCCTTCCTTTAAGTGTGAGCTGGACCTAGTGACTTGCTACTGTTTAATAAAACATGATAAAAGTAATGAGATGTCTCTTTCTGAGATAAGGCTACACAAAGGCTGTGACCTTCTTCAGGCTTACGTTGTCTGAATCTCTTGCTTTACTGAGACTAGTTTCCATACGGTCAGCTGCCCTACACAAAGTCACAGGCAGCAAGGAACTGAGGGTGGTCTCTGTCCGACAGCCAGTGAGGATCACTGTGCATGGGCCTCAGGGTAACAGCATAGAAAGAACCGAATCTTGCTTATAGCCATGAGTCAGGTTAGAAGCTAACCAAATTCCAATGAAGCCTTCACATAAAAATACAAGCCTGGCTCACATCTCAATGCCACCTGTGAAAGAACCTGAGGCAGAGATATCCACATAAGCCTGCATTCATGACTCATGGAAACTGTAAGATAAATATTTACTGTTTTAAGTCATTAAGTTTTGGGGCACTGATATCCTTCAGTAAGCAAAACTCTCAAAGTTTGATTAAAACAGGTGTTCGTAAGAATGCAGAGAAAAAAGGAACATCCATGTACTGCTGATGGAAGTATAAATTGGTTCAATCACATTGGAAAACAATGTGACTACCCCTAGTAAACTGGACATTGTAGCCTTGGTCATCAATGTCCCTTCTGAAGAAACAATTTCATGCAAGCAAAGAAATAGAAATAAGCATGATTATTGCAAGATGGTTTCTAAGAGTAAAATCTAGACAACCAAAATGTTCATCAACATGAGAATGGGTAACTCCATTCCGCTACATTCATGCTGTGGAATACGGTATTAAGTGTAATATAAGTGAACCAGATTCTCCATTGCTAGTATACAAAAGTAGATTAATACTTGGATATAATTTATGTACATATAAAATATGCAAATACCATATATAGTTTACGGATAAATATAAAATACAGAAATTAATTAGAGTAGGAATAGTATACATCTACTTCACTGTAATAGTCAACCTTTGGAAAATGAAGGAATGGTGATTAAATGAGGGGTGATTTAATTATATCTAATATACCATTTCTTTGAAAAAAGATCCAAAGCAAATACAGCACAAAAAAAAACCCTAAATTAATTAAATATGGAGGTGGCTGGTACATGGCCATGGGTTCTATCATAGTTTTTCAGGTTGTTTGAAATATATAGTATTTTAACCTTAGGAATTGTGAATCTGAATCAGGTAGAGACTACGTTCATAGGAAACACTTTCAAGAAGCCTGATTATGGAAGAGATGGGGACATTACAGATTGTTGAAGAATCTGGAGTTCAGAAGAGAAATTTCTTTTTAAATAATTTTCAAATGGAAGAAACTATAATTTAATGTATAAGTATAATAGGACAGTGTGAATGATTTGTCCTGAGAGAGACACTGAAAGTTCATTGAACGGAGTGTACCAAGAAGAAAGCAACATAAAGTCTTAAATAACACAGGATGAAATCAATGTAAAATTAGTCATTGATAGGATATATGTTCCTCCCACTGTAACATGAGATGGGTAAGATAGGATGAGGATGAATACAGATGCAGGAGAAAGATTTTCACACTGTAACTATAATTGACTCAAAATATGAGGCACATGCTTAAAAACAGAGGGCTCCTAAGGAACAGTTTGCAATCTGTTGCAAGCTTCTCTTCTATCTGAGGATAGAAGAGAAGCTATGAAATAGTATTTACAAGGAATGAGACTGAAAACTCAATTAAGAAAAGTTGCAAGATTTTTGTGTAGTGTTAAGGATTTATTTGAATCTACAGTATTATCAACTTGCCTAATTGTTCTTAAAAGAAATGTTTGTAGTAGTAAGTAATAAATATTTATTTATTTAGTAAATAAATGAGAATGGCAATCGAGCTGTTTGGGAAGATTGGGATGGTATTTTTGATTTAGTTTTTATTCAAGTATTTAAGTGCTGTAAGAATATGATGCACTGCATTTTGCCCAAATCCAAATCATAACCTTAAAAATAACGTTGTTTAAATTAATTGTGATTTTCTTCTTAAATTACAAAAATGCAAAATCAACAAGTATCAGAGAGTTTTAAAACAGTCTTGAAATCTGGTTAACAATAAATGAACTCTAGAACTTTCCAGATCCTGTACGAGAAAAAAACTAGAATTTAGCAATCTATAACTTTACCATTCAATATTTTCTTTAATGTTGTATTTATTTTATGTGTGTTTTATTAGAGAGTAAGATGTGTTACTAAATAAATCATTTTGATATATGTGATATTTGAATTTCCTCAAGGTGTAAGATTTAGGGAAAAAAATCACCTAAGACAGCAAGGTACAGCATCAGAACAAAGTTTATTTTATTCTTAACTTGATTGAGGATGGAGAGTGTACCAGAAAGAATACTCAATTGAGTCATTGAGCTCAAAATTCTGGTCCTGGCACTATCTTAGGCAAGTCCCTGAATTCCTCTGGATTTCCATGTCTGTGAAAGCAGAGGATTAAATTAAATGATCTTCCAAATCCTACTGTTTTTAAGCCTCTTACTCCTCTTCAGTTCAATAGAATTTGGGAAAGAAGAGTTCTAATAAACTCACAGATATTTCCAGTTCTCAACTATACAATGAGAAATGTCCTCAACGCAGTCAGGTTGTGTGCAAGATTAACAACATTTCTTTGACATCACTGTCTTTGTATTCTCAATTCTCTGCTCTCTAACCTAGTTGTTTCTTTTTAGGTTTAGAGAAGGAATTCAAAAGCAAAAGTAAAAGTAAAAATCAGAGTGAAGGAAAGGGGAAAAAAGTACACATATATTCAATTTGGTGCCTTGATAGCAATGGGCACTCCTTCAACTTTGGGGATATATTTCCTGAAAAAACAAAAACAGACAGCAAGGAACTTAGAATGGAAAAAGACTGAGTTGAGATGAGAGGTAAAAAGCTGCAGTATCTATAATCTTGTTAGCCCAAATTTTATCAACTGATATTGCTTATAAGTATTGTTTAATCTGTTAGGAAAACAGGTTTAGAAAAATTAGAACAGGAAGTCAGGAAAATCAAAAGCAGATGGCAAAAAAGGATTTCTGGCAGGGTACTAAGCAATCAGTCTTATAATTACTGTGTTGCTGTGCAATAGTAACAATTAACCTGACATTTAGAAAATAAGTGTAAGAAAAATAACTTAATATCCCTGAATATAGTAGTTCCATTCTGGCAAAGCTCTACTAATATTCCTTCTCATAAATTATTCCTCTGCTAAACAAACACCAAACTCTCCAGCAGCTGTCACATGACCAGGCTCAAATGTCAAAGTTAGAGAAAGACAATGATTAGGAAAATTTCAAGTATATGTATACTTTCAAAATGATAAGCCTAACTGCACATAACTCGCCTTGTGATTTGGGGGATTGAAGCATTTTCTTACATAACTTAGTTGATTGGATGATATATTTAATGGGACATGTAACAGAAGAACTGCTTATCTCTGCGTTAGAACAATGTTAAACTATTTTAAATATGAAGTCACATGAGTTTTTTTCTAACCTAGAAATCTCCTATTTAAGATATATTATGAAAATAATGATAGACTGGATTTTACAGTGTCTTCTCTCTCTTTTTTTTGCAATCAGATCCAGTGTTTGGTGCATATCATCTACTTAAAATTATTTCTTCATAATGTGAATAGGAAGCTTTGCTGGTCTTTGCACTCTGCATATGAGATATGGACCCAAATCCAAGAATGCCAGCAGATGCTAAAGGCTAAAAAGTTAGGGTAAATTGTTTTTGCCCCTGGAGCATCCAAAAGGAACTAACCCTGCAGACACCTTGAGTTTAGCTCACAACAATAGGAAACTCGTACCGATTTTTGTACCTGAAGTGGGTGCTGCTATAATAAATACCTAAAAATGTGAAAGTGGTTTTAAAATTAAGTAACAGGAAGAGTCTGGAAAAATTCTGAGGATCATGATAGAATAAGCCTCAATTTCCTTGAAAGGAGCTGCTGGTGAGGGCTCAGAAGGAAGTGAGGAGCATGGCAGAGAAAACTTACATTATCTTGCAGAACTTTTATTCTCTTAGAGAATAAATCATCATATAGAGTCTCCATTATCCCTGACTTAGAGGATGATGTTTGGGTTCTCTGAACTGATGGTATTAAGATTATGGACTTGGAGTTGATGCTGCAATGGGTTGAGACTTTGGGGAATGCTGGGAGGACTGAATGTATTTTGCAAGTGGATGGCTGTAAATCTCTGGGGGCCAGAAGGGAGACTGTGCCAGGCTGAAAAATGTCCACTCCCCAAAGATGTCCACATCTTAGTCTCTGAAGCTTGTGAATGTTACCTTAATGGCAAAAGAGATTTTGCAGATGAGACTAAACTAAGGGTTTTATGATGGGGAAAATATTCTGGATTACCTGGGCAGGCCCAATGTAATCACAAGGATCCTTTTAACAAGGATGTGGGTCAGATAAGAGAAGGCAGCAATGTGATAACAGAAGCAGAGATTACAGAAATGCCAGTCATAAGCTAGGACTGCTGGTAGACTCTACAAGCCGGAAAACACAAGTAACAGATTTTTCCCTGATGCTTCCAGAAGAAACTAGCTTACTGACACCTGGATTTTAGCCCCCAGCAATAGGAAACTAATGCACTATGTTTTTTCTTAATCCATTAATTCAAAGATTATTTTCATTTATTTACAAATATGACCCGTAGCATACTCCAGGTAAAACAGCATTGTGAAATGTTTAAGTGCATATAATGTATTTACCAAACAAGTTCCCAGGTAAGCATCAATGTTTTCATATGGAAAAATAAACACAGAATGATTTGATTATATCTAGAATCAAAAAGTAATTATTAGGACACAAAAAATGCTTTCACATTAAATTTAGGACTATCTAAGATGTCATCTGAGGGGCTCTTCATGGCAATTACATTTTTTTTTCTTAATAATCTCTCATAGAAGTAATGTTCCACATTTGATTTTTAGAGCCCAAAATATTTTAACTGCTATTTCACTATGCTACATAAATCTCAAAAGCTCATTATACTCTAATTTATAACTGTATTTATAACTATATACTATAATTTATGTATACATGCTACATGTCATCATGTTGTAATTTGAGTAGGTAGGAGATGTAAATGCGAAAATAAAAATAGCTAAGTGTTGGGGTCAATCCAGTGTTAATAATTATGATAATTTATAAATGTTGAAGATTACTCCCATGTCCCAGAAATTGCTGTGCGCCTTACTGCTAGTTCTAACTATGCCCAACAACACAAATATTACTATCAAAGCTGTTCTACAAGGAATCTGTTCTCAAGCCCTTATAGATGTCTATGGTAGTTGTCAGCAATGGGCCACTAAATCAAAGCTCACAGATTATGCCTTACTGTTTCTCTCTAAATCTAGAAAGGTAAGTGCTTTTGTCATCATCTCAAAGTATTCCTATTTTCCCAATACAGATAAGGAGTGTCATTTTAAAAACAGGAAAACCACACATTCTACCTTTGATTAAATGCAGTAATAACTGTTTGTCCCAATGTTCATTTTGTTCTAATACATTATGGACAAATGGGAGAAAAAACACTCAACACAACTCAATCCTGAACGTTACTGCTATTTTGTTACAATCATTGAAGTCAGAGTTGAGACAGTGCAGTCCACCAAACTCAAGACTCTCTAGAAGAAATTAGTAAGTTATCCACTCTTAATGAAAATCTAATATTACCATAATTACTCTATTAAATTTCATAACAAATTTGTAAGACTAATAAGCCAAACATCCTGATTTTGAAGATGAATAATCCAAAATTTATGAGAAAGTAATTCTACTACAGTCTTATTTACTACATAACCATACATTCATCTTATAGTTTTCACCAGAAAAAGTATTAAATTATTTGTATTTTTACAATATCTTGATATTTCATAGTTGCTGGTCCTTCAGCACATAAGTTGAAATAAAAGGTTTTTTTTGGTTTTCTCTTTAAGGTAGAGGACTAAAGTGTCAACAGATTGATGGCAAACCCCTCTTGTTCTATGGCTCCATTTAATCTTTTAAAATACAATTTCATACCTACCCTTGAGATATTGACCAAGAAATGTTTTCTTCCTTGTAAAGCTTTTCACTAAATCTGCAGGCTAGAACAGACTCTGAAATGATCAATTCTACCAATTAAACTTCAACAGTAAGACCTCTGGTTTAGAACTGATCTGGCATATTTACAGCTTGTGGTTCAGAGAGTTAAAGCATGGTCAGTAAATGATTCAGGAATTTAGACATTTTTAAATAGAGGTGCTTGGCTGCTCGGTACTCTGAGTGAGTTCTCTATAAAAACATTGCAATGTACAATACAACTTAGGAAATCTAAATTTTCACTTGTCAATTTTCTTTCAGACATAAATGTTTTAATTCCAGTTTATGCAGATAGACATATATATCCACAAATCTAGATTTCTCATGCATTATACTACATACACATAGGGTAAGTTCTTTTCATGTGTTTTAATAACACTAGCTAATAGCTATTGCACATGAAATATATTCCAAACACTGGTCTAAGTACCCTGCATTGACTTACACATTTAATCCTTACAACAGGTACGTGCTATTAACATCTCTATATTATATTAGAAAAAAAATCCAAGTCACAGATACTGTCACTTTTCCAAAATCAAAATAAAATAAACTGCTACAGGAATCTGAACCAAAGCAACCTGAGAACAGAAGTCATCATTTAATCTTCACAATAATGAGGAAAGTGAAGGCATATACCTTATTTTATAATTGAAGAAACTAAGGCACAGAGTTTAAATAATTAACGGAGAGTCAAACAACTGGAAAGTCGTGCCCCGAGAATTTCAACCCACATTGTCTTATTCTAGAAATCAGTCTTGTCTACTCAATATATTGCCACTTTGTTAGCTATTTGCCTTTTTTAGAACCACTGACTATACAAAAACCATTACGTCTCTGTATCAAAATATATTTCTATCAACAGGCCACAGAAAGAAACATGGCTATCAAATACGTCTCCTTCTTTTACCTTAGGTACTAATCTACTAAAGGGAAGTAAATTATTAATCTACCCCCTTCCTCAACCAAACCATTACCCAGTGCACATACAGTTCGAGATCACATCTGGCCTGTTGATTATTTCCAATTTCTTCTCTCTTGTCAATTCTGAGAATAAAATTTAGAAATCTACTGCAGATCCTATAAATTAAAATGCTGTTTTATCCTCTCTGCAACCTAACTCCTCTGCAAGGAATTTTCTGCCCTTATGACAGGTACAGTAAAAACCAATTTCTGTCATCACAATTTGCCTTGATCTTTGAAGAAATATTTGCATATACAATTAAATTACACTACATATGCTATTCACTATTCTAGGCACTTTGCATATATCATCACTATTCCTCAGAGTCCAATCTAGCCAAGAAAGTACCCCCTTTATACATAAGGAAAATTCAAAAGAATAAGTAATATACCCAAGACGGACTAACTAGTAAGTGGCAAATTCAGGATTCAGATTCAGGTCAGTTGGCCTCAGAAGACTATCCCGGGTCCACTCAATCACACAGCTACACAAAAACACAAATACAGTCCACTCTGTTTATGCAGATGATGCTGAAAACAATTTATGTACATCAATCACAAACACATACATGATGTGTCCTTTGATGTGGAAGTATTACTTTTGGTAGCATCTCTTATTTTTTTGTGTTATGTGTGTATAAGACAATTTAGAGAAACAAACCCTACTAGAATGTCAAACAGCTCAAGATCTTTAAAAAAACAGGTATGAAATGAGATAATAGGTTATTTTCTTCATTGTTGCCAATGATTCTAATTAATGCTGGAAAGGTAATCTTTTTCATAAGATCTGAGAAAACTTCCTTTGATAAAATTTGTTTAATTTAGTACACCTTTAAGTTTTAAACTAGCAGTTTTTCCACCTCATAAATGTCTATTTTAGCAACAGAATAAACATCAGTCAGCTGACTTATTTTTAAACTAGCCATGAAAATTTATTATAAAAAATCATCCCTGTCTCCAGCATAAAAAGACTGATTGAAATGTAAATTCCTCTAAGATTTCTGATAGCTACAACAAATAGAAAATCTGAAGGTATTAATACCATTATCTATTCTTGTAAACATTTGGAAGACTAATTTTAAAAAGCCTACAAGTCTTTCAAAAGGTAAACATAGTAATGTAATAGGAAAAAAATGGAATTTCTGCCATTACTAGTTACATTCTCTCCTACTTTATACGTTTGATTTATGCTTTTATGAGAATTGCTTTATCAATGAATTTCAATACATTGCTTGAAGACAAAAGTCTGAATTCCAACAGTTTTGTCAGTCATCTTCACCTTTCAAATATTTAGAACATAAATTAGGGTAACCTGATTATCTCGAATTTTACTGTGCTTGTAGAAGTAGGCTGTTTCTTGGGATTCCAATTAATTATGTCCCTTTGAATGTTTTCATCCATGCTGTGGTACACATGTCCCATATGTTCAAGTTAATTGTATTTTTACAAGGAAAAACACGCTAAATCCACAGAAAGGATTACATCTATAAATTTATATACGTAATCACAAGTACAAAGAAATTAGTCATAGGGATTCTACTTTTTTCCAACATTAATTTGTATTTCAGTCTTACAACCTAGTTTCTATGGAAGAGGGTCAGGGAAAATTGGAGTCAATAGCAAATAAATTAAAACTATGCTAGGTAACAGTGGTATACATTTGGGTAGCTGACATCTGTAACTATGGACTGTACCCTTATCTTGGCCACTCTCATTATTATTTGTGAGTGTAAAACTGGCAGAACTCTAATTCTGATAGCAAACTCCGTTAAAGTGTTTATTTCAAATTCTGATTTAAAGAAATACTGAATTCTAGAGACAAGTGTTAGCCATCAAGCAAAAAATAAATATTTCCTGGCAGTTTGATGCAGAGTTCGTTTGTATTCAGTGGGCTTCCATCACATAAAATTAAGTGATATACTCTATTTCCTCCTCTTCCAGGATGCCTCTCCCTTCTATTATAGCAATTTTTTCTATGAGGTGTACCATCAGGACCACATGAGACATACAGAGGTGAAAAGATACATTCTAAGAGTAAATACAGCTTGAATCCTTCATGGGAAAGCCAATGAGAATTTCTCGACATTCTGGCAACCCTAAAAATGGAATATTTGATAGACATGAACTGATTTCTGAAATAAAAGATGAGAAAACCAGTGGATCAAGAAGGAGAATAGTAATTGCTGAAAGGGCCCTATTGTGTTTGCTTAATCTAATAGATGCCTAGCAGGCATTCCTTAACCTGGTCCACTTACACTCAGACGGCTGCTGAAAAACACCTGATGGCTAGGAATGATGGTCTATTTGGGAGAAAAATACACCTCTGTAATGAATATTCAGTACAGGAACATAAGGGAACTTGAGATGTTTTCTAGTTCCCCTCTGGTTTAGTCCCACAAGTTATGGCTCGGGGCCTCAGTTGTGGGAGGCTGAAATGTTCCAGTGACCAGATGGAAGCAGAATCCCTTTTCTCCTCAAGTTAGAAGGAAAAGGAAATCAACAAAGCAATCAGCCAACTCACCCATCTATAAGTTGCAAGGCATCCGCTAGATACTTTGAGTTCTACCACAGAATCATAAGGCATGTCACTGGTCCTAAGGATCCTGAACTTTCAGGAAGTCAAACATATGAAGGACTCCATTCATTTCTGTACTGCATGGTATTAACCCTAAATGTACCAGGGCGCATTTAGGTACTTGACGTACTTGATTTCTTAACAGCATATGAAACTTTTAATTGTTCTGTTCTATGGAATGCCTGAATGTATGCTTTTGGTTGCTTCTACTTTTTTGTTTCTAGGCAAACTGCACCAACTTCTCCACTCTCATGGCTTTTCTTTCTTCCCCCAGACTCCTTCCTCAACATGCATGTCTCGCATACTCCAGAACCTTCTATCCTTGTGCCCCTGCATCTTTCCAAGTGAACATCACATAGACAACCTGAATTCAGTATTTCTAGCCTGGAATTAGTGATCGTCTGCATAAGCCTACTTCCTGTCCTTTAGTTGGTATCTCAGCAACCATTATGAACAGTCACTCATTTTCCTAACTGAAAATAACGGTCATTATCCCTAACTTTTCATAACTTCCTTCAGAAATCCTAGCAACCACTATGTTTGAATTCTTTATCTTCCCTGTCAGACATTTGGGGTTCAAGTCCTTGCTTAAATTAATGGAAATGCCATCTAACTAGCCCCTGGATGATTTTTCTACACAGCAATTAAAAGCAATTTTTCGAAAACAGGCATTTAATAGATTTACCCTCATACTGAAATTCATTCAATGATAGTAATCCTTTCAGAACAAAATGAGCATTTATAATATCATGACTTGCTTAATTACCTATGATCTGTGGCCTTCTTCATCTCTTCTCCTTATCTTTCACTCTAAAATTAAAGTTCATTAGCATAGTAAGTATCCTCCAAGCTCTTGCTCACCACAAAGCTTTGCATAAACTACTCCCTCTCCCTGTGTCTCTTTTCTCCTATTCCCTCTTCCATTTGCCTAATTCCCATTCATCATTGCAGCATGAGTTTGTGACTGTTTCCTGGAAAAAGCCTTCTCCATCCAGAGACCAGCTATGTGTCCATCCTAAATGTTCCCATGGTAGCCTGTTCTTACCTACTGTAGTACTTATTAGAGTAGACAGAACAGGTTACATAATTTGCCAGGGCCCAATACAAAATGAGAATCAGAGGGCCCTTGTTCAAAGTTATTAAGAATTTCAAGAAGGTGACAACAGCATTTACCCAAGTAAAGAGCTCTAAATATAGAGTACTTTGTGACTACACAGGTCATGCATTTATGAAATACCCTGAGAGTATGTTTTATTGCCATTTACATGTCTCTACTGCCTTAATCAACACTAGGCTCCGGGGAGGCAGAGTCAGAGACCCTGTCCTTCTCCCCATTATTTCCTTAGTAATTAGCATTTTCCTTGCCCATAATAGCTGCTCCAAAAATACCTGTTGATTCAACTCTCCGTTCTAAGAAAGGAAGTCTCACTGTGGGCATCAGCTTTCTGCTAAATCTGTAAAATGAGAGGAATAGGCCAGATGCTGTCATTGGGCACCTCCAGGGCTAGGATTAATTTTAAACTACTATTAATGCATAACCACTCACAAGGTCATTCAGGACAGTAGCTAAGAGCATGTGTTATAAAATCTGGTATTATTTTAATAATGTCAATTATTATTAATATATAAATCTATAAAATATGTATAACATATATGTAAATGCAATTTATATATCATATATAAATTTACATAAATATAAATACAAATCATTATAATCCTTCCTAGTATTTCAGTGGAACATGGATTTTGCTATGTTGTCCAGGGAGCTTCAACAGTTTCAGCAGTGCAGTACTTTTGTGGATTGTGTATAAACATTCAAGGAGTGCTAGATTTAGACTTACACAGACAAAATTTAAATGTTTCTTTCAGATTTTGTCCATTTGTGGTCCTTCTCTAATTTATTTGTTAACTTAAATAACTTTATCTTAAAGGACTGGTATCAATGTCCCAATTATCATTTATATTAAGGTTCCCTCCCAGGTCCTCCAGGAATTTTAGAGTCACTCTGCTTTCTGCATGTTCTCTTGTGCTGCCCCAAATATGTGCCCAAACTACAGTTTGTCAGAGAGTTACGCCAGTGTCACAGGCAGTACAAGAGCCTGAAATGTGCATTTCTAAGCAGTCCAAGTGCTGCCATCTCTCTCTTAACCTCTCTGCGCTTTAGTTTCTTCACCTGCAATGACAAACGGGGATTCTACAACGTCCATGGCACTGCTTCTCAATCTAGAAAAGGCAGGGCCTTGGGGGAAGAGCAAAATTCTGAGAAATGGAAAGAAAAGGAGGGAGAAAACTGAAAAAAGCCTGGCTGAAATAAGCAACCTGCGCACAGGGGTCCAGGGATGAGCTTGTCCTACTGACACAGCCCTGCGGCAGCAAACATGTCCCAGGGCGTCATGGGCAAGCTCTGTTCCGAGCTCCTCTTGTGTATAAATCTTTTACTCATCACAGCAACTTTATTCTCAGCCTCACTTTATAGATATGGGGAATTAAACTGCCTGGCTAGTTCAGCGATAGATTCAGGATTTGAAACCATTCACTTTGACCTCCTGCCTGTCCTGGGTCTCCACGATTAGCAAATCCCTAAAATGGTACACTGAAGAATGTTAGCTCATTACCATGGGATGGCTCCTGAAAAACAAAGGGAAACAGCATCATCTCAATCCTCTATTTTGGACATCTTTAGGGAACAAATGGTGGTCTTTAGACGACAATGAACAACACATAATTCTGGCAAAATGTAACACGAAAGGAGGTATTAAATGACAATGGATGACAAGAGCATCTTGTTACTTGTTTCCTGGGCCTCACACGCCTCCAGATGATTACATCCCATCTCTGCCTTTTATTTTTCTTGCTGAATAATTTTTCACAGGCCTTGCTTTGCACATTCATCATCTTCGATATTCCTTTTGATGGTTCTTTAAAAAATATTCCTTATGCCTCTCAGCAGATTGAATAAAATAACATTACTCAAAGATTGCCATTCTATAACACTTTAAAAGAAACAATGTTCAGCTCTTTCACGCCAGGATTGCCTCATTGTGGAATGATTGTCCACAATAAACACGGGACTCTTCACAGCTGGCTTTGCACCATGCAGACTGCCTCTCTTTTGTGCAGTTTGTTTTCTTCCCCCGTACAAGATTAGTACACCCCACTACCTCTCTTGAGTATAATTCTCTACAACTGTTCTATTTCCCATTTAACCTTAGAATCTCTTCTTGTCATTTGAGGACGTGCGTAATGAATAGTAAGAAATTCATCATTTTTCTGTTGCCTTCTAGGGTAAATTTACTGTACCTCTAAAGAGACATGAAAAAGATGAGCTTTACTGGTCCTCTTGTAGACTGTCCAGTAGTCTAGTGTGAACATATGCCTGGTGCACTGAAAAGGGTCGCGGCAACACTGCCTAATGATAATGATGACGATGATAATGTCTTCAGGTACAGTAATAAACTCTTCACAGAATTAACTTACTTCATCATCACAACAAATTTGTGAGGTAAGTGTTATTACCCTTACTTTGAAAATGAAAAAAACTAAGTCTTAGATGTTATAATTTGGTATCATCATTCTCTTGATATGTGTGCAGTTGTGATTTCAACCAGGTCTGTCTGACTTTATCCAGATATTATAAATAAAAGCAGCTGGCTTAAGCAAGGACCGCCTCCAGATCATCCCAACTATAAAAACACATATACCCACCTAATAAGTGTAATGCCACTACTATGCTAAAAAAAAAATATGTATATATATTGATATTCTAAATGTCATATACAAAGGCTCAGGGCCAGGTCTGTAAAAACTGTTCATCAAATGTTACAGGGATTCAGTTACTGTCAATCTACAGAAAACCTAGATGTGTTCCGCATATTTTCTCATTATTTTGCACTACAGAGTAACTTCCAGTTTATAAACAAAAATTCTATGGATTGAAATAAAACATTAAATACAGTTGTTTGTTCTCCTTGAACTACCCGTATTTATACCTTTTGAAAAAAGGTCTTACTTAAATCTATATCTTGTTCTTTATAAATCTATAATTAACAAATGCCCTTTGGAGACATACATAGATACATGTATATATTTATATATATTTTTAAAATCAGAACCCAACTCAATGTCTACTTGTACATGTGTTCTAGATATATTTATCTTTTTCCTCTATATTAAACATTTTAACTGACTCAGTACAACCCAGACCGAAAAAAAAAAGACAAATTGCTACAAAAAAGAAGTAGGTTTGGACTACAATACTGTCAAAGTAAATTCAGAATCAAATACAGGGTGTATATTTTGGTATTTAAAATATAAATATAAATGTATAATAAATTTTAGCAGAGAATTACAGGGAATTAAATAGTCATGATATACAAAAGAAATTTAAATGTTACCTTGAATTATTAGAATTATTAGATAAAAGAAATAATAATTATGCAGCCATAAAAAATATGCCTTGCATTCTTGGTTTAAACACTTTATATTATATTTTACTTAATATTTTCATCTCCACATTAATACTGGTTCAGTATTTTTGGTACTTTAAATTATTAATGGGGGGTAAGTAAAGACTCAAAAGAGCTCTGAACACCAGAAGCTTTATCAAAAATACATACAGCTATACACAGTCACACATTAACCTTCTAAACTTTCAGAATGGGAGTTGACAATTAAAATATAATACATCAATTTTCTCCTATCATTTCTCAGCAGACAAACTGGATGAACACTACAATGATTAAGCAGCTGGAGAGATTCAATTATGAGGGAAGATTAAGGAACTAAATATGTATAATTTGGCTTAGTGACAACCCAACTGAGAAGAGTTATGGGTAACTATTGTCATATTTGAAGGATTTCTTCAAAGGTGGAAATTAATGGTTTACCATGGGGTAACAGGCAATGGGAATTAAAGGACACATTCAGATAAAACAAATAGTAATAAACTAATGTTTTGATAATGTTTTGTATATTGTAGAACTATACTTAGGAAAAAATACATTAATACAGCATTCTGACCTGGGTCAATTTTTCTTAATCTCAAAGGCAATCATTTTTATAAATAAACATATAATTTTTTTTGGTAATCAAACATGCTTAAAATATTAGGCATAGCATTTTTCAATTTTTCCTGTCATAAAAATATGTTTAATGTGGCATTCTTTCAAAATTAGAAATATACAGTGATTAAAAACTCAACCATTTCTTTTCTACTTTAATGATCCAAAAATAAACATAGTCATCAGCATAAAAGGTGTCACCCCTCTTACTTTAGCTTAAAAATGAATGGTTGTACAGCTGAACTATTAACTATTAATGGTGTGCAAACTAAGGATCCTGTCTCCACTAGTAGACTACAACCTCACGAGAGCAGGTACCTTGTCTATTCAGTCCGTTTCCACACTCCCAGTGCCTACAGCAACACTTACTGTAGAACACATGCTCCACAAATATTTACCAAAAGAATAAAGAAAAACACAGGAGAATGCCTTATCCTTGATGTAAAAATGAGTTTCTTTTTTCTAAAATTGCAACCTCAAATGGCCTAAGAGAATAATATATTGAGCTAAAAATTCCTTGGAAACTTATTATAATTTTTACATTTAATCTGTAATATTATGTGCATATAAATAGTAAAATTCTATCATAACTTGAGCTAGTTATTTCTATGCCAAATCCTCTTATATAATGTAAGTTTATTACTAAAATTTTGGGCATGTCACTTTCATAAGCATTTTGGGAGAAATATTATCAAAGAAAAGGCAGACCCTATTCCTAGGATTCTACAACAAAGCTGTTTAAAAAAAAAAATCTCTCTTGAAATGCCAGCCACACACTTCATATTGGAATAAATTAAATTGATGTGTTATGAGTTGTGTGAGTGAGAAGACTATGACGACAGAGTCCTGAGTTACCAACATGTGCATATGTGGACTTACAGAATGCTTGAACAAGTTCTGACAAGAAAATAAAGCTAACTGATGGAGGGAGCCTGACAGCCTTTAAGGAGGCCCTGAGGTTGATGCTAAGAAGAACTGGAATTTTCTCAGGGACTTACGGATTCAATTTGAGCTACTGAGTAGAAAAGAAAGAAAAATTCTGATAAAACACTTGAGATGCATTTGCAGTCTACTCCTGTCTCTTACTGTGTCAAATCTCCTCCTCCTCCTGACTCCCCCATTTCTATTAATGGCATCAGCAACTTAAGTGTGAAACTTTGATGTCTATCACACTCTTTTCTCCCCAAGTTTCCTAGAAACTGTCTTGTTTCCTAATTGACATCTGAATGCACAGCTTGATTCACACGGGTCCGACTTGCACTACTGCATTCTTGGTGTCACCCAGCCCCAGTACCTCGTCCTGGCCTTTGCAGAAGTTAATCTGATCACATTCTACCTTTATGAACTGTCGATGTTTTCCATCCTCCACAGGAAAATACCCACATTTTTGAGCATACTTCACTTCATTCTGCCATATCCAGTGTTCTGATCACACTTAGCTGCTCACCAAGCCCTACACACATCAGGCAACTTCCACTTACTCTGCCTTTCATCACATGTACACACTGCTCTTGAGGGGCTTCCCCTTTCTCTACACGATGGCGTCCTAAGCATTGCAAGAACCGCCCCACACACCATCCCTTCTATGAGGCCAATCTAGATCCACAAGACAAAATAGTTCATTCATTCTTATGCCCTTTGACTCAGTGTCTGGGTTCACATCTTGACTTTATCACCTATAACCTAGACGTCCTTGTGAAAGTACGTAAAAAGTACTGTTTTCCCAAGAACCTGCCTCATAGAACTGTAAGAATTATATGAGCTAATATCAGTAAAGTACTTAGAGCAGCACCTGGAAGGCAGCTATTTAATAAGTGATATATTATTTTCAAAAATAATCTATAGGCGTTTTCATATTATACTGCCCTACAATTTTCACCCATGCTAGGCTATAAACTAACATTGGAAAAGGCAGTGTTTTGTTATGTCTAGTACCCCAAACAGCATCTAACAGAATTCAATTTTTGACATTCATTTAATGCCTATTATTTGTATAATTTGGTGCCACTCCTGGATTTATAAAGGGATAAATGTAATTGTCTCAATCCTCAAGTAGCTTATAATGTATTTTGGGAAATAAACAATGCAGAGAACATTAGGAATTATGCTAATTGTTTTCAAAACCAAACGGCAAATGAGTTCTATAGACCAAAGACAACATGAGATGTCAAGGCAGACACCATCCTGGTGGATAGAAGGAACTGGAAAATATTCTTAGAAAAGGAGAACTTGGAAGCAATAATGAAATGATGGTTCATAATAAAGAAGGCATTTTAGGTGGGGAGCACTGGGTAGAATGGCACGGAGATCAGGATGATCATGGCAAGCTCAATGGGAGTTTATGCAGAAAGTTTTTGTAGGATCTTACTAAAAATCCATGGAACTTACTAAAAGTCAGTGGTTGCCAACTACAAGATTTACAGGCAGGTAAAGGAGATCCATGAAGCAGGCCAGGTCTAGGCAGTAAGAATGTGGGGCTTCTGGCGAATGAGGGGGCCTACTTTCTGAGTACAGGAGGCAGCCATCCCCCAGCTAAAATGTAAAAGAAATGGGTAGCAAAGCTGCTAGAACACAGGCTGTGTCAAAGTAAGGTCTCCTCTGATCTTTAAATAGGACTATTTTCAACATTTTAAAACACTGTGTAGATCAAACAATCATGCTTGCCAAAGACTGTTGTCTTTGGCTGTCCATTTCTAACTTCTGGAAAAGTCTGAAGTGTCCATGTGTAGGTCTAATTGCCAGGGGAGACTTTCACAGTTCATATGTTGGTAGGGAGCCATGGGAGGTTTTTGATCAGAAGTGCTACATGCTCAGCAATATTTTCAGTAGATTGTTCTAGACTATTGTTTGTAAAATGGATTCCTGAAAACAAAGAAAGTGGGAGAAGCAAAAGGTCCAGTTGAGAAATGATTCTAATCAAAGTTGAACCCATTAAGGCCCAGACTAAGGTGTTAGTTGGAAGACTGACTGTAGAGGGAGTGATCTAAAGTCAAAGCAAACCGCTTGAGCCCCTCTCTAATTTCAGCCGATTCACATTAGTTTTCTGTCTGCCCGAGTTGTGCTGATGGCTCCCATTTCTCTTATTTCTCCTTTAATCAAGAGATTTACATAAGTGAGCTCATTAAAAGGAAGCCCTGTCTCACCAAAAGAACCATGCCATTTTATGTAATAATTGTAACACAAAAGGAAAGGTTAATCTGATTACACATAATAGGATAAACAGAACATTTTCACCATCTGTGATAAGTAGTCCTGTTTCTTCTATGTCCTCAAACAAGTAAGTACAATCACATATGATTTTCAGGAAAAGTCATCTCTGCACTCAGGCTTTTGAACATCACACGAGTATAAAAAAGCAGCTATCATCTGCAACCCAAGGACAAAATATCACTTTGCAGAATGTATGAGGTGTTGTAAGGGACCTCTTGGCTGAAGATCTTGCATGCTGTTAGAAACACATCTAGGCAAGACAAATCTGTGCTTACTGTTCAGTGATAAAGCGTAATTACCTGGCTTTTCCTCTCTAGGGTGTTAAATTAAAAAGCAATGGTTAATCTATGGCTCATGTTAGTCTGTTTTTATGTATTAATAACAATGATTATGGGTAATTCTCTTTCTTACGAAATTAAAAGCTTTCACAGAACATCATTCGACTCAGCAACGATTTGCATTACTCCCAATACAGAGAGAAAACCATTATGGATGTGTGCCAAGGCACTTCGGATTGCTGGCTCATTCTCTGAGTTTTAGAGGGATATTATTTTTAATTTCAAAGTCTTTTCATTCAACTCCCACACACCAACCCCTGTCTTGAGCTTTCTGAAATGAACCCTGCAGCCAGCAAAATCAACTAGTCATTTCAGCCCTAATTATGCACTGGTTTTAGCCCCTCTCAGAACAGCACTGCTGAGGGATACTACAAACCCAGGTGGGGGGTATGGGGCCTCTGTTGGCTTAACTGGCCTTGCTCGTTTGCAAATGAGCTGGTTACATTGGTTTCAGGTAGTACTTCAATCGCCCCAGAGTATTCTTCCTAAACCACTCTCATATACTCTCATGCAAGAAAATCTCTCATTATAAAGGATGTTTGAAGTTGCCACTTCCATTTTACCATTTGTTAACATTTCCTCCTCCATATTTTGCTGATTATACCATACCCTCCAGGTCCCTGGTGATTCTGATGAGAGCTTTTACACATAGCTTAATGGCAGAAACTCAGGCTCAATTTAAAAAAAAAAAAAAAGAGCCAAGTAAGTAGTCCATTATAATAGG
Source organism: Camelus dromedarius (assembly GCF_036321535.1). Lineage (NCBI taxonomy): Eukaryota > Metazoa > Chordata > Mammalia > Artiodactyla > Camelidae > Camelus > Camelus dromedarius. The sequence goes on from NC_087439.1 coordinate 23,142,993, forward strand.
GAAAAATGAAAAATGGTGAACTCAAAGGATTGTTAAGTAATATAACGTTCCTGGTGAATAACTTATTTGCATTAATGCTTAGATCAGGAATATTTTTGAAAGTATATGTAGCATCATGACGTGTTGGGATTTTATTCCATTGTGTTTTCGTTCTGTTTCATTTACTGACCTTTCTCTTATTCAAAGTGGTATCAGTCAACATGCTTTATTAATCAGAACTTCTAAACTTAACACGTAAGGTGGTTAAAAACATCAACTTGAAATACAACACAATAGTTTGAAGTGCCGTATGAATCATCAAAGAAGTGCGTATACTTTTATCAACATAAAACATAAAGCCCTCCAGGTTCTTGAATTTGAAATTTAGCTTTAAACTTTTTTCTTAAGGCCCTTGGAGAATCATGTAAGTTCAATTGCTTCTTGCTCCCCACCGCTACCCAGCTGTAGCCCTCCTCTTCTCATCTACACATTATGTAACATGCATAATGAGCTGGCACTTCACCTCCCTTGTTAAAAATAAGCTTAGAAGTCATCCTAGACAAGATGCCTGTAAGCATCTAATTGATACTTTCTTCCCTATGTCGTCGGTGTCCTGGAAGTAATCTCTTGTCACTACATGATCGTCTCTCAAATCCACTCAAGGATCTACTCATATCTGGCCATGCTATCAGCCATCAGCTAGTCTCACTGGCTCTCTATTTCAGGCTGCTTCTGTGAGCTCCAGATTCATATTTTCAGTTTCCTATTGGACATGATCATTTAGTAGCCATCTGGTGATTCACATTCAAGGGACATAAAATTAAGCCCCTTATATCCTCTCAGTTTAAAGCTGTATCTTGTACTAGTTACATAATAGAAAGGTAATGAATTTTTTAACCATAATTCTTTGGGGGAGTTTCCTGTGCCACATACTGATTTAATCTTTGTATATATACTATCTCATTTAATTCTTAAAATTACTTATGAGAAAATACATTAAAAACATCATTTTATAAGGACAACTGAGGCATAGATGTCAAATAACAGCCTTAAAGCCATCTATTGGTTGTGACAGTATTTAAACTCATGTCCATCTAAAAACCACTGGATTTAAACACATTAACTTCCTCTCTGTAATCAGGAAAATCCAGGTTTGAACCTCAATTTCTTCTGTTCATTAATGAGTGACTTTAAGCCAGTGACCGTATCTCCTTGAATTTCCATTTCTTCCTCTGTGGATTGGATAAGCATATTTCCTCATGGGATTTATATGAAGAAAGCCCTTTATGTGAAGGATGAAGGATGACCAGCCCCTCTCAGTTTACCCAAGACCTTCCCAGTTTTAGCTCTGGAAGTCCTATGTCCTAGGAACCTTCAGTGTTCTGGAAAAATCTGAAGTGAGGCCACTCTACCTTTACATATAGGTAGTGCTTAATAAGTTATTTTTCCTCCTGAAATCCATTTTACTAACATGTTGTGTTAGTGTTACTTCTGTAGAAGTTATTCCACCAACTCCCTTCATTCCGACAGTTCCTCCTCTAGGAAGAGTAAGTAAAAAGTGTTAGCTACCATTTACTCGGTGCTAAGTGTGTATCAGGCACTATTCACCAACTCAGATGTTGTCCTTGTTTAACATATGAGAGAGAAGTTTTCAAGAACTGAAGTGTGTCAAGGCTACGTATCCAGTAAATGGCAAAGCAGGGACTGAAATGCATTTCTACTTGATTCCAAACAGATTCCACGCTTTTAAAAATCCCTCCCATATCTACCACAGTTCTGCTGAACTCATCATGTCATGTCTACTCCTAAAATATTTACTGGCTACCTAAACAACAGAGCATGGGGTTTGAGGCCCCAACCTACATTTCCAGCTGCATTTTCCTTTTAGTAGTAATAGATTCAACTTCACCATTTGATAAAAACCTGTTTTCTGTTTAAGGTAAACAGAACATGACAAGGTATATATCAAGAAACATCATGTTTAAATTTAGGAAAGCCTGCACGAATGAAGTCCAAAATCTTTAGAACGATTCTCAAGACCATTCACACCATCACACTTAATTACAATGCAATTTTTCTGAGTGCATGCTCTCTTTCATTCTTAATAGAATACTTACTTAACCCCACTACTGACAAATAAATTAGCACAATTTCAAGTCTTTGGGGCTTTGCCCATGCTCTGCCTTTTGACTGGATCGCCAGCTCTACAACTTTAAAATGCTCACATCCTTCAAAGCAGCAAATGACATGACACAGGGGACAGACTGCTTCTCCATCTTTATGTTTCAATGCCTTGCACGATGCAAGGTGTGTAGGAAACCCTCAGTAAGCACTTCTTGAGTTCATTTAAATGAATTCTCTACAGTTAATAAGCAGTGGCAGCACCAGACCAAATCCTTCAAGTCTTAATTCCCGGAGTGGTGAGTGTCTCATTATACCAACTTGATCCCAAGTCGCCTGGCAGGATAGAAAAAAATCAGTTCAGTTTTCTGTGCCTCAATTTCTTACTGAAAATCATCATCCCTGGAGTTGCTATGTGGTAGAAAGGCATTTAAATACAGAAAGCAATGAGATCTTAACACATAATTATAATGTTTCAGTTTTTTTTTAATACTGCTTTCTAGTATCTTGTTGGGCCAAGAAAAGTGTGCATTGTGTAAAGTTCCTCTGACCACAAAAACTAAGCAACACATATTTTAATCACCTTTAAATCCATGACATCTGTAAGTTACAGTAATATATAATTCCAATCACTGTTTCAAATGCTTACAATATTGGATTTTATTCTATCCTGTTCTATTGATAATTTCTAATTCACATATTAGGCAATAAAATCTTTTATAACCAGACTTTTTAGTAGCTAAGTTATATGCTGCATACATTTAATTTCAATTTTCTCTTCTTTCCTGTCTCTTTATCAACAAATTACTACAATACAGGTAATAGAAGAAATAGAGTGACTAAGCAAATATGGAGAAGCTAGAAATTACAGGTCTCTGAATACACACCAGCATTAGGAAAATCAGTGCAATCTAAATGTATTCATACTAATGAAGATCTTTATATAGACTTCTGGAACCAGTCATAGTTCGGGTTATTGCTCACTATCTCTTACATATATTATCACTAAACTTCAACCAGGCTAAATCCTACAGTGACAGCAAGAAAGGCAAAAGCCAAGACTTACCAAGAATCTCTCCCTTCCATACCTCATCCTGAACACTCAATGGCTAAGCATAAAAGGTCTTACCATTCCTTCTCTGCATCTTCAACTGAGCCATCATAATCCCTTCCTAGGAAGAATCTCATGCTAATTATCCATACTATATTGAGTTTATAGTATAGTATTACCATTCCCGGGAATATCTGGTCCTCAAGTTCTACCCCTAATATTAGAAATATCCTGTTCAAGAGATTTGAGGCATCACAGAAAAGTCGTGGCAAGATTTCAGAGGCACTCCCACAATTACTGCACGCAAGGAGCCATGTAAAGCTAGTTACGCCCACATTGCTCTTCAAAATGTCTGTTCTTCACGTCCTTAGGTCAAAAACTATTTATTCAGTGTCTGCCATGTGTCAAACACTTCATTATATCCTGTGGATACAGAAACGAATCAAGTGTGCAGTCTAGTTAGGGTGACAAACATGGAAACTTGTGATCATTATGCCATGCAAGAAATGGCAGGTGCAAAATGCCCAGCAAATACAAGAGATAGCCTGACCAATTCCCTCCACAACAGGTATTTATTAAAATCCAACCAAGTGATAAGCATTATTCTAGGTGCTAAATTTGTACACTAAAAATATTTTTAAATTAGAAAATGAAAATCTTCCATCATTTGCCAGACAATTTTTTTTTCTGCATTTACAGCAATCTTTGTGTTGCTTCAATCAGCACTTTTGAAATACTGAAACGTGCCATCTAATTGCCAAGTTAGTTTAGGCAACTTTCAGAACTCTTATGTTAAGGAAATAGAGGGGCAAAAGAAGAAAAAGTCTTATCTTATTTTTTGACCTATTTCTGCTGATGTTTCCCAGAATAAACAACCATCCCTACTCAAAATGCTTACGTAAAATGAATTTTTATGTGTCCATGTGTGTCTGTATATAATATACAGAAACTCTAGTTTCTGTAACTCCTTGTTTTATTGATGATACAGGAGTAATACAACACAGATCTCTTCAGAAAGAAATTTTTTTTAACAGGCGACTTTTAACAGGGATCAAATAACTAGCAGGAGGCGTTAGGTTCTGCCTTCAGGAAGAGCAGGAACTGAGGAGAGGGTGAGAGTTGGTGGACTCACCCACGGCTTGTAGGTATAAGTTTAATTGTTTTAAAATAATTAAAGATGCAGTTTCTGGACTACTTTTCTGTAATTTCAAACAGTCCTTCTGCTGATATCTTAAATTTTCTGAAGTGCTTCTTCATCATCTTAATAATCTTCTGTTCTCTCAAAATTCATGTTGAAGCCCTAACTCCAAATACCTCAGAATGTGACTAGTTGGAGACAGAGCCTTTAAATAGGTGATTAAGGCAAAATAAAGTCTTCAAGATGGCTCCTAACCCACTCTGACTGGTGTCCTTGTAAGAGGAGAAAGTTTGGACATACAGACACACCAAGCATGCATGTGCACAAGAAAATACCATGTGAGGACACAATATGAAGCAGCCGTCTGCAAGCCAAGGGGAGAGGGCATCAGAAGAAACCAAACCTGCTGACTTCCTGATCTTAGACCTCAAGCTTCCAAAACTGTGATAAAACACATTTCTGTTGTTTAAGCCACCCAGCCTGTGATACTTTGTTAGGGCAGAATTAGCAAGCTAATACATCATCCTATCAACACATACCTTTTAGGAACTGTTAAGAAGTGATCCCTTCTGGGTAACGTTCTCTGGAACAGACTGTTCTCATCCCAACTCACTGCACCTATGTCTGTTTACATGCTGGCAGGGATACATTTTTTTGGAGATCTCCAGAAAGTACTAATGATTTCTTAGAGTATCTATTAGAGCCCAAGGCTGCAAAGTCTTTGGTTTAAAGAATCACTGCTTGTTGAAATGTTCTGAGATAGAGAAATTATTAAGACTTATTAGTACATTACTAGCTGTACATCAGGTTAGCAGACCCTTTTCCTGAGTGGACTGGAGGAACAAGGCCTGAAGGAAAGACGCAGAAAGCCATGCAGCCATGCTGGTATTTGGTGGGTGGGGTTAAGAGGCCTAGACAGACAAGAAAAAGGGGTGGGTAAAGGCTAGAAAGTAAATCTTGGCAACCGGACAATGTTCAGTAATAGCAGCATTGTTTTTGCACAAATAACATTTCTAAAGTGCCAACTGAATACTAATCTCACACTACGATCCCGATTCTTTTTAACCTATTGGACATTTTCCTATTCTTTACTCCTCTCAGTAAGTCATTTTTTAAAGTTCTCCTTCTACATTGTCTATTAAATGTTTTTAGGGAGTGTGGATGCTGATTTTTCACTGGGAAAACCTAGAACAGATGATTCTGTTAGAAAACACTAAATATTGTTACCACTCTCACCCAACACCTTCAATAACTACAAAGCAAAGAGCAGCTACCCTATGATCATCACCGTCAACTACAGATTTCCAGTGGGCTTCTGACAATAGAAATATGAAACATCATCAGTTTATGTCCTCTCATCTGCATTATCTGTTGTTTTAGCCAAAAGAGTTAAAGTAATTTAGCTCTAAAACAGCCAGAGAAAGGATCATTATGAACATTGCAAAAAGATCTGTATCACCTAGAGTAAGTACTTACCCTTCTTAGAATAAAGCTTAACTGGGAATTATTTAAAGTCATGGATTCAAATATAAAAGGAAAAACAAAACACAGTGAAAATATTCCCAGCTTGTGGCTCACAACCACAAACACAGTCTATGGATTAAGTACAATTAATCAGAAAGTCACTATGAATATAGCTACAAACGGGTCATTAGGAAATTCATTAATCTGAGCTTAGCAAAGATAAGACTGACCCGATCTAATGATTACTCTCTTCTATTCTCTATCAATAAACTATCAGCCAAGTTAGGAAAAAATCGTTTTCTCCATTATGTTGATTTTTTTTGTCATTAAATTTCTCGTCGTATAAGTTCCAGGAGTAACCTAGGAAAAGATACGTTGTACCCCATTTTTATGCCTACCTGATCTAATTGACTGTGTTTGCCTGGTTGATCTGGGAATTATTCTTAACCTTTCATCCCTGGTCTTTAAGAAAATTACTTAGTCAATTGCCCAAATTTTACCATCTCTTATTCATTCCCATTATTTGATCTAGACATTAATCCCAATGATAAACCATACTTGAAACATTTTGGCAACCCCCATGAGTGGTCCCTGGCACCACCTGTGTATAGTGTGCCAACCCAACCACAGCTGATATGACAAGTACCTTACACTGAACCCTAGCCAACCAACCACATTCTCTCCAAGATACTGGAATAGGAACCAGGAGATACTAAGTACCTTAAGCAGATCAATAATGAATTTCAAGGGGGAGGGCATAGCTCACTGGTAAAACATGTGCTTACTATGCACAAGGTCCTGGGTTCAATCCCCAGAACCTCCATTTAAAAAATAAGCTTTTTTGAAATTATGAATTTTGCTAGTTAATTTGGTTATCAAATGTGCAGAAGCAGAGAAAATCAACATTCAGAGTAAGATGGATGAAGCAGGTGGAGAGGGGGCGGGGGGCAAGAAAGAATGAGAGCATGACCCAGGGAGAGAAAGCAGATGCCTTAACTACTGATAGTTCCCTTGCTCCTGGTTTTGGGCCATCTAGAAACACACCTGTTCTTACTTGAGTTTCCTGCAACACTCCTGCAGTTCTAAAATAAAATCCCCCTTAATAGAGATGTTAAATTTACATAGTAATATAAAATCCACTAAAGTTCTTAGTGACATTCACAGGCTCCCTTTCTCTCAGGCACGAAAAGTCCTACTCACTGTGTCCTGATTTCCCCTTTCCATCCAGACACCCAGGAATATATTGTTCAGCTCACATTTCCTCCGTTAAAGCATACTCCCATTCATAATCACATACAGCTTACTGTGACTTTACACCAGCTCCAACTATCTCAAGGGCATTTACATTCTAAATGTAGAATTCCTCTCTCTTTCATATACATACATACACAGACACACACTTTTGGAGCTGTGACAAAAATGGACTCTAATTATTTCCTCTGCATTCCTATATACAGTTGCTTACCTCACCCACACAGAAAGTTAGTACTGCCAAATTCACTTGAAAACCGAGAGCATATGGATGGTGTTTATTTTCAATTTATTATCATTAATGTGAAGATTAACTTTCCTATTCGGGGACATTAATTTTAAATGTGATTCCAACTGGAACTCAGAAAATTTAAGATTCCTGGGAATCACATAGGTCAGTTACTACCCTAAAGTAGCATCTTTTCCATTTAATAAAATATTACTTTAAAAGTCCACAGACAGGATACTATTTACATAGTGTATGGTTGTACCAAGTAAAGATCATGTAATCTTCAGCACAATGAACTGGCGATGTTATCCTGAGCAACCCACCGTGTTAGCCTCACTCTGTATCATTACTTTCACTTGTAGAATGGGCATAATAATTGGCACCTACCTCATGTGATAAAGAAGAAATGAGATAATGCATGTAAATCACATAAAAGAGCTGCTTGCCCATGGTAAGTCATAAGTGTTAACTATTTTTACTATTAACACATGCTCAAAGGTTTTGTAATTTACAAACATATTAGACATATTGTCCTAGTTCTAGCTGGACATAAAAATAAATTCTCCTCTTAACATTCTTTTAAAATATTTTTACTATTAAGATTTTTAAGTCTTTTTAAGCATCTGATAAGACAGAATGAGTTCTAAAAAGATTCACAACCAATTAAAAGCTGGATTTGATTCAGCATCTCCTTGAGGTCCAAAGATCACTTTGCAAAACAGCCAAGTCATTCTTAAATTTGTGTATATTTTAAAATATACTTTTAATTCAGTGACAAAGTTATTAATAAAATCAACATCTATTTTATCCAAGTGAACACTTTAAATACTTTTCCAAAGTGCATCTGGGGAAATAGTAGGGCTAATGTGCAGGTAATGAGTATAATATAGCATAATAAATGCTGTATCTGTTAAACAACAATGTTAATGCCAGACCAGATTCAAACTCAACAAAACTCAACTCTTTATGTAGACATACTTTTGTGAGTAGTTATTAGTTAAAATGAATTCTTTTATTACCTAATAAATTGCCAAATTTCTGGAATAAAGCCATCCAAATAACATTTAAATCGAATAGAATGAGATGTCACAATATAAAAACAAAAAAATATAATGTATTTATTTAAAATAAACTTTTACAAAAAACTGGGTGAAACTTTAGTCATATAATTATAAATGATAATTTTTTTTATTCTTTGCTTGAAGCTTAATAAAATTATTGATTAATTGATCCTTGTCAGCCACTTGCCATGACGTTTCTCATCTTTGCATCATAAGCTATAGAGATTTGGTACCCAAACTAATGTTTGGTGCCCAGACATCACTCAGTAATGGCGATTTCCTATCTGATCTGCTGGCTTTAGCACTGAGCAGTGAAATCTGTCAGCAGGGGGCTACAGTCTTTTTCCACTGTCATTCCCTTAACCTCATTCCCTTCCTCTTTGGTCTGCAAATACAACTGTGAATTTACAGAATTATCAAAAATTAGAAGAAAGTGAGAATACAGGAGGTAAAATTTACAGTAAAAGCTATTCAATCCTCAATGTGAATAACTACACCAAGTATGTGACCTTTGTTTTCTGGATCTAAGTTTAACTCATATTTGGATGAACTAAATGAAACAGTAGATGAGATACTGTTAACAGGCATCTGTTGGATGAATAGATGGATAGATCAATGAGTCTTACCGCTGATGACCATCAGTACTCAAAACGCGATGTGCTCTCTGCTAAGTGATGTTGCTTCCTCTGCATCAGAAGTAAATTGTTTACCCTTGAAGTAGCTTGTCTCTCTAGTAGGCAGTCTATTTCTGAGTATGTGTTTAGGTTTTGTAACTTCATATTAAAAGGTAAAATGGCTTTTTATTTGTCAATTCCTCCTCTTTTTTGATCTGAATGTACCTATTTTTGTATACCTTTTGTTCTTCAAAGAAACTCCAAGTCAGGCTTCAGACAAGTTGCTAAGGCAGAGACTGTTAGAAACTCATAGCAGGAAGCTGCATTTTGAGAAGGGGTCAGACTTGGAATGGAGGAAAGTGAAAACTACTCTCCGACAGGCAAGCTAGGACAGGGCCCAAATGATAAAGAATACCAGCAGAGGATAAAATGCAGGTTTGCCTTTCTAAATCAGATTAAGTTTGGAAATATGAAAGACTAACGTGATGGGCTCAGATATATTTGGAGAAAATAAAGTCTTGTTCTTTCCTTTCTTTTTAACCTAGGGAAGCAGCTACAAGCCTCAACAAGCCTGAAGAAAAGAAATGATAATGTCCAAAGGCACTTTGATTACAGTTTCAGTTTTATACTAATTTTTTTCAGGCATTCTTTCACTAAGAGAATCAGCAAGGTTGATGACACTGGACTGGCATGACTGAGGTTTGTTTCTGGAATCATACTCTCTGTAATGGTGACCAAAATGGACAAGTAGATCATTTCACAAGCATTATTCTTGTCTGACTCACCATCAACATCATAAGTAGAAATTTCCATAGTTTCTCCATTTATAAGAAAGCAGCCTAGCTCAGATCAGCACTGGAACAAAGAACTGGTTTTTGCCTCAAAGACTATGGTTGCTAAAATAGCTTACCAAACATATGGAAAGTTTGCTTCCATTGTATAACTAGCCGGGGACTATAAGTTTGACAAAGTCAAAGAACTCGAATTCAGGTAGAATTCAATAGCTCACCTCTGAAGACGAGGATCTGGGTTAGAATCATAAATGATTGCTCAAACAACGCTGGAAAAACCCACATCTCTTTGGGGTAGGACACAGAATAACCAAAGAAGTTCACAAAGTTCTCCATAACCTCACAAAAGCCAACACTTCTTTTTAACACTTCTAAGATCCCTCTCACCAGAGAGCAGTGTTTCTGCATTCAGCACAGAGCTATAAAGGGGATTAGAAGCACTCCTCAAAACGTTCAGCAGCAGGATTGCAGTGCTCAAGTCCTGTAATTTGGAGAACAGGTATTTTTATGCCTTAGCAAGCTTTGCATTTTATTTCACTTCTGAGAGTCACAGATGCTAGTGTTTTAATGAAAATTTCTTCTGCAAAAGTGACAATATGTCCCCTCCACCTCCCCTACCCCAGGGAAATGATTTTCATTTTAGCGCTTGAACTCCAGTATGAATATGATGTGTGGTGAGAAATACATCACTTACAGTAATGAAGGAGAGTTGAAGCAAGGATCAAGAGGAAAATAAACTATTTCAGCAACAAAGTTCTAAGTCGCAATTTAAGGTGATCAGCTAACAGGAACTTGCCTGAAAGGATGGCTACTGCTCTGCATGTTTTTGTCATTTGCAAAAGCTAAAAAAATCTGCTAAAGCCAAGCAGTTTTGGCGACCTGCAATCTTTCTATAGCATGCTGTGCTCAGTTATGCTCAGCAACTAAAAGCAATAACATTTTGATTCTAGACTAATATGTCTAGCTCTGCAATTGATTGTAAGCCACTTTATGAGACAGTCTGAAATCCTTCCTGTGTCTACTAGTCTTGATGAGCTTCTTAGCAAAGTAAATTAGCAATTTTAAAGCTTTTCCCCCTCTCCTTTCCTACTGCCAAGGCTTTCTAAATAGACCCTCTGTATTTTCTCCCCCAGCATGACTCACAGGTGGGGTTGCAATTCAGAGTTGTTTGTGTTTAATTTGGGTTTAGGTGTTTAGGTGTTCATGCAGTTCTCAGCAATATCTTCTCATTTGTACTTGCTTGACCTGATTTGATACCATTTTTATTTTCTTCAAGCTCAGAGGTGTGATATAAACGTCAATAAAAATTAATCTCTGTCCAGTACCACCCCCAAAGCACCTTCTTCATTTTAACCCAGAAAATAATTTTCTTTTAGCAACTAATTTGTAACTATTTAGTAACCACACATGAATATTCTGGACTAAGACAGTCCTTCTTAAACTTGAGTTGCTAAAAAAGTCAAATGTTAGGGGATGGGTAATCTTAGCATTTTTGGATGATTGTTGTCATGTCAAATGCTGCTCTTTATGATTCAAAGTATGTTTTTCCTCTAGAGCATCTCAAGTGATCAATAGTGTTGAATTGGCTGATTCAGTGTCAGTATGTTTTTCAAGTATCAAATGCCACCATTAGTGGCAGCACCACCTCATGCCACATTGGCTTGCCAATATAATTCAATGTATCTTAAATGGAAACAGCAGTTAGAGCTGATTCAATCTAGGACCGCTCTTCTGAGACTGTCAATAAAGGAGTTAGTAGGTACTAAATGTCACCTTGGTTTAAAACTGAGGACAGCTGCTCTGTCTAAAGGAAATGCAGATGAAAACATTTGTCCCAGGTCATGAAACAGATAAATTAAATCCAATTTATTTTTGGAGCATTTGTACACTGTTAATAATAAGCAAAAGTATACAGTCTATTGCTAATACTGAAAATGATAAATTTCAACTAAGTGAAGGTTTTAAAGAAAAGATACAATCATAATATCATAATTACTACACCAATGTTGAAACAAAGGTGTAACTGATTCGGCTTCTTCTATGAGACATAGGGGACAAGTAATTTTCAGCCTCTTTGGGCAACCACCCAAGTTTTGCTGCCAGTGAAAAAGAAATAAAGAAGGTAGAGGAGTATTTGCTGATACTGCTACCCTTGCCAGGGCTATGCACAGGAAATGAACACTGTGGCCAAGGCTATAAAGTGTTAGAAAGGAGTTAGTCTAAGAAACTATCACAGCTTGTAAGTCACAAGTCCAGCTATGCATCTTGATGAGAGGGGGCAGATGGTCACAGGAAGGAGTGATGCTTGTTACACTTCTAGAGCTTTTAGGGAGAAGGGAGAAACAATGCCCCCCTGATGGTAAACTTACAAATTGTCAAGGACTAATTTTCTCTTTTTCCTTCCTAGACCACAGACTGACTGACATTTTGTGTGATTGTGTGTGTGTGTGTGTGTGTGTGTGTGTGTGTGTGTGTGGGCGCGCACCCTATCTGGCTATTTCTCCTTGTCTGACCGCCTATGGTCATAGCTTAACCCATGTTTCTCAGGTTCAAGATTAATATCTAATGTGTGTTCAGCCTAGTTAGTATATGGCACTAAGTATACAGTCAAAAGAAGAATGCTGTCCCCCACCGCCTAACTCCAAACTTCTAAGATTCCTTTGTCTGAGTCTCAGATTCCATCTAGGAATGATCCTGCATCCCTGAAGCACTTCTGATTTTTGTGAAGATGTTATTTGTGCCCTCAGGAATTAAACAACATTTATTTAAACAATTATTTCAACCCCATGGTATGGGATAGGACTTGGTATCAAAGGCACAGCTGTGGATAAAGAACATCCAAAGTGCTGCAATTATGTTGTATCTTTTGCAGTAATGGTGTGTAAGGGTCAGAAATACGAGAAAGAACATCTCCTTATTTATTTGAAACCTTAGTCTGGGTACAGCTTACTTCCTAACAAAGCAAAGGAACAGCAGAGTGATGATGAACAGATGAAATATTTCACATACTGTCAACTAGTTCTACAAAATGGAGCTTCAGCAGTTTGACTACCTTCTTCAGAAGGAAGTTGGTGGGGGCATTAAAAAGAAAACAAAAATCCCAGAAGATTCATCTTGTCAATAACTGAAAAATAAATATTTCTATTCTAACCAACCAGGACCTTGTGGGTCTTCCCACAACAGACCTCTCCCCCATACTCTCTGCTGTAGCCCCTCTCTGAAGTACTCAGATAATAGTATCTCACGTTCATTTCCTGAGTATTTCAGATGCTAAGAACCATCACCAAAATGAAGAAATTAACTACTTGATGATGGTGAGCACGTGGCCCAGACTTTCTGGCACCTAGGGATTGACAGTCTTGACCGGCCTGTTACCTCAACATCAACCAATCAGAATTGTGCACGAGCTGATCACGTACCTGTGACCCCCCCCCCTCACCTGGCCTTTAAATATGCTTCACTGAAACCCTTCGGGGAGTTTGGCGTTTCTTGGGCATAAGCCACCCTGTCCTCCTTGCTCAGCCCTGCAATAAAACTTTCTCCGCTCCAAACTCTGAATTTTCTGTTTGGCCTCATGGTGCGTTAAGCACATGAACTTGCATTCAATACACGATCGTATTGAAAATTTTAAAAATAAGTGCCGGGTATTTTGCCTGGAGTTCTAAAAAAAAATTATAGCAAACTGAATTGAAGTTCAAAAGTGAGAGTAATAATATAAACTCTCTCTCCTTTTTCAAGATTTTCTTTAGTTTTCATGAGTACACATTTCAGTCATAAAAGGGGGTTTGCCGAATGTTACCTCAGACATTACTGTTATCTTAGTATTAAAGTCTAGCGATTACCAACTACTCTTTACGTCAACAGCAAGACAGAGTTTCAATGTAGTAGGGAACTAAGTGGGTCAGTAAACATGTAACAGGGTTCCAACTCAGCAACTAGCTGATTATAAGGTCTTAGATAGGACATTTTGCTTCTGTGGGCTCCACTTGCTCACTCTTAAAAGGTTAGATAAGGACTATGTCAATGTTTTCAAGCATTTACCAACATATGCCTAACGGTACAAAAGACTCAGTGATTTTGGATGGGAGGAGAAGGGAAAGGACTAGATAAATAAAACAAATAAATAAATGAAATACAAACTAATTATTTGATATTTTCACATAAGATTTACATTCATCACCACAATATATTGGTGTATGAAAAGTAAGGTTTCAGTTTGCCTCTATAAACAAGGAACTGCTATGTCTTATGTATGTTTTTCAATGCTGAAAAGGTAAATTTTAGAAAATTGTGCTGGATGAAAGAGAGCTGTTACTGATAGAAAAACAAACCTGACTCCATATTGGATCTGTTCCATTAGCTCTAACCCTTGTGTTCTGTTTCCTGTGCTTAGTCACGCTGACTCTGCATCTTTGTAAAAGAATGTTGCCTATAGCCTGAAATGTATAGGCTAGCCATTCTCAAGCTCTGACCTTTAAAGGTCTAATACTTTCTCATTCATATAGAGATAAAAAGTTGCGTAACAGAGAATAACATTTATTTTGTTGGAGGCTGACAGGAACATTGTGACCAAAGCTGTGTGGACAGCTACAAGAATAAAGGATTCTGGCACCAAGAAGTTTGCAACAACCAGTCACAGCCCGCTCCCCTTTTAGTATAAAAGCAGCCTGAATTCTAACTTGCGTAAGATACTTCTTTGGGTCACTCACTAGTCCATCACCTTCTCAGTCTGGTGGCCTTCTAAATAAAGTTGCTAACCCTTGCCCCAACAACTCGTCTCTGGATTAGCCTGTTTTGTGATGAGCAGTGCGAGCTTGGACTTGGTAACACAAGTAAGATCAGGGGCAATGTTTAAACAACTTCTCTACTCTGCTTTCTATTACAATTTTCCTATAACCTTGGTTTATATAAATGCATAGATACAAGTGGCAAGAGCACATTTTTTAAAACTGCTTTGTAAACTATGTCACTGAAGAGAGATGACTTGAATATAGGGAGAAAACGTATGGTGTAACATTTTCAGAACTACTGTTGTTGGCAATTTTAAGAAGTAGTTTCTTAGAGCAGTAAGGTTGCTTTTGTCAAACAGTATACACAAAATGTCTCTCACCATCTACCTTGTACCTTTATCACTCCTTTTCCTGAGTATTTCATCCAAAGGCTCTTTTTTTCAGTATAAAGATGGTTAATTACATTCTTCCTTACTTAATCATTACTAATTCTAATTACATATACATGGCTAGTGTCATGTAAATTATAATATCCACGACTTCCTGACCCAGCTCTCAAGCTTTGTTCCCATTTGCTATCTTTCCATTGTCACAATTTTGGCTCCAAATTGTTGGTTTTGCTGTGGTTGGCTTGACAAAATATTTACTAAATGAGCCAGCTCTTATCATGATTAATTTGTTTGTTTATTCAAGGTCATAAATACATATGGCCCTCCCTTCTCCCAGTGATGAGATGGAAGACTATTTCCAGTACATTCCTCTTGCTTGGTAATGCATATCTGTGAAGTTACAATTTTAATTATCACATTAAGATCATTGAAAGATAATCAAGTAGATGATATTCTGACACGTTCCTTCTCATAAGGATCCACTGGTTACCAGGCATTCAGGGTGTGGACAAGCTACCACTCAGAATTTTCCTTCTGATAGGAACTGTACTTATCTATACACAAAGTTGTATTATTTTTCCTTAACATCATGCTTACAAAAAAAAAAAAAAACTTGATAAAATATACGTCTTAAGTTATTGTAATAATGATAAATTTACTTATCATTTATTTATTATCATTTATTTCTTTATTATCATTATAATGATAAATTTAGGTCATTAACTTCTACTATGCCATCTCTAAGATAAAGAATGAGATTAACCTCTGACTGCCATCTGATCTTTCAGGTAGAGCTTTAAAGCACATTAACATGCACTGTTTGTTCTTGTCATTTGAAAAGAACATCTTTTTCTTTTAAGCTTTGCTGCCCCTCATTTCCATTCCAAACCTATTCAATCATGTATATGGCATTGGGCTGCACCCAATATTTAACTATTCTATTTCACAAAGACGCTGCTGACTATAAATGAATCTTCAAGGCCTATGTCTCCTGATAACGTGTTTTTCATGTTTCTTTATTTACCAAAAAAAAGCTTTTCTGGTGCTTTTATTCCCAAGTCTGCAGTAATTGGTTTTAATACATGCTCAAATAATCATTTAATGCTATTATTGCTCTTATTTTCTTCTTAAAGTATCTTATCTTTATAGACTGTTGTTCCTTAGTATTAATTTATTAATAGTGGTTGAGATAGTGCTACTGGGTCTTAATAGACATATTATAAAAAGCCTCTGGAACAAGACCAAATTAGTTAAGAGTCCTTTAAGATATTAGATTTTCTGCGCTTTTCAGTATGTTGCATCTTTTCATTGATTTCTAGGTAATTTATAAAAATTTTTGTCTTTCATTTGGATCAGAGTATACCACTTAAAATAGAAATACATTTTCCATTTAAAACACATAAAATTTAGAGATAATTCTCTAAAAGACAGAATTTTTAGTATCTTTCTAAGGTCAGAGAACTTTGTTCTTTAGGTAAAATAACTAAGCAAAGCAATGTATTTGTTAAAAATAAATTACCTGGCAAAACTATGATGAAAATACTGATTTGAGCTTACCAAGTTTTCTTCATGCAAATAAATTCTGAAGAATTACTGTGCAAAATGCCCTGCTCCCTCAAAATGTGTGTGGCCGTACACTAAGTCTACTGCATCTTCCATCCAGACCACCGAATCAATAACCACACCAGACTTACCATTCTCTGTTCCAGGAGACCAGTGACAGGCCTGAATGAACAAGCATTCTAAAGAATCTGTTCCTGTGGTTTTACTTGCATTAAAAAAAAAAAAAGTTTCTCCCTCTTATCTTTGGCACAAAGTACCCTGACAATGAGATTGACAGCATCTTTTCATAGATATATTGGCTGATTTTTACATGAACTCCTATGAATATTTCCTTTTTCTGTTGGGTCATTTGCATCTTTAAAAATAATCAACCTATGGGACTTTAATAAACATTAGTTGAAAGAAAAGAAAAATAGTTTACCCACATGTTGCAGAGGCACAGATCTGCATAGCTCTTTGGGTTCATTATGGTATGTGTATAACTGATTAAGTAACATTCTTCAGGATCAGACATAAAGAGTGTCCCACCTAAAGTGAACTATTTTATTCCTAAGGAGCAGAGACCAAAGAGAAAAAGTAGACTAGGAAGAATTTGGGAATACTACATGTTTCTGTCTTTTGCATAAAAGGCATAAAGGCCTTGATTTTTTTTTTAATTTAATGCTGCTTCTTAAAAGTATTATTTAAAATTATTATTTGATTGGCTTATATGAAGATGTATTGAAAAACTGATATGGTAGTTTAATTCTTCTCTAGAGGAAACTATTTCTCCCTATAATTTGATTTCATGAACTAGTGTGTTTCCTAAAATTATCACCTCCAGGCCATTCCAGAAAAACACCCTAAAATATAAATGAACACTAGAAACAGACCAAAAAAAAAAAAAAAGAAAAAGAAAATTACATGTTCTCACACTGTCCACTTAGAATTCACCAAAAAATGTCAACAGCAGTCAGGCCAAATGACAGAGTGAGTGTGTCATACTTTATAATGCTTCCAGTCATGGCCACTCTTCACATTTCCCAGAAAGGCAAAAAGAAAGGAAAAAAAAAAGATTCCTGGAAAGATTCAATATTGATAGGACTTTTACTAGATAAGAAAAAAATAAGTCTGTACCTTTATGACTTGATATTTTGGAAACTGACCTAAGTATGTTTCATGAGAAGATTATGTTTTAGGAAATTTCACACCATGCATCTTAAATTTATTTCCTTAAGTGGTCATCCTGAAAGGGAGCAGGGCCCTGCACCCCTTCCCTTGTCTCTTGTTCACAGAAAAGCTGAAGTCTCCTGGGTCTCTGAGTCACAGAAGAGCAAGCTCCAGTGGTTGATTAGGACAAGCCTGCAGGCATCTGGGGGAAGGCAAGGAGTCTGACACCTATCTCAATCATTAACTGAGATTATTCCTTTATTTTCGTTTAAAGTTTTCAAGGCTGAAGAAAATCTTTGGATTTTTTTTTTTTTTTTCCACTGGGAATGCTGGGTCCACCAGATTGCAGGCATTCTGTTTAAAGGGAACTTTCCTTTTTGTTATCAAGGCTGTTGCCCCTAGGACCATAAGCCTGCCCCTCCCTCAACTAGAAACCAGTTACTCTTATCTCAGTCTCAGGAGGTAGCTGCAGAGAAGAAACAAGAACTAGTTAGAACCCAGTCCAAGGTGGTGGAGGATTTGACTTCCAGTGGACCCTGAGCCTCATTATATACTCATTGTAATGCTAAGTGACACACCCACCAGTGCCATGACAGTTGATGGTTGCCATGACAACAATGAGAAAAGCCCATACAAAGAGTGAAAAACTAGAACAAAGACTGATTGGATCCATCACATCCAGAAAGAGGACACGATGGCCCAAGCCTCACATAAGCTGTCCCTGCTTCCCATCTTGGCTGACTGCTCCCTGCTAGAGTGCTTTTCTTTCCTTCTCCTTGCTAGAGCACTTTCTTTTTCTTTTTTTGAGAGATAAAAGCAGTTTACACCCTGTCCCTCTGCCTCAGCTGTGAATTCTTTTCAGCTGGCAGGCAAGAACCCACACTTTGGTGGGCTTCCTAATTTAGGGGTCCCTTCATCCACTAACAAACCCATACAACCATACTAACAGAAAACAAACTATAACAGTATTCACTTGCCTTAAAATCTGCGATAAAAAGCAACTAACTCATCTTCACTTGGAAACATAATTCGTTCTAATTAAATTAATTTTGGAAGCTTAGATTTGGTGTAATTTCCTAGCACCATATAGTTCATGGAAAAGTGGGAAAGTAAAAATACAAGAGTTGAATTTTTTAGTATTAAAGAGATACGGAACTTAGTAGATCAAAAGGTCAGAATAAATGAAAGAATTAATTATGTCAAAATGCAATATTCCTTCAACATCTAATGTGTGCTCTGTGCCAAAACTAAAGATAACACACATGTCTAAAATTGATAGACACAGTATATGAAGTGAATCTGAAACAAATTCACACCCCAACTTCTAAGACTAAAAATCTAAGGCTGATCCCTTTTGCTCTAGTGACTGCTGTAAAGACTAAAAAAAACCAAAAACTGCATATTCAAACACACATCTCATTAAATGTACTAACATGGAGGAAATAAAAATACTGGGAGATAATTTACTCCTTAAAAATAAAGGAAAGATAATAAGAAAACTAAAGGAAGAAATAAATGAAAATTAGATAGGATATGATAGATGAAGAACAATGACATGGAAAGGAAATTTGGGTTGGGAAACAGTCAGTGTTCAGGCTATTAAGTATTATGAGTGCAGCTGAGCTTTTCTGCTAATCATTTTTTTTAGTTAATAGACTGTTTCTCCATAAGTACCCAGAAAGTTAAGGGCAGAAGAAAAATGGCAGGGGGAATAGGGAGGTGCTAATGATTGCCATGGGCTAAGTGAAAATGGGCATTAAACTTAAAGTCTCCCTTTCTTAAGGAGCTTAAAGATGAAGTAGAAACAAAGGTGAGGGTATTCTGATACCTAATACAGTCCCAAGCTGTCTGGGAAATGGCAGGGCAAAGCGTCTCTCAATTTATATTAAGGGATTGGTGTAACTTAGAAGTGTAGGTAGAATAATACTTAGACAAAAAGTAATGAATAAGCCCTAAAATCTAATGAGAGATTTGAAGTGTATCTATTTTCTGTAAGTTCTTAATATTTGAGCTATGAATATGGTTCTGTTGCAATGACATTTGGTAATACCAAGAATATAGCAGATGCTCTAATTAAAAAAAGCACATGTGTTTTAATAATATACACACTTCTGTGAAAAATTTTACTAAAGTATCACTAATGGGCTCCTTAAATGGTATACCACTCCTGGTGGAAAAGTTTTCCAATTTTAGGCAAAAGAGCGACAAAACTTTAGGTAGTTCAAGAAATTATGACATTGAAAACTCAAATGTATATGTTTATAAGCAACGTCACTTGGTCCAAATAGAACATTCTTCCCTGGATTTTTGTTTGTTTTCATTTAACTCATTAAATGGCAGCAGAGTGGGAAGGAGAGGGGAAAAAGATAAGGAAAGGACTCCAGTTTAATTTAGATTGATGACTGTGTTTTGTGTTCATCAGAACAGTATCTTGAATTCGTAAAATATATTTGCTTTTGAAAATCATGCATTTGTAACTTTCACATTCAGAAGTGCCCTTTTAAAAAAATTAAAAATTAGGTTAAGTGAAAATTTAAAAACTACTGATTTTAAACTAATTATATTTCTAGGAAATAGAAGGTAGATAATTCACAGGTATAGAAACCACTGCTCATACTTTCCCCCACCTCAACATTTTTTGTCTCCTGATCAGTTATAAATTACATTTCAATCAAGAATAAAATTATGAAGGAAACATGACACGTATATCTCAAAATTCATTCCTAATTTAAATACATGTAACTGGAAATTATTGAACTTTGAGTTGCCCTGTTTATTTGCATTAGTACACGTTAAGTGAGAGTTGGCACTCTGGTAAGAACCTCAGATTCCATGATATTCCATCCCATAACAGTTTTCCATGGGATTAAGTTATTCTTATTATTATTTCACTAATATCACAAATCAGCTTTAAGAATAAGCTTAATTTATGTTTCTTTCATAATGTGGGGATCCACTGATAAATCTGTAAGATTAACATTCAGAGTTATAAAAATAGCTATCTGAAGACTAAAAAGTATAAGTAGTCAAAAACTACTAAATGCAGAAAGAGGGATGAAGGGATGATGTTGCCCAGAAGACTTTATTTCATACAATACTGTTTTTTTTTTAAATCATGCAGATTACTTTTATAACTGTTTTTAAACAACAATGCTTCTTATCTGTGAACAAATGCATATGTAAAGTATAAATATAGTTTTATGAAAGCTATACAAAACGGTTTGGCTTTCTTTGGACTATGGAATTAAGTAATGTTTTATTTTAGCTTTTGCCTATTTTTAATTTTTCCAATTAAAAATCTAATATAGATTTTATAAATAAAATTAATTGCCTCCAGAATTTTTTTTTTAAATTGTAGCTTCAAACTGGGGAGAAATCTGTGAACTGCCAGGTCATGACATCAATGGTTGTTCAAATAGTAACTGATTCAGTGTGAAATGCTGACTAATTAAAACGTTTTCAGAGATCAGAATGGTAGACATTTCAGAAGTATCATTAAGAGAAAATGTTCAACAAACTTTTTAAATGTGGTGATCAAACTTGTAACAAGTAACAATAAAGAAGAATTTTGAATTTTATTAGCCATAATGAGGATTTTTTTTGCAGTTTGGTAGAGGAGTTTTTTTTTTTTTTCAAGCAAGTCTTTGAATACAGGTAAGAATACAAATAGTTTTTTGGGGTAGGATGTTACAGCAAATGATTTAGGACGCGTTTTCCCTGTGAAAATTATTTTTAGGGATCTAGTCCAGGGGCAAATATGATAAAGCAGAAATAACTTAGGCTCATGCCAAAGTCTGTCTGATTTGAAATTCTAACTACTCTTCTTTCTAGGTATTTGCCATTTGATTAATTTTAAAAAGAAAATCTAGTTATTTTTAATCTGTAATATCTTTCCTCATCTACAATGAGAAGGTAATAATTCCTACTCTGCAAACTAAGGTATTTATGAAAAGTAAGGAATATATATGTAAATGCCTAGCAAATAGTAGATGCTCAATAAAAGCAAGTTATTACTCTTCTGTCTTTGGGCTAAAATTTATTATAAAAATGTATTTATAAAAAGAAAAATTAGAATTTACAAATTGTCTAAAGTAATGATGTTTGTACAATAAAACAGTATAGTCATCAAAAATCATGTCAGAAAATACTTAAATTATACGGAAACATTCAGGTTTTATTGCTAGGTAAAGAAATGGCTCAAAATATATGAATGGTGTGATCCCTTAACACTTTATAAAATATATAAACATACATATACTTGAAGAGATATGAACTAAAATATTAATTGTGATTATCTCTGGGTAAGAGGTCCTTTATTTTTTATCAAATTGATTTTACAAATTATAATTTCAACATATTACTTTCATAACAAGAATGCATAATTCATGATTTAGTTTTTAAAAATCAGGGTACTAAAATATCAGGTTACCTGTACTATACATTCTAGGGAGCATGTGGTTGGTTAACTCAGAAATACCAGTCAGTATTCTTGAAGTCACAGTGAATTGGGGTAATATGTGAGGCCAAACACCATAATCCATTTCAAACATCATTAGAAGAACAAGCCTGGAAATTACTCCTCAGTAACATCAATCCTTAGTATATTAATAATTACATGTTATGAAAGAAATCTGTAACTATCCAGAGAATACTGGACTCCAGAGCAATAAAGTAGTGTGGCTTGTGAAAAATAAATCCAACCAGTCAAATTCAATAGATTTTCCCTCCAGTTCCAGAATTAGCTGATTACAAGAACACATTTAAACAATGCATGTGATGGGCTAACTTCTGACATTCGCTCATAGAATTGATTCAAAGTCAAAGTGAATGCAATTCTCTGTCTGACAAATCGAAGATGGAAAGTATTAATACGTGAAAACATTTTGAAAGATGTCATTTGGTAGAAGTAGCACGTACCACAAATCGCACAATTTTACATCTGTATCTGTGATCTAGAATTGGGTAATAAGTAGTACATTCATAACAAGCACAGTTTACACTACTCTGAAAGCCTTGCGACAGGAAAAGTTACTCCTGCAGAGCCACTAACAGAAGTTTAATTCCGTAAATTGAATGTGGGCTGAAACGTATTGTTTTGAAGAGGAAGCAGAAAAAAGAAATTCAGAGACAAAATATCTTAGCTATGGTTTAGAGAAAGATAATAGCTGGAAATAGATGAGTACCATAAAGGCCACACATGCATGTACACAACAATCCTCGGTTTGCCCCTATGAGATGGGTTTCATGCTCTGTTTCATAGATGAGGACCCTAAGGAACAGAGAGGTTAAATAACTGGCCCAAGGTCACACAGTAAGAGGCCAAGTCTGGTCTACCCAGAATGCTTTCCTCTAACTGAATTTCTATAGCCCTCTGCACTGTGCTGCAGTGATTAGATGCTGGTTTGCAGTGTGACTCACTCGCTAACCTGGCCCCCACCTTTCCAGTACTACTAAGGAGTACACTGATTGCAACAACATGACTTAAGGAGACTGACACTGAATTTGTATTACAGTCCTGGTAATTCTACCTACAACATGTGTGATCTTGTTCAAGCCACTTAATTAAAACCTAATCTCAGTTTCCTTGCCCCTAAAATAAAGAGAATGTGATCATTTCCACTGCTCTTTCCAGTCCTAATATATAACTCTCATCTCAAAGCCATTACTTTACATATCTTTAAGCAACTTTTCAAATGTATTAATGAGTCCTGAGGAAAGGTTATAAAAGCAAACAATCTGAATTGAATTTGACAAGACACTATGACGTGGGTTGGACAAGAGAGGTGCTGTCCGTAGAGACACATCACCTTGTGCAAAAGCTACCAAGTTGTCATAGCAGAAGCAGCTTGCAGGAGAGGACCATCACACTTTCTGTTAGCTTTTTTCTATTTTGAAACTTCTACTCTGTGATTTTCCCCTGGAAAACAGTACTTTTAGCACTATAATAAGGGGGAAGAAAAGGCCATATTCTAGAGAATAGCGGTATTTTCAAGAAATTTAACACAGCTTCTGAAGGTGGAATAGCTGTAGGGAGAAAAAAATCTAAAGAGAGGAACCTGCAAAGACTAGAGAGAGAGGAGAGAAGCGTTTGTAAATAATAAAGGTCATCTCAGTTGCCCGGAAACTCTCTACACAGTAGTCTGTTCAAGTTGAAGATTCTCACTCACTCTTTGAAAGGGCTGGAACATGAGGGTCAATGGGACAAGTGCCTGGACCCCTCCTTTGTTCCCAGGAGAGGAGCTTCCATCCCCTGGGTGTGACCTTACCCTCAGCTGTGAGCCTAACTTCAACAGGGAGCCTCCACAGGCTCCTAATAAAGCATGAGTGTGCCTGAGGAATGACTTCTTTCTCTATTTTCCTTTTCATTTTAAGCAAGCAGAAATCCAAGGCTCTGAAGAATGCTGAAATCCAACTTAAGCTAATTGTTCCGACCGCCCCAAAGTTAAGAGGAACTATAGACTGAATCACCCTGGGAGTAAATCAGAGAGATGCACAAACACATTCCTGCAATGGGACTTCTGCACCCACTTCTTACTCAGAAGTTAACTGCACAGTAGCAATGCATCAACAGTGAAGTAAATTCAACACCTCTGATGCTCTACCAGCATCACTATTAAAAGGCCATTGGTGGTCATCATTTTCAGTTTGGTCTGTAAAGACTTGATCCCAGAGGCTGTTGCAAAACAACCTCCTTGATTGGCTCTATCTGCTCTCATATGCAATGCGTGGCTTAATACACGTTTTCCTTACACCTATTCCTTTAAAGCATCAGTTCTCTTCCTGTCTCCTTTCTGTCTGAATTTGCTGGGTGAGGGTTGTCAAGAATGCTGTCTGCCAACAGTGGCCAGACACTAGATCAGTCTGTCTCAGAGAGTCCCCATCTGCTAGCGAGAGTCTCTTTGCCTTCGTTCTGCTTATTACAGCAGCTGCGCCTCAAACTCGGTTCTTTGTGGGCTTCAGGCAGATGCTTAACAAGGTGAGTCCGAGGGAGTCTGGCCGTTATGAGATGTGTTAAGATGACCCCAGCTGGAATCCGTTTCTTCTGTGTTTTTCAAGTGCTTGCCTACAGCTTCCCTTGACAGCTTTACCACATGACTTCGTCGGGGCATCAACTTGACAAGGGGATGTTACGTGATACTTCAAACAAGAATGCTTCTTTCTGCCTTGCCATTCTTTTTGAGCTTAACATCTTATTTTGAGTTTTAAAATGTTTATTAATTATCAACATCCTGACAAGCATTATTAGTTTTGAAGGAGAGCCTTAGGAGAGAGACTTTAAAGATAATCATATCCTAGCACGTAAAGCCAATTTAAGTGCAGTACAGAGAGCTGTGGAATCACAAGTCATACATCTCGGGGTTGGATGGCACACTGGTGGTGATGCAGTCTCAGGATGTGTCCCCCACTTGTTTGCTATAATTCCAAAGAAGCCTGACGGACAGGACAGCTCGAGGAGGGAGATCCACATTTTGTAAAGGGCTTGGAGAAGGCTGGCCTGTGCCAATCAGTACAATGATGATCTAAACTGCTTAAATATTTTACTGGGTTCAGACATTTTCTTAAAATGGATTTACATTTTCAAAGTGTTCTTCAAGCACATTTTATCGTCTTCATTTTCTATTCCTATTCTGTTCATGCTTGGGTGATGCTGTAGGTAGACTAAAATGAGGGAGAAAAGAAAGAACCCATTTCCATAGAAAGGCCATCATTAGAAATTCTTAACATGGGATCCAATT
The DNA here is from genome assembly GCF_036321535.1 of Camelus dromedarius. Lineage (NCBI taxonomy): Eukaryota > Metazoa > Chordata > Mammalia > Artiodactyla > Camelidae > Camelus > Camelus dromedarius. Next base: position 23,168,259 of record NC_087439.1, read on the forward strand.
GAGCAAGAGTCTGATAACTAGCCAAGAACTAAGTCATGTTTTTCACCGAATAAGCAGAAAGGGCTGGGTGAAAGTGCATCAAATGGAAGCATTTTTATTTAATTGAGGTTTGAAGTCTAGGCCCAACCCCCTTCCTCCACATGCAGACACAAAGGCAAAACTGTCTCAGGGAACCGTGGGTGGGCATGTGAAAAAAACATGTGAAGTGCAATTTCCAGCTGAGCCAATTTTTGTCAAACATCATGTGGCTTGGCCAGTCTGGCTTTCCTATCTGAATCTGAAGCCCGAGGAACCCAGCCTCCATCTCAGACTCCACGCTCTGAGAAGGGAAGAGTCTTTTAATTGGCTGAGAGTGAACCAGAGTCTGGGCGCAGGATGCCGGACACATCTTTGCTGGCATCATCATTACTGAGTCAAAGCGCACGAGAAGGACTGAGGAGCCGCCAAGGGGAGAAGCCAAGTTGTCCGCAAATTTGAATCCTATCCGAACACCAGGGAGGAAAAGGAAAAAGTGCTCTCCTTGCTTAACTATCTGAAAGGGCTGCTTTTACTCATTTAATGTCATCATAACACGTGCTTCCTTGTCCACATTTTAAGGCTACTCCTTTTTGCATTTCTTTTCCAAATTAGGCATTTCCAACATTCATTTTGTCCTTCCATCCCCAACTGCCCATTATGCTAGTTAAATCAATTTTTATAGACACTGTTTAAGGCTGGCACAAATTGTATCACTAAATACAGTATTTATGAGTCAGGAGAAGCTGCTGCTTCATTACTAAGAGTGATATAAATGCTTGCCTCCTTGTACATGAGTTACACGGTTTTTAGATTCAGAAACTGCCTTTGCATCTGTCGCTGTCCTCGACCACCTGAGCTAAAGTTGAAACCCTTCCCTGAATATCAAGCTATATACCCTTCACTGTATAGAAATGGGGGGGGGGGCGACTTGCAGGTTTTTCCTTATTACAAGGACTCCTTTTCAATACATAAATTCTGCTGGAGGGAGTCAAGTATTACGCTATGACCTAACAGCCCATCAGGAATGAGGACGTAATAACTTGAAGACAAGAACCAAGTAAAGCATAGGACCCCTAAGGAGGACACCAGGAGGAAAATAAAAGGGAAGCAGGAGGTTATGGCACTGACTGAAAAAACAGGTGGTTTTCCCAAGCAAAGCTGATTTGCCTAAGAGCTCTCCTTCTCTCCTTTCTTCTAATAATACTGAACATTTTCATTATTTATGTATACACAGTTTTTAAACAAGAGAATACCTCAAAATCATTCAGAGAACTTCCCCCAAATTCAAACTGCCCAGGCCCTGGCTCAGAACACCCAGGGGTGGTAGTTGGACCGCTCGAACATTCTGGAAAGCTTCTAGGAGGCTCAGAGGCACATTCCCGGTTGAGAACAACAATGTAACTGCTCACATTTCCTAGGTGCTACCTGATGGGCTCCTACCTCGTCCTCAGCTCTCCTGCATGATTCCCATTCAAACTGCCTCCCACTTTGACATGTAGATTTAAGACGTCCAGTGAAAACTACATCCAGTTACTGCTCCTTTCTGTTCCTTCCTACTTTTCCGTACAAGCATATAAACTCAATTTCCCCTGAAGCCCAGAGGAAAGGGCCTGTGAAAGCTTCTACTTGTGCTGGTTTCGGAGCCAAGCCTGTATCTCCTTCATCTGAGATGCACGATCACATCCTGGTCTCCAGCCTCCCCAGCCAGACTGTCTAGTTCAAAGTGAGACTAGACTCCTCCACTCGCCAACTGTGAGACCTGAGACAAAATAATTTCTGAATCGTAGTTCCCTCAGCTATGAAATGGAGATGCCAGCCTCATCAGGCTGTGGCAGAGAAGAGTCATTACACATAAAGCGTTTAGCCTGGCGTCTAACCTACCATCATTTTTTTCATGGCACTCTTCAGCCCCGATTTTGAGTTTCCTATGGCTTTTGACACTTCCCATTGCATTGTCTACTTCCTTTTGAGTCTCTCTAACCTTCCAGTTTCTGTGACAACACACCATTCTGCCTCATCTCCAATCTTTCTATTTATTCCCAAAGTTTTTGAGGGAGAAGGGTACTCTGCCTTGTTCACCCATTCATCCAATGTGGTCTTACCCAAGATAATCTCATCAACAACCCGTACGTGAATGTACGGGTAGTTCCTACCACCTGAGTTTCACACTCAACTATTCATCTTATTACAGGATGTCTGAAACCACTACCTTTTCTCCTAACCCTGTTCCTATTCTGTTTCAGCACAAGTTGTCAGCTACAATGTTGGGGAATTTCTACCAAAATAATTTTTTTTTAATCTGTACCTCTTTCTAGAATCCAGATGCTTAAAACAACATATAATTACATTTATGAAAATGGTTCTCTCCTCTTTTTCTCATATGGAAGAGACAAGTCTCTATTTCATTTAACATAGTGACAAGTTCATTACATGATGCTAAAATCAAGATGGGCAAACTTTCACTTGATTCACTCAAAGCCTGGTTCTACTGACCCCTCCTCTTTCTGTAGGCTGTAGCATTTTGGGGCAAATGCTGCTTTAGCATCACCTAAGGTTTTATGTTTAGTTCACGTTGCTCATCTATAACTAATTTCTGCTTGTAGAGTCAAGCCAAAGAAATATCAGTGAGAAACACATACACACAAAGATTTTACCAGAAAATGGTAGTGAGTCACTTGTCAGAATTTAAAGAGGACTGGAGTATGACAGCCACAACAGTTTTCCCCTGAAATTTTTAAAATAGAATAGTCATTATTATGGGGCAGACAATATTATAGCCATCGCGGCAGAGATAAAGAAATTCACTTTAACACGTCACTTAGAGTACAGGTTTGGAAGACTTGATTATAATCTGGTTATTAAAGCAACTAAAGGAAAATAAAAACTGTCTACCATAAAGTGAACTGAGGAGCAGTGGAAGCACAGAAAAAGTCAAAGTGATAGATCTTGGCATACCTAACCCATCTACTACTCCAAAAAGCAAGCACTTCAGCTGGTGGCCTTAGAACATTTTGTATTCCAGTTCCAACGGCAAGTTGAAGATGGGTGAATGGGAGCTGTAGTCAAGGACTTGAAGTATTCTGACGCATTTGGCAAGACGGCTGTATCAGGCTCTGCTTGCCTAAAGCTATTAAATGTCCTACTCTTTAAGCTCCACTTATGCAGAGTCCAGTTTAACAGCCTGATTATGTTCTCACTCTTCTTCTGTGGCAAGTAAATGGTTTGGTGATGAGAATACAAAGTTCCAGTTCCCCGAATTCCATTTATTGCTGTGAGTCACTGTTTAACCTATGACCATCTTCCTATGAAGGTCTGCTCACAGACAGTGAATGCACTGGCCTCTATAGACTTAACACACAATTAACACTCCATCCACTGAATAGCCTTAGTTCTTAAGTTCACAGCCTTAGCTCGCTCACCTGGACCATAGAGGTAGCCTTCTAGCTTTTGTCTTAGTCTTCCTCCCTCCAGCTAGTCATTCACAATGTTTTCAGAATGACCTTCAAATGCAAAACGCGTCACTTTATTCACTTGCTTAAATCCCTTTGTCTCCCCACTGCCTAAAGAGTAAAGTTTAAATTGCTTCAATGGATCAGGAAGAGTCTTGAGCCTAGCTATGGCTTAGTTACATCTCAGGAAGTAACATCCCTTTCAGATCCATCTCCTGAAGTAACTCCCACATCATCCCTGTTACCTGGCTTGGGCTTTTCTCAAATGTCTTATGCTTTTTTTTCTTTTTCCCAATAGCATGCTGTTAAGCACACAGTCCTACTGCTGAAACGGCCTTTCTCTTTCTGCTTGCCTAAAAGTAATTAAGTGTTCTGGTCTTGGCATGATAGTCAAGATCACAATGAAGCATTTCTTGAATACTCAACCACCAGATCATCCTTTTCTCCGCGTCTCTGTTGTATGTGCTTCATAATAGAACCTATAAAAGCTCATTGCACTTATAAAAATAGATAAAGGCAGATAAAGTAGTAACTTCACTGAGTCTAGTGACCCTGTCTTACTCATCTCTGTAGTCCCAGTACCTGTCATATTCTGCCTATAGTAGGCACTCAGTATTTGTTGACAACTAAGGAGGTTGGCAATCAGATCATGAAATGGGAAAAAAAAAAAAAAAAAAAAAAAGCTTTATTAAGTGCTTACTGTAGGCCAAAGGCAACACAACCCATTTTAATTAATTGATGAATTAATCTCTAGATTATCTGGGAGGAGAAGAGAGAAGGCAATAAATACAGTGAATAAAAATTCTAATAATATAATCAACTTTGGAAATCTAGTAAACTAAAACACTAACAAGAATAGCAATAAATTTAATTAAATGAAAACAATTTAATCTGTATGAATTGTACAGATTCATGATTCTGTATTTAGCAGTTAGATTTTTTAACACCAGAATCTCTTTCCATACAAAAGATATTTAAAACAGTCTATTAAAAACAGAAAGAGAAGGGTAAAATATTTAAGGAAAACAGTTAAAAGGCAATTTCTACTGTCAATATGCTTTATTCTGGCAATTATTTTTAATGAGATCATGATTTTATTGTATTATTAAAATGACATTTACTTTTATTTTGGTTTCTGGGCACTTGTGTTTGGGGAAGTTTCAGTTTTTGATTGTTTGTTTGTTTTTTTAAAGTATTTCTTAAGGGCCCCTCTGCCTATCTCCTTGGCGTTATGAAATGCTCCTGAGAGCTGTTTGGATCATAGCAAGTGCTGCAAGCTGCAGGTGAATGGGTCTCAAAACTGCACAAACAGCAAAGGAAAGCACTTTATACTAACAGATAGAAACTGGGGAGTCCTTATGAATATGTTATTAAGCACCTGCATTCCAGTTCCTAAACTGGAGCTGTGTGAAATGAAGGGATGCTGACTTTTGGCCAGAATGGATGTGTGCAGAGAGAGTGTGTGTGTTGGTTCTACAACCAAATTACCTTCAATTACCACAACTGAAGTATGTTTCTTTCCTCCAATACCTATTTGACTGTTGAAGTCTCACCGTACAACTAATCCTAGTCCAGCCGGATTCCCTGAAAGGTGGAAAGGGTTTGACCTTCAAAGCAGGAGAAATCATTTTCTATGCTGGGAGTCTTTTTTCGTTTAAGAAATGAAAATGATCATCTGAAAGACAAGGCCTAGCACAGAGATAGGTGTGTCGGGACATGCTCTTCAGAGGAAAGGGTGTAGCAATGAAATGCAGGCAGCGTAAGAGAAAAATGGGTAAAACATTCAGAAGTCAGAATGGAGAGACCAATGGGGAAACCCACTGGGGGGATTTGCACAACCTCTTCAAGCCTGTAAAGAAAGTCTGAGTAAGCAGGAGGAGGTTTGTGAACAGTCTCTTCCAGTTAGAAGACACAGCTCTATGTAAATCAAGGTAAAGATTCAAGTAGAGTCAGAATCAAGAGTTTTGGGGGCAGGGGGTTGTTTGTTTTAATTTTATGACTAGAATGTTGCAAAGCTTAAGGAACAGTTTAAAGAACTGGAAAAGAGAAGCAAAATGTGATCATTGTTACTATGTTACTAGTCCTATTAAAATTCAACATAGCAGGGGATTCAATGAGGTAGAACTTTTTCTTTTCCTTCTGCTGAGTTTGACTCAACTGGAGTTTGAGCAAATGTGGGTAAGATATTTAGAAACTCTTGTCTCCCATTGCACAGTTATGGAAACCTAGCAGAAGCAGCTTGTCAGCTGGATGCAGACTCAGCTGCTGTGAAGGCCAGCATGGCTCTAAAAACAAGAGCTGTCTGAAAGGGAAGAATGCTAACTTTCAGCAAGAACTGAGAAATAGTTCTAAATTAAACTAAATCATGTAATGGTTGAAAGAGATGGAGCTATGTATGTAGGGTTGGGCTCCTCCTCCAAATCAAAGGTTGATGGGGGCAGAAGGCATCTGGGTTTGGGATGCTGGAGACACAGGAGCTCTCCTCACTCAGCCTCTCTAGGGGCAGGTTATTTCTGGAACAGAGGCTGAGTTAATTTCAAGAGGAGGACATTGGAAACCCAGACTTAATTGGTGTGCATTGCCCAAGCTGAATATAAGACTGCCTTCCTCCTTCTATAATGACTTTAGATGGGGTTGTAATATGTACTAGTGACAATGGGAGTGAAGGAACTCACGGATGCTCTTATGGATTGAATTTTGGTCTCTCAAGAAGATATACTGAAGTCTGAACCCCTTGTACCTGTGATGGGGACCTTATTTAGAAATAGGGTCTTTACAAAGGTACTCAAATTATGAGGAGATCATCAGGATAGACTCTAATACAATATACTGGTGTCCTGGTAACAAGAGGGACATTTGGACAGAGACACAGATGAGAATATCACATGAAGAAACAAGACACAGAAGGAAGACCACATATGGACATTAAGGCAGAGACTGGCGTTATGCTGCCATAAACCAAGCAATGCCTGGGGCTCTGGGATGCTGGAAGCAGCAAGGAAGAATGCTTCCCTAAAGGCTTTGGAGGAACACAGCCCTGCCAACACCTTAATTTTAGACTGCAGCCTCCAGAACTGTGAGACCATAAATTTATGTTGGTTTAAGCCATCCAGTTTGTGGTACTGTTATGGCAGCCCTAGGAAACTAGCTACAAATGCCAACATCATCACAGGAACAGCAGCAACTCCCTACAGTGGCGGCAACAGAGATCAGCAGAGGAGCCTTTCCGAAATTCCTGGGAATCACCTGCATCCCCTCTTTTCAGAGTTGACAGCAGTTAAGACCCCTACCTTCTTCAAAGGAGACTCCTTTTTATGAATTCTAGTGACACAAGATTTCTTCCAATTCACAGGAGGAATGACCCCAAAGAGGAGTGACAACATTCATTCTAATAGAGACTTAAGAGATGCAGAATAACCCAAGCAGCTTGGAAAGAGAACTTAGATTTCCTCAGGACTCTCAGAGCAGTCAGGCCTTCCTCTAAATCGCACCAAAAGGCCAGGCTTCTGCTAGGTAGGGAGAGAACCAAGCTCTCCAAGGTGGACAGATTTTTCTAGCTGTAAATGTTGCCAGCCTCCCAGCTACGGCTCATGAAGACCTGGTGCTTATTAGCGCACAGAGCTTCTTAAACGACACTCAGAGAAACCCTCTTCAGGATACCGTGGGAATAGGTCTTCAAATACAGAATGTATTTTTCAACTTCAAGACAGACAATAAATCACTGGTTTAAGGGGGAAATGTTTTAATAGTAAGGCTGGCAGACCCCCAGTTTGGTCTAGTTAACCCCATTGTGTTATATATAAGAAAACCAAGAGCTGTGGGATTAAACAATTTTTAGGCAACTCGAGTTTCCTGTCTTGTGATTTCTCACACCCACAGTACAAGCATCATTTGAAAATCATGTTAGAGCTCTTCTGGCTGATGCTAATACTGCTCCACATTACTGACACGGTTTCCAACTATACCATCAGGAGAGGTAAATGTACTTCCTGTACCTCACTGAAACGTCTTAGAGGGAGGCATCTATCCCAAACCTCTCATTTATTTTTATTTCTCATTGGAGATCCACCACTTTGGATCATCATGATAGAGAGTTTGCTGATCTCTCAATACATCTGAGTTTTTTTTTTTATCACATTATTAGTTAGTTCTTCAGGGTAATTTTCAAATCCATTTAGCAGAATCGCTGTAATTTCTCCTTTTTGCTAGTTGATTCTCTTTTGCAAAGACATATACAATCTCCAAGAAGCAAAAATTTTGTTGTATAGAATATTATCCACAAATCAATACTACTTATAATGTTTCAGGAACTATAAAGTTATATACTACGTATATAAAGGAACATTACAGATTTCTGTATTAGTCCTGGGAATAGGCATTTAAAATGGTAAAAGGTAAAAGAAAAGTGTTACATTATATTAAATTAAGCCCAATTCTCTCACAACTGGCGAGTTTTTATTTCTGGCTCTCCCAGTCTCCCAGTAATAGAGATATACTTCAAATGTACTTAAAATTTGAAATGTTTTAATCATCAGGTGAAATTGGAAATTTTACAGCATGCACATACTTTCTCCACTTGTGAGGTTATTTAAAGTATGTAAAATCACAAAAATTTTCTGGAATTCTTACCACTATTTAATATAAAAGTTTTGGTCAATACTAAAGAATAAAGGATATGCAACCATTACTTAAAATACTATAGCAAGGGAAAGACTTATCCTTAGAGAGTAACTTATTTGCTCACATGCCTGGACACCACTGAACCCATCTTGCTCACCTTTCCTGAAATACATTATCTGACTGTGCTTAAAGAACTACGTGTTTTTCCTTCCTCAAAGCATAACTCAAGACTCATTTCCTTTATGAGGTCTGTGCAGATTAAACATTGTGTGAATCAAATGATTGGCAACATTCCTAGATCATAAATGAAGAGATATCTTTAAAAATTCATCACAAATCAATTTTGGAAGGATGTAAAGCATCATAAGAAAGCAAAAGAGTCAAAAAAAAAACAAACAAACAAAACAAAAACGGAGCTCATGAACACTTGGAAAAGGGAATTTTAGCTCCTGAAAACCATTATGATTTCATTAACTGATATCAAATCTAATGCCATCTCCTCTTTGGAGATATAACTGCATTGGTAGATCATGGACATGACATTTTTGCTATTTTTATTTTAGTAAGATATCTAATAAAGTTTCCCATGAAATCTTTATCACAAAATTGATAACTGGTGAGTAGTGGCCAACAGTCTGCAATAAAGACAATGGGGGGCTCCCTACGAGAGTCACTTCACAGTTTACACTTCAATGTAACCAGCAACGCACTTATTAGTAACACGGCTGGGAATATAGAAAATGTCCTAGTCAAATCTGCAAATAATATAACATTACTTATAGGGCAACCAACTAGTGCACTGAAGAACAGAATTATATTTATTAAATCTGCAAAGGATTAAAAGCCCAAATTAAGATTAAATATAAATAAGTAACAGTTTTATACTTAAAGTGTGACACAAATGTGAGAGAAATACCATCAAGGCACGACTGCCAAAACACACACAGATACGAATGATACCCCTCCTTCACAAAGAACAGTGAGCCTACCTCTATCATTGTTGGCTTAAAAGCAACTGAAAATAATTTTGCTGAGCATCTTTCATGTTGGAAACACCGAGAAAGCAAAAGTTTGTGAAAGTGGAGATAAAAAGTCTTTCCCAAGAAGGAGAATCTCCTCCTATTCTTCCTGGCCGCCACTGGTGCAAAAGACTTTATTAACCACTGAGGAGACCCAAAAGAGAACTGCAGAGAACACAAAGAATTCACAAACAGGAGGCTTCGGATCAGTGACCGCAAGTTGATACGGGATCAAAGAAACACTCCATTCTAAACACAGAAATCACATGCTGTACGCTGTACCAAGCTCTTTAGCCATATTACATATGAAAATAAAATGTTAAAGCTGGTCTAAAAACCCAGCTCCACAAATTGAGTAAACAACATTTTATCCAATCTAACATTTTGTAGTGGATAAGGTTTTTGACGTCTATGTAAGAACATTAAAAATGCTCAGGTAGCAACAGCAACCAACTCTCTTAGAATACGCTCCTAAGAGAAACGTTCATAAAAGTATTTTAAAAGGAAGTATTTTATAACCTTCAAAAGATTATGTTTGGGTGGTAGGCAAGGAGTGATTTCTTTCTGTTTTGCTTTCACGCATTTTACAAATTCTGCTTTCTAATTAGATGATAACAATGACTTGTCCTGATTGGTTACTACTGTCATGGACTCTACTCTTGTTCCACTTGCATTATCTCATTTAACGCATGCAAAGCGATCATACAATTGTTACTCCAACTATCTGTTTTTCTAGATGTGGAAACTGAGATGCATGAAACTTTAGATTAATAACTGAACACTCAATAGTATAATGTTAATAATAATATTAATACATAGTAGTAAGCCTTCGATTAAAATCTGGCAGTTTATTTCTAAAGTGCAAACTCAATCACCCTATAAAAGGATGCACAGCCTAGTTTTGTTTACAAGTCAGAATGTCTTTTTATGCTGTAGTTAATTTATAACCAATAGCTTCAAGCATCTATGTCCTACACAGTATCTATCCCCGAAGTACCAATACAATGTTAGCAATGTGAATTTAGACAAATTATATAACATCAATGAGTCTTAATTCTGCATCTGAAAATAAGAAATGTAGAGATTTTATAATTAGAAATCATATATAAGGCCTGTATCAATGACTACGTTATTGCTGTTTGAGAGAAATTGTCCCAGTAACACTCTAAATCTTATTTTCGAACAAAATTTCCTACTTTATTTCTCTCTTTATTATAGGACATGGATGGGAGATATTTCATTAAGTGGAATGTCTTCCTCTGGACAAGCATTCACTTATCAATCCTGATGCAGCACCAAATCTGAACCCAGCCCAGGACACTATGATTGTCTCTGATGGAAGCAACACTCCAGCCCTGCCCGTCTCCCCCCAGATATTATCCTTTTGATATTATTCTGTTATCCTGGAATTTAGCATTTATAAAGTTGGTCAATGTGGTACCACGGAAGCAAATTCACATGGGTTGTGATGGTTTCACCCTTTATCATTAGCAGGGAGGATATACTGGGTTTCAATGGTAGGACCACTCTGGGCTTTTCCAAAGAAGACGGCCTTCAGCTGTAGACCTCCAAATGGAAGAAAAAAATCCGAGGATTTTGAAGGCCCCGACTTCTGAGCATGAAACAAACTGATGGAATCCCTTCTGCCTTGACCCAACAATTCATTATCTTCCAGAAATAGTGTCTTTGAGAGCTGCTAAGGGGGACACTTCCAACACAAACATGAAAGCTCAAGCCCTGACACTAAAATCTTTAGGCTTAAATTGTCTAAATCTGCAGTCAATCTGATAGTGAGATAGAAAAAATTTTAGAAAACAAGTTCAGGAAAAAACTATTTTTCATATAAAATATGAAAAAAGATGAATTGGCCCTTTATAATAAATTCTCCAACCATTCCAAAGAATGATATTTTTTTTTACCCCCTCATTACACATCACTGAAATTAGTGAAATGAATATGAAAACTCTGATTTCAATTCATGGTTGATAAGAAAAACTGGGCCTTTTAAACTTATAACCAGATTCCTAATGTGTAAGTATGTAATAATTTATAAATGGAATTCTATTGTCCTAGATTTATATTAATTTATTTTATTGACATAAACAGAGTGCTTTAAGCATGAACTCCAGAGATGAAAACAATACAAGTCCAGCGTGTTACCAGATATGTCTGAGGCCTATACTGACACAAAGACAAGACACTATTCATGAGTACATACTAGGAAAATAGCTGTATTCATAATTATCACACCTCACTCTAAATATAGGAGCCCTTCCATCAAACCTAAAACTGAATGACAGCATTCAGCAGAGTAGATGAAAACAAGTCAGCGTCTTGGTTGGTGAGGCAGATGTATACATTCCATCAACACTGAAATAGCGCAACCTTCCCTAGACCAGTGAGGTGGGAAGAGTAGAAATAAGAAAATACTATGGAAAATGGAATTGAGTCCAATTTATGGAGGATGCAAACTAGGAAAGAAGCTTGGCTAGTCTGTACAACAGGAAAAAGGTTGACGTTAACTGATATTCTCACTTACAAACTTTTTATAGGCATGGTTTCACATGTGTTAGACTATACTGGGGAACAGAGGGGACATTAATGATGACCATGTCTAGATGCCTGAGAGATCTGTCACCACTTGAACCAGAATGTCAACTAAGTGACACTTTCCATCGTCATAAAGGCATGAAATGAAGCTGCTGTGTAATACACATGGTCTTGAACTGGTAACCCAAAGGAGGTTAAGTGCTGGTAAACTAAAGTGAGGACTCAGTGAGGGGATTCCAATGTTTTGGTTTTGGTTTTATTTTTAACCACTTCTGAGGAAGAGCTAATACATGTCTGGTCTGTTTCTCAGTAGATACACACTGTAACTGACCTCCTTCCAGAATGAGGCATCAACTCCTTCTGTGGAACTCCCATACCTGTAAGAACTGCAGGATGTCTTCAATGGGTTATTTTTTCCTGTAACTCCAGTGTTCCTGCTCACGCCACCTGGAAGATAGCTCAGCTCCACTGGTGGTGACGATTAGCCTTCTATTTCTAGACAGATGCTTTTGATTAAAAATGTTTCAGGGGACATTAGGCATCCCTGAATTTCCCAGCAATTTCTTATCCTCAACTACTAGAGTTGGATATTAATTCCCAGTCCAATCTTTATATAGTTTTTTCCCCTCTGAACCTAAAAGGGTTTTTAAAAAAAAAAAAAAAGCTCCTCATCTCTCTTTGCCCCTGGAGTCTACTGCTGCTGGTGCTTTCTTCAAGTCCTTCAAGCGTCAGTAATCATTTTATTATTGCATTCACATTTCTAAAGAAAAGCAAAAAGAAAATCTGCCACATATTCTCACAAAGCACCATAAATATTTCATTGCACTATTTGATCATGATAGTTTGAACAAAGCGATGTATCTGTGAGATCAGTATGATTCTATCAGATATTAATAGTGAAAAATTTAAAGTATGCTGTATGATGGTATTCAAAATGAGAATACTTTTATGATTTCAGGTTTCTTTTTTCATCTGTTTTCTTTAGAGAAATTAGAATCAGAATTAGAAAAGATCAGAAAAACATAATTAGTAGAATATAATAAAATTAGATTTATAGAGCTAAAAAATTAAAAACAGTGATTAGGTCACTAGGCAGCATTCCGTGTTGGACAAGAGTTAAATAAAACATCAGCAAATAAATTCAGTGTACTTGTCTGAGTTTCCTTCTCTAGAAATAATAGAGGGAATTGGTGACAATATCCGACAGTTATTGTTTGAATTTGTAGCATTTTTTAAAAATTTAGATCTAAAAAAGGTAACTAGAGAAAATTCAACTGAATAACTATGCTTTAAATATTTAAAACTACATTAAAAAATAAACACTTCTAGACTTATTTTTACTGCAGATTTACCTCTTAAGCTCTTTTCCAATCAGTGGAGTTAGAATATGTTGACTACCATGATAAATGTGCTGTGAATGAAAATTTTACCAACTATTGAAAAGTTATGCAGAATATTTCCAAGAATTGGGGATTATCAATGAATGATGTGCTAATTGGAAAGCTACTTCATAAACTAGCAGAGCAAATTTGATATAGCAAAACTGAAATCTAAATATAACAAATGAAGGGTTCCTTGTCTTTGTTTCTGTCCACTCCAAAATATTTTCATTGCCAGTTATTCCTGAACAGACTAGAAGAGGGAAGTACATCACTCATATTTATTCAAAGTTTATCTCAAAAACAAATAACTTAAAAGAAAAAGGATTTGAATATTTGCCAGCAAGGATATAAGCACCGTATTTATACAGGCTTGAAAATTGGGAATGCAAAAATTTCTTATTGTAACACCAAGCATTACTGACTTTAAAGAGCAGTTTCTTGTGTATAAGTTAAATTGGCTTAAACTAATTTATATTTAACTTATATTTAGGACACAATCACCTTTCTTCTGACATTTTCAAGTTTTACAATAAACAGTCATCTCTGTAACTGATTTAAATGGACTTCATAATTTCTGAAGAAATAAATGACAGATTATGACTTTTCCCCAATACACATTAAGCTCAGTGAAAAAATCAAACAAGTGGTATTTTATATACAGAGGAATACAATTTGTTTTTATATTAGTACTAGTCTTGACCTAAGTATTTACAAATCAATACTAATTTTAAATTTAATGGCATTCATAAATGCCTTTATGTACGAAGTTTAATTTTTGTGCTGTAGTTACAAATGCATTTTTAAGTACATGGGGAATTTTAAAAGGGCAGATGAGAATATAAAGGTGTTATTTACATAAATGTAAAAGCCCCTGAAGTGGAGAAATCCGTAAGAAACTCCAAACATTTGCTGGACTCTGGAGGCCTGATGTACTAAGGAAACAGTTTTCTTGCTAAGAATTAGATCTCTCATGCTGTCCTCAAAGTGTTTAATAAGCACTTGATGATGCTCTTTTGGTACCACTGCCTGGAACCCCATTTAGTTTGCTTTCCTTCCTCCCCTGCCTCAGCCCCAGTGTCTATTCTAAGTTCTGTCCCAACCAGTGTTTCTCAGAGGGCTGTGGAGTGGAATGAGCTGCTTGGACAGCTTGACAAACTCACTGTCCAGACCACACTCCACACCAAATAAATCAGAATGGTGGGCTCTATATGTAGTGGTGGTGAGGCTGGGAGTCACTGTTATTTATTTATTTTTTTTAATATTCCAGATGATTCCAATGTGCAGCCAAGGTTCAGAATCACTCCCCTAGACAATCCTGTTTTTCTTTTAAAAATTTCTCCTGTTCAAGGTGTATTCTCCACAGACCCAATAACCAGGTTCATGGTCTCATCTGTAACCAGGTATGCCTAGAGTTTTCATCAGAACACTTCTCTTGTCCAGACCCTGAGTGCATGTGCCAATCCAGCCTGGCATACTAGCCCCACAGGAGCACTAATTCCTTCTCACTTTAACTGTTTTCTTCGGACTAGGATGACTGCAATAGCCTGGCACTTGCCTCTCTTTTTTCACACCTACCCTACCCAGTCACTCCCCAGCAGCAGCCAAAGTAACATTTTTAATCTGAAAATAGCATCAAGCCACTTTCTAACAGAAAGCTCTCTAAACAACTTTCCACCGAGATCTCAATTCACAGACTCCATGCAAATGACGCTTCCCCGACCCACTGGCTAACGTCCTCCTTCAGCTGCGCTCACTCAGTAAAAAATCACCCTATTTTCTTCATAGCACTCATCTCTCAACAGATGTCTTCCTCATTTGCTTTTTGTTTAAATCTCATAGACTTTCAGCACCATGCAACCAGGTAACTTGTCTATCTCACTCACCTTGAAACCCTAATACCCAGGACCCTGCATGCACAGAATAGATACTTTAACTGATAACTTCCAAAAGGGAAGAACAAGTCACTGAATTCAGAATTCTCCAGGCCAGGCCACGGATGTCGAGTTAAACCCCTCCAGCATGCTCTGAGTCACTGCAGCCATAGTTACCTGGTGGTCACCAGAGAAAATGTATACAGTGTTTTGCTTCTCATTTTTATCCATGAGTGCAAAATACAGAAACTGAATTCATAAGCCGTATCCCTAGCGTTTTCCTGAGAATCTCATTTCCTAGAGATTGTCCCCAGGCTCTTACATTTTTGACCTCTAAGATTTGTATGGCCGTGAATAAAATCCCCAGATTACTTTGCCTTAGCGTGGGTAACTGAGAGTTAATAAGGCACTATTACCTTTGCAGGTGTGCAAGTTACTTCTTTTAAGTAATTAAAAAAAAATGTTACAGACTTGAAACTGCATAGTCTTTTAGTCAGCAGGGAATAATTTAATAAATATTTTAAAGAATGGACTGATATTTGGATAACTAGGAGGCATTTGATGTATTTCTCAAAATATCTACTCACCAAAACATAATACAGCCATATTTAGGAGGAGACAGCTTAGACCTTTTTCCAGTCCTTCAATGGCAACAATCATATTGGGATGTGCAAGGGAGCTGGCTTCAGGATATAACCCCCTCCCCTACACGTGTGTTTCAAAAGCATCCTTGTTGACATAGTTTACATGGATTCCTCTAAAGATGTGGAGTTCAATCAGCTCCTCTCTTAGCTGGCACTAAAAAGGACTTCTTTTAATCCAAAAGTTGTGACAAGTTGGATTAGACGAAAGTGTCAGTAACTGTATCCTGCAACTGCTTGTCTGTATGAAACATACTGAGATAGCCAACTTTCTTCAAGTATATCAATTACAAGATTAATCAATAGTTTACATTTCTCAATCCTCATATAAAAGAAGTTGAAACAGACATAGCACTAGACCATTCATGATGTACTAGGCCTTCTTTTGCCTTCTAGCTATTCAGCTTTTTTGGAGTGGAACTTAAGTAAATAAAACACGAAATAATGTATCTTAACATATAGTACGTTCAACATTCTAGGAGTTTGGATTTAGGAATTTGGGAGCTAGGAATTAAAACAAACCAAAAAAAGGACTCCTAAGGCTAAAGAGATTTTCTCCAAAAATCACATTTTTACCGTAAACGTATGGCTAATACAGATTTGAATTTTGTTTTTAAATGGAAGATAAACATACCAAACTCTGCTATCCTCTTAGAGAATGGAGGAGAGGGTAGGTTAACTACCCCTCCAGTGTAATGTGATGGTTACTTCTGGATCATTCCTCATATTGGTTATTTTAAACTTCTTGTTTTAAAAAGAGTACTTTCAGAGGAAAGTAACCATGGTGGAGACAAGTCATAGAATTTACTTCATACAGTTTTAAAATACGACATGTTAAAGTACCACAGATGGCTTAAAAGGGCAAATGGCAAACAGAAAATACAAACAGAAAAAAGATGTGGTCATTAGTCTCCTTAATGCATAACAGGTACTTACAAACCAATGATAACAAATATAAATATTCTAATTTAAATACCTCAGTTGAAAATGATAAAAATCTTAAGTCAAATACAAATGAACCACAAAGCTTTGAGGACAGTATTTAAATTAATAATCACAGAAGCACAAATACAACAACTTCAACTATTATAGTGACAAAAAACAAAGTCAGCCTTCAGTATCTGTGGGCCCTAGAAAATACATTCAGGAAAAAAAATTTCAGAAAGTCCCAAAAAGAAAAATTTGAATTTGCCACACACTGGCAACTATTTACATAGCATTTACATTGTATTTACAACTATTTACATAGTATTTACATTGTGTGTTAGGTATTTAAGTAATCTAGAGATGATTTAAAGCATTTGAGATAATGTGAGTAGGTAATTTGCAAATACTGTAACATTTTATATAAGGGACTTCAGCATTCACAGATTTTGGTATCTGAGTAGGATCTTAGAACCAATTCCCCCTCAGATACCAAGGAACAACTATACTGCAATATTGTTTCTCAGCCTTGGTGAGGATATAGAGAAAATCTTACTCACTGATACAGAGGCGGTCATTAGGTAAAAACTTTCTGGAGGGCAACAATTCAGCAGTATGTATCAACAGTCTTAAAAATGTGTATCTTTTTGAATCACAAAATTTTGTCAGGATTTGGTTCGAAAGTAATATGTAGGTATTTGAAAAATGATGAAGAATGTTCCTGCAATGCCAGTCATAATAAAAATTTGAACCAATGTGAATATCTAGAAATACGTAACTGGCTAATTAATTCCTATTCTAACCATGAAGTAGAATCCATAGAGTGTATTTAAAGTATAAATTTCAAATTTACCTAGTTACTGGCTCTTCAATAATGTTCAGAACACATAAGCTAAATTTATAAATGTAGATCTAATATATACCATATGATTAATTTTAAATCAGAATTGAGTTACATATATTTAACTCAATACACAAAGGAAAACGACAAATATACAAAAGGGTTGAACTGTGAGATACTTATAATTTTATCATGATTCTTTTCCACATTAGCAATGGTCAGAAAAAATAGCTATTATTCAACAAAACATCACCTCCAAAAATCCCAATTAATGACTGTTCCCCTTTTACATTCTCAGCATCCCTTTTACCAACATCTCCAGGATTATTAACGTCTCCATAAAAGTCAAGTGTTTGAATCAGTATGTGGATATTTGAAAACAAATTTAGCTGAAATTACCACGCTGCAGCCATTTAGGCACATTTCCTTTTCCTAACAACTCAATCACTCAGCTCTCCCCAATAAAAGGGTCCTTGACTTTAATAAGTTCAAATTAAATTATTTGACCAGCACCATACAATTGAAGAATATGTTAGAATTAGGAATTAAGTCCAAGTTCCTGAAGACATTCACCCAGGACTTAAATTCAAATTATTTAAGCATGTTGGAATGAGATAAGCAGGGTTACAGTATTAAAAATATTTTAATTATTTGATCAGTTAAGATTAAATCTCTATCTGTTCATGTACATCTACTTACCTATTCATATCCACACACAGGCAAATACATATATACACATTTTCACTCCTCTGCATAGACAGGAAGAACTACTATTTTTGCCTTTTAGAAGCATATTCAATATTTATACATTTTCTAACTTCGATTTTACAAATAAACACCTTTCAGATACAAGTTGTGTTAACCTTCAGCCCAATTAAATGATAGATGAAAAGCAGTAATAATTACCAGAAGTTTTAAGAAAATGTCTACTTAAGCATATTAAAAAGGAGCTTTCCAAAGCTCTTATTATCACTTTAAAACAAAAACCACTGAAAAGTCCTTGGCCATTTGATACATTTCATGAGGCCCAGAGACTCTTTGCTGAGTGTGGTTCCTTTATCAGCAGCATCAGCCGTGGTGCCAGGGATCTTGTGAGAGCTGCGCAACCTCTGGCCTCACCACTTACCTGCTGAATCAGAACTGGCCCTTCACAAGATCCCCAGGGATTCAACTCACGTTAAAGCTTAAGAAATACTAAATGAGAGGAAGTAAGAACAATGAGAATAAAATTTAAGATCAATAAGTTCATGATAAGCTTTGGCGCCTTTATTAGCCGAGGAGCAATCTTTCATATATTAACTCTCACTGAGGTTTTCCCCTTCAACCGTTCCTCACAGCTTACCAGTCATATTTTTACTTTCGTATTTTCCAAGACCTTGCAATATACACCAGAAAAAGAGTGTATGAATACAAAAAACTTAAGAGAAAATAATCCAAGTGACAAATTTCGAGGTGATTTTAACCTTTTTTCAAGCCAGAAAATGGACAAAATAGGGGATAGCTGCATTTACAAATTATGGAAATTCAACAGCTGCAGTTTATGCAAATCATGTATAAGACCCTTAAGTGTGTCATTAACCTACATATGTCCCTTGGGAATATTCATACACAGACAAAAGCACAATTTCTCCTTTTCCCTATTTGTTTTTAAACCAGTATTCTAAGAATATTAAGTTTGTAACAACTCAGTTTTGCATTCCTTTCAGACTAAAAAAAAAAAATCACACACAAAAAAATCACACTGCTTTGTATAATCCAACTTACTAGTTCATGCTATTTTAGCTTCAATAGTCCTTGTAATTTCAGAACCACATATAAAAATCTAGAAATCTGAGAGAATGTTCAAAGCTGAACATCAAAATGCATTTTTTATTTAACCGAATCTTAAGTTCTTCACAAGTCCATTCTAAACTTCATTTATGTATCATATATATATACTCAATAACTAAAATACCCAAATACTACAATTATTAAATATGAAAATAAGAAAATTAAATATAAATAGGTAATCACTAAAAGAAACCTTGAATTCACAACTCAATGCTTTAACAAAGTGTGTATTTGCTAATCTCTTCCATTTATTGATTGCCTGTTATCAGCCAGGTATTCCAGTAGGAACAGGACACAGAATGGGGAAAAAAAGGCCCTACCTTTTAGAAATGTATAGTCTGGTAGAGAAAAATGTGTTTCATTTGATGTTTAACACTTATTTTTATTTATTCTTTCCTTTTAGTTGTGTGTGGTGATAAAAAGGCACCTCTTTTGAGACATTTATAGGAAAGTAGAAAAGTACCCCCTAGACTATGGATTTTAAATGAGAGTTGGGAAAGTCACTCTGACCTTCAACTTTTGATCTAGGAAAAAGAAGACTTCCATGAACCAAATGTTCAAAGAACATAATTTAAATCAAATTTCTGTCTCTTGTGGTAAGCTAAATCATGATCGTTAAGTATGCTGATTAAAAACTCAAGGAGAAGACTTCGAAAAAGGAATGCAAACATCCAACAAGGAAAAGTGGAATCACTCTGAAGAATGAGTATTTTTTTAAAAATTCCTCCAAAAATGTTTGTAACCCAGAGACTCTAACAGCAAACCATGATGAAAGAAGAGACAGATGAAAAGAAAACATGAAATGATATAAAATGAAGAAGAGTACAGGAAATTCTAAACTCTGAGTTAAAATCTTGGCAAAAGCGCAAAACTTGTATTGCAGAATAACAAAATAAGAACATGAAACTTAACCTTGAGATGTTCTATCAGAATACAGAGGCAAAAGGGAAAAATAAAGAATTAAGAAACTAGATAATATTTATGAATAATAGAGACAGGAGATTCAACTTGTGGATTTTATTAGTATTAGTAATGAAATGATTGAACATTTTCATTGTTCAATAAAAATACTCAGAGAAAAAGTTAACAATGAACTTTTAAAATCTGCTATTTAAAGAGTCAAACATAAGCAAAATCATTGAACAGAGAACCAATCTTAAATGCATCATGCGAAGTATTAAAAATAAAACTTTAATTATACTGTATAGCACAGGGAAATATACACAAGATCTTATGGTAGCTCAGAGAAAAAAATGTGACATTGAATATATATATGTTCATGTATGACTGAAAAACTGCTGTACACTGGAATTTGACACATTGTAAAATGATTATAAATCAATAAGAAATTTAAAAAAAAATTAAGTATCTAGGTAAGAAAAACCAGCAAATCATTAGAGTATAAAAAAATAATGAATGGTCTTTTAAAACATTGAAGCTATTAAGTAAAAGCTTTAGATCTCTGAAGAGGAGACAGTGTGATCAAAGGACTTTAGAGTAAGACACATTTCAATCAAAACCAATGGAAAATACACTGTGATACAAAGAAATAAGAAATCAAACTATACATGTACTTAAACCAAGAAAACAAAAGGAAAACCCTGTAACATGAAGAGTTTGAAGATGGCGCTATACTACTGAATGGCAGTACGTCTTGCAAGCACTTAAAAATTAAAGTAATTATAAACATAGCTACAAGCATAAAGGCCACTGTAAAATTATTTTGAGAAGATACATGAGATAAAAATATTTTAATGGGATAATTTTATTATCAACTTCTAATTATGTTAATAAACACCAGAAGCAGACTATGGAAGGAGTGATAACAGAAGGTTTTAACTCTTGTTTCAACTAGAAGCAGCTCATATCAACATTAACTCAAGTTTGGAAGCAGTTGGTTTCAACCCCTCGGGCATGACTTTAGAGGTTCAAGACTTCGGTGGAGAAAGTAACTGCAGATATGGTAGAAACAGAAAACTAGAATTAGAGGTAGAGCCTGAAGATATGACTGAATTGATTCAATCTCATGATAAAACTTGAATGGTGAGGAGTTGCTTCTTAAGGATAAGCAAAGAAAGTGGTTTCTGGGGATGAAATCCACTCTTGGTGAAGATGCTATGAAGATTGTTGAAATGATAAAGGATTTAGATTACAAACTCAATTGATAAAGCAGTGGTGGCAGGGTTTGAGAAGACTGACTCCAAATGTAAAAGAAGTTTCACTGTTGGCAAAATGCTGTCAAACAGCATTGCATGATACAAAGGAATAACTTGTGAAAGGAAGAGTCAATTGATGTGGCAAAGTTCATTGTCATCCTACTTTAATAAACTGCCACAGCTCCCCCAACCACTGCCATGACTGTTTAGCTGCCATCAGCAGCAAGGTCAGCCTCTTCACCAACCAGCAAAAAGATTATGACTTGCCAAAGGCTCCAGAGGATGATTAGCATTTTTTAGCAATGAAGTATTTTCAACTCAGGGATGTAATTTTTTTTATATCTAATGTCTATTTATACACTAAATAGACTACAGTATAATGTAAACTTTTATATTCACTGAGAAACCAAAAAAATTTATAACTTGCTTTATTGTGATATTTGCTTTACTGTGGTGTTCTGGAACCAAACACACCATACCTTCCAGATGTTCCTATACACTGCAGTCCTTTTTTTTTTAAGTAGAGGGTCAAAAAGCTTAATGAGTATTTGTATCTAACAACTTAGAAACCATTGGAAAAGCAATATAAACAAGTAAAAAAAAGTTTTATTTATTCTTGCATAACTACAATTACTTTCAAATAGTATGCGTGAACTTGTTGGACAGTGCACATTTTCACAAACTTCACAATCAGATTGGATAGTCACCCTTACTCCTGGGTCTACACTGAATTTCATGCAGCCTGTTTTTCATCACTGAAAATGCCAAAAAGCCACCAAAGATAAAATGCCATCAAAAGAAAAGCAGCAGGATTTAATGCTAAAACCATGAGCTAGCTCAAGTTAGTAGTCTACACTGCATCTAGCAGAAGTCCACTATGTCTTCCGTGAGAATCTAAAATAACTCAGAGCGTCCTGAGGAGTTCCCTTGGTGCTCCAAGGCTCCTTGGCTCACACCTTGGGAATCAATTCTCTAAGTGTACTTTCTGAGAAGCGCATTTTCACAGCACTCTCTTCTGCTTCATGTTTAAAACATTTGAATCAAGGTGTTTTATGACTGTTGTCCTTTTACTTTTATATTTAATTAAAAATAACTTTGTTAACCACTGATTGGATGAAGCTGACATCAATTATGGATGAAAAAGGTAGGGAAAAGTAAGTAGCCTTTTCTCAGTCAGCTATAATTTTACAAGTGTTTCAAATCTTATGAACTGGCCACCACTGAGATCTGAGCCTTCCATTAATGGAAACCTATGTTTCAGGGCAGGAAAACAAGATAATGGATGATGCCAGAGGAACAGTTACTAGAAAGGAAAGAAATCCCAAACCCTTCAAAAAGGAAAGGAAGAGGGTGGGAATACACAAAATATAATCTTCATTTTCTAGAATTTTACGTATGTTGTCCATAGGAATGGTTACCAATTTTGCGGATGCTTTATTATATTCTGTTAACTTGATATTAAAATAATAGATACATTATGTACGTATACACCTATATGTCTGTATAGACATGTCTTATTCACAGGGTATAAAAAGAGCTGTATAAGTCTAGAACACACTTTTAACTTAGAGATGCAAGGAGGATATCCAGAGGGAGAGAATGACAGCAGTTCCAAACAATTCTTGGTAAGAAGCCTCTCAGGTGTGTTTGTGTCTCAAGTGTGTCTCGGTGTCTTTGTGCCTAGAAACTAGAGGTTGAGGATAAGAAGGGTAATTTATGTCCTAATGTCCTAAATACACATTTTTTCCTCTAAGTACCCTTCTCTAGAAGGACTGATGGGGCATTCATAGGGGGAAATATTTTGGAATTATTAAAAAAGACTACATTAAAAAGAAATAATCAGGTTAAATGCCATAGAGGGCAAAAACTTTGGAAGAAAAATAAAACCAAGAAAAGACCCCCAAAACAAAACCTATGTCTCTATCTCAGTTAAATTAATATAATCATAATGGTGTTAGGGTTTCTTTGTTTCCTTATTTGTTTTTATGAAACTAGTACAGGATGCATACAATTTTATACACAGACGGTATTAAGAAAAACTACTTTCATAATTTTGGCCAAAAAATTTCACTTCTCAGACTATCAAAGAAATAATCAGATGCAAAAGGGGTCAATTACAGCATCATGGGTAAGAGCAGTAAGAATTTTTAAAATCTTAATGTTTAATATTAACTATATCTTCTTTGGAGAAATGTCTATTTAGGCCTTCTGTCCAATTTTTATTGGGTTGTTTGATTTTTTGTTATTCAGTTGTATGACCTTTTTGTATATTTTGGAAATTAAAGTCCTTATCAGTTGCATATTTTCCAAGTATTTCCTCCCAGTCCATAGGTTGTCTTTTCATTTTGTTTATAGTTTCTTTTGCGGTGCAAAAGTTTGGAAGTTTGATTAAGACCCATTTGTTTATTTTGCTTTTATTTCTATTGCCTTGGGAGACTGACCTCAGTAAACACTGCTATGATTTATGTCAGAATGTTTTGCCTATTTTCTCAGGTAGGAGTTCTGTGGTGTCCTGTCTTATATGGATGTCTTTAAGCTATTTTGAGTTTATTTTTGGGTATGGCATTAGGGAGTGTTTTAACTTCCTTGATTCACGTGCAGCTGTCCAGCTTTCCCGACACCACTTGCCTATCAGGCTGTCTTTTCTCTGTTGTATATTCTTGCCTTCTCTGTTGAAGATTAATTAACTGTAGGTGTGTGGGTTTATTTCTGGGCTCTCTATTCTGTTCCATTAATTTATGTCTGTTTTTGTGCCAATACCATTTTTGATTACTATAGTATTGAAGTACTGTCAGAAGTCTGGGAGGCTTATGCCTCTAGCTTTGGCCAATTACGCACATGAAAAGATGCTCAATATCGCTAATTGTTAGAGAAATGCAAATCAAAACTACAATGAGGTATCACCTCACAACAGTCAGAATGGTCATCATTCTATATCTCACAAACAATAAATGATGGAGAGTATGGAGAAAAGGGAACCCTCCTACACTGTTGCTGGGAATGTAAATTGGTGCAGCCACTATGGAAAACAGTATAGACGTTCCTTTAAAAAAACTAAAAATAGAGCTAGCACATGATTCAGCAATCCCACTTCTGGGCATACACCTGGAGAAAATTCTAATTCCAAAAGATACATGCACCCCAATGTTCATACAGCACTATCTACAATAGGCACAACATAGAAGCAACCTAAATGTCCATTCACAGATGAAAGGATAAAGATGTGGTATATTAACAGAATATTATTCAGTCATAAAAAAGAATGAAATATCAGTTGCAGCAAATAGATGGACCTAGAGATCATATTAAGTGAAGTCAGTCAGAGAAAGACAAATACAGTATGATTATCAATTATATGTGGAATCTAAAATATGATACAAATGAACTTATTTACAAAACAGAAACAGACACAGATGTAGAAAACAAACATGGTTACCAAAGTGGAAAGGGTGGGGAAGGGATAAATTAGGAGTTTGGGATTAGCAGATACATACTACTACATATAAAATAAACAAATTAATACTATATAGCACGGGGAAATATATTCAATATCTTGTAACAACCTGTACTGGAAAAGAATACAAAAAGAAATATGTATAACTGAATCACTTTGCTGTACATCAGAAACTAACAAAAAATATTAAATATAAATAATACATCATAGCACCATAGGATGGACCAGCTACATTCAAGCAAAATGATTTCCATTATAACAAAGTACATACACTTGAAAATCCTGAAGAAACACAGAATAGTACATCAGTAGTGATTACTCCTGGGTGACGGTACTCTGGATTATTTGCTTCTTCATACTTTTTCATACTTTTTGAAATTTTCTATTACTAGAACGTATTACTTTAAAATAAAAAAAGTTCTTAAGTTAATGTTATGTAGTGAATTGTGTCCCATCCAAAATTCCTGTGATGATGCCCTCTGAATTTATTTGGAGACACGGACTTTAAGGAGATTACTGGAGTTAAAAGAGGTCTTAGGTGTGAGGCCCTAACACAAGAAGACTGGCAATCTTATAAGACAGGAGACATGAGAATCTCCCTTCCCCACTCACACAGGAAAACGCCATGTAAGGCCATAGAAAGAAGGCAGGTGTGAGGACACAGCAAGCTGTTCGCCACCTGCAAGCTAAGAAGAGAGGCCTCATGAGAAACACCAACCATGCTGGCACCTTGATCACTAACTTCCAGCCTCAAACTCTGAGAAAATAAAATTGCTGTTTAAACTGCCCCGTCTGTAGTATTGTTATGGCATGCTTGAGCATGGAAATACTACAACTAGCTTAAGTTTAAAAAATCAGCTCATAATAGTGTACACATTTATTACTACAACTCAACAAGTTTGGGAGCAGAACTAGGTAATAGAAAATAGTTACAGTTTCAGATCAGTATTATTTTTTTCCATTTTAAAATACTACTTACATGTTATCTGTGATAATTGTTTAAATTGATGCCCAGGGGTAACTGAAACTATTGAGATTGGCTGCAAACTCCTAATCCTGTTAGATTATCAAATGAGTTCCATTTAGGAAAGCTCTTTAGTAATTGAAGACATGAGTCCTGCTGAGGAGAATAAGGCCGGGGCTGCCATTTCACACTAGAAATTGGGAAAGTCTCCATAACTTTCCCCCCCAGGTAGGAAAAAAAAATTAATATAACATCTGATAAGTTGAGATTGGAAAATTTTGCCTAGTAATGAATAAACAGCCTGACAAAAAAACAACAACAAATATTTCAAACATTTTAAAGTTTAAAAATACAGTAGAGCTAAGATCAGCATTAATATGGTCTGAATATTTTATATTTTTTTCATTTATTATTATTTTAGTGAAACAGGCTTTCACTTAGCAAACAACTAAATTTTTTTAAATAAACAGACATTGTCTCGAACTTTCTCTGCTTAATTCATACAAGCTTAATTGAGAACAGCTTGCTCAATCTTAGCTTCCAAAGCACTTGGAACCTGCTGGCAGCAGGTGTCAGGGATACAAACAGAGAGCAGGTATATATGCAATGGCATATTATTCACCCACAAAGAATGAGGCAATCCTACCATTTGCAACAACATAAATGGACTTCGAAGGCATTATGCTAAGTGAAATAAGTAAGACAGAGAAGAACAAATCCTGGTAGATCCCACTTACATGTGGAATCTAAAAAATACCAACCAACCAAATACCACCAAAAACCAAACAACGGTCAGCTGAGGGAGGCTGGAGAGGGATTCGAGGAGGTGAGATGCCCAACTGGAAAAAGGCGCGAGGAGCTGACATGAAGCAAAACAGCACGTTATTGCAGTACAAGCGGCGGGCGGCAGCAGCTGCGGCGCTCAGGTGTACACACTTGTCCTTTTAGAATGCTACTGGCGCATGCGTGGTGTTCATAATGCTGGCTCACGCTACTAGCACATGCGCACATTTACCTCTTACCAGGTGCAAACTACTGTGGACTTTGGCCTGGGCCCCACGGCCTACTCACTTAAGGCTGCTGACACTAAACAAACACCAAACAACCAAATACCAAATAACCAACCAAATACCAAACAACCAAGTCATAAAAAAAGCTGATCAGATTTGTGGTTACCAGGGTTGGGGAGAGGGGAGGATTGAAGCAGGTGGTTAAAAGGTACAAATTTCCAGTTATAAGTTAAGTAACTAAGGATACAAGCACCACACGATGACCGTAGTTAACACCACTGTATGCTACACAGGAAAGCTCAGTGTAAATCCTAAGAGTTCTCACCACTAGAATTTTTTTCTTTTTATTGTATCTGTATGAGAGGACGCTTGTTAACTAAACCTACTGTGGTAACCATTTCACAGTAAATGTAAGTCAAACTATCATGCTATTCTTCTGAAATTTATACAGTGATATATATCAATTATTTCTCATTAAAACTGGAAACAATGAAAACAGAACCAAATAGAGACCAGGTAAAATTCTAAATGATGTCTGGGAAAAAACGAGACAAAAATCTCACAAAACACAGCCCAGGAGCTAACCGAAAGTGAAATAATGGATAAATTGGGGCGTTTGGCCGAGTAACCATTTTGCCCGGAAAGAAACTTTTACTCACCGTCCAGCACAAGCCAAGCTGTTAGGTTCCACAGGGAGCGAAGGCCGCTCGGGGTAGGGCACCTTCTTCAGGGGGATTTAGAAACCGGGATGCTTTCCCGCCTCCTTTCAGCGACTGTCCAAGCGCGGCTTACAGGCCACCGCCCGCAGCGCCTCCTGGGAACTTGCAGCGAAAGCAAGTTCTGGAACTGGACCTGGATTTAAAGAACCGGAAGCCCTGGGGGCGGGCCCAGCCGAACTCTGGGGGCGGCCCCGCCTTCCCGGGGTTAACGAGCCCTCCAGGTGATTCTAGTAAGCACTCGAGTTTGAAAAGCACCACCTATATTCAATTTTCAGGGAGCCAGATTCCTATGGCAGAGAAGACGTAAAAAAAAAAACACACACACACACACTTTTTTCCTCTCCATTCTTACGTCATTCCTTTAGTTACTTCCTATGGTAGATTCTTCCCCGTGCTTATAAAGTTTGGGTAATTAGCTGGAACTATTTTTCACCAAAGATAACCCAATGCGGCTAGAAAAGAACGTTTAGAAATAAAAAGGGAATGGAGAGGTATAAATGTTCAGGTAGCTTAAACGTGGGCAAATTAATCTTGAGAGAAAAATAAGAAAATCCCAGGATAGTCAGCAAATTTTCGTGGGAGTGATTATAATAAGATGAGTCTACCGATAGAATACAGAACTGTCTGTTGTGTATCCTGAGTTCTGTGAAGTTTCTAGCGATTCTCTAGTCACAGAAGAAGGTTCTGGGTTACAAGCCCTACCTTTAATCAGGGACAGGTGCATTTTCCTGGCTAGTATCGCGTTACAGCCAGTGTTCTCAGCACTCAAGTGGTTGGCTTGAGCAGAAAGCAGGAGCTAGCTTTCTAGAGGACTTCAGTTAAAACTCATCTTGCAAGCAAGAATGACGGCAGTCTTTCAGTTCCTCTTCAAGAGTCCTCAAGAACAGAGATGCTTCTCTCCATCAGAAAATTAAGAGAAGCAAATCAAAACTAATGCACAAGAGGACAGAGAAAAGCGCCCTCACAAAGACCCGCTTTGATGCTTACAAGGGGTCTCAATCATGGCACAGAAAACTCTTAGTTCTGTGTGAATGTCTTTTCCATCTTCATCTTTTTTATTTTTCTCCAATAATAGAAAAGTCATTATCCCTCTCTTACTCTTTTTTTTAAACCACATAGCAACTACCATGACAACAGGAAGCCTTACAGCCTTGTACATATGCTATCTTTGATCTTCCCTTCCAACCTACCCCAATTGTTTGAACCTGAGAGCGCACAGGGAAGAAAACAAACCCCTTGCATACAGTTGGATTAATTATTTACCTCTTTACACAGGTCTTACACAAAAGGAAAAAACGGAACAATTTTTATTATTCTGAGTTGGACTTCTAAGGAAAAGTGATGGATAGAAATTCCACAAGAGACAAGCTATAGAAATAACAAAGCTTTAAGGAAAAAAGAACAAAACCTGGTATGGGCGCGCACACACACGTAAACAGCAAACAGAAAACCTTCTGCATCAGGCTCAGAAAGAGAACTGACCGCAGGATCTGGGGGATTCAGGCCTTCATCTTCTAAAATCTGGCTAGACTTTGAAGGAAAGCTAGATGAGCAAAGTTTAATGAGCTATGGTATTAAGCAAAGTTGCATGAGTCCCCATTTTTATTTTAAGACAGAGCTTGCATAAGCACTTTCATCCTAAAACCTGTGGATTTTGTCTGCAACCAAGCAGGAGCAAGCAATTGTCTTTAATTGGTGAAGTTACTGGGTAGGTTCGGGTAAAATGGTCTATGTCCCTTAAAACTCCTCAAATGATTTCCCACTTTTACGTCCTCTTAAGACATACATATTGTCAGACTTGATGAACAGACTCTTCATTTTCTTTCCCTAAGGGGTTGCTGTACTTTCTGTCCTGCCCTTAATTTTATAGCTTTATTCTATCTCTCATTCTTTCCCCTAGGTTACTAAATATAAAATAAACAGCTGATCTCCAAGATTCTTAGAGCAGTCTGTTTTAGACAGTGTGAGTTCAGTGAATGAAATAGCAAGCCTGACACTAAACCCATGGCCTGTGGGAGTCAGAGAACTGAGAAAACATAGTTTTCATATTTCCCCTACTTCAAGTTCAACCCACAGGGACAAGAAGATTAAACAGGGATTCCACTCTCTGGGTGAAAACATGCCCTGTTTTCCTTTCCATGGCAATTTCCATCGAATCAAAAGAAGCTAATTTGTTAAGCTTCTGTGAGGCCCAAATTGGCACATTTTCAGAAATCATTTGCATGGCTGGTTATTCTTTTCACAAAATCAAAAGAAGACAATAACACAACAGCCAGGAAAACAGTGGGAGAGAAGAACTTGGGGACAATATAACTTTTTGATCTCCTTAAGATGCTTACCCCAGTATTAATGAAGCTAGTTGTAAATAATCCAATGAATGTCAAAGTAAATATTCTTGGGGTACAGAGACTCAAATTAGGAGTGTGTGCGTTCTGTCAATGACATGTTTCAGAGTTTTCTCCATATTAAAAAGTCATTAAATACTCTTTACGTGCACTTTGGCTTTCAATGGCTTGTCATGCAGATCTATTTTGTTGTTGTTGTTTTGTTTTCAAAAGTATTTCTTAGTGTTTATAGTTGGATCTAAGTCAGAGATTTTCCAGGCAGATCTTTTTATGCTTCAACCTTTTTTTCCCCTTGTTTTCTAATATTGTATCTCTTTATCCCTCATCAAACTGACATATACGATGTAGAATTTCATTTTGTTCTCCATTTAAAAGGTGGCGTTTTCAGTATAAGCTTTAAAGGAAATTTACCTTCCTCATTTCATGAATTTGGATTCAGGCATATTTTAATTAGATGATTTTCCAGTTGTTTAGAAATGAGGAGAAATTCAGTTATTGCTCCTTATTTAATGAATGGCTGCCATTTTTCTTCCACTTGAAAAGTATTCATGGTCAATCATGACCATCCTTCTATCAGCTGTTTTTGTCCACCAACAGCAGCAATCAAACTGAGGTCATGTACTTCATAGGAGAATATTTCTTCCATAATATTTGATTTTAACTAAAAAAATTATCAAGAATTCTATTATATTTGAGTGAATTAATAATTATACTAACAATTACCAGGGTTATAGTATTTATCAGGGTACCACTGTACTAAATTTTGTATACATAATATTATATTAAATAATTAATTCTCCCCCTAAATCCTAAGGTCTAGAAACTGCTTTATCCCCACTTTACAGATGAGGAAAAACTGAGAGACTATATACATGAGAAATTACAATCATCTGTAATCCAAGAAGCCCACACAGCTATTTGTAGGTTAAGGTGAGACTCAAAACCCAGAGGATCTTATTCCAGAGCCCATGTTTTAACCACTTTGGTTTTGCTGGGTAATTCAGTTTCACAGGATCAGAGTTAGGTCTGACATGGAATACAGACAGTCACTGGTCATTTAAACTTCATGTGTTGAAGGACAGCCCAGGTATCTGCTTGCTCCATTGTGCCAATCCTCTCTGCACTACTTTGCTAGCTGAAACTCCCACCATCCCCACCACTAGTATTGCTTGATGTCCAGGCACTGTCTTTCAAAGCCTCTTGTGAAAATTGGCAAAGGTTTTCTTAAGAGGTAAGAGAGAAATAAAGTCAACAGAGATTTGCTTCTGAGTTTCTGTAGTTCTTACCAGGCAAAGAGCAGTACCTTAAGGAAATAGTACACACAAGGTGTTGGTTTGGATCAGAGGAAAAATGTAGGGCAGATGTAGAACTTGGCACATTAACACTGGAAGTCATGCCCACCTGGAATACAACAGTAGGTGGCTTTGGATGGTAAGGATAATGAGACTCTGAACTAAAGTTTTTCAAACTTCAGTTAGAAAGTAACGTCTGGTGCTGGGAGAACCACTGGAGATCACTGGGACCTTTCACACTCAATCCTGATGACAACAACGATGCTAACCAGCCTAGGGAGTTAAAGTAGGTATTTCTTCATGGCTCTGCAATAGGCACTTTTCACCATTGACCTTTCAATTGGAATTGTGTTTCGCACTTGCTGTGCTTTCAATTTCTCAATTCTCACTATATATCTTAAAGTTGATCCACTATAAAGGGGGTTATCAAGGCTGTTAGAGCAAGATGGAAGCTTGGAAATTACCTAGTCCTATTCCTTTAATGGACGGACAGAGAAGCTAATGCCAAGAAAGGTTCAGTGGCGAGTTCCAAGTCACCCAGAGACTTACTAGCGAAATGCTGGACACAAATCTAATTCTTCTCCATTGAAATCACTTGCAGACAAAAAGCATGACATATTAAAGTATGGAATGAGAGTCAGGAGGGAAAAAAGGTAGCTCAGTCCTTAAATACTAAACTGAGTCATTTGAAGATTTCTGGCTGGTTCTAACTTTTCCCTTCCCTCAATTTCAGAGTTTTGTGTTACTTCCCAGAAATGCCAGTTAATTTTTTGCTCCCATTAATAGCTTTGTTCATCAAGACATGTGCTCCTTTTGCGTTTTGTTTCTATGCATTCTGTCACGCACCTCTCTTATTTAATTTCACCAAAATTATGGATCCTCTTATGCTGATTTTAAATTCTTACTACTCAAAAATCTGTCAAGTAATTATGCGTAAGCACCACTGTTCTCACTTCTTCTACAGTGGTCAAAGCAGACGGGGTTGGGTACTACATTACTTCAAAGCTGAGACTTGAGGATATTTCTTCGTCTGACAAATGGTATGCTCCCCATGAGTTTTTAATAATTGTGAACTAATTTTGATCTCTTCAAGCTCATGGCCATTTCACTAATATCTAGACTACTGGCTACAAACTCAGCATCATAACTGACTGTTATAGATGTAAATACAGAGAAGTGTTCTTTCTTATGGCCAGAAATGCATTTTGTCTTTCTCTGAACATGCTCTTTCAAAGTGGTTTTAAAAGCTTTTAGTCTTATGCCATTACTCAAGGACCATTGTCCTGCCCCATCCCGTTGAAAATGGAAAGCAGAGCTCAGCAGAAAGCACAGTGAGGTGCTACCTCCTGATAGTCTGTCCTTCAAGAGCTGTAGGAGGTCAGTGAGGGAGGCCGAACCTGGGACCCCTGTGGATACGTATTCAAGTGTGGAAATGAGTTGCCTGTTAATAAGGTAGACACTATTTATCTTCGTTCTTTCCAGTCTTCACAGATTATCATTACAAAAATAGCCCTCAGCTCCTCCAGCTGGTTGTTAACAGCTGAGAGAAGACTAACCTACAGGTCACTCTTGCTTAATTATAAACAGAATGAAATACTGAGTAATAGATTGTGCCACTGGAATGACTCCTAAAATAGCCCATTAAAAATAACAAAACATCATTCCCTCAGAAGTCCACATATACCCTAGTCCTTTTAAGTATTTCCTTTTACCGCTGACAACTAGATTTTCTAAGAGTTACTGACTGACTGGAGGAGTTAATGGCTTTTGGAGCAAATAAGAGGTAGCTCCTCCAAGCTGGTCATTAGCCCTTAAAAAAGTGTCTTGAATAGTTTTTACTTAATTAGGCACCAAACTAGTTGGACATAGTACAAGGCAAGTGCCTAACTTCCCCAAAGTGCCAGGGCCTGATTGGAAAACGACGATGTTCTTAAAATTTTACATGAACTGCACTGATTTTTACACGTGTTAAATCCACCAAAGTCAGTTGTTTTGTTCACCTATTAACAGTGTCTCCAGTGGAGATTCTAATCATGCATGAAACACTCCTACGTAAAAGAGAAGTCTAACCAAGTTAGAAAATGAACTAAAAAAGCTTAGATTGGTAACTACTTCAGAAACAATCTGAAAATATAAACATTGTTTGGAAAAAGGTTGCACATTATGAAATAGGACACGTGTTTAGAAACATTGATTTTATGCCCTGTTGCTGGGGACTGAATGTTTGTGTCTCCCCACCGTCTTGCATTAAACCCTGATCCCCAGTGGGATGATCTTAGGAGATGGGCCTTTGGGAATAAGTAGGTCACAGGGGCAGAGCCATGATGAATGGAATTCGTGCCCTTATAAGAAGAGACAAGAGAGAGACAGAGAGAGATGATGTCTCTCTCTCCCCCATGTGAGGATACAATAAAAAGATGGCCTTCCACAAATCAGGCCTTCCTCACCAAACACCGAATCTGCCAGCATCCTGATCTTGGACTTCTCGACTTCTACAACGATGAGGAATAAACTTCTGTTCTTTAAGCCACCCAGTCTATGGTATCATTTTTTAGTAGCCTGAATTAAGGTGACTTTTAATTTTAATTTATTCATATCTCTCTTCTAAAATCAATACACTTCCACAAATTTGTGTTGAAGGATATATCAGGTTCTATGTTTGCACAAGAATAGAAGATTTAATAAAATTACAGTGTTCTCAAAGTCTAGTTCCCTGGTCCATAGCATCAGCCTCACCTGGAATTTGCTGATAATGCAAATTCTCTAGCTTTACCTCAATGAATCCGCAGCTCTCGTTGGGGTCCAGCACTGGTGTTTTAATAAGATCCCAAGTTGACTGTGATGCATGGTAAATTTGGAAACTCACTGTTTTAGAGGGTTTGCTGTCTTTTTGATTTGATGTATAGCGCACACAAGCCACTCATCATACGTTTAATGTTAGAATGATACCCTGTGTTTCTCAGCCTGGGATTCTCACACTCTTGAGGTACAAGGAATAGGAGTAAGGTGCCTAAGAAGATTTTGTTGGCATCTTTTACATAAGCTTGGGCTCCTAACCCCTTGACCATACCCACCCACTCCTTTTTACCCCTAGATGTTCTTTAAGTGAGAAGAAGGTCTCTCAGTTATTTTTGCCTGTCAAGTTGGCCTTACTAATTTGACTCAAGGAAACCCAAAGTTCTCCTGTCTCTACATGTTACCTTGACTCTTCCTCTGCCAAAAGACTACTTTGATATAGAGGCCTTGAAGAACAACAATTGAAATACAAATGCTCACTAGGTGGTGGTGGTAATATTTTAAACCAAAGTAAGTTAGGAAATAGTAAAAAAAATTTTCCCCAAATGAGTTTTCATTTAATGCAACATATTAAATACCATCAGTTGCTGTGAGGTTAGATGATTTCTTCTCCCATGTGTTTAATTTTCCTTCATGCTATAACACTATGGAGATAGTATAATTTACGGTTTGTTTTATTTTATTTTTATGTCATAAAATGATATAATTAAAAGTAGACACTCCTTTAACTTTGCCACAATATCTTTCATTTCTTTTAATTTAATTTGTCCATGAAATCCAACACTCTGGGAAACACATCATTAAGCGCACATTGCCCTAGATTTGCTTAGTCTATCAATAGGTAGCTAATCGCAGAGCCAAATGCTGCAGAACAAAAGCAAGGTCAAATATATTTTGTTGGAAGGAAAGTCAAGGAAGTTTAAGGTTTACCCCAAATAAGGAAGACTATTCATCATTACAGAGCAGGAAAGGATCAGAGGATAAAGTGACCAGGAAAGGACATTTGCAGAATGAGAAAGCGTGGCCCAAGCTGGTGGAAACTCAGTATCAGGCATACCTTTTAGGTTTCTTGGCATTATACTTAATCTTTTATCTCTGCTAACTCCCCCAAAAACAGTCTTCTCAGATCATCAGCCAGAGTGTTTAATTGCAAGACTCTAAAGCTCCGTTTTGGACTAAAGTCTTAAAAGAAAAACCTGGCATCTATAGAGGAAAAGGAATTTTGCAGGGTACATCAAATACAAAGGAAAGATGATGAGTTATGAGCATGTACTCAAGTAGAAACAGAGAATATTGAAAAATAAAACAAAGCAAGTGGAAGTAGCTTAAGCTTTGTTGCTTTAAATCAAAAGAGAAAAATAAAAATCTGGACATTAGTGTTTATGTCCAGAACTCCAAGCCTTTTGCTATTCTCAGAAATGTGTTGAAAGACTACAAAAAACAAGATATGATGGGTGACGTTATTTCAATTTTAGCATATGTCTTCTTCCAAGCATTTACAGCACTCCCACCACACTTTGGCTGACATGGTAATTAAAATCGTATTTTTAAAGTCAAATAAGAATCTTTGCTCATGAAGATGAAAGAACTGCTCAAAAAGATAGTTGGGACAGTAAAGCATGGATTTTTCTTCAAGAAAACTGAAATGAGGAACTCTGTTAAAACACTGTTCTTTCAAATGCTACCTTATGTAAACATTTTCATACTAATTCATCCAACCTCTGCCACCAGGTAGTAAACCTTCACAGTTCTTGATACACAAGAATCTTCCCTGGGAGATCCAGGGAAGGGATCTGACCCTCCCTGCTGGCCTGCCTTGTCTTTCACTCCAACCAAAGAGGCTCCGGCCCCTTCTCTCAACGGAGGGGACTCTAACCCACCCTACTCAAGTTACATCCTTAGGCCACATATTTTTGTCCAACTCTCCTACCCTTTAAAAATAAACTGGATTCCAATGTAATAAAAATGTTCAGGAGAAAATCACAGTTTGGTTTGCGTTAGCAGCGTAACACTTTAAGGGTAATCTTAAGATCTACACTCTGTTAAAAACCATGAGACGTGTAGGTGGAGTCTTTCTCCATCACTCTTATAGGCAAAAATTTTTACATGCATGGCAAAGAAACAAACAAACAAAATCCTGCATATTCTGCCTAGCACAAATTTGTGGGTTATCTCAATCTTTTATTGTCTTTTATTCTCTATTTCACAGCTCTATAAATTGTAGAGAATTAATAATTAATGCAAGTGATTCCTGTCCATATACATTCCAATTAGCTGTGTGGAATGCCATTGATTTTTGCCCTGGAGATAGATCTACTTTGCATATATTTGTAAATTCAATTCAGTATTCCTTATTTGCCTATATATCTATGGTTCCTTGAGTCTTGTAACATGTCACTGGTTCTTTCATTAACTAATGAGTTAAATAAAATCTTTGACATGTGTTCATAGTTTATCAGTAGGAGAGTCGTGATTATACACTCCTTTTTACTAAATGCCAGCTAACAAAGAAATCATAGTCTCAAGGACTAAAAACATGTATGCACTTGAATGAATGGTACTAACTTTAAACATGGAGAGGATGATAGAAAAATAAATCTAAAAATGGCTAGTTGCTCTCCTCAATGAGACAATTGTCCTTTCGAATATCCAGAAAAACTCTTTGCTAAAAGCTATACAAATATTTTAAGTAATGTAGAATCTATATATGTATTTATTAACATATTCATCAAGTTGTCCTACCTTTTGCCTCATTTGCAATCTAAAGTGATATCTTAATTTCAAAATTCTTAGTTCTTGGGTAATAAATGTGTTAATGTTATATATCAATGTTCTTTATTTCCACAGACTTGTTGACCAAAAGGATACTGGAAAGGAAACATGGAGATGGAAAATTAATGTATTTCTTTCTCCAAATTCTACAAAACTGAGTCTGACCTAGTTAAATCAACTTGGCAAGAGCCAATCCACATATCCTTGCTAACAGCAACGGACCTTAGGGTTCATACTATGCAACAATTCATGTCCATGGAGGATTTTTATTAGCATGCTAATGTTTGTGTATATTTATCCCATGACCCCACCCAGGCTCAACGCTCTCTAAGGGCATAAGAAACATCATCCTGCTTTTGTAACTTGTACAACACCAAGCATAGTAAATGATCAGTAATACCTGACTGATGGACTGATCAAAAGTATCAGTGTTAGCACACTAACGATGGTTTCATAAAAAAGAGCGTGTTTGCACTTCAGGAACCAGAAGTTTTCGTACTCAGCTTGGCACTTACTAGCTGTGTAACTCAAGCAAACCACTCAATCTCTTTAAGCAGTACCTCTTTTAGAAAGTGCTAGGGAGATTAAATGAGACGCTACACATGAAGTTCCTGATTAAAAGGGACACTCTATACGGACTGCCCAGAGAAGAACAGGACCTAATCAACCATAACTAATGATAGGCTGTAAAAGCTGCCATTGACTGGCAGTTTACTATGTGCCAGATACAATCCACATTGCAATTATAACGATTTATTATACTTCTGTTATCATCATTTTCAGGATTTAAGGTGTTATGAAGAATCTATGCTATTTTTGCCATGGCCTACCGTGCATAGATCTTGTTGCCTGTGAAAACAAGAGTGGAATTCAACGTGTTCAGAAAAGTTTAACTTGAGTGGAGAGGGAGCGGAGGAGGGGTTAGGACTGCTAGATGACAACCGACTCAAAGGGCTGAAAACTGACAAACAGGCTTTGGAGTAGAAGAAGCTAATAGACGACATGACTGGCATCTATTTAATCACAAATGGTGCAGATATCGTGAACATGGATTTGTTCATCAAACTCTGAGCTACTAGGATAGGGGCAGCTTTGGATGTGTTTGGGCAAGGTAATTTTAAAATGAATAAGGAAAATCTAACTTCAAATAGAAGACAGACAAGCTATTAAATATGTTATGCCAAGATACGGTGAGGCAGGAAATCAGAGTAAAACAAATAGAGTTTGGTCAAATTCATAAAAGGCGAAGCAAGAAATGACTTAAAAAATGGTAAAGATGGATTCAAGAAGACGATTAGAGCTTTCCATAATCTCACTGGGCTATTAACTGCAGCAAAATGTTTGACTACTGAGATGAAAGAACTGATACCCAAGTTATGGAAGTACTTACTTTTATGACTTAATTGTTTTCTTAAAATAAATACTCAAATTTCCAGTTAACAAAATTTCAACCTATTAATAAACATATGTGAAAAATTAAGTATATGCAAATTCATGTATTCTATTTGTATAGATGTAACATAACACATTCAACTAAACAGTTATATGACATGATAAGTACACTGAATACAAATTAGTTGTGGTAGAGTTAGAAATGGGATCATTTGAGGAAACTGAACAGCATTGGGAGAATTGGAAATCATCATGTCTTTATTCTGTATTTAAGTTTAATAATTCTTTATTTAAGTTTACTATTATTTTTGTTTGGTTTGGTTTTGACTTTCTTATTAACCATCTTCCAAAATAGTTCCAACTTTAGTAAGTTTGCTATTAATATTGTAGTATGAATAAGAAGAGATGATTAGATCATGTGATTTAATTCACTTGCATCAATTTTCCACATCTGAGATTAGAGATAATCTTTGAATTTTTAGTCTTATAAAAGGAGTTCAGGATCTAGGCATGTTTAGAGACTATAAGGATTCTAAAAGATTCTAGAGGGTCAGGCAAGCACCTGATATGCTTCTGAAATCTTCACCCTCTCTATAGCTCTATCTCCAGTAGACCCTCCACATCCTTGACACAGCGTATCTGCTCTTTTCACTCCACTGCCTGCAGCTCAGAGATAGGCAAAGAGTATTTGAACTGATGGGAGTCATGCTTCACAGGCAAAGTAGAAACTAACTGTATCTATTCAGAACTTTGTGGTTAAGTCACAGTCATTTCCTATCTCGGAACACCAAAGAGCTGACTGCATTCTCCACCATGATGTGTGTAATATGTTTCAAAACAAATTTATGGTATGGCTATGAACTACAAAATGCAATGGGGCAGAAAATGCAGATGCCCATTACTTTGCCTCCAACACAGTTGGACTTTCTCTCTTCCTTGCTCCAGCAGCTTTTGAGACTGAGAATGACACATCTCCCCGTCCTCCGCCCCCTTTTGGTGTCGTGTAGAAGAACAATACATAGACAGGAACTGTACTTAGATCAACTACCACATCATCACTTATAAAAAGGAATGCTTTCACTGTTTAGTATTTTGGAAGTAAATTAATAAGCATACATCCTACACTGTATAGAATCACTAAGGTTGTCTACAAATGAGTGGACAGTATATATGACAGTATACATATGTATATGTATAAACACATGCTTAGCATAAAAACCTTTTAAAACATTTTAAAATACCTATTACATATTATAGGGCATGACTAGGCACTTTTTCTACATCATCCTATTTAATTCTAGAAATAGCCTAGTGTAGTAAGTATTGTTTCCGCTTTACAAATGAGGAAACTGAATCTCAGGGAGGTTAAATGACTTGATTAAAATCACAAAACTAGTACATTAAGACATTTGTGTTTAAATCCAGACATTTCTGATTTCAAAGGTCCCTGCTTATTTTCCTTCTGCTGCACTGTCACCACTAGTTACAGTCTCTTATTTACCTCAATTGATCATTGTATGTTAAGTTTCTATTATGCCTCTCATGGTATTTCTTTCCCCAGCTCACTCTCTTCAGTGATGCTTCACAATAGAGAATAAAGATTACAAATCTAGAACCCTACTTTCTCTTCCCTACAGTGGGGAGTTTGCATATAGATGAAAATATGAGTGGATTTAAAAGTGCAGTGTGATAAAAACGTATCCATAAATTGTATAAATACTAACAAACACCTAGAAACAATGTAAGAAAGATTAAGAGGGAACTTTCTAAGTGACTTATCCAAAAGATGTTGGTTACAGGAAACATGAAACAATAGGAATAAAAAGGAAAGGGAGAGGTTTAAAAACAATTTTCACCTACTTCTCATTTTTTTTCAGAACTCAAGTTCCAATGCTCCTTCAAAAACTTACCTGGGTTACCTAGGGTCTTCGAGCAAAAGCCATTGGTTGCTAAGCCCTGCGCTCCACTACACTGCATGTTTAAAGGCTCTATTTTTGAGATAAGATAAAGTAACTAGATGCAAAAGGATTAAGACAAGCCTGTAAAAGTGTCCAACTAGGCATAGCACCAAGGATATAATGATGTCAAAATGATTAAACCCTATTCTTGGGTTGAACAAGTTTGAAGAAATGATACTCTGTCTCTTTCTCCACTATTTACTTAGTTAGCTACTACTGTTCTTCACTCAGCTAATGAATCTTCTGTGGAGGTCTCTCTCTATATATGAGTAGCATCTTCTGTGGACAAAACTGAAACCAGTGGAAAAATAGAGAGGAACACTCTTAGCTGCTCCTGAAAATCCAGCTGTCCTTTCCTTTCCTCACAGATCTGGTCAACAAAGCAGCATGATAAACCAGAAAACAACACAGAAAGCAGCACTTGTTTGAGGGAGTTTGGAAGAAGAGTATATCATTTAAGGAAATTTTAATAAATTCTTTAATTTAAACTTGCTTTCTGTGGTATATTTATATAATGGAATACTACTCAGTCATAAAAATAATAAAATTACGCCATTTGTAGCAACATGGATGGACCTAGAGATCATCATTCTAAGTGAAGTGAGCCAGGAAGATAAAGAAAAAGAAAAATAGCATATGATATTACTCATATGCAGAATCTAAAAAAAAAGACAAACAAACTTATTTACAAAACAGAAACAGACTCACAGAAATAGAAAACAAACTTATGGTTACCAGGGGGTGAAGGGGCTGGGAAGGGATAAATTGGGAGTTCGAGATTTGCAGATACTAACTTATATAAAATAGATAAACAAGTTTATACTGTATAGCACAGGGAACTATATTCAATATCTTATAGTAAAGTATGGTGAAAAAGAATGTGAAAATGAATATATGTATGTTCATGTATGATTGAAGCATTGTGCTGTACACCAGAAATTGACACAGCATTGTAAACTGATGATACGTCAATAAAAATATATACACAAAAAATGAAATAAATAAACTTGCCTTCTTGTGAGTTATAAATAGCACTAGTTGGCTTTATTCAGAAGTCTCTTTGTAGTCACACAGACATAGATAAAAGGTACCTAAGAACATTTTCCAAAATTCTCCAAGGGAGCTAGGAAAACTATTCTTGTCAGCTAAGCAAGCAAGTTGCTTCCAGTAGGATGATAAAGATGATGATGATAATGATGATGATTCTTTTCTTCATCTAATTTTTTAAAACACTTTTTTTTTTAGTAATCTTAAAATATAAAGCCATCTTTCTGTTTTGTTTTATTTTTCCTATCTGAGCAACTATTTCCCCGTCTCTCAGGTTGGGGAATATTGTTGAATTATCACCTCACTGAGAGTGGCTGGAAATATGCAGTTTCTGTTTTGTGTTTTGATATTTTACAGGCTGAATTATATTTCTGCTAGAAAAATGCTGCGGAGAGTTATGTAACTAGGGCCCCACCCCACTGGGTTACTAATAATCAAAGTGTATTTGCCAGACATGATTGGAAGCTGCTTATAATGCCATGAGTGAAAATTGACTTTATGAAGTAAATCTTTTAAAAGTGCCTTCAAATTTTCTAGAGGATAAAATTTCAGACTGAACTCAAACCCTGCCCATTAAACAGTAATGGATTTTCACCTCAGAATCATTATTTCTAATTAATAAAACTTTGCCCCATTTTCTGCTTTATGCACGTTTATGACAAAGTGACATTATCCTTTACCCATTTAGCCTTCATTATCTCAGACTACCCTTTAATCCCTTTTATCCGTGTAACGTTCAGTTGCTTTGGTTTATAACTGCATTTCTTTGCATGTCCTACTTTTCCTTTCCTTTTTTTTTTTTTTTTTTTTTTTTTGGTAACCGAATGTCCTAAGTACTCAGCTCTGAACTGGAATAATAAGCACTAATAAAAAAAGAAGAAGAATAGAATTGCAGTGTTTTAGACACTGATTATATGGAGTTTGAGCAAAACTCACCATTGCACAAAGTTAGAGAGCAAAATTACCAAAACCAAACATATGTTCATGAACATTGAGCATATGGTCAACGAAGAATGTGTGATCTAGGTAAAGTAATTGCACTGTCAGCTTTTCACAGCAGCTTTTTTTTTTCCATTTCAGTTCAGATCCACACATTTTATTGTATGTTTAACTCTATATAAAGCACTATGTTAGAAATCCTTTCTGAAGAAAACTGGGGGATGCTTTCTCCCAAAAGAAAGTATAAACAGGGCAAATGTAGGAAGAAGTTAAGAGTCGGAAGAGCAGTAGGTGGTCTCTCCCAAACAATCACAGAATCAGGGAATATTAAACCTGAAGAGAAATGTGAAGACCATGTAGTTCACTTGTTCATTCACCTGTTTATATAATTAACAAATATTTATTCAGCACTATTTACATGTCAGGGTTATATAAGGCAAAGAGTAACGTGATAACGCATGGCTGCAAGTTACAGTCAGTCCCTGCTGTGCAGAAAAGCTAGGAATTTAATTTATCCCCAGTGGTACATTAGCACTCTTCTGCTGTTACGTGCACAAAGTATGAGCACATTTTCTTAAAAGTAGGCAGTTCTGTGACTTGAGATTTTATTAGAATAGAAGGTCAGGGAGAAAGGAGTTCACTTCTGGGCTTGCAAGGAAGAATCAATGTAAAAAGAAGAATTCTTTAGCACTATACTCTACAATATCCAAAGACCTTACAGTCAAAATACGTGAACCCAATTTCCTTTATCACATGGAAATTTTACTTAACTGCATATTTTGAACTACTGAATTGACACACGAACATTTCAGATCTATTCCTAACAGAAATTAGACTTACTGCTTATTTTTGTAGTCCCTAAATCTATGAATTTTGTTTACTGTTATATTTT
Source organism: Camelus dromedarius (assembly GCF_036321535.1). Lineage (NCBI taxonomy): Eukaryota > Metazoa > Chordata > Mammalia > Artiodactyla > Camelidae > Camelus > Camelus dromedarius. Next base: position 23,211,140 of record NC_087439.1, read on the forward strand.
TATGATTTTATCTAGTTGTGAAACATTTGGGTTATTTGAAACTTGCAGCATTTTGTGAAGCATAATACGTCCTCCAGCAGACCTAAGAAAATATTCCATTATACATGTGGAAATAACATAAGTTAGATTAAATACTAGTTTTATATATCAGATAACATAGGTATTAATCTCTTGAGAATTATACATCTGCTGTTACAATGAACAGATACTCAATCACTAATAAAATTCAATTCCTATTAAGAGATTGATTACAAAGAAATTAAGTATCTCTAAATTATCTTCAGTGTTATTTTTCTGAGACTACGTTAGACAAATGTTTACTCTTTTAACATTTCATTTTGGACTGGGTGAAAAAGCAATCTCTGGAAAATTAGATATTAGGACACTCCAGTACACAGTTAATACAGTTACTGTGTAAAACCAATTTATTCAGCACTAGTTATTTTTTAAAAAATGATCACATTTGTTGGTACTTAAAAGTTACTGTGCATAATTTAATGTAAGAATTACCCAAGATATCTATCTTAAAATAAGATTCATAAAATATTTATATCATATAGTGTGTGTATATGTATATATATATATATGTATATATACACAAGGTGAAAATGAAACTAAACCAAATAATAAATATAACTAATTTCATTTGCTACCTTATCTTCCCAAAGTGGAAATAATTACATATGCTGGTGGTGGAAAGAACACTTAAAGATAAATATGGACTAGATATTTAATATTTACCCAGTAAATCAGATTAAACCTATATACGGTATGCTTGTATACTTTAAAACTTGATTTGCATAGGACAGATGCTAAAATTCCCATTTATATATACTGTGAAGTAGATATTTTTGGAAAAATTGTGTGAACATGTTTGGATCATAGTCCCAGAGCTTATACCACTAGCTAAGTGATCTTTAGTAAATTACTTAATCTAGTCTTTTCATCAACAGTAATAATAAAGTAAAAGGTAACACATTCATATAAAAAGTAGATTAAAAACTTCCCTTTGATTACTCTTCAAAGACTTAACATCTAACCACTTTAGAATGTAGTTGTAGAGATAAGAACAGGACATTTGGTTTTCTCATGTCAAACCACCAAATGCCAGATCGTTCAATTTGTCACTCTTTCTCCTCCTTTCTGAGCTGAAAGAATAGGAATGTGGATATTACATAACGATACTTTTTATGTCCAGTCTCTTAAATGATATGGTGATTTATAAATTCTTGTATTAATAATATGGCCCTCACTTCAAAATTGTTTATACCACATTTAACATTGTCACCCCTAAGAATCAACCTTTTTGTTAATTCTAGCCTGATTTATCTTATGGATGGTGCAAAACCTTTAATTTTCCTCAAGTCTTAGATTTCAGTTGAGAAATACATGTAGAATGTCAACTTTCTGACGGGTGGACAGATACGGGGGTGCTAACGCCTTTGCAGACCAAATAGATGAGGAGTTCCCTGGCATGGCAGAGACCTCTGGTGCTCACCCATGTTTGATTTCCTTCTCCTCATTAGCTTGACAGAAAAACAACACTTCTCAGCCCCTTTGATTATAAGCAGAGACATGTGACTAGCCTAGAAAATGACAAACATCACTTCTGGCTAAAGACCTTAATTGCCAACGTAGTATTTCCTTGTTCCCTTTTCCCCAATAGTGATCATCTTGGAAGCCTTGTGATAAGATGGCAGTGCCATGAAAAGGAGTCACCACATGGCAAAACACACTTTCTGAGTCATCAAACTTTGTGTCAGCAAGTAATAACTAAGCCACTCGGTTTCAGGGTTTATCTGTTGCAGAATCTAGTTAGTTATATACCCTAAGTAATGCACCTGTGACCATCTGGAAGCAATACATAGGGAATGTAGCCAGCCCTCACATACAGCGATGTATCACAGTATTGTCTCTGGAAAAGAAATTATAAAGGTGATCTCTCCCATGTGTCAAAATATGGCCCATAACTATCACTCTCTATAAGAAATTTAGAGGAACTAAATAAGCCAATAAGATGAAGGTCATAGGTCCCAGAGATGGCAGGAATAAGAATGGGCAGAATGTTACAACATTTGAAACAGGAAAATATATATTTTCTTCCACCTCCAGAGTGCCTAATATGTCTTTAATTCAATAAAGATGGACCAGAAACTTATTTAGACTTCTTCATTTTATAGTTCAATCTATTCTTCAAACTGACAGAGCTGAAGATCTATATATGATGATAACCATAATGCTTCCCTTTGGGAAAAGGAGAGATCAAAGTTTTGCATGTGTGCAAAGAATGTCACCTAGATCATCAGCTTTGACCATACAGAATGCTGCATTCATATTAACATCTGAATTCCCAGGAGAGAGACAGAAGGAAATTTTGGTCTAGCTTCAAAGACATATAGAAGATGGAGTTTATGTGACATGTACAGTCAAGGTAATTCACAAATATTTTCAAATTTTAAAAAATAATTAGGTACTAGATTAATGTTTTAGAGATGACTGAGACACATTGTATTTCCTTTTAATCTCTGGAAAGGGGTTAGATGGGATTTGTCTTCCATGTAGGAATGAAAGAATTCCAAGAAGTAGTCTGGTACCTCTCAACTGTGTAATCACCATATTATATTTTTACAGAAGAAGAAATTAAAGTGATTTAAGTAAGGAACACATAATGGCAACCTTTAATTCAACATGTTTCCTTTTTTCTAAAATAAGAACTACAAAATGGAAGTCTTCAATATCAGTTACTGGATTATAATTGAACTATTTGAGTATCTTCAAATGTGTTTCTGTGCTTGTGCTATAACGATTTTAGATAAATAAGAAGTACAGAATGATTAGAAGATGAAGGACCAGACTTATTCTTTAGTTGTTCTTCCAATAGAGAAGTCTAGTATGGTTTTAGTTGAGAGTCAAAATCAATTTGAATATGGAAACATGATTCATTATATATTGATCCTGTATCTTGCAACCTTGCTAAACCTACTTACAAGTTCTAGTAGCTTTCTTATCATTACTTGCTGATTTTCTACTTAGAACAAATACCATGTTGACTAGAAATAGAGAGTTTACTTTCCAACCTATCTGCCTTTGATTTTGTTTTCTTACCTTATTGGCTAGGACCCCCAATATGATGTTGAATTTTAGTGGTGAGAGAATATATCATTATTTTGTTCCTGATTTTTACAAATTTTACCATTAAGAGTGACGCCAGCTGTACAATTTTTTGAAAAGTCTTTTATTATGTTGAGGAATTTCCCTTTAATATCTAGATTTCTGAGAGTTTTGTGTGTGTCATGAATACATGCTGACTTTTGTCAAATGCCTTTTATACATCTATTTAAATGATAACATAACTTTTATTCTTCAGCCTTTTGATATGATATATTATATTGATTCTGAATACTGAAACAACTTTATATTCCCAGTATCAACTTCAATTGGTCATGAATTATTATCATTTTAATATAGTGTTGGATTCAACTTGCTAATATTATGTTGATGATTTTTATCACAACTTTGTTTATAAGAGAATATCAAATACTGATGAGGAGGTAAAGCATCAGGAACACTTACTTATTTCTACTTAGAATACAAAATGATACAGTTACTTCGGAAAACAGATTGGCAGCCCTCTTATAAATTGGTACATTTGCTTAAATAACCAAGAAATCTCACTCCTAGAAATTTAACCAAGAGAAAGGCAAATTTCTATAAAACAAAATTTGTTCATGAAAATGTAGAGCAACTCAAATGTCTTCCAACTGGTGAATGGGTAAACAACTCCTGATTCATCCATACAATGGAATACATTTTAAAATTGAGCTACTGATTCCCACAGCAACATAGATCAATCACAAATGGATGAATGTGTGTATGCATATGCTTGACTGGGACATTGTGCTGTACGCCAGAAATTGACACATTGCCACTGACTGTACTTCAATTTGAAAAAATGCATTAAGCTGTGAGAAAAAAGTCAGACAGAAAGGAGTAGATATTGTATGATTCTGCCTAAATTCTCACAGTGAAAAAGGTAAAATAATAAGCACGAAAGACAGATTTGTCTCAGGGGCCAAGAATAGGGGAAGAAGTTGTATACATATGGGAAAAAGGCAACTCTCCAAGAGTGATGAAAATGTTCTAAATCTTGAATGAGTTGATATTACATAATGGTATGCATCTGTCAAAACTCAAAGAACTCTGCACTGAAAAGTATGAGTTTCACTCCAGCTAAATTACACCTTAATAAACAACAAAAACAACGGGAAGTCTATTGTTCTTCCAGATGATGTGAAGGACTATACTTGGCTATATATTCTAAAAATGTTACTCATATTTAGACTACAGATTTCTAAAAAAAATATAGTAGACTTTCTTATTAAAATCTTTTTCTCCATAGATCTTTTCTTACTTTGCAGGTAGTTTATTTAAAGCTACTATTCTAACCACTCCCATGAGTATATTTTGAAGAAACACTTTCAAAGGTGTATGAACGAGTAGAATTCTTTCCTAAATTTGAGCTATCAAAGACCTGTTTTTTTGGTTAGTTTTTCATACCTGGTAGGAAGCACCTGATCTTTGAGACAGAAATAAGCTTTCCTCTCCTCTGCCAAATACTCTTCAATACAGCACATGTGCCTCTACAAGATTCATGTGACACGCTCACATTTATAACTCTCCAAAGAAAGATAAAACTAGTATTTTTTGTTGTTCATAAGAAACCCAGGATTTGAGCTATGGACCATCTGAAATCATTTTACAGAAACCTTGGAATTGGCTGAGCTTTAATTCGTCAGCTCCCCGAACGCTCATGTGATGATTTCTAACCTGGGAAGATTTGGGGGCTATTCTGTTATATATTTCTCCTAGAGTCTCGTAAACGGAATTTTTTAAAAGCAGGTAACTATATTCACCATACACTAACAACTAAATAAGATCATTAGAAACTACATAAAACTGTTAAAAGTAGTATCTGGAACTTAGCAGTCATTAACTGCTGGCTCATAATTGTACTATTAGTCTTTAGGAAAAAAAAAATATACAACCTCTGAATAAGAACTGCTGAAGGGAACTAGATGTTTTATAGAGGGTGAGGGGCTTGCCAGTTTTCTAACTGGGACTCTCCTCATACGTCAGAGCATTGTCACAAAAGGATAAACCAATTCAGTAGTACACTTAGAATACTATCTGCACACAGTGAGAGTTTGATAAAGTTAGCTACTAAAAATATTATTTCAAATCTTGAACTCCCAATTTATCCCTTCTCATCCCCTTACTAATATATATAAAATTGATAAACAATAAGTTCATACTGTGTAGCACAGGGAACTATATTCAATATCTTGCAGTAACTTATGGTGAAAAAAATATGAAAACGAATATATGCACGTTCACGTATGACTGAAGCATTATGCTGTGCACTAGAAATTGACACACCATTGTAACCTGACTATACTTCAATAAAAATATATATATATAAAATGATATTTCATTATTATAAAATAATAGCAACAGCAGTAAAAATGTCCCAGCCTCAGTTCACCCAGGAGGAAAACACCAGGAGCTTTGGGGTTGCTTTAATGACTACATTATCAATCCAGGCATGGCAGTGATTGCAAGCCTAAAGTTTAGACTTAAAAAGAGAAGGTAAATAAAGAAAAGCTTGCCTTAGATTGATAAGAAAGGCACCAACTTTACTCTATGTTTTCTTTTTGGCTGGTATAGGATAGAAACTACTTTCATAGGAATCTCTGCATGTTTTGGCCAAAGAGAGTTGCCTGTACTTTTCATTGTCATGGAGTGGGAAGAGGAGAAGGAAGGCAAGAACAGCCCACGGGGTGGTATTGCTAATGTAGACAAGACCAAGGAAACGTGCCCATTGCGTAATTAGGTGGCTTAATACTTTTTGAAATAATATTTTCAGGGCTGTGCAGCCTCCCTCTGATCTGCCTTAAATAGGTTCGTTCTACTTGAAAGGACTCCAAATGCCCTTCATCGTTCCCTTTTACTGATGACTTAATCAGTGTTGATGGGCTGTTGCTTCAAGTCCATCATAGTCTTTGAAGTTGAATAAGATCCACCAAAGAATTTAAGTTAGGAATAAAGAAACAGTTCAAGTCTAGAACTTTTCCGCATTAACAATATCCTCCTACAGCTACTTCAGATTCATTTCTCAGGTGTTAATAGCTTGGACGCACACAGTTTGAATCATTACCTCGCCATTATTGATGCACGGTCTGTCTCTGGAGATAAACTCTGCATTTATCTTCATGTATGTTTTAACCTGAAAAACTGTCAGAGAAAGACTCCAGTAGAGATTCAGTTATTTCATTAAAATAAACATATTCTGTTAATGAAGAGAATTAAGCTTACACATGCACTCCTTGGTTTTATTTGTATTTAAGGTTTTTTAAATAATTTCCCCAAAGAACTAATTTCCTATGTATAATTCCTCTGATCTTAGATGCATTTTAAGCAGTTGTTTCAAGCTGTGTCTTCTGTGTCCTGGGAATTCTAGAAAGGGTTCCCAGGGGCTGTTGTGGGGTGGATGTGATCACGGGGCAAGTGATCAGGGGCCCTCATTTCCATCCAGCTTAAACAATACTGATCAAGACTGTATCTAATTTATATAATAGGAATCATCCTTAAAAAGTGCAAAATGTTTCTTGACTAAAAAGAAAATATTTTGGAAGCTGAATCTCCAGCCTCCTTCTTACAGGCTCCTTCATTAACTGCCTTTAATGATGAAAAAACTTTTCTACAAACCATAATAATGAGTTCCTTAGAAACAATACAGTTCATATTTTGTTCATTGTATTTTAAAATTACTTAGAAAAAAATTAAGAATATTAATTTTATATGCATTATAGTAATATACTAAAGATAAAAAGAATAGAAAAACTGATGTAACAGAAAATTTGAAATATATCAGTAAATTTCCTAAGACCTTGTAACTGATATGAAATTGTTAATAAGTAAAGGTCTGTTATTTAAAAGTCATAATTTACTTTTTATATATTACTCTTATTAAGAATATAATTTTCACTGAAGTTATCCTTAACAGTTTTGGTTAAAAATTCCAAATATCACAAGCAATGAATTGTATTAAATGAAAAACTTCTAAGGATAATATTAAAATGAGAGAATTACATCCCCAAAGATATTTAGAAAATAATGAAAATGTATTAAATAATATATATATAGATATATGTATATATAGTATCTGTTCTTCTTTTTGAAAGATAAATATACTTACAACTAACAAAAAATAAACTGAACAAAATACTGAAAAATTATTTTCCAATTTTATCAGAGTTCTATTTATATTGATTGAAGCTGTATCTACACACAAACCCTGAGAACCTATTTAAAGATAGTACATAAGCACTTTAAAATTTTTTCTTAATACTTTGTCCATCATAAACACTGTGCAAAAGCAAAATCTGCATAAAACATAGTTTTATTTTTTACTGTATTGTTAGATTGTCAGCCAATCCCAGATCAATCTCCAGTAAAGTTTAATATTTAAAATTGTTCCTCTATCTTTAATTTACATTGTCAAAAAAGACAAATTCCAAATTAACATTGAGGTTGCAACATCTTCCTTCTTCACTCTATGGGTGATTTTCGGAATGATTAACAACCATTGCATGACAGGGGAATGAATGAGAATGGACATACAGAACAGATGTAGGTTCTGAAAAACTGTAACAACCATAACATGCAAGCCAGAAAGCTGTCCTGCCCACTTCTGTCGAGTTTTTAAATTTTAATAGTTAATTAATTAATTACCTTATGTTCCAGGAAGGTTGAGTCTACTTGTAAAAGGTCATAGAGCTAGTCAGTGAATCTTAATTAAAGCACCACATTCCTGATTTCCAGTCTTTTCCTGTGAGTGACAGGGATTCCCATGAATCAAAATAACCACTTAATTCAGTGATTTGATCTATCTGGCTGTTGCATTTAGTTAAAGAAGTTTTCCATGATAATTACTCTAATGTGCCATTTATTTTGTATGTTTTTCCCTGATATCAATGACAAATCCCAAGACTTAAAAAGAACCCAGCTCCTAACAACTTCCTGTCTTACCATTAGTATTCACTTTGCCTATATTGCAAAACAGGTTTAGAAATCATAAATGCCACAAAATAAATGCCCCTGTTGATAAGTGGTCAATGCAATAAGAACACTGAGTTAGAAGAAAGAATGAACTAAGGACCATCAAAAAGGAAAATAAATACAGGGAAGAGCCATTGATTTCAAACCCGCACTTTGACATTCATACCTCAGAATCTTCTTAGTGGTTACTGAAATAAAAATTTATGAGTCTGCATTTCCATTTCCTTGAAAAGAAAGTGCAGATCGTCAGTGGTGGAGAAACCACTTGTGTACCTTGCATTTATCTTCGTCTGTGTTTCATCATAAAAAACTACCAGAGAAAGACTCCAGGAGAGTCAGTTATTTAATCTAAATGAACCACTGGTTGTGTAGGAGAGTTGAGTGTGACTGCAGACATACCTACAGTGCTGCGGCTGTGTTATGGCTAATATTAGCAGACTGAGTTAGCTCCCTTTCCTAATCATTAACAAGTATTTCAATTCTTCCATCAAGATTATTCTCAAAAAGATGAAATAAATAGAATTTGCTCTTAGTTATTTACAAACTGGCTACTTCACTGCTATTTCTGTAGAGCTTATCCTATGACACAAATCTGGACTGGATGGGTTTCACACCACAGGAAACAAATAATGTAGTGACATTCCACTTAGTCAAATTTAGATCTAGTTACGTTATTTTATCAAAGTAGAGGGGAAAGAAGGAGTTCAAGAGAAATATATCATTAATTATTCCAGTGTTCCATAAAATAGTTTAATAACATTTTTATGATGATTTGCCTCTGTGATAGATATCCATTGATGATTACGAAAAAATTAAATAACATTTTTTAAAAGTTTATTTGCTTGTCATTTTAGATACATGTCAGTTGCCTTGTTAAAAAGGCTAAATTCCATTTGGGTTGACACCCCTGCTGGTTACAGCAAGTTATCCTTTTCTTTCATTTTTCTACTGCATGCATTGTCAAGAGCTGATCCTTTTTCCTTTGTTCATAGTCATCTTTTTTGCCGATTAAAATAGCTTCATATTGCATGCGTTATGAAACCTTAAAATACGTGTTTTAAATCACAACTTTTCTTTTTAAAAAGAGTGATACGCTCTTCTTTCTCAAAGACCATCTGCTTTCAAATGACAATAGGTTTCCTAAGTAATTCTAAGGAGAAGCACAGTTATTATACTCTAACACATTTTTACTGGAATAAAGGGTAACATTCAACTGCTATTTAAATACATTGAACACTTTTTGCATGGTACCTAAAGGCCAAACTATCGTTACTGTAATAAGAGTTTCTGTAACAGATTTCTCTGGTCTCAAGTGCCAGGGTTAAGTTGCAGAATCACAAGACGTCAGGAGAAAATAGTCAAAGAAAATTGTAATTTAAAAACCATTCACAGTTATCAGATTTATTTTCATACGAAAATTAATGCTGCCAAATTCTAAATTCTCCACTTTTATTTGCCTTTTTATTATGCAGAATAGCAACTGAAACTCTTTATAATATATAATTACCTTTTTTATGGCAAGTGTACAAATCATTTGTTAACCTATTTTGCTCTCTACTGTTGGAGATGTTTAGAGTCATTTGTTTTAGTAAACATCAAATTCTTTATTTTGCTTATATTAATATATTGCCTCAATTATAATTATATTAAAATTTGAGAAAGCTCGTTGAAATTCAAATTTATTTTTCTTCCTTATTCTTTTTAATATTTATTTTTATTTATTCATAATTATAGAGGGTTTTTTTAATCCCCACTGATTCTAATTAACTTGGAATATTATTAAAATGGAAGTAGAAGTTGATTAAGTACTTATAATTTAATAGACCTACTTGAGGGAGGTAAAAGTTGGCAAAAGAATAAAATAGACTTTAAAAATCTTAAAAAAACTTTACAAAAATGTGATGAATTTCTATCAGACTTGAGATTTAAAATAAGAGAGAGAAGAAATGGAGTGAGGAGGGGGAAAAACAAGGCCATAGCTAGTTTTTACAAGATTTAACAGCTCAGTAGTGTGCCAACAGGAAGGAAAACATTAAGACAGGAGTCATGTTTAGCACAAGAACCATCAGTATGAATAATAAGATGGAAATGGTATGAATACAAGTAGAAGAACAAAGAAGAAAGAGGGGAAAAAAAGTAAGATATGGAATAAAAACAAGTAATGACACAGTAGATATTTAGCAAATGATAATACAGACAGTACCTGTTTAAAAATCTCTAAAGAGCCCCTTAGGTCTAATTTTTAGACCCTCTAATCATCACACTTTTTAATTTGTACTTATTCCTGGAATGGATATTTTAGCCTGGAAGAAAATAACCATCTCCCCACATCTTGATTGTTGGTATGGTGGGCATGAATGTATTTTAACCTTGACCTGTGTAAATCTCCATGAAAAGGCATGGGCTAAGCCACAGGACATACTAATGAAAATGTTTTTCCTTTGCATCTCTACGTCTCTGAAGTCAGGAAAACAGGAGAATATTGATTTCAATTGACATTGGGAGAAGCTTATTATTATATCAAGACAAATGCTTCACATTTTGTAAAACCTAAAATCCTCCCGTAAATCATCTGCTTATAAATCTCAAATTAAATAAAACAGGTGAAGCTTGTTTTGCTGTCAAACATGATTAAAGTCTGTTCAGACTGGAAGGCTGTAATCCTTGCCAAAATGTACACTAATCAGTTCTTTGGGTGCAAATTTCTCTGAATGAATGTACCTATTAAAAAAAAATCAACATATAGCTTCTTTAAAATTGCAGATTAATTAGCTTGCTAACAAATGAAGATATGCAGTCTGTCATGCATCACATGGGTAGGGCATGGGAGTAAAAAGATGCTCAAGAAATGGTCTACATTCTCAAGAAAAGCAAACAATCTACATATACCTTTCTTGCAAGCCCACATATATTTTAATAAAACATATATAAAGTATATAATTTGTATTATATGGTACCACTTACCAACAATTTTAAATGCTCTGACCAGTCAAAAGAATAATACTTAAAACAAATCTCAGGGAATGATGTCAAAAATTCAAAGTCAGGTCTTTACAAATATATAGTATATTTCATATTTAGGAAGTACATATAAATGTACTGGGCAGTATTATTTTTATCAGAACCTGGATATGTTATCTTTACAGCTGGTCAGTATTTCTGTCACAGACTTGTACACTGGTGACAAACACGAGTGGAGCTGTAAAGCACCACTTTGAGCAAAAGCCTGACAGCGGGGCTTTGGGTTAAATGTAATTAAATATTTATAGATTTTCCAAGAGAGTGATATGGTTACTTTTTAGGTTATTGAAAATTAAAAGAAAAGTTAATTGATCTATGATGTTTTCTGAAGTGTTGAGTATAAGCTAAAAACAGCCTAAGAGAACATTGGCAGGCACAGTGGGATCTAATTGCTTTTGGCACAGGTATGCGTCCTTTGGGTTGGGAAGCCTTTCTGGAAGTTAAGCAAGGGGAGTACCATCTATACTTTTATTATTTCTTCCTACTGATCATATACTTCCATTTCCCACGCTATCAGGAAAAAACAGGAGTCACACATATATTAAGTAAACAGATCACCTGTGCTGCATAGAAAAAAAAATTACATTGTGTGTGTGTGTGTGTGTGTGTGTGTCTGTGTGTGCATGCAGGCATGAAAATGCAGGCTTGTACACATACATACCAGCTCTTGAGGAAAGATAGATGCAATTGTCAAAGTTTGTTTGGAGATCCACCTCTAATTTTTACTAAAAATCTTGAAATTCAGTTAAAAATTATTATTTCAAATCCTGCTTTCTATGCTTTTTTTGTTATTGTTTTCATAATTGGTGAGATGCAATGAACATAGAAGGGGTTTAGAACTAACGTTACTGTGAGGTGCATATTTAAATTGAAAAGAATGGAAAAAGAGGGTGTAAGTCAAGGGATCTAAATTCCAGTCACAGTTCTGAAATGTGTTCACTAGGTGTCCTCAAGCCAGTTGCTTTACCTCACTGAATTATAGATTGGTTTTTTTGTCAACTTTTTCATCTGGAGATTATGTCAGTTGAACCTATTTCAGTTCCTAGTAGCTACAAGTGCCCAGTAAATCAACATATCACTATTAAGAAACAGAGACTGAAAGTTAGTACCAAAAGTCCATATTGTAGCAAAGTTTTTTTTATAAGAACCTGGCAGTCTGAATCCCCATCACAAACAATGTAGCTTATGGTGGGTTGCCCAGGTAACATTTACTCCTGGGTTACATCTTAAGACAGAAGCCAGTCTTGGCCACTTAAGAGTACGTCCTAGACATCCAATCGGATTCCCTTGCCCTTAGAATTAATCTGTATCTGATTTATTAAATCAGTTTTATTTTTGAGTAGTAAATTCTTGCACTCTGTCAAATACTCATCAAGCCCAGAAAGTCTGAAATAAAATAAACTTATTATGTATTTACATTCCTATTCATCAGCAGAAGAAATACTTCAAGATAATCAGAAAGATAGTTGAGCGGTAATGCAAAATCAAATATTTGATTCCAATCAGAGTGCAGAAATTCCATATTTGCATCTGCAAGAATCCTCTTACCTCAAAGTTCAACTGTTTCCAAACTCACATCCATCACTGCAGTAAAGAACCATTAATATTTTGTTGAATTTATAAACCACCTTTCGGTTTAGCATTGTCAGAATGTGTCTGACCTGCTTTGCCTTCATTTGGATGCTGTTATAGTTGAGCCTTTTGTAGCTAGTATTGGTGTGGATTTTTCTTTTTCTTTCTTTTTTTATAACCTAAGTTTCAACCTGAATTTGTGGATACTTTTTTTTTTTTTTCTAACATGGATGACATGTGAAATGGTTCCAGTGGGAACGCAGACTCATCACTACTCCATTTGGCTGAAATTCTGACAGTTGCCAAACATAACAAAGATAGCTATATTACAAGTTTCTCCACTCACAAACACTTTCTCCTGCATTTGCAGTTGTAAACCAGATTCAAATTTTTTCTCTCACTGACACCGAAGTATAGTGCCTTATATAATGACTAACCCTGAGAGGATTTTTTGTGTGAGTGTAAAATGAGAATAGATTCTTCTGGGTCTACTGTTACTTTCCATTTTGAAACTCTACATTCAGTTATTTCATTGGTGAACCAATTACCTGAATATAAAAAACTTGTTGACAGTAGTAAAAGAAAGGTTGGATAAAAAATTCTAAATGGTAGGCTCTTCCTGCCTCAAGGAACTTTTTCCTTATTTATGTGAAGAAAGCAGGTTATAAAGCAATGGTGTAAACTTACTAAGTCATATTGAATATAATTTTGATACTCATGAATTCTGTAAATAAGGTACCTATTCAAATAAACTAAGAATTAAAGTTTGACTTTTAAAATAATCATATATATATAAAGTAACATATGTGGACACACATATATACACACATATCAGCTGCCTACCTACATATTCATCTTTTACATTTCTGACAGACAAAAAATAAATGGTCTGCTCACTGTGTGCAGAACAACGTATAGAAATACAAGTGGAAAAGATCTCTGTCTTTTCAATGTAATGAGGGACTTATCCTACTTGTTACTTAAACAGAAGTGACAGTAATTCTATGCTTCATTCATACTTAGCTATACATAGAGCAATGTGAAAAACCAAAATTAGATTATTTTGAGGGTAATACAACTCAAGCGATACACAGTTCAAACTTAATAGACTCCCTCTTGAGTTGATTTCTATTTTCAACTTCAAATAACATGAGGATATCTCATGATTATAAGGTCTTAATTTTAATCCTTTTGTAAGTCTTTTTCCTAATGGGATAGTTAAGACTTAGAAAAGACTCTCCTATCTTAAACTTCTTAGCTGTATGTTTCAGAGGTATACCATATATTCTGGAAAACATTTTGTTGTAGTTCAGGTTTGGTAACCAAGTTATCAAGTTTTCATCAAACTGACCTATCGCCTAATGTAACACAATTGGAAAGGTATGACATAACCTATGGTGTATTCTTGCAAAATATTTACTTTGAGTTGAATCATCAGGAAACAAACAGAAAAATCCGGATTGTGTGACATTATACAGGAAAATGTCAGTGCCATAATAGAAAAAAGAAAAATCGGCAAATATTCTGGATTAAAGAAGACTGAAGGGCCATGACAACCACAGACAATGCATTGTCCTTGGCTGGATCCCGGATTGGGTAAAAAACAACTACAAAAGATGTTTCAGGGACAGTTGGAGAAACTTGAAGATGGATCAGATATCACAACAAAGTCAAACTTTATGGTTAAGATGATGGTATTATACTTATGTAAGAGTATGTGTTCTTAGAATCATTTAGGGATAGAATGCCATGATGTCTGTAATTTATTTAAATGCTCCAGCAATGATCATATGTGAACATATATATGTATATGTGGGTAAACATTCCAAGTTTTCATAAATAATTCAGAAAGAGAGAAAAAGGTGAAGCAAATGTCACAAAATGTTAATGGATGATAAATCCAGTGTCTATGGGTATTTACTATGCTATTCTTTCAACTTTTGTCAGCTTGAAATTCTTCACAATAAAAAATGGAGGAAGGAAGAGAATTCAACTTTTTAAACAAATAACAATTTACATTTATTAGCTGGACTAGAATCAAAAAACAAAAATCAAAATCATAGCATATGTGATGGTCTGAATTACATCCTCCCAAAATTTATATGCTGAAGTCCTCACCCCTCAATACTTCAGAATGTGACATTTTTGGAGACAGTGCCTTTAAGAGGTAATTAGGGTAAAATTTGGTCACATGGTTGGATCTTAATCCAATATGACTGGTGTCTTTATAGGAAGAGGTCAGGACACAGACACATACGGAAGAAGACTACATATTGCCACCAGAGGAAGATGGCCATCTACACACCAAGGAGAGAGGCCTCAGGACAAACCAAGCCTGCCAACATCTTGCACTTGGACTTGTAGTCCCCAGAACTGTGAGGAAATAAATCTTTTTAGTAAGCCACCAGTCTATGGTATTTTGTTATGGCAGCCCTCATCCACTAACACGCTGTCACTCAGAATTCTAAGAATGGCTCCCAATGACCCTCATCCTTGTATAATCCCTTCTCTTTCGAATGTAGGTGGAAACTGTGAATATGATGAGATATCACTCCCATGATTATATTATAGTATATGGCAGAAGGAAATTATCCAAGTGTTCTTAATTTAATCACACAAGGGATTTAAAAGGTCTTTCCATCTGGTAGCAGAGGAGGAAGTTAGGCATTGGGAGCATGAATCATGAGGGAGATTCAACATACTGTTGCCGGCTTTGAAAATGGAAGGGGCCCGCTGCCAAGAAACGTGTGTGGCCCTTTGTTGTTAAGAGTAGTTGAGGCTGAAGGCCATCAAGAAATGGTGGCCCCAGTCCTACAACCACAAGAAACTAAATTCAGCCAACAACCTTAAACAAATTCCTTCTCAAATCCTCCAGATAAAAGCGAGCCCAGCCTTTGCAAACCCCTTGATCTCAGCCTTGTGAAAACTTTAAGCAGAGAACCCGTTTGATCCTAACTAGATTTCCAATCTACAGAATTGTGAATTAAGAAGTTGGTGTTAAAGTTTAACATGCTAAATCCATGATAATTAGTTATACTGCAGTAGAAAACTAACAAAAATCTCATCACCAGCTCAGTTACGCTCAGCACTGTATTTTCAAATTAGAGTGGGTATGTGTGTTGTTTGTGAGTGTGAGGGAAAAAGGTGAAGAGAATTTTAATAATTTTTTCCAGATTCAATTTGTGTATATGTATACCCAAGCAGTTCATACACATGCATGTATAAATGTTAACCCATATACCTTTTACAATTATTAGTACAGTCACATATACACATTTATAAATATACCCTTTCTAGGTTTGGATAAATAGATAATTAAAATACTCCCTCCCTTGTTATTATATCAGTATGTCATTTTTAGCATATTTATCTTGTCATTCCCAACATCTATCACAGGATCTGTCACAGAGTAGTCAATTATGTTGTGTATAAAGTTAATAGTCACACACACACACATATATATAAATATTTATGTGGATGGAGTATGTACAGCATGCCAACTTAAATGCCTACTTAAGTGTTACACGAGTTAGAAATGTGTGGCAATCTTGCCTCCACTAAGGGGAAATGTTAGTGGAATCTATTTCACATATCTGAGTCTCATTTACCACATCTAGGAGGCTGTATAGCATGGTACAATATTCAACTGTAGCTCTGTCATTTAATTGCTTTAACATCTCTAGCAGGTAACTTTTCTCATGCTTTATCTTGATCATCTGTAAAAGCTGACCATAATTAGTATCAAAGGCAGGCCGCCATTAACTCATATAGTGCCTTCATGCATATTAGAAAATGTTGCCCCCTTTTCAAGATCATTTATTTCCTTTTGGAGGAATATATACACACCCATGCTATCTGCATTATTTATGTCACCCTGATGCCTTGCACAACCTGAGCAACTGCACCTGATGCCCTGCTCAGGGTTGTTGTCAGGATCGATGGAGATAACCCACATAAGGTTAATAGCACAACATCTGGTCCATATTAATCAGCTATTTTGTATCAGGAATCGTCATCATCATCTTTCTCATAAACATCTTGTTTGACATGGAATTAGTATCATTTAACCAGGATAAAAGGAAGACTACATTAGTACAGGTGAAAATCCTGGCATATGGTAGGGCATGGGAAAAATGGTTGAGGACCATGCTTAGCAAGCACCTTGAACACAGTAGCTCCTCACTAAGTAGCTGCTAACTGACTGAATTCAAGGTTTCTTAAAGAGAATTAATCTATATATTATAAGAAGTCTAATTAGATAACAAAATTCTCTTCACTACTTATGTGAAAATACATAGCATGCCATGTATTTTAAACATTTAATGATCTAATATGTGAAATTTATAAGTAAAATGTAACAAAATTCCCCAGAGGTCCATGTGGAGAACAAAGCATTTCTTCTGACTGTCAAATTACATCTACTTTATTGCCCAAACCAGTGATCAAGTCAAAATCAACAATTACAACAATCGAATATAGATTATAGCAACCCAGTATATCATGTTACTAACACGCATGCCATGACTAGTACGTACTGGTAATGCATTTCTACTGTTTCCCTCAGAAAATAGTGGTAAACAGGTCATCTACCCAAGTTTATGTTTTGCATTGTAAGTAGATGGTATTGCAAAGATGGCCACCAACTGCACCTCTACATGAGTGTTCTGGATCACCAGGAGGGAGGGCTGGGCAAGTCTATTTTTTTTTAATTTCGGAGCACACATCATCCATAAATATTTGAAAAAAAAATCTGTACTAATCATGTATCGATTTTTTCACTGAAAAGGTTTTGTGTAAGCATAGTGCTATGTGGTTAAATTAGGTGATCTTAGAAGTTAGAACCATTACTGTGGGGACGGGCTCTTTATTCCATCAGAAACTGGTGATTCCATTTCGTATCTCTTTAACAAGCTTAATAAAAAGCCTATAATTTTAGTACTCTGGTAGTTATTGTATATCTTGAAGGAAAAAGGGAAGCTTTTAATTGTCACATTATTCTTTGTACTAATATAACAAAAAAAGTGGGAGTTGACTAGATTTATGGTAGGGTGCTATATTAATTTGTTAGGGCTGCCATCACAAAACACCATAGACTAAGTGGCTTAAACAACAGAAATGTGTTTCCTCTCAGTCCAGAGGCTAAAAGTCCAAGATCAAGATGATGGCAGGGTTGGTCTCCTCCACGGCCTCTCTCCCTGAACTGCTGATTTCCACCCTGTTACTGCCTCTTCACACGGTCTTCTGTCTGCGTACAAGCACCCCGCGTGTCCCTTAGTGTGCCCACATTTCCTCTTCTTATCAAGACACCAGTCACATGGGATCAGGACTCACTCTAATGACCTCATTTTAACCTAGTTACCTCTTTAAAGATTCTAGGAACAAATACAGTCACATTTCTGAGGTGGTGTGTGGTTCAGGGCTTTGACATATGAATATTGACAGGGTGCAATTGAGTCCACAACAGATGCTACAGTAGAAAGTTAGGAAATAAAATTTCTGGATTTCTCTTCTAAGCTTGTTACCCGTTAGTTAACAGATTCTTGACCAAGCAACCTACCATGACTTAGGTTTCTTACTTTTTTAATTGGCCTCAATACCTGGCTTATCTTTCTTCGAAAAAGAGTTACAATGTCAAAAGACATTTAATGACACTAATGTACATGTCCTAAAGTATCAATGTACTATACAAGCATAAGTCCTTTTTGCAGTTACTATTTGTGAAAATTGAAATTATTCATCTTATAGTTATATCCTGAATTCTAAGACAAGTTGTTTTTTAAATTAATAATCGCTTTTCTTTCGGCAGCTCCATGAGAGATGTTGAGAAGTATTTGCTTGTTTGTTTTCCTTTTTGCTGTTCAATACCCAGAAAGATTTGTGCAAGCTGAAAGATTCTCCCCTCTTGTATCTGATCCTTCAAGGTTGACCAAAGAATAATTTGGGCAAATCCTTCCTTCCCAAGGCATCATTTTTCAGTTAGAAAAGAGAAAAGGAATAAATCCTACAGGATGAGAAGTTTGATATAAACCACATTCACTAAATTGGTATCCTCCCACCTAAGCCCCATTTTTACCCATCTTCTGATGAACTTTACTCTTTGTGAGCAATTTCTCCCATCCTGAAAATCAAAAAGCTAATGTTACAGAGATTTTCATTTAAAATATTCAACCTGAAGTCAATTATTCTGCCTGAACCTGAACAGGGCCAATACAGAAATTAGAATGATAAGACTCTTTGTCCTACTGAGAATTCCATACGCATGTTATAGTAGGGTTTTATATCTAGCTTCCAGGGAATGATGATAAAGGGTATGGGGGAAGGGAGAGGGGAAAAGACACTGCCATTAAAAGAAGTTCTTAGAACAAAACATCCTTCAGTGAGTGCTTCATTTAGCAAAATATGTCATTTCAGAAGCACTTCTTAGTGAAAGGCAAATGTAAATTTTATACACTGACTATAAAGAATAAAATATCCTCTGGGAAGAAATTTGCTCACCCATGAAAGGTAAGAATCCTTCATCCCCAACCCCAAATGTGAGATTAGTTGTGGATAAATGATGGATTGAATTGTTGATGAAAAGACTCCTTGCTCAGCCTTCAGCTTTGTCCCTAGAGAGCCCTGCAGGACAATTTGTTTACTGTACCTCATCCCTTAAGCTAAGGAGATTTTATCAGAGTTGTCTCCAGAATTCAATAATTTTATTTTAGCCCTTTCATTTTACATCATTTTAAAGTTTTCATTCCCTGTAGTTTCCAGTCTAGGCTGAGGCACCTGAGTCCCTTTTTATCCTATGACCTGTGATCTTGGATCGGAAAACCCAAAAGCAGTGACTTCTTGAGGAAAAGTGAAGCTTTTTGTGAATGCAGGTCTTGCCCCACCTGTGTGAAGTGTAGCGCACTCAGTTGCATCATCTACGCCTCCATAAAACCTGCTTAAAATGGCAGAGGCAGACCTTCAGAGACCCATTGGCACACGGTGGGGCAGGATGAAGACAAATGTCACCCCCATCTGGTCCCCACTGTGTGAGGGAAATGAGCCAACGTTAGACAGTCCCTTTCAATTCAGTTAGACTGTTCCCCACCTTCCTGCCTCCCCTTCATATCAACCCCTAAGTGGAAGTCTCTTTATTATTAAAGAGTGGCCAGTGTCTCTGGCCTCTTCATTGCAAGAGAGGGAAGCCTCTGAATAAAATGAAGAGCAAAACAAAAAGAATTGAAAGAGACATAAACTGCCCTCATGGGTCTCATAAGCTCTGTCTTTAATCTGCAAGATCATTTTAGCTTCTCAACCTAACGAAAAGCTTAGCTTTGTGGCTCTCCTGTATTAGCTCATTGCAAAGTGACCTCTAAATCACTATTACTTAGAAACAAGGACCATCCTTCCAGTCATTTTATTGTTCCTAGAGTCTGCTTTCAGTGCCCTACCCTATGATTTATTTTTAAGGGTACTATCTGTTTGCTAATAACCTCCCACCTGAATTTTATTTTATTTCTCTGACCTCTGTTAAAGAAAGAAAGTTTAGAATGAAATTATAAAAGGATTTCTACCTTGCATCCTAGGGGAAAGGTCAGTGCATGACTGTAAGAAGTTCATTAATATCGTCCTGTCTAAATAAAGCTTAAAAATCCCACAACAATGGCAATGCAATCAAAGCCACGGTCAATTCATGCAGAGGCACATCTAACCCTAATAACTTACAGCCATTTTCCTTTTCCACAAATGCTTCTATTCCTGTTACCCAGGAGACATGGTGTGTTTACTGCATGATTCAATTAGAACTGATGACTTCCAAAGTCAGTGTGATATAACCCTGTTGGGATAGCATTCATGTTTTTCAAATGACACCATATTTTAAAATTAGGTGGCCTAAGGGTTCCTTTTAGGAGCTGGAGCCTCCCTCACCTGAGCATTGTAAAAAAGAAGGGCAAGTTCAAAGAAACGTAAACTCTGTTTTCACCAATAACAGCCAACTTAAAGGATACAGAAGGACTGTAACCTCAGTTTCCTCATTTCTTAAAATGAGATAACAACTACATCTCAGGACTGAAGGGGTGATTAAATAAAACTATTCGCTAATATACTTTTTTAGCCATGTATTTTAACTTTAGTCAACTAGACAACATGCTGTTTTTGGAAGAGTTCCTAAGAAAAGCCACCTGTCCCCCAATAACCTCTATACCAAATTTGTCTTAATGTTTGAGTGTAATATACCTAATGATTAAAAACTTCAACAACTTCACCTGAATTAGTGTATGTGTTAAATTAATCCTATTCCTAGCCACATACTTCTAGAATCAGGCTGATTTTCAGTAAGAATGGAAAAGGGGACAGTTAAGAGTGCTCTTCAAAAGGCCGGCAGGGCAGTGCTTGATCAGAAAAAATATAGGCGCAAACGGGCATGTGGAATACAGGGGAAGGGGTGGTGGGTGAAGGGGGGTCTCACTAGTCTAAGCACTTTCCTGTGAAGCAAGTACTACAATGCTCATTGTACAGATGAGGTGATGGAGACCCAGAATGATTAAGTGAGTTGCCCAAGAGCAAAGATACTCATTTGGAGGCACTGGCTTAAGTGCCGAGCAGCTGGGATTCAGAAGCCCTGGTCATGCACTGTGCCTGCCACCTCCCACACAGCAGATGACGAGAGGAAGAGACGAAGGATGGAGAGACGCTGCGGCACGTGCTGCCTGGTGCCTCTTCCTACCCACCACCTATTCCCCCCTTTTTCTTCACCAGCAGAACCACACAGCTGATGTGGAAAGACGTGCTGAGATACTCATCGCCCCAAACCTCACGTGATCAGTTCTGGTGAAGGAGACCTAGGCAGAAACCTCCCGTGTTTGCTTTCTGTAAAAGTTATTATTTTTCTGACAAACAGAGACTCAGCTGGCACTTGCTGCTTCCCTTTTCTCTTTCTGGCCAAGATGAAATTAACTGCCGGGGAAGGTGGAAAACCCTCCTGTGGCTGGAAGAGCGACAGCCCCAGGCTAAGGACGGCAGCGCAGAAAGGGAGAGGGAGCCTGGTGTCACTCTGCAGCTGCCGTAGCAATCCTGGATTGTCCACTTCTGCAAATTTTCCATGAGTAAAGTAAAACCTTATTTGGCTGTGCTACTGTTTCTGTTCCCTGTGGTCAAATGCCATCCTAACACATAAGGAGATACGCAAAAATAGAAGATGAAGAAGAAGAAAAAAAAAATTTTGCAGAGAACGCATTTTGCCTGAGTCTGGCGTCATCTGGTAGCAGTCCACACACAGCTTGCTGGCACGTTCTCCCACTGTGTGGGGTTACGCTGCTCCTGGGGTGGCAGAGCACCTGAGCACAGACCCTCCTCCACAACTGTGCAGCAGATACGGTTTGGCTATGATACTGTAAGAGGGTTTGGCAAATTGCAACTCTCAGGACAAATCCGGCCTGTGGCCTTTTTTGTACAGACCATAAACTGAGAATGCTTGTTTGCTTGTTTTTCCATTTTTAATGGTTTTACGAATGAACAAAGAAGAATATACAATGGAGATCACATAAGCTGAGGAAACCTAAAACATTTACTAGATGGTCCTTTACAGAAAAAGTTTTCTGATTCCTGCAGAAGGACAGGACAGAGTCAATGTGAAAATGATCACAACCATCTAGGTAGCAAATCTTACCCTCCGATAAGACCATTTTTATACCCCCTGGTTGGTCAGTGAGTCATTATACCCACAACACGATCTACAGTA
This sequence comes from Camelus dromedarius, assembly GCF_036321535.1. NCBI lineage: Eukaryota > Metazoa > Chordata > Mammalia > Artiodactyla > Camelidae > Camelus > Camelus dromedarius. Next base: position 23,233,566 of record NC_087439.1, read on the forward strand.
GAAGGACTCTCAATGCTTTTCTGAAGAGGGAAGTGGAGGAAAATAAGGAAGAAAGAGAAAGAGTAGAACAAAGATCTTCTTGACTTAAAAGGAAGAATCCAGTTTTAAGTATATACACATCAGATTGCCAGAAAATATCATACATCTGCTGAAACTGACTGTTGGAAAGGAAGGATCATTTAGCATTCAACAGAGAATGCTGGAAGGCATTACATATCGAATACCTCAGAATAAAAGTGCCTTTCAGGAACACTTCCCTGCCACAGGTGGTCCCAAGCTTTCATTCCGCAAATAAACATTTCCACCATTCGCTTTAGTTCTCGTCATACAGAATGCCAGACTAACAACTGGATGGAAAGCACTGAGTAGAAAGATGGTGATTTTCCTGATTTTTGTATTTTCACTGCCTCATAGGCCTTAAGGATGGTTAGCCATTTCAGCACTTTAAAAATTACTTCAAATAATGTGGAGAAATAAAGACTTTCAGTTGTAATATAAGCCTAAACAATCTTTTCTCATATTCTATGGTAATGATATAAATTACTAAATTTCTCTAATTTTATATTTTAGAAAACTCTTCTCAACATGCGATCAGCTAGTGGTAAATCAACCCCATATAAAGAGGGTTTTGCTTTTTTTTTTTTTGGTTTGTACTGCTGTTAGTGAAATCTAACTTCTGCCTCATGAATACTAGAAAATACCCCTACAGCTTGGCCTAAACACAAAAGAGGAACAAAATATGTGCCCCCAAACCTCTCAGAACCTCAAATACCTAAATTTCCTTTAACTTCCATTTTCTTTGTTTTTCTGTATGCATCTTTATCTTCGAAAGCATTTCCGTCATCAGCCTCTCTCAAGTAAAGCTTTCCCTCTTCCTTGACAGTGCCCGTTTTCTTCCTGTTAGAATTTCGTCACTGCAGACTTTCACGTGTTATAATAAATTCTATGCTTTATTGGTCTTCTCATCATTTTAAAGGCTAACTGTATTTAGGAAAAAATAACTGTATTGCATCAGTGCTTTTTGTCTAATATTTTGTAGATACAACATACTTTGCCTTCAAATCAAAGATGATAACACACTTTTGTTCAGACACTGAGCACAAAATTACCCTTCTTAAGAATCAATCTTCAAGGTTTTCGATTTCTAGTATTCATCTTTCACATTGAATGTATATCCATTCATATAATTATAAAATTATGCAATTATTTTATGTAGATAAGTGATGACTGCAGATGAATGTTATAAAACAACACATCACAAAGCACTATGATTAGGGAACATGGTAATTGTGACCATCTGGATTGAGAAATTTCAATTTGAAAAAGTCTGCTATTTTTCATAATGCTTTTTCTCCATGCTTGTCCAGATTTCAGTTGGTACTGACTGAAGCCATTTATCTGAAACAGGCTCATTCATTGTAGATCCAAATATGTTGTTCAGATTTAACACCCAGTTTAAAAAATAATAAGCATTTTTCTCTCTTTGTATGTAACTACACTGACATAAGAATTTTTTAGTGCTACCCTTGAGCAAGTTCAGCAATTTTGATGTCCGAGAGGAAAAAAGAATAGCCAAAATGAGAAAACATTTTCAAAAGGAATGCACCAAATGTTACTGAGGAAAACAACCATATACTTAAAAACTGCCAAAAATATTTCTGGGGAGGTATGAATTTCATTTTAAAAACTAAGTAAGCAGAAAATCCATCTCAATTTTTAATTAACCCACACATCATTTCTCGTTTGAAGCCTCAGTCTTCCAAAACTACTAATCTCTGTAAACTGAAGGACCTACCTTTCCCTCCCAAATACAAGACAGTAGCTACATTCTGGGCAGGATGGACACTCAAGATATTTTAAAATATTGTAGCGGAGACACTGATTATTCAGAGCAGATGCCCTGTCAACCAGGGCAGTTGCTGGCCAGCAAACACCAGTCTAGTCCACCGGTGTGGCCCTGCTGGGTACCGGCCATGTTCCTGGAGGCACAGAGGGGGCACAGGAGGGGGAGTGGAACACCTGTCGTCCACCCACTTTGGCAGCCACTTTGAGATCCTGTTCCTCTCTGGGTCTGAGCTTTGACCACAAAGGTCTTTGCTCCTGCCCTGCACCACAGATCCTCTCCAGCCTGGCTCTCCCACTGAGCGCCCTCCTGAGTGCACAGAGAACACCGTTACTCTCGATTCTTCACCAGCGTGAAGGCAACTCCTGCCTAGACAGGCTCTCCAGCCCTTCTCAACTCCTTTTGCACTGTGCCAGGTACACGGTTCCAGGGCATTTCTCCTTCAACCCACCTTCCTGCATACAGAATCCACAAAAATCTATCTCATGTTTCTGTCATTTTTCCCACCAGGAATTTGATGGGAGGATCAGAGCAGAAACGCAAGACTCCAAAACTCAAAAACGTAACTTTATATTCTGTTTATGCTGTGCACCTCGCGAGGCGAGAACTCCTCCTTGGCACTGAAATAAGGGAAGGCTAAGGCTTCCACACAGTTAGGTCCCGTTACTTATGTATATGAGACGTAGTCCAACTACTTAAATATTTCACAGCCAGGGGATTTTGTTATTGTTGTCCTTTCACGTTACTTTGCCATCTGCGTCCTTATGCGTCATTTTGAGATTTTTCTCCTCTTGTTCCACTTCTAAACAACTTTATTAAGATACAATTCACAGACGATACGATTTACCCATTTAATATGCACAGTTCAATATGTTTAAATATATGCACAGAGTGTGCAACCATCACTGCAATCTAATTTTAGAGCATTTCCCTTACCTCCCAAGAGACCCCATGTCCGCTAGCAGTCACTCCTCATTCCCCTCCACCCCACCAGCCCCCGGCAACCACTCATCTACTCTCTGTCTCTACAGATTTGCCTACTTGGGATCTTTCATATGAATGAAATCATAAAATATGCAGTCTTTTGTGACTGGCTTCTTTTCCTTAGCATATTGTTTTCAAGATCTGCCGATGTAGCCTGTATGAGTACTTTGTTCTTTTTTATAGCTAAATACTGTTTCTTTGTATGAATTTGCCACAGTTTATGTTTCCACTAGAGTATTTTCCCATTAATCTATTTTTCCTTTTATCATGCCTAGAACCTTATCCATGCTACGGGAGGCTAGTAAAGGCTTCCAGAATTAAACTGGTGAAACTGGTGAAAATTAGAAATGTAGTGAGCAAGTGCAACCTCTTCCGACAGAAAAAGTGATCTGTTCAAATTAAACAAAGCAATGAATGCAAATACGCAAGTGCCTATATGTTGAGAAACTTGAAAAACACTAGCAAACAAAAAGGAAAGGAATAAGCATTGCCTCTGCTTTCTATCACCAAGGTTTTCATCAAAACTTACACTGGTCCCGTCTGTAAAACTTGTAACCGAGTAGATAAAAGTGGAAAGCGGAACCAGTAATTGTTATCTCCACAATATCAAGCACCAGGGATTATGGGTTTTTCTTTTCTCATGTTGATTTCATAGAACTATCTAGTTGCTTTGAGGGTGATACTGATAAGCTGACAAACTTGTTTGCATGGGGAGCAAAGACTGATGTTAGAAGTGCTAGAAACAGCAATATGAATATTTAGAAGACTCTTCGTACTCCTTATGATGGGGGTATTTAAAAGAAAGGATAGCAGATTTAGCTGTGGTTCTGCTATTATTTACAATTTTGATTTAAGTGGCATTTTTCATATGGACAAAACCCTCAATGGACTCCAAGTTAGATACAGTGATACAATTACAATTAGGACTCGTGTGTATGAAGAGCTTCTGAATCTGGTATTATAAAGTCAAAGTTCCTCATTGCATGGATGGACAAATATAGTTTCGATCTTTCAGGTTCAAGGGAAAACACATTTAATAATTTATGTAGTGTCCTAGATATTAATAGAAATAGTATAGAAGCTAATGCTTGATTAGTTCATTATTCCTTCTCTATGTACCTCTGTCTCAAAATGTGTGAGATAAATTATTGGAGAGGCTCTTATTCCCTTTTAGTGCTGTGTTTTAAAGTTTATTTATTTTTCTCTTTGAGTCATTTTTTTTTCTAGTAGAAATACAATCACATTGAAATAATTAACGTTCATTTTCTTCCCCTCATAAGTTAATTCACACTATAAAACTGCATTTTACACTCTCATTCACAGAGTCATTGTAAAGGAAACACAAACAAAAGGTTTTAAGTTTCTTAGGCTATTTGGAAAGAAAAAAGAATAAACTGGAACAGCAGTCATCCGTGAAAACAACTGACATTTAGTTTCACATATAAGGTAAATCTGAATGGCACGAGAACCTTTCTACTCACAGGTATCTAAAGATTCGTCGGAATCATCAGGGCAGTCAGGGTCCCCATCACACAGCCAGCTCTGGGAGACACAAGTCACATGATCGTGGCAAAGAAACTCACCAGGATCACACAACTGCTGATCTGAAAATGAAAATGTTTCAAAATAAAATATGAATGATCTGAACATGAACACAAGAGCAGTACAAAGATGAAATGTGAGAAAGCAATGCATAAAAGGTCCATGAATGTGATCCACATTTTCTGTTCAGCAACAAAGCTAAACCAATCACTTTTTCTTAACTTTATCCTCTCAACTCAAGCACACGATTTTGATAGATTTAACTTCGTTGTGGTCTCACATAATCTATCCTGGAAAAAGTTAAGACTTTTGTTTTTATTTAAGACTAGAGGCTTTCTCAAATCAGATAAGGCACACAGATATCCCAGCAAGCAGGTTTTATAGAAGATGCTGAGCCAAAGCAGAAGTTATTGAGCAGAAAAAAAATTTAGTTTCCTCCTCTGGTCCAAGACAAAAGAAGAATCAGCAATAAAACTTAAACATTATATTTAAACTCCATCTCTCAGAAACTCCATCTCTTAGTATTCAGTTCTTCACCATCCACCCTGATGCTGAAGCCTCATGCCTTTGTATCTGTAAGATCCCCAATATCATATTTTTTTCTCTCTTTTTCACTACAACTTTCCAGTTGACAGCTTCTGCTACTGGACAGCAAGAGTGATGGTAAAATTCCATAAAGCTTTACTCTAATGCAAGTTTCTATATTTGATTGTATTTAAAAAGTCCATTGTATTCCTTCCATTGTTTCAGAATATTTAGGATGCATTGCCTTTCCTCAAGTCCTAGTAAACTCATCAGAAGTTTTTTTTCTTCCTCCAATATCCTTACTTACGCCCTGTAAATCCATTCAATAAAGTATTCCTTTTTAAAAAATATTTTAACATGTCTGAAGAAGAAATGTTTCTTACAATTGATGACATCTGAGCGTGAAGGAGTGTTAGGCATGTTACACATTTAATATCACTTACTCTTTGGTATGTACATACAGGAATGAGTCACGATAGAAGAAATCCACCAGGAAACAAGTCTTTCAATATATTTCAAATACGAATTCTAAGTGATATGAAAGTATTACATCATAGCTTAATTGGCATATCCCCCCAGGAATATACAAAATGATGGCATATCTTCCACTTAATGGTTTGATAAAACATAGTATGTCATTCCTTTCTCTCCCTCAACGTCTTCCCTCTAACCCCAAAATAACTTGCAATAAATATACTTTACAAACACACAAACACCATCTTTGATCTATAATTAACCTTCCCCACTCTCAACCTAATATTTCCTGAAAATTCATATAGTTTATCTTATTATATTTTTCAATACATTCACCATCAATACTCCACTCTTTACCACTGCTATCATAATTGTTGTTGTCGTTTTTCACATTAGGTTTCTGGTGCATACTCAGAATTTGTCCTTACAGTTGGTGCTATAGAATCAAAGATATAGAAGTTACAATCTTCGTCTTGACCATTCATACCAACAGATCCAGGAAGAATGAAAGTATTTTGTATACAAGAGTTGCCAAATAAAAGATATAGAAAATAACTGCTAAAAGGAGAGATCATAAGTAGAGAAAGATGGAGCCAAATATAAAGAAGAGTTTGAGGATGTGAGCATTCCTTTAAAGGTAAAGCATTACTTTAGAATATGGGTAAATGGAGAGTAAATATAGAATAATCCAGACAAGGAGCAAGTTAATAAAAATTGCTAGGGCAGTAATTATTACAATGCATTTGAGACAATGTTTTCTACTAAAATTGAAATGACATTCAGGTGATAAGATCTAGGTTTTCTCCATCAAAGATTTTGTGTGATATCGATAAGTATGTTCCATACTAGAGGAAGGGGACTTAAATTTTGCTTTAGACAGTCCTGTAACTATTGTAGTTAACATAGGGACAAAACGCATCATAAATTCAAATTATTTTTGCTTATAGACAGAGACCGTATGATTTATTACCAAACAGGGAGAGTTCTGAGAGTGACGGAAGACATTAATAATTACATTGGGGAAACAAGTATAAACCAGGTCTATCCCAGCAAAATCAGAATGGCTGTTCATTGTGCCTGTAACCACTCTGCATTTGATCTAGGATTTTGAGATGCTAGATTTCTCTTCCTTTATTCCTCTGAAACTATAACAAATTGCTATAAGGAAAGGGGAAAAGAGAAGGCGCCTTGCTAAATGTCATTGTATAGTGCCTGACTCAGTAAATAATCAATACGTACTTTCTGAAGTATAAAGACATTCTTAAAAGGCCAAACAGAATGATTTATGGTGCTGGAAAATGGTGTCTCAAAAACATAGGTCAGGGTCAATAATGAAGGACTTTGATCACAGTAGGAAGCATTTTGTAGATAATTTGAAGCCATGGAAAAGTACTTAAGAGAGGGTATTTATGATAAAATATGCTACAAATTCATCTGTTAGGAGACGATCACAATTGCACAGAGGAAATGTCACAATGATTGGGGTAAAGTATTGGGGCCTCACATGGAGACACCACTCCAAATGATATGACGTAAGAGTTAGGACTTGGGGACTGAATGGTTGAAAGGCTCAACTATATCTCCAAGTAAAGAGCCTCAGAAATTGATTAGATGGTGTCTCAAAACCAAGATAGGACATAAACATGAAAAAGAAAAAAAGATAGTGTGTGTATGAGTGTAAACATGCAGGTGAGCCTGGTCATGGGGGCCGTGGAACAATAATAGCAGGGATAATTGGTATTTTTATAGAGCTCCACAGCTCAAAAAGCAGTTACACTCCGATATCTTCATTTGTTCATTCATTTATTTACTCAATAAATAGCACTACTATGTTCTAGGCACCGAGGACACAATAGTGAGGAAAACAAAGCAGAATTCCTGGCCATCATGGAGCTTATGTTACAGTGGAGGACAGAAATAAAAGCAAAATTAATAAATTAATTGCACAGTATATTAGAAGATAAACCCTATGGAGAAAAATAAAACAGAGATGGGGATTAAGGTGTTGGAGACTGGGGGGATGAACATGCAGGTTTAAATAAGATGGTCAGAGAATATGTCACAGAGAATGTGACATTTGAATAAAGGCTTCATTTGAATGAAGGTGAGAGTGACATTCATTGAATAAAAGGTCATGTGCTAAAGGTCATGTGTTAAGAATCTGTGGCAAGAGGGTGTCCAGCAAGTCTAAGGAACCCAAAGGAGACCTGAGTGGCTGGAGAAAAAGAAAAAGTTAAAGAGTCAAGGTCAGGGAATCAGGGAATATGGGGTTGAGGATGGCAGATGAAGGCTTTGAGTTTTACTAAAAATCAAAATGGGAAACCTTTGGAATGTTCTGAATCGAGAGACACACTCTAACTTTCTTTTTTTAAAAAAGATTACTCTGGCTACTGTGTTGAAAATAGACAGCAGCGAAGTGAAGGCAGAAGCAGGGAGGTCATCTAAAATTTTATTGCAATAATGTAGGTGAAAGGGGATAGTTGTGTAGGTGAATATGCTGGTGAAATGGAGTTTCAAGACAGTATTTGACGAGGAAACCGAAGTCAAATATCTTTTCACATCTCATTAAATGTCAGAATCTTAACTTCAGACCTCTGATCCCAAATGTATGACTTTTCAACTGTTTCTGTAATGGACTGACTGTGAGATGCTTGGGAGGCATCCAAGAATAAATACACAATAGGCAGTGACACAGTTAGGTCTGAAATTCAGGAGAACAGTCAAAACTGAAAACACAGAAAGGAACTGGAGCTGTAAGAAGACACTGAAAAACAGCGGAATAGATGTAGATGAAACTGAAGTCGGGAGCCAGAAATGGGGGAGAGAGAGAGACGGAAACAGACAGAGACAGAGAGAGAAAGGCAACAAGGTAAGTGCAGGGCAGGCAAGGAGACAGAGACAGAATGTTTAGCCACAGATACAAGAGAAGGGCAGGTGGAAAGGAGATTTACTAAAATCATGGAAAATTCTAAGAATGGATTGAGGAAGGGGGCGTTAGTGACAAAGTTCAAGTATGATGAATTCTAAAAAGATAGCGTACACTTGTAGGCTGAGGGAAGGGGGCCACTGAAGGAAGAGACAAGGAGCCCCCAAAAGGATATGAAAGTGTAACAATTTCCCAAGAGCTCACAGGGCTGGAATAAAAACCTAAACAGAAGTAGGAGCACTTGCCCTGAGGAAGAAAGGATAGAAAAATGAAATAGGTACCTTATTAGCCAGCAGGGAAGATGGTTAAGGTATTCTTACTTGGTTATGTTTTCTCAAAGAACGGAAAAGTAAGATTAGCTTTTGAAACCTGAAGGTAGAATTGGAAAGAGTGGTAAAGATTTAGAATAAGAGTAGGGAATTGGAAAGGGAGTCAACTAGAAATTTGTGGAAGGCTTTCTTTCTAACAGTAATGAGAATCTAGCTAAGGCTGAAAAGCATATACCTGGAAGTTAAGTATGTTGTTCATTTTGTTTTGTATGAATGTGCCAAATGTTCTCCTGCATTGAGCCCAAGATACAGAGTAATTCCTTGAGAAAATCCTAGAAGAAAGTCCTTTGGGAAAATATAAAAACCACCCATCCTCAATACATAGGCATAGGTATACAGACATATACATACACTCATCATGATTCCAAACAACTTTTTCTTTTTTCAGGAGTAAAACAGATTAACGGGGATTAACCGAATGAGCCTATGATATCAGCTTGCTGAGCAAGCTCCAACCTTTAAAAGGAATTTGCATTGTTGCAGTTTAGGGGACAAGTTTGTATTATCCCTCTAGGAAACAGCAGTTAAGAATAGCTTGCTACAATCTACCTATTTATTTTTCAACTAGATATTCCATTTCAAGGTCAGTTTTTAAAAAGCACTGATTATAGGATTCAAATGAATGGATTTACAGTATTTCAAAGTGATTATTTTAAAATATATACACTGGATTGAATTTCTTGTTATCAGGAACTAAACATGTTATATTTATGTGTATTTTCCATTTATCCTATTGAATGCTTCATGCTACACTTCTGAGATAGCCAGACTAATCTTACTTTAAATGTCTTCCTATTGTATGAAACAATGTTATACACTGTAATTAAAACAAGAAGCTTATGAGAATGTGCAGGCAGTTGTGCTTACATCGCTAAGGAAGACGATCAAAGCTAGTACCATGTCTATCTCTTTATGATAATAGACCCTTGAAGTCAAAAGACATGAAAAGATTAGGACAGCCACAGCCTACAGAGCTTACTGAGTTTGGAGTCATCCTGGCATGAGAAAAGCTTTAGTGTGATAATCCTACCACACTTACATAAAAACATCTAATTACTTATTTCAATAAAAATGTATAGTAATATTTTGGATGTTGGATATAGATGGTCTTAACTGAATGATTTTATATACGTGACTTAACACATACTAGCTAATTTATGTATTCTTATTTTAACATGATAATGAACTGCTAATTCTGATATTTCCAAAAAAAAAAAAATTGGAACTATCAAATTCTAAAACTAAAATCTACCAATAGGGGTCTCTTAAATAACTGTGTAGCCCCCAGCAACTTGAGTATTTCACTATAATTAATTAATAATATTGTCATGCCATTTCCCTTAAAAGTTGACTTGAGATTTAAATACTAATGAGAACACTGTTACCAACAAATTATGTGCTGAATGTTTAACAGGACAATATATAGGAATATTTAAAGGATGTACGAATGATAAACAATGGTAGCTAGTTACAAATTAAAGGTAGAGGAGGGGTAATACCCATTCAACAGCTCAGTTCCTGAGGAGTCTGATGCTAAAGCTAGCTGAGTTAAAGAACAGGTACAACCTCCCACACACGCTAAGCATTAGTGAAATGCTGTGAGTTAGGTTTTCAGAACTTACTTAACTCCAAAAATATTTATTTATTATACCTATAATCTTATTGTTAACTTAAACACAGGATACTTGATAATATACCATTCAAAAGTGTTAAAAATATACATACATATGTGTGTGTGTATATATATATATATTCATATAACAGGCAATGAATTCATTACCAGTAGAACAGAATTCTTACAGACACCTACAGAATGTATTACTTATTCAACTTCAAATTTTGAGAGAGCTCATGTAAAACGATAAAGAAATGATATGAGTTATCAGGTAACAGGAGCCATGTCATTTTTTTTTCCTTTGTACTCACCAACTCCAGAAAAGTACGCACTCGTAAATAAAGAAAAAATCCTCAGAATTACATTTAAAGTTTTCCTAATACAGTTAAAGGACTTCTTCAGTGCTTTTTTCTACTATCTTTTCACCATTTGATATACATTTTTAGCTCTCCATACTGTTCTACTGTCTTTCCCCAAACACATTTTTTGTGTCTCTGTATTTATTTTAGGTATTCATTCCTTTGATTGGAATGCCCTTCCCCATGTCACAATATTCCAGTCCTGCTCTCGAGTCCAAAGACACGTCACTTCCTTTAAGTGAAACTTCTACAACAAACTTTTTCTCCCTTCATTAGATTACATAACACTCCACTCAAACCACCAAAAAGATCCTATTGTATTTCACTTTATGCATTGTAGCTATGGGGTGATAGTTCCTGGAGGGCAGAGAGTTCTGCCTTAGACATCACATTTGCCCTAACTAGGTGATTTTAATGGGAAAAACCCCCAAATTTTCTGAAAAGAATTACACATTACTTTTGGAAAGAGAGGGAGAAAAAGAAAAACCAAAGCAGTACCAGTGGTTTATATTTTATTATCAGAATGATAAATAGCTTTATTTAGTTAATCACCACAACAAAGCCAAGTTTTCCCATGCTTAAAATAAAATACCCTGAATAGCAAAGATTATACTATATAAAATTAAAGCATCCATGAAAACTAAAAATCAAATTTGAGAGAGATTCAATGTTACCCTCCAGAGTCTCTTAAAGACTATACTGAAAATTACCATTTTACAGTAGTTGTACAATGGTAACTTAGCCAAATATGTTAACGACAGTTTTTTTTAAAAAAGATAATTCCTTTAGGAATATCATTATTGTAAGTGTAAGATAAAATGAAACCACTTTAAGTCCATGCTTAATAGGAATATAAAAATATATTTGTATTATGCACATTGGGGAGATTGGTGTACAGAAATTAAGTCAAAAAGGGTCAAACCTGGCAGTTCCATTTTGGCAAGAAAATCTATCTTCTTCACAAAATTTATGGTTGATTGAAAAATCTTATTATACACAATAAGATTGTAACTCATGGTATCATTTCTCTATGCTAAATCAACCTTAAAAATCTGCCCAAGCCTGAAATAGAGAGACAATTAGTAATGAACAGTTTCCATATTTCAATGGAAACATAGTTTTTAATTGATAATTCCCACTGTCATGCAGAGTCACTATTAATAATTTAGAAACTTAATTACTTTTACTACAGACATATGTGCATATGCACTCACACAATGTGTACACATGTTCTAGTATTTTAAAGTTAATGTACAACTCCACCTGGAGCTCTGGTATCCCTGAAGCTAAGACTCATTGAGAGGCTAATCAAATACTTGAATAAGAGCCCCATGGTAGGCTGAACAGAGGTGCCCCAAAGATACTCGCTTCCTAATTCCCAGAACCTGTGAATGTGCCACCTTGCAGAGTAAGGAGACGTGTGGCAGGTGTGACTGTGTGACTGAGAATCTTGAGGTGGGGATACCATCCTAGATTATCCCAGTGAGCTCAGTGTAGTCACAGTGTTCTTAAAAAAGGGAAGTCATAGAGGAGAGATGTGACCAGAGAAGCAGAAGCTCGAATGATCTGAGGAGGCAGCCAGGAATGTGGGCAGCCTCTGGAAACTGGAAAAGGTAACAGAATGGATTCTCACATAGAGCCTCCAAAAGAATTCAGTCCTGTGGATACTGCTTAGGGCTTCTGATCTCCAGAACTATAAGATAATAGACTTGTGTTGCTTTAAGTGGCTAAGTTTGTGACAATTTGTGACAGCAGCAATAGGAAGCTAATATCAGACCCCAGTTCATCTTACAGTTCAGATATCACTTGTGTGAAGTCTGATTAAATGAGCAGGAAACATGCAGACTACCAGCTATTCTACCATTAATTTAAAGGCCTTTTCCTTCTAAATTGCTTTCTGTTAGTTTTTAACACGACATACTTCAATAAAACACCTTTTCTTCTTCTTGATGTCAAATGACCATCAAAATACATCTGCACAGGACTAAGGCTAGAAATAATGACTGGAAGAACATGGCAGGATTTTAAGAAAAATAGTATAAATGCTCAAGTAAATGACATAGGTATGTGAGATTGTGTGTGTGGTGTATGTGTATATGTAAATGTTTTTATTCTTATTAGATGAGAAAGTACAAAAATGTGGAATCATTCTATTATGAGAAAATTGTAATTAGTTGTATATTTTATGCTTTCTATTGGCTACCAAATTTGCAATCATTCTATGCCTTATTAAGCACCAAGTGTTTTTGGTTCTGCAAATGGCAATTTGCACTTATGAGAACATCTTATATAAAACCAAGACAAAATTGAAAAATTTAAAGAAGTACATTATCCCCAGGAAGAAGCTTTGCTCATTTATCATTTCTATCATAATGAACAAATGAAAAGTATCTCTGTAAACATTTCAAATTCAATTTGACGTTTAATTTTCAAGGAGAAAGTTTTTTTTTTTTTTCCCCTTGATCATTTAAACATTGGTAGGCTCCTTGTTTTTTGTTTTTTTTTTTCCAGGCAGTGATATGGAAAATTGCAAAGTACTCAGCATAGACTTGTTTGGAACTGCTTCTTTATCAAGAAAAAGCAAAAAATACCAAGAGTGAAAAACTGGTTCTGTATTTAGCAAGAGACAAAGGGTATGTTTTTCAGTGAAATAAAACTGGAACATTCAACATGGTCAACTCAAGTTTTTATCATCATTAGACTAATGCTTTGCAATTCTGTGTTCTTTTCTGAAATTTCAACAGAAATGCTCAATTTCCTTTTAACCTGCCCTTTCTCAAAAGCCCACTGAAATGTATCTGCAGAGTTACTCCAAATACTACGTTTTTAAGGAAGGAAACAATTTTGACAGGTTTCCTTCGTGAATGTAAAAGAGAAAGCCTCCAATTATTGGCATTTCACTGCAAGTTCTATTCTCGAAATCCTGTATGATCCTCATCCAATCTCCCAGGGGGTACCAAAATTCACATCTTTTTTCTCATCTCTAGGCTTAGTGAGATATGAAGCAGATGGTTAGGCTTTGGCTCTTTCTGGGATGATGTAATACATCCCATTCGTTATGCTTTTTTTTTAACGACTAAGGGCACTTCAAAGACTACAATCTTCCTTATCTCAAGTTCTTATTCTGATTTGTACATATATTTTTCAATCACAATTTTTTGTTGTCTATTTTTAAAAGTCTTTAAACATATTAAGTAATGCTCATTTACTGTGAATCAAAGTTGGTACTGAGAACGTAATGATGAAGACAATAGGATTTCTACTCATACATTGCTGAGAGGCAGACACAAATATACATACGTCTAATAATGTGAAGTAGGTGCTAATACAGGAGTATCTAGAGTGTTCAAAGAGCCGTGAAAATGGAGCAACTCCTGCTTTGGACCACTGGGGTTCGGGGTTGAGATGAGGAGATGGCACACAGAAGACATTTTTAGTTGCCTAACCAGTAGCTGTTTTTACCACTTTTGGAAACCCCACTTCCCACCACAGAGGCAGGGGAGGTCATACGCTTGCCGTCCCAGTCTTTCTTGCAGCCAGGGCATGGACATGTGTCCCACTGTTGACCAATGACAACTGAGGTATAACGTGTGCACAGACTCTTCTGGGAAACACTTTTTCTACTAACAGGAGACTTAGAGGAAGAGCTCTCCTGTGTTGCTTTTCAGGTTTTGAGCATCTGAAACCTGGAGCAGTCACAGCCATCTCGAAAGCATGAGGACAGAAAGTAAACCCGGGGTGAAGGTCAACACAGTGAGGACGGCAAAGTGGAAAGGTACTCAGCACTTGCATGTTGAATCATTATTGTTGTGCTACCCAGAGGTGTAGCGTCCCATCCTGCTCATCACTAGACATTTTGTTAAGTGATGCAGTCAATATCTTCATTACTTAGCTAGGGTATGTTGGGTAAGTTTACTACCAATGAGAAGTAACTGGTAACAGGTATGTGGAAATCTCAGAAAAAAAGGTATTTTTTAATCATTTGAATAACAGAATGGGACTGCCAAGCAAGATGGCATCCCAAACAAAAGGAAACTCGCATAGGGAAAATATTGAATATTAATGGAACACCAAATGATTAACGTTAACTGAATTTTAGTTTATGTGTCAAAGATAGGCTGGAAAATAGGTTGAATATTCACATTGGTTGGCTTGAATATAGTCAATGTCTTAATATGCTCCTCATAACCAGACAATAAGACTTCTTACTTTGTTATTTTAAGCTGCTAGATTTTAAAGAGACTTCTTTTATGGGAGATAATAAAATAACATACAAGTGGTAATAATTATTATAGTGTCCACTATGTGCCACATGCTAAAATAAACATTTTGTGTATTTCATTTAATTTTTCACAAAAATCTGTTATTTGCATCTTGCAAATCAGATACGAGATTGTTTGAAAAGTTAAATCACCCAACTAGCATGATCCAGACACAAACACTCATCTAACTGACACAAAACCTGCCATCATAACTACTAGAGGAGCTCTTTTTCAATTTAGGGATTATTGGCATTTTGAGAACAACAACTTTTTCATTGGGAGTATATTTACACCATTGATTTCTGGACATTAAATGCCAGCAGTACCTTCAGCCATGGTTACAACCCATCCTGACATCCCACATATACGTGTGTACACAATACTGATGCTGGACTTAAGAAACCTACTTGGAAATAGTATGAACATTAAGGACTGACTCTAAACTACTGAGACTTTGCACCAACCTTATATTTCCAAAACAGATCTCAATGCTTTCTTTTTCTCCAATCTTTCCCACCCCCTGGATGTTGCCTAAAATTCAATGTTTCAGTCTCAGACCTGTAAAGGTAGCCACTATCCCTGGAAGAAGTGAAACTTTGCTCATCATTTATTTACAACATTGTGCATAAAAGATAAAAGGAAGGTATTTATGGAAATGGGAGCAATCAGGAAGGTACACTGTAGATGAAAAGATCGAATGTTAACAACAAAGGAGGTTGGAAGCACCACAGGCACACACTCTGCATGACAGTGTCAATAATTTCCTTCCCTAGTATTCTCCAGAATCAAAGGGATGGAGTAAATGAACTTTCCAGCTCCTTTTATTTTATCTCCATGATCAAACAGATACTTAAAATGTATGAAAGTCCTCTAGGGGGAAAAAACACAAAGGATGGTGAGATAGTGGTTTTCATGAAATGGTTACCCTTTGGCAGACACATGTCTAAACTCCAAACTATCAAATGAGAAGAACATCTTTATTAGTTAATGTGATAGAGAACAGAGGTCCTAACTAGGTGGGCTTGTGTTATTTGGGTAATTGTGAAATATGAATAAAAGTTCAGTGGGTTTCCCAAACATAACTTTAAGTAACAGAGATAATTAAGTACTTCACTGCAGAAGACACATGTCATGAGAAATTTAAATGAATCCTCCTGAAAGTAATTATTACTCTATCAAAGAAAAGGTCTAATGTAACATTTTAATGTTAATAGGAAATTAGAAAAGGTAGTCATGGGGGCCTAAAGGAACATAAATTAAGCTCATAATGTTTTCAGGAAGAGATATAAATGCACACATTTTCTCACTTTATACCAATGCTTGTTCTTTCTTTGCACAATTTAGAAATTATTGAGAAACAGTATACTTCAATCGAACAAACATATGAAGCCATGTTATCAGACTATGTATTAGAGGGTTATTATTTTATGTAGTTTAAGATTTGGTGATAATTTTCACTGCACAAGTTACATTTAATTAAAATATAAGAAAATGGAGGGTAATAAAAAAGGAAAAAAATAAAATCCTCTGACGTTGACCACTTGTGGACAGTAACAGCTACTGCATTTTTAGACGTTTGCATAGATTTTTCTATATAGAAAAAATACATATAAATTTGCTGAAGCTTTTAAAAGTACTTAATATTGCTTTCTACATTGCCTTTTTGAGTCAAAAAAAATTCAAAATATTTTGTGGTAAATCTTCATACTGGTAATTCTGCTTAATGAATTTAATAAGAATATGACAGGCCACTATATGAATTTTCCATATCTTTTAAAGTTTTAAAAATTGGGAACCACCTTAATGTTCAAAAATAGATGTTAGGTAAAACTGAAAATCACAAACAACTTTGTAGGTAATCTTTGGTTACTTATTTTACTTAAAAAAAAAAAAAAAACCTTAATGAGTAAAAGTGAGGTTTTGCAAAAGAATTGTTAGAGCTTTTAATGCACTTAGACAAACTGCCCTCTAATACAGTGTCAAAATACACCCCAAACTTACTTTTATACCACATCCTAACCTATACTTGTTAGTAGGTTTTTTATCAGTCAGTCCAAGACATTATCTTATTTTAAATATTTGTATTTTTTATACCTCATACACTTTCTTCATATTTTCTGACCATGTTCAGGAACATGTTAGTTTTAGGAGATTCAATGATGACAGAACTTGAAAAAATGTCATGAGACAACCTGGTACCTGGCATATAAATAATCTTATGTGTCTGAGGAAATTTAGGTTTTAAGTAAGCGTCACTTCATTCCAAAGGTGTATTCTTAAGCTACAGTAGTCGTCCCAGAAGGACAGCAGCTGTGTGGGAGAATTAACTATACACGCAATTCTGCAGGTAAAGTTCCTTTGTTGAATATTTACTTTGTTGAAAAATCCTCCTCACTTGCTCGTCTAATATGTATAGCTGGTCATTTTAAGGAAAAGACTTCTATAGGATATTCCAGAAAAAGTTTAAATACAAATTTTGCAACAAATAACATTCCCTATCCTGCAAAATGCTATTTTTCAAAAAACAAGGGAGAGGGACTCAAAATACTTCTTTGGTTTTAGGGAAGTTCAAAACAGAGGAAATACTTTGAGTCCCTGTTCTGCCTGTCCAGCCTGTACAACAAAGCCACTGCAAAACCCTAGGTAATAGTTTTATCATCATGTGCCTACAGTCACACAGGAAAAATGTTACCTCGGGAATCCAAGAGAGTTGATAATGGAAGACAACCACTTTCAGCACAGGATGGAACATTATACAGCCAATATTCAGATATCTTTTGACTATCAATTTTGATAGAGAACTAAAGAAGTATTTCTTTCATTTGATATCTTGAAATTTCTACTGCACCAAAATTCATACATTTAACTTGTAATCTAATTCAGAGAAGGAAGGCACAGTAAATCTGACATATCTAAAAGCTAGAATTAAAACTAATTAATTAACTAATTAATATTAGTCATACTTGCTTTGAAAATACACACACACGTAGCATACACTGCAGATGCTGGTTAAAAATACATTTTTATATGTATATTTTATCTTTATATATATTTATGTATAATCTCAATATATCTTATGGATCTTTAAAAGATACAAAAGCATACGTGTATGTTTATGTGCAAAAGTAACACCAAGGTTTATGTCACCCTCTAATCAGAAGAAAGGATTTCTGTTTTCTTCCTCACACATTACTCAGTGTGCCAAAAAACCTAAGCATTTCAATCTTTTACTTTGTAGCATTTGGATCAAATTCAATCTTCTAATTTGAATATTTACATTTCTTTCCCCTCAGAGCTTGGTAAGACAGGAAAACCATTCCTAAAATCTTCTTAATATCATAATAAAAAATAATGGTTTTTCCCATTAAAATAAGCCAAGTCTTGATATTACTTGTGAATTGAATTATCTTCTCTTTGCTTTACGAATGAGTATGTATATTTTTTAAGTCCATTGGAGGAGGGAGTGTATAGCTCAGTGGTAGAGTGCATGTGTGAGGTTCTGGGTTCAATCCCCAGTACCTCCATTAAATAAGCAAATAAGCCTAATTACCTCCTTCAAAAAAAAATATATATATTTTTAAAAGTCTTTTGGCTTGTAGTCAAAGAGCAGTCTGGATGTATAATAGAAATCAGTGTTCCATAGAAAAAAGGACAAGCATTATGGATGTGGCCATGAAACAGAATCTGAATGTGTGAAGCCTATAATGTACATCTTTTGAGAGATTATTAGCAGATGATTGGGGAGGTAAAAGTGTAAGCAAACATGAAAAATAAGAAAATTATAGGGGTTCTGTGTGTTTTGATTGATAGTACCTATGAATAAGTCCTGATTTCTGTAAGATTAAAGTGAATATCTTCCACTATGATTAAATAATCTCTTTCAAGTACTCTAAATGTATAAGCCACTTTAAAATGTATTTGGAAAACGTAATTAGAGATAAGAAAAAGTTAACATTTAGATAATAAACATTCAAGAAAAAATATGCAAGACCTGCCATCTCATATTTCTGTTAAATTTTTGAATTTCCCAAATTGTATTGTATATTTAAAGAGATTAAATGAATTTCAATTTTTACAACTTAAAAATAGGTATATTAACACAATACCTCATTATGTTTTAATTGTCTACCTTATTATCATTTATCATATACATTCATGCTCTTGTTTCCCAAGGATATTTATCCTTTCTTTGATCTGGAACTATAAACACAGTTATGTAAATATCATTATGTATCTTAAACATTCTTCAACACATATTTTAATTAATCATGGTGAAAGATTTATCTAAAAAAAACTTTACTGAGGAAAATTATTTCCTTCTCAATATTTAAGTAGTAACAGTGTTTTCAGTTTGAAAACTCAAAAGTTTTGAAAATTTAAATAGAAGAAATTTCCATTCCTTCATAGTCAGCTAGAGTATAGTAAATACTAGCGTGTTCAACATAACTGTAAAATTTTCATCAATGTAAAAAAAAAATACAGGGAGACAGTAAAGTGGTAGGGAACAGATGTTAGGGAAATGGATATGTCTCTAAAGATTGGAGGAAAGATTGAGCAGTTAATATTTAACGGATGGAGATACAGGATGCCTGCCAAAATCCTGACATCCTTTGAAGAAGTTTTCACCTTTTACCTCTTTCTTTAGCAGATGTTAGTATATGCTATTTTTCTGGAGGAAGGGAGGAGGTCGTTAGGTATTTATTTATATGGAGGTCCTGGGGACTGAACCCAGAACCTCCTGCATGCCAAACACACACTTTACACTGAGCTATACCCTCCCCACACTGCTATGCTGTTTTTACATATGTCTTTTGCTCTAGTCATAGCTGATTGGACCAGGGATAAGCGCATGACCCAAGACAACCAATGAAGTGGGCTAATACAAAATTTCTGCCCAATGAGGATGACGGGAAGTGATTTGAACAATTTGGTACTCTTCTGCAGTGGGAGGTAAGTGGTTTATCAGAATAATAAAAGAGAATTTGAAAGTTGGTGACTGGAACATAAGTTGTAAGATCGAAAAAAAAAAAAGATTCGTCATAAGGGTAGACTCGGGATAGAGGGCAAAAGTATTACTCGGTGATTTGTTAGCTGTATCACTGTGGTCCAGTTACTGAACTTTGCTCCATTTTAGTTTCCTAATTGGGAATTGGGAAAAGAATAATAACTAGAATTTATGTAAAGGCTAAACTGAATAATGTATACAAAGCACCTAATATTGCTACCAAGCAAGAGCCAATAGTAAATACACGTTAGCTATTATCATGAACATTAGTATAGTACTGGATACAGAATGACGCTTTTTCTCTCCAATTGCTTTTTATTCTCCACACTGAAAAGGCTGTTTAGACATACCTGTGTCCCCATCAAGCCTAATTTTATAATGGCTTCTGGATACCTTTAAGGCCCAGCTGTAAAAATGAGCTTTTGATTATTCTTCTTTCCTTATGTTATTGAGTTAACTCAAGTGAGCAAAACCTTCTCATTCTAAAAAGTGTATAATACAAAAATAAATAACAGGGAGAAAACATTTAAGGATGAGCTTTAGAAAAAAAAAAGAAAAGAAAAGAAAAAAAATTTCACTCCTCCTATTCTGTTTCTCTGACAAAGGAAAAAATTATGCATTTTTGTCCCTCTCCTTCAGATTTGAAGACAGAAGTTGATTCGTGGACATTCAAACTTTTTCTTAACGTGCTGATACTTGTGCTAGACAAATTACAGTGGATTATTGTTTAGTATTGTAATGAATGAATTAGAAGCCTGAGATTTGTGAACTCTGAAATAAGAAGAAATGTAAATTAGTAGGGGAAGGTTCTGAACACCTGGTATTTGCTTTTATGTTATATGTTCTCCATCCCCCAAAAAAGAGATTTGGGTCATATCCATTTGGTTTTGAATCATCTTCATTTTTACTTAGCTGATACTATTGTCAACGAAGCCTTAAATATTTTGATATAATATTTTAATGCATACATGATAGTATTTATTATGTCTAAACTAAATACTCAAGAATTCTACCGTTTAATTTCAAATACTCTGTATAGTTCCATTGGAATTAAGGAAATAAGGAAGAGAGAGTGTATAACTTTGAGAGGTTTGGAGGTTGGGACAAATGTTTGGAAATGTGTTTAAATGCCCCCTCATAAAACTGAGTGAAAATGCTGCTACTGACAATAGAAGCAAAACATTGGGTAATTATGTGCAAGAAAGACCAAGTCAAAATTCTAAACCAAAATCTGTACTTTACTTCACTCATATCTCAACTATTTAACATCACATTATTTGCTTAATTGACATAATAAACTGTAAGCGCTCCTTCTCTTGATGAAAACTATACAGCCTTGGAAATTTCCCCATACCTAAGTTGAGTACTCACAGAAGAATACAGGATAAAAATGCTGATTGTAGTAACAGGAGTCGCTCCTAGTGCACATTTAAAGTTCTGGTAGCCTGCATCCTTTTTCTTGCCTCAATGTCTTCAATTTCTAACCCTACCACCTCCCCACCTTTTCTTATTTACTTCCATGAAAAAAAAAAAAAAAGCATTTATTGTTTGAGAGATTTAAAATTAAATTGAATCTATCAAATTGTATCTATACCCTGGAATAGACAAAGTAACATCCCTTTTCTCAGCACATCACCCAACTCAGACCACATACTAAGATTCTTATGCATATACACAGTAAAGAATTCTATCTTCTCCTTTAAAGTATTTGTCTATTTTACCTACTTGCAGTGACAAGTAGAGCAAGAGCAAGATGTGTTTCTCTTACGTTCCTCCTACCAGTGTTTGAAATAGCTCTTCTGGTGGGACAGTCTATCATCTGAGTGTAGATAACACCTGCACAGGTGATTCATTATTTTAAATAAAGATAAAAAATGTGAACTCAGTTGATTTTCACATTGATATACATTTAAAAATCAAGAGTTAAATATATTCCACTCCAAAAAAGTTTGGTGTTAGCTGAAAAGCAAAAAAGAAAGCTGAACAAATTAGAGGTCAGGACACTGGCTCCAAAATGGTCTTGCTGCTTTCTCCTGGGCAAACGGCTCCAGGGCTTTGGTCATGACTGTCCTCCTCTAGAAAACCACATATTAGCTAACAGCATCATTCAAATCCTCCTAGTGCTCTTTGTATTTGAATACTGTGCTATGCAGACATATACACTGGATAAATATTAAAGGTCTGACTCTTTTCTTTTGAAATGCCTCCTGGTGAAAATTTACTAGATTTGCTTCATTTAAATACACTAACTTTATTACTTAATATCCTTACCCTGTTTTTGAGCCACTGACTTCTATCTGGCTTGTTTTCCAACTTTGCTCTGAGTTATTTTTGTTAATTTCTAAAGATTCATTTGTACATTGAAAGATTGAAAACTATTCACCATTTTGTTCATAGTCATAATAATCTGACAATATGAATTATACTTAAAAATTGATTTTAAAATAATATGACAAAGGTTCTTAATTTTAATATATTAGTTGCAGACATACTTTAAAAATTTAGTTTTTAGAATAAGGAGAAGCAACCTGAGGTGATGTCTTCAAAGCATACAATAAACATCATATATATGAGAGATTTAAAATTAAATTGAATCTACCAAATTAATATATATAGTCATATATATATATAGTCATATATATATAGTCGTTTAATTTGGATAACTATTCATATGTGATTGATTTTCTTTTTCAGCACCATAACTAATTTCTGAGGTTTCTAGGCCAGAATCAATCACGTTGGCATGTAACAAATTCACTTGCTTTTACATATACAATCCTGTTATGTTCCGATTATTATAAAATATTTTATATTATAATATTTTATTATATAGGGAAACTTTTCAGAGAATATTTCCTAATTAACAATCTAAATCTGCTTCAGTTCCTCTAGAGTGGGAGGGGAAATTTTGGGAATCAATACTCCAAACCACTTGCATCAACAGAAACCCATATTGCCTGAAAATCAATAGTCAACAAAGTCGTTTGTGGGGATTAGAGTTATTGGGAACGCGCGTTGAACTAAAGCAAGTCCTTGTTTCTCGTTAGGATTTCCAGAGGCAGGGCCCCCAAATCAGAATTTTATAAATCTCCTCAGGTAACCTTTAGGCTTATTAAAGTTTGAGTGACCTCTAACCTAGAATGTCTCTGCTTCTTTGTTAAGTTTGAATCATATCTTTGCATAAGTCAGACCTATAATTTAAAGGGTTTCCACTCTTATCATATTCTAAGTAATCTACCATGTGTCTTACAGTGAATACTATATCCTCAATTTGGAACAAGTGGATCTCTTGTTCACATGAGATTCCCATATGCCCAGCTGTGCTTTGAGGAAAGTGCCAGCATCTAGCCATTGATTCTCCTTCCACTAATTAGGAAAACAGATATTTATTTAAAATGTGAAATTACAACACACTGCAAATTTTAAAAGGCTGATAAATACATCAAGGATCAATTGATTCAAAAACGAATGCAATGTTTTTATGAATTAACTGACTGGCAAAGCTCTACAATACCTTTTCCTCTACATTTTTTTAGCTAGATACTTGAATCATCTTTTTTGTTATATTTTATACAGAGGGGAAAATAAGTTAATCCAGCCTTTTCTCTTAAATATTTGATCAAATTTTTAAATTGTCATTAGCTTAGAAAAATTTTTTTACATTTCACAACTTATTATTGTAAGTGCCAAGGAAAGTGCATGATTGTTGAATCTGGGGAAACCTCTCCATAGGTTTTTCTTATAAATGAGCTGCAAGATTTGGAAGAACTTTCCATAGACTGGTTTCTTGGTTCTTATTCACTGCCCACATACTTCAGATGTCATTAAGCACATTCATGCTGTGACATGACCACTGGTCCTGCATCCAAGGGTCATGATGTGGAGTATGTCAGCACAGTGAGTAAAACTGAATCACATGCGATAGTGGTTATAAATAACTACACATAAGAGTGACTGAATCACATACATTGTCTCACTAAACACAAATTAAATATACTACACACTCAACTCCCCCCAACCAGACTCCAAACTGTCACTCCAATATTGACTTGTTCTCATCTCTGCATTCACCTTTCTCAGAAACACGCACCACAGTTCACCCATCTGCTCAAACTCTGTTTTCCTAGTTCTAACTATATTCACCTGGCTGGATTTCATGGCAATAGAACAAGAAGAATTTTGGTAGTTAAATTCTGTTATTATTGGTAGCCAGAGACAAGGGGCTACTTCTAAACCTCTGCTTCTCAAACAAGTCACACGTCCATTGAATCATTAAATTAGGGTCATTTTATTTCCTACTTCCTGCTTAGCCCTAGAATCTCATCTCTTCTTCCACTCCAGTTGGCATTTCCACTGTCTAACCCAGGAGGATCTCCTGCCTAGAGCCTCCTGGCAGCCACCTCCTGCATTAAGTTTTGTTTCCCTCCAACTCACTCTCTGGAGTATACTCCATCTTTAAACATGCATTTGGTTATTTTAAATCCCTGCTTAAATTCTTCCAAAACCTAGAATTAAGCTTTTGTCCCACATTGGTAAATCTAGTGCAAAGGATCTCCAGGACTGAACTAACGTCTGCAATTTGCCCCTTTCTCCTGCAAACTTGGGGTCTAGCCCAAACTGACTTAATTTGGCCTTACACTACAATGTGAATTTTCTTAGTGCCTTGATAGATCCTTTGCCTTCTGCTCAGACCACTCTTCTCTTCTCCCCCATTTCTTACATGAGATCTACCATATGTTTTAATTTAAAAGTCAGACCTTCTGGCAGATCTAAGTCCTGTGCTTTTCAATGGCACTTTGTATTCCTGTTCTCACTAAACTAATCACAGTTTCTGGATTTAGCAAAGAAACTGAAATAATTAAAAAAAATTTGGAAGCAAACATATTGGGGTATTTTTATGGCTTCAGTATTATTTAAATATCCCATACATCAGTTTTCTCATGTATAAAATAGGGATAATAATATACACTTCATGAGTGAGTTGTGAAAACCATTAATATTATATACGACTCATGAACAGGCGGTGGCATGCACACTGAGAGAACTCAGAAATGAAGTGTATTATCATTATTAATCAGATTTTATCTCTTCATGTTAACTTTGAAGTATATTTTTTGTCCTATTAACTTTGGCTAGCTGAAAACAGTATCAGTTCATTGGTTAGACCATTGTTCCAGGAATCTTTACTCTTCTCAATTTTGTCCCCTAGTTCAATGACTTTCTATATAGCAAATATTGGCCAATGGACACTATGGCAAGAATAGCTTGTTGACCAATGGTGAGGTGTCATTCCACATTATGCTGTGATTTTCTATTCTCATTCTCATATGCTTTTCAGTTCTTGACCAGGATTTTCATCTCTATATTATTTTTATGAGAAACTACATCCTCTTGTGAGGGTACTTCACAGTGACTGCCACTCAAATAAAAAAACCACCCAACAAACAAAAAATCCCTTGTCTATGGTTCATTTCTTGTCTTCCTAGAGAAGTCATCCATTTCACAATTACAGTTTTTTTAACGTAAAATTCTGCCAGCTGAAATTGATAGAAAATTGCCCACTCAGTGGGCAATAACTATTCACTTACACAAACACACACACAATTTAAGTGAACAAAATAAATGACTTATAAGAAAGGAGTAGGCAAATAAAAACAGTAGTATATGAATTAAGTGGAATACAATATAGTCTTTCACAGAAATATCTATTTTCTCTTGTCCAAGTTGTCTTTCTGTGAGCTTGAAAGGTTATGTGGTTTTGTTAAATTGAAATTACTGTGTTGACTATTTTGACAATGCAATCAAACAGTTCAATCATTCTGTGACCACTAGATTCTTTGGCAGAATCACAGTCACAGGGACATTCTAATGCTGTGAAAAATAATTTTCAATGTAATTTCCAAAAATCTATTGGCTGTAAATAATAATAGAGATGAAAGTTACATTTCAGCTTCCAAGACTTGTTTTCTTCTCTCTATGAAACCAAACCAAATGTTTATATGGTATGTAGAAATAAAGTTCCAATCATACATTCAAATTGTCTTTTACTATTTGCCTTATAAAAATGAACTGAACCAGGTATTTTCAAAATACGGTTTACCTTTCATTTCATAACTCTCGGGAAAATACTACTTTTTTTTTTTAATTCTCTCAAAGTTCTCCCACAAATTCTACGTACTTAATTTTATTCCAAATATTATTTTCAATTTCGATTATGCCTTTGAATATAGGCAGTACCTCTCACCCCAAAAGGAAAACAAGATATTTTCTGGAAAAAGCAACATGCACACACTAAGTTACCTAAAACTATAGGTTCAAGAGTTTCTTGATTATTATCAATTCTATGCAATTCCAGTTAAAACAAAGTTACAATAATTAAATAATAACCTAATAAATAAGTAATTTCTTCCTCTATAGTCAATCCTGCAACATCAAATGTTTAATTTCCCCCCCCTAAAAGTATCTAATTTTTGATAAAGTATAAAAGTTATTGGATTGGACATTGTACCTATCACTTAAATTCAGGAGGGAAAAAAGTCTGACTTAGCGTATGTTATTAGCTTTGTCTCTATTCCCTGTTATGATACTTTCATCACTAATGCATGAAATGAGGATACTATGAATGTATTTTGGGGCCTCATAAGGTAATAACTGCAATGCAATATGAATATTATAGACTCATCCAAAACATTTCAGAGCATAACAGTGACGGAGTGAAAGGAATACTATATTCATTAATTAATAAACATTTGTATAGCTTTTTTGGAGTCAAGTCCTGTCCTGGTCTTGTGCAAACCCTGAATAACCTCAAGACAGTAATAATTTAGTAATAAGATTAAGCATAAAATTAAAATGACAATGCAAGTTTCCAAGAGCAAGTCACTAGACCAGAAAATGACACTCAAATCTCTAACATCTAGCGTGTAATAAGCATTTGACAAATACCAGTTGAAGAAATAATTTTTTAAACAGATGTACCTGCAAAGGCTAAGGGGATAGAGGGGAGGGTACTCTTCCGTTTTTTTAAGAGTAAAGAAAAGCAGAATAAGACATGGGAAGGCTTGAAAGAGAAAATCTTTGATTTGGGCTGAAAGATAGCTATGGATTTCCCACACACAGAAGGAAATAATGGAAGAGAGAAAGTTAACTGCTTGAAGAAGATTAGGGAAGTAAAAGGGCATTTCAGGAAGAAGAAACAATTTAAATCAAAGGCATACAGGTACATATCGCACAGTCCCTCCAGCAAGCAGTCCAGAGCTACTTGATTAGAGTGCCTGGCAGGGAGCTTAAAAACATGGCTGGACAGCGATGGTGCAATTGTCTCTGGAAGGGCTGGGCTTAACATGCTCAAATGTTTTGGACTTGACTTATTTAGCAGAGGGAAGACACTAATTAAAGGAACTTTTAAACAGTGTTTTAAAGGAGAAGTATATCATTATGTGACAAAAGGAGAAATTTGTCAGCAGTTTGGAGAATGACTCAGAGAGAAAGGTCTTGAAGAAAGCAGTCAAGCTAATTAACAAGGTATTACAACACCTTCTCAGCTATCTAACAAACAGTGCCTAAGCCTGGATAATGAAAACAAGAAAGGAGACATGAGCATAAAGTGGTATTTTGGAGGTGAAATGATGGTGCCAAATGGGTCAGTACGAGAACATTGCAGGAAGTGGAGGTGGACCTAGTGCAAGTGCCCCCCTGAGTGGGTGTACCATTAATTAAAGTAGACAGGAAACAATAATTCAGGGGGAAAGGTAGTAAGTTCTGTTTTGAGAATACGAGATTGAAGGGAATAATGTGAGATTTAGAGGGAAATGTCCAAAAACTGTTAGAAATGTGATTTAAGATACAGGTGAGAGGATAGGGCTGCCATGTTGGATAATAGTGTCTAAATTCATGGACAGAGCAAGGAAGATTAGAATAGGGGAGGCTGCTCAGTTGGAAAGAAAGAAACTGGAAAACTTTGAAATTATCTTGATGAAGAACAAAAGAAAAATCTTATTTACGGTAGTCTGAGGAGGCTAAGACAATTAAAGAACTATAGTATGATATTTCCAGAATAAAGGGGAAAAAATAAAACAGCAGGTAACAAGAAAGTCTGAGTTGAGCTTAGAGTGTATGGGCTTATTTTTTATGTTTGCTGTTTTTCACTGAAGATAAATACAGGAAAAAAGAACCCTGTAAACTGAGGAAATAAAGTTAAGGATGTGTAAAGACTGATAGATAATTTATAGGGAAAGATCATAATGGAGTTAATAGATTAAAACAAGATCATGGAGAAAACCATCTAAAAGATAATTTGTGAAAGACTCTTTCCTGAAGACAAAAGGATATCTAGATAAGAAGTTAAAGTATAGTTAAAAATGATAGTGAAATGGAATTGAAAAAATTCATATTTGATGAATTATTTTCTCTGAGGCTAAAGGTGAAATGGAGGTGGTAGGGTCTGAAAAGAGTGGTGAAAGTTTGAAAGAGCTCTTGTTCAAAATATTTCTGGAAAGTGAAAGCCATAAACTAGCATTAGAGAACTTGCTTTCTGATTCAGTGATAGCATTTGTTCACAGAGTTGAACTGATATTTTCTCAGTATTCAGTAAACTCTTACAACTCTCACCTATGGTTTGAACTATATCATAGCCCTGTTGGGCTAACTCCTACTAAAATATTTATTTCCTCTTCCGTTTACATGGTTTTGAGAATTATAAAGTATTGCTTATCACAGAACAAAGTTTTATAATAATAAATGTATTGTTATTCATATTGTCAATGGAAGAATATTGGTATCAATGGTTGGCATGGACCATGTGGCATCAGGAGATCTATGTTTAGATTTGGTCCCTACATTTACTTGTTCTGTGTCTTTAAGTTACCTTAAGTTGTTTTCTCATTATTAGGAATAAAAGGAACAATATCTATTAAAAAGATCAATTGAGGTAAAGAATGCATATAAAACAGAGAGGCCAATATATAAACTCTTGGCAGTTTTTTGACAGTAAATATTTCAGTGGGACTAAAGCATTATTGTACCACTATTCAGTGTCCATTGATGCCTCACTCTCTCCACCCACATCTGTCCAAAAAGTGTTGATCGGTCATGCTCTGTTCTCATCTTTTATTTTCATCCTGGAAATGGCTAGACGGGAAGAATAAAAGAAACCAGGAATAATGAAATTGATTTACTTTAGGAAAGCTACTAAATGGATCAAGGTCAGGAAAGACTTAGAAGGTGAATGAAAGAGGGAAAAAACAAACAAACAGAAAAAAACTGGTACTAGGAGAAAGGGGGGGAATAGGAAAAAGTTTTGAGTACTTGTCAGTCTGCAGAAATTGTTGGAGAAAAGGATGGGATATTTAGTACCATTTGTTCTGTTTTGTGTAATTAATCCTCTTCAACTCCTTTGCAAAGGATTCCAGTACAGATGAAATTTCTTTTTTGATGCTTAAAAAAAAATTAGTCTGGCTATTCCTGAGTGAAACCCTACAGCACCATAGTGTTATACTATTGCCTGAATCGGGTCATAAAAGTATTATTTATCCGATTGTCTACGTGATGAGTCTAAGCAGTGCACATGTTAAATGGGGGCAGTAAAATATAATGAACTTTGGAACAGCATTTATACAGAAACCGAACTGGTGAGAGACAAAATTCCCAATTTCCCTTAGCTGGGTGACCTCTATTGCTCTAAATCATCATCTTTTTCTAAGAACTTGATGGAAATACTTATGTAAGAGTCTGCTATAGAATACACATAGGGCTGTCTGATTATTGGTAAATCAGGTAAGTATCAGTTAGTTCCTCTATCTGCCTTCCAATGCCAACCCAGAAAAAGACTGTCTTAAATATCCATCCATAAAAATTTCCATGGATTCCCTTAGAAATTCTTGATCCAAATGAAAGACACTTAACTATGTGAAAGACTTCCTATAAAATAAATCAGAAAAAGTTACAAGGAAGTGAAGTGCTTGAGTAAGTGAAGCAGCGTAACCGAAGAGCTATGATACAGACATTAAAGTCTCTTTCTTCAGTTCTTTAAATAACCATTTTATTTCTCTTCTTTTGCTGTCATAGTTTATTTAAAGAAACTGATTTTTGTAAAGCAAATTTAGCACAGTATTAAAGAGATATTCATGTGTATGTATTAAAAAACGGAATTTCTTACACGGCTACAAAGTGGTAGTTAGTGATGTACATGTACATGCATATGTAAATGAGTGCACGTGCGAAACAAAGTTGACCTTAACATATGCATTATATATTACATAGTTATATGAACAGGTGATCATGCCTTAGTTGATAAGTTATTGTCTAAATGATTTCATTTAGAGTAGTAAATTACAAATATGTTTAATAAAGCATGCAAGTGTTGATTACATAATGGATAAATTTTAGAAACGGATGATTTGTTGGGCAAATTTGTTTTCTTCAGAATACACAGAACAAAGAGGAACAAATCTTATGCCTATGCTGAGGCATTTGTCTAGTGAATCTGCATGTGTTTGGGAATATTAATTTACCTGTTGGGAAACCAGAATGCCTTAAACCTAAGGCATCTTAAACTGAAATGATTGTAAAAGGGTAACTCAAAATATTATTTTCATTATTCTACAAAATTAGATTGATGTAGTTTACCAATTATTAGGATGATTACATGTAGCACTAAAAATCATGTTTAAAGTTATCTGGAAACGATATAGATTTATTTTTAATTTTCATAGTTAAAAGTATTTAGCTTTTCCATCATATAAACATGAGAAAACCTGAAATGGATATGATAAATCTATGATAAATAAATTTCTATAAATGAAATATATTTCCTCCAACTGTTCTTTTTTTTTCTTCTTTTTCCCAAAGACCTCAAGTTTTCTTTTTTGAAATCCTTCCTCTAAGCAGGAGGAATCAAGCAGCTGCTACAGATAAAATGAGCATCACTAGCAGTTATTAAAACTGTCACCTGATGGAAGAAGCTGGGGATCACCATTAGGCCTTCAAGCAATAACCTGCAGTATAATTTTGTAACTCATATATCAATTAATTTTATATCACTGTCACACATGACACTAATAGCTAACACTATTTTTTCATGCTGCTATCTTAATTGCGATGTATGTGTGCTGAACATGAATATCTCAAGAGCAAAATATGTCCTGCAAGAAAAATATCTAAGCTGTTTGGTAAAATTTATTAGAAATCTATAATTCCAATAGTAGAAAGCTTTTTATCTTGTTTTTAAATAATCTGAATTACTGCAGATTTGCTATCTGTTTATACTATACAGTAATTTCATCTAATTTGGACATTTAAGAAGATATTTGTGCTTAGTGATTTTCTATAAAATAAATAAGTTACATATGTCAATTCAATAAAATAATAGGAACCAAGTAGTGGCTACATTTTCAACAACTCATTATTTTAGAATGGTAGTGGTGGTTGACGATCTAGAGAAATGTGATTTTACTTGAGGTTAATATTATTCAGACTAATAGTTATGCAGGTTTGGAAAAGACAACTGATACTAGAATGATTAGAATGTTTGCAGAATATCCTAAAGAAATAGGCTGTCAGGGAAAGATACACAGATGATGTTTGTTCTAAGGGTTAGGTAGGTAATGAGGAAAAGGAAGGAGGGACTCTTCAAACATGAGCTGATAAAAGTTGCCATTAAAAGGAAAGACATAAAATTAACAGTGATGGACTGAGAAATGATATTTTATCATTTCTGATTGCTCTTTTTATCTTTAAAATAAATCTTTTTGACCAAATTAGAGGATTTTTCTTAATCTTCAACTCCTGTGTAGACTTCCATTTTTCTGTAACTCCTCTGAAATAATATGCAAAATTTGAAATATATGCACAATATGCAATTATGATGAGAAAACCTTTAGCTTTCATCATAATCTTAAAGGCATCCCTGACCTTAAAAAGGCTAGAAGCACTGGTTGACTATCTTTACATTCCCCCCATATATTCTCTAATAATGGGACTTTTGCAAGCATAGACCAAATAAGCCTGCCAGACAGAAAGCTCTTAAAAGAAACATCATTTTCCTTCTTCAATGGTGTATCTGTCCAAGCATCTAGTATCATATTTTGTACATAGTATGTGAAAGTCAGTGAATGCTCTTTGAGTGAATGAATGAAAATAAAGAACTAGGTGGATGAGCCAAAAATTTTAATAGTATTAAAATATTAAACATCACTGACACATTAAACATGAATGTTCTTCAATCAAAATGCAACTAAGAAATTCATTCTCTTAACATGGAACTCCCAGAGAAATGTCTACAATGTATGTAATCGATATGGTTAAAATGTATGACATGTAGTTGTAACAGTCAAGGAAACCGAAGCAAAGAACATAAAGCAGGGAATACTTAGGAGTAAACGTTGACCCAAGTAGGTTCCTGTGGGTTTAGAAAAATAAAGATAATTTTTTGTCAATCCGCAACCACTCATCTCATATTACACTGATTCACTAAACACACTTATTGGACACTGATTATACAGCAGATCCTGGGCTAGAAGGAAGGGATTCAGAAATGCAAAGTTATGGTAATCCATGACATAGGCTACCTCATGGTCTGGTGGATATATAAGCAGGACAACCAGCAAATCAAACAGTCCCCATTGGATGTATGAACAAATGCAGGGTCAACACAGAGTACCAAAATGAAGACAAACACACTTGGTCTACAGGGCCAATACATTTAATTTGGAAACTTGATAAAAGTTGTGATTGATGTTGATTTATTTTCTAAACTCCCTCTGTCCTATTTTTTTCATGTCTCATCTACTAATTTAGTGATTATTTGATTCCTCCCTCTCATCAGTCTACTAAGGTAGGATAAGCCTGGATTTCTTTTGGCATTTGAGAAGACAAAATTAAGGAATATGTGATAAGCACACCATTAAATATATCTCCCCTTTATAGTCCACATATTTTGACATTTGACTTCCCGTGCACCTACTAAACGATCCTCATGTAGAGGACAATTCTCTGTATTTTGGTTGACTGCTTCAGCACGCCTCAATGACTTCGTAATTGAGCACTGATATACAAATTGTAACCTTTCAGGATGAATTTCACTTACTTGCTCTCTCACTGGAGAAAGTATTTCTTAAGGCAGGCTAAATTTATTCACTCCAGAAATCCATCCACTTTCTAGGACACACAATGCTTCACAGTTGAGCTGGACTGCAAACTCTTCTGAAGCATAAAGCTCTTCTAAAGCATAAAACTCTTCTAAAGCATAAAGCACAGGATTTTTAATTGGAGTGGGTGGGAAAATTGATTGTGAAACTTGAAATTCAGACTAGCAGGTGTGCTTTCCATTCCCTGTCAGGAGTATCATGATGCAGCTTCAAAAAAGTGGAAACTGGGTCATTCGACTAGCAGTGTACTTTCCAGGAAACTACTGAGCCAGAATATCTGGGATTTCTGAGTTTGGACAAAAAAAGAGTATTGACTGTTTTTGTTTGTTTGCTTCTCCTTTTAATATGCTTATATTGATAGGTTCAACATGAATTATACTGCAACAAAGATGCTTTAAGTCTTGAAGAAAACGTCATGCTGTTCTTACTTGATCTAAGAGAGGCCCAGATCGTATTTCCTGTTTCTGAACTATTTAATTATATAAGAGAAGCTGCCGGGAGAGAGAAACAAATGGTGAGACATTACTGCTACCCATGTAAGTTTTCGTAACAGGAGTACCAGTCTATAGGGAGAATATATTATAGTTCACATCAGGCCAGAATTACGAGTTCTTCAACACTTGTAGCTCACTTTTCACGTGTGTACGTACATATACTGCAGCACCGAGCATACTTAGATAGTCTAAGTGCAGCCCAAACGCTTACACCAGAGGATTCATGTCAGAGGCCATTCCAAATTAATTTAGATCATAAACCAAAAAAATGTCTCCAAATTTACATTTTCATGGGAATATTGTAGCTGGCCACCACAAACAAGTAAACGAAGCCAGTACATCCACCTACTCTGTCTGTAACAGCCTTAAGCATTGGTTCCTTTTCTTGACTATTTTTAGACACTTAAAGTACCCAAGATTGTATTTCAATTTTAGCAAGACCTCTGAAGGTAAAGAAAATCTACTTTACATTCTGCTAGAAGGGAAATGAACTTGAGTAAGACCCTGTAGACATTAACTAATGAAAAATAATTATACTGCTTTATCCAACGTGACAATTAGCCTAATTTGCTGAAAAAAAAGTCACCATAGATTTACCCTAACACAAAGCACGATCAGTTGTTTACTTGCCATCGTCAATTAATGAAATGTATCTAAATGAAAGACATTAATAATTTATTATTACAATCATCCTCACACATGTGTCTTCCCAGAATTGGTTAAAGAAAAAAATTAATAGCAGTGAAATGAGTTTTTGTGCCTTCCAGAAAGAACTCTTCATTCTTGGATTGTGTCCATGTTTTAGGTTAGTCATCTCAGAAGGAGTTAGTCAAAGATTTGTATTTAATTAATGAATCATTTTCACTAAATTTCATTAATTTTCATTAAAATTCATTTTAAAATAATGAATTTTCAAAATAGTGAATAATTATCATACCCATTAATCATGTAAAATATGATTCAACTATTAAAGTGAATTTAACAATTGAATCAACTGTTTATACTGATCCTTAAAATTTAAAAAAACACAAAAACTTTGGGTCATCTTTATTAAAACAAATTTTTTCCTCCAAGTATTTACTGAGCATCTGCTTCAAGCCCAGTCTGTTTTAGGCACTTGAAAAGTGATGAAAAATCAGAGATCCCAGATTTCATGGGAAACAAGAAATATAAGATTAACATAATAAGTAAAGTAAATAGTATGTTAGATATATGGCAAGTTAACATTTCGAGATAAAATAAAAATAACTGAATTTATAAAAGTAAATGTGTTTTTCAAATAAATGAGAATTTTTTTTTTAGTATATGCATGTCCCTTACTGCATATTTCATGGGATATATATATATATATATATATATATATATATATATATATATATATATATAATGTATTTGTTGTTTATCTGAATTCAAATTTAACTGGGCATAGTGTATTTTTATTTACTAAATTTGGCAACCTAATGGTAGATGCTGTAGGGAAAAAAAAGTGTAAGAATAAAAAGGCACCTGGACTGCAGCATGGGGGCAGAGGGTGCAGGGTTTGCTGAGAGTTGCAGGTAAAGTAAAAATTGATAAAGACTTGAAGGAGTTGACTTACTTAGTTAGGCAAAGGGATATTTTGAAAAAGAATGTTCCAAGCAGACGGACTGCTAGAGCAAAGGCCCCAAAGCAAAACTGTGTCTGGCTTAACTGAGAAATATTTTAATCTATGACTTTAAATAAAAAATTACCAATGAATTAATGGATGCATATCCCTCAGGAGAGGTCATGACATTCTCAGAATGACTGTTGTTCATGGTCACTACTACAGTCCAGGTATGGGCTGTCCATACAGAATCATATTTCATAATGACAAGTACCTTCCATTCCTCATTTTTAAAGAAATGCTGACCCTAATCCTTCTAGGGGAAAAAAAGGTGGTGCTTTTCTCTCTTTCAGAGATAAATTGGTTTTCCAGCCACAAGTGAAATATTTCTACCAGTTACGTTGTATAGGGCCTTAGAGTTAACACATCTCTAGAACAAAGTAGTGCTAGTTGTATCTCAACAGAATCCAGGTTAACGTAGTTTAGTTTCAGATGAGTATTCTGTTCAAAGAAGCCTTAAATGTAGTTCTAGTTGGAACGACTGCAAGTTATGATGTAATTGCATAACTTAATTGAAAATTGGAGAAATACTGAATGATACTCTTATGAGTACAAATTAGCTTACATTTCAATTATAAAATGACGTTAATTTATTTAATCCTTGGATATAGAGAAACTGACTGCTTTATTTTACAATGACATAAATGTCTAAATGATCCATAAATAAATCAGATATCAGCAGCTTCCCAAGTGTTGTATAATAGAAGTATGTATCTATGTTTCCAAAAATGAATGTTAAATTGGAAAAATATACAAAAACATATTTTCTTTATGTATGCATGTTAGAAAAGCTCTTTGCCTGAATTTTCTGGATGAATGTTCCTCCTCAGTCTTTATCTTCTGTGTGTAGTCATAGCTTCCCTGCTATTAATGCCTTTCCAGATAATACTGTTTTTATTCGTTCACTTTAAAATAAACATGTTACGTGACACAATGTACTAAATAAACCACAACCAAGACTTCATGAGCCGTAAATGGAAGTTGGTGATATCTATAGAAGTAATCATGCCCTTGTAGAGCAAGATGGGTTATTGGCATATTTAATTTCCTCATAAAATAGGAGCAAGAGCATTAACTGCTGAAAGTATTACATCATATAATAACTAAAATGTATTAAGGTATGAAAAAACAATGACAAATGCATGTCTTTGTGAAATAACCGATCTAAGTATGATTCAGGATTTGAGTTTGGATATTTACACATATATACATATTTTCATTTTTGACAGACCAACTAGAGCAAGTATCAAAAAGTAGAAGCCATTGGGAAAAAAACCTAAAATCAAGGAATTTGTTTCCCTTAAATAAGAGATCTGCAAATTGTGAGCAGGTTTCCATTAGCTTCTACTTAGTATCTTTGTTTTCGAGGGAGGTAATTAGGTCTATTTATTTATTTATTAACAGTTGTTTTAAAATGGGGGTACTGGGGATTGAACCCATGACCCCGTGCATGCTACTCATGCATGCTAAGCATGCTCTACCACCGAGCTATCCTTGCACCCTCTATTTAGTATCTTAAGAGTTGGTTGCTAACTGGATGACTTCCAATTTTTTAGGGAAAAAGTTGTTGCTACTTGAGGTCATATTCTCTGAAAGTCACCCCTGACTGCTTATTTACCCTGCCTAAACCCCTAGAACTGGCTTATAATAGCTTTATCACAGTGAATTGTAATTATCTGTTAATGTGTTTGTATTTCTTACTAGATGAATTTAAAAGCATGCTATAATTTGGATAAAACTTCAAGGATTTCTCTTCACAGAGAAAGAAGAGCTTAATGATTAAAAGCATTCTTTCCTAGAGTTTTGCTACATATGAATCTTACTACTTTTCAGCTAGGTAAACATTGGCAAGTCATGTCATGACTCTTTCTCTTGATTTTCTTATTCATAATGGAATTAATAGTAGTATCTTCCTTATATGGTAGTTTTGGGGATTGGATGCTTTATTGCATGGAAAATCATTGATGTGTTCCTGATACAAAACAAGTATTCAATTAATGCTAGTCCTTATTACTAGCTGTTTTATTCATCTCAGAATATAACGTGTGCCACAAAGTAAGTGGTCAGTTAATATTCTGGAATCAGTACCTGGATGGTGGATAAATGGATGGATGAAACAACCTGAAAGAGCAGTACTTATTATTAAAATTCAAATATTTTACCAAGGAATAGTTCAATCCATATTTTAAAGATCTACCCAATGCATTTAGAAAAGCTGGTGCACAGTTAAGTCTGGTCAATTATATTGACCTCATTTTGCTAGTGAGTTATGATAAATATTGCAAGTAAAATTCCAGAAATATTTCATATCAAATGCAAGTCATTTGAAAACTAATACCATAGCTTAATAGCAACAATTATTAAAAATATGTATATAGCAGCAACTATTAAAAATATTTAATTATTATTAAAATAAGAAGAAAAATTAGACATATAGCTCTTAATTTTTTTGGTCTATTTGAGCATATAGCTAGAAATCTCATAGAAAAGCTTAGCTCCTTAACCAGTTGGTTTCCTCTGTTCTTTTTTTGGTTTAATGAATATTTTGCACATGATATTTTGGCTACATTTAGAAATGTGCTTGCAATATCTTTGATACTGACCTTTGTGGTAAAGCTTTAGCAGTTATATTCAGACAGTGCAATGCTCCCAAATGAAGGAGGCATTTAATACATTGGTAAAATAGGAGTT
The DNA here is from genome assembly GCF_036321535.1 of Camelus dromedarius. NCBI lineage: Eukaryota > Metazoa > Chordata > Mammalia > Artiodactyla > Camelidae > Camelus > Camelus dromedarius. The sequence continues at coordinate 23,271,405 of NC_087439.1, forward strand.
GGTTTTATACAATCCATCATTATTATAGAATGGTGCTGTCCTGAATTCCATTCATTTAAAGAGGTCACCCTGTAATTCCAATGAAGCTTCTAGAAATTGTTTAACTAGATTGTACACAAGATAATGCCAAGGCTAATGACTGCATTTTAATTAGATGCATGATCACAAACTAAGTTGTGCCCTGAGTAAGAATATAATATAACATCAAGAGGGCACAGCTCATTTATGTTCTATTTGATTGCAAAACTTTTGTTTGAGGGACTAAAAATAACCTACAGACTAAAAACCTATGCCGAGCTCAATGATACAACTGGAAAAATATTTTCTCTCCAGATTACTACCCCTTTTATAATTAGTAAATTAGAATGAATTTCAGAGATAATATGAAGACAGCCTAACCCAGATATTATTCTCCAATTTAACAGCTTAACAAGAAGGCAGAGTATATTCCATCACACTGCATGCCATCACACTGAGCCTTCTCAGGGTTGGAAGCAGCAAATTTCCGTACCTTTTTTTAATCACTAGCCTCTGTGCTGAGGCAGTCAGTGAGAGCGGATAGGCCACAGGCAATGTTGTATGCTCCTCACCTCATTTACTCAGCAAATGCCTTATCCAGGAAACAGTAACACCAGCCAGCAGGGATGACAGTGTAAACCTGAGGCTCCCATTCACTCCTTAGATCCTGAGGCTTTCATTCGCTCCTTCACTGCAGATTGACTTAATCCTATTTAATCACATCCTCCCTTCCCACTCACTTATAAGCAATGAAAAATTGGAACCAAGAAGAAAAGCTAATAGTCTTCATTAGATTTTGACTGACTCCAAGAATCCATTAGGGAGAGGGGTAAGGAGACTGAAAATTCTCTCTCCCCTGCCCCTCCCCTAACTCCTGGCTAGCTCCCACTCATGCTTCAGGTCCAGGTTTAAATTTCACTCTATCAGAGAAGCATCCCCTGTTCACCAAGAGTTAGTTAATTTCTCCCCACTTTTATACGCGTTCATAGGATTCCAAGCCTTTCCATTTTCGCTACTACCAAAACTGAAATTAAGTAACCCTGGCTGCAATTAATAGTTGAATGGTTGTCTCTCTCACTAACCTACAAGCCTCATGACAGCAGTGACAGTTTCCATTTCCAATGATAATAACCCTGCACTTACAACAGTGACTGATAAGTGTATGGTAGGTGTCCAATGAACATTTTTCAGATAAATAAGTGAATGAACAAACTTATTTATGTCCAATTTAAAAGCAGTCTTGATTTTGCCTACCAAGTTACAACGGGTATGATAAGAAGACTCAGACACATTGAAATCTCTTTGTCTTAGTTGTTCAGTTGTTACTGGAGAAGATTCTCACTGTATTAAACTGTTATAAAGTTATATGATTAAGATGTAACAACACTAATTGGAAACTCCATGATTTTGTAAGGTGCTAAATGATGATTAGAAATGGTTTGCTTGTGAGGCCACTTTAATCATACACCAAATGTACCATATTCTAAAAACATTTAGAGTCAATGATGATTCAGAGGAATGGATTCTTATTCCAATGAGGTTGGAAATTCCTGAATTTATTCATGTTTGCCTCACAACTGTTTGGCACTTCCTCAACATCTTATCTTTTTCTCTTACCAAGAACTTAATGTCTCTTACTCATTTGAATATTTTGTCTTTCATCAGCTTCACAATTAAGTAATCTTAATTAATTTATGGCCAAAATTTCCTGTAAATAATTCATCACTGTTATGGTCATTATTTCCAAGAAAACTGATAAAACCGATTAATGTGTATTTTAGTAATCTTTCATAGTCAGATTTTTTTTATTTTGATATAAAGACAAGACTGAATTTATCAACATACTATATAGCATTCTCTTGTTTCATATAAATTCCCTCAATAATTTATAATAAGCCAATTATATTTAAAAACTGAAGTAGGATTAGAATTGAATAAGAATGCAAAACTCTATGTAGGTAAGAGTGAGAGAATTCATAGGAAAAAGAAATATGGCAGTCTTTGGAAATGCCAAACAAGCTTCAGTTTATTTAAACAAATGCATTAAATTGTATATTTTTCTATAAAATAACAATTATTCTTGTCTTCAGGTGGATTAATATCTATGAAAATACTAGTGAAGAACTGTAGAGTCATTTAGGGAAAGAGTAACAGAGAGTGTGAGGTGAGACTGTAATATCAGACTGTAAGTTCCTCCTGCAGGCCACTGACTCCCACCGCAAGACTTACGGAGAAAAAAAATCAAAGAAGAACCTAGTCTTTTTTGCCTCTTTGAAGGCAGATATTTCTAGTGAAGGCTGAGACTTCATAAGCAAATAGTAGGAGATATCAAAGAAATGCAAATAGTATAAAAGAAAGATAATGAATATAATAACATATATCAAAGGCAGAACTAAGGCAGCAAAAAGAACAAGAGTATAAAACAAACATTATAAATACAATCAGAAAGACCTAAGAGAGCTGGAAAATTTTTTTTAAAAAGCAAACTTTTTTTTAAGTAGAAAGAGCATAATTATAAATATAATTAATAAAATAAAGAATTTAATATGTAAGTTGAACAGCAGAACAGGTTAATCTTAAGGAAAACCCCTTAGTGAACTAAAACAATAGGTCATGGACTTTTTTCGCAGAAGATACCATAAAGAGATTAAAAACAAGAAAGAAAAGTTAGTGATGTAAAGAACAGAAAATACAAAGGTAAAACTTATTTAAGTAAACAACAAAAATTAATGGAAATAATTAATAAAACCATAATCTTTGCAAGGACAAATTTCTGGCAAACCTGAACTAAAAAAGAGAGATGAGTACGCCAAAAAAATACGGAAAGAAAAACAGGAAATAGCTGTAGATATTGCAAAAAAGATTTCATAAAATAATAAACTATGTGTTATTACATTAAAAAATCTAACTAAAATGATAACATTCTAGGAAAACACACTGATTAATTATAAAAGCAGAAATAGATAATGCAGATAAACCATTAATCATAAAGTAATTTGAAATGATAATCAAGACTCTACCCCAGATTCCTCACAAAGACTCCATAATTTTATAGATACATTTTTACCAGTATTTTTGAAAACAGGAAGGATGGGGATCCCCATCTTTCCTTAAATCCAAATCACGTAGAGTCAGTACAAGAAAAATAAATTATAGGTATATATGAACAGAGTTATAAAGATCCTAAGTACAGCAAGAATTAAATTAATCCAACAGTGCATTAAAAATGTAAATATAATATGATCAAGCAGAATTTACTTCAAGAGTTATTTAGTGTCACAAAATCTATCAGTGCAATTATCTGTATTAATGAACTGAAGTACAACACAATTATATCACCTGGAGTGACACAAAATGTAGTTGAGAATGTAAAATAGATTTTAATAACATACGGAAAATTATTCAAAATCTAAAAATAGTATTTTTCTTAACTAGTATTTTCTTATTTTATGTTACTTATAAAATTCTATAGTAAATGTTACACTTGGAAAATACATTTTGATATATTTCTTCGAAGATTTGAGAATAAGAGGAGGATGCTACCAATCACTAACAATGTTCATGTGCTACTCAAGTGCTCGCTAACTTTACAAGTCAGGAAAGGAAAAAAGAGGCATAAACATGAAGCAGAAAGAGGTGTGGTTAGTTTTGGTTTTGTTTTGTTCCACTTTTGCAAATTATGTGATCACTTAGAAAACCTAAAGGACTATATTTTTTAAACTATTAGAATCAGTAGGAAGGGATAAATTGGGAGTTCAAGATTTGTACATACTAAATACTGTGTATAAAATAGATAAACAAAAAGTTTCTTCTGTATAGCACTGGGAACTATATTCAATATCTTGTAGTAACCCATAATGAAAGACTATGAAAACAAATATATGTATTCTACATATATATGTATGACTGAAACATTATGCTGTACAACAGACATTGACACATTATAAACTGACTATACTTCAATAATAAAAAAATAAATTCACTTTTAAAAACTACTAGAATTAATAAGAGAACTCAGCAATTTGTGAGATTATAAAATAAAATCACAACCAAAACAAATTATAAGTGCTAACTGAAAAGATTCCTCTTAATGTAACAACAAAATATACAGTGTTTAGAAATTAGTCTAACAATAAATGCACAATGCCACCATAAATAAACTTTTAAATAGTGCTAAATAAGTAGTGATATTCCTGTTCATGAATGATATGACTAAATATTATGAAAGCATAAATTCTCATCAAAGCAATTCATAGATCTAAATCAATGCCATTCAAAATCCCAGCAGAGTTTTTTGAAAATTAACAATTAATTTAATGAAAAAAAAATGGAAGGAAGTAAGTCTATAGATGGTTAAAACTACTTTTGAAAATGACAGAAATTGGTAATTTTTCCCTATCAGATACTATACAAGTAAGTCATTGTATTTAAAGCAGTATAGGACAGCTGCAGAAAATCATATAGTGCAATGGAACAGAATAGAAAGCCCTGAAACAGACCTGTGTGCAAAGGCAACTGGATGTAGAGATAATATTAAAAATCAGAATGGGTTATATTGGAATTGTCAAATTAGTAAAAGATGTTGGTTAAAAAACACTACATGGAGACAATTCTCTCCCTCATGCTATGTACAGGAAGGAGCTCCAAGTCCTCACCTAAGTGTAAACGTACTAAAGCTTAGAACATGAGAAGCCTTTGTGACACTAGAAGAAGTGAGCACAATCAAGGATTTTAATGTGATGATGCCAGGGACAAACTAGGAAAGCTATTTACAACATTTTAAATCTAACAAGATGATTTATATTTATAATAGCTAAGGAACCTTTCAAATTTAAAAAAAAAAAAACCCTAAATAGACATTTCTCCAAAGAAGACATGCATATGGACAAAAGACACATGAAAAGATGCTCAATATTCCTAATCATTAGAGAAATGCAAATGAAAACTGCAATGAGGTATCACCTCACACCAGTCAGAATGGCCATCGCTAAAAAGTCTACAGATAACACATGCTGGAGAGGGTGTGGAGAAAAGGGAACCTTCCTACACACTGTTGGTGGGAATGTAAATTGATGCAGCCATATGGAGAACAGTATGGAGATTCCTTTAAAAACTAAAAATAAAGTTACCATATGATCTAGTAATCCCACTTCTGGGATATATCTGGAGAAAACTAACTCGAAAAGATACATGCACCCTCGTGTTCATAGCAGCACTATTTACAGTAGCCAAGACATGGAAGCAACCTCAATGTCCATCAACAGATAAATAGATAAAGAAGATGTGGTATATATATATGTGTGTGTGTGTGTGTGTGTGTGTACACAATGAGATATTAGCCTTGAAAGAGAATGAAATAATGCCATTTGAATGCAATATGGATGAAACTAGACATTATCATACTAAGTGAAGTAAAACAGAGAAAGTCAAGCATCATGTGGTATCATTTATATAGTGGAATCTAAAAATATTAATAATACAAATGGACTTATTTACAAGCCAGAAATAGACTCACAAAAAACAAACTATGGTTATCAAAGGGGAAAGGAGCCGGTAAAGGGATACATTAGGAGTCTGGGATTAACGTATATACACTACTATATATAAAATAGATAAACAATGACCTAGTGCAGAGCATACTATATTCATTATTTTGTAATAGCCTATGATGGAAAAGAATCTGAAAAAAGAATATATATATATAACCAAACCATTTTACTATACACCAGAAACTAACACAACATTGTAAATCAACTACTTCAATTTTAAACAGTTTGAAAAACAAAGACTTTATCTCAATATGGAATGAACAAAATATATGAATAATCAATTCATGAAAAGAGAAGTTAACATGCATAATGAATATACAGACATAACCTAACTCACTAGTAAGATTTAAAAAATCACAGCATAATACCAATGAAATATTTCCGTCTATTGAAAAGTAAATGACAGATAAAAACCAAATGTTTGTGAGGACTGAGATAACAGAAACCCAAGACAAACTGGATGGACTATAAACTGATCAAGCTATTCTGAAGAAGAATATTTTTGCATATATACCATATTAAACAATTCCAACATGAATGCACACCCCAGAGAAGTATCTTGGAGAGAAATATTGGAAGAGAGTAAAGGGAGGAGATGAAATATGATTCTGGGACAGCATAAACCAGATATGTCTTAGGCAAACCAAACACACCATTTAGGCATGTCATATATAGAGAGATACTCGTGATAACAGTATTTATGTAGGAATATTGGATTCCAACACTAGGGGAATCTGTAAATGATACGTGATATATGCATAGGCATACAATGGAATATTATCCAGGAGAAATACAGCCAAAAGTAAAGATCTTAAAAATAAAATGCAGAATTAAATAATGTAGGAAAGAGAATGAACTTTGTAACAATACCATTTGGGTACATTAAAAATAAACATACCCACATGAACACTATGCATAATTTCAAGAATATACATATAAATAGATTAACAACTTGTGACATGAAAAGACTAAACAGTGTAGAAATTAGAATGGATATCCATGCTGGGAGGGCAATGTGATTTAGGTAGGGAAACAAACGGAAACAACAGAACAAAATTAAACATCAGAAGGGCTTTACCGAGCAGATGGCAAAATCTACAAGGATATGGTCTTCTGCCAATTACTTTTACTGATGTCATCTAGGTGCCTAAGGCAGTGCCTGGCACATAGTAGGTACCCAATAAATGTAATATCAAGAGGATTATAATAAAATAAAATTTATATGCCAAATGTCTAAAAAAGGATAATTAAAATATATTTTTTGTTTCATTCATTTTATTTGTATTAATTTTTAATTCACAGTAATACAAAACGAACTCACTAAAATATGATTGGGGGGCTAGTCTACTGATCTGACTGCACATTTTAGTGCTAATATCAATTATTTTAATTATTCAGGCTTACCATAGTTTGTATATAATGCTTAGCTAAATTTTCTCATTAATTCTAAAAGTTTTTCAGTGTATTCTCTCGGGGTTTTTTGGTGTATAATCACATTGTCTACAAATAATGAAAATTTTGTCTCACTCTGTTATGTCTTGTTACTTTATCAGAATATTAATTATGATAGTAGTTTTCTCTGGTTGTTCATGATCAGATTATCACTAGTTCTTTATATCTCAAATTACGCTGTTAGCTTTGACTTAACTTAGATGTTAAAAACATGCCAAAGAACACGGTTCTTAAATTCTGAGGATTTTTTAAAATTAGAAACTAGGTCTGGGTTGTTTTGTTGTTGTTGTTTTTTCAGTTTTATCCTTATTGCCTCATAGCACCTTTTTGAGGAACTATGTGTTGATAATATAAAATACCTCACAATAATCAATATGGAACACGTTATCAAATGACAAAAAGGAAATGAGGATTTTACATAGAAAAATAAATAAATTTCCTGGACTAAATTTATGCCTTATGCTAAATATGACCCTTAAACACTTAAAATGTAAGAAAAAAAGAAATATATATATATATACACACACACACACACACACACATATACATATATATATATAACCTGAGTTGATAGATGCTGCAAAGTTCCTACTTTTTATTAGAAAGTCTAAAGTAATGATTCTATAACCACATTAAAATGCCACAGTCAGATCTTAATATTTCAAAATTCTATATGGGAAATACATACCAATTACAAGACTTCTCTTTAAATCTCTGATTCTAAAAAACCACAGCCAAATAATGGCCAAGAATCTAGCTGTTGATGGAGTGAAGTCAGTATAAGTGAAGTTTTTTACCTGCTTTTTAGAAGAAAATATTTGCTAACATTCTCTCCAATGCTGAATTGGGCACAACATGCATTTTCAACTAGCAAAACCATCAGTAGAGCAAATATTTATTATATGCTTACCTCCTGAGTTTACTTTATGCTCAAACTGGATGATTCATTCCATTTAGTTAAAAGGTCAAATTAGTTAATTGAAAAAAATTTCACTATTAAACCAGTTGCTGTCTTTTGCAAGGATTAATTATTAGCCCAAATAATTTGCCAGTAGAGGTCATTTTATACTTTTTTTTGCATGGTTCTGAGTAAAAAAATTTCAAAAGGAATGGTACAGTACTTAGCAAAACAAACTGAACAGATTTTGATTGATTTAAAACCTGTCACAGAGTAGAGAACACATTCCAGGATTCTCCAGTGGTCTTGTGCTTCGTGACATGGATATTATTCTAGGGAGATTTTATTTTTAATAGAATAAATATAGAAATACCCATATCATGGAAAATATTAAAAAATTTTAATTTGCCTCAATTTGTTTTTAACCAAAACTCTCATTTCACCTTCAATATTGATCAAATTTCATATAATATAATATCTCATACAATACCATATATGTTACACACACATAGATACAGATGTGTGTGTGTTTTGCCCTAGCATAAATTATTGTATGTATAGGTATACAAAACTAGTCCTCAAAGTTCTCATTCCAGGAAGAGTTTAATAGGCAGAGGGAAAATACGTTAACCAGAAAACCACTAAGAGACATCTACCTGCATATCGCATACCTGTCCCCCTGGTCCCCAAGCACTCACCCAGAGTAATAAAAATTTCCTGAAGTGTGTACAGTTATTCTTATTTGACAAGTCTGGAGTTCTTTATTTTTTTTTCTCTTTAAAAATCAAAGGAATTCTACAGATGCTGACATTAAACATACTGATGGGAATTATGATTGTATGTCAGAAAAATATATAACTCCTTTGAGCTCCCTAAGAAGCTGACAGCGTTGCTATAAAATATTAACTACTCACAATAAAATTCTTTCACAAGGAGTGAGAGGTTAGCAGAAAAAATCTGGAAGCCTTCAACAATGAATTTTGATTAACAGGTTGACTTAACTCCTTTGTTCTAGTTATTTCAGGCTTCACATAGGTAGACAAAAAAGCATGGAAATCACTAACATATATTCATTTGGCAAATGTTCAACATATTAAAAAAGTGAGAGCCTTTTCCTCAAAGGAATATATGAATAATAAATTGGCAGCCCTACATTTGGCAGGAATGGAGAAGGTGAAGCAGTACCTGTCCCACTAACTCTTGGCAAAGTCAAGAGGTTGGTCACCGTGGTGATCACACCTTCCCTAGGTACATACACCACCCTCCCTCCTTTGCCCAAACACAGTTTGTGGATCTTTCACAAATGTTACTTCCTAAGAGGCTACATACTTAAAGTAGGTGGGCTCAGGAATATTCATATTAGGCTTTGTCCTACAGTTATTCCTCTAAATAAGAAATTTAGAGATCTGTGTAAAAAATTGCCAGTTTGAGAAATCAAAACATAGCTTGAATTGCAATGCATTAGCAATGCACAAATAAAATTAGATCTCCCAGGAAATATGCATACCAAACAAAGCAGTGAAAACATCAGATGGGCATCTGAGCACCTTACGAAGATATCTTGAAAGGCAGTAAAGCAATTCCAAATTGGACAGGAGTTTGTTATTGTTTTAGTTTTCCAATCAAGTCCCAAAGAGTAGCAATAAAGAATTTGTATTCTCTTAAGAATTTTTCCCAACCTTGCAGTCAGTGCAGATACTTGCCAGATAGACATATTTATATGGAAAGTCACATGTTCCTGTAAATGGACTAAACTAAGCTAGATTTTTCTGATTAGCAATTCCCCCCAAGAGGGTGGGAATTTTTATCTTGGGTTGATTTTTCTGAATTTGAAAAAGTGTGCAAAGTTCACTTTTAAAGCTGGGCCCTAAAACTAATTTTGTCTCCAAACCCAACACACTTGGAGGATTAGCCACAATTCTATCAAGTAGGGATGCCTTTCAGCTTCGCATTTCATCTCCTTCCAACAAGACAAGAATCAGTAAATTAATCTTTTAAAACAGAGTCCCCGGAAACGGTTGTTAGGATAAATAAAGGAACCGAGAGTGTGTTAAGATGCATAGATTTACATTAAATTCAACTTCAAAATCTAATAAAATCACACACTTTTTATTAGATTGGCTCTTATAAAAAGCTGATTTTTGGCGAATTACAAATACTTATCTTTACATCCCGAGGCCTGAGTAGTTATTGACTTGGCATTTTTTGAAATGAATATTCTTCAAATGTATTTTCAACATTTACTTGGTAGTTAAGGGGATTTTTAAATGTTTAAACTGATTTTCAATAGTAAAAATTACATGTATGTATGTATATATAATAATTCTTATATTAATGTATCATAGGTTATTTATATGTATTTTATGCATATATGTGTGTATATATAGACACATAAATATATTTTTGTATCACTGCAGTGATGTGATCCTTAATTATTTTGATAAAATTTATATAAAAATTTATATAATAAATTTTAAAAGGATGTGTTGATATGTCAGGCAAATAGTTAAGATAATTTTGCAATGAAATAATAATACAGTGCCTGACAATATATTAAAAATAAGATATAATAATCATCATGAAATATTAAAAATTAATAAAGCATTTTTTTAGTGAAGAAAGATACAAATAGGCCAATGGGACAAAACAGAAGTGAGAAGATGCTCAAATAAATTAATGGGGAAATTTGGTATATAGTAAAGGGAGTATCTTAGGTCATTTGGGGAAATAAAGATTATTCTACAGTCATTATTATAGCCAGTCATCAGCTAAAGAAAAAAATGGTGAACCACACACACAGAAATTATAAATGGGTCAAATATTTTAATAAAAATATGGAAATTAGAAACATTAAAAGAAAGCTGGAACATATGTTTATTTAAATTTTATAGGAGAGAAGGACATTCTAGGTATAATTTTTTTAAAAAAACTTGAGTACAGAGTAAATGATAAATACATCATTGCCATATGGTGAAGCTGAATATATATGTAATTTATAACTGGATGGAACTATATTTTAATTCCAGTTTAGGTAGTACAGAGGTATTCTATTATGGAATGTATAAATAATAAGAAAAAAAGAAAAACAATAATTGCAATCTGCTTACCACAGAAACAACATCAATCAAAAATGTGTTTTTTTTATTTTATCAGTGTTAATATCTCTGGTAATTGTTAGCCACCTGTTTAAAAAATAAAAAAATGAAAAAATATCTCATAGATTTAAAATATATAGATTCTACTAAGCTATTTCATTTCTTCAAATCTTGGTATTAAGGACTGTAAATGTTGAGGGAAAATTACACCTTCCAAAACCTGGCATGCCTGGGTTGTAAGTACCTTGCAAGCAGTATGTTCTGGAAAATCTGACTGTCATCGCTACTTACCAAGATATAATAGTTACGAAGAATAGTGTGATAAAATACCTTAATTGTTAATATGAATTTCAACAGTGCCTGTTCTGTTTAATGTTTTGTCAAGTTGTACATGTGAATGTTTTGTATATTTTTCAAGTACTCAGCAAAGAAACTATTTATTTCTTTGCTATTAGTCAAAAATTTAAAGTGTATATGCATGTTGCAAAGTTTCAGAATAGTTACAAAGGCCAAAAAGAAAAAAGGGGTGTATATGTATATCTTAAAGTTATACATCAACGCAATATGTATCCACCATTAGTTGAGTGTCAGTGGGCTTCATATTTAGGCTGAAGTTTTCCTCTTATTTGAAAAATCACTGTGCAGTTAAACCCTTGTCAAATGAACTGGTAAAAATTAATGAGGAAACTAATATAAAATGGCATCTCTACTCATGTAAATACACAAATTTAATAGTGAACACAAGTAAAAGAAAACACTATCTAACAGGTATAAAGAATGACTTTCTGAGAAAATATTTTGACTATGTACATACCTATCTAAGTAAATGCATATATGTCATACTTGGTTTGGCTTATGTCAGGTGTATATTCCAATTCTCAAAGGCATCGAGCAGTAAATGTCTGTGAGAGTGAAGACATCTATTATGATTACTCTAATTAAAAACTTCCAGGTTATTTATAGGGTAATACAGGGAAATGAAATTCATTATCCTGTAAAGTATGCAACAAACCATTAAACACTGCAATAAAATCAATTGGCACAAAAAGAAATGTAATTATGTTACATTCATGTAAAGTCTCCCATGAGCTAATTTCTAAATATCAATCATGACTGATATTCATCGTATAAACATCGAAGAAGCACTTACATCTTTACAATGCATCAACAAGTTCCCACTATCTCACAAAGACATAAGACATCGTCCTAAGTGTGGCTGGTAATCTCTAATCATCCAAATCTCAGAACTCAGTTTTGTACAACAAAAGCAAAGAGAAAAAAAGCAATTGCCATTTCATCAGAAAAGGGTATTTTACCATCTCTTTAAAATGTGATGATTTATTCCTAATTAACAACTGATTAGATGGGATTTCAAAATTTTTCTAGCACCACACATGACTAGGTCGTAAGTGATCAAGGCATTAGATGAAAATTAAAAGTGGGCATATCATAAAGTGTTGATGATCTACACCTGCTTTACACATCTGTTGAAGTTCAGTTTACAGGAAGGATAAACTAATCCACTGTCCATCATTTTGGAATGTTAAGTGACATTATTATATTATAATAATTATAATATTATTATAATATTGTAAGTAGGAAAATTGGGGGGAAAAAAGGCCCAAAAGTGGAAAAGTCTGGGAAAAAACTAGAAATGGATTGTATATAAATAAAATGAAATATAATCAGTGTTAATAATGTGGACTTACTTCCCTCTTGGTAACAGCTTTAAAATATATTATCTATGCCACTATTTTTTATTCAACTATGTCTGATTTTTTTTTTTACTTATAGAGGAAAAAAGAGCTAAAATAATTGAAACCCAGTATTTGTAATTTCTGTCCTCAAGAAGGACATGCATACATTTATATAAACAAAACTAATGTAATAATATGACAGATAAAGGCTAAATTCCAATTTTGTAGAAGAAAAATGACCTAAGTTTTTGCTTTCCTTATTGCAAAGATAAGAGGAGAAAGTGGGGGCTGCCCGAATCCCCCATCATTTTGACAGGATTGTGTGACATAGTAAATTGATTCTAAATATGAGGCAGCCACTCAAAGCTTCCAAGTGCCACTCAAGCATAGCCATTAAGACTTTGAATTTTGATAGAAATTGGTGTAGTATTTTCTATGATCTCTACTGTTTATGAACAAAATGGCCTTCCAAAGACAGTGAATCTTTTTTGCCAAGCCCTTTAATGGAACAAGATGTCCAAATTTGGAAAATGAAATTGAGAAGCGATGACCTGCTGGCAGAACAGAATTAGGAGAGTTGGGTATCCTGAATTATGAGCCCGGAGTGGAATTCTAACAGGGACAGGTAAGAAGACAGCCAGGGACACAAGGCATGGTGATCCCAAACATTTCCAGTAAAATCTGCTGAACACATGCACGGTTTCTGTAAGTGATGTTCAATGGTAAAAAAAATTTAAAAGGACACTGACTTCATATCAGATAACTTATGATGTGGATTTGAAGCAACATTCCAAGAACAAACCTACGCCACCACCTCCATCCTCCACTTGGGACTGTAGAGATTGTTAGAGGTTTTGGTATCGACCCTGGCCATAGTAGAGAAAGCAAAAGTCACATGGACAGCAAACAACTGATGTCTGGGTTTTAAAATACATATTTATTCACAATATCAGTTCTTGGCACAGAATAACTACTCTATAAGTATTTTTTGAGTTAATGACTAAAGGAAAAACAGAATTTGCATTCATAAGAACTGATGAGATAAAGGATCTTCCTGTGTTAATAAGTTTATCTTGAAAGTAAAAATTATTGCTAATAATCATACTTTATCACATAAATTAAACAGTTTAAATAAAACAAGACACCAACAGCAATAGCATGAAATATCCAGGTGTCTTAACTGAAGGTGCTATGTAAATAAATGCAAAGACAATTACCTTAAGTGCTTTCCTTTCTCATCCAAAAGAGAATTTGTTTAAACTACGTAAAAGCAAATACTATATATGAAAAATGTCTTCTAGTGATAAATGTTTTTCATTTTATGCAACCTTCTTGAATTACATTTTGGTGTATTTACAAATATATACCAAAGCTTCTTAGATATTGGCAAAAGAAAAGTATAGCTTATCCAAAAAATTTTCCATTTATGTAAAATGTAAAACTTGCTGCTCAGAAATGAAATAATTTTATTCTAGCTGCGTTATAGTCTAAGAGTTTCATAGTATAGCTGGAAGGGACCTCAAAGTGATCCTATCATTCAGCATTAAGGCAAGAGTTTGTTAAACTATTCTAGGTAGCAGGAACCCCATTTATTCTTCTGTATTTGTGCTTCCTCAGACATGGAGAACCACCTTTAACGTATTTCACCTAGCAACCATCAAAGTGTTTGAAAGCAATAAATAGATCACTTCCCAGCTGCTACATCTCAAAGCTGAACACAAAATCTTCAGCCCTTTCCTCACAGAACCAAGTTATTCAGTCTTTATTTTTGTTACTATTCTCTGGAGAATTGAGATTTTTCACAATGTTTTAAAAGTAAAAACCCAAAGTATACAAAATATAGCAATAAGGGCAAGGTGATGCAAACTAGAATAGGGAGTAGATCTTACCACTAGATGGATTTCACTTCTTTCCCGGTGGCACCCAAAATGCAGAGTTGGGTACAATGAAGTTCATGCTGAATATCGCATCTTGCTCCCCATTACAATGATCTCCCGATATTTCTTGCTAAGCCTGGCATTTTATTCAAATTTACAATTATTTGTTTGTTTGTTTATAATGTTTAAATCTGCTTAGTGTGGTATAATGTAGGAAGACTTTGAAGCCAAAAAGTTGGGGAAATTATTCTCTACATTTCTAGATTATTGGTGGGGCTGTCTTGGAAGATACATAGCCATTCAACCAGAGATATTTTTCTACCCTAAATTGCTTCTTCTGCAATAGTTGCCACCTAATCTTTTACTAGAAATATAAAAGTCAACCTTCATTATTGCTTCCTTCCTTATCAGCTTCCACATCCAGTTATTTTCCCCTTTCCTGCCCACAGTATTATCTCAAACCTTCATTATCACAGTCAGAATACTGCAGTAGATTCCTAACTAGTTTATTTTCCTCCATTCCCTTTCCTCCTCGTTTTAGAAAATGCATATCGCTTCTGGGCTTTAAAAACAAAACACAACAGAACAGCCTTGCAAATAAGTCTTATTTTCTAGCAAGTGAAGTTCAAATTCCTCAACATTATGCAAAGTCTCCACAAACTTGCCAGCCTCAGTTAACTTCTCCAGACCGGAAACGTGGCACCAGTCTTCTCTGCACCCGTGCACAGGGGAATGCCCTTCCCCTACTCAGATGTATATTTAAAGCCCACTTTAAGTGTACCTTAATCTTTCTACCTGTGCCAGAGGAAAATAAATCATTTACTTTGTACTATCTGTATTATTACATTTAAAACTAAATTATTATCTGTACATAGGTCTTCCATACTATACTTAAAAACCTTGAATAAAAATCCAGATTATTTTTCCATCTTTTTATTCCCTAGCACAATATCTGGCCCACAGAAATAAATTAAAGAAAATAAATATTGGCTGAATTTTGGGTCAAGGCATCATTTTGACTCATTGTGAAATGTAGTTAGAAGTGACTTAAATAGGTAACCTAATTCAAACCTTTCTTCTAATTTTGACTGTCTTTATCATTTCAGAGTATCTTATATTTAGGATAATCAGGAAAAAAATGTGCATTGTATTTTGACTGCCAAGTTTCAGTTACTCAGATCTTTTAAGTGGCTTTTCCTAGCTGCCATGTACTCTCTATCTTATATAGAATTGACCTTTTTGTATCCACACTGTAATTTCTATCAATTTTCAGCTTATAAACTTCCAAAATTTACAGCATCTAGTTATTTATCTGTTTCTTCTCTCTATATTGTAAATATCTTAAGGTTATAAGCTACTTCTTTTTTGCACCTTCAATGTTTAGTACCCCACGTGACACAAGAGACTAAATACATGATTCTGAATGAATGAATTCATAATGATTCCAGTTCAGATATATAAAGACAGATCTAAACATAGATACTGAGTCAAGTGCAAGTACAGAAGCAGACGCAGTTTTAGACACAGACTTCAGGGTAAATTACAAGTCGCTTTTTCTTCCTCATAGGACTTTCTGATAGGGAGTATTGGTGTCACTTTTGATTTGAATGTTGGCTTGGTGCACTGTCCACTAATAATGATAGCAACAACAACAACAATAAATACACACAAATTTCTCAGGACAGAATAAATCATGCACCAGTAATATACCAGGTGCTGAAATATGCTTTGTATACTGTTACCAATAGACTATGCCTCAGTTTGTCATCAAGCTTCATGAATGAGAAATCTGGCCCTCTAACGAGATTAAAAATTAAAAAGAGGAGGCAGAGGAAAATACCAGAAAAAGCCCCCAGAATAATTTCTAGCAGGAGAGTCATTCAACAATACCTTCTTTTTCTCCCTTCTCTTGGGCTAATTTAATCCAACTTGCTGCAAATTAAGCCTTCCTTTTTTGCTTTTCAAACCCTTCTATAACCTTGAGTTTACTCTAAAAAGATGAAGAAAAAACAAATAAAATCTTCCTGAAATGCACTGTTTTTTTTCCCCTCACATGTTTTCCCTTTCAAAATTCCGCATGTCTATCATGCTGTGTTTTCTTCCATTTTTCTTGTTTACTCAAATTCTTTGAACTATGTTGCACTGCTTCCTGGGGTCAGATGGGAACCAGTCATCTCAGCATCACTCTCTTCTCACATCTCTACCTCCTGAAGATGTTCAGAGCTGTTTGAAGGCATGTGTCATCACTTCAGGGTCCTGGGCCACAAAAGAGTCAATGCATTCATATATGAAATAAATAACTCAGATCTTTCAGTTTTCTCTTAAATGTGACAAATATTGGTAACTCAGGAATGGAAATGCAAAATTTCTTCCTTGACTAGTTTGCCGAGTTAGTTTATAAGTGGTATATGGGGGGCAGGGGCTAGGAGTGGAAGATTTTAGAAGTGAATTCTCAATATAGACATTTCTTCTAAAAGGCGATGGTGGAAAAGGGAAGTTGGCAGGTGTTTTGTGTGAGATTCTTTTTTCTACATTTCTCTCACAACGTGCAGGACTTAACCATCCTTTTCATTTTAGCATAAGAACATAATGCTTCAGAATGTTAGAATTTATAATGACATGCTGGGTAGGCTTGCGTTTCTCATTTACATGTTTGTTTCCTTAAAACAAAAAGACTTTCATTCATTTATGATACATGTCTTGAAACCAGCACTCTGCCTCTACAATAAAACTGTCTTCCTATGTTTTAGTCATCATTCAGTTGATCCTGCATATTGATGCCTGTTAAGGGTTTTAGTGACAAATCTCCATGTGCTTTTGGAGTGGGAGAAAAAGATTATAAAACTTAAAAAGAATTTTAGATGGTCTTTCAAAAGTAAGATATATGTTCTTGTGCACCACTGTCCCAAAAGTTAGCTGTTTCTTCAGTAAGGCTATACTCACTGTACTTTTATATTTTATATTCAGTACATGTCAAATTCTTATGTAATTCCACCATATCGATGGAATTATTCATCTTGGCTGTAAAAATTCAATGTAATTAAATTCTTTAAGCTTTCTAGACAGTCTGAGTTAGATTTTTTAAGGTGGCAAGGAGAAGCAATTTACCTTTACTGTTCTTCCTACCACTTACAAATCATCTATATTTCAAACCTAAGCCACTCTTCTAGTTAATGAAGTTAATGGCTTCATCACACCGTGTAACTCACATTGTGCAATCCATATAATAAAAGCAGAAGATATAGAATATTCTTGACGTTCATGAATATTAAATGCTGAAATATAATTAGATGGTAAAAACAGAAATATAAATAAAAATAATGAAACACTAAGGAAAATGTTTGTATGGTACTATATCAATTTTAAGACGCTTGCCCAGAGAAAATTCTAGCAAATATTTCTACAGTAATGATGGTTTCCCAGAGTATTTTGGTATGTATTATCACATTTGATCTTCACAGCAATCTGGTAAGAATGTATTATTCATATTCAACAGAAAAACAAAGCCTTCTCAGTAAATAAAGCCTGACTAGGATCAGCCTACATGATGCACACAGCCTTGGTATACCATCTCTTATTACATTATTTGCTTCCCACTTCAAATGCCACCTTACATACTGCACAATTTTTCTTCCTACTCTTTTCTAGGTAAACAGGTTTTATATTGTGATCCAAAAATACAGCACTGTATATGCTAAATTTTTAAATAACATGCAAAAATTCCTAAAGTAGATACAAATTCCAAATGAGAAATGTCTGATACTTTATTTTTTTTTTCTCATTCACACCACTGAATGCAGTTTTCATCAAAGTTCTGCCTTTGGTCTTCTTTGACAAGTTCATCTACTGCCACAAGCTCAGCTGCCTTCTGTTCACAAATGCCCCTAAACTCTCTCGTCTTAAATCCCAATTCCTTCTTTCCTGAATCTCAGATACACAGGACTCTATCTGGAAATCGGTTAGGGCCTCATCCTCAAAAGGCACCAAATGAACTAAGTAGTTTAACTCCCCTAACGTAGTACTTCCATATTGTGGCAGATAGCCTGACCCCTTCTACAGGCTCCAGAGCTGGAAAGCACTTCACACCGAGCAACAAAGACTTCACGGTCTGGCTAGCTCCTCTCCCCGTTCCCTTTCATACTGCCGCTAACGGAGTTTTCACCATCAGCATGTAGACACTCAAAAATTGTTGTAGAAGACGATAAGGAAGGGCCAAATTTGACTTGCCCACCATTATTCCTCAACTGTATTACAAGTGTATTAAGCTCTTTTAATGGAAAAACAAAACTGTAGACTCCTGGTGTTGAACAATAGTATATTTTCATATTTTAACGTAAATATGTACAAAGCTAAATATAAAATGCACATGTTGATAACTATACAACAATAAACCAAATTTGCAAATGAATACAAACTGAAGTACAAAATGAAACTTTTATAATGATACTAAACTAATGTGTAGAGGGATAATATGTTACTGAAACAAAACCTCACCTGGCGGAGAGAATATGAATTAGCTACCACAATCTAAGTTCTCTTGAGTGTGCAAGTCTACCCCACCTCGTGTCCTCTCATTCCTTACAGAACCTTACCTGAAACTTCATTTGGTTAATATGCAGTATTGACACATCAACCCCACAGCTCTAGTTTTCTCATTAAGTTACGTTAATTGACTATAGTCGGATAACCACGTTATCCTACATGCTGATAAAATTTCAACCAATGAAATCATGCGGAAATACTTGGTTATCACACGGCCACATCAACAACTTGGAATAAATGTGTATTAATTTTGAGATTACAACGGAAATGAAAACACATCATTGATGTCTTCTCTTAGAAACTATATCCACTACCCCCTTGATAGTCTGCAGAGTAAAGACGGAGAAACATAAGCCTATATTCCTGCAACAACCCCCACAGATCTCTCATCATCACCATGATAAACTGCAGGAGATTGTTCCAGGTCGGCTGCATACGCCTTCCTGTTCTTGCGCTCTCTCCTGCTTTTTAAGCACTATGATTGTTTGAACCTTAAGCATGATGGTGAGCTTAATTTCTTTGTATGTTATGTTTCACCTGTCTTACGGCACCTAATGGATTAGAAGCTAATTTTAGCTCCAGTTTAAATATTTAGAAACTTAGTTTAAATAGTCATATTGAAACTCCTGCAGCACCAAATACGGCATATTTTTATCAGTTAGGTATTCAGCTATGAATTAATTTATTTTACATTTATTGAGCTCCTACAATATGCCAAGCAGCTGCAGTCACTGAGCTTAGTGGTGGACAAATTACACATACTTTTCCCTCAGCAGTTTATATTCTGGAGGGGATGCAATGATAAAGCAACTGTGACATAATTTCTGATGGTGGTAAGTGATAAGACAAAAATAAAGGCTGGTAAGGACAGTCCCAAGGGGCTACTTCAGTAGGGTGGTCGGGGAAGGCCTGAGTGAGAATGGGGCATATGAGCTGGTATCAGTAGAATGTAGTTTCAGCTTTAAATTTTATTTATAACATGCAATTGTCAGTTATGCCTTCTGATAGATTAATACCTTTTGTAGCACAGATAAATTATACTGCTTGTATTTGTGATAGGAGATAAAATAATTTTTATTTAGGTTCTATTATATCATCAAATCATTAGATAAACAATGTGACTGGGCACGACTTTCCCCCCATGTAATGGATAATGAAATTGTGTCTTAGACAAGTTTCCAATGTAATATCCAGAAGTATCAACATGTGGCTGCTCCTTGTTGACCTGTCAATCAAATCTAAACTTATTTGAGTTCAGATTTCATTGTTTTCCCACCACACTACACCACCTCCAGCATACTGAAAGTTCTACAGATGTTGCCATGATGGTACACTTGATGCTTCGTAACAACGAATGAATTTATAAGAGAGGAAGACCATGGCTATCAAAAGAGTCCAATACAGTACATCACCTTAATCTAAAGAGGCAACATAGTTGATCTAATTTAGTATAAACATATAATCTATTGACACAACATTGTAAACTAACTATACTTCAATTAAAAAAAATATATAATCTTAGCTTGGGTTACTTTCAGAATTTCCAAATGAAAACCACTGTCAGCAAAGAGAGAACTTCAATGCCAACAAGAAGCAAAAGACTACAGGTTATGGGATTTCAGCGCTTTTGTTAAACAGCAACTATACCAACAATGAAAAAGTTAAGTTTGGGGAAAGCAATCGAGCATAAAAAAATCTGTCTGCCCAGCGCCAAGTATAAAGGATGAGTCATGCAATTATTGTGAATGACTAAAGAGGTTAGCAGGGCTGTTTGTGCTGAAGAATCAAATTGCATTTTAATTTATTTAAAATAGACTTCTGAGATTAAAATTAGTAATTAAATCCCCAAGTTCATGGAACAATAGAAACTATTTTTAATTTCCTAGGATTAGAAACGTGTATCTTGTTTATTATAACATGCCTGCTTTGATAAAACCTGTTCATAATTATCACAACACCAATATTATATTGCTGTCTCATTTAATTCCCTGGAGATCTGGAAAAAAAAAAAAAAACCCAAACAAGCTAGAAAGGAGTCTGTAATGTGCATTCAAGAGCAGTGTTCAAACTTTATTAAAATAAAGGTGCATTCTTCCTTCCACTCCACCTCATTTGTTTTATGTTAAAATCACGAGGAAAAGAAAAACTCATTAAAGAAGAATGTGTTGGTGCGCCATTAATACAGCACATGTCAAAAGATAGATTTTCTTTATTTCTCTATATCTGCAGTATGTATAGGTCACCTTTTTGCTAATGAAAATCTGGATCATTAAAATAATTTTCATTTCACATGTGAGACATTACCTTTCCACCAGACTAAAGAAGCCCTAGGTCAACATAAGCAGCCCTAACATATCTATTGGCCTTTGAAAAAGGAAATGTTACATAAAACTTAAGAAAATGGGAGGTTCTTAAAAGAAACAATTTAAGCATGTTTCAGATATAGAAGAAACAATGCCTAATAGACAGCATCAGGCAAACATTAAGTCTTGGGATCCAGTCCTAGCAATACTGATCTCTAATTTCATTAACATATCCTGCAATTTACCCAGCTTCTTTGAATCTTGGTTTTCTGTTCTGAGATGACAGAAGCATATAGAATGCTCTTACGGGTTACTTTCAGTTTTTAAAACTCTACCTTTGACCACAATGATGCAAAATTAATTTTCTTAAACATTCTCTCTTGTGGAAAAGAAGGTAATGTTTATAGAAGTGACTATTCTTGCTACAGTGAATGTTTTCAAATAAGTAAATTATGAACTCTGTAGAGTATAAGGTTCCTTAATCTGCCAGAATCACTAGCTTTTTGAGAACTTACAAATCAGAGGAAACTAGAGGGAAATGCCATTATCCAGTCATTCACTATTCAGTTTTAAAGTGTCAGCATTTACATTTTCATCAGCATTATACTTACAATGGGATTTATGATACATTGCCTCTAACTCATTTTGTCATACGACTGAGACAAGACTATCATGATAGGAAACTAAGCCTTTTTCTAGGTACAATACTTTTCCCACATTGCAGGCAGGCATGAGCAGCACCATGTGATACTCCATTTATTTCAATTTCAGAACCTAACCTGTCTCCATCTGTATGTGCAAATTTGGTTAAATGATTTAAAGAGGAGAAATAAGACAAGTCTCACAAATTAAGGTTTAATTCTCTGCATAGAGAGTAAGAAAGCAAGGCTCATTTAGACACCCCAGGGCTTACCAATGAAACAAACAGCAGCTGACTTGAGAAATAGTTGAAACACTAACCCACAGACATCTTCTTACCATCATCTCAAAGTAGGCAGTCATTTAATATGGTCCTTCTCAGTCTTGTGAACCATCTTCTGCCAACATCTATTTTGACTGTCAAATCTTAAGGAGTACTATGGGCAAACCTCGGAGTTACTGAGGGTTCAGTTACAGACCACAGCAATGAAGTGAATGTCACAATAAAGTGAGGCACACCAATTTTATGGTTATCCGGTATGTATGAAAGTTACATTTACACTGTGCTGTAGTCTATAAGTGTACAATAGCATTATGTCTAAAACACAATGTATGCACCTTAATTAAAAACATATTATTGCTAAAAAACGCTAACCATCATCTGAGTCAGTGATAGTCTTTTTTTTAAATTGAAGTATGGTCAGTTTGTGACGTATTTCCAGTGATAATCTCTTTGCAATAACAATTGCAACAACAGATGAAATATCACAGATCACTGTAACAAATATAACAATAATGACAAAGTTTAAAATATTGTTAGAATAATGAAAGAATGACACAGAAACAGGATGCTAGAAAATGCTGTTGGAAAATGGCACCAACAGACTTGCTCATCACAGGGTTGCCACAGACTTTCAATTTATAAAAAAAAAAAAAAGATGTAATATCTGCAAAATGCAATAAATCAAAGTGCAATAAAACAAGCCATGCCTGTATAGAAATATCTATCCAAATGCTACAAATCTCACTTCCTTCCTAAGCTAGATTATGATCAGAAGAAAAGGTTTTGGTAACTATGGCATGAGAGTTGCTCAGAAAATCTCTGAATATCTTTAAATAACTAAATTTGTGGTGCTACTCACTCTAGTGTGTACTACAGAGAGCTGCCCAGGTGAGAAACAGTCCAATCAACAATCCCACTTATGTAATTTCAACCATCTGCACTTGTGACTTTTGATTTGCATTTCAAATTTGAAACTACGATTTGTTTTTTCTGTTCAAAGCATCAAAATTCATATGCCATGTCTCTCCAAAATTAGTATTCGTGTGGGCCTCTTGTGCACCTCAGTTCCAGCTGTTCGAAATTTGGTAAAATCCACCCTGTCATTTTTGTACAATGCAGTAACGGACAACAGAAACTTAATGATTTATTCACACTGTTAGGGAGTAAGGATGAGGCTGTTGGATATTGTTGATAAACAGACTAGTAGTGGGGAAAATAGACTGACCTGATCTGTTTCTGTTATTGAATAAAAGACTTGGGAAATATGATTTCAATAAATTAAAACTGGATTTATCAAGTCAAGCAAAGTAAGGATTTATACCATGTACTTTTTCTTTCTTATTTTTAAAGCACTTGGTAAGGATTATGATAACACTCAAGAGCTAAATGTGTATCAGTTGATGAAATTGGCAGGCACCTTTAGGTGTTTATAGGGAGCAAAATGTCAACAGAGGTAACGTCTTTTGCTGACTAATAGCTTGAGGCCTATCTTTCAAAGTAGTCCCTGATGGACAGAAATCTTTTACTTACAGATGGCAGAAACTTACTAAAAATTTTAAATGAGAAAACTACATATTAAACATAACATCAAAGCTTAATTAACTGGAACCATCAATTGGATTTTTTTATACTCCTCTCGGAGACAATAAAGTAAGAAATTAAGTTTGGGTGGAGATATAATAAAATATAGATGAAAGAAAAATCATTCAGCATCTGGACCACAACTGGTATTCATCCAATCTTCTATAGCAGCACTGTTCAACAGAACTTTCTGCAATGATGGGAACGGTCTGCATCTGCATTGTCATCCACAGTAGCCACTAGCCATGTGTAGGTATTGAGCAGCCAGATGCGGCTAGTGCAACTGAGAGACTTAATTTTTTCCCAAGTTTACTGAGATATAATCGACAAATAAGACTGTCATCTATTTAAAGTATACAATATTTGGTTTGATTTATATACACATTGTAAAATGCTGACCACAATCAAGTTAATGAACACATCTTTCACCTCATATACTTATCTTTGTGTGTGAGTGTGTGTGCTGAGGACACCTTAGACCTAATCACTTAGCAAATTATAAGTATACTATATAGCATTAACCATAGTCATTATTCTGTGCATTAGACCCTAAGAACTTATTCATCATATAACTGAAAGTTTGCAACCTTGGACCGACATCTCTCTATCCCCACCATGCCCCAAACCATGGCAACCATTTTTCTACCCTCAATTTCTATGAGTTCAAAAATTTTTTTCTTTTTGGTTCCACATAAGAGTAATACTTTCCAGTAGTTGTCTTTCTCTCTCTGGCTTATTTTCCGTAGCATAATGCCACCAGGTTCATCCATGTTGTTGTAAATGGTCGCAGGGTTTCCTTCTTTTATGGCTGAGTAATATTCCATTATGTATTTATAACACAATTTCTTCATCTATTCATCCATCATTGGACCCATAGGTTGTTTCCATAACTTGGCTACTGGAAATTGTGTTGCAACAAACATGGGAAGCAGGTATCTCTTCAAGATGGTGATTCCACTTACTTTAGATATATACCCAGGAGTGGAATTTTTGAGTCATGTGGCAGTTCTATGTTTAATTTTTTGAGGGAACTTCATACTGTTTTCCATAATGGCTATATCAATTTACATTTCCACCAACACTATATAAGAGTTCTCCTTTTCCCTTATCCTTACCAAAATTTGCCATCTTTTATCTTTTTGATAATGGACATCCTAACAGGTGTAAGGTGATATCTTATTGTGGTTTTGATTTGTATTTTCCTGATGATTAATGATGCTGTGCATTTTTCATATACCTGTTGGTCATTTGTATGGTTTCTTTACAAAAAAAAAGGCTATTCAAGTTCCTCGCCCACTTTTTAATTGGGTTTTGTTTTGTTTTGTTTTGTTTTGCTATTGAGTTGTAAGAATTCCTTGTATATCCTGAATATTAATCCCTTGCCAGATATTTGGTTGGCAAATATTTTCTCCCATCCCACAGACTGCCTGCTCATTTTGTTGACTGTTTCCATTGCTGTGCAGAACTTTTCAATTTGATGTAGTACCATTTGTTTGTTTGCTTTGGTTGCTGTCCTTCTGTGTCATATCCCCCAAAAAAATCATTGCCAAGATCAATGTCAAAGAACTTTCCACCTATGTTTTCTTCTAGAAGTTTATGGTTTCAAGTCTTATATTTCAGTCTTTAAACTATTTTGTGTTGATTTTTGTGTATAGTGTAAAATAAGGGTCCAATTCCATTCTTTTGCATTGGATATCCAGTTCTCCAAACACATTTATTGAAGAGATTATCCTTCCCATGTTGTGTGTTCTTGGTGCCTGGTTGAGCATATACATGTGGGAATATTCCTGGGCTCTCTATTCTGTTCCATTTACCTATGTGTTTGTCTTTATGACAATACCATACTATGTCAATAAATACAGCTTTTTAATAAAGTTTGAAATCAGGGAGTGTGAAGCCTCCATCCTGGCTCTTCTTATTTAAGATGGCTTTAGGTATTTGAGACCTTTTGTAGTTCCAAATAAATTTTAGCTTAGTTTAGTTTTGTTTTGTTTTCTATGAAAAACGTCACTGGACTATTGATGGGAATTTCACTGACTCTGCAGAGTGCTTCGGGTAGTGTGGATATTTTAACAATGTTAATGCTTCCAATTCATGAGGATGAGAAATCTTTCTATTTACTTGTGCCTTCTTCAATTTCTTTCATCAATGTTTTACAGTTTTCATTGTACAGCTCTTTTACCTTCTTGGTTAAATTTATTCCTGCACATTTTATTGTTTTTGATGCTATTGTAAGTGAGCTTACTTTCTTAATTTCTTTCTAGAGTAGTCCCATATTAGCTGTGAAATATAAATGTATGTGAGTTTTGCAATATTTAAAATAATCTTACACCTTTACTTCATGTTGATATTTTCCTCCTTACATGTCACAAGCCTATAAGCCACTATTATTCATAAAAAATATAATTCTATAGAAAGTGCTTACAAAACTCTTTTTGGTTGAATTTTAATTGAATGGCAAAACAAATCAAGTAAGTGTCTATAATAACTTTGAACTTACATATCATTAGCTCTACTCAAATATTACTAACTTCAATACTAGCTACTGCTTGCCAAGAATATAAAACTCATTTTATAAAAACAATACCCCTTCTCAAATAAACCCCCAATATTGATTTTGATAAAAGCAAATGAATCTTTTAAGAATTGCTAATTGGATCATTATTTTAGTAAACTCTGTTTTAAGAAAACGCCAAAAATCATTTGGAAGTGTTGTATAACTAAAATGATAGAAAACTACAAGTCACAATTCTCGTGTGACTAGTAATAAACTAAGTCTATCTTTAAAAAGTAAATAAAAATACAAAAGGCAATAAATAATTCCTGTTGCTTATTTCCTATTAAAAAGGCAATTTTTACCTCATATTCAGTAGCCTGATGATGTTCAATGAATTATCTGAAATTATCATGGAGAGACTAATAACTTCATAAATTCACCTGCATATTTGTAAAGGCAACTGAAAATTTATATAAACCCCTATGAAGATATCATAATAATGGATATTGCTTATTTACATCCCAGTGAAGATGGTGTTATCGCAAATTTAAGCATCAATAGTATGAGGCACTACCATCTGAAGGATGGCAGAATACGTCACCCCAAAATATGTCATTTTGGCGTAAGAATTATTTTGCGCTACAAGCACTTTAAAAAGAGCAGCTGCAGAAAGGGCACTCTGACTTCCCCTTTTCTTCCTAAAAGCAGGAGATAAGACTCCCATCTGAAAGATGTCCTCTCTGATCCAAGAGAAAACAAACATTCTTATCACCAGAGACAAGGGGTCAAGGCTAAGAGAATTTTCTACAAACAGATCTTGTTAAAATAATTCTTATCTTCTTTTCATCTCTCCACATAATTTAGTTACTTTTTCACAATTGCCACTTTTTTTTTTGAACCTAGTATCGAAGAATTTACAGTTTGCCACTTCTTTTGGTTTTCATTTCCTCATGAGTATTTCTATGTCATGGAAAATTCATATTAAATAAATCTATGCTGTTCTCTGTTAATCTGTCTTAGGTCAATTAAATCCTCAGGCCCAGATAGAGACCCTAAGAAGGTTGAGGGGAAGTTTTGCCTCCTCTACACATCATTACTGCATGTGATAGAGAAATCTTCATATTTTGGTATTTGTGACATATATTTTTGACAAAATTCATTTTTCCAAATTACGTGAAGATTTCCTGTCACTGTTAGTATATAGGGACATTCAATTTTTTTCTTTTCTTTATGAAATATTTACTTGAGAATATGATTAATATTGATGCCTGTATATTTGTTTTCTATTATTAGGAGTTTATCCTATATAGTATGTATCATAGTATCTCTGCACATTAGGGGCAGAAAAGACTCCTTTAGGCCTTAAGCAATACTTTCATGATATTCACTATCTAGTATTTTGAAAATATTCAACTTAATAAAGTTATGATTAAGTCTTTCCTATTAGCATCTCCTCTCAGAGAATGAAAACAATGTCTTAATAATTTAGAGTGACTCCCTTTTCAAGTGTAATATATATTTGAATCTTTACAGATATGTGGGCTACTTACTTTAGCCTTGAAAATTATAAAGTATATTTTTATTTGTTACCTTATTTTGGAAAGATGCATGAAGAAGATAGGGCCTTAAACATTTTCTATTTTACTAGCCAGGAGTAACTTATTTTCAGAGACTCTAATACGATAAATCTCTGAAGGCCCCAAATCTTAAAATTCTGACACAGCTAGACATTTTGGGCTCCAAACAGAAATATTTGTCTTTATCTTATGTCATTTCCAAATACCCATACCATTTCCTTCACTTTAAAAATTAATTATTCATATTTTTTGCCTTGGAGGCACACAGGCAATTATCTTTATAGAGTAGCAGTGGTATTTGAATACGACAGTAACTGAGACCAGTTAATTAGTCTAGGTCTGGAAAAAGAGTGAATTCAAAATAGCCCTGTCCAAGTAAGAGAGAAAACATATTTAGAAACTGAGAGAGAAGTGAAGTGGCCTCTAGACCAATTTATCCTATTTTCATCAAGAGAAAGAAGGTCTAACAGATTGGGTAGGTGCTCTCTACCTCTCTAAAAGTTCATTACACAGGGGCTATTGCTGTGTCTACTAGTTCTAGGCGCTACATTAATTTTCTAGACTTCTGAACCTGGAATATTACCAGAGTAGTTGATAGCATGATTTAATTAGAGCATGCTGAGTGTTAGGTGAATATGAGAGATAACACAGCAAGGTTGTTTATATGACATGTAAGTAACAAGTTCCTACATTTGCTTTACATAAGTACTTCTCACTAGGGGAGGAGGATTAGAAAGCCATGACAAATACCCTCCCCTCCAAATAACAAACGTCTATACCTCAAAACATGATGTCAAAATTCAATTAAAAATCATAATTACTTCATTGAATTCCAGTTTCACCACAGACGTCACTACTGAATCAAGCTAAAGCAGCCCTTTATGCTATTAGAAAGTAAAATCTTTCTCTTTAAAAAGTAGTATAAGTGGTAAATTAAAATAACAAGGTAGAAGCAAGAAATGTTTTCAGCTTTTAATGGAGAATTTTAAAATAAATTTAAACCTTTTTGGCACAATTGAAAGTTGCCCTAGCATGAAAATTTCATAATGACTTAAAGCTTGCTCACTGGTCTACTAAATACTCAACACTGAAATAAATTAACATGAAGCTTTCTGTAATATATTTCAGCGTGTGAAAAACTTTTCCCCCCCTATGAAGAGTTTCCCAAACTTTGGAGATAAAAAGATAAAGAGAAGTTCTTTTTATTCTAGAGTAGCAAAGACTATTGACTGCCCACTATTCCTGTTCCCAGCCATCGGGTGAAACTGCTGCTGGGAAGCATCCACACAAGAAGGAATTTCATTTCAAAACCATACCTGTAACAGCGTGTACCATTTGACTAGTTTTTGCAACTGGGATATGAGAGATATGGGTCACTCATTTGTAGTTGAGTTAATTAAGAAGCAAATATGCCTTTTCCATTGTTCTTCTCTCGTATTCAAGCTAGATGCAAGAACTTTGTGACCCCAAGGGAGTCAAAAGTATAAGAATGAATGTGCTTGGGTCACAGAATCATTATGTAGAGGATAGCAACCAACTGGCCATGAAAGTCCACATTTTACTGTCACAAATGTCTAACTTGTAAATTCCCTGAAACTGAGAGTCCTATTAAACTAATACATATGGTGTTCAGTGGGGTGGAAGATGCAGGGTGTTGGAAAGAAAGTTTTCTCTCATTTAGCAGGAAACTTGGTGTTTCCACTGAAAAATGCATTTGTAATTCTCCATAAAAATATGAAGGTTGAGGAAAAAGAAATGTGGAAAATGCTATTCGCCAGTTACCATTACAATGCACATTTATAACTGGAGTCATGTACCCGAGCTTATAATACAATTTATTTAGAGATATTTTTAACCAAGAGAAGAAGAGAGAAGAGACCCATTCTCCTTGACATATCTCAGAATTTGTTTTGACAATCCCTCAAGTGTTTGCATTCTTAAAAATAAACTTTCCAGCAAATAGCTCAGTTTGGGAGCACTGGTAAAGACAAATAATAACAATAATAATAAAGTAAAATAAATTACTCTCTCAAAGGTCTTCCCACATCTACTTCTTTAAAAAATCAAATAGGAATTTTTTTTTCCTCACATGTCTTTAAATGTTCCTCTAGGCTAGAGCTGTAGAGCACAGTATGTCTGTCTACCAGCCAGACTCCTCACCAAAACCATTGAGTGGGTTAAGAAGACAACAGAGAACTGAGAGGTAAAGGAGTTTAAACAACAGGATATTTCTGGGAAATTATAACTATAGGGACTCCTTTTCTATCAAACAGTGAGCAGAGTCTAAGATACTGGCAAAGAAATCCAGAACAACTGATGAAATTTGTAAAGAAAGAAAAAGTAAAAGGGGCTAATATTTAACAAGACCAGACCAAATTAAATACACGGAAAGAATAATAAGTGGTAGGTAGATGGATAAAGTGATAGACATAGTATAAACAGAAGGAAGGAGAGATGAAATACAAGAAGGGATGTAGGAAGACTTTACTTGTTTGACATATTTCAAAATGAAGTATGCCTTTTTTGGAAAAAAAAATCTATTCAGTTCCTCTGCTGTATGTTTTTAAGTTGTTGAACTCTATGTGTTCTTTATCTATTTTGAATATTAACATCTTAACAGATACATGATTTACAAAATCTTCTCCGATTCAGTAGATTGTCTTTTCATTTTGTTGATGATTTCCGTTGTTGTGCAGAAGGTTTACTGTCTAATATAGTCTCATTTGTTTATTTTTGCCTTTGTTTCCCTTGCCTGAGGAGAAAAATATCCAGAAAGATATTGCTAAGACTGATGTCAAAGAGGATACTTTCCATGTTTCCTTCTAGGAGTTTTATATTTACAAGTTTTACATTCAAGTATTTAATCCATTTTGAATTTATTTTTGTGTACGGTGTGGGACAGTGGCTGGCTGGCTTGCTTGCTTTATTGATTGATTGTACGTGGCTTTCCCATTTTCCCAATTTATTGAAGAGACTGTCTTTTCTCAATTATATGTTCTTTGTTCCCCTGTCATAAATTAGTTGTCCTTGTATGTGTGGGTTTATTTCTGGGCTCTCAATTCTGTTCCACGACCCATATGTCTCTTTGGCTGTTAATACCATGCTGTTTTGATTACTATAGCTTTGTAACATGATATGAAATCAAGGAGGGTATTATCTCCATCTGTGTCCTTGTCTCTTAGGATTGCTTTGGCTATTAGGGGCCTTCTATGGTTCTATATACATTTTAGGATTGTTTGTTCTATTTCTTTAAACAGTGTCATTAGTATCTTGATAGGGATTGCATTAAATTTGTAGATTGTTTTAAGTAATGTATACATTTTAAAAATGTTAATTTTCCCAATCCATGAGAATGGGATATCTTTCCATTTCTTTAGGTCTTCAATTTCTTTCAAGAATGTTTTATTGTTTTCAGCATACGGGTCTTTTACCTTCCTGGTTAAATTTATTCCTCAGTATTTTATTATTTTTGTTGTGATTATAAATAAGATTCTTTACCTACTTTCTCTGTTAGTTTATTGTTAGCCTATAGAAACTTAACAGATTTCTGTGTATTGACCATAATTTTACTGTACTATTTCTAACAGTTTTTAGTGTAGTCTTTAGTGTTACATATACATAAAATTCTGTCGCCCCAATTTGGATGTCTTTTATTTCTTTTTCTTGCCTAATTACTCGGGCTAGACATGTTTTCCAAAAAGGATATACAGACGGCCAACAGGCACATGAAAAGACCTTCAATGGCATCAATTATTAGGGAAATGTAAATCAAAACCACAATGAGGTATCACCTCACATCAGTCAGAATGGCCATCATTCAAAAGTCCACAAATGATAAATCCTGGAGAGGGTGTGGAGAAAAGGGAACCCTCCTACACTATTAGTGGGAAAGTAGTTTGGTGAAGCCATTATGGAAAACAATATGCAGATTCCTTAAAAAACTAAAAATAGATTTACCATACGACAGCAATCCCATTCCTGGGCACACATCCAGAGGAAACTCTAATTTGAAAAGATACATGCACCCCAGTGTTCATAGCAACACTATTTACAATAGTCAAGACACGGACACAACCTAAATGTTCACTGAAAAATAAGTGGATAAAGAAGTTGTGGTATAATATACAATGGAATACTACTCAGCTATAAAAAAAGAATGAAACAATGTCATTTGCAGCAACATGGATCAACCTAGAGATTATCACACTAAGTGAAGTAAGTGAGACAGATAAAGACAAATAGCATATGATATCACTTATATGTGGAATCTGATAAAAGACACAAATGAGCTTATTTACAAAACAGAAACAGACTCACAGGCATACAAAAAAAAAAAAAAAACTTATGGCTACCAAGGGAACAGGAGGAGCTGGAGGGGTCAACTGGGACTTTGAGATTTGCAGATACTAACTACTGTATATAAAACAGATAAACAACAAGGTCCTACTTTATAGCACTGGGGACCATATTCAATATCTTGTAATACCCTATAATGAAAAAGACTACAAAAAGGAGTGTGTGTGTGTGTGTGTGTGTGTATATATATATATATGCTGTATACCAGAAATTAACACAACATTGTAAACCAGCTATACTTCAATAAAAAAGGAAATATATGAATACTGGGTATTGTACAAAAAATCAAACGTAAAATTATAGAGTACAAAGTGTCGTCTTAGTCCATCTCTGCTCCCTTCTGCTTTCTTATTCCTAGATTATTATTTTGAATAGCTTGATGATGTGCATTCTTTATACATTTTTCTATGTATTGAACACACACATATGTAGGTATGTATACATATGTATGTGTATGTACGTGTGTGTGTATATATATATGTATCTTGAAGAGATCACATTTGTTAGCTTCTTTTATTTTCTTAAACTTCTTACACTTTCTCCTCCTTCAGTTGATAATTTCACTCTGTGCTTCACTGAAAAATCACAATTATAGTAGAAACTCCTTCAAATTTCAACCATGGAAACTGCAAACTTTAAATCCTCTCCATTCCCCCTTTGATGCACTGATGAAAATCTCCACCTCTAGATTCCTATTTTTCTCATAATTTATATTAGTCTTTCTTGGGCCCTTTTTGCCTCACAGAATTGGGTAAAGAGAGTGAACTCAATATTATTTGAAAGTATAAACATGTGTGAAACATGTGAACTGGTAAATAAACAAAAACTCTACAGTTATATAATTATGCCACATATTATCATACAACAAATAAATGTATAAGTAAAAAATAATGTGAAAATATCTTCAATATTAATAAAAATCAGGGATATGCAAAGTAAAACAACAGTGAGTTTTCTGAGGGGTACCCATCCAATGGGGAAAAATTAAGACACTTGATAGACTTCAAATACTAGTAAGGTTTTGAAAGAATAGTTACTCTCATACACTGCAGATTGAAGCATGAATTGTTATGGCATTTTTGGATGGAAACTTAGCAAATTGATGAAAAAATTAAGTATACATAGTGTATGATCAGACAGTAAAAGTGCTAGGACTCTCTTCTATCAATTACCTTGGCTGTGAACGTAAGTTTACATTCAAGGTGGATACATCATGTTATGTCCACACTATGAAACACAGTTAAAAATTATAAAAAATAACTTATTCTCCTTTTGATTCAAGATATCAAACTGAACAAATGGAAATGAAATATAATTTCTGAACAACTAAAACTTAAGACTTAAGAAAATTAATGATCTTTGGTGGTGTAAAAGCAAAGGTATTGCTGAAATAGCACAAGAGAGGGGAAGGAAGATAGAAATGATTTTCTGAAATATACAACAAAACTAAATGTAGGTTTAATATACTATTGAAGATTTTAAGATAACTGATAGAAGATTTAAAATAATAATTTTACTATCAAAAATTGTGAGGAGGAGGAAAGGGAAGAAATGGAATAAGAGAGCTAAATCTTCATATTTTAGATAAGGATTCAACCCTGGGGGTAAATTTGAATAGAAACATTATTTGAAGCCTATGGGATATATTAAAATAATATAATGCCTATGGAATGATTGAAACAAGAAATGATTGTGAGTGTTTGCCTCTGGGGACTGGGCTTGGAGACTGAGAGGGAGACTATTGCTTTTCATTATACATCAACCTGAGCTATTCATTTTTTTATGATGTGCAGATATCCTTTGATTAAAACAAGGGGGTAAAGTGAAACTATCCTCAATGGCAAGTCAAAATTTTAAAACGCAAAGTGAAAAAAAATCATAGGTTTAAAAAATGTTATCTTCTCAGTTCACATGTGGAATCTAGAAAAACAAACAAACAAACAAAGCATAAATACAAAACAGAAACAGACTCACAGACATAGAATACAAACTTGTGGTTGCCAAGGGGGCGGAGGGTGGGAAGGGATAGACAGGATTTCAAAATTGTAGAATAGATAAACAAGATTATACTGTATAGCACAGGGAAATATACACAAGATCTTTTGGTAGCTCACAGAGAAAAAAAAATGTAAATGAATATATACAGGTTCATGTATAACTGAAAAATTGTGCTCTACACTGGAATTTGACACAACATTATAAAATGATTATAAATCAATAAAAAATGTTAAAAAAGTGTTATCTTTGTACCTGTCATATAAACTTTCTTCTAGGTTCTGCTAAAAAGATACTCTAAATATGCAATTAATTGCAAAGTAACTAATTGTGAATTATTAAAAAGTCAAGTCACCTAGGAGTCAGCCTACCAAGTTGAAAAGTAAATATTAAACAAGGCTAATTTAATAAAGAATAGAGTATGTATGGGAAACTCTAGGAAAATACTGCACATAATATCTAAGAGCTTTCTTTTTAATTGCTCAAGCTGCATTACAAGAATCAAACAACATAAGTCACAGATACTGCCAGCTACATAATTTCCAGGACCAATGCAAAATAAGGGATATGAGAACCCAGCTTGGGTGGGGAAGTCAATTTCTTCTCCCACTAGCACTACTCCAGCCCATGCAGATATATGACCCCTAAGGGACTTGCAAACTCTGCTGGGATGTGCTTGATACAGGGATGGGTGAGAAGATCCTACTGAGTCCTTTACAACATGTGCCATGTTGCTGCCAGCATGAGGCAGGGATGCAGGCTCTGTAGGATGTGTATTCTAGCCCTCTCTGCACCCTCACTGAAGCCTGCACCCGTGCCTCCACAGGGGATGGAGGGTAACAGCAGAATGCAGATCTCCCTACAACTGCCATCAGTGGACAGGCAGGCTCAGAAACCAGGCAGTGGAGAGCAGGCACCCAAGAACCCAGTGGGAACTGGTAATTTGCATGTGGAATGAGGTACATATTCTAAATTTAACTGAACTTCACTTACAGAACACAAATTCATAGATAAAATTACTAAGGATTTCAAGATTGTGACAACAGAATATTAAATACCAAGTATGGGGGCCATCTGTACACAGGGTTCCACGTGGTTGTCTGGCTACAAAGCCCACGAAGCCTACTTTCATCACAGATTGTTTGCAGCTCTGAGATGACAAGCTATGGCCAGGACTGTAGCTTTTCTAGTTGTGGAGAACCGGCATCTTGGAATCATGTTCACAGAAAAAGATGGTAATCTAAATTTCATAGTACCAAAACAATTTGTGGTTGTATTCAATACATAATAAACATCTAATCCCACCGGCTGCCAGAGAATGAGTTGACTGAGCAAACACTTGTGAACGTGAGTCCTAAACTGGCTCTGAAGTGGTTTCTATTACTAAGTAGTACCTCAGATTAGGCTTTGTTTCAACTGAAGCATAGAAAATCAAGAATATCCTGTTCTGTTGTCTTTTCACAATACAAGAGTCAACCAGCTGATAAGTCAAATAAGTTCTAACAGTATGCGTAACAAAAGTGATGTATGTTCACCTTGGCAATTTAGCAGCAGTCTGACCAGAGGTATCACGACTAAAGTACAAACGTATGAATATGCAGCTTGCTTGTGGTCAAATTAGTTGAATGAAAGGTGACATACTTCCAAGCAAGGGTAATAGTTCACCTCCCCATCTGTGGGCCAAAGTGACAGTGAAGTATGTAGAGGATTATGATACTCTCAAAGTCTAACAGAGCCACTAAGTGTTAAATGACCACCCCAGCCAGTCTCAAACTGAAAAGTCAGCAGGGAGAATTGTTACTAAAGTTTTTGGAAAGATATACGTGTAGGTCAACGGCATGCAACTATTTGTGCCAATGTTCTCTGTGATTATAACAGCAACACAAGAAAAGAGGAGCTAAAAGGAGGGGTAGGAATAATGTTGCTGATACCTTGGAAGAGAGTGGAGAGAAAGATGAAGTATTTAAAGCAGAAGATGCCATTTCACTAGTTTGATAAGCTAAAGAAACTATTAGGCAATGATTCAAAATTCTATCAAGCTTTTAAAAAGAAAATACTCAACTGTGCCCTTTAGGGATTGTATTTGAGCATTTCTAGGAAGAAGTTAAATATTAAAAATGATTATGATGATGATGATAAAGTAATTAGGTTAAGTTATTTTTAAAATGAAAATTCTCCAAGCCCATACTTACTCAGAATTTATTAAGAGGAAAACAAGCAAAATACCAGCACTGATTAAGAAAGCAGTATTTCCTTACTAAATCCAAGTTCACATTTTACCTTGTCCACGTGTGATTTCACACGACAGGTGAAAACTGAGCACTTGCAATTTCAAACAATGAAACTGCTTTTTCCCTTTCAAATTTTAGGCTTAAATGTTGATATTTAGCATTTGGAATGAGAGGATTCCTAGCTGAAGCTTCACCCACTTCTTCAAAAATATATAATGATAAGGTCAAGGGTCAAGGTAATTTTTATTTCATAAGGCAGGAAGTAGATCTAAGAAATGTTTAAGAGCTAAAGAACCAATCATTAGACATGTTAGAATGTTACATCCCAAGCAAAAGTCCTTGCTTCAGTGATACTACAACCATCTTTCTACATTGTTGTTTTTTCTTTCCTTTTTACTCTTTCTTACCAACTTGTCACGTGTCATTTTAGAAGACAGACTCTGCCTGCACTCTGTGAATCTGCTATCAGACTAATCTTTTAAACCAACCCATGCAAAATGGTAGTAGTTGATAATGTCTGAATATATTTGTCATCTGTTTGGAATGTCACAACCTGAAGGCACCATGACTGGAAACCTGAAACATGCTTAAGTTTCCTCAAACACCGTGACTATGCAGAGGAGATAATTACCCCTAACCCCACCCCTTGCCCCACGATCCAAAAAGTATTTTAATTTACAAAAGAAAGTAAATAATCTTGGAGGTCACACCAACTTGGTAAATAGGAAATCAGCTGAAAAGTGATTCATCAGAAATCAAAATTTATCTAAAAATATATCTGGACTGATTGATCGACTCAGAGGAAGCAGTTGACAAATTTTACAAGGTCAATGTGTTATGCAGCAGTAGGTAACTCGTTATTGACTGAGGTTAATATGAGGATTTCATATTAAATATTCAAATTGTTATATGCTTATGAACTGATATTAAGGTTTCATATTAAATATTCAAATGGTTATGTGCTTATGGAATATAATTTTATGAAGTATATCAGAATATTGCTTTTAAATTGACAATAAATAGCAGCCTAGTTCATTTTATTCTTAGTGAAATTTCTTATACAGTATGAATAGAGAAGAGATAATGGACATTACAAAGCAGAATCATAAAGAATGATCACAGGCATTTTCTCTTTCGGGAAGTGGGTTACCAGCGTTGGAACTGCTGTCAGTACTAGGGCATGGCTAACAGAATGTGTGGAGCTGAAGTTAAAAGTTATCTAAATAAGGAAAGTAGTATATACATTTCACCGAGAATGTAAAGATAGGGGGAAAAATGATTGAAGCTTCTTGCTGTCACTGTGTAAACTACTCATGGTATATATATATATTTTTTTTTTTCAAAAAAAGTGCTGAACAGTATTGTTACTTCCAAATTGCACACTTATCATTCTTCTGTATATTCTTCTGTATAATCTGTGTATTTCATATTAAGCTTCTAACTTAACATGGAGACCTGAGAAACCCATTCCCCCTTTTGTCCCCGAGCAAAGGCTCAAGAGGCAGGCAGAAGTTAGCAGACGGTACTGAGGCCTAGACCCGATTAAGCAGCAAAGCTACACAAAGACTATGCAGGGATTTTCAGCCCATGTGCCTTGCTGGTGGAGGGAGGAGCAGGGGCAGAGGTGGGGGTGGAGAACGACTCAAATTTTTTTCCAGGGCTAAATCCACTCTCCGTAGCTCTGTTACTGAGATGGTCTTACTTTTAAATGGGAATTGGGGAAAAAATTATACACACACACACACACACACACACACACACACATACACACACTAACACATTATGCTTGTAAAAGGCAGGCGTGCAGGTGAAAGAGCACCAGCAGACAAGAACATTTCACACAATTCGGGAAGAGACAGGAAGGAGATTAAAGAACATGGACAGATGAGTCCGAGTGGGGAGCTGAGATCCAAGTCTGTGTGACGACAGCTAGGGCGGTGGAGGGAGTTCGCTTGACCTCGGCCCCCAGACCCCTGACCCCAGACACTGAAATTTTAAACTAGTTAACAAGAAATAGGATGGAGGACAGAGGTGAAAAGCGAGGCTGAAAGCAGGGTAATGATTAGGAGGCTGAATATTTCACCCCCGTTTCCACTTTGTATATATGCAGAGCTGTTGACTGCCAGCCGGCCAGAGATAGTTTCTTCAGGGGAAAAAGCAAAACAAAACAAACTTAAAATTTTAACTGGAAA
This sequence comes from Camelus dromedarius, assembly GCF_036321535.1. NCBI lineage: Eukaryota > Metazoa > Chordata > Mammalia > Artiodactyla > Camelidae > Camelus > Camelus dromedarius. The sequence goes on from NC_087439.1 coordinate 23,310,187, forward strand.
GAAATTAAGAAATGTATGATAATTGAATAATCTAGGAAGAACTCGGGAACCTGGTGGGTCGGTCTGGGGGACTCCAGCACAGAGCCACGGTCAACATGGCACGTCTGGACTACTGCGTGGTCCTCAGCTGCCTGTCAAAGCTTTCCACTCTCTATGCCATGTCATAAGCATCATCTCTCCCATGCGATTGCATTCCGTTCCCACTGTTCCTAATAATGTATAAGCAAGGATTACCCAACATTTGAAGAAAACCTGTTGCATGAAAGAGAAAGAACAAGATACAGCAATAGGAAAACTTACCTCAAAGTAATGCCTCTGAGAAGACACTGTATTGATACGAGTGCTATTTTTCAAATGCAGGTTTTTAATTATGATAATGAATGTCATCATTCAAATTAATTGTCACTAGCTCATGTTTCTACTTCTGACTTTGTTTTTCATGAAAGAATAGAAAGGTTTTGAAAAAGTAAACATGAGACTCAGGAGTGAGAACAAGGATCCACTCTCTGATCAGGTCTGCCTACGACAGTATGTTTGGAAATGTTTGTGAGTAGTAACAAATAGTTGGTACATTGCCTAAGTTAGAAGTTACTGAAGAGCATGGACCATGTCTAATATCTTTATATCTCCAGGGTTTAGCACAGTGACTATCACACACAATCATTAATATTCCCATGAACACTAATTATTTGTCATTATAAAGAAGGCAAGACAAACTTAAAATATTCTAGCCTAATAATCAAAATGTAAACAATCCATCAGTTATAACACATTAAAGCCAAACACTGTGTTAATCCCCGGAAAAGTAAAGAAATATAAAACAGAATTCAGACAATTGACCTTTTAGTTTGAAATTTGCTGTTTTATAGCGAACTTTGTTTCACCTCATTAGTCTGACCCGTAGTCTTTAGTTAGTGGCTCATCTCCATCACCAAATAAGACAGCAAATGCAGCTTCAGTCTTCAATGTCATGTAAAAATGCCATTATCTCCCCTTCCTACTGATATTTGCGCAAGCCGCCTCTACTGGGCACATAACTCTTTCCAGTCTCGCATTCCCCACCCATCTGTCTCTGGCTGGTTTCTGTCCTCCCAGCCTGGCTAACTAACTACTTCACCATTATATCTAACTTAAGATGTGCACTTTCTTTGAAAACTTTCTTTAGTCTAGGTGCTCACACAGAATTCATAGCAAATTTACAGCGTAATTTCAACAGCCTTTTCCTAACAAAATTACTCCGGTGCTCTGTAAGCTCCCAGATGTCAGTGGCCACGCCCCTGTTGCTTACACTGTACTCTGAATCTTTAACACAGTGGTTGGCATAAAGTAGGTGCTCAAAAAATACACTATGCTGAATTAAAATTAAATGTTTTCATTAGATTTTATACACAAACACAAAAATCCCTATCAACTGTGTGTTTACAAGTGTATACCACTGACAAGGAAAGTCGGCAAATAGCACAAAGTGTGATGTTTTCACTCAGGACCTTACCACATGGTCCATGGAACTGGTAACTCATCTGTGACTCTCTCCATGAATACATAGAAAAGAACAACTAAGTACAGATGATCAATCATTTCTGTGGTTCTATCAACACAGATTGCTGGCGCTAAGCCCACTGTGTAGTAATATGCATTGATAAATAAAACAAACTATCTCGACCACACTAGCATCTGGTTTTTCTACACTTTCACGTTTTGCCTGTATTTTATTGGATGTTTATAAAACCTATGAGAATCCAGCCATGGAATACTGCATCAAGTTTTCCATGAATCCACTCAAGATTTATTCAGCAATAAAAATCACTATTTACACACCATTGCAGAATAATGGCTATGGGATTTCAGCTGCAAGCAGCCACACAACCTACTACCTGTTCTTTGAATCAGCTAGCTTTAGATCAGGCTCAAAAGCCAGGGTCTGAGCTGCCATTTTAAAGGAATAACTACCTACTTTTTATTTCAGTATCTCAAGACAAAGATTACCTTTCTTGAGATCTAACTTTCTGCACTTTATAACATGCCATTGGGTGACATATTCACAGAAACTCTTTTCTCTCCTTTTTTTTTTTTCCTTTAAAAAAGATTTGTGGTATGAAAAAACAGAAGGCATAATTACTAAAGGACCTTTGGGTGAAAATGAATTGGAAGAAGCAGAGAGAGAAAAAAAGTATTCAAACTTTCATAAATGATTCCCTATTATCAACTATTTCATTGTAAACATTTAAGGCAGCTGGTGGTATAAGGAAAAATGTACATTAAACAAAGGGCACAAGCAAGAAATAGATGCTTTTTATCTAATGATTAACAGACCCAGAATGTCAACAGCATTGCCTTTAAACTAAATTACTGTTCATCACTCCCACATGTCTCCATTTCCTAAATATGCCTACATTGTAACCTGTGTCCTCAAGGAAAAGGTGCCATGTATACCCTCTCACCCTCAAATCCAATAAGAGTAAGATTTTATCTTTATTTCTCTTAGACTATTAAGATATTTTAAGGTAGTATAGCATCTCTTCTGTACTTTTCACCAATAAATTTACAAAGGTTTATTAATTCAGAATGTTCTATTATAAAGCATAGCAGGTAGGGTAATGCTGTTGTTAATGTTACTGAGTGGAAAGCCCAAAGCATTCTATGAATCTAAACTATTGGTATTTTGCAAAATAGTTCTTCCTGTTTCTGCAGATACAGAAACACATGTATTACTCCCTTTTACCAATAAGGATTACAGTGAAAAGCTTTAAATGAGTCCAATAGAAAATTTCGTTTCTTTACTTTTCACCTCGTAATGCTTCCTTGATATTTCACCTGTGCTATTCTACGACACGTCATTAGATGATTGTAATTCCTAAGAATGTCTCCAAGAACAAAGGCTATCCTACCATAGAAAAATATCACTCTTGGTGGCATATCTGAATATATTTTCAGGGAAAGAAGGGCAGAATCATCTAATCTTCAGCATAGATTTCATAAACCATGAAGTCAGAGACTGCCCTTTATTTCAATATTTTCAATGCCTAAAAGTATGTATCCAATATATGTTGATCAATGAATGAAAATCAATTAGTGACAAGTTAAGATTAATAATTCCATATAGATATCATAAAGTATATAATATTTACCTTCAAATATACATATGATTGAATATATATATATATATATATATATATATATATATATAATTGAAGCATAGACTTATCCTTCTCTCATCAAAAACATAAATGAATTAGAAATTGGGAGGGGGCCCAAAAGAGAGATGGTTTACTGATAATGTTCTATTTTTTGATCTTGGTGCTAGTTGCATGAGCGTGTTCACATTGAGAAAATTTTCTTGAGCTATACACTTATAATTTGTATACTTTCTTAAATGTATGCTATACGACAATAAAAAAATTTATTTAAAAATTATGTAGAGGGGGAGGGTACAGCTCACAGGTAGAGTGTGTGCTTAGCATGCATGAGGTCCTGGGTTGAATCCTCAGTACCGCCATTTAAAAATTAATTAAAAAATAAATAAACTTAATTACCTCCTCCCCTACCTCCCAAAAAATTATGTAGAGTGATGACTCTTTGTAAAGCGCTGCTAAGAATAAAAGTAATTATAAAACATGATTTGTCTACCACACAAAGGCACATTTATATTCAAGGAGAAAGAACATACACATAAAGATAGAGTAAAATAATCTTAGAACCAAAGAAGACTGCCGAGTTGGCATCGCTGAAGAGTGGGCTAATTTAAGAAGGATTCTTGAAGTACTAGCTTTTGAGTTGAGGTTTGAAGGAAAAGTGGAACTTAGACAATGCTCAAGAGGGCATTTCAGGCAAAAATTGTGAGAACATATGTAGTGATTTATCAATTAAATGTTATGAAAATGTAGACCAATAAAACCAAAAACAAGTTAAAATGTACAGCAGGTATAATTTATAGAATAGAATAGAAAATTTATAGAATAGAAATTTATACAAGGTATTGACTTAGCTTAGCTTCTAGGAAATAACATCAAACCAAATGGTTACTAAGTCATGTTAAGATCTCTACCAAATGCAGAATATATATATGTGTGTGTGTGTGTATATGTATATGTATATGTATATGTATATGTTACTAAACATAACAAAGAACGTGAAATCAGATATAAAACATGATGGAAGAAGCCAAGAAAAAATATGTACCTCAAGAAAGATTTTTAACAATAGAAATTAAATATGACAGTAAAATTATACTAAATGTATGTTTAGGTTCCAACAATTTAACCAAGAAATCAAAGTGATGATTTAAGATGAATGATTATAAAAGTGAAATAAGACAATGATTAAAATATATGGAGAGAGCCTTTCTTCTCCATGTTGTATTTAAAACATTAATTTCTCTATGGAAATTGAAAAAAAATACAGAACTCTAACATTTAGTATGAAGAAATGAGATCTATATTAAAAAGGTTTTTATATGTGATTATATGACACTTTGATGTCTTGCTTACAGAAATACAAAATAATTCATTGAGGCTCCAGCCTAATACCCATAAAGCAATAATTATTAAAATGGAAACTTAGTAGTAAAAATACCATTTCCTACATATTTATACATTTTAAAATCTGCGATTAATCTTTATACTCATTAACTCATTCAATATTCATATTAACTCTGGAGGGAGGCTATTATGATGCCTATTTTACAGATGAGTAAACAATCTGAGAAGTAAAAATGACTTGGAGAAGTTTACAGAGCTAAAAATAGTGAGGAGCCTTTATCTTGACTCCACATTTAGTATTCTGTATTTTCCAGCAGCTACAATGCTTAATAACACTGAGAATATTACAGCTGTTAAAAACTATGGGCCCAAAATGGAGTCCTTTATGCTAAGCCACACCACCAAGGCAGGGCCCTACTACCTAACCTAACTGAAGCTTCAACTCCCCCACAAATGTACTTTTAACCAATTAGTCAGGAATTTTCTAGTCAGCGCCAGTGAGGTAATCTGTCACATGGGCCCTCTCAAACCCTAAGATGAGGTAACCCACCAAATGAGCCTTTTTCTCCCCCACAAAGAGAGATGACCTAATTCGAATCAGTATTTTTCTCTGTTGATGACTTCCTTGTCCTGCCTTTAAAAAACTCTTTTTCTGTAGCCCTTTGGAACTCCCCTCTACTTGCTAGATGGGCTGCTTCCTGATTCGTGGATCATGCCATAAAGCCAATCAGATCCTGAAAATTTACTCAGTTGTATTTCGTTTTTTTAACAGTTATGTGAAAGTTTTGAGAAATTTACACACATGTGAAATTTACATATAGACAAGGCATTTACCAACACTTTGACATGACAATCTGAGCCTCCTTATCTGATAAATCTGAGCTGAATTTTTCTGGTCCATTTGCTTTAGTAATTGGAAGAGACATATTAATCTTAATTCATATTGTTGTCACAAATTTATTTTTGAAAATACCCTCGTGAACTGAAATCTCACTTGGACCTTCTGATTTCATGTTTCCAACTGAACCTAACAACTCATTTTCAGTAATTCCTAAATAAAAAAATTTGAAAATACTTAAAAAAATTTAATTCAAAACTGTGTTAGCCATTAGACTTCCAACTCACTAACATAACAGTTTGGACAAATAATTTTGGCATGCTTATCATTTTCCAATTTGTAAATTATTTTTTTTTATAAACATGTCACACTTTTGAGAAATGGAAAAGTCCTATGGTAAAAAGTTACTCTTACTAGTGGTTATTGCAAAGTGGATGAAGGAATAGAAGCCAGGAAGTGGGTTAGTCATGCATATTTGCTTGTAGGTTTGTAGGTTTGCTACTGGACAAAATCCTTTTGAGATGGTTGGCTCTATAACCACTTTTACCATGCATGTAGATGAAAAAAAAGATGCAATTATTTAAAATCTATTTGGTGTTCTCTGTTTACTTGGAATAAACCAAGAAGTAGCAATGGAAATAATGACTTACATGCCCAGAACACCTTGTATAATTAAGGGGGAAAATGTGGGGAAATGCTCAGTAAGTGGATGCTTGAGTTCTCTGCCAACCCTTCAACAGTTGTACTTAGACCTTTATGAAAACCTGTGCATTGGAATCTGAATAACTTGTATCATTATCTTTACAAATTATACTGGAAGGAACTCAGAAATAAAATCCATCATGATTAATAAGCACATGTGCTTTAACAAAGAGGTGACATTTGTGAATGCAATTTATTAACAGATGTTAGGATATGTGGTTGTATTTTATTTCCCAAAAGTTTCATTATAGAAAAATAGTTCAAAATTTTGTCAGTCTTAAAATACTCCCTAAGTTACAAAAAATTAACTTGCCTTTTCCCCTTCCTTCCCTCCTTCCTTCCTTTTCTTCCTTTATTCTTTCCTTCCTGGGAAGTAAGTTGGCAATTTTTAAGAGAGCTGCTACTAGGGCATGTAAGTAGTAACAATGGATTCACTGTAATTAAAATCTACTATATCCCAGATAGCAAATATTGTAACCACTGTCAGCAACCCACTTATATCCCTTGGACCATTCAGTGTGCTCCCAATATCCAGTTGGTAGGAATCTGCATCTCTGTATCTAAGGGCTTGTTTTCTGGAACCACCCACCTAAGAAATCTGGAAGTGCCAAGAAATCAATTCTTCCCCTCACAGCCCTAAGAGTCCTCAACCAGTGACTGACAGAATTCTGTGCACAAACACTTGGGCCCCCTACCTTGTGACTTGGGAAATTCTGAAGCATGGATTATGATGTTTTCCCAGAGTTTGCAATTGACAGCAAGCGCCAGTCGCCCACTGTGACAGCAGGCTTCATAATGTGCATTGTATTTTCATAAGGATCAGCACAAAAGTTTAAACATTATTTTTCCAGCAGAAATAGTGTTCCAAATGTTGCTTAGAGCATCCGCATAGCCCTTTAATGACTATTTTTGCCAAAATTTATTTTAAGTATCTTATTCTTTCAATATCATTTACAATAATGTTTCTCAAACTAATTTTTGAATAGGTCAAACTCCCAGGACTGACCTGAAATATTCTTAATCACGTTTTACTCAACCATGCAAAAATTTTAAAGTAGGTATAATCTTAATATGCTATAATTCTTATCAAATTTCAAATTAAATAAAAACAAAAAGACAACAAAATCCAAACGAAGTCACTTAAAAATAACAAAAGATGCTGCTTTCCTGATACCCTCCTGCTTCCCTAACATGAGCATGACAATATATATCATAATATTATATGACATGTGTACGTGTTATATGTAAAGCAATTACCCAACCGTAAACCATTGTATCTTTTCAAATATTTAAGGCCTTTATTAATATAGAACATTTTGAAATTATTTGTCCTTCATTTGGTGTCGGTAGAACATAATAAGCCCAAGATATTTAAAATATAATGTATGGTACCAAAACCATCGCACATGCAAACAGAAAAGCAGACACTGGAATTGGCTGGTCATATTTCATTATAATGTTTTCAGATTATTACTGACATAAAAGCAAAAAATAGAAATTTATTAGAGTCCAAGTTCTAAACTTCTAAGCTCTGATGCAGATTTAAAGTCCTGACCTAAAACAGTTTGGGGTAAATGCATTCCAAATTTAAAACTAGATCATTAGAATTAGTATGTCCCATATTAAGTGCTTCAGAGGTGGACCTGGGCATAGTCACAATGCTGGACTCTGTCCCTTAGCAAGCTGCTATATCTGCAGAACCTAAGAGTCATCTCTAACCAACTGTTTCTAGTTGATGTCATTACAAGTTAGGAACAGGTCCCAGATTCACACTACTCCATCACCTGATTTCCTATGGAGGTAGCCCATAAGTCACATGGCTATAGATTATATACACACTCCCTGTTCTTGAATCAAATAATCATAAAGATTTAGAGAGAGGATGGATCTTAAACCATAACCTCGGTCCTTTGAATTTAGGTCAGTAAAAACCCAAACCATCCAGCATAAGAAGCTGTCTATTCTTAGCAAACACGGACAAACCCAAAAGGTCATTCAGGGAAAACATAAAAGATAAAGCAAAGAGAATATTTTTAAAAGTTTTAAAGATGGATGAAGCAAAATAAAATAAAATAAACAGGTAGCTCATGCTAGCACTCAACTGTTCAGAGGCCTGGGCTTGCCAACTGATTACTCCCATAAAAATCAGCATGGAGGATATTACTTGGGGCTGATATCATCTCATCAAGTAGGGCCAAGTCAGCAATATCTAATTTTTGCACCAGATGAGACAGTCAGAATAATGTGTGAGCTGAATACTTTTCAGAAGCTGGAGATGAGTCTGAATAGAAGCACATAACCTAAGAAGATCATATCCAGTTTTGTTTTTCCTTTGCAGCAGCACAGAAGTGGCACACGTGTCAAGGCACCACCGGGAAGTCTGACTGGTGCTTTTGGAGACAGAAAACTGTGCAATATAAAGAAACTCACCATTTGTTTAAAGTATCTAGACTTGTTTGGCAAATACAGTCATTTAGCTTAGCTTGTCCAATATTCACCAAGATATCCAAAACATACATGCACACACTTCAAAACCTATTCCCAAAGAAGGCTTTTGTTTTCTCCATTAGCTGTATGTGCCCAAAGGGTGTCTCTCTCTTTCTCTCTCTCTCTCTCTCTCTCTCTCACACACACACACTCACACACACACGTGCATGTGTATGTACAGAAATGACAGTATCTCTAGCCACACAAACAAATTGGGAATTCATACATGACTTCTGGTTCAAATAGTTATTTTACTGGGCCTAAATATCTCACATTCTATGCAATTTCAAATTAACTCAGTAAAAACAGACAGTTAATACAGACAGCTGGGGTTAACCTTTTAGCTTGATCTGTTTGATTTTTCCCTTTCGTTTCCCTATGACACAAGTCAGATTCCTTCCCTTTTGAGATTTTCTGATCAAACTCTGACATTCGTCTGTTTCAAACACATCCTTGATATGCTGTCTATACCCTCCATTGCCTCCAGCATTTCTCTGTGCCTCCCTCAAAGATTGCCAGGAAGTGTTGGAGCCGGTCTGAGGCATGGACTCTCCCTCTGGAAGGATGCCCAGAGCTACAAAGGGCTCCCACAGTGGTAAAAAACAGACCACAGAGTCACTTTAATACCATGACAATATTTCTGTAGTTGAGATTTGCTAAAACTCATCAAAGTCAAGTCTTTGACTCATGGGCTCAAAAATCAGACTTAATGTTGTTTTAAGGTGGTAAATTCTCCTGATTAAAATTCGATGATTGACCTGACACATGGTTAATTGTAGATTAATTACACCAGGAATAAGAAAATGAGAATGAAACCAATCCAAGTTCACATATGATAGATGATGTATTCTTCACATTAAAAGTGCTTCACAGGATATATTATCTTTGCCCACCTGTCAGATCATATACGAAAGCCTCCTGCATCTAAGGGCAATGAGCAAAACGGCAGGCAACATCACATAAAAAATACCAGCAGGAAGTACATTTGTTGTGGCAGCAAGTGTTACATCCTTATTAACAGGAGATATTACCTGGATGTCATCAATGTAAAGCCCTTTCCATTTGCCATAATTTGTTACAGAATAAAGGGATTTGTGATAACAACCAGGTGAGGCACAGCGTGGAAGATGTGCAACCCTGTCATTCCAAAATGAAAATAATTTATTGCCTTCGTGTCGTCTATTCAAGTAATGGCTGAAGCCCACCGTCCAACTGTATTATTATCAGGTTGCAGCCTTCCCCACAGAAACACATCAGCCAAATTGTTCTCCATCACTAAAATGTATGTTTATGATTTATGTGAGCGGAATAAATTACTCAAAAAGAATCACCTTCTCAAAAATATTGATGCTAAGTGGAAACTTAAATTATTTCATGCTAATATATGTAAGGGTGGTTGCAGAGAGATACTATTTCTTGGAAATCTGAAGAGACAGGCTAATAAAACACTTTCATCTAGCTTTAATTGAGACTGCTTGTCCACCGACGAAACCTGCTAGTGAAATCAAAGATTTAATGAAGATTTAGTTCCCAAAGTCTGTCCTTCCCCCAAACATAACAATTTTCTAAGACATCAAAAGTGCCCTGTCATGTGGCATATGCTCAAGTAAATACTTTTTATAACATTCAACAGAAAAATAGACTATTTAAATAAACAGGCAATTGGAATCATACACCTGCCTCTGCGTACGTTTCTGTGAAAAGAAATTGCCAAGTTTATAAATGAGAGCCTCACATGCAGCACTCTCTGCAAACACTCTGTGCCTTTGGGATTCAGGTGAGAGCTAGCTTTGGAAGCATCTCCAATTACAACACTCCTTTACAGGTATAAATTGGTTTTGTCTTCGTACTTCTAGAAAATGCAGGCAAATAACCTACTTTGTAGCCCCAGGCTCCATTAAGTTTGTTCTCTTTCCCCTTTCTTGTTTTTACACTTTTTGGGGTTTTTTTTTTTTTTTTTGGCTTCTCTTTTTGGAAAATCACAAGTAAACAGAACAAGAGCTCCTTCTTGATCATAAAAATAATATCAAAATGTGACACTGCACCTCAGAAATGGATTTTATTTCCAAGAAGACTTCAGCTTTGCCCTGATACACTGTCGGTGTCTGACCACCCCCGGAGTTCTCATTGACAACCCCCTGCATTTTAAGTGAAATCTCCACCCCATGCTCATGCAGCGTTATGGGAACGGTGCCGTCAAATGTCTCAGTGGGCTGAGAGGTACAAAGTTCAGCCTGGATGCCTCAGTGATGATACTGAACAGATGAACACGCTCCCTGGAATTACAGGGGGCAGTTTATGTGACATACAGTTTGTTGTCTCAAGTGCCAGAATATTTTTGTGTGTGACTCATGCTGGTGATTGACTGATTTAGTTTAACCCCAGTTGATTTTTGAAAATCACATGCATTAATAAACTGGTGATTCAGATTCCTCTCAAGAAAAAATAGCCAGTAGGTTGCATGTACTCTCCCCAAGTCAGGTCAATTCAGAATTAATCTGAATTCAGAATTAATCTGGAACAAAGGGTAAAGTTATTCAACCAAAATAATGAAAAGAGTCCTCGAAAAAGTCCTATCCAAACATAATCTAACTTCTGAAAAATGTTTATGACTCATTTTTGTAAATGAAAATTAGCAATCTGGTTATCCTAGTTACACAATGTTTGATCCTCAAAAATTGATGTGAACCAATGCTTTTCTATAGAAATTTTAATCTTTAAAATAATAATAATAATCTGTCACATTATCATCTTCATCTTGAATATAAACTTTCATGGATTCAAAGTGATTCACACACAGATTACCTCACTCATCATGCTAAACCTTCAGGTTCAGAAATAAATCATTTTTATTTCTCTAAAGGGACCCTTTGCTGAATCATCTCCTGAAATCAAAATCATTTTGCAAACTAAAGATTCTTGATTTTATAACTTCTACATATAAATGTTAAATATATAAATTTAAATTATTATATTTCTAGTTTAAGTATAGCCAAAATCCATTTGAATTACTACAGTAAACTTCTACATTTTAAAATAATCCCTTCGTCAGAAGTCCCTTTATAAGTCACCTTCTCAAATTATCTGTATTTGAGTGCTCTGTTTCTTGCTGGGAACCTCCCAAAAAAAACCAATCTAATTTTTCCTGAAGGTACATGGAGATGGGGAAAAAGTGAGAAGAATTACAGAAGCATGCTTTTGGCATCTTTCTTTGCCTTGAGGAATTCATCCCAGATGACACCTGAGAGGGTGCTGTTGTCAGGAAAAGAGTGAACAAGGGGGCTAATACAAATGACCTTGAAACATATTATGCAGGCTACATTGATTCATCCAGTCCACAGATATTTAGTGAGCTCCCTCGGTACAACTTGCTGGTCCTATAAATGCACTGAGTTTTTTTTCCTTCTTTTTTCTCTCATTAAGCACAAGAATGCATAATAGACTTTTCCAACACATTGATACAAGCTAAAACAAAGTATGGGCAGGTATAGAGAAAACGAACCATTTGAAAGAAGACAAGATTGTGTATTTTTTTCCTTACAAGAGTAGGATGAGAAAAAAAGAATTAAGTTTTACAGCATGTTGCAAAATCAGATGGTGTTGCATAATTACGTAAATAGAAAACCACGTCCTCTGAAGGCCAACTAATTTTAGGTGACAGTACGGGGAGCATGCCAATTTATCATGGACATAGACACACATTTCTAGTGTCTACAGTAATTACTATATTGTTCTTATTGTTTATTACTTATGATATTTATTCTAAAATGACGTTTTGATCAGCACTTCTTTGCACATCTTACAAATCTACATATATGTATGGCCAATTTCAGAACCTAAGAAAAACTAGATCAGACAAATCTAGTGATTTAAACACCTTAAGAGATTTGCCATTCTAATAGAAAACTATTGTTAGCAAAAAAAGAAGTAACTTAGAATATGAGAAATTGATGAAATCATTATTTGGATCTTTAAAATTAGTATTTCTTAGGTTTATAAGGCAAAGGAAAAAAGCTAGCTAGTCCCCTTTTACAGATAGGTGTTTATTCTAAATTTAGCACAAGTGTAAAATATTGATTAATCGTAATGATTTGAAAGGTTTCAAATTTTTCTCTGGATTTGAAAACTGAAATCTGGCCAATAGCAAGAAGAAAAATGTATGTGGCACTGGGAACATTTCAAAGAAAACTGATATTGAATATGTTTATTTCTGTGTTTGTCAGTGGTACCTAGAGTATCAGACGTCTAAAGTGGCTCACTTTCTACATCCTTTATATGTTAAAAAAAAATGTGATAGTCATGAAATAAAATGAACAATAATAATGGCCAAAAAGAATTAGATTAAACAAAATCCCTTACTCAATTTTCACAAAATCAAATAATCATAACAGTAAAATATTATAGTACAAAATGTAATGATTAATAAAATTTAATTAGGTTAATGATTTTGAACAAGGAAGCATGTATATATTATTCAGTTGTAGTAATTAATAATAGCATTACAATTTCTCTTTTTTAGCCTTAACTTCCATAAAATTGTCAACAACTTTGCATATCTACGTTCAGCTGGCAAACATCTAGACTTGTCAGTCTATCTTCACTCATACACTTCTACTAATTACTGAAAGTTTCATATGCAACACATATGCAAATAGCCAGAAAACTATTTGTTAGGACAGTAACAGTTAGAAAAAATAACAAATACATGAACATAACTTGGACAGAGATAGACAAAAAAATCCATTTTACTATAAATGCCAGAAATAGCAATAACTGTGCATGATTTTGCTTCTTCAAGATCTATTCTAATGGCTTTCAGTTTTATTCATAGTTGAAAATATTAAACATAAAAACTCCAAGCAGTCACAGAGTAGAATTGAAGAAATTCAAATTATTGTCTCTTCTATTGACAATTCTGTGTTATTACTGTTTAAATGCAAGGATACGTAACCTCATGTAGTACATTCAAACTGCCCTAGAAGGGAGCTAGAACAATTCAGAGCCAATATGAACATGCTTTCAAAATGAGTAAGTATATCTGCGTCCTACTTTGTAACTGGTAGTTCGCCACATTAACTTCCCGACAGATTATAATGTATTAGACATAAAATATGCTAAATTGAACCTTAGATTTATATTAAAACTGTACATTAATTGCAGCAGCTATCTAAACCTTAAAAGTTTTTTTTTTTCCTAAGGAAGAATATTCTGTTAATGACTATTGTTTAGAATTGCTATCATAAATGGATAATTAAAGAACAGGCTAACTTTTAGCCAGTTTTACTATTATTTTTAAAATTCTCTGTAGACTATGCCTTCCCTTATTGCTTGTACCTAGAGCTGACTGCTCCAACCTCCCCATCCTTGGGACACCAATGGTATTTATTATTCTTCAATATTGACAGTGTAAACTAGATGGTAAGAGATAGGGGAAAAAATTCCTAACTATAGTAATGTGCAAATCATTTTTTTAACCACTTTAATGACACAATTTAAAGTGAAATCAAAGAATCTTACAAATACTCTTTAATTAATCCTCAAACATCCCTTTCAGTGAAGTTGGAAACTGGATAATACTGAATCCATATTATAGATTAGAGGAGAAACAGTTCCAGGAGGGTGAAGTAACTCCTCTCTGCCACAAAACAAGCCATTGTTAAATTTGCATTGGATTCTAGACTTCTAGCTCTGAGATCCGTATCTGACTACAGCCTGTTCCCTTCCTCGTGAAATCCTACTATTTTAAAACATCAAATTTTGTCACTAAACTCCGTGAACAAAATATTCACAAAAGATTATTAGAGCCCTCTTTAGTGTAAGGAAAATTAGATAAGTACCAGCCAGGGAAGGCAATTAATATTTTATTATCTGTCAGATTGTGAATGGAGATAGACTTTTTAATAAAAAAATACCAAAAATAATTAATCTTTGTTCCGGTCAGTCAAGCAATTAAATGTACTGAGCACCTACTATGTGCTAGGCAGTATACCAGGCACTGGTGAAAAAAGGTTGGATGAAAAACAGAGTTCTTGCCTTCAAAGTGTTTATAGATTTTGGAGTGTAGGGGCAGTAAACACACACACAAATGTTATAAATAAATAAGTTTAATTACTAAATAGTATTATGGATGAAACAAGTCCTACAGTAGATGAACTAGCTATGTGTTTGGGGGTGACTGAAGGGCAGCTTGTGTCATGAAGGATGATGGGGCAGCCATGAGAATTCCTGGGGAAGGGACATTCCAAGCCAAAACCAGATCAATGGCAGGAGCCTCAGGAATGAGTAAACGCCAGAGAATAAAGAGGACAACGGAAGGACATGACCTTGGAGCCCAGAGGCCAAGGCAACTCAGTTTGAATTCCATTGTAAGTAAACAAAACAAAGCAAAACACAATTGGAAGATTTTAGGCAGTGAAGTGAAATTATGTGAGTCACACTTTAAGAAGACCAGTTACAGCAGTAGGTACAATGAGTTGTAGGAGGCTGGGAGAGAAGGCAGGGCAACCACGTAGGAGGCTGTGCATGTAGTCCAGACAAGACAGTGGCTGCTTGGTCTATAACTGTAGCAGGGTAATGTTAGAAGTGGTAAGATCAGGAGTGCAATTTAAAAATATAGCCAATAGCACTTACTGGTAGCAGGGATGTAGGGCTTGAGGTAAAGGAAGAATCAAGGATGTACCTTAGGTCTTATCCTGCAAAGCTGGAGAACGACTGTCCCAGTTCCTAAAATGAGAAGGGCTTGTACAGGAGATCAATACTGGGGGCTTGGGTATCTAAGATCTTTGGAAGGCATTTTAGGTTTGGAAGTCTACTCTTTGTACAAGTGGGGACCTCAGTGAGGCAGCGAGTACTGAGTCTGACCCTAAGAGATGAGGTCCAGGCTTAGTCTATAAATTTGAGACTCATGAATGTATGACACATAGAGCTTGAACTAATGCTATCACCTGTGGAAAGAAGAAACCAAGAGAGATGATGACTGGAAGGGGAAAAGCCCAGCTTACTTGAACAGATAGAAATCTTGTAGGTCAAAGCAATCCAGCAAATATTAAAGAAACTAAAGAAAGAAATACCAAAGACAGAGACAGAAAACCAGATTACTGTCATGTCATGAAAGTTTAGCAAAAACAAAAAAGTTTCAAGAAAGAGGGATATGTCACCTATTTTAATTGCTCCTGAGACGTCTAATAAGACAAGATTACAGACCCGACAACTGACTTGGGAAAACTCTGGGTCATTTTCATTAAGAGGCTTTTCACTTAAGTTGTGAGAGCTAGAGCCCAATCAGAGTGAATTAAGGAGATAATGGGAAGTGAGGAAGAAAATCCATAGAGTATAGACTTCTTTTTATATATACAGCTAGGTAGGGAGGCAGAGAAATGGGAATCATGAAGTAAAGGATGAGCCGATTTTCTTTAAGATGGATGATATGACAGTGGGTTTGTGTGCTGAAACCAAGAAACCCAGATAGAGTCAGGGATTGATGCTTAGATGATAAATAAGATAACTGCTGGAATGAAACCCTTGAAAGTAGAGAGAAATTAAGATCCAGAGTATCAGGCCCGTCCACAAGGGCAACTTCTTTAGCTGCAATGGATGGAAAGGCTGAGTAGATGAGTGTATCTGATGTAGGAAGGTATGGAAGACATGACGGGGTTAATTTTAAAAGTGCAAAGGTAAATTCATTATGAGAATACGGTAGGAGTACTTGGCAATACTGAGGGGGCCCATTTGGGATTTGTGGCCATAAGTACAAAATGAACCCAATCAGCAAACTGTGTACACTTTTTCAAGTAACAGTCACTTTCTTGGTGCCGGCAAAATGCAAAATAGGTGAAGATTATAACAATGCGGAGATTGGACAGGAAGTTAAGGCACATGGAAATGAACACAGGTAGTGATCACTGCCTCTGGAAAGGTAAAAGAAAGTGGGATCTGAGAGAGAAACAAGGTCAGTATGACAGTATGTGAAACTGCTGTCCTGTGTAAACCAAGGCATTTCATTCATATAACCATCCTAAGGGTAGAAAAAAGGATCTGTTTGGAGGTGATGTGTGTGTATGTGTCTGTCTGTGTGTATACATCACTAAGAGGACCAGGTAACGAGGAGGAGGAAGGGAGTGAGAAAAGGAAGCAGAGAGGGAAGCTAAAGGAGGAATGCGTTTACTTGAAGGAAACCTCTAACCAATGGCCAAAAGAGCAGTAATTAAACACACCAAGCTTCCACCTAAACCACTGCTTAATGTAAATTCTCAGGCAAAAGATAAACAGCACATAATTACAATCCTGAATTGAAAAATCTATGCACTCAATAAAACCTAGTAGTAAACACCCATGAGATAATCAAATAAAGTTCTGTTTAGATAATAAAGCTATATGCAGTTTTCTTATCTATCATAAAATGTTTTCCAAAGATTTTAATAAAAAATTAGATATATTAGAAGTGTTAATGATATGAATTTTAAATGTATGCAAATATGGAAGAGGATGGTTATTATATTATTATTCATTTATGAATGTATTTTCAAACAACCTTTATTGCATATGATTACTTTGAACATCATATTCAATAAAGCATAGAGTGGCTTCCAGTTTGGAAGACTGGGAGATTGCAGCCCTTCAAAATTCCTTTCTGTTTTCCATAAAATCACCTATGAATGTGGGGGCAGCAATGATGGAATTTTAGTCTCAGGGCACAAATATAAAAAGGCACAAGATTGGTTCTAGTTCAGACAAATCTGGCTTTGATTCCTACTCTCTCACATACTAGATATGCCATTAGCTTAAAGCCTCAGGTTCCTCACCCTAACACCAGGATTATATTATTTTTGTGCTCATAGGGTTGTAAGAAAACTAAATGAGATGCTGCATATAAAGCTCTCAGCCCAACCACCAGAGCATCCTTAAAACACCAACTGGCAGCTGCCACTCCCACTTTAACTGCTTTAAAGTTAATCATAGCTTTAGTCTTTTCCTGATTACAGAAGGTATACATCAAAAATATTAAAATAAGAACAGGATATATAGTTCTAGAAGACTTTGAGGAAAAATATAAAAGTGTTAATAAAATAATACTTAAAAATCATTGAAGGAATTATTACTCGATGGCACTGTGTTGTAAAGCTATAGTCAATAGAGACTTTTCTTAAT
This sequence comes from Camelus dromedarius, assembly GCF_036321535.1. Classification (NCBI taxonomy): domain Eukaryota; kingdom Metazoa; phylum Chordata; class Mammalia; order Artiodactyla; family Camelidae; genus Camelus; species Camelus dromedarius. The sequence goes on from NC_087439.1 coordinate 23,327,839, forward strand.
TTGTTTTTCTTATAACAAATTCTGAGTATCTTCCATTTTCTAAACTATTAAGTAGTGAGGAAATGAATGACTACTGTTCAATGAATATACCAGGTAAGCTGGCTACCTACTACAGAAAAAAATAATAAAGAGTCGAATTATGTATAGAAAATGTTTTTAAAATGGTAGGGTTTTCCATAACAGACATATGTTCATGGAAACATTTAAAGAAATTGCATCTTGTAATTACATTTACTTAATGTGCAAACCAAGCAAAATTCACCTGGGCAGTTACATCAGGATAACAATTACCCTTGGCTGGGGAGTAGTGCTTGGAATGGGGAATAAGGGGGTGCTCTGATGTTAGTAATATCCTGTTTTTTTATTGGGGTGCTGTCACCTGGGTGTGTTCAGTTTCTGATAGTGCACTTTTAGGTCTGCATTCTAAAACCAATGCTTTGTTTGTTTAATAGTCCTACAAGATGCAGCCTATGTCCTCATTGAGAAACAAAAACAAATCCAGTGTATAGTACAGAAACTGAATCACAGAAAGTCCATGATGAAAATCTACTTCACCCTGCCCTCTTCACATATGCAAGTCACTGCATTGGATTATTTGTACAAGGAAGCAAAATACTTTTCTCACGTCAAGTGTGGTTCACATGCTGACAATATTTTTTCAAGAAAGGTTTGATTATCTAGTGTGTGAATACAGAAATCTGAATCAGCATGTACTGAGACAAAAGTTTCTTCTTACCTAATTTTCACAAACTTTGAATGTGCAGATTTTAATAACTCCAAGTAAGAGACTAATCAAAAATTATCTGAGAAGATACTGGTGTAGGTTTTATTTTACCCATCTTCCTGTTGACAGCATATTAATGATCTTACTATTATCATATCCAGATAATAATGTATTATAATAAAGTAACTCTCTCCTTAGGCTTCCTAAGTAAAGCAGTTGATGTTAAAGCTTCATTTTGGGTGTCTTTTCATGTGTACATGTGCACGTCTGTATGTGGGTATGTTTTAACTGTCTGCCATTATGGCTCCAAAGTAGATGTAGATTCAGAATACTTGTAATCTCGTACAACGAGGTACAGCATCTTAAATGTTTATCGTTAGAACATGCCCAGTGGCAGATGGTGGCATGCCATTTTAGAGCCACCTAGAGGCACAAAAAATTGTCCCATGCTTTTCATTTTGGCAGATGCACATGCCCCTTTGGCAAATTTTAGAAAATAAATAAAGACTTACTCCTTCAAAACAGATTGTATTTATAGAGGGATGTGTGCAATTCAACAGGGGTGGTGCTACAGACGAATTTCAAAATCAACACCATCAAATGTATAGTGCAGTTGGCATAAAACTTTGGATATGAAAGCAGCTAGCTGCTTTACTGTGTATTTGCATTTTACAGAGCATTTTAATGAATCCTGAGTAATTATTTTTGGAGCAATATTAAAATGAATTTTAACAAATTTATGCATTTCAAATAACTTATTTTAAATATAAATTAAAGGTCAAATTTCATACAGAACTCAATTCCCCATGATGGCATTGCTTTTGAAGCACTCATGTGGTAATTAGGCATATCGATACTTAGACACTTTAATAATCACACAATTTTAAATCTGAATGTGAATATTATTTTCTAAAGTCAGTGGAGTCACCAGATTTCCACATAACTTTCTAAAGGTGTATCTCTCCTTTACCCATTTTCGAAAGTGATGCTTCCATACCACTTATCTGTGTGTTTTTTTTAGACCTCTTATTTTCCATTAAAGTAAGAAAAACATAAATATTTACCTAAAAGCAACACTTTCGGACTTGTGGACTTGTCATGATCTTTAAAGTCATATAAGGGGAGGAGAGGGAAGCTATATTCTGTTAAATAATACTATCTAATATGTTAAAAAAAAAATCCAGATGGTCTAGACAAGGGAGCGTAAACTTTTTCTGTAAAGGATCAGACAGTAAGTATTGTAGGTCTGGGGAGCCACACAGCCCCTGCGGCAGCTGCTCAGCCTTGCCTCGCTGTAATGCAGGAACAACCACAGATAGTATATACAGAAATGAGAGTCTCTGTGTCCCAGTGAAACTGTAAAAATAGAGGTGGGTGGCCCACATTTGACCTAAGGCTATAATTTGCAGTCATCTAGCCCTGATTATTTTAATATAGTTTCGCTAATATGAGGGATGCATTGGAAAAGTTAAATATATTAACTGTGTTAGTATGTGAATTAGGAGCCAGAGAAGAATTGGTGGGGGGAGGTTATCTTAGTAACAAAACAAATCTTCTGAGAAGATACAAAAATGATAAGATTCAGAATGACGAAGAGGCCGGGGGTGGGGGGTGATGGGGGGGCATGATGAATCTGTAAAAAATGTCCCATTCAAACTGACCTATACATTTATAGAGAACTTACACTGGCATTCAGGAGTCTCTGGAAATAAATGGCAATCTCAAAGCAGGGAGGGTCTAAGATAGCCAAATTTATACCTGAAACAGACATAGTTTTATAAAACGCGTTCACGGGGTTTGTGTCAGTACTTCTCCTGGTGCTGTGACTCCGTCTAGCATGCAGGTGCCTAGTATCTCCCTCATGACCCCACCCTGTGATGTGTTTGGTTTTACTCATCCCTCCCAAACAGACCCTGAGCTTTTAGGGCAGGAACTCCCTCTTCTTTATCTTGGTATCCCTAGGGTTTATGACAGTGTCTTGCCCAGAGTCAGTGATCAATAAAAATTGAATCATACAATTGAATTACATTGAATCATATACTGTCATGATGAGTTCAAATAACAACCCTTGGGGTGGGGGGAATACATGTTGAGTTACACATTAGCTTCACTCACATCCTATTTCCACTTTAGGTACCAGAAAGCTGGTGATTTCCTGTTCGCTCCTTGCTTCTTGGGTCCAAAATGACTTGGCTTTACCTGGGCCTGGCTTTCCCAGGTAAGCACTAGATTTTCCTGACCCCTAATTAAAACTCACTACTCCTCTGACTTTTTCCTTTGAAACCTGTTAGGTACCTAATTGGCGAAAATGGTGAGTTTAGATGAGGAAGAAATAGAAGGAAAGCACAAGATTGTACCTTGAATGTTAATCACTTTCTTTCTATTACAAAATAATAAAATGTATTGCAGTAAATCTAGAAATTATGGAAATGTATAAAGGGGAAAGCCAAAATCTTCCAAAGTAACTACTGTTAATTTTTTTAAAAAATATTTGCAAAATCAAATTTCAAATTCGATACCACAGTACATGTTATTTAGACCTTATTTTTTCACCTGTTACTGGAGAGTCTTCTCATGTTGTTAAGTAGTCATTTGCAACTTCATTAAATGTCTGTATATTCGTGCCTTACAAATAATTTTATAATTAAACCTACTGACTATTTTACTAAGGGATAGTCTCTGTTCTGAGCATTGAAGATATAGCAATAAATAAAACAGATAAGATCCCTTCTCTTATAGATCTAATATTGTAACTGGGGAGATGGCAAAAAGAAAAACACATAAATAAGATAAACTCTGCTTATAAAAGTGCTATGCCCATAGTAAAACTGGCTAATATGACAGTGACTAAAGGATGTGGAGTATGTATTATTTTACCTTTAATCCCTTGTAACAAGGAAAAGTGCTCATATAAAATGCAATAAGCATCTAGATTATTACACATAAATATATGTGTAAATTTCTAATCCTAGTCTCTAAATAAATCCCTAAGAATGGAATGGCTAGGTCAAAGCACTATGCATATTTTTAAGATAATATGTACTTCCAAATATGAACAAACACTTTTAACAATATCGGCTTCCATCAGCAGGTTACAAGATTGTCATAATCATTATATGCCAAATAGCAGGCTATGGGCTTTCAAATATGACAGGATGTAAATTTCAATAATCCATTGAGGTTAGTATGATCATTTCCATTTTATCAATGAAAAACATAAGGTCAAAGAGGTTTAGCAACATTCTCAAAGCCATGCGGCAGATACAAAAGCCCCAGGGTGCAGCGGTCTGACTGCACCCCTCTAATGTGCTGGCATTGATATTTCCAGAAACTAGCAGATCAGTACAGAGGCTTCACTAACCAAAGGGAGGGTTAGAAAAACACCTGTTTAGGGCTAGTATAGCAATAAAGAAATATTCTGTTTCTATATTGCTCAAAGTTGAGCCTAAACAACAAAAATTACATGTAAGAAACATCTTCACAAAGTAAGTAACTCTTGTTAAGACAATGCATTACAGGAAGACAGGCTACATTTAATACCAAGAAAAAGTAATGAAGGTTATATTTACTTCTGGATGATTCTTAATGTTTAAATTCTTGATCATAATTTATACAGTCCTATCACGTATGGGCTCTAACTGGCCAAAAACTAACAAGAGAATTCCATTCCTTGCACAAAATAGTAACTGTTTAGGCGCTCGACTGATTGAATCAGGGTGAGCCTCCTGGGCTGGAGCTCCACCTCTGCAGGAGGAACTTTTCCACTCAGAAATGAATGAGTAGTCTCAGCACTGAGAGCAGTCGTTGCGTGCCCTCCAGGGGCACCACACCTAGGATAACACTAGAGCGCCACAGTGGTGCATCAGGAAGAACAATTACAATAACTGGATCATCAGAATAACCTGTTACCTGGCAGAGTACACCAACGCTCAGGTTAGGTTTTCTGATGAATGCTACCTAAGGAATTCTAACTGGTAGACCTACCGTGTGCACAGCAGTATTGTATTCGTTGATTATAATTCTTCTTATAATAATGAATAACTAGGTACCACTGCAGAGAATTACCATCTCTAATATGAGGTTTTTAATTTTAACTACATCTTTCCAGCTAGAAAGTTATATTCTAGTTACAGAGAAATCAAGAAATGAAGTGAAAACTCTATTTCTTAAGACCAGTTTTTCTTTTATAAGGCTTGTATATATACATACACATATAGATGAATTTATTATATGATTTTAAATATATATTAATTTAAATATGTGTTATATATTTCATATATTCATATAAGTATACACAAATTTAATACATATGAATTTAAAAATGCAGTAATTTTAAAAGTATGTGTATATATATTTCTTTTTCTCTGAAATCAAATTTTGCTTCAGTTGTCTTCCAAGTAGGATACCCAATTTTCTTCTCTAGCTAGACATAGTTAGAAAATATGTACTGGCGTAAAGGGAAGGAGAGCATTAGGCTCAGCTAATGCACTGCCAAATTGACAGCCATTCAGGTCAGTCACTGCGACATGATGTTTGTGGCAAATCCACAGGTAAGACTGTGTCATTTACAACCAAGGTGAGAATTGCTAAGATATGGTGTTTGTTACTACTAGTATTCCTGACATCTCAGGTAAATTTTTGTAATGTGTACACTGGAATTGCACGTTTTTCAGTATTATTAAAATTTGACAAACTTTAGTAAGGTTGGATACTACTGGCTACTCACTATACTGTAGTACAATTGCTAAAAAACAAAAAAATAAAAACCACTGGAATTGCCTTGCAATGTAAGAAGTAATATTACTGAAAATATAATCACATACTTTTTAATACATGTTCATGTACTTATGTATTTTATCTTGAAGTCACTGAGTGAGAAATAAAACACCCTAGGTCTTCCGTGTAATTCTAATCATAAATACACGTCAGGCAGATAACATAATAGGTCTATGTTATTTTTATGCTATTTTTAAAAGAAAACAAGGAGACTTTCAAAGTCATTTATATGTCAGGATTCCCTAACATGACATATACAAAATAGTGAAAAGCACTAATAAACAAATATTATATGTTAAGGAATTTTGTTTGTATATTTTATCAAAAACAAGTGAGATCAAAACTTTTAAAATGTTCTAATAAATCTGGCCAAACAGTTTAAAGTCAAAATTTTGATGAAGTTTACAACATACACAGGCACATGCATCCACCCTTATATTTACATAAAACCAAGTGCTGCTGAATTCTTGACTCAAAAGACAATATTGAAAGGATTTTTTGGATAAAAAATGTTTTAGTAGTGAGATTGTTTTTTATGTGTTTCTGTTTACAATTCATAAGGATAGCCTGGTTACTTTAGAGATATATGCTCCCATATGTGTGCCGTAAGTGCAGTCTACAAGGGTGACCTGAATAGAGTTCTATGCTACATTTAAGGTAATCTGCATTTAACTTCTATAATACCTTCAAAGCAATTCATTCCATTTGGGGGAAACTGTAGTTCTAATTCTATAATAAAACTTTCTTGAAATTAAGTGAAATTATATAAGTAAAATACAGTCTCTTAACATTGTTATAGAAACCAGCCAAAGATGGCCTCTTACATTGACCCCTACGTTATGTCTTCACAGCAGGCTGAGACCCACTAGCTCAGAAGCCCACCAATGCAAAACTAATTATTTTCACAGATCCAATCGTTTTAAAGCTGAAATAAGCAAATTTTTAGACATTTAGAGTCTGCCTGCTTTGCATGCACTAGGAAACATCTGATAGCCGGAGATAAGATAAGCCAGACACTAGAAGGCTCGAAGCTGCTGCTGGGGTTTGGACTCTTCTAGAACAGATGAGTGTTATCAACTACACAGCATAATTACCCTCTCTGATTTTGATCCTTTTCTCCCTGGGAATTCATTTGACCTCCTCCCAGGCAGATGGTAACCCCCATGCTTTAAGCCTCTCGACAGTCTCATGCTATGAGGGACTTGCCTCCATGCATACCTGTCAAATGTGCATGTTCTACTGTCACCTCATAGTCTTATCTTTCTCCTTGCCCACTCCTCATATCTCTCCAAACTCCTACAAGCAGGCAGCATGCACAAAAATTCATTTAACCATTATTAGTTTTCCAAAGGCTGTTAGTTTTATCCTGATTTACCTTCTGAAATGTTTCTTATGTGATGAACCTTCATGTATTTCTGGACATGGCTATCATATTTCCTCCTAGTCTTACTTCCAGAACAAACCAGTGGACTAAATTTAAGGAGAACTTGGAATGTCCTCTGATAGAGAACAGGTAACAATTGGTTCAGAAAATGGCCCTGAGGGTTTCTTCCTACCCTACACCAGCAGAAGCCAAACTGTTCATTACCACCAAGGCCAAATCCACTTGCAAAGAGTAATGGCAGTGGCTGAGGTAAAGCAAGTTTCCAGTTGGGATAGGGCACCCATCGGGAACTGAGTATTAACAGTGAGCGACCACAAAGCCAAAGGTTTTTTGGTTAATGTCAATAACCCTTACTGCCTAAACCACCACAAAGAACACAAGCTTGGACATTTGCCCATCAACCTTATTATTGGGCTATTACCTTGACTGTTTTCTATACTGCTAACACAAGTCCTACTTAAATTCCTAGAAATCTGAGGTCACAAAGTAATATTTAAGTAGAGCAGTGTTTATAAAAGTAAGATTAAAAAATAGAAAATCTGTAACATGCAAATCTAATTTAATGGATCAAAGGTAAAATAATGCTAAGCAAGCATAATGTATACACCTTCAGAAAGATAAAGGCATTGGCAACAAAAAGTTACAAGCAGTCATAAAGAAAAACGAATTAGAAATACTGAGTATGAAAAATACAAGTACGTACTTATAGCCAAAGAATGAAGCAAAGAATGAAATTCAGAGCTGAAGTGTCAGATAGGAAAACATCAGGAAAAAATAAGGATATGGAAAATTGATATTCTTATTTGAATGAAGTTTATATGTTTAAAGGGAAAAAGTTAATACTTACCTTTTCTAATATACACATATTTATTAAAAATAGTAATTTGTACATTATACTAAAATATACTGTACACAAAATAATATTCATACCTAACTTTATGAGGAACAGAGTTAAAGGGAATTGAGAAATAGAGTTGAAAAAGGAAAATTAAAACTAAATAAGATGCCTTGAATTAAACAATTATTATAATATGCCATGAACTGAAGAGCTTTATTAACTCAATTATTGGTATCAGAATTCAAAACAGTGTAAATGATGAAATTCAGCTGTTGGAGGCCATCACATTTTATCTACTTTTAAATCCAATAAGTACTGTTGAGAACCAGAAAATCTCCTGAAACAGAGATGTGGTGTGTTTTCAGCAGTCTCCAAATACCTTTTGCTTCTGCTTTATTGATATGCATACACAGTAAGTCATGGTAAAGAAAATATTTTATTTTCCAATAAAATGTAGACATTCATCTTTCTGGAACATCATTCTTAAAATGATGTAGGGATTAGCACAAGATGAGGCATAGCACCTCTCCCTTTTAGGTACTAAATCTTTATTTCTAGTCAAGAACTTCTGTTAGCTTCGGGATTCTTCTTCTTAAAAACAGCCACAAAGGACAGCAAATTAATCAGACCCAATTAAAACAATGCTTGTCCCTGTTAGTACCTTAACCGCCATCTACCTCTAAAGCTTTAAAAGTCTGAAAAGTTTCCAATCATCCACATTTACTCTTCTCCCTACTATCAAATTACATAATTAATTTGCTTACCAATATATATGTGTATATGTGTGTGTGTGTGTGTGTGTGTGTGTGTGTAATGGTGTTCAGATAATATTTGCATAGCTAGTATCCTAAATCCCAGACCTCAGCTTAGTGCACCTGAAAGTATGTATCTCTAGTAGAAAAATGTTTGGTACAGCATTGTTCAAAATAGCAAGAAAAGAACAAACAGCCAGTATGTCCATCAATAATTAAAGAATTGAGTAAACTCATGACTCTACCTAAGTATTAGAAACAATAAATATCATATATTATGTTTGAATAATATGAAGGGATGTCCATGTCATTTTGTTAATGAAAATGATAAGAAAAGAAAATCATGTAGAGTATGGTTCCATTTTTATTGAAAGAAAAGAAAGAAAGAAAGAAAGAAAGAAAGAAAGAAAGAAAGAAAGAAAGAAAGAAAGAAAGAAAGAAAGAAAGAAAGAAAGAAAGAAAGAAAGAAAGAAGAGAAAGAAAGAAAGAAAGAAAGAAGGAAGGAAGGAAGGAAAGAAAGAAAGAAAGAAAGAAAGAAAGAAAGAAAGAAAGAAAGAGGATAACCCTGAATCCTTGTATTTAAGTACAATACCAGAGTAAAAGATATGATAGGATATGCACTAAAATATTATTGGAAACTTTGAGGGAGAGAGGATAGATAATAATTTTTTTCTTACACAACTCTGCATTATTTGATATGTTACAATAAAGGCACTGCTTTAAAAAACTTTATAACATAAAAATCAACACATAGTTTTATGGCATCTAAAAAAACTATTCAAATATATAGAACTATTGGTACTATTGAGAAGAAGAGAGCTATTGTCATCCTGATTTTTTTTTGTGTATATATTTAGTATAGTGTGGTTTTTCAGCTGTTCTGAAAGGAAGGGGCAAAGGAAAGAGAAAAGGAAGCAGGATAACCTTCAAACATTTGGGAGCTGCTATAAGGGCATATTCTTAAAAAAGATTCAGCCTTTGTGGAATTTAAAAATACCCTTTTCACAAACCACAGAGTTTTCCTATCTCACAAATCAATTTCATTCTATTATATTGGTGAATTAGTTTCTTTTCATGAATTGGTTGTTCCACTTTAACTGTTGGCCTTCTGATAAAATGGAAGGACGGGTATTAGCAGTGTAGCAAGTAGTCAAGATAATAGCCCAGTATTACATCTTACTTATCACCTAACCTTTTTTTTTTTTTTTTTTTTTTTTTTTTTCAGATTTCCCCAGTTTCACCACAAACTGTCACCACTGAATTAGCCACGACAAGCCTATCCACCACCCCTGTTCTTTCAAGGAGTAGTTGCTGGGGGCACAATAATGAACAGTTCTAAGGAGACAGTCACCCATTTGCCTGTAATCTCATTCAGACACTGAAATCCAAATCAGGTATCACTACTCTTGTTACATTTAAACTAAGGAGAACCGATTTTGATGACCAGTTTACAAGTTTTTTCCTTAATTTAAAAATGATGATCTTTACGGAGCTTTAAAAAGATAAATTAAAAAGTTGAAATAAATGCCTTCTATGGATATTTTTGTGCTTGTACAAGTATAATAGAATAAAATTCTATACTTGTATATTGGAGTGTTCATATATACTAGAGTACATGCATGTGGATGATATGTATACATAAACATATACATATATCTCTGTGTATATATTCATACAGAAAGAAAGAGATGGCTTGAAAGCCAAAAAAGAATTTTCCCTTTTCAAAACTGAAATGCTATCTTTTCAAATGCAGTTTGTGAAATATAATACATGTAAGTCTGGGTGTCAAATAGGTCTTAAATTTCAGTTCTGACACTAATGTATCATATGTATATTTCCTGTACTTTAACATAAGATTTGAAGCAATGCTAGATGAATACTTATTCTAAACGAGGTAAAAATGCTTATTGTTACAGATGCAAAGTTAAAACGCAGATATACACTAGTCTACCTTAACTCATGTTTATCAAGATGTAATTTACACATATAACATTGTGTAAATTTAAGGTGTACAGGATGATTTGATACATGTAAATACTGTAAAATGATTACCATTATAAGTGTAGTTAACATATCCTTCACCTTGCATAATTACAACCTTTTTCTCTGCAGGGAGAAAATGTAGAATTTACACTCTAAGCAACTTTCAAGTATGTATGTAATACTATACTCATCACTCTGAATGTTATACTCCCAGAACTTTGTCATCTTATAACTGGAAATTTGTGCACTTTGACCAACATCTCCCCATTTATCCCTCCCCCAAGCTCCTGGTTACCATTATATTACTCTCCATTTCTATCAGTTTATTTTTTTAGATTACATATATAAGTCAGATCATACAGTATTTGTCTTTCTTTGACTCATTTCACTTAGGTCTTCAAGATCCACTAATACTGTCACACATGGCAGGATTTCTTTTTATGGCTGAAATAAATAAATACATATATAAAAATACATATAAATATATATACATATATATTTATATATATATAACATGTTCTTTAACCATTCAACCCTCAACAGAAACTTAGGTTGTTTCCATGTCTTGGCTATTGTGAATAATGCTGCAGTGATCGTGGGGGTACAGAATCTCTTCAAGATTGCGATTTCATTTCCCTTAGATATATACCCAAAAGCAGGATTGAACAATCATTGGTAGTTCTGATTTATTTTTTTAATGTAATTACCAAACTTTTTCCCATAGTGGTTGTGCCAATTTACACTCACATCAAGTGTACAGGGGTTCCTTTTTCTCAACAACCTCGCCAACACTTATTATCATTTCTCTTTTTGATAATACTATTCAAACAGGTGCATGGTGATATCTCACTATGGTTTCACTTTCATTTCCCTGATGATCAGTGATACTGAACATAATTTCACGTACCTATCTGACATTTGTATTTCGTCTTTAGAAAAATATTTTTCATCTCCTCTGCCCATTTTTCATTCAGATCATTATTACTTTTTTTGCTGTTGAGTTGTATGAATTCCTTATGTAGTTTGAATATGAACTCCTTATCTGATATATGATGTAAATATTTTCTCCCAATCCATTGGTTGCCTCTTCATTCTGTTGTTTCTTTTCCTGTACAGAAGCTTTTTAATTTTTTACATAGTCCCACTTGTTTATTTTTGCTTTTGTTGCTTGAGCTTTTGGTGTCATAGCCAAATAACCACTACTAAGATCAATGTGAAGGAATTTTCCCCAATGTTTTGTTCTAGGAGTTTTATGGTTTCAGCTCTTACATTTAAGTCTTTAATACATTTTTAGTTAATTTTTATGGTTAGTGTCCAATAGGGGTTTAAATTCATTATTTTGCCTATGAATATTCAGGAAAGAGAAGATGGAAATGAGAAATAGTGAGAATACAGACCTGTCAGGACGTGGAGGTGAATTTAAGGAGAGAGGAGAAAGGATGAGTTGATATTTTTGTCACTGGCTATTGGGCTAGTGGTGATACCATCTAAGACAGAAGAACAAACAAAAGTGGACTGTTTGTGCTGCATAATTTCTATAACCTTATAGATTATAAGCTCTTCATATATATATTGTATTCCTAGAGGTTTAAAGGACTAGGTACACATCACAGGTTTTTCGTACATTCTGGTTGTATTAATGTACAAATGCCAAAAAATGAACAGGGATATTGATCATTAATATTGTATTAATCCTACAACTAGAACAATGTGGATTCACATTTTCTAGTGTATAAATTTATAACAGTATATAAATTTCCTGTGTCCTCTAAACATTTGGTATTAGTCTTGTCCTTTTCTAATGATACAATTTTACTCTTAATGTTGATTTATGAATTGAGAGCATCTGTGAGAACTTGTATTGACAGAGTCCTGTCATTGCCCCTTCACCTGACCACCAAGAGTCCAACCAGATATTCAAACTTCAACTTCTACTGTATAACTGCATAAAGCACTATTTCAGGAATCTATGTCCTTTCAATAGCAAATTGTTTTTCTCAGAGGCTGTACAATAATTTCCAGATTTAATATGCCTTTACAATTTCTCATCCTCGTAAAGTGGTCTTTCTTAATATGTTACAATGAAAGGGACTGAATTTTAATGCTTTATGCATATAGAAATTTTGAGTAATTCACACTTGTCTTGAATTCACAAAAAAACTAGTGAAATTCTATGCTTAAAAGAGAAATGTTTTATTTAAAAACAGCTTTCTGATTGCAATTAAATTACATGTGTAAAATATGGTCTATGCAAATAGATCTTTAAGAATCTGAAGATTCTGATTTTTAAAAATTATGTTTGAATCACAAGTTCATACATGTCTATGGATAAACCATTGGTGTGTGTATATGTATGTATGTGTGTGTTACAAACTGAAAAATACTATCTCTAAGGAAGGTTATACTTTGCATCACTGTATTTACATTTGGTATTTTTCTTTCCATATCATATATCCCAGAATTAAAAATATAAGTTTATCCTAGTGTAGAGAATCACCACTATATCTTAGAAGTATATTTGCATGTTTAAACTTATTCCTTATCTAAAGCCTCTCACCAAGTATAAATTAAATAATAATAAATTAAATAATTTTGATTTATCCATTAAGAAATATTTCCTGTTCCTAAAAATATCATATAACTCACAATATCAAGCAAACAGCCCATCAAAAAATTATTGTCATGGGAAAAAAGAACTCTAGTTCAATTCCCAAACCTAGTAATTACAGAAAAATAAAGGAATCTGGGACCGGGGGACTTGAAGCAGTAAAATATACACATCCTTCTCCCATCTTAGATTCATTTCAGGACTTAAAATGTGGTCTTAAGGATCAAAAAACCTTCTAAAGATATTCTAAGTCAGCTAATACCCAAAATAGTGTCATAAGACTTCTTTGATTCAGCCTTAAATAGTAAAAAGAAAAACAATGTAAAGAATGGTCCAAAGACGGGAAGTGAGTATAGCTCAGTGTTAGAGCATGTGGTTAGCATGCACGAGGTCCTGGGTTCAACCCCTAGTACCTTCATTAAAAAATATAATAATAATCCAAAGAAGAGTTCAGGAATCAAACCCAATAGTTCAACCTTCAGAATGAAGAGTTAAGGTCTCTGAGATTAGATATCATTTCCATTAGGGAGACGATGATGCTGAAAAAAATCTTAGGTACAAATAAAAAAGTGCTGCTTACAGATTTACAGTATAACTTGGTGTAAATATATATTGAAATAAATACATTGGGCACAAGACGCACCCATCACCCAAACCCTGCTTACCTACTTTAAGCTACAAGACCCACAACAAATTCTCTCTTCTCTACATGCACTATTTACACTCAGGACTCATGTCTTAGTACATTTTGCCCCTTTTGTTTTGGCCACGTGGCAAAAACGTACTCAAAAGTAGTCCTACTAAATTTAAGCTTTATAGCAGCCTTAATTACCTTTCTGATAACAGTTAAGATTCTATACTATTGATTGTAAATATTTTCTATTATTCATCTTCTTTTTTGTCTAGACTATTTGATCTTTGCTTTATTAGTGTCAGGCATCTATTCCTGTCTTTAACATGTTTGAATATAGAAGGCATTTAAACATTGAAATTTACTGAATATTGAATTGAATGTAATATAACACATTTTAGGGGATTAAGGAAATCTAAATCTTTAAATCAGCAACTGTAGAGGCATGATGGTCATTCATGAGAGTCAAGAAACTGACTGCAGATTTGCACAGATTCAGCTGTGAAGCCTAGAGCGTGCGTGTGCCTCGGTCTCTTCAGCTGTATATTATTACTAGTCAAAATAATACCCGCACCTTGTCTGAGGGAGATGACGTGTGGGAATTAAAGCACATTATCTAGTATCTCTGAAATACTAAAGAGCTTTATTTCCTCCCCAAAGGCATTAATTATCTTTGCTTATTCCTATTATTTTACTTTTACTATTTATCCAGTTGAGTCCTACAAATTTTAGAAAGTAAGAAATCAGAGATAATCCAGAAAAATAAAGACAGAAAGGGAATGTTACAGAATTACAAAAAAATAATCCGAGAGGGACGGTGACTCACCATTTCTACTATATTTCTATTCATTTCTATTGCATTTGTCATATAACTTTCTTAATGTCAAGAAGGGGAAAGGTCTCTATAGCAAAATAGGTGAAGCTTCGTAATTCCAGATTGCTAATATTAATTTCTAAGAGAATTGCTGCTCTTTGCCACTATATGTAAAAAAGTGTGTGTGTGTATTATATATATACACACATACATACATATATATATATATAAATAAACATACATAAATTTTGAATTTTTTTCTACTGAACCAAAATTTTAGTTGCCTTTTATGGTAATTTAACCCTGAATTTGTAGTGATTTAAGAGCATACATTCTATAAGAGTAATTATATATAAATCTTTTATAGCTTCTTTAATGATCTTTATTCATGGATTAATGTCTTCCTTGATGATAAAACATATCTTATTTCAAAAAATCTAAAACTCTAGAATAACCTGTGGTTGATCATTGCTCAAACTAAGCAGAAAGCAATTTAAGCCTCTTGGTGTTTAAACAGTCACTTCTTCCCCTTGACCTAATTCTAGCATCAGCAACACAACCAACTTAGGAAAAGGAGTGTTTCATCCGCAAAGTGAAAAATCAAGGGAAGTGAATTTGGGTATTGCTCCCAAAGATGTCTCAGGTTGCAGAAGAGTTTGTGATTAGCTATTCATAGGAAAAGAATTCTATGACATTGTGGGTTACGGAAGCTTCTTTTAATGGTAAGGGGCGGAATCACTGGCTTTAACCTGCAGCCCTGTGAGGTGGGTGGAAGAGAAGGAGGGGACTAGATACATGACTTTTAAATGAGATTGATTTTTGTCTTTTTTCTTCAGTTCTTCAAAGAATGAGAGATGTAGTTACATTAATTGGTTGGTGTCTATTTTATAGCCTTTAAAAATAGAGGATAATTCATCTTGATTCTGTAATTACCAGTTATACAAACAGCATGAGACAAGTCTGACAAGCAGGCTTTTTCAACATGGAATAGATATGGCAATGGCAAATGTGTTACATTCATACATCGAGGTTATGCCATTTGATAAATTATTTTCTTTTTTAATAGGAGATATTATCTAAGTTCAGATGCTAATTTAAAAATGTCTATATTATGCATGTTACTGAATAGTAAATATACCACTAAGCTTGAGGGACCAATAAAAAAGAGTTTCAAAAAACATTCTATAGAGCCAACTGTATATGTGTTTCTGGATAACAGTTAATATCGTTCTTGGAATAGAAAATTGTTTTCCCAATTATAAGCTTATAAAATTATAATCAAAGAGGTTGATAGATCGCACGAAGACCTTGCTACTGCTCTATGACAACACTGTTCTAGGCTGAGTGTTGGGTCAAAGGCCCATGTGACTTTCATAACACACTGACTAACCTAAAGGAAAGGAATTCATAAGCCCATGTGTGCTGTACACACGTATTAAAGAAGATTGCTAGAATTCTGCATCTGATTCTCAGGGTCTAGGCTAAACAGTGTCCTGGAAATGACCCCAGTTGAAACCAGGAGGAGACTATTCTCATTCTCCCGCTTTACACTTCAGCCTGGGGTCAGGAAGATCCGAGCTGCTCAATATTCCAATTACACTGATGGCACAATTATCACATAGGGATCAGCGCCATGCTGCTAATACAGACATGCTCCTGGAAGCAATTTCTGGCTCTGCTGGGCAAGGCAATCTAAGGTCACTGGTAACCTCTGCAAAACCTAGTGGAAACAGTACAGACTTTGGAGGTCTTAAGTATAAACTTTGGCCCTGCATTTATCTGTAGAGTAACCTTGGCAAATTACTTAACATCTTTGAGTCTCAACTGAGGGATAATAGCTCCTATCTGATAGGAATATGGTCAAGATTTATGAAGAACAAACCAGGAAACAAGCTACTACAAATGTCTCATACAAAGATACATGGTTAGCATTAGGTAAGTGGAAATTATTATCATCATGTACGGTATTTTGTTCATTACCTTTTAAAGACTGATGTCATCTTAATATACAAAATGTTCAACATCTAAATAATTCTCAGCCACACTGAATGTTATCTCAAAAAACACATATCCATAAATACTGATTTTGCAAAAACTGAGCCCAAGGTTGGCATCTGGGTTTCAAAAATGAATAAAATACAGTCTCTAAATTCTGGGAGCTCATAGTCAAGCCAGAATGATCCAGAGATGAGAAAAATGATAACTGCTAATATAGCACAAATAGCCCAAGGAAGGATGGCTTTCAAAATACTGTGAGAATCCAAAACCCACAGAAATAGCTGATTATGAAAAAGAGGGCTTAATTATTCTATTTACCCATTGCCTAAAAGAGTTTTCTAAAGTGTCCATTTCATTTCCAGGAACACATGGCATGTTCTGGCACACTGAAGCCACCGCATCATCGATTTGAAAA
The DNA here is from genome assembly GCF_036321535.1 of Camelus dromedarius. Taxonomy (NCBI): domain Eukaryota; kingdom Metazoa; phylum Chordata; class Mammalia; order Artiodactyla; family Camelidae; genus Camelus; species Camelus dromedarius. Next base: position 23,344,762 of record NC_087439.1, read on the forward strand.
TCTCTAGGAATGCAAAATGCTGAAACTCTGGCCTATGCTAGTGCCTTGGGACTTTAAAGTATTAATCTAAGTAGTAGTTACAACCAGTTTCTCCATAAAAGATATTAATGATTTTAAGTACTTGAGCTGCATCATTATAATGACCGTATTCCCCTTTGCTTAATTTTAACATTTTTAAAAACAAAATTTGACATTTTAAGTCAGTGAGGGAGACTGATTGCAGCACAGAATACATCTATCTGTCCTAAATGCCGTAATTATTGGTAAGAATCTGTCAAGAAACTTACTCCTTGGGGACTTCAGAGGTATATCACCTTCCAAGACACCGGGGACGATTTAGTGAACTGTTTGATTTACGCAGTAGAATGCTTGGTGATGACAGTCCAAATATCAGTCATTTGAGAAAATTAACTATCCTCCAAATCGCATACCAATCAGTGTGGTGGGTCAGCAGAAGGGATAGGGCGTTAACTTGGCCAGTGATTAACTTATCTGTTGGTTTGAGATTTAGACCAATTTGGCTACACTTTCAAAACAGGTTATTCCTTTCTTTTTATGTGATGAATTTAACCTAATGGAATTTTTCAAAGCAGAAGAATTTGAATAATTTTTTAAGCCAAACCCTCATTTTATGATAAGAAAATTGACTTACCAAATGTTATCATACTCATTAAGATAGTCTCTATTCACTTCCCTTCATATTTACCAAATGGATTTTCAAGCTGCTTTTCATTAAATTCAACTGCCTATCATTAAAAGGAAAGCCATTATTTTTAGTTTCCTAGAGGCCACATGCTCTTCCACATGTATCAGATGTTAAACATGCTGTTTTTTCCTCCCTAGAGCTTACATGACCAATACACACAAATACCTGCACACACATATGTGTTATTGTGTGTGAGGATAGCAAAGTATGTAAACATTGTATTTTTCCCAGAAGTCTAGAGAAGTCTGATCATTGCTCTAGCTAATTTAAAGTACATTTTTCCATGTGTCAAGGAGAAAATATTATTACAAACTTGACAACGAGCACAATAGGCACTTGGAAGGATGTAAAGGTGACGGGGAAGATACATGCCTGAGGATACGTGAGTCTACAATGGTCTGCACGTGGGGAGAAGTGGAGGGAGCAGACAATTACAAGAATACTCACATTACAGAGAACTTGGGAAAAATACAAAGTGCTGTTACATTTCAAAAAAGGGGTTGTGGAGATACCAATTCAAAGATCGCTTATTTGGTGTCTGAGATTAACCTCAAAGAGTGCGTAGAACTGAACTCAGGAAACAGAGGAAGAACATTCTCAAGATTGGCATGATCAGTTTCATTTTGTCCCAAAGGACAATTAAATTAGCAATTATCTAAAGGTTTCTCTTTTTTTCTTTAAACTGCTTCAAATTTTCAATGGCTAAAATCATTCTATATTGATTCCTTATAAGAAGTGAAAGTTTTAAAAATTTATCTCATTCATTAAGCTCACATCACAGAACTACTTATAAGGAAGGATTCTTTCTGAAAAGATTTTGAATTTGATTTTGATTTTAAGAATGAATAAATGTATTTTTTTTAAGAGAAAATGCATTGTGTTCAAAACAAAATCTTGATTTCAAAATGAATGGGATTGCGAAAAGTATCTTTGACATTAGTAAGACAACGGCACAGGTTATGTCATGGAAAGTTATGTAAACAAAACAAAACAAAACAAAACAACCCAAATCTGGAGATACAGTTTGTATCATTTTCTAATAGAGCATTTGCTTTTTTTTTTTTTTTTTTCCTAAAAAGCAACAGAGACTTAACAGGTATCTGGAATAAAAAGTGGAGACGTCAGCTTTGTCCTTAGTAAGATAGTAGGCAGCTAAAAAGGAAGTAGGTGGACCAGACTGGAAATAGTCTAGACAGGAGGAGAGGAAAGTTACATCCATATCATTTCTTTGACTCTAAAAGTGAGCAAAAAATACTCAATTTTCATTTGAAGTGCATTTTAATTTTAAAACTAAGATGCAAATACTTTAACAGTACTTTACACTTCCTGAGGTTATCAGAGCATCAACTCCTTAAATAAAACTATTTCTTCTTAAGAGAACCATAGCTGTTTTTTAAACATTAAAGGTATTAAAGTGTTTTAGCCCAAGAAAAGAGGACATTTTAAGAAATAACAGAGCACACTGTTCATTACTTTGCAATTGTAAAGCACTATAATACAAGCAAAGAACATTCTCTTATTAACATGAGAAGCAAAGTGATGACTTGAGGCCTATGAACTTAATCTTGAGTCTCCCTCCTTAATCCATGTAAGCCCTCAATTTACATTTTCCATCAAAACTATAAAATATACTCAGATTCATACATAAAAGATTTCTTAGCAAAACCATGTAATGCTTGGGTAAGTATATTTCATAAAAAGAAAAGAAATTTCAAATTACATTCTAAGTCTCGGTTGTTACAAAGCATTAACTAAAAAACTCAAAAGTGGTGTAAATTCAGATAAACCTTGATACAGATTTTCAATTCATGACCATCGTGGGATATTTACATGATTCAAATGCTTTGGTCGTAAGTTTCTAACCACCTTTGGTCAGGTTTTGAAGGAAATTCTGTTTTAAAAAGAATATACCAATCTTGCCCAAATTAACAAATATATGAAATTAATATCTGTTATGTGGTAAGTCTATGTAAAATGAAAGATATTTATGGCAAAATGATAATTTTTATTGATTTTTCTTAATTACCATGGCCATCAATGATTTATTCATTATGCAGTACCTTTTGTTTTGACTTGTACAGCAAGCTGACTTGACCTTTCATTTATCGCTTATTTGGTTAACTGCTAATTCATTATTATGGTACCATTCTTCCAGTGCAAGTAGAATTTTAAAAGTTCTGACCCTGAGTATAAAAAAGCATTCTATCAGAATATTTAGTAAGAATATATTTTATCAGTGTATCATTTCAAAATCAAAGTAATCTCTAGTCTACTTCTGATATATTATCTATACTATCTTCATAGGAATTCTCAAAGAAATATTTCATTATCTTATTAACTAGGTCCAAATACCTGTAACTAAGTTTTCAGAAAAAAAACAGATTGAAAAGAGGAATGAAGTTGTTAGGTATTATATTCTTTGGAAAAATATAACTTTTTTTTTTTTAATTTGGTGCAATAACAAGTTTAGCATTGCAGCTTTGGAAAAAATCAAAGAACAGTTTACCCTTAAAATCAACTTTATTAAAATATGAAAATTTAGAACTGGTAAGGAATACTCTGTGGTCAAAGGTTAAGGAAATGCAGAAGCGTAGAGAACTGAAGGGAGCCTGACCTCATACATACATACATACTGTGGATATTTGCTGGAGATGGTAAAGAGAAGTTAAATATGCCGCCCCAAAATATGCCACTTTAGCACGTGGATTATTTTGAATTAATGTTACTTATGAAACAGCCTATGCAAGAGAGACAGTCTGACCCTCCTCTGTCCCCCTGAAAGCAGGAAATAAATCTCCCATGTGAAATGGACCCTCCCTGACCCAGGAGGTAGAGAGACACCCTTATCACTAGAGGTAGGGAATTCAGGGCCAAGAAGGCTAGAGAGACAAACCTTGTTACTTCTTCACTAATTAGCTACCCCAAGCCCAAATCCCTTTGTTTTGTAAATTCTTCACAAATGTATCGTGTCTTTGTCTAAAAGGTATAAAAGCTACCTGCTTTGGTCACTTCTTTGAGTCTCCTAATCTTACAAACTCCCATACATACTAAATAAAATTTCTTTTTCTCCCGTTATCTGTCTTATGTCAGTTTAATCTTTAGAGCAGCCAAGGAAGCTGAAAGAGGAAAAAGGAAAAGTTGTTCTACCTTGCAGTGGTGAAGGTGACTGTCATTTGAATGGTCTTCTGCGAACAGGGATCAAGAAATAAAACCGAAGGCCTCCATGAGGAGACCATTTTACTCCCCCGATATAATGACAACACCAGACGGCTACATTGTAAATGTAAAGATAAACTAAAAAATAAATCCCAACTTCAAGGAGATTGAGAAGAAAACTGCTGATAAAAATTCATAACCACAATCTTGGCCTGACACGGGCTTTCAGCTTTCATATTTAGCTTGTAAGAAAGAGATTAAAACAAAACAAACTACAAAACAAACAAGCAAACAACAACAAAAATCTCAAGTTAAGAATCTGAAGGATTCCTAAGTAATAATTGTCTTGGTAGAAGGTTCTGAAAAGTTTCTCTGGACTAATATTTTCATCCCAGTTCTCAAAGAATTTCCATAGATAAATGTTTAATATAATCTCCTAAGTAAAAAAACTCAATCAATATTTATTCAAACAGTAAAACAATCCCTGAACTCACAATAAAACAATTAAAGTAAGGACTGGAAGAAATAAGAAATAGGACAGAAAGACTCCAGAAGGATTGACTTCAGGTTGTGAAATTATCTGGTGCAAAATATACAGAAACAAACAAAAAAGGAGATAAAAATGAGCAAAAACCAACTGGCTCTACAATAACCAAGTATATTTGAAAAAAATGTAGTTTTTTTAGAAATGAAAAAAAATACTAATCATATGTAAAATCCAATGGCAGATTATTGTTGATGAGAGAATTAGTGAGCTGGAAAATAAATCTATAGGAATTATATTAAATATAGCCAAAAAGAAAAAAGAGATGAAAAATATGAAAGGATGTTAAGAGCAATGATGACTAGAGTGATGATGGAAAAGCTAACTGAATTGCGAGACAGAGAAAAAACAGAATGGATCAGAAGCATTTTAGAAAAGATAATGGCTGAGAAATTTTCATAACTGATAAAATACAAGGATAAATGTATAGGAATATACCCTTAGGCACATTATATTGAAAGTGTAGAAATAACCAAATAAAAAGATACTGTCTGAAAAGCTCTTAAAGAACTCAGAGAAAAAAAGTCTCGATTAACTAGGCAAAAAAAAAAAAAAAAAAAAAATCACGGAATTTATTTCTTTCAAAAAGCAATTTTGGAAGTAAAAGTGTGAGTATAAATTATTACTACAAGACAACTGGCATAAACTAGCACTGTCCTAGGAAAACTGGGATCTATGGTGATCCCACCTGTAAAGAAATGACAAGACAGATAGATAATTTCTTTATAACCAAAATAAAAACAAAAGACAGTGGAATTGTATCTTAAGTGCATGGAGAAAATATAACTATCAATCTAAAAGATTTTATAAACAAAAAGAAAACAAAGATAATTTAGGATAAAGAAAACTAAACATCAGTATATCCTCACTAAAGGAAAGTGATGGCCAATAAGCACTGAACATACTTTTATAGATAAATAATAACTTATTGAAAGTTTATTAAAAATAAGATAAAACTAAAATATTTGACCAAAAAAGGTATAAAAGATAGAACAAAGTTGAAGAGAGTTTGTATTTTAAGTTCTTTATTACCTGAAAAGAAATAAAGAATATAGATTAAATTTTGTCATTGGTAAAGTTAGGTAGGCATTTGGTTTCTAAGATGACTATTAAAGCTACATAAGTTGACTATACAAGTTTTAATCTAATAGAAATAAACGGATCAAGAGAAGATATAGAGTAGTATAAAATTAGCATACAAAAGATTAAAATGTAATATGCATTAGATAAGATGGAAGAATAAATCTAAACTTCTCAACACTTAAATAAGTACAAATGAAAAAAAAAATGACCCAGTTAGATCACAAAGATGGATTAAAATAAATCCAGAATGGATTAAAATCAAACAAGCTATATGCTGTTAAAAGGAGATATGTCTACAATACCAGGGTGAAGAAATGTTGAAAGGTAAAGGATGGAAAAGATATACCTGGCAGATAATAAGAGTGTTCAAGTGTTTCTATATTACTCTTAGGCAAAACAGACATAAGTTCCAAAAAAAAAAAAAGCATTTTTAGTAAAGCTAGAAGATAACTACAAAATACTGTTTCATCAGAAAGATGTGTCAAAGTTTGCATATGTCAATATAATAGTTTTTATATATAAGGAAAAATTGCCAAAATGAGAAAAAAGGTAGAAATCTACTATTTTATTGGTATAATTTAACATGTTTCTCAATAATTAATGGATGAAGCATGCAAAAAAAATCAGTAAAAATATAGAGGATGATGTGAATAATACAGTATTAAATGTTTTATGTAATTTGAATCTATTAAGCATTTCATCCAACAACTGAAGTATATATGTTATTTTGAAGGCAAAAAAGTGTTATAGAACAACTTGACTCGTGATGATGCACAAATCCTATATAAAATATTATCTGCCCAAATTAATCAAGATATACAATTATGGTCAAGTCGGTTTATCCCAGGAATGCAAAGATCATTTGACATTAAAAAATAATGTTATGTATTTTAGTACATTAACACACCAAAGGAGGGAAGTCATGATCATTTCAAGTGATGCAGAGAAAACAATGAATGTAATTCAACATCTATCTTTGACTTTGATAAAAGCAAAGAAGGAATAGAATGAAATTGCTATAAACACAGAATTATCTAAAAGAAACAAAGCAATCATGTCTTCAATGAAGAACCTTTAAAAAATGTTCCCCATAAGATCAGAAACAAGACAAGATCTCTCCTTCTACCAAATCCATTTAAGTTCTATTCAAAATATCTTACCCATTGCAATAAGGCTTGAACACTATTTAAGAATATATGAATAGAAAGGAAGAAATGAACCTGTTATTATTTGCAAATGATATGATTATGCAGAAAATCTGAGAGAAACTACAGCTTAATGATCAGAACTAAATAAAATAGTTTACCAAGACTACTGGGTTTAAAAATGTGTACACAAATAATGTATATATTATATTTCTATAAACAAGTAGCAAAAACATTCTCAGTATAGCAAATAATTTCTTAAAGAATATGGGAAAGCATTAACCATAATGCAAGCCTTTGATAAATTCAATTGCATTGCAGTTAAGAATTGTTCACCAATAACCAGGGTGATATTAAGAAAACAAGTCCCAGAGTGAGAGAAGATATTTACAAAAATCTACATGAAAAAAATAAATGACAGAAGATGGGATCAGGGGAGATCACAAAGGTGACTTATTTTCCAAACTACTTTGAACACCTATAACTCAACTACTCTCTGTGGAATATGCCACTGTACAAAGTTATATGATTGCTGAAGAGATTAGAAATATTTTCATGAGTCTATTCTGCAATGTCACAGTAACTAATGAATAAGAGTGCTTAAACCCAAAGGACTCATAAACATCCACTAAAGGGGGGTGGGAATCTACTGGGCTGAAATGCTCATAACTATGCATGTAACTCGCAATGTACTCTTCACAAATTAGAGAGGAGTTGCAATGGCTTCTTAATAAAATGTTACTGTGTTTTAAAAAATTGAAACCAGACAGCTGGGGAAAAGGAGCTACGGGTAAATGTTGAAAATACCTATCCTCACTTCTACTCATAATTCAACCAAATTTGGTTGCCTTAGGAAGAGAGTTTGAAAAATATATATATATATATTTTTTCCTAAATCCTTTCACTCTTGTGTAATAAAATACAAGTGTGTATGCAGATTCATTTCATCACTGGGAATTGAAAATTTCTCATTTGCAAAGAGACTAGGATGTGAAATGGCAGCAGTTTTCAGAGCTACAATTCCTTAGAGAGGAACTAAGAGACATGGAATTTAAGAACTGAAAAAGCCCTGAGGGATGATCTCTTCCAATCCCTCATGTTACAGATGCAGAAACCTCGTCAGCAAAGATGAAGTTACTTACCCAAGGTCACCCAGGTAGCCAGTGACAAAGTAATAGGCTTTGATATGAATCAATGTATTTCAGTGTTAGAGTTACAAAGAAATGACTTGAGTTCAAGTTGAAATCTGATTTCCTGATGGTTTTTTTTTTTTTTACCCAGCCGATTTCTGTAAACATGTTTTAGAATGATAATATGATGGCTACAGTTTAAAAACAGATAACAGCAGTAGCCTGACAGAATAGAGGGTCTCTTCCAGGTAAGCCAGATAAAAGGATTTACCATCTGGGGACAACGGAAAATAAACAGAACTAAGTTTTCTCTGCTGTAAAAATACTCTATCTGATGAATTTCACCATAAAAGAGGAATTAAAAACCTCATTGGGAAAAATCTGTAGGAAGCATTCACAAACCCTGGTAGTCCAACGAAGAGAGTATGTAGGGGACGCTCTTGCTTGAGGGCACCTTTGTTCATCCAAAGGCCGACCTAGTCATGACCTCAGGGAGCTCAGGCTATGCTGGAATAACATCTGCTGTAAGAGATACTTAAAGCAGAAACCCACGACCTTGGCAAAGCTTGAGTCAGAGGTCTTGGACCTATTCACTGACTTCCTGGGGGGACAGGGGACAAACTGAGTTCTGAAAACAGAAATGCTCTTGCTGGGTTAGGGCAGAGCAGGAAGACGCCTTCCAGCCCCACGTATCAGGAGGTGAGGGGGTTGGCACTCACGGAAGCTGGGAGAACAGGGAACAATATAAGGCTGCCTCAAAAAAGTAGGCGATGCACCATGAAAAGCCTTTTGAGAATTTTGGTTTTTATCTTAAGAGTGAGAGGAAGACATTCATGTGTTTTACACAATGAGATTCTATGTCAGATATGTGTTTAAAGTATCACACTTTCTGCAGACTCGAAGAAGTTACCTGTGTCACTTTTTTGACCAATAAAATGATGGCTGTAAGCAGGATTCTGGCTATAGAATAATACATGCTGCTTAATCAATCAGTGTTAATACCTTTCTGGAATATTTGGCTATTTTAATTTCTGAACAAGAATTATAAAGATAACTGAAGCAGGTATATTTAATCTCCTACCCACCCCTACCTGTCACCTGGCCCCAACACCTAGCGCAGTGACCTGTTTCCGTAAGCCCTCCCAGGAGGTTACTAACTGACCATCAGACAACCAGTTCATCTGAGTTAAATTGTTCAGTCAGAATATATACACGAGTGTTTCCGCTGTGTAGCATTGCCCTCCCACACATCTTTTTTTTATTTTTCTCTTTTGTCTTTTTAAACAAGACTGACAACTTCTTCAGGCAATTTCTCTCAAAGTAGTGAATAGCTAAATGGGCAATTCTTCGAAATACATATGAAAGACAGGAGTGGCATGAACTCAATCTCTTTTGTGGGTAAATCATAAGTTTACCAGATCTCTCTCAAACTGGGGGTTCCCGGTAACCCACAATTACTTCCTTTTCAGTACTTTGGTACAGACTCCATTTCCCTGAAAACACACCACTCTTCTGACAAGAGAAAGCAACTTTAAAAAGAGCGTACCTCAGCTCACGTGTCTCTCTTCCCCAGCCTCCTTGTCAAAGAGCCGTGCAACTTCAGTCCAATCAATTCCAATTTATTTAAGAGTTATATTTACCAACAATTTCCTGAACAAGATTCTCAGCACCTTCTGCAAGGATTCTGTGCAGCAGTTTCTAACACAGGGCCCCTGCTTCCTGTGATTACTGAGGACCAGCTCTTTAGGGGACTTTACATTGTGCTGTGGACAAGGATGGCTTTGCTGGACACCAAAGCTATAAGCACAACAGCAGACACACTCCTATGACAGGGTGGTGCCTTGTTTAAGTCCCTTGTATGTGAGGGGAATGGCTTTCAAACACAGACCACTAGGTTCAGGAATTTGGGGGATTTGGGACAGTTCTACTGAAGGATATCTTAAAATTGCTTTCTTAATCAAGAATACATTATTTTTTATTTGAATTTAACAATCTAAGTTTTTCCCCCTGAAGGTATTCAGAATTAGATACAGAAACTAATGGCATGTAATAAACCTAGATTCAGTGTAATTCTGCATAAGCATTAGATTTTAAAAGTAGAAAGTTTTGTAGATTTGTGATGAAAATAAGTAGCTGAGAGCTCAGAAGCTTAAACGTTACATTTAATTTGAAACCTATTACTTTTACTTATTTTGGAGGCATTTTAAAATAGATATTTTTTTTCTAAGACACATAACCTCTAATTAACCTATATTTGTAAATGTGGATTCCAAGTACTTAGGTGTCCAAAATCTGTACCTAACCCAAAGTATTATAAAAATGGGTCCTGGACTTCAATTTCACAAAATGGTTATAATTTGCATCTCACTTTCAGAATGTGTTTTAATGTTACATTTTTCCTTTCAAACCCCTGCTAAGAAAAATAAATAGATACACATTAGGGTTCTGACCTGTTTAAGAGTTTGTTTTCTGAAGTACTATTCTTTACATAGGTAATAATAGTTTTATATTTAAATTACCAAATAGTGTCTATGATTTGCCATTAGCCAAGTGACACTCTGTGAGTTTGTTAGACACTAGTTCAACCTGCATTAACTCCTTCACTAAAATTCCGTAATACTGAAAATCACTAGGGGAAAACCATCTATTACAAAGTTTCTTGATCCATTCTTCATCTACTTTAACCGCAGGTAAAATTATGTCACAACTGAAGCGCTGGGATGCTGCGAGCATCCATCTGATAAGCAGGGTGGCTGCTAAGTGACTCACAGGGATGGGCTGGACATGGGACCACGCGTGAGATTTCTTGAATGGCCTGCAATTTAAAACTTAGGAATTGTTTATCTCTATCATTTTCCATTTAATATTTTCAGACTGCAGTTGACCACAGGTAACTGAAACCTCGGAAAAGGAGACTGCAGGTTAGAGGGGAACCACTGTACTCCGTCTCCCCTCAGACTTTGAGACTTACAGACTTCTATGGTATTTTTAAAAAGCTGATCAGAGAACGTGTAAACTTCTGAGCTCTGGAGTTGCCATCTTCCACCCACAGCATGGCCAGATCGCAAAGCAGACTGACCTGGACTGCAAAATAAGGAAATAATAAAGTAGGGGTTTGGAAAGAGGTTGAAATGAAAACTAGTGGATTCGTGGCTTCTTTTTGTTTTATATTCTGAGAGATCTGCCAGGCCCTTCCTTCTGCCTCTAATAAACACACACACACACACACACACACATCTTTTAGATTTTCCCTATTTGCTTTAACTGGTTTCTGTGACTTACCAAATAATACGTACAAATCTTTGTAAAAGGTGCTTTTGTTATTTCTTAAAGGCATGCAATTAATTTCTATTGCATTTTATGATGCAGGCATCTTATATCCAGCCTGTTTTTTGTGTATTCTATGCAACAGTTAGATGTTTGTTGTTCTTAATTCCAAATTTTGTTTGTCATTAGGCCCAAACGTAAGTCTCCTTTTGAGCAGGCAATTATTTATTTGTACCATAACTATGTATTATTTCCCTCCTTGGTTCCCACAGTCTTTATGCATTATTTTTATGCCTTAAAGTTAACATGTCTATCTTCATAATTCTCTATCATCCTTGCTTTCTACTGTATTTTAATAAGCAAGATACTAATGTCTTCATGGATAATGCACTGCAGTAGCAGTTTGTCACACAGAATCCCGGAGTTCTCAGGAGATGCAACTCCCTGGCAAATACATTTTATACACAGAGAATGGTTTGTTAACTAGTAAAATGTTAGCGTTAACTTTTAACAGCCCCACAACTTCACCTCTCTTCGGATTTAGTATCATTTCTACACTTTTAAATTTTATCATTATTTACAGAGAATTATCATCTCATTGGAACTCTGTAATTTTTCAGTTCAATTCAGTTCATAATACTACATTATATATCCATAATTGGTCTAAATAATTAAAATTTATTGAAATAAATACATATAAAACCCAATTTAAAATGTTGCTCTGTATTTCATTTTAACTACTCTAAATAATAATGGCTTTTCAACTTTACTCATTACTACAAAATTATCTTAAGCTCAATTATTAGGCTTTTTGCCCCATTCCTTGCATCCTCCATCCAAAGTTGTACAGAAATCAATGAACTTCATCTGTCTCATAAATTTTGTTAATAGTAGATCAGAGGCCTTGGTCTAGAGTTGAGTCATTAACCATATTTTAAAAGTGAATAAATTCCAAAATATTGTTTCCGTCTGGTTTCTTCTATTTCGGGTCAACTGGAATCACTACTAAGAGAGGACGTGGTGATGGGAAACCAGCAGGTTTTGCACATAATTGTTTTCCACTGGACCTGCCGCAGCCTTCAGGCTCCAGAGGAGACACCTCCCAGGCAGCCTCCACTCAGTAAATGGTAACATGTTGGCCCACCGGCTAGGCTGAGACTTTCTTAGACTTGCCCTGCAGGCTGATTCTCCTCCCACCCAGCCGGCACTCCTCACCCTCCCCTTTCACTGGTGTTACATCTGCACTGTGATCGGAAGGCTCTCCCCATCTGTTCCTGCTCCATTCCCTTTATCTTTTCTGGTGCTTCCCTCACCTTTTACAGCTCTTTTGCATGTCTAACCCCATCTCATCTGCCACTGTTGGACTAAAACTAACCCATTAAAGAAACACTTAAATGAAATGCAATAATTTAGAGAAAACCTAAGTGATGAAAGATGGAGAACATACAAAATGAAAATGCTCCTGTGGTCCTGTGAAGGAAAAGCTGGGCTGGGCTAACAAGATAACTCACAAATCTAAGTATTGGAATACTGATCTGAGTTCTGCTAGACTAACTTGTAAATCTAGGTTAATTACTGTTGGTTTGCTGTTCATGTTTTTTGCTAGCCAGCTGGATTTTCAAAGATACATATCTGGCTTTGGAATGTTGGTTTGCTGCCTCCCCGCCTCCACTTTTGTGATGATGATGCTGCTAAAGCTGTTCCATGCCTATTGGCTGAATACCCCAAGCTTGTACTTTACCCTATAAAACCTCATGTGCACGTCTTGAAGGTGCTCAGAGCTTTGGAGCAGAAGCCCCTCTGAGCCCGCCGGCGTAATACATCTGAGTACTCCAACCCTCCAAGTGGTGCTTGTTTCTTGACTGGCCTGTCGTTTCCGTAACAGTCCAGAGTACTCAGAGGACACTCCCAGAGCTGCTGGGTCTTGGGGTGGAGACTTAAACATGAATGACATCTGGTAGAAGAAAGAAGGAAGTAGAAGAAAGAGTGTCCAGGTAGTAGCAGCAAAAGGAGAAAAAGAATGGAAAATAATAAGGAAAACCACAAAAGAGATCTCAGGTGCCCGAGATACAGAGTACCAGACAGAGCAAACGGTACAGTTTGATAAACAAAGTGTGCGCCAGATTAAGGGGCTCCTAAATTAGGAAAATGTGGACTTCATGCAGTAGGTGAAAGTGTCAATAATTGTGGGGTTTACAATATACATGATTCTCAAAAGTAAAAAGTTAAGCCATGATTTTTGATTTAGATAGTACAGGAAGAATCATCTTTGGTCCATAATCATGTATTTATTTCAGTCTGTATTTCACAGATATTATACCTAAGGAGAAGACTAAAGTAGAGTTTACAAATGGAAATCAACTAAAGGAATCATATCAACAGCATCGTAAAAATAATAAAGGTAGGAAGCACATTTAAAAAGATTAGGAAATTTTTCAAAAGAACATGAAGAAACAAAAACTGTTTCCTAGGCTGATAAGTAACAAAGAACAACTAGAATTGAAAACTAAGAATTTTTGTCCCCTATTTGTAAAGCAGGACTGTGGTGTAAGGGATTTGAGATGAGAGGAAGTTGAGGGTCTAGACAAAGGTAGTGGGATGAGTAGGAAATAGATGAGACAATCGCTATGAGAACAATTTACAAAAAAAAAAAAAAAAAAAAAAAGTAAAGGACAATGAACTGTGCCAAAGTCATCAAATTTATAACATAGTAGGCCTAACACTAGTGCCACAGAGAGAAAGGCATATTAAAGAATAAAAGACCATTTAGAAGGGACAGAGGGAGTTCACGTCAACCTCTGTTTGTATTTATGATGCTGCTGAATCCAACAAATATATGTGAACGAAAAACACTGGAAGCCGTATCAGTTAACAAAGAATGCTGAAGCCATCAAGTCATCAGCGGCTGCCGCCACCCCCCAAGGAAGACAAGCCTGCAGCCCACCCTCTGCAGCCACTCACAGTGGTGCCCTCTGAGGGGACTCAGAATAAGAAAGGACAGGATACTGGCCCTAGATAGCTAGGTGCTTGTCAAAGGAATGAATTCAATGAGCCCAAATGTTTGCTTCTTTCCATACAGAGAAAAGCGCTAAATTCTTTAACTTGAGATGCCTGGTTTTCATCAGCTAACAAGTAATCTTTTCATTTTCCAACTACCTGGTTGTTATTGTAAAGCTCCTCCCCTACCTCTTTGGAGCAGTCCCTCAGAGCGATCTGAGAGGCTGTCATCCTGGGCTCAGAGCAGTTCTGAGTCCACCGAATGAAACATAACTCTCAGCTTTTACGCTGTGCATTTATTTCAGTCAACACATACATACTTAGTTCCCTATAATTATTGTAGTCCCTTCCCATTCCAGGGAGAAAATTCATTGAAAATAGAGCAATGTATAGAAACAATCTTGCAAACTGTTAACTTCTTAAAAATATTTTTAATATTTATTATTTCCTAAAATACTGTAAATATCTAAGTAGGTAAAAACATGTCAGCTAAAAGAAAAAGAATTTTCAAAGGATGCCTTCATCATTCCCTGCCCCCAAACAATGAAACGCACATCAACTGAACTACAAGTTCAGAGGGGTGGAAAAGCATTTGGTGATTGGGAGATCTGACTCATTTATTTATGTGATCCTTTTCAAGACATCTGAGTTCCCTAAGACTCAGTTTTCTCATCTATGTAAAATGGTGACCGTAAAAGTTCCCCCATTTTGCAGGATATCTAGAATGAAGGTGCTAAAACAATGATATATCTTAGAATTCCATGTCATTGAAAAGCTAATTCTGCCCATTTTTGATGGAAGAGTAAAAACAGAGGAATGGGTATCTCCATATTCTACACCTCTTTCTTCTGCTTTCTCTTTCAGAACCCATAATAAGGATATGCTTTTAACTTCATTTTAGTGGAAAATGAGGGATTTTTTCAAACACTGTACAGAAAGAGTCACTGTAATTATTCTTCATGTGAATTAACATTATATACAATAACATTGGAACTCAGCAAATTCAAGATCTGTAAGCAAAATTAAATAAACTGATAATTAAAAGAAGAGCTAACAGACTCTGTTAATGAACTTTGTCGTTAAAATGCATACTTGGATGTTTAAATCTAGTCATCAATTTTAGGGGTAAATTTGGGTAATGACTAGATATTATTACAATCTTTCAATCTGTCTGTGATTACAGGATAAAATTAAACATTTTATAATATTTGTTTATAATTCTGTAGGACCAACGTATTTTCTAGGTGAGCATCAATTTTAAATAATTTGCAAATTAAACTTTTCTGAAAATATTTAAAAATATAATTCCTGTTCCATTTGGTGTTTCAAAAAAGTCCATCTAATTTTTAAGCTGACATTTTTATAGACTGAGATTGATACTAAAGAGAGTTTTCACTTACTAAGAATTCACCTGGAATTTTTAAAATGTCAGGTAACAATATATTCCACAGAATCTGATTGAAGTGAGCAGTTTATGTTCATTAAGGAAGGCATGGGATATTTCTTTTGAAATAAAGAAAAAATTTAAACATATCTTCAATTTTATGAATTACAGCCTTTGAAAATAAAGGCATCTCCTGTGCATTTTAATGAAAACTTCAGTAAGAGAAGCTCAGTAAGCAATAAGAATGTCACTTTGATGAACATTCATAGCACTTGGTGGAATTCTGGATAAGAAAATAAATATTAAATATATATCTTCTTCTTAGAAATTTCATCCTTCTTCTGCCTTAGCTTTGAACAACCATATTTTCTTCCAGACTCCCTTTCCATTTATTTTCTTTCCCTCTCTTTCTGAATTTAAAAATACTGTGGTAAATATTTAACCTTAGATAACCAGTATTTTTAAGAGAAGAAGAAAACAAAAACCTTAAAGAAGTAATGAATGGCAGTCAACTAATATTTGGAGTTTGGTTACGTAGAAATGTACTGAATGCCTAATTCTTTGACAAGCAAAGGAACAAGTTTTTGTCCCTTCCCATCTCCATAAAATTTATCTGCTTGAAGTACTGAAGGATAAACTCAATAAGGGCCAAGTGGGAGATAAGGTACAAGAAGGCAAATTTGTGAATTCCAGACCTCATTTCCCTATAGTAAGGTCTAAAATATAAATATTGCTAAGATAGTGTGAACGAAAATATTGCAACGTGAATGAAAATACTGCAACCGTATCAGTAAACAAAGAATGCTGAAATCAAGTCATCAGCTGCCGCCACCCCGCAGTGAGGACAGGCCTGCAGCTGGCATCTGCAGCCAGCCTCTGCAGCCACTCACAATGGTGTACTCTGATCGGACTCAGAATAATAAAGGACAAAATAATGGCCCTAGATAGCTAGGTGCTTGTCAAAGGAATGATTTCAACGAGCCCAAATGTTTGCTTCCCCCCTTACATAGAAAAGCACTAAATTCTTTAACTTGAGATGCCTGTTTCCTTTCAGATAATAAGTAATCTTTTAATATTCCAACTACCTGGCCTTTGTTGTAAAGCGCCTATATATCCTAGCTCCTCCCCTACCTTTTCGGAGCAGTCGCTCAGAGCGATCTGAGAGGCTATCATCCTGGCTTGAGTCCTCCCACCAAATAAAACGTAACTCTTAACTTTTAGGCTGCACATTTATTTCAGTCGACAATAGCATGTCGTCATCTCTGAAAATGTTTCTTGTTGTCCCTTAGTGATAATCCCTGTAGAAATGACAATGCGCTTGTATTTTTCCTTATCTTTTAAAAATGCTTTTCTCTGTAATTATTCCTTTATGTCACTTAACTCACTAACTTGAGCACCAACTTAAGTTTTCTTTCACATGATTAGTTTAACAATTATAAATAAGTACAAAACATGAAATGATGCATTTGATTCTGTTTTTACACAGGTAAGCGAAGCAGAGCATTTTAAGAATGAAGCAAAACGAAGATTCAAACCTCAGTGCGCAAATAATTGCTAAAAGATCTGATAATTATCACTGCAACTCAAATTAAAAACACACACACACACATCTAAACTAGCATCAGTTTACACAATTTATGGACAATTGGATTCTTGCTAATTTTTCATTAGACAGAAAGTATCCCTAAAACATGAGGGTAAGTATGAGTTTCCATCAGAAACAACGGACACACGTCCAGAAGAAAAGATGTTCACTAAACAGATATGGCATACACATGTTCCAAGAGAGCTACCTTGAGTCAGAATTACAAATTAATTTGTAGTTTTGCTCCAGCACATAATGAAACATGGTTTTTCTTGTTTTTATCACTTAGAATTTTAAATATATGAACTGTTTCTGAAGACCATAGTGTGGAAATCATCTGGGACTGAAGACCTCAGCTTCAAGATAGGGGCTTTAGGAGAAATATTTGAAGTGACAGATGATGAATGGAAGTTCTGGATATAAAATCCTGAAATGTATTTCCTAAGATCAGCAGGGAGTCACAAATAGCACTCTCCATTGCTCATCTATTCATGGACATATAGCTAAGATATATTTTCTTTCAATTTGGTCACTATGTCTTACTATTGAAGAAAAAAGTTTATGATATGTGATAGTTTTTAAGCTCCAATGGAAGTATTCATTCTACAAAAAAATACTTTAAAATATAGTCTGTCCTCAGAGACTTGAGCTAAGAAATTTTTTTTTAACCATGTATTCAAATGGAAATATTTAAATGATATAAAGTCATTAACTCTAGAGGTTGACAATTTCATGGAAAGAGGTTCAAGTTTTGAATGTGTGGGGGGAATCCAATGGAGAATTTTGGTGGTATCATTTTTTGTTTTACATTCTGTTGAGGTTGACTGGGAGTTTGTGTCTGGGTACATATTATCAGATAGTTCTTCAGGACTTAGCTTTTTTACGCGTGGGAAGAATACTTCAATGAGAGTCAGATATGGCAATACTGTAGAAAGAAATACGTGTCAATCATTCTAGAATATACACTTCACCACATCCTGTCTGAAAACAGATCCACAAATGATCATTCACTTTCTCTCCCTATTCATATAATTACCTTTTTATTGATTCAATTCAAATTCAACACATTGATCTGAAATGAATACCAATTGCTTTCAGGTCCAAATTTATTTAAATCTCAATTAAAGCAACACTGCTAAACTATGGGAAAAGTGGCCTCCCTCTCCCCTTCTATAGAGGGAGGACTACACTAGACAACAAACACCACTGCTATAGATAATTATCAGAGTCCAAAGTCCTACCTATTCATTGTCTGCTTCTGGATGGGAGTTTTGCCTTGCAGGCACTCAGGAAGTGCATATTCCTTTTAACATCCCATAATAATAATACCACAAGGAACCTCAGGCATCATCTACTTCAAGACTCATAGACAAGATGCTTACAAAGCAAGAGAGTGGCAGACCTGGGAAGTCTTTCGAACCTCCTTTAGAGTTCTCATATCATCACATCCTCCAGACCCCAAAATAACATGTGGGCTTAATCATTAGTTTGGATTATACATACCATTCATTCATTCACCTATTTATGCAAAACACGATTACTGATTTCTCCTATATGTGAGTACTGAGTGCTTGTCATATGCAAAACACTCTGGTATGTGTTGAGGCAGGGAAACAATGAATGAAAGGCACAGTGAATTAAATGTCATTGACCCAATGTATGGTAATAACCTGTCAACTGAATTTCATATTACTTTAATATTAATCTTGAAGCATAGATCTGGTCATTTCATTCCCCTGTTAAAAGATTCCCAATGGTCACCTCCGTAACCAAAAACAACTACTGAAAGAAGAAAGTAATTTTTACTTCATGTTATGCCTAGCGTCTATGTCCTGGCATGTATTTTCTATTACTCTGCTTCACCTTTCCATTGCTATTATCTAAATTAAGCAGCTTACTTGGTTAATTGGTTTTGGATTTCCATAGGACTGGTTTAAAATAGCAGCGATCTGCCATTTTGTAGCCAGTGGTTCTTGGGCAAGTTACTTTGCTTCATCTTATAAATTGGATGGTACCTAACTCGTAAGATTGTAGCAAGAATAACATAATGAAACATACAAAGCACATAAAGAAGAAAGCTAGCACAGTGCAGATGGACTGTGTATCTCAGTGCCAGATGCACTGTTTACTGTGGATAAGTGTGTGGTTGTAAGTGTGTATTGAACCCACACAACTGGAGTTTAAACTTTGCCTCTCACACCTACTAGCTATACGGACTTTAGATTACCTAGTATATTTAAAGCTCACTTTTAAAGTGGGAAATTTATGGTACTTATATCAAAGGGTTTTTGAAAGTTTAAATTAAGTGAAATATACAAAAAAATCAAAATGGTGTCTGGCACATAGCATTCTAGAAATGCTATTTAAAACAACATGTATATTTCTATTTCTATTAAACATTAATATTATAATTACTGTTTTCATTCCCTTAATATACATTGTGCATTCATAGCTTCATGCTTTTCTTCATATAGCTCCCTTGGTGAGAATATACTGACCTTTCTCTGTCTTATTCACAGCCCAAGGTTTTGAGTCTCTGTGAGCCCCTCCATTGGAAATGAGTTATTTCTCCTAACAGCCTAAAATACTTTATCCAGAAGACCTTTCTTATGACATGTTTCAGTTCTTATTTGGCTGCATAGGTATTTTCAAGATTACTTATGGGATATTTCAGACATACAGAAAGCTATAAAGAATAACAAAATGAACACTTGTGTTCCCATTGCCGAACTAAAGAAATATTACTTCTGTCCATCAAAAGATACTATAACAACAGAGAACCCTGGAAAAAAACCAACCACAGGCTGGAAGATGGTATCTGCAACACATGCAGTCATCTGAAGCTGCTATATATCCCTCCCTGACTAAGGCTGCCATATAAAACCCAGTCAAATTTGAATTTCAGGTAACAGCACATAATTTCTTACTGCAAGTATGTACCAAATACTGCATCCCTCCCTCTTCCTCAGAGGTAAGCTCTCTCATAAATTTGTCATTCATTACTTTCCTGAATTTTTTAAATACTTTCACCCAGTGTACTTTGCTACCACGTACAATGTTTACATGTTTTTGATGATGAATGGCAACATACTGTTTGTATTTGCTGCATCTTGCTTTCTTTTTTCACATAACCTTTTATGAGATGGCTACATGTATATTGATCTTTAGGTTATTTCTGTGTTTCATCATCATAAACAGTCCTAATTGGAACAGTGTGCAAACGTGTACGTTAGTGAGGATTTCTCTAGCGATTGCACTGAATTTTTCCACTGGCTTCCTTCAGGTCTGCACTCTGCTTTGTCCTTGTTTATGGACTTCACCGAGGGGCTCCCTCAGCCTGATGTGAGGTTGGTTAGGCCAACGGAAGGCTCTCACAGGGCATCAGAGGACAACAGGAACATGAGTATCTCTTGCTCCTTCCCTCCCACGTCGCCTCACTTGGTTGCTTTCCCTCGTTGAGAACCACCTCTCTGTTGCACAACCTTCCCTCGCAGCCACCACACTTTCTCATGGTTCTAGTAACCCCTCTATACCTTCCAGCATAGGGTTGCTAGTAACTCCTTGCTGACAGTGGTCCTGGATTATCGCTGTCCTCTGTTGATTTTTCTTAAGCCTGCCCAAAACTTTGCCGATGATTCCTTTATGACATTCTCCTTAATTATCTTTGAGTGTGCACCTATTTCCAGCTAGGATACCAATACGAGCATAAGCCTAGAAATGGAATTTGTTTTTAGAGTATGTATGCCCTCAACTTAACTAGATTTTGCCAGACTGTCTCCACAGAGGTTGCGCCATTTTGCATTTCCACCAGAAGCACGTATGAATCCCCATAGCTTTGCATTCTAGTACTGGTATTATCAGACTTAACGTATTTACAAAATAGACACAATTGTTGTATCTCGTGGTTTTAATTTACACTTCTCTGATGACTATTGTGTTAGAGTAACTTTTCATATTTTCATTGGCAATTCAGTGTCCATGCCTTACCTGATTATATTTTTACCCAGTTTTCTACTGTGTACTTGGTCTTATTCATTTTGACAGGTCTTTACATATTCTGGATTTTATGCCTATGTCAATTATATCCATTGAAAATACTTTCTCATATTCTGTGAATTATATTTTCACTCTTATAAAATGATACCTTTTGATGCCTAGAGTTTTTAAATATCAATGTAGTCAAATTGATCATTCTTCCCTCCTTCATAGTTATACTTTCTTTTTGTATTATAGATACTTATGTCTGTGGCTTATCTTCCATTAAAGACTATAAATTCTGTGTGGACAGAATAAATATATAAATTTCCTGATTCAACTTTATGTCCCTCAAAGCACTTGGCTCCTACTGTGCACACAGAAGGGACAGAGTGCACATAAATATTGTCCAAAGAGTGAGTAAAGCCATTTACCCCTCTACAGCATCTCCCCAGTTCTTGGTAAAAATTTAAAACCAGAATTCTATTTAGAATAGGGTGATTTCCTGAAATGCAGAAAGTTTTTTAAGTATCCCGAAATACCCAAAGATAATAAGAATCAGAGGAAAGAATATATTAATTGAGAAAATATTTCTTCCTCTCACCTATTTTTGATGGGAATGGGTGTGATCACTCTGGAAGATACTTTTGGAGATGTTCTTTGATTTAGAATAAGAAATATAATATTCTTTAGTATAGTTGGTGGAAGGATTGCTTTGTATATAAATAAATGTACATCTATTTTTCAGTATATACGTACAGTGAAAAATAGACATATACGTGCATATATATAAAATATATGCTTACATATATAATTTGCTTTTTACTTCACCTTGCAAAGTAAGTTTGGTCCTCTAAGGTCAGAAAATCTGGGCTTGGTTTTAACAATGAGACAGTTTATGTGTCTTTGCAGATAAACAATTAACTGACACAGATTAGGGATTTCCCCAATCTGGCTGAAGATCAGAATTGGTCAAAGAATTTTATAAATGAGGCCCTAAACCCAGAAATCACAAGGTCAGCAAACAGAATGGTTCCCTGGCACGTGTGTGTGAAGTTCCTCAGCTTACCCTCAGGTACAGCCATGCCCAGGAACAGCTTTTCTAGGTTCAAACACTTGCCCAGTCAAGAGAGCTCAGTCACAGGCGAGAGACAGTCACTGGCCTGACAAATAAGAAAGGTCCTCAGCTAAGTGCTTCGACTTCCTCCCACGTGACAGACATATCCTGTGGTTCTTTCTATGATCCCAATGCTGTGGCTTTCTGAGGACACCAAGGATGAAAGCCTCCAGCTCTCACCCTCCACAGATTATCTGCCTCTCAATTTTAACTTTGGAATTAATCAACGATGTGGCATTGATGCACAGGAGAGGAGTACACCTGTCAGAGTATTTTGAAGAAAGTGCTTGTGAAGTGCGGTGTGATAAAAGATAATCTATTAGTTCAACAATGCAGATCATCCTACACAACCACAAAATAACTATGATTATACCATTCATGTTAACAAGTTTTTCTTACAGCACAACATCTTTGGGAAACATTAATGACAGTAGCCTTAAGACGACAGCCCATGACCTCTGCCATCCAGTACAGGGCACATACTCCATGACAATTTCAATCTCCAGTCTGACTCATGGAACAGCCTGAAAAATTTTCACTCATGAGGTGTAGGGCTGTAGCTCCTCCAGAGAGGTCAGTCATTTGTCTGACACTTCAGGGGAGAATTAGCAATTGAGCTAAGTAGCTTTTTAATTGTGGGCAGAATATCTTCTTTTAGCATTACCCCGATCGACCAAACCACTTGCACACAGTCTAACATTCGCATGCTGACTTTGTTCAGAAGGCAGTCCTGGTGCATTAGAGGAGGCAGCTGGGTGGCACAGTAAATGTGTCATTTGCTATTTAACATCTCTGTGACCTGGATTTAAATTCGCAGTGGCACAAAATGCAACCTCAGTTCTCTCGGAAGGCTATTAAGTCTTTTGCAGTAAGCCTTGTTGAGAATCTAAAACACTAAAGGGTTCTTTGCGTCCCAACACCCACTCCTGTTTGCAGAGATGCCAAAATAGTTTATTTCTCTTAAAGGGACTGTTTAAAGGGGAAAGGATGGGCTTGACCAATCAACTGATAGGAATACATACTGTGGTTTATATTTTTAAAAATCTATCTAGCATGCTTCAGCTAGGATCTCAGAAAGAATCTAAGTGTCCTGTGGTGACTTTAAATCAAGATGCTTTTCAAGAACATAAGTTTTGTTTTTTCTGTAGGATAAAATCAGAATAAAGTGGAAAGCTTTAAAATAGATGTGCTTCTTTCCCTAAAAGTGTCATTACCTACGTTCTGCTGTATAATACAGTCCGTTCTGTTAGATCTGAATGTCAGAATGAACTGCAGCTGCACCTTTATACATTCAGAATAGTGTAAAACCCTGATTTTCATTAAATTAATTCCAGAAATATTTTTGTTTAAATATTCCATTTTATTAGTCCCTCCATGCAGGGGAAAAACTGCATTTTTGAGTTTTCTTGTACTGAAAATTTAATGTCTACTTTATTCTTATTCCCTGCTCTACCAACAGTCCATTCAAAGTTGTTCAATTTACACCAACACTGGATCAATAAGTACATTAATCAGGCTCACTCATGAGCTAACTTTAACAGCCAAGCCCTCAAGCACAGTTTTTATAGTTCTACCTTCCTCTGCTTGGTCTTTTCCTAGGATACCAGCCCCTCATTTGAAGCTGGCAAGAAACATCATTTACTGAAAACAGAGCTCCTGTTTACTATAGCAGACAAGGTGCTAATTGTTTCTAATGACCGCAAATAAGTTTCTTATTCATTAAGTACGTCATTCAGAATGGCGGCAACCTTTTCTTTTTGCCCTACTAGTATGTCAAGCCAGAACTGCCCAAGATAAGGACTTTCACACATTGGCAGAATTTATTCACATACTAATATTATCATATACTAATCAGATGATGAGCTATGCCGCCGCCGCCGCCACTTGCTGAGCAGCCACCATGTGTACTTAAGGTAGCAAGCTGGTCATTTTCAAACTTCTGTGTAACTTAGAATAGTCTGGGAGGGCCTTTTAAAAAATATGGATTACTGTACTGCACAGAATTCTATTGACTCAAATCTGTAAACCAGTGCTGTCTAAAAGAAATATAAGGTGAAAAATGTATGTAATTTTAAATTTTCTGAAAGCCACACTAAGAAAGGAAAAAAGAAACAGGTAAAATTAATTTTACAGATATTTAACCCAATATAATCAAAATATCACTGCAACACACAATTGATATTTAAATATTATTGATGAGAAATTTTACAGATTTTGTTCTAAGTCTTTGCAAGCTGGCGTGGCCTGCATTTTAAGTAAATAACCAAGTTGCTCCTATTTTAAAAAATTTTTTTGGCGGTAGGTAGGTAATTAGGCTTATTTATTTACATTTTTTATTGGAGGCTCTGGGGACTGAACCCAGGACTTTGTGCGTGCTATGCATGAGCTCTGCCACTGAGCTACGCCCTCCCCTAACTGAGTTGCTTCTAAAGCAGTCATTGAGTGCTGGCTGAGGAAACTGCTAAGTATCTTAGAGAGCATAAAGGTGTGTAGGTGTGAAGACAGACCTTTCGCTGAAGAAGTTCATTTTCCAGTCGAACCCCATATATCAGACACTGGCATAAAAAAAAGTGTAACACAAGTTGAAAGTGACAAATGCAATCAGAATTCTAGGAACATGCATTGTGGGATTTCATAGGACAAAAAGAGAGAACTGTAGCTATGGGAATGAAAGAATGTTATTGAAGTAGATTAGACATAATTTGGATATGATGTAGACACCGGTATTCAAAATGTTAATTGATCTTTCTAAAGTCCTGCAGCTAATTGGTAGTAAAATGGAGTCTGCCCCAGTTCTTCTGAAGCTTCCCGGCCCCAGCTGACCAACTAGAGACCCACTGATAATCAGATTCCGTGATAAAATACAGGCTCTTATTCCATTGTACTTCCTCGTTGCTATTCCTATTTACTTCATTTCCCAACTCAAATATATTTTAACTCTCAGGTAGATTATTCTCCAAATAATATTATCAAAAATTTGCAGATTTTGGTTATTGGTGCACCTCATTATTTCTGAGTACAGAAGTTTTCTTCAAAGTTTTATCTTTTCCAACCTGCCCACCACTCACATCTTCTGAAACACTTCTAAATGCTTCTTAAACTTTAAGACACCAGAAAGGTTCAATTCCTATCTCTCTTCCTATTTATTTGGTAAAATTTTAACACTGTTAGGCGGAACTATATAATCATCATGGATTATCATCATAGTAGTACAATTTTCCACTTTAATTTGTACTTGAGTGGGACAGGACAAAGGTTGCCTAGTGGGTTCAAAATAATATATTTCTATATATTAAGTAAAAAACTGACGAATCTTTACAATAGATAGATCACATAAAACTTACTAAGGCTCACAACCATTTAAGGAACACTTTAAAAGTATATTATCTTATTTAATTAATAGTTAAGTTGGAGAGATCTTTCAACAATAACTCCAATCAGCTCAGCTTTTTATTATTAAATTTAAGCTCAAATTCCCAATTAAAAGCTGCTCATGAAGTGAAAATATGATTAACTATAAATACTAAAGCAGCATAATTTAAATTCTTAATTTAGTTACTTCATGATGTATAGCAAAATGCAGCATTTGAAGTAATTATTTATAAAATTACTTGGAGATAATTATGAGCCAACCAAGAGGTAATGTGGTCAAATTAAATTTAAATCAATTTCCTAAACTTGTAATCATTTTTTCCAATGAGTCATTAGAGCAAAAGATTTCTGTGAAAATATGAACCCATGGCTCACTGTGTTAGATCCTGCCCTTTGATGCTTTATGTTTTTGATGTAGAGGAAATAGTCCACAGAGTCTTCAACTTTGTTTTCTTTTTCAATTTTTACGCTTGTAAGAGAGGGGACAGGAAAAAAGGTTGCCTAGTGAGTTCAAAACCTGAATATACATAATAGTATTTTTCCTTTTAAAAATATCTAATAAGGTAGTTTTATTTTGTTTTGTGTTAAGCAATCACCCTTAGGAGGCCTTATTTACAGGTCATGTCTTTAACAGATCTGGGTCAACAGCTCAACAAAATACATTTTAAATTAAAATTACTAATTTTTTTTTTTTACAACAGAAAGTAAGATGCTCACTATCCTGTTTTTCTTGGGTTTTCCATTTACCTGAGAGTGACACCCTCTATCCATCGTATGGGGAACAGTAGTGGAAAATAGTGAGGAGAAAAAAATGGGAAAACTGGAAATTATCCAGCTCTTCTTAGTTTCTCTTCAAAATGAGATCTGAAATGGTATGATCTCCAAGAACACAGAAAATACCAATATTTTCATGTAACTGTAATATTTATTCTTAAAATCCCAGTATTTTGATGCTTTATCTGTCTTTAAAAATAGTAATAATTTAGGTCCCCCTTGTCATTTGAAGTCATAAAGCCCCCTTGAGTCAATGTGGCCAAGGTCATCATATGTTAGATGTAGGTAAAGCAAATAATGAAATTTCTATGTCTAGACTCAGCTTTATCATTGTGTTTACAAAAGGAAAATTTTTACATAACATGTGGCATACTTCCAGCTGCTTTAAAGTGATCTCTCAACAGAGATTATTCACAGTATGTTTGGTATTTTGAAGATCTTTAGCAGAAGATGGTTAACTTTCTTAGAAGCAGGTAAAAAGTAATTTCATTGATGCACATGAAATTGCTGATTCACAACTTTCAACCTACAAAAGTCATAATTGTATATGGTTCAGACTAAATGTTGTCTGTGTATAAAGGCACAGCTCACTTGCTGAGTACAATTCATAGCTCACTCTGGAATAATAAGAGTATCTACACTCTCCTGCATTCAACAATACCTGGCATAGATGATAGCATTACATAATAATCATGGGGTCAAAATATTCTCAGGAAAGCACATGTTGGGGGAAAATAAGTCAAAGTTTCATTTAAACACAGGTACCTTTCACTTGGATTGTAAAACATATTAACACACCTCCAAAAAGATAAGTTGCCTTCTCCCACCATAACCTTATAATTAGCTAGAAAATATTTGATGTTGTCAATATAGACAAAGTCACACTGCACTGAAGGTATTTCAGGATCAGATTGTGCAAATATTCATCTTTAGCCAATAATGGTGTCATTAAATAAAAGATCTGAAGATAGTCCACAGGAAGTTGCTAAAAGTGAAGTTACCTAAATTGTGTTTTAACTGAGACCAAATAAAGAATTCAGGATAAAAAAGTATAACTGAAAAGTCCAATACGTGTGTACTACATAAAACTGTATTTCAAGAGATTCAACTACACTGAAAAAGGGTGAGTAAAGATTAGCTATAAAAGTACCTAATAATTTGTCACCATATAATATTAAACTCTAAAACAATTAGCTTGAGACGACTGCTTTATATACTATTTGAGCATGAGAATGACATAGCCTTACATATTTCTGTGATCTATCCCTTCCCCTTGTGCAATGATAGCTGAAGAGAATATGGTAAGTTTTCCCTCAGTTTTTTAGAAGCTATTACATATTCACTTTCTCTATTCCCTAAAAAAAAACTGGAATAAAACTCCTATAAGAACTCCTATAAAAGCTGTGGAACAAATACAAAGGTGAATATATTATTCAATCTAAAACATGTCTTTTAATCATCAGAAATTATGTTAAGCCAAAATGACCTTTGATAATACAGGAATTTTTTCTTTCTAAAAATATAGACTAAAAGATGGGGATAACATTTATATATTGATCAAAAGACTAATTGTTAAACAACTTCCAAGCATTAGGTATGGAGAATATAATTTTGGATGGAATATTTTTCATCTGTTTGAACTCCATATCTTACTATGGATGATAGGGATGTAGGTAGTATATTTTCTTCTTTCTGCTTCTCTATGTGGTGTGAAGAACCTGAATACAATAATTTTAATTGTATGTTTTAATATTGTTTGAAAATAATCAACTGACACTTGGTGCTATTTTGACCTACCTAGAGTAAGACAAGATGTCAAAGTAAGAAAACACTGTTATTTTTTTTTTAAATGCAAAGCTTTGGTCAACTTGCAGAAGATGTATTCCTATTATTGAGAGATTTTGTTGTAATTGTTGGACTATTAAGATGCTAAAACTGTGGATTAGAGAGAAATGAATACATTTTACAATCCCTTTGGTCAATTCCACCAAGTAGCATCCTTCTAGTCCCAGGCTGGTTTTAAATCAACACTTATACACCCCAGCTCTTATCCACGGATCTTAACTATTTTTCAAATTAGTATACCTAATATATTTTATCAAGGCAAAGAAGGAAAATAGGTAAGTGGAACAAGTCTTTTATTCATTATTTCACTACTTCATCCAGAGATTATTTGACCATCTCTTGCATACAGCAGTAAATAAAACAGGACAAGATTCTTTCGGTTTTCATGAAACTTACAGTCTACTAGACGGAAGAGAGAGAGCAAGCAGAACAACATATACTATGACCAAGCGTGTTGAATACTGTGAAGAAAACTAAAGGAGGGTGAGTAATCAGAAGGGAGTTGTCCCTTACTTTAGATAGAGTTGTCATTATCTTTGATAACTGACATTTGAACAAACACCTGGTACAAAGGACTCTAGTGCGACTAGAGCAGAGAGCTAGAGGTGACAAAGGCAAGCAAGGAGCAGGGGTCAGCCCATATGGCATCATACAGACCAGGCACAGACTACGTTTTAATTCAAAGGCATGAAATAGAAAGTCATCAACGGGAGTATTTAACTTTACTGATGACAGACTGTATCATGAGACTGTTCTGCAAGGAACATCTACTCAACTATAAGCTTTCCTACCCATTCTGCTCCCGCATGACCTAGGAATCCCTCCTAGGAGGCTGCTGGTACCCTCGTTCTACTAGTTAAGATTCTGAAATAGTCTTTTATACAGACAGTCAAAGGCCTTGGAGTCTTTCTGACCCCTCCCCATTCCTGTGTCACTGTCAAAACCAGCACCCCAAAGATCTTCCAGTGGAAGAGTTATTCTAACTCATTTCTCCCCAAGTCTCTTGGGTACCTTCACTGTCTGTGTCCCCGAGGTCTCTAGTATGTAGGATGCAAAGAAATACTTGGTATTTCAGCCAGCAGACAGGAAGGTGTTAGCCTCCATAGTCTCGCTAAATCATTTTCCCCAGGGCAGGCCGATTCCACTTTCCTCCATAACTTCCCGTGGACGGTTGTTCCAACTCTACCTATTTACATTGGTCTGGTCCTGCTCTTGGAAGATGACTGACTCATTTCCAGTTCCCAAACCTTTTTAACTCTTGAAACTCCTGGAACTGGCCCAAGTGGATCCATTCAGATTTCTTTTTTTTTTTTTTTTTTCATTATCTGTTTTGGGGCTCTTGCTTCTTCCCCAACTACTTCTGATTTCCTCTCTATTCTGGGTGCTCAGATTACTCCACTGTACAAAGAAATATGCAATTTAATTCTTTACTGATAGCTAAGCAATCCCCCAAGTCAAGCTGTTAGTTACTATTGGTCAACTCAGTAAATCTGAGATGCTTTACTAAAAGGGCAGACATCATCTAATGTCATAATGACAGGGATTAATAGAGAGGGATAAGTGAAATAAAAATACCAGTGGTAATGTAATATTTCATTCTGTTTGTTTGAATCTATTCAAATATAAAGATAAAGGTATTTCCATATTTATTTTTGAGAAATATAACTTGAAAGGTTATAGATAAGATAATAAAAGAACTCTTAAATTTTTCCATGTTTCCATGGGGAAAGGTATGTAAGCAATTGGTAGGAGATGAAAAACCCCATAAAGTAGTGTAAATAGTAAATTTATTCTTATATAATGTCAGTTGGGTTTTTATGGTGATTTATATCACCTCTTGCCAAACAGAGATGTGTCTAATGTCCTTTTTAAGTATGAACTGATTTGCTACATATAAATATTTATCATAAACTTTGCTAACTTACACAACTGAGTCTACACCACTTTAACTATGACTGTTTGGCAACAGAAACAAAGACTACACTAGGTCCTATGTACAATAATTTAAATCTCCGTGAGTTTTTTAATGTAGTGGATTTTATCATAACATGTATTTTTCACCTTAGTCTCAAAATTCAAAAGCACTAAAACAGAAGAACAAAAACTGTATTTTACTGCCCAATTAACAAATTTAGTTGCTTATCCTGTCAGTCAGTGAATTATAATGCATCAGACACGAATCAGTGAGAAACTACTTAAACTTGCACCTTGTAATCAGAGCTACAAATTTTGGCAGCAGGCCACATAATCTGGCTCTAAATGTGCAGCATTATTTTATTCCAGTAACGTATTAACAAAATGTACAACTGTTTTGACTTGGTGGATGATCTAACAACATCCCGGCAAAAAGCCTTTGTCCATTTTTTACACAAATGACTTTTCCTTGATGATAAATGCATTTTGTAATTTTCATGATGAATCAGTGGGAGAAATTAACTGTGGCCTTCCAGTGCTCTATAATTTTTAATATCACTGCTTTGGAAATGCAGGCTCCAATTCAACACAAAGTGAAATCTTTGTATATATTGTGCCAGAATTTCTTTATTATTTCTGCTTGTAATCCCCAGTCCTGGCTAATTTGCCCTTCTAGAGCCCATAAGCTTTATGGTGCATGAAAAAATGTAAAATAAGATATTTACCTACAACAAGATTTTATGACCGCTTTAGATGCCTCGTTTATGTCGTTATGACATGTCTTTCTATTCTAGGTGCAGAGTACACATGAATGAAGAGTGAGTTCCCAAAATACAGACGTATTCTAAGTGAAAATAAATGGCACAGTCACACAGAATTGAGATTAAATTTAACACAAGACTTTGAAGTAAGTGCCTTTAGTTTTTCTGTTTTCTGCATATGCTCTGCACAGGTCATTAGGTATGTGTTATCTCACTTTGGTTTGGTGGCACGCTGCCCAAACTCACCTTACTTGTTCACTATATTATTTCCAACACTACTGCTTGAACACTTTCCAGAGCTGCTTAATCTCTACTGCATTATTAATACATTCTCAAAAACGGGGCCCCAATGTTTCAATCAATCCTTATTTCTCACTCCTCCAAAATTATCACTGTCAGTTTACGTTTTTTCAGTTCTCTGTGTCCCACAGGTATGCATACTCCATCCCTTCATCCCATTCTTCCTAAAATTTTGTATAAATTATAGTCTATAGTCACTATCTCTATTTGGCAATGAGCAAATTAATCTTCTAGTTGGTTTTTCTCCATCACCAATTTACTAATTCTGTGTTCATTCAGATTCCAAGTGGCTTTGAAGTATATTTATAAAGGTTTTAATGATATGATTTGTATTTTTTAACAGCTGTTACTGAAACACAATATTTCTTTTTTTTTAATTTAATGCATTTATTTCCCTTAACGAGGCACTGAGTTTTGAACCCAAGGTCTCGTGTGCACCAAGCATGTGCTGTATCACTAAGCTATAACCCACCCACTACACACAATCTTTCTTGATTATCATGGCAATCTTACCAACTGACCAAAATTAAGTTTATTATCTTTTCACTAAATTTCTTTCTTATTAACTGCTTAATTTTGAAAATGACTTCACAACTGACCAAAACCAACTCTTATATTGAATCATACTCAGCTCCTCCTGTCTTTGACCAATGGCGGCTGGTGCACTTCTGCCCTCTTATCTGTTATACCACCACTCCCTACTTCACATCAGGTCATATGAGCTTTTTAAGGAGGCTACAAACTTCCTGCATCTTCTCTATTTCATCCAGGCTTCTCTCCCCCACCACAGTGTCTTGTGAGTTTTAAATCCCAGCCATGCTGATCAGCTGCTCCCTGGTTCCAATCACTCCTGTGATCCTTTTAGCACATTCTTGTTTCCCTTCTTTCACCGCAGTCCCTTCTTCCTAGGAGGATTCTCCTTCACTCTCCCTTTTGAGCTCTTACTCGTTCAAATCATTTCATTCTCAGTTTTCTCAGTTCAAACTTTTGTTTGATCATTGTTTATATATTCTTTGTTGTCCCTCAGGACATTAAAATAATGTCTTTCTCAAAACCCTTATCTGTCCCTTCTATACTTCCTTTTGTAGTCTCTTCTCATCACGGGATTATGAACTTGTTAAGGGTAGCGATGATAACTTGTTCATGGATTTTTGCCTTCACAGACCTGGTGGGATGCTTAAAATACATGCTCGACAAAGGTACGTTCATCTCAACTACAGATATTTCATGCATATTTTCTTTTTAATATATGGCCTCTTTTTTTCTCTGTCTATTCAAGTATTAACCATGTCAGTAGTAGATTTGATTCTCACCCATCCTTCTGTTACTCTTTCGGCAATTACTGATCTTCCCAATTAAGATACCCAATTGTCTGGTACATTCAATCTCTATTATTCAATTTAGGACTTGTGTATTGTTCTTGGGTTGTGTTATCCTCTACTGCACCAGTTTCAATTTCATGACCCAAGACTATTAAATGCTTAAGGGCAGAAAACATTTACATCCCTATACTTCAATGCTGCAGAGTAAAACAATTTCTTCAGATTGATACAAGGGAAACAGTTGACATATCAATATACAAGTAAACGTGCACTTAAAATGCATTTTGCTTTACTAGTCTATCCATTATTTTTATTATCAACCATGTATTGAATAATCTGGAGATATCAATATGTACATTTTGAGAAGCAAATGCCAGTGATACAGTAACTGAGGATATAAGACATCACTCACTTACCTCTAATAGACACCACTTATCTCTTATGCCAGAGCCCTCTGGGGATAATACTGTTCTAGAGAGACTTTAAAATTTCTCCTTATAAGAACAATACATTTAATGAGCAAAAAATAAAGTTAGTATTAGAGACTTTCAGATCCATAATAAGAAAGTTATTTATTCTGAAGAAATTTCACTAATCAATGCACTTTAGCTGTTAAGTACATTAATACATTACAAGTTCAAAGCAATAAATAGGCTGATAAAATTGGACAAAAATACCATAAATACTATTCCTTCATTCTATATCTAAAAGGTCTTCTCTTTTTATCACCATTAGACTTTTCCTTGCAATTTTGTCTGCAGTACAGTTCATATGCCCAAAGGGTATAAAGAAAGAAGAGAAAACACAGCTAAATCAAAGAGCCCTCAGCTAACACAGCAGTCAGTCCCTTACAGAAAGCGTAGATTATTCTGTTTATCTGGCGACCACAGTCTTCCTCTGCTCTTGAAGATCTAGCTCTAGATTTGGATGCCGTTTAAAGTTAAAATAAAGAAGAAGAAAAATCAGGAAATCTAGTTAGTCAATCACATTAGAATCACTTCAGTTTATGAAAACTTATGCTAGGCAAAAAAGGTCTATGTCAGTATTTGTGCTAGAATCACAGAGGCCAATTGAAAAGCCAAGTTTCAGAGAACCGGAACCAAAACCCAAAAGCTACCAATTATTTAAAAACAAAACAAAATTCTTTAAAAAAGAAAAAAATCCTTTTCTGTGATATAGTCATATGAATGATTGAACCCAGGGTCTGGGTAGACAGTGCGTTATAAATATACGGGCAGAATGGCTTAGCTCGCTGCAGGCAATGCAGAAACTTGAAAGTGCCCAAATCCTTTTGCACATGGACCAACATAAAGCAAGGGTCTAGGAGAATGCACAGCTGTCTGATAAACAGAGACACGGTAACACATCTCTAATATCAACTTTGCAGCTCTTACTGATATTTCACACATGTTATCTTGGGATAAATTAGAAGGATATGCTCGCTGGCAAATTTGAAATGAATAAAATATCCTTGGAAATAGTATTCCCTTAAGTTACACAGACAAAAAAGTTTCTTATATTATGGGAGCTCCCTCTCCCCTCAATAAAAGACACCTTGTCCTGAGGACATCCTTGCCTTCATACACCCTTTGTTTTAGGCCATCTGTTTCTAGTTTGATAATGGCTTCACTTGTTCAATATCAGGGCCTTTCCTAATGTGTAGGTGACCTGCTTTTATTTAATTTTGAATTTAGCTTCTATTCATTTTACGATCGTACTATTTTGGTAATTGCGTACAGGCACCCAGAGGGATTTTGTCGATGGTAACATTAAAAATTAATAAGTGAATGAATTGGTATGATGATTTATATTACAAAGGGAGCCCATAAGGCATCAGTAAAAATAGTTTGGACCTAGCATCAGGTTACCAGTAAAAATGGTATAACACACAGCCACAGTTATTATCTTAAATATAAATTTTTACTTTCTTTCCTGTTCTTTCCCTAGCCTCCTCCTCCTCCTTCCCTCTCAAAATCCTCTCATATTTATTGAGCCCTGTGCAGTTCTTCTTTCGGAACTGACAATCCGTCAGTGCCATTCATTTTCCCGGCTAGAAACTGTAGGTGCCAATCTCTCTTTGTTCCTTTAGACCTCATCTACACCATGGCTGTTCCTTCTTCTTTAAAACTTAGCTAATCCCTTCTCTTTCCCTCCTCATTCACACCATCACCAGAATTGAGCCAGATTTCTTAAAATGAGTAATTAAGCTGGTAGAAATATTTTCCTCATGTTTTAATGCCTAGGCTTAATCACTTAGTATGTGTAGCCTAATAACTGCAATCATCTGAACAAATGAATGTGAATCATTGTCCAAATATAAATCGTTCCTGAACAGTGATCGAGTGTACAGTAGTTTTATTTAAAATGTTTGTGATAATTAACAAGATTATACTGAGATGCTTGTTTTATGAATTCAGTTTTTTAAAGATTTTTTTTAAAGTATGTATTCATTGATTCACAATGAGGAACTAAATATTTGAACGTAATAATATCTTATGTAATTGTTTTAATATTACACAGACATAGCATTTAGTGATTAATTTTTTCAAATTAGAAGAAATATTTTCAAAACCAATTTCTTTATACTATTTACCCTCCCATCATCCCCTCCTTTTTTTTTTTTTTTTAATGTAACACCTATTACTAAACTTTCCAAGTATTTACTAAGGACACTTTCTTTCAATTCTGTGTCAAATGAAGTGGAAATTTCCAGGTGTTATTTTCACGTTCTACATTCTCAGAGTTAGGTACCGATGACTAATTAAATCCACCAGCAGGTGCAGAAAATTGTGCCTGCAATTAATCACACCTGCGCAATATTTTGCCTATGAGGCAAAAGCTAGGCTTTTGTAAAGTTGGTTCTGAGCTTTCTGTCTTGAAACAAAATGTTTCTAGATGCACTTTTTAAAAATTCATATTTCAACAGGAAATAGTATCCTGTTTGTTTCTACCTGAATATTATAGTTTGTAAGAAATTTAGTTCTTGAATCTAACTTACATCCATTAAACTATCAACATTTAAATCTGATAAAAATATCTTTTATAATTTTAATAAACTATTTTTTCTACCTCCAGCTATATGTGTCCTCATAGGCTAATAACTTACTTGAATGTTTAATCAAAGCAATATTTAAATGATTATTTATAATTTACAAATTTCAGATATATCATTATGCTAACAATATTTTCCATCTTTTAAATTATTTATACTTCTTTAAACTTCATATTGTCTCTACTATGTAGTGATCTATCAATATAATTCATTGATTTACAAATCTCTGAAATAAACAAATTCATTTCTAGCAATAGTGGGAATTTACATGTGAAAAGAATAATTGTTAATATAATTTAATGTTTGCTTATTTGGTATCTTTCTTCTTCTTAAATCCTACTAGCAAGTCTAATTCTGTTAGACTAGCAAGTCTGAGTCTGTTTTAGTAACTCTCTATTGATTGAAATCAGCATCAATGCCAAATGAAAGATGAGGAAATTCTAGCCTCGAGAAACTGTGTTTGCTAATTGATTTACAATTAAGAGTGATACAAATACAGGAACAGTACCTTTGAAAACAACATGTAGGACTCGATTTTTGTCCAGATGTATGTATCATGTTTTCATTTAAGTATGTAAAATAAATGAGCACAGCATTCTCACATACCAGATTAGAAGGAAAAGTAAAGCAGCTTTTTACATTCATTTCTTCATAGTTACATTTATTTTGCACTTATTTACATTTAACCTGCAGTTATTAATACTCTACAATGTTCCAGGCACTGTGATAGGCACAGAGGATGCAAATCAAGACACTGATATTCCCTCTGAGGAGTATATTCTAGTCAGCCTCTTGCCATCAGAAAATTACAAAATCATTCAATTATACATTATGTGAATGTTTGTGCAGAATTATATAAAACCCCAGATTAGGGAAATGATAATGCTTTTATAAAGTTTTTAGAGAAATACTGTCATGTAGTCTTCAATTATTTCAACACTACAGACAAATTATACATGAATACTTTAATAAATCACTCTATACGTTTGTTCTAAGCAGGTACAAAACTCCTACTAAAATTTTAAGAATTTCAGACTGTCCTTTATAAAATAGTATTTATATGTTAGTCTGTTGTGCAGAAGCCTTGAATAACTCTCTAAAGGTAAATGGATAAAATCGTAACTTCTTACCTTGTTATTCTTGTCTCTTAAAAACATGATTCATGTGCCTTTCCACCCCTTCTCTAGAATGTTCCATATATGCCTTGATCAGTAAATGCTCATTGAGAATGGATTGATTACGCCCAAGTTAGTTTATAGGAGGCAGCCCAACAGACATTCAATACATATCACTGAACAAAATCTCTGGAAGGAGCGACTTTATCCTTTATATTCAGGAATTTTCTTCTGAAATTGGAAATGGCGGATTGAGAAACTCTACACCCAGATCAGGTAAGGGCTTGGCTCCTTTCTTAGCTGTCACGTTGTAGCTCTGAGACCCTCCGCTAGCTAATACTCTGAATTCTGTGTCACACTAGAGTGGGAATGACAGGAAGATAGAAAATACCAACTGTTAATTCCTCCCTCTGTGCCCCATGTGGTTTTCAACTAGGGTCGGAGATCAAAGAACAGTCCAAGAATTGGATTCATGAGGGTTTAGTGTTTCTAGTGAATAATTTCAAAGACAGCAATGCATATAGGCTGCTAACCTTTCGAGTTT
Organism: Camelus dromedarius; assembly: GCF_036321535.1. Lineage (NCBI taxonomy): Eukaryota > Metazoa > Chordata > Mammalia > Artiodactyla > Camelidae > Camelus > Camelus dromedarius. The sequence continues at coordinate 23,381,850 of NC_087439.1, forward strand.
TCAGAGACCAACAGAAATTAAACACTCCAGCTTCTGATAGCTAAGAACATAAGTACTGTAGTAAGAGGGAGAAACTAGGCTGAGACCAGAGAATGAATGTCTACACACAATCAAGGTAATATATTTAAATATAAGCACACTTTATGCAGAAAAAATACAGGAAGAATTTTAAAATATTCTACCTGAAAAACTAGCCTATTGCATATTTGGTGGTTCTGCAAACAAATACACCTGAACCAATATCAATCATTTTCAAAGTGAAAAGAATGACATCTAGCCTGACAGCTAGTGTTCCAATTTTACAACCCTTGCAATTTGCAATGGCAGCGGTATTAAGCCATGACTATTAATGATGGCAGGTCTGCTGAGTGTTACTAGAGTGAAGATTTGATCTGTAAATAAATCCAAATTACTTGCTTTCAGTTTGCCCAGACTTCCCATAATTTGTTTTCCCCCCTTTATGCATACTCAGTGTAGAAAGTTATACTGCATAGCCATTTTTTTTCATTTTATCTTGATGTGATGTATCACATTTCGTCACATCTCATTATCACGTGATTCAGGCTAATGTACTGTGACTACGTCATGGGCTCTGCACCCACACAGGTGCTACACCTCTCCACCTGTCAGAATTCAAATGAGAGGAGTTTGGTATAAATCTAGTCATATTTGATGTTCCTGATTGAATCTGACAAACACACAAACAGCTAGATCTGATACTGGTCACATGCTGTGAAATTTTTGACCAAAATGACACTTTGCTCTGGTAAAATTTACATCTAGTAAAATTTAATTTTCTTTCTAAAGGAAACGGTTCTGCTTCCGTTTCTGTCCTTTCACATTTTTTTGTTTGTTGATGAGGATTCAGTCGAGAGTTCCAAGGGTTTCTTTGCTTGTTGGAAAGCAACACTTGCCTTCTCTATAGGAAGAGGAAGACAATCATTACCTTTTAAAATTCTGCAGTCGGTCTCAGTGTTGAGCAGGTCCCAACCCAGGCGAAGCAGCAGAACAGACCGCATAAATGTACTGAAGGGAGAGAGACCATAGGGTAGCATGCTCTAATTCCTTTTATTCTTTTCTCTCCTTTTAGTGTCTTAGGGACGCTGCGGCTGTAATGCACTGACACAGCTCGCTGACCCACTTTCTAAGCTGTGGAGTAGGTGGCTATTTGTGCTTTTCCTCTGCCTCTACACCAGTTGTGTTCTGATTCCTGAGAGTGACCAGCCTTAAGGTTGTGGTGAGCTGCGATTACCCTAAGGGTCTTCAGCAAGGAAACAGATGAAGCCATGTGTATGAGGCCTCCTGAAGGCAGCAGACAATCTCTGAAACATTCAATTGTTAAGACCTTAGTCCAGCGAAACTGCAAAGTTTCTGTAGGTCAATGTTTTGAAAGAATTTTTATTCTCTTTTCATTGAGTCAGGATATAATGTAGTCAATACTCCATGTAAAACCCACTCATTACTGTTACATTTCTGCAGTGCTCTTTAAAGCTGAAATACTTACTATATTAATTTTTGAGGAATGTTTAAAATTAACATAGTGGCCTAAACAAGTTAAAGCATATTTTATAAATTTTAATTTACTTCTATCATTTTGAGGCTCTAGAATGTCTCATTGATTAAATTAGAAATAGAGTATAAGACTTATTATTTTCTTCCTCAATAGCTCTTATGTCTCCTATGTCTGCTTTGATTCAGATAAATGAAAAAGACTGAACTATATGTACAGATATTTTTTTGACTGTCAACTTTATCTCCTAAGACAACTCTAACAAAACTTTGTAAAAATTTTTGCAAAAAATGCAAAAATGTATACTCAATTTTTGTGAGATATTAATAGTGATCAGGAAAAAATGTTAAATGCTTGGTTAAAAGGTTCGGAAAATGTTGAATTAAATAAATACCTTTATTGCGGAGTTTTTATTTCCTATTTTATGAGGAGTGTGTATTAATGTTATGAATATCCTTTCATTCATTTACTCAATCTTCAAATCACACACTTCTGCAAACCCAAGGAATCTTCTAGGCCAAATGATAAGTAAGTCACCTGCATGGAGCTCTGTGCTCCAGTGGGGATCATAACTCCATGAGCCTGATCAGAACAGTGAAGATAATCTTGGCCGAACCAACAATTCCCCTCAACACAAAGGGTATACACTGGACATGTATGTTAAGTGAGAAATAATGATTTGCATGTTTTCACCACTACTTTCTGTGCTCTGACCAGACCAGACAGAGGTAAGTGTTCCGTGTCCAGGACTTCATTGTCGGATACAAGGATGAGTAGAACTGAGAGGCATCCAGACGGATGGGACTGATCTACATTGGGAAAGGGAAGCAGTAACCGGTGGGAAACGGCATGTGTGTGAAAGAGCAGGAGGTGAAATTCGAGAACCTATGAGGACTAATTTAGCAAAATGTTTTAGGGATTTCAAAAGTAAGAAGATACAGATTTTATGAAGATCGTTATGGTTTGAAAAGAGAGAATAGGAACCAAAATGAGGAGCGACAACTAAAAAAGGCCAGTTGCACATTATGAATGAAATCTTGTAAGACAGTATTACTTTTCAAAACATTTTTGAATGTTGGAACATTTTGAATTAATTATTTTAATGTCTCACAATGTTTAGGTGAGGCCACCAAGTAGCTTGGTTGTAAAAGGTTATACAAAGTTTCCAAGAGTTTTATTATGTCCTTAATATCACCAATTTAAATTATCCAATAAGCTATGATATTCATTTACGGCTCTCAAAATCTAAAATCCATATTGCCAAACCATTATATTGAAAGTGGCTCCCACAAATATTTTAAATATTTTTTTAATTATTGCTATTTTATATACCTTCTCATATTGTGTTGCTGACTGTTCTAAACATCAGTTAAACAATCGATATCAAATATTATCTTGAGTTTGATATCCAAATAAGTTTCAAAAAATAACTGTAAGTTAACTGTACAAGAACAGGAAAAGTCAAATTACCATCAGATTGCAGAATCTTTTATACTATGAAGTGAAAAATAACTGTTTTTTCAACCTTAGTGTTATACCAGGATGCACTGTTTCTGTTGTCTGTGGTTCCCATAGGCCTAAAGTATTCATTATTCCAAATATTTTTATCGCAACATCCAATCATAAACTACATTATGTAAGAGAATTACATATGTACTATGTATTTTCCGTATTCTAAAATTGGTAAAACTGCAGTATATATTTAATATACAGAAAATATCATTTGAACAACTCTAAAACTAAGTATTTTTAAATGAGAATTGGTAAATTATTATCCTGTGTTCATTTATTCTCACCTTAGCTGATTCTTTTCAGTACTAATAAGGAGAGTTTCACAATTATAAAGTGAAAAGTGCTTAAGTGAACTTATCTCTTTTCTATTTCATTTCTGAAAAACAAATTCTCTGCTTAATTGGGTCACTGGGGATCATTGCCAATTACTAAAAAAAATCCAATGTGATTTTGCTCATCAATTTTAAGAAAATTATGTTGGAATGCACAAGTAAACCAAGCAATTTGAAAATTTCATTTGCATTAAAATAGCATTTGGGGACAAATTCTCAACATAATTCTTGGGAAATTCACATTTTTCTCAAAGTCTGAAACAAGGAAGAATGGGATAAAACATTTTGAACAGTTTAACAATGTGTCTAAAAAATAAACATATTCCATCAAATTTCATCAAACTAAAAAAAAAAAGATTAAATTGGAAGGAATCATCTTATAGATAATTTAAAAATCTTTTTTGTCTTCTAATGTGTTTTTAAAAGGAAGGTTTTATTCAAGCATGAAAATACATGGCAGGTTAATCACATAGGTCAGAGCTATTGATAAAGGCAACCAATAAAACATACATCTCAAAATACCAATGGGATGAAACTCATGTGGACTATATATAAGCGTGTAGAATGGTTGTCAAACTACCTTATGTCTGATAAAGGAGCATCACCGCTTTTCATCAGTGCTGGCTTATCTGTTTCAGAATGCTCTTAGTTGCTGTTGTTTTATATCTGTACTCTCGAGTGTGTGGTGTGGGAATGTGTGCATACGTGTGCACGTGTGACTTTGTGTGTTTACTTTTCTTCTGACATTAGAGGAAACTGGGCAAGAACAAAAAAAAAATAAGAAAAACAGAAGAAAATGATGTTTTTCCTGGTAAGTCATGAAAGGCCAATTTCCTAAGTTGAATGAAGATTAAAGCAACAGGAAACTGACAAACCAATAGACTCAACTGCTTGATTCTTAAAAAAGACTGGAAGGGTCTAAGAGTTACATAAAATTGCAGACAGTCAGTTATCTCTACGAAGTAGTTATTTTTTAGACTACTTACTATGAAATAATAAGGATAGATTTTTACTTCAATGAATAAAATTAGATATTGGTAATCAATTCCACCTAGTTATTTGTATCTCTTTAAATCCTGTCCAATATTGGCCACCAACTCACAATTATTGATTAATCATAGTATCTTGCTGTTAGAAAATAGCAAAGAGGTAGAAGTTTCTAAGAGAAAACTACCTTGCAAGAAATGAATACTTCGGTGTTAAATGTAACTATCGATATGCTAGAATTACACCTGCCATGTTGCTGTGTTTCCTATACATCATATCTGTTATGTCCCTGCATTTCTTCACTGTCTTTTTTGTTAAATAGATATTTTAGTGTACTGTTTTATTACCTTTGTTATTTTTTAAACTATATTTTAAAGTTATTTTCAAAATGGTTATTCTGAGGAATTAAAATGTGCATTTTATTAAAAAAAAAAAAAAGAAATGAATACTTCAGAATTTCCTAATAGGGTGAAATGTAATCTCTGCTTGAATAAAAACAGAGTTAAAAAAAAAAGTTTAGTAGGCAGATGACACTACTAACCATTTAGCACTTACATTAATGTAAAATCTATATCCATGTCATTTCCTTCTATTTGTCATATTTTAGATATTTGAAATTATAAAGAGTAGGAGAATCACATTTTCTTGATAGACTCACAGACATGTTAAAAAACTTATGTCCCTTCTCAGATTTCTCTAATCCAGGACAAGACCCTTGTTTCCTTCTACTTGTCTTCATATTCACATTCAATTTCCTTATCAGTTCTCCCACGAGACTGTGTATTTTCTTTCCAATTAGTCACTGTTGCCCTTTAAATTACATATTGAGAAATACAATATTCACTTGTATTTGAGTGACAAAGCAGAGAATATTCCATATGAATCATTCTGACGTGCTTAGGCAAAGTCTAGCTCTTCGGATGATAATACTACAGTATGAAACTGCCTGAGAATGGCTTACCAAATTGGATGAGAAAAAAATTGCATTTGGAGTGCAAGCCATGCAAATCCAGGCTTAGAAAATGACAGTGATCATCATGCCCATTATCAGAAGAATATTAATTTTGACATGATTTTCCATTCTTGTAATTGGGTTTTAGTCCGTCATCTATGTTCTCCCTTATGACCTCATCAATATATTTTTCACAAGAATAATAATAAACAGAACCTCTTTATATTTGAGGTCACCTTGCATAATTGAAACAATAGTGCAAATCATTGAATATCTGAAAATGTCCTTCTCTAATATATGTGAGACAAACAGGAGCATCACCATTTCTAAAGCCTGAGATAGAGGCTGGGTTGCTTATTCCTAAGTTACTAGCAAGTGTCCTTGAGAGGTCAGGAGTGGTACTCACTTCCTTGGAAACAGGTAATAAACTAGAAAAATGTGTTCCTGGCATTCAGCAACTAGAATAAAGGTAAAAGGAAGGAGCATGAAGAATCTCTGTTCATTTCATAGTGGGCAACCTTATTATGTGGCTCCCCAAAGTCACAATATAATGTCCTGGCATGTTCTGCATGATCATGTGAGTTTAAACTTCTTACAGTCCTATTTTTCTAAAACAGTATAAGAAAACCACCAATTGTCATCAAAACAGAAATTACAATAGAAATGATGAGCACAATCTTTTGTAGAGATTCACAGTGAACTGCATTTATGCCCTCCCCACCTTACCCCACCTGCTTTGTTGAAAGCCTGCCTCTGACATTCAGTACAGAAAATGGAACAGCGATTCTCAGAATAAATTATTAGAAAGAAGAAGGGAGTTATGGAATCCAGAGCCAAGAATAACAAATCTGGTAAGAGCAGAGGAAAGACAAACCTACAGACCAACACCATCAGATAGAACTTTATGGACAATTCAAATGTTCTGTGAACTATCAAATATAGTAGCCATTTGCCACATGTGGCTATAGAGAACCAAAATGTGGCTAGTGTGACTTAGGAATTGTTAATTTTTCTTATTTTAAATTGGAATGGCCTCATATAGGTAGAGACTACACTACTGAGCAACATAGCTACAAGACTATGTTCATTTTTATGTTTCACTAGTCTTAAACCTGGTGTTTATTTAAAAGCTACATCCTATTATCTGTTAACAAGTAGTAGGTTTCCTTCTCTCTGAAAAAGAAATATCAATTCATTTAAACAAACATGAAGTTGTTATATCTTACATTCTCCAAGGTATTTTATAAAATAAATGTTGGAAATACATAGTGGCTTCTGTGTTTCAGCTCACCATTGACAGCAACGTGATCTTAGGGAAGTCAGTAGTGATCTGAGTCTTAGTTTTCCTCATCATCAAATGAAAGTTCAGAATAGGTCATCAAAGTCTCAAATCAGTTATAAAATATATTTGTTACAAAATGCCATGTATCATAGGACTGATGGGTGTTAGGCAGACAGAGATTCTCAAGCAAGGTCATAGTATATATCAACTGTGGTGAGGCCTCTTCTTTAAGTAGGGTGCTCAGGATGACCTCTCCGAGGATGGGACACTGGAGCTGCAACCTGTAGAAGTCTTACATGTGAAAATCTGAAGGATGAGCAGTTAAGGTGGAAATCACAGTAGATGCATAATTTCTGAGATGGACATGGGTCAGAAAAAGGTGTAGCTAAAATACAGGGAACAGGGAGAGGGGGCTAGGATACCAGAGCAGAGAGTTCAGCAGGGCCAGATAGTCACTTCCTGATAGCCTTGGTTGAGAGGCTTGGAAAATGGAAATCAGTTTGTTGTTTTTTTTTTTTAATTCCTTGCTTGCAATCCTCATTGGTCTCCTTGAACATAGAATAAAAAGCAAACTCCACTTTCGAAGTTAACACTCTAGTTGCTATGTAGTGAATGGATAGTAGGAAGTACAGAGATGGAAGCATGGAGATTCCATAGAAGGCTGATGCCACATTTAATGATGTCTTCATGTATTATCTAGTTGGGTAACTCGTACTGCCAATATATTATTCTGTTTTTCTCCCAAAGGGATTGCATAGATTTATTCAAGTAAAGAACTATGACAAAAATAGCTAACTGTTTATCAAAGATTTTTACTCTCCTTTCATCATGAGAAGTAATGCTGGGAAGTAGCTGCTCAGCCAAAGACTCTATTTGCAAGTTTTCTTTGTCTTGGTATGGCCATGTGAGTAGTTCTCATGAAGTTTATATGAATATAAGTGATGCCTGTCTCTTCTGGATCAGGGTAATTACGAAGTAGGTGTGCCTTAACTCTTTTCCCCTTTCCTCTATTGGCTAGATGTCTTTCCCTCCTTCACTGAAATACTGGAAGTCATATCTTTGGAAATGGCAGAAACTCCATTCTCCTCGGTCCCTGAATGACTGCATGTAACAGAGCCCCCTCACTGCTCCAACAAGCCAAAATACTCATGTTAGAATGTTCCTAGGCCAAGTAAATTTGTTTTGTATTACACTCCTAAAATATCAGGACTTTTGCTTTCTTCACAGCTAGGCTTTCCCTAATTAGTAAAGAACCCCTCCACAGCAATGCCTGTGTTAGGTAGTTAGATAAGTGGGGCCACCAGGCAGATAGATGGAGGAGAAGGAGGGTGGTCTGGCAGATGACAGTATGTCCACCTTCAGAATAAAGAGGTTTTACTTTCTCCAAATGAGTGCCAGCAAGAAACTGGTTAGAACCTGAAGCCACAACTGTGCCGTAGCAACAAGGACCTCACCAGACATGACCCCCAGCTCATTGTAATATAATTAGCATTGCTGTTTAGTGCCCTCTCCATGGGTTTTTCTGTGTGCATCATGACTAAGGACATGCATAAAAGGGGATGAGCATGACTCAGCACTCCATGGTTAAGAGCTGTCAATCAATCAAGAGACCACCTCTAAGCGAGGGTACAAGGGAAGGGGCAAATAAAGACCAGTGTTATCCATGCTTGGCTCGGCCTGCCTCCTGTTCCTGGAGGTGTACTTTCCCTTGGCTAAATAAAACCTTTAAAATCTTTCGCTACACAACACTTCCATCTCTCGTTTGAATTATTAACTTTTTGGTAAGACAAGAACTAGGGTCTTTTCTCTCCCTCTTTTGGGGTAATACTTGTACCAACACATTATATATTTCTTTCAACCAGTACAATTCTCCATGTGTGTGAGTGGAGATGAATCTTTAAGGCCTTACTGGACTAACGGCTGACTGGAATCTAAAGCCATGGTCCAAAGCCTCAGGGGATCTAGTTTACAGGAATACACCAAAGAAGATCACTTTTTTAGTTGTCAAAAAGTAGAGTTTGAAATATTTATTATACAGATCTATACGGAGCCCCAAGAAAACACACAATACAGGGTTTGTCTACTTCATGATAAAACCAAAGTATAAGAGACAAAAATTGGCCGTTGTTTTTTGTTCCCTTTGAGAAGGAGATCTTTAGGCAATACTCCAGGTAACTTCAGACAACCTGAACTCTATCAGTGCAAAAAGTACTGGTCACTTGAAATATTTACATTCTTAATTATCTCTGAATACTAAAATCACAGCTAATTTTTCTTGATCTATGTGAATAACTCTGTTTTTATAATCTTACAGAAAGTATGCTGCAGGAAATACTCACGTATTCTGTATCTGCACTCCAAGGAAACAAGCACTTGCACTTTAACTCCAAATTTGCATTAAATTGCTTGAACAGTTGTCAGAATTTATACCGTCTCATTTCCTACCTGGGTTATTCACATAACAGAATCGTGTTTGCCTAAAAATAAAGTCAATTCTGTGGGCAAAAAGCATAACTGCAAAACTTAGCTGGAGAAGATTTATGAACAATAGGGTTTATATTTAGAACAATACAGTATTTGAAAAGGAGCATCCATTTTCTTTTATGCTAAACAAGCTATACATTCCATTTGCATTTCTGCCGCATTTCCGCAAGATTATTTGTTCAGAGAGCTGATGTTATGACTAATTTCATTCACATGTAAGAATAAATGTAGCTGGCTTGAGAGGGGAAAAAAAAGTGGTAACGCTAAGCGGTGTTCGAGAATGGGGAATAGAAAAGACCGTGACTTTCTGCAGCAGTCCAACTCGGAAAATTTGGTAAATCATAGGATAACTCTAGGAGACATTTTTGGTTGAGATAGTATTTGAGGCATGGTGCAGCCCAACACAGACAGAGGTTGGAAGAAACAGGACCCCAGACAAATGTGAGAAAAAATTCAGTTTTCCTGTTGGTACGACTTTGCTATTTCCCGTTCCCCTTTCTCTGTTAAACACAAACACACACACACACACACACACACACACACACACACACACACACACACACACACACACACACACAAACACTCACTCACTCTTTATGATATTCCTTGGTTGCCCAGATCCCTCCACTGGGTTTTACCTTTCGGCTCTACAGATTTCCATTCTCTGATATTCATGTCATTCTCCCATTATTACTACTCTTTTTATCCCCAGTACATGGCCTATAATCTGACTGTTCCATCAGGGCAGGAATACTATGAATTCCTTTTCTCCTCTCTCCCATTTCATTGGCAGACACCACAATTGATTATAACACTCTTCCCAGTTAAGTCCCCAGGCACAGACTCAATCTATACTCTAGGAGGCACAATCTATTGTCTGAATTAGTACCTGAGTGTCATAAGGTAGCATTGCTTACTACAATAAACGGATTATTGACATAAATAACCCTCTCAAGGTACTTTTCTTTTTAAAAATAGTTTACCAAAAAAAGTGAAAACTATAAAGTGTAAAACATGCCTGTTAGCACTTACTGCCAGATTGGGGGTGGGGGGCAGGTAAGGGGAGGAGAACAACTACTAAACACACACATGGTGACAATGACAATAAAAAGATGTGGCACCCATTTGGCCTAGCCTGCTGGGGTAGTGGGTGGCAGGTGGGCAAAGAAAGGCTTGCTAACAGAGTAACATCTGAAATGAGTTTTGAATTTTTACTCAGAGTTATCCAGACCAACAATGGCACAGAGGAAAAGTTGGGAGAGAGAGAGAGAGAGAGAGAGAGAGAGAAAGGGAATAGTATGATGTGAGAGTACTGGGAAACATGGTAAGAAGTGAGACTTCAGAGTTTTGCAAGAGCAAGATTTTTTGAAAGGGTCAGCTCAAGAAGGAAAGGTTAATTATATTATATGGGTGAATAAGTATTGTATTGCTGGTTCAAAATAAGTATGTGACGAGTGTATATCCAAGAAAGAAAAAACGTTAACTACCACCATGGCAACAAAATGACCTTTTAATCCTATCTTCTCTGTGTCACTATTAGGTCTTTAGAAGGCTGAATGCCCATTCATATTATGCCTATTTGGGGAATTTTGCTATGGTGATATTTTATTTTAGAGATTTTTATCAAGGTTGTTATTGATTAAAAACACAAGTCTTAAAGCACAAGCTCAATATAATGTAATTTTTAAAGCATCTCTATATTTTTCTGAAGTGGAGATCTAAAATCACTGGCTTTATGACATGTGGTACTCTGAAGACTGTTAGGTAATTCTTGGACACATACTGATGCTTTGCTGAGGATTAGTGCCAGATTCTCTTTGGGAAAATACCTGAAAAATAGAATTTACTATTAATGCAAATTATCAAGTTAAACATGAATGAGTATTTCAGTTTTGACCCATATGTTAATAAAGAACCAGAACAAATATAAATCTACTCTAAGGTTTGGAATCTGATTCAAAACTGAGATAATGGCATTGGCAATGCCTGGTAGGAGGCTGAGGGCCATGAAGGAGGAATAAAATGTTCTTTATTTAGTTAAAAATACCAAGATGGCATATGGCTGAATGACTTTGAAATAGCTTTTAATGTTTAGACAGATAGCAAATTAGGTTAATAGTTTGAATTTTGACAATATGGTTATTGGCAAACAACCCATTTTCACTCCAAAGATGCAGAGAAGATTAAAACCTTTGCAATTTTATGCCAGGACATACCTATCAAAAAGTATCACAATTTTATATTCTGGTTTAGCAACAGTAATGTGATTTCAACACTTTTGCCTTCAAATTACTTTATAAAAAACAATTTCAAAAAACTCTAATGAAAATGTCAAATTCTTTTCAAAGGTAGAAGTAGAGAATTTACATTTTTTGTGTATCATTTTTTTAAATATTCAACTCAGTCAGAGATGATGTTAAGCATGAGGAAAATGAAGTAAAAAGCACAATTTTTCCCCTAGTAGTATTCTCTATTTTCTTTAGGATAAGTTAGATCAGATAGGAAAAAATTCAGTGGGAATTTCAGATTCTTATATGTTGACATATTTATCTACATAACATGCTGTTATCATTCAATTCATTAAATACTGCCAATATTTTTTAGCTGTTCAAGTAAAAGCAACTAAACTAGAGCTTGGGCTTGTCTAAAATACAGAACATATGTTTTAAAAATCATAATATTCTAAACAGCTTTCTCTTGTATTACATTATGACTATAGTAAAAATCATGATTTCTGGTACACAGAAAATGCTTCATCTCAATGAATCCACTGAATGATTTACAACTCTAACAAATTAAAATAGCTTCTTCTGAATAAATATGAACATGGTTTTGATATGAAGTTCCTGACACATTTTACAATCACAGAAAAAAAAAAAACAAACCTCTAAGTAGATACTTCAGTTCTTGTTTGTAAAGAAGAAATGACTACATACTAGGACTACTAGGAAACAATGGTGATTATGTAGACATAAGTAAGTTGGATTTCTTCCTCAGGGAAATGAAAATAAATGCTTATATCTAAAATTTGAGCTAACTTCCTGAGGCCTTATAGTCTTAGTATGTTCTTGCATCTTTAAAAGTAAATGTTAATGGATAATATCTGGAGATGCATAGTGATGATGGTTGCACAATGTGAATGTACTTGATATCACTGAATAGTCACTTAAAATGGGTTTAAGTGGTAAATTTTGTTATGCATATTTTATCACAATCATTTTTAGGTAGTTGATGGTTTCCTTATATTTATACTCATATAAATAAGGAGCATCTATCTAATCATACAGAAACGAGCACTGCAAATATAGTCATCTGTTATTTTGCCATTTGTTCTGAAGTATGTGTTACAAGTCTCCACCTATCACAGATAAGAATATAATAGTCGGGCTGGATGGGTAATTTTTCTTTTCTTTAGGTTTGCCTAATTTTTCTCAAGTTTATAATTATCCCTATTAACTATTTCTCAGAAATTTGATATACTAATAAACCTGTTGATTTCTAACATATATTCTAATCTTCGGGGCAGGACTATAAATGGAAATAGAAAAATTACGTTGTTTGCCTTGCCTTGTAAGAGGTACAGATATTTCTAAATAGGGATGTATGTCAGTCCTTTTCAGACCAACATACCTTTTAAATTATGAATATATAAATTAGGGTAGATTGGAAAAGTACATTCTTTTCTGAATCTGCTTCTCTAAAATTGCTCTGAATGATCACTTTGGCCAAACCTGAAAACTAGCAATAATGCTTCAATGCTAGCTGATCTTCCTGAAAACACAAGTCATCTGTTTTTGAGATGCATGAAACAAAGTTGCGGTGACAGCATGGGACAGAGGTTCAAAATTCTGCTTCACCACTTATTATCTGTAACCCTGGGTAACTATTTAACCCCTCTGTATTTGTTTCTTCACCTGTAAAATTGAGATAATAATATTAATTAGTTCATTAGTTTTGGAGGAGATTAAATGAGTTGAAGCTCTCTTTGAAGCTCTCTTAGAACAATGTCACATACATCATTAGCTTTTATGAATGTTATTTCTCACTATTGCTCTTATCTCCAATGTGAAAATTTCTATTAGAGATGAATAATAATACATTTAGGTTATGACTATATTTATTATACTCAAAATGAATTCAGATGACTGAATTATAGAATTTGACTATTACACTGATCAAATAAACAAAGAATTGTCAAGTTTTCACTTGGTCAACAGACATGTATATAATTACTGAGGAGTTAAAAAATATTTAATTGAATCTTGTTTCAGGATATATGCTTCTCTTAGTATTGTGTTACCTTTTTGGATCCTAAGCACAGTGAGTTAGAGAGTAATTCTGGAAGTTCAAATTTTACGAACACTTCTCTATCCCGTTTCTCCCCACTGCATTATCTCTGACAAAGCTTCTGTCTTCTGGCTGTTGCAATTAGCAGCAATTAATTAACCTTATTAAAAACCAGTGTGAAGCTGATTTAAGCTCCTTTTTTTCCTTTCTTTTTTGTTTTCCTCTCCTTCTGTAAAGCTTAGGTTTTTGAGAAGTTCAACCAGCAGGAATTTATTTCTCTTTTAATCCAATGGATGTCTTACATAGGATTTATTTTCCCTTTAATTTCATAAAGCTTTGAAAAAAATAATACCATTTTGCTGTTTTCTGAATCACTTTATTTATGTATCTATATGATTATTTCACTGTTAGTGTGTGACTAGCACTACCATTATTTTCAGGCAAAGTACATACTTTTCTTTTAGAAAAGGTACCACTCTTCCAATCTTTGTAAACAAAATGATTTGCATGCAAAGCAATGATTTCATAGTTAATCAAAATGCATGTTATGTAACTGTCCTATGCAAAGGAATTATTATTAGTTTTCATTCCTTAACTTTTTTATTGCTTTGCTGATCATCTGCCCTGGAATAAATCAGTTAAATGTCACTGATCAATTATTCCTATATCTAAAACAAGCTTAAGGGTGAAAAATCAATATCCCATTCTGAAAACCAAGTTACCCTGCCCCTGAAATCTAATTATACAAAATAAGGACCTGATAGAAAATATTAGTTCTGCCAAACTCTAATGTTATAAGGAAAGACAGTTATTTAAATGTAACATGAATTAACAAAAATAAAAACAGACCACATTCAGCTAAAAAATTCTGCTCTGCTTATTAACACAGTATTGGTTCATTGTGTGCTCCCTTATTCTCTATTAAATCACTGAGGATCCTGATTGTGGAATGGATTAAAGCAATAATTGGCAACTTATATTTAGCAGAGACTTCTGGGTCATGATTATAAAAAACAGTCTATTGTCTTTATTTAAGAGTAATATTTATTAAACATCCTTAAGTGCTTTATCCTGGGGTGATATTCAAGTTTGTCAAAATGGAAAAGTTGTTCATTAGGTGTATGTAATTGGCCTTGGGCTATGTTTCCGTCTTGCCACAGATTTCCTATGTGCCATGATAAATCACTTCATCCCCTGGTGTAAGAATTCCTTTACTTCAATATTGCCTTCACTTTTCTCCCAGGTAGATTTTCCTAGTCTTACGTAGATTTGATAGGATCTGCAACTCTGAGGTTCCTCAGTTGGTTCTGCATTGTTATAGCAGCTCATTGCCCCTTGACAATGAAACCATACATAATTTCACCCAGCTATATTACCATAAGGTAGCCTCTTAAAATTACTCAATCACCAAAAGGCTCTCTTAAATTCTAAGCCCTTCCTCATTTCCCTCTAATTTGTTCTCCCACTTTGGGGAATTTTCTTGTATAATTATTAATATAACAGCTTCATAATTGTCTACCATTAATAAGTGTCTAATGTATGCATATTTCTATTATAATCCTTACATGGATATGTGTAAAAATTGATGTGTTAATAATTTTGCCCATCCACAGTCATTATGTTTTAATACTTACATTAACTGATTTTCTTCAAAATGATAAATTTCCATAATGATTTGCAAAATTTGTTTCTCCACTTCAATATATCTAAGCATCTTGCAACCTTCCCCTCCTTTCTAAAGATCCTCATGAACACTCTCTACATTTAGTTTAAAAAAACTTGCTTAATTCTTTTATTTTATATCCAGTTTTGCTACCATTGGTCATGTAATGACTAATTTACAAATGGTAATGATTTGCATAATAGATACTAGTCTAGTAATTTTTTTGTTACAAAGGCAATTAACTTTACTCATAGTTTTACTTTCCTTTAATGAGCTCCATGTTTTTCTCCCTTTATGACTTCAAAAGTTGGAGTGATGAAATAATTCAGCATCGCAGAAAGAAGAAAGTCAAGTGCCACCATTCACAAGACAACCAAACCAAACTGAACACTGAAGTCACTAAGGTACAGATTTTTGAGGAAAATTTATATTTAATATATAAATATATGCCAGTTTCTGTACTTCATAGTCTTTAAAGTTATTTGACCTTCACCCAATAATTATATTACTTTTAGCAGATACACCATAGTAATAATCAACTTATAGATCATAACTCATTTTATCTTCTTTAGATTTACATATAGAATTACATCTATTAGGTAGTTAGAAATGAGCACCAGACAAGGGGAGAGGAAGAGGGAGGCAGCAACCCAGAAGGTAACAATACACCGTGCTCAGGATAAGGGGTTCCAAGGACTTACTTTCTCTAAATGAGGGCCAGCAAGGAAGTGGCCAGGATAGAACGCAGCAGCTGCACAGTAGAGAGAAGAACCCAGTTTAACTTGACCCAAAGTACATTATGATGTAATTAACACTGCAGTTTGAGCCCCCTCCCGTAGGTTCCTCTGTGCGCACTGTGGGTAAGAGCGTGCGCAAAAGAGATGGATGTCCCTGAGCACAAAAAACTTGAGTCACCAATCAATCAATCAATCATGAAAACACCCCCTCAGCCAGGATAAAAGAACGGGAAAAACAAAGGGGCGGCACCATTTTTCCTCCCTTGGGTTGGCCCACCTCCAGTTCTCAGGGGTGTATTATATTTTACTACCTTTTTACTTCACTAATAAAATCTTCTGTTTCTTATCATTCTTTCTCTCATTAAAAATTCATTTTTTTCAGGTAATGAAGGACTGAGGTAACTTTTCTCCCCTCCTCTTGGTAACAAATCTATTGATTAGATGTTTTCGATTTCCCTTACACACTGAAATTCCATGATTCTCAAAAAACTGAATATCTGGTTTATCCAAGCACCAAAGATTTCAATTTCATCATATTTTCAAGTTTTATCCCAAAATATAGACGCCAGCAGACATTCTTTTATCCACTGAAGTGAAATTTACCCAACTACATTTCAGCAAATAAAAGGCTGCATACAGGGTATAATCATCTAAATTAAACATACAGTCTACTTGTAAAGAAGCAGTTCAAGACAATAAACTGACCAGAAATTAAAGTACTATGAAAAAGTGTACATTTTACATAAATTAAATAATCCTTAAAACTTTAATATAGAAAAATATTAATCATACATGGAGTGTGTACATACCACCATACAAACATGCATACTTCTATGCGTTGAAGTTAGTTAAGTTCCTTACGATTTTACAAACTTTAATTCATAGCAGTCAACTTTGCTCAATTGAAAATTAAATTCCACTTGTCAGTTTCTTACTTGCTACAACAATCCTCATTTTTGCCACATAGGAATTGACACGTCTTCTTAAGAAAGCAGCTATCTTAGGTTTTTAAACCCACTAAGCTGAACTTGACTCATAGGCTGTTATTGTGCTCTGACACATGCAGAGCTAGGGTATCTCAAACAGTGGAGCAGGGGTTACATGTGTGTGGTTAAAACAAGTTAGCCAACAAATTGAAAAGCAATGTGTTTTTAAAACATACATTTCAAAAATTAAGCATGATAGGTATACATTTTAATATTTTCAAGTAGCTTCCTGGCTATTGTACTAAATTGGCTGTCATTCTTTTAGACTTATATAACACTTTACTAAAAACCCACTTAATAACAGCACATTTGAGATCAAGATAGGCACTGATTTTCTATGATCAGTGTAACTGTTCTTAAATCTAAGTCCGTCAATATGTTCTTTCAAAGCTAACTTTCCAATGGCACTTGCAGATTTAGTGGTCCTTTGAGTATCTGGCACATTGGTTTCTACCTATCTTTCTTTTCAGCACTTTAGTGTTCAGGATGAATGTTCTAAATGTTTCATGACATCGTTTTGAAGGCTACAGATTGTTTGTTCATTGGTGTTTGACTGCTCTAAGGGAGTTAACTTCATCTTCCATGTAACACTCAGTTACAAATGGAATCTTTCACTCTCACATTATGTTTAGTCCTTTTGCTCATTTAAGCAAATGTATTTGTAACAACATTTATACTCTAACCTTTCCCAATCAACCACAATTTTAAAAACACAAAACTTAACTGGTGCTTTAATGGAAAATCTCTGAAATCCTTCAACATCTATTATGCCACTCACACTTATGGCCAGCATGTTGTGATCACCATTAACATAGAAAAAGCAATGTCTAGTTATTACCAATAATTGGCAAAAACCTTATGCCCTGTGCCAATCCTTTTATAAGAGATTACAATTTCCTTAATGGAGGAAGATAAATATTGTTGTAGGTCAAAAACAGTTCAATATAAGCAAGTTCAAATATTTCAGCCTAAGACACACACATGCATTTATATATATATATATATATATATATATATATATAAAATCTCCACATTTATACTGTACAACTATTATATTTACAAAATAAAATCACCCTGTTTATTTATTGAGTTAGAGACACATGCTCAGCAGTCTGTATATATCAGCTTTTACCATTCATCTCAATAAATATTCTGCTCCCCTTTTAAAGCTGAAGAAACAGACTGAGAATGCTAATACCACCTCAGGAAGAATTAGTGGGAAGATTCAAACTCAGACTGAGTGCAAACCCTTTGGCTTTCTACTTCACCATGCTTCTCTTTGTATCTGTTAGTCATTCAACAACCTCTCCTTTTTATGTTTTTTTCATACTGCTCACCCCAAACTTCAGGGATCATTTCTAGAAACTAAGCAAAACTCTCTATTGCACATGCAATGGAAGAGTAACACTGTCTATTTTTTGCCATTTTTTAATAAGCTATACTTAGAAAAAACAAATACAGTAGCTTCTCAAGGAAATGTTTACTTATCATTTCTGTGAGTCAATGTTTTAGTTTGCTAAAGAGAAAAATGTAACAAAGAAAGGAAAGAAATACTATGATCACAAAACGCTGGAGGAGCCCCCCCTCCCCATACACATTTGTAGCATTAGGGTTGTGGATGTTGCTCACTGAAAGTCTGCATGCTGCTTGACTTGGGAAATTAATGTTGTCTGTGGAATGTTGACTTAATTGGGTTGAAGCTATTAATCCACTCTGTCACCTGCTAATGGTGCCAGAGGATTCCAGTATGTTTTTATCTATAGCCACTTTTTTCTTCTTTTACCTCCAGGCCATATTATGAAGTGAGTAAAGTCAATGCTCAGGGCATTACAGTTCTCAGATAACTATCAAAGTAGTTTTAATTGCTAAGAAGAGTTTTGCTGACAATTTCCTAAATCATGTTTTTAATTTCAGCAAAACTAATGCTGAGATTGAACAGTAAGTTTTACTTGGCTAGCACTGCTACATGGCTGAATTGCCCAGATACTTTAAACCTTTTACATAAAAAAACAAAAGAATTTCATTTAATTTAGATTTTCATTATATTTATATTAATAAAAACCATATACATATAAATGTATATATCTGTTGGTGTCCTGTTGGAAAAGTGGAACCTGACAGAAATTCAAGCAGGTGTACTAGGGAACTGGTTATAAAGGTGTTCAAAAGGCTTTAAGAGTTAAATGAAATGGAGGGGAGCTAGAGTGGCAGCAGTAAAATGAGGACTGGTTACCTAAGTACCAGGAGCCTGCTACTGCTCCTGACCCAGAGCCAGTATTTGCTGCTAGAGTTGCAAGACCTCTGCCCTGGAGCGACTGGGGACACGGCGTGGTCTCTGAGCCGGCATCCAGGAGCCCACGGTCCCTCTGAGTGTGCACACACCACCTGGAAACTCCTTGAGGAAGACAACCACATCCCACTGCTCTTTACTTTCTGGTGCTGCACAAGGCTCCACCAGGAGCAGGGGAAAAAAAAAAAATAAGGATTTTCTTCTACCTTCCCTATTCTGACCTCTCAGCAGTGGCTCTAACTGGCAGTGCCTTTTGGGAAGCTAGGAGAAGTAGCCTGGGGAATGTAGTCGCCAACTTTCAAGGGAAGCATGGAGCTGAGAGGCAAAAGAAATGACTTAGCACAGTTTATTTTATTTTACCTTATAATTCTATTTGATTTTTACCATTGATTCATTGAGATGGTATCAGCAAAGTGCCTTTGGCCATGTTTTGTCCAGCCTGTGGATACACAAGAAATGTCAGTACCACAGGTGAAGGTCTTTCTGAAATCAATTTATACTTCTTTGCCTTCTGAAACGAAGGGGACTGAATATAATTTAACTTTTGCTCAGTGACTCAAGGTGAACTTCAGAATGCCAACGCTTATACTGGGACCACTGCCTTCAATGAATTTTGAGATGGCAGAATGATGCTTATTCCAATACAGATGAGACTCTGCACTGCTATAATTTTAAGATCTATTTTCTGGTTTTTTTTTTTTTTTTTTTTTTGGTCTGGCTAATAAGCAATCAACAATAGCTTCATGTGGTTATCAGTGTAGACCCATTTAGTAATATCCTTACTGCTCCTAATTTTTTTTACAGTGCCTTGTTGTGTGTCAGGAACCAAGATAACCAACATTTTCTAAAATCAGATTTTATAAGGAGGAAATCTAAATGCAACATTGAGTGGCTGCCTGTAAAGGTTTGGTCATGAGCAAAGTACCTGAGTGTACCTGGTCAGAAGACCATTTTTGTCTACTTCATGTTTTCCTCTATTTTCTGGAGTTATGGTTGTTTGCTAAGTGCCCTCCAGGTAGTTGAGATAATGCAGTATTGGCCGGCTAGCAACAACAGGCTAATTTTGTGAATGGCTTGAGATGTATTCTGGATGATTCATCTCATAATAAAAATTATTGCATAATTGAGAGAAATAAATTCTTTCTCTCTATGAACAAAATCACAGCCTCTTTTGCAAATTTGCAAGAATCTGTTGTGCTCTGTGGATTATAAAAAAGGATCTTAGGGAATCACACAAATATTGTCATGCCTTGTGTCTAGATCTCACATTAAATATAGCTATATACATATATACATGTATATGTATGCATACATGTATGTAACATATATAAACACATGTATATACATATCATATATTTTGTGTGTTGGAAGGGGAGTGGGGAGCATCAGAGACTGAACAGAGAAATACTGGGAATAAAGTATTTTTAATGGCCATAAATCTAATGATATCATTGAGAAAACCTTGACATGTCCCTCTATTGCCCTACAGTAGGACACTATGACCTAGTACAATTAATTGTCCACATATAAAAGTAGCATATCACTTTTATCTCTTGCTTCTGTAATTCTTTCAGCCTTACATTTTGGCTCTTCTTACATTTACTACCTTATTTCTAGCACTTAAAATAATTAGCCCGTGCATAGTGATTGAGACGAAGCTGACATCACAGTGGTACCTTTATCATGCTCTTACCTGCGAGTGGAATGACACCTGAAGGGCATTATGGTACACATCCCGCAAGGAGGGACAGAGTCACATGGGCCAGAATAACAGCTAATTAGTGACAGAGTTGGGACAAAACTCAAATCTCTAGGAATTTTATGCTTGAAAACCTTGGGATTTTAAAACTGGGAGGAGCACAGGAAATAATTTCTATAATAATCATACTTAATTAGTTTTCTATTACTGCTGTGAAAAAAAAAACTGCCACAAATATAGTGAAACAACACAAATATATTCCCTTATAACTAAAAGGGGTCAGAAGTCCGATATAAGTCTCATTTGGCCCAAATCAAGGAGTCTGCAGGGCTAGTTCCTCTGTAGGCCTTAGAGGAAAATCTGTTTCCTTGCCTCTTTCAACTTGTACAGGCTGCCCACTTTACCCTCCTGACCACTGTCCTCCCGCTGCCAAGCCATGAGTCAAAGCTGGTTGAGTCCTCCCTTAGTGTCACTCTGAGCTCCTTGTTAGTCTCATCTCTCCAACTCTGACTCTTGTCTCTGGTCTGTTTTTAAGGACCCTTGTGATTACTTGGTGCCCACCTGGAAAATCCAGGGTACACTCCCTATGGTAAAGTTAGCGGACTGGCAAACTGAATTCCATCTGCAGTCTGAATTCCCCTTTGCCTTTTAATTGACATATTTAGAGGGTTTTGGGATTAGATGGTGGACGTTTTGGGGAGGCCATTATTCTACCCACCAGAGTCAGTAAAGGTAATAACACATATAAATCCTCCCATAGCTTTGTTTGCTTGTTATAGAAATCCTATCAGGAAGAAAGGATTAGCGTCATTTTGTAGCAGAGAAGATAACATCCTATGGGCTTTGAGTGTTATTGGTGGAAATTTTTAGAAATTTTAAATATAAAGCCTTAGAATTATTAACATCTTTATTCTGTAGAAGATGATTAATTGAAATTAAAAAGAAACACTACTATTTTCTTTGGGGGATCCATAAAAAATGCTTAAAGTGAGGGTTTAAATAGCCTGTCTTTTGGAAAAGAGGAAAGAAAAAGGATGCTAACAATCTTAGATCCAGTAAGACGTTACAAATGAATATTACTTTAAAATAGCTTTATTTCCAGTCTCTAAACTCTAAGATCTAAAAGTGGACGCCTGATGCAGTCATGAAAGAATGAATCGACACCAGCACTTATTTGTGGTGAGTTCATGTAATAATTTCATCCATAAATTGTCTTCCCAGACCTCCCCTAACATCACTGAACCTCTCCAAGTCTGTGTTCATATCAATAAAAAAAAGTTTATATATATATATATACATATATATATATATTTATCAATATCACAAAGTTAATACATGGAAGAAGAGAATTAAAACAGGGTCTGTATACCAAACCAGCTCTATGGTTCATCGCACTTACTTTTCACCAGGGACAGTTTCAAATTTCACATGAATTCATTTAACCATCTGAACACCACTTTATAGGAATTCTATTATTCCCAACTTACATTAAAGACATTGAAGTCTGTAAAGGTTAAGCAACTAGCCCAAAGTGACCCAGATATTAAGTGAGAACATCAGAACTGGAGCTAAATTTGGCGTAGCTCCAAAGGCCACACTTTGAACTCTATCTCCTGTCTCTGGCAGATGCACCGGCCTAAACACAGCTCCGTATCCTCATTGTGCATTAGGGCTGTTGCCTGCTTGTTAGCAATTCTGCTCTTCAATTTAAAAGAAAAATACAAAGTAATAAATATTTACTGAGCATCAGAGTGTCAAATAGAGAGTTCAGCGAAGTGTAGGGAGAAGGCCAGCATACTGCTTTGCTTCACAGTCCCTGCTTAGCAATTATTTGTTAATTGATTAGTGAGCATGCTACTCAATGGGCTGACTGCAAAAACACCCTTGCAAATTCAAAGAAGAGTAAGGATATACTGCCATGCACATTAACAAAGACAAAAATGGTGAAATACGGTCAGATTTTCCTTCCCCTTGAATTACAGCAAAGTCTATTGACCCATTTGCAGCTTTTCACCAGTATAGATATATTAAACCTTGACTCTTCAAGAAATACTTCTAAAATATACAATGGCTTCATGTACTATTGATGCATCCATGAACATGTTATGCTACCATGTAAATCTTATACCAACTTTGGATGAAAAGGATATAAATACATTACAAACATACTCTCAAATTAGGAGTGTGAGCCCAATTTTATCAGGTTCTGACAGGTTAATGTGCTGAAAATAGTGGGGTACATTTTCAAAACAGCATGCTCTAATTTACCCATGCCGTTTCATGTTTATTTTAATGGTAGCTGCACAGTGAAATCACCACAAAACACTAAACACTTACCCAACTGTGTCTACCAAAGGAAAGGGAACATTAAATGAACCAAAAAAGGAAAATAATTACTTAACCTTAGCCAAAAGGATGTTCTCCAGTTTCGCTTAATTTCTACGTTCTAATGCTTTAGTAAAATATCACAAATAGGAAGCAATGTAAAAAGATTTTTTAAAAACTTTATATTGTATGCGTCATGATTTAAAAAGCAGTGTATTTTAGGACATTAAGTAACCAGTATTGATTTATCAACCTATCAATCTTCCTTCTTTAATAGTCAAGAATTCTCATTAGTCATAACCATATTCATCTCATTATTCAAAAATTCAATGGCACACAATTGGGAGAGTTTCACCTCATCAGATGGCCTCTTTTTTCAAAACTATTAACATCATATCACAGACAAAATATGTTAATCTCACATTGGGTTTTAAAAATGGGTAGGACCACATCTCTAAATTAATGATTCATAAAATCATTTGCAGCTATTAGCCTATAAGGATAAGTACTGGTAGCTCTTTTATTTCACTGCTTAGTGTGATACCATCAATTTAAAGGGGCTCTCATAGGGGATAATTTATATATATATATCACATAATTCACTGAGACCTGTCAGGTTTTTAAAATTTGCATTGCCATGTACAATTACAAGTGTCAAAATAGGAAATAACATTCAGGCAGGAATTCTCTGAAACCTCTTAACTCCTAAGCCCAATCAGGAGTCCTGTAAAAGCCAGGGTTTACAGGGTTAGCCAGAGTTCCGTTTTGCCACATAGCTTTCATCATTTAACTCTTTCAAAGGATGAGTGCGCATCGCAATGCTCTGACCAAGTAGAAAGGAGAGAGAGACGCCGTGGGCAGCAGGGAACAGATGTTCCTGCAGCCACTCTTCATCAGAAGGCAGTGCAGTCTCTCTGACTGCCTTTCATCATGCCACTTGGAGAAATGAACATGCCTTTGTGCTTCCGTTGCGCTCTCTAATCAGGACGTGAGCGTGCTTACAGATTTTCATTCACAAGTCCTTACGACACCTTTCTTTTGAAAGTGAGTGACAAACAGCTTTTAGTTAGTCACAACTCAGGTATCAAAGGCTAGGATGCATATTTATGGCCATAAAAATACAAATAGGCTTAATAACTCTCTCTGTAGACACCTAATAGGTCATGTAAGGTCACCAGGCCTTGGACACCAGGAAATAGGCATCAATGTGATTCTTCAAACATGTACTGAGCACCATGTACAATCACTCTAAAAAGTGTTAGTAGGAATTGTTTAATATAAATGGATAATAGTTGTCAATATACATTCTATACCTGCACTTCTAGAAGCCAGACAGAACGTTATGTGGGTGCTGCGTAGACTCATGCAAAACTCATGTAATAGAGAAGAAAAATAACTGAAAATAATCATACAAGTGCAGCAGCATGGTATGTTGCCAAGAGAACCAGCTAACCGGTAATAAGCATAACTAGGAAGTCCCAGCTCTGCCTCTAAACAACAACATTAACTTGGGCAACAAGTTACTAATACTTTTCTGGGTCTCAGTTTGCTTATATTTTAAACACATCAGTATTACCAAATCTGAGATGCGATATAATGACTTGCTAGGTTATGGCCTTTGGCAAGTTTCTTAGCCCACCAAACCTTAGTTTCACACATGTGAGGAGAAAGGGGGATGGTAATAATCGTGTCTATATTATCAGATTACTGTGGGAACTAACTGAGTTATTTTATACAAAGAACCTAGTGCCTAGACATCTACCTGTAGCAATTATTTTTATTATTGTCATAGTTATCTGTGTGTTCTTAGAAACACTAATTTTGCTGAAGGTGTTTTGGCACATAAATAGCTAAAGTAAATAAATACATTTATTTATTTTTTCAGCTTTATTGAGGTATAATTAATGAATAAAATTTAAGATATTTAAAGTACTCAACATGACTATTTGATATACGTTTACATCGTAAAAGGATTTCTCACCATCTCGTTTCATAACCTCACATATTTATCTTTTTATTTTTCTGGTGGGGGGAACATTTAAGTTCTACTCTCAGAATGAATGTATTTCTAAAGCTAAATAAAATAAATATACATTCAAAAAAGTTTGGAGCATGTCATGTTAAAGTCATTTTCTTTCCCTTCATAATATCCAACAGCTTGTAATAAACTAAAATGCACCATACATCTCCAAGAGAAATGTACCCATGAAGTGTTGCCCTAGATTATTGGAGCACAGAATCCTTACCTCAGAGAACAACTGGTAAATAGAACCTTCTGCCAGAAACATTCTTAGAAATATTAAAAGAGATGATCTCTGAGCTAACTGGGGTTTATGATATTGAGACCGTGGGTGTGTTACATGAAACACCTTGCAGAATATCACTTCTTTTGCCTCATTCTAGAATGAACAGCAGTGAAACAGGAGGCGTGTACTTAGAGCATTCGGAAGGATGACTCAGCTTCAGTTTCCTCAGTGGCATTTATGATTTGGAAGGGCAGGAATTTTCAGATTTGAATCTTCCTTTCCCAGAACGTAAATTTCCTTGCTGAGGAATTGAGACTTAACCCCTCGGTCTTTTGAGTACTCAAGCTGAGGCCCAGAGGTGAATCTGTAGATCACCTTACCAAATAGTCTTTCAAGCCACAGTAACTCTGTGATGTATATTAGTAATCTGATCAATTATTGTGGTAATCAACAGTCTTTTTACCCCCTTGCCTTTAATTAAGTTCTTAAAACATAACCTAATGAAACAGATATTTAAAATTACTTTGAGTTGATTATTAATACTTTCAAGACAGAATCACAAGATTCACAAATTACTTGCTTAAGCTCTCTGCTACAAAAGAAACTCCACCAGTGCTTCGAACAGCAATTCTTTAAGTTGGTTCAACTTTTTTCCCCAAATGATAATTTGAATTTGTAGCTTTATATTAATTTAACAAAATAAGTAATTCAGTAGCTACTGCAATACAAACCCTTTTTGTAGATTTCATCCTGCTATTCTCATTTCATTCTTTTATGGATACAATGAATTTTCTAACTCTGGCCGGGTGTAAGTGTTTATATGCACAAGGCACTGTGGTCAGTGTGTAACTATCTTATGCGTAGGTATTGTTATCTATGTATTTAAAAATGAGGAAACTGAAGCTATTAAAAGCTTACCAAATTGACCAGATGTTACTCTGTTCTAGGCTATAGGCACTTAAATTCATTTAAATTTTTCCAATAATCCTATGTAGTAGATGTCACTGTTTTAGTCATTTATAGACAAGTGACTAAAGTAATAAAAGTTGCTTGCCCACGTTCAGTTAGCTATTAAGTGCTGGGGTGAGAAGCTGAACTCTGGCTATGTGATTCCAAAGGCCACACATTTACTTACCTGCCTACACTGCATCTCTCTTCTTCCTTTTCTCTCTAACCAACAATACCCCAATCCTATGGTAACCCATCAATCATTCACTTGCAAAACACAGTAATAAAACAGAAAGTTTGTAAGTGGTCACTTCATCAATTTTTTTTTAAACTCTCTTCAGTCAGCATCTATGTGTAGTTTCAACAGAGTCATAATGAAGCAAAGATCAAGCATCAAAATATTTATTATTAAACAATTAACTACACTACTACTATAATATGGGGGAAATCCTGCAGGAGAAGATAAATTGGAGTGTGAGAAAATATTAGAACTGAGATTTTTAGAATAAAGTAATCTTATCCTTTTAACATTTGTATTTTCTTGGTTTTATAATCTTCATGATACATCACTATTGCCTGCACTTTTATTATTTAGAATTGCCTACACTGAGCTGCATGCTTTAATCATTACTACTCTAATCATGGGGTACACAATCAAAAATGTTTTGATACAGTTGAACTAGTCTACAAGGAATGATACTTTGATAATAAGGACCTTCACTCTAATTAGAGAGAATACAAAAGGAAGAAAATAGCACATTTCAAGCATTCATTTAACATTTATTGAGAATCTACAACGCGTCCAGTACTGCATAGGGGTACATCAGGGAGAAAACAAAGTTTCGTTAAAGAGCTTTGATTCAGGGCAGATAGACCATGCACAGTAAATATAATAAGAAATCAACTACATAGCATGTGATGAATGAGTGCTACAGAAGAAAACATGAGAGAGGGGAAGGAGGGCTAGAAGCACGTTCCAGACATAAATACCAAAGAATCACCCACCGTGTGACATGTGATGATTGTGAAGAGACAAACAAAATAGCTGTAAGAATTCCAAGGATAGAAAATCAATATCTGAGCAAGGAGTCATGCTAGGCAGAATTATGAGATGGCCCACAATGGTCCACACCCTTGTATAATCCCCTTCCCCTGACTGTGAAGAGAACCTGTAATTTACTTCCAATCAATAGAATTTGGCAAAGATGAAAGGATATTGTACAAGTAATTAAAGCCTCTCATCAGCTAACTTTAAATTAATATTAATCAAAAGGATATTATCCGAGGTGGGCTGCACCTAATTAGGTGAGCCATTTCATAGAGAGTCTTTGAATGAAAGATCTGAAGCAGCAGAGACACTAGCCCCACTGCTGATTCTGAAGAAGCAAGGCTCCATGAATTCTCCAGCAACAAACAAAGGAATTCTACCAACAACCCAAGGGAGCGTAGAACCAGAAGCCTCCCAATGAGAACACAGCCTGGCCAAGACCTTGATTGCAGCCTTGTGAAATACTGGGTAGAGTATCCATCAATCCACGCCTGGAATTCCGATCCATAAACAAATATGAGCTAGAAACGTGTGCTGTTTTTGACTGCAAAATTTGTCATAACTTATCACACAGCAATAAAAAAAAATAATTCAAGAGCTATAAAGTGAGACAAGATTCTGGCTGGGCCATGGAGGAGTTTTGTGCTGATCAGAAAACAGCACTTCCTAGAAGGGAGGTGCAGTCTTGTGGGCTGAAGGCTTAGGGAGAGGACGGTGGTTTTCTGCCAAACAGGGTTTACTGTTCCCCTCTGAGGAGATACAGTCCTGTTCCAGGAAGTGTGACTTAGTGACATCACTGCTGTTCATTTCTTCTGTGCCTTCTGCACAGTCATAAGCAATCGCCCTGGGTAAACTGCAATCAGAGTATGAAAGTCCTACTCAAGGGGAGGCAGATTAAAGCTGCCTTCATGGGTGTGGATGCGGTGACAACAAAAACCATACGTGGCGGAGCAGTGAGACTGAGGCAGGTGTGACAGGAAAGTGAGGGGGGATCTGCAACAGAGCCCTGGTCAGAGACTCAGTCCAACGCCAGCCAGCGTGGGCTCTCACAGTCTGCGCTCGGCTGGCCCTTGATGTTCCTTCAGCTCTCACTTGCAGATGAGAAGACAGAGGCTTAAGAAGAATGAGCTGAGTGTTTATGAACCTGAGCTCTGGAGGTGGAACTGGCTGGCCCCAAACCGCTGCTCTGCCACAGTTTCCGTTGCCTTCACCTTTTAAAGCCTCTCTTTCCTACGCGGGCAAATCAAGCTGACAGCATAACAATCATCAGATTATTACAAAGGCCCCATGGATTAGTGGAGGCAAAATGATCAGTATATTTCTTTGGCATTTAATAAGTGCTTATTTAATAATAGTTATTATTTTCCAAAGTCATGTGGTCTAGGTGTCAATAAGATGACTCAAAATTTGTTTTTCATTCCTAAAAAGATATATATATGTATGTATGTATGTATGTATGTATGTATGTCCTTCAGAGAGGCTGCAACAGGAAAGTTGGGAAGAAATTTACAGGAAACAAAAACCAAGACAAATGCCATGGAACTGGAAGAAACGCAATAAAACAGAAGCAAGTGACTGAAGTAGCATGGGGACTGAGAGAAAGGATTAATCAAAGTCAGTCCTATGCCCTCAGTTCTAGATGGAGCTAGGACATAAAATGGCCCTTGTTGTGAGAAATGTGACAAGGTGAGAGCAGGGGAAGGGATGTGGGTATGGAGTAACTACCTTCTATTTACACGCCGTACGGTACTTGGCGCAGACTACTAGCTTCAAAGGTTTACACTTCGCCGTAGAAGGACATGATGCTGCAAGAGGAATCAGCACAATTTTGTTTTCAAATAATAGAGGAAGCTACCAAATACCTGCTCATGGAGAATTTGACTAGAACCAGTTTCGTAACATTCTGGGCATTCTCTGGGAGGAGAAAACTGGGTTACTCAATGGCAGACAGTTATCTCTGAAGCCCTGTGGACTGTGCTCTATTATCAATGGATACTTTCAATTTATTCTATTTTTATTGGCAGTAGACATAATATATGAATGAGGCAGGTTTTCAAATGAAGTGCCTGCCTGATTTTACAGTATTTAATGCAGGCCCAGTTACTCTGAGAAAGAAGTCACTACTAATTACTTTATTCATGTGGCTCTGAATGAAAGAAAACTATGAATAAATGTGAATCCCAGCATTACTGATTAAGGTATGATGACTATGATGCTATAATTCATTTGTTTATAAAGGGCTTTATTAAAAATAATTTACTAAACTTGCAAACCCATTTTAATATGTGAATCTAATCTTATTTTCATAGTTATCCACCTTTCTCATTCTGCTGTTGGCACTTACTTGACAAAATATATCCTAAATTCAAGTCACTAAAGCAGAAAAAGACATAGATTTGGGAAATAGCTGTCTCTCATTCTTTTTTTCTCTTTTTCTCCTTATAAAAATAATGACATGTTTATAGTATTTTAATAAATGAGAGTTTGCTCAAATAAGTGAATAAAATAAAAAACAGAACAAATGCCTAAATGGCAATGATGATACTACCTTCTGAAAGACAGGGAGAAAATTTCAATGTAAAATTTGTATGTTGTATTTTTTCATTTCCCTTCCTCACTACCCTCCTTTCTAAATACTCCAATCAACTATCACAGAAAAAAAAAAAGTGAATGAGGACATCATCAAGAATCCCATAACAGTGTTAGGTAGTTAGATAAGTTGGGGCACTGGGCAGATAGGTGGAGGAGAGGGAGGATGGTTGGGAAGATGGCCTTGTGCCTGCCTCCAGCATGAAGGGGTTTTACTTTTTCTAAATAAATGCTAAGAAACTGGTTAGAACCCAACAGCCACAACTGCGAAGTAGTAAAAAGGACTTAACAGGACACGACCCAGTGTTCACTGTATTATAATTAGCACTGCGGTGTGGGCCCCCACCCATAGGTTCTTCTGTGTATATCATGGGTAAGAGCATGCACAAAGGAGAGGGCCGTGCAGAATACTCAAGGGATGTGAACCGTCAATCAACCACAGGACCGCCCCTAAAAGCCAGGATACAAGGCAGGAGAAACAAAGAAGCGGCCTTTTTTTTTCCTTTCTTGGGTTGGCCTGCCTTCAGTTCTTGAAAGTGTACTGTACTGATTTTTGCTCTACTAATAAAACCCTTTATTTTTATCATGTTTCAGTCTTCTATTTAAATTCTTTTTCTCAGATAGGACAAAGAATGGAGGTTTTTTTCTCCCCTCCCCAAGGTAACAACAAGGAAAAAAAAATAATCGTATATTTAATCCTTACATTTTATGAATTTCTGGTTGCATATAAAGCAAGACTACTGGCATTTTTGCTATGTCATTGCAATTCAATAAAGGTTTTCAATCAACATTAATTTTACACTAACTACAAATAGGTAATAGAAGGGTTAATCAAAACTTTCTGAAAAGCCACATCCATCCGTTCAATCTTTAAAAAAAAAGTGTAACAAGCAGTTTGTCATACTTCTGGCAAGCTGACTAAAGATTGGCTTCTTGTATATTAGGCTGTTAGGAAGCTAATGGCATACTAAAAATCTTCTCTTCATGTACAGATTAATTGCATTCATACGCAATTTACATCATTATTACTTACTTTGCATTTCGATGCTTTTAAAAGTTTATATGGAGTTGAAGCACATTCTCCTTTGATGCATTCACAGCTTCGATTATCCATTCTGCAACTGGAATGACTAGAAGGCTGGAAAGGCTGTAGTCCCTGGCAGCCAACTGCCATCAATGTGCAGTAATTTAGCAGAAAGCTAAAATATTTAGTTAAATTATAGTTTCTACGATTGCTTGAAAGTTTTTTAAGAGGGTTAGTTGTTTTTTTTTTTGTTTTGTTTTGTTTTAATTTCCTGTTTAAAAACGTAGGAAGACAGGACACTTTGCTGTCTACCCGTATGCTTTCCAAGGGAAACTACTGGTCTTCCTGTAGTGCTGACATTTTTTACTGGGTTTTAAAGTTGGCAACATGGGATTTTTAACCTAAATTTTTTTAAACTAAATTTTTAATGTGTTTTCTCTTCTCAATACAAATGAAGGAAGAAAATCATTACAGGGTGTAGTCAAAATTTGTTTTAAAAATATTTATAAAAAATGTGCAGAACTAGAATCTAACAAATTGAATTTTCTGATTTTTTTCAGTGATTAACTCATCCTTGTCCAAAAAGAAAAGGAAAAACTGGTCTAGACTACCTCTACAAAAACCACATTTGCCTCCAGATTTGATTTTCTGTCTCTAATAAAAATAGTAACATCTTAACTCAAGAAATCAAGCCCTAAATAGTTAAGATCAGATCTTTTAAACTGAGATGATTTTAAATTTAGGAGAAAAGTTATGGAATTTTCTTTCCTTTGGGCTTTAAAACACCTAATTAGTTCTCTGTTCATTTTATAATTAGATGCAAAATGTAACTCCCTCTCTTAGAAAAGTTTCTTTTGCTAGGGATCAAATCATTAGCAATATAATTTTCAAGGATATTGTGCCTTTTGTTGAAATTTAGTGTTAAAGCTCTAGATATGTCCAACTGATGATAAAATAACAAGGATCCTATGTTAATGAGCATTTACGTAGATACACTGATCTGGGTAGAAGAGTTTGCTTATCTAGCCATTAACTGCTGGCCAAGCAAAAGGAGGAACGGGGTCCTTGAGCTACAAAATATAAACTGGTCCAAAGTGCACTTGACCAATCAACACCTAAAACCAGCCAGAAGACTAAAAGATACAATTTATTTTCTGTACCTCTGACAGCTGACAACTTAAATTTGGCACGTTTACTTTCTCTAAAGAAAGGGTCCTAGGTAGGGCCAGATCAAGATAAAACTGTCTTTAACTAACTCCTACCCCTTCTTTTCATACTTCATCCTGAAAGTTAATGTTGGCACTCTGCTCTTCAATAAGCAGATGGTAGGATTCTGCTGTGAGTCAGAATAACGTAGTGGTTTCACTATCAAACAGACATGGTACGATTCCCCACGGTGTCACTTACTGGCTCTGCAAACAGTTATTTAACCTCCTAAGCCTGATTTCTACTTCAACCTTACAGATTGCGATAACGATCCCTACATCAGTGGCTTGTGGGGAGAATTAAGCAAAATGCTATTTGTATAATCCAGCATTGCCTACACCCTGGTGCAGTTTGCCTACAATTCACTAGACCATTTCCTTTACGGGCCAGTTGGCAAGATCACGGCTCTCTCCCATTCCTGCACCCCTACAAGAAATCCTAAAAGGAGACTAGGAGAGGAACTCCTCCATGACTAGGGTAACAGTTCTCGTTAGGTAATCCAAGTGTTGGCAGAGGACTTTTGGGTTCCTGTTTTACTACTGAACTAAGATCCTTTGTCTTCTACAGTTTGACCCACTGTGTTCCCTCACCAATTTCTATGGAAATGTAGTTCTATTCCTGGGCAGAGAGCTCACAGGGGTGATAACCAGAAGTTTGAGAGGAGGGCCCTGGTCAACCAGTCTTTCAGCTTCTCCTCACAGCCTCGACCTCTTCCCAGTGGACAGGATGGAGTATGTGAGTGGAGATTCAGACGTAGGCTCACACTGGATCCTCCACTGAGTTCTCTGTACATGGAAGTCAAGGGGCAGAGTCTAGCCCAGTCTGCCTGATGTCATATTTAGACGCAGTGACATACTTTTGGGGTTTTTTTGCATCATTTCAGAGGGCCTGGTCTCTCCCTGCCATCTGGTTTCCATTATATCTACCCCCAAAACTCCAGTTATTAAAAGTTTTGAATGGCTTTCAATGAATACTTGTTTGAAAGAATTAGAAATGTGCCTGGCTACCTGTTCTGGACCGAGTCATGTGACTCTGTCACTGTGAGGATTTATTTTCTCCTATGGTGCTGTGAAGAAGTCGAGGCGGCGGGGGAGCAGGGCGGAAGGGAAATCTGTATCCAGGTTGACCTGAATCTCAGTTTTTACCCAACAGAGAGAGTTTTACATACATCTTGTACGTAAAGTTCCCGGGAAGCTGTAGGTTTCTAATATACTATTTCATGTATTTCTGTTTTCTGGTCCTCCGTGCACCAGTGGGTAGAACTCCACCCTCCAAATTGGTAACCTCTGCTTTGCTCTCCATCACAGGTTCGCTGCTCCAAACCCCACAACCTAGAACCCTGTTTAGGCTGCTAAAGGTCAGGTAAACAGCACACCGAAGCGTCAAGAGATGTTCAGCCAAGGAGTATGCCCAATTTAAAGAGCATTCCTAATCACTAAATTATTTAATACCAAAGAATAGTAACTCAAACGGAGGGACTTCAGAAATCGTTGCAGGCTGCATGTTACTGTGGTTTGTTTGGAGAGGAACTTACCCTCAGCATCTCTTATTATTATGGCCCATGAGAAACTGTCTCTCCTACCTGGAAATAATGCCTCTGAATGAGAAAGTATCTCAATGGCAGACGCAAGGAAATAAGGACAAAGGAGACAATAAAGTCCAGATGGAGAGTAATGTTTGAGCCGATTACTGAGAGCTCTTTTTGTCAGATTTGTCAGCTTTTGTTTCCACATGCAACCAAGAAGCTGCCCCGGGTCCCTCTCTCTAACCTGCGCTGAAGTGGACATGCTACCATGAGTTGGCTCTTGTCCATCTCGGGAGCATCGTCTTGCGCTGGCCCTGCCTGAACACCCCTACCTTCTACACACAGACTCACGATTTCTCCACAAGGTTTGAGGCCTTCAGATTTTTGCATATTTGCACAGAACCCTCTCACTCAATTCTGTTTTTACTGTGAAACTTCACATCTGAAAAGACCAGACACAACGGAATCTGAAGGCATATGCAAATATACCTAATATTGTCAAAGGCATCTTTGATCTGTAAAAACATTAAAATAGCATAATCTATGTTTTCAGACTTTATGACATACATAAGTATACACATATACACACAATACATATATGTGTATATACATGTACATTATATATGAATACACACATATATTGCTTATATACATGTACACTTATATGTATACTGGTATATATACATGTAATATAAATACATGTAACTGGATATATACATGTGTGTGTGGGTATACATGCATGTATGTGCTTATAGAGGTATGTGCATTACGTGACCCTATATATATGTATATAATGACATATAAGTAGAGGTGTGAATATAGATATGTGTGTGTATATGTGCATGTACATATTTCTGTGTCTATTCATATAGATATGTAGATACAGCTATTGGTAAAATCTACGCTGTATAACATTTCCAAGGCTCTCGCACATGTGGTTTTTCAAATGCGGGCAGTTCTGCCTCCCAGTGGACATCTGGCAGTGTCAAGATAATTGTGTTTGTCACAACTGAGGAGGAGAGGTTGCTCCTGGCATCTTCTGGGTAGAGGTCAGGGAGGCTGCTGAATATGCTATTATGCACAGGACAGCCCCCACCAGTTTTCTAGCCATGATGGCAATCATATCAAGGTTGAGAAGTCCTGCCTTACAGGTTTCTTTGCAAATAACAGCCACAACAGAATACTCTCCCATGTCCCCAAGATTAGATTAACATGACTGCACACCCGGTTGTAGGTTGTGTTCTGTATACAACTGATAATCACTTTTATCAACTAACACAACTTTTCACAACTAGTACCCAGGAATGACAGCGGTTGATGATTTGTTATTAGGCACCAATTCTTATCAGGGATAGAAGGCTGCATGGTATTCCTTTATCCAAAGCTGAAGAGACCACCTCAGAGATAAACATTAATCATCAGGAAGATGCAATCATGCTGCTCTCTACTTCATGCATTGTGCTATCTTAATTATGATTCCTTCCTTTTGACAGTAAGGTTAAAAATATTAAGCAAGTTCAACTGAGAACATATTTGTTCCTCCTTCTAGTGAGCTTTTAACAATTACTTGATTAAGATCTGAGCTGTAGGTAGCTGTAATTTTGCAGGCTCGTTATATTATTTCTGGCTTAGTTAAGTGTTGACTCATTTTGTACTGTCTGAGAGCTGAAAAGAAATCGCTGGGGAAGGGCTAAAAATATCTTTGAGTTTCCCTTCTATTGCTTCCATTTTATTTCTCTTGATGTCTGCTCCAAATCACATTCTATGCACATAAGGAACCTTGCAATCTTTCAAAAGGAAGGAAAGTCTTCCTCTCCTCCCCTAGTGCTCTCAGACTTCATGAGTAGGTTTAATACTCAATCATTTCCCAAATCTAATTTGACTGTTGAATGGGGTTTAATTTACATGATGATACAATTCCTAGCACCAGAAAGCACTGTAACCCTTTTTCTTCTGAGGTTAATGGTGATCTAGCTTAAAGCCTAAAAGATAATTACAAAGACTGTGCTTCAGGTGACAAAGTAGTTTTGACAATCCCAGACTATTGATAGCTTTTTAATTATACTTTTTTTTTTCCACTATAGGAGACTGTATGCTTTCAGTTTAATAGTGTGAAGGCCTGCTGCTGTGTTTTTAAAATTTATTTCCATTATAATTGATATTTTTATCAATTGATGCTCCAGGCACCTAAACTTCACCCCAACACTCTACAACCCCTTAAATAAAATTAAATGAAATTCTGGGTCACTATTTTTTTTATCGGTCCATGAAATATAAAAGAGTATCAACCAAGAAATATATAAATATTTATTAACTGTCTTGTTTTCTCTCTCACTTGATATTTTGTGACATTTAACAATGTTTAATTTCAAGTATTTTATGTTTTGTTTTATTTTTAGGTGAGAGTTTGTCACTGAAAAAGAGTATAATACAGGGAAAAAGTGAACAGACTAGGATTTAGCAAATTTGTTAGAATTAATGGAAATAAAAAAAAAAGAAGGAAATGCATTTCATGCAAAATCACTTACCCTTCTGCATGTACCTACATATTTTGCTAAAATAAATGTATTTTTATAAAATAACAGAAAACTATTTTAAAATGCCTATATATATATTTGTCTTTATCTTTAAGGTTAAATAAATCAAATTTTTAAAATTATTCTTTTTCAAGTTAGATAAGCCTGATTATTTATTTTGACATGATTTTAGCTCCAAAATTTTATTGAAGTATAGTTGATTTACATTATTAGTTTCAGGTGTACAATATAGTGATTCAATATTTTTATAGATTATACTCCTTTTTAAAGTTATTACATTATTATTCATAATAATGGCTATATTTTTCTGTATTGTACAATATATCCTTGATGCTTATTTTATACACAGTACTCTGTTCCAGCATCGTTAAATTGATATTATTCACCCATATGCAAACATCCACATGAAAGCCGAAAATTTTAGTCTCATATCCAGATGTTTGACTGTATTACATCAAATCAATTTTTACTTTGGATTCTCATTTTGTCAAGATTATTCATCTCATAAAATCTATTCTTAGCACTCAATTCTTCACTCAGAGTCAAATTATGATCTGATAGGTTTTTATATTCTTTGTGGTTTTTATAGAGAAATTGGATTGTAATCTAGTCCATACCAGACTAAGAGAATGCCAATCACAATATTTAGAACTTAAGGATGTTTATAATTTACCTGTTTTGGCACTGTCATTTAACAGGAAAGAAAACTGACGCCCAAGACAGTGAGTGGCATGTCCAAGATCACACAGGTGTTTAGTAACGAAACGTAGTGAGTCACCTGGCTCAGTTAGCATTTCACCACACCACTCAGATTAATAAGATTATTATTTATTTACCTTTCCTGTGTGGTTCATAACCTTTACAATCCACTTTTAGAAATTAAATGACCAAAACAGAAAGAAGCTTCAGACGTCACGAAGTCAGGTAAAAGCAGCAGAGTTTCTACGATACTGAATCTGAAATGCTTTCAGTAACACTCCACATGGTCCCTAACCTGTCAGGTCTTTAACATCTCTCGGCTTCAACCTCTCATCAGGAAATGGAGCAAAGTTTGAGGAGGATTATATGATATGACAACCTCAATGTGGCTGGCACTTCTGTAGAGAGGCAGGGATTGAAAAAGGTGCAGAGGTTGGAAGACACTTAGAAGATTTAAACTGGAGGAAATGAAATAAATGCTGAATATGTATCTTTGTATTAGGTACCTACCATGTGCCAAATTCTGTGCAAGAGCTGAGGATGAAACTAAGGCTTTGGGTACTAAAATAACTTGTTCACTTCATTGAACTTATGTGGTTGAAAACAGAATTCAAAATCATTATCATGTTTTGTTCAAATAAGATAAACCTGGAATGAGACTGAAAAGTAAGAAAGGGGATGAGAAAGACATGGGCTTGGGAGTCCTTAAAAAGTAGCAACTGAAGATTTAAAAGCAAATTAAAAAAAAAAAAAGAGTTCTGAGATGAAGGTCAGTATAGGAAAATTATTGTAGAGTATGATATCTAATCTAAAAAAATATTCCTTTACTGATTACAGACAAAAATGTAACAGATTAGCTTAGAGTCAGGATGGTGAGGGAACTAATACACATTGATCAATACGAACTTTGCAGGCATTTAGCATACACAGATGAATAAAAAATTATAGAAAATTTCTTAGATATGCAATATCACACCCCCAAAATAATTCACTTACCCTTAACACAATACAGAGATTGAAAGTGAAGGAAAATACATCATTATGAGGATTTTTGAAGAAAGAAGACTTGGCGACTGGCTAATAAGAAAAAAAATCTCACAAATTATTTGTCAGGTTAATGAGTTGTTAGAGGAATGTTAATTAAAATGGGGGAAAAAACCATGAGTAGGAGGGTCAGGATTGTTTATTAGGTCAGAGAGGAAATAGAAAGAAAAGAAGATGGAATGTTTCTATTTTTGATAGCTCTAGTCTGGAATTCTAATTAGCATCTATTTTGTAGCATGTTTTAAAAAATGAACTCTCGAATCATGCATAGCGATATGGAAAATTATGGCTGAAAATATGTTTTAGAGCCAATTTCAATTTGAAACTCTGAAAAATAACTGAGGGAAGAAGTATGTCAAGTTAGAAGCTGTTGTCAGAAACTGTAAATGCCCAATTCTACCTGAAAAGAAAGAAGAGGAAACAAAAAAAGGAATTGTCACGAAGCAGTAAAATCAGGTTACAGCAGTGTGACAAAAACCTTTTAAAGAAGTGGATGGTTGGCTGTCAGATATT
Source organism: Camelus dromedarius (assembly GCF_036321535.1). Taxonomy (NCBI): domain Eukaryota; kingdom Metazoa; phylum Chordata; class Mammalia; order Artiodactyla; family Camelidae; genus Camelus; species Camelus dromedarius. Next base: position 23,420,275 of record NC_087439.1, read on the forward strand.
GGAAGCACATACAATACAACAAAAACAGACAGTTATTGGACCTGGCTACTGTGTGGTCATGGTCACCATGGTGAGTCCTGGAGGGGGCTGAGGGCAGAGAGTAAGAATAGCAGAGAGGGCAGGCGGAGAGGAATCAGAACCGGCAAGAGGCAGACCAGCAGACCCCAAGCCCATGTCAGAGCCTTAACTAATTTCAGGGAGACATTGTCACTGACCCACGGCGAAACCGGGTGGGAAAAAGCTAAAAGAAAATAAAAACAAATTAGAAGATTCTATGAGTATTTACTTATTACTTTGAGAGTTTAAATATTTTTCTTAATAAAATTACAGTAATAAGACATATGTTTGTTTTCTTACAGTAAAACAAAAATGTTAGCCCCCATTAATTGACTTCCTCAATATTCTTTTATAAATACTACTGGTCAACAGAATTCTAAAGTTATGTGGCCTCCAGGAGAATATTACCTTTAAGGAGGAGTAATCGTGGGTATGAGTGCAAAGACAGTATCTAGATGAGGTAGCTGGGTTACTCTAAAGGTTTATGAAGTGGGGAAAAAAGAAAAGAAAATTAATGAATATGGAAAATAGGAGTACTATTAGATATTTAACAGATATTTAAAGGAAGGGAAGAGGAGTGATATAAAGACTAGCGATAGAAATATTGGCTTCAGAAAGATTGGCACTGAATTCTGTAAGGCAGGAATTTGATGAAATTGATGTCATAATTCAATGTATGTCTTTGTCTCTCCACAAGGTATTTTCCTTTTACTTAACATCCATGTAGAAATAGAACATGAATGGTGAATACTACTTAAACTGAGAAATAAACCTTTTTATTGTGAATATATTTAGGTAATGAATATATTATAATTTAAGATGTATTCAACAATACGCCATTCTCTCCCAGTAATATCACACAGGTTGCATTCTACATTTATCTGATTTTAAATGGGGTGAATCATGGCTATGCTGGTCACTGTTCAATCTTTCAAGTTCTCACATCTTGTAACAGCCTGGTACATGGTAGGTACTCAATAAATGTTATGCCGAATTATAGAAAAATATTTGTAAATTGCTCAGTGTAAAGAGACAATTCTTCTATTTGTGCTCATTTATTTCTTACATGACCTTGCCATTTTTTTTTAGTGTTTTTATAATTATCTTATTTTACCTTCAAAAGGATGAACACGTGATAGTAGGGTCTAGCATTTAAATGGTTTATCATCTGTAGTCTTAATAATTATGTGCTATACATATAAAATTTCTCCTGCCTTGGTGTGAAAAACGTCCTTTATGTGGCTAGAATGAGTTATCAACTAGTATTTATGTATTTTACAACAAATTGTCACTTTCTCTGATTAAATATGCCTATAATAACATTATTGTGATCATTCTTCTTAAGTTACAGGTGATATTTAAATCATGATGTCTCCTTTTCCTGGAATGGCCATGCCATTTTCTAAATAAATATCTCCCTTCAGGTAGAAATGAATAACCAAAAGTCAGCCACATTAGGATATAGACACTTAGACTCTAAACATTAAAACTTATGATAGAAGTGTGAATTGCAGTCAATCTATTTGTAGTAATGCCCTTTACAGAATATAAAATTATTGAAAATAATAATTTATTGTAATAGAAATTTTCTGTGGTTCTTTTTTGTAACTTTTCCTATATTGTATAGTTTTATCTTTAGCTTGATTCTCTAAGAAAAAAAATCCAACCCACATTCAGTGAAGCTTTCTGGTTTTGCCTAATCTCATCTAATTTTAAATTGAAAAAAAAAATGCACCAATCCTCACACAAAATATTTCTCTTTTTTCAGCAGCAAAGTCTGCATGAATTAGACTTTGATCCATCTCGAAAATGTGCTCATGTTCATAGAGATTAATTGAATACAGAATTGAATAATTGCTGAATTAGGATTTATATCTAATGAAATTCCAAGCCTGACACACTTTTTTTTTCTCAGAAGCCAAATTTGGAGCTTTCACTATTAAGATAAATGCTGAAATTCTTCACTTCACATCACTTTCCAGATAGATATGTCTTATACATGTATACTAATTGTCTGTAAAGATCTGGAATTTAATTAAAAGGCACAGTAAAATTCAAATTAAGTGATAGTTTTAGATTACATATTCCTGGGAACATTACAGCCCTCATATGCTGGCTTTTCAGTGTTTCACAGAAAAGCTTTATTAAAAAGACTTTAAAGTGAGATTAATTTAAGTTTAAATTGTCACTTACAGAACTCTTCCAGTTAGCCTGAAGCAAAATTACATCTAATTCAAAGTTAGAATAAAAAAAAAATTTTAGCCCTCTCAAATCTTTTAACTGGTACTAACTCTTATTTCATTTTTAATTTCCACAATCCTCAGAGAAATTAACCATATTGTATAGACTATTGGTTAGTCTAAATTATCGCAGAGGGATGCAAATGTATGACTACGTGTGTGAGTATATGTGTTAACTCAACAGTTCAAGGGTAGAAGGAAAAATAAGGTAAATTTGCCAATTATAATACAAGATGCCCTTGGGGTGTACTTTGACTCCTCATTATCACTTCCAGCACACATCCAATCTGTTCAGAAGAATATATAGCCTTATATTCAATTTATGTCCAGAAAGTAACTTTTTTTTATCACCTCTGATGCTAATACTCAAGTCACCATTGTCAATTCCCTGCTTATTACAGTCAACTCCAACCAGACTGCCATTTTCACCCGTCCCCACTGCAGTCTATTCTCAACACAGTACTCAGAGTAACACTTTAGAAGCCTAACTCAGGTCTCGGTGCTCCTCTCTTCAAAATTCCTCAGTGGCTTTCACCTTACTAGAGTAAAAGCAGTCCTTGCATTCATCAACAAAGTCCTTAACACCTGACCAGGATGACTCCCTGACTCCAATCTTGTCTTTTCCTGGATTTCTCTACCCCAGCTAAACTCCCACCTCAGGACTCCCTGGCTAACCCTTCTACCCCAGCACACCTCTCCAAATATCCATAATGTTTCAAATTCTTGCTCAGATGTTACCTTTTCATTGAGGGATTACTTGAAATAGGACTTTAGATTGTAATTCCCCCACTGCCAAAATCTCCAATCCCTTTATTCTGCTTCGTTTTCTCCACAGTCATTATCCTTTTCTGAAATTCATCTTATTATGCACTACATTTATTGTCTGGATCACCATCTTAGGATGTAATATTCAAGAGAGCAAATCTTTTTATTTGTTTTGCTCACTGGTGTATCTCTAGCACCTAGAAAAGTGTTTGTTTGGCACGTAGGCTATCAGGAGAAAACGGTCACAAGCAGTTCAAGGAATATGTCAGAAATCAAGAGACATTTGACATGGACCCTAAAGGACGATGGGAATTTACACAGGTTGGGGAGACCCGAAGCATGCTCAGGAGAGTCTAGTTCCCTCAGACCCTGGAGTACACACAGCGGAATTTTGGAAGATGATAGAGCCATACTGGGAGCATTTCGTGTAGGGTCTTGAATGCCAAGGATGAAGAGCTCATACTTCATATGGATTTTTTGTTTTATTTTTTTCCCCTGTGATAAGCTAAAAGATAGTGCTGATATGTGTAGGCTACTGAGCTGGTAAAACTCTTCAGACAGAACTGTGGCTACAAAAGGATTTTTTATCTAATTCTACCATCTCCCAGATCATTGTGTATTTTCTGCTTTCTGTCTATCTGCTGGCTCAACTTTTATTTTGTACCTCTTAAGACAGAAAATGTTCAGTGAGTAGCTAGGTTAATTAGAACTTGTTCTGAGCTTCTGCATAAAATAGAGTAACTAAAAAAAAAAAATTAAACAAATAAAAAATAAGCCTTCCCAGTGTGTGAATTCTTGGTTTATGGTGTAGATTTAATTAGAATTGGATTAGAATCAAGATCGAGGGTGGTCATACATCTTCTAATTAATTTCAGGATTTAGCATTTGAACTCTTCTGTAAGTTCAGGTCAATTTTAACTTCTCGCCCTCTTGATTCTTGCTAGAAAAGCAAAGCAGCTAGTAAATGCTCATTCTAGGCACTAATTGCAAAGTTGCAAAAATCTACTTTGAGTGACAGTGTAACAACATCTGGCCTCACAAAATAGAACTTTCTCATTGCATTCCTATAAAAAGCAATTGAATATTAGTATCACAATAAATGCTAGCCTCCTATTGACTTAGGGAAAAAAAAAGACAAAAACAACCAATAAAGCTTTCACAATACAGAAACACACGTTCTCCTTTACAAGTCTCTAATACTTGGCATTCTTGTATGCACCTTTCACTCTAAAGGCACAAAGATTCACAATCAAGAACTATTATAAATGAAACAAACAATATTGTTAGTGGCACAAACTCTCAAATTTATTTACTTTATGTAAATTAAGTAAATAAATAGCTTTTTTTTTTTCCTTGAATAGCTTTTTAGGATTTTTTTCCTTTTTGTAATTTGTGTGTGTGTGTGTGTGTGTCACACTGGAAAAAGAAAAAGGGCCCACAACAATATTATTTGATTTTTTAAGCCCATGTTAAAATTCATAGAGTAAATCAGGACTTCACTGATGAGAGGAAAAGTACTAGAAAATATCAACTGTTGTCATTTTTGTTTTACTCTTTTAAACATTCATGCTAATAAACTATACATTAGTTATTTTATACATATCACAGTAACAAAATGGTCTAAGATATAAGTTTAACCTCCTGCTCCAAGGAGCTCTTTTAAGTATTTTAATTTGATACTTATGATCTGGTGTTAGTCCTAATTGGAGTATAGCTTCCTATAAAGAACCTCTGGTGATACATAATTTACTTATAAAAAGTTAGCAGCCCTATAGAATGTTGCAATTATATTTAACAGAAAAAAATGGAATAAAAATTAACAAAGCTTCCTAAGTTTCACTTTGTACATGATAGAACAAAAAATATACTACCAACTTTTGCATAAGGATGAAGAACATATTTAAATATTCTCAATCAGATGACCTTTCGTTTCACTGCACGAATATTTGTCCTTGTTAAGCCCTGGTGCCAAAAGATTATTGCATTTTAAAGCCATTTCAAGGCTAAAAATATTCAGAATTTCTACTTCATAAAAATGTAAATTTGCATAAAGTGATTTACACTCTTAGAACACAAGGAGCATGAAACTAGATTCTTCTTATTACATTAGGACTTGTGAATGTCAGATCAGAAGTGTATATTTTGGTTACTATTTTTATAGGAATATAATGAAAGTTCACCAGGTAGTTCATACTTTTAAGAAAAGAAGGCCAATCCTGGACCATCTTGCTTTGTTTTCCCAGCATGAGCAGGAAAACAATATAATGAAAAAACAGACTGTAAATTGAGCTCTTTAAAACATAATGTAAAAAAAGTTACAATGAAACACTTTTCAATTAAGAATGTATAGCATAATCTCTTCTGTGTTTATACTGGAAAAGTTAATTACGTGAATTTGAAACACATGCATTTCATTATTATTTTTTGCTTTGTTTTAGAAGGTGAGCAGTTTAAGAGGTGCATTTTGCTGTTGTTCCATGCTCAAAGGAACGTTACAGGTCTAAGTGAATTTAAGGGTGTGGTGTTCTAGGTACATTCCTTAGTTGGACTTTCTGGGGTTTTTTGCAGGCTGTAGATAACTTTATAAAATATTTGCTCATTCAGTCATGTTGAAAAATAATAAATAACTAAATCTCATCATTTTATGTTGCTCTGTCTAGACAACCACAGCTGAAGATCTGTGGAGGCCAGGTACTAAAGTGGTGCAAAAAGGTAGCACCCTCCACCAGAAGGATCATATCCGCATCAACTGCGAATTTACCCTTGCTCCAGGCCTTTCTGTCAACAATCTGACTTTCACTCCCAGTGTCAGACTTGAACTAGAACTTCCTATAGCTTCTGATTTGAGTGTTTACCCTTGCCCATATCCAGTTACACATTATAAGTTGACTCAGCAAATATATCATTATCTCCTCCCCAAGCCCCATGTCAGTGTTGTATGTTGGCCTCTGACTACTTTTCACATAATTCCCCATTTCTTGTATTTGGAGTAATTCTTCACTTTATTGCCTTGAAGTGACTTCATAACCCAATGCCCTGGCATGAAGTCATCGGTTTAAGCTCACATACTGTCTCTTTGTAATAAGGTTATTTCTACTTTCTGTCTGGAGTGAAGATCCCGATTAAGCCATGTGCTTACCAAGAGCATATGTACTATAGAATATGGCAGGTCTATTCTACAAGAACACTCACCTTTCTCAAGGTAAAATAAGCTAACTCACCTGGGACATGAGTGGCTGGGGTAGGGGGCAAAGACTGGGTGTAAAGGGAAGATATTGCTTCTTCCAGGATCATTCACATTTTATCATGAGACAACTTGATGCACAATGCCTCGATCCAGTGAATGGATCCCTCAGAATGAAATTCTAGACCCAATGGAAGGCTGCGGAAAAGACAGTTTGAAACTGGGATGCAGATTTAGCAGATAATTCTCATATCCCACGAAAGGAAGTATTTTACTCCTTCACTTGTGTGCCCATCGAGTCCTGCCTCTCCAGAGGAGTTCAAGTGGCTACCAAGTAAATACCTTTACCTCCTTCTTCCTCTAGGGTTGGTTTCCATTTTTATAATAACATATTGCTTCTCTCTGACAAGGGTTTCACATAAGATGTATTTTGAGATACACTCAATCTTTTAACAAAACAGAATATGCTCACATATGATCAATGGAATGTAAATTCCATTTTGGTCCATGCTATCAGGCAGCTGTGCAAGAAAAAAAATGTGTATGAATGCTTTTAGCCTCACATTGCAGCTATGAATGGAAGAGGTTTGTCTACTAGGCTAGGCAACAGTACAAAGATCTCAGATAATGTCACAACATGCTAGTATAAGTGGTTTTAAGAACCAGATTATCATTTGCTGTAAGTATTGAAATACACTTAGTTCCTGATTGTACTGGCATGAGAAAGAAGGCGTAGCCATCCGTATTGTATGGGCTAAGATTCTAGTCTCTTTTCCAAGCAAACGATGTCCCAGTTTTATATAGAGATGGATAGAATTTATTTTGGAGATGTTTAGCTCATTTTATTATTTCTTCAGGAAGTTAGGTTTTTGTTTAAATGGACAAACTGGATAGACATTCTGGTGACTGACATGAAAGCCAATTGGAAATAACACTAACCAAGGAAGACCTCGCTGGCAACTTGAAGTTGTCAGCCAAAGAGTGGCTCCATAATGCATTCTGCAAGTGACCCGTACTTTCATTGCAGTCATACTGATTAGAAATGCCACTTTCAGATACGTCATGTACGAATGGGAGAGCCATGTTTTGTTTTTTGTTGTTTTTGTTTTTGCTTTTTTTCCAAAAGAGCAGTTATAGAACACAATTACTAGACTATAAACCCATATTTTATTCTGAGGAGATTAATTTCTAAGAGGTTATTCATACCAAAACAAAAACTACAAAACAGAAAATATTAATGACCAGCGTACTATCTAAAATGGACTATAACATACCAAGCACAAAGTAAATTCCTCAGAGAATGCAAGCATACTGGGCAATTCTGGTGCCCCCAAAATGGCATTCTACCCCAATGCCACCTTTATACACTTACAAAGGAACATGCAGAAACATCTGTAGCCAATACATGCTTACTGAAATGAGCTAAAATACTCCTCGGGTTATAATGATTGAGAACTGAGAGAAGGTTTCATACTTTCAAAGTATTAGAGAAAACATACTGAGCCTAAGATTTCCCTACCTGTCAGCCGAGGGAGGCTTGAGAGGATCCGAGGAGGTGAGCTGCCCCAACTGGAAGAAGGCGCAGGGAGCCAACATGGAGCAAAACAGCACTTCATCGCAGCACAAGTGGGTGGCGCGCGTGCGGGCGGCGCTCAGGTGTACGCATTTGTCCTTTTAGAAAGCTCGTGGCGCATGCGTGGTGTTCAGAATGCTGACTCACGCTACCAGCGCATGCGTACATTTACCTCTTACCAGATGCAAGCTACTGTGAACTTCGTTCGGCCTGGGCCCCACGGCCTGCTCGCTTAAGGCTGCTGACAGTACCTTTCTGATTTTATCTGCAGTTATTGGCTCTTTGAACAAACTTAACTACATCATCTTTTGTGATTATTGGGCCAGAGTAGAAAGGGTCCCTGAACCCAGAGAATGTCTGCGAGCTCTCTCATCCCACAACCATCCAGCAGCTTTACAGTCACTGCGACCACATTAGATGTCCCCTCACCAGGGCTTCCCCAACAAGGCAGCTGTCCAGCAGCCCTCCATTGTCGTGGTGTCTAAACTTTCTCAGCCAAGGCTCACGTTTCAGTGATTTCAACAACGTAGGGCATTGGTTCTTAATTTCGGCTTGTATCAGAAGCACCTGCAGGACTTGTTAAAACACAGATTGCTGATCCCATCCCAGCGTTTCTGATTCAGTCGATCTAGGATAAGGCACCCCCAAAACAATGGGGTCCCATCGTTTCCCAGGTGATTTTGTTGCTGCTGCTCCAGGGATCACACCTGAGGAATAAATGCGTTAAGACCAAGTTTCTCTAACCCCCTTCACTCTCATTATATGCTTGTCATCTCAACAGTCAGCTGAACTCTTTATTTGCATTTTGCTCTTGAGCTAGAGAATTTTATCAAAAAAAATGGAAAAAAAAACCCCACTAAACCCTATTTTCTTGATCCTCTATACACTTATATTAATTGAATTCTCCAGGTTCTCACTGCTACACTAGAATCTGTTTTTCTTTTTCTATTTGATTAGCTATAGTTCTTCTTCTGACACTCTATAAAATCTACACCTGCCTCCTGAATTCATTTGGATGTTTCATTCTTCCACACAGTTATTCAACAGCTATTTATAAAGCAACTGCTAAATAGAGATAAAGAGAATACAAGTAATATTGCTGCTATAATAGAGTTTTTACATTCCAGTTGGAACAGAGGAAACAAAACAAAAAAGTTAAAGATAATGCTGGTAGTAATACGTATAAGGAAGAAAATAAAACAGGACAAATTGATGTTTCTTGATACACTTTTACGTATACACTTTTCTCCTTCCTAAAAGAAATTTTCCTATTTCTATTACTGGGCACCATTATTAACTTGTCTGGCAGACAACCTTCCCCTCAGCTCCCTATCCCAAACACCCCCCACCTCAGTCAGTATGTAATTTTTACTCCCACGTAATTTTTTCTATCTGTATTTTTATCATAACCATTTTTGGTCATTTTTTGTAGTTTTTTGCTAGGAACAGTTTAATAGCTAACCTTCATACCACAATTTTCTGCAGGATGTACTCACCCGAAACCATCCTTTAGGATTGTGGTGCTGCCCCACTAGCATCTCAACTGTATGAGGCAAGTCCTTTTATTATTTCTATTTAGAAATGAGGGGACTAACGTGTTACTAAGTCAGGGAATTTGAATTCTAGAACCGGGGCTTTTAACAATAGCATAATAGTTGGTGATAACAGATGAAAAGCGTGCAATACAAAGTGCTATGACAGTAGGCAGAGCGGGACATTAACTCCTCCCGGAGGACCTGGGAAGGCTTCATCAGAGCGGGGTCACCTGGGGTAGGCCTCGTGTCCATTGGTAGTTTGTGCCTTAGGTTAAATTCCTAAAAGAAGATAAATCCTTCCTCTCAGAAGAATGACTTTCACGCAGTGTGCTTTGCAATGTATTGATGAGTTGATTGGCTAATTGTTTTTCAATATCATCTAAATAGAAAAAAAAAGCTTTACATACTGTGAGGAGAAATGTGTTTCATTATTTTAAAGTGGAAGGCTAAAGCAGAAATAGAATTACAGTGATAACTTGGATGAATAGCTTTGACTTACTGCCTGGCGTCTTCCTTAAATTTCCAGTATCCATTGCCTAGATATCTACATAGGGGAACAGGGTAAGCCCAGCTCTTACAAAGGCGAGAAGAGACAAAGGAGACACTCATTAGATCTGATAGTTACTTGGCCTATGAAACACATTAAAAAATAAATATCAACATTTCAAAATCCCATCCAAAAAAACCCCTCACACTTTATTTTTGCCTGTTTCTTGGGAACTGTCAAGCCACTGCCACCTTTAAAACATAGTGACAGCTGTGCAAACTTTGGTACAAGTTGATTCACATTTTTAATTCCACTTGAAACTTAAAGAACACATCTGTTAAGATATGAGTTTCATGCCTGTGCTTCAATCAAGTTGCACCATTTTTCTCTCTCAGCTTATATGCATAATCATATTGAGACAGCTGAAAAGCACAACGTCATGTTCACTGTTTTAAAGGCTAGCTTCCATGACCAGACCTGCCCTGTCATGTCATGGTGGCCATGTTCCTGAGAGAATCAATCTGTGTGAGAAATAACACCTTGGGTCTTTTCCAAATCATCAATTTTTATGAAATATATTTAGAAAACACACATACACACACACACACTTTCCATCACAAAGAACCTCTAGTGACTGAAGCTAATAAGCTAAATTCAGTTAGGTACATTTTCTGAGAGGCTAACTTAAAACCCTTTTCCCCAGATAGTGAAGTGCATGGGCATTTCTGTTACAGCCAAACGAATACAAAGTTCTCAGGCAGTAAAGACTACATTTTGGTAGGAATGGGGAGGGTGCTACTTTCTGGAGGGTATAGCCCAATCTTACCTTCAGTACCCATACAGCAGACAAGATGAGAACACACAGCTTGACTATTTACATAAAAACATAAACACGTTTTTGTTTTCGAATGTGTAGCTTCCTGAGCTCTTGGGGCCAGGAGTGGGTTATTTTTCATATTTCCTCATGGTACATCTTGTCCTCCTCATAAGAAGAATTGCCTTCCTCCTCTGACAGGGAAAGAGAAACATGAGCACGGAGCAAAAATTTCTCAAGTTGACAGCAGGTATGACTTTTATGGGTGCTACAAGAATATGATCTATTCACTTGTAGCGGCTAGCAAAGATTTTGTAATTCATACCAGATTGGGAAAGGTCACCCTTGCTCAGAAGAAACAGATGAGGGGAATTTGCATGTGCTTTGTGTGCAGAGTAGGGGCGCCATATATCTGACCACGTGCACTTCGCTTCCCATAGAGAGGGGTCAGATTGCTGTATTCACCCGTCGTCGGTGCATATTGGAGAATCCCAGAATTTAAAAGACCCAGCAGACTGTCTAGCCCAATCCTTTCATTTTGTCAGTGAAGAAATTCAGATTTATAGAGGTTGCTCCTTTTCCATATACTCTGTTGGAAATATGTGAAAAAGCAAATATTAGAACTCAGCATTCTTGATTTTTACTTTCTGGTCTTTCCATTACACTTTTATGGCATATGTTGATAGTCTATAAATATGGAGATTGCATAGTAACTATAAGGAGGAGGACACATTTCCACCTTTCTCTGTCAAGAGAATAGGATGAAATACACGAATGGGATGCCTGCTACACCATGAAAAAGGCTAACAGTAGCTGACCTTTATCAACTGCCTGTTATGTGCCAGACCCTAATGCTCTCATTCACATTTGTTCAATTACTCCTCCAACAGCCCACTGAAATAAGTAGCATTATTACCAGCTTTCAGATTAAAAACAGGGAGAGGCACACAAGCTAAGCAACGTGGCTGAGACCACATAGTGTGGAAGCGGTAGAGTTTGCAATTCAATAGCTGTGTAACACTCTCCCGAGTGCCTCTGAAAACAGATACCAAGAGTGACAACATTTCTTTCATCTGAAATCTGTACATTTGCTCACTGACCGAGAGTAGCTGTCTTTTCAGGAGTCTGGGTTAGACAACGCACAGTGGTATGTGTTTTAGTTTTTGATTCATTATCCCACTCTTAGTGAGCCCTGATGGAATGGACTGTGCTTCATTTTATCACTACTTAGAACTCAAAACTTAAAAAAAAAAATTCACATTAATCTTTAAAATCTATTTAATCATTCATTCAATTACTAATTCCTGAATCCCTATTATCTTTAAGGATCAGTTCTAATCCATGAGCAAAAACAAGAGTGTTCTGGTTGTTAAGGAGCTAGATAGAGAGGATATGTTCACTGTTTAAAAAATTTACATCCAGTGGAACTCTCTTTTTGGTGTACAGTTTTATGGGATTGATAAATGTATAGCCCCTTTGTAGTCAACATTTCTATTGCCCCCAACCCCTGGCAAACACTAATCTACTCTTCATACCTATAGTTTTGCCTTTTCCAGAAAGTCATATAACATGGAATTACAGAGTATGTGGCATTGTGACTCTGGCTTCTATCACATAGTGTTTGTGATTTGCTGTGCGTATTAGCAGTACATTGCTTTTAAATCTGAGTGCCGTTCTATGGTATGGATGGAACACTCTTTATTTATCCATTCACCGATTGAAGGACATTTGGGTTGTTTCCCATTTTTGGTAATTAGGTACAAAATTGGTACAAACATTGATATACAGATTTTATACTACCAAAAGTTTAATTTATCTTAGGTACATGCTTAGAAGTAGAGTTTCAGGGTCATATGGTAAGTGCCACTCTATAAGAAACCATCAAACTATTTCCCAAAGCAGCTCTAACAGTCTGCACTCTTACGAGCAACGTATGAGTGCTCCAGTTTTCCACACTTTTCACAAGCACCAGGTATTGACTATTTTTTTTTTCTGAGCCATTCAAATAGTGGTATCTCATTGTGGTTTTAATCTGCATTTCTCTAGTGACTGATGATATTGAGCATCTTTTCATATGCTCTTTTCCATCCTTACATCTTCTTTGGTGAAGTGCTGTTCAAATCTTTTGCCCATTTTTTAATTGGGTTGTTTTCATATTATTGGCCCACCCACTTTTTAACTCCCTCATTTACTGTTGGCAGTGACTAAATTCTTGGATGACTCTGCTTCTCCTGTTCCTACACTTGACCAGTCATCATAATCACCTAGAGAACTTGTTAAAAGACAGTTTGGGGCCCTATCTCAGAGTTCCTGAATCAGAATCTTCAGAGGCTCAGTCTCAGAAATTTAAAAAGTCTCCCTATGTTGAAATGCAAATGCATGATGAGATATTACATTCCTAATAGAACAGCTAAAATAATTATTAAATCTCAAGGACAGTATCAAATTCTGGTGAAGATGGGGAGAAGCTTTTCTGGAATTTGAAAGATGTAAGTGAGTAAATGTCCAAGTCTCGCTGATTTTATGCATCTCAGAACTTCCTGATGTTTATCTTATTCTTAGAATTATGAAATCATAGAATGACAGAGCTCGAAGAGACTTAAATGCATCCACTTTCAATTTATTTTCATACATAAACTAACAAGCAAACTTGGGTCCAGAGAGGTGAAGGAGAGAGGGCTCCAAGAGAAAGAACATTTAGTTTTAAAAAAAAAGTTAGGAAGGCAAGAATGACACACCTGTCCCTTAGTTCACACTTCACAAATTACTCTGGAAATGTTTCTCATTTTCAAAATCCTCAATCCCCACCATATCTCCACCATATTAAACCTCTAGAAATCCCATTCTGTTTTTCTTCAATACTTTTTTTTTTGCCCCACATCTTTTTTCATAAAACTCTAATCTATACTTTTCTAACTCTAGATTCCTACTGTTTTCTGAAGATTGTCTCGCTTTTTTTTCTCCTTTTTTGTTCTCCAAACTAGTTGATGCAATTAATTTCTGATGTGACAGGGAAGATGGAAGAGGCTGAGTGTATTAGAGCTTGAAATAAAGACCTCCTCTTTACTCAAATGACTAAACACTGACTTCTTCAACCTTTTTCTTACTTAAGACTTTTCATTCTCCTCTGTTACCTTTGGAAAATACTTATAATCAGTTCTTTATAGAAAAAAAAATCTGCATGTTCTAAAAGTGTTTTGGTTTAATATTTGAATGTTAATGTATCTGTGTGCACATATTTTCCTATGTGTGCACATATTTTCCTATGTGTATACTTCTTACATGGTTAGCTCCTTGAAGGTGATGGCTGGGTAGAATGAAGCTCCCTATGGCGTCTCGACTAAAAACAGTTGCAATTACGCTTCTCATCAATGGTATGAAGATGACAAGAATGAGTCATATTAAAAAGCAGTCAATATTTATGTCTCACGTTCATTACGGCAGGAAATGTGAATTGAAAAACCACTGCTAAAGATATTAATGGTTGTAATTTAAGGAAATTTATGGACTCTTGGAGGGCTTATATATTTAGTAATGATTTTCATCCTTTGCTCATTATACAAAACTTTAAATGATAAATGACCCTGGAATATTTTCACAATTAAGTTGATACTGAGAAAGCGATGAAAATGAGATGGCTGATATCTGGGGGCTAGGATATTATGAAGGAATATTTTGAAAGAAACATAAGCTTTAGAGGTATAAGGCAATTTAAATCCTGAACTGCTGAATTTAACCTTCTGAGCACGTATTCAAACCAGCGGCGCAACTAGTAAAGGCACAAGATAGATTTGCGCTGGGGATGGAGTGGGGTACAAAGCAAGTCTAGAAAAGTTATTTGTGTAAGATTTTTATTACCGATGATACGCCTGGGACTCATGACCTAGAAAGAAATCACTCTTGATGGTAAGGGCAGGCCTTGGTGATATTAGTTATCTTGAAATTGGGGCTGGGTGTTCTAAATATTTAGTACCAGCCAGTGTCATTGAAGTACTTGAGCTTTTCCCAGCCACAATTTATTAGATATTTGAAATCCAAATGTTCCTCAGTCCTGCTCAAACCTATTTTTATCTCAGCTGATGTCATAATTTTGTTCTTACAGACCTGTCAAAGATGATTTTTTAAGGTTGCCACATAATTTCAAGCTTTTCATGTTCTTTCTTACACCACCACATATTTTTACTCTGAATCATATACTTTAAATGTTGGTCATATGTGTGCTTTTTACAAGTCTGCACACCAGTCTTCTACTTACTATTTCTGTGTTAACTTGACCCAGTGTATGATATGACTTTCTATTTGTGTGCGTTTATAAGGAGAGAAACATGCACACGCTAGATAGACTGCCAGACACATGCCATCAAATCACTGGAATAATTTGTGTTCTCATGTTATTGGTGAACTAAATACATCTGGTTCAAGCAGATATATTTGGAGAAAAGCAGATTTTCCTCATTCATTGATAGGATTTACTTAATGTGCTGGCTTTCTCAAGAAGAATGACATATTGTCAGCTGTTCTGGGTTCCCATTCCCTATCACTTGATTTCCACGTTTTGCTTCTTCCATTATTCAGCATCTGTTCCAGGTTAAATTGTACCTCCAAACGCGTATGTTAAAAGCCTAAATCCCAGCACTTCAGAATGTGAACTTATTTGGAAATAGATCACTGCAGATGTAATTGGGTAAGAAGAGGTCACACTAGAGCACAGGTGGTCCCTAATTCCATATAACTGGTAACCTAGAAAAAAGACTGCCCTGTGAAGAGCCGGACATGTGCACAGGGAGAAGATGGGAACTGCCCTATCAGAAGCCAAGGAACTGGCAGATGCTAGGAGGAAGCTGGGAATAGATCCTTCCCAGCACCTTCAGAAGAAGCATGGACCTGCCAACCCCTTGATCGTGGACTTCCAGCCACTGGAACTATGAGAAAAAATTTTTATAGTTTAGGCCCCTCAGTGTGTGGCACTTTGTTAACAGCACCCACAGCAAATCAATAGAGCATCTAGCAGGAGTCAATAGGTAGGAACCGACTCATCCACTTCCTACCTGGCTCTTCCATTAGCTATGGCTTCACCTGTTCTGCCCTCCTGTTGGGAGGCATGTGTCAATCCTTCTATCACAGGCCAACCTCTCCACCACTGATCTGGATCCCATCCTCTCACCCATTCAGTTCCTCTTTCTGAGTCATGTATCACCAATCTCTTACTCTCAGCTAAATCCTGTCCCTCAGCCCATAACCATGGTCAGATGCTTGCCTGTTTAACAGCTGGAAAGCATGCCCAAGACTTGCTGCTGCTTCTTTCTTAGCGTTTTACTAAATCAGGAATTCAGCATTCTGACCTGTGGAAATGACTATCCTACACATCAGCAGCCACGTATCTAGTACAAAACTGTTTTAACCATCTTCATATTCTTTTATTTTTGGTTCCAAAATATATCCTTAGTAATATCTTCCTTCTTTCCTTTTTTTTTTTTTTTTTAAACAAAAATCACCCGTAGATACACAGGGCTTTGCACCCTATAGCCTCGGGCTCTCCTTTGTGGAGGATATGAAGGCTTCCTGGCTTGGGGCCCATTCTGGGGCATCTCTCCATTCAGCTCAACGTGGATAAGATACAGGCTGCAGATCCAGGCAATAGAGGACTGGAGACATCACGCTACCCCCTCCCCTCCCCATTGTCTCAGCCACTGGCTGACGGATAACAAGCTTCTGAAATTTTAACACTATTCTGCATATGATTCTGTCTGATATTCTACTTCTTTAAGGAAAATCTTCTAGCCTGGCTCCCATTAGACTACTTACCCAGGATTCTCTCCCTGCTTTTTAAATTTTTTTTTTCTGTACCTCCTTACAACATTTCTCAGTCTTTAAGCAAATATAAAAATCTCTCAGTCCCCCCCAATTATAAGATTCTGTCACCATTCTTGGCCCATTGAGAATCATTATTACCCCCAGAGGCCAAGATGTTTCCAACTTAATTCTTATAATTTGACAATTTTTTGTTTTGAAATATAACATATTACAATATTTAATAGGATTATTTAAACTATTCTCTTCCAGAAATTAGATATTTGTCTGATTTCCTCACTCCACATTTCTGTCTTAAAAATGTGTTATCAGTCCTCTTGGTGTTACTCAAAACTTCTTCCCATTCTTTATTTTCTTTCTCTATGGCCTGTTTCATCTACTTCCATACATACGTTATTCCATATTTCATTACTTCATACATATATTATGAATATACAGATATCCATATATGCCTATGTCTTTTTTGTTTGAATACATTGTTTTCTCCTAGAATCCACTCCTCCCCATCTTCCAACACACCCACACTTCCTCTTGCTGTCAAAACAGATTGGTTGGGGTGTTGGCCCTCATCCAAGCAGTTAAATGGCCAGAAAAAATGGACTTAATCCCAGTCCCTTTGGTGTAGCATCATCTGAACCAATTCTGGTTGCTTCTGTCTCCTTCTATGAACTGGTTTAGGTAGGGGTATGTGTCCCAGCCATTGTCAATGAGATGAAATCTCCTCTTTGAAGACAACGAAGAAGCTTTCCCACTAATAAAGTCAAAGAACAAAGTGGAATTACAGGAACGTCTGATACTGAATTAAGACAGTTTCCCCAACCTTAAAACATCTTGTTCCATAATAATTACTTTTTTATTGTTAAAACCATTTTATCTGGTTATATATCACTAGCAGCCAAAAGTATGACCTTCAACCAGGATGCTTTCACCTGAGTTCCAGACTAATATTTTCAAATATTCACTAACTAGTTTGATCCAGATATATCACATGTACAAATATAACTTGTTTAAAGGAGAACTCATTTCGTTCCATAAACTCTACCTGATCTTCTGCCTGAGTTTGGTTTGTGTGTTCATCTTGAAATCGCAGTCATTAATGTCCCCAAATCCAGGCCAGGGAGTTGGAGTCGTGTCTGCCTACCTCACACTGCATTTCCCAGGTGACCACTGAGTCCTCAGGATTCTACATGCAAAGCATCTCTCAAATCTGCCCTGCTTTCTATAATCTTACCTGGAAAACTTGAGTTTCCTTGCCATCCAGTTGTTGCATATCTAATCGGATCCAGGCACTGCTTTCACAGTTACACTTCTAAGACACTGACAGTTTTAAAAACATCTTTACAGGAGCATTATTAGCAGATACACTTTTCCTGTTGCCTTTTGGAATAAACTATTAATGCTGTAATATCCAGTTTGCTTAGGATCCTGCCTTTTTGCTTAATCTCTAAACATTTTCACACCTGGTCCAGCGCCAGCTGTCTACTACTCAGTCCCTAAATATACCATGGGGACAAGTGTGCTTTTATTTATACTTTTCCCTCAGCACATTATGCCTTTCTTTTCTTATTGAGCAGATAAAATCCACTTTCAGCGATGCTTCCTGTGTAAACCTTTTGGGACACACTCCCTAGAAGTGGAATTAATCCTGCTTCGGGGAAGTGTTACCTAGTTCACACTGCAAGAATATTATATATCATTTGTATTTTTAAATCTTAAGTGATTAATTATTATATTTTAAATTTTGTTGATAACTCCTAAATAGATACTAGGATCTTTATTAATCAAATACAAAATGATTAAATAAATCTTTACATTCAGAAATTTAAGAAACTGTAAGTAAACTTATTATAATAATCAGTAAGATTCATAATGGATAGCTGCCCACGCTATAATAATAGTAGGGCAGGGAATACATTATACTGTCATAGTGACTACAAACTTGACAGTGTCTATCAAATAATGGTGCCTCGATGATTACTTTTTAATGAATTATTTTACCTTTCTATGTTAACATCACACTTTGGAAAGCTGTAAAAGTATGAAGAAAATAAATAATTTATTGGTAGAATAAGAATATTTGATACAGAAATGCAGCAAAATAATCATGGATGAGTAAAAATCTAAAATCCATTCCATTCATATGCCAATCATTTAAAATGGGTAGGGTGGACCCTTTTTAGTGATACAATTAATGCCATCTTTCAACCAATAACAGGTAGACAAATAATATTCAGGATTTCCTTTTTATACCCATTTTCTTCGGTTTAATTTGTTTTCCCAAGAAAATGGTTCCAGTTATATATCAGTCACGAGAACTCTGATGCTGAGTTGAATCAGCTTGTCTGTAGAGCATGGCAGGACACCCAGCATGGCTTCCTCCCACCTGTGGGTAATGGTGCAGGTGCTCTATTGAGAACCACCGTGGCAATACTCCAGCCACTTCAAGGAATTTTCCCTGCCCAGGTGGTTCTTAAATTTGGCTGCTCATCAAAATCACCAGTGGAGCTTTAAAGAAAGACAGGTGTCAGGGCTTCAATTATCAAGAGAAGCTGATTTCAGTATTCCCGAGTAGCGAAACCCACCCATTTGTATTTTTAAAACATCCACAGATGCTTCTAACGTGTAGCTTGTGCTGAGAACCACTAGAACTCTTAACCTGGACATTCTAACCTTCCTTTTGAAGTCACCTTTCTTTATCCTAATCATGTGGCCAGAATAAGCCCCACTGCTTGTGGGTTTTGTTTCTGTTACTCATAGTTAGGTCTAATTGTTTTCGTGACAATTTCATCTCTGGATTTTGTCTTTCAAATGTCCTATAACTCCTTGCTCTGTAATCCACAGGCCAATCCCACCTTTTTCCCAAATCAGTTCTCAAATAACAGAACATCACCTAAGGAACATTGCCTTAGATCATCCCTTATAATATTCCCTTTCTAGTCTGTCCTCAACAGGAGCAAAGATGGTGAGCATATAAGCCTTCAAAATGTGTAATTCTTCTGCTCAGGGACTACTTAGTGTGACCAGTCATCAGATAAGGGGATGCCCAAGAATTTCATGGCCAACTGAAGAATGAGAATGTTGTATCAACCACTGACATCTTAGAACAATTCTCAGTTAATGAAGACAGAGCTAGTCCAGAGGTTCAATCTTACAGAAAGATATTTTTGAAGAACTGCATTTTTTTCCCTTTTACTCTATGGACACGTGGTCTCTTACTACCACATTTATTACTTTTCCTTTACCCACCACTTTGCCTAATCCCTGTTACTATTACACTCAATTGCAAGATGGTAAAAGTCTAAAAGAGGCAAAAATGTGTATAGTTAAAATTCCCAAAACTCAAAATTTTCATTGATCAAAAAGAATGTTGGAAAAGTGATATTTTCCCTACAATCTTCTTCTGAATTAAAATCTGTTTCATAATTTATATATTAAATTTGCTTTCACTAAAGTACTGATAATTACATTTCAAACAGATACCATGGCTTTCATGGGTTAATCGTGGAACTTGTAAATTTTCACAGAAAACAATATACATATCCAACTACCTTGGTAAAGCCCTTGATATATCTGTTTTAATCACAGATTCAAAGTGTTGAATTCACTAAGTGTTACATACAGTCACATTTTCCTAATGAAAAAACAAAGATAAAGATTGCCAGCCCATTATGATCTTCTATTGTGTGTTCTGTAATACAGATTGGTACTACATAACACAACAGATTTTTTTAAAAAAATACAAGCACACATTTAAACTCATTAACTGTGCTTGCTAATGTGGCACAGATGTTGGGTCACACAGATTACTATATGTAACTGTGATTTTAATGAACAAAAAAAAAGACTCATTAATGCTGATAGGCTTCAGATTTTTCCTTTCTTCCCTTTGTTCACGTTCACAAGCTCCTAAAGCGGAGGGATGCTCAAAACAAACACAGAAACAAAAACCCACAGGGCTATTTTGAATTCTGTATTCCTGGAGAAAAACAACAAAAAGGAGACTGATTTTGGATTCACTTCCATACTGCTCTCTCTTTTGGAAAGCGTGGCTTTCCAAGTTCATCCAGTTTAATGGTTTCGGCCACTACCCTCTCCTCCAGGGAATGCTGGGGAATGAGTTACAAAGACCAAACACCATGCACATGGTGCTGTTTATGAGTCTGGGTGAGAACTAAATAAGGACAGGGGCACAGCTGCAGACACACAGCAGGTAGAGAATCACTTAGGAGATAATGAAAAGTAGCAGGATAATAAGTTTAGAAGGAGCGAAAAAGTTCAGAACCTGAGGTGAAGCCCTGGAGTGACAGGGAAGCCTGGAAGAGTAAAGGAAGAACAACATCTAAAAGCTAGCTTCAATTCCCCAGCCCGGAAAAGGCAGCATTTGTAGGCTATTACTTATTAAAAAACAGTGAAATCTGGTGCAGAGGAAATGATACTGCACTGTGAATGTCGACATCTGAATTCCGGTTACAGCCCGGTCACTAACTTCCATGTATCTTTAAGGAAGTTGCTTAAAATCTTTAGGTCCCATCCTTAAAATGACAGTGTGAAATATGAGTTCTACTTATATAGTTTATACACTTCTAAAAGTTAAAAAAATTTAAATAAAACATTCTTAAAGAGTTATACAGAGAAGAGTATCAGACACTTATTAGCTCCATCCACAGGGTTGCAAAAGAAACTTAGTGGCCGCATCAATTTCCTGTGCAGCATCCCTGAGAGTCAGGTTGGGCTTTTAGATTGTTCTGCATCAGTGGGAGAAGGCACCACCTAATGAGCCAGTGATTCTGCACCTGCCCGGCTCTTAGGTTTAACTGACACTCATCTCGTAGTTTTAACCCCTGGAACTAGATCTATCCTCAGAATAATATAAAATAAACACATTTCTTCTCCAAATACCTACAGTCACATTTTCGACCTCCTTAAATTTTATCTAGGCTATGAATGTTCTTGTTTCTTTGAGCTCTTGCTCATTTACATGATGCTGAAACTCGAGAAGCAAAGGGTGTGCTGACTTACAAACAGGTTCGAGCTGTTGGTGTCTGTTTTAAATGATGATACCCTGAATGCAATGAATGAGACAGAAGTCCCCAGTTTTAAATAATTCTATATGATTAACATCAGGGATGGCACAAGAAACTTCGGCTGCTCACCAACTCAAAGAAAAGCATATGAAGTTGAAACTATATGAATTGTTGATATCTGATGCCTTTAAGTCTCAAGAACTGATAGTGATTATATAAAAAAAATTATAGCAAAACTCAATAATTATAGGGTCATGAACCAAACTAAGTCCTTTTCACTTTTTATGTCATTTAATGGAAATGGGCTATCTGATAAAGCAGGTCATTCTCACTTGCCATGGCAGGGCTGTCTCTTAGGGAAGCCAGCTCTGCATGAAGGCAAGTCTGGAGTTCAGTTGATTTTGGACAGCATTTCTTCCTCTATGATCTAAAACTCTGGACCTATCAAAACCATCTACCTTTGTGTCCTCCTCAGTTAGGCAAAACCACTCAGTGATATCCCATCTCTTCTTATCTGTACCTATCTCCTCTCCACCCTTCAACTAAGTGAGATGTAGGGTTTTTTTTTTTTTTTTCTATTTCTTCATTTTTTAGTTTTGGTGTTCATTTAATATATTCATGCTGGACAGCAGAAAAGACTCAAGCGTAGCATTGATACCAAGATGTTAAATAAAGCCTAGGTCAATTGTTGTCTTTTTCTTGCTCATGCATATTGGCTTTGTATCATAACATACCAAGAGCTCACAAGAACAAATAGTTCATGTGTAAAGACTTCCAGGCACCAACATTTTTGATGCAGCCCACCATTGGTAGGCATACCTTTTTCCCTTCCTTGGTACTATCTTTACAGCTTACCCTGAAAAGTGGGTTTTTATCATAGCAGGAGAAACGATGATAAAATGTGCAACCATTGGAAGTTTTTCCCGGTTAAATAGTCTCGGTCAAAATGTACTCAGTGAGTCAGGCTGGAGACAGCCATGGATGGCTCCTCTCCATTACAAGACAGCTTCCCCATTCCAGTCAAATCTGTCCAACTCCAGAAGCCTGTAAACCACATCAGTCTCCGTCATCTTTATATAACCTTAGAATTTCCACAGAAAATACTGTGATGTGTGTATGTGTGTGGGTCACAGACCACGGGTAATGGAAACACAGGTAGTTAGGAGGTTCTGATAAAAAAAAAAGAAGAGAATGGGTACCAACAAATAATGGCTGTCTTGTAATGCTCAGATTAAAAAAAGGGCAGTAAGTAGAACCCTTACCAAACACAAACCAAATAGAATTCCTGGGACTGTGAGGAGCTGGGGTATATGTGGTGAGGCAAGTCTTACTGCGTATGTCTGAGTAGCTGGATGTGGTGATGATTAGCAGGTCAGGGAAAAGTAGAGGTGGTAATACGAAAACGTGCTTTAATGAATCTGAATTTAGCTACTTTCTATTTGATTTTGCCTCCATCTGTCATTCATTGTATTCACTATTCCTCGTTGTTTTATATAATCTAGACATGTCAAAACTTTTTTCATTTATGGCTTGCTAAAATTGTTGAAAATGCCCGACTAAAGTAGAGGATACAGGAGGATCCTATAAGTGTTTATCAATTAATGAAGCGGCACTTTTCCAGAAACTTGCTATTCAATTAGTTATAAAATGCAGCTAATTCTGTTTTTCATAGTTTCTCCTCTGGGGCTATTGGGATCCATTCAATTAATTGCTGATATGAAAATAATGCAATTGATACAGTGTATCTTCCCAACTCTGAGTCCTCTCCCCCGAGTACTTCTAGTAGCATAAAACTAAAATGAGGTTGGATTAGAATGTATTTGTATTTGTTTATAGCTTTGGTGAACACAATTTGGTCTCCAGTGATTGGCAATTTTTAATAATCCTGCAGCCACCTCCTTAACAACCTAAATGTTTGCCTAGAAATAATACTATGTTTATAATATTTGTTACTTTTTAACAACCAGAAAATGTTCATGTTTCCAGTCTTCTTCTATATCTTCTGTTTGTTACTGTTCTTCAAAGAATAAAGGGTTCTGAAATAACATTTGCATGTCCTGCGAGGTCAGTTTTTCTGAAGGACAGGTTTGAAATCATTTAGAGGAACTCTGTTCTCTCATATAATTTCCTTATCTCTTTTTTAGTTCAATTTTCTCATGAGTGTTCTGCCTTTACCATTTAAAAACTGATTCTTCTCCTTGATAGAGATGAAACCAAAACCAGTTACGCATTATCCCATGGAATCAAAGGGAAACAGTTTAAAATCTAGTCTAGATAATGCACATAAAAAGCTCTACTGAGGATTTTTTAAAATAACTCAACACGTTTAGTTTGGTCTGAAAAACCAGACCCCCAAAATCAACAAATAACGTTTTTATTAAGTGGCCTATATCTAGGAGTGATTCCTGTCTATTAAAATGCCAATCGCATTTTCAAAGAAAATGAAAGACTGAAATGTCTAGCCTGATAGTCAAATCAGTTAGACCTATTTTTCCATTTCTTCTTTTTTCCCCCCAAATGGATTGACTTGCATTTTAGCTGAATGACAGTCAAGACAGATATGACAGAAGTAGGAAAAATTTTAGCTGTGTAACTGCAAAAACTTGAATCCAAAAATTTTAGTGAGTAGCTACAACTTTATGCACCGTTGGTTACTCTTTCTGGCACCACCATTTATATAAAGCCCAGAGAGACACATCTACAAACTTCAGTGTTTCAACAATTAGATGAGCACTTCTACTGAGCTGGTCCCTTAGCCTGTGAAAATATATTTCTAAATGTCATGGAACCAATGTCAACTTTTTTTTTTCCT
The DNA here is from genome assembly GCF_036321535.1 of Camelus dromedarius. Classification (NCBI taxonomy): domain Eukaryota; kingdom Metazoa; phylum Chordata; class Mammalia; order Artiodactyla; family Camelidae; genus Camelus; species Camelus dromedarius. Next base: position 23,444,577 of record NC_087439.1, read on the forward strand.
GCTTTATTTTTTTGCAGACCCGTATTTATTTCTGTAGTTGAATCCTCATGCTTTTTGTTAAGACTGCCTCTTTGAAAGGGAGAAGGAAATCTATAACTTGCCTTTCACAGCAGGTCCCAGAGATCTGTCAGGGACAAGAAAGCTGTTATACAGAAGCTCAGAGGAGCAGTTGGTCACTCCAAGGCACAGCCATATCTGACTAGTTAACCATGTAAAAGCTGGAACTGAATTTATAGAACCAAGGTAGACAAGAGGTGGAAACAAAAGCAGGTAGAGAGCACAAGTCTATTACATGGAATTACCTGAAAAGAATAAAGAAAATGGCAATGATATCGTTGGAGACAACTTTTGAAAACTGTAACTTTGAATAAAGAACTAAACCCTAGGTATGCAAAACCAAACAGAACAAAATAAAAGCTTTTTGTTGTTGCTGTTGTCTTATCTTTTCATTTGACTAGCTTGGAAACCCACAGAAATTATTTTTAAACAAGTATTTTGGTTTTTGATAGGGCTAACTTCTATAGGAATTGATAAACCTTTTAGAATTTTCAGAATGAAGTTTTGTTGCGTTGGCTTGTATTGTAGGTATTCTGACTTTCAGCGACCCAGCTCACTGGGAAGTAGAGAAGACAAAACCTGAAATTCAGTACCGAAGGATAGAAAGTCTTAAGAATTTACTTTTGCAAAGATATTATGTGGATTTTCAATTACATAGTCTCCAAAATTTTCGGCACAACTTCAGAATTGAAAACGTGCATATTACACATATTTTAAACTTATGAAGGCCACGCATCTAAATTAAAATTAATCTACACAGTTATACTGCTCCTCATTATAGGAGAAAAGATGGTTACTTTTTTATTATGGTAAAATAAATTGAGAACTGTTAAATTTGGGGATGTAACTGAAAGTAAATGCTAAAATGAATACTATACTTGTGCATTTTTTTTTCTGTAGCTTTGTCAATATTCAGTTTCTTTTGCAAAATGTGTGCTGTAAGCTCGCCACATGAAATAAATGGCTTTGGCCTTAACGGAATGCTATTGTTGGTAGTACATCATAACCCCAGCCTCCTGATAAGCCTTACTTGGCAGTAAGCTACATACGGTGGCATTTAGAAAGCTGCAATAATGATGATGAAATTAAAACCCCAGAATTTAAGTAGCTTATAGGTCAGTGTACTGTAAAAATGTAGGTAAGCATAATAGTGACCTCTAAAATGTTTGTGTTCATTGGTGAAGGCTGAGCTAACTAGAACAGAAAGTTAAAATAATTATTTCTTTTCTGAATGTTCCAAGTAGAGTGTCCTGGAATGAACACAAGTGAGTTCAGAATTTACATCCTCTTAAAGCAATAATATACCCAATAATTCCATATTTACGTCTATATATCATTTGACCTCAACAGTCTGAGGTGATTCTGAATTATGCCCTTTTTGATTTAAGTGTCTGTTACTAGCAACAAAAAAATTGGGCAATGTTTCTTCAACAGTCCTGGCAAAACTTACTTTAGCTATATATACTAAGTCTAGAAAAGCCTTTCTCAATCTATACCTGTAAAAAGTGTGCCCTAGTAAAAATGCTGAAATGTATTACTCTAACCACCTGAATTCTTATCCAAACTCCCATGATTTGGAATTAGTCATGTGGAAATTCATCCAGGTAAGGAAAGGTCTAATTATTTTTTTGTTTTCATGTATTAAAGAGTTGATGTGTCCTTTATTGCTATTAGTGAATGATGGATTAACCACACCAAGTAAGTGCCTTCATCCCAGGATTCCTCATTCATCTCTCTATAAAGTGTGATGTTTCAAGGAGGAGTGTGATACAAGTTAACACACATATCAACGAAGCTCACTGCTTTTCATTTTTAGTGTCTCTAGGGACACTATTATTCCATGGAACCCACTTTGGGAAATGTTGGCCTATTGATAATATGATTTTTGCTTATCTTTGCTTAATCTTAATCTATTTTAAAAACTCCTAAAGACTCCCAGATGCTCACTAATCTGGGTTAACTAGTTTTAACTGGAATGACATTCCTTAGCTAAGCAAGTGAACAGAACTGATCTGACAGGAAAAAGGTATCTTTCAAGAGTCAAACTTACCATATATTGAAACACAATCAATGTGAATTTTCTTTATTCACTGTGTTCAAAATTTTAATGCACAGAATAGTTCCCACTTTTTTTTAAGACCACCGTTATTAAGGTCAATTCCTTACATCCCCTATGCTGTGACAGCAATGGCCATAGGTGCCCACTGATGATCTTTTAGAACCAAATGACAATCTAAACCATTATTCAAAGTGGATATATAGTTGTACATAGAAAACAACAATAAAACCTTCCTTTTTTTAGGACAGCAAGACAGATCTGAAGAATTTAAATCAGAAAAACTAAGTGATCATATACAGGATGTCAGCTAGAGAGTTACTAGACGTCAAATAAAAATAAAAGAGTGTATTTATTTGGCACTATGACAACCAAAAATTATTAAATGTTTCATTGATCAACTATATTTTTCCTTTACTCTAAAAATGAGCTGTCAATCCATTTTTCAACAGGTTAATGACAGAATCTTTTCCCTGGAAGGTAAGAAAAAGCACACAGGTGCATAGTTATTTACTAGGTAAGATCTTTCTGTTAAAAGAATTAGCCTTATTAATTCTTTTAATAAAGTCCCTCCTAATACTGATATTCAAATGAAGAGACGAAGAAATTTAACAGGGTCATATTTTACTGCTCAGCCCTATGTAAAAGCCCTATGTACCAAAAGGGCCTGGTATGCAACAGACACTAAATAAATAAGTTATATTAATTATAGACTTTTACAGTCCAGAAAAATTGTTATTTAACCAATTTACTAGTAACCCTAAAATATCCCCACAAACATGCGTGATTTGTCTGAGCTATATTTTCAGTCTTCACTAGTATATTTACCTGGCATTATTTCTATATATCTAACACCATTTTGCTTTTTCACTATTAGAAAAGTTAAATATGATTTTTATCATAATTTTATATTTGAGTCAATTATTTAGAACTTGAAAAATAGCCATTTCCTGCTGGTGCAATACGCCACAACAACCCCTTCCTTTGTATGTACATGAAAGGAAAAAGAAGTCATATTCTTCCATCTTTGGGCAAATTTCCATATGGCTAACTTCATATCATTCATCAGGGAACCAGGCAATATAATTAGCTCACTTAGCAAAGTGAAATGTGAGTTGGCCCATGTGGCACAGTCCAGAAGTAAACTGACTAGTGACTGCTCCTTTAGGCAGCTGATCCACCCATATCATTCAGTACGATGACCTACGTCAGAGCTGGAGCTGATCTCTGCACACCCCTCCTGCAGACCTGGGAGATGTGCACACATAGGCTCTGGAAAAGGTCTGAGAATGCACTTACATCTACAAAATCATTCTATAAACACACATATGCCAACAATGCCAATCATTTCATGTAACATAAACTCAACTTTGAGTAATTTTTCAACAGGCAAAATTTTTTGTGCTTTTTTTTTTTTTTCAGATTACAAAATCTAAAGCCCCTGGAACATTCATCAGTTTTATTTTTTCTCTCCATGACTATTTCTTCCTGTAGCCTACATCATGAAAAGACATCACTGGTCATCCTGATACAGAAACACTCATAATTATTATGAACACGTAACTGTTAACAGAAACAAGGGTTAGGGTTGACAAAACATCTTTCAGGTTTGACCCATTTTACTTCTTTCTTGGGCATGCAGACACATGCTAATATTCATATCTGTGCTAAATATAAAAATACCTAAGAGTTGCTGGATGAAGCCCAATTTTATATAGGCAGCCTATTAGTTTCTCCATCTTTATACGCAATGACTTATATAAAAAGGAAGAAAAAGTTAAATGAGTTCTCTTTAAATGTAATTTCCTTTTTGAAACTATGTATGTATGTCCACACATCCTAGTTTTCAAGATTACTGACATTCTGTAAATGCATATATGCATTTTCTCCATTACGATATTACCCAAGTTAAAAACAACAAAAAAGGAAGTGCCTGTGTAGGAGTAAGCAGGAATAGCACAGTCCCAGTGTCGTGCTGTCCCCACAGGGCTCCGGGATTGTCTTTTACATTTCTACATCCAAGTCACTTCTATTCCTATCGCAGTTCATAAAATTGGGTGAGAATTTGAATCTCAATTTTCTCATTTAAAAAATTCACCTCCCCTGTCATCACCATGCTTGATTTTAAAGGAAAGAGTCTCATTTCAATTGGGAATGTGGTGATAAAACAACGTATTTGCTTTTATCAATTTGGATTATAATTTTTCCTTCAAATAGCATTAACTAGCATTTATAATTAATGTTTCTCCTTTACCTTTATATATTGTTAAAGGAAAAGGTTTATGTATGTGACTGGTGATCAACTGAGTTCTGTCTTCTGTTTCCCTGATTATTTGGTCAATGTGTGGATCAAGCAACTTTACTTATTATTTACTTTGAAATCATTATAATAATTCTGACAAGAATAATATTAATGACCTAATAGATCACACGTAACATATGTCTTGCTTAGTAGATGTCTTTTAACTTTTAAACAACCCTGAAAGCACAATCTAATTAAGGGTTAGCAGGTTTTCAGAGATGTTCCCTCAATTGCCCAAAGCCATATAGTCAGTAAACATCAACCCTGGCATTTGAGCCTCATCTCTTTGGTAACAAAGTTCACACTCCTGAGGAAAGGAAATTAAAAGAATGGAGCACATGTTGACATTCATTACATGAATACTAATGGAAAATGTCTTCCGTTTTGAAAATACTCAATGTGAAATATGGATAAAACAGAAGGCCACTATTTAGGGTACTGATGGAATGATTTGTTTCAATTTCACAAATTATTTCTTAAACAAACAAGCTGTAAACAGGGCTATAACTGATAAAATAAAAGGAGAGACAAAAAAGCAGGTAGTAAATGACGTCTGATCTTGCTTTCTCCTGCATCTCTCTGCCTCTTCAGCCACGGCCCAGAAAAGGTAGTATGTGTAGACATTGATTGAATTTCCTTCTCTACTTTAGGGTTGGCCGAGGGCAGTTGGTGTTATACAGATAAATTAAATAAAGAATACGACTAAAATGACCCAAGTAGCGACAGAAGAACAAGAGGACCCTGGACTCTGGGTCCTTCCAGTTCCCACATTTGGACCACGGGAGGTCATAATGCAGCACCATAAACAAAACCCTGAAGGGCCAGGACAGGACCCGCTGCCCTGAAAGTGGTTAAGCCGGCAGTGGGCACAGTCCATTGGGTTCCTTCCTTCAGGGGCATCATGCCTGCCAGCGGGCGCGAGGCTCCTCACTCTACACTGACTGCCTCTCCTCCACTCTAAATGAAGAGAGAGGAATGAATACAGAAACTATGTAAAAGTGCCCTAAAAAATTTTCTGGCACATTGTGGGCACTCAAAACTTTTTGACCACTGAATTGAAAATGTAATCTTTATAATGTAGTGGGAGTTTCTGGGTCTAAATTCCACTTTGATCAGTTAACATTAGTTAAGGAATTCTGCTGTTCTACCAGAATTCATATAAACTTTCCTCTGCATTCTTCTTACAAAGGTAGGCAGTATTTAAAAAGTTTTGTCTTATTTTTTCTGACTTGTTAGAAAAAGGAATCTGGCAATTATTGAATGCCCCATTCATTCTCAGGCATTGAGAGTATGCCATTTTAATACATCCCCACACTTCAGACAAAAAATGATGCTCTTGTGGGTTGATGAACACGTTCACTACCAAGTTAGTAGCTAGCGCGGTAGGGATTCAAACCCAAGTGTCTTACACTGAAGCAAAGGCTCTTATCACCCTCTTCAGTACCTTCAGTATTAACTTGGTACAGAGATGGATCCTTTTTAGCCTAAATCTTAACTGTGCCAATCGCTGTACTTGGGTCAGAGCTACCTTTCCGTTATGGGGGCCGTGCAGGGCCCAGCCCTTGGGAGGTGCCATGTATGTTGTAGTCTATGGAAATGGGCTCCCTGGATTTGCACATGGAAGCTCCGACTTCACAATCACCACTGTATCAACAAACTCTCTACTCTTGTTCTACATGTTGTCACATAAAATGAAACCCAAATTTTACTAGAGAAGGTAGTAGTCCATATACTTCAATGGAAAAAAATACTGGGATTTTCAATGGAAAAAAGACTCATTCAGAAGATCTGTGGTCGTTCCTAGCTTGGCTTGTTGGTAATTCACTTAGTGTATTAAACTTTTCTCAATCCCTTGGAGTATAATAACCACCTTAATGATATTATGTGATTTTTTTAGGATCCATTGGCATGGAATAAACTTATAAACCTGTGGCAGAGACAGGTTAGATATTCACAAACTATTTCCCCTCTATTTTGAGTAGACAGCTACATGACATTCCCCAGCTTTGCCTATGGTTAGGTGTGGCGATCTGAATGAGTTCTGGCCTACGGACTGTGGGCAGAAGTGATGGGCGACATGTCTAAAATGGGCCCACAAAAACATAACCGTGAGATGCTCTGCTCTGCTGCTGCTTCTTCTGCAGAGAACCCAAGACAATGCCAGGTCTGTAGGGGAGACTAGAACCAATGGAAGCCTCTGGCACCCTCAGGGTCTACATTGGACTGCCTGGCCAATAAATAGATAAATATTTGCAATGCTGAGGTCCTTTGTTATAGCAGTTTTCCCACTCTGAATGGTGTAAGACTTACGCAAACATTGGTGTGTGTGTGGGGGTGTGTTACCATCTATTATTATTAACATAGAAGCTAAAATCCAGACTTTCCACCATGCCAAAATTCTACTATCATGAATAATCATTTTGTACATTGTTACTTGTTGTAGAAGTATTTCCTAAGGTTTTCCAGATCAGCTAAAGCACCTCAATTCCACACACAAGGATTGAATTGCAAGTGACTGACTGATCTTAACTTAGCCTACTTCTGCAGCATCCGCAACTGCCAAAAAAGGGTCTTTCCTGAGCATTCTTCTGAAAAGAAAGGGTGAAACACTTCCTGCTGTGTACATGACTTTTGAGCACCTTAAATAGTACTAAAAATAGGCAATAGTTTTGACCATTTGCAAGATGTTTTGTGATAAAGGTACAGATAGAAATTCAAATTATTTATATTTGATACCAGCCCAAACAATATGTCATTGCTATCTGTAGTACACTGGAAACTTGCATTTCATACTAGAGATTGCTATTGTGCAAAGCTCCTCCAACATTCTCCATTCTCAAGGCAGACGATGTGACACTGAAGTGGATGAAGGAGAACCGTATGTTCTCAGCCAAGTCACAACTGGTCCATGAAAACAAATACTCAGAGAAAGACAAATACTGTATGACATCATTATTTGTGGAATCTCAAAAAATACAACCAACTAGTGAATATAACAAAAAAGAAACAAATTCACAGATACAGAGAACAAACTAGTGGTTACCAGTGGGGAGAGGGACGGAGGGAGGGGCAAGATAAGGGATTCGGATTAAGAGGTACAAAGTACTATGTGTAAAATAAATAAGATACAAGGATATATCATACAGCACAGGGAAATATAGCCATTATTCTGTAATAACTTTAAATGGAGACTAATCTATGAAAATATTGGATCTATATTGCACTAATATAACATTGTATATCAACTATACCTCAATTAAAAAAAAACACTCAAAAGATGAGTGTATCTTCAGTGGACCATTAAAATGAAGATTCACTGTCTTCATTTAAAAACCTAAAGTTATAAAGTCACAGGCCTAAGAAGGACTTGTTTAAAAACAAAATGTTTAATTTAGCTGACTAATTCTCCACTGTTCTAAAATGTGAAAATGTTTTAAGGTAGGAATAGTTTGTTTAAAACAACAGTTTCTAAATATATCAAAGCATTGGTCCAATTCTAACAGCATAAAATTGGCCAAAGATTATTTTTATTAACCTCACAAAGATTATTTTTAGTAAATAAAGATTATTTTTATTACTGTATCAAGGAAATCCAGAAAGAGTGTGAATATTAAAAGAAATAACCCTGTTTTTCTAATAAAAAGTCTATGTCCTGTATGAATAATAAATCAAGAAAAGACTGAAAACAACATAGCAGTTACAGGAAAATCTTAACCTTTCCCAAATGTTATTATATGTAATTAATAAACTTTTGTACTAGCAGGGATAATTTTTTAATGGAAACACATGTATTTTCCTCCAGAAGTTTATTGCTTCTCCTCCTGACACGACTCTTAGATATAGCTTTCATCCACCCCTCCTACCGCAGCTTTGTTCCACCTTTTATAAAGTATCAAGGAACATCAATAAATATCACCTCAGGACAGGATTCAGAGTCCAGATAAAATATGATGGCCATAAGGGTGATAAACACTGTACGAACTCTACTCTATCAGGTTACATTAACGTGAAATTATCTGCCTTACTGGGATCTCCCAGGGTCTCACACTGTTTGGCTATGTCAGTCATTGGTGGCTCTTGCTACTGACAAGTCTCTCTTTTTTCACTCAGTTACAGCACCTTATATATCTTGTGATTGTCGAATTACTATAAAAAGGTTTCATCTTGCTCTGAAAGAGACCTGTTTCCCTATCCACTCCATCTACTCCAATATTTGAAAGAAAGACAGACGGACAAGCAGCAGGCATTTACTGACGCACTGATTCAAGATGGTGCCAAATCACTTCTATCGTCAATCAGGTAAGAATAGGTACTATTCAGAGCAACCTTGTTTTTTTTGTTTTTTTTTTCTTTATTAGTACAGAGATGAAAATAAAGACATACAGAGTTTTAATTCTATAATCTTCCTGTCATGAATAAAATGCTTTACCTGGTAAAAGTCAATTAGCCCACCTAACACATGGCTGCCAATGCCAGCTCTGCCATGGAGGTTTATGACTGAAGAAATTGACAGTCCCAAAGGTAAGAACTTAATATGGTTGTTGAGGAGTATTTACTCTCCTTTTCAGTTTGGACACCGAAACTTTCAACACAGTTAGTTGTCTGATTAGACTGCTCATGCATATCCATGTCCTGACAGTTCTCCCCAAGTGAACCACCTAATTAAGTGTTCTCTTTCTCTGTGTGTGTGTAAAACACGTATCTCGTACACATTTGTGTGCAGTAAAAGAATAATAAATGGTGTCAATGAAAGGGTAATAAATGGTACATTTGCCACCAGTTTCAAGTAATAAAAGTAAGTCCAGTGCTGTGACAAAAATATATTATCATTTGAAACTTTAATTCCAATCTCGGTATACTATCCTATCTTCGAGCTTGCATGTTGGTCACAAAAGTGACTGAAAGCAAAAGGAAAACATTATTTTGACAGCTGCCACTAAGCAGTACATGTTCTACTTTGGCACAGAAGATAACAATTGTCAATCCGAATAAGTGACAAAGGGGAAGAAGTAAGATACCAGATCTCCTACAATTCTATTTTTGCTTAAAACAAAGAAACAAAAATTCTGTGCCAAGAAAAAAATTTGACATTTCATTTCCCTTAGAAACTTGGCTTAAATTAAAGAGAATATTTAAAACAACTCAATTAGTTCAATGACTTGATTCTGATTTTTATCAACTGGCCGAAAATATCATGGGAACAAGTTGGCCCACACGGAGTGGAGGATCCCTCTACTCCCCAGACATACACATGCCACACACTGAGGAGCCTACTGTTAAGAGTGCTTACTCCTTGCTTTGAGGCAATCACGTCCCCATGAACTGTCTTCCCAAATAAATTTTTATGGAGGAAATTAGGAGACACCCCAACATTTCACCTCATGCATAATATTTTCCCCCATGATATGGGTGTCTACCAAGCAAATAAGTATGTGTCCAGAAATATATGACTTTATTCTCAAGTCAAGGGCCCCAGGGAGAAGAACAGCACTAACATCAAAGTTACACCCCTAAGAAACGTTTCATGAGAGAAGTGTCGGCATACACTTTGTTGGGTATGCAGGAGGCAGAAAAGAGTAACGCTCAAGATGGGGAGGAGAAGTGAAGTTCAGCTTCTGGGACTAAGACCATGAGTGAGCAGATGAGCATCTGCAGGGGGCACGGTGAGTGCAGGGCAGCATAAAGTAGTGACTTCCAAACACTTCACCACAAAGACTCCCTTCTCACATGTGCACTGATGTGAGGCTGTGTGAAAAAGGACATTCATATATGATATTGGTGGATTTACACACTGATAGACTATTTGGGGGGAGCAATTTGGTGAGACTTACCACATTTTAAAGCAAGGAATCTCTAAACCCTGGCAGTTTCCTTTTTAGGAATCTAGAGTCCAAAAATACACAAGCCATCAAAGGTGTAGAACCTGTACCTTTGTATTATATTCGCTACAAATTTGCTTAAACTTGGGGAATAATGACAAAAACCCCAAATGACAATAATCACAGGAATGATTAAATATGTATTCATACTTTAGAATACTGTCTAGCCCTCAAAAATGCATGTCAGGTCTCTGGATTTAGAGACACAGAAGTATCCTCAAGTATGCTGTTGAGTAAAAACAGTTAACTTGCAGAATAACATGTATAGTATGATCCAGACCATGTTCAAATCTATAGGGCTGTATTAGTATGTACAAAAACAAAAGAAAAGACATGTTCAAGGTTCATACTGTTTACATAATAGAGATCTATTTTGTTGGAAGTATTTTTTAATAACAAGATTAATACTGGTTGATTATAAACAACAATCACACTGGGGGAATACAACTCTTGATTTTAAGACCAAGATAAGGCAAAATAAGAAATTTGGCATTTCACCCAATTTCAATGTAAGGACTTGTGAAAAGTGGTTATGACACTCAGCCTAATATCACTTTTTTGGCAGGGCTTACAGATCTAGAAATATTTGGGGACCACGTGGATGGAGGTTACCCGTTCCGGGTAATGTTACTTTGGTCAGAAGACTTTAAAATTGTGGAAATAGAAGTGCCTGTAGAAATCATGACTGCATGGCAAACACTGGCAAACAGTTCTGTGCTGATAGATCTGTGACAACAGTGGAGGGAACCACTGATCATCAAAAACTCCTTGCTTCTCTAAGGGTGCTTCAATATTGGTCCTATGGAGATGATCAGGAATCTTCATTTATGTGGGAACTCCTTGTCTCCACTGCTAAATTTTTCAGAATTAAAAAAAAAATCAAGCAACTAAAAAGAAAGTCTCTTGAAGAACTAGTTTTTTAATCTTAGGGTAAACAAACCCCTCAAAGTTTACCTCGATTATAAGTCTAAATAAAATAACAGATGAATATGAAAACTCAACATATAGTTCCCTGGAAACATTTCCCTCTGGGTGCCCAGAGTCATGGCACATTTGAAAGAATCTGGCTGGCCATTTGTCCATGCTGCGGTGGGAGGTAGGTTGGCTTGGGTCAAGAATGAACTGTGCAGAGAGGGGAGGGGACAGCTCAGTGGGAGAGTGCATGCTCAGCATGTGCAGGGTCCTAGGTTCAATCCCCAGTACCTCCACTAAAAAAATAAATAAACTGAATTACCACCACTCCATTTTCAAAAAAAGGAGAATGAACGGTGCAGGGAAAGCTGAGGGAAGCCTGTTCCCATTACCCTGACACCAGACAGTCTGCTGAGTGACCCACCTCAATGAACAATTCTCTACATGCACCTCAGTTATCCCTATGGAGTTTCAGTACTTTGTGTACATTATATTCCTTTTTTTTTTTTTTGCTATTTAAATATAATCTTTTTTTATTGAAGTATAGTCAGTTTACAATGTGTCAATTTGTGGTGTACAGCATAAAGTTTCAGTCATACATACACATACATAGATTTGTTTTCATATTCTTTTTCCTTATAGGTTACTGTAAGATACTGAATACAGTTCCCTGTGCTATACAGTAGAAACTTGTTGTTTATCTATTTTATATATAGTAGTCAGTATCTGCAAATCTTGAACTCCCAATTTATCCCTTCCCACCCCCTTCCACCCACTCCAGTAACCATAATTTTGTTTTCTGTGTCTGTGAGATGGTTTCTGTTTTGTAAGTGAGTTCATTTGTGTCTTTTTTTTTAGATTCCACATATGAGTGACATCATATGATATTTTTCTTTCTCTTTCTGGCTTACTTCACTTAGAATGACTATCTCCAGGTCCATCCATGTTGTAGCAAATGGCATCATTTTGTTCTTTTTTATCATTTAGTAAGTATTCCATTGCATAAATATACCACAACTTCTTTATCCAGTCATCTGTCCATGGACATTTAAGTTGTTTCCATGTCTTAACTATTGTAAATAGAGCTGCTATGAACACTGGGGTGCGTGTATCTTTTTGAATTAAGGTTCCCTCTGGATATACACCCAGGAGTGGGATTGCTGGATCATATGTTAAGTCTATTTTTAGTTTATTGAGGAATCTCCATACTGTTTTCCATAATGGCTGCACCAAACTACACTCCCACCAATAGTGTAGGAGGGTTCCCTCTCCAGCATTTATCGTTGGTGTGAGGTCCTTTTTTAATGCTACAGTTGCAGTCCAGCCAAGAACTTCTTTCTGATGTCTTCTTAGGCACTGTTGAAAAAGTCCTCCTCCTCAAGATTAATGGTAGATGTCCAAGTGTGTTTGCAGCATGTGGCTCTGACCCCTCACTGTTTGTATCTATCACTATCATTCTTCCCCTTCCCCTCACTCTGTCTCCCCTGTGCTTTTCTTGATTCTTTTCAAGCTTCCTTAACATGTGTGAAGATCTCTGGCTTATGCACAAGGATGGGAATTGGTGTGTGCCAAAAGCTGACTCTATCAAGTACATTTGTTGATGAGAATTTAAGGAGGAAAAAGGTAAGAACTCCACAGGGGTAGTGCTAATTGATTTTCTTTATAAACACATAAGCAATTATACAAGTGACCATCTGCTTTGTCTGCATGAAGTTAATGAATACACAAAAGGAATCAAATTTGGAGTTTACTTAAATCTTAAATCTAACTGCCTAGATAGCTGTTTGGATGTGTCATAAGGCAAAAGGAAAGTGCTTTAGTCTGCAGGATAAAGACCGACAAAAATAAACAGGATCCCTCGTTTCTTTCATTGAGAAGCAGTGAAAACAGAGTTGGTTGAAACGTCTGAGAGTACAGCCATCAGAAACTAATGTATAACATTACTTCCAAATAGGTTTATTCAGCCAAATTGGGTCTATGAAATATAGAAAATCATTCAAGATAATATCACTGTGGCAATTAGCAATTTTCCTTTAAAAATTTGTTCATTTTGTTTGGCTCAACATTCTAGAAGCACTCATAACTATTTCTTGCAGATAATCGTTGGGAATAAAAGATCATAGCAGAGATTAATTCAGAGGATAACTGCTGTAAGATATCACTCCCAGGCCCCAATGTTAAAAAGCAGATATTTTTTACTATCTTATTTTAATGGATAAACAAATAAACAAAGATCATATATATATTTGAAAACCGAAGATTTGAAAGCAAACATTTATTTCACCTCTTCAAGCTGGAATGCTAAATGTGTACAACTGCAGATCTGCGTGCCACAACCTTTTGATGCACAAAACCCAAAATTTATTAATATGTAGAAATTTTATACTTTGATTTAGTAATATCTCTAACATTGTTATGAAAACCCCACTGGTACCGCATTGATTCTGCAAATCATTACTGACTTGTCTTTGCTAACACAGCCTGCATTAGTTGCTGAATATACTGCATTGACCAAGAGGGTCCACTCTCATGAGACTTAGAATTTAGTGAATAAGTCAGGATTTTTAAGTGCAATTACAAATACTGCAACGTGTCCTAAAAGAGCAGAGATAAGATCACATATAACTGGGAGCTTTGTTGGACAGTAAGTGTATCAGGGAAGGGCAACCTGAGGAAATGACTTTGAGCTGATAACTAAAGAATGGCCAAGAGTTCGGGGAAGAAACGCTGGATCACGATTTAAGCTGATGGTTAGAGCATCAGATATTCTCAATTCTATTTCATTTCAGATTTTTAATAAAGTCAGATATGTCTTCTAATGCAAGAGAAGATACTGAAATTCAGGTCATTATCACATGAGAAATAATTTTCACAAAGAAATGACATACTGGTGGATGCCAATTTAAAATCTGTGTAAACAGGAATATGTAAATTCATTCATTAAATACAAAAACAAACTAAAAATAAAATAGTGGGTGTTGTCCAGTGTGGATGGAGTACTCCTCAGAGGGAGCCCAGAGTATTGACAACTTAAGACTCTCCCCCAGGTTCTCTCATCCCCCTTCTAGTTTTGTATTCTTAGTAGTTTCCTAAAAATGCCATAAATTCTAGGCAGCCTCTTCTACATTCTATCCCCTGAATACCTCTGACTCTTCCACATTTACGCGTGCTATGGTCTTCCGTCTGCCAGTACCTCCCTCACTCTGTAAGGCCCATCTCCTTGGCAACTTTTCCTCACGCCTTCAATCAGATGATTGTAGTTCTTCACATACACATTTCTGATGACCTACCATCAAATTCTGGCTCACGTGATACTGTTTTTTGATATGTAACCATCAGTTTCCCCCACCTGACCGGAAGCTCCGACAGTGAGTGAACTTTGGCTTCTTCATCTTTCCATGCAATACAGACAACATTTTATTTAATACTTGGAATAAAAATGGGTTAAACTGAATTGAACTGAATTAGTATGCAGCCTATAAAACAGCTCCTCTAACTCAAAATTCAGCTTTTGTGGCCCGTTTTTCACACTGAAACCATTTCCACAAAAAAGTTGTACAATTATTTTTTAAAAGCTCAGCTTGCCTTAAAATTTGGAAGATTTTACATACTTTTGTTTAAGAAATACCATGTTTTACATCAGTGAATTTTACAAGTGACTCAAATCTCGTCTCTTGAGTTAGTGAGCCATAGGGAAAAGCTCACTGTGTGGTAGAAAACATCATCCTCTCCATCTCTCCCTCAGCACATACCCAGTATGCCATTGGTGTGCACCAGTAACCATCCTCAGTGCCAGGGAGAAATAGCCAAGAGAACAGAAGGGTTTCCATTATGGGGCTGAGAGGCGGGAGGCAAACAGAGAAGGGGAAATATAGAGACATGCTTACAAATAGTCATAAGTAATAGAAAGTAAATAAATAGGATGCCGACATAGAGAATACCAGGCAGGGAGAACTTTGGATAGAAGGTTAGGAAACATCCCTCTGTGGTGGGAAAATTTAAGCTGAAAAATGCTGTAATTTGAGGAGATTAGGAGAATCTAATGGGTGTACTGAAGGGCTCAATATATTGAACATAGACAGCAGAAGACTCTTTGTGGAGAGAAGATACACATTAAGGAGAAATAAAAACATGTCAGGGGAAGAAATAAAAGAATCAGCAGAAGGTATGGGAGCTCCTGGAGTTATAACTGAAGATTGATTGTTTAATCCTTACAAATATTTGAACCTCATATCTAATCCTGCTAAATATATCCTTTTTATAGTTCCTTCACTTATTATATGAAATTGTTCATATCTCAAGTAACTTCAAGAGCCATCCATGTTTGTACCATGGCATCGGAGCCTAAGAACCATTGTTATCTTTCTCCAGCTGTGGACCCTAATAACACATCACTCAGATCAGTATCCAAAATGTCCAAGAAGCACTGAAACTGCTCCCCTCACACTTCATTACCCACCGATGGTTTGCTGGAAAATGGCAACTCCTAATGCTGCAAGATCATTAAACTTTTTACTTGAGTGACTCATAATGGATTATTTCTTATTTTTCAGGAATGTTCACAATAAAGAAAAATACACAACCAAGTATATGAATATACTTAGCACTATTGAACTGTACACTTAAAGATGTTTAGGATGGTAATATTATGTGTACTTTACCATGATTTTAACAAGTGGTTAAAGGACCTGAAAATAAAAGAAAACAAATCAAAAAGAAAAATAGATTTTGGGGCTCTTATTTCCTACAAGAAAATGCCATTTGGACTTTCTGTTGTTGCAAATGTTATAGAAGCCAAGTCACTTTCCTTTGTCGTAAGCACAACAGAATTGAAAGAAAGGATCTGGTGGGCAGAGTTTTGAAAGGCAAACTAGAACTTCTCCAGGCACCAAAGACGCTGGAGAAAAGAATTCTGTCCTAATTAAAGGGTGAGTCACATCCAGCATCACAATTTATTAAACCTTTCATCATCAAAATTTGGAAAGTATATGGGTGATAAGACGTGAAGGGACGTTAAGTCTACTAGGAAAGGGTGGGCCAGCCTCTGGAGAGGCTGCATGACATAAAGCTTTATTCTGGTTAGGGAAGTGTTTCAGTAGAAAACAAACACAAACAAACAAAACCAACAGATGAACAAAAATTCTGCCTAAAGATCCTCTCTATATCAGAAAACATGAAGGGAATAAACTTCGGAAATGGCTATAATCCGCATTTTTGTCCTTGCTGAGACTTTATGGCCCTTTCCGTTCACAAAAATGCATGAGATTATTATCATCAGGAGATGTTTAACTTTATGAAAATTAACACGAGGGGAATTTAGATCTGTCTTTTGCACATTTTCCTTCCTTCCTACAAACCTACCTCTCTTCCCCAGCGATGATCATTTCAGCCCCAACAATCTATTTTATTTTTTAATATCCTTTTATGGCCAATAAATATTTTTCTTTATCCTATGTTACCTTTTCACCTAAATTAAGCACTTAAACGCATTCTCAATGGGAAAAACAGACAACTCAGCATTTTCATACCCCTGACAAAGAAAGAAAATTGCATGTTTTACTTTTTATGGTTTCTATTGGCTTCTTAAATTCTGTCATCTAATAGGACTAATGTTCATGGTCTAGGAGTATATTTACCATAAATAGTTTTAGCAGTTATCAAACATCGCAGCTTTATTTTGGCGTTTAACCAACCTCAACCACTATTTATTGCCTCATATACTTCTCTGCTGTGAACATAACACCTTAATTACTCCAATCTCTATTTCTAGGCCTGATTTAGAAAGCCTGAATAGGGATAAGCATTTATTTTTGTTTGTTTGTTTCACTTATGTAAGAAGGCAGTGCCTGTACCATAAGCAATCAGAGATCGGGGCCAGAAGTCAGCAGAGTGCGTTTCAGTGACCTAAAAAATCCGAGTTCTACGGCAGCAGAAGTGCAGATTCTCTTCTGTGCAAGAAAATGGGGAGTGGGAGGCAAGCAGATTGTCTACTATTTCTTTCAAATGCTCGCATCCATGTTGAAGTCTAGTGATAATGTTACTGGGAAAGTGAGAAACAGTGCTAATTTTAAAATCTTCGATTATTTTTAAGTAAATGGACACAACTGGGGTCTTGTGCTTTAATAATGTATCTTTGTTTTGACCTGAGTACATGTCCACACTGTTTTTTCAATATTTTTAATAAAAATAATCATTTACAAGGTATAATGCTTTTCAGGTTGTAGGACATTATCTCATAAAAAGCTGAAATTAGAAGGTGGATTGGGAAATAATGAAGTGGATTAAATTTGTGTCTCTCATCTTAATTTTTGGTTTTTTGATCTCTTAAGAGTCAGCTCAAATAACTCCTTTTCTGGGGATTTTTTACCTATTCACTACTGCAGAACTGAAGAAGCGTTCCTTAGAACATACTTGTGTCTATTCAGCTTTCTACAGGGAATGTAATGGTTACTTGCACTTGAACCCTTGCTACAGGACAAGGTACACATTGTAACCTCTTTATATTCAAAGCTGGCCTTCAGTGCGTGTTTGCTGAATGAAAGGTTGTTTCCTCAATTGACCATAAGACAACTCAGGGTCCTTAAAATGCAGAAATGGGGATTAAAATGTACTTTTACTTTTTCACCGCATTACCATGTCCCTTTATACTTTAAGTATAGAAATGACGGGTCCACCACTTTGTTAAGATGTTTAAACTACCTGGAACTACCCTCAGCCACCTCAGTTGGCCTGCTGTCCTGCCTCACAGATGAAGGTAAACTTTGTAATTATACGTACTGCTGGGATTTTAACCTAAAGTAGTATTTACTATGATAAAACTTGCCCTTTGGATTTGCAGACTACCCCGTACTAACCCCACAGACAGCATGTCACCTACCCTGTACTTGACTCTATCTCCATCCATTCCACTGATTTAGTAGTTATCCTGCTGTTCTTTCTTTGCTGAGAAATATCTTAGAACATTTCACTCCTATTTTTCACCAATGCCTAGCATAATGCTATGCATATAATTGGTGCTCAGTCTATTTCTAGTTCTAAACTAAACTATTAGAGAATAAAATGCTCACAACTTTAAGATGCTCTCCTCTGCCTTAACCTCTCTTACACTGATGGCTTTAACGTTCAGCAGGAGGATCAGAAATACAGAAACTCTATCTTGAAATCTCACTCTCTCTTAATTTTCCAAATGCATAATTACATTTAAAAGTGTACACCTGAAAGTGCTTTTTTTTAACCTAGAAAATAGGGAAAATAGCAGAGATTGATTGATATGGGTTGCTAAAAGCATCATCTACATGTAAAATATGGATTTATCAGCTATTCCTTCTTGGGTAAACTGCCTCACTTCTCTGAATGACAATGTACCTGTCATTGAAGGAGGACTGTTAGTACCAGGATTCATAGAGACATAAAGTAGGTTAGCTTTTGCTTTGGATTAGGGTTGGAATGGGGTGTGACTGTAGCAGGGTGTAACGTTTCTTTTGGGATTGATAAAAATATTGTACAATTAGATCATGGTTATCATCACAGCATCCTGCAAATATACTAAAAGTCATTATATTGTACTCTGAAAGTGGGTGAATTTAATGGTATGGAAATTATACTTAAGTCAAGCTGCTAATAATAATAATAATAATAATAATAATAATAATAATAATAATAATAATAATAATTCAAACCAGGTCTGTCTGACCTCAAAGTACATATATTTTACTAGCTAATATATATATATATATAAAAAACAGATAAACAACAAATTTATACTGTATAGCACAGAGAACCATATTCAATATCTTGTAGTAACTTATGGTGAAAAGAATATGAAAACAAATATATGTATGTTCCTGTATGACTGAAGTATTGTGCTGTACACCAGAAATTGACACAGCACTGTAAACTGACTATACCTCAATAACAATATATTAAAACAAAAGAAAACAAAAACAAAGTACATATGTTTATTCTGTCCTCACCACCTCACTGGACAAAAGTGAGGAGAAGTTTATGTTCGAGCGGTCGTGCTAATTGATAAAGTCTCTGTGTAGGCAGGCGCTTAAAAGAGATGATAGGGAGGGGATGTATGGAGTTAAACACCCTATCTCACTGTGCAAAGGAGACATTTTAGTTGTTTGCTTTTGAGAAAATAAACAAAAGCTGGTTTTTAAAAAAGTTGTTAGTGGTAATCTGATTTAACAGTTGTCCTCTGCCTATAAATAAAGAGAAGCCATTATCAAATTATACACAGCTTAAAAATAAATTTTTCTTTCCTTACCAAAAAATGGCTATTTTCTTCCTTCCTTTGGCCCTTCCATCTTACCTTCCTTTCATGTGGCTGCTTTTTAAAAATTTTATTTCTGAACCAAAGAGGCTGATTATGGGTATTAGAGATCAACTCTCTCCATAATTAATGGACATATATTTTAAAAGAAACATCCCTTATCAACCAAGAGGAAAGACCCCTGAAATAGAAGTATTGAGATCACTCTACCTTTTCTTTATTCATTAAGTATATTGTTGAGTGAAATCTTATTTACAAGGTGCTGAATGCCTTATCCACACTTACAAAAAGTATTCACTTTTTAATATCATGCTTTTAAAAACATTTTATCTTTTCTGAGAGAAATTAAAGAAAAAGGTAGTTTAAACAAAGACAAAAACTTCAGGAGCTTTTGCCAGAATAACATTTTAGAATTGCATTTAATTTTTTGTTACCTTTTTTGGGGGAAAGTAATTAGATTTACTTATTTACTTATTTTTGGAGGCATGCTGGTGATTGAACCCAGGACCTTGTGTGTACTAAGCATGCACTCTACCGCTTGAGCTACACCCTCCCCACTGTGAATTGCGTTTAAAATTCTTCTGACCTTTAAAGTTTGGTATGTAAATTCAAACTCCTGAAGAAGACACTTTGTACAGAGAGATGAAGGAAAGAGAAATATGGTTTGAGCTGCGTAAGTTTGAGCTGAATAGCATCTCTTCCCTCCTTGTGCTAGAAGATTCCACTCCATATCGTAAGCTGGGTTTTTAAGCCTGTGTGCTTTTGTGAGCTGCCAGGTGTCAGAGGCGCTCCATCCAGTTGTGTTGCCTCTGAAAAAAGGTTAACTGCAAAAACCTCAAAGGCTTTCAAAGAGGAGACTGCAGAAAATTTATTGTCAAGGGTTATTATATCTCCCAGCTCAGGAGGGTTTGTCTCAGCTGATCCTCCCTCTTACTCTGAAAGTTAAAAAATCCATAAGAGGCGGATGGGTATGTCAAAGATTTTAAAACCTCATATAGGTTGGGCTTATTTTTGAATTATCCTGGCTGAGTTTTTATTGTTTAACAAAGGGAAAATGGCAACATTGCTGTCACATGTCCTTCAGGGTCGTCATACAGCTTTGGCAAGACATCCTGCAAAGAACATTAGCCTTCGGAATACTTGTATTTGTGTGATTATTTCACGAGAAAGTCTCTATATTTTAAGAGTAGACACATTTAGATAGAATCATTGTCCCTCTGATAGTCATCAATTACACAATAACATGTATAACAATTTTGAGTGTGTAAAATCAGTTTAAACTATGGTAACTGGGTTAATAAAGAAACTAATTTGTCAAGTAATATATACTGAGCACTAACTCAGATGAGCACTTTGAGAAATACAAGCATAAAAGAATGAAAAGATCCTAATGAAACTAAAGTTAGGAGGTGCTGCCCTAGAGTAAGCTTTTAAGGATACAGGAAAAATCTTATATTTGAGGTAAAAATGGATTCAAATAAATGAAAGGACTATTTCAAAGGAGAGTCACAGCACAACACAGATATGGAGAAAAATTAGATTCTGTCTGGCAGGAGTCGTTATTAATTTCTCTTACAGACCCAATGCATATTTTCCAAGAAATACTTTCTTTTTTTGACATTACTTTGAAAAAAAAAAAAAAGAGTTGAAGGAAAGCTCAGAGCGCTTGTGTGAGTAAATGTATCCCCAAAATATCTGGGGAACTTGTAATGACAATATTTTAAGTTTTGGAATAAAGGAATAGCATCAGGTGAGTAGCTGAGAAAACCTCACCTGGTTTTCACTCTCACCCTGGAAATGTGGACACTCAGTAGTAGATCCTTTAGATCTCATCCCGAATTCACTGCTCTTAAATAGAGTTTATCAGAAACACAGTGAAAAATTATTTCTAGGGAATATGATAAAGCATTATGCCTATAATAAAGCATATATTTCATTGAATGTTCACCAAAGAATAAAACACAAGGTCTTGCTTTAGCTAGCAAGGGAAAAAAAACATGGGCAAGCCTATAGGTTTAAAACATCCACAAAATATTAGTAAAACTCATTGGGAAAATATTAGTTTGTACAAAACATTGCAGGGTTCCCTCTGTGACACTGTTTGCATTAACATAAGCAAGGTAAATAACTATTATATTAGGATAGGCATCAAAATGTAAACAATTCAATAGTTCACCACTGATAATATATCTTCTGCAGAATTTACGTAAACTCTGAGGGCCAGAGATAGTGAGTCTTACGAGACTAATGGTGAGTAGAGTTCCGAACAGAAGTACCTACAACACTGAATTTCATTTATGCTGAGATTCACAACCCTCACAGAAAGGTCATTCTCCTCAGGTCAGAACAGGGAATTTCAGGTTAATAAATTGGTGGAGGACACTTATTCTGGGAGATCTGGAACTGTCCCTACTTTAATCAACTTCTACCTTGGCGGATGCCTCTTGCACAGTAACTGTCCCTGAAATCCTTGATGAGGGGGCTGTTTCTCCTGTCCAGGAGCTGGTCATTGGAGATTAGTTAAGAATCTGCTGGGGCGAGTCCCACAGATAAATAGTTTCTTCTCTAGTAGCTACCTCTTCGCTTGTAAACTTTCAACAAGTTCCATTACACCCCACCTACAACCTTGGGCAAACTCCAATGCCCCCAGAGAACTAGGATGGTAAAGTGGTTTCTATTGCATTAGGTCTCTAAGTGCCCTCGGTATGCTCAGAAAGAAAAAAAAAAAAAAAAGGAATATGGAGAAGATGATTGAGAAATCACACTTGCTGCTGCTCACATACTGTCACCTCTCTGACCTCTAAAAGTTGCAGCATGAAGAAGTAGTGAGTTATGGGAGGCAGGAGCATGACCAAGAAAATAAATCTCCAAGGTCTTTGCTGACCACTGCCTATTCGCATCCACCATGAAGCCTGTCAATCATAAAAATATTTCATGATCCAATCTCATTCATTTCTAAAAAAGGTGATGAATGAGCTTCCTTCAACCATAAGATGAAAGCTCAGGAAGAATTGTGATGTTGATGTCTCCTAGATGGAGCAGCAATAATCAATGTTACTTTATGTCAGGACCACTTATCAGGGATGACACAGCACTTGGGCCCCTGTGAGCTAAGTGATGACAATTAATACATCGAAATTTTGACAACTAGATTTGAAGCAAACTAAGGAATGGATTGAATAAAACAAACTTATTGATTTATAATAATCAGACAATCTGGGCCACTAATCAGAGTAAGACATCACTTAACAACAGTATTTCTGTGCTTTGACAATCCTTAGAAGAGTATGAAAAAAATTTATGATTTAAAAGTTTTTTTACCCAGATATTTTCAGTATAAGATTTTGTCTTTAGACAATTAGGTAAACTGCTCAATATTTTCAAATTGTCTTATTGATCTGGGGACCTAAAAGCATGTGTTTAATAAATATTAGAAAATATTAGCTCCAAGTAACATATAGAAGTATTATCTAAAAAAAAAAAAAAACAAACCTGGGTTTGAAAAAGTAACAATACAACAAATATTTCTCTCACAGATTCCATGTATGGGATATTTATATGCATTTATGTGTCATGTGTTATTGCTGTCCTCATTTCCTGGATAATAACAGATCAGGAAATTGAATATAAAGTTGATTTTCCACATTTCTTGACATAAAATTTATTTAATTAATTGCCATGAATTTGTAATGGATAGAGTTGTACTCTCCACCTTAATTGTCTTCTAGACAGATGGAAGTGGTCTGAAAGCCAAAAAGCTATAAGGCAGGGACTGTCCAGAAAATCTGAATGACTGTTTTTCTATTGAAGATGCTCTTAGAAAGCTGAATTCTCGACACTGAGGGTATTAATGAGTGATACTGAAACCGCTGTGCACAATGAGTATCAAGCCTTGACTTTTTTATTTTTATATTTGCTTTAAAGAGATAACAAAAAGAAGTTCTGTTTATTCAGAAACACATCTTCCTTTACCGCGCCTTAACATCTGTACCAGAGACTTCTAAGTTAAACAGACCCTTCCCGATTCCACAAATAAGTATGCACTAAACTGAAACATGAAACAAAAATATATTCCCCCAACCTTGAATCTCCTTAAAACATCTGTTAATCAGTAATAATTCAAAGTCTAACCTTTGAGTAAACCAGCATTTCTAGATAACATGAAATAAGCATTACTATTTCAATTCTCTGAAATTCAAAAAGTACTGCTAAAATTTCAAAGACTACAGTTAATCATAGTATCAATGTAGGACTCATCACAGGAAAGTATGTGGTCTTTGGAATAAAACCCAAGATGTGGTTTTTGAATCCTATTTCCATCCTAAAGGTATTTCCTAGAATCAACTCACATACATACTGATTTCTTAAAACTTCTTTTAGACCAACAATGTATGATTAAAATTTATACACAGAATGATGATTCTTGAGGCACTCCAAGCCTTTTGATTGTCACTGAATAATGTACTTCTAGTATATTTTAGAAAGATTTTGTCAAGAATGTTTAAATAAAAACTTTTTCTTCCTACATCTCAGTATATCTAAATTATTAAAACCTAAAATTTGAACCATGTGGTTAATTGAAATTTTATCCTAGCATAGAGCACCTTGAAATATTTAGTCTTATTTTTCACATTTCACTCAGTCTTACCAGTGCTCCAGCTGCCTGTATCCTATTTTTCAAGATCTTAGTGATACTGGACAAAGATTAATATCTCAACTCTCCTGTTTATCACCCATGTGCCAAAATGGCTTTTATCAGAGTGAGCGAAGTTAAGTGTAGTGCTCTGTCTTCACTTTCTCTGACTGGCAACACTGTGATTTCATTCATGTGTGAAGTATTTTTAAATCTAATTATTCTTACAACCAGTTAGGAGAAAGGGTCATTATTCTAGTTCATTAGCTGTTTAATTGGAAGGCATAACAGTGAATCTGCGTTTTGACTCTCTAATTCCAATATTCAGCGCTGCCTGGAAAGGGAAATTGTGTAACATCATGACTGAGCACTATAAATAACATACACACTTCTTCCTGTCCTTCCTTGACTGATATGTCATTCCAGAAATAGTCTGCACAGTATTTGACTTTTAGAGTTGAGGTCCGGCATTACAAGTTGCACGCGTCTTACACACACGCACATACTTCAAGAGACTATTTATATCCACCTTCTTGTCTTCAGATCAAGTAATGACTTAAGCTGACTGATGAAATAAAAAAGTATTTAATCAAAAGTATATAAAGAGAAATAAAAGACAAAGAGGCAGCATTGCCTTGTTTTTCAGTTATTATAATCTACATGTGTATCTCCATGTACCTAGCAAGGATCTTCAACCAGCGACAGGGGCTGCATCTTAGTACAGAGACGAGTGAAAGAGAAAGCCAAACAGATGCACTGAGTATGTAACACAGCTCCACTGGAAAGGACAATCCTGAAAACTTTAAACAAAATACTTGTTGAAAAGACTAGGTCTGTGATAGAGACTCACTACAAACAACTTTCGTCATCCATCAATGCCTTTAAACATGTCATTACATAATGGTGGTGTATTAGTTTCCTATTCCTGCTGTACCAAATTACCACAAACTTAGTGGCTTACAATACAAATTTATAATCTTATAGCTCTGTAGATCAGAAATCAGACGTGGTTCTTACTGGGCTAAGATCAAGGTGGTAAAAGGGTTTCTTTCTTTCTGGAGGCTCTAGGGGACAATATATTTCCCTGCAATTTCCAGCCTTTAGGGGTTGCTCACTTTCCTTTGCTCACAGCCCCCTTCCTCCTATTTCAAAGTAAAAGTGGCTGGCTGACTCCTTCTCACTGAACATCGTACTGACCTCTTCCATCGTCTCATTTGCCTCTAACTCTCTTCTTCTGCGTCTATCTTCCACTTTTAAATACACACGTGACTACATTAGGCCCACCCTGACAGTCAAGGACATTTCTCTATTTTAAGATTGGCTGATGAGCAATCATAATTCCATCTGTCAATTTAATTCCCCTTTGTTACATCGCATAACACATTTACAGGTTCCAGCCTAAGCTGTCGACAACTTTGGGGAGAAGGCAATCATCCTGCTGCCCACCACAATCTACTCCAAAGATTTACATTCATTCCAAATGCAAAATACACTCATCTATCCAAAGTCCCCCACATTTTCAATCCATTACAGCATTAGCTTACGTTCAGAATCTTATCTAAATCTCTTATTTATGAAATGGAACTTCTAATACTCTATAATGGAAAAGAGTATGAAATGAGTGAAAACAGTATAGAGACAAGTGAAAAAGTAAGCCAAACAAATACACTGAATATATAATACAGCGCCATGGGAAAGGACAATCCTGAAAACTTAAACAAAATATTTGTTGAAGACTAGGTCTGTGAGATACATGTGTATGTGTGTGTATACACACACACAAACTGAATCACTATACCATATATGAGAAATTAACACAACATTATAAACCAAATATACTTCAATAAATAAGTAAGTAAAATGGAGAAAACAATGGGAAAAAAAAATCTCATTAGCTCAAAAGTCCCATCAGAATTATCCAAATTAGGTATGTGTGAGACTCTGGGTATGATTCATCCTACAGCAAAATTCTCCTCCATCTCTGAGTCTGTGAAACACAAAAGGCAAGTCATTTGCTCCCAAACTGCAATGGTGGTACACATGTAGGGTGACGATCAGGGATATTTTGGTTTAAAAAGAATGAAAATGGAAGGAAAAAAAAAATCACTGGTCCAAAGCAATTTCAAAATCCATCCAGACAATCATCATCTGCTTTTAAAGCTGAAGAATAATCTCCCATGGCTCACAGCTCCACCTTCTAGTCTCTGCCCTTAGAGTCATCTTTTATTTTCCATGGAAGATGGCATATGTTTGCAGCTCAGTGGTTTTATCGGCCTGTTTTGTACCTGTGGCATTCTGGTGGTCCAAAAGCCTTCTTTGGTTTTGTACTCTCTCTGTCCCTGCCAATTCAATCTGGCATTTTTCTACTGGCACAAAATTCTCAAGAACCTTGTGGGTCTCCCATGTAGGTTGTGGGATTCAATCTATTAAACAAGAGCTTACGTCCCAGATTTTTTCTTAAATAATTCCATCTATAATTTTAGCTTCTCTGGGGATGGCTGAAGGGATCTTTGAGTCACCTACTCAATCTCTTCAAGGAGCTTTTTGTGTAGCCTTTAAATTTTTTTGATACATTAGCAAAAGGTTTTTACAGATCCACCACAGGCTCTTTGTTTAGACCATGTTTTTTGGTTTTTGTTTTTTCCCAGTGAATCTCTTAACTTTGCATCTTTTGCCATTTAGGTAGGCTAACAATTAGAGAAATCATTAAGCCTTCCTTTTTTTGTTCTGTTTAGTTTGGCTTGCTTGTTTAATTCCTTGCTTAGTTTATCTCTCTACTCTTATACATTTTATTACAAGTAGCAAGAAGGAAACCAGGCCACGCATTCAATGCTTTACTTGGAAAGCTTACCTGAATATCCAAGTTCGTCACTTACAAATACTGCTCTCCACATAAGTACAGAACATATTCTGCAAAGTTTCTGCCATCTTATAACAAGCACTCCCTTCTGTCCAGTTTCGAGTAACATGTACTTCATTTCCTTCTGTTCTTTCACAAGCAGTGCCTTTAATGTCTATATTTCTCCTAACAGTTCACTTACCATGTTAGGTGTTCTCTAAGGTGATGTATGTCTTCTCTACAGTGAGCTTCACTTCCTTCTGAGTCCTTGCTAGTGGAGTCAGTGACATTCATATTTCTACTATCTTTTGAAGACAATCTGGTCTGTTTTTCCATCATGCTCCTCAAATTTGCCCGGTCTCTCCTTTTTGCTTAATTCCCCAGTCACTGCTACATTTTTAGGTATTTGGTACCACAGTATACCACTTCCAGGTACTA
This sequence comes from Camelus dromedarius, assembly GCF_036321535.1. Taxonomy (NCBI): domain Eukaryota; kingdom Metazoa; phylum Chordata; class Mammalia; order Artiodactyla; family Camelidae; genus Camelus; species Camelus dromedarius. Next base: position 23,471,971 of record NC_087439.1, read on the forward strand.
AAATTGGTATTAGATTCCTATTGTAGCTATAACAGATTACCACGAACCAGTGGCTTACAAAGTTATTATTTTACAAATTTAAATTCATAAATCACAAATTTATTAATTCACAGTTTAGTAGGTCAGAAGTTTGACACTGGTTTTACTTGGTTAAGAGCATGATGTTGGCAGGGCTTTGTTCCTTTTGAAAGTCTCAAGGGAAAAATTCACTTTTCCATTTTCTTATCTTTTCCAGCTTAGAGAAGCTGCCCACCTTTCTCAGCTCATGGATCCCTTCCATGTCCAAAGCCAGCAATGATAGTTTGAGTTTTGCTCACATTGGGTCATCACCCCTGCATCTCTTCTGCCTCCCTCTTCCACTTTTAAGGGGCCTTTATGATGGCATTGACCTCACTCAAATAATTCAGGATAATCTCCCTACATTGAGGTCCTTAGTTTAAAAATAATTGCAAGTCCTTTTTGCCATGTGAAAATGTAATTCACATTTTTCTGGGTCTAGGACATGGATGGACATCATTAGACAAACGCTTTATTCTGCCTACCACAAGCATAGGCAGAAAATGTTTTCATAAATAATATAATGCATTATTTAGCTAGATAATCCAAATTCAATCATTTTTCTTCTTTACCCACTTTGAGAACAGTATGTTCTTTGAAAAAAGAGTAAAGGTTAAACTAAGGGGAAGAAAAGTTACATGCTTCAATCCAGATCTCAAAAGGTAAAGTGGAAATTGCAACACTATGTACTACCCATAATTTCACAAAGGCACCGAAGTACTGTAAACTTGGTTTTTCCTTGTTGAGATGTAAATATTGTTTTTGTTTTCTCTTTGTTGGCCTGTATTTACTTTATTAAGGCTGAAATACTCAATTCTAGAAATGAAGAAGCACAGTACTTTTGATTTATCACTTTTTCCATCTGCATGATATTGGTAGCTAAAACATTTCTCAAGTGAAGTCATCAGACCAAAGCACCTCTTGTAAGTATGTAAGACTGAAAAGCTGCTGTGCCTACTTAAAACTTAGACCTAGTGCAGTCAGTTTAGTGATGTATTACTCTCCTACTAGGTCGAAAAACAAAATTATATATATTTAGACTATTTAGAAAGAACTGTACATTTTACTATTTATTATCATGATTTCTGTACATCCTATGGTACCTCCTGTGGAAAAGACCAAAGACATGACATCAATGGAAATAGAAACATTCTGCTTATCAGCAGCCCAGAAGTTGGTTCCTCAAAGACTGTTTGGAATAATGGTTCCCATTCTTGACTGATCATTAGTCTCTCAGTGGAAGCTTTTTAAAAATTCAGATTCTACTCCTTTTCCTAGAATTAATGAAAAAGAATCTCTAACGTTTGGTCCCTATGTCAGTATTACTTTATGAACACCAGCAAAATCTAATTTTTTACTTTATGATGGTATTCACTTCAATATCAGTATAACTGCCACTCATATTGGAGATAACATATGTTCTTTTACATTTACTTCATTTTTGGTTTGAATTTTGTGAATTGAATAGAATAAGGAGGATTTAATGTTCCATTAGTGGTCAGTATTTTTGCCAGCAGAGAGTAAGAAACTGGGGAGTTACTGAGTCTGGAATAGGACCAGGAGAACTTGCAAGAGATGGTTCTACCAACTTTAAAGAAGACTTTTTTATAAGGCCAGAATCCCTTCAGCTCCCACAGGATTGTGCTGACAGAGGTAACCTATGTGTGTGTGTCGGCTGCTCATCTATTATTTGCCATCATTGTCTTGTCCACTTCCTTGTCATGATGATACAATTTTTCACAACTTTCCTTGATTTATTTCTCCTTTTTTTTTTTTTTTTTTGCATTAACAAGCTTCTCAATATGATGACATGTGCAGAATAATGAAGGACAAGGACCATACACCATCCCTCCCTGTTGTAACACAGCCTGGAATGAGGCTGTGCCCATTGCTGTTTTATCTGAAATGCTGAAACCTACTGCATGATGTCATTTCATCCTGGAAGCCTAAGCCTCTTTTCATTTTCCAAAGCGGGTCCGTGGTCTATTAATGGTTATATTTTTTGCTGATTATAATTTAAATTACTTATATTTCTTTTTCTCCCATCAAAACTGTAGGTTTTATATATGAGAATTCTAACTCATCTTCTCAACTACCATGTATGAATAACAGAATGTTACTGAAGAAGTGCTTGATGAATGAATAAGATAATGAGAAAATGGCCCCACACTTCTCCCTCTGTCTTTCTCCTTCCCACTCTTCCTCCCTCCTGTTTCTTCCCCCTACCCCTTGCACTTTTCATTAAGTCATGAGACTCTGTTTGATGTGTCACTTTTGTGAAATTTGGGGGTTTGTGTGTGTGTGTGTGTGTGTGTGTTCACCGTGTATGAATATTTTTAATCTATTGCAAGGGTACTATTTACAATTCTAAATTATCTTGCCAGAGTTATGCTGTAGTTTCAAATTTGGCCAGGAGGCTTAAAGAGGATTTTTACCACTATTAATTCTCTTCTGGTAGAATTCAAGTCACAATGCAGCCCTCTTGATTTGAATTTAGAATTAATATCTTCATTTAAAAAAAGCATTGATGAAAATCACATTAATACTCTTGAGAAGACAGTTCCTCTGCCTCAGGAATGAAGCACTTTGAGGGATGACTTCAGCATTGTTCTTTTCTGAAGAGATCCAATAACTAATTCACCTCCCCCACCTCTAACCTGAACCTCAGTAATGGCTGCCATCTCCTTATTCTAAGATCACTCACTTATTTCATGATTTACTTAAACATTGATTTTGGCCTGTCTTTGCAAATTTGATTCTGTAAATTCATGTTTATAAATGTTAATATAAGTTTCCATTAAGAAAAAAATACAACAAAACATTTTTCATAGGAACACAATAAATCTCTTTTCAATCTGTCCTGGTGAAAAGAATCTGCCTGTGAAGTTTTATCCTTAAAAATGGATAGGGTTACAAAAGAATGACAAGCCTTTAAAGGGTGAAGAACTGTATATGATAGAATACTTGCTTGTAGCTAAATTTATATATTTAAAAAGATTAGTGTTTTTGCAATCATGTCTCTATTTCTTTTTTGCTAATCAACATGTTTGTTTTACAGTGCTTTATAAAACAATTTGTGCAGTAATTAAATGTCTAACAGGGATTTTTATGACTGTTTGCTGAACACAAATGTAGTTTAGCTTAGTAGTTTGGAGTTATTAAGTGAGCCATCATAATTTAATGTTTTAAATAAAACAAATTATAGACCTCTTCTTAGCTTTGCAGGAGGATCATAGCACAATGGAATTTATGAGCTCCAAATGTAACAGAGTTCACATTCTCAACCACCCATTTGCAAACACATCAACAAAACTCTTCTCCTTCATTTAGGTTTGCTCTTTAAAGCAAACAGTCCACAGCAAGTAGAACTAAAGGTAAAAACTGATTTTCTTGTAAGAGGGAATGGAGAGGGAGGAACTAATATTTATTGAGCACCTACTACACATCAGCCACTGTGCTTGATATCTTATGTCCTCTCCTTTCAGTCGCAACATAACCCACAGTTTATGCACACTTTATAGGTGATGGGAATGAATCAGAGGCTTCGTGAGGAGATTAAATAACTTGTCCTTTGTCACATTAATGGCAAAATTGGGCTCTAACACAAATCATTTATTTCCCTCCCCCAAACTTCCTCAAATTTTCTTATGTTCATGTTATTTGATGTCCACAAACACACAAATCCGTCCAATGCCTTAACTCAATTCTATAATGGCCAGAGGCATCATCATCACAAGAAAGAACTCATTGCAGTCAAGCATCCTTCATAGCCCATGTAGAGATGCTCACATTTTAAAAAGGATCATTCAATCCCTTAATCAACAGATATTGATTGAGTATTTCATCTCTTCTTACCTGAAACCAGGAAAACAGGTCATTTCCCTGAGAAGGATTGGAATTCATACATGACAAAATTGCATATTATCAGGGGAAAGAGAGAAATCATGTTTGAAAAGCATTTAAATGTATTCCATACATTCTGCTAAATGCTTTCATATATGACACGTGCTCTAATTTACCCCAAACTCTTTGAACTTGATCACTAGCACATACATACATGTCTTCTCATTTGTTCTGTCTCTTTTTCTACTAAATTACCTTTGTTTTATAGAAAACTAAACTGAGACTGGAGAAGTTAATTAACTGGCTATTATGAGAGAGCCAAGAATAGAACTCAGGTTTCTAGGACATCTGAATTCATGCTTCTGGGCACTGGGAGTGGTGGCAGGAGCAGAGAGAGAGGATGGAAAAGGAGGACTTCCTTCAAGCACCTCTATACTTGTTACCTTTATAATAGTAAATGAAGTATATATTTATTGAAAACGCTGTCTTTCTACTGCATGTAAATCTCAATCACTGCTGCAGTTTTTAACCTCTTGGCAGCCAGCTATCACAAATGTCAGAGCTAAGTAACTCAAAATTATATAATGTGTGTGTAAATACACACACACACACACACACACACACATATATTTGTATTATGTTCTTAATTACCCAATGCCTGCCATTTCCTCTTTGGTTTCTCTTATCCAAAGGGTAATGTTCTAGGCCAGGGGTCTGTAAACTGTGGCTCATACGACATATCTGGCCCACTTTGTTTCGTCTGTTTCACAAACTAAGAATGAATTTACATCGTTTCAAATGGTGTAAAAATAAAAAAAAAATCAGAGGAAGAATAATATTTAGTGACATGTGATCATTACATTCAAATGTCAGTAGCTATAATTAACTTGTAAGGCGCCAAGGCCATGCCCACTCACTCGTGCGCAGTCCGCAGCCACTGCAGGGCTGCGTCAGCAGAGCGGAGTGGTATTGAACCGCACAGCCCACAGTCCCTGAAATCTGATACAAACAGCATGTAGGCCGTGTTGAGGCTTTCTTCTCACTCTACCCGTTCTCAGAGCAACCACTCCACCAGGCTGTGATCGCCAGGTAAGTGCAGGCCCACAGAACAGCCAGCCAGCCAGTCAGTCCCACGTGGATGGTTCAGGGGACTGCGACCGCAGCATGCCCACAAGGGGTCTTATTGTCTTTTGCCCCCAGACTAGACCTTCCTGGGATTCCAAGTTCAGAGAAAAGCACCAGTCTACTTACGCTCCCACACCAGAAACCTGAGCATCCTGGGTTCATCCCTCTTCCTCCCTCGTCCCCCAGTAAGCACCAGGACCTGTGGATTGTCTCTCTTAAGTATCCTTCAAATCTGCTCTCTCGCCGCACAGAGCAGCACTGGTCTACACTACCATCATACACTGCCTGCATTAATTCAGCTGTTGCCTAACAAACACTCCTGACTCCAGACTCGCTTCCCCTGCTTAATTCTCCCCACTGATCAGATCTTTGCGAAGTGCAGTTTCATTCAGTTCACTCCTTTGCTTGTAACTCTTCAGTGATTCCTTACTTCCCTTAGTCTGAAGTGCACACTCTGCTCACCATTTCATATATTCCTACTCTCTAATTTAAGCTCGGGTTTTTGAATGCATTATGCCCCCTCAAAATTTACTTTCTCTAAGTAAAGCACTGCAGTCTGCTCAAATGCCCAATCCGGAAACCTAACAAGTGTTCCTCAGCCCTTCAAGACTTCAATGATTGCTTTCGTGCCCTGTTTCTTACTCTCCTTTGTAATCATCCACACTGGAATATATGAGCCTGTGAGGGCAAAGGCCCCTGTCTGTTATCTTGATCATCAGATTCCCAGACCTGCAAAGGGCCTCACACAGAGGACAGCTATGAAAAGAATGTATGTTGAATAGAACTGAGTGGAAGTCTGACAGACATGCCAAAATGACTGTAGTCAAAATAAATCTTTAAAAACAAAACAAAATCTCTGTGTCTTTAGTCATTACTTTCAGGAAAAAAAGTTGGGTAAAGGTATTTTGTTGTTATTTTGTCTGTGAAAATTCTCCAAGAGACTATTCAGCAGTGCTTCTAAGTGTAATCTTAGTCACAGTCAGAAAGTATCATTATTTCCTTAGGAAGTCAGCTAAAAATGAGAGGCATCTAAAATCTTGTAATTAATTTGATATCACTATCACTAGACTGATATACTTTATCATGCTTTTCATAAAATAAGCATTAACAGGACTATGCTCATCATGTGTGAAATATTACATGTTAAAGAGCAGCAGCCTAGGTCCTTAGAAAATGAAGTATAATGTCCTCTCTGTGAGGCGGAGGCAAATGTCCACCCATGCTCAGTCTGGGTCTAAGTGGACTACTGAGAACAAGACCTATAAATTGTAGAGATCAAGTGTGAAGCACAGAATAACATAATTATTCATGTAAAAATCTTACCAAATACTACCTTACATGTAGTGGGAGTCCTTCAATAAAATGTTAAATCACATCATTAATTGTCCCTTTTTATTATCTGAAAATCAGATGCTCCAACAATGGAATTTATAATTTTTTATTCAGATTTTATTATGAAAGGTACTTGCTTATATAAAAAGTAACTGCTTCTTTAAGATTGTGTCTTTCTCTCTCCTCTTTATATTCATTTTTGACCACATCATCAATCTGTTTTTATGTGAATTAATTTGTGTGTTCATTAACATTAAGGAAAGTCAAAGCCTCAGCTATTCATTAGCATGTATACAAGGTAGGAGAGGACATTTTAGAGTAGTTTTGGATGATGATGATATAAATAAATCGATCATCTGAATATCCAAATCAGATCTCCATAAATGTGGCTGACAAGAATGCAGGCTATCCATAGAGGGGAAAGATAAGAAATGATAGAAGAACTATGGTGAAAATGAATATGAAAATGAATATACCTATGTTCATGTATGGCTGAAGCATTGTGCCGTCCACCAGAAACTGACACAGCATTGTAAACTGACTATATTTCAATAAAAATACATATACATGAACAACAACAACAAAAGAAATGGTGGAAGGAGTTTTGCTGGTCTAGCAAAAATCCATTCTCTATCAGAACCATAGGAATACACACTGTTTACTCTGTTTTTTGGACCCCACCCTTCTGGCTTCCTGTAGTCAGGTTCTGTCAGTTCTGTCTTTCTTCCTTTACGTCTTCCATCCTCCATCTCCCCTGTATCCATGAAGCACACAGGCACGCCCAAAGCTCCTCTACTCGAAAACAATGGAATCCAACTCTTTTCATCACTCTTGCTGTTCTTTTGTGTTGGTCCTTTACCAGCAAACTTTCATCCAGGAAGGTTTATCCTCATTGCTTTTAGTTTATCACTTCTCCCTCATAAATATCTCAAAATACAATTTATTGAAATCTCTCTCCCCTAAACTATCAGAACATTATTGCTGACTATGTCTACTTAGCCTTTTCTCTATCATCTCATTCCTCTGCTTTTCCCAGTGGGCTTTGGCCAGCTGCTCACTTAGGGCTTCCCTTCTACCTCTAACAGTCCTTATTTCCCTCTTTTTCGCCCACCCAAGGTGCTGACAGCTCTCAAAGTTCCATCATTTTCTCTCTCTTATCTGTATGTTCTTTCCTTTGAGGATTAGAAACAACCCTGTTAGCTGCATATTCTCTTCTATTTAGATGATTCTCCAATTTTACTTCTAGTTGTACTTCTATTTCCTGACTGTCTTACATCTCTGTGCAGATTTCCTCTGCGAATAGCGTATTCAGTAAACTTCCATCTGGAAAACCATCTTTTGCCTCAGCTGGCTCCACCCCTATTTTCTTATTTTTGTGCATTACATGGTGTTCTTTCCATTCACCCAGGATCAAAGGCTCAAGGTCATCTTAGTGTCCTCTCCCTGCTCCTGAACTACCTATTTTTAGTAGATTGCCAAATAATGTTAATTCTCTGTTATTTCATAACCATAACAGTAGTTTTGGGTACCATTGTCACTTTCCCAGACCACTGAAATGACCTTACTCATCTAACCTTTCCTCCTATGACCCACAGTACACATCACTTCCAAATCCAGTTTCCTAAATCGCAAGTCTTGTCATGTCAGTGCCCATTCTGCAGACATTTTTACCTACCTGGCATTACAACTTTAGTTAAATAACATAGCTCCTCCACTACTCTTTACATTTAAATTAGAGATTATGTTTTATCTTTCTATCTTCCCTAACATCCAGCACATTGCCTTGCATATTTTAGGCATTCAATACTTAATGCAAGTTTGCTGCATTATCTGAGAATATTCAGTTCTGCTATAGAGGGCAAGAAAACAAAAGAGTGGTTGATAATCGTAAGTATTAAACATCGATAATAAGTGAGGCTTTAAAAAATCTAGGTAATACTCATAAGATGTGTTAAGCACAATAATCAGGAAACAAGTGTTATGTGAGGCAAAGGCAGAACACGTCTTGCTAATAGAATAAATCATTTAGTAACCTGTAAGACATGCCAAAGAAAGAATATGTCAAAAATATGATGGAACAAACAAGGGTGTGGCTGATAGAAAGGGATGGAAAGATTCAAGATTATGTGACCTCTGGACATACAATTACCTCACATCTAAGTCAGCCAACCACTGGGGACACCTGCTATGACCCAAACAAATAGAAGGTACCTGTGATCAATGACCCACACCCCCTCTTTCAGAGACGCAGGGGACAAGTACACATGGCCACAGCTAAAGTCCCATCATAATTTCAGGAAGGGTAGATTTACCGGTTTACTGATGAGGATTTCCTTTAGAGGATACCTGGTATGTAAAGATACTTTCATGTGGGGACTTGAGGAAATAGTTAAAATCCTGTGGGCTCGCTAGTTCTCTCCGACGTCTCCCTTCATGGTTATCAAGAAGCTCACTAAAACTGGGGATTTACCTTAGGGAAGTTCAGGGCAAAGCAGAAAACAGCTTGTCTTTTCACAACAATCAAAACTCATGAGACTCAACTGGTAAGCCCATAGGGGCTTGACTAAGAAAATTGTCTGAATCAAATTTCAGGCTGAATCTAGCCTCTAGGTACTGCTCTGTAGGCTGCAATTAAGGGTTTAATTCTCTATTAGCTGTTGTAAATCATAGCTGGCCTCAGAAAGGCATTTTTAACCACAGCCCCCTCCCACATAATCACCCTGAAGCAATAACATTTCACAGCTTGGACATAAAGCGCTGACAGGTTTTTGCAATAAAATGTGACCTTTACTGTTAAAAAGTGTTTTACGACATCTGACAAACCATTTTCTTAATAGGAAGATACATATTCACTCGATGAATTAAAATAGCGTAAACAATTTAATTTTGTGCAAGATCTGAACCACAATATGTTTCAAATGAAGAAATTTTATATGTATACCTAGCTACATTTTCTAAAGTAATTATAGATGATGGTTTTTTTAAAGGAATAGAACTACTACACCAACAGCATCGTCAAAGGACACGCTAAACTTATGTGCCTAGAAAGAATACTTGTATGCCAGTAGAAACATCCACGAATTTGAAACACTTGAATCTTAATATTACTTGCTAAGAGTGCTTTGAGGAAAAAGCAACATAAGAGAAATGCCTTTAAGTGGAATCTACTTTCACACTGTTGCTTTAATTCATCCATCTCATGCTTTATGGGGCATTCGAGTGTGCATTAAAATCACAGAACACAAAGTTCCAAATCAAAGGAAGATGAGAAAGACTTCTGGAAAATTGTACAAAACCAGTTTTTAAATAGCTGCTTCTTCTTTAAAGCAGAACAAGAGAATTTTCAGTAGTAGGGATTTTTGCTGGAGTTGATCACACAAATGCTGATCAAAGGGGCTTAGAAATCTCCAAAGAGGAGTTATTAGAGGGTCTCTGTAATATTTTTCCTTCATATTTATATAGTACTCTTCAAATGCATTTGTAAAGGCAAAAATGAAACTGATCAGGCCGTGAAAATGACATGCAGGATTTCTGGGTACGAGAAACTTCTCTAAATATGCATCTGTGCGTGTAGCTTTCAAGCATGTTCCTATGACATCATTGGAGCAGTCATGTTATAAACAACAAATATGATGTGACACAGAATAAAATTTCACAGGGTTCTTATAACTGCTTACCCGGCACACAGCTCATTCACGCCTAAACAGGTAAAAACCTAATATATGCCGTCATTTATGTTTCTGCTCCAGAGTCACGTGAGGTAAGGACAGAGGCAAGTTCATCATGTAATATCCTTAAGCTTACCTAGAGAACATGGAAATCCACTCAAAGTTGTGGCCTGGAGCATCAGGAAATTAACTTGATCTATGAGTAACTTTAGAGGCAACTTGGACATATTCTTGCAAGGAGTTAGGATTCAAATATTCTCTAAAAATAACAGAGAAGCCGAACAAATAATCCATTCATTGATGAATATTCTTAGGAAGGAACGATGTCTGATTTAATTTTGTATCGCCAAAATCCAGCACAATTTGGGGGCAGAATGTGTATTTGGCAAATAGATACACATGAATTGGTTTTTTAAAAATCATATCCACTTGCAAATACATATTTCCCCCCATATATTCAGATAAAGACGTTACGTTTATGAGCATAAAATGTCTATTATTAAGACTAGACGCTCCATTTATAATATAGGATAATCACCAGTATTTCTATAATTTTCTTTAGGGATTTACAATACAAGGCAATAGTAGTTACCACTTCCAAGTTCAAAGTTTTTCTGAAAGTACCAAGATACAGTCAATGATAAAGTCTTCTCTGCAGGGGAGAGTGTTTGGGAGGATGGTTTCCTTGGTTCCCTGCAGGATTTCACAAATCTTTCTCTGCAAGGAATTTATCTTCAGCAATCTCTAGTCTATTACATCTGCCCAGAAGGCCTCAGGAATTCTCTGTGCTGGTGGTAGGTCATACATTCGAGAACAACTGAATTAGTTTAATGATGAAACTAAAATATGTTTGCCCAAAAGCCCCTTTACAGAACCATATTACTTGAATATTGAAATAACATAATTATCTACTGCTTTGAGTAATACTTTAGACGGAAAATCACCCCAGAGACACAGAGTGCACCCCATGGTCCATAACACCAATTTTTCTCTTCTGCCAGTGCTCCCATAATGCTAAATATTCTTCATTTTACCACATGTGATCCAAACATACTATGCACTTTGCTCCCCAAGTACTGTGTACTTATCTGCCACGTGATATACAGGTGTCAGATTCATTACAGACTTAGCCGGTGCTCCAGGCCTTCTGCTGAATGACTGACACCTACACTTCCTCTCCGTCCTTCATAGGAAAACTCCATGACAATCCAAAGGTTGCAGCCTTCATTTCATGGTCAGACATTCCCTTGCCTTTACTTATGCTGTATTTCTTGCACAGCACATCCTGCCTTCACATTTCTTAAGGCCTTGCTATTTTTCAAAGCTCATTTCATATCAAATTCATTCAATGAAGTCTTTCTTAACAATTGGAAACCACAATAATTTTTCTTTTCATTGATCCATGGAACAACATGTCATTGGTACGATCATCTGCACTAGATCTGAGGTCAGAAAACTCGAATTTGAGATTCAGGCTTGGCACTTGATAATCGTATCATCTTACTGAATCGCTTTAACGTCTCTCTTCCTCAGCTTCCTGCCCTGTGAAGCCAGCATGGCAGTATCTGCAGGATCAGACTGTTGCTTTAACTGAGACATGCCCAGCAGAGCTGTGCTCTAATTGCTGTGACTCCCTTTAAAAACCTTATTTATTTTCTTAGCAATCTAGAAGCTCCTTTAGGAATCTACTGCTTTGTAGCTTTGGCATCATACGTCAGAAATAATAATCACTATTAATAGTATCAGACATAATTAGGCTTAATGATAGTTTTTGTAGTCTAGCTAGCACGTGCAATAAGCTGCACAGTGCCTATGTAGCCGCATCTGTGTAGCGCCTACACAGCTATGCTCCAGGCACTACAGTGCAGGATGTGGTAAACACTCCACACGGCTTACGGCCTGTGTAGTACAGAGCTCCACCCCTCAATGAGTCATGATACTTTTCAATGATACCTGTTTCTAATTCCAGTGTAACACACACATTCCACCAAGCATTAAATTACTCTAAAGTGATTTAAGTTCAAAATGTCATTACATTTAAATTAACATCCAGATAATTTATTTCTGCAAAGTAGAAATTGCCACTAGGTGCTGGACTACATAGCCATGAGCAGAGAGCAAACTATTAGACTTCAACTACACTATTAAAGGGATTTGAGAGAGAGAGAGACATTTCCTTTTACAAGATCAGGGAACAACACTTATTTTTCCACAGGTACACATAGCTAATAGTATCTGTTGTGTGTTTTAGCTATTTTTCCAATTTGAGCTTTTCTGAATATTATGTTATGAAAATGTCTATAAATATAAGTATATATTATAAACATAATTTACTAATAAGGCAAAATCTCTTTATTTATCCTGAGATTCCAAACTTCAACTAATACACTCTCAGGTTTGGGAATAGCCAAATACTCAAAACGTGATTCTTTTCCTACATCCAATATTATTTTCATTTTTCTTAATACGTGTTACAAGAAGATTATATTTGAACGTGCACGTCTTCATAACAGAGTTCAGTATTAACACGTTTTCAATAGCTACCTTTACACAGGACAGTCAGAATTAAGAGGTAACAAGTGCTATGCAATTAGTTTCAATCAGATTTATTTTTACTTATTTTAATTTTGCTTGACTTGCAAAAAATGAAAAGATTTAGTGTTATTCCCTACATTTTGGACAGAGTAATGTCAGGCTTAATTTTATCATGTGTTGTCCCTCCCAAAAAAGCCAGAAATAAAGAACATAAAGAAATAAAATTCACAACCAGACCCACATGTGTTAAATAAAGACCTGGTCTGGGAACACTGACTGCTACATATCTTCCAGGGGATAGTTATGGTTTAACTACAGTATTAAATCTGTCCTTTCGTTTTTGAAAATAAAAGGTGCGGTTTAGTGAATAGCCTCTTCTGAGTGTGTTCAAGTGTGTTTGGGAACATGTAAGTTCACGATAAATGATCCAACAGAAAAGATGGTTGAGCCTGGGGGTCATGGTTTTCTATGTTCCTATGGAAACCTAGTGAAAATTGTATTTTTTTGGATATTTATTCGCATTTCAGTGGTTGTCTTTAAATGACCACTTTGTTGTAAATCAATCAGTAAGACATGGAAAAAGCAAAAGAGTTGAGTTTATAAATAATCTATTTTGAAATTAAATTAAGGGTGCTGAGATGATTCAACTCAGCTTTATAAAGGCAATTTCCTACTTTCAATGCTTCAAGAATAGTGTTCGCTCTGCAACTGAAACTTCTGCCTGGGTCTGCGTGATCAGATCCATGAAAAACATGCCCTGATAATGCATCATTTAGATTCGGAGGGAAACGGACTCCTCCTCTTCTCTTATTCCTTCTAGATTTGACTTCATCTGCCTGAGATTCCCCAACACTCTGTTTACCACAGGTAAGACAATGACACCTTTCTCGCTCAAACCTAATGCATATCATCTTTAAAATTCCATACTTTCTGAGTCACCTGCTATTGCCCTTTCCTGCATCAAGTTCTGATTTAGTTCTCAAGTGGCTACTTGTAGCAGGATTTCAGGGGCAGAAGGAAGAAAGGAGGTTGATGGGAGAACACGAGACCCAAAGATGGGAAATATGCCTCTCTCTCTAATGAGAAATTTTAAAACATGTAAGTATTCTTTCCTTCTTCCAATTTCCTCACTTTCAGCACTGCTTAAATTTGGAGGGTTCGGAATTAAAGTGAAATAATAAATATGAAGGCTGTGGGAAAGTTATATTTTAATACAAATAAAATGAGTTAGAAAGCTTTATTAAAAATATGTGCTCAATGGGGCCTAAAATTGGGACCTAAGAAAAAAGAGTATAAGAATAAATGAGAATAGTCAGCAAGTCCAAGGATGGGGGGAAAAGATTTTATGGAATACTTATGAAATAACCCAATAATAATAATCCCCATATTAGATTAGAAATGAGGAGATTATTAGTCAATTCAATATAAATCTTCATTAGGGATCCATGTTTTACCAGAACTACTACAATTTCCTCAAGATGAAAATATGATCAGAACATAATTTTGCTTTCAAAGTCTTCTAATCCAGTGGTGGACATCAACATGTGAATAAATCAGGCCACTGACTTTAATAGGGACCAGAAGAGAGGTAGAAAAAGAACTTTGGGTGAAACAAAAGGAGAGAACAATAAACTCTACCTTGGGAGGTAAAATTGGGGAAAACTTAAAAGTTAGTTCAATTTAAATTTGTGGTTACCAATGACAGGATATTACCTGTTTTCACTTTATTTGACAGATTTTTATAAACGGCATTTTTGGAACCCTCAACACATTTAATCTTTGCTGCAACCCTGTGTGTTGGTAGTATTATTATCCTCACTTTACAAAAGAGAAAAACTGAGACCCAGAGAAGTTAAGTAACTTGCCCAGGACGGTGTAGCTCGTCGGTGGTGGCACTTGCATTCTGACTCAGGCCCCTTTGGCTTCAGATCCTTGATTTTTTACCACCACGTGATGCTGCTTTATTCAAAGTTATCAAATGTTGATGCTCAACTCTTTATATAAACTTTTTTTTACCCTTGAAATAATCTTTCAGCTGTGCAAATGACATTTGGGGATTATAAAGTCTGAAGGTTTAGATTTTTTACATTGCCCATGGGCAATAGTCTCTTTTCAAGAAAATACTGCAGAAAATAAATGAGGATATCAGTGCTGACATTTGTGTAGTACATCAGGAATGCCTGAATTTCTGCCTATGTGCCAGGATAGGATACATTTTCTCACATGTAGACTAAACTCCATCGGACCAAACACAGGGAAGATGAGTCACACTTTAAAAAAAACTGCTTTGGCTTTGGTCACACATGGAAGTTAGCTTTCAGAGAAGCCCCCCCCCCCCCCCCGCCATACAGTAATTACCAGCACTGAGGAGAGAATTCTGACCCCAGAGAAGCAACAGGCTTTTAGTGGTATGATTCAGTGAATGCAAATCTAAGGGAGACAAGTCAATCCTAAAATGACAGAGAGCAGCCCCCACCTGGAATTCTTTGCTGGGGATGCCAGGCTTGGCCACCACCAACAAGGGTTCCAGGTGGTCCTGCCAGAACAACCCTATCATTAGAGTAGAGTAGGGCGGAGGCTGGGGGTCAGAGGAACCTGAGTGTAAGTCCTGTGACACAAGACAATTTAAACAACTTCTCTCTCAGCTTCCCTTCTTGTTAAATGGAATGGTTAAATCACAGAAAATGGAAAATGCAAACAATGAAAACCTCATAGTTTTGTTACACACACACATACACATATATACACATGTCATATATCAGAAAGGAAATGTATGCATACTATATATGTATACACACACATATATATACATGTATCTATCTATTTATATATATAATATATGTGTGGAGGTCTTGTGCTGGCTCCAGTTGGCATCTGCACATGGTAAGAAGATTGTTTCAACAAACAGCACTAAATTGCTATACATAGTCAAGAATCTAGGATTACCAATAGACAGAAGGCTGTGAGGGTGATGAAGGGACAGCAAATGATGCAGAACTGAGAAGTATTCAGGATGGATAGATTCAAGGTAGAGATTCAGAAACCCATACAGCCTGACAGTAAACTGAACCTGAAAGAAAGAGACGTCCTGCAAGGAATTCCTGAAGACACAAATGGCCAAGGGGTTTATGTGTCTAAATAAATGAATCAAGTAGAATCTTCTCTCTTTGCCTCACTACTTCTAATCCTATGACATTGTGGTACAAGCCCTGTTGGTGTTTCTGACTTTCTTCACACTCGGCTCTCCTAATCTTTCCTCGGCTTATATCCCAATGAACTTCTCTCCTTCTCAGTTATTGGCCCTTAAATGTATAGTCTCTGCAATGCAATTGTTAAAGTCAGAAATCACAAAGTATCTTCTTTTAGATGAAAGCCATACATTATATTGTATTTAATGAATTTCCCATAATGTCTCTGAAAAGGCTCTTAGGGTTTATCATGTAAGTATTTGTAAACAGATAGTATTTAAACATGCATTTTACGCTTGCTGGAATATAATTTCTCTCTTGAGGAATTTAGATGAAGACATAGTATATTTTTAGGTTCATTTTAAACTGTAAATTAATTTCCTGATAGACCTAGGAACTTGAATAATCTATCCTATAAATATATGCAGTATGAAAAGATGTTTTAAAACAGGTATCATTTAAATTCTAATCAGCTCATTATGAGATTTCCCTAAACTGTACATTAAACAAGGCAAAAAAAATCTTTATCAAATGTCATGACTAGTCTGCGGTAAGCACCTTTCTAGTTTAAAGTCTGTTCTCCAAATACGGGGTGAGAAAATTAAATGCATCTATGTTGAGTTATGTGTTATAAAGACATTCTAAAATATATTTGGAGGGGGAATCTGTCTTGCTAAACCTGTGAGCAATGTTTGGCCCTAACATTCTTGTTTTGATTTTTCTCTAGTTTTTCATGATTCATTCCATTCTGTTTTCCCTTCCAACCTCTCTGATTATCAACTCCTCCTCCCCACCCTGGACTTTCAATTCTGACATTCTCTAGGCTTCCATTTTCTTGCTAACTCTCCCCTCCTGCTCACGCTCTTCAAGGTGACCTCATACCTATTAAGGATTTTACCTCTGAATTGATGAGCCTTGATTCCTTTGTTCCAATTTGGCCTTCTCCCCACACTTCCACTCTTGTTATCTCCAACTTGGACATTTTTGCATGCCTGTTCACATATCTCACCAATCACTGAGTACTTCTAATTTTACCTGTATTTTTTCACCTTGAACTCTCCCACCGCCCCCCCTCCCAACGACTTTTACCAATAACCTTTCCACCCTCATCATTTCATCCTTGCATGACTCTCACAATTACCTCACTGGTTCTCTTGCCTGCAATTTTGCCCCTTTCAGATCCGTTCTCCACATAACTGGCAACGTGCCCCACCTCAACTGTGTATCTGACCTTTTTAAGGCCCTATTTCAAATCTGTCAATGCTTCCCAGTGGTTTACGGAATGAAGTCCAAGCTCTCCAGTGCGACATAAAATGAGGCCCTCCAAGGTTTCAGCGTTGATTTTTTTTTGTCCTTGCGGCATTAAAATTTACATCTCACAAGTATTTACTTTAGTGATGTTCACAACGTTTACAGGGCTTCTCACATCCAGCCCTGTGCTCATGAACCCTCTCTCTAAACCCTCTTCACCTTTTCATCTAGTTTTCCTTGGATAATGCCACTCAGTTCAAAGGCCAACTTTCTCGCCATGCCTTTCTGGCTCCCCATGTGGCCGCATCTCCTCACTTCTCCCGTATGAGCACGTGGTAAGCGCTGCCATAAACCCAGGAATACTGTACTCTTTACACCTTTCTGCATCTGCCTGTTCCACCGGACCGTGAACTCGCTGAAAGTAGGGGATGTATCTATGCGTGCAATAAGAAATTTATTGAGTATCTACCTACAAAGTGCCAGGAACTGAGTTGGGTATTACAGAAAAGTGTTCGCCAAATATTTTTTCCTCTCCAAGCACATAAATATTACATATAAACTTAAGCATATATTAAGTAAAAATCATTTTCTGTGTTATGCTACCTATTGACATGTTTATATATCAAACTAGATCTTATTACATATACATTTTCTTGTAGATGAAGGTACCTGGTAGAAATGTCTGTCTCTGTGTGTTTGTGACAGCTTGCCCACATGCGCTGGAGCTGCATGTGGGGCTATTGCAATGCCCAATTTGATTTGATTTTTTTATTACTGATTTAATGAATACCTTCAACCCCTCAAGCTGCATTTGAGTCTGGTTTGAATATGTAAATACACACTGTGCATAGGTGAAGGGTAAACTGATCCAACAGTTATCAGGACAGGGCTGAAGCCACTGGACTACGTCACCTTCCTTTGAACTTTTGGGCATGTGTGTCCAGAAGCCACTGGTTGATCGAGTGAATCTTGCCAGTCTTCACTCAGTGGCTAGACACCTACGATAGGTGATCTGCATTCAAGGAAATAAAAAGATGCATTTAGGATTCCTTACATAACTAACAGGGTACTTTGTGTGTCCACAAGCACCTCAGCATGAGCCAAGATGTGTCATTTTCCAAGGGTGAAAATGTAATGTTATTATTCAACCTCGTCATGTAACATATCTCAAAAAGAGATGTTAGTCCTTAGAAAGAGAGCCACTTAGGGTCCTTAGAAATGGACCCACCAGCGGCACATCTCCCTTGGCTGTGGTGTTACACACACAGAAAATGCCAGCAGGGAAACCTTTCTAGCAGAGTTAATCTCTTAAAAAAAACAACGTGTCTCCAGATAGGGTTGTGAGACTTGGTAAATAAAACTACAAGACACCTGGTTAAATTTGAACTTCGGATAAACAACAAGTACTGTATTTAAAATTCAAATTTATCTGGGTGTCCTACATTTTATCGGTCAACCCTACACTCTACATAGTGTAGACAAGATAGAGGACAGTGTCATGTTTATGTAACAAAGTCAAAAGTCTCACTGTCATCAAGATGGAAATTACCTTTCACTCCATTGTATTTTCTCTTGTTTTGTCTTTCTGAAAAAAAAATTTTTTCATTTCTTCCCTTCCTTTTTTCCCCAATCTGATTAATTACTCTCCTGGGATTTTTCACATTTCAGGAGAGTGCCGACCTCCCATTAGTTTGTTATCACAGTTAGTCTTCTTGTTGGGGAAGAACAGCTATCTTGTTTCAGTAAGGACAGCACGAATGGGAAGGCAACATGGAGCCCTGTAGCCTTCTCTTTTAGGTTTCTACCATTGAGAATGGTTATTCCCTGGTGATTATAGGAGTTTATGATAATTGACTCATTATCTCAGATACCATCTTCTTATGAATTGGGGGTGGGGGAAAAGAAATGGCAGGCTAGGAGGAAAAATGCAATTTAAATAATCTTCCTTTTTATGTTGTTTTCAGTAAACTACCCTTTATTTGATCTGAGATTCACATATACCTAGGATTCTGTAGGCTTGACATGTCTTACTTTGGCAGTAATTTTAGAAGGGGATGTAAATGCATGAATTATTTACATGAATTATAACAAAAGGGCAAGATATTTCAGTACAGATCTCCAAAGAGGAATTATAAGGACAAAACTCAAGACGGTGTTTTCTCCCTCTGAGTCTCTGCCACTTATTAGCATGTAAACATATTCCAGCAATCGTTTTCATTTCATTAGTAAAATATCATACCTTTTCAGCAAATTAAGAATAATACCATGTAATTCTCTTCTGTCTAACAAAGACAAGGAACCACAGAGAAGGATAAGGTGTCTACCAAACCAGATCTTTTGTAAATACCACTGTACTGAATACAGCAGCTTTTCTTAAGCCTAAGAACAGATAATTCTGTTTTAAGCAAGAGATAAGCTCAATTAGCACACAGAGAGCAAGCTGTACTTTACAGGAACACTATCTCTTCCTGCCTGAAATGACCTTTTGCAAACTAAAGTAGTTTCAGAATTAAGTTCTCAGATATTAATTTATTTTCTCTCATCCTGTCTAAAGAATATATGTGTATATAAAATATGTTCATACACACAAAAATCAAATTGTACAAAATACGCAAATTAGTTAGTAATTATTCATATATCAAAAGTATTCAAAGGATTTACTACAGCTTTCCTTCCAGTTCTGATACTCAGTGTACCTTACAATTTTAATTAAAGAATATATATATATATATATAGTCACCATTGAAAAATTCTGTTCTACTGAACAGAATTCAATGCCCACTTTCAAATTTTGCATCAAGAATATTAGTTAATACTGCTTCATATTTAAAAGGTAAGGCTAGAACCTCTACGTTAGATATGATTCATTAGCTAAAATTCACATTAGATTAAATCTCTATTACTGTCATAGCAATAGGTCTTAAGTTTTCCCAATCACTATTAGTTGGTTTCAGTATACTGTTCAGCTTATGATGAGTTCTGGATTGTAAATAGTATATAAAGAATTAGAATAATTATAATGGCTAATATAAAGCCACAGACTTGAGTGAAAACTCTACTAATTGAGGTGTAGTAAAGCATAATTCAGCAACACTCACTGAAGCTTAGATTTAGATAGCACTTCAGCCATCAGCTCTTTTAATATTCTTTTAAATCAAAACTCCTTTTACCACCTTAAAAAATGTTAGTCACACATGGTCAAACAGCCTCTCAGTAATAGTATTTTATTAGCATTATTACAATGTCTATTTTTAGTGAAACAGTCCTAACAGTGTATTTGTTTAATGGTTATTTGACTTATATACATACGTGTATTATTAGTCAAGAAATATTGAGCACTTTCCATGTTCCAGACACTTTGCTAGACACTAGGAGCACCTTAGGGAGCACAAAAGACAAAAATCTGCCAAGCACAGAGCTTACATCCCTTTAAAGAGAAAAACTGTGCCAGGAAGATAGAAGCATTAGTTACGTGATCAATATTGTATCAACATTTCAGCCTTTTCTACGATTATGTACTGAGGGTCTACAGTGCCCTTTGTTAGAAGCTGGGGAGCACACAGAAAGTTTTAACAGGGGGCCTGCCCTCAAGGAGTTAGAAAATCCACACGTAAGACACACGTGATATAAAAGCTCAGCAAGAACGAAGCGCATGGACCCAAAATGACTGGGACTGAAGGAAAGCAAAAGATTATCAAAACATTAAGAGGATTGGAAAGGGTTTTGTGAAAACTACTGGATGTCTTGATGAGCTCTGAAGGATCCATATGTGCAGAAAGGGCATTCTGTGTTTGGGTGCTTCAGGAACAGAATGGGCACACAGGCCAGGCCTTCCATGTCACATACTCTGGGGAGAAGAACGAGGGAACCACGCAATGGGAGCATATGGCTCATGGACAGTTAGGGTTCCAGGCAGGGAAGGATGATGGGCTGTGGGGGGATCCTCATGCCCCATAAAGATAACAGCAGGGATTTAGTTGTCACTCTAGAGACAGCAAGGGACCAATGATGGTCTTTGAGAGGGATGTGACATGCTAATCTGATTAAGGAAACATAAATTGACATTTAACAGGCATAATAAAGGGTCAAGTTTAAGCCTGTTCAAGTACTTACAATGTGTTCAAGAATACACGTTTTAAAAGCCAGTTTTTTATCAAATGAAACATCAGTATTATACATTAAAGTTCATCTTTACCTAACATCTATTTTTGGAAAAGAGAGTTTTGTTTTATGATTTGTTTTTGGAATGGTGTTTGGGTTTCGCTTTTGTTGGTTTTGCTTCTTTTTCCTTATAACTCTCATAGTTAGACCTGGGCTTAGTCACATCTCACATCACGAGCCCCGTCTTACACCCACAGTCTTTATTTCTGAGTTACTGTCACAAGAAAGCAAAGTGCTAGATGTATTTTCTATCTATATGGATAATGAGAAAGTCTGTAATATAAACAATTTCTCTTTTTGTATTATTATAGTAAGAGCAACTGAAGCATGATTTAATTAATCACTTATAAAAATTAATCTTTGTCAGAAACAAGGCAAAGTTAAAAACCTTATTTACAAATGCCCTAAGTCAAGTTATTACTGACATACACCATTCATACCCAGTTCTGAGCCTCAGTCTTCTCCTCTGTAAATAGCAGTGATAATGCTCAATTTTAAATTGTTATGAGGATGAGATATATATTTATCTGTGTTATAGCTAATCTTCAAAACAGCCTTGTAGTTGAGCTATTATCATGACCATTTTACAGGTGAAAAAACAGGCTCAGATATGTGTCCAAAAGCAAAGCTTTTTCCATCTCAAACTTCATATTTTCCCCTTTATCATGCCAATCTCCAATTGTAAACCATACAAATGCTGTGGGCACAGAGATGAAAATAATTATACATAGAAAAGATAATGAGAATGTGATGATTTCCAAAATATTCAAGATTCTTTTACAGGAGACGTATTCAACATTGAAAACAAAAATACTTCAAATAATCTCTCAGCAATTATTTCCACATTTTGAACCAAGTGTGTGAATTATTTATATGAATCATATGGAAATGTGAAACCAGAATATGCAAGTTGACTTAATCAAAAATGAACTAGCAATACAAAGTACTATCCACTTGGTATTCTTGTTCCTAACTTATTCATAGCCTCTAGGGAATTTCATCATGTAAAAATTTCACCTTTCAAGAATTTAAGTAGCTGTATGGTCTCTAGGCTATTACTACAGACATTTATGTGTAAAATGCGCTAATATTAGAGACTAGAGAAATACGAAGGATATGCTCAAGTTTAATTAACATGAAGCATACTTTTTTTAATTTAAAAATAATAATTTCAATTTTACTCCAATAGGTCTCCCTTAAAGAAAAGATATAATTACAATAACTTCATAGATCAGGCAAAAAATTCCTTGAAAATTTCTCTCACTGGTTATGTTTTATTTTTTTGATTAACAGCTAAGTAGATAAAATCTGGAGTATCTTCTGTAATTACTTGCTCTTTAAGCAAAGAACTGAATAAGAAGACTGTTCATTTTAAAAATGAAGTACAAATGTCATTTCATATTTATCTAACACTTCTATTTTTGGAGGTAAGCTCATTTTTTAGATTTTGGCAACGTATTTACCTGTTCAAGTTGAAGAATTTAAAGAACATGGCGAAGTTGGAACTACACAGTTTTCTGATGTGATCGGTGCTATCAGTGATCCATTTGGATCCTATTCTTCTCTCTTCATATGTCTCATATAATAAAGAATAAGGTTGGTTTTATTGGTTTTGAACTTTGGAAGTCAACTAAGAGCTAAAAATGACACTTCTTAAAAATATAGCCAATTCTCTGAAATAATGTCATGAAGAAAAAACTTCCAACCTCTCCTTCTAAAACCTCTTAGTTGTTATGATAAGAGGGTTTGGACTTGAGTCTAAAGATGTTGATTCAGGATTTAATTCTGAATTTTATTATGAAAGTATGGCTACATTTCTCTCTACATATGAAAGACATTAGCCATTAGCCAATTCACTGCCCCATCCCATGCCACCAATGTCTACTTTAGATATTTTTGCTTTCAATTTAGAAATCTGTCTTTGTTCAGGAAAACAATGCATTCAGCCCCATAGGATGCACGGTAACTGGTGTAAGCAAGTCACGAGTAGCACACTCCCCCTTTCCAGAAGCTCTTCCCACTTTCTTGCAGCTAGAAAGGCACACCCTAAATGAAGATTTTGACTGATGAAATGTTAGTGAAAGACTGCTGGAGAGATGCTAGAATTTTTTTTTTTTCTTCAATGATTAAAAAGTGAGAGCAGACACTCAGAAATTCCCTTTTGCCATACTTTGTTTCTCCTTTCTTTCTTTCAATCAATTGAGAGGATATCTAGAAATAAGACACCCAATTTGCTTCCAGCAGGTGAAAAGCAGGAAGATGAAAACCAATATTGAAGATGGCAGAGGAACTGAATAAAAAGAATGTGGGTCATCCCTGAGCCCCAGTGCTACCCCTAGGCTGATTTCCCCCAGGGTCTTACTTTAAGTGATAATTCAACGTCCCTTGCATATGGCATCGCAAGTTAGATTTTCAGTGACATGCAGCTGATCTTTGTATCCTTTATCTTGTGAGAAAGTGCCCACTGTATTGGTTGTTACTGAATAAATTCATAGTAATTATTTAAAAAATAAATACTTTCTGGCTGATAATTAAGCTCGAATATTGAAAAAAAATGCTTTTTTTTTTTTTGTAGTTTTAGCCTTTTGATTGTTTTGGTCATTTTAGTATTCTCATATATACTATGCATAGTTGTCTACTTCCTTATACTGACATTCCATAATACATCCTTAGGTACTTTTCTCAATCTTGTCCTAAAGACCCATAACTTTGTGAGAAAATATCTCATAAGGAAATTACTTTTAGAAAATGGTGGACACAAATACAAGAAGTCCAATAATATTCCGGGCCAGAAGCATGAGCAACCGTGAAGTCGATTTTTAAAATGTAATCTGAGTTGGGATAAATTTATATAGAGTCCTCTGCCTTTTCTGCATGGGATTTTTACATATTCTATAGGTTTAAAAGTTTTAAAAGTAACAGTTCAGTTAAAAAAAACCCTCTACATATGCATAGTTCTGTATGAGATGGTAAATATGATTACGTTTTTGCTATAAAACAAGTATTAACAGCAATTTTTAATTTGAATAATTATATGTTCAGTTTTTCTTGTCGATTTCTGGACATAAATTATTTTCCAACTAAAGCCATCACAATAATTTTCTACATTTATTTTGAAAACAAGTATAAGAAAGTATAGTTGTGAAGTAAACCATCTACATTCTAATAATGCTAAAACCACATAAAAAAGTAGAGGCTATTTACACAGACCATGTGTGTTTTCCCATCTACAAATCTTTGCTCCACTTTTCTCTTCATGTCCAAATACTCTGCCTTAGATGTCATAAGAGTATGAAAATTCTTATCAGGCATAACTCAAATTTTTACCTCATCCTAATCCAAATTGCTCTGAATGTCCTCTTCATGTTGTCACTATATCTAAATTTCTCCTGTCGTAATTAAAGCCCATATTATTGCAAGATATATTATAAATCTTATCTTTCCTAGGAGACCACGAGATTTAGGAAAACAAGGTCCATTTCTCCTCCTCTTTCCCCAATCCTTAGCTGCTTATTAAGTTCCTCTGTGTGTGGAGTCACTTTCGTTGATCCTCAAATGCACGAAACAATACCTTACACAAGCTATTACATAAAATTATCCTTCATCCCATTCATGAATGTAACATTCATATGTTACATATCTCTGATGTAACAAATCGGGTGCAATGAATGGAGATCATTCCCTTTTTAAGAGAAAGAAGCTCTTGAAAAAGCCAAGAGAACAAATATAATAGTCAAAACAAAATACAGAGTTGAAAAGGTGCCTCTCTTCACACTGCCCGTATCACAGACCCATCAAATGTATGAACCATAAAACTAGAAAATCCAGAAAGGCAAGACAGTGGACATAAATAAGAGCTACCAGATGGAGTAAAGCACGTATCCAGGAAGGTGTGTGCGTACAATGTGGGCTGGGAGTACAGGGGTGTGTGGAAAATCTAAACCTCTATGCTGGTTGGCTTAGAGGTGGAGTCTGGAGGGTTTAGCACAAGAAAGGAAAGAGTGTTATGGAGCACGTGCTGTGCAAGTGACCAATTTCTACAAAAAGAACAGGAGGAATTTGAAAGTGGCTCTCAAGAAGATACGGTGCATGCAAGGCAACATTTCTTTTATAACTTTTTAAAGAGACTTAGGCAATGATTTAAACTCCTTTTCAGTAATTTTTGGCTTTTGGGCTAGAGTTCTCTCGATTATGACTTCATGTTTGAATTTGGCTTCAAATTCAGCCCAGATTTATTTGGGACTCCCAAAGATCGACTGAAGTTTCAAGTGGTCACAGATTATGCAGGATCAACATTATGATAGAACACTTGAACTTGTGCTATTGTAAAATACTTAAATACTTAAGCTGTACCTAAGTGACAGGACAGTTTGCAAAAAGAATCTGTCCAATAAGCATGGAAAATAGATTCAAAATATCTCATTTACCATGCTTATTTTAGGCTGTAGTGTTATTAGCTAGTATTATATTATTAGTTTAAATTAAGTTATTACAAACTATACTAAAACTTGTAAGAAGTGAGCTTTGTCTTGATTTTGAAACTGTGTTTTCTAGAAAACAATTCACATCTCTAGGTTTTAGCCTCTTCATATTTAAATGTGAACAACTGTCAACATATTAATAACTGAATATAAATGTAACTAAATATATTACATGACATTATAATAAGTATTTCATAATAATGTACTTTTTAACAACTAAGTTCCCTTTCAGTGCTAAGATTTTGTGATTCTGTAAGTGAGCAGATAATTGAAAACAAGAGAAAAAGGTCAGGAAGAAAAATTAATGAAGATTCCTTTGGATGCCATTATTTCTTTCATCTTATATATACCTAAATGCTGCAGAAGTGCAATGAACATCTATATCGTTTATGTGAATTGATCCAATTAGGCACACTTTTGGTACTATAGTTAGGAAAGTAATATGTTAGTTTCAAACTGCAAAATGTTGATTGGAATAGAACGAAAGTCTCTATTCAGAAAGAACAGAAAAAAAATAAATGTGATATGCATCTATAAAAAGTCTTTTTTAAAATCAGCAGATGGACCCCTATATTTTAGAACCTATCCTCAATGGGATATGTACATTTTTTTGCAAGATGTGAAGCAATGCACAGGAGCATAAGCTGCCAAATGTGTATTACGCTGCAGCCTACTCTTTAGCACCTCGTAGTTCAAAAAAGTCCCTTATTAAGAACCTGTGATATGCCATTACTGTAGGGTAAATTGATTTCAAGAGAGTAAGTAGTTCAATAGACTCTATAGTTTATAGTTGCCTAATATTCATTAAGTACTTAAAATATCTGGTATAGTTTATGTAAACAACCGCTTAGCTGCAGCATGTATACGTGTGCATGTGTGTATCTTTTAATTAAAATTTTTGTTTCATTATATTTAAGAAGAAAGCAACAGCTAAGCTGTCATATAAATGAGTCAGATGTAACCAATGACTTAAATATTGTGGGACTACTCGTAGGAGTGTTACAGGTCTTAATTACTATCTCTAGGCATAAACTGTTCTCCAGTGGCTTATAAATTTATTCAGTTTCCAAATTAATCCCCTTTGAAATCACAAAATATCTCTTCCAACATGTATTTTTTAGAATTGGAAAGGAGTTTGGCTAACGCTAACATTTAATGTTAGCCAACGTTAATATATGTAATGCTACCTCTTCACATTTGTATAGTTTGGTCATTTTTACAAGTAGATTAGAAAACCCTGAGGTTTGCTGCTGAATTGCCTCATGTAGCATCTCTGGATTAAAATCCAACCCCAAGAAACAGAAAGCCATTACTATGTCAAGATCACTCAGGATCCAATATGAAATTAGTTCAAAGTTCTATTCAATGCCTGGCAAATAGTCCTATATATCAGCAATTGTGAAAAGCCAAGGTGACATTAACTGGGATTCAATGTAGGTGCCAGACCGTAGTCCCCTTAACTATCTTTTCTGGGCCAGGCTTGTTCCTTCTAAAGCCAAATAAATAATACTTGTATTATCCTCATCTGCTTTTGGGGAAGTTCACAGAATTCTACAGCTGTTCTATTTAGCTCTGGCCACACTGTCCTGCATCAGAGAGCAGGGATATTGTCAACTATATTTTATGCAGAAGATATTTAAGGGAAAAATGTATACATTTTGTGGGATAGTGGGGATAGTGATGGACTAGTCAAAGAACCCAGCCTTGTTCTGTGTCACATTTGCACTAGATAGCACAGAGCATTTACCCAAAAAATAATCTCTTCATTTTTACAGAGGAAGACACAAAAGGAGTTTAAAGGGAGGCACAGGGAAAGGAAAATGTCCTAAGACATAATCCGGTAAGCAAGCAAAGCAGTCATTTCCATTATTTACATGACCCCAAAATAACATGTCCTCTACAAAGTTCCTTTTGTACAAATTTTGATCTTCCCATGTGATATTACTTATGCCTGTAACCACTCACCTTTATGGTACAATCCATTTGTTCCAAGAAGTGAACCACAAGCCTCATACTGTGAGAGGGGGAAACAGTCCCTGACCACAGAATTCAGTCCCTGACTCCTGGCTATGAAACGAAATGTTTCTACATCTCATTTGCTCAGAAATTCAGCTCTGTTACCTACTTTACAGGCCTTACAAAGTCACATAATACCTCAGAAGCAAACTTTCCTTTTAAAGAAATCTGATGGAGTAAGCATACCATTATCGATCCTCATAAATTCTTATATAAATGTTTAGACAAACTATTAGACTTTCCCAGTCCACAGCCTGCTGTGATTATCACTGCAAAAAAAAAAAAAAAAAAAAAAAAAAAAATCTGTTCTACCAAGAATCCTGCTGTATCTATTTCGCCCAGTACAAAGTTGGACTTACTAATGCCAGCAGCTCCTCTACTAAAATGTAACACTTTGAGGGAAGGGATGATCTCTGATTTATACTGTCAGAGTCTATTTTATAATAGAACCTTCAAACATATCTGATTAAAAAAATAGTAAGTGCAAACTCAATGTCTTCTTAAAGTTCTTCCTTCCCTCTAAAATGACATGGGTCCATGATGTTTCAGTCAAATGCTTTTCACCCATTTCAAACATGAGCAAGGCAACTGAGTTGATTAATACTTATAAAGAAAACATTACATTTTATTTTACAATGCACCACATGTGCAAAAAAGGAAGCAGCAGTTTAATTTCATATACTGTTTAGCTTATTGGATTAGCAATTAACATTTTGAAGATACATTCCTAATCTGAAAAATTATTTGGAAATTCATATCTGGTGCTTTTCAATTTTAAAAGCATTAAATGTAGAGCTCAATAGAGCTCCAGATTTCAAAGTTTAAGTAAACTAGTATGTATTTTGAAGGACAACAAAATGATTTAATGTCAGCATACATAGAGCTATCTACTGAGAAAATATGCTGCAAAAAGAAAGCACATTTTAAAACCATATAATTACCATTAAATTAAGAAGTTACTTGTTGGAAGT
The DNA here is from genome assembly GCF_036321535.1 of Camelus dromedarius. Lineage (NCBI taxonomy): Eukaryota > Metazoa > Chordata > Mammalia > Artiodactyla > Camelidae > Camelus > Camelus dromedarius. Next base: position 23,500,599 of record NC_087439.1, read on the forward strand.
TGACTCTGTAAATCTTTATGCAGATTCTATATTCCCATTTTGCAGCACTCAGATATGGCATTCAGAATAAAGGAGACACATGCATGAACGTAAATAACGTAACAACAACAGATTGAGCTTTTGTACTTCTTGTTCTCTTTACAATCTTGTCGTAAGAATAAATCACATGGTGTCGCTTTCTCTTCTTACAAATCTCCTCTGAAACTGAAGCATCAGAGTCTGATATTCTTTTTGTCTAAATTCTCTACTTTTTAATGCTTTAGAAGAACAAGGACAAGCTAGAAAAAAAAGCATGTTCTCTTTCACAGCCCCCGACAACATCAGCAAATCCAGACTACATTGTCATTCTCCTGTCTGTATGCCTCCACCCACCAACCTGCCGAGAGGTAAAGTAAGAAGGAAATATTTTTGAAGTCAAATCCGGAAAATGTGCTTTACATAAACATTTTCAGTAGTTTCAAGGACATCATCAAGAATGCCACATACATTTGGCCATCACTGAATCTTAAATTTTTGAAGCTTTGCAATAGAACAAATGCATTTGTTAAGTACTCAAGAAAATGTTTACAACATTTTAAAGTGCATTGATGCATTTTAAAAAGATTACTTGAACCACTAAGACTGTGCCACAGTCCAAAGAATTATTTAGAACTACATATTATAAGAAACTGTCCAATTTGAGGATTCTTAAAATGGCTCTTTAATTTCTTGTCAGTTTAGAGAACATATTTTACTATTATCATCAAAATACCCAAATGTGTATCCATTTTCAATTTTTAAGACCCCATTGCAAGACTAAATACAGAACAAACCAAAATCAGACTAAAAAGTCTAAATAGTATTTAACAGGGACAAAATTAGTACAATAAAATTGTTCTCTATATAATTTTTACTCAGCAAAGTAGGGCCAGAATAAATAGATGAATAACATATTGACAGAAATTATACCATCAACCTCACAGTTAAGTAAACCTTAATTTAGCAATCTAAATGGTTTAAGTTATGACTCAATGAGAAAACAAAGAAGAAATGTATTTCAAGCAGTACTACTAACAATTTTCAAAAGACACATAATTCTAGAAATTGGAATTTACTTTTGTTAGTTCAAGTAGATCTTCTTTAATTAGAACTCACTTTTCTCCTCCAATCATATAGTATTGACTCGTGCCAATGTGCATGAGTCTTTAATAAATGAATAGGCAGCTAGCTCTCAGGTAATAATTTTGTACACTTCTGCCTGGAAACATTACTCATATAGAATAAAAAAAGAGAGTAACACAAGCTGACATGCAGGATATAATGTATACTCAGTCCAGTTTCTGCGATATGCCACGTCCATAATGGTGGAAAACTCAGTATTCAACAGTAATTCATGTGTAAAACTAAATTAAACACGGTTCCTTGATCACATGGAGATATTCTAACCCATATTCTCCCTTTGGTGGCTACCATCACAGTAGGCTTTACCTTCAAAGAGTTTATAATCTAATTGGCAACAGCAGTTTAGAATGATGATCACAAGGAATACACTTCCATACAGTTACAAACCCATTTTATTCTAACATGATTTATAGTAACATGATTTGGAGGATAAAATCTTGTCAGTTTATATCTCAAAGAGAAATGTGAGTGTTAATTAATAATTTAAAGATAAGCAAGCTATCTTTTCTGTATTTTCTTGGTAAGCTAATTTACCCCATTATATAAAATGTTTTCCATGCTATTTTAAATAGTAATAATCCAAAATCAAACTGATGTTCAGTGAGATTTTCTGATACTGGATTTCTGTTGGCAAATTGCATCAACCAGACCAAATTCTTTTCTTAGCCTTAACTCTAAGCCTTAGATTGCAAATGGTGCTACTAATGAGCCCCTTTCCTCGATTTTCAAAATAATTGGTTCCCCAAGTGGTTTATTTGAGATTAAAGAATAATATACTGCTCCGAAGAATTTGTTCTGTTTCTAAGTAATTTTAAAGTTCTAAATTTGCTGTAGCATTTACGTTTCCAATAGTAAAAAGTACATCAATGGGTTGGCAATGTTTCCATGGCAACAACCTCATGATGACACCACTCCTGGGACAGTAAATAACCTGGATCCTAAGTGTTAGAGAGACATGAAATATCATGGAGCTTGGTGCACGAGAGAAGTAACACACAGTCTATACATAAAAGAGTTCGTTACTTTTAACTTCATAAACAATGCAAATCTGTACAATGTTACCACAATGACTATAAAGGAGATTTTCTACATTTGTAAACATTATTTTTCCTTGATGAGAACTTGTATTTTTTTTGACTAATTTAAGGACACTTGGATTTGTATTATCTGTCTAAATTTGGATCTACTTATGAATACCTTGAAGGAAGTATAGGGTCTCTTGTTTATAAATGGCTTCTTGAGATATCAGGTGACCTTCAACATTGCACTTAAGTGCTGAGGAACACAAATGCTCTATAAAGTTACCATTATTTCAGTTCAAAAATCCATTAGCATCGACACTGTGCTGTCAACAAACATTTCATTTCAGGGAGAAAGACAACACCGACATCCAGAGTCAGTTTCCGAAATGAATACCAGCTTTTTAGAAACTAACATCTGCTAAGCCCCAATGCTCCAGCTGCCAGGAAAGCAGATTTTCAAAAGTAAATCTGCCCCATTCATTTCTTCCAGGAAGTGGGCATTCAGTGGTTGAAATCAATTAATGCTTATTTGTGGTTCATATTAAATCTATGATTTAGAATCTTTAATTGACACAAATAATGAATGACTACAATATATTTTGGAGGCTGCACTGCATTTTAAAACAAGTGAAGATAATTGTAAGTGAAAAATGAAAGAAAACTGCATACCTCAGTAAATGAGTCATTAACCTTTCACCTCTCAAACCAGAGAAGAAATCCTGATGATAATAACCAAGCTGCTTTAATAATTCTTCAAGATGATAATAAAATTAAACTGACAGTTTGAGACTGATTTTGGTTCTTTGTAGGCTCTTTCCAATTTTGCTTTCCTCTTACAAGGACTCACTGCCCCACTGTGCACATGTATCGGGCCTGCTTTTGCTTTGAGAGCATTAGGACTCGAGGAGGAAGGGAGAGAGGAAGAGAAGAAGGAAACAGGAATAGGAAAGAGAAAGGGAAGGAGGGAAAGAGGAAGGAAACGACTAACACAAGTCAATTCCATAGACAAATTTATGTTTAAATTGTTTTGATATGAACTGAACTATCCCTAAATTGCTCTGAGGGGGTCATTTAGCCTGTAAACTTGGAGAGAGAAGTAGAGACGGGTGTGCTCATGGGCTGCAGGATTGTATTTCAAGGAATAATCAATGTAGCCTGATTCGCTCTCACAGTGGTGAGGGCTCTGGTGATCTGGACCACAGCCACGCTGGATGTCCTCAGCAGTGTAGGCTGGCAGTTGGATCCTCTCAAGTATCACTTCATAATCATTTCTTGAGCAACAAAAGTTATTTTGGGGCAAGGTGTGTAGGTAGTATCTAAGTTATACAGGTGATCTGCATGATTTGGATTAAAATTGGCCACATTTGCATTTTATAAAATTGGAATACAAAATGTGTTAGTGTGTCTATCTCTCTGCATATGTTATGGGTATTTTGATATAAAGCATATGTTAGACATAGTCTGCATATGTTATACAAATTCAGATAGAAAACATTATATATATCCATCCATATAAAATAGAATTCCGATGACTCTTTCAGTCCTAAAGAATCCAAGTGAAACTATCCTTTAGGCTAGGCACAAATAGGATGCTTAATGTTCCACTGATGCTATTGAAAAATAATTTTTAAATACTTCTTTCAGAGTTACCTTTAGACATAACTCATCACTTAGAATCAGGTTCAAAATCTGAATGTCAAAACCAAAGTAACAAGTCTAATCTATAATTTCATTCACAGATCTTACTTCTATATGGTTTCTGATTATGTCAAAAAATCAAATTTATACTTTAGAAATCAAGATTTGAAAGCACTGAGTTTAAAAGAAAATAGCATAGGCTTTTAAGGCAATTCTAAAATAAGAAATCCAAAAATGTTTTGAGTGCATAAGCCATTATTAGAACAAGTTTTTAGCCTCCCAAGGGGTTCTAGCTAGCATGGAGAGAGAAAAACACATGATTCTTTTACTTATGAGATATTTGTTAAAAAAAATTCTGATAATGCTTTATTGTCATAACACTATATTTTATTAAATATTAATACAGTTACTCTGGGAAGCTATATTCTGATGTTATAAAGAAACGAGGGGCTTGGAGAATCAAAGATCTAAGTTCTGTCTAGTCTTTGTTACGGTTTGACACTTACTGGTTGTTGGACTTTGTGTGAGTCTAAATTCCCTCCTGTGTAAAATAAGAAGTGACATTTTTACATGATTGTTGTTCATAGCGATTTAAGATATGTGAAAATGCATTTTAAAGCCTAATGCACCGTCCCAAGACAGTAGCTGTGTGCGTGCTTCGAGCCACATTCATTGTGAACCATTTTGTACCTCACTCACAAGTCCTCTCTGACTTCCCCTTTAAATGTCTAACATGGAATTAAAGGGGAAACATGAAGGGTACTCTAGGGTACTTCCTTCTCATTAAACTCAAATTTGCTTAGACAAATTCACTTAACAAGATCTGGTACCCATTCCTATGGAGCCAAAAATCAGGACTAGGTTTCTACTGTTTAATCAAACATTTTCTAATGAAGCCAAAAGGCAATTTCTTGATTCTTTCCCACCTCCTTTTTCTCCCAGTAGGATATTTATGAAGATAGCAAAGAAGATGTTACACACCTTAGTGGTAGAGAAGAGGGACAGCCCTAATCCACATCTTGCCAAATGAAAAGTTCAAGTGCCATTCTTCACTTCAAGGGGAACCTGAAGGAGGGATTTATTTTATTACAGGGTCTGCTAATGCCAACTCTAAATCCCCATCCTTCCACAGGAGAGTTTATCAAATCCCTCTTCACAGGAGAGGAAACTCTCACAATACTGATGCACAAAATGACATTTATTGACATTAAAAGCATCATCAGTTATTTCTCAGCAGTCCTCATTCCTTTTGCAGAGGGGTTTATTGTGCGGTTTGGCATGAAGGAAACAGGCACTCTTTGATTTAGCAAAGTCTGGCCTGAAACCAGTGCTCCAAATAGTTTCTTTAAACCTGGGCATTTTCCAAATATTGGATTGAGTCCTGGGAGTGTCTGCATAGGGCAAAGATAAATTTGATACAAACCAGAGTCATAAAAGTTTCTAAAGACATTCTGCTTTGCACTTAAATTATGAGAACTGTATTTGCACTAGAGCCTGGGCCTGCAACGCAGTCCAGATCAGCCTCTTCTCAACTCAGCAGGGCTACAGCATGGGTCTTATCCCAGGAAATTGTGACCGCACACTTTCTCAACCATCTTCTCTGCCTGACACTCAAACAATCTTTACAAAAGCAAGCAATGAACAATCAATGTCAGCATCGTTTAAAAACAGGGGAGCTTCATAATGTTAGTGCCTACACTTATAAGAAGGTCTCAAATAGAGCTTTTTAAAGACTAGTTGGGGAGATAATTGGTTTTATTTATTTATCTGTCTTAAATTTCCATGTTCCAGATGCTACATGTTAGAGATAGAAATAAAATGCATTGTCCTGCCATCCATAGAAGTAAGTTAAGGAAATGAGAACTAAAAAAAGTAGTTAAAATTCCAAAATTGGTAATTCTAAAAATCACAAAATGAACTTTCATTATTACAATTATGGAATAATTAAGTTTTAATTCTATAAAGTGCTATAGAATTTGTGGAAAGTGTAAAGTACTTTCATTATCTTATTCAGTTTTAAAACAACCACAGGTAATAAATTGTCATTAGTTACATTCTGCAAATGCAAAAACCCAGTTTCAAAGAAATTAAGTGACTTGTTCATGGTTACTGCTAGGAAGTAGCAGAATTGGGAGCCTGGATACAAACGTAGGTCTTTGGGTTCAGGGCTAATCCACATTCATTGTAACTTTTTTGTCATCAGGATATAAAATATAGCAGACTTTAAAACATTTTATTTTTTGTCACTTGAAACAGACCATTACTCAGTGGATTCATCCTTTCAGCTCCCTGCATCTCACTCTCAAGTATGGGATCATTTTATGTCATGCTAAGACAAATTCTAGAGTATAATAATCAATGCCCTTGAAAAATCTGGTAGCAAGAAAAATATTTTTAGAAAACCAAAACTGCATTATATCCAATATCTATTAATTACTGAAAAGCTATTATTGCACTTGGCTTCTTTAAAAATTAATTGCATGTATAAATATATATATATATAGCATATATATATACATACATATATATATGTGTGTGTGTGTATATATATATATATATATATATATATATATATATTAGTGCTAATTCAGCTAAAATAATGAATTAATGGAACAGTACCTGTGAGCATACAGAAGTACATTATAAAACTAACATAAAATTCTATATTTACAGTTATGTATTTTTGCCTTAATTAAAATAGACAGAAGTCTAAAAAAAATACAAGCAAATGCCTTTTCAGAGTAAGTTTCACACGTATAGTTATTTAATTCTGTGCAAAGATAAGAAAGAAAGGAAAAAAAGAATAAAGAAATATTTATACACTTAACAGTATAAAAAGTAACTTTATAAGATTTTCTGGACTGAATAAAATTATGTTGCTCAGTAAGACTGCCACAAGATGCAACCATAATCATTTAATAAAGGTATACATTTTTATTTAAAAATTATATTAGATTATGTTTTTAAAAATTAGCTTTATTCTACCAATATAATTTTTAAACAAAAGTCTTACACTTTAAGAACTCAAGTTCTTAATGCTGCAAATTTTAATGGCTCCAGAAAGGCTTCTCACACATTGCTTTTCCTGAAAATCAAGTATCAATTATGAGGTGGTTCAAATATAAAAAATAATTAAAAGGGACTCTCCATAAACAGTCAAACTGACACACTCTCCAAAGTAAATTTTTCCTATGATTTGAGAGCCTCTATAATTATCCAAGATTATTTTTCTCAAGTAAGATACTCTTCATTTTCAATTCCATATGAAAAAGGAATCTTTGATTTAAGGCTAGCTGGAAAAAAAAAGAGGCAATATAGTCAATCTTTTCATATTCTCTGCAAAAAGTATAATTTCCAAGCAATTTATCAATAGGTATTCAATAATTTAAAAGAAAAATAAGAAATTTACTAAAGCTTGGGTTGCCAAAACCATTGACTACTATGCCTATTATGAGAAAAATAAATCCATCAATGAATGAAAATAGAATTCACACTTTTGAAGTCTTTGCCATTTTAATGATTACTACATGGCATCTTTGCTCTAATTTCCTATAATTTTTACTTGAAACATAGGCTCTATGAAAACTGAAGGACTGAAAGATTAATGCACTCAAAATTGACAAAATTGAATGAGGACAGTTGGATATTCAATACTTTTTCATTGACTACCAAGTGGTTGGGGACATTTTTCTTTCTTCTTCAAATATCCTCTTTATCATTAGTGAATTTTTTACATCTGCTTCCATTCACCTTTGATTATTTTATGTAAAGAGATAGTAACAGGATGAATTAATTCTCTTTTAAAGGGACAAAAGCACCCTGGATGCCCACATTGCTCTGTACACCTAAGACCTAATGACTATATTTTAGATTCCAATTTTTGGCTAAAATGGGCTTGTAGAATTTACTCACCAAGGTCACTGGAGACCGATCATTTGTATTTTCACCCCAATTGACTCTAGGTAAGCCAACTGAGTATTTCAAATGGTGGGTATCTCATTATCTGAGGACAATTTATCACAGAAACTATTCTCATCCAAGAACTTTCCTAGTGAGTCTAAAGTACTGGCTTTCTTTCCAGGGGATTTTTGAGAGACAAATGTCTCAATTTTAATGTGGCAAGATTCTTCTGTTATACTGAGAAATCAACCTAAAGAGACTCAAAAAAAAAAAAAAAAAAAAAAAAAGAGCATGATGACCTTATAAGCAGCATGAACCTCGGTGGACTAGGAAAGACTACATCTGGAGTGGACTTTGGGAGGGAACAACCTTTCCCTAAGATTGTTACTACTTAATGAGATCCGTGACTACACATCCATTATGTGGGATAAACATGGCTCCCTGCTGGCTCCCCAAAGCCTGCTGACAGTTGGTGGTTATGATGGTAGCTCACTTTAACACCCTAGAAATATCTTAATATATTTTCCTCTCATTTCTATGATATTGGAACAAGGCTTGAAGTCACCATGCAGAAAGTGAAATAGCAATATTAAAATAGTATAACTTGGAAATAGTATAGCAGTTCTGTGTTGCTACTATAAGTAATGCTTACTTTAAGAAGCAATCTGCTTCCATTTTCTAAAAATAATTTTGAGAATATATATAAACTTATCAGACATAAAGAATTTTCAAATATTGGCTTCTTTTAATAAATTATGTCCCTTTAGTAATGGAAGCCCAAGATAAACATTGGACATATTTTGCCTAGAATTCATTCTGATTGCTTTGCAGGAAACCAAAATGTAACATTTTGAGTTTTAAGAAGACAAAATAATGAATTTGTAAGATTTTAAACATTATTTTATGTAAAAAGTAGGTCTTCCTACTGAGAAGAAAACATTACGTCCATTAGGCATTCCTCATAGTCCCCCCACCTGCAGGGAAAATAATAATGTCAACATGGTGCAGCGTCAGCATTCAAACGTGGTATCTGGTTTGGTCATTTTCAAAAGCTGTGTAGAATGATATGTGTAGGATGAAAAGACACAAAACCAAGCTTCGATTTTAGTCTTCATTCTGCTTTTCAGACAGAAAATCTTTAGCGCACAGACTCTGATGAAAAAGCAAACTATCCTTTATGTAAATTTATCACTTAGAAGCATTGAACATTTACTTGCTATTATACAATCACAACATTCTTCCTGGGGTAAAAAAAAATAGTATTTTTCACGAAGTACAGCAATACTTGTGAATCATAAAAGAAACAACAGATGTTCCTCCTTCTCCCCCCCAACCTGCTTATTTTTTAAAGCAAAGACAAAAGCCTTGCATGGGTAAAAATAAATAATAAAACTTTAAAACCTTTGTTTTTAACTCATAAAAGCAAAAAAAAAAAAAAAAGCCATCTTTATTAAGACCACCAAGATCAGAAAAGTATACCAGATTGCCAATAATTTACTCTTCCTATTTTCAGACTGACCTTAGAGGTGCATCCCCACAGAGCCGCAATGAAAGCCATCATGATTTGAAGCACCACCACCAAGTCAGTGGTAGGAGAAGCTCTCTGTTCTAATGTATTCAAAATGTCATTTTGAACTATTTGAATTAAAAATAAATTATACTTCAAGTGACTGACCTCAGGAGACAGTATAAGGATCTATATTAAAATGAATTCCTCAATAAGAGTCTTTTCTCCTATTATAAGGTAGTTCATTAATTAGAGATTTTGGATGATGTCCTTTAGAGATATAACTTTTAGAAGCCCACCTCAGTCAGAATCACTGAATTATAAAGAGCAACATCTTCTGCGCATCTTACTGTTCAAGAGTTCATCTTGTATAATCCACACTGAACTACAGAGCCACTTATTTTTAAGTCAGTTCTCCTGCTCTGTACTAACTTTGCCCTTGCAATTCTCTCTGCTTGGAAGGTTCCCATTTAGGGCAAGGATAGCCTACAGAGCACCTTTGAACTAAGCAGAAAAAGGAACCCCCTCTGGGCAAATGTAACCCCACTCTAGGACACAAAGCTTGGTAAGCAGAATGAGGTCTGGATACCCCTCCCACTACTGTTCCTCTGCCTGGTTCCCCTGCAGTGAATATATGTATCCAGCAATAAAATTATGCTTCCTAGCATGTATTAAGCGGGGATTTTGAGTTGGGAGTTGATGTTTCTCTCTTCTAACAACATCTCTTTGAGATTTTTCACTTATAAGTATACCGAGTTTCAGAGAAATAATGTATCATGGCCAATGCTACACAGCTAATAAGTGATGGAGCTTGGATTGAAATCCAAATGGACTGACTTCAAAACTTAATCTCTTAACCTCAACCCAAATGGTGTTTTGTAAATTACTGGGAGCAGCTCAAGCGTAGGTTCCTTGTTCTTGTGTGTACTTTTCTCTCCTTGCATCAGGGTGGTAGGAAGTACAAGCTGTTCCTGGGGCAAACAATTCTAAGAGTCTCTAGAGAGAGAGCCTTTTGTCCGTGGATAGTTTTAACTTTATTCATTGGATTGTTTATAACTTGCTTCATTCTGAAAAAGGATTTAAGAATGGTGTCCTCCACTTACATCACACCTTATAAGTCATATTAAAACAAGCAACCAACCAACCAACAAAACCGGGAAAGTCCATCTGTTACAATGGAGATTCTGGGATGAACAGTATTTCTGTTCATAGAATGAATGCCATTCTTAAATATTTTCATCATATAGGACTATATGACCGAATACAGCTACAAATACAACCATTATTAATGATAAACTTCCATTAATTGAGTGCCTAGTATGAAGAGGATGCTTAACAGGTCAAGCATCAAGAGTGTATGGTAAATATCTCTATCGCCATTTCATAGATAAGAAAACTGAGACCTGAAGAGATAAAGTAATTGACTAAAGGTGATATAGCTAGTAAGTGCAAAGTCTCTTCTTTCACAGTTAGACTACGTTGCCCCTGAGCAGTGCAGTAAAGCAGAAACTGTAGAGAACTGCACAACAGGGCCCTTTCTGTCTCTCCTAGTACCTGCATTATTAGTTCCATTTTGCATACAAATGCCTAACATCACAGTTATTAAGTATACAGATACCTAATACCACCTAGGAATTATTCTGTCCAGAAAGGTTCAATTTGAATTCAGTCTAACCTGTAGAGCTAATATCTAGTTTATGGAAAATACTCATGACATAGGACCAAGATAAATGAAATAATGAGGAAATAAGATACATTCAGAATACAGGATATTCTGCAATTGGCAGAATCATTTTAAAAGGTCAAGTCCATGAAAAAAAAATTATGGAGGGGGGTTACTGCTCAATGTGATAGAAAAATTAAGAGGAATAACAACCAAAAATAATGCCTGATCTATGACTAACTCCCAGTTAAAAAGAAATAAAGGATTAATAAAGCTATAAAAAGACACTGAAGGAAAACTAGAGAAATATAATATGATCAAAGAAAATGGAAGGAAATAAAGAAGATCATCTTTGTGGGAGGAATTAGGGGAGACTCATAGAATAAGAGGCATTTGTTCAATCTATTCCATGACACTGCTCTGTGATTTTCCAGCCTATATTGATTTCCTCATTGTCTAAAATCTAACCATAATAATAGAATTTTTGAAAACATATTGCTAGGTAACAACCACTAATTGTTTCTTGTGTGTAAGCCCCTTCTCCCCCGGATTCCACCTTCTCCTCTTCTAATGGGCTCTGCAGTGCTCAGTACCAGATTCCATAGCTGGTACTCAAGTAGATGGAGGCAAGGGATATCTCTGTACATACAGGATCCACTGGTCCTCCTCCTAGCAATGAGCGTATGAACATGAAGCAACATGTACTGCAGTAAAACTCCAGTGTAAGTTAAAGGATTAAAGGGTTCTTTGAAGTTAGTTGTAGCTCCATGCTCTTATTGCAAAATTCAATCAAACCACATGCTGATAAAAATAAGTCTGTCATTAGCCAGCAGGGGGAAGAAAGGTCCCTTCAGTGGTTACAGAATGCAGCCTCGACACATCTTGGTGAGGTGGGAGTCTTTATGCATTATTCTCCTTATTTTACCAGGCAGGAAGTAGACACAGAGAGAGGCTAAGTGACTTGCCCAGGGACAAAGAGTGAGTCAGATGCAGAGCTGGGAATTGAGCCCACTTCTCCCGGTTCCCAGTGTACAGCTTTTCTCAGCAAGCTGTAATGCCTTTCAGATGGATCATTTCCTAAAATGTATTAAGTTGTTAAAAATTCAATATGGGTGTTGCATTGCTTTCCAACTAGCTCTGTTTCTCACTACCTTTCTAGAGCTATTATCAGAAGCTAAACTGATGGTCAGATCAGTAATCTCCTATCTATATTCTTTAGACAATATATCATTAAAACTGGATATATCCAACCATCTATGATGAATCAGTCTTTGGAGAGTGAGTTTGTGTTCTGATCTTTTAGCAGGTCAGGCAGGACTTCATAGTGAGGAAAAAAACGCAGCTTCAAAATTAGGAGAGACGAGAAATGATCACAAAGGATAAAATCTCACTGACCACCAGAAAGAATTAAAAAATAAACCTTAACCCTCCCCAAACACAGCAGCAAGTTGTTCATGGCAGGCACTAAAAAAGCAAGAAAATAAAATTGTCCTGTATGTTGAAAAAAATCGGTATTTTAGGCCCTTCAAGATGATTCTAGACACTTGTTTTTATTTAAAGCTAAGTTATTTCATTAGCTGGGATTTTACCCATTGGTTCATGGGGAATTCTGGTCCATGAAGCTATCCTTTTTAGTGGCACTCGTTGGAAACTCTTACAGTGCTAACAAACCATAAATAGTAAGTAAGTAGGCCAGATGCTGGCACTCCTATATGTCTTCCGACTTAGATCATTAGAAACATCAACTGATTGCTGTGCCCTTCACTGAAGAACGCAGATTCAGCTGTAGAAACTCCTTCAGCATAGCAGTCTGGACAACTACCAGTCAGTCTAGGTTCATCCAAAAGATCAGACACAGCCTGGCATGTTTCTGGCATATGCTCTTCTGTTCGATCCTCATCCAAAAGACAAGACGCAGAATCACTCTAGGCCCACAGCCTCCCCTGCCAGCTCGGATCAAACCCTTTGTAACTATGCCTTATATGACTTGCTCATGCTTCCATAAAGTTATCTGAATTAGACCATCAACTCCTTTAGAGCCGGGATGCTTTAAAAAAAAAAAAAAAAAAAAGTCCATAACACAGTTTTCCTGAGAAAAGATTGATAAATATGGATTGGTTTTTATAAAATGTATCTATATTTTTCTTTAGAAACTTAGGCATTAGTGAAATTTTGAATTCCTTAATAAGCATCGAAACTGAATTCTAATTCGGAATTTTATTCAGCAGATAATCAATCGTGGCAGTTAACACTTTATTTAAATTAAAGTACTGAGCAAAATGATTTCTTCTGGAGCATTACAATATATTAAAAAAGCCATTATTCTTGCAATTGTTTATCACCCTTAAGATAATCTTGTGTCAGATAAGGGAGAGAGCATCTAGTTAAAGCTTTCTGAAGTTCAATATCCTATGTAATTCCTTAGAGAAGTGGTTGATTCCAGGACAGAAATGGAAAGTACAAGATGAGCTTGTGCTCATCTGGCAGTGCTAAAAAGTTAGAAAGTGATCAGAAAAGGACAGGGGTATGCCAAAAGGCAGAGGAGCCAATCTGAAAGGCCGACCAGTAGCTGTGGATGAAATATTCTGAGCAAGAAAATGAACAATGATAGTATTGGATTATAATACAAATAATAAAATGAACACCTGTCTATACTGATATAAATAAATAATAAATAAGAAGGTACATCTTTCTTACAGAAGAATTCTAATTAGTAACCTTAGAAAGAATGAAGAAAACACCACCACACCCAAGTGATCAAGGTTAACATCACCAATAATTAGACATATTGACACGCAGCTCCTGATATGGTGCTTTAAAGAGGGTACATTTCTTGTGTGATATTCTTGTCAAAAATACATAAGCATGAACAAATATCAGACAAATTGAAATGGTGGGACATTCTATAAAATAACTAACCAAGATTCTTCAAATGAGCCTAAGTCATGAAAGTAAACGAAAGCCAGAGATTGTCACAGATTGAAGGTCTAAGGAGATATGACGATCAAATGCAAACCTGAATCCTGGATTGGCTGCAGGGATAGAAGCAGGTCATTGGTGGACAAACTGGTAAAATCCACGTGAACTCTGTGGTTTGGGTAATATTTACTGCACCCCTGTTAACGTTTTGCTTTGATAATCGTGTTATAGCTATGCAGTATGTTACATCAGGGAACGCTGAGTGAAGGGTCCATGAGAACTCTCTATACCATTTGTACACATTTTCTCTAAGTCTAAAATTATTTCAAAATAAAATGTTCAAACAAATGCTTTTTCCCCCAAAGGGGAAATAATAGTTCAATAATTCAAATAATTCTAGTTCAAATAATCAGTTTGGATGAACTAATTCTTATGTGAATACAGGTATGAAACCTAGAGACAGTGTGTGGTAATAGAACACCCAGTTGGTTCTTGCAACAGCTTTCCCCAGGAAGAGGAAGATGAAACACAGACCTAAATGTGATCCCATTTGTGTCTCAGCATGAGAGTCTGTCTACTCATCAGGATCATCCCTCTGCCGTCTTCACTTCACTATATTTTTCTTCTCCCTTTTGGTCTTTTCTTTTTCTCCTTCCACATTCTAATAATCATCCATGTGTGACAAAGCAAAGTGGTTTTTTGCCATGTGGCTGTTAGTTATCAGGTAGAATACTTTCCATGAGGCCCCTGGGGTGCTGAGGCAGACAGAAATCATCCTCAGAGCAGTTCCTCCCCATTATTAAGGCAGGTTTGTTTCTTAGATGACTTTCTATGCCATGTTCACAATGGTGTCTAAAATCACTAACCTCTGAAGCATCAAGTATTTTCTCTGCACCCACTTTTTCTCTCCAGATTCTACCTTTGCATCTCACAGGGAAGAAGAAGTTGTGGAGGCAGAGATGCATACTTCTTCCCAAAGCCTCAACAATAATGCAAAAAAAATTTCAAGGCATTATGCTCAGCTCTCTAGGGCCACCTTTTGTCTACAAAGTATCAAGCGGAATGTCTTTCATTGTGACTGAGTCCAACCTTCTGTTATTGTCTGCAACTAAGGGGCTCCATAGTGAGTCACAGCTGTCAGCCTGGCTTATAAATACCTATCAGCTGGTGTTTTTGACCCCCACAATGTTCTTTGTTTTTTTTTTTTTCAATCTTGATGGACAATATTTAAATCATAGGGAATTATGCATGAAAATCAAAATTTGCGGCCTCTCTTGAATCACCTAAAGTTCTGACAACCCTCAGCCCACATTCACTGGAGCCCACAATCTGCTCCAGTTGGATATCAGCTGTCCCCTTGGACAGGCTGTCTAGTTTACATGTCACCAGGGCACCTTCTGACCAGCCTGGGTGCTGTGTGCACTTGTGTTTGCAAACCTTGCCCTATATCTTGCCCTTTAATTCATAAAGGTTAGTCAAATACGTCTGAGTGTCAGTACTTAACATGATGAGCAAAGAAATTTAAGCTGCCTTTTCTGAGTCTGGGAATCTCAGAAGCCATAGCCAACCTGTTTTCCTGTGTGAAACTATAGACGAAATGCGGCTTATCAGTTTCTCTTGCTTGCAGAAGGGGGCGTGGTGAGAAAGGCAGAACTGCTGCTTCAGATCCCTTTATATGATTTCCTGCTTTTGAGCAAATGCTATTATTCTTATTGTATATTGAGCTCAACTCTCACTTACCTAGTGACTCTTAAGCCTGAGTCTGAGACAGGGCGAGAGAGCCATTACGGCTGTATTTCACAGGGAAGAGAGTTTTACTAATCCTCTTTGGCATTCATCTCTAAATCTTGGCGAGCTCAAGTAGCCTCAATCTCTAAAAGTTGATTTTTGACTTAAGTGATTTCCCTGCTGTTGCTAGATTTTTCAGGTGTCTCGCCAGCTTAACTGTCATCTGAATAAGCTTTGTTTATTCTCCTTGGCTCTTTATAGCAGGTTTAAGTCTGCTTCAAGGGTCACAACATTTCCTGCCCAAATGCCTTCTATTCTGAGCATGCAGTCAATAATTATTTTTTTTGCTTTACCTAAAATATAAATAACCCCCTTATACTCATTTTGAACCTTTTCCCAAAGTACTTTCCTTATGAAAGAAAAAAAGCCCTTCAGCAGACCTCTGTGTGATGTGAGCAGAGTTC
Source organism: Camelus dromedarius (assembly GCF_036321535.1). Lineage (NCBI taxonomy): Eukaryota > Metazoa > Chordata > Mammalia > Artiodactyla > Camelidae > Camelus > Camelus dromedarius. The sequence goes on from NC_087439.1 coordinate 23,516,601, forward strand.
TAGTCAGGGAGAATAAATCATGCCTGGTACTCACAAATATACAAGTAACCCTTCCCCTTCCTGCTGTTTTCAATTACTCCGATTAATTTATTTCCAAACTTTTAGCACCCCTCTACTGAAGTACACAGCAAACAAATTTATAGTGAGTCCCAAATAAAATATTAATGCAAAATCTTCCAGCCTCAAATTTCATTTGGTTCAGTCACTCTAAAATTTAATAAAATTTTGGTGTTTACTTCATATTTAACTTATTCCTAGGCATAATGTTGATTTCTGTACTGAAATTCTGGAGCCAAATAATTAAAGGGGCCTTTGACGACGTGAATGAAAAATGGACTGAGCTTAAAGTCGCACACAAATTAGATTTCTGCACATGCATCCAGCAAATGTCTACTAAACCTGCAGGTAAGCTCTTTACACAACAAACAAATTGGTTGAGATCTTTTGCTTCAATATCTTATTTAAGCATTTCCGAAATTATAAATGCCTAAGCTCTGGGTCTCTTTTTATTTTAACCTAATGTCTGTTTAGTATACATCTTCCCTTTTCAATGTAAAAGCATACCACATTTGAAACCTAAGAAAACAGGTTATCTTTTTAAACATTAGTGGTAACGATCATATAGCATGTCCCACGTAATTTTTCAGGATGAGGTGAAGTATTTCCTCCATAATGCTGCTGTTCTCAATATAAAATAGTGTCTAAAAGGGTTGATTATCCTAAGTTGCTTTTTTGTAGCATTAGATGGTCTACACAACTTAAAAAGAAACTTAATGAGAATATTTGGGGGCTAAGCTGGCAGTTTGGAATGCAGATTTTGAATATTAAGTTTTAAAACTAAAGTTTGACTTTTTCTCAATATAGATAAATGAAAGAGAGCAAAAAGGAATTTTTTTTAAAGCAATGAAAAAAATCAGTGTAACCAAGTCCTGAAACAATCTTCAAGTAATTTAGGCCCTAAAGTAGCTTGTTCAGCCTAATATTAACAGTATTTCCTTCAAACACTGTATTGCTATCTTCTGTCCCATAGACCCTCTGGGCTCTGATATTTTTCCTTTTCCATCAGTTTCATAAAGCCTCTCTCTTTTCTCTTTCTCCTCCTCTCACTCCCTCTTTCCTTTTCAGCTCCAACAAAAACACAGTAAACCGGCATGGGTTTGTTTTGTAGCCATAAGCAAACTTTCCCTGAAAATCCAAAGTTGTACAGTTGTTAAACTAGCATTTTTATTGCTTGCTCTGGTTTGTGTTGTTTACTTGTTTCTGCTCCAGTTTAAAAATCACATTGACACGAGCACTAGTGGGAACTACATCATTTATTAAATGAATGTGTGTGGATAAGTGCAGAGGAATAATCCAAGGGCTCTGACTGACCAAAAGGAATTACCTTCTAGGTCATTAACTCTTACCTAGTAGGTTCCCCAATACTTGTCATCCCCACTTTCCTTTCCACAGTTTTATTGGAATTTCCAGGAAGGGTAATGAGTACAGCCAATAGCAGCTCACTTATAATTTTGTCCCATTAATCAAATATTCATCAGTAGGAACCTGACCATCAGCACAAATTTTTCTCAATCATGTTAAGGATTTGGTGACAATGAAAAAAGAGTTCTTCCTTGAAAACTTGGAGAATTACCTCAAGAAACAAAAACCTCATATGAGTCTTCACATAAGCCAGTGCCCATTCCTTCTGCTGTTATACTAGTTTGGATTGATAGAAATAATGGAAAAATAATTGCTGCCACATTTACCAATGCTTGGAATGTTGCTAAGTGTATTTTTTAACTAAACCCCCAAGGAAAATTGTCAGTCAGACACTACTAATTCCATATTGCAGACATGGTATGGGTAAACATGGGTAATAGGGAAGATAGTATTAATAATTCTGAAACAATGAGAAAATGTAACAAAAAGCAAGTGATATTGCAAGGTCCACACATGACCATCATATACCTTATATGATGAAACATTTTGTAGAGATCAACAAGAGGTGCATTCATTTTTAAATGACCTAGAATGTTAACTCTTACTACCAAAGATTATAATTTGAGACTTTATTTCATGCCTTATCATTCTGATATATTGAATGGTGCTGTATTCATTGTTACAGAAAATCTTCCTGAATTAAAGATGTCAGTCGCTCCTCTATCTTGTCCTCATCTGCACTGCTACCTACCTCGTTTAAGCCACCATCTCCCTCCAGGACAATTACAATAGCCCCTTAACTGTATTCACTGTGTCTCTTGTCCTTTTTCATTCAGTAGCAAGCACGATCTTGCAAATAATTAAGTTGTGTCATGTCACCTCTGATTAAACATCCAATTGCAGCCTATTATAATGAGAACAAAACCCAAACATTTCACTCTGATCTGCACAGTCCTACCTGACCTACTCATAAATATGCCTTTCCCAGCTCCTCCTCTCTTCCAAATACACGCAGTGTACTCCAGACACACAGACCTTCTTCCTATCTCTAAAATTCCAAAATCATTTGACTTCATCTCAAGGGTTTTCATGGAAAGTTCCTGCCTCAGAACCACTCATAGTTTGTTCCCTCACATCACTTATATCTCAGCAAATATGTCATCCTTCACAAAAAGTCTGTGATTGCAACCACCAATCTGAAGAGGACATCTGTAAAATTACATTGTTATCTTTCTTCCTTCTTAGCATAAAAAATATTACGTATTTATTTATGCATCTGTTTGCTTACTGTCCGTCTCCTCCTGCACTAAAATGTACACTAAAATGAAAGCCCCGACAGACCAGTTACATTGTCTAACTGGCTCACTTGCCTCTGTCCCACCACCCAGAACAACGTCCAGCACATCACTGCTCAACTTTGTTGAATAGGTGGATAAATAAATGAACGACCTCCAACCACATTTGTTGCTTCAGACATCATGTAATTTCACGAGGAAAAAAACGAGAAAAAAATTAAAGTGTCCTGAAAATGTAAGTGAAAGGGATTTCTGGTGCTATTAGTAATTTATATTAAGTTAATGGTATAATTAATAAAAGAATGGGTATTTATGTAATGCAGTACCAATGTGGGATGTGTTTTCATGGACACTGTCCTCCTGGCACTCATGGAAGGTGTGAGAGACACTGCTACTTCTCTTTTCAGAGTTAGGTGGAACACTTTTCTGTAAACCTCTGGTGGTTGTTTCACAGGCACTCAGATTAAAATACACACAGGATAAAATGCTCATATTCTTCACAACCTATGTTCTCCCAGGCAATTAAAAAAAAAAAGGAATAGCAAAAGGAAAAGGAAAGAAGTCCTAAGATTTTGATTCTTAGACTATTAGGATTAATTTCAAAATACTTGGCAATATCATCAGTAAGTGAAAATAGAAGAAAACATCCCAGGAGGGGAAAGGACTATATCCAAAGATGTACAGTTCTAAATTCTACTTATTTTTAATGTTGGTCAGCGTTGAATAAAGTCACCATCTTTCCCTCTGACTAAGATTTATATGCCACTAATATGATAGGTCACTGACATGGTGTTGGTGAACTGCTAGCCTTTTTGTGAGAATGACAATATAGGGACTCAGCAAAAGGGCCTGGATTCTGAGTTAGCAATCCTATCTATAAATCTCAGTTATTTTTTAAATGAAAATCTCATAAATTCGGGTGCCCGGTAGGTGTGCTCTATAACACTTTAACCTGATGAGGCAAATATCTCACCCATGAGCTGGCACCATTATCACTGTGCTTTCAGAGCTTAATTATGAGAAAAGGCCTTAAAAATTAACCGAGCTGAATCAAGCAGAATATTTTAATAAAGCATACTTCCTATTTTAGCATGTTCATACCAATAAAATATACCATTAAAAGCTTTAGAAAAATGCACACAAGGTCTTAGATAATCTAAAAAACCAAATCTTTTTTAAATCTCGAGAATTTGTTTTAGCAAAAGTCTGAGGTTCCTAATTGCCTGTTACCTGATCTGTGTGGATTGAAAGCTTCAAAAAATTCTTAATGTCCATATACTCTCTTAGCGTCTTTGTTCTTCCTCTTTTCACACATCCTAATTTCTAAAGAAAACAGAACATTCTAAAACCATTTCTGTTATCAGCCTTATACCTACAGTTTTTCTTTTTCACAAATACCTTAAAATACCCCAGGAACACAAAGCAAGCAACCAGAACCAGTTTTTACTTCTCTTCTTCTCCCCCCTCACCATTTTTAGTTCTCTTTTCTCATTTTAAGAAGAAAGGGCCAAGATGAACAAATTGTCATTAAAGAAAAACTCAGCAGTAGAAAAATTCTTAAGGAATTATGTATTCGTATTTCTAAAGTTAAGCCGTCTTGGAAGTCTTGAAGGATATCAATGCAAGGTGGAAAAGTTAGGAGGAATGTCCTATTGATTGTAAGAATAAAACAAGAGACGGTCTGTGGTACCTTGATCTTACCTAAAGAAGAAACGTATTCTTTCCACTAAAATGAGGTCGTGTTTCAACAATGTCTATCTTTGGTCTGAAGGCTAAGCCAGCCAGGACAATGAGGTGCATGCAACTGAGGAAGAGATGTCTGACTGTTAATAAGAATACATTGTGAGATAAAATGTAACACCGGTATCTTAGCAAGGCAACACACTCTATCTTCAAGAAGTTTTTTTTTTTTCTCTCTTTTTTCTCTTACTTGAAAAAAGTTAGAAGTCTCATATGAAAAGGTACTTTCTCAATTTGTCTTCTATAAAGAACATAGTTATAATATTATTCACATGTAAATGGAAACTTTCATATATATATGACTATGTTCAAGCTTATTTCTGAGAAAAATAAACAGATGACTCCATAATAAGAATATATTAATTGAAATTACGGTTCATTTCTTTAGGTAAAGACACCTTTGACAAGTGTTATGTATCTACAGTTACTTTGGGATATTTGAGAAATCCCAAACATCATTTTTCAACAAATATGAGTGGCAGAGTTATTGAATAATATCAAGTAACACCACTGTTACCAACTCAAGCATTAACCTTTTGCCCTGATCATACTTATAAGAATCTGACCTACTGGGAAATCAGCAACAAATGAGTGGGCCCATTTATTTAATCAGCTATTGCATTTTTTAAAACCATAATTGGACATCTAATTGCAGACTAAAACCAAGTTAATGTGACTGCATGAGAAAGCTATTATAGTCATATTTAAAACACAATAAATCCTGTTGTACATTTTATCACTGCAATGATTTCCACTATGTAACCTGCATTGAGAGAGTCTTGACTTTGACTTTGAAATATATTTTATTTCTAAAAAAAATTTTATAAAATTAGAAAAATAATTCAGTTAATAAATAAAGCCAGTAAATAATAAATGTCAACTAACTTTCAATAAAGTAACATTTGTCTGAGCAGGAATGAATTCAGAGCATACATTTATTTATATTCTAATAGTGTTTTGAACTCTTATGCTACCCCATTATATAAATATATAATTACTACTGAACAGATTTAATTTGCCTGCTATGATAGGGACAATGGCAATGGTACATCCGATACACTCTCCAAAGTGTAGGTAGGAAGTATCATGCATAAGTCTTTCAGGGAAATGTGTTGGTGTATTTCCACAAAATGTAACTTTAGGCTTTTTCTGCAAGATCAGTTTTACTGTTTTACCAGATTTGACTGCTACTGTCTAATAGTTTGATTCCAATTTAGTCCTAGCTTCAGCAATTAGTTTAGTCATGAGGCTCAGTCAAAATAACTGGGTTTGTAGAGATAGCCTAAATCAATAGTATGAAAAGAGAGAAAGAAACTATGTTTTGGTATCACTAAATTCAGAACAGAGCAATAAATAATACATACTTTCTAACTTGGCCTTGTAGTTATGCCAGGGGGTAAAAGGGAGGTCACCAAATCATTTATGAAGAGAAAATATAGATCTAAAATTGTGAAGGCAGCTTATAGCAGAAAAAACCTCTAATAGAAAAAAGCATATAAAATTTGAAGGTCTAAGCCTACTTGTTCTGATATGTTGCAAAATCTTCTGAAGCCTTCAAGCCTTTCCTATAATATAGAGGGTTCAGATATAGTTGGAGAGATTAACATTTTATCCAAATAAGATAGCTCATAGTAGTGAGAAAGTGATTGAATATTATTGCAAGCACAATAATCTTCAAAACTTTTTAAAAACTCAAGTTAATTTTGAGATATTTTCAAGTTTTTGTATTTAACATATAAATATCAGAACTTTTTTTGTCATGGAACTAACAAACTCTAAATATCTCCTCTCAAAATAAAACAACAGCAGAATACCCTCAAGGCCTGTAGACTGTTAAGATTTCTGGTCACTATGTTTCAATTTCATTCTTCTGCCTCTTAGTCAATGGGTAGTTATACAAGTAAAATTTGGAGAATAGCAATCCATATGAAGATGTAAAGCAACTCCACAGAAGAAGATAAAAAGTACCACTTGACATTTTTCTGTCTGATTTGTTCGAATTATTTTGCTCTCATTTCCGACCCACCCTGCCCCACTCCCCAAAATTGCACTCTATACATCAAGGTAGTTTTTGGTCATTATGTTTAGATTAAATATAAAGATCCAGATTTCTTCAGAGAATACAAGGAAAGTTTTTTGAAGTAACTAGAGTAAACACGACTTTTTCGTGATAGAAATTTGGTCCGGTATATATTCTAGCTAACCCATTATGAAAGTAGTCAACCTTTTGCTTTACTTTTCTTCAGCATTCCAGCTACTAAAAACAATGCTTTAAATTATAAGCATTGGGTACATCATAATCACAGACATTTCAAAGGCAAATACATTCTGACATTTATTCCTCCACTGTCAGATTCTGTTACAACAAATTATGTGTTATACAGAAATTCATTCATTAGAATACTGCATGTTAGGAGTTGAAAAATAACTCAAAGTTTTTTCTTTTCATAATATTGTTTTTCAAGGAGGCAATGGTCACAAAACTAGACACAGTTTTCTGGAATTTTTTTTTAAAAAGAAAAGTTTCATTTAAAAATCTATCTAATTTTCAGGCTAGAGTGGTATTTTTACAGGCTTTTGTGCCCCATGGAAGTCATTTTAAAGACGACATCTTCTTTAAAGAAGATACATCTATATAATAGGTGGGTTCCACTTACAGCTAAATTAGTTTAACTAATAACATCATGTTGGGACAATCATGTTTAACTTTTAGGATTAATTCTACTTTCTTTGAATATATCTATTTAGAATGAAGACAAGCATTTCCTTTCTACAGGAATTGTTTTAACAGACAGCCTCAGAAGATAGAGAAATGTATCAATACATCTGCTTGGTACTTCTTACAACACAGAATCCCCGCAACTAAGAAGGAATTGAAGAAAGAGGGGGGTATATTTCATATAAGATATAAAAATTAACAACAGGATCATGAAAAAATTAGATCATAGTAATATATAGAATGGAGGGAAGATATAGAAAACCCGCACCATTATAATCCTTATAAAAGACCAAGCCATGTTCAGTCCAGGGGACTTTAAAATGGAGCCTATCTTTATGGTACACCCTAGGCTCTGAAAAGAAATTGACAAGTCAAGTAGCAAGAAACTAATGTCCTGGATCCAATACACTTGCAAACTAAAAATCTCTGCATGACTCTACCGTGAATGATAAGTAGCACTTACAAAGTGTCATCTCATTCTAAGAAGATATTTACTATATCACTCATCCACCATCTTTCTATGAAGATTTTTTTTTCACATTCACTTAAAAAAATCTCTTCCATTTTAACAATTCTAGCATAGTTAACATTTACGTTTTCTGCAGTATTCTCATGTCTCTATACTTCAGGCTTAACTATACTCAGTCTCACATTGATGAAAGTTTATTTGTATACTATAAACATTTTCATATGATATTTATTATGATATAAGAGGAAAATACTTGTCTTAAGAAATTATTATTTTGTCTAAAGATACTTTAATCTTTTCTTTAAGACACTAATTTGGATTTAGCCTCTTCCTAAAAGTATTCAACATTCTCCCCACTTCATTTCCCTCCCTTATTCTGTTCTCTGAAATTCACATTTTTTCCCTCTTGTTTCAATACAGTGAACTTTTCCTTTATTTTTCCATCGTCTCCTTTCTTTCTTACCATTTTCAACTTGAGCTTGAGAGACAGAGAGAGGGAGAGAGAAAAACTCAAAGACTACAGAGACCTCTTCAAAACAAAACTGTAATATTTGTGGAATATAAAGAGACATGGCTCATGGTTCATTCCTCTCTGAGTAGAGAAAGATTAAAATCTTGACATACACATGATTACCAGTTTTAGATGGTTTTACAGACATGTACATTTATATGATTATAACAGCATGAACTTTAAATATTTGGAAATATGTTTCCACATCTTATCAGACTCAAGAATGTAAAAAGAGACTAGCTTTAGTTTTCTGAATCCCTTTTCTTTTCAGAAAACTTGACAATTTAAAATATTCTTCCTTTTAAGTCTAAATCCTTATCAAGCAGTAGTTTGATGTGATATGACATTGTTACATGACACATTGGTTGGTTCTAAGTGAACATGATTTCTCTTCTATGTTTTGCTGTTAAGAGTTACAAAGATGTTTCCTTTTTTCAGGTATGATGAAATCTAATAAGAACTGACATGTACATTAGCTTAACGTGATATCAAACTAAGAAAATAAACAATACAGAATTAAAGGACAAGTGGGTGTGCATAGCTGGAACAGAAGCATACAAGTAAGTTCAAGTATTTTTATATTTAAAAAAATAGAGTTTATACTCAAAGGGAAGATAAATATAGGTGGAGGGTAATACAGAAATGTCCATTTAGTTCATTCAGTTTAAGAAGCTACCAATTACCCAATACTTATTTGGAAAACCTGAAAGTGATTTCTCATTTTCTGGCATGAAGCTGGGTCTTGATGCACCACAAAACACACCTGTGTAATTCACATACTTCCCGTGCCTGTTCCATTCTTCAAGGACAATTGACATAAGCCCATGCAGAAAGCTACATCTCATTAACCTCTTTCTTGCATTTATATCCCCATATCTTCTGCTTCAGCATTTCAGGAAGGGAAGTTTGTCATAATGCAGCAGCACCTTCTTTTTTTAACTTTCAGCAAGATTGCTCTCTCTCTCTTTTTTGTTTTTTCCTTTTTCCAAATGGGACCCACCCTTTTCCCTTTTGATAGCTAGCTGTGACATTTTTTAGCCACAGCTAAAAGTTTTGAAAGTTGAGTTAAATATGTGTAATGTGGTAAAGCGTTGTTCTATAACTATGTGTACTTGTGCTATCTAATATAGTACTTCTTATGCTAACATGGTGATACAGCTGGACATTATTTCAGTTTTAGGAAAAAGTAATAGTCCTTTTCCATGTGCCCTGTTCATATCTCAGATATATCTCTCCCTACTGGAACTAAGTTGATACCAAAAGTCTGATCCCTTTAGTTATTTAGTTTTCTATCTCAGAAGAAAGTTGGGGGGTCTATATCTTTAAAATCCTCTTAAGGTATTCCTTCCATTCATTGTAGCAATGGCCCTCTTCCTCATAAACACATACAAAAACAGAGGACTTAGCTCTAGAATGAGGTCAAATTTCTGGAGAATGGGGACTTGCTGAGAAAGAGCTCAACAGCAGTAGTCTGCCAGTGCCATTCTATTTTGCTAGCACACAGGACGGAAAAGCTTCATTCTGTTCATCTGCTCTAGTCCAACTTCAAACATTCTTCCTAAGACTGGTTGAGAGCTGACTGTTCCAGATCAAAGTCATCCTCATTTCAGGTTAGAGCTCTGTGCTTCCATTTTATCAGTATAGTTTTCAACTATTCTATACCAACTTAAAGGTAAGTTAAGGCAAGTTCAGAAGCCAAATGGTTAGGTGTCAATGATATGTTTAAAAAATTATCACTCAGTAAATGTCAGGCTTTCTAAAGGAACTCATATTAGTCTCACTACTGGTAAAGGAAATGACATGTGTGGGTATGTTATAAAGACTATAATCTGGTTGCCCGCAGCAGGTTGGATAGAAACACTATAATTCATTCCCCTGTTTTTTCCCATAATGAAGCAATAATTTTCAGTCAATTCATAATTCGCTTCACATAAATACAGTCACTAAATCTCCCAATGCAACATTTTGCCCATTTGCTGGGCACGGATATCTGGGTACCTTTTCTTTTTTCTTTTTTTTTTTTTTTTTACTTCTCTTTTTTTCCAGTAAGTCAAACCCCCCAAAATATATTAGTTAATATGACCTCATGTTCTGATTAAAAGGAAAACAATCAAATCTATGATACTTCTGATTTTCCTTTAAGCAGTTAACCATTTCAATGCCAATGGCCCAAATATTCATGCATTTTTTTCCTTTTTTCACCTGTCCAATTGTTGTCAAAGATTATCAAACTTGCACAGGGATTCTTGGGTTTCCAGATCAAAAGTTTACAGAATCCAGGTTCACTATAATGCCCACCTCCTCTCTCCTCTGCGCCCCATACCCATTCCTCTAAACTTCTACCATTCAACAGCTATTTGCAGAAAACGCAACGGCAAAATGCCAGTGGAGGATTAGCATCTCCAGGCATCCTGAGCTGTGTCACGGATGTCCGGAATTGAGTCAAGTTTAAGCAGGTGCCTGCGCCCAGAAGCGCCCCGAAAGCCTTAGCCTCTCCGCGGATGCCCTGAATCTCGCCCGAGTCCGCCCCAGGAAGGGGCCACGGAAACGAAAGGCGCTGGGGTCGGAGCTTTCCCCCCTCCACAGACCCTGGGTGCAGCAGGTAAGGAAGTTAACCCAGGAGATAAGTTGAGGGAGCACACACTTAAACGCGGAGAATACAGAGCCCACAAAAGCTCGAAGCCAAGAGAGTCAGCGAAGAGGGAAGTCTTGGGAAGCGAATTGTGATCCCAGCATCTGCAGCGCTTGGGATGCGCGGGCAGACGCGCGCAGTCAAGTCCAAACGCTCCCGGGGGAACAAAACCAGGACCGGTAAAGGGCCATAGAAGAAAGCTGTGGGGGCGCCGAGGACTCGGGCAGCTGGTTCCGAGATCCCCCCACCGCACCCCTCACCCACGACGAGGCCAGCGCACAGCGGCCCGCGGTCCCGGGGAGCGGGTCCGCAAAAACTGAAGTTTCACACTCACTTATCGGCAAGCATCGCCCAGCAGGAAAGCCGAGGAAGACGGGGGTCAAGGAAGCGGGGAGGTGTTCTCCTTACCTCGGTCGGCTCCCACGGACAGCACCTTGGCGACAGGCAATAATCCCGAGAGAGTGAGTAAGGCGAGGAGCAACTCGGACATCGTGGTCGCCCGGGGAGGAAGCCTGCTCTGGAGACTGCTCGGCGGCACCCTCGGCCCAGCGGCGCTGGCGGCGGCGGCGGCGGCGGCGGCGGCTCGGAGCCCCGAATCCAGCAGCGTCATTTACAAATGTCACTGGAAATTCTTCAGCTCATTGAGCCCAGCTAGTCCGCCTTCTCCTGCCTGGAGCAGGATGTGGAAGGTGTACGGTTGCGCGCGTGTGGGAGAGAGTGTGTGTGTGTGAGCGCGAGCGAGCCGCCGTGTGTCTTGACTTTTCAATGCAGGGTACGTCTGATCTTACATCACGCAAAGCGGGGCAGTGAGAGATGCCGGCGGAGGGGAATTCACTGATTAATCACCGAATCCACCACACACCCCTCCGTCGTCCACATAAATCACATCTATTACTTAGTAAGAGGCATTTAACACAACAGGAAAATACCACCGCTAACTGAGAGCACCACAAATCACAATTATTTCAGTCTCCTTGAAGGGAAAGTAACTCCAAGCTGGTTCTGTAGGGATTTGGGTCTTTAGAGAAAGGGGGGAGACTTCTGCATTGGGCTGAGCCAGCCAGGCACCTAGGAAGCTCCGCATTGAACAGCCAGTTCGGAATTATCAGCCACCAGCGCTGAGATGAAAATGCCTCTCTCGGCAAAGCAAATTTGATCCCTTCGCTCCCTGGAAGCTTCCTTCCAGGGAAGGAAGAACTAGCCAAGACACTGAGCTTCTCTTAGGCAAATGGTTCCCTCCGCTCGCCACACAAATGCAGTGCTTTCTGAACTGCACTTTTAACTTTTATGCTGAGTAGCACCTGGGGACAAAGTTGCAAAATTTAGTGACTCAGCAGGAACAAAAAACAAAACAAATCCCCAAAGTGATCAATTGTTTGCATAAGAAGAGAAGGTGGATGGAAAGAAGTCCCTAAGCAGGGAACTATAAAGCAAAAATCTGGCAGTCTGTCTTACAGTGGATTTCTCTTACAAGGATACCTAGGACCATTTTGAACATGTTTTCAGGATTTTTGTTTGTTTGTTTTGTTTTGCTTTGCTTTTTCCACGTAGTGCAGTGGTAGTTTAAGAACTTTTCCAAAACACTGAAGGCATTAAAATCAATCAGTGGGATAAAACAAAAAAGCTGTTTGTATGCCTGGTTAAGTTTTTAATTATGATCATCCAAGTACCAAAAATTTTAGTCATTCAAACAGGGCTAAGGAGTTCAAATTCAGAAATCTTGATAGTTGAAGGCTTACTTTTTTCCCTTTTGATATCAGTAATTCTTGCCTAACAACAAAGGCTGAAACATGTCTTGTATTTGGTGTTTTAAAACCTGAGATGGGTGTAAAGTAAAACTATAAGGAAATGACAAAACTGAACAACAGGATGACTGAAAGGGGAAGGAAAGATACTTTGCTTTATATAATTTACCAGCTGAGACTTATTTTAGATGAATGCCAGCACTATAAGCTAGCTGCTAAGAGAATAAAACTATCCAGAAACATCTTTGGACGCTCCTTAGAAACCATTAAAATTAGACTGGCTCCAAAGAACACAGGTGATTCTGGGGGACACTGCCACAAATCTGTTAATTCACCTATTCATACTTAGCCTGTGATTATAAAATATGTTTTTTATGTCAATTTTGCCTTATTGTATATATTAAAGTTTATTTTCCCTTGTAAATTGAAAGGAAATTGTAAACTGAATCATTTAGTGCCTGAAAAGTAAATCCTTCCACATTTAAAAGTTTATGCTTTTTTCTCTTAAAGTTGCTACAGGTATAATTTTACCTAGTCATTTTTATTGTTTCACAACAAAATGCACCATATAGGAAACAAAGAGAATTTTTTTTCTATTTTATGCAAAAATTCACAAACTTTGGGATGAATGTCAAAGTTCAAAGAATATAGGGAGGGGGAGAATAGTAAATTTTGAATGATGCTCAAAGTAATAAATATGTATTGTTTAAGGATACACAGACCTCTGCACTCTGTGAAATACTTATTCTTTCTTTGGAACAAAGCAAGTAGGTGTCTTTCTGACATGAACCCATCAGTCAGCTAGGAGGTCAGCTATTAGGAACTCCATATCCACTTAAGTCTTGGCAATATAGCGAGGACAGCTCACAAACCATGCTAAGGACATTCAGATTCTCCTTCTTCTATGCTATTACTACTAATTACCCCCGTCTCAAAAATTGCAAGGTAGGGGAAAGAAGCCAGGAAGAGTTAAACCAACCAGACTCTTACCGTATACAAAAGTGCTGTGATTGAAAATCAGTGACTCATTCACTTCTGCAGTGTATGTAGCATCCCTGGATTCTAATGACAGCTCTTTAAAGGGAAAAGTTATGAAAAACAGCAGAGAAGTAAATACCCAGCAGATTTTTATTCTAATGTATATTCTCAATATGCTATATTCTGTGTGATGTCTTCTAATAATAAATGTATTAAATGATTTAAGCAGAATAAAAACTAGGTGATCTCTTTTAGATAATCTGGTTGACTTTACTGCTCTGAATGGAAGAAAATCAAGGATGCATTGTCCACACATTGTGACCAGAATAATAAAGCAGAACAGAGTTCCTCTTTAGTAATCACCAATCAAATCACCATATGTGAATGACACATGACTCTAAATAATGGGGTAAAAATAGTCATAGCAATTGAAGAAGTTTACTAACAGGTTAGTATACCAAGAAAAGACAATGACTTACATTTAATATTAACTGTGAATGATTCTCAATTTTATCTTTAAAATAAAACTTGGGACTTATTTTAAGAATGCAAATAGATGTTATTAACAAAGATCTAAATGGTAACAAAAATACTCCACAGCAATTTAGTGGAAGGGTAGATATTTAAGTATGTGTCAGTGGTCAACTGGACACAACATATGCATTTAAATGCATGTCAAGAAAAATTTTAAGACAAAAAAATACAGTGAGGACACTGGTTCATACCACAAAGCCATAATAATATATAACAGAGTAAATATTAATAGATACATATTTGCTCCCAAACTGAAATAAGGCCAGTGTCAAAATGAAATTGAATAAAATTGTCCTATGTACATATCACTTGTATATAGAGGTTCTTCTTCCAAATATCCATTCAAAATAACCAATTCATCAAAAGAGAGTTTATATGAGCATCAATGAGGTTGATAAAGATATGGGCCAAATTTGAGTTTTAAAAATAAATAATTTCTAGATTTTGAGTGATTATCCAGTTATAATAAAGTATAAATAAAAGAGAAAGCATAAGTATAACTTCCTATGAAATACTTTTATATCCTATCATATATACTTTAATGGAAAAGGAAATTAATAAAGTGTATTATTAGTGAAGCGAGAATAGCTAGTTACTGTTCAAATTCTGTTCCTATGGCCCATTATAATTTCTTCATTCTAATCAGAGTTATTAACACTGACAAGTTAAATAAATTAATTCATCAAGCTATACAATGTTATGAAATCTCTCATTGAGATAAATTAAACAAGGTAGAACCAATCATTCTTACTTTCTGGTCTAAAAATCCACACAAATATTAATTATCAACCAGTGGTAATCTTATACTTGCCAATTAGGGCCACACTTTTGAGTACATATAATCAAACATCAGATTTCAATACTGCTAACTTATTTTCTCTATACTATTGGGGGTTTTGCCATAGGTAGGTAACAATTCATGCACTACACACCTGAAAGCCATGTACGAGGAGAACGCGTGTCCCCTGACAAATGGAGAATGACAGTCTCTCTCATGGAAGTGACGTGTGTGAAGCAGAGTTGGCCCCAAAGTCAGGTTGCTAGGGATTTCTGTAGCTATCATTCCAAGGGCTGCTTGAGTTCCTACCCTGCCTTTCCACACAGAAAAGTTGCCAGGCAGCAGCAGACACAGGATGAGAAGGAAAAGGAAGGGGGTAGTGGTGGGGAGATTGAGAATTGTTAAAGAAACATTATCAGTCCTTTAAAATGGAAACAGAGTTAAAACTGGACAAAGCTGCTAAGAAAGAAAGAAAAAAAGTTAGATTCATTTTATTTCTCCAATTGCAGCATTCCAATGCACATTTTTAATTACTTTCCTACAAAAGTGTGTTTTAAGAGTTTGGTACCATGCAGTTTCAACTAGGACATGGGGATTTAACTGAGTTAAATACGAGTTTGGTGCAATTTAAATTCCTACCATTTGTGAAGTACTAGGAGGCATATACACCTGAGAAAAAAATACAGGGTGCTGTAATTATCCAATTAAACCTGGAAAGTAAAATATTTTCAGGCAAATTAAGTTTTTCTCTTCATATATGTCTCAGCTTCTCTCTACTGTCATGATCTGTAAATGCTACAAGATATAAATATTATAGTGAAAAGCACAACTAATAGTCAATTATAACTTGCAAAGGATAAATAATAAAAGGTCAATACAGACTTGATTGTTTTACATTTTCTCTGACTCTTGTTTGATAAACTTTTGACAGTAGGAAGGAAAGGCATCTTTACTGATTTAGACAACCTCATCAGGCAAAAATTGACTTCCATAATAATAATATAGACTTGAGAAACAAATGCTGTTTTGAATTTTGATATGTCTTCAGAAGGCACAATCAGTAACAATGCAATCCATGTGTGTTTTAAGCAGGGGAGGGAGCTGGAATACAGAAATGCCCCAAATTCATCAAATCCTTGTCATTTTACTCTTGTGGAAATAGCCTTTGAATTTCAAGTCAGTTGATTATAGGTTCGTTGCTGTTATTGCTTTTTAACTTTGACATACTTGTGGTCAAGATGACCTCCACATCCTCACCTCCAGCAGCTAGAATAGAGTTAGTGTTTCATGCCAGAGGTTGGTTGTCAATGGTCCTTAGTCAGGATTCAATTTGTTTGAATAAGCTTTTGAGAATATTGATCTCTGTCCTTTCGGTTACCGTCTTTATGCTCCTTAATTTTAGTCAGAAACTCTCAGGTTGTTGAAACTGAAGGAACATGCAAATCATCTCTTCCAGTTTGCCACATTTTACAGATGAAAAAAAATTTAAGGGTGACTACTTTGGGGTCACATATTTTATTAATGTCAGAAACAGCCCTTGAAAGAAGTTTCCTGATGCTTTCCTGTATTACATAGGGAACTTTGCAGATATTCTTTTTTAGATTTTTTCTAGCTCTGAGGAGTGGCAGCCCAGGGGGTTTGAATTCATTCATTCACTTAATAGCTATATACCAGCTAACAGCCACTGCACTCAGCACCATGCAAATAGCTATGAAGAAAACAGACTTAGTTCTTGCACTAGCAGTTACAGTCTAAATCAAATGTCATTTCTGTGCTAATGGGCTGTTTTATGAGCAGGCTGCTCTCTTGCTCTCTGTATATCCCCTGCTTGACTAGTGCTTACTTCACCCGCACCCTACTCACGTGACTGACCTTCTTACATACTTGTTCCTGCCCCCAGCAAGCGTTTGTTCTGATCTTTAAATTGGAACATCTCCATCATGATCAGAGGGGTGGTGAGGTGCATGCCCCTCTGCCAGTTTTCCTGGTAACAGATGAGCCAACCTGATGTCATCCCCCCTATAATCGGTAACCTCCCCCTCCCACCGGCAGGGAAGGCTGCCACCAAGTCCTGCTGGTGGGGTGTTGCTCCAGGACCTTGCTTCAGATTTGTAAGACCCCCCTATCCATTAAATCACTGATGTCTCTGTCTCTGATTCCAGGATCTTTCTTCAGTCTTGAAGCTGGGCAAGTACAGGCCTTATAGGCGTGCAGGGTATAGCCGGCAGCTGTCTTTCCAGGATCTTGTGGGATGCTGTTGTGAACCTTCGGTATGACACATAAAGTCCATTGCTGAGACCACCCAATAAAATCAGGGCTGCATCTTGTTTGGAAAATATCTTTGATAAACCTTTATAGAGAAACCTGAGCCTTTTACTAGAATTAGATTCTGAATAAGAAATCACAAAATACATATTCAAATATCTTGAGTGTTGGTATCAACATTTATTCAATGAACACATCATTCCTCTTTTGATCTAGAACTTGGGAGGAAATTCAGAAATGTTTGAAATTCAGAATACCCAGAAATTCTGTCAGTGATAACATAGATTGATTAGAGTCAGTGGACTCTTGTGTTGTAGATTCACATAGAATCAGAGGACAAAAAGAGAACTTGGAAAAGTCTGGTTCAACTTCTATTCATTTATTTATTTGTCTTATAGCTATTGTTCAGGACCCTTTCTAGTGTTCTGTTCACTTTAAGTAATTTCCTACTTTACATCCAAATGATTTTTTTTCTCTTAATTTTTTATAGTCACAATTCTACCCCCCAATATATTTTTGCCTGGGCTTTTCCCTAGAATAGGTACTCAGAGACTATTTGTTTTACTGCTGAATAATGGCTTTTTACTCCTTCCCTTAACCTTGTTTAATCTTTCTTGTATCTGGTATTCCATGATCCTTCTGCTATGAAAGCCCTGTATCTGAAGTAAACAGGATAATACAATGACAAAGACAGAGATTAGGTGCAGGCAATTGACAGAGAGCTGAGAAGATGGGATACCAGAATTAAATTTCACTTTATACATACTTTAATAAAACGAGTTACTGTTAAAATGTAAAAAGTACTTTGGAGCTATAGTATCTTGGCTAAGTTTAGTTTTTTGGCTTTTTTGTTTTGTTTTAGTTTGTTTCTTACTTCAGGAGGGGAGATTGTTTTGTCTTGTTGGGTTTTATAAGAGTAATCATCTCCTCTTTTTCTATTCCTTTACCTCACAAAGTAAATTTTTAAAAAGAACAATAAAGAGAAGCAAAGAATTTTAAAAAAAAGAAGAGAAAAACAAATTTTTCTTCAAAGTGTGCATTGCTTAATTCCCACAGGAATGGCTCTTCAGAGGCTGTCAACAGCTCCATTTGGGCACAGTGCCTGTCACAGAGTATGTACTAAATAGGTGTGTGGTAAGTGGAATATATTTAGTGTTGAGTTTTAATATTTTTTAAAGTTTGCTTTAAAGAAAAGTTACAGAGCTAACTTTTCCAAAACACTATTTTTTGAAGTAGAAAATTCATTTTTCTCACATAGCAAATGCCTCTTGCCCTCTAAAAGTGTTTTTCTGTTATGAAAATTGTACTTTTTAATCACAATAAAAACTCAAATGCAAAAAGGAGCTGTCTAGTCCAGAACAGAATGCCCTAATTTTATGTCAAGCCTCTCTTTCTGGGAAGAAAAATAGTGACATTTGGACCTAGATATATTTATCAAGATTTGTGAAAATGTGTGATTTTATGCATGAATACTGGCAAAGTTAAATTATAGTTGAAAGACCATTAAATGCTTTTATGATTTTCCACTGCTACATTCTGCATTGTAAATAGATTTTACCAAGGGTATCATTCACATTGTTCTGCAAACCCTACTACATAACAACAACAACAAAAAGAGTGTTAAGACAACATTATTCACAAGCACACAACAGAAAAATTTTAAAAAGATGAAAAGCTATGTCTAGACACAGGATGACCAAGAATATTTTGGTTATTAGTCTTGCATTGTGATTAAAAGCATTTATTTCTAAAAGAAGTACCAGTTTGTACTTTTAGGTGGATATCAATCCTAATTTATTCCAATTTAACTTCCTGTTATTTTCTTGTGAAAGAAAGTAAATGGAAATTAAAACAGTTTTTATGCCCTTTACTGGGCTTTGCCTGCAAACTATATATTACAATGATCTGAGAAAAAGGTATATGCAGATATGTATATAAGCAGATACATACACATAATCACAAATTGACCTACATTCAGAGAATATACAAGGTTAGCCAAAGGACTGTTGATACTAGTCTTCATTTCTTATCCAAAACTAAGGAGATTAGTCAATTTGGACATTTACACAAAAGTATTTTAAACACTATGAAAAATAGCTCATAAAAAGTAGCATACTCTGTTGTTCACACACAAGAGAAGATATTAAAGGACAAATCATTCCAGGTCTGAATTTGGCTGGGGAATTTGGAGAAACAACCATGCTCCAAGCTTCAGGTTGCAGGTGCAAATTATAGCTTCAAGGATGATATGGAGGCAATGCCCAGGCTAATTTTGCAGCTCTGAAAGCGGTTCTCTCTGCCCTCATTTCCTCCATACATTTTACATTTATGGAGGTCAGTTTCCAAACCAAAACTAGAACACATTGCTGAATAATATAATTATTGGGCGTTAAGACATATTTCTACTCAAGACTGTCCCAGAAAATCCTCTCTTTGGCCACAATAAATGTATAAAATCCAAGAAATCCTAGTTATAAATGGTTTGCCTTCTCTTATTTAAAGTTCCATGCTTTCAAAATACATCAAGAACTTGAGATTCTTCTCAAATTATTGTTACGGATTACTGACATATAACCCAATTTTATGAAAGCAAATGTTTAGGTAGCTTTAATCCTATGAGAAACAGGGTTAATATCTTGTTTCATAATGTGAACAGGCTATAGGACGCAATCATACCTGCATACAGGTGTCTCAAGTTATCAATTAAGATGGAACTAGAAGATTTCATTACCTACAACTGTGAGAGTGGTGAACACGCTGATGAAGGGAGGTGCTTAGCATTCATACATGCCTGTTTTAAAATCAAAGCACGCATTAAACTCGCTTGGGTGAAAATAACAGAAGTGAATAACACGTGCACTGAGTGACCTACACAAGGAAGCGCTTCAGTGGGAAGTTCAGTGGGGGATTGTTACTTAATGTGCTGGACGAGATTCATATCACTGTCCTGAGGGCATCTAGAGGTTAATGTTTAAGCTACCATGATGTCAAGCATATTAAAATAAGAAACAATTTTTAATCTATAGTTTCAAAGCCTAAATGAAATATTTCCCCCATCACTTTAAAAAAAGCACATTTTGATTTCAGTTAGATTCCACCACAGACTTTCATTTAGGTTTTAACTGAAATAAAGTCTTAGCTACCAAAATGTAGTCTAGTTGAAGTAACATCTGGCACACAGACTGCTGGAGTAGCTTTTCTTTTTCCTCTCATCGTTCTCCCCATCCCAATCCCTCCAAAATAAATATCACCACCATTTGTTATAACTTCTCTGTTCAAGTGTTAGGCTAACTCCTCCTTAGGAATATTATTTCAAAAGTAATTTAAACAGTTTCTCACATTAATCTGCTTTAAAACCCAGAAAGAATGAGGAACAGGATTCTGCTTTTTACTGTTTTATACAACTAAATGCCTCCAGAAGAGAATGATAATTATATCTGGCTTTGAACTATCATGTAGAATAAAACTTGTTTGAAATTTTGAGAATGCAGACCAACTAAGCTGTCGACACCATTATACCTTTACGCTTCTAGAATAATGAGGGTCAGAATGCCATTTAATCCCACTTTTTAATGTCCCTTTGTCTTTTACTGGGGAATAGCAGAAGCATGTCAAAGAGTATTTTTGTTTATCTTACTCAGTTTTGTTCTTTATATAAAAGGTAATAGGAAAATGTGCCCAAGGGTTTACCCCTTTCTATCTAAACAAAATCTTGAGAAGACAAAGCAGATAATTCCGTTCACAGTACTTGGGTGCCCCCTATTGGATACTTTTTATATTCTTCTTCTTGTAGCTAGCTAAGCTTTTAAAAATAAAAACAGAATGATAAAATAGTATTTTGAAATAAGCAGTCCATGATATATTTTACTTTCACTGTATCCTCCTATCAAAAAATCCAAAGTAAATTAACATTTTAATCATTTGTTTTTCTGCTTTTGCTAAATATTTCCTCTACTTTGAAGTTCTGATTTGCCTACTTTTCTATTGTATGCCTGCACTTATCATATCAATTACTTTATTTCAAAATATGCATCTAAAATTTCTATATTTCTTAGATATAAGTCTTGCTTAAAATATAAAAAGAATGATGAATTAGCTACAAGTTATAGAAAATAAAAATAGGATATCCTTATGTGAGACCAAGTCAAATCGTTGATCTGGCTGGGAATAGAATCTATGAACAATAATGGAATAGAAATAAAGGAAGTATACTTACCTATTCCTGTCAGTTTGATGTCAGGGGTGTGGTGTCTGAGATTTCTTGGGTTTTATAATAAGCCTTTTCTA
Source organism: Camelus dromedarius (assembly GCF_036321535.1). NCBI lineage: Eukaryota > Metazoa > Chordata > Mammalia > Artiodactyla > Camelidae > Camelus > Camelus dromedarius. The sequence goes on from NC_087439.1 coordinate 23,537,976, forward strand.
TTTGTACTGTAGCCTGCGGTTGAAAGGTAGGGAGAGCAAGAGGGACATATATTTTAACCACAGTTAACTATGTCGTATTTGCCCTGCATTTATCTAGTTAAAAAATATATTCAATACATACCAAGGCTGAGATTTTGTTATATTCAGAGTGATCCACTTAAGTGATAAGACTGTAATTAGAGCCTTTTATAAATAGACTATTGAGTTTATATTCTATGTAATGTATAATGTACTTGGATACAAATAATGTTATTAACGTCTTTGGTCTAGGGAAAAAAAATACACAAACAGTTTATTGCTAAAAGGCCCTTTTTACTTTGGATTAATTTATTTCTGAATGAGAAGCAGATAGTCAGTGGAAAGGAAGGGATGATATAAGTAGGCAATGAAAAGGAGGCTTTCATTTCCTTTCTTGCCTCTCACCCTTCTGCTGTCATGTATTTATTGTGTGCTTGTTATTTGAAAGACACATTACTTGGTACTGGGATTACACATGGCCCCTGTTTTCCGGAGCTATATGTCCAATGAGAAAATGAGTATAAAGAGACTAATTAAAAGTATCCTGCTAAGTGCTATAGATGAAGGTATGCATACCACATAACAGAGGCTTTGATCAGCATACATGTCAGTCTCTGTGGAGCCACAAAGATTTCACCAAAAAGAAGCTAATTCAGTTGACTGCTGAATATTCTGCTAGAAAAAAATGGAAAGAACAACCATTCTAAAGGAGGTAAGAGAATGTGTTAAGGCACATATTTCTAGATACTAAAGTGTGAGATATTTATCTAGAATCTAGAAAGACCAGAAGTTGTCAGATAATGTAGCATTTGTAAGCCACGTTAAAGAATTCGTATTTTAGTCTGAAGGCAATGAAAATATCTTACTTGAACATATCAAAAACTATCCAGGAAAATACAAATACATACAATATGTAATGGTTTTACCTAAGAACCTATTACATTCACATTTGTGTGTATACCTGCTGGAATCATATCCCACATTTCTCCATTCCCCACAGCAGAGGCAGCCTAAATTCCAGATTCCTACCCCAGGTTGTAAAAGTAATTCTTTACCTATTAAAAGATAATTCAAAGAACCCTAGACTCATTAATCCAATGGTGCAGTACCAAATCTTCCTGGCTGCTTACCTCACTTACACAGATTCATTTAAAATTCTGCCACTTACAATCTAAATGATTTGGGTCAATTACTTAAGTTTGTCAAACCATAATGTCCACCTCAGAAGACTAGAGATACTGCCTGGACCTCCAACTGTTAACAATTACTGTATTGTGCTGACATCTGCTGTCACTCTGCCAAGCCCTTCAGTTGTACTCCACTTGTGGGAATTTTTCAGGTAGCCTGTTGCAATGTGACTGATCTATGTAATGGCCAATCTATTTAATGATGCTTATGTTCTAGCCAGATCCATTGTCTATTAAGCCACGTTCTACAAGACTCATTGCTGCCTCTAAAGGAGCTGAACAATCCAGTTGAAGAGACAAGATACAGACATATTAAAAAAGATAACCAGTGATGAAAGGTAGTATATAAGAATTACAAAATCAGAAGTACAAAGTAAAACGGTAAGTACAATGGATTTTGGAAAAAAGCTCCTTTATAAAGGAACTGTAATTAAAATTTCATTTAAACCTCAAAATTTATCTGATATTTATAACAAAAGAGAGACTGTAGATACTTTCTGTTTGAAAAAATGTAACAAATATACAAAATCATACTTGATCTATTATTTCAGGATAATGAAAATAGTCTGGTTATATAGCATATCAGGAATAATTAAGAAAAAGATGATATGGAATATTAGAAAGAAAAGAAGTTTGTCAAACTTCTTACTCTACACAAAGGTAGGCAGCAGACAGATGCTATCTTATTTTTGGTGTTTTAAAAATGTAAACTTATTTTTTAATCATACACAGATATGCACATGTATATAAAAATTCCAAATTTCTAAGAAAACAGAACTGAAGAAAACTTGACAACTAACAAGTTTAAGAAACAAAGGGGAGAGGGCAATGAAATGTATTTTTAAAAGGATAATAATTGAAATAAGAAAAAAAGTGCCTATTGCCACAATAAATGTGAATGTATTAAACACTCCAATTAAAATACATTGATTTTCAGATTGAATTTTTAAATCTAACTACATGTTGTTTAAGTATCTTTGTTCACAACTATTTACTAAAATCTCTATTTAGCAAATAGTATGCAAAGACCTATGGATGCAACCAGACATTTGTGATTCTTTCCTACAAAGGAAAATACAGAAATATCCCATGATAAAATATAAAAGGGAAATATAAATAAGAGGAAAAATACTGCTATCAGAAACAATTGAATTCTAAAGAAATAGCATACATTAATTAAAAGATGTGATATATTGATAAAAATTAGACAAAGTTAATTATTACCCCATATATGTCTTTAAACATAGTTTAAAATGTAAGAACATATACAACAATAATCCAAATAGGAGACATTAAAATACTTCAAAGACTTGTGGCTTTGATTGAAAGATTACTGAGATCACATTTATTTGATCAAATTTATGAAATATGGTAAAAATCATTTTGATTATGATGAATGGAAACTTATGTATTTGTAAATAAACATATCATTTCTCCCCATATTACCCTAAAATATAATACAAACCAAAGTTAAATTTCAAGATGATTTCTTCATTTGAAACATAGCCAAATGATTTTAATGTTAAGTTGGAAAAATATTACACAAGGCTAGCCATAACAATGTTTACTAACAAGAGTAGATGGGGAGGATGGCATTTGCATTAGAAAATACTACAGGAAAATACAAAGGTGTACAAATTAAATACTACTTTAATGATGTAGAAATGAAGAGAAAGACCAGTTAAACAAACTAGAAATTCTAGAAGCTTCTTTAAATAGAAGAATATAGCATACCTACAGGTTGGTTCAATTCAATGTGCAAAAGGTATTCACACAGTTTGTTAATTACTGATGGGATTTTTCACATAAATACCAACACATTCTTTAACTGGACACATGATTAAAATTTTTCTTGTGTCCCCCCCCCCCAAAAAAAAAAAAACTGGCAAAGCCCACTGAGTCAGGTACAAAAACCACCAACAGTAGAAAGGATTTTGTAGAATGCCTTGCAAAGAGATTCCAGGACTGGGTTCAGGAGTTTCTTAAATATATTAAAGGCAGAAAGCAAATTGGACAATCATTGGGATTATATGTGGCTACCCTCCAAAAACTGCATTAAGGAGTGTAAAGATGTTGGGAGGAAGACTAAATTAATGTCTTTTGCCTATGTCATTATTGGGAAGACCTTAGAATACTCCAACTGTTGGCTAAATATGCAACCTGAAGTTCCAATAGCTACTCAGACCAAAACCTGCAGGCATTTCATCAACTTGAAATATCCCAGATCTTGGGATACAGAACTGATGAATTTTATTTTCAATTCTAGAATTTACTGAATAGAATCAGTAAATAATTGGGGGCAGAGCAAGTAGGTTTTTGTATGAGGAATGGCTACTCACTAAGGGGCTCAGTATTTCGAAGGACAAATACACATGAAGTAAGGAATTTAATGTAATGCCTCTTTTAACTTTTCCTTCAAAAAACCTTTTAAATATTTTGATTCTCTCAGAGGCAACTAAAAACATCATGGCAAGGCTTTAAACGGGTCTGTCTCCCGGGAGAAACAGAATGGCAATGGTAAAAGTACATATTTGATAAGGACAATATCGTTTTCTAGATCACAAAGCCTTCCAGAATCAAGTTTTCAAGTGACACAGTGCTCAGGTAGTTGAATGCTCACGGTGAAGAGAAACTGTAAGAGAGGGATCTTCAGAACTGAGCGAGTAAACAGTAAATGATAGATCTTTTGATTACGGGGAGAGCAAAGTCATTGAGCAGAAGAAAGAAAGCAGTATTTATAGAATAATGGGCTTCAAACTTTTAGTCATGACCCTGAAATTTACCTAGAAACACTACTAATGATCGGGAGCAATGGAGTGGGAGCCAAAAAAATTTTTTTTATCATCGATCCATTTGTACGTCAGACAAATAATTTAAAATTTTAACATTCACTGTTCTTACGTGTGAACTGAGAATAATAATATCTATTTGATTGAGTTATTGGTATAGTTACATGAGACAATGAAGATAAATGTACACAGTATAGTACTTGGCACATGGTTGAATTCTAGGCCAGAAATATTTCTTGAATATAAAGTCACTAGACACATTGAGCCACTGTGCCTCCTTAACTAAAAACACCAGAATAGGAGAGTCCTATTAGTCACAGATATAAAATGATCATTGGACCTCATAAAAATCTATAAAGAAATAGAATATAGCTCTGTCAGTCATGTTAAAAACAACACATACTAATAACTGTCTAGACTGGTGATGGTTCTCAAACATGACTGCATATGACCGGGGACCTTTCAAAAACTGCAGCTGCTAGTGCCCCCAGAGCGTCTAAAGCTGTTAAGGGTGAGGTGCTCCCTAGATGCTTCTAACATGTGTTCATCTCGATAGAGAACACTGAATGAGAGTCGGAAGATACTGCAATAAAAAAAAGTGGGGGTGGCAAGTTTTCAGTCGGGAAAGATGTAGGAAGTTGGTAGAATTATGATAAATTTTGGATACTATGAAGAATTCAGAAATGCAACTGCAGGTATCTCTCTTTAAATGAAAATTATGTAAGTGGAGATGGAGAGGGAAGTGGGAGAGAACAGAACTGACAGCAAATATTACTTTACAAAGTGAATTACCTCATGAAACTCATTGCTCCCAGTAATAGTACAAAAAGAGATTCAACATAAACTTATGTCTGCTAGCTCTAAATTAGGCCATGATGTGTTCTAGGGAATTTGGGCACATGCAAAGCTTTTTAATCAGCACATCCCACGTTAATGCTCTCTAATAAATGAGGTGTGGTAGGAGAGCCCAGATGACTCTATCACCATGTCACTCCATAGAGCCAAGGAAAGATGCCCTTGACAGTGATTTCTGGTTCTGTGAGCAGCACCAGGGACTGATAATAAGCAGTGTTTACTTTACCACGCTCTTGCAGAGATTATCTTCTGTCTTGAGGAAGTTGCTACTGTTTATAGATCCTGAAGCCCAGGTCCCTCTGCCTTTAAGAATTATAGCAAGCCAGAATTTTGTTTTAAAAGCTGTTCTTTCCCCAGTGTACTGAGCTAGTGTGTTCACTGTTGCTATTTGCCACCTTACTTGAAGTTATACTTCAGTGTTTCCTTGACATGTTCTGTTTTGTAGTTTTCGCTCACAGCTGATCTGCTTCAGTTTCACATACAAAACCTGTAAAGGTAGTTGCTCAGCTCCCAAATCTTTCTTGCACATGTCCAGTTCTAGGGAATGAGATTAAGGTGAGTCCCACTTCAGTGCTAAGAGACTGGTTTTTCTGGGAAATCTGATGTCCATCTCCCCACCATAGAGCAGGCAAGATGCAAAAGCTTTCAGAGATAAATCATTCTAGAATTAGAGGGATTTCTAGGGACTCTTTCTTGGATCAGCTCATTTTACCCAAGAAGAAATATAAATATCCAAGGATTTACAGGAATTTTCCAAGTTTATATAGCTAGTTAGTAACAGAACTGACACACGATTCTCCACGCTGTGCCAATACCCCTATCAGACCCCACTGTACTGTTACACCACATGACTTCCTTACTGGCAAATGTGTGTAAGAGAAGATCAAAGAAAGTTGTTCAGGTAAAATGTCCTCCTTACTAAGCATTAAAATCTATTAGTGAGGGCACTGTCCAAACACCAGTATTCAATAATAGCTTGAAGTCTTCAAGAGAACTTCCTACACATAAGAATATGTGGCAGGTTGACTGACAGGGTTATTACAGCACTGAGACATCCCTAACAAGAACTAGATTTAAATAGAGTATATGGCAATTATGATGTGTCAGTGGCTAATGAGGCATTCATTCTTTATTCTAAATCAATTCTAGAAAGCTGTATGTTCATACCAAAATCTGATAAAACTTATCCTGTTCTTGTCATGGTGATGCTGGTAAAGTATCTATTTTACCACATCTACAGATTTTTCAGTGAAATCCCAACTTCGTTAGGCATCATGGGTCAGTCTCTGGACTGACAGAGTAAATCAGTCTTATCCAGTCCGTGGTCTGCCCTATATAATTTTCTGGCCAACGAAAAGTTTCAAAAATATTGGCAATAATCAATATGGTTTCAAGGAAAGATGATGGCAGTGACACCAGTGTGACTTTAGTTGGCATACATTCTGACATCATTGTAAGTCATTATAAGGGCATTTGTTCCAGCAGTGTCAATCTAATGGATCTATCAGAATTCCCAAGATTGTTCATGATTTTATAACTCTGTATTCAATTCTCAACTCTTGTCAATCTCACTTACATCCCTACCAATCCACTGAAATTGCTCTCATTGGAGTCACCAATATCCTTCTAGTTTTCAAATCCAAACAGAAACAGCACATTATATTCAAACTTTCTGTAAGATTTAAAAATTCTAACCCTTTATTCTTTGAAATTCTTTCCTTCCTTGACATTTATAAAACTTTTTCTTCATTATTTTCTTACTTCAATAATGGCTTCTTTCTTCCTAGATTCTCTTCCTATTCCACCATCTACAGCTTCTTAGAAGGCCACAGACAGACATTTTTCTTTTCCTTTCCCCTCTCTTCTTTAATCATGCCCCCTAGTTTATTATTACTATTTCCACAACTACAGGCTTGCATATTTCTGATTTCTATAATACTCTAAATATAGTCTAATTCTATTATCTCTCTCTGTAATATATTTCTATCAACACCCTTAAGACAGAATTTTTTTTGTAATCATTTTAATTTCTTATCCTTTGTTTCCCACATTCTCTATCACAGAGAATTACCTTTATGCAATCCCCAAGCCATAGATCTAGTAACCATCTTAGATTTCTCTCTATCCTTTACCTCACGTTATGTGGATCAAATGGATAATCAAGATTTGTAAATTCTTTGTCCTAGATATACACTGTATACATCCTTTACACTTATACCTACTGCTACTACCTTATTTCAAGTACTCAGGTATTGTTCACCTAGATCTTAAGGTAACCTCTTACCTGTTTTCCAAATTAGTCCTTTCAAGTCAGTCTTTGACCTTACTGTCAGTACGATCTTTCATTTCATCTGAGTGACAAGGTCAAGTCCCACTTTCATTATTTACTCACTGTGTGACCTACAGAAGTCACTGACATCCTCTTGATCTCACTTGCCTCACCTGAAAATTGGAATAATAGAATCTACTGGAATTATTGATGAATATATTCCTTACTTCTACAACCAGAGAGAAATTTACGGTTCCTCTAATTTACCCCATAAATCTGGAGATAAAGAAAGAAAGAATAAAATACCATTTGTTTGCCCAAAGTCACAGGATTATTGTTTAATGTAAAAATAGAAATGCATTGGTGAACTTCTGACTTTCACCCAATGCCCTTTCAATGCACCAGTAGACCTTTAAATGGTGTCATATACATTGTATAATGTTATTTAAGATGTATCGAAGAGGATATTCTCAATACTCCATGATGAAAGATTATATATGAAAGATGTTGATATAAGAAAAATATATATAAGAAAATTATTTGAATTATTGCTTAAAGACTTAAACACAAGACAAGACACTATAAACCTCCTAGAAAAAAACATAGGCAAAACATTTTCTGACATAAATCTTAGCAATGTTCTCCTAGGATAGTTGAGAAGTTTTTAAAACAAAGAAACAAAAAGCCCTAACAATAAATTACAAATGATAGAAAACATTTTTCTCATATAAAAATTAAAAACTTTTTTCATCAATGCATAAACTAAAAAGAATGAAAAGACAAATTACAAATTGTGAAAATATCTTTCAGCTTACATAATTGACAAAGGATTATTTTAAAGAATACCAGTAAAAATTAATGACCTAGAGCAATGTGCAAAAATAGGAATGAATATAAATATTAAGTGAAAAACTTAATTCCATAAATATTAGAAAGAGCAAAAATACCTTTATAAAATGCTGGAAAAAAACTGAAGTCAATTTAAAAATGCATTAAGCAGAGGAATATTTAACTTGGGATCGACAATATGGTTCCTCTGAGAGGATGGAATTTTGCGGGACCATAAAGGTAGATGTAAGTGATTTTCACAGCTCAGGTTTTGTGTGGGATGGTGGATTTATAAGCATTTATTACACTACAACAAATTGACAGACAGGTACATAGATAAGGACCCTGTTCAGAGTGTTTTCTGAACCAAAGATTATGATCAATCTAGTATGTTGCACCTGAGACTCATAAGAACACTGAGAAATATAAAAGGAAAACTATAGCATTAGGTATGCCTGTTAAAACTTCAGAATAATCACAATAATAGAAATGTAATGGTTGACTTCCAAAGCTATAAAAGACAAAAATAATGAGCTTCCACAGAAAGCATGAAAAGAGAAGTAAAACCTCGGTTAATAGCAAACACAGAGTAAAACTGTAGAAATAGATTCAAATGATGAAAAATCACCCAAATTCTAATATATTATAAAGGCTAAATATTACAGAATAAATTTATCATATACTATTTAGTGATACTAAAAATGAAATAAGTTATACTGGAAAAATGTTAAACTGAAAAATACTAATTAGAAAACATCTGGAGTAATGATATTAATATCAGACAAAATAGAACCTAAGGCAAAAAAAAAATCAACAGGAAAAAAACGGACATTAACTGAGGATAGCACTAGAGTGTTAACACTACAGTGATCATGTTATAATTAGAGCCACACATCTTATTCATCTCATAACTGAACTTTTGCCAACCTCTCTCTACTTCCTCTACTCAGCAGCCCCTGTCAACTACTGTTCTACTCACTCTGTTTCTAGAAGTTCAACTTTTTTTCTCTTGGATTCCACATATAAGTGATGTCATGCGATATTTGTCCTTCTGTCTGGCTTATTTTATTTAACAGAATGCCCTCCAGGTTCATCCATATTGCCACAAATAACAGGATTTCCTTCTTTTTAAAGGCTGAAATAATATTCCATTATATGTATACACTACGTTTTCTTAGTCCCTTCATCTAATTATGGACTCTTATGTTGTTTTCCTGCTCTGGCTATTGTGTATAATGCTGCAATGAACATGGGAGTAGAGATATTACTTGGAGATGATGGCTGTGTTCAATCCAGAAGTGGGATTGCTGGATCATATGGTAGCTCTATTTTTAACTTCTTGAGGAATCTTCATACTGTTTTCCACAGTGTCTGTACTAGTTTACATTTCCACCAACACTGTACAAGGGTTCCCCTTTTCCTCACATCTTTGCCAGTTTGTTATCTCTGGTCCTTTTGATAGTAGCCATCCTAACAGTTGTGAGGTGGGGAAAGTGTAAATTCTAGAGAGTATATACAAAATGGCTATGTTCATACACATATGAAACATTGAAAAACAATGGGAAAATAAAACTATATGCAACACTATTTTTAAATGGACTGAATGGGTATACATTGGCTCTATATTGGTTCTTACTTCAGAGAAAGAAAGAAAAGGCATTATATTAATTATAAAAAATGCAAAAGGACTAATTTTTGTCATTGGTTTATGAACTTTGATCATAAACTCTTCATTTTTAGTTTTTCCCATTTTTTGCCTGTTTATTTCTTCCAATAAAAAAAAAAAAAACTAAACTGAAAACCTACTTACATACATCTTGTCATCTGTCCATAATACCTACCCCTCATTTTTTGTTTTTGTATTTTTCCTAACAAGGAAAAATCACGTATAAGTGCAGGGATCAACAGTAGATCAGTTCACTTCCCTAAACTTAAAGAATTGGATTAGATGATTTTTTAGGTCCCTCCTAGCAATATGATTCTCTGAAATCCTATAGGAAGCCTCGTATTTCTATTACTAAAGGAGAGCTTCTCTCAAACAATTAGTAATAGGTTCTTTCCTCATGGTAAGCTGCTTTATATTTATTATCATCATATAATACCTGACCCATCCATGAATGCCAAATACTGCTGTGAAAAGGAAGAGATCCTTCTAAGTGCTTAGCATCCTCGTAGAATTCATGGATGTGGAGGTGCTTAAATATTACCAGAATTGCACTGGAATAAATAATGTCACCTTGACTATCTTTAGAAAGCAGAATTGGTTTGTTAGCACTCTAGGTAAGTATTTGAGTGAAAGAAAGTTTAAAGATAAAGAAAAATTGGGGGAACAACAACTCAATAAACAAAATAAAAAGAAACAACAAACAAAACCCCAAAAAGCTCCTTATTGATGAATCTAGGGAGGAAGAATAAGAACATTTGTTCTCATTTTATTACATAAAATAATTGCATGAGTAAGTCTGGGATGGAGAATAATCACATGGAAAAAAGAATCAGCCTGTGTTAACTCTTTGTCCTTGAGAGATAGTGTCACATGATGAAGAGGGAGCAGGTTTTCATTGTGCAGGAACATGAAGAAGGCTATGGGGTGCTGGAAATGTTTGCCATCTTGACTCAAAAATTAATTATATTGTGTTTGCCTTATAAAAATTATGTAAATTATAGTCATGTCCTATAGTCTATTCTATATAAATTCTTAGATGGGATATGCATGTACATCTATCTACCTATCTACCTGTCTATGATATGGATAGTACATAATGAGTATATATATATGATATAATACTATTTTGAAATGTTTATTAAGAGAAGTATGAAGGACCATGGGGGCTCACTGTGATTTGGGTTCACTGCTACCTCTTGGGGGCACTGCCTCTGATGCATTAGAATACAGTGGAGGAGGGGATGTTTGTGCCCTGGGGAAACTGACTGACCCAATGCTGGGTCCCAGGAAATTGGTGAAGTCCTTTGCTGTAGCTTCACAGAGAGGAGAATGTTAAGCAGGAACCTCCCTGAGTGGCACTGGAGACAGTTCACAATACTGTACTAGATACATAAGGAGCAAAGGAGATAGCTCCTAGAGACACAATAGCCATGTAGAACCGCAAGGACTTGCAGGTGGGTATGGGACCTGAATAGGCAGGCGATGCAAGTGCAAGAAGAGGCAGGTTATTTAAGAATAAAATGTAATATGTGACTTTATAATGAAACTGTATGTCTGAATAGGCAATTTTCTTCAATAAACTAAGTCTGCTTGTCAAAAAAAGCTCTCACTGAAATAGTTTAGAGACATATTGGTATTCCTTAACATAATACACTGAAATAATTTAAGCCATTTTAAAGACCAAAGAAGCTTCATTATAAAATAATATTATTTACTTTATTTTAATATTTGCATTCCCATAGGAAATACTGCAATAGTGGCATGTTCTTTACACTAAATGGTCTCAGATGATCCAAATATGTGAGACTCTGTAATTCCTGAATTTCTTTTTCTCTATTATCTGACAGTGCTCATCACTTATCCATTCTTCTCTGGAACTCTGCCTCTACCACATCTTTCTTTTTTTCCTCCCCCTCCTCTGAATATATATCTAATTGTATTGTCTGAATTTTCTAGTCTGCTTTGGGGTATGAAATCAAATATATCAGTATTCATTATTTATTCATTTATATTATTTAAATATTAATTTATCATCTCAATAATAAAAAGAAACTGAGTAAGGGGCAAATAGCTTGTTTTCAAATAGTAATAATAGTAAAAATTACAGCTAGAATTTCTTGTGCTTCTATTAAGTGCCAGGCACTGTTCCAAGTTCTTTACATGTATTTTTTCATTTCATCTTCATAATAACTCTTTTAAGTAGGTACTCTTTTCATTCTCATTTTACAGATGATGAGATTTAAGCAAAGATTAAAGTATGACATACCTGCAAGGCCTGCATTTCAAACTTGAACGTATAACTAAATTAGACACAAGGACCCCCTCTTGGAGCCATAGCCGAACCAAAGCCTCCTTCACTAGGTCAGAGAGTTCTTTCCCACTCAGGTTTGCACTGCCAATAAGGAAACTGAGTTTGGTGCAAGCAATACAGGCTTTTATTCAGGGGCCAGAGAATGGAGAAGGAGAGAGCTCATATTCTAAAGATACCTTCTCCTCAAAGAGAGAGAGACTAAGGGAATTTTAAGGGATAAAGGCAGACAGGTCACCAGGGCTCTAGGAAAGGGGAAATAAGTTCCAGGGGCAGCATGGGCACGTGCAGTCTTCCATGTTCCTTTGCACACAGCACAAATTGTGCCTGGCAGAGTAAGAATCCCCGCTTTGAGCAGAGATCTTAGCATGGTGATGAAGCAAAGGTAACTTTTGGATACCTCCAAGTTTCATCTATGCAGGCATGTTCCTGTGGTCCAATGAGAGCCAGCTAGGGTGGCTAACCACTGTACATCTCTCAAAGCATAATCTCTCAAAGTACTGCTACAAAGCATCTCTACCAAACATCAGGTACTTTTGAGGCAAACAGAGGTAAATCAGAGCAAACAAAGGGGTGACTTTTAGTCTACTTTACCCACCATCTTGGCTCGAACTGGTGCAGTGTGGTTTTGTTGCAGGCCTTTGTGGTGTCCTGCTGTTAAAACAGAATTGGCCTGTTAAGGTCAGAAAGCAGTTTCTGTGCGGTCTGGGCTGCGCGGTATGAGTGACAAGCAGGCTGGCCCCAGTGCCTGGGCTACTTTCTTTTTCCCTTCTATAAATAAAATATGGGAGCTTAGTAGAGCACCTCCCAATTGTTTAATTATGAGGACATTTTTCTGAAATAAAAAAAAATGTATACTTGACGAAAACTGCATTCATGAATCTTTAAGGAAAAAAATACATAACTATAGATATAAAGAATCAAAGCCTGTAATCAGTCAACTTCTCTAGAAAGAGAAGTTACTAAACTATAACAGCTCAGAACTCCAGCTCAAGACTGTGTGACATCTTATTGTGCTCGATGACTGAACTCTGTTGCCAAGGGCACACATCATCTCAGGGTAATTCTGTTTCAATGGAGGACCTGCAAGCCCTCTTCCCAGTGGAGTGAAGCAGCAGGTCTGACTGCTGTGTCAAAGCTCAGCTGTGGTAGATTTCCCACTAACAGATGTACTTTGATTGCTGTTTTTTTTTTTTTTTCTCTTCAACTAGGATGTACTCTTGAGATAAAGATCTGCTGTCCTTTTTAATACCAGGTGATGCTGGAACCTCCAGAAATGATGGGTGCTACTTTATGATGCTATTTAAGCAAAACTAATTGTATATTCCTCTTTGACTCCCAGAGACATTCTTTTTCATTTCTATACCCAGCAACAAATTCTGATTTGTCACTAATGCCTGAAATGACAGCTCAAGACTCTTAGGTATAAACTGGTGAGCATGAACCAATGATTCAAGACTTTGTGTATGTAGTTGATTAAAAAACCTGCAAGATTATTGCATATTTTAGGTTTCTTAGGATACAAAAGATTCAATTATAAACTATAAACACTTGAAAACAATTCATTCCCTTCAGAGTAGGATACAAAATGCAAGATTAATCCTAAGTATCTAAAAAGATCTTTATTTATACTATAATTTCTCTCTTGTGGCCATCTAAACAAGAATTTTAAAAATACCTGAAGTAAAGAGACACTAAGAAGACAATTTAATAGCATCTATTGTATTCAAACAACTGTGTTAACAGAAAATAGTTATGCTGATAATTAGCTTGGCCAATTCACTTATGTTCTTTTATTCCATAATTTTATGGTAGATTTAGCCTCCCACATGCTTCCATAAAATGAGGACTTTGAAAAAGATTAAAAAAAAAACCCTATATACATACTGACATTTTCAGGTCTCAAAACTATTTGTTGTAGAAGTATCTTTAGCTACAGGGTCAATGCATCCCTGGTTTACATGAAACATACAATTTGAAATAATTTTAAGGTTTGAAAGCTCATCACAATTTATAAGACTCTTGAATAATTTTAAAAAGCTTTATTTGTTAAAGTAGTAATAGTCATTCTCACAGAAGAGTCATTAGTGAAGAAGCCATTGAATGTACGGAACAGCTTCAATTATATCCAATATAATATGTGATCTGGAGATAAAACATAAATGATTTTTAATTTAAAAAAAAAGGAGGACTAAAGCAAACACATCCCTGACTCTGAGTCTAAGTCAATATTATGGGATTCACAAATGGAATAAATATGGGGCTGATTGTCTGTTTTCCCCTCAGCAAATGAGGTTAGATAATATCTTGCAAATAAGCAGCTTATTTTTAACACAAATCCAGAAACAGTGCACACAACACATGCTTCACAGGAATCATCAGAAAGTTGCCTTGTGAAGGTCAAGTCTGTCACACTGAGTAGATGATAGTATCTCAGAAGTATGGCTCCTTTCTAAAATAAATGCTTCAACCAATGATCAAGTTAAGAAGCCAAATATACATTTTTGTATTTTTAGCCAGCACAGCAATATTCTTTTAAATGCATACTGATATCTGTATCTTGTATTTATACAGCATCTATCATCTGAAGATCTGAAAATACTTGCTGTCTCTTACCTAACTTAGCCTCACAAATGCTTTGATTACAAGAATTTTATAGTTTGAAAAATAAAAATGTACAGAAAAGGGCAGTTATTTCCTAGTAATCGCACAACAAGAAAGTGGGAGCCCCAAGGCTTGCATTACAGTTAGCTCTTCTGAGCACCACCCAGTCTACATCTGCAAGTAACCCTACAGCATGTACACACAAAAAAGTGTCATCGGAAATAGTTCCAAGTATAAATTTTCCGAAAAAGCTTAAATCACAACACAGGTTATTTCTTAATCCAGACAGCAAATCTGTTTTATTATGTGATAATACTGAGTTCACAGGTTACCACGAATTTAGCCCTTTTATCTGCCTCTCAAAATGGTCACATTTTGAGAAAATGTTAAACAAAAATAGCCACATTTAATTTTTCCCTTTACATTCACCTGATGTATATGTGTGTATATTATTTTTGGAAAAGGTGTGAGGTATATTTGAGTACTATGAATATTTAGCATAATCATCTTATCAGAAATGTGAGTTATTATTCATTCAAATCCACACCTATCTTTAGAAAAATTATGTCAAGTTTCTCTTAAAGACATGAACTGAAAAAGCTTTCCCTTTGACCTGATCTTTATTGTTACCAAGCAATACAAAGAATATGTAACAGTACAATAGACTGTGACTGCCAGTTGACTCCATTTCACTTTGACAACTGAGAACGTTTGGAGAGAAGTCACAATATATCGGTAGCCCTTTGCCACCAATTTAATCCCATTCTGGCCACTCAGCAGAATATAACCATTCAAAGAGTGAAAGTGATAGCAAGGAGTACTTCAGAATCATGTCAGTGGGATGTATCACCAGGAACTGCACTTAGTCACCAATTTATAACAAGGCTGTTATCAGTGACACAGTGGGCATTCTGCCCAACGTGGCTGGCTATTCTAGAATGAAACTAGCTCCTACTTGTGGAGGAAAGGAGTGGTTCAGCTTTTTCCAGCAGTCTCATTTACTTAGAAGTTTTAAACATTTAGGTTCTTGTTTCTCATCTTAGGCAAATATCCCATTTAAGCTACATGTTTTCCCTTATGCTTCTAAGGCTAACATCTTAACTATGCCTATATATTAATAAACCCTACTTTCCTTATTTAATTATTTAAAAAAATCCTGTTTGATCTGTAAAGTGGTTAGACAAAAAAGGTTTGGGAATAACGAGCCAGGCAACTTCACACTTGGTTCCCTAGGCCTTAGATTTCTCATTGATAAAATGGTCCTTGATTTTACTTCTAACCTCTTTTTTCCTGAATATACTATAGTTTTGTGCTCTGACTCTCCACCCTGCCCTTCCCATCTAAGGCATATACAAGAAAATTTTCATTTTTATTTCCTTCTATTCTAGGAATAAGCTAAATCTGTGACTAGATCACTTGTCCTCATTCTCAGAGTATTCGGGCAATATATACCTTTGGACACAAAGACAGTAAAAACCTTCCTTTGCTCTTAACCAGTTTCCTCCACTACTACGTTCCTGATAGTGCATCTTTATCTTTCAATCTCATTTACATATATGAATTTAACACACACACTATATAAAAAGCATTGTGCTGGATTCTGAGAGGGATTAAAGACAATGAAGTATAAAATACATGTTCAAAACATATTTCTTCAAAACATATTTCCTGCTCTCAAGGATTTTACAACCTATTTGGGAAAATGAGGGAGAATAATTGGTGCTCGGCATACTTTTCAGCACTTGACAGTCTCCAATTTTTAAATTTGGGGAAAATTCAGTGGTTAAAAAAAAGTATTTATTATAGTTTTTATTCACATTTATCTGATCATTAAGAGTTTGAACTCATTATCATGTTTAGGGAGACAGATAAAAACCTCAATTGTTTCTTTTGTCCATTTTTCTAGCATTGATCACATAATACTTATTTTAGTGTTTTTATATTATCATAAAGTTGGGGTAGCCTCTCACGGTAGATGCTCTAATAGGGTATTGCAAGTGCAATGAATCATCTTCCCTTGAAATTAGCTGTACAGTCAACATTGTTAAGGGAAGAAAAAGTTCTCTCAGAGAATAGACCCTTTGCCTTGCATGTTAAATGCATTAATTTTATATTTCAGTGCTACTTAAAACGCCGGACCCCAAAAGGACCAGGAACTTGTGCCAGCATGTAAATAAAGTCACTGCTTTCTTCATCAGGAATGTCATTCTATTAAAGAAAAAATAAGCTAAACTAAATACAGTGCTTAGTTCTATCTGATTTACTTTCTGGCTCAAGGACTTTATCTCATTTCACACCAGTAACTAACAGTTTGAGAATTGGCATCCAGTCCACGGGCCAAACTTTGCATAATTTGTTATATAAGCTTCTGCACTTTACATGCATATATAATGTTCTAGATAGATATCTGTATAATATGTATTTATGCATATGTGTATATATAAAATATAAGCACACGTGTATATATCATGTGCATATATATGTCTACATTGTTAATTTTGTGATTCCAAATATAAATGACTGGAGAAAAATAAAAGCTGTTTCATTTGCTTTGCATAGCAGCTAATATTCCTTCACATACCCTAAAAACTTTACACATAATGAGCATTTAATAGCTGCATTTGTGGATACACAATTTAATGACAATAACTGTAATGACAGACAGATCTGAATTAATTTAGAAGATTTATAAGATACAGCAAATAATCGACAGTATTTATTTAGTGTTTATGAGATGTTCGGTACTGTGATAAGTATCATGGATGATAGTCAAATATGAAGCCTGCCCTGGATGCAAGGAGTGAGATGTAAAAAACAAGTGTAAAGTATTTCATGTGCCCGTAAATATTGATTTACACTATACACTAGGGGCTTAGTAAGAAAAAGATTGCTACTAGTCAGGGGAATGTGGAGAGGACCAAGAAAATCTTCCTAAAAGCAAAGACTCTTGAATCTGTTGACCCCAGATATGTTTTTTTTGGTGAAGCTTACCTTCCTTAATCACAGGAAAATTATCACTTCTATCTTAGAAATGCATCTTAGGTTTTTCATATACTATTAACTTTACAAAGACGACTGCTTTCTGGGGATATTTACCTGTCTCTCAGATGCACTACAGAGTGTGTTATTCCCCTGATAACCCAACAACTGAAGTAGGTACCACAGACTCTTACTGGAATATATGTTCTAATTTGTATCCACAAAGAAGTTTTCAAATTAAATAATGAAAATTCAGAATCTAGCAGAATATAAGAATAAATTGATCCCAAACTGTTTTAATCCTCTAAGTGTTCTTGTTTTGAATCTGCTCACCTACTAGTTCACTGGTATTCAAAGAAAGCCATCTGTATTTTTTCCCTTTGTTTTTCTCTCTGTAAAACATGACTGGTCTTGAGGTTTTATCCTATCATGTCACTGAAGAATAATGAACTACAATGTTCACATATAGCTTCACAAACATGGAGAGCTCTATAATGCTGAATAATAATGTTATAATTTTCAATGCTTTCTTTGTTCCTTTCCCTATGATTGCCTATTTCTTTTCAATTCCTCTTCTGACTGCTGAGATATCTGTGGTTTTAATCTCTAATCAATTTTACTCTTCTCTCTGTCACTGTTGTGAAGTACAAGAAGAATTCTTCAGCACATTTTTCACCTTTTATTCCTCCCCCACTATTCCCCAAAATACTGATTATGTCAGCCACCTTACTCAAAATGGTTCTTTTGGGAGAAACCTAATAAAAATTCTAAGCCCATTGCAGGCTTGCAGACTTATATCATGTTTACTTCAGGTAAACACTTCTATTTAACCAGAAATCCAAAGCTATATAACAGAAGCACTACTTTCCACAGAAAAGTTATGTCTAACATTTTAGCCTTTAAAGAAAACTTCTGGTACTTTGGAAACTGAATTTCAAAATAGAAGTAGGTCAAAGTGGAAAATTTAGGTCTGTCAATGTGAAATGCCATATTCTAATAGATAATACCAGGACCCCAAGGGCATTGCTAAAGGTTTGTTCTCTGATAATGAAAAGAAATTATATTTATGCTCTAAAGCCTTTTGTTAATAATTTATTTTGAAATGTTTTAAAAGTTGTTTTCTGTGGTTAGAAGTATGTATCTTTAATTGAGGCAGGCCATATACAGATTTTTTGAGGGTAATCAAAAATATTGACTTTAAATATACAACAAATTTGAAAAAAAAGAAACACAAGTTGGGTTATTTCAGAGTAAATTTTCTCTAAAAATAACAGTAGTGTAAAAATTATTCTCCTTGGCTTAAAAGTTTAATCATTACAATAATTCAGATTTAGAAAGTAAGATTTTAGATATTGCTGATTTTTTTCCAAATATAAATTATAAATATATTGCTATCACTATAAAATAATTTTCAATTTAACTTTTAAAAATAATTGTTTTAATTTAGAAACTTTGAAAAATTGAGTGCTTTATATTTTACTTTTTAGCTCTTAGCCTAAACCTTGAGCATTTTAGGACAGTACAATCAAACAACTTTGTAACCAAGATATCTTCATGTTTTTTTCCAAATCAAATAGGTTAAATGTCAATAAACTTATTCTAGAAATATATACATAAATACCTGAGATAAATTTATGAGGTTATGAATATGCAGTTTTTTATAATAGGAGAAACTCAGAAATAATCTATTATTTATCAAAAGGGAAATGGTTAAATATAAAATAAAAAAAGAAACAAAGTTGTAGGATATTATAGTATCAATTTGTTTAGAAAATTTATCATATGTAAAATTTTATAGCTCTATCTGCCTGGAAGATTTTATACCCAAATGTTATCAGAAAACATCTTAGTGCAACAGGATAGGCAGAGAAAATGTAAGGAATTCTCACTATATCTGTTTTATGAATAGTTTCAGTTTTACCCTGCTTTTGTTTTGCAATTTTTTTTGGAATAACAATAAGATATAATAGCCCCAGTAAATATCCCTTAAAATGTTTACAAGGGGGCAGTCATGGGGCTAGAAACTAGCCCTGTGTTTGTAGGCTAAAGATGGTAGCCCATGGAGTAACAGAAGTCTGCAGTCTGGAGATTAATTTGAAGATAGAGAACAAATAAACACCAGAAATCAAGGCTAGGTGCTGGATCAAGTCTTGGCAAGTAGTCAAAACTGACAAGCCACTGCCTGAGATGAGGTTAGAGGTCAAAACACGCAGACATCCAGGAGTCTGGAAGAACAGTGCTATCAAACACCATTGCAAGTGATGTGGTCAAATTTAGTAAATAGCCGGTGTACTCCTACCCCATAAATAAAGGTGAGGCACCCCACCTACTGATTATGAACCATAGGACCTAGAATAGCAAAGAAAATCAATGATTACAACATTCAGGAAAAAAAAAATTAGGAAGGCAATATAACAGAAACCAGGATAAGCAGTTTGGGAAAACAGAATCAAGGAAAAGAAATAAACACTCCATTTAACAAACAAGTAGACCAGAGATATCAATAAAGAGTGGAGTCTTTTTCATGTTCTGCAGTCCTGTCTGTGCCTTCTAGTGAAGCAGTAGTGAATTCAGGGGTGCAGTTAGCCTAGGATATCAAATGAAAATGTGTTTATAAAAATGGGTGAGTGGTCAGTAGTTAAACTGACAGGAATGGAGAGTGTCAAATTCTACTGGCAAACTTTGCTTTCTTTATTTTCAGTACAGTAATTTGGGAGGACTGAATATTTAAAAATTACCCTGTTTGGGGGCAGATTTTATTGCTCTCTCCCATTGCAGCTACCTACATGTCTCATATTTAGTTAGTAGATAATTTTTTTCGTTTGTTTGAGAGCCTTTGTTCTATTTATTCCTGGCATAATTCTTTTCCCTTTCTTGTGCTTTCACAAGTCACTTCCCCATCTTAAGAAGGTCATTTAAATTTTCAAGTTTATTCTAAGGACAGTTACCCCTCCCAACTTGACGTTATCCATGAACTTAACGAATAAGAGCTGCACTTAATCATCCCAGTCACTGATAAAGATATAGTAATGGACCTAGGACAGATACTAAAGCATCACTCAATATCTACTTCCACCCCTCAGGATGGCAAGGACCGATTAATAACCACTCTTTCAGAGTGACCTTCCAGGCAGTTGCACACCCATGCTCTAAGAGCAGGGTCTCAGCTCTGTTTTGCTGCTGCCTAATTAATGTCGCACAAGACTGAATTAAACCCTGACTGAAATAAAGATCTTATATCTATCTCTTTCCACTTCACCACAGGGTCTGTCACTCTGTCAAGGAGGGAATTAGATTAGTCTGATCTAATTTGTTTTTCATAAAGACACATTTTTTTAACACCCTCCCAGAGCTTCTATATGTTTGCAAATCGAAAATTGGTCAATAAAAAGAATATACAGCAGATTTGGGGTTTCAAAAGTTTGCACTCTGGATCCATAGGTCCCTTAGCCACCTGAAGAATTAAATCCATTGCAACTTTTGTTTTTAAGTACCAAGATCAATGGACAGCCATTCGTTTGCTCATTATTTTCCTTGGCTTTTCACATAGAAGATAAAACAAGCTTCGGTGTTCATTTATTTGATTTTTTATTCCTCTCATACATCCCACACAGATGTGCATGGAAGCTTAAGATACATCTCCAAACAGGAAAATTGGTCAAAAACTCTAAAACATGCCTTAGAGAAGATAAGGATGCAGTTTAAAGCCACACCAAAATAAAAAAGAAATACAACAGCTATGGCTAGTTAATTGGGACAATTCTTTCTGATTAGACTTGAAAAAAACTGTTGCTCTGTGTTTAAATCAATTTAAGAAAATGCTGTTATGATCATTACACCAAAAATACACAGCACTCTGAAGGACATGCACTACTGGGAGCACTACAGCTGTAAATTCAGAAGATAAATATATTTTGTAGAGCCTTTCATCTCTTAGTGTACAAATATGACATGCACACACATGAGTTGCACCAAATTATGGAAATAATTTTTCTCCTCAACACTATTCAAGTAAATAAAAGAAAAAATGTTAATTATGTTTATATGCTCAAAAAAGATAATCAATCAGTAAATATCACATTATTTATAGGACAGAAAAAACAGGTATATTATTTCCATTCTTTCAGTAAGTGTCTGTTGAGCACTTACTATGTGCCAGGCACTGATGCAGACTCTGAGGAACAGGAGGAAACAAACAGACAACATTTCCTAACTTGGAGTCTACATGGTAATGGAGAGCAATAGAACATAAGCACATAAATGTGAAAATTGATACAGTATGTGTATGTCAGTAACTGATTTGAAGGACAATGGGGCAGAGAAGGGACCAGGAGTGAAAGGTTGTTATTTAAATAGTTGATATAAAGGCTTCCCTTAGCAAAAAACTTAAAAAGATGAGGTGACAAGGCTTGTGGTTATCCGAGGAAGAGTTTTTTCAGGCAGAGAAACAGCAAGAACTAGATTAAGATTTTTTTAACTTAATTAATGTGACCGGAACATTGTAGCCTCAAATATTGGGCCAGTGAGGAAGGACAGATAGAGTCACTGTATATATACAGACACTAGTAAATTTTTGAATGAAAATATTGTTTTGATTTCCTAGGGTATGCCACAAGTATTTTCATTAAAACTTGGCCTGTAATTGATTTATATGTATAAAGATAATTCTCTATAGGTGAAAATTATTTTATTAAAGAAATACTATTTTTCAAAGGTTTGTAATAGAATTTGTACATTGGAAAAGCAACTTCATGAACAGTATTTTTCTAATTTTATTGGTTATATTTTGAGAGGTTATGGGCAAGAATCATTTTCCCTATCTGAGGGCAGATACCCAAGCTATCCACATTCAAAACACACATACAGCATACACACACACTCCTACTAAAAAGATGGAATATTACAGTTAACAATTAAATTAAAAAATGTTAACTCATTCACCTTTCATCTTAAAATATATATGAAATGGCCAAGTAAGTAATTTGAAATAATTATGCTTTATATATTGGAAGAAAGGGAACACATTTGTCTTATTTAGAACAGCTTAAATTTTGAGGCTTAATGAACTGAAAAATCACTGAACATGATTTTGCCAAATGCATGCTATCCTTTTCCACCTACTCTAATTTCTTCTTCAGAATTAAGCATACTAAGTTACTACTGGCACCTGTACAAAAGAAAATCTATAACAGGGGGCACTTTTTAAGGTGTGTCAATTTTAAAGGCTAAAACAGTGTAATTTTATGGAAAGTGAATGGTCTTATCCTTCTCACAATTTCAATGTCTGATTGAATCAACTCAAGCATTCAATCAATCATATTACAGGTAAGGCCATCTATACCATGACCAAATTGTCAGGTTAACCTTCTGTGGCTTTAATTGGCATAATGTATTATCTGAATTGTATAAAAGGACATTGACATAAAGTGTGCAGTTTGGAATCTAGAGAAAGGTGGCTGAGATGATGTTGTCCTAGGTCACAAGGATAACGGGATCAGAATTTCCTATGATAAGTCTGTAACTGACAAAGGAGATAGAAATAATGACCTCCAGTTAACACGGTGTGCCAGGGCAAAGGAGACAATAATGTGTTAGGGCATGCCAGGTTGTGTTAGGCATGGGAAGTGTTATTATCACCATAAATTATCGACACAAAGGAAAGTGCTTAATACTAATGACGTGATGCTTGATTGCTCAAGTGATAACTAGAGAAAATGTCACTGCTAAATTAATCTCATTTTCCTGAATAAGAAAGAATGTGTACAAGTAATAAATTTCTAAAAGTTTAGACAACTTTGCAAAAAAGGAATTGTATCAGAAATGAACACTTTATGGAAAACTGTAGATGTTTTAAGTTTGAAGTTTTTCCAGACAGCTCTTTTTCCAAACATTCAGATGGATCTATTAATATATAATTACCGATGTCAGAATTGGAAACAATGTACATGTGAGTTAATTAATGACAAAGAATCCAAGGACTAAATTTTCAAGTGTCATAAATGTTACCACAAGCCAAAGCCAGAACTAGCCAAATTAGTCAAATTTTGGCACCATTTTTTACATCTTTCTTTTAAAATCCCCAGGGTGGTAATAATATTATAATTCTGATATCTGCTCCTACCAGTTTGAATTCTTAGACACAAAACAAATTTTAGCTGAATCCACCTCTCTGTGATTGAATACGCTGACAATGATTGCCTAAAAATTTTATCTCTATAAAAGTTACCAATAATTAGTGTCACTTTGATAGATAAATGATGTGAATGATAATGTGTCTCTCCTTACTCACAAAATCTGACCACAGAAGCAAACACACAAACAGTGTTCCTGAGAAATAAAAATATTTTACATCATCACATTAACTACTTAAAATTGATAGGCTGACACTACTTATCAAATAATGGACATGTGATGTGTTGAAGGCAGAGGAGAAAACCGCTGCTTGAGGTCAAGATAAGAGCCTGTTTTCTTTACTATTAGTTCAATAGTATTTTTGGAAAACAAAGAAATATTCATTTTTTTGATACTTAATCTAGGATAAACATGATACCGTATCTTTCTTATGGTATACCACTCCTGTTTCCTGGACATAAAATTCTTATTCGCTTGAAATACATCATCTTATCATTTATCTTCAAGTTGGTGTCTATAATCTAGGCTGTCTTAGAAAGAGCTGGAGATTGCTGTCCTTACACACTGAGGCCTCATGACTTAACGGAAGGCTAGTCAAATACTCTGGGTGGAGTTTAGTGTTAGTTCAGGTGCTGCAAATAACCAACTCTTCAAGTTTGTGCAAGGGCATTTAGCCGTTAAGACCTCAGTGTCCTTATCTATAATAAGAGGGGAGTGGTTAATGATCTTTAATGCCCTTTCTAGCTCTAAAATTACAGACTTTCAGGGATCTGTCAGGAGAATACCCTAGTATTATCACTTCAAAACTAGCAGGAATGCCAGCAGGAGTTCCCAGAAGTTAGAGGAAACAGTAAATGATTAGTCATTTCCTTTGTTTATGATGGTGAAACTGCTCACCCCAGAATGTAAGCGGTCAGAACAAGTCAGGAAACCACTCCATACCCCAGATCTACAAGTAAGACATCACAAAAGAGGTGGTTAGAAAGATGCATGGTTCTCTTATTCCCCCAAATAAAATTAGGTTGGCAATGTTCTCTTCATTTGTCCCTATGGTGAGTATCTCTTTTATGTGCTTTAATCAGGTAGAATTAGTTGTCACTAGTGTCCCAGTAACACTTGACCATAAACTGACCAACCAACTAACCAATCTACCAAACATCAAGTCAATTACATGTGGAAGAGAATTATGCACATACACAGAAATGCAAGTAAAATTAAGGAATTCCTGACCATTAGATCTTGATAAGTGCTTACAATCATCATACAATTAAATATCAAAAAATGTTTTAACATTAAGAATTCTTTTCACTTTTTTAAATTAAATGTCCCTGGTAGTAAAAGATTGTTTGGTTTACTAAAAAAGCTATCATTTTGAAATTTATTTTATTATTTTTATATTATTACTGGTTATGAGTCCATCCTCTATGCTCCCATATCACCAGGGCTGTATGTTGGCTAAAGCCCTAAAGACACAGTTTATAATTGTTGATTTATTTCTCTGTTTATTCACATGATTCTATAAGCTATGTGATGAAAGGAGTTTGTTTTACTCACTTCTGCATCCTTAGCGTTTAGAAAATTTGGCTATATATTTGCTCAATAAAAAGCAAGTTAAAAATAAAATGATTTGAGGTTAGTACATGAAATTAATTCAATTTAAAGCAAACAGTTACTATTTTGGTAAATTTATGCATCCTTACTTTTATACTTATGTGGTCTCATTAGACTGAGAGCCCTTAAATTATGTTGTGCACAAGCATTGCCCATGAAGCTTAAAAAAATGCAGATTTCTATTCCCTAAGATATCAGGACTTAGACTAGAAAATGGCCCAGAAAGTTGAATTTTTAACACACATCTTAGTTTATGAGTCTATTATCTACTCGTTGAAAAGTATCACACTAGACTTTTTAATATGTTGAAATCACTCATGGACTCTTGTTGCCACAGAAGGGCTGCAGAATATGCCACCCCAAAGTGTGCTTCTTAGCGTAAGGATTATGCTTGAATTCTAAGAGTGACTTCTGTTTCTGGGTCTAAACTCTGAATGTTATGGCATTTGGTTGTGGTAATTTCAGAAATTTAGCTCTTCAAAACAGTATCGCCTGAGCATGTGTATTTTTTTGACAGTTTGTTTGTGTTAAATATGTTGGATCTTAAGCATAAATGTCACACTCCACCCAGTAAAGGCTATTGCCAGTGTAAGCAGAAACAAATTCCTTATTTTTCTGTGTAAGTCATTACTTTTTAAACTTATTTTTATATATGGTCATGCTGTGGGAAACAAATGTATTCATTATCAATAACACATAAAACCATTTTAATTAAAGGATTTTATTTTTCTTCTGCGGTGCATTTTTTATTTCCTATTACTTGCTCTCCTGTTTATGTGTTTGCATTTTGTTAGATACCTTTAGGGTTACTGTAATAGATACCTCACTGATAATGGCAATGGCCGCCTTGAAATTCTGGGGGACTTCTAGTAATTCACCTTGAAGCAGTATCTCACTTCTTTTTTTATGGAATATCTACATGTTATACTATTAAGTCCAAGAACCTACTCATTTTTCATAGCTTTGACTAAAGAACAGACATTTAGGTATTTGGGAGAAGTTCTATATTATTGAGTCATGGCAAATATTATTACTATTCAGCCAAACAATGCAAGTTACACCTACCTAGGGATTGATTCCCATTTTTTTCAGGTGTATAAGAGATCTGACTTGCTTTTCTTTTACTAACAAATAGTATTCTCAAGGGCCTGGAAACAGTTAACATCTTTTATAAGTTGTTAATACAGAACTCAGAAAATAATAAGCAGATGGTTAAGAATTACACTTGTTAGAATTAGAGAAACTGTATAACTTAATATAGTGGTTTTTTTTTTTTTTTTAATTTCCCCTAGCAGAATCATTCTTCCAGCAATGCCTTTGGACACAATAATACCTAACAATGTGAGAGACTAACAGTAATGGTAAGTATATTCTTAAAACTGAAATAACACCAAATGTATTAGTTTATATTTTAATGAAGATTTCCTCTTCATTTAGAAACTCTTTGAGATCAGGTCTTATTGGCTGCTGGAACATGAGTTCAGAAAATGTGAGTATTATAAGGTGTTTCAACGAGGGTTGCCATTTAATTAATATTTTATAAGAGTAATTACTTTCCCATCCATGAAAGATTATTTCAAAAATGAAAAATAAGAAATATACAGCTCGGATAAATTAAGACCAATGATTTTAAACACATTTTTTCTTGCATCCTGATATTTACCTCTAACGCTGTCTTGAACATTTCAATAGTAATTTTCTCCTAACACAGAAAGAGCAAGAAACTAAGATCTAATTCGAGGAACAAGACAGTTCATCAAAACCCAGAAGAAGAGTGTTGTTATACTGACGAACTACAAGCCTTGAAAATCCAGTGCCCCAATATAAATCACTATTCCCATTTTATTTTTAAATTGTTGGGCACACACAAAGTGAAAATAAATTAATTGTGCATCATTCAGTTAAGTAGTTCAATCAAAAAAGTTCTAGCAAAAAGTATAAACTACCATTTGCTCTATCAATGTAAAAAAAATAAAATAGTTTTGGATTTCAGTTGTTTGTAGCTTCCTGTTTCACATTGTTTATAATAACATTTCATAGGTTAATTTAATGATTAAATTATGCCTATATGCCATATATTTGGGGGAACCACTTTCAATATTTCTAGACATTTTTTCCTCCTGCTCTCTAAATGTGTACAGATACTACTGAGCTATAATTATTTGCTAGATTAGCATGAACACTTTTATACTAAATTTACTTTTCTCACACAATATCTCACTGTATTCAAGCACTGAATTTATGTAGATTTATAGGGGCTGGTTTGATGTGATCAACTGTTTTGTTTTGTAGGGATTGGTTTTGGAAAAATTTTAAATTGATTTTTAAAATCTTGCTCCATTTTGTAAATTGTTGGCATGGAAACACGTACAAATTAAAAGTGAGGACCAGTGGAGTATTTTAGTGTCTGGATTAAGTGTATACAATTAGGACACAGGCATTTGAGTTAGGGAGTTGTTATTTTACTGGAAGTACTGGTAAGATAACTTCATTTTATTCAAAGACAATCTTAGGACACTATAAATGAAATACAGTGGTAGTAAATGTATGTTTACTAACTGCTCCAATTCCTCATACATCCTATTCCCTTTTCTTCTTTGTTTTATACATAGCATGTAATAATCTGATCATCGGACACTATTTTAGTATTTTTCTATTAATTTTGTTGATTCTGATTATTTTGTTGGTTGTTGATTATCTAATTGATTACAACAATAGAATGTAAGCTCTGTGAGAACCAGGAATTTTGTTTGACTGTTGTATTTCCAGCATCTAGTAAAGAGTCTGTCTCACAGAAGTTGCTCAGTAAGTATTTGTTGAGTTAATGGTGTTAGTATAAATAGGTATAACTTGCGAAAGCACATTTTTAGAATGTGTTTTAGAAATAGTCTTTATTATAGATGTATAAAACTAATACAGAAGTTGGCAAACTTCTTCTGCAATGGATAATAAATAGTTTTTTGGAGCAACATAATCTCTGTCACAACTATTCAAGTGTGGGGTTACAATGTGAATGCAACCATGGACAATATACAAGTGAATCCACGTGGCTGTATTCTAATAAAATTTTATTTACAAGAAGAGGTGCAGAACCAATTTGGCGTACAGGTGATAGTTTGTCAGTCCCTGATGTAATCAGTCAATTAATAAGCCAAACAACATTTTATTTCTTTTTGGTACACCAAGAGGGGAAATGTGAGTAGTGTTAAATCCTTTTTTGGATGGTTCTGAACATTGGTTTGAAGCTTTTTACTTTTTCTAGTGACATGGAAGCCACATTTAATATGCATGGGAAGTAAAAAGCAATCACACATAATCGAACTATTGCCATAACACGCTATGTGACGAAATTTTTCCTAAACAAAGTTCAAAGTCACTTGAAGAATGCAGTTATTTATAAACATCTTAGTAAAAATGACAGTGTAAACTGCTTTTATTCTTGAGTATGGCATGAATAGACGATTGCATATGATAAGCACTGCATAGAAAAATCAAATTTGTGCTATTTTGAAATTTAGGACAAGCAGAATAGGGATGTCAGCACAGCTCTTTTAAAATATGTTAGCTTTTGTGAGGTTTATATTATCTGTCCTGTCCAAAATACAGCCTCCCCAAATCAATAACCAAAACAAAGCAAAACCTTGACTAAAGACGCTTTTGAACCTTCACACTGAAACTCTTTGTCTTTTTGTCTTCATTGTTCCAACCTTCTTGAAAGCATAAACTACATTTAGAGTCTTTATTTCCTTAACTTTTCAACAGATTATAATCTGACCCATGGAATCATTTTAAAGTCACTATATCCTGCTCAAAGCCAAATTCAGCAATTTTCATCTTCCTTTGCCTTGCTGTCCAACCTCTTCCCAACATTCTCTTTTGGTGCAATTCCCTTTGATTTATGGTAACAGGAAATGTTGTTCCTTGTTACTCTTCATTAAACAACAATGTGGAGTTTTAGGATTCCTTGTCTATTAAGTAGAGTCACTTGGTAGCATGTTAAATTCCACTTCCCTCAGATTACTACTCTTTATCCGTTCTCATCTCATGCCTTTAGATGTGGTTTACTCAGGATTGCAGTTTCTCAGCGACTGAGCTGAGGCTCACATCTAAAACTTCAGATTCTGTCTCCAGTCCACTATGCCAAGCTTCCTCTAAACAGATGCAACATTTATCCCTCCGTTCAACTATTTACTGATCCAGCAATCATTTGAATACTTCTTATGTATTAGGTACTAATGAATACTAAACCCAATCCATTGTTCTTCAGGCTATACAAGTGTTTCCTGAATTAGGAAATCTATTCAAATTCGTTAGTACAAATACCTTAACTCCTTGCCCATCACTTATGTATAACTCAGAATTCCCTGTCAAGTTCATTCTACTTCTCTCTTTTAACTTCCCCAACCTAGAACTAGATGTCATGGAAAATCTGTCATTTACCGTTAATAATATCAGGAACTGCATCCTTTGTATACAAAGCTCCATAGAAATGTGATACTGTATCACACAGTACATATAAAGACTTTGTCTTCTGGTTTAAAAAAAAATCTGGAAAATATGACAAGTTACACTAGAATGAGGTGAACGGCACTACTATGTTGCACCACTGACTGAAAGCCCTTATTCATCAATTTTGTTCAATCTGCCAAATTTCTGTGAAGCTCTTTAACAGAAGCATCACTGTTACGTGAGAAGAAGAGTAAGGCTATTATCTTAATAAAGTTTTTGTAGCTGCCATCAATGTACAAACCTTGAATTTTTCTCTTCATTAACTTAGGGGCTTTGAAATGTAGGCTTTCTTTGCCTTCAAAGACTCTGACTTTATTTGAGATTCACTACACACTCCATAATAATTAGAATATGATCATGACTCTTGAGTAATGCTTTTGAAAAAAGCCATTAAAGAGGCTTTTTAAATTGCTGGTCCACACAGCACAACACAAAATGAGCTGATGCTGGTGGTAATTACCAAGAGAACTTAAGTCATTAATAGAAAAGTCAGGCTGGGAATTTTACATGGAAATAACATTTATTATTTTTGTGACTGGCTATCTAAGAATATAAATACTTGATTTTACCAAATAAACTTTTATGGGGATTATGATAGAAATCAAAATAGCACTTATTTCTGGGAGGGACACTGACTGACAAAGGGCATGAGAAAAACTTCTGGAGCAATGGTTTGTTCTATATTTAGATGTGGGTTGTAGTAATACAACTGGGTGGTTCATTGTGTTTAGCACTTAAAATTGGAACTCTTTATACATCTCATTTTGTGTATTTTCTACTACAAGTTAAAAAAATTTAAAAAGTAGAGTAGAAAAGAAGGTGTCATGATATAATCAAGAATACAACCATTCAAAGCTTTGGATGCCCACTAAGATTTTAAATATACCAGAAATATATGGATTCATGAAATTTTTAATATTTGAAGGTTTAAAGTTTTATGTAAAAGTCTCATGCTGATTAGATACGGATTTTCAGTTTGTCAGTAAATCCTTGATTAGATTCACATATCTGAGATAATAACTTATACTTGGATGTACAAAAAACAAGGTCATCTTTGGGGTATAAGAGAATGCTACCATGTACATTTTATGCTTTTAGTGATATGCTTGTTAGAAACATCAACAGCAAACTTTTATTTAGATCCATATAAAAAAGATGATAAATAAAGCACAGGCTCCATTTTTTTTTTGTCTTTAACTTAAAACAAGATCATATACCTTCTACCCATGGTTATTTTCTATTGGGTACAACATGTTTAGTTAAAAAACAAAACCAAACCAAAAACCCTTTATCAAAGACACAGAAAAGTTACTTTATATTATTCGGGTACAAATACCCCTTTTTCCTTAGTTGACGCTTTTCTCCACCTCTGTGAAGAATTATGTATTACCTTTTATTTTTTAATATAATTTGTTTAACCTTGACTGTAAATACTACTCTTGACTTTTCTGACCTTCCTTATTCATGCATATATTATTTTTACCTATCAGTTGTGAGCTCCATGAAAGACATAACCACATCTTTATACTCACAAAAGGGTGTAGTACAACACCTTAAATTCAATAACCAGTTGAAATTTATTTGTCTCAAAGTCAGGTGCTTGGAGTTAATACTTATTTTAACACTTTTAAAAGTAGGATTCTCTCATGGTTATTCCTCTAGGTATGTGGAAAGAAAAATAGCAGCTGTCATATAACTGAGCTGGTAAGTGAGAGTGCTACCCCCTGGTCTATAGGCTCCTTTGTCCCCAGGGCCAGACAAGGAAGGTGAGGTTATTGACATATTTTTCCCTTTCTGCCAGACCCTCAAAGTCATTGTTCAAACCCTACCTTTTCCCGCAAGATCTTTCTCATTCACTTGCACCCAAATCTCAGCAAATGACTTTACTTCCTATATCAAAGAATAAAAAAAGCCACTGGACATAAGTGCTTTAATCTTTTCTCTTCTTCTGTGATAAATGTATTTCCATCTAAATCCAGCTTTAATCTTTCCCACCTGATCTATGGAAAAAGGTTCCTCCTTCTGTCAAAGCGAATCCCTCTGCCTTCTGCCTTTTTCTGAGACTCTCCTCTTATAATTATCTTTTCCTTTCAAAATCTTCAGTATCTCTTCCCCTCCATTCATAAACATGGCCATGCCCCACCCTAAAACAAAAAAGTTGCACCTAGGTTAGTCTTCTGTATGTAACTTACCACCTCCGCTTCCACAAAAAGTAGTCTAAACCAGGGATCAACAAAATTTTCTCTTTAAGTATAGACAGTAAACATTTTAGCCTGAGCAGGCTATATTTGCCACACCTCCTCAACTCAGTAGTTGTAGCATGGTTCTCCACACTGCTACCCAAGCCCAACTATTTATTTTCTCTCCCCTGACTATTGCAATAATTTCCTTGACTCCTTTATGTCTCTACAGAGATTTCCTAGTGTCCAATATCTCCTTCTTCGGTTTTTACTTTATAACACTGCCAGTGACATTTTTGCAAATGGTAAACATTATATAAATCCATGCTTAGAAAGTGTTAAGGGATTATCCTTGAGAATAAAATACCAGTTCAACTCAGAGAAAGAAGGAGTAACACCCCGATCTTATCCCTGCCCATTTATCCCTTCTCCTCTCCAGATATTCTGGCCTTCCTGCAACTTTCCAAATGTCATTTAAACTGCTCCTGTATGCTTGATTATTTCTGTATGCCTTTAACTGGGCTGTTTCTTCTTTCTACAATGACATTGTCTACCCACCTTCATCTTTCAATTCTCTATGCAGGGATGTGGAAACACTTAGCTTTCTGTGTTAGGGATTTCCCTTAGGTCCTGTACATCATTGATCATGTTGTATTACAATGCTTCAGTACAGCATATTGAACATATGAATTCATATATATATATATATATATATATATATATATATATAGCAACATTGATAAAAACCATGTCCTATTGGATCATGTTTAGCAAGACACGGGCCCAGCCTTCTCAAAGATGCAAGTCATCTGGAATTGCTAGCAGCTGCCTTGGCTCCTGCCTCATTTTCTAATCATACAAGAACCAATGACTCTTACTTCCATGGCCTCAAAGGACCACAAGAATCTGAGCAGTGGAGACTTTCTTATCTAGCACTCTTAATCTCTTCCCTTCTCCATATGACCTGCTCCAGCAAGACTACTATTTTGAGAAATATTCAGGCAAAAAAACTGTCAAGTACTTCCAAGCACAGCAGGGAGGATCTTGAGTTTCTCCAGCTCATCTGCAGTAAGATGCTAGTATCTCCTTCTACAGTTACTTCCAATTCTAACTAGTAACTCTTTTGAGAATTTCTTCCTTGAATGTAGCCTGAGCTCTAGTCCTTCATTCAAGAAACAACAACAACAACAGCAGCAACGACAACAAAACCCAGTTCATATTCTAGTACATCTTAATGACTATCTGTAAGCCAATCTCACAGCAGCAGCACTGACTCTCCTTAGCCTGGACCCATTTATTATAACAGGTATTAGGAATCTTCACTTGAATTCCCAAGAGTAACCTAATTCCCCCCAAATACAACTAGATCCACACAGTTTATCAAACCAGAAATCTAGTGTCATCTTCAAATTTCTCCTCTTTTACACCTAGCACTGTCATTTCATTCTCCCCATTCACCAAGTCCTGCCCTGAACTCTTAAATATATCTCAACTCCATCAATCCACTTGTCCTGCCAAACTCCAATTCAAACAATTTCTCACCTGGATTATTGTAACTACCCACTAACTGGTCTCTGTGGTAACAATTTGATACTTCTTTAATCTGTACTCCATACTATAGACAGAACAATGTTTCTAAAAAGCACACTGGCCTATGCCATTCTCCTCCAACATTTACATATATTTTATTGGGGCCATTCTAAATTGGCCCTGCTTATCTCTCAACATTATTTCCTTATCTTTATTTCACTTTCTGCCCCTAAATATGCATTCCCTCAAAACCAGGGCTTTAACACCACCCACAGGCTTGTAGGGGACTTTTCTCACTCCCTCATGTCAGGGTCTTTGCATAAACCATTTACTCTGCTAGGAATATTTCTTCTTCCTTTTTCTTTCATCCACCTCCTCTGCCTCAGTGACCACATCCTACTGCTTCATCTCATAAGTAGTTCCCTGAACTACCAAGACTATTATGTATACCTCTTATATGCTCTAATCATCCTTCACTTTCCCTTGCCATCTATATTGTAAACATTTGCTCATAGTCTATATAATTCTCTGGACATTAAGTTCCATGAGGATAAATGCTATGACTTGTTCTTAATTATATATCCAAGGACTATTACATAGTAACTGATTAGCATATGTATGAGATAAATGAATAAATGATTAATTGCAATGTTAATCATGGGAAATCAAAAGGGATATGAGAGAAAATAGAACATCATAAATATTTCCAGAAGTAGCTATCTACAAACTACCTTGTCTCCTACCTGATAGAATAAAAGATCCTGTAGATTTGAGTTAATACACATGAACTATTTAGTGACAATTAAATTCCATACAAAATTTATAAATATATTTCAAGCCTTTTGCAGATCAGAATGTACTGTTTAACAATATAGCCCTTTTCACTGAAAAACTCTTATGTACTGTTTTGAGAACAATTACCATTATCTTCCCAATTTTCTTTTTGGATTTCTCAATAGTTGAATTTTTCTATGCACTACTGAAGAGAGGTATGCAGGCAACTTAAAACGCTTACAAAGGAGTCATCCTAGAATGGAAAAAGGATATGAAAAGGAAATGGAAAAGATTCACAAAGAAGTGGAGAATTCAGAATTTGTGTAGTGCCATGAAATGTATAATGTCAAAATTAAAAAACTGATATTGATACAGTTTTCTATTTTGCAGAATAATTATTTGAGCATCATCACAGTACGTAAAAGAAAATTAGAAAATACAGTAGTTCAGGCCCTTCATTTGTTGAGTAGTTTTAAGGTAAAAACAACAAAGCAGACATGCACTAA
This sequence comes from Camelus dromedarius, assembly GCF_036321535.1. Lineage (NCBI taxonomy): Eukaryota > Metazoa > Chordata > Mammalia > Artiodactyla > Camelidae > Camelus > Camelus dromedarius. The sequence continues at coordinate 23,572,721 of NC_087439.1, forward strand.
TACAAAAGTTTAATACCAAGGAAGTCAATCAAATGTTGCTTAATTTTTTAAAGTTTATTTAAAAAGTTAATCCTAGTAACCACCATATCAGTGTCTCTGCATTTTCTTTCCACCAACAAATGTGCAAGTATAAAATGAAGGTATAGATTCCCTCTGTTTGCTACATATAAAGGTGTATACACACACACACACACACACACACACACACACACACACACACACACACACACAGCTTTCACTGTTTAAAGCAGTATGCTACTTATTACTTTTTTCCTACTTGGAAAATATTTATAATATATCTTCTTTGCTTTGTATAGTGTTGAAATACTTGAAAACAAGTATTCTACATTCCGCTTGACTTTTCTACCCACATATTCCTTTCTGTTTTCAACTCATTTTCTCCTCATCTCTGAAAACAACAGTGCTAAATGACAGTGGATTATAAGTAAGTCAAGAAAACACACATTCACAGGTAGAAAATTGTTTGTCATCTCTATGCATGATTAGCTGCCTCAAAAAGTTACCAGTCACTGGTTAAGGCTCTAAAATAGAAGAAAAGAATTCACTGATATAGAAAATCTTTCAGAAGATCCGTATTTTCTCACCATCTCATTTAATGTTTTAGGATGAAATGGTAATGAGAACAGCAGAAGAGAAAAAATGCAGTCTAGGGTGACAGGATAATCAGTATGCTGCACATCAGGAAGTCTGCTTCACAGACTGGCTTTCATAATGTTGAGGAAGGCGTATATAATTAGAGTCATCTGAGCATCTAAAAATACCAAACCTATGACAACAGGCACATATTACATCCAACCAGGTATCCAAAGAATTAGTAGAGAGGAGAAAGTGGTACTGATTTACTTAGTTTAATCCCTTGTTAACTGTGTCTTAGAGTTTTTCATTTATTCAAATGGTAAAATGCAGATTTAGATAATTCCTTTCTAGAGTCACAGGTAAGTTTTCATGTTGCATACACTTGTAATACAAGAGCGTACCAGAGCATGAGAAGATGGGAAGAATGACTGCTCAGAGAGGCTTCAGAGGAAAACAGAAATGGCACTCTGGCAAGCAAAGGGAAAAAGTAAAGATAAAAATAGGAAAACAAACATGAACAATGGTTCATACAAGAGAAAAAGTCTTTGCATGAGGTTAGAGGGTAGGGGTATTTCTCAATAGCACGTAACTGAAGTTTCAGAATAGCCTAGGAAACCAGGCACAAGGCTGTGAATGTGATATAAATGATCCTCCATGCACACAACCAAAACCTACAAAAGTAATCCAGATAGCCAAATCTTCCATTCTCCAATGGAAGTAAGTGAATACTATATATTTAAATGTAAGTGGCAATTTAAGCACAGACTTCCTGTTAGTTAACTTTATATTCAGATTTTGTTTTAGCCAAGGATGGTTTGTCCAGATTCTAGGACGTGTCATATATACTGTGAGAAAGAGACGATCCTAGAGAAGAATATCGTACTCTTATCTGGGAGAGACCTGTCACCTCCCCTGTAGATGACGGAAGATAGAAGATAGTTTATTTCTCAAAACAACACAATCTGTAAAAAGCAGTTGGGAGAAGAGTCCAAGAATTTCTACTTTGCTTTAGACAATCTATCATGACTTGAGTGAACCTTGAGATGAGCTCTGTCTACATTTTACCTTTTGGGCAGGAGTCAGAGTTTACGCTGCCTTGCCTCCATACTACACAGGGCATATAATAAACTCTTTGGTGGTTAAGCTGAATCTTGCAATTAGCAGACCTGAGTTGAAGCAGATACTGCGCATCCCTGTCCCTGGACAGAGGATCTGACGGGGATTACAGCAGAGATTTCTCCAGGAACACCTTCTCACAGTCTCTTTCAGCTTCCTCCTGAACTGGCTGAGGGGTACACCGATCATGGGACTAATCTTTGTCATTTCCTTGATAAACTCTGTAATTTGGTCGAACATCACACTTTCACAAGCATCATCTCTTTTGTGTTGGATGAAATTTCAACAATTTGTAATAAAACAGTCTGGCTCAGTATAGAATTACTAGATTTAAAATAGTAATCCTTGAGAATTATTAATATCCTTTAGTATATTCTTGATAATTAATAATTCTTGAGAAGTTTGAAGCAATTATTTTCTTTCTTTTTTGTCTAACTTCTTTCCATTAGGCCCTTGCCACATCCCTGGGCCAGTGTGACTGTTATTTTTCACTTACCTTTCTTTATATGCTTCATCCTGTAAGTTTTTAAACTTACCACCTTCATAGTTCTTTAAACTAAATATTGAGTTCCCTGGCAAGGGTAATGTTTCTCTTCATTACTTTCAATTCTGTGAAATTTAATTATGAAATTTTATTTATCACTTTTCTCTTACATTTGCTTTTCTTTTTGGAAAGACTGTTAATTGAAGGTTAAAACATAAAGACCAATTATCTAATTTTCTTCTCTATTTTCCATGTTCTTGTCTTTTTGTTTTAATTTCTAAATTATTTCTTTAAATGTATCTTTCCATCTTCTAAGCTTTAAAAGTCTGCTTTCATGTTTTTTTTAAATTACAAAATGCTTTCTTGTTTTCTGAATATTCTTTTTTAATGGATTAACATTGTTTTTCTTTATAAATATTAAGTTCTTTGACTTCTTTTGTTCTCAGCACTTTCTGTTTTCTAAAAAACACTATTTTTGTTTATTATTTCTGACTATGTTTTTCACATTAAAGGCTTTTCTTAGCTTTTGGATGACTACTGGCTGTTCATTCGTATTTGACAGTGAGACACTTAAAAGATTTGTTTAGATATCCCATCCATTGGTGGAGTTTATACTTTTGTGTTTTTCCCTGTAGGCTGACTGGGCATTTTGTTGGAGAAAATTCAAATTGTAATATCTGAAATCCCCCAAATTCTGCCAGAGGAACAGAATGAAATATGCCTGACTAATTATCTGAAAGCCAAGATGAGAAAAAGTGCTGAGAATCTCAGTATTCAAGAATATAGATTTTTTTCCCATGTAATATTCCTTTTTTTAGCTACAATTATACCTAAATTTCCTTTGTACCTGATGTCCCTAATTCTTGGGCATCTTCTAGTCACTTTCTTAATAGAGCAATCCTCTCATACTCTGTCTTACTGTGCCAGGTGAAAGAGGGGATCTGGCCACTTTAACTGCATATTTGAAGATTTTCAACCTATGTTGCTTTTTTTATCCATGTCCCACATCCCTGACTTCTTCTAACATAATTTATGACTATCCCTCATTTCTTCAGCCCAAAGTGTCTTGCTTCTCATTAACATCTTGCTACGCAACATAGAAAGTTTCAGCTTTTTATATACTGTTATTTAGTACTTAATTTACTTTGCAACATTTATTATTGCCTTTCATCAGCAGTTATCATCTTTCCTATTATTCTTGTTTTTGAAAGTACATCATTTCTCCCTATAATCTGATGTTTGAGAAGTTTAGGGGAGAAGAGAGGAAGTGGATCAGGGATTAATGTGTGTTCCCAATGCACTGAATGTATCTGGGAGAACCCATCTGTATTAGTTTTCCTGGGCTGCCATAGCAAAATATCACAGAGTGGGTGGCGTAAGCAGTGTAAATTTATTTCCTCACAGTTCTAAGGGCTAGAAGTCCAAGAGTAATATGTCATCAGGGTTGCTTCTTCTGAGGCATCACTTCTTGGCATGCAGATGGCTGTCTTCTCCTCCCTGTATCTTCACATGTTCCTCTCTCGGTGTGTCTATATCATAATATCCTCTTATTTTAACCACTTATATTGGATTAGGACCAACCCTAATGACCTTATTTCACGTTAATTCCTCTTTAAAGATCCTGTCTCCAAATATAATCATACTCTGAGGGATTAGGGGCTAGGACTTCAATCTATCAATCAACTGGGGGACAAAATTCAGCTCATAACACCATCTATGGTGGAATTAAGGACAATCCCAAAACTGAAAGCAAGAGAACATTACCCAGACGTGTAAGACTTTTGGCAGTGGTACCAATACACAGAAGGGAATAGGAAGGTCAGTATAGTCAATCTGGGCAGAGCTGCAGAAAAATATGGTGCAGGGGGATAGACTGTATATGAGTAATCTTATGCATGTTTAAAGCACAGCACTAAATGCTCTTGAAAACAAAACAAACAAACAAACAAACAAAAACTAGAGCCAGAGAGATCTGAGTGCAAATAACCAAGGATCACAGGCAAAAATATGGCATTACAGTACCAAAAGCAGTAAAAAGAGAATGCCCAAAAGGACTCATTTACAGATTTATAAACAATGATCACATCAGCACTGGAGAACAAGGTTGAAGCAAGAGGAAGGCTGACTTGTTTTTGTCATGGAGGATTTGTTATGTAGCTGTTTACATTTTCAACAACCAACAAAAGTGAGGCTGTAAGAGGAGTTTTAGAGACCATAAAGTTTAGAAGGGCACAGAAGAGTATCAGTTATCCAAAGTAGCTGATGTTATAAAACACCAATTATATTAGGCTTGCAATGGTGGCTCTCTAAATAGATTTAGGTTAAGGGGTAACATACTGAATCTTCTGAAGAATACTATGCCACTGTAGTCCTAACTTTTGTTAGAGTATTTTTTTCTCTCTTGGCTTCTCTCCAACTGATGATTCATATCATTGTTTATCCCAGGGAAACAAATGTTCCATGTCTGTGGTAAGTCATAATCTATTTCTATAGCAGCATCAGCTCCATATGCCTCCAGTCATTAAAATGGAGCTTAGCCAATGCAGTCTAAACTGTTATTCTATTATTCTATTTTTCTAAAATAAGGACTAACAATACAGAATACACACCTTTTATTTGCTACCATTTGCAATCTCTTACCTAATGTTGGGGGGAAAAAAGGCTTATTAAAATGGACTAAAGAATCTAATGGCAGTGAGACACTTGTGTGAGTATCAGAGTTGACAAGTAAATGTAGTAAAAGCTGTCAAAACTCAGAGTAACAATTACTTATGAAGAATTTTATTGTCTGGCTATGAATAAACCTATGGAATTGTACAAGGTGCTTAGGAGATCTAGTTCTGGCCCTTCCATTAATCAGAAGAATGTCCAAGTCTAAATACTGACTGGTGATTTGCTTTCCTCTCTTGGAGGACCTCAGGAGAATGGCACTGTAAAGAAAGAATGCCAAATTCACAAAATCCAGAGCTTGGAGTAAACAGGAGATGAGAATGCAATCTTTTCTCAGTATTAAATATCAATCCCTGTGCTAAAAATGAAATATCTGTCTCCTATACAAGCAAAATAAGATTTAGATTTAGCTTTTTCACACGTTTGTCATTAATTACACTTTTAAGTGATGTATATGCTCTGAAATCCCAGTCATTCAATTCAAATTTGGAAATTAATACTTATCAAGATTAAATCAATTCTGGTGATATTTTTCATGTATATGTTTGTGCATGTTTCATAACTTTAAACTACACAAATACTTCCATTATGCATCCTTAACTAATATTCCAAATGAATATATATTTGAAGTGTTCAAGCTTTTTTGCCCACATGAAAATGCATGCAATAAATTACAAATACTTTGTCAAATTTCTATTTAATGGAAAGTCATGCTAAAATGAGTTAAACAGTAGATTTCAGCAGTGGAAAATACCTTTCATTCAAAACTTAAAGTGATACTGAAAGGGTGTATTGCTGTTGCTTTTTTTATTTTTTAAATTTATACATTTTTTTCTCAAGAACATTACAGTTTCTTTTGCTTATTGAATATTCATTGACATTTCTGGAATAGGATATATAACTTGCTGTGTACTGTCAATCAAAATCTCTTAGCTATGTATTATTGCTCTAAAGCTTTTATTGATACTAAACAAATTACTAAATGTAGATAGGTGCTTTTTATATAAAAGTGGATGAAAGAAAGATATTTTAAATGAGACTTTGAATTTAATACTGCTTCAGGCTACTACTACTGAGAAAATTCACCTGGAAAGCACTTTTTAACTAGGAGCAAACATTCTACAGCTCAAAGAACAGGGAGGCACTTCACTTTATCCATTCTCAAATGCAAAGCAAAATTATGAAATTTGTCTCTGTAGTCTTTATGTTATGACTTTTCTTTCATGACAATATTTTGGCAGTTACAAAACAATGATTCAAAAATTTAGCAAGCAGATAGCTCACTAAAAATCCTGAAGTCTGGGCTCTACACCAAACATACAGAATCAGAATCAATAATGTGTTGGAAAGGAGTAGACGGAGAGGCAGCAAGCATCAATATATTTAACTAGGTAGCTCTGAAGCATAGCATAGTTTAAGCACCGCTGTTTTGATACTCCTGGTGTTTACCTTTTTTCCTTTACCAAATTGATATCCAGGGATCACCCCATGATTGTCTTCCAGATTGCAGTTACTTTGCCTCCTGCACAATTGATATTTACTCTTTGTACTTCATCCCTTAAATTCGACATCATGAGCTTCCTTAAATCAACAATTACCTAACTGTCTAAATTCATAAATGAGAGGAACTTCCCAGTTCTGGCTAGCTTCCCAGTGTCTTAAAAGAGTAATTTTATGCCCAAGGAATAATCCAATGTGGTGATTAATTGGTGGGCAATTCAGACCAGAAACGATAGGAGAGCTGTTTTATTTTAAGATATCAGGTAATACATGTTAGGTCTTCAGGACAGTATAGTTTATTCCAAGTTCTACAACATAAGCCAGTTATTTATTCTGAGTATTTTAGCTCCATCTTATTTCAGACAACCCTGACTCTCTCTTAGGTTTAAGGAAACACCCTCAAAATAAAAATGGAATTCCTCGGTAGGAATTTATAGAATTCAATAGGTTTTATCAGACAATTGGGTTTATAAAATGAGGGGAATAATTCCCCTACCTTATGAAATTTTAGGGGTCCAAATGAGTTCATGTAAACTTAACATCTAGACATGGTCACATTTTATGTATCAAACAGGCAAAGATCTTTAATATACTAATGTGCATTGTGGCTAAGTGGGGGTATGTATCATTTTCTAAATAGTTCTGAAAAGATCGTGGAATTTGTCTTACTTCTTTGGAGAAATACACTGGAAAACCCCACATGAACTTTTTGTCTTGCATGTATCCTACCTGCTCCAGGTAGTCCAGAAAACATTACTCTGTGAAATAAAAACTAAAGCAATAACTTAAGGCGAACAATAAACAATTTGCTTATGTCTTTTGTCTGAATTTCAGTCATCAGTGGACATTCCAAAACTTAACTGTTATAATGTAAGTTAGTGGTCAAGTAGCATTTAGACAATGGAGGTTTGGAGAATATGACTTTTCAGTATTTACTGACCACTGTATTTCAGTCTTAAGTCTTCTGTGAAACAGAGTATCCTGTCACCCTATCACTGCCTAATGAAAATACCTGATGCTGGTTCAAATTAGTTTGCACTTATCCTCATTTAACAGTGATTTGACGGCTGCCTAAATTTAATTTATCTGGAATGCTATGTTGTGAATATTGGTTCAGTTTATCAAAATTTGATCCTCTTTTAGAGGACACTTGATTAGAATATATTTTCCTGCCTTACTTGAAGTTAGAAATGGTCACATGACTTATCTTGGCAAATGATATGTGAGCAGCAGTTATGTGTTACTTCTGGACCAGAACTTCCAGACATGATGCACAGGTTGCCATGCCCCTTCCTCCTGCGATAAACAAGCAATCTTAAAGGCAGTGCAGGCTCTGCAGGTCTATTGCCCTGAATATGGATGACAAATACGCCTGTATTGGTTAAGTCACTGAAATTCTTGGCTTACTTTTTACTACAGGATAACCGAGCTTATCCTGACTGATATATTTTTATATTAGAAAAAAAGGTGTTCTTCAAAGTTGCTAACATGTTTATTGTCCTATGATTGCATTATTCTGTCTGTTAGGTGAAGTGATAAATCAGCCATATGAACTAGCTAAGAACTAGACTCTGAGTTCAAGATTTGCAGATATTAATATATATATAATGGATAGATAACAAGGTTATACTGTGTAGCACAGGGAACTATAATCAATATCTTGTAGTAACTCATGGTGGAAAAGAATATGAAAACGAATATATGTATGTTCATGTATGACTGAAGCACTGTGCTATACACCAGAAATTGACACAACATTGTAAATTGACTATATACTTCAATAAAAATATATATTAAAAAAAGAACTAGACTCTGAAATTAGTTAAAATTCTGTCAATTTATAGAAATCTGAGCAACCAAACATCAGGCTCTCATTAATTATTATCCTAGTTAGTCAATGTATTCCTTTTTTATAATATTTTACATGTAGCCATTTTAAAATTACATATTCATTTAACAAATATAACTCTTCAAGCATTTTGTTCTTGAATCCCTTTGCACTCTTAAAAATCATTGAACACATCAAAGATCTTTATATGTGAGTTATTGCTGCAAATAATACTATACTCAAAATTAAAACAGGGAGCATTAATTAATATTTTATTGGGAGATAACTGTAGATCCACAAGTAGTTGTAAGAAACAATACAAAAGATCAGCGTACCCTTTCCCCATTTTTCTCTAGTGATAACTACTTTCAAAATTATAGTACAATATCACACCTAAGATATGAATATTAATAGTGAAGATATAGAATATTACTATCAGCATAAGGATCCCTTGCTACCCTTATATGGCCACATCTACTTTCCACTCAGCCCCACTTCCTCCTTAATCCCTGGAAACCATCAACCTGTTCTCTGTTTCTATAATTGTGGCATTTCAAGGATGTTACATAAATGCAATTATACAGTATGCACTCTTTGATGATTGGCTTTCTTCATTCAGCATAAGATTCATTCGTGTTGTGGTATGTAACAAGAGTACTTTTTTGTTTTATCTGAGTTATATGAATGTACCAGAGTTTATTTAACCATTCACCCACTAAAGGACACCTATGCTTTTTCTATTATTGGTCTACTGTGATTATAGCTGCGATAAACATTCAGATATAGATTTTCATGTAAATGTTAAGTTTTCATTTCTCTAAAATGAATGCCCAGGAATGCAATTGTTGAGTCACATGGTAATTACATGTTTAGTTTTTTTTTTTTTATTTATTTAGTAAATTGCTATACTGACCCTAAAAGCTACACACAAAAACTACTAGAGATGATAAAAAAATTCAGCAAGGTATCAGGATACAAGATTAACATATAAAAATCAGTTGCATTTCTTTACATTAACAATGAATTAGCAGGAAAAGAAAGTAAACAAACAATTCCTTTTAAAATTGCATCCAAAACAATAAAATACTTAGAAATAAATCTGACCAAGGAGATGAAAGACTTATACATGGAGAACTACAAAATATTGGTTAAGGGAATTAAAGATGACTTTAAGAAATTGAGAGAAATCCCATGCTCTTGGATTGGAAGAATCAATATTGTTAAAATGGCCATACTGCCCAAGGCAATCTACAGATTTAATGTGCTCCCTATCAAATTACCCAAAATATTTTTCACCAAACTAGAACAAACAATCCTAAAATTTATATGGAATCACAAAAGACCTAGAATTGCCAAAACAATATTAAAGAAAAAGAACAAAGTTGGAGTAATCACCCTCCCAGACTTCAGACAATATTACAAAGCTACAGTAAATCAAAACAGAATGGTATTGGCATAGAAACAGATATATGGATCATGGAACAGAATAGGGAGCCCAGAAATACACCCACAGACCCATGGTCAATTAATCTTTGACAGGGAGGGAAAATATATAAATGGAGAAAAGACAACTTCTTCAGCAAGTGGTCTTGGGAAGACTGTACAGCAGAATGTAAATGAATGAAGTTAGAACACTCCCTCACACCATCCACAAAAATAAATTCAAAATGGCTTAAAGACTTAAATATAGGACAAGACACGATAAACCTCCTAGAAGAAAATATAGACAAAACATTCTCTGACATAAATCTAAGCAAAGTTTTCCTAGGGCAGTCTACACAGGCAATAGAAATAAGAGCAAATATTAACAAATGAGACTTAATTAAACTTACAAGTTTTTGCATAGCAAAGGAAGCAATAAGCAAAACAAAATGACAACCTATGACATAGGGGAAAATATTTGCAAATGATGCAACTGACAAAGGCTTAATTTCCAGAATACATAAACAGCTCATACAACTTAATAAAAACAAACAAACAAACAAACAAAAAACAATCCAATCCAAAAATGGGCAGAAGACCTAAACAAGCAATTCTCCAATGAAGACATATAAAGACATAAAAATAGCCAGTAGACACGTGAAAAAATGCTCAATATTGCTAATTATCAGAGGAATGCAAGTCAAAACTACAATGAGGTATCACCTCACACCAGTCAGAATGGCCATCATCAAAAAGTCCACAAATGGTAAATGCTGGAGAGGGTGTGGAGAAAAGGGAATTCTCCTACACTACTGGTGGGAATGTTTGGTGCAGCCATTATGGAAAACAGTATGGATATTCTTCAAAAAAAGTAAAAATAGACTTACCCTATGATCCAGCAATCCTACTCCTGGGCATTATCTGTAGGGAACTCTAATTCAAAAAGATACATGCACCCCAATGTTCATAGCAGTGCTATATACAACAGCCAAGATATGGAAGCAACCTAAATGTCCATCGACAGATGACTGGATAAAGAAGCTGTGGTATAGTTACACAATGGAATACTACTCAGCCATAAAAAAGAATAAAATAACGCCATTTGCAGCAACATGGATAGACCTAGAGATTGTCATTCTGAGTGAAGTAAACCAGAAAGGGAAAGAAAAATAACATAGGATATCACTCATATGAGGAATCTTAAAAAAAAAAAAAAAAGAATAAAAGGACACTATGAACTCATCTACAAAACAAAAAGACTCACAGACATCATAGTAAACAATCTTATGGTTACAGGGGAAAGGGGGTGAGAAGGGATAAATCTGGTAGTATGAGATTTGCAAATGTTAGCTACTGTATCTAAAAACAGATTGAAAAAACGCAAGTTTCTTCTAGGGAACTATATTCAATATACTGTAATAATCTATAATGAAAAAGAATATGAAAATTAATATATGTATGTATATGCATGACTGGGACACTGTGCTGTACACCAGAAACTGACACATTGTAACTGACTGTACTTCAATTTAAATAATTAAATTAAATTAATTTAATTTAAAAAACTGCTACACTGTTTTCCAGAGTGGCTAAATAATTTTACAATCTTATTAGCAATGTGTGAGTGATCTGGTTTCTCTGCACCTTCTCCCACATTTGATATTGTTATTCTTTTTTATTTTAGTCATTCTGATAGGTGTGTAGTGATACCTCACTGTGTTTTTAATTCCTATTTCTCCTAGTAGCTAATGATATTGAATATCTTTGTATGTTTACTTGCCATCTAAATCTCTTCTCCAGAGAAATATTTCTTCATGTCTTTTTCTTGTTTCTTAATTGAATTGTTTTTGAGTTTTGAGAGTTCTTCATGTATTCTAGATGCAATTTTCTGTCAGATATGCAGTTTGAAATATTTTCTCCCAGTCTGTAGCTTGTCTGAACTTTCTATTATGTAGGTCTTCTGTAGAGCAAAAGTTTTTAATTTTGATGAAGTAGAGTTTATCATTCTTTCCTTCTATCAACTGTGCTTTTGAGATTTTTGCCCACTCTGTCTCTCTTTTTCTCTTTTGGTCCCTCATTCTCAGTAATATTCATTGCCCTGTCTTCAAGTTTACTGAAGTCCCTTTAGTTTGCTTTTCATTAGTTGTTTTATTTCTCAACTCAAGCATTTCTTTTTTGTTTCTTTTTAGGTTTTTTTCTCTCTATTGATATATCCATTTTGCTTATATGTTGTTTTCTTGACTTTTTATCAATATTTTTAGTTCTTTAAGCATTTAAGATAGTTTAAAAAAAAATCTGTACCTAGTAGATTCCAACAGGTCTTTTTCAAGGAAAGTTTCTGTTGAGTTTATCTTTTTCCATTGAACAAGCCTTTTTTCTTGTTTCTTTGTAGCTATTGCATTTTTTTAGTTGAAAACTGAACATCTGAATTTAATAGTGTGGCAATTCTGGAAAGCAGATTCTCCTCCTCTCTCAGGGTTCTCTGTTTTATTTTTGTTGTTGTTGTTATTTTGATTGTTATAGCTGCCTCTGTATGGAGGATCAGGATGAGATGTAAATTTAACATCTTCTCAGGTAACTTTCTAATTTATCCTTTATATATATTTGCTTTTGATATTTAGTCTTTAATATCTGGGTCCACAAGTAGGAAAAAAAAAATGAAGAGGAAGGAAAGTGCACCGGCCCTTAAATACCTGGAAGTCAATCCAGCTACAGGGGGCCTGTAACAATGGGGTAAAGTGTAGCAACAATAGGGTAAGGTATAATAACAATGACTACCACTTCTTGTCTGCATCTCTATTATGAGAAACAGCATTCAGCAATCAAAGCATAGATTCCTGATATTTCAAGGACAGAATTCTTTTTGTTCATCCTAGCTCCCTCAAGCTGTATGCAAACTGCTCCTGGAATGCACACACAGCTGCTTTGTGTGCCATGAGGCTCTCAGTAGCAGTTAGGTGGCTGCTACTGTGCTCAGACCTGAAATTGGTCAAAATTAACTACAGTTTACCATCCAATACTTGCTTGGGAAGTTGCAAACCTTCCGCAGACATCAGAGTTCCAAAATAGTTACATCACACGGATTCTACCAGTATAATTGTGGTCTAGATGGGAAGACAGACTTCTAGTACTTTCTTCTGTGCCCTGTTCCCAGAATCCTCTTCCCTGTTGCACTTATTTTTAAACTGGTTTCCATTTGATTAGATCAAGTACTGTGATAACTCTTGTGAATAACTTGTTTTACAACATGTCCTGTAAAAAACTGGTTATAATTTATTTATTCACATATTGTTACCCAGCAAAACTGTTACCTTCTTTATTGTTGTTACCTTAGCTAATTTGTCTTCATAACATTAGCATCTGTCATGAAGTAGGTGCCAGACAAAAGGCTGTTGATCTGAATTTAATGGAAATTAAGAAAGGATGTTTATCATTTACTGCATGACCAACTGCTTACATTCTAAAATCATAATCTTAAAAAAATACTTCTGAACTGGTAAGAAAAATGATTTTATATAGAAAAAGGACATAGTCTTTAGAATAATTAATTCTGCCAGTCTAATCTGCTTTATTTGAATAGCTTATGTACTACTTCAATTCCTGCATCATGCTTAGAACTCAATGCACATGTCCCATCATTTAGACTATCTTTCAATGTACATATGCACATTAGTAAATGAACTGCCTATGGGGGAAAGAAAGATGAAAGCGAATTACACCAAAATAAAATAAAGAGCTCCACACAGAAGACTGCAAAAATCCAAAGCAAAGGTGGATAATTGCACTAAAATGTCTCAGTCTCTTCAGAAATACAGACTAGTATGTTACCACTACCAGAGAGAAAGAGAATCTAAGCCTAGAGTCAAACCAGAGTGTGTCACATTTTGAGGCCTTTGTGGCAGGGCATCCGCTCAAGTGTACAGGTGCACATAATTCTTTACTCTGATATTACTGCCGTTAAATCCACAGTGATGCTCAGCCTGTGCTGGTAGTTGACCTCAGTACTGGCAATCCTCCATGCCTAGCTTTGGAAGCAAATTCCAGGCTAGGAAATCTAAATTATATTTAATTCACTTTAATTTGAGAAATAAATGCAATGTCAGTTAACTTATGAATTCTAATTATATGTGTCAAAAATTTGTGTGGAGGAAATAGGAATAAGAATTGTAATAGGAAAGGAGACTTACATTTATTGACACCAAGTAAAAAATAGGTATGAGACCTTTAAACAGTTTGCCAAGACTTGTTTAGGCTCTGAGGATGCCACCTTACTGGGTTTATTACTCAAACTAAAGAGCTCATGCTTGAGGTAAGATACTTATTCATCTGCTGCACCTAAATTTGCTTTTCTCTTAATTGAGCCCAGCATGAGGTAAGACTTTGTAAGCAAAGTACATACTGCCTTTTTGTAATCTGACTTTTACAATATCTATTCCCCCAGAATCATTTTTCCTGACCCTAGTGGTTGATCAGGTTAAGGTAAGGTGTAGTAGCAGGAATAAAGAATAAAATAAGCCAGGGCTCCAGAAAAAAAGGAACTAGACAGAACTTCTTAAGTGAACCTTTTTTCCCTTCTTAGCTTGGCAAGGTGCAATATACTGAAAAGGTGGTAAACTTCAGTGGATAGTGCTTGTTATTCCCATTAAAAAGGAGCAAGGTCCCTTCTGTTGGGGAGAAGGTACTCCTTCAAATTCCTTAAAAAAAAAAAAAAGCCTAGTATTCATACTGGTGCAACACTAGACAGTTCTAATAGTTTCTGGGTTTGATTGTATTTTAGGCTGAACCATGTTATACTATGTTTAAACAGAAATTGAACTGACTTCCAATGCTTATTGTATTATTGTTATAGTTCCAAGTGACTTACAATTGAGCTCTAACTGTGATTTAGGGGGAAAAGAGTCTTCCTCTTACAGTCCATAAAAATTATTTTTTTATAATCTTAGGCCCCCTCTATTTCATTTAATTTTTGTTTGTTTCCTACATTTGGGAAATTTAGTGTTAAAATTCTCAGCTAATAACCTCTCAGTTTCTGAAAATCCAATCCAGGCCTATGAGTTGTTTAGACAACTGCCTTACCTTTTAGTATGAAGATAGTTGATGGAAATTTTAATATAATGAAATTTTAATCATTCATTATAATGTGCGGTTTCTAATCAAAGTTAATAGAAAAATGTGGATTGTACTTTGAGAATTGGGATGGGAAGAAATAGGAATGAATGTAGTGAGAAATCTTTTGCTTTGTGCTATCTGATTTAGAAATATATCAATAAATGCTATGAGAAATGCCCAGAAAGAGTGGGATTTTAATAAAATTAAATATAGTTAAATCTGAAAATATAAGAAAAAAACTTATGATTTATGTTAGTTTCCTTCTCATGGATAATCAAAAGTGATATTACAACTCATTATTATATTCATTATAATTTTTAAAGAAAAAGTACTTAAATATACCCCGCATTTGTAAAATAAAAATAGATGAGGTATAACATTTCAGCCTGTCCCTTCAACTGGTAGATTCATTACACATGAATGGTGACTTTTTAAACACAAAATTACATGACAGAATCTTTCTCACCACTTCAGTATTTAGTGATGCTAGCTAGCCCTAGCTTTAGAACAAAAATCAACCCATTTAATGAAATGCTTACTTAAACACCAAAGCCATTATTACATATGTAACAGTTTGGAAATACTACATTACACTTGGAAAATGCCCAGCACCAGTGAATCAATTTTCTATCTGCTTTGTAAAAACAACTTCTGCTTTATTGCTTTTTGGAAACAGAATTGAAGCAATACTTCACAAAAGCCATTAAACAGATCTTGTGACACAAAATATAAGACTTCTAACTAAACTACATCATTTCTCGATTTCTTTTGAATACCTAATGGCATAATGAAAACTGATTAAACTATCCGTATGTTCACATTCTCAGTTATGATATCTGATGGCCTCAAATTAAAAAGTTGATTTGTAAAATGAAGTGATGGTACATTGAACAATCAACCTTATTAACAGAACTCTGAGTAATCTGAAATTTTAATTGGTCAAATAAAGTGGCATTTAATGCTAGAAAATACGGACAATTGTCTATAATTAGAATAATTAACACAAAGATGATTCTTACATAGCAGCAGTAACACATTAAATATTTAACCATAAGGAAAGAAAACAACCTCAAACAGGTGAATGAAGGAAAAATTCTTTGGAGAGTTCTTCAAGGTTTACTTTTTTTAATAGTTCCTTTGGGACATGGTTGGCAATTTCATACTATTAATATTGCAAAAGTTATAGCAGGGAAGGAAAAGAGCAGTGTCTTTGATTTTATACCATTTCTAAAAAAGCAACGAGATATTGGAAAAGTATGGATTTGTTAAAAATAAACTAGTCCTGTTAATTTTTTCCTAATATTCACTGTGGTTGAAAGAAATATATTTTAACTAGAAAGAGATGCATTATGTTTAAATTACATCTTATCACATATTATGTTATCAAAAATCTTACAAAAATAATCAAGATTGTGATGAGTTCTTTCATTGCCACTGGAACAGAGGCAGAAAGAATTCAAATAAATCAGCTGTGTGGGTCTGTGGAGCATGTTAAGCACAGGGATGCTGCAAGAATTAGAATTAGTGTCAGTCTTATTTAAAAGCTTCCTTGTTCATCTTTGCAACCCTAGATTGTTGGCCAAGATTAAATCATGAATCTTCTCAATACTCCTGGGAAGTAATTAAAGGAGAAGAAATAGAGAAAAATGACAAAAAGATAGGGGATTTTAATTGTACTTTTATATTACTATGTATTTAAATTAAATAAATGAAAAATGTATACAAATAAAATGCTTTCTTGTGATAACTCATAGGATAAAGGCCAATTCCAAACAAAAAGATTTGGTCCAAATAAACATAAATTAAGAAAAAAAAATACTACTTGGATTACAATTTTTTTCTAAGTAGGGGGAAATAGAGAAATAATTTAATACCAAGTATGATATAAAATAATGATTTTTAAAAACTCTATCAATTAGAATCTAACTAGGAAAATGACTTCAATAATTTGCAATGTCAGTGTAATGCAGAGAATTGGTTATACTGAACTTCAACAGCAAACAGATGACCTTTGGCTAACCCATTAATTAACAGCAGGAAGATATGACCACTATAAGGCTGGAGGGAAAATGGAATTTAGGCACTATTACCAATGCTCAGAAGTAAGTGTCATGCAATGAAAGCTAAGACCAGGGCCAGTATGTCTGTGAGAAATGAAGCAATAGAATACACAGAGCCTTTGTCCTCATAAGTAGAGAAGGAAGGGGAAATACCTTGGCTTCTTTCTTTTTCTTACCTTCTAATCTCCTGCCAAAGCCTCCCATACTCAGCCAGAAATCAGCTATTACAGGAGCATTCTTTAGGATTCAGCCCACTTTAAAATAGCACAGTGGTGGGTAAGAGTGGGAGGGAATCTGAGGGCAAACATAGACTGGGCATATCTTTCCATAACATACTATCACACTATCAGATTGACTATGTCAGTGATGTTTCACATCTTAAAACTATGTTACTGCAGGGAAAAATGCCATAAATTTTACCTTTTCATATGAAGAAATGAATACATGGACAATTACAAAAGCTAGTATTATTGTACCAATGGTTTTTAACTGCAGTTTTTGTTTTCTACATGATTTAAGAAACTTAAGACATTTAAAGAACAGAAAACAACTATTAATATAAAGGTAATATTGCTGTGACTTTGGTCTTTAAGTAAAAGTATTGTTTTCTATGTAATTTAAGGGACTAATGCATTGAAAATAATTGTTAGTTTACATTCTGGGACACACAATGCACAGAGATGTAATTTTGTGACATCAATAACCTAAAGGGGTAAGTATGGAGCTGCTCCTTTGCAGTCTGTGTTATTTTCACTTTGTATGCTCTTGAAGCTAAGCTGGTATAAATCAAACTACAATGTTTTAACTTTATGATATTAATTAAATGTAATCCACATGGTAACCACAAAGAAGATAGCTATAGAATATATACTAAAGGAAATGAGGAAGAAATATAAACATTTCACTACAAAAAAATCAACTAAATACAAGAGAAGACAGTAATTAAGGGAATAGGGGGAGCTATAAGGCCTATTAAATAGCACAATGACAGAAGTAAGTTCTTCCTTATCAGTAATTATTTTAAATGTAAATAGATTAAGTTCTCCAATCAAAAGACAGAAATTAGCAGTGTAGATAAAATCACATGATCCAACAGTATGCCGTCTATAAACAACTCACTTGAGATAAAAAGACACAAAAAGATTGAAAGTTGAAGGACAGAAGACATTTCCTGCAATTAGTAACTAAAAGGGAGCCGAGATGGCTATAATATTCAACAAGTAGACTTTAAATCAAAAAAGGTTATATGAGACAAAGAAAAACCTTATTTACTGATAAAAGTTTCAATATAGCAAGAAGATACAACAACCATAAACACTCATGCTGTAACGATAGATGAACATCATAGTCAACAGTGAAAGACTGAAACAAGGAAAGAATGTTTGCTTCTACCTCTTCTATTCAACATGGTTCTTGAAGTTCTAGCTAGACAACTGAGTCAAGAAAAACAAGAAATAAAAGGCATCCAAATTGGAAATGAAGAAAGAAAAATTATCTCTGCAGATGATATGAAATTATATTTAGAAAACCCTAAGAATTTGATTAAAAGTGTTAGATCTAATAAATAAATTTGGCAAAGTAGCAAGATACAAAGTGAACATACAAATCAATTGCATTTCTATACGTAAAAACAAAAAACAACCTGAAAAGGAAACTGAAAAAAACAATTCAGTTTACAACAGAATCAAAAAGAATAAAATACTTAGGAGTTAACTTAACCAAGAAGGTGAAAGTCCTGTAAAATAAAAACTATGAAACATTGCTGCTGAAAGAATTAAAGAAGACATAAATTAATGGAAACCCAAATCACATTTATGGATTAGAAGGTTTAATATTCTTAAAATGTTCATAATATCCAAAGCAATCTATAGATTCAATAAAATGTCTTTCAAAATCCTAAAGACATTTTTTGTAGAAATATAAAAACCCATCCTAAAATTCATGTGGCATCTCAATGCAAACTGAATAGCTAAAACAATCTTGGGGGGAAAAAGGCTATTACTGAAAGACTAATGCTTTTTGATTTCAAAATTTACTACAGAGCTACAGTAATCAAAACAATGTGGCACTGGCATAAAGCAGACATACTGAGCGATGGAATATTATACAAAGCCCAGAAATAGACCCTTATCTATATCATCAAGTGATTTTTGACAAGGGTGTTAAAGCTATTCAATGGAAAAAGGATAGTCTTTTCAACAAATAGTGCTGGGAAAGTTGGATATCCACATGCGAAGGAATGAATTTGGACCCTTACCTAATACCATATACAAAAACTAATTCAACATGGATCAAGGACCTAAATATCAGACCTGAGACAATAAAACTCTTAGAAGAAAACATAAGACAAAAGCTTCATGAGTCTGGAATTGGCAATGATTTCTTGGATTTGACACCAAGATACAGGCAACAAAAGAAAAAAAATAGACAAAGGGACTTCATAATTTTTTAAATTGTGTATCAGAAGACTATCAGCAGAATAAGAAGTCAATCCACAGAATGGGTAAAAATATTTGGATATCATATATCTGTTAAGGGATTAATATTCTGAATATATAAAGAACTCCTAGAACTCAACAACAAGAAAAACAATTCAATTAAAAAATGGCAAAGATCTTGAATAGACATTTACCTAACCAAGATATATAAATGACCAACAAAACACATGAAAAATGCTCACCATCACTAATCATTAGGAAAATGCAAATCAAAACTACAATAAAATATCACCTCACATCCATTAACATGACTATTACCAACCCCCCCCCCCAAAAAAAACAGAAAACAGTAAGTGAGGGTGGGGATGTGGAGATATTAGAAACCTGTTCACTATTGGTGGGGATGTAAAATGGTACAAATGCTGTGCAAAAAAATATAGCAGTTTCTCAAATAATTAACAGTAGGATTACCATATTATCCAGCTATTCCACTTCTGGATATATATCCAAGATAATTGAAAGCAGGACCTCAGAGAGATATTTTTACACCCATGTTAATAGCAGCATTATTAACAATAGCCAACAGATGTAAGCACCTCAAGTATCTTTCAACAGATGAATGGATAAGCAAAATACAGTATATACATACAATGGAGTATTATCCAACCTTAAAAAGGAGAGAAACTCTGCAATATGCTATAGCATGAATGAAGTTTGAGGACATTACACTAAGCCTGTCACAAAAAGACAAATACTGTATAATTCCACTTATATGAGGTACTTAGAGTAATTAAAATTATAAAGACTGGCCAGAAAGAAAGAAAAATGCCGTATGGTATCACTTACATGTGGAATCTTAAACAAAGGACACAAATGAACTTATCTACAAAACAGAAACAGACTCACAGACATAGACAACAAACTTATGGTTACCAGGGGGTAAAGAGGATGGGAAGGGATAAATTGGGAATTCGAAATTTGCACCTCTTGGAGTGTGACAGAAATGTTAGGTATCTTGATTGTGGCAGTGGTTTCATTGGTGTATACATCTATCGAAATTCATCAAATTGTACATTTGAAATATGTGTAGTTTACTGTACAGGAACCATATCACAATAAAGGTGTTAAATAAATTTAAAATAAATAAATAAATAAATACAGTAAAACAAAACCAAAAAAAAATCATGAAGACTGAAAGTATAATTGTGGTTGCCAGGGGCTGGGGGGAAGGAAAGAATGGGGAGTTACTGTTCAATGGATACAGTTTCGGTTTTACAAGATGAAAAGTGTTATTGGGATGGATGGTGATGATGTTTGCCCAACAATGTGAATGTATTTAATATCACTGAACTGAATACTTGAAAGTGGTTTAAATGGTATATGGTATATTACGTGTATTTCACCACAGTAAAAAAAATCACAATGAGATTCCACTATACACTCACTCTAACTATTATCATAAAAAAGACAGAAAAATATCAGATGATAGTGAGGATGTGGAGACATGCAAATCCTCATGCATTGCTGATGGGAATATAAATGGTATCAACTCTGTGGAAAATGGTTGGACAGTTTCTTTTTAACTTTTTAGTTAAACATAATTTCACTGTATGACTGAAAATCAATCCTAGATATCAAACCAAGAGAAATCAAAACATATGCCCACATAAAGACACGTACACAAATATGCACAGAAGCATTATTAACAACAGCCTAAGACTAAAACTGGGAACAAGCTCAATATTCACCAACAGGTAAGTATTACAAAATATGGTCCATACTAACACTGAGCTACTATTTGGCAATTAAATTGGAACATTTCTCCAAAGAAGAAATATAAAGGCCAACAGATACATTAAAAAGATGCTCAACATCACTAATCATCAGGGAAATACAAATCAAAGCCACAATGTGATATCAACTATCTTACATCTGTTAGGGTCGCTATGAAAGAAAGAAAAGGAAGGAAGGAAGGAAGGAAGGAAGGAAGGAAGGAAGGAAGGAAGGAAGGAAGGAAGGAAGGAAGGAAGGAAGGAAGAAGGAAAGAAGGAAGGAAGGAAGGAAGGAAGGAAGGAAGGAAGGAAAGGAAGAAAGAAAGAAAGAAAGAAAGAAAGAAAGAAAGAAAGAAAGAAAGAAAGAAAGAAAGAAAGAAAGAAAGAAAGAAAGAAAGAAAGAAAGAAAGAAAGAAAGGGAAAGAAAAGAAAGAAAGAAAGAAGGAAGGAAGGAAGGAAGGAAGGAAAGAGAAAGAAAAGAAAAGAAAGAAAGAAAGAAAAGAAAAGAAAGAAAGAAAGGAAAAGAAAGAAAGAAAGAAAGAAAGAAAGAAACAAAGAAGGAAGGAAAGAAGGAAGGAAAGAAAGAAAGGAAGAAACAAAGAAGGAAGGAAAGAAAGAAAGGAAAGGAAGAAAGAAAGAGAGGAAAAAGGGCACGCATTGGTGAGGATGTGAAGAAATCAGAACCCTTGTATACTGCTGGTGGGAATACAAAATAATGCAACTGTTATGGAAAATAGTATAGAGGGTCCCCACAAAATGAAAAATAGAATTTACAATATGATTCAGCAATCTCATTTATGGGTATTCATCCACAATTACTGAAATTACGGTCTCAAAGGGATACTAGCATTCTCATGTTCATTGCAGCCCTATTCACAAAGCCAAAATACAGAAGCAACCTAAATGTTCACCAAGTGGATGAATAGATTAAAAAAAAAAGTGTCTACACAGAATGGAATATTTTGTTTTAGAGAAGGAAATTCCATAGTATGTGACAAAATGGATGAATCTTGAGGACATTATGCTTGGTGAAGTAAACCAGTCACAGAAGGAAAAATACTGCAAGATGCTATTTATATGAAGCATCTAATATAGAGGCACTCATAGAGGCAGAGATTAGAATGGTGGTTGCTAGGTGCTGGGGGAAGGGGCAAATGGAGACTTGCTAATCAATGGGTATACAGTTTTAGTTATACAAGAATAACCTCTAGAAATCAGCTAGACAACACTCTACAGTTACAATTATATTCTACACTTAAAGTCTGTTAGAAAGGTAGCTCTCAAGTGTTGCGTTCTTATCATAATAATAAAAATAAAAAAATGTTTAAAAGGAGCGAAGTACTGATACATGCTATTATTACTTTCCTATTGATGCTGTAACATATTACTACAAGCTTAATTTATTATCTTGTAGAAATTTATTATCTTACAGTTTATGGAGGTTAGAAATCTGAACTGAGTCTCACTGGGCTAAAATTCACAGGAGGATTAACATTTCTTTCTGAAGGCTCTAGTGACAATCTGTTTTGCTGTCTTTTCCAGCTTCTAGAGACTGCTCACATCTCTTGCCTTGTGATCCCCTTCCACATTCAAAGCCAGCCATGACCAGTGAAATCTTTTCACATCTCATCACCCTAACTCTACTGCCTCCCTTTTCCACATTTAAGGACCCTCATGATTAACACTGGAACCATTAGATAATCCAGGATAATCTCTTTAAAGATAGTTAATTAGTAAACTTAATTCCATTGCTACCTTTATTCTCCTTTTTCCATGTACCTTTGGTTCCAGGGATTACGATATAGATGGCTCTGTGAGGCAATTATTCTGCCTACCACAACGCTACAACATGGGTGAACCTTCATGGTATCATGCTAAGTGAAAGAAACCCTTACACAGAAGACTTCCTATTGTAGCATCCAATTTATATGACATATCTAGCAAAGGCGAATTTGGCAAGGCAGAAAGCAAATCAGTGGTTTCCTAAGGATAAGAGTATGAGTAGAAATGAACCACCAGCAGTTATGAGGAAACATTTTTAGGTTATGAAAATGTTCTTAAACTGCACAATTCTATTAATTTACCAAAACAATTTCTTTGTATACTTGGAATTGGTATATTTTATGGTTTGTAATTTATACCTTAATTGAGGTGTTAAAAAAAAGAGGTACATATTATACAGGGCAGAAGTTTGTTTTAAAGGAATAAATAATAGACTTTCCCTATAAGAAGACCTGTTTAAATAGACCTTTCCTATAAGAAAGTTATTTGTGAGAGATGTGAAAGAAACAATGTAGATTAAAAAGTCAAATATATCTCAAGGTATAGATCCAATATTAAACATAAAATAAGGCTGATTGTTATTCATTAATCTATATATTTGGTTGTTTATAAATGTTGTGAGGAAGGTTTTCTTATTGAACCATAAGTAAGAAATAATCTTTTGCCCTAGCTCTGAAAAGAAAATAATTTAACAAAGTCAGAAAGGTTGCTTGAGAATACATTATGCCAAATATTTCCACTTTCAGAAAATAATGATGATGGCATTTAATCTTTGAATATTTATGTTGGAAATTTGTTTCAAGTATTTTAAGGAATCTGCTTCTGAAATTCTTCAATATGGAATAACAACGAGTAGGCAAATAGGAAACTGCAGACATAGTGATCGGAATGAACAAACGAATATAACGTAAGAAAATGTCTTAGTCACACGTAGTTTACTGTACTCAGTATCATGTATGACAAATTCCAATTTACTTTTCTGTAAACTAAATTAATTTTTCAAAATCAACTTCTATGCTACATCTTCTCTCTCTCTTTTTTTTTTCTGTCAAGCGTGTGTTGGGGGGATGGGAGTGTGTGTTGTTACCATCCTTTCAACAAAACAGAAATCCCCAGAGGATTTCTTTAGCCTTCTGTAATTTACAACCATCCAAAGAACTCTGAAGCTGCAATCCACTCTTCTAAGAGGTTACTCCAGTCATGGCCACTGGCAGTTCTCCAAGCCATCTAGGCTAGCACAGAGCAAAAGGCTAGATCTCCAAGGACCTGAAAACGCTCCTTAAGAACTGAGTGTGCTGGCTGCACAATCATTATCTGGAAAGTTCAGACACAGCCCATGTAGTCCCTCTGAGATTTCACTCCAAGTCATCACTTACAAGACTCAAACACATCTCATAGACAAGGCAGTCAGTGCATCAGTAATCCAGCAACTAACAAAGGGAATCTGGCCATGATTTGTGGAGAGTCACTATTTAAAACCTTCCTTCTTTTTTCCCCATCACATTTATCTCTGTGATAAAATGCATATTCTTATTATATGTGGGCTATAAAACATATATGTATAATATCTCAATATAGCAAGATAGTAATATTTTGAAGTTTCAGCCCTATTATTAACTAGTGTTTACCAAGTCATGTCTTTGTTCTCTTATCAGAGAATATTTACCTTTGAAAATGACCCATGGAAGTGATAACTAATCATCTGGAGGAGAATACAAAGTGCAATAATGAATTTAATTGTAGCTATTTCAAGTTGTCGCAGTTTTAAATTAAACCAGAAAAAATATCAGAAAGATTTCTTTTGGTGTCTTTCTCTTTTTTTTTTTTTTAACTAGTTAGGGAAATGCACTTTATATATTATTAAACAATGCTAGCATTTTCTACTTTTTATAGAAATGTATAAAGTTAAGGAACTCATTTGTTCTCACTACTGAAATAAAATAAATAAATAAAATTATTCAAACTCATAGCTAATTTCAAAATGATTGCAAACTGAATGCTAAAATAAGGAGGTAACTCTTCACATAAAAAGGCTAATCATGGTTAATTGTTTTCCCATTTCTTTTGATGATAATGGCCATTATAAACTCATTTGAAGTATGTAGATATAATATGCAATTACCATAAGACTCAGCATTCCAAAACTCAAACAGAAGACTAAGATAGCATTGAGCAATGTTTATTAGTGAGGCTGCCAACCAGTTTCATTTTCAAAGGAAAAATAAGGTGTAGCTGTAGTCCAATCTTGTTTACATGCACATATTTTTTCTTTATGTGTGCCGATATAATGACTATATCTAAATCAACCTGTTTACTGTTGCATAAAGCAGTAGGTGGCTATCACTATTGTCTCGAAATTTCTGAAGAAATGGTACTCAATTCACAAAGCACTTAATCATTTTTTTTTCTGGTAGATGAAAAATGTGACCTCCTGGACACTATAAAGTGCACATAGTCTTCTCAAGATCAAGCTCAGGGGACTTGTACATTTAACTTCTAGTAAGAATAAGAGCTTGGTTCTTTATACAAGAAGTTGGGAATCCTTCTGTATAAGATATAAAATGAACTCATAGAGTTAACATTTGACCTTCATCTAGCTTGGTACCAAAAAAAGAGCGTGTCTTAACACATTTAATCTACAGATTCTGTATCCTTTAAAATTATGTTGGGAGGATAAGTGATTATAGAATGCTGTGAAAGGGAATGTTAACTCTCCCACAGAGTAGTCATCCTTTCATTAAGGCTTTTCTTAGAAATAACAAGATAGGTCTATGCCACTGTTCCGTTATGTTTGAAGGCCATGCTATTCAAACCTGTTCCCTCTCTCCTTTGTCACTCTTACTAGGCAGCCTGGACTCCTTGGCCAGTGATTTTAGTGATCCTCTTCTTAGCACACAAAACTTTCTCTACAGAAAACTTGCTCTAGTCTCCCTTTAACACAATAGTTCCCATTGACCTAATTCCCTTGTAAACTTCATCTCTTCTTTCATTTGCCACCAGACTTCTTAAAATGGTGATCTTCAACTATCCTCTCAATGAAAATGAATCTCAGTGTTCTGATTTTAACATTTATTTCCAATTGTCTCGTGCAAAACACTATCTTTGATTTCTCTGGAACTACAGACTAAGTAACACCAAAATTCAACATGTCTTCACTCTCAAGTTTCTTTCACTCACTGTAGTTCTGCAAACACTCTGCATGATGGAGCCTCAGAGAAAAATACCAGAACTGCAGAGGCTTTTTTTTTTTTTTTTTCCTTGAGGCTCTCTAGTTGCAGAACCAACACCAAGAACTCTCTACATTAATGTAACTAAAAGAAATTCTCATCTCAATTAGTGCAGTTAAATGACAGCTACAAGTAACTGAACAAAATTCCTAACTGCTACAGTACTGATCCTAAAGTGAAAAAATCATTTCAAGAAACAAAACTGTTTAACACAAGGAATGTGTTAAAATAATAAAGTGAGAGTATATCCTATTTTACAAACTAGCCACTTGTCATATACTGAGTTTTGTGACAGCAAGTTGGAAATACAAGTAGAGAACAATTTCTTTCTAAAACAATGTATGATTTTTGATGCTATCTGAAAAAACTTAGATAGTTGTATGCACAATTAGGATTATTCAAATATTTCCTCTCTATTGGGAAATGTTTGGGTTTAATGAAACATTCATTGAAAATTATTAAATATTTGAAATCCATTAAATTTAATGAAAACCTAAATATGAAATAACCATTATCTAGATGTGCAGTCTAAATATAAGATTGAATTGTTTCAGGTTTCAAAAGTGGTGCTAATAACTTTTCTTCTGGAAGGAAGGAATGCCACAAATGAGATACATACTCTTTTATGTGACAGATTAATCTTAGAGTTTACTAGGAAAATTCTGTCTCTCTCTCCAATTATGTAATTTTGTTTTTGCATGTTCTGTTGTTTGGCTTTTTTTTGGCCATCAATCTGAGGAGTAACCCATATACTCAACTGCAGTAGTTTTAGCTTTTGTTCTTTGGTACAACTATCTGCTCAGCTGTTCTCTGCATTGGCCCTGGCATTTTTACCTTTGGATACACAGTTTCATGGAGGTTGTGTTTCTCAAGTTGTACAACCCAGATTTGTATGATAAATGCTCTCATGTGTAGATTTATCTGCTGGTTTTAGATCCTGATATTTGTTGGTTCACAACCTCAGGAGTTCTCTGGGTAAAATTTGAAATTGGCCCCTGTACACAGAGAACAGGGAAGGACTGAAGAAAGAGATAAGAGCACTCTGGATCAGTAGGTGACAGGTTTAATGTACTTATGGACTAAGCTTGTCTTGGGTGGTCTCAAGATGAGTAGATCTCTGCACCTGTATGCCAGAATCTTAAAAGTTTGTATAGGGACCTTCATGGAATTCAGTCACACTTAATCCAGAGGGTCTCAACAACATGTCATTCTCTCAAGGCTGTATCCTTAAAAGATATTCTAGTGTGGGAACAGTGGACAGAGCATACATTCCGAGGAAAAGGGAGAGGGTAAGGAGCTTCTGATTGCCCAGGTCCAGCTTGCAGGTCAATTGGCCATCATATGTTTTCAATGAACACCTCCAACAATACTATTTTTGCTTTGCCAATACAGACTATAACCACTGCAGTAATAAGCATCTTCCCTCAGAATGTTAATATTGCAACTTCAGATATAGTTGTGGCTTTTGTGGTATCATCAATAAATGGAGAGAGAGATTTTATGTTTGCCAGGTTAGCCTATACATTACTTGCCCTAACCTGATCAAGGAAATAAGGCTATGGAGGACTGTATGGTTGACTTAATTTCACTAAGGTCAAACAGTATATGACATAGTACACAGCCTTTAAGTTTACATAACAAATTTTTATTCAACCAGCAACAAGAACTTCTCTGATCCAAAATTCTTATACTGTCAAGTATCATTAGGCTACCCTCCACCTTTCCTCTGACTTAAATGTGAAGACATTTTAAAAGAAGTCTCTATTTAAAAAGTCAAAAAATGAGCTTTTTATCTTAACAGTTTACAGTATGCATTTTGGTAGGTTTCAATATGAAACGTCTAGCACTCTGATAGAAGATAGGGCAGAAAGTTAGCAAAGCAGTCTGGTTAAAGAAATAGGGTAGATGATTTGCATGCTAACGAGTAGGAAGGGAAAGGGCCGGCATATGTTTCAGGCACTGATAATGAACTTTGCTCTCCTATCACTGTCTCTAGAATTGTAATCAACAACGTAAAGTGAATTCATCAAAAAAAAAAGAGTCACAGGGCAAAGAAGGGTCAAAACTCTTGTTCATCTGAGAAGTTTCCCTTCCTTTATAGAACACAACTCTGATGTAGACATATTGAACATCACAGGAAAGCTTTCATGCTTCTAAGCATAATCTGTAATATTTGCTTCACCTAAACCCCAAGGAAATCACTGAAGAGTCACAAGTAAGAAATGAAACCCATGGGAGACCATTCACAGCTTAACACTTACAGTTTGTATGGTCAAATTCATTCCCTTTATAAGGAGAATAGAGCAGAAATGCTTGATAATGACTTCATAACATTAAAAATGTAAAAGTGTGAATTACATAATACAGCAAGAACGAAATAAAAATGCTCAGTAGAGGGTGTGGTTATTTGGGTCATGTTCTCTTTTGGATCAAAGATGATGATTCTCATATGACTTAACAACAACTTGTCTAAACTCACAAATAATCAAAAAAGGAAATCAGAATTGGGAAGACTGTCACATTTCTAAATAATTTAAAAAATTCACATGCTAGTTTCACAGTAGAAACGGAAAGAAGTTCATAAGTAGTTTGATGAAATGCTCAGCAAATTCCAATGCATATCTGAACTACTTTGGGTGTAATTCAGTTGATAGAAGACATAAAACCTTACTTCTAATAAAAATGGGACAAAAATTTCCAGACATGAAAAAAATGACAAATACAAACATCAATTTGATAAAGTTACAATATGGTAAAGTATATTAGTTTTGTTACAAATGACAGAAATCCTATTTTAAATCAATATTTCTTTTCTTTTTTTGTTTTATTATTACTATTATTATTTTTGGCAGGGGGAGGTAATTAGGTTTATTTATTTATTTATTTTTAGAGGAGGTCCGGGGATTGAATCTAGGACCTTGTGCATGCTAAGCATGTGCTCTACTGCTTGAGATGTGACCTCCCCCGTCTTGGAAATGCTATTTTAAAGGCAGAAAGAAACATTTATATATTCATGGAATACAATAAAGTATAAACAACAATAACATCAAACATATTGTGGAACAAAAAGAAATGCACCTGGACTTCATGATGAGTTGGAAGGAGGGTCCTCAAAATAGCTAGGTCATTCTTTATTTGTGGTGGCTGTGTTGCTTCAACACATACATGTTTTCTCTATATTGAAGCGTTAACATAGAATTTTAATAATCTATCCAACATTTATTCTCTTTCTTCCTTCTTAACTATACGGGTTTGATGTGTATGTTTTCTTTCGCACAGCCATGGGTATCAGGAGAAGTTGCTCTATTCTCAACCCTAGAAAGTTAATTCTGATCGGCCCTAAGCCAATTGTGTTCATATTAATTCCCTTGACAGTGGTTAGTTTAGGTGTGAGATTAATAAATAATTCTGGCCAATGTGATAAAAAAAATGGATGGGTTGTAAAACTTTCCCTTGTCTTTAATATTAAACACACTGGAGGAAATAATTTATTTCTGTTTCTAAATAGCATAGTTTCTGAAAAAGATGCCCTGAACTGGTACAACCATTTTACTGCAAGCCCAATGCTAAAACCAACCCCAAGAGTGACAGAATAAACTAATGGAAATAATTATAATGACATCATTGAGTAGCTGAATTAATATACCTTAGAGTTGCACTGTTTTTGAAATACTGTTATGTACAATAATGGATTTTATTGTTATTTAAATCCTTTGAATTTAATCTTCAATTATTATCAGCTGAAAACTTCCTAAATAATATTGGGAAAAAAAACTTTGCCATTGATAGGTCTTAGGATATACCTTTTGTTACTGGAGAAATACTAAATGACAGAATATTTAGTGTCAAGTTCAAAAGTCCTGAGGCAGGGCTCTAGTTAATCTAGATGAAAAATCCTGGGCTAATCCATTGTGGTCTTCCTGATGAGTGAATCAAGTGAGAACATCTTTCAAGTTGGACTACACATTACCCAGGTAATGAAACTTCCATATTATGCTAGTGGTATTATTTTTAAAGTGAAAATTAAATAAACAGTAATTAGAAGAAGGACTACTGGACTTTAAATAGTCCCTCTTTGGGGAAGAATTAAGGTTCTTTTCAAGCGTTGTATGCCTCAGAGAAAGATGATGCTATGAAGGTAAATAATTTGAACTTACTGTAAAAGGTGAATGTGTGTTTAGGAGAGAGCTTCTGAGTCTGCTGAGCTGCTGCTTCTCCTATGGCCTCTGTGAAGACAATTATGTATTGAATTAAGTCCCCCCTAAAAGATATGTTGAAGTTCTAACCCAGTAACTCAGAATGTGGCCTTATTTGGAAATAGGGCATTTAAAATCAAGTTAAATGAGGTCATTAGAATGACCTTAGTTCAGTATGAATGGTGTTCCTATAAAAAGAGGAAATTTGAACACAGAAACAGACATGCATACAGGAAGAATGCCATATGAACATGAAGACAGAAATTGCATCTAAAGCCAAGGAACATCAAAGACAGTCATCAAACCACCATAAGCTACAGGAGAGGCAAGGAACAGATTCCCCCTCACAGTCATCAGGAGAAATTAGCACTGCCAACACCTGGATTTTGAATTTCTAGCCTCCAGAACTGTGAGTCAATAAATTTCTGTTATTTCAGCCACCCAGTTTGTGGTACTTTGTCACTGAAGCACTGACAACTTAATAGATGCAGTCACATATAAGTAATATCCCCGTTCTATTCATTAATATCATTGCCTGGAAGGATCCGTGGACTGGGAAAAGGCTGATGCTCACACTGCTGGTACCCCTATAATGGCCTTGAGTGGGATGGCTCTGCCTGTCCTTTACCTCTTGGGTAAATTAGGGAGTCAATATACATTTGACTTTAGTTTTAGTTCCCACTAGCTCTTTAACATTGAAAAATTCTTTAAAATTCTGGGTATCAGTTTTCCTATTTATAAATTATAAATTATAAGGATAAAAAGTTCTTAATGTAGTGGGCATGTCAGGTTAATCTGGGTCATTTTTTAAAAATACACATGCTTGGACCTCAGCTTGCATGAATATAAGTCAATAGTTGGAACCCAGATATTCATGTTTTTGAAAGCACATATAGAGTTAAATCTACTGCCAACCCATCAGTGATGACCAGGATATTCAATATCAAAAATTGCTCTGAGCTCTGATTTCATTCATTTTATGATTTTGGTACTGTGGCTACTGTGTCATGAGTAATACAGGCAATGGTAAGAACCAAAATAGCTAAACAAAATCACTGACTTACCTACAGTAAATATTTAAATAAGAATTGTAAGCAGCTCTATGCAGAAGAGCACAGACATGGTACAATGACCTAGAAGGCTATAGTCTCAATTTGTAGTAGTAGCTAAAATTCGTAATTCTTATGTTTCATAGTATTTTTCTTATCTACCTACCTACCTACCTACCTACCTACCAGCAAAAGGATGCTTGTTATTCTGTGACAGTGACCATTTAATGTGGCACTGGTATTATCTTCTAATTACCCAAATTTCTTTTGTACAATCATATATTAAAAGCAGCAAGTTTATAAAAATCTTAGTTTGACAAGTACCTTATGAATTCCTTCTTTAAATGCTGAGAGCTACAAAATAAAATTTAGTACATATGAGCTCCTAGAAGCTATTTACCACTTTAACATTTAACAAGCCATACATTAACATTTAAGAAGTCATAAAAAATTTACATCTATAAGCGATTTTACTTAATAGGTTAGCAATATGCATTCTGTGCAATAGAAGGAGAACAGCTCCAATAAAAAGTATACTGAACTCAGTAAAAGTAATTTATACAACTAGAGCTCAGTAGATGATTAGAGGGCAAGTTACAGGTTATACATAATGGTTTCATCTGTCCCTAACAAATGATTCTTGCCACATCGCCCCCAATAATTAGGAGTGACACTCTGCTTGGAGGCAAAGGCATGCACAGAGTGGCCTTTCAAAGGCCCTTTCAAAGGACCATGATACATTTCAAAGCAACACTTACTAAATTGTAGAGTAAGACACCAATCTGAGAGTTTAAACCATTTCAAATTAAATTGGGGCATAGTCCTTTACTAAAAAAATACTTTGCATATTTTCTTGAAATATAAGATGAGCAAATCAACAATTATTTAGTGACAAAGATACATAGAGGAAAACAAAATCTTTGAATATGTAAGGTAGTGAGAATAAAATAAATCAGGCTGGCAAAATTTACATCTTTCTTTCCTCTTTGAAACTGAGATGTACCCTTAAGTCATGGAAAACTAGAGTAATATTTAACTGCAAATTTCATCACATAGCCTTCTGGTATACAAATTCCACTTTCAGTATGTGAGAATTTTGTGTCATTTTGTGGGGACTGATTAAAGAAAGAAAAAATAGAATCTGAAATGGAAAATGGAGATAAAGCAGATGGCAATAAATCAGCTTAGATTTTCATAATAAAAGTTTAGGAAAGATGAAAAAAGATAAGAGAAAAATTTCCCAAAGTTTTACCTGTGCTTTCTGGTGCTGAAAGAAAGAACCGGGGAGACAAATCAACAGTGGAGGAATCCCATAATCAGAAAGGCATTAACTCCTGAGTGAAGAACCAGGCTCAGGCGAAAGCTTTTTACAATGCTTATTATCTACAATGAGATTCATCTCTAAGTGTCTCCTTGATACAGCAATGGATTGAGTATCAAACAAACTATTGAGGTTTGGTGAATAGAGAAAAACTAATAAAATAATTATTAATTTAAGACATAAAAATGACCCTAAAGTTGTCTTTATTTGTTGATCTATTATTTTATTTTAGCATATTAGGACACCACACATTGTTAATGGCTTTTATATATTTACTCTGAACTTGAGTCCCCACAGGTTTTTTTTCCTATAAAAATATTTCACCAACTAAATAGAAGGTTTTATTGTATTATCTGATTATGATAAAAGTAAGCAGTGCTCTTTGTAAAACATTCAGAAATAAACTATAACTCTCATATATTGCTAATGAGAATGCAAAATGGAACAGCTATTTTGAAAAGTTTTGCAGTTTTTAAAATACATTTAAATATATACTTACCATATGATCCACACATTCACCTCCTAGATATTAACCAAGTGAAATATTTGCCTACACAATACCGTGTATATGACTGGGTATAGTAGCTCTGTTTATAATAGTTTCAAACTAGAAACAACCCAATGTCCATCCAGTACCGAAAGAATATACAAGCTGTGTTACAGCCATACAAAGGAATATCATTCAGCAATATAAAAGAATAAACTACTTACACATACAAAAATATAAATGAATCTCAAAAGCATTATGCTAAATGAAAGAAACCAAATGCAAAAGGCTACATACACTATGATTCCATTTATGTGACATTCAGGTAAAGACGATGTAAATGGAATCATATTCTATATCCTACTTCAAAATTTTTTAAATTAAAAATGTATAGTGCACATCTATAATAATAAAACCAAAAGCACTTTAACAGCATAGTATTCTATAGATGAATCATTATTTATTTAAATAATCTATTAACATATTTAATTTGCTTGCAAGTTTTCTAACCATAAATGAATATTCTCATATATACAATATCTACATGAAAAATTTACAGTTGTCTGGTAATTTTCTTGGTATAAATTCCTACACATTAACTTTCAGATTATAGGTCTAGAAACATTTAAATTTTTGATACAATATGTCAAATTGTTCCTCACAAAAATTGTACAAAATATACTTCTACCAATAATATCTGAAGCTATTAATTTCTTCACCTCCCTCAAAAAACTTTGGCTATTACCACTCAGAATACCTTCTAAAAGAGTAAGTTCCCCAACCAATAATTCTATCTTTATGAACAAAAAACCGCTTGTGGAAAAGCCCTTAGCCTAATGTCTGAAGAGCTCACTATTTAATGAAAAGTAATGTTATTCATTTCACATCTGGTATTCAATGTTTAATATGGTTTTTTTTTTAAAGGTTTTCTTATGCTTTTTATGAATAGATGTAAATATTTAAAGTTCTGAGTCAATTATTCTTCAGATTCACTTTCTAGCCCCTTGGCATTGACTTCCATGAACTTCCTCATTTGGGCTCCCTTCCCCCTCAGGTTTCCAGATAGGACTGAATAACGGTAGACACAACTGTCCTCAGAGCAGGAAAGGGAGGTCAAGGTGATTGCTCTCTCAGTGTTTTGGCTGCCGTCTCCCAGTCTGAGCCTCTCCCTAACCATCAGCACTGCTTCCTTGGGGTGGCTTCCCTTCTAGGGCCATAGCTTTTGCTGGATTTCAGCTGCACTATCCTCTTCATACATAGACGTGTCAACAAGTATTAATCATTGCTAGTCTCTGGGGCTTTGCCATCATTCTTGGGTCTCTTAACCCTGTCTGCGTGTGTGTAAAAAGTCTTTTTATTAAAATTATCTTCATTTACTGATTTGATTGTTTTATCTGCTTTCTGCTGGGACTCTAAATGATACAGGGATAAAACACAGGGTGATAAGATATCTAGCGCTTAAATAACTAATTCTATGTAGGCCATAAACAAATAGGAGAGTGCTTAGTTAAAGATACATCAGGTCAATAGTCAGTTTATTTTTTCTTTCCAGAGCTATATTCCTTGGAGTTATTTATGCAATAGTAAACACATAAACAGAATGGGAAAAATTAGACAGGAGCCAGATCTAATAGAAGTACACAGAAATGGATACTATGAAGTTTAGGAAAGAATAAAGAAAAATTATGTACTGTGATTATATTGTGATAAAAATTCTTAATAAAGAGTATTCTTCATAGGGTTGCCAGATTCAGTCAATAAAAATACAGGGTGCCCAGTCATATTTGAATTTCAGATAAGCAATGAATTATTTTTAGTATGTTTATCTGAAAAGCAAATTTAACTGAGCATTCTATATTTCATCTGGCAACCCTATCCTTGTGCATAATTCATCAACAGGGTCTATCATTTGACAAAATCTCTTGTGATTTATCTACTGCATAATCAACAACTTGTGAGTGACCAAGTGACAGATGAAGTCAAGTAGATCAAGAACTAGTGTCTAGGAGACAAGTGTCTAGATGAAGCAGTGGGAGAGGGTAAGTCACCTAAACAAAATATTACAATCAGTGCTATCTATTGATTGATGGAGAGAGAGAGAGATTGTGCATATAGAGCCATTAGTATGAATTCTGGGGATAAGTGTAGTGAGGGTGGTTTTAGAACAAACTTTAATGAATAAGAAAAAAAAGGTATGATAGTTAAGTACCTGACCTGATATCTGTGTCAGGAAAACCAGGCTATAAAAACTGTGGTCTGAAAATATAGACAAGTGTGAAGTAAAAAAATCTAGACCAGTCAAGAGTATGGGCACAAAACAAAGTATATGTAAATATGTCAGAAACAAGCAAAAACGTGTAGTGAAAATAGTATTTTCCTGAAATGACAGCTGATTTTTTTCTAGCATGGGCTTGAAGAAGCCTTGATCGTTCCAGAATCTATTATTTTAACTACAAAAGGAATATTTAGTTACATATTTAGTTATACAAATACCATACCATATATACATACATATATATACATATACATTTATATACATACACACACACACACACACACATATATATATATATATATATTGCATTATTAAATCACAGCCCTAAAAACTTGTGCTTTATAATCCAGGATTCTAACTGGAGCCCAAGAGAACAATGGGAGAAGTTTATCCAGACAAGAAAACCATGCTACTCCATCAGAATCAAGTACAAGAAGGCAGCTCCCACAACACTAAATCAGGTAAACATCGGCTGTTGATCCTGGAATGGAGCTCTTGGATCTCTGCTTTTTGCTTCTTTTCTGAGGGGTCTTCCTAGTGTGGGCAGACAACCAAGGGGAGGTTTTGATTCTCTGTGGAATAAGACAGACTTCTAAAATTGTCCCAGGTTGGTTATTGTGGCACTTGTAGAGGGATAAGCTAGATGAAGGAACTTTACTAATTCAACCATATAGAAGAGAAAAACAGGAAGCACTAACATATAATTTAGTTGTTAAAATATTAAATATTCTTGTAATGAAAAACCCTGGAGAAGACTAGAAGCATTTTATAATGAAAAAGAAAATGTCTTCATTCTCTGTCTTTTTTCCTCATATGCCATTATATTTTGAATGAGATTTGAGAAAGGGTAAAAAGGAGGCTTGAATTATACCCCCAAATAGCTGGGAAATGTGGTTAAAGGAAATGTGAGCAAATTATTTTGCGAAAAATAGTTCCATTATGATGAAAGTGAAATAAAGCATAACAAAATGCACCCCATTTTCTTCACACAAATAAGTAAAGGAATTAATTGATTTATTACACACACACACAAAAGGAAAGCTAAGGAGAGATCCAGAATGTGGCAATGACAGAAAGGACGATGGAACTGTAACAGCATGTTAAATGGAAGTTTCCACTGAAGGGCTAAGAGAAGATACTATATTCCAAAGTGACATGTCACACAATGATGCGACATTTTAAAGAAATTATCTCCAAACTACTAAACCTTCCACTGAAACCAATAATACAAAAGGATCAGGGTAGGAAATAGGGTCAGGGAAGGATTTTTAAAATGAATTTTTTGGAAGGAGCTTTCCTGTGAATCTCAACTTCCTTAAGAGTGAAGAGTAGGGGATTCCTGACTTTCATCATTAGCTCTAGAAATTAGAAAGCAAACTCTTAAAAAACAAAACAAAATAAAACTCTGAGACCTTAATATGTCTCCTGTGGAGTTTGGGGGATCCAGTAAACAGTTATTTGTTTTATATCAAAATTTAAAAAGACAGGAGATTGAATGAAAAAAATATGTGGCTGCCAAGAAAAGGACTACATTTTTGAAAGTATCAAACTTTAAAATTAGTAAGTTGACAGACTGTATGAGTGGTTTCCATGGTCCAGATTTCAGTCACAACCAGAGAGATAAATCATGGGTTTATCTTCCATCCTATCAAAGAAGGACCATTTAACTAGGTTAATTAAAAACTGACAGAAAAATGCTGGAGCTATGGCTAGAGGTCCAGAGATTACAGAAAGAGGTGTAAACTGTAAGTCAAAAGAGAAAGCATCACCCTCATCAAGGAACCACAAGTAAGAGACCCTCTGAAATATAGGTGGGAGTCTCAGAAAAAAACTTAAAAGAACCCACAAAAGTAGAATTAAGTTTTAAATTACTTATATGTCCAGAAAAAAAGCTAAACTATCTCATGACAGTTATAAGAAAACTAAAAACCTTCATGTGGCGATTTCCTTGTCTTACAAGTATGGAGGGGTCAGATGTTAAATGTAGAAAGATAAAAAGGAGTCAATATCGATGAAGAAAGAGGAGATAGCTAATTATACCTCACCTCTAGATTCCCATGTATAGCAGGCATAAACATGGGAGGGGGCTAGCACAGCTTCAACCTGAAATCAAATTTGAAAATTTGAAGCAAAAAAGCTTCCCATTTTAATTGCTGAGTTGAGACTGTTTTGCAACTTCAAATAGGATTTTATTTTTAAATCTTAAAGTGGCCACAGATATTATGAAAACTGAAGTTTTCATCCTGTGTAAGAGAACTGGCTGCTCACAGTACATTTCAAGGAACAATGGAAAACAAAAATAGAGTTGCTTTATAATTACATCTCCTAAGTTATCTTAGTTAAAGTACCAGTTATATTAGCTTTAAAATAAAATTACTTCTGATAAGAAATCAAATTAGTATTTCTATATTATTTTTGTTTCAGTTAGGGTCTTGGTCCCTCTTGAGATAGCACACTCAAAGGGTTAACTGAAAAAAGTTTAACGAAGAAGTTATTTAGATTTCTAGTTTCTGGTTCTACATGTAAGGAGCTTGGAAGTTTGCACTCTGTCCTAACAATAAACAAAAAGCTATTGACTGAAAAATCAACAACTCTTCTTGGATTCATAAGAGAGGAGAGGACACAGGACAAACCAGAGCTACCAAGATTGGAGACACAGACAGATGAGTACTGAGTGTAGTTGTTTTCCTGAGCAGAGATCACAAGCAGAACCTGCTGTGGAAATGGTAGGAAAACGTGAAATGTAATTGATAAATTGCTGGAGGCTCAGTGTGTGCAAGTCTGAGTGTTAAAAACCCCAGGGGAGCCCAGTCATAGTGGAACCCCACAGTGTTGTGAGATATGCCTCCAGTAGCTCAACCAGGTTCCCACAGTAAATATAGGAGAAAAATTCCCTTGAGCTTGTGTCAGAGAACAGGAAAAAGAACCATTTTGAAATATACCAGAGCACTCTGTTCTTCTTAATAAGGCCCGCCCTCAAAGGAAACTAGTTAAACAGAGGCTAATATACTGGGGTTATTATCAGAGCCTAACTGACCTGAAGAAGAGAAATACTCAGCTCCAGCTGGCTCTAGCTTTCCACTTGGGAAAAAGGAATTACCCACTTCCAGTCTGCACTAGCCATCGTGTCCCCCCAAATAGGGAGAAAAACCTGAAAGACGTGTGAAATTCACAGTCCAGAGGTACAGACTCACTAAAAGACTGACTTAAATCAAAGGACTATAGAAAGCTTCCCCTCCCTCTATACCTCATCATCACATTACATTTAATGTATAATAATATGTGTGTTTATAAGACCTATTTACAGCAGGTTTTATTTTTCACCAAGCCTATTATGTCCACCTATTAAAAAAAAATTAAAAGGCATACCAAAAGGCTAAGAAAAAACCCCACAATTTGAAGAGACATAGCAAGTATCAGCACCAGACATAATAGGGTTGTTAGAATTACCAGACCAGGAAGTTAAAACAACTATTATTATTATTATGCTAAAGAGCTCTAATGCATAAAGTAGACAGCCTGCAAGAACAGATGGGCAATGTAAGCAAAGAGACAGAAATTCTAAGAAAGAACCAAAAAGAAATGCTAGGGATAAACAGCACTGTAACAGAAATGAAGAATGCCTTTGATGTGCTTATTAGTAGACAGGACGTAGCTGAGCAGAGAATCACTGAGCTAGATGATATATCAACAGAATCCTTAATAACCAAAAGGCAACGAGAACAAAAACAAACAGAACAGAATATCCAAAGACCATGGGATAACTACAAAAGGTGTAACATATGTGTAATGCGAGTAACAGGAGCAGAAGAATGAAAGAAAGGAACAGAAGTATTTGAAATAGTGACTGAGAATTTCCCCCAAGTCAATGTTAATGCAAATTAATGTTAATTCCCCCAAATTAAACATAGAGCCAGGAAGATCAGAGAACATAAGGCAGGATAAAAGCAAAAATTTTCACCTAGGTAAATCATCTTCAAACTACAGAAAATCAGAAAAAGAAAAATTCCTGAAAGAAACCGGGGTGGAGGGGCATCTTATCTTATGTAGAAAGATAAGAATTATACCTGACTTTTCCTCAGAAACTAGGAAATTTTTGAAGTATTGGAAGAAAAATAAAAACACTATCTAAAAATTATATCCAGCAAAATCATCCTTGAAAAGTGAAAGAGAAATACTATCAGCTAAACAAAAATTGAGGGAATTTGTTGCCAGTAGGCCTGCCTTGCAAGAAATGTGAAAAGAAGTTTTTCAGAGAGAAGGTAAATAAAATAGATCAGAAACTCAGATCTTCATAAAGAAAGGAAGAGCATAAAAGAAGTGAAATAAAATAATTTTTTCTTATTCTTAATTTATCTAATTTACTTATCTTAGTTTATTCAAAATAGTAATAGTAACAATATATCAGGTGTAGTTTATTGGTAAGTGAGATGAATGACAGCAACATTATAAAAGATGGGAGGGAGGAACTGGGAATACTCTCTTAGGAAGCAGGGATACTACCCATGAAGTGTATACAGTTATTTGAAAGGGAACTTAGATTAGTTGTAAATATATGTTGCAAGCTCTAGGACAATCACTAAAATATTTTAAATGGAAGTTTAATTGATACTCTAGGAGAGGAGAGAAAATAGAACTTTACAAAATGTTAAATTAAAAACAGAGACAGTAAAAAAGAGTGGAAGATAAAATAATAAGAAAGAGAAAGGAAAGAAAAAAACAGAACAAGGGCAAAAGAAAAGTTATAAAGCATATACTCACTCAAAGATTTGTACATGAATATTCATAGCAGTTTTAGTTATAATAGTCAAAAACTGGAAACAAATGTCCATCAATAAAAGAATGGAAAATAAGTGGTATATTCATAAAATAGAATACTACTAGGCAGTAAAAAGGAACAGACTGCTAATATGTGCAAAAACATGCATGGATCTCAAAAACACTCTTGACAGCAAAAAGACAAAATGGTTCATACTGTATGGTTCAATTTATATGAAAGCTAGTAAAACTAATCTATACCAAAAAAAAAAAGTCCCTTTAAAGTGGTTGGCTTCTTGGAAGTTTGTCTAGAAAGCATCATGATATGACTTCTGTAAGAAAAATGTATCTTGATGGTGATGTATTAGATGGAAATATGTAGATGTTAAAACTTAGGGAATAGTACACTTAATATTAATGCAATATACTTATATAAATTTAGCTCAAGGGAAAAAATGGAACTGGAAACAAATGGAACTCTAGTTAGTAGATTTCTGGAAAAGGATTTTATTGGCTCGTTGGATTGAAAATATCTTCAGTAAAATATATTTCAGGGAAGGATTGATACAGTGTGAACACAATGTTATAAACAGTATGGTATCTCTGTCTTTCTACAGCAACATTTTCTGGTATTAGATCCATTCTCATTTTTCTTGGGGTGGTCTACTGGCAATATCAAGTTTCCCTTTTTTTGTATCAAAATGAATACATTAGCCTGAGACCTTATACTTTTATGCCACTCTATCTGGAAGGACAGGGAAAAAGAAAGCAAAGCGTCTGTTTCATGAAAGTCCCAAGAAATAGTATTTTTCATCTCATTGGGTTCCATTTGTTAAGCCTACCTTTGGAAGTGGGGATAGCGTAGGGATAATAATATTAAATAAGGAAAAATAAGTCAGTGTAGGGAAGTTCCTCAAAGAAAATCTAGGTTCTAATATCAGAAGTGGGAAGTGAGTGCTAATATAAGAAATGCTCCTGTTGAAAGAGATTAATTTATTGCTTTTCACACTGAACTAAGACCATTAGTTTATATTTTAACAGGTCTAGCATTTTAATCAGCATTTGAATGTTACTAAGATGTAACTTAAAATTCAAGTAACATTATGACCCCATTAGGTGGTAAATGTTGAACTAATTAATATTAAAGCTTACAAAGCAGGTGGTAGCAAACAAGAAACTATTAAATTATCTTAATCGCTTTATATGTTGGCAATGGATTAATAATATGATGATTATCAGGTCAGGTCAGAATCATTTTTTCATTTTCCATAGTAGGTACAATATAACCCTTAAGATAACTGGGAAAGAGTAAATCAGATCAAAGTTAAAATGAATTTCTGAATGTAAAACTCTGTAATATTTATGAATTGATTTCACTGTGAGAGTTATGAAACCAATGCAGAATCCTGTCATTTTAGCATCATAACTTTCCCTCCTATACATTCAAGTTACATCTATGTAATCAAATTATACCATCATCAAATAACTACAAGTCAGGGAAATTTTATTTTTATTTTTATTTTTTGCTGTAACTTCCATCATCATGAGCAGTACATCCTTACCACTTTTCCTAAGAAGTTAAAGGAGAATACTGAAATAATTATTTGCTCTTATTATGATATAAGGCAAGATCTTTGAAATAGCAAATGCAAGTAAGGATTTTCTATGACAGAATTCTGATTGCATTGTATTCAACACCACAATGACGGGCCATATAATTTCTAAATCAGATGATGAGGCAAAATAGTAGGCTTAAAAAGTAGAAGTAGAGGCAGAGTGGTTGAGCAGTTTATTGGCTAAGTTGTTTAAAAATAAAAGACATCAAAATTTCTTTCATAGAAGAATAGGAACCACAAGACCATAATCAACTGTTTCATAATATGACGCTAATTTCCTGGTTAATTTTCAAGTCAAGCAATTAGTTTTTAAAAAACACACTAAATAGCCTCAAAATGACTAAATTATTTGCAATTTCTTATCATCAACTATTCTAATAAAAGCTGAATATAACTCAATATTCTGAGGAAAAAAACTGATGTCACTTAACTGTTAAACTCTATTTGGCCCTCTGTACGGTTCCAGAGTTCCTCAACGGAAAAACATACAAATGGCAGCATAAATTACTTTTGCACCCTCTTTCAAGCTCTCCTGACTCTGCATTTATATTCTTTGCTATGATTCTGCCTTCTTTATCATCTGCAAAATTGAATTTGGAAAATAAAAGGAAAGCATCTAGAGATGCTGTAGTGGAACATACACTGGTTGTCTCCCCAGCATCCATCTCTTGCTTCTCTTTTCCAAAAAAGTCACTCACACTTCCAATCCTCCTGGCCACCAGGATTCATTCAGAGGGGGAAATATTAACTAACTCTTGCCAAACAGAATCAGTGGAATTTAATTCTACGTGCAGTTGCATTTGTGACTGTGAGTGTAAGCTTAAGAAATAAAGATTGTGAACTTCTTCCCTGTAGGGCTGGGGAGTGTCTTAATCCCTTCAAACTTCTATAGTGAAATACTGCAGACAGCATAGCTTAAAAACAACAGAAATTTCTTTCTCACAGTTTTGGAGGCTGGAAGTCCAAGATCATGGTTGTGTTGGCCCTCTACTGGGTTGCAGACCATTGAATCTTCACATAGTAGAAAGAGCTAGAGAGCTCTGTGGGATTTCTTTTATAAGAGTACTAGTCCCACTCAGGAGGGCCCCACTCTCCTGACCCACTGCCTCCCAAAGCCCTCTGTACGCTAATAGACTTAACTTTGGAGGTTAGCATTTCAACATAAGAATTTTGGGAGGACACAAGTATTCAGACCATAGCATAAAGCTCTACAGGTTTCTGACAGACAACATGGAACTTCAAGGAGGAATTTTTGATTATTGTAACAAC
The DNA here is from genome assembly GCF_036321535.1 of Camelus dromedarius. Lineage (NCBI taxonomy): Eukaryota > Metazoa > Chordata > Mammalia > Artiodactyla > Camelidae > Camelus > Camelus dromedarius. The sequence goes on from NC_087439.1 coordinate 23,615,697, forward strand.
GTTAAGAAACAAAGAAAGTGACACTAGGTCTTCGATACAGCAGTTGCCAGGTAAAGATTAACAGGAGACCAAAGCTACTCCTGGGCAGTGGGAGTACATGAACCAACTAAATTCCCTCCCCCCTGCTTTTTTTAAGCTATACCAGTCTGGGTCAGATTTTCAACTACTTGCAACTAAATGATTTCAGATACAAACATTTTCACAAATAAGTGTTTTTATGTTTTATAGCTCATTTTTGTCTGTCCTATTAGAGACCTTTTGTTAACCACAAAATTTTAAATGCTCTGGAATTTGATGTTTAATTGAACTGTTCAAGGTTGGGAATAAATGTTTTCATGCAGGATGTTTAACTCTCTTGTTACAGTACCCCAGCTGAAAAAGACAATGTTAGAGGTTGTAGGAGTCCTATGAATAACTCTATTCAAACCCCTCTTTATACTGCTTAGGGAGGTGGCCTCAGAAAAATTAAGAGAATTATGCAGGATCACTCAGCAATTGAGCTAGTAACCCATGCATTCTTAACCCTGAGTCAGTGTGCAGCCCCTCCCTCCTCCAAGCTGCAAACCTGGGTGCATAACCTAGACCCTTATAATAACTACCCATTACTGTGGATTCCCTCCTAAAAATGCATTTCCAATGGTATCCTCATAACATAAAATCAGTGGCATTATTCCTTTTTAAAAAAAAATAGCAAATTTTATTTTCCTGTTACAACTGGCCTAATTCTTTAAATCCTCATAACCACATTATCAAAGAGGTTTCATTATTGAACTTTAAAAGTGAAAATATTACACATCAGAGGGTATAAACAAATTACCTAAGGTCATACATTTATTAAGTTGCAAAATATGAAATTTATGTTTGTTTGATCACAGAGCCTCTGTCCCTGACTGCATGATATTCAACTATATTTATGGTGTAAAATTTAGAAATGTATCTGTAGAGTTTTATTTACAGCACCTTTAACATTAATACGTCAAGTATTTTCAGGGATGATAATTGGCTTTGGTGAGAAATGTGCATAAGTTGGTGCTATTTTTGAATGTTAATCCCCTTTTTAAAAATGAAACCTACTTTGATTTTTATGTTAAACATTAGTAGCAAATATCCCCCAAAACTTTGATCTGACAGTATAATCCTAATTATGCCCATGAAAACCTAGGATGTTCAAAGGTGTGAAAATTGGAATCTTAAGTGGCAGCTTAAGAAGTTCAAAGGTAATCAACAACAAAAGAAAGAAAAGGAAAAAAAAAAAAAAGATTCCCTTGGCCCAAACCCTGACTTGGCCTCCCCTTCTTATTGGCTTGGACACACTGCAGATTAAACTGCTACTTATTTGTGCAGTTCACTGAGCCTCAGCTGAACTAAAACCTCCACTAGTTCACACAGTTCTGCTTTCAAGTTATCTTGTCAGGGAAGCTGACAGTCTCGATGACGCTACTTTATAGACTCCTTGGCAGAAATATGATGCCTAAAATCTACCCATCAAAAACTAAACCCACAAAGGTTTGCTGTCCTTGGGTCAAAGAATATAAAATGCACTTGATCTCATATTGTTTGAGATGCATCTGTGCATATAAACTCTTCAGAGACAGTAAATTAGATGCAGTAGGAAATGAAAAAAGAGCCAGTTTTTCCAGCTCAAACCTGGGCTCTATGCAAAAAAACAGACAGGCTGACACACAAAATCTTCCTCTCAAACATATTGGTTACAACTTTTATAATAGTTAACTTACTTAACAACCTTGTTGAACATTGGTTTCTTTGATTTAGATATTATCAGTAAGAAAATATAAAAATAAAATACTACACCTTGCCAAGTTATATACAAATTGCTACCACATTTCCTAATATTGGATTGGTTTTCAGAAAACAATATTGCAAATTTGTGTGTGTGTGTGTGTGTGTGTGTGTGTGTGTGTGTGTGTCTGTAGAAACTCTGACATTCATCTCAGTTGAAAAGGAAAATTATTATTAACCACTGTTGTTTCTGACCTTTTTTCATCTAGTGCTCATGCCGCCCAACTTGCATTTGGTGGAATCTTATTCTTTACACATTTTAAATTATTAATCACAATTCAAATCTAGCAGTGGGTTATTCATGCACATTGTTGAAAGCTGATTACAGCATTGTAATGGGAGATACAATTAGTACTATAACATCAGTACCACGGTCTTCCATTCTATTCTTTCACAAGTAAATTAAAATAGTGCTTAATTATGATATTTTTCAGTATTCATTTTCTGGTTTAATAAGGTTTCTTGATAGATAACTGCACTGATTATGTGTGCATGATAAATGTTTAATAGCAGAAAATGAACTTAGTTATAAGCCCTTTTTTAATCTTTTCAATAGAAAACAAATGCAAATTTTTCTTGTTACTTTCTTCTCTTGTATTATTTATGTATGGGGACTAAAATACGTGAGATTTCTTGGTAATATTTTCTTTTTTACAGAAAGAGAAAAAAGTAGATATGAACACATCCATTTAGATGTGATATAAATGGTCATTCCTGGTGTATAAATTATTATTATTTCCAAATGCAAAGAAATTCTTGTAGATCCTTTTAAAAACTTTTAGTGTAACAATAAGTGTGCCTGGAGGGGGTCATGGTTATGCAGTGTTAAAGGTGGTTGAACTCTAGCCCAGGTTTCATTTGGAAACGTGGATGAGCCCCGGTGATTATCAAGTTAGCAGCAAGCCTCTTCCCAGTAGAGCTTCCTGACAAAAGTAGTTGAAAGGTGTGTGAACAGCAATTAATCACCCTGCTACTTACTTGCCCTGAACAGAATTTAATTAAATACAGTTCATATCTCTCTATCACGTCTTCAGAGGTTCCAAACAGCTTGAACTGGCAATTTACAAAAGAGGAAAATTATGCTGGGGGAAAAAAAGCAAATGGATCTCTCATTAAAAGTGAGACAAAGAATCAGTGGAAGGAAAAATAGGCCAAGTAAGTGCATTAATAACACTGGGCAAGCTCAGAACCTTTTAAATGGCCTCTCTGTAGAAATACAGTGGTGGAGTCTCCTCAAAATATTAACATTGTCTTTATAATGAATTTTTAGGGAAATTATGTTAACTCAGTATCTTGAAAGGCAGCATCTAAGGCCACCTTAAAAAGGTGAAGGAAAATAATTACTGATTACAAGAAGTTAGATTTTACACATACTATCTGAGCAAAAGATATCATAGTTCTTAACCAATATTATTCCTGCAAATATATATCATTAAAACTGCTAAGCCTTTTTCTATTTAAGCCCTATATTGAGATATTGATAGTGCTCTTGGATTAATACAGTTTCTCCCAGTAAAGTAACTGAATAATTTTTACTATTTGAATATGAAGAAATTTAAAGGTTTTTTATTTCAATGTTTCCCATACTTTTCCATGAATAAGCCATGTCTATTGTTTTCAGATTCAATGGCTTTAAAACAGGATTTAGAGAAGAAAGGTAATACACATCTGTGTATACACTAGTAATTTTCATCATGAATCACTCCCTCTGACAGCTTTTTCCTTCTCTAAAAAAGCCTAAGCTATGCCGTAGGCATTCCAAATACATTTAGTCTAAATATATTCAGTATGTCTTTGGAATTGTTATTTATTTAATTCATCATGTATTCATTGAGCAAGAACTCTTTCCTCAATGCTGTGTTGGCTTCTAGAGGTAATTCAAAGAAAGTACAAAGCTTTTGCTCTTAAAAGGGGAACATTTAATGTTGGGAAAGTCCATAAAACAAGTACATAGCACATAAAGCACATGAATGAGAGGGAAGATTTAGAAAAGGAGAAGCTTAACATGGTATGAATTTTTTAAAGAAAAAGAGACAGATCATCAAACCTTACTGATGAAAGCAATCGTAGACTATAGTTTACCATTTGTGAAGAGAATCAGGTTAATCATTTACAGTAAATGTGTTTTTGATAAATGCCTTGAGTTCTGCAACACATCACTAGGATGGAATATAACCCAAGCATCCATTTCTACCTAACCTTCTTTTCACCAACTTTCACCTTCCACAGACATATGACAGGAAGCAGACATTTTTGATATTGAATTATTTTTTGGCATCAAACGTTCTTCTCCATTATCATTCAGTTCTGCCCTGTATCCTTACTCACTTTCCTGAAATAGCTGAACACGACCATCTACATAGAGCCTCTGTCTTATTAATGGGACATGTAGCGTGGGCCACTTTCTCTTTATTGATTTTCACATCTGTTCCACAATATCACTCCAAAGGTTTTACGTGTATATTTGAATTTCTCTAGATATTTAATTTCTCATGACATAATTCTGTATAATCTTCCCAAATTTTCAATAAACTTGTGCCATAAACATGAGTATGTTTTCCTATGTCCATGGAGACTTAACTAAGACATTCGGCTGTCTGTCAGGCGGTCCCCTTATGGTTATCCCTGGCTACCTTGCTGCTGGATTCCTTATTCTCTTTTCCAATGTACCTCCTTCTCCCAATCTCCCCCATGAGAATTGTCACCCACCTTTCAACAAATCAGAGCACTCATCCACGTGACAGATTTGAATTTTTAGTCTGGAATGATTCCCCAGTATGTATTTGTACGTGAAATGAGGAAGACAGAAGGAATAGTTAGGGAGAGAACTATGGGAATAAAGAGGGGAGAGCTTTAGCATGAAATTGAGTAGTTTCCGTTGATACCTTTAGTTACCTAGATAGGGTCTGTTCTAATCTTTCTATCATTCTGAATAGCAGGAATGTCAGTGACATTTGCTTTTTGCAATTATTCAATGTAATGTGTGTGTGCACACATACAGATACATGCACTCTCCTAAAGGAAAAACTACTAATTCTCAAAAACATTGCAGTCCAAGCTCTGAAAAAGAAGCAAATGTTCTTTGTCTCTTAGCTTGCTAAGCATTTATCTGTATTATTTTATGCAGAAAATATACACATTAGTTCTTCTCTTTGATCGTCTCTTTTTTAATTAGGCTATTTATATTTGAGTTAGGGAGGGGTGATATCTTTGCTTTCATTTACAAGAATATCCAACTTCACATTTTAGTCCTTTTCTCCAGTAAGGTCTTAAATTTTGGACATTTTCCCCTAGAATTTTATCCTATGTTCTTTTTAATGAAGCTCTTTTGATTATTCTGGAAAAGACATTCATGATTTAGTTGCCTATCTGCTATCTATTTGTTCCTCATCTTTTCTCTTGCTAAAAGAAGTTTTCTTTTTTTAGAGTGACCATGTGGAAATCTACAGGTACTACACCTTGATTGATTCTCCATTTCCTTACCTCTTCCTACTTAAGGTAGGAAACCTGTAATTAATACAGGGAAGTTCTGGCCACTGAGATCTAAACAAAATTCCATGGTAATTATTTCTGGAAACACTTGATTTCCTGATAAGTGGGACATACATGGCTGTGGCCCTTCTTCCTGCTCTGGTGTGTCTAACCAACTAAGTGATTTCCAGAAAAAACTACTGATCATCCTACATTGTGAAAAAAAATATCTCTTTGAGAGATTCTTCAGAGTGTCTCAGAAAGGGGAGGTTAGAGGAGGATATTTTTAGGGTTTTAGGGCCTGAAATGAAATAACAGAGTATATGACATGGTAGTTTTGGTACTGATGAACATAATGAGGTGAAAGTCTTGAAGTAAGCCTTAATAAAGCAAGAGTCAGTCCCCATAGTTAGCTTACAAGTATTTCCTGAAACAAATAGTTTAACTTATTTTTGCCTAGTTCCAATGTTATTTAGCATAGAAATGGGAACATATGATTCGACTTACAATTGACTAGCATGAAAAAAGGAAAGGATACTTACTCTCAGAATTGTTTAGCATGAAAATAGGAACACATGTTGACCGAGTACCTACTACTTTAATGGTATATTGTCTACAGCTGCATCGGAATAAAACAACATACAAGGGAAGGGCCACTAGAATCTCAGAGACGGCTTCCCAAAAATATTCTGCCACTAAACCGATGACAGCATCTTTCTATCTCTGTGATTCTTATGTCAAAAAGAGAAACTCTAATGTATTTAGGCCACTAAGTAGGGTTTTCTATTACTCATAGTTGAATATATTCCTAACTAAAAATTTCATCTTTGAATTTGGGTTTTGTAAGTGACTACGCATATGACTTAAAAAAAACTGAGAATGTTGCTTATTCTTATTTTAAAGTGATCTTTTAAAAACAACTGATTTTTTCAACCACATCTTGAATATTTTATGACAAAATATGTAAAAAGACTTAAAAATCTCAAATATATGGTATCTCTTTTTCATTACTTAGACTCTTTGCTAGGTAATTACACTGATGTGACTTTAATGCTTCTCTGTAGGAACAAAAAAGATGGACACTTTGAATCAGTAAGTTTCAGAAGTGCTGAAATAAAAAGAGTTTGTTTTAAGGTTAAGGTTTATTTACATATTACCTACAGTTCTGCTTTCACATTTTCACATTCAATCAATCAAGTTCACTGCTTATTTTGTGTCAAATAAGCATTGAGTTGTTCGGCAAATATGCCAAGAACTAGAGGGTAATATAATACTATTATGTTTAAGAGTAAGATAGTAAGATTCTCCAGGGAAGAAACCATATACTGTTTCTAGCTGTGTCCTTGTTAACTAGCACAAAGATTAGTACAGTATAGAATTTTAAAAACAAATATGTATTTGTTGGTTGAATTAATAAGTGAATGAGGAAAAGGAAGATTCATCCTTGACCTATTCCTGTCTCCAGACTGAAGGAATTGTCATAATGGGTCATTAATGACCCTTCATTCCTGTAGGCCTAATGCACCATGATGCTACAGGTTTTCGTTAGGTTTCCCCTCTAAGTAAATGTTTCGCCTTCTTTCTCAGGAGGCCCTGCTCTCTGGGGCACATATCTTATCACAGACTTGAGTCCAGGGCTGGCTGCATGGGCATGGAAACAGTGCAGTCTGCACAGGGCTCCATGTTCAGAAGGGAGCCTTGTTGCTTGGGGTTTAATGCTTTGCGTTCAGTTTCTGGACATTTAAAAAAATTTCATCTTTGAATTTGGGTTTTGTAAGTGAAGCCTGACTGGACAAAGAAGAATATGCCAGGGAATGTGGAAACTCAGTTCACATGTGGTCCTATTCCCCACTGTCTTCATACTTTCTTGGCACAAATTCTTAGCTATCTGCTACCCAGCTCCTTAAAGAGGCGAGCCAAGCTTTCATTGAAGAAGAAACTCTGCTGTTGGACAGCAGTCTCCTTCTGTGCTCCAGAGCTCCCAGCCTGTCTTTTCTGATGGCCTGCCCTACAGATTTTACACTTGCCTTCCCAGCTCCCACAATCACATAATATATATTTCTTAAAATATAGCTCTTGCTGATTCTGTTTCTCTGGTTGAACTCCACCTAACAGAATATTAAACTCTGTAATAAGCAGTATGGCCACTTCCACGCAAGTGAATGGAAATTCAGTTAAATAATTTATTTTAGAATTAATACTAACCATGAACATTTATCATTTGCTTTTAAAAATTAAAAGTGTTTGTTAACTTTGAAAAAATTCTAATTATTTCTTTACTTTATTTTCTCTACCAAGGGAATCTGTGTTTTAATTTCTTGAGGTACAGGCATCAGGGTGAGAAGATAGAAAATTCTCACTTCCCAGAGGCATCCTAATTTACGAGTCAAAATATTTTGTAGTGCTTCTGCCTCCAAAAATTTACACACAGAATAATCTATTTCTTAGACCAGATTACTATATGTGTAATTTATCAATTTGTAAGTCTTGTGTAATAGTTAAAACTCAAAATGTAAAATTTCATCCTTTTAAATTACCTAAGATTAAGAAAAAGAGTGGGTTAGTAAAAATAATAAGCATATATTGGAGAAATGTCTAAGTCCAAAAAATTATCTCTGGTAATAAGTACAAATTTATCAGATGTACAGAGAAAAAGAGAGGAGTGTCTTGACATATCATGGGAAATAGAAATCCTACCTTAAGCAGATGCTGAAATTTGGACCAGAGAGTCATAACTTCTAGTTTTTACATCAGTCACACAGATATGAGTAAGTAAAACCTTCTGATAAGCTTTTCCAAGATCATATAATCAAGAACAGTCATACACTTATGTAGTCAACTATATTCATCTAAACAAAAACGCTTAAGTCTAGAAACTCTCCCACGTAGAAGAGCAGCTGTTTATTTCCAAGTATTAATACCCAACCTGTCTTCTTCTCCACCCATTTAAATCTCCCTTCTCTTTTAAGTCAAAAAGTGTAGGCAGAAGAGATGAAGATAATGAAAAGTAAATGTCAAAGTTTGTTTTCAGTTCTTTTAACAAGTGCCTCATGACAAAAAAACCTTTTAATGAGAAGAGTTAATACACCTTGATTATGACTATAAAATTCTAACTTAGTTGTGCAATGTCACAAATCCAAACGCATTGAAAAAAAAACTTGCAGTAAAATAAATGAATGAAGCAGGTAGGAGAAGGACTAATGACAGGTAGAACTTACTATTTCTGAATAGGATATATATTTTATTCTATTTATTCTGTTCAGGATTCATTGTGCTTACTAAATCTGGAGTTGTGTCATTCAAAATTTCTGAAAAATTCCAATTTAGTATCGTTTCAAATATGGCCTCTCTCCAATCTTATTCTTTAACTTCTGGAATGCCTATTAGACATATGTGAGACTTCTTTATTTTTTTTTTTAAATGTTTAACCTAGCTTTTATACTCCTCATTTCTTTTCTTCTGAAAGATGCTTTCTGGTTTATTTCTTCAGTGCTTACTTTCATTTTCCTAATTCTTCCATGTCTCATCTGCAGATTATACATTCAACTTTTATATTTAACAATTACTTTTTTTTTGTCAGAAGTTCTAATTTGGTTTTTCTTTCATTCCTTTCTGCAACTTTTTTGTTACTATGGCTTTCCTTACTTTTCAAGCCTACCGTTTCCCTTGATCCTTACCTTCTACCGCTCGCACTACGGTTTCTCACACTCAGTCTTCCTCAGCCTTACAGGTTTTCTTACTGTTTCCACACTTACCGTTTCAGGGCCTTTGCATTTGATTCCCTCCGGCTGGAGCATTTCTCCTCCAGACAGCCTTCTGAGTTGCTCACAAGTCTTCAGTCTCAAGTATTCCTTTCATAGTAAAGCCTTCCCTTTGAGACAGGAGGGAGGAGGGCAAGGCATGACCATTAACAGAATGACACAGCAATTGAACATAGGATGTAACCCAGTTAAAGCCCGACTCGGTCCAAGATGGCGGGAAATCCAACTCCCAGCAGCCCTTGGGCTTCGTTATACACTCATTATAATATATTAGCATACTAACAGGTACGCCCACAGGCACAGTTTGGAGGCTGACCAATAAAAGGTCAAAAAGTCCGTGGAGCGCCCAGTTCCTAAGAATCCCTGTCCCTTCCCCAAAGTAGTTGGAATAATCCTCTTACTTTTTAGTATATGAAGTTACTGAGCCCATAAAAACTAACAACCCTGCACCTTGTGGCCGCTCTACCTTCTGAGTGAGCCAGCCCGCACTCTGTCTATGGAGCGTGTACCTCTTTAAATAAACTTGCTTTCACTTTACTATGGCTCACGCTTGAATTCTTTCTTGCGCGAAGCCAAGGACCGTCACCTGATGGGGCGCATCCCAGGGACTCACTGGAGATCGGGGGCACGGCCATCCTCTCTAGCCTCATCTTCCTGCAGCATCTTTTCTTATCATCATATAAAATTGAAATCACACCTTTTCTTGGTCCACCTTTCCTGCTCTATTTTAATTTACAGCATATTTCACCATGGAACATATTTTACTTACTTTGCTTTATATCTGTCTCTCACAATTAAAATATCAATTCCATAAGGGCAGTGATAAGGGTAGTGATGGTGGTTAATTTTTGAATTCTCAGTAACTAGAGAAACGCAGAATGCCCGACAAAATTGGTCTTCAATAAAATAAGTGAAATCAATGAGTTGTTAAATGATTTTCCCCCTTTTTGCTTCTTGTTAATCCTTTTAAGCATAATTTATAATCTAGTCTGATAATTCTATTATATGAAATTCCTCAAGGTCTAATGCTTCTGTTAGTTTTAAGCTAAATAATAGTTGGTAGATTGTAACTATGTATTATGAACTTTTTGTGGTCTTGTTCCTGTTAATTTTTTAATTATTATTATAATAAAATTTGAAAAGCTCAGTATTCACTGGGACTGAAGTTTTTCTCTATAGTAATATTCCAAGGTCTGAGTTAAGGTTCACTTCAGAGAGGTTTTGCTCTAGATCCAAAATGTCATCAGCCTTTGATCACTTACGTTAATTTCTTAGCTTGCTTGGTGATTACTGGAGTTTAAATTACAAGCTCAGAATCAGGGAAGCTATAAACCTATTGTTTGAAATTCTCAGGAAAAATTTTTTCCCATGAAATTTTAGGCAGAAACAGATACGTTTGTTATTCCATCTATATAATCTCCTTTGCCAGTGGTAAGACTGCTTCTATTCCATTATTTTACTGATGGTCAAAGGTTTCCTTTTAGTAGGGATTAATCTGCTTCTTGCCTCTTGCATGTTCAAGGCCTTGTCTTCTGTGAGTGGATAAGATATTTTTAGATACTTTATTCAATATTTAATTGATTTCTGAGGAGAAATTTTGATCATTTATTCAACCATATTGTCACAGTCAGCTGTCTGAAAATTCCATCTGTATTAGATCCGTAGGGCTGCCGAACTGAGTAGCCTGAGGCTTGAGAAATAAATTCTCTCATAGCTCTACAGGGTTAAAGTCCAAAATCAATGTGTTGGTAGTGCCATGCACCCCCTGAGATTCTCTAGAAGAGGATTCATCCTTGTCTCTTCCACCTTCTGGTGGCTCCATGAGTCCCCTGGCTTTGGCTGCATAATTCCAGTTCCTGTCTCCATCTTCACATGGCTTCTTCTCCACGTGTTTCCCCAACTCTTCACATGGTGTTCTTTTTATAAGGACATCAGTCATATTGGTTAGGGGTCCACCTTAGTCCAGTATGATATCACCTCAACTAGCTACATTTGCCGTGACCCTATTTTCCAAATAAGGTCACATTCTAAAGTGCCCAGGGTTAGGACTTCAACAAATATTTCTCAGGGGACACAGTTCAACCCATAACACCATCTAAAGAAAACAGCTGTTACTTAGCCCGCATCTATTGCCTTCTTGTTAACACATGTGTCCAGTGTTGCCAGACTTTTTGTGTTTTAAGAGAATCCAGAAATTCAGTTTTACATTTGAAATATTCTGATTTTAAATGTTGATTACCAAAACTTTAAAAAATATTGCCTCAGACAATATTTTCTTGGCTGATCAAAACACAGCTGCTGGCTAGGTTTGATTTATAGGTCACTAATTTTCAACCTCTGCAACAATGTGAACACAACTGATCACTTATCCAGTGATTACTATGAATCAAACTAGAATATTTTAAATATTTGAAAGGAATTCAAAAAACTCAAAAGGTGTTCAGAATAGGCAAAGTGTCACAAGGTTCAAAACTAAAATGTATGTCCTTTACTCATAAAATAGCTCCTCAAGCCACAACTGGAAACTTATTCATCATTTTTTTATACGTATATCTAAGAAATTAGCCAAGTTTCCATGCTCAGAGTAGATTTAAATTAGATTCAGCTTCTGAGAAATTTGAGGGTTGTTGCTAGAGGAAAGTGTGAAGATAAAGATGACGGATGACAGCCTTCATAGGAATAGACAGAAAAAAAGATTTTCCAAAACTAATATGAGAATTTCCAAATTTCTGGTGGTCTGGCGTCATTTGGTGCACTTTGGAAACCTGGAGGGTATCACATAATTTGCAATTACTCACATTCTAAACGTCCACCTTAAACATTAAAAGAAGCTTTAGTTATAATTTATCGAAATGAGCAGGACAAAAAAAAATTTTTTGAAGGTTTTCCAGCATTAAGGGGAGATATTTATTCAACTAGTATGCCCCAGGACAGTTGAATGAGTGGCTAAAAATACTGAAATACTTTTATGTTGTTTGTTCTTTGTCTGCTGCCTGTACCACCTCTTCACCACCCAAATGCCCCCACAGATGATGCCAGGTTGCTCCCACAATTTAGCAACTATAAGAATGATGGCTGGCAGAGTCAGGGGCTGAAGTTCTTACTGCTGCAGGACTTGGAGAAGTATCTGTTCTGGTTCCCATACTATTGCTAAATATGTTGTGTATTACTCCTGCTGGTGCAAATAATTACCAAAAAAATTTCTTCACCTTAATCTACAAAAAATATGACTTCGGAAAGAAAAAGTGTCAGTGATTAAATCAATCTATTCTTCAAGCAGAGGATATAACTTCCTACTTCACTTGAAACCACTAAGCATTCACAATAAGTAATTAGCTGCCCTAAATTTGATTTCAAACTCATGAAATCAAACTTCTGGTTATGAATTGACCACTCTAGTGTTTTATCTACAAGGAGACTGAACTATCCAAAAGACGGAATGCCTTAGTCCCCTTGGAAATTACACTTTAGTTGTAAATTAATAAATTAACTTTGGTTTTATATGTCTTTTCCTATGAGCTTAATTTGAGCAAATTCTGAGTGTCTTTTAGTACTATGAGAATTACAGTGATTTGACAAATCAGTTTTCCAAAGTTGAGGTAAGTTCACAAAATTAATAAGATCCCATGGGGACCTTGGAAGTCAATCACCATGTCATCCTAGGAAACATCCTCTGTGATACTACACAGGTTTAGTTCTTTGTTCCTATTGAAAACTTCTGCATAATGAGTTGGTATAATTGGAAATAACTTCCTAAAGTAGTCTACTTTAGGCAATATCTAAACTAAATTCAGTGATTACAAATTTGTTGTCAAGTAATCATGAACAAATATTGACTTACATGTATTCCATCAATAGATTTTTTAATGTCAAAGTTTCTAGAAACTCGAACAAAAAACCCAAAGTGTACAAAAATGATTTAATATGCTATTGATAATTTAGATGAGACTAACATAACCTATACATCTGAATATTAATATATACTCAGTACATAATTTTATATTAATACAACAAATATATAATGAATATATTCAGGTGTTTATAAATATAATTTTATAAAATTTTATAAAATTTATAAAATAAATTTATAAATCAGAAAGGTATTTACAGTTCTTTGGCTAATAGACAAGTATGTAAAGCTTAAATGTACATAAGTGAACATTGTATTAAATTCAGAATACTTGAGTTTTATTTTTCACTTTTCCACTAATTGAATTGAACATTTGACAAGATACTATATCCCTCTGGAGCTCTGTCTTTTCATCTGTAAAACAAATTCCTCTACTTATGGACTACAGTCCATTTCATCTTGTAACATTTTATAAATCCTGTGAGGCCACCAAGTGCATTTTTCTCATTTAACAGATGAAAAAACTAAAACTGAGAGATGAAATGATTTGCTTAGGGCCACACAGCTAGTTACTGTCCAAACTGGAAATAAAATAATGTTTCCTGACTTTTAGTCTGGTCCACTGGCCTACTATAGCTGACGTGACCACAGACTCTGTGGATGGCGGTCATCCTTGGAAGAATACTTTTCAATAATCAACAAAGGCTGGTGATTCAAGGAAGAATGCAATTTTCTTACTCGAATGTGTCCCCACCTTAAGGAATATATTTCTACAGTTAAGTCACAGAACTAATTATGCCTTATTGCACATTGTATAAGAGCATTACACAAGTCAATTAGAACTGACAATAAAACAACCTCCATGAAAGATAATCTGAATTGCTTTTATTTCTCTTTTAAAATCACTGAAGCAAAATCATACCCCGTTTCAAATGTTCTGAAAATCTCTACAGCCTATCAAGCTTCCCCCACAGCATTATTAGTCTTTTCCTAGGTTTTAGCAAAGGAACATTTCTGTTTGCCTCGGTTATTCCTGAGAGGTCACTGAAATTTCAAATGGCATTCTTTTCTATGTAGGAGAATATGAAAATGTACTTTAAAAATATCTCAAAGACAGAGCAAGAACTTCAGCTTTCAATTAGAATGCCATAGCATATTTTAAAAAAATTAATAAAGCTAGTAACAAAATAGTTTCTCTAAAATGTCCTATTTTCAACAGAAAATTTTTAAAATGCAAGAAAAAAGCGTTACCACCCCCTCTCCCCAGTTCATTTTTTGGGATATAATTTTCCAATCCCATAGCTAGGTGACCTCTCAGCAATGTTTCAATAAAGATTTCCATCATATTGCTTTGCCTTAATTTCTGATTCAGTCCGTAACTCTTTGTCCCCATCTCTGTGAAGCTTTCTCAGGTTGCTAGCACAATGAAAACAAAGGGGATTCAGTACTGATGAATCCTTTACTCTAAACCTAAAGGATAAACATTGTAAACTTGTTCCTTCTTTAATATAACAGTAACATAAATGTGACTAAAAACATGGATATATTTTACCATCTAAAAATTGAACCACATTTTATCTATTTTATCTATCTAAAAAACGGTCCTCACCAGAATTTCACTGAAAAATGTGACTTGGTGCAAGAACCTAATTTTTAATGGATTGTTGCTATAACATAATTTTGGTAATTTTAAATGGTTGGAGAAAAAGAGTTTACTATGTGCTGGGATCCTTACTAGCCTCTTCAGCTATATTATTTATTTTTACAACTAGACTATGAAAAAGGCATTTATTATTACCTCTACTTTATAGATGAGTAAACCAGGGCTCAAGTAATTTAACTTGCCTGAGTTTTTAGAGCAAGTATGTGGCAGAGATGAGATCTGAATCTAGTTCAAATGAAATATATAGCGCATATTAAACACTCTATAATAATGCTCCTAGTCTTAATGATGGACTATCTGGTTAGTAGCTGCCAAATATTACCTTGAAAGGTAATAATTCGATTAGCAGTAGTAGCTAGTAGTTATTTGATAGTTCATATAGGCCAAACATATTAAAGCCCTCTGAGTTTGATGTTACTATTATCCCATTTTGTGATGAGAAAACTGACATCATAGGCAGCAACTGGTAGGGTTGAGACTTCAAGGCAAGTAACACTACTTTAGAATCCCACTACCAAACGCCTAGAATATAGTGCCATCAAGTAATACGAACTAATTTTAAACTAAATGAGCATATTTCAAACTAAAATTTTAGTGAGAATGATAAACTATTTACTTGCTGATTTCAGAGCAAACTTTATATTGTACTTCAAGGTCATTATTTCTAACACTGCAGTGAACAAAATCATTATGGGACTGCCAGAGGTGGAGATAGGCCAATGAGTCAGTCAATTTTGATTCCATTACATATTTAAAAAAAAATTAAATTGACTCCCCAAGATAAACCAGTCGTATGGTAAGGTGTAAGCTGGGTCTTTCACTCTATCATATACCATTATCTCCATGATGGTGTTTTTTGTTGAATATCTACCTCAGAAGCAGTCACAAAATTGAGAAAGTTTTAAAAGTTGTTTACAGAGGCCCATCTAATCTGAAATCACTGAGATAAATAGAATTCATGTGATTTATGCAATGAAGTAGGTACTAAGCCATCAGAGATGATTATTATTTGTAAATAAATTTCACCTTGAGTAAATACAATATCAAGTGGTGAAATCAATTTTGGAAGAAAAATGTTACCAATTTCACAAAAGGGTAAAAAGATCACAATCCTTTTCACAGGCTGTCACAATGTCTTCCTTTATGAAAATTGCTTTTTTTATTAGAGGACAGTTTACTGTGTATTGGAATAAGAAAAAAATAGATGGTGAAAGACATGAGAGGCAAACCATATCCATCTATGTATCTGTCCTCTTCTGACTCTTATCCTGAACTATGTGGAGACGGCGGTCCTAGGCAACAATTCAAAGGAGATGAAGTTTGTCTTCATCTCCTCTCTTGCTTTCCCTCTCTTTGCCTTTTTTGTTTTTATACTCTACTACAGCTGTGGCCAAATAGCAAAGGTTCTGTATTTGAATTCAAGAGAATGGTTTTAACAATAGATGGTACAAATTTTTAGTTCTGTTAGCTTGTATGATGATCCAATAAAATTATATTAGAATATGTGCCTACCATGTTGAAGAAATGTGAAGACAAAAGTACTCAACAGTCCAGGCCCCCTCTCCCTCTGGCCTTTCCTCATAACACCTACTATCTGTTTTGTGGGGTCGCCTGCTCCTATATGCCTTGGAAATACTCCCACGTTTTAAACTTTGTCTTTATCCTAACAATACCCTATGAGCATGGTCTTAAACTGTGACCCAGTAAGTCATACATCTGTGCAAATTCTGATAATCTGTTAACCTCTTGCTTCATGTTACTTGTAAGTAAATTTACAGATAACCCAGGTTTTCATCTATTTTCCTACCATGTCAATTTTCTCAAAAAGCATTGATTTGGATGAAAATTGTAATGATCACCCCGCTTCCACCTATGGGTAATATTTCCTGGTAATTTTCAAATTGTCTTCATGTCAGAGTTATTTGCAGTTTTTGCTGTTGTTGTTGTTGTTCTTTTGTCTTAATAATAAATTTGCAAAACTTCCCTAGTTCTACTGAATGAACTGCAGTATGAGGCTACTCCACAGTCTGCATTTCTAAGTGGTCATCCGGCAAATGTTGTGAAGAAACTGTAACATTCCATATTTTGGGGAATAAAACTGCCTTGGAGTCTGATAGCCTGGTTTGACACTAGGCTTGTGACCTTAGACAGAAAAGATAACCTCTCTGAGCTTCAATTATTCTTATTATTTTATATTTTAAAGTAATAGCACTTACCTCATAGAATTAAGATAATTAAGGAAAACAAACAAAAACAAAACAAATAAGATACTTCACCAAGTGCTTTATACACAATAGACAATAAAATGAATAATCCACACTGAGCACTTGTATGCTTAGACACTGTTCTAAGCCCCTTGCATGTATTATGGTTTAATCCTCATGAAATTCCTATGAGGTTAAAGAAGGAGAGATCTTTGGTCTCCAGTGACAGTGGGCCTGTATTTCCTTGCCTTATTCTAGTGGCTTAGCAGGGAGTTGGATTATTTGGGTTGAAACACTTCTTGGAAGGAGGACAAGGTCTCAAAATGATACAATAGTAGTAATTTTCCAATTCCCTAGGTGAGTTCTGAGGAGTCTCAAGAATCTTAGGCCAGAAAGTTCCTTTGATTCATAGACATACTTCACCTACTTTTAGCCCAACAACCAGCAAATATGTAGCTAATACAGGGTAGGATTCCTTCCACTAGAGGGCTCTTCACAGCCTGCCCAACTCCAGGGCCCTGGCCACTTCAGAGGAGGACCTCCAAAACCAGGGCTTAGAGGGACTCCTGTCTTATGCCTCTGCTCCTAAAATGCTCTCAACAAACTTCATCATGCATTAGCATGCGCCACTGTGCACCTGCACAACAGAAGCCAGTGCAGGGATCATAATCATTTCACTGAAGAGAATTTAAAGTACAGAGAGGTTAAGTAACTTCCCATATATCAAACAACTAGTAAATGATTCAATAATCAGATGACTCTAGGCTGTTTGGCCCCTGTTAACAAGGGTAATAATTCTTATTGCCAATATTCAGGCATTATGGAAGGCCTGAGGAAAAGTCTTTTGAACATATAGGGCTTTGAAGCTCCCTTCAAATCATGGTAAATTTTCAAAAAAGATACTTTCATATGAATTTCTATATACATTAGTACATTTTTGGCATGTGTTATTTTTGTAAATTTAATACTAATTATTCTACATTTTAATTACATTTAAAGATCATGTAGTCATCGTCATTACGCATTTGCCAAAATCCATAGAATGTACAACATCAAGAGTGAACCCTAATGTAAACTATGGACTTTGGTTGATAATAATGTGTCCATGCTGGTTCACCAATTGTACCAAAAATGCCACATTGATGAGGGATATTCAGGGTAAGGGAGTATATGTGTGTGGGTAGGGAGGATTATGTGCAAACTCTTTTTTCTGCTCAATTATGCTGTGAACCTGAAACTGCTCTAAAAAATAAAGTCTATGAATGAAAAAAGATTACTTCTGGGAGGAGCATAATAGGTCAATGGTAGAGTGCATGCTTAGAATGCATGAGGTCCTGGGTTCAATCCCTAGTACCTCCATTAAAAATAAATAAAAATTTTTTAAAAAGATCATGTAGTCATCTTTTTTTTGTTTGTTTTCTTTTTTTAAGATTGGCTGCTTCAGTGAGAAAAAAAAAATACTTTCCTCATCTATAAAATAATTCATGTGATTTAAATCAGTATTTACCCAAATAACAGAATATCTATTAATTGACAGAGTAGAGGCAGGGATGGAAGAGGAAGGAAATGAGGTAAGGCAAGGTTACCAGCATTTCTAGGTCTAAATCTCTTGACAGTGCCACCCAGGCATACTCACTCACTCTGACCCTCAATGGCCAGGTACCCATACAGGCCAGGGGACCATCTTGATCTTTTTCTAGACAAGCAGGATTAGGGGTTCTAGTAAATGGCCCTTTTAGGCAGTATCTGAGGAGGGTGGATACATGACCAAAGCAGAGAGAGTGAGCAGAACATTCATGGGGAAACAGAATCATGCTCTTAGCCTCCTTTTCTGGTTTAATTTCCTCAGTCAGCTCAGTGTTGAAAGAATGTTCTAGATTGGACTAGAGTCTCGGCTCAGTCATTGCTAGCTATTTGTATTTGGGCAAGTCACCTCACTACTTTGAATCTTTTCTCATAAATTGGAAATCTGTGAATTTTATAATGTGAACCTCATAAAGTTAGTGAGAGTTGAAAGATATTTTAAATACACTACTTAGTGCAAGACTTTCATTTTTTTTTAATTGTGATTGACAGGGCAATCTGAGAGTGGGTAACCTGAGAGTGGGTCCTTAAACTTTACTCATTTGTTAAATTATTCTAAAAAATACTTTTTCAGAAGAACCTGACTATTAATTTACCAACTAACTCACTGAAAGCATGTTTGAACATTACAGAAAAATGTGAATAATATAATGATTTTCATAAGTTTTTCCTGAAAAAGCATGGCAGTGTGGGACAGAAGAAATCTAGATTTCCCTTCACATCACAGACATTAGCAAATTCAGAAGAACAACAACATTCTGAGACCACTTCTGTCCTTTCTGACTACATACACATATGCGTTGGGATTCCCAGTGGAAGCAAGTATCACAACTAAAAACCAGAATTAACTTGATGTCAAATTTCTTTTCTATACAAAGAAAAATGACATTAAGATGATTATCCCTTTATTAAAAATAAATCACAAACATTTACTATTCTGAGTAATTTATATTTGCATATATATATTTAAAACTATTTGATTTATTTGATTTGGTACCTCTTATGCTCATTTCTTTTTAAAATTAAGTAACATTTTAAATTTACTTTTATAGTTAACTTTACTTTAAAGCAAGAGATGTTTCTTTTCCATTTATGGAAGTGATACAACTTTTCTGTAAATGAATAAAGATATTAGGGACATAATAATAGAGGTGGTACATGGAAGCAGTTAAACTCATTAATGCAGCGTTAGCATGTATAAAAAAGGCAGGACTTGATAATCTTGCAAGTCCTTTGTGTGTTAATAGCCCAAGGATTTTAGAACAAGGAGGTACTGTAAGTTGGGGAACAATGGATCACAGTTCCCGCACCTGGACTCCTGCTGTTAAAAGATAAGATCTTTTCTTGGCTTTTTTCTCTTGTAATGAGAATAGTGATGAATTAGGTCAGTGGTTTTTAAAATTTGATTTCAGAACCAACAGCATCAGCATCACCTGGGAGCTTGTTAGAAATGCAAATTCTCAGGTCCTACCTGGAAATTCTCAGGTCCTATCTGTATTTGTTGAATCAGAACTCTGGAGGTAGGCCCAGCAATCGGTGTTATTTCAAGCCCTCTGGGTGATTCTCACACCTGCTAAAATTTGAAAATCATTAAATTAGGGAACCACATATGTAACATAAATGATCATGAATTTTACTGGAAAACTAGTCTTGTACTATTAACTCTAGTGAAAGTAATCCTGAAAATGATCTTAGCCTAATGCATGACAGTAAATGCTTAGAAAAAGAGAATGAGGAAATTGTGCTTAGAAATGAGTTTCTATAGCAAGAGGAAATTTCATCAGCTAAGACTTAATTGTACCAATCACATTCCAATACTTCTCACCATTTTTGTTGGAGGGAGACATCTACATGTAAAACCAACATAAAGAACATGCAGATTACTCCTGTCAGTGAAATAAAAATCCAGACGTTACAGACCAAGCAGCAGTACCTGCAGCGATGCCTGGGGAGCTGGTCCTCTCCCCTGAGAGTCTCCTTCCACACCCTTCCTGATGAGGCAGCCAGCCGACCCACAGCCACTGCTAATTAGACCAGCACTGGACACCTAAGCTTGTTCAATTAGATTTTTTTTTTTTTTGCCAGACTTTGAAACACCCAGTATATATTTGTAGAAGAATTAAGAGGTTGTGAAAGTTGAGACTGAGATGTTCAAAAGCAGAAAATGAAGAGCTTTTAGAGAAAGAATAAATGAAGTAAATGCATGGATACTAGAGGGTCTGGCTGTGGAGTGGTTTGGAATATGGGGAAGAGATAGAAAGAATGAATGACAGAGATCACTTATGTCCCTAATGGCTTTTAATTTCTCTTCTTAGGTTTCCTGTGGTCACTCAATACCCATCCAATAAATTGTCAGGTTTATTTTAGTTTTTGAATAGGTGAGGCTAAAAACAGTTTGTTACTTAAAACATGATTCTTAAGATTCCCACTTGTCAATCAATGTCAATATTACTTTAAAATACAAATACAATTTTTCTTATTAGCTATTGACTGAAAGCAGTGGCTAGGATTTAATGTTTGAACATCAAATCTCCTCCCACAGAAATATATCCCTGATATTACCAGGTTGGCCACTGGTAGGAATAGATATTTTCTTGGTCCCTGGAAGAAGAGAACTTTTACAGCATGAAGAATAGAAAATGTTGTGCTATGTGACAGTTAAATTGATTTCCCTTTATTAACTGAAGGGAAAGGAACATAAGAATTTAAATTTATAGACCAACCAACAGAAACTGAGATGTAGATTAATCAAAGTGAAAAAGCCGAGGCAATCAGTGAGAGGATACATATACAAGAAGGCTGAGAAAAGTCTGATGGGCAGACACCAGAGCAAGCAGCAATGAAGCTGGGGACCAATGTCCTGCTGAGGCCTCCACACAGAAATACCCGAGGGAAGATTAAGGATCGATGCAGCTGAAGTACGAAGCAGGCAGTGGGCCACGCCCTGTTAAAACATAAAACATGTCCTCGGACGAGCCTGACTGCAATAGAAAGGTAGGCAGAACGTGACACTGGGCTCCAGCTGAGGTCCTCTTTACCTCAAGTAAGTGAGTGGACATCTGCTACTGAAGTTCCCATGATAATTATAAGAGTGAAGAATTGAGAAAGGCATTTGGGAATAGGAAAGAGAAGGTGAACCTTTCTTTTTAACTCCCATCAGGTGATTATATATATGCTCCCTCCTCATGGTCCCTAGGTGAACCTGGAAAAATAACAGCTTGAAGACTAAGGACCCATTCATTCTGCAGGTGAATTCTTCCTGATAAAGTACAATAACTCCAATGCACTTACTTGTATTGGTTTGGAGAAATCTTTAAAACACTTAAAATTTGTTGTTGTATGTATAGAGTTCATTTACCTCTGCCTCAATTCTCCTCATTATTAGCATTCAGGAGAATGAATAAAAGCAACATTCTCATGTTCATATGGAAACCCTGATTAAATGGCATAACAGATTCATTAAGTGCACCATCATTGTATCTCAACAACAGAGCCCTTAGGATTACCATTATAGATTAGCGAAATTATAAATAATTAATATCTCTGGTTTCAAGTGACTCTTGAAAAGAGGAAAACATGAATTCAAACCTGAAAGGTCACCTATTGCAACACTTCTACTGCAAAGCTAAGAGAAGGGAAGTTGAAATTTTTTTAACCATTTTCAGGTCAAATGGTGTGTCCTCCAGAATAGAGTTCCAGAAAGGCTGAAAGTAAACTGAGTTAGTGATGGGGCTTCAGAGAAAGCCCAGATATACCTAAAAAGTTATTTTTGTCCTCAGGTGTTCCACCTCTAAATCAATATCTAAAAATCCCTCCCAAGACTATTCTGAGGTTATCATGACTCAGGGATTATACTCTGGTTTCTGACATATAGTTGAACCCCCACTTCCAGACTATAGTGAGTGACTTGTAGGAACAGCTAGCAGGAGCTGAAGATACTCAAAGCTGAAATGTGTGCATGTAATATGTTTGTAAGCTTCCTTAGATTCTAGTTGCCTAATTAGATAGGCTCATACCCTGAGCAGGCAAAATTCTCTATCAGTTCTCAGTCAAAACTGTTTTCACTCCTTTCTCACTGCCTCTGATGATCATTTTAAACTAAGTTCGCCTAAACAAAATGTGGGCATGTGCATTAGACTAGCTGTTCAGCCACTGAATCCTCTGAGACAAATTCAGCTTCCTCGTTGGTGGAAGAGAATGGCACCTCGGAAGGCAGTACAGTGTAGCTCAAAGGAAATTACAATCTGATTGATAAACCCACTGGAAGTTTTGGTTTTGCTGACAATGTGGCAATTTCTATTCAGAAATTTTAACATCGTAACAATTATCACTTCACTATTTCTCTTTCTAAATAGGCAATTTCATGCAAAGTATGATAATGTGTACTCTGATATCTTCTATTTTTTATAGTTTTGCTTGATCTAAAAGCTGTAACATTTTATTATCTTGATATATTAACTCTTAACTTGGCAAATTACAACCAACCAGAGTCTTATATAATATCCTATGGATTTTTCATTTTCATCTCATTTCAATCAGTAGAACAAGGAGTTTAGGGAGATCTATTTTAACAATTGCTCTGTGATGAACAACGTACCTTTGAAAGGCAAAGAAATGGAAGCCAGGATGGAAAAAGAGAAAACAATTATTTGCTATCAGTCTGGCGTAAAGGAGAAACTCTCCCTTTATGTAATTTCAGTACAGTGTCCCCCTTCTCTATGGGGGATACATTTCAAGATGCCCAGAGGATGCCTGAAACCTCAGATGGTACAAAACTTAGATATACTATATTTTTCCTATACATTCCCATACATAATAAAGTTTAATTTATAAATTAGGCACAGTAAGAGAATATCCAAATTGCTAACATCAACACTCTTGCACTTTGAGGTCATTACTAAATGAAATAAGAATTATTTGAACACAAGCACTGATATAGGTAACAGTTGATCTGATAGCCAAGACAGCTGCTAAGTGACTTATGGGAGGGTTATGCCAGACAAGGATACGATTCCCCTCCTGGGTGGGCTGCACCAGGATGGCTCAAGATTTCATCATGGTCTTCAGAGCAGCATGCAATTTAAAACTGATAAATTGTTTAGTTCTGGAATTTTTTATTTCATATTTTCTGACTGCAGTTGACTGTGGGTAACTGAAATCAGAGAAAGTGAAACCATGAATAAGGAACGGCTCCTGGAGTGATGAACATGGTGACAAATTCAGTTTTAAGAGCCACCTTGTTAGAATCTAGTTGATATTAGGCTTGTCTATATACTGTCATACCAAAGTCTTCATTTGGTTATTTATTTAATTACTCATTATATTTCTACTTTTACGGTAAAAATGTATTTTGTTTTGACATATTTTTGAAAAATTTAGAATCAAAGAGTTGCAAAAGAATTCTCATATATCCTTCACCCTGCTTCTCTCTTTTTAACATCTTAAAAAACCAAGGAATATGTGTGGAAACTAAGAAATTAATCTTAGACTAATATTATGAACTAAAGTCCAGAACTCATTCAGATTTCACCAGTTTTGTTTTCCAACACTGTTCTTTTTTTTTTTTTTTTCCTAATCCAGGATTCATTTCAGAATCCCACATTCCATTTAGTTTGTATGTCTCTTCTGTGACAATTACTAGTTTTTTCTCAACTTTAATGATCTTGATATTTTTCAAGTGTATTGATTATTTTGTAGAATATGTGTTTTTTTTTCTGATGTTTTCTCATGCTTAAATGTAGACTGCATTAAATTTAGGTTATGTGGAAGGATGCCAAAGAGGTGATACGTCCTCCTCAGGACATCATATTAAGTGTCACGTGATGTTCATATATAATACTGACAATATCATCTGGATCATTTGCTTAAGGGAGTATTTGCCAGGATCCTCCTGTAAAGTGACTATTTATTCCTTTGAAATTTCTAAATTCTTTGAGAGAGATACTTTAAGACTATGCAAATATCTCATTCTGCTTAAGTTTTCACCCATTAATTTTAATATCCACTGGTGGAACTTAACTATTGCAAAATCACCATGGTATTCTGATGGTGATTTTCTATTTTGCTTATTTCTTCTACGTGTATTAATTGGAATTCTTCAGTCAAGAACAGCTGTTGCTTTTCCTTCAGACCTTCTTTTTAACTGAAGTATAGCCAGTTACAACTCTGTAAATTTCTGGTGTATAGCATAATGTTTCAGTCATACATATACATACATAGATTCATTTTCATATTCTTTTTCATTATAGGTTACTACAAGATATTGAATATAGTTCTCTGTGCTATATAGTATAAACTTATTATTTATCTATTTTATATATATCGTAGTTAGTATCTGCAAATCTCAAACTCCCAATTTGTCCCTTCCTACTCCTTTTCTCTCCTAGTAACTGTAAGTTTGTTTCTATTTTATAAATAAGTTCATTTCTGTCTTTTAATTTTCTTTTTAGATTCCGCATAAGCAGCATCATATGGTATTTTTCTTTCTCTTTCTGGCTTATTTCACTTAGAATGACAATCTCCAGGTCCATCCATGTTGCTGCAAATGGCATGGTTTTATTCTTTTTTTATGGCTGGTGTATATGTATGTATGTACACACACACATACATACACACACACACACACACACACCACAACTTCTTTATTTAGTCATCTGTCCATGGACATCTAGGTTGTTTCCATGTCTTGTCTGTCGTAAATAGTGCTGCTATGAACACTGGGTTGTATCTTTTCGAATTAGAGTTTCCTCTGGATATATGCCTAGGAGTGGGATTGCTGAATCACATGGTGAGTCTATTTTTAGTTTTTTAAGGCTTTTCTTGTATTTTATCCTGCACCAGACCTGGAATCAACCAGTTCTTTAAGGAA
The DNA here is from genome assembly GCF_036321535.1 of Camelus dromedarius. NCBI lineage: Eukaryota > Metazoa > Chordata > Mammalia > Artiodactyla > Camelidae > Camelus > Camelus dromedarius. Next base: position 23,640,898 of record NC_087439.1, read on the forward strand.
CTCTGGTTCTTTTTATTGTAAAATGGTATTTAGAAAGTAATATCCAGGTTTGAGGTTGAGTCAAGTCTCATGTTAAGAGTTTTAATGAAAATTATGCTGGTTGAAACTCATTCCTAGAATATCTAGAACTTTTGCCAAAATTTCTGGAGTGTCAAGAGATTCTAATCTAGCACCTTCTAATCTAGTATTAATAGATGCTATACTTTTGGTGGAGGGTTCCATTTTCTGATAACATATTCCACCCTCAGAGATTCACAATGTCCATTACTGAAGAATTTTTCCAAGACTTCTTCAATATGTTAAATAATATTGTTTGTCTTTGTTATCTTTCATTCAAAATAAGGTTTTTCTCCCCACAGTATATCTACCAACATCCAATAGGAGGAAGAGTCACTGCCAGCTGAACACCAGATTAGAAACATCATTTTAACTAAAAATCCTCTCTTCTAAATGTTATCCCTAAATAGAAACAAGATTTCAGTTACCTTGTATTTTTCTTTCCATGTTAATAACCTAGCAAAAGGTCAAGGCTATCTTCCCTACAGCCACTAAACACTGACAATGGAATTGTCCATATTACCTCCTAGTTTTCTTATGCGTTTCCCCACAAGTCACAATATAACATACATACACACACACACACACTTTCTTTTTTCCTTTCTTCCTTTTTTTTTTTTTTTTCCTTTTTCTGGCTTAGATGAAGCACACTGGCATTTTTTCTGACACCTACAATGCTGGTAGTTGTTCAGTATCTGCGAAAACACTATTTCTGAAACCAATCTATTAAAAAGAGTAAAACTGACCTCTTTTATTTTCTAATGTGTTCTTGTTCTGGCCGTTGTATCCACGTAGCATTGGTCCCCCGTCTTCCCTTGTCACTCTGGCATGCAGAATAGTTTTGCAGGATTCTGGTCTTTTGTGGCTAATTCATGCATGCCTGGGTGCTGGCCTTTCATGCTTCTCCTCTTCCATCAAATTAGATTTTTGACTTTGTATCTAAGGTGGTATAGTTACCTATCCAGAAATCAGTGCTTTCCATGTTACCTAATTTATTTATTGACAAGAGGTTATTGAAGAATAATGCTTGAGATGTACTTTAAGTTTTTAAAAAAATATTTTATTTATTTATTATTGCATTACTTATTTTTTATTCTGGCAAGAGGGGGAGGTAATTAGGTTCATTTATTTCTAGAGGAGGTACTAGGGATTGAGCCCAAGACCTCATGCATGCTGAGCACGTGCTCTACCACTTGGGCCATACTCTCCCCCAAACTGAGATATAATTTTTATAGCAATGAATCCTATTCACCATGAAGTGTGAATCATGTTAAAGCACTGCCAGCAAAATTAGGTAATCAAAGCAGCAAAAACCAAATAAACAAGGAAATTATCTCTTAAAAATGGACCCAGAACTATCATTACACAGAAACAAACAAAACCAGAATAAAATTCTTCCATGATAACAGACCTAGAACTCATATACTACATTTCTTGTGTAACCAGCACTTGCTAAGCACCTACTATGCTAAACAACATACTTACGATGGGGATACAAACTTCACAATGATATAGCTCCAGCCTTCAAGTGATGAGATATATTGTAAGCCCAATTTTGATATAGTGTGAATATAATAATAATTTACCAGAAATTTGGGGAGCATAGAGAAAGATCATTTATTACATAATGATTCACTTATTAATCAGATTGAAGTGCCATAAAAAAATACTACATGTTGAGTGGCTTAAACAACTGAAATGTGTGTCTCTCAGATCTGCAAGTTCCAAATCAAGGTCCAGCCGGATTTGTTCTGGTGAGAGCTTCCGTGCTAACTCATATAGCTGCCTTCTTGCTGTGTGTTCGCATGGCCTCGTCTCCATGTGCATGTGGATAGGGAGAGCGCTCTCTTATGTCTCAGCCTCTAAGAACACTAATTATATTGAATTACGCTCCCACCCTTACAACCTCATTAACCTAATTACTTCTTTATGGGCTCTATCTCTAAATCAAGTCACACTGGAGTCATGGCTTCTTTTGGAGGAACACATTTAGTCCATAACACTCAGAGCTCTTGAAGATTTCATTTAATTTAAGAAAATAAATGGATGTTAATTATGTATGTCATTAAACATAAAACTGTAAATAGGGAAGAAAAAATAACTATTTTGTTTCTGAAAATATATTTATCACTCATGCCAATTAAAGATTTAATTCATTTAACAATTTAATTTGTAAGCACATTCATTTTTTGTTTTGTTTTGTTCTACCAATATGTTGGAGGCACCTGGGACAGTATTATTACATTTAACTTTCATATGAAAAACAGAGATACTGTTATTTATCTAAAATTATACTGTGTATTGATTGTAAAATTCATATTGGTTAAATTACAACATAAGGCTTCTGGCTCCATCCTGTGATATTTCTGTATGATCAGTAAAGCCAAGATATATAAAATATTTTTTAGAATATAAGTAGCACAAAATACCTGTGTATTTTACTTGATGATTCGATGCCTTCCCTCAAAAAATAATTGCTGTGTGCCAAGACTCTCATTAAATTTGTAACATCACAAGGTAGATGGCCATAATGCATTCTGGGAAATACACAAACGGAAAATAGGGCAAGTCAAGAACAGGTAGGGCTTCAAAAGCATATGGCCATCAAAGGCTTGATTCAGTTTGTTACTGACAGTCAAGACTGCCCATTATAGTGGATATGGCATAGTATGTGAAAAGGGGACAGGGGTTGAGGCAGTGTCAAACTTCTGGACCCAGTCATATTGGAACAGGACCCTAAGAGAGGACTGGGGACATGTGGTTCAGGCATCACGGAGAGAGAATAGCATGTGTTAGGCAAGGTATTAGGACTTACCCCATGTAATTTTTCAAGCTACTAGAAAAAACTAAGAAGCAGCCCATCTGTACTAAAAGGATAAAACAGTGTGGGTGGAAAATACAGTTCATGGGATACAGCAGTGGTGACCAGCAATCAGTGTTTCCATGCACTAATTCCTTTTTCATTTCTCTGGAAATTTAAGTGTTTTCCCAAATCCTAAATCCCTAGAAAAACCAATGAAGAAATCAGGAAACTGTTACAGTATTTTAATTCTCCTATAAGAATTAAAACCTAACAGGAAACAAAGACTAGTTCTAGGTAATCCACTAATGTGACCTAGAAAACAAGAACTGGGTGCACTGTCACTCAGAGTTGCAGCTTAATGGTAGACATTTCTAGGAAAAGTGTCTGGTCTAATCACTTAGTCTTGCTTACAACCACCACTGCTGTGTTATAAGTGTGTTTTCAGGGTCCTGTCTGCTGCTAATGAAAAGTCATTATAATAAAAAAAAAAAGTCTCCAGGCACTGTATATTTTCTACAAATTCTATTAGTAGCACTCCAAGAAATAACTTTTAGAAGCAAAATAAGTCCTTAATTTCACAATATTGAAGTGCAATTCTGTGTGCTGTTTGGCTTGCTATAAGAACTAAGTGTTATTTTAATATTACCCATTATTATTCACAGGTGATCTTCTGTGTTTGAATATTTGCTTTAGCCTACGGTTATTTGTAAATACCTTAACAGAAGAGATTCAAGGAGAAGGGGATGTGGATATTGCTGGACAATGCTCTGATATGAAATGAAAACAGATTTAAATTTTGAATTAATAAAAGTAATACTGATTTTAACAGTAAACCAAAGTCAGATCAGGCAACTATTCATAGTTAAAAATAAAATGAATTTATACGTAGCATCATGTACCCTAACACTCAGATTCAATAGTAATGCTTATGTGCTCTACAATTTTAAGAATAACAATTTTTAATATTAAATATTTGTTTATCACTGTTTAATTTTTAAAATTATTATTACTTGGCATTCATTTTCTTTTAATAGTTCCTTTTTATGAGATATCTGTATCTGATAGAGGTCAATTTGAATGTCATTGAACTATATAATGTCTCACTATATTGGTTCATTTTAGTAACCATGCACTTTTCATTATGTCTCAAAAACTCTGAAATTTTTAACATAGGCTTATCACAGAAAAATACTCCACTGTTTATTACTGTGGTAACTCATAATTATTTAAAAATATAAATGAATTGTTATGAAAAACAAAAACATGTTTTCAAAGATTCCCAAGAATCCTAGTGGATTCTAACTTCTCATTCCTAAATCCTGAATATCAACGTCTTATAAGAATTTGGAAACACTACCTGTTCACATGTAAAACAATTCTGGAATGGGCACTGTTTCCCATACATGTGCTAAAACAACAACAAAAACTAGCTGCCTGCTCCTGAAAGATAAGACTGTGAATCAACTCTAATAGTTTACCCCTCAAGAGGACTCGCTCAAAGTGAGTCCTTCACGTTGCTATGTCCATCAGCCCAAAGCTGTTAAGCCAAAAACTCCGCCCAGTCCCAACCAGTTTCTCAACTTACAAGATCCCCTTTAAAATCACTCAATTCATGACTCTTTAGAGGAAATACTAAGACTCTGCCAAGGTGATGCTCTCCCTTTAGTAAGTGAATTAATCTGACTAGAGCAAACTGTTTTTCCAGTGGTCTTTTGGAGATCGACAGTTTACTATGTATTTATCTGGACAATAAAAAAGAAATAGCACTATTCTCATTCTATAGATGAATATATTGAAGCTGAGAGAGGTTAAGTAACTCACTCATGTTTCACAGATTGTAATTGGAAGGGCCAGGATTCTGTAACATTTCCTTCTCCCTACCACAATCTTTTTCTCAAAGTATAACTCAATTTCACCCATTTTTTTTCTGTGACTCTCTTTCTTTGATTCACATCGTTGTCATCTTATACTTGAACTAACGCTGTTGTCTATGAACCAAACCGATCTTACTTATTTGCCTCTCTTGAAATCATTCTTCAGACGGCAGCCAGAATGTCAGAATAATCTTTGAATTTGCCATTTAGATCCTGGCCTCCACTACTTAAAACCATTTTAGTGGTGTCTTACTGAATGTACAATTAAAAAGAAAAAAAAAATAGCGATTTAAAATCTAAATTCTTAGCAAGTCTCCAAACCCTGCTTTAGCTAACATTTGTTACTTCTCTAATCTTTCATTGTCTTCTGTGCTTCTAACATATTGTCTTTTTTCCATTCCTTCAAATATATGGCTGCTCTTTCTTATTCCAGGGTTTTGTACGAGATGGTCCTTCTGCCCAGAATCCTCTTACTTCCCAACTGTTTTCAGATAATTCATCTCTCATATTTTTAGATCTCTGCTACAAGAATTCCTTAGAAATTATTCCCACTCTCTCACCAGTCTAAATTACGGATCCTTGCCATATTCCCATTAAAACCTACATCTTTCCTTTATAACATGTATTACAATTTGTAATTATATCTTTATTTTAGATATATTACTATTACTTTATTTTAGACATATTACTATTACTATTTGACCCATATATTTCCTCCATAATACTATCAACTCCACTGTCTGATGCTGAGATTTTTGCTCATCACTGTATTTTAAGTATCTAATACAATACTGGTACCTAAAAGAAATGAGGGCACTGTTAGTTAAAGTGATATAATGAATGAATGAATGAATGATAACATGTAAGAAAAAAATTCCAGAAACTACAAAAAGATGCTGCTTTCATTTATCCAGATTGAAAGTTAAGGCTGTAACTGCTGAGTGAAAATTCATTGCTTCTAGGTCAGGATTCTCACTTTGGTTGGGCTTAATGATCACATGGGGAGTTTGGGAAAAAAATCCAATTGCCCGGGTACTACCCAAAGAGATTAATTATTTTGGATAGAGGCTCAGGTATCAAGATTTGAAAAAAAATTTCCAAAGTAATTCTAATGTGTGGTTAAGACTGAGAATCACATAAAGGAGCTGGGAAAACAATATTGTCTACAATCATAAACATTGGTTATGAGAAAATAGCAATTTGGATCTTGGAAGATTTTAGTACTAATCAAGAAAACATTTAAAATATAAGGGCAAGTTATATGTAAACTACATTTCATTTGTAGTCTCTATTCCTCATACATGGCTACCAACTTGGCTCAAACCCCAGGTTCACGGCTTTTTAAATCCAGAGCTTGACTATCAGCATGGTACATCTCTAACCTTCCTCTGATGCCTCTTCTTCCTATCCTTCGGTTCATACCTATTGTTTAAATTCTGTTCCACAAGATGTATTATAAGCTTTTTGCTTTCACCACATACAATACAAAAAATAAACAAAAAACAAGACAAAACAAAATACCCAAGCTATGCATTTTATGAGTTTAACTTATCTGATGATTTTGAATGTCGCAGAAACTATGAAATTATGCACTGCCAACAGTTCATCCCTGAAACCTTTCTTTTTCACCCCTGACAACTGATATCTCCAGCCAAAAGCAGTTCTATACACAGTCAATCTTCATGCCACTTCCATATTAAGTCTGTTATTACTGCTAAAATTCTGGTACGTATAATTTTTTCTTCCCCTTCCACCTGTTAGGAAGTTGATCTTTAGTCATCAAGCCATTACTAAATAATCGCAGCCCTCTCAGCATGTGCTCATGTTTCTGGCTAAAACCACCTTGTTAGATCTCATCCCCTTGTAGAAGATGAAGCTCCTTCCTCTCTACTTCCTACCAAAGTTGGTTGACTAAGAGCCAGATGGTGAGAAAATAGTGGCCTCCGCCTCCTGTTTTCTCTAACAGTCACGCTTTTCTCAGAGCAGCCACTTATTCTCACTCGTCTGACTTTTTGGGATATCATGGTACACTATCTTTTGTTTCCTGAATGTCTATAAAAGTGTCTTAAATTTTTTAATTTAAACTTTTTTTTCTATTAATGTTAACTTCATGCGTACAACAATCTACAAAATAAAACCTGTTGTCTCTGAACCTATTCTTTTTCCCATCCCAAAGTTAGCCTTAATTTATAGAACATACAGATTGGTCTTAATGTGTTCATGGTGAGTATGTTCTATGGCTCCTCTGGGTTGGAAAGTCTTTCCAAGCTGCTGTTGGGAACTGGAGAACCTGTGTTGCCTTGCACCCAGAGTTACCACTATGTGTTCTCTTTCAGAGTCCAATATGATATGAGGCCAGGAAAAAATCATTCTTTGCATACTTTGGTGATTATTAGAGCAGCACAGTAGATTGTGATGCTTACGTGGAATTATTTACTGGAACTGTAGTCCAATCTTAGAAAGGAACTACAATATAAAGAGAACAAAGTTTAAAGTTCAAGCTAATTTGCGTATTTCCTTTTCCTACGTAAGAGAAGACATTTCAAGACCTGACTCTGCACTAGGAACATATGAACTCTTGTCTGCAGCTTCTCTGCCTCTTTCCTGCCTTCAAGTGTGTGCCTTACTTCTATCTAGTCCACATGTAAATCTCTAGCTGAAATCACTACAGAAGGAAATGATGCACAAGTCGAAAGCTAAGTCAGAAAAGGAAAGGACAACTTTGGTAATTAATCTATAGCAGAGAGATAAAAGTGCAATTTGAATTTAAAGTTTATTATGGATATTTCATAGAAGAGGTGATACATATGCTTAAGTGGTTGGTTATCAAAATCTATGCTCTGGTCCTAAGGTGATGGTGGCAGGAAGACAGCTGACACCTGGGGAAAGAATGATCTAGTGAATAAGATCAAGGGAAAATAGACCCTGCTCAGACCAGTACTGATGCAGGTCCTCCAAAAGGCATCCTTTCAGGCCAGAGGGAATATCTTTGCTGAAGATATCAAGTCCTTCTTGTAGGAAGTTTACAACTATTTAGGGAAAACCATTTGAAGGCCACCCCTATTCTCAAGAGAGTTAGAGTATTAAAAACAGATGGCCTTAATTTCTGTAGTTAACAGCAAACAAAATAATTACACAAATAACATGAGAAAAGTGTTATGAATTAAATGGTAAATAGTTAAGGCTGTTATGCAGAGGTTGTATAGACTGGAAATAGGATATGAGCTAGGTGGTAAGTGATAAAAGCAGAGTTACTCTAACCTCAGCAAGATGTTAGTGTGACTAATTTACTCTTTTCTAATTGACATCAGTTGCCATGACCTAAATGTCAAACTGTGATCCATTTTGGCAAGATAAATGAGGAATCCTAAGTGATCCCAACAACTGTGTCAAGACTCCTCCTGTGGATGAAGAAATATAATATGATAAGGTTTATTGCAAATATATTTTGAGAGAACTTTGAAAACAGGAAGATACTTGGGGCATGGAGGACATAACTTCAATAAATAAACAAAAGAAGGTGCAGTGATCACTTTTGGAGTATTTGTTCTGCACAGGGTGATTCTCATTTGACCTCAGATCCCAAGTGGGGAACTCCAAATTATGTTTGGATTTTCTGAACATCTGATCACATTAATAGACCAAGACTGGAGATTTGAATGAAATGTGGAAATTGGTGTTCAAGAAAATTGAACTTAGTACTGAGAATATCTGTCCCTTCTGTGTTGTTACTTTAGTGACATGTAAACTTAGGACCATTGCATGATCATCTTCTGCTTGCCAGGTGGACTGAATATCAGAGAAAGTTCACAAAGAGTGAGCCAGAATCATAGAGTGCAGTGGAGATGAGAGAGTAGTACTGATCCAAGGGACTGACATCTTTTGCTTTCCTGGGTTTCATTCTTCTTCTGCTATTTGACCGCTTTCATTCCTTTTTGTTTCCTGAAGGATAATAACTAAGTTTACTTCTTACAACAGAAAGTCCTAACATAGATGAAGCAAATTAATTCAACAGTTAAAGGGAGGAGGCCAGGAATCAGTAGAAAAAAGTACATAATCTATTCCAAGCTATAGGTCCCATATTTATTTCTCATTTACTTTCTAAATGACTCTTTCTTAAAACACCACAGCAATGTGGTTCTGTCTTTATAACTATATTGGATATATGCAAATATTGGATTGAGGAAATCAAAGCTCGCTATATATAGAGAGATGTGGCAAAGACACATTTTACTTAGCATTTCACACTCTGTAGTGTGATACAATTAGACTTTGCAAACAACAGCAAATAAATGATTTGGCAAGGAAGACACATTCTCATGTGTTTGAGTATTAGCATCGGAATCAGCTCTGGCTCCTGTCCTGCTCATCATCTACTGCTCTATTAGAATGATCACTGCATGGAGCTTCTGAGACTAAAACCTTCTGATTGCTTTTCTTCGGAGCAGATTACTTCTTGCTGTACTGCCAGTGCTCTCTCTTGCCTGCACTGACAAACAACATGCAGAACGTGAAATAGATGGTTTATAGGCACTTGATGATGAACAGACCCTCTAGTTAGGATGAGAAGTAAAAATATCACCCAAGTCATAGGAAAAGCCTTGGCTATGGAATTTTACAGACCTGGATTCAGCGTTTACCAGCGATGTGACCCTGTGGGAGTTATTTAACTTTTCTGGTCCTCAGCTTTCTTATCTCTATGTGGGGATAATAATGTTCATATGTTAGGGCTGTTAGGATTATAATGAGGTGGCATATGTAAAGTGTAGGACAGGGATTCTGTCACATCAGAGACACAAGCACAATGGATACTATTAGTGCTTGTTAGAGGGAAATCCCTTAACACCCTGATTGTGAACTTAGTCACGTTATTGATGACCCAAATCCATTTGTACTCCTTATGTACGCAGAAGCTTTCAAACTTTATTTCCAGCTACAGAGCTGCACTCAGGTAATAACTCAGCTAAACAGATTTTTTTCTCTTGAATGAATTATGCTTCTGGTGTGCTAAATTTTCTCAAGGCAGTCAACCATAAAAATTATATTATGTATTTCTCTTGTGTAACTTGTGTGAAAGTAGAGTTTGTCAAAACTGGCTGCTCAGCATTTAATGAGACCCTCCACTGCATCTGATCCAGAGTCAAGCTGTATATAAAGAGGGTAAACAGGAAGGTTGGAGAGGGAAGCTAAAACTGACAAAGTGGGGCAATAAATAATAAGGGGAGAATGTTTTAAAAATCTAAAAATGAAGATATCAGTGGAGAAAGTCAAGTAATTGTCACCTTTTTTTAATAAGTGAAAAGTGAATTTGCTTTTGTGTGTCAAGACCTAAAATTAGGGAACTTCATTTCCATTGACATCCTCAGTACTCACTGGTGAAATATGAAGCAGATGTCCCCCTGACCTCTACCTCAATGAACACGAATGTTAGGGGGAGGAGAGTCATCAGTTTCCAAACTGTCTTAGAGAAGGCCCTAAGGAGTTTCAACAAATGATTCCACTATATATAGGCTATGTAAGATTATAAAAATAGGGGAAAAATACTAAAGCATCCCTGCCTTGTGTAAATTTAGATTTAGATCCTATGGGTTTCACTATTAAAGGCATAACAAAGAAATTACACTTTCTTTGTCTCTAATCTATTGCAATGTTAAATGGTATTATACACTGATACTTATTAAAAAGTAATGCAAGATTCTGAGCTCATCTTATTTTCCAGCCACCTTCATCTGGGGTCAAATGCTCATCCACAGCCCCTCTAATTCTTGCTCTGAGACAGAGTTGCAATGCATACCAGAGTGTTTCTGAGTGGGTCGCTGCCTTTTACAATTACTGTAACTTATAAATACCATTAGCACAGAACATGGTGCAGTGCACTGAGATGACCATCTGCTTGTCATCCTCGCCTATTAAACATTGAGAAATTATGCTTCCTAGTGCTGTGTCCTGAGCACCCACAACCATCTTCAGTCCTACTCGTTAGTGCATTAACCAACCATCGTTTACCTATGTTACTGCAACAGCCTCCTGAAGGTTGTCTCACCCTTATCTCGCCTCCTTCACACCAACGCAATCTTCATAATCAGCAATAAACGGTGTCACTTTTTTGAACGCATTTCCTTAACGGTTACCTGTTGTTCAGGGAAAACAAAATCAAATCTTGCACTGAACAATCATTTGAATTTGTTAATAAGAATGACGATATACTGCAATTTTTGCATTTTTTCAACTACGTTCCGGCAATGTGAAGCCTGTTCCCCTAGTATATCTCACAGTTTTAGGTATATACTTGTTTGATGAATAATTAAATAGCAAAAAAATACATCGACGACAATGTAGAATCTGTTGGATAACTCAGGACTATAATCCTGAAGCAGTGTTCTTCAGCATGGCCAGAGAATCAACCCTGTCCACGTCACTGGTTAAAATCAACTTTCTAGGTCCTAGTTCATAATCAAGACCATATCAGAATAAAGGTCTCTGTGATGCATCATGATATTACCAAGTTTAATATGCTCCGTAGTGATGTTTCCATTCCCTATAGTTTGAAAATCACAGCCTTAGGCCATAGGGTAAGTATTGAGTGTGAGGGGCAGAATGCAAGAATGGAAGCCAATGATGTTGAACTTCAGTAGCACCTGAAGGCCCTACAGCTATTATTCTAAAGACTAGTAATAAGCATTAAAATGCTATATGAAACTTTTTAACATTTAATTTATTATCTGTATACTGAATGGCACTGTAAAATTTATCTCTTACTGTGGGTTGTGGCAAAAAGTACTTGAAAAAATACTTGAAAGCCCTTGCTATAGTGAAATAAAAAAGGTAAAACAGTACAATTTTAATATCTATATATAGATATTTATACATAACAACATAAGTTTAATATCTATATAGAGATATTTATGCATGCTTCTAAAAACAGCACAGGAAAAGTCAGATGGGTCAACACATAGCTGCATCTCTTTTAAGTCAGGAGCCCAGGGAGATGTGCATATTCTCACAATGCTGAATCACATGAAGCTGTGGACCAAGGTCATGTTCGACGTAATTTAGAGCCCTCAGTGTGTACTATTTCCCACCTACCAAATCTTCAGGCTTCCACAAACCAAACAGTGAAGGACGGTGGGGTAGTGGGAAACTAACTCATCCTCATTTTTCTGGGATTTTCCCCATTTTAGCACTGAAATTCTTGTTCTTGTCCTGGAGATCCCCTCAGTTCTCTACAAACCAGGATGGTTGATCACTCTATGTGTTGTGCAGGAAATATTCTATTCATCTTTTATTCGAACAAAATTTTACTTGGACTTCTAACACAAATAAGTTGCACATGAAGCTGCTTTGCTCTAAATGAACAGAGAAGCTTTGCCCAATCAACCCAACCCTATCATTTCTAGCTTTCTTTTTTGTTTTATTTTATTTTATTTTTCATTTTTGGGGGGGAGGTAATTAGGCTTACTTATATATTTATTTTTAGAGGCGGTATGGGGGATTGAACCCAAGACCTTGCGAATGCTAAGCATACACTTTACCATTTGAGCTATACCCTCCCCTGAAGCTCTTTCTAAATCTCTGTGAGGCCCTGTGATTACATCATAGTGATCCTGCCTTGATTACGTTATTGCTTAGATTTCATTTCATTTGATTTCCAGACTTCTTATACAACAGTATACATCATAGACTGAAGTTACTTTAGTGCTTTTCTCTGAAAAGAAATTACAAAGGAACATAACACCTGCTGAGTCACCTGCCTTACATGGAAAGATTTATACAATAGTATTTAAATACTGAAATTTAAGTGGCAAATATAATAGAAATGCAAATGTCAAAAACAATTGCAGATGTCTATATTTTAATGTGAGGATGTGAGGCAGTCACCAATGGAAAGATTAAGGCTTTTTGTAAGTGTTATACAGTTATGGAAATTAAAAATGGTTGGACAAGCTAACTTCTGGGCAAATCAGACTAATAAAATGTCTTATATCACTCATAAGTTTGAGCATTTGTGGTTTTGGTATTGATATGTGTGTTTGTTAATCATTAGAGTTGGGCTCCCATAGGGAAAACAGTCATTTCATTTCTACTACTCCTGCTAAAAGGCATATATTCTTAGCTGGTATCACAAATTCACATTTTCAAATATCACTGCAAATAAATATTTCGCAGTAAGTTTACCTGCAAGAAAAATTCTAAATTCTTAGTGATCACAAGTTTAAAAAAACCGTAATTTAGCTGAAATGGTCATAGTTCCAAAGTATACATCCTTATCTTTCAATAGATAAATATAATTTTATTAGCCTCAATGTTGTATATGTGTCCATAAAAAGCTTATATTCTCCCCAAATTATTTTTACACACATTAAGATTTGTTTTAGACTAATATGCTTTAAAATAACCTTCTCAGAGATCTGTAATTCAGAAGTATGGTTTGCCTTGACTCTTCAAGGTGGAATGTGAGAATTGTGAGGAAAACATTCACCATGGGATTAGAAACCATTTTAATCACCTTCCTCTCAGAAACATCTGGCTGAAGCCCAGACACTTTAGGCTTACTTTTTAAATGGGAATTGATTCCTGGAAAGAAACCAACTCCATCCACAATAAAATTCAGTGCTTTGTGGTTGAATTCAATTAGTGTCCCCAACTGAATACAAGGAGAAAAAGATAAACCTGTGGTTATGTATGAGGTTCTACAATCTCATAGAATTTTGAGCATTACAATCAAATGGTTTAATAGCCTTTCCAATTAAATAAATTGTCAGCTGCAGGAACATGCTAAAGCTTGTTTAAAACCATTCCTAGTGATACAGTCTTGAGCTAAATTAATTGTACTTACAGGTGTTCCAGTTGTATGGCACTAGTTGCAATTCATGCATTCCTATGTATCATCTTTCAGCTCTGTTCTCAATGTTTAATCTGAAAATGACTTTCTGCAGATCTCTGGTATTCCACCAGGATTCTGGATAAAGAACAGTTAATCTATGTCAATTTGCAGACAGTCACCTGGGTTACTTTTCTCCCTGCTTTCTCTCTGCTAATAGTTGCTTGGACAGTGATCCTACAGTAATGAGATTTTCCTAGACAACCTGACTTACTGACAAGTCTCAAGGGGTGGGGGGAGGTTATAACATTTTGGGTCTTCAATGTAGGTCACCCTGATGAATTTCAAAATGTGATCTCAGAAAAGCAAAACATAATTAGGAGTTATCTATCCTTTGGATATGCCAAAATCTTCTTTTAAAAAATTACATCTGGGCTTAGAAATGAGAACAGCATGTCATTTCCTTGAAAAAGAATAAGGATCTGTACAGGAGTGAGTAAATTATCATGGTGGTAGCGTTTTCTAAAGGGAATATAATAGTGTTAGTGGAGAAAGCAAACATGCAGGCAGGGTGATGAATGAGTGGTTTTTTACAGTGAATCACATTTGGCTTTTGACACTGACCAAAATTCATTCTTCAAATAGTTCAAGTTTTATTCATCAGTTAAGTCCTCCTTTCCTTCTCATCGGCCTCCCTGATCCTGCCTGTCCAACCTCCCCCACCACATACACACTCCCATACACAAGGGAGCTAGAGGATGACTTGAGATCAAATTACAGTCAATAGAATGAAAACTCAAAATAACTACACAGCTTTCTTGATTTTTTATTAGGAAAATATTTAACATATAATTTTACAGCTTCTCTTTTAATTGATTCTCAGTATTCAAGAAAACACTATATTCTCTTGAAAGTAAAAAAAAAAAGGAAGGAAGGAAGGAAGGAAGGAAGGAAGGAAGGAAGGAAGGAAGGAAGGAAGGAAGAAAGGAAGAAAGGAAGAAAGAAAGAAAGAAAGAAAGAAAGAAAGAAAGAAAGAAAAAAAGAAAGAAAGAAAGAAAGAAAATGCAATCTACGTTTTATTCCAGATACCTTATTTAATCCACACGTTGCTCGTTCTGTGTTTATTTCACCCTGTATTGTACTGGCTTCTCATTCATAGGACCTTCAAAGTTTCACCTTCAGAATCACTGGCCCAAGACAAATTGGCACAGCAGGAAGTGATAGTTGCTCTGTGTGACACAAGAGGAAAAATACACATTATTTGTTTCTAATCTGCTGAAGCACATTTGACTTGATTCCCGTGTCGATTTTCATTTTGACAAGACAGATGAGAAGGGAAGCACAATTGTATAGATTTGCACATTTATTCCCATTTTTAAGGCATGAGTGGAGAAATCTTTCCTGGTTGATGACTTAAAGTGTCCTGTCACTCTGTTCTTTAGTATGAAAGTATTCAGAAATCAGGATGATGTAATATGCCATTGCAATATCCATTAACTCAATAGGCTGAGCAGTACTTTGGGGTGTCAAGGGCAAAGAATCTAATTCAACTGCCACTGATTTGTTACATCCACCAATGAGTCAAGGAACACTAACACAGGGGGTTAATTTTAAAAACTACCTTCAGGCTCAGGAGGAGATGAGCTCTTATAGTAGGAGGGATGGATCTTTCAGGATCCCTTGCCACTTTCTTTATCCATTGCAGCCCAGGCATGTGCTGACAAGCATGCTGCTGTTAGAACTGGGAAAGAAGTCTTAGTCTGGGGAAGATTTTTGCCATTATGAAGTCACATTTCTTATGTCTTCATGTCTTATGTGATATGATTATTTGGTTATCAGGGAAACTCTGACAACCAAAAGAAAGGGGTGGAGATTTTAAAATTATTTTTTACAAATCCTTTCTTTATTCAGGCTAAGAAATATAAAACTGCCTTTAAAAAACATACACTATGATCCAATGCATTTTGAAAATAAAAAAAAAATCAAGAGTATAGTTTTGTATTTGGGAAGAAACATCCTATTTTTTTCTGCATTCAAAGTATTTTGTGTGTGTGTGTGTGATGCATATTTCAGAATAGTGGATTTTATTCTCGACAATGTCTAACTCTACTGTTGGATTTTTAACAACATTGTCATGTGTCATAATCTTGGGATCACATGTCTCATTTAGCTCTTTCATCTAATAACTACAGACTACAGCTGTAAATCTTATTTGCTATCTTTCTATACACCACTGGTGAAAAAATTGGAGGGAAAAAGGATGACTGGCTACATGAAAATCTATCATGACTTCAAAAATAACTTCCAAATTATCACTCTCAAACTGAATTGAACCAACACATTTTTATTTATACTCTCATTATGTATAAGAATCTATAGCAAAATCTATAGAGGACTCAAACAAATGATAAGACACTAAGCTTGACCTTGTAAAGTTGACAAAGTTGTAGGAAGCAAAAAGAAGCATTCACACACACATACAAACAAGACACATTACATCAAGAAGGTAAACATAATGTCATGGGCTACCAGAGAGCAGAAAATTACATAGCAGAAGAAATATAACAGAAATGTCAATTATGAGCAGATACAAATGATTCATATAATTTTTAAAACTTCTAAATATTTTGGAATAAATTTAGATTTACAGAAAATTTGCTAAAATAATATGTAGGGTATACTCAGCTACCCCAAGTGTCAACATATTTTATAATAATGGTATTTTTGTCAAAATTAAGAAATTAATTTTGGTACATTAGTATTAAGCAAAACACAGACTTTATTTGAATTCCACTTTCCACTAATGTTCTTTTTCTGTTCCAGTATTCAATTTAGAATACAACATCAAATTTAGGATATAAATTATTTAATCCATAAATTCCATCCTTAATTATAAACACTGATAGAAGTTAGAGATTGTGTCATAAGATAAAATTGAGTTCCAGTGTCAGAAATGTATGGTTTCAAATTCTTATTTTGCCAGTTATCTTACTACTGTAACACTGACCATAGAATTCAGCTGTACTGGGCCTCAATGTGCTAGTTTGTTAAATAAAAAACTAATAGTAGCAACTTCTGGATTATTCTTTTAAGTGAAGAAATGCATTTAAAGTGATCAATTTGTGTCTGATCCTAACATTTAATGACTGTTAGAAAATATTATGTTTGATTATACTGATTCACTTAAAAAAGTGTGAAAGTGAAATGATACCAGGAATTTCAAAATGTCTAATATGATATGGTGAATTTTAAACATCAAATTAACATTACGTGTACTAGAAGCTGGAATTCAAAAAGAGAGGGAAAGTTTTAGAGGGACCCTGTCTTAATGTAGACAGTAATAATTGAAGAGGATTTGGATAGACAACAATAACAGTAAGATATCTGAGGTCCCACTCAAAACAGCAAACAGCACAGAACAAATCTGAAGAAGGGGCAGGAGATGGGTTTAGCAATAACAGTAGATTTATGAATATGAGTAGTTAGGGGAGTACTGAAGAAGAAAACTGGGACTAGTCTTGATGAGCCTTGAATGTCAGGGTAAGAGGATTAGACTTGATCATGCAGGCAACAGGTTGTCACTGAACACTTGGTACCACCAGACATGGCTTTGTAGGGTAACAGACTTAGTTTGCCATGAAATGGGCTCTTTCAGAAGCACATTAACTCTCATTAATAGCCTACTGGTCTCCAGAATATACAAACGCTCATACAATTCAGTAACAAAAAAAAGCAAACAACCCAAACAAAAAATGGGCAAAAGACCTAAACAAGCAATTCTCCAATGCAGACATACAAATGGCCAATAGGCAAATGAAAAAAAAAAAAAAAAAAAAAGCTCAATATCGCTAATTATCAGAGAAATGCAAATCAAAACTATAATGAGGTATCACCTGACACTGTCAGAATGGCCATCATTAAAAAGTTCACAAAGGATAAATGCTGAAGAGGGTGTGAAGAAAAAGGAACCCTCTTACACTGTTGGTAGAAATGTAGTTTGGTGCAGCCATTATGAAAAACAGTATCGAGGGTTCTTTAAAAAACTGAAAATAGACTAACCCTATGATCCAGCAATCCCACTCCTGGGCCTGTATCTGGAGGGAACTCTAATTTGAAAAGATACGTGCACCCCAATGTTCATAGCAACACTTTTTACAACAGCCAAGGCATGGAAGCAACCTAAATGTCCGTCAACAGATGACTGGATAAAGAAGTTGTGGTATATATATAATGGAGTACTACTGATCCATAAAAAAGAATAAAATAGTGCTATTTGTAGCAGCCTGGAGATATCATACTAAGTAAAGTAAGCCAAAAAGAGAAAGAAAAATACCATATGCTATCACTTACATGTGGAATCTTTAAAAAAAAAAAGAAAGACACAAATGAACTTATTTACAAAACTGAGACACACTCAAAGACATAGAAAATGAACTTATGGTTACCAGGGAGAACGAGGGTGGGAAGGGATAAATTGGGAATTCAAGATTTGTAGATAATGACTGCTATATACATAATAAAGAACAAGTTTTTACTGTGTAGCAGAGGGAACTATATTCAACCTTGTAATGGCTTATAATGAAAAACGGTATGAAAAGGAATATATATCTATATATCTATGTATCTCTCTTTATATATATATATATATCTTGCTATGCTGTATGCCAGAAATTAACACAACACTGTAAACTGACTATACGTCAATAAAAATAAATAGCCTATTGGGTGATATGTGAAGTATCAAAACTTTTTAGGCTGTATAACAAGATTCCTGGATGCATAGACACATACTGAATTTACACACAAGTAATTTTGTATTAAGTTATTCTTTGGAGTTTTAAAAGTACTTTCAGCTTTTGTGCAATAATCACATGAAATATTCTGGATCAGTTTTCATTTGGAAACTATCCACTCAGTTAATTGTAGGTAAAGAGGGTGAAAAATCCTCAACAACTTATTGAAAATGTCAGACTTTTTTTGTTCTGTATCTTTGTGGGTTAATATGAGAATTGTTCATCAAAAATTTTATTGGTATTGTTTCAGTCATGACTTCCATATTTATTGTTTTAGGAGCAATAGATGTTATTGTACATACAAGATATAAAATAGTGATGTATAAAATAGTGAGAAGAAATAATAATAAGAAATCCAGTGGACTTGGTGTCAAAAAGTTCATGTCCTAGCTGTAGGACTTAGAAGTTACCATCCATGTAACTTGGACAAGTCTCAAATCTTTGGACTTTATTTTCTTCACCAGTTAACTAGGATTGATGATACGACACCAGCTTCTCAAATTTAAAATAAGGATCAAATCAAATGTTGAATGTAGGAGTACTCTGTAAAATGCAAAACCTTTTGTAAGTATCAGTCATTATATTATGATACTCTTCAGCTATTTCAATATGCTAGATTTCCTGTATTTGAGTCAAGAGAGTGGAATAATTCATATTTGTAAATTTCATTGTATCAAACTCCTTTTAATTTTACTTTCCACCAGTTTATCATTTATGTTATAATTAAGGCAACAAAAAAACTACGAATTTAACCCTAAACATCTTTTTTTCTGTACTCATTTCCACATAAAGGTGTAAAATAAAAGGGGTAAAAGCCTGGGAAAAGATGTGAAATTAAAGGATTGAGTCATCCAAAGAATAAATCGCTGAGGCGTCTTTCCATCAAACTGACTATAATATCTTTCTCTTTACCCTCAGGTTCAAAACATATCATTCTTTCATACCTCATAAACATTCCCTAATGATGTTCACAAATGAGAGAAATAAATGAGGTAGTGAGTCTGACCCATGAAGAGAGCTGAAGAGCTCTTTAAAAAAAAGCTACTTCTAAAGAAATGGATTCCAGAGTCAGACAGTTGTCCCCAGTTCCCAGAAGTTCAAATCCAGTGATTAGGAGGGAAAGTCAGAGGTGATAAATAGATTTGTAAAACCTCACGGGTTTGGTAAAATTTTTTCGAATGAATAAATGATTAAAATGGCTCAATGAAAATCACACACAAAAGGGTGAAATATAATGACTATCTGATCTGTTAAAAGGAAAAAGCTTTTAAACTAATCGATCTTTTCCACAATTTATGTCATAGCCTTTTAAGATGATCCCATCTTAAATGGGGAAGTGACAAAGAAATATATATCTAATATACTTGCTCAATGGATAGATTTTTCAGTACCTTAAGAAAATGTATTTGAGAGCTTTCATTTTTAAAGGAGACTACACATTAGATTCTTGTGGATGATCTTACGCTTCGTTTTACCCTTGTTATTGCTAAAGGTTGGAAAGTAGGAAATTGAGACCAAGACTTTTTTTTGTCAGGCTTGATGGGCAATCATGTAGCAATCATTTACCTCCATGTGCTTCATTGCTGGCATCTCTCAGAGGAGTACACTAATGTATGTCACACTAATGCTTGCCATCCATCTACTTCATGGACACATTACAAGGGTTAACTAATAAGGCTGATAAGCACTTTGCAAATTCAAAGTACAAAGTAGAAGTGCTAAGTAAGCTCAATGGAAAGAAAAGACCCATCTGATGGTCAACTGATTTGAATTTTCACTGATTCTGGATCTTGTGAATACATTCTTCCATTCTTTGCAATAAATAAAGAATACATTCTTCCATTTTGCTATTTTTTTTAAACTCACTTTGAAGACATAAGGAATAAACACTGTGTGCATCATTTCTTACCATGAAAAAATGTGTCATATTATTCAGGTGTTTTAGTTTTCAAGATACACTGCGTTTGTGCATCACTTTTTATATAGGAATTATAAGATTTAAAAAATTCCTCTGCTGTAATATTATCTTATGATGGAATATGTCATAATGACAAAAGAATAAAATATTCTAGTTGGTCAGAAAACCAGGATGGCAAAGAACAAGTTTCCTTTGGCTTCTGAGGAAATATATCTCAAACACGGGAAAGAAAGATAAGCTCTAAGGAAGAGAGCAGTTTTTTCCATCTTGGTTTAATATTCAGTCTTAGTCATACCTACTTCAGCTGTCAGTAAGAAGACTAATTAGTGCCAGTGATGATGGGAGTTTCTGTGATGCCAACTTTTGTCTTTTAAGAACTGGATTAAACTCAAAATCATTTCCCACATTCTGCAAAATGAAACACTTTGACTGTGCTTCAGCAAAGTCACAGATGAAATCATTTCCATCAGACTCTGACATTATAGTTACAACGAGAGGTGGAGAGTGAAGTGCAAAGTAGGTAATTATCTAAGATCATACAGACCGATCACACTTTGCTATGTGTACTGGTATGCTTGGGCTACTAGAACAGAATACGAAAGGCTGGATGTTAAACAAACAACAGGCATTTATTTTCTCATATTCTGGAGGTTAGAAGTCCACGATCAAGGTGCTAGCAAATTGAGTTTCTGATGAGAGCTCTCTTCCCAACTTGTAGGCAGCTGCCTTTGGTCTGTGTCCTCGCAGGGCCTTTCCTCTGTGCACATACTTGTAGAGAGAAAGAGAGCTCTGGTGTCACTTTCTTTTCTTATAAGGACAGTTCTACCTGACTATCCACCCCACCCCGCAGCCCCTTCATTATCTCATTTAATCATTCATACCTCCATGAAGTCCCGAACTCCAAATATTGTCATGATGGGGGTTGTGGGCTTCAAAATATGAATTCTGGGGGAACACAATTCAGTCCAAAATGGTATGACATGTTAGACAGTTGAAGCTCAAATTTTCTTTACTTGACTGTTCTACAGAAATACCTTTTAGATAAATAAAAACATCATTTTGGAGTCAGTAGCAAGGGCATATTCTGGTTATCCAGGCTATCAGCTCTCCTGTACTTACAGTCTGTGGTTCTGCCTCAAGACAATAATTGGGAGCAGCAGGGAATAATCTCAAGGGTAATCTGTTAAAGAGGTCTGGGTATTAGAGGACTTCTGGGAAAAAATGTGTGCCAACTTCACATCTACTAACTCAAAAGGATATTTTTGCCCTTCTTTATTTCCTGGAGACACATTCAGGAATGACATACATGCAGTAGATTTCCTCATAAAGCTGTCTCTACATCTACACTTCTAAAAAGTAAACTATTTAAAACACATAAAGTAAATATATTTGTGACCCATGGTTTTTGACTGTTTGGTTCTATATAGCTGCCCTTCTGGAGTCTATCATTCATTTTATGTCTTTTGTATGCCTTCAAAAGACACAAAAAAGCCACAGGGCTTGTTTTTGTCTAGAAATTATCTTAAAGTCTAGGAAAGGTCCATGTTGCAGATCAATTGTACACCCAGTACTGCCCTGAGAATTCAAGAGAAAGAGGCTTCTTTTGATTTGACTCAACTCCTACTATCTTTCATTTGTCTGTAATATTTCTATCACTTTTAAGAAACTTTCAGGCTTGTCCCATTTCATCCTTATAAAGGGTCAAGTTCCAGGACCAAATTGTTCTCTACATTGCCAGCTGGCTCCTTGAATTTCTGGTTTTGACTTCCCAGGGTGCCACTAAATACTGAACAGGGAGGTTAAACAGGGACTTCCTGAGACCATATTTCTGTCCCAGGCAATGGCAGCTCACATTCTCCTACGATTTATTCTCACATGTGAGAACAGAAACAAGTTTTGGTCATCAAGAGATTTCAACATGGACTTAATATGCTGGAGAATCAATCTGTTTAAGGAAACACAAGTAAATATATAATATGACAGTGGAAATGATTCTACTGTGAGGAACACAGCTTGCCAATTTTCCTATTGCTCTCTCCTTTCTAAGGAAAGTGGTGTCTGGGACCTTCACTTGCCATTAGGGTGAATGAAGACAGGCATCATGTATCACATGTTTAGGAAGCAGCTTGCTGTAATATCTTGCAACATACTTGGATGTCCTGGATATCAGAATACCAACCAGAAGGTCAGAAACTGAAAACTGTTTTGCTAAATAGTTTGAGTGAATATCTTAAGGTTACAAAGGTAAAATGGTATCAATACTTTTTTGTATATTTCAATCTTCCGAAAGTAAAACTAAAACGGAAATGAAAGTAGAGACAGTAGTGAAGGTCTGATTTAGTCTTTGCATTGGTATGTTTTAAGGACTCTCGAAAAATCTTAAAACTGACATTTTTTAATGTTTCAAGCAAAATGAAAGATATTTAAAGTTTTTTTTTGTTAAAATTACTGATACATGTAAAGATAAAACTTTGTAGTTCCCATGAAGTTCATTGTTTTTTAAAGATAACTGAAGTATTACCAATTTATGTTAGTGGTAGAAAATTACACGATTCAGAGTAGATGGTACATATTTGAGATCAAAATACAAAATAGATCAAAGATTTAATGGTTTCAAAACATAAATGGAATATAAAACCTTACATATAGAATACAGAAGACAATATTTTTTCAAAATCTGACAATACAAATGCTATAAAATCTACTTGATATCACGTGGATATGCTCTCTCTACATTGGACACTTACGATGTAAATTCTCTAAGATGTAATTCCATTTAGGAATAAGAAATAGGCAAGAGTTTGGGGAAAAAGGTCTTTCTTCCAATTCTTGGTGAGAGCATAAATAATGATTTTGTAATGAAATTTAGCAATAAATATCAAGAGTTTAAAAAAATGTTCATGCCTTGACAGCCAGGAATTATGCTTTCAAGAAGCATATAAAATAATCCAAAATTTAATTAGGAACTGAAAGCCCTATAATATCCAACATCAGAAAATCATTTAGCACTTTACAGAACTTATCATATAATTATGTAATATAATTATATATAATGGAATATTAAAAAGTATGAAAAATATGTTTTGAAACTTCTAATGACATGCTCAATGCTTGTCATTTACAAAAATATTGGAAAATTAAATTGCATGAACTGTATGACTTTAGATATAATATTTTAACAATTTATACTTGTGATGATGGACTCATGAATGACTTTTGAAAACCATTGTTTTTATTTTTTTTTTGTTGAGTCATTCTTTCTTTTGGTGGGGAGGTAATTAGGTATTTTTACATTTTTTTTTTTAGTGGAGGTACTGGGGATTGAACCCAGGACCTCATGCATGCTAGGCATAATTTCTACCACTGAGCTATACCCTCCCCTACATTGCATTTACTTTTATTATTAAAGCTTTCCAGTAACTAAATTTATAAAATACTGTAAAATTATCTGGAAAAATGAATTTTCATATAAAGGAATCCTTTGAGAGTTAAACTTAGAGGAGTTCTGGAATAGTGAGAGTGAAAATGACTCGTTATAACATCCATTAAGTAGACTTCTGAAATACTGCTTTAAATCCTATAGGGAATTGTACTCAACAAAGGGATTCTCTCACAGAATGAAGCAACGGTTCATAGTGGCCTTTTATTTCATATTTCATGTCTTTCAGAATTGGCAAATATGTCAAAATCTGTGATTGTGTTGTGGCCTTTACCAAAGAGTGAAGAATGATCTCGCTGTGAATATTCAGACACCTAGTGCTCTCCACAATGCAACAAAGAACTGGGCTGACTGTTTACTACTAGCAAAACTTTCTCAAAAACTGTCCTGTAGGGCTTTTGAACGTAAAGCTTTCACAATATAGAAAAAATAATCTGATCTGGTATTTCAAATGGGTTATTTCAAACTATTAAATGACTCATAGATAAACTAAAGACTCACTAATTTGAACTAGTCAATAGTCCTTTTATTAGCTAAGTCAGAAAATTTCAGGGAAGGAAGATAACTATGTGATTGGAAGAAGGTGAGAAGCCAGGAGTTAGAAGACCCAGGCTCAGCTCCTTAGCTGTGGTGATGGAGGGACACCGTGACATTCTGATCTAGATTGTCTTATATTTTCCTTGCTAAAGGGCTCTCACAGGGTATATCTGGCTCACAGAAATGGAGAGCAGATCAAATCAGAGCTCTTGCTGGAAATGGATTCCATATCCAAACAAGGAAATTGAGAAGAGAGTACAGAGAATACCACCAAAAGTTGTAAAGAACCTTGAATTAGTAACAGTGGGGAACCATTGAAAGCAATTAACTTGTAGCCAAGAAGGAGGAGTAACTACTCAGAAATCAGAGAAATTAGTTATTAGAGAAGGCCGCATCACAGAAGATAGAAGCTGTGGCCTTTGGTAGAAAGATGCTTTCAACTTCTGTGATCTATACAGGAGGACAGATAATCTGACCTTACTCTTCCCTGTCCCTCATTGACCAAATCCAAGTCCAAAAGAAAGATAATTTGTTGATACAATCCACAAAGGTTAGCTTCAAGGGCACAGAACAAGATAGGGAAGGGGTGGAAAGCAGTTGTGAAAAACAAAAATTACCCAGCACACATATTTTTAGTGATGATTTTTTTTTCATTTAATTCTCAACTTCTTTCCTCAGTGTAAGTTATAGCTATAGATATGAATAAAAATAAAATATCTTAACTGGGAAAGAAGGAATAATGAGCGCTTAGGAGGACAGAGTAACAAGTGTAGCTGCTGGTGTTTTATCTATTTCGAGTCCTGTGGGCAGGCTTGGTCTCTACGGTTAGAATTAGAAGATCAAGAAACTGGTAGAATCATTTTTTACAGAGATTTGGTGAGATTTTAGACACAAGCAGAATACCTTCAAGGCCCAGGCAACAAATTGTGGCTAAAAGTTGGGGACCAAGACCTTCTCAACATCTCTTCTTGGAACCCTGACATAAGTTGGAGGGTTTCATAGCCCACATGGATGCTGGGCTTTTCATGGCAAGCAGAATCAGCAGTGAGGCTTCACCAGTAGTTCAGACAAAGGGAAGACAAAGCACAAAATAAACAAAAGGGCAAACAATAACTTGATGACTGACTTCGGCAAAAGATACCGCTATAAAAGAGCAGCAGCCAAACAGTACGTCAGAATAGCAGGAGCAGAAGTGATCAGATGGACTTTTGTGACACAGTTGGTACCTGGAAAAGGTAATTTGTTTTAAATGATATTTAAAAAGTACTGCTATATGATGGGGTATTTGCATAAAATTAATAATTTTAAAAAGTAATTTTAAAAAGTAGATAAAAGGAAAAACAGTGATAAAGGAACTGTATTAGTGGTATGTTGATTAATGCATATGAAATGCATATAGATCTCAAACTTCAAAAAAATCAAGTTTCAAATGCCAAATATATATTGAGAGCCAAATTGTTGTATCTTTCATGTGAATAATGAAAATGAAGTTATCTTGTATGAGGGAAATGGAATCTAGATTCCATTTTGTAGTTTCATGCATAAGAGCACGTTTGGGAGCACAATTTACTTTACTGCTTCTTGGGTGTGTGTTTCCTAATGTAGATATATCTGGAAGATAGGAAATAATGGTTTCCTAGATAAAAAGAATTTAAAAGACAAAACAAATGAGCTAATATGTTATTATAAAAATGTTTATATTTATCATGATGGAAAGTACTCTGAAGATATACATAATTAAAAAAAATTACTATATACGGCTTCTCTAGTCACTTGTGTTGCAAATCAAGGAATTATATTCTTACCAAGGAGGCTCTTTTTATACATAGTATACATAGAAATATTCAATATTAAGCATCATATATACACTACCAAAGATTTCTTTTGGTGCATATGTGTGTGTGTATGCTTAAGTGGTAGGTTTTGCTCTCATTCTGTTTGCTGCATTCTCTTTGGTTTATGCAGAAGATGTACAGTAGCAATACAAAATGATCTTAAAGAACAAATTTTCTTCCCATAATGTTTAGAAAAAGAGATGACAAAAATCTAGAAATTTTAGTAAATTTGGAGACCCTCAGAATGTTAAGAACCAATAACAATACTCAGACAATGGACAGTAAATTGTTATCATGGCATCTTGGGGCCTCTGTAAACATAACTTTGTCAGTCCCTCTATTTCCCTTCCCTTCTTCAAATCCCTTGGAGAAACAGAAGGACTTGGAGAGTCTGTAAAGTATTTCTTCAATACTTAAAGTGAGAAGATTTATTTACTAAAATCTAAGATTTTTTTTCCCCTCAAAGTAACTGAGCCCCTAAAAGTTTGAGTACAAACTAATTGGCTGGATGTTTCAGTATGTCAGACAACTTATAGAGGATGTTTTTAAAAGTTTATCTGAAAAAAAATATATATCACTATGCTGTACACCAGAAATTAACATAATACTGTAAATAGATTATACTTCAATTGGAAAAAAAAGAACTAAATCTTGGCCTAATATTCACTGCAAGGGTGTAAAAAGTGTGGCAATTACAAAAGAAGGTCTAAAAAGAATATTTCTTCCCATAAAATCATTTGAGAACTGTGGAATATTTCCTTCTCTCCCCTCCTCCCCAAGTGAAGTGGAAGAAACTACAATAGGATGATTCAAAAACCTTGGTATATATCAATATCTCCTGGTGTTTGCAGGACACAGAATCCTGGTTTCTACTGTGTCCAGAGAAGCTTAAAATTTTAAATGTACAATGAGATTCATAGACTGTAGCTAATTATGAAGATAACACTGGACTCTGTGTGTGTTTGCATGAGAGAGAGAGAGAGGGACAGAGAAGAAGGGAGAGAGAAGCAAGACTAACCTATAATTGTGTTATGGGCTGAATTTCTTCCCTTTCCAAATTCATATGCTGAAATTCTAACCCCTAACTCCTCAGAATGTGACTTTCTTTGCAGGCTATGACTATAGTGAAAATGAGATGCCTCAGATGAAAAATTTAAGGGAATGTCAAAAATTCCGTAATCAGAGGGATCACATTTTAATGAAATATTTTAAAAGTTAATTTGAAAGTCTATAATGAAGAAAATAACAAAATTTTAAATAAAAATAGAATTAGTATTCCTGATTTTTCCTTTTGCTTTATACTCTAGTACGACTGATCACGGTACTGGTACTTTGCCATAGTTTTCTCCATAGTTTAGGTAGAAACGCCTAAAATAAAATAAAGTAAATTAAGTTTTATTTAAATTTTTAAACATAAAACTGGTCTCATGGAAAATAAAAATGGAAAATTGTGTTAGATTCTTCATTGGTGATCTGATTTATTGTTATTCTAATATATGAGAAAAATGGAGAACAGTAAAACTCTGAAAGTTTTAGGGAAAACAATGATAAATGAACCATATCCACTGATTTTTACAATGTTTCCTTCAAGTTTCAGAACTCTTTTCCCAAAGTTGTTTTTATGTTTTCAAACCAGTATGCAATTAGGGAAATATATTGATAATTGGGGGATAAAAAATCTACTTCTTACCCAGAATCCATCTTTTGTGGAACCAATTATTACAACAGCTTAAGTTAAATGATTTTGACAGAACATTTATGCTGTTTGGTAGGTAGCTAGAGTACATGGAAAATTTCTTCAGCAACATTTGGTAGGTCCCTAGTGGCATTAAGGAAAAAAAAAAATCTAGAACTTATCAAGCCAGTCATCTGCAATTTGCCCACTAGGAAAATCTGTTTTATGCAGATTGTGTATTTATTTGAGCAGTATAACAGATGTAGAGTACATTGTGCCTTGCAGTATTTTTCCTTATGTTTAACTGTAACTTACAGCCAGAAAGATATAAAATACAATCAAGTAGGGGAGAAAAACACATTCAGAAAAGCAATTTTGATCATAAGCATGTGGTATCTATAGAAACTGTTATGTTGGAAGAGGGTTTGCCATTTCAGTGATCAAGTTAATGAAGGTACCATTAGATCTCTATTTTAACACAGTAATTTCAGTACATATTACACTTTATACAGCTCTGCTGTTATATTGCTAATTTAGCTTTTTGGAATATTGGAATCAGGAATTTTTTTATTTCATAAGGAACAAAAGAAATACTTAATATTTGAGAAAATTGCTTTTTAAATTTAGAAACAAGCTACAGTGTTGTGGTGAGATGTTTTGATTAACAGATCCCTCAGTGGGAGCTATGTGTTCTACCTCTTCCAGGAAAGGCAAGCATAATCCATGAGGCTGTCAGACCCGACTACAATCTGGGAGAACAGAAAGGTGTTAAATTAGCTAGAGGAAGTGTTCTTCAGTTCTTGAAAGCTGAGCACCATATGGAATATTACCGCATTTCTTAAACAACCATAAAAATCTCGGTGGGAAAAAAAAAAAGGAAAAAAGCTACATGGTTCAACTCCAAGCTGTTTTCTAGTTGTTATTCATATATTTCCATATACTATGAGAGCAATTCTCTAGGGACTGTGGATTAACTAACCTTTTCTTCAATTAGTATGCAAAATTTCCGGAATCTGTTATGAATCTAGACTGTTATTAAGAGAAGGAGGATTTCCTATGCCATAGCTCAGTGTTTTCTACGTAGCGGCATCTTAGGGCCTGAGCCCTGATCTACCATCCATCTTCCCACCCCAATCCTCACTAATATAGAACTAGGTAAAAAGATTATGCTGATTGCATTATTTTATCCTCCTCTTTGGTTTCCCTCATACCAAACACAAAGAATAATTTTACTTTATAGAAATGCTAAATGTGTTTCTACCTTCAAATTAAACTCCGTTGTACCAATTACCTTTACTGTCTTCTAGAAAACATTTTGAGATGAGCAGTAGTTGGATGTGTCATTTAAATTTATAACACTATCCATCTAATAAGTTATCTATGGTTATCATTGACAGAAAAAAAAAGGATACCTTTTCAGAAATAATGAAGGAATACTGTTGGTTCTCTGTATGCAGAACCTTGCATTCAACCAACAATTAATAAAAAAAAATTCAAAAGCAGAAAAAAAAAACCCCAAAACCCCAAAAGTTCCCAAAAGCAAAACTTGAATTTTCTATACCAATGACTATTTACACAGCATTTCCATTGCATTAGGTATTATAAGTAATGCTACAAAGTATATGGGAAAACACACAAATACTACAGAACTTTATCTTAGGTACTTGAGTACCTTAGAGTTTCGGCATTAGTTGGGGTAATGGAATCAATCCCTCCACAGATACTGAGGGACCACCATACTGAGAAGTATATTCTCCCACCCGTGTCTTTGTTTCAAAGGGTCACTATAATCTTTTAGAGAGAGATTCATTGTTGCATATATTTTTCCTCTAGTTGGTACCTCTCTGAAAGAAGGCATATTCAACAATTCAAGCTAAAGCATTTACATGCATATACTCCTTGATCTAAATTCAGTAATCCAGGCTACATATGAATGAGAAACAGAAAAAAATAAACAAAATAATGTCTCAAATTTAAAAGACCCATTGAACAATATGTCCTGTGTCAGATTTTCAGTCCTTCTGGTACTCTTTCTGTTCCTGCTGTGATTAGTTGGTTTTTCCTTTCCTGTCCTCTCTGTAGTATTCAGTTGCTCCCTCTTGCTTTTCTCTGTTACACCTTAATATGATGGCAGATCTGATGTTCTAGTTGTACAAGATAAAACACAGCTCCTCATTCTTCAACAAACTCTATCAGCCTTTTATTTAACCCCAAGTAGTCTTTAGGAAATTTTATGTGAGATAGCTACATAGGACATGCTGACTGTCTGGAGGTCTGATGTATTGTTCTGACTATATAATATATCCTTACTGTGCAAAGGAAAAAACCTGTTCTCCACTCTTTTCAAAAGAAAATTTCTGGGCACTCTAAATGGCAGACTCTGAAATATCTTTAGTCATTATGGACTGACTACATAACAATAACAAAAAGAAATAATGGGGACTAAAATTTTAATACATGGAGAAGTATATTTATTGATCTAACCATTTACCACGCCAGGCACTGCACTAGGCTATGAAATACAAATTTAATTAAGTCACCCTCAAGGAATTCAGTTTTTAGGGGAAAGACACAGACAAAAATCATTTATGGTTAGGGTTCTGCTGGAAATAGATGCTACAATCAAAAAAGTAATGATGAAAGTTTAATTTAAATGGGAATGAGCAGAAGGGGAATAGGCAAGTGCAACCAATAAGCAGGAAGCATCTAACACCAAGTGCATGAATGGGCAGAATAGAGAGTGGATATGGAGGGGCAAAATCTAAATACTCAGGACATCAGAAAACTATATGGCAAGTAAAATAAGAGAATGCCTAGGGAATCTTGGAGTTACACAGGATTGGTGGGTGGGGACTAAGAAGCATATAGAAACAGATGGGAACAATATTATTCTTTATATGATCATCCCTTCAACTATCCATAACAATTTGTAATGACTTCACTTCTAGCTCAGGAGTGAGGTGGTAATACAACCCAAGACCATGAATTCTTTTAAGTGAAAACAATAGAACAAACAGTATTTCTGTTTTTTTAATATATAGGATAGTTATTTATAGGATAGATTTTTTTCTTTGTAATAAACATACCCAAAAGATGCTGGAGAGGGTGTGGAGAAAAGGGAAACCTCCTCCACTATTGGTGGGAAAGTAGTTTAATGCAGCCATTATGGAAAACAGTATGGAGAGTCTTTAAAAAACAACTAAAAACAGACTTACTATATGATCCAGCAATCCTATTCTTGGGCATATATCTGGAGGAAACTCTAATTCAAAAAGATAAATGTACCTCAGTGTTCACAGCAGCACTATTTACAACAGCCAAGACATGGAAGCAACCTAAATGTCTACTGACAGATAACTGGATAAAGAAGTTTTGGTGTATATATATGTGTGTGTATATATATATATATACATATATGTATATTTGTATATACATATATTTGGTACATATATATATAATAAAATAATGCCACTTATAGCAACATGGATGAACTTGGAGACTGTCAGGTTTCCAACTGAAGAAAGAAAGAAAAATACTATATGATATCACTTATATGTGGAATCTAAAAAATGACACAAATGAACTTATTTGCAAAACAAAAAGAGACTCACAGACGTAGAAAACAATCTTATGGTTACCAAGGGGGAAAGTGGCTGGTAGACAGATAAATTGGGAGTTTGGGATTTGCAGATACTAGCTACTACATATAAAACAGATAAACAATAAGGTCCTTCTATATATACCACAGGGAACTATATTCAATACCTTGTAATAGCCTATAATGAAAAAGAATATGAAAAGGAATAAACACACACACACACAAAACCCTGAATCACTATGCACACTAGAAATTAACACAACATTGTAAATCAACTATACTTCACTTAAAAAATAAAAAATAAAAATAAACATACCCCAAAGAGTATCGGGAATAGCTTCTCACATAGCTTCCATCTAATAGAGCCCCTGTTGTTTGCTTCTCTGAGCAACCCTCTTCTTTTGCTACCCAAAGGGAAATACTTCTTCGGACAATGTTAAGTGAGAGCATGGGGAGTGATTTCAATTAAATAATTAGTAGTTCACCTCTTTGGTTCTCTGATTCTAAAGGGATTATTTAAAAAACTGGTTATGGGTTGGATGTTTATATCACCCTCAAATTTACATGCTGAGGTCTTATCTCCAAATGTGACTGTATTTGGCGATAGAGACTTTAAGGAAGTATAAATGTTCCGGGAGGTTATAAGGGTAGGGCCCTCATTTGATAGCATTAATATCTTTTTAAGAAAAGAGACTAGAGAGCTCTACTTTTCTCTATCTCTCCTTCTCCCTCCAACACCTTCTCTTTCTTTCTTCACAGTATGAGCACACAGAGAGATAATGGCACCTGCAAACCAGGAAGAGAGCTCTCATCAGGAAACAAACTGCCCAGTACTTTGATCTTGAACTTTCCAGCCTCCACAACTGTGAGAAAATAAATTTATGTAGTTTAAGGAGCCTAGTCTGTGGTGTTTTGTTATGGGAGCCTGAGCTAATACAGAACCAAAACATTCCATCAATATGTTGTCTTACATGCTTGAATGGTTCTAATTGAAAAGGAAAAGTTAAAGGAAAAAAAAGAACCAATACCCAAACCCTTAACTATAATTTGGATTAAAATTAACCTTGCTCGAATCAGGGCAAGATTTGATGATGTCCTGAGTTTCAAAGGATGAAAAAGAGTTTAGTTAAGCAAAGATAAAAAGGAAAAGTAATTTCATGAGCCAGGGTCACATGAAGAAGACACAGAGGTGAAAACAGAATAATGGTTCAGAAAAAGCTGGTGAAGGAAGAGGTTTGAAACAAAGAAGAATGGAAATGAGATCATTAGGTGGCAGATCAAGTGGCTAAAATCATTTGAGATATTACAATATACATATCTAATGAAAATCCTCCTTTGAAATATTTAGGCCTGTGAGTGTTTGCTCCCCGTGTGTGCTTTCATCAAGATTGCTTATTTGGAACTAAGAGGACTCATTAGGAAATACTATCATATTATTTCTGTTATTAAAGGGATATCCCAAGTTGACCTCTGTCCCACTTTTTCTACTCATTTTGTGAAGCAGAAAAGCCTTGGAACACAAGAAAGTTTCAGACTTTTCCTGTGTAGTTGTTTCAGCAGACATCAAAATGCTCTGCAGATTAAATGCAGAAGTGCAGGGAGGGTGAATACAGCAGTATAAAATAAAGCTCAAATTCATTTAGTCTTAGCCTGGAAAGTTAGCCAAAACTCTGATCTTGAATTTTACTTTTTTAAAAACAATCCATGACAATAATTTTCAATGACAATTACTTTAATATATGAAAACAAACACTCCAAGATGTTGTGTTAAGTAGTGAATAAACAAAAGTGATGCATGCAGAGATATTATTCTAGAGGTGTGGCCTTCGTCGAGAAATCTGTGTGTTTACTTTCCTGGTTAGAATAAACAAAATAAAATGTTAGTAATATTTTATTTATATTAATAAACACATGTTTTTACATTTAAAGATCTCTGAATTCAAAAGGATTTTTAAAATTGATGATGGCTGACCAGGCAACAGTCATAATGTAGTTGTTATTGCCTCCGCATGCCAAACATTACTCATAGTTGTTCATATTGTCCTCACATTAACTGAGTTATGCATTGTTTGTACGGAATGTGTTGTGCTTAATTGCTGCTTAAAATATCTTTGAAAAGATGACACTGATTCAGCGTGGAAACAAAATGTGTGTGAGCAGAAAAGTATGGCAACACAGCAGATTAATGTATGATTAAAAAAGAACCCCATGATAAAACAGAAATTCATTAATGATGGGTGTGAAAAAGTTTCTAGTGATTTTTAAAAAAACATTGTGTTACACATGAATTAGCTATATTTCTTCTTTCTTGATGTTACTTAAAATAATGATGTCTTACAATTGATGATGTCTTAGATGTAGTGAAATACAATAGAAATATTTTTTTCCCTAAACCGTGTTAATACAAAAAATATTGTCAGCTTTACAATGTCTAGCGCCATGTTTGAAAATTTTAAAATGGATCTTACTCTGTGCAATTAGTCTTAAGAAAGAACAGAAATTATCCAAACCTCATTTTCACATTGTAATACAATACTGAACTGCTAAAATAAACATGAAATTAGCAATTATTTTAAAATCAGAAGACGAGTTAAATGGTTTGCTTATACCATATATACAAGCAATGCTTAAAAAATAAAATAATGAAAACCAAGAAGCAGTGCAAGCAGTAAAATTATACTTTAACACATGATCAATCGATTCTTTTCTTGGTAGACTAATAGAACAGATTGCCTATACATACATTGCTGATAATCATACCCCAGTAATGTGGAATCATAGGATCTAACCTGAGTAGGTAAAATCCACATGTCTTTTCACTGTATCTATTTTCTCGCACTACAAATCTTAGTTAAAATAGGTAGGAGAGTCTGTTTCCAATACAACAGAGTGAATACTGGATCTTCCCATAAGTATCAGCTATACACTCCAATTAATCCTTATGCAAATAAGAATTATAAACTCTGAAAAAAATATATTAAACAACTACCTAAAGGCTCTGGAATCCTTTTTTAGTAAAGGCAGTCAAATATTGAAAGGAAGTCAAAATTTGGAGTAAGTAAAATATTGAAGTGAATGCCCCAGTTGTATTTAAGTTTCCCTGAGGGTGGCCATAGATAGTTACGGTTGTGATGGCAGTGTGGGAGGGGTACAATTCTGGAAAAAGAGTCTATTATCTATCTTGCTTGAGAATCAAGAGAAGGTAGTCTGGGCAATCAAAGCTTACCAGAGATTGAGAGGAAACCCTAGAAAGGAGAGAGCCAAAGAAGAGGAGAAAGTCCACACGTAGACTTGGCGCTAATTTATAGCCAACCCCCGAAACCTGCATGAGGAAAACTGAAAGCAGCTTTCAGCTAAGGCTGAAAGCACTGAACTGAGATCCAAACTGCCATATGTCACTGTATGTTATTTTAAAGCTTGAGTCTAAGCAATGTAATGGCCCAGTAAAGCAAAAACATGCATACTTTTGGGGGCAATATTGAGAATTCATGGTCTATATAACATAATACATAAAACGTCCAGTATAAAACTGACATCCTTAACATATGGGAAGAAGGAACACATGACTCCGTTTTAAGAAGAGGCAATAAACTGATGCCAGTCTTGAGAGGATCTGAATGCGGAATTATCAGAGAAGTTGATATAAATACGCTTAATGGTCAGGTAAATTAAAATATGCTCATTAAAAAATAGATAGGAATCAAAAGCAACCAAATGAAATATCTAGAGTGAATTTTGGAACTGAAAAATACAGCATCTGAAATAAGAAATTCACTGGTTTTACTTATTAGTAGAAGGGATATAATAGAAGAAAAAAATAAAATTGAAGGCAGATATGTAGAAATCATCCAATCAGAAGAAAGAAAAGATTGTAAGCTGTTCAAATCTTCAAAGACTTGAAGATTAATATCAAAAGTTCTTGTCTCTCAAAAGGAGAAGAGGGAGCCACAAGGGATGATAAGATATTTAAAGGAACAGCGGTAGGAAGCTATACAAATATGATGAAACACATAAATTCACAGACCTAAGAAGCTTATTAAAACCAAGACAAGATGAATGTTTTAAAAATCCACATTTAGGCACATAAAAGTCAAATGCCTAGAGAAAAAGTACATATTAAATATAGAGAGAATACAATCCCCAAACCATTACAGACTTCTAAACAAAAAACATGAACAAGGGGAGACCATAGAAAACCTTTTGAAGTACTGAAAGGAAAACAAAACAAAACAAAACTACCAAGTTCAACAAAGAACTCTGTTCAGTGAAAATATCCTCCAAGAATAAAGGCTTGGAGGCATTTTTCATACAAAGGCAAATTAAGGGAATTTGCCACCACCAGATCCATACAGGAATACAAGCCTAAAAGAAATTCTTCAGATTGAAGGAAAATATAGAAGACGACACTTGAATATTCAGGAATGAATTATAAACAGTAAATATGTGAGTAAATAAAACTATATTTGCTCCTAGTTTATTTAAATTCATATACTTGCATAAAATAAAAGTTTTAATACTATCATTTGGAATTGATCATGTATGAGGGTCTAATACATTTGAAAACAGCAAGATAAAGAGTGGGCCTAGGTTAAAATGATTCTACATTTAAGTAAAGTGATAAACTATTAACTCTAAGTAGGCTATGAAAAGAAATAAAGATGGGTATTGCTAGTCTTATAATAATCAATAAAAAAAGATGTCAAGAGGAATAGCTAAGATGCCAAAATAAAAAAGCAAATTAAAAAGGAATTATTTGGAAGAAGATGAAGGTGGGAACAGAAGAAAAAAAAAAAACAAAAAACAGAGACCAAACAGAAAACAAATAATAAATTTTTAGAATTACACTGAAACATAACAATAATTATGTTAAATGGTAAAGAATTAAACACTCCAATAGAAAGTCAGAGATCATATTGGAGTAAATATACAACCTACCTGTTGTCTACAATTTAGGTATAAAGAAATAATCTCAAAATGCAAATAGTAAGCATAAGAAGGCTGGAATGGCTACAATAATATAAGATAAAATACATTTCAAGATAAAGAGCATTACCAAAGGTAAAGAGGGACATTTCAGAATCACAAAGGGGATCAATACTGCAGGTAGACATAACAATAATAAATGATTATATTTCTATAACACAGCCACAAAATACATGAATCAAATTTGACAAAATTAAAGCAAGAAATAAGCAACTAATAAATCACAGCATATTTTAATGCCCATCTCTCAGCTATTGATAGAACAATTGGTCAAAAAAAAGTATAAAAAGACAGAGAGAATTGGAACACCATTCTTAATAAACATTTGATTGACCTAACTGACATTTATAAAATATCATACACAAAACTATAGAATACAAATTTCTTTGCTAGCACACAAATGTTTACCAAGATAGACAACATGCTGTTTTATAAAACAAGTTTCAATTTATTTAAAATGATTGAAATCATGCAAAGTATGTTCACAGATCACAATGGTATTATATTAGGAATAAATAACAACGAGATGTCTAGGAAGCCACCAAATATTTGGGAATTAAATAATACATTTCTAAATAGTCTATTGCTCAAAGAAGATACCATACACAAAAGTAGAAAACACTTCTAAATGTATGATAATAAAAACATAATAAAGCTGAACTCTTAAACAACTCAGGGGGTAAAGGGTGCTTACCCTGCAGGTAGTCGAATAGTTGTGTATAATTTATAGTCGGTCCTTCCTATATTCAGTCCCTCCTTCTCCACAGTTTCCTATCCACAGATTTAACCAACCTTAGACCATGTACTGGCAGTAGTATTTACAACTGAAAAAAATTCCATGTAAGTGGATCGTACAATTCAAACCTGTGTTATTCAAGGGTTAATTGTACATCATTGTTTGTGAGATACAGATAAAACGGTGCTTAGAAGGAATATTTTAGCTTTAAATTAGTTGTTTTCTTTAAGAAAAATAGCCTAAAACAATAACCTAATATTTTACCTCAAGAATCTATATAAAAGAAGAGCAAACTAAGTCCAAGACAAGTAGAAGGAATAAAAAATAAATAAAAATAAGAGTAGAAACAAACCAACTAGAAGACAAACAAACAAGAAAGAAAATTAATTGGTTAAAAGCTGGTTCTTTGAAAACAATCAATAAAACTGATACACAACTAACTGGACCAATCAATGAAAATCAGAGAACACAAATCATCAATATCAGGTGTGAAAGAAGGACTGTCAATAAAAGACCCTATAGATCACCAAACATCCTAAAGGATCAGAAAAGAATATTATGAACAACTTCATGCCAAGAAATTAGCAATTTAAATGACATGGACAATTCCTCCAAAGACACAGGCTCCAACTAACAAGAATCACTAAAGATGTAATAAGTACCCGGAACAGCTAGTTCTATGCATACTAATGAAGGGTAATTCAAAACTAAAAAACTTTCCAGAAAACAAACAAAAAAAAGACCAAAAAAATGCTCCAAACTTAGATGATTTCATTGGTAAATTCTATCAAATACTTAATGAAGAAATAATACTATAAAAACAGAAACAGTTCTACACAAACTCTTCCAGAAAATAGAAAGGCAGAGGAATGTTTTTCAATCAGTTTTATAAAAACATTACCAGAAGCAAATGACTTACAAGTAAATAAAACTACAGACCACGAATATTCCTTATAAATACAGACACAAGTAACCATAATCATGTATTAGCAGATCGAATACAGCAATATATATAGGTATATTAAAAAAGGTAATGACCAAGTGGGATCTATCCCAGGAATGCAAACATTAGGCCAAATTTAAAAATCAATCTCTAATTTTATCATAACAATAAAATAAAAGATAAAAGTCTTGTAATCAATTTAATAGATGCAGTAAAACTTTTTGAAAAGTGCATTAACATATCTCTCAGAAAAGTAGCAATTAGTAAGAACTTTCTCATTCTGATAAAGAAGAATTTAAAAAAATTACACAGGTACTGAGAAATGCCATCATAGAGTTACTACAGTAACATCATTTCTAACTCAAATACTACTGACAGAGACAGAACACTGGAAAAACACTCAACTGTTTCTCATAGCTCTGTCTTGTGTACTGTTACGTTAGTCTACTCTTAAACTAACAATTTTACTAGCAAATATTTATACCTCTGTGTATTCTTGACTTAAAATACCTATGCTCTACTTCCTTATCTTCATCTGTAAAAAGATACTAATAATAAAAATTAAAAACAATAACAATCCTTATCTCATGGAGTTTTGTAGGATGAAATGAGTTAATTTACATGAGATGTTTAAAATAGTACCCGACACATTATAAGTGCTTTAGGTTATTTATTATTAAAAATATACTATGAAACTGCTAACTACTTTTGTATCACAGAATGTGGATAAGAATCCCACATACTATCTTTCCTTCAGATTGCTGACAGTTTAATGTCTCCAAATTTGTTGTTTGGGGGGGATTTTTCTTCTCTCATACTGATTTCATTTAAAATGATGATTTTTATTTATTATAACAGGGGAATCTCCAAAATAAAACTTTAGTGTCATCACTTCACATATTCATAATATTTACATTTAGTTGGTTGCAATCTGTCTGAGCTGTAACAAACATTTTGTGGACCCCAATATCACAGTAGCCACACTCTCAACAGCAATTGGTGGAGAAGATTTCATAATGGCAAAGGACCAATGTTGAATACAAAAACATATAAATGAATTTTCATTTTATTCATCAAAACATGCACTTTAGGATAACAGAAGAGGACTGAATAATCATAAGAGGTCTTTACTCACCTCATACAATAAGTACATAATGTAAGGACTGTTATTTGCCTTTTGTAGATGAAGAAATAGAAAGTAGGAGTGCTTAAGTAATGGGTCCAGGGCCTTACTGCTAGCCTGGGAATGGATTCAAACTCAGGTCTGCTTGATTCCGAATACATTAATTTGCTATGCGTCATAGTAACGTGTCAGACGTATTACTCAGTAATCCTATGACCAAAATGCGCTGCCTGTGCAGGGTCCCTGCAGGACCTGCATTCCCCTGGTGCCTGAGTCACACAGACCAAGAACTGGTGTTTTATACCACTGAGCACCGCATGCTGCATCTGACAATACATTATCCATCACACTGTAATAACACATGACTCTCACTTCACTGGCTTCCTATTGCCTGGTAAAAGTGATCCCTGAAAGCCTGCTTACCTTTACAACGTTTGAGAAAACCAGAATATGTCCCTCTTCTAAGTTATGCTTACTGTTTACTGTTTCTTCACAGTAGGGTTCATAACATATGTTGTAATGCCCCAGTTTATTAAGTCTTTTGCTTGGAAATGCATCCAAGAAGCAGGTCCATCCCTCACCATTAATTATTTCCCTCCCTCTACTTCTCTATGGTTATTCAAGTCATGCTTGTCTTTAACTAGGATTTTTAAAATTACTTTTTAAATTTGTCCTCTCTAGACAGACCCTGACAATCAGAGATGTGCATTTACTCCCACAAGCTGAGAGCATGCAGTATATGCTTAAACTATGGGACATTTTCTTTTTCTATTCAAGTTGGAAATGCATTATTTTACTTATAAAAGTAATTCAAGTAAGTAATACAAAACAGCTTAATCTGGAAAACATAAACCCCTCTGTTTTTTTACCCTCACCTTCACAATAAGTAAATGCACATTTAAAATTGGAGAAATATGATTAAATTTCTATCTCAACATTTCTATCTATTTCACTAACACTCAGCATAAATGAGAGTGCCACATTCTACATATACTTGATTGTATTGGCAGGGTTCAAAGAGGAAAACTAGAACCTCGAAATTTAGAAAAAGGAATCTGTGACACAGATAATGGAAGAGTTGAGAAACCAAATGGGATGGTGGGGAAATCTTGAGATTAGTAACAGCAGGAGGTCCCCGCTATTGCTTCTCAGACTGGACTGGTAGCATAGCAAGTGTGGAGCAGTGGGAGGAATGCATTTGGGTTGGTGGCCTTGGTGAGGGGAGTGTTTCTTTAACGTCACTGACATTGTTTAGAACAGCTAGCACATGGTTATATAAAAAACAGACTGACTCGCATTTGGTTTCAATATGGTTTTAAAATTCTCTTCACACAATGTACCCCCTGATTTTCAGCACTTAGTCATACTTTTACTGTCACTTTGCCCACTGGGTATGACTTGGTGGAGAGATGAGGGGTGGAAGAGGTGTTACCAGAGTTAGGAAGCTGGAGTTACCATCTGGAGTTACGTACAGCCAAGGAGGCTGTGTCACTCAGCCAAGTTACTAACCTAAGGAGAGAGACGGAGAAGAAATAACCTGAGTCTCCTACCAGTTCATTCCTTTGGCAAATTCAGCGGGAAGGCAGCTGACATGGGTATCTTGGAGTCAGTCACCCTACAATGAAGAATGAAGGAGAGAAAGAGAAAGAATGGACTTAAGAGCAAATAGGCAAATAACCAGTATACTTCCGATAGGAGATATTACCCATCCTTTTAATATTTGCTACTCCAGAAGGGAAATAAGTATTGTCTTCTGTT
Organism: Camelus dromedarius; assembly: GCF_036321535.1. Taxonomy (NCBI): domain Eukaryota; kingdom Metazoa; phylum Chordata; class Mammalia; order Artiodactyla; family Camelidae; genus Camelus; species Camelus dromedarius. The sequence goes on from NC_087439.1 coordinate 23,681,791, forward strand.
GATTTGTAGCTGGTTCAAACAATTTTAAATGTTTATTGGTCATTTGTTGTTTTTCTTTTTTTCTGATTGTCTCCTTATATTATTTTGTGAATTCTGCAGGGGTGAGGGGCATTTGTAGAATCTTGTGAAAATTTTTGATTGACTTTCTTTACCTACTTTATCCACTTTTTAATAACTCTTTGTCACATATACATAACAATTTCTTCCATTTTGCCTTTAACTCTGTGTCATTGCCATTCAGAAATTTTAACTTTTATTTTGTCATGTATGTCAATCTTTGCTACTGTGTCATTCTTTGAAGAGGTCTTCTGCACTTCAATATTATAAAAACCCCTCGTCTTCTCATATTCTTTTTATACTTTAATGCTTCATTGTCCCTGCTTAATCTTTAGTCCTTCTGAAATGGATTTGGGGACAGTGTCAGTTAAAGATTAAAATCAATTTTTTTTTCAAATCAGTATCTAATTTTCCCAGCACTATTTGTTAATCTACCCTCTCTTTACTTATTTGAAATAGTACCACTAACATACTTAAATTATATTTTAAATGTTAAAGGTTAATAACCTTAACCTGCTAATTTTCTTTATTTTATAAAGGTAGTAGCTTTAATCACTGGATGATTAAAAATAATTTCAAATGGCCAGCATGTCTTGAATATAATAATGTTAACTTTAGTTTTTTATTTCTATTCTTGATAAATTGACTAGCATTTTTTGTCATTAGCCCTGGATTGCGTTGACTGTTTTCTTCCTTTCCTTTTCATTCTTGCATAACTGTACAAAAGTTACACTTAGTGATGCCTTGTGACTCAAATATAAATAAAACAAAATCCTGATTATAAAAATGACATTAATTAAAAAAAATTATTAAAAATTGCTATGGCAATTTAAAAGATATTCACAACAGCTAATGTCATACTTAATGGTGAAAGCTTTCCTCTAAGATCAAGAGTAAGACAGGATACTAACTTTCACTACTGCTAGTCAACATAGTACTAGAAATCCTAGCCAGAACAATTAGGTAAGAAAATAAAATTATAAGCAACCAAATTGGAAAGAAAAAGTAAAATTATCCTAGTTTACAGATGACATAATTTATATGTAGAAAAACCTAATGATTCCACTGAAAATCTGTTAGAATAAATAAATTCAGCAGTTGGAGGATACAAAATCAACACACACAAATTAGTTGTTTTTCCATATACTAACAAATGAACAAGCTGAAAAGGAAGAAAACAATCCATTTACATTGCAAAAAAAAAAAATCCTAATTGAATCTATAGATTCAACAGAATTCCTATCAAAACCCAATGACATTTCTTGCAGAAATTTTTAAAAAATCCTAAAATTCATATAGAATTTCAAGGAATTCCAAATAGCCAAAACAACCTTGAAAAAGAAAATCAAAGCTGGAGTACTCACACTTCCTGATTTCAAGCCTTACTGCAAAGCTATAGTAATCAAAAGATTCTCAAAACCACTAATTGTTAAGGAAATGTAAATCAAAACTGCAATGAGATACTACCTCATATCCATTAGGATGACAAAATAAACATAAATAACAAACGTTGGTGAAGATGTGGAGAAATCAGAACATTTTTGCAGTCTTGGTGTAAATGTAAAATGGGACAGCTGCTTTGGAAAACAGCAGTCTCAAAAAATTAAATCGATAATTAACATATGATCTAGCAATTCCAGTCCTTGAAGGGATATCTGTACAATCATGTTTGTAAGCATTATTCATAACAGCCAAAAGTGGAAGCAACCCAAACGTCCAGGGAAGGATGGATGGATAAATAAAATGTGGTATATACATACAATGGACTATTATTCAGCCTTATGATGGAAAGAAATTCTGACACACGCTACATGATGAATGAACCTTGATAACATTAAGCTAAGTGAAATCTTTCACTTACATAATGTACCTAGAATAGTCAAATTCGTAGAGACAGAAAGTAGAACGTGGTTTCCAGGAGCTGGGGGGATGAGGAATAAAAAGTTATTTTTTATGGGAAAGAATTTCCATTTTGCAAGATGAAAAGAGTTCTGGAGATGGATGGTGGTGATGGTTGCAAAAATGTGAATGTAGTTAATGCCCTTGAATTAACATGCCTAAGATGGCAAATTTGGTTATATATGTTTATCATAATTAAAAAACACATATTAATAAAATGATGTCCACAAATTCTTTGACACTGAGCCTATTAAGAAATAGAGCATCTTTCTTCTCCACTTGAAAATATGCTGGTCTTACTGAGTGACTTCTAACATATCGAATGCTGCAGAAGTGATGATGTGTGAATACAGAAAGACAATAAAGCTTCCATCAGGCTCTATTTTTGATATGCTCACCTTTGGAATTCTGCTGCCTTACTCTGAGAAAGCCCAAGCTATGAGAAGAAACCATGATTAAATATATTGTCTATATTCTGGACAAAAGCTGGGCCTGTGAGTGAGAAATCTTTTGTAGTAACACTAGCCTTAGCCAAAGTCTCTGAACGCAGTCATAGGAGAGAACCACAGAGAATTACTTACTTTTGACTGGTCTCAGAACCATGAACCATAATATTAACAGGCTATTATTGTTTTTTACACCACTATGTTTGTGGCAGTGTATTATGCAGCATTAACAATCAAAACAATTGCCAAGAACAGTCTATGAAATCAGAAGAACTAGTATTTGAATTTCAACCTAACCATTTACTAGCTATATGTGACTTTAGAATTGTCACTTCATGTGAAATTTGAGAGTAAAAGTACTTACTTCATAAAACTGGCTTGGTTATAAATGAGATGTTTATAAAATATCCCTTATGGTATCTGGAGCATAAGAAGACGTCAATATTTTGTAACAGTGGTCAATATTGCTGTTATTAATTACCATAAAATTTGAGTGCATCCTTGTTAAAATAATATATGTGTGCATTTCTGTTAAAACTCCCCTTCCTTAATAAAAGGAATTTACTATTTCTAATATCAACTGTAATTCCCAACTTTAGTCTGAATTCCATTCCACTTGAAGACTGGATTATTTCAAATAATATAATTTTTCTACATGTGCAAGGCACAGAACTAAATTAGGTTTTATAGATTCTCAGTCTCTTATTTTCTGCAGGATGTTTAGGAATTCTTGGATGTCTGAATTTTTCAAGGAAACAATGCATTGCTCTTTATAGTCACCTAAACTTCATTAGCAAGATCTTATTCCTTTTAGCATTAAACTTTAAAATAAGTATCTCTATAAATTAAAGTTTCATCTATTTAAAAGTTGGCCAGTTATTTAAACTAGGAGCAGGGAGAAAGGAAAAGTTTTCTTTAGAGCAGTTGCCTCGTTGTGTGTGTGGAGCATTATCAATCTCAAATTTTTTGAAGGCTTGTAAACTACAGAACCACTAAAATTATTGCTAAGTATATAGAAACTATCTTTGTAAACAAAATCTCTGAAGATTGAGGAGTCTCCTTCTGGACCCAGTACAATGCAATGCAATGCAAATTGATCTATTTCCTTTTACTTCTTCTGTTAAAATATGAAATGGTTACTACCACTTTCTTTACAAGTGGAGAAAATCATCTATAAGGAGCCGAACTCTGAATACTGTAATCACCAACAAAGTTTTCTTTAGCATAAGAAACCATATTTTCTAGCTTCCTGATGATGATAAAAGACTAGAAATGATACAGTACTGTTTCTCTGTGGTTATGTAAAATGTTATGCCTAAAAATCCTATTTAAAATGTTGGGGGATTGTATACATTAAATGAGTTTGCATTGTTCCTTATACCTTCAGGTTTCTGTGTCAAATATTTAGCACAAAAAAGATTATTATATGATCTCAAAAAAGAGACTTCAACTGTATTACATGATAATTCTATTTTTGTTTCAAAATTAAAGCTGAGTCTATGCCATAGTAAGAGAACAAGGAAGTTCCATTTACATTTGAGAAGCAGTATTAGCAAACACAAAGACACTGAAAAGAGAAAAAAGTCTGAGAAGCTATACTCCTTGTAAGAGTGTTTATGTAAGTCTGGTGGAACAAATTTACCTTTAAGAGCCACATAAATGCTTTACAAATACCTGTAAAGTTCAGTAGAAAGTCACAAAGCCCTTATTTTTGTGACAGTGATAGGCAAATGATAAACCTCTTTGCTATGTAAGGAACTTTGAGGCAAGAATAAAGTCTCAACCTTTAGAAAACCACTCTTTGCCTACATCCTTTGCTGTCGCTAATGTGCAAGCTATTACATCTGCCAAATTTCTCCTCAAGGTATGGCAGTCCCACATTTTCACTGCTCAGCTCATTTACCACTGTCTAGTTAACAGCCATTCTTTACTTTTCAGGCCTTTTCTTACTGCATTTTGCTTTCTATTGCACATCCCCACATAGGCAGTGAGCGACCCTGTAGCAGTGATCAGGAAAAGGGCACTAATAGCTGGTGTGAAAGTTCTGAGGCCAATTAGCTCATAAGTCATCCTACTCACACCCTTTACCATAGCAAGGGCTGAAGATTTCTCCTTCCTGGCTTTATTCTGTAGTCCTGATCATGTCTGTGGTCTTTTAGGACAAACAAACTGTTATTCCCTTTCCATTCTGCCTTTAAACTGGGGAGAGGACAGTAGAGAGAGGGGAGGGGAAGACGATGATCAAGAGATACACATGGTAAAAGATAACTGTTTTCTTGAATCCATTGCAATTATGATCTTTAACATTGCTTTTAAACATTTAGATTGCTAAAATGATCATTATTCAAATGAGTTTTCAGAGAATGATCTTGAATATCTCAGCTTGTTGTATAATAATGCAATCCTCTGGGGTTTTGTTTAATAATAGGTTTTGAAAATATCCCTAAAAGTCTTTCTAAATTCTAAGAGGACAAACAAAAATACAGTAAATAATGTGTTTAATGTTTTTGGTGATTAGTAGATTAGTTTTATATGGTTTAAGTGTATTGCAGGGTTATATTTTTACATATACTAAATTTTCACAAATAGGAATTCCTTATATAATTAATGTTTTTAGTATATTTTGTGTTTATTTGAAACAGAGCTAGAAAAGTCTCTGTTAATACTGCTACTGCCTAATCCACCTGCATATCTCCAGGGGTTTAGGAGTTTTTTTCCTTTTTACTACAGGAGTTCCTAGTCGGAGAAACTGTTTCATGATACATGCAGGCTTCCAGAAATCTATATTTAGCGTGATCAAAGAGTGCAAGGTCAGGTGTTCATCTTCATTTTTCAAGAGAATTAATCTTAATTCTATGTGAATCTCAAGAGGTTTGGGAAAAAAGACACATGTTCCCTTCCCCTGTACCAGCACTCAGGGGAATGGGGTGGGGTGGGGTATGCCCTCCTTCTCGAACTAGCTGGTATTACAGTTGCTCTCAAAGTGTCTAAAACATAATATACTCTAACTCCCTGATTAGAAGCTGCAAGTATGTTGTTTTAACTTCTGCTTCTACAACACATATTTATTAAACTTCCCATGCAGCAAGATCAATATCATAAGTTCAAGGATTTAGTGTCACAAAAACACATAATCCCCATTACTAAACATTTCCTACTGAACTTTCCTGTAGTTCTGGTTTCTAGGATCTAGTTGTTGTCATCTCTTTTAAAAGTTTGTTGTTGTTTGCAGGTATATAAATGATACATGAATATTAATTTTTTAAATTTAAACAAAAAAGAAGTATAAATACTAAATGTTCTCTCTTATTTTCACCTTCAGCTGTAAGTAAGAGAGAACCACCAACTCAAAATGGGTTAAATAATGAAACGAAAATTTATTATGCCCTAGAACAAGATACACAAGTGAGAGCAAGCCTAAGACTGATGGATCTGTCAGCTCACTCATATCTTTAAAGGCTCAAGTTCTTTTCATCTGCCTGCTGGGCCATATTAGCATGATGGTACATAGCACCCAAGTCAGTTCCAAGCATCACACCCATCACACACACGCATCCGGGCAGACTTGACAATGTTTACCAGAAAACTGACCCCTTCATGTGCATGTTCTTTTAAGTTCATGAGAGCTTTTACTAGAAGCCTTCATTAGACCTCCCTTCATATCCCATTAACCACTCCTAAATCAATTGCTGTCACATTGAATAGAATTAAACATGTCTGATACAGAGTAATCAGGACTGATCATGTGTTGAGGGAAAGGGTTGTCTTCTCTGAGCAAAAAGCTATAGGAAAGAAAATGGAGGCCTGGAAAAAAAAAAAAGCTAGAGCTCTGCCAGCAGTGATGAAAAATAGAATGTTACAGACACTGTCAGACAGCGTACTTGGCAATAATCAATTGTTCACTCCAATTGGGTACTTTGAAAAGACTTAAATATGGGGACTATTTACAAAAGTATGAATGGGGCTTAAGAAAACACACAAGGTGAACAAGTGGTTTACAGTAGCAGGGAGCTGTTACCGTCCCTGGGCCTTAAGAAGTAAGGAAGAGGAAAAGTTACTGGAAACCAGAAGTAGTGCCTGAGTAAAAATGTGGCTTCTGTTAGAGAGAAGCATCTTACCTCTAGTGACTTGGCAAGGCGGAAGTCAGTGTAATGAATATCCCAACCTTATTTTAACTTACCTTTGATTATTTCCTGGCAAGACCCAAACAGAAGCAATGGTCCAAGATGAGGTCTGTGGTTGTAGTCCATCCAGTTTAGCTTCTCACATCCAGAGTAGGCTGGAGATGGGTGAAGAGTAGATCTGGGAAGAAATTAAGAATATTTAGTACAGATATCAATAATGGTAATTATTTTTATGACTATAATAAATCTCACATATAACCTACTCTGCTATAGTAATTGTGCACCATTTATTTAAAGTTATATTTAATTTTTAACTAATATAAAATGGAGCAGTTATCCTCTTTCTATATATATGAGTGTCTTCATTAGTGAAATTACTGAAACAGAAGTTATGCAAATTTCAAATATTGCTAGATATTGCCAAATCGCCATTTAAAAATGCTAAACCAATTTCTGCTCCCTCTATTTTCAAATCTTGTCAAAACAAGATTAAAAACTAAGTTAGTGACATTCTTATGGTAATTCTCCATCACTATAGATTCTGATTTTAAAAACTTTATTATTTATTCAAGAACACATTTTATTCTCTCCTACTTTTAATTAGCTAAAATATACATAGGCTTATGTAATTATATTCTGAATCACCCCAACCTGCACTACTTCAAGAGCAATAACTTCACCTCCATTTCTAGACTTCAATTATTCACAAAATATTAGACATCTAAAAAGAGTTGAATAAAAATAATAGAATAGAATAATAAAATAATTAGTGGCTAATATGTATTGACGTGTTGTTCTAAGAATTTTACACATATTAGCACATTGAATCTTTAAAACTGCTCCATGAATTAGGTTTTCTTATTATCTCCATTTTATAGATGAGAAACACAGAAATCAGGAAGCAATATTGCAAGAAAATATTGGAAGCGAGAAATAGTTCCCAGAATCCTGGCTCTGCTACCATATCTTTAGATACCATTGTTTGCTGCATAAACTGTTAACTAATTAAAACACTGAGGAGAGAGCTTTCTTACATTTTTTTACTAGATATTAAATTGACCCATTTATCTTGGTTTGACCAAAGCTTTAAGAAAGCCTTCTTTTTTAAGAGCCAGGCTGCACTACCTGGATTAGTTTTGTGACTTCCACATTGGAAGGACTTTATCAGAGTCCAGATTAGAAATATAAACTTTTCTTCACCTCCAGCTCTGCACAGTCTGAGAGCAATCAGGTATTTTCTGCTTGCCTGGGAAATGCTCCCTAGATTGATACATGTAACATTCCCTTTATCTGACCATTTTGATGATTGATACTTCCTTTATGTGAATGCATAACTACTGTAAGACTTGGGAATAAGGTCCTTTATGTGAGCTTACTTGATTTAAAAAAAATCATGTACTCGACAGATGTCTTCTGAAAAAAGATGGCAAACTATGGATCTCAGTTTATGCATACAACCAGAGAAATCCATACAGGCTTTGAAGAAAGAAAGGAAAGAAAATAACCACCATGCATTAGTTGCTAATCTGTTGTGGAAATTGTGATAAGGGCTTTTAGAAACATATGCCTATATTTGTGTCCTCACAACTCATTATCCCCATTTTTCATAATTTACTAGTTATATATATAAAACTCCATATCTCTTCAGGTCTTCGGTAGAGTGGTCCAATTATGAAGACCAGTGTATTTGAAGAACTATCTTCTCTTACCATGAAGAGCACAACCTTTCTTTGTATCTCTCTTTGACTATATAGAATGATTCAGTTACAAATGCAAAATAATTAGAAGCTTTCTACACTGAAGACTGAAAAGCAGCTATCTTGTGGGCTTACTGTATTTTCCTCAAATTTTTTTTTTTCTGAGAGCATAGTAACATCCAATAAATAGTGATATATTAAAAAAAACTTCATCCCTAGTATTAAAATAAGTTTTACCATAGGCGAGTATTCCATAAATATTTGTTGAATAAATGAGTGAAATGATGAACAGAAGACAGCTTTGCAAATTCCTAGTTATATCCACTCCAGTGAGAAATGGCCATTCCTCCCCTCTCTTTCTAGCAGAATCTGAAATAAAAGTAGTAAATTTCCATTCTTTGAGGCATCTTGTTTATATCTGGCAATTAGTATGTTTTTCCTACAAAACAGTTCTCATAATCTAGTTGTAGGTAAAATTCCTCTAAAATATCTGAGCTCTGCAGGTACGAGAGCTAATAGAACAGCTGCCAGACATGATATCTCTTCAGATAAACTAACTCACCTGAAAATAACTTCAATTTTCAGATTTTTGTAATGGAGTTTGGTCTAAAGTAATTGGAACATAATTAGCCTGGGAGAATAGAGATTTAGAATCTAGTCTTATATATATATCACTAATTATATAGTTAATATTGAGCAAATAATTAAACTGGGTTCAAATTCCCTCATGTTAAAATTAGGAGGTTGGACTCTGATCTTTAGGAAAACTATATTTTTGAAATACTGTGATTATGAGAGCATGTGCCTTCTGTTCAAATAATATATATTTCCAGGGTTGTAGTGTTTTAATTTTATGACATATTGTTAGTTTATAGCTACTATGAGAACAAATTTTTGATAAAGAGCATCATATCTACACACAGCATTGTTTCTGAGGAGATACAATCGATTTTATGGCCATCTGCTTTATGATGTAGATTTAGAAAATGCAATTTTGCAAAAAGTATAGCTTGCATACAATAGCAAAGTGCCATTGTGTTTGAAAAATAATACTTTTATGTGGTTATTTTGTTCTAAACACTGTGCAGGGTTGCACTATATTTTCCACCAAGCTGATACACGTGTTACTTACACCTGCTTATACATTCCAGCCATAAAGTGCCTGCTATTGTCAATGACTCTGAAGGTAATAAAAAATATAAAATGCATCCATCAAATAATCACCTAAGTATGCTATTAAAACTAAATGAGGTCATCTCTCAGTTATACTTAGGAAGACACAAGGCTGCATATTCATCCTATCTGAGGCAACTTGGCAAAATAACATTTCATTGCATGACCACTATTATATTATCAGAAGAACTTTTAAGTGGGTAAAATATTTTTGAAAACTTACTTACTATAAGAAAGGATGACCTAGATGGCTTCTCTCCTGGCTTTTACAGGAAATGTACAATATTACATTTGGCTAATAGAAGATGAAATGAAGTTGACAAACTGAATATAACAAAAGCAAACAAAATCTCAGTAGTCTTTTAAAAGATATATGCTACCACAGCAAAGCAAGATACGAGTCTAACTAGATTCCAAGCATATGCTGTCATATTACTGTAGTTAGGAATCTTTATAACTCGTAATGAGGGTATAGAATTTGAAATTACTTTTTATCTGAATGGATGATATTAATTACTACAAAAAGGGAAAATTGAATCTTGGTAACTACTATTGGTTTAATTTTTGCATGTAAATCTTTTTGTCTACTAAAGAAGTTAGACTAAAGCTTTCACGCCCTTGAAACTCAATTCCTTGGTTAATTTTAATACATGTTTTACAATTGGTTTACTTGTATTTATTTTGACCCTCACAATAGTCAGATATGTGAATTATTAATAAACCAATTAAGCAAATGAAGACATGCAAGAGAGTACATGAGACTTGCCAAAACGCAACTTGTTAGAGATAGCACTGAGGTTCTTCCATGTGGGAAGAGGAGGAATAAGAGTGCATTTTACAAATCCTACTAAAAATGTTATCTATCTGTTCTGTAGCTGTTGTCATGCTGAAATTTGTATGGAATTGAGCACAACTGCATGGATCATTCCACAACAAAAAACAATGTTTTCTTCAAGTTATGTTCTTTTACTTAATTGCCAAACCCTTATGGATCACCTGCTGTTTACAAGGTCATATTATAAATCCTGTGGTTATAAAGATAAACAAAATATAATCAACCTGCCAAGAAGCCAAAATAAAAATCTGAATTTATATTATTTCTACATATGTTATTTGATTTTATCTTTCCAACAACACATTTTGCTCATTGGAAAAATGAAAAAAACAAAGATTCAGAGGAGATAAATTATCAATAGATAATTTAATCTTTTAAGAGTTAAATGCAGACTCAAGAATCACAACTTGAACCTCTATCTTTCTTGTAATTAAAATGCATTTTCTACTATGTAATTCAGCTTGCTAGGCTGTTGATGTTACAGATACTTATAGACTATGTTGGTTTTATATATTTCTGTTAAGGAATTGCAATCAATGAAATGCTATAAGTAGCTCTGCCTCTAAAAAAAGGAACCAAAATTAAGTTATTTGTTTTATAAAGGATTAAGAAAAATTAGTTCATCTAAATCAAATTTAAAATATTTTACTTAATTTGGCTTTGGTTTATCAAAATTGAATTTAAGAAATTAAATTTAATAAATATTATTAAATAAGTATCCATTATATCTAAGAGCTTTGGTACTGGTTGGGGCAGAATGCAAAGGGATAAACAAAAGTAATAAGAATTTGTACCATAACTTAAAACAGCATTCAATTGTCCTGAACTGAGTATTATTTGTATGATTCAATAAATCTTAACTATGATTAGTTGTATAATTATGGCATGGCATAAACTCATCAGTAGAAGTAAAATTTCTTAGTACATTTTGGTATGAAAAAATTATTATCAGAGAACATTACTTATTAGACATTATTTTTAAAATGGGAGTAAGTGACCTTATCTTTAACTGTAGGTATAACTTTTACTGATTGAACCTTTCTCTGATGATTGAATTTAAATGGATATTACAGCAAATAATATGTTGTCTGACCTTCTCAATTCTCTTTCTTGACCTCCTCCTTTCTTTTAAACTTCTCATGTAAAATGCAATTTGGACATAGTGCATAAAAGAAATTCCAGTACCTTCACCTTAACTAAAATACCATTGTAATAGCAGTAAAACAAATTCAAATGTTGTTGGCATTGTCTTTCTAATGATGTATCTCTCTATGTGGAAGCTACAGTATCCATATTGAAGTACAATGGTTAGATATGTCAGTAAATTATGTGTCATCTTTTGGAATAATCTAGTTATTGCCAGAAATCACCATGATAGAGAAATTTTTAATTTAATACTTTTAGAAACCAAGCAGAAATCAAATATTATTTACTAATATTATGTGAGGCATGGTGGGGTATATAAAGAATTATAAAGCAAGGTCTCATCTCTTAAGAAACTTACAGTCAATGTTCCAGGTAACACATGAACATCTGAATAACAGTCTTCAAAAGTGGCTGCCACTTCACTCCCATAAGCCAGTGCCATTCCTCACATCAAGAGGTGGGCTTTATTTCTCTTTCCCTTGAATCTTGCCTGGTCTTGATAAAGAAAAAGTAAGAGAAATGATATTCTGGAACTATGGAGCCCAATCCTTAAGATGACTGGCCGCTGTTACTTCTATCTTGTGGAGTCCAGCCTCCCTGCTGGAGGAAGTCTAAGCTAGGTTACTGAATGATTAGAGGCTACGCTGTGTCCTGGGGATGAGCCAGATCATCCTCACGTTTCTCAACTTCCATTCTGCCTGCTTTAGCCGAGCTTACATCTCACCCAAGAGGTGAAATGTTAACAGGCAATTTTTCTATTATTACACTTTACACAGAAATAAACATTGAAAAAATGACTTTAAAAACACTCTATTTTCCACCAATATTATATGATAAAAACTTCTGGTTCCTATACACTCTATACAAAAGTCTCTTTTTAAATGCATATGTTTTTCTCTTCCTAAATAAAATTTCTCATTAACTTTATGATAAAGAAAGCTCCATGTATCAAAGTCATACACGTCAAGGTCCAAGTCTTTGAAATTGTCTAGTCTAACAAAAAATCAGAATTTCAACATGTGTTTCCTATTTTCAGACTTAACAAAAATTTGTCTTAAGAAAAGCCAATACATATGTATCTCAATGTCATTTAAGAATGCTGCTTATAGTAAAACAGTCTAAAGATGCAAGAACTCAGGGAGCAATGAACTCACACACTGTGCTAACTCTTCTGCTAGAAGAAGCATGTAAGCACATCATCCAAATCTAAGATGACAGGAGAAAATTCAGCCCAATGCATATAGGAGCATAGTAAGATGACACCAAAGGTGGAGTAGAAGTGGCAGAGTAGGATGTAAATCTTATATACTTTGGACAAGAAGAAATAATGCAACCAAATAAGTGGGTTCAAAGAGCAGGGAAAAATATTAAGTAGAATTGGCTGATTCTTTTAAGTATTCACAACAGGTTGACATCAAAGGATATCAATTAAAGCTATTCAATCAAATGATAGATACCTAATAGTACTAATGTCCTTATAAAAGATACTATTGCGATGGTAACTACGTGAAGAGAAACAAAAACCTTTGAAAATGCCAAAATACTTTAAAAATCCAAAATGCAAGAAAAACCACACAGAAAAATAAAAATGTAATAAGTAGTAATAATATAAAAGATAATAAGACATAATTAAAAATAAAAATACTAATTAAATAAAAATACAAATGTGCTTAATTCACATATTAAAAACTTACAAATGTAAATTAGGCAGTGAAAACTTGATGAGGTATAAGATTTATGTATATATAGTAATAATATGTCTCCTCAATAATTTTTCAATATTAGTAACAGGGAAAATACTGTCTGTAAAGTAGAGCAAACTGGAAGATACAAGTTTAAACGAATTAATAAAGTTAACATTACCAATAATTAGCCAAACCAATATTATGTGTCTCCTTACAAGAATATGTAGTTAGGAAAGAAAAACATCATATCTGTTGTATTTCTGCCAAAAATGTAGAAATCTAATCATAAGGAACCACTGAACAAACCTAACTGAGGAACAACATACAAAACATTGGTGGATACTGTTTAAATAAGTCCACATAAAACAAAACAAACAAACAAACAAGAGAAGTTTTAGGAAATACTCCCAATTAAAGAAACTAAAAAAGGATAAAGGCTAAACTAAAAATCCAAGTACAAAGTGTGCTCTTGGACCAGAAAAAAATTTTAAATTTCCTCGTCTTCTTCATTACTTTTCCTATTTCTCTTTTTTCCCCCTCTGTCCTCCTCCTCCTTCTCTTTCTCCTCCTTTTTTCTTCTTTATTTTACCTTTTTATTCTTTATCTTCTTTTATCACAAATACTTTATTAAGGTAAATGGCATAACTGAAATAAAGTGTATATTATCTAATAGCATTATATCAGTATTATATCTCCTGATTTTGATAATAGTACTGGAATATCGTTATCTTTAGTCAATACACACTGGAAGGATAGTCTTTTTCAACAAATTGCTTTGGGGAAATTGTGTATTCAAATGAAAAAGAACAAACCTTGACTTCAACCTCACACATTATGCAAAAATTAACTCAGAAGAAATCATAGATTGAAATTTAAAATGTAAAACTAGAAAACTTTTAGAAAATAGTTGAAAATCTTTATGACCTATGGTAGGTAAAGAGTTCTTAGACATGACTAAAAAGGTGATTCGTGAAATGTAAAAATAACAATGTATTATACATTGTCAGCTTTTAAAACTTTTGCTGCAAAGGACTCTGTTAAGAGAATGCAAAGACAAGCCACAGACTGTAAGAAAATAACTGCAAATCTCATATTTCAAGACAAAAGACTTGTATACAGAATATGTAAAGAACTCCCTAAATTCAATAGTAAGGAAGACACTGCACTGAGGACATGTGGGTGGCAAATACAGACATGAAATTATTCAACATTATTAGTCATTAAATATAAGCAAGTAAAATTTAAAGTGCTATATAATTACACATCTCTTTGAATGGCTGGAAAAAAAAAAAAACGTGTCTCATATATTGTTGGAGGGTGTAAAACTTTATAGCCACTCTAGATAGCAGTTTGGAAGTTTCATATAAAGTTAAACGTTCACTTGCTGATGATCCAGCATATTCCTGGATATGTATCCTAGAGAAATAAAAACTTATTTTCACACAAAAAAAGTCTATACATGAATATGCAAAGCAGCTTTCTTTGTATTAGCTCCAAACTGAAAACAACTCAAATGTCCTTCAAAAGGGTTAATGATTAAACAGATTGTGATATATTCATATCAAGACTGCTATTCAGCAATAAAAAACAACAGACAATTGAAACATGCAAACACTCGGATATACTGCAAAAGAATATACTGAGGGAAAAAAGTAAAAGCCAATCTCGAAGGATTACGTGTGATTCCATTTAATAATCACATGAATGTCAATTCCATGATTTTAACAATGTGTTACAGTTATGTAAGATATTATCATTGCTAAAGGGGTGAAGGACATACAGAAACTTTCTGCATTCTTTTTACAACTTTGAGTCTTAAAACATTTGAAAACTAAAAAAAAGAAAGTACAAAGGGGGAAATATTTATATGTATTTGTGCTGAAAAGGTTTTTGATTAAAAAATAGCCATTTTTGATTAAAAAATAAATAGGAATTTGCACACACACACTCACACCCAGTCCTAAAACCCCCACTTTACTAAAAGAAAATTACTAAAATAAGGCCATCATTCAAGACAGTATAAGAATGCCCCACTAACTCCATGATAATTAATTTTTTTTGTACATTGTCCAATGCAGCCAGAAAAGAGAAAACAATTAGAGGCATAATAACCTGAATGAAAATTGTTTTTATTTGCAAGTGATATGACAGTTTATCTAGATAAACTCAGAAAATCAATGATGAAACTAACACAATGATAAACAAGTAGTTAAAGTTTCTAAAATTAACACATAAACGTCAGTAGCTTTCATATGTACAAATGGCCAATTAGAATATATAATGGAAAAGAGAACTCCATCATAAAAGAAAATAAAGATTATCTACTTTCCAATAAACTTAAAAATGGTTTTGAGAAACTTACAACAGAAAATCTTTGAAAACACTAAAAAAAAAAAACCCAAAAAGTTACCTTTAAAAAATAACTTATGTTCTTAGATATAACAGAACATCACAAAAATTCAATTATTCCCAATTAATACAAAATTCCAATACAACAATTATTTTTGGAGATACAACTTTTATATTAAAATACATAGGGAACAAAATACTCAAGAAAAGCTAAGAAGATTCTTAAAAAAAATCAGTGAGAGGAAACTAGGCTTACCAGATAATAAAACATACTTTGAAGACTCAAGAATCAAAGTAGTATGAAACTGACAGATGAATAGTCAGATTAGTGGAAAATACATCAAGAGAGTTCAAAAACAGATTCCAGTATATAATAAAATTTTAGTAACATGAAGGTTACAGGCCACATTAATGAGGAGGAGAAAACACTAAGAAAGAGTGTTGGGACAATTTGACAGAATTTTGAGAAAACATAAACAGGGACCTATATTTCAAATTATTCAGCCACAAATCTCCAAAGGGATCAGAGATCTAGATGTTAAATTTTTGAAAAGTATACCAGAAAACAGGGAAAAATTTTGACTTAAAATCCAGTTGTACTAAAAAAAAAATTTATTTGATTATACACACAACAACAATCAGAAGACCAAAACCAAAAGGCAAATAACAAAACCAAAAGACAAATGACAAATTAGAAGAAAATATTTGTATTATATATAAGAGATAAAAGACTAATCTCCTTGAGTTATAAAGAACTCTAACATTGAGAAGAAAAGACCACACATCTGAAAGAAAAATGAAAGAGGCTATGAACAAATATTTTGGAAAAAATATATGCTCAAATGGCTCTTAAACATATGAAAAATACTCAATTTCATTCATAATAAGAGAAATAAAAATCAAAACAATGCTAAATATTATTTGTTGCCTATAACATATTAAAAAACCCTGAATGCTGTATGCAAAGTCTTTGAGAAAATCTTTTATTCTTTGCTGATGGAATTCAAAATAGAATTCCTTTTATAGAAGAAATTAGGCCATACTCACCAAAGTCATGTATTCCTATACAAATATATTGTAAATGTAAAGTTTATTTGACATATAATGATATACATTACAACATATGTAAATCATGTATCTACACACAGATACAAACACATAAGTGTATGTATACTTTCTATCTCGGTCCATTGAAAGTGACTAGAAGAAAAAACACCAAGGAGAATAAGCACATTTAGATCTATACTGAAGGGCCCATTAAGTAAACTCAAAAAGAAAAAAAAAATCTATGGATGCATAATAATATTTCAAAGCAAGTGATGAGGGAAGGAAGGAGGAAGGAATGAAAGAAGGAAAAAAGACTGACATAACTAGGAAATCACTCATTTGAAGATCTTAGTATGACAACTGATTCAGGCAAAGATCATCAATGAATGCAAAATCATTGGATAAAGGTAGTTATGGAAAGGTTATCTGCAAGATTTCAAAGTATCAGCACATGTATTACTTATTATGAAAGGAAACAGCTACTTTTGAAATGGAGATGTGATATATACCACCTTAATCAAATAATCATTTTTAGCATCACTAATAATGAAACATACTGATATTATTTGCTTCTGGAAGTGATGAAGAAGTATGCTTCATCACCTATGTAGAACCTTCCCAAAAATGTGTAACTTGCATTTAATCATAGGAAACCAACCACAACACGCAGACTGTGTGACATACTAAGTGACCCAGATGCTCAAAAATGTTGAAAATATGAAAGACAAAACTAACTGGAGGACTAGTGTAGGTCAAAGACACTAAATAATCATAACTATAATCCTTCTTTGGTTTCTGTAGAGGTGCTGAAGGTGGGAAGGGAGTTGAGGCTTTTGACCAAGGCACCACTGAAACAATTATCAAAATGAGAACATAAGCTCTATATTAGTAACGCAATTTTATGAAATTTTGGATGTGATATTGAGGTTTTACAGAAGACCATCCTTTTCCTTAAGAGATTATTTGCTGTAACATTCAATGGTGTATTGCCATAATATCTTTAACTTAATTTCAATGGTTGAAATTCACAGAAAATGAGAAATATTAAGGAATCAATATTAACATTGGCTAGATTGAGGTAAACAATATTTTAAGTGTCTAATCAATACTCTTTCAAAGTTTATAAATTTGAAAAATTTTTAAACAGTTGGGAAAATTCAAATGTAAATATGTATTAAAACCTTTCAAAATTTGGTGTTGTTTTGATTTTGATATTCATTGGACTGAAATCAAAAATATTCAAATGATAATCATTATTAAGAAAAATCTAAAATTGGAGGTATTATATAATAACAAACTGTGAGATTATCTTGATTCTGTTTCAATAGTCTGCAATATTTTTTCAAAGTAGACATACATTTCATAAAAATGACATTAGTATTCAGACTAGAATTTTTTGAATTATAAATTATTAATGTACTTATAAAATGTTACATTTTAATTATATGTTGCATATTAATTTAGAAAACATTTTTCATCAGAAATTTTCTGAGTTTTTCCATGTAAAATTTTGCAAACATGTTTTTCATAGTAAATAAGAATCTATTAGTCAAAATACTTAGAGTCAATATTGAAATTACAAAGGCAAGTTTTATATACTTTTCAAAGTAAACTGCATTTTATGCAGAATATATGTTATTACAAATAATATATATAATTAAATATTTTCCCAATATTTATACCTTTTGATTTTGTTGCATTATGGTACCCTCTATGAAGAATTCCTTGCTTGTTAGGCAAAGGAATTGAGCAAATAAAAATTTATTTCATTGTAATTCTAAAATGTGAAATTTATTGTTTTACTACATGTAGAAATATCCAAAGTGCTCAGTGAACATCAATTTGTGTTATGTAATTGTAATATTTTTCTGTAGAGTTAAATGTTTCAATATTCCTTGGACATGATATAAATGGGTTTCCATTTCCTATTATTCAAGATCTCCTGGCCTGATAATTTTTAAAATGTTGATGATTGACTTTTTTAAACTTATGGGCTTCTGGAACATGAACACACACACACACACACACACACACACACACACACACACACACACACACACTGCATAGTATTGTCATACTGTCCATTCTAAATAAATTAGAATTGTTCCAGACATGTTTTATTCACACATGACCTCTTAATTATTCTGTGTATTACCTATATATATTAAACGTATGATAAAATTAAGGATCCTTAGAGAAGGACATTATCTTGGATTATTTGTGTGGGCCCTAAATACAATTCTTGATCCTCTTAGGTGAATACAAATCTACCAACACCTTGATTCAGACTTCTGACCTCTGGGACTGTGAAAAAATGAATTTCTGTTGTTTTAAGCCATCCAGTTTTTAGTCAACTTATAGCCGCCCTAGGAAACTTACAGAAATAGGTAACCTAACCAGGATAGCAAAAACAAAATGATACAAAATCAGTGAACATGATGATAAACTGATAGAAGCTACCCAATCTGGAGAACAAAAAGAAAGATGATTGAAGAAAAATAAACAAGGATTCAGATTATTTGGACAATATCATGCATTCTAACATATGTATAATTTGGGGTCCCAGAAAGCGAAAACAGATAAAAGAACAAGATTTTTTGAAGAAGCAAATATCTGAAAACTCCACAAATTTGGTTTAAAAATTACAGATTCAAAAAGCTCAATAAACTCTAGGAGGGTAAACATAGAAAGAATGACACCTGTACATATTTAAACTATTAAGAGTGAGGTCAAAATGAAAAATCTTAAAAGCAGAGAGAAAAATATGATACACTGCATACTTGGTTTTGACTCATCAAACTATACATTTAAAATACAAATTTTATAATATGTAACTCAATAAAAATAAAATTTCACTCGATAAAACTGTCATAAACGTATTCTTCAAACATTCTAAGTTTTTGTAATTAATAAACTTTCTTACATGGCAACAATCAATCAACATAATTTAATGAGTACCACAAATGTATATGCAAAGAAGTTTGCCTTGTGAACATAAAAGGAAATGTATTAGCTATCTCTTACATTCAAGGGACTTAAATATTATTTTCTCTATTGATCTTATTTTAATCCTTTCAAGGAGGAAGGAACTGCTTTTAGTGTGCAATTCCTGTATGACAAGTTTAGAGTCTTTACATGCATGATTAAGTTAACATTGACTTTTTTAAAAAGTGCAATATATAATAAACAAGATATATATATATAGATATGTATGGTCTCATAATATTAATGAACATGTTGATGGTTAGATAGAAAGCAGAAAAACTGGAGTATGCATTGGGGTTTCAAAGTGTGCGGTTTTCCTTTGTTTTTGTTTTTTTCCCCTTAAATATGAGAATAAAGATCCCTTTGTTCATATAACTTAACTATTAAGACCCAGAATTGAGACCATCTATACTGACTTGGCTTAACTGTTTGCTTCTGGAAATTATTCTAAACCAATTTATCTGGGCAAGCAGTTTACTTCTTGGCAAAAATCTCCCCTAGCAGGAAAATATATTGCTCTGGTCAAACAACTCACTTTTCAAACACCAATTTACTCATTAGGGCTTACTTCAAGTTTTCTGATGCTATGTATTCCAACGTAAACAGTGTAACATAGATTTTTCCCATCCTAGTTACCTAGTCTAGCTCAGACCCCAAAACCCTATAAATACTACCCACTGACTGGCCCATCCTGAAAAAACTTTGAATACTCTTTCAATGAAAGGTTCTCTCTTGCTGTAGTAGGCAGTTCTTATCGGACAAACTTTGACTCAAGTCTTCTATTTAAAACGCATGAGAATTTTCCTTTCTGTTTGTTTGGTCTCTGAGAATGTGATTCAAGGATGCATTCTATTACCAAAATTTCCATCCACTGGATTTGCTGGGTCTTCAATTTCAGACAACCAACCATTGGCACAGGAGCCCAAGCCATGAGGTGCACCAGCAGCATATATAATCAACCTTTGCCATTCTTTCATGATTTCTTATTTTAATTGTACCTCCTCTAGGTCAGATTCTAGCTTTAAAAAAAAAAAAAAAAACCACATATTTCACATTTTAACTCTAATTTTTGTATTTCTACGTGGCAAAAATTTACCAAAGGTAATTTTAAATTACAGTAGGATTTGGGGTCTTTCAATATATACAAAATTGTTCCTCTGAGAGGTTTCTTAAAATCAAAAGGGGACAAAATTCCAAACATCTAATAATCTCCATTGTTTGATTGGTATGAGGAATATCCCTAGTATTTCCCTTAAACAAAACAACTTAAATCTCTGCAAATGTAAAATTCATTTTTTCATATTTTTCCACATAGTTATTACTTGAACCTAAAAACTTTTAATCCACTCTTGCTCTTCTGTTATATGCCCCTCCATACAGTCTTCCTATACTCCTTTTTTTAACCCACTGCCCTTTAGTTCCAACCAACCAGAAATGCACAAAAGATAAACTGTCTCTTAAAGTTAATGCCAATTCAGAACAGAGCAAGCCCATTATAATTGATTTTAAGCTTTGATCTCAGTCTGAGCTGAGAACATTGCTACAGACTTTTAAAGTACAGATATGATAGAAAGAAATGTGCAGATCAGTGTAGAAGAGATCTAGAAGTATATAATCAAGGGTCATCTGATATGTATCAATTGGTTCATGTGTTGTCAGGAACCTCAAATGCAAAAACTTATACAGGAAGGAAATAATGAAGGTGATCTAAGAAACTCAGATTTGTTTGATTATTTTGCATATGAATATCTCATTTTTCCAGCACTATTTATTGAAAAGACTATTCATCTAGTCATTCTCCACTGAACTGCCTTTCACCTTTGTTTAAAAAAGAAAATCAGCTAATTATATTTATGTGAGTCTGTTTCTGGCTTCTGTTGCCTTGATCCATGGGTCTATACCTCACCAGTAAACACTGTCTTGGTTGTATATGGATAGTAAAACACACATTTTAATCCTAACTTTCCCACAGATTAAAACTCTATTCATTTATTTTATTGAAGTTTTCCCACACAATGTTTGCATATTTAATTCTTCCCTGCCTGGTTTCCTTAGGTGGAAATTGGTTATTAAGGTTAGCCTGTGTTCCCAGGATGTACTGTGTAAAGCTGAACCAAAAGGAACTGTCCTTCACTTTAGAAGATGAGTGGGAACATATTGAAAACATTTGCAAGCAATGGTAGGACCATATGGTGGGGAGGAAGGGAAGAAGAGGGAAGGAGCCTTAGTGGGGCATTGTGAGAAAAAGAGGTAGGTGTAATTTAGCATGTGCAATATGGACAAGAAGAGGAATAGTACTGCGGTGAAATATTTTACTCTCCTGACATCTTCTCTCTTCCAAGGTTAATCTATTGATGTCTAACCAAGCAAGTTCATAGTGTGGAAGAACATAAGACACATAGGATGCAACAAATTATTAGAGTAACATTTTAACCAGAGTTATTTTCCTTATGTAAAAAAAGACTCATGAAGTATAAAAGCTAAGATTTTAAATGGTACTTTTTTTTGACAAACATAGAAACCAGATTGCAGAGCTAAAGTCCTTCTGTTCCACTGATAAACGTCCCTTTACAGAGATTTGGCTCGCAGATGGCCATTCTATCTTCATCACCCACTTCCTCAAAAGAAATAATACTAGCGGGTAAGTTTTTTTCTCTTCTAACCTGAATATATTTAGCTTTCTTTTGCAGTACTTCACACTGGAAGTCTAACTCTGAGTCAAGCTGGAACAGCCTCATCTCATTCATTTTGCATGAGCCTCTTCTATTTTTTTTAATTAATCTTATAGCAATTTGGAAATATTTCTGCAATCACTTCACTTTTATGATGAATTATTTTGTAATAATTTTCAGAGAAACAATTACAAATGTGCCCACCTCTTTTTTGTTTTTCCTTTTAGGCCTATTCTCTTAAATTAGCATAGGTTGAGTTTGAGCAAAAACTCTCATTTTTGCTGAGTTAGTATCTTCAACTTGGACAAATTTAGTCCCTGCATGGTCTTTTTCTTACTTATTGTGCAGTTTTTAAAAAATACATTTTTTTATGATTCTAGGAATTTCAAATTGCTCTAATTTTAAAATCAATGCACACTGGATAGCCATTGGTTATGGACCCCTTTTAAGTGCTGAGTCTTAAGTGTGCTGTATATGTATGTATTTGCTAAGTTGCTTGCATCATTAGGCAAGCAGACTATATACCGAATCCTACTGATTTTAAAACTCTGTGGAGATATCACAAGATGGCCAAATAAAATAAATTGCTGTGCTATGATATAAAACTCTAGAAGTGTACTGTTCGTAGCTGTTGCAGAGTGTCCTGTTACCATCAGGATTTTAAAAGTCATGAAAGATACAGCTCACCTGAAATACATACTTGGATCAGGGGACCTTTATTTATTTAGATGTGCTCTCTCTTCTGGAGTCTTCCCGTTCTGTTTATTTCTTCTTCTTTCGTTCTTTCTTTCATCCCTCCTTTCCTTTTCCCTCCCTCCCTTTCTTCTTCCCATGTATTTTTCTCTACAGAAACGAAATATAAAAAGTACGTTTGCAGTTCTAAACTGGATATTAATAGCTCTTAGCTTAGAATTACATTGGATGTCACTGTTTGTTCTCTTCTGATGGCCTGTTCACAAATTCAGAACGGTATAGACTGAGCCACAGATATATTTAGAGTAAATTCAATATGTAGGACACATGTATGAGCACACACATACACATACACACCAAGAAATGTTAAATGGGACACACCAACATTGTTCCTAAGATAACTGTAACCAAATGAAGATACCTACAATCTCTGAGATACGTACTTTAATGATATAGTTACCTTAGTAAATCTTTCAGAAATATCAAATTTTGGTCTCTAAAATTTTGGTTCCATGAATGGAAACCATAGTTGATTTGTTACATTGCCTACTGGAAAAGGATGCTCTACAGTATCAGATTTAGAAGCACTAAAAAATTCTTCCTGGTTTATCATTTCAGTGGTTACATCATTTTTCTACAATGAAGATATACATTTATTTCATAGCATTGATACATTTTCTTGGACTGTTGGAACTGTGTTTATTCTGTGTTTATCAACAGGTCATGTCATGTCTTTGAAGAATCAATTAATATAATACCTACTATAAAGACATACATAAAACAATAGAGGGTTTCTCTAATCAGGAATAGCAATTCCACGAATACTTCTATAGGCACATTAGAAACATGCCTTTATAGTTTGTTTTGATCTTATGCCAAATTAGGTAATTTTTTAAAGAATAAGTATATACATTATATTATTGCTTAACGTAATTTAGTCTTATGATTCACTCCATCACCTGCCCTCAAGCCCTAGTGAAAATTTTAGTGCCTACGACCTGAATTCTGATCTTGAATTTTCAAAAGAAATTTAAGTGACTCAAACAGAGGTTAAAGGATTTATTCAGTTCTGTGAAATAGAGCATCTGAAGATGAAGTAGCTTCCTAACTGAAGCAGTCAGAGTTTTGACAGGATAAGGAAGAGTTGAGCAGCTGCCTTCATGGTTTTGATTTAGACAGCAATTTTTTAAATAAAATTCATGGTTGCAGGTCATACCTTTTCTCTGAGGTTACACTAACCATCAGAACAGTTTTGCCAGAATTATTTTTGTAAGCCTTGCGGTTTATAAGCTAGTCAAATTTCCTGAAGCAGGGAAGAGAGAAAAAAGGAATAGACAGTGAATGTACAGGGGCTGGGAAGGGTGAAGAGACAAAGGCTAGAAGGCAAGATGGAAAATGATGATACTCTATCATGTTTGTTTAGTAATTTTGTAACTTATATTTTGGCCCTTTGCTGCCAAGTGTTGATAGAGACTTCCGTGGAATACTGCCCCATGTTTATTTAATCAATGGATTTATGTGTGGTGGGATAGTTCATTGAATGGTAAGGGTGACGTGGCCAATAAAGATACCACCTGAGAATTGCAACCTGTAATCACAAGTTTTCAGTTGAATTATCTAGTCAGAAAAAAAAAAAATCATCATATGGGGGAATTACTTTGCTATGTCAATCTCACTTGTATTAAACACACACACACACAGACTTCCAATTTATACGTAAGCTTTTACCCTTTTTAAAAACTGCACTGAAGGGAGGAAAGAGAGGAACACTCCGAGGGAAGTGGGAAACTTTTTTTTTTCTTTCTTCAAGAGAAAGGCAACTAAAGGGAGCTTCCTAGAATTGATCTGTGATTTGTCACGATGGAAGGTCCTTGCCATCCTTAGCTAAGAAATGGAAACTTCATGAGCCACAGACAGAGATGTGACCTCAAAGACTCAGGAAGGGAGGGTACATTGGGTAATGTATTTACAAGTTAACCCACTTCAAAAAGTCTCCTTTAAAAGGAGTATTGATATATAATTAAAATTTTTCATTTAGTTATCTTCCTAAATATTAAGAATTTATCATTTTTTTTGGTATTTTGTCTTTCTCTAAACAATGGCAGGTAGTTTTTATGGAAAGGATATTATGTCATTTTATTTACAGAACTTATTACCACTTGATATATATGTGGTATATATGGTAAATGGTAAATGCCATATATATATATATCAAGCAGTAATAAGTTATATAAAATATTTTATATATATAGAAAATATATATTCTATAAATATATAGTACATATAGTATTCTATAATAAGTTATATAAAACATATATATATATTTATATATATTTTGCTGTTAATCTCTTTGAATTAAAATGTGAGGTCCAGGGATCAGAGTTTTTGTTTATTTTTTTTTTACTGCTGTATTCCTAGGACACATTGTAGTGATTCAATAAATATTTTTTGAATTAATTAATAGTAATAATAATATCTTGATCACACTACATGCATCACATCCAAGATTTATCTAAATGAAAGCAAACAACACACAGCATTTTCTTGTGTATTAAAAATGTGTGGATGCTTCAGATAAAACTCCAGATTATTTTTTCAGGAGAAAAATAGACTGATTGTATTGGGACTTCAAAATGTCTCAGAGTGTTTCATGTATTCTCAAAATACCTGAGAAATCTGCTGCACAATCAGGCCTGCATCAGGTACTGGGAATACAAAGATTCTAAGTTAGAATCTATGTCAAACAATGGTCCTAAAATTGTCTCAAAGGAATTAAGTAATCTGTGAAAAAAGAACTATAAGTGAACTGTTACCATATTTTATTGCCTTCAAGTCAACATGCTGAAAAATAATATGGATACTACAAATGGCTGAAAGCAGGTCTTTGTAAGAAAATGTCTATCAAAATTGCTGTTTATACTCAGAGAGAAGGAGATCTCTGGTGTCTCTCTTCTTGCAACATACCATTCTTATTGGGTTAAGGCCTCACTCTTATGACTTAACCTTTCTTACCTCTGTATAGGTAGGCCCTGTTTCCAATTCCAGTCACATTGAGGGTTAGGGCTTTGACATACGAATTTTACTAGAGCACAATTCAGTTCATAACATATTCTGTGATGAAAATTAAAACAGTTAAATAAATATTTATCCACTTCTGCTCTAACTTGCTCCCAATACACATATAGGAGAATGGAAAGTCTTCTCTGTGATACTGGGGCAACCTAAATTTTCTGACATGAGGGTTTTTTTTTCTAGTACAAGAACCAACAGGGTTACCCTGCAACAAACCCCACCACATACACAGCAGGACACACACTAATGTTTAAAACAGCCCAAGTTTCCAGACTTTTAAGCCTGTTTTTAGTTTATGAACCACAAGAATGTGTTACCTATTTAAAAATTAAAAAAAATAATAACCTCCCTAGAAGGGTTGTAAGCAAGAACTAGATCTATTTCCCCCTAGTTATTATTGAGCAAATGGCTACCAAAATATACTCAGGACAATTAGACAGGATATTGGGCTGTGCTACAGAAACAGAGATTCTAAATCTTGGTGGCTTAACATAGCAAAGATGTGTTTCTCTCTGAAAACCTAGTGTGAGTCAAGTAACAATGTAGATCATATATCCATCTGGTAACATAAGAATTCAGATATCTTCTATATTTTGATGCCTCCATTATAGGGCATTAAAAAGTTGCTGGGGAAAAGGAACAGAGAACATGAAAGATTCATTACTCTCAAGTACTTGAGACCAGAAGTGGTATGTTTTTACTTTCTTCTCTACATACAACTAATTCATAGCTCCAATTTAATTACAATAGAAGCTAGAATAAATATGGAAACATACAGAACATTTGGGGCACTCTACAATCTGTGTCATTCTGGGTTCATTTTAACTGCAAATGCCATACTATATTTAATAAAAGGAATCATCTCTACTAAACCATTAATGTAATAGGGTTTGTAGATATTTCTCAATCATTTCAATCAAGATGTCCCTCTAAAATAAAAGTCACAAAATACATTTGTAATAATGTTGTTACCACTTAGTCTATGGTCATCCATACAACAAAAGCTATTATTTCCTAATAGGGATAAACTTGAACCAAAGGGAATTCCAGACACTAGAACTGAAGTCAGCGAACACATGCCTGATAGTCAGTCTAAATACACTGGTTATCCCAATAGTGATAAGATTCAAAAAGATCCCTTCCAGGGTCACAGGAATAGAGTATCATGTGGAGAGAGCCTTACCATGAAAAACCTGGGTTAGGATGATATCAGCAAAGGAAGAAGAGTTTTTTGTTGATGTTGTTGTTTTTGTTGCTTTGGTGTAATCTGATTTTTGCTTGCTTTTTTGTTTACAATTTATTAGCAATTTTGTGAAAGTATCTTTAAAGGATGGGGTATTTTAATTAAGTGACTCAATTTTATTTTTTGTTCAATTTCCTTTAAGAACCAGTTACATACTACAGTGATTAGAGTGCATTTAATCCAAATTAGTTTTACCTTCACAAAAAAAATTATAACTATTACTACTCTCAAAACTTCCTTTGTTATTGGTCTCTAAAGGATTGGTTCCAAAGCATTAACAAGCTTCAGAATCATTTAATCATCTTGGTTAAATACAGATTGCTGGGGTCTACACTAGAATTTCTGATTCACTTGGCCTAGGGTGGGGCCTGTGAATCTGCAGTCACAACAAGCTACCAGGTAATGCTGATACTGCTGGTCTGGGGACCTCACCTGGAGAATAACATTTCCAAATTATAATGATATATTTATTCTTTAAGTTTCTCTAAATCAGCTGGTT
The DNA here is from genome assembly GCF_036321535.1 of Camelus dromedarius. Taxonomy (NCBI): domain Eukaryota; kingdom Metazoa; phylum Chordata; class Mammalia; order Artiodactyla; family Camelidae; genus Camelus; species Camelus dromedarius. The sequence goes on from NC_087439.1 coordinate 23,709,413, forward strand.
CTGGTAGATGACATGTTCTTTCAGGAAAGGGACCATTTGTTATTTATTCTTTTAATCTTGGCACCTAACAGATATGTTGGAACATAACAGATACTGGATAAGTTTTTAATGAATAAATAACCATCCTTATATCATCATATTTAAATAAATGTGGTTAACCCTAAAGTTGATTTCAGTTATTTAAAATAATAGGTGAGAAACCAAGGCTCCCACTGTACTATGGTTTGTTCATCAAGCTAATCCCCAACTTTATGCTTCTTCATAAGCTGAAGGTGAATCATCTGCAGCTTCATCGTGATAATCTATCAACTATAAGCTATTAGGATCAACAGCTCTGAAAGGATGCTGGAAAGGATGAAAGCAGTACTTGATAAAAGAAGGAGCTTGTGGCAATGCAATCTCAACATAGGTCTTAGCCAAACCGACAGGGAGCCTTGAAGTCTGGAAAGTTCTCCAGAGATTTACCAAGTTGCATAGGGGGGCTGAGTCCCATATTAAGTAGTCATTAGATTTAGGCTGCCCCTGAGAAGGAAGAGTACCTTGGGCAAGGCAGTTGTCTCTAGTTAAGGACAATCCAGAGACCTGGGAATAAATCTTTTTCTGTGTGTGTGTGTGTGTGTGTGTGTGTGTGTGTGTGTGTGTGTAAAATGTTCAGCAATATATATAAAATTCTTACTTAATATCAATATAGTTATAATTTAATAATATAAGTTTAATATATGTAATTAGTGATTAATGTTCAGATATATATCTTTAATTGTTCCCTGACTACATTTTAAGTAACTTCAAGGAAGGACAATGCTTTGTATTACTTACCATTGTCTTTACAAAAACTATTATTGTTCATTGGCTACCTAAATACTGAAAATCAAAAACCTGATATATTCCTTTTCAGCAAAAGGATATTAAGAAATTAACATTGTTTTTTAAAGCTATTAAAGCCCTCATGGAAATAGTTTAAATCTGAAACATTCTTACACTTGTTTGATGTCATATTGTCTGTCAAATCAGTGATTTTTTTTTTTTATTTCTACCTGGAGTTACCATTAGTTGGGGGTGGATAATGGTGTTAAAAAAGAAGTGTCTTGTAGGCACTGAGAAAATAAGCTAATAGCACAAGGAAACATATACAAGATCTTATGGTAGCTCACAGAGAAAAAAAATCTGACAATGAATATACATATGTTCATGTATAACTGAAAAATTGTGCTCTACACTGAAATTTGACACAGCATTGTATATGATTATAAATCAATAAAAATGTTTTTAAAAAAGATGGGAAAATAAAAAAGAAAATAAGCTATTTCAGGTGCCTACATTAAGTGGGCAATATGATGGCTTTAGATCAAAAGGAGACTCAAACTTCTCAAAGTTCAGGCACATTAGATAGAAGAACATGAATAGTAGATCATTACAGGGAACAAAAGTTGTAGAATTAAGAAGCAACACTATCGATTATCACTCAATAGCAAAAACAAAGGAGGATGTTGGGCATTACATCCCGACTATTTGGACATCAGCAGGATTAGATGGACTGTATTTCAGTATGCCTATTAGTGTAATTGGGAAGTGTCAAAACAAATGTCTCCATATGGAGGTAGGTGTACATATATTTCCTATAGTAACACTTAACTCATTTACTTATCACTTAGACTCTTTATTCACTTACCAGCATATGGTTATGGGATGTGTACTACCTACTGAAAACATTAATAATTATATGGAAAATGGTTTTATGCATAGGTGAACAGAGATACCTCTGGATATAAAAATAATCATTTTAGTGTTTTTTAAAAAATATTTTCATATATGTCTATTTCTGTTGTTGTTCTTAATCTAAAACAAATAAATCAAACATTACAAATCTTCCCTGATACAAGTTCTCATCTTCGGCATGGACTACTGTAACATTATTTTAACTAACAATCTATATTCCACTTTAACGTAAGTCCTGTGTGGACTCTGGAGTACACAGATTGTGTCTTATGATTATCCATGTTCAAAATGTTCAACAGATCTTCATTGCCAATATGACATTAAAATATTTTGTTTTAAAGTACTTTATGCTCTCATGACTCATCATTCCCTTAACCCTTAATTTCACTTAATCTTCTACTGTGGTCATGCCAATGTCATGCCATATCATTCTTTTGCTCTTTTATAGCTCTTTTTTTGTTGGTGGTGTTTCTAATAATTGCTCTGCCAAAAATGTTTCCTCTACCTTTTTCCCCTCCAAGTGAATGGCTACTTATGCTTTCTGAACCTATCCCAAATGTTGTCTTTTCACTGTGATAATTTCGTACATCCCGAGGCCTGTGCAGTCAAGCCTACCCCACATCCCCACTCCAATGCATTGCCGTGGCATGCTGTACATATCACTCCTGTAACAGATATGTTTGCTTTGCCCTGTACATCTTAAGTTCTTCAAGATCACGACCATGTTATACCTATCTTTGGATCCCTTAGGCCTATAGTTATTGCCACCATATGAGCACATCATATGTGTTTATTGAGCTAACATCATGCAGAACACTGAAAGTCTATAATCTAATACAGTTTGATTAATTCAGCCTGTACACAGCAATTACAATATTCCTCAGACGTAAAATTGTACACTTATTCTTGTTATTCTTGATTAAAAACTTCAGTAGCATACGTGTTTCTCTGGGAAGGAGCTTATTTCTAAGCAGTGGGCAGTAATGGTAAACTGCAAAGTAAGATAAAATTGAAAATAAAGGAGGGGTAGGGCTTGTGGCTCAATAAAAATTCAACAAATATTCCTTGAGAGTCAGTTCCATTTAAGGCATTGTGCTCATTTCTAGTAGAACTTAAGTCTCTGCCTTTAATATGCTTATAAGAGAACTGATAGGGAGTGAAATCAGGCTTCTCAAATATAAGGAAGTATATTTTTAAAAGGCCTGACATTGGCAGGCAATGCAAAAAAATGATTCCAAAACTATGAAGAAAATAAGCAGTCATTTAACTTTTTTATAATGTGTACCTTCATTTATGAAATATTTTTAAATGTTAAGTGAATAGGTAGTTTTGACAATTTTAATTTTCAATATAATGATCAAATTAAAGCTTTAAATATGCATATATCAGGAAGATAGCATAGGTTAAAGTTAAACAAGATTAATTTATATCATCTCAAATAAAAATATAAAATACCCTCTACTGTATGTCTAAAGTTATGACAAATCGTTATTGTATTTAACATTAATTATTTTATTTTTCAGCAAAACAAAGAAGTAGCAGACAGGCAATTCTAGACATAAGTACATTCTTTTTTTAAAATTCTCTTTGAAGCAGGAGTTTAATTATGAGGAGATAACTAGAAGTGTTATGACCTGACTTCAAATTAATATTTGATTAAATTTCACAACACAGCATGGAGCTATAACTGGAATGAACATTTGATGAAATTAAAATTACTTAGTAATAGATATTAAGCTAAGTAACTACTAAATTGGTTATTTCTTAGGATGTAATATCAGGTGCCAGAGGAATAGTATAAATTTTCCACAAGCACAACCCTGGTAGACTTTCAGAAATTGGGAATTGCGTGGTTGAACAACTCTTAATCACAATTTATATTGGCTTTACCCCTTCAGACATGTGATGATGTTTTATAAACTTCTGTAAATCACTAGTGGTACTAAAAACACAAGTTGTTCAGGTTCTTGATCTACATTTCTGAAGGCTAAAGGTAGGAAAGGTATATTGAAATCAGTTAAGCGCTAAAGGAAAACAAAAACAGAAGTATAACCTTTAGTATTTGTGAATGTGAAAGAAACAGGTACGTGAGAAACATTTGGAAGAGAGGCATCCTGGGGCAGGGGTAGAAGTCCTAATCAATAGATATTAACAGACATCCTTAGTGGAAGGTAAGGTTGAGAGGGAGAAAAGAAGCTGGGCTGAGAATTCAATGGCAATTCAAACTGTTAGGTTCAAGACACTGGGACAGTTGTTACATGAATGTAGTCTCCTGTTCAATGTACTTCAAGAGAGTAGATGAGGTGTAAGTCAGCTGCTTAAATGTAATAGAGAACATGGTGAATGCACTAACAAAATTATGACTTATAATGTATTTCAAAAATATGGAGATATCTCACTCTACGAGCAAGAGAAGAGCAATACCTTTGAGATAGCCTCAAAAGCACCAGTTCAGACATTGATAGTGATGAACAAGATAAATACCAGGAACCAGTCTTTTGGCTAGAACAAGGACTTTGGATGATGAGCCCTGGGAACTTATTCTGGAGAGCTAAGTTTTGATCTTCACTCCACCAACTATCTATTGAATTATGGATGAGTCACTTATCCCTTCAAGACCTAGTTTTCTCAGGGATGCACAGGAGAAATTAAACTAGATAATCTTTAAGATCATCCTTGTTCTAAAATGCTCTGATCTAAGAACACATTGGTTCCTGTTTTAAATGGCCTAGAATGCTAAAGTTGATTTTTTTTTTAATTTGTAGGCCATTGAAAATCACTGAAAGTTTCCTAATCAAGGTAGTAGTATGACTAAAGTTATACATTTGGATGATTAATCTACTGAGGACACATAGGATTAATTTCTATGGGAGGATCACTTAGAATCTCTAACATTCCTAGGTGAGGGACTGGCAGAGGGAATCTACTATAGAAGCTGAAATCATAAGACCTGTCCTTACGATTAATCAACGCCAATGGGAGAGGGAAAACAACACCACCATCAACAACAACAAACAAAACAAAACAAAACAAAACAAAACAAAACAAAACATGTCTTCCAGCCTTGGTATCCAAGAGAATTTTTACCAGACCAAGCTAGGAAAGCTTTATATATAAGGATTAGTGCAAGATTTTGGAATGAAGCTGGTCAACTGGCAACTGGAAATGAAGGCTTAGATTTTTGCTTTCAAGATATAGACCCAAAGAGGGCTTGCAAACTCAAATGCTTACAGGAACTACTGCATTAACAGGCTCTGTTCAAAACAATAAAGTCATGGGGAATGTAACACCCTGAAAAATATGTCTTTCTGAAGGAGGTAGCTGCCAATCAGCTTCAACAGATTGGTGTCCTTGTGAGTACAGACCCTGCTTTTCTAAGATAAGCCAGAAATTTAGATGGTTTTCCTTTTAAAAGTGTTGATAAGAAAAGTAACTCAATAAAATTAAGTAACCATGGGGAATAAACAAAATGGGATGCTAAACCACATTGGTATACAGACTGCTGGATATAACTTTGGGACAGCTATAATAACCTTTTAAGCATGAGTAGAAAGATAGAAATGACCAAAATTGTGGGAAAGGACAGACGATTTCAAAGAAAAAAGTTAAGGAGAGAAGTCTAAGAAAAGATCCTCAAAAATTTTTATACTTAAAAAGTCAAGTAAAAGAAAACAGTAGTATCTATACATAGTAAGTCTGCCAGAAATGAGAAAATACGAACCTTACTCAAAGAGAATGGACGGTAAAGGGACAAGACTAGACACAGTGGTGCTGGCAGGAGGAGTTAACAATCACACAGCAGAAGACAAGCTAGTTGACTTAGAAGATAAGGTGAAAGTGGGAGTGTACAAATTACTTGCACTTTTCTTTACATAATCTCTATTTTTTTTCATTTTATGTTTTTAAAAAATCTACATTGTTACTCAACATACTTATTGGATTGAACAGAGTGCTGAATATATCTGCTTTTTCATCCACACACCTGGAGATGTTTAGTGCAATTGGGAAGTTACCATCCATTACAAGAAGACAACATGGACACAAAGACGTAGAGGTTCATTTGTATCATCAGGTAGACAAGTCCACAGTTGTGGCTTCACTGAAACATGCATGAGAGAAAGAGGAAAATAAGTTTGATGTAATGTTTAGGAGATATTTTAAAGTGTTCCCACAACCATGCTTTATTCCCTAACTCTGAGAATGCATTAAAGAGCAAGTGGCTACCTTGCTGAACACTTCTCAGTCTCCACTGGTAAGAAATCAAGAGTCTTTATTGTTGATAAGCTTTATATCTTCTTTGAAAAGAAACAGCTCCTCGAACAGATAGTTGACTGCAAGATTTTGCCACATTTCTGAGATATTCTCTGTAAGCCACCAGCAATTGTATTTAGTTTTGTCTATGAGGAAGGAGCAGTGAGTGCATGATGAATCAGACATCATTAACTGTAATTTAAGAAAAACCAAATGCAATAATTTCTTAAATTGCAGTAATAAGATATTAGAAAGGCTTTCATTTGAAAAGATTTTCCAGATGTGCAAAGGATTGTCAAGGAAGTGTTAGAACATGACAGTAATGAATACTAAGGTGAGTGACAAAAATTGAAATACATATGATTGTGTACACTTGTAAGTGTGTGTGTGGTATAATTTGTATTTGGAACACACCAGGCACTCAGTAAGTACCTACTGTAATATAATTTTTCCACTCTTGCTGGTCACAGGTTTGTCCTGAATTTCCTTTGACAGCCATCTATGGAGTCTAAGATACCTGACAGCCAACTCTTTTTTTGTCTTCCCATTTTCGGAACCATTGTGGTAGATTCTAGAATCATCTGTCTTCCTTTATTTGGTCCCTTATTAATTAATTTCTTATAACTTTTTTTTTCTTCCTTGGCTTATTTCAAAAAAGCTCAAATTTCCTTCATTATTTAATAAGATTTTTTTCTATTTATCTACTGTTACTTATTAAACAATACCACCCCCAAATTAGTAATCTAAACAACCATCATATTATTTTGCTCTTGAACTTCCAAAGTCAGGAATTCAGACGGGACACAGCAGGCATGACCTGTCTCTGCTCAAGGCTGTGTGGAATCTCAGCAAAAGGAAGTCCTGATACCCTTTCATAACTGGAAACTCTGGAGGTCAGAATCATTTAGGAGGCTTTTTTACCCCCATGATTGGCATAACTCAAAGCCAGAGTTTACCTGGAATTTTTTACCGGAATGTCTGTTCTTATCACCTCCACATGGACTTCAGCTTCTCATAACATAGTGACTGGAATCTGAGAGCAAAAGTCTAGAGAATGACAATCCAAGAAATCCAGGGAGAAGCTACACGATTTTTTATGACCTAGCCTTAAGAGTCACAGGCTATTACTTTCATCATCTTCTGCTGGTTGTAGCAGTCACAACCCAGTTTCAAAGGTGGGGACACAGACTGAATCTCCTAATAGGAGAATGTGTCAAAATGTATGTGATCATTTTTTTAACTGACCATTTAAAAAATAACAAATTTTCTGAAAAATTGGTTTATTGCTGCTATCTCATGTTCTCATTAATGGCTCTTCCATAACTCCTACCAACCTGCCTCTTGCCAATATCATCCCAATGAACTCGTCTCTAGAAGTCACTGATGGTTTTTTGATTATTAAATCACAATCTCTTCATTTCTCACCATAATAGTGATTACATTCATTATGCATTTACTATATGCAAAATACTATTTCTTTAGACCTTATTATAATAACACCATGAGGAAGGTAATACTTCCTTTTCACAGACCATAAAGTAACACATTAAAAAGTTAAATTATTTGTTATAAGTTTATTCAAATGATAAATATTGAGGAAGAAATTCAAATTTATTGGGATATTAAAACCCCCTTGGGTTATAACCATCCCTATCTACTGTCATTACAATATGAATGCAAAGTGTAGCATGAGAAAAAGATGATATAGTTCTGTCTGTTTTTTTCTATCTCAGACATCTTTAAATACATTTTTAAAGGTTACTGTATATAATCATCAATGGTATTTACTGAAGGAAAAGAAAGGTTGAAGCTGTGAAGGGTATTAAAAATTATATTCGGAAACAGATCTCAGTCAGGAGAACATTTACTCTCTTCTAAGTTCTTTTAACACAAACCTTATGCAACAATTTATGTCTATTTCATTCTCTTTAAAAACGTTAATTACATAAATAAATGCCTTCTCTACTAGTAAGGCCCTGCATGTTTTATTAACCTTTGAAAGAAAGAAATATTTTATTTATGTTAACTCCCTGGAATATAACAAACTGTCTTTCACATGGATGATGCACAATAATTTTTTGTTGAATTTAACTGGATTTTGTTCTCATATTTGAAAATATAATACACAATATCATGGCTAAGTAATCAAGATGAACATTGTAAAATCTCCAAGCTTTCTTATGATGGTTCACAGTGGATATTTCAAAATGGGCCAGGTAGTCAAAGATTTATCTGTGTATGTGTAGAAGACAAATTCCAGGAAGGTGTACATTAGTAGGTAAACAGTGGAAAGTAGGTTTCTGGCAACTTTATATTATACTTTTCTAAACATTTGGAATTTTTACAATGAAAGTATATCACTTTAAATTTACATTGAAATATACAACTAAAGTGAAGACTGATCTCAATATAAGATGTGTAGACCCCAATCACAAGTGACAGGTGAGGATGGGGGCATGGTACATAGAGAGGAAAAAGATAAATGGGAAAGATGGTAGAGGGGAATGTAAGAGGTATAGGGGAACACTAAAAAGGGAAATTGATGGGCTTTATAGACAAGGTCCTTTTATTTCCAACTTTTGCATTATGCCAATCCTGCTTTCATTAAAAAACAAACAAAAGGCAAACAAACAAACAGAAGGCTTTTTGATTCAGGGGAAATTCCCATGCCTTACATTCCAAGTTAGAAAACGTTAAAGCATGTAAAAATATTTGTCTTTCCATTTGTCAGGTACTGTGATAGACACTGAGGATACAAATTACAGGAAGTAATTAAGAATCAAAACTAAGTCATTTCTGTTCTTTGTTTAAACAAGGTTGACATACACTGCAGTATGTACGTAAAGTAACACCACTGACTAAGCAAAAATAACCTACTGCTTCTCCATAAAATACTTGCCTCTGGAAGATAAGACTGTAAAGCAATATATAAATTACTTATGAAAACATCAAGAAGTTCTTCAAGACCCTCATTTCCGTGTACCTACCAATCTGAAGCTATTTGCCATAAATTCTGCCTAATTCTAATCAATCCCACAACTTTCAAGAAACACTTAAAGTCAACCAGACATTCCAGGACCTGAAATACTATAAATATCTTTCCATGACTTCTCCTGAGAAAGTACAAGACTCAATCAAGATGGTGTTCCCCTTATAGCATTAAGTCTCATAAACATAGTTTTATTCAAACAATTGGGTTTTCTGGTGGTGTTTTGGGGGAAGTAGATTATTAAGACATTGCTTCTGCCTTTAAGGAACTCAGAAATTAAGATATCTTAACTTTTACCTAGATAATAATTTATCAGACTTAAAGTGGTGGAAAATTTTATCCAACACTGTTCATCTACTTTGATTCTGAGGGGATGCCATATCCATTCATTCATTCATTCATTCAATTATTTGAAGTAGATGATGTCGTAAATTAAGAACATACTATATGCATGGGGCTGTATCTAAAACACACATATATGAAAATTTATATTCCCTATAATCAAAGAGCTTGTAACCGACTAGATAGGCACACATGCACACAATTATAAGAAAAAAAGACAATACTACTTACAACTCAGTATGCACAGGTAGAAATGGAACTACAGAGAATGTCTACCTGTACTTAGAGAAGTCATGAAAATTATCATGGGAGGGTTGTGAGTCAAAAATAAATTACTATAAAGGCATCTGAAGAGAAGAAAACAATTTGTGCAAGAGATGTAAGTGAACATGCCATGTTTGTGAATCTGCACTAGTCTAGTGTTTTTAGATCATATTTTATAAAATATGTGCAAGCAGTAGATTTTGAAGGGCTATTTATGCCAAGTTAGGAAGCTGCTACAATACCCTTTAAATAATAGCAATCACTGAAGAATATTGAGCATAGGAAAAATTTGCTCCTCACTAGGTATTAGCCTTATTTCTCTGGTAGCACTCTCAAGAATGAATTTATTACAGGATGAGAATATAAGGTAGAGTGACTAGCTAGAAAGCTACTGAAGCAGTTAGACGAACACAAAGACAGTGTGGCTTTCTCATAGAAAGCAGAGAATTAGAACAAGAGATATTGAGGAAATTGTATTAAGACAGTTTGAAAATTGATTAATTATTAAGATGAAGTTGGTCAAAGTGAAGGAGCAGTTTTTCAGATCACTATCAACAGGTGGTTGGTTGATGATCACTGTGCTATTTAGCCAAAGTACTAATGATGAATAATTATTTTCATCATATATTAGTCTTAAAACATTTCTGAAGTCATTATAGATATATCAATCTTATTTGATAAGTCAATAATATTGATCTACTCAACCAAATGCAGCTTTCTTTATTTAACTGATTATATAGAAACTGATGGCCATGCAGAGATCAGTTAACAATGATGAAGAGCAGTGGCGGCTATAAAAGTACTTAAAATGATCCACAGGTGGTTTTTATGTCCATCAATGCCAGCAACTGTCCAGTGTCATTCAGGTCTTGAACTTAAACCTACTGAAAAGATTATATATAAAATAGTCTGACCCCTGGGTTTCTACTATATTAAGTTTTATTATCTATTTTGTCATGTTGGTCTGTGTGCAGGCATATTGAGAGGTGAGAAAATCATTTTTTTGTTCCTACATTCTTTAGAAATCTGCTCTTGAATTTGGTTGGATTAACTGCAACTTTAAAAATGAAAAGGTTTTAGACTTGGATAGGAAAAAAGGATGGTATTTAGAATAATAAAGTGAAATTGAAACATAGTAAGTTTACTTTAATGTCAAAGAATTGTGACAGGAAGTCTATGAGTTGTTTCTGCATATATTACTTTTACAGTAACAGTCTGAATTAAAGCATCCTTATATATCAACAAATGCTTACTGGTCTTTTGGATCTCAATCATTTTCCTTATGATGAAAGTGAAAGAAACCTCTAATTCTTAACGTAAGAACCTGAAAAAAGTCGTTTATCATAGGATGTTCAGGTAGTATTTTCATCATGTTGCTTCTAGCTGGGTGCAACAAGCACTGTTGCTGCATACATGACCAAAATCTATTGGCAGCAGGTGTTCACTTGCTTGATGGATTTGCTCAAAGCACTAAACTACAGAAAACATTTACTTAACACAATATTTTTTACTTTACTATTAAGTATGGCTAGAAAGTCACATACCTAGAAGTGGGAAGATGTATCTGTGTTCTTAACAGTAAAAGTGTTTTGCACTCGTTTCAAAATTTAGATTTTATTTAGTTATGGTGAGGCCAATAGATCAAGAGATGATTGCCACTGAAAAGATAGTTTTTTACTCATAGTTTCCAAGAGGAGGAGGAGGCATGGCACACCATGCAGGGGCCACCTGGGGAAGCACCAAGGTCAGTAAGGAGGTAGAGGAAAGCCTGGGCGAGAACCTTCATTGTAGTTTCCGTGAGAAGAAATGGACAAGGCAAGGTAATCAGGTTTAGGACTGACTAGTTTGCATAATTTCTGTGGATTCTAGGGTGTAACAGCTTTCTCTCTCTCTCTCTGGGAGCTGGCCCTCAGTAATTTGGCACAGGGAAATAATGGCCCAGATTTTAAGAGGCATGCGAGTCTGATAAAGGAGGTGGTTGGAGTTTGGGCTCTGGACTGGCTGAGTTACATATGAAAGGCATGTTTGCAGGGTGAGTCCTTTACTATCTCTAGAAATTAGCTAACCCGGGGAGAAACACTCTTTCTTGGGTCAGCCAGGCCCCAGATTCAAAGTTTCAGAAATACAAAAACTAAAAAGCCATGATTAATACACTCATCAATGTCAAAACCTCTATGTATATTAATCCCCACCACACCCCCAAAAAAACCCCAGAAAACCAAATCTGTTCTTACCCATGACAGGCTCCAATAGGTTAATCTCACTAACAGCTAGAGCTTCCTGAGCTAGTACTATTCTTATTGCTAAAGTTGAGAGAAACTAGACACTAGAAAATTCACAATTGTCTTTTACTTGTGTTTTCCAAAGATTTTAAAATATGTTATGAACTTAAAAACTATATTTAAAGTAAAGGAGTATTTCTTTTTCTGGTTAGCTAGTGGGGTAAGAATATAAGCTGGTGTTGAAATCATCTGGGAGAAAGGAAATTTAGAAGAAAATTCAGTTTGCCTATTTTGTCTTCAAACACAGTAACGTAACCTATTTACAGCAAAGGGAAATCCATTTCACTATGACATACTATTACAATGCATTTTTATTTAGAAGACTATGTGAGATTGTCTTTTCTTGTTTTTCACGTTTGATAGTGTATGTCCAAAAATACAGAAGGATAATCTATTGATTGACAACTTCAAGGGAAGATAGACTATCTACAGGTTGAATGTTTGAGTCCCCCCACAAATTCATATGTTGAAACCTAATCTCTATTGTGATGTTGCTTGGAGGTGGTGCTTTTGGAAGGTGATTAGATCATAAAGACAGAGTCCTCATAAATGCAATGACTACCCTTTTAAAAGAGGCCCCAGCACAGTCTTTCATCCCTTCTGCCATGTGAGGTTACAGCAAAAGGAACGAAGGATAGGTAGAAAGGAACTTTCATGAGACACTGAATCTGTGAGTACCTTGATCTTAAACTACCCAGCCTACAGAACTGTGAGAAACAAATGTTTATTGATTATGAAAAACCCAATCTTTGGTATTTTGTTATAGTAGAACAAATAGAGTAAGACAAAGCCCTGTACCTAATGTTCAGATTGGAATTTACAGAATTGTTCTGTATATTTTGAAAATGCCTTTGGGTTTTGTTACAATTATTTTTAAGATTTTTGAAGATGAATTTTATTTCTTTCTACCTAATAATTTTCTTTTTCATATCCTTGCCAAGAATCTAGGAATTCATTGGTTTCATATTTTAAGCTTTATTGAGGTAAGATAATACACAAAACTGTATACAACTGGATGAGTTTTGATTTATGAACGCCCATGATACCAAAACCACAGTCCACTACTTTCAGAAGTTTCCTTGTGCCCCTTCACTAGTTTTTTGTTTTTTTCTGGTAAGAAAACTTATCATGAAATCTTCCCTTTTAGCACATTTTGAAGTTCACAATACTATATTGTTAATTATAGGCACTGTGTTGTACAATAGAGCATCTGCTGTAACTCTTGTCTGAACTATATTTCATATCACGAATATTGCTTCTGTCTTTAGATGAATTAAAATATCTATATGTATTCAGCCACTCAACAAGTGTCTGCTGAGTTTCATATTACCTTATTTTCTTAGGCTTAGCTATTGTAGGCATAAAATGATCAATGCTCATTACAAGATCTACAATTATCCCTGTAAACCTAGAAGACCACTTTTAAATGCACTTTTCAATTTGGTTGTTTCTGAGATAAGAATAGTAAGATACAGTAGTAGGGTTTTCAGATCACGAACATACATCTTAACAGTGCACATTACAGCCTAATCCTGGAGTCAATTAATAAATTGGTTGAAATAGCAGTTTGATTAAAATCTCAAATGTGCTAATTCCCTTTCCTAGTGCCCTTTAATTAAGGCTTTTTAATAGAGTCTGCAATTACCTGCAAATTTTTTCTTTGTCTTAAATATTTGTGCTTCTATCCTTAACTTTCAAAGCTCCTTCAACTCACCAAAGCACAAGAAAAGGCACCCTAAAAAATTAAAGTATAAAAAAAACCCAGCTTTTTCTTTAATTGGATGAACAGATACTATATGTCTTCAAAATGCTTACTGAAATTTAAGCTGCAAATATATTTTACTTTAAGTTACAGTATTTTTGTTGTTGCTTTTGCTCATGTTGTTGTAAAAAACATTACTTTTTGGTGAATGAGGCAGTGTTCCGTGGACATTTTCTATTAAAACTGTCTCGGCCCTAATTGAATTTTAATATAGAATACTTAACCCTCAAAATTATGTTTTTTGTGTGAATTTTTAATTTTATTTAACAAAAATACAACTTCCTCTCATCTTGTGTTTAGCTACTATTTTTTGAGCTTTACTCTGTATCAGGCATTGTTCAGTGCTTTACATAAACTCTGTCATTTATTACTCCAATAACTGAATCAGTAGATGCTGCTGTTATCCACATTTTAAAGATAAGAGAATCAAGAATTACAGATTTGAGGTAAGTGGTCAAAATTACAGGCATGTAAAGGCAGAATTACAACTGAAAGACAGGCGTGGTTGACTCTGTAATCTGTGGTCTTATTGATGCTAAGCTTATCTCAGTTGTTTGAATTTACTGGATTGTTATTAACTACACCAGTATTCGTATGTGTAAGGTAAAAGGGCTCATGTTTAAAATCTCTGGTGTGTGGTATGATGGATGCTTCTGACAAACTTCCAGATAAAAAGACTATTTTACTGATTACTTTTTAAAATGGAAATATAAGGTTTTGATATTATTTTGTGGTGAATTATCCCTTCACTTTGAAAAACTTCTATTATCCCCCAAATCTTTCTTCAAAAATAAACAAATGAGCAAGTTCACCACAGTCTGAGGTTTTTTCTTTTTTTGAATAAGTAAATATCTACACATTGAAAAGTTGTAGCAAAAGACCCACCCTAGATTTGCTTGCTATCCCAAAACAATTCTCCTCTTACCTACCCTCTAAAGAGTTCTTTCAGAGAAGAATTGAGTCTATTGCTAGGAAGCATGTCTAAGATTGATTCAAGAAACCTCAAGAATGCTGTAAAAATATGCACTCTGCCACACCTTAAAAAAGTACCAAAGAAATGTAAAAAAATAAATAAATAAGTAAAATGTAGTTCCCTGTTTGGTTTACAAGTTGTACAGACTAATAAAGATTCCAAGTTTGGGGAGTTACCACTTGAGAGACATTCCTGCATATTCATTGATTCAGGGTAAAAAATGTTTACCTTGTAAAATACATAGACACTAGAATTATAATTGATAATTGATTGAAAATTAAAAAAATACACTTCTGTGTTTTGAAATCATATATAAAATAGAAAATTAGGTTTAAGAATGCACTAATAATTACTCTTGTATATACTCGAAGTAAGCTCATTTCAATACTGTCACTACAGGAAATAAAAAGTTGAAGAACAACTTAAAAATCACTTTGTATAAGAAAATATGTTTAAAACCCACTTGTATCACAATTTTCCACATATGTTAATAGGTTTTAAAATTGTAAAGTTATATATCACATAAAAATTGTAGGACAGTTCAAATTCCAACAAGCATTTGGTATCAGAGGAGTTGGTGAAAAGAACTTTGAAAAATGATACCAATGCTCAATTTGGAGAATAAATGTTAACAATTATAAGAATATTAAAAAAAAAAAACTTATGAGAAAGTGGTCTATCTGTCTAGGTATTCAACTCATGCTATAATTTAAGTAATACGGAATGGTACAAAGATTGAAAAAATAAAACAACAGAACAAAAATATATATTTCAGAAAAGATCAGGTTTATATAAAAGTTAAAATTTTAATAAACATCCACAAAAAAGGAAATTATATGCCTCTTAGCATAAGTTACTCAGACTATGTATAAATACCAAGAAAATAAATAAAATGGTATTTTATTTTAATCTCTAATTCAATCTCTTAATACACAGGTAGTAGATATTTGAATTATTATATCTATTAGAAGAAAATATTTACAGATGAAGCAACTAAGTTTAAAAATATTTATTTTGGATTTATGTGGTAATATCTGACCCTAACCGATAAAATATCTATCATTTAAATATTTTCAAATGCTTTTTTGAAGAAGAAATAAAGTTTTCCAGAAAATCTTTGCTATAATGATTAAATTACCTTATAAAATATTAGTAAAATTCTCATGCTAGAACCCCAGAGAATGTACATTATCTGATAATTTTCCTAGCTCTGCCCTCTATTTGCACACTTCTCCTTTCTTTTGTTCTACTATTTCCCATTTTGATTGTACAATTCATTTCATTATATCACTCTATTTCTTTGTTATTTCAGGGCCTTTCAAGAATAGCACACTCTTTTTTCTTGAAGTGCTTTCCATGTAGCTGATCTATCATCATATTTGCATTAAATAATGAGAAACTAACAAAAAGATGACATTATATATTTGAAACTACATTTTCATGCTAAGAAGTTTAGTCAGTATGATAAGACATGTGAATATTTAGCCAAGAAAGAATTCTTTGAAAATATAAATTTTGGAGGACTTTGTGGATCATCTCTGTAGAATCTTAAAAAGAATTTAAGAATGCCCATCATCTACCACGGGCAACTGTTAGAATATACTGACTTTTTCACAGTAAGCAATGTGTTAACTAACATATTTTGATATACTTTAATATTCTCAGCTCATTTGATGTAAAAAATAGGCATTTCTACATATCCTCTTATAATCAGAATATCTTGAATTCCCATTAATAAAATTATATGTAGTGAAGTTATAAAATAAAGAAATGGGTAATTAGGTAGCACTGAAATCTAGTAATTAGAACTAAATTTCACTGATAGTGAAGGAGTCACAAAATGGCTTCCCTGATGCTAAAGCAGCTTTGAAAATTTGCTGTGATTAATTAACTTGCTTTCTTTAAGTTACTTCTAATGGACTAACCTGTTTTTCTCCTTGTTACTGCTATTGTTTAACTTGCCTGAATGACTCCTTGCTTAGGGACCCCAATCCTATGATCTATGCCCTACTCTAAACAACTTGTACCTAAACTCAGGAGCTATTTTCCAAAAATAAGGTCACAGAACAATAACCCTGAAGGCAGACCAGATAATGCTAAGGCCAAGATCATCTAAAGTTCCAAGATAAGACTTTATTGTTCATTATCACTGATATGCTCCATCCAGTTTGCCTATATAATCACCAAGCCCCAACCCCAAGATGGGCTCACAGTCTTTAAGTCATTAGCCTGCTGTGACTCCCTTTGCTGGGCAAAGCAATAAAGCTGCTCTTTTCTTTGCTCCCCAAACTCTGCCTCCAAGTTTTAATTCACTTTTTGGGTGCAGAGGCTGATTTTTCAGCAACAATAGCAATTTTTCATAAGAACAGGTGATAAATTCACAGCCTCTCCTCTTCCTGATAAGTTTTATAGGCTTATAAATGCTAAACATCGAAAATGGTATTTTAACAAGAATAGGGGCAGCACAAATAACTAGCTGACTGAGCCAAGGAAACGCAGTCTTAGATAAGAACTCATACTGTGTTTTGCAAAATCAGATCTGTGCAAAGAAAAAAAAACAGACTCAGTTGCTGATAATTATGAAAATCAGAAAATTTGGTGGGTGAATGAGGAAGATTACAAATTATAAAAACTTTAAAGAAGGAAGTTCAGAAATTTTGGATACACTTTAAGAAAAAGAGCAATGCTGAGCTACATGGAATGGGCACCTGGAATTGGCAGAAACAAAGGAACCCAACCTAGTGAGAAAAAAGGTGATAAGGAACAAAGAGATGTCAAGATTACCTTGTCAAGGTGTACTGACTGATCTCTGAAGAGAGAAACTGATTTTGTTGTTGTTGTTGGGAACATGTTTTTATTTTAAAATAGTATATAGAAATATATAATATATAGGAAACGCCTGTGCTTTAGTTTTTTCTTTTCTTTTCTTTTGGTATAAATGATAAAGCAATCCAAGCTGAAGCACAAAGCATAAACTTGAGAAGAGAACAATTATTACAAGCAGATTTCCCCCCACCCCTCATTTCAAATATCTGTAAAAACTTTAATGGCTGTTTGTTTAGGTACCAATATATGGCTTTTAAGTTTGAACAGGACTATTTTGAATTATAGATTTGTGAACGAAAAATACTGCAAACCGTATCAGTAAACAAAGAATGCTGAAGCCATCAAGTCATCAGTCACTGCCGCCACCCCTAGTGAAGACAAGCCTGCAGCCCAGCTTCTGCAGCCTCAGAATGATGCACTCTTAGGGCAATCAGAATAAGAAAGGACAAGATACTGGCCCTAGATAGCTAGGTGCTTGTCAAAGGAATGAATTCAGTGAGCCCAAATGTTTGCTTCCTCCCATACACAGAAAAGCACTAAATTCTTTAACTTAAGATGCCTGGTTTTCTTTAGATAACAAGAAACTTTTTATTGTCCCAACTACCTGGTCTTTGTTGTCAAGCTCCTATATATCCTTGCTCCTCCCCTACCTCTTAGGAGCAGCACCTCAGAGTGATCTGAGAGGCTGTCATCCCGGCTCAAGTCCCCCCACCAAATAAAACATTAACTCTCAACTTTTAGGCTGCACGTTTATTTTAGTCGACAGATTTATAACAACTCCTTGCTTCCTATTCTAATTGCTCTAAGAACTCACTATATTATAATAAAAAAAAAGCCCACTTCCTAATTGGTAGTAGCTCACCTGCTTGTACATACAAGAGTTAATAATATTTCTTCTCTGATCTTCTCCCATTTTGATTTCTTTAGACAGGTATTAGGGAAACTGATTATGTTTTGGTTAATGTAATTAAGTTTCCCCTCCCCAATAATAAGAGCATTGGACACATCACCTTCAGAAAAGCTGAACTCCAGATGTTGCTCATTCTTTCATAAAATGAAGATATATCTGGAATGCAGTATCACAAGTTTAGCCACCAGATATGCTAGAAGAATCTGGCTTCTTTCCACTTGGCCACAATTAAAATGAAAGATTATATATTAATCATTCTTCAATGTGAATGCCACAGTTTCCATAGTTAGAAGGGATACAGTACAAAAGTTTTCATATCTCTTCATATCTCTTTCATATTTCATCTCTCTCTAACTTCTCTTTCTACTGAGAACAGCAATAGCAATTAAAATTAACATGTCTATCCCGCCTGGATTCAGCTCCCACTACCCCTCATCTGGACTGTTGTAAGAGCTTGCTAACAAGAGTCTCTGCTTTCGTGTCATCCAGACACTACTCATGCTGTGTACTCTTTCTGAAACAGGTATCTGACCATGTTACTCTCATGAATAAAATCATTCATTGCCTTTTTACTATAACAGCACAAAGTAAAACTCCTGAGTATGACATCTAAAGCCTTTCTTACTCTGTTCATTTAGCTTCTAGCTCCTAGTATATTTGCACACTCTTGTTTTCCTCTCCTCCATTTGCCTTATGTTCTTAAATAATGCCAGGAGTTATGCTGCTTAAACCACAATGAAAGAGCAATTACTCCTCACCCTGACTCCTGGCTGGACTTCTCATTCTCCAATTAATTCATAAGATAAACACTAGCTCCTTGTGGTCAAGGACTTAGTTTAAATGTCTCCTCTGGGGAGCCTATGCTTACCTGTCCTAGCAAACTTTGGTGCACCCTCCTTAGGTTATAATACCTCCATCTCAAATTTTGTACTAGCAAGTATCAATTCCTATAATTACTGTTACACAACTGCTTTAAATTAAATGTTAGTACCTGGAGGATAGAACAGGTACTATCTTGTATCTTATATGAATAGAGCCCAGCATATGGTTAAATTTATAAGAACTTTGTTGACTGAGTAAATAAGTGAATAAGACTCAACATTTATGAAAACTCTGGTTACATCTTTTTCACATAACATGAAGCTACTTCAGACTTCATCAAATTTTATGACTTTAATCCTCTAAGTAAACTTCAGTAACAGATTTTTTTTCTTCTGAAGCAAAACAAAACTAAGCAACTCTGTTACCCCGCAAATTATCTGAGCTACGGTTATAATTTTATCTAGAATTAAATGACCACAATTGTTTACCTATCAAGATATAGTTGAGAATTAGCCTTAAAAACTTTTCACCTGAAATTTGTTCACAAACTAAAGTTTCTACCATTTACAGGTAGAGAACACTTCTTCAAATACTCAGTTTTCACTTAGAATCCATTTGCTCTAAACATAATTCTATACATCTGTCCAGCGATTTTTGAGCTGCTAATATTTAAAATACATTTGGTGAGAGATATTCACGTTAAAATTAATAATTTATGCTTTCTAGGAATTGATAGCTTGGACTTCTAGTGTTACAGAAATGGCAGGCCAGCCAAGAAACAAACACCACTCAGTGGGCTGGAGTACTCAGGTTTATTACGCCGGCGGGCTCAGAGGGGCTATCGCCCCGGAGCTCTGAGCGCCTCCGGGAAGTGTGAGCTAGGTTTTATAGGGTCGCTTACAAGCTCGGGGTCCATCAACCAATAGGGTGAGTACAGCTAGGCGGAAACAAAGGGTCGCTTGCAGTAACCCAAAACCAGTCTAGCAAGGTGAAACTTAAAATTCATGAGTTAACTTAAAATTCATGAGTTAGCCCAGCCCAGTCTTGCCCAGCCTAATCTTTTTCTTCTCACTAGTATCTTTTTCATTTCATAATTTAAAAAAAGGGAAAATCAGAGTGGCTCCACCTTTCTTCTCCTGTCCTCACACTAGGTCCTGTAATCCTTCAAATCCTTCCAATCTACCCTTGTATAAAGTATCTTGAAGACCTAAATTGTCATGATCTCTTCTGTTTCCAAGTCCTTGAATTTTTAAAAGTCCCTTCTTAAAATGAAGCGGCTATCAACCAATACACTATTCTATGTAAAGCATTGATATTTTGATTTCTCCACTTGAAAATATGTGAATAGTATTTTTTACAGCCACTCAAGGAATGACAGCAATTGACAAAATGGTGGAAGATTCAACTCCCAGTAGGCCTTAAGGATTAAGATGGCAGGAGATTTGACTTCTAGTAGAACTTGAGCTTCATCATATGCTCATTGTAATATATTAGCATGATAAATAATATGCCCACAGGCGCCATGACAGTCCCAAGGCTAACCAAAAAAAGATTCAAAGAGTGGGTGGTAGCACAAATCCTGGGAATCCCAGCCCCTTCCCCAGGGTAGTTGGAATAGTTCTCCCACTTGTAGGCATGTGAAGCTACGGAGCCCATAAAAACTGGCAACACCAAGCCTTGTGGCCCCCTCTCTCACTCCCTCATCTTCGGAGAAGGCCCGCACTCTGTTTATGGAGTATCTACTTTACTTTAACCTGAGCACCCAACCCCCACACCTTGTTGCCTTTCTCTTGCCTTACACTCTATTCAGTATGTATCTCTCTAAGTAAAACTACCTTTACTCAACCGTGGCTCACTCTTGAATTCTTTCCTGTGTGAAGCCAAGGACCCACACTCAAAAGAGACCTGGGACAGGCCCTCTTCCTGCATCAGTAAAATCTGCTTCAGATAGCCCTAAGATTTACTCCATTCTTAATCCTTATCACTCCCCTGGAATGAGACTCAGAAAATGTAGATTTTTGTCTAAGATGTCTTGCAAATATCACCTGCTATTTTTTGTAATGTCATTTCAATAGGAATTTTTCCCCTTTTTTTCTCTTTTTCTCTACCTGTGTCTTCTCTTTTTTTAAAAAAAAAAAAAACACCACCTAGAAAATTCTTATGATAATCAAGTTTTAGTTCACATATTGTATACCTCTTTACATATTATCTGATTAGTACAGGGAAGAGTAAAGAATTATCTCCTCCCCTGCTAGGTTACATTATACTTCTATTAATTCATTCTAAGATTAAAATAGCCTTATTTTAGGAAACATAATTCTTATCGGTTCAGATTTATCTTGCAGTAAAATAAGACAGTTTTTAAAATGAATAATACTTGTTTGGCAATATAGAGACTTTGATTAATCAAGGAAAGCATGCATTACCATGACTGTGCTCTGAGACTACAACAAAGTAAGTGTTTCCTCTTTAAAATACTTTTATTCAACCATTGATTTATTCATTAGCCACTTCTGGGGCATCTATTCCATGTGACTTGCAGAAGGATTTCTGTGCAAAGTGGTTAAACAACCTAATCAGATAACCGAATAAAAACATTTAATTATCCAAAGGAAAGCTTTTATTTTGTTGAGTATTATCTAGATCACTCTCTAAAGCAAATAGAATTCTAGGTAATTTTTAGTATTCTGAGCAAGAATAGAGTTCCCTGTGTTTAATACTCCATGTCAATTATTTCTCACAGTCTGTACATTATAGAGATGGCTAATGAAGAAGTTATTGCCAAGGTGAGAGGCAAAAGAGCAGTTCAGGGATGACAGGTTATTGAAAAAGAACCCAGTAGCGTTGTAGTAGAGAATAACCTTCGTTTTGTTGGAGGCTTACAGGGACACCATGACCTGGCCCCTGGGGATGGCCACAAGAACAAAGAATGCCTGCAGCAAGAAGATTGCAACAATCAACCACACCCCTCCCTTGTTTTTTTTGTAAAAAAGGAGCCTGTATTCTGAATAGAGCAGGATGGTTTTCCAAGACATTAGTCTGCCATCCTCTCGGTCTGCTGGCTTTCCAAATAAAGTCGCTATTCCTTGCTGCAACACCTCATCTCCCGATTTATTGGCCTGTTCTGCAGCGAGCAGAATGAGTTTGGACTCAGCAACAGCGTTAAAGATACACATTAAAGATAAACTTACCATACAAAGAACCAAGGATTATTTTTCTTTCTCCCTTCTTTCCTTCCTTCTTTCCTTCTTTCTTGCTTTTTTCCTCTTTTTTGAACATAACAAATCTTCTGTTTAACTGTAAAAAAATAAAATAAAATAAAATTCACAAATAAGACTGCTTAAGTCTTCCTTTCTGATTCCCACCCTCCACCTTTCTCCCATTCTAATATTTGTTAATGTGATCAAGTATGTAGCTATTCCATCACTATTTATGTAGTAGAGAATTTAACCTTTGTTTTGTTGGAGGTTTACAGGGACATTATGACCTGGCCCACGGGGATGGCTGCAAGAACAAAGAATGCCTGCAGCAAGAAGATTGCAACAATCAACCACACCCTCTCCCTTGTTTTTTTTTTTTGTAAAAAAGGAGCCTGTATTCTGAATAGAGCAGGATGGTTCTCCAAGACATTAGTCTGCCATTCTCTTGGTCTGCTGGTTTTCCGAATAAAGTCGCTATTCCTTGCCCCAACACCTCATCTCCCGATTTATTGGCCTGTTGTGTGGTGAGCAGAACGAGTTTGGACTCGGCAACATTTATCCACCACAAAGTTATAACCTAGTTCTGCAGCCATATCAAAAGTATGACCATGTATCTATGGGTAGGAAGTATTAAAGATTAAATGAGAAAACTTTAAGATAGATCTGAGTTCTTTGATTTATTAACTCTACAATTTTAGACATGTGGCTTGACAACAAAAGATAAATATTGCATCATCTATAAAATTAGGGTAAAAACATCAGCTCATCAAGTTATTGTTAAGTTTAAATGAACTAAGTAAATAATATATGTAGCTAATGTTTTAATTATTGCTATTATTACCATTTTTAATACCGAGTGTAGGGAGCACATTTATTCCATTGTCTCCTGGTCCTTTTTTGATGCCTAGCTCATCAATAAGCTTTCTTTAACACACTATGTGCACATCTATTGCTTTTGTGTCTTCCTTGCTACCATACCTCTCAGGCTAGCATGCCTTTTCTCAGAACTGCCATTCCTGTCATTTTCACCAACAACTTACCTCAGGAGGTGCCATGTTCTTACATGTCCATGGCCATATGGTCACACTTAGTTTAACAATAGGAATCTGATTTATGTTAAGCAATTTACCTTAAACTATTATTGCAAATTACTTTGGATCTTTCAGCTTTTTTTTTTTTTTTTTTGGTTTAGATTTGTGAATTTAGAGAGCACCTTGCTTAGTGTGCCAATTAAGAGTTTTATGTTTTTAAATAAATTTGTCAAATATTTTTAAAATAAATGATTGAATATATTTATTAAGTATAGCTAAAAGGAATAATAAATAAGTCTTAGGATCAGGCAATTGGCTGTGCCTTGTTACCTTTTATTCTTTTATACATTCTGCAAATTTGTAGTAGCCTTCTTTAAGCTAAAATACTTTCTCCTTTATCACACCAATGTGTGAATCACATATTACACTAAAACAAATTTATTTGTGCTATATAAACTATGCAATCAACAATAAAGAGTCCAGTTTTCTTCAAACTATAAGTATTTGATTTATTTTCATATTAGGCAAGAATGGTATGAATTGTATGGACAAGAGATTGAAGACACAGGGAAATATTAGGATTAAGAAATTTTTCTATTACTGTCTTGCAGTGTGTTTTACTCAAAATTTTGCCTTTTGTGTATTTCATTTGCAAAAATAAGAAAAGGCCTGAAGTCTGAGAAATCTGAACAAGGTAGAGGTTTGACAGTCATTTGATTATGACTGATTGGTGACTTTATCATTGGCAATTTGATCACTGTCTTCTAGTTCTCACAATCTGCATGTCCAGCTGTCCTAGGAATGCTGCTGAAGTAGGCTGTCTCCATTCTCTCTCCCATCTGCTGTTTTTATTTTTACCCACTAATTATGAAATTAGGTCTAGGAAAATGGAAAATTTTGCAATATGCTACAACTACAGTAAGTTGTTCATCATTGATCAGAGTGGTTGGTCATATGGTATAGGAACACTAGGCAAGATCTCATACGACCAGGGTTCTTATTCCTGCTATAACACCAATTAGCTGAGTAGCACTAGTCAAGTATCATGTAATGTCCCTACCTTATGATTACATTACTGAAAAAGACTAACCTGCTGCAGATTATGGATAAAGCAAAATATTAATACTTGATTTTAAGAAATTACTCTCATATAGGTCTAGTGCTATGAAAGCATATTTTTAAAAAAGGAATCTCCCTAAGTATGGTATGGTATAAAGCTAGACATATAAACAAATGAAACAGAATAGAGAGCCTAGAAATAAATTCACACATATATAGTTAACTGATCTTTGACAAGGGAGCCAAAGATATACAATGGGGTAAAGACTGTCTCTTCACAAATGGTCTTGAGAATATTGGATATCCACATGCAAAATAATAAAATTGGAACCATATTTCATACCATATAAAATCATCAACTCAAAATGAATTAAAAACTTAAACATAAGAACTGAAACTGTAAAACTCCTAGGAAAAAACAATGGGGAATATTCATGACATAGGTATTAGTAATGCTTTCTTGGATAAGACACCAAAAGTATAGGCAAAAAATAAAGGCAAAAATAAACAAATGAAACATCAAACTAAAAAGCTCTGAACAGCAAAAGAAACAATCCACAGAGTGAAAAGGTAACCTAGAGAATGGGAGAAAATATTTGTAATTCATATATTTGATAAGGTTTTAATACCCAAAACAAATAAAAGGACTCCTACAACTCAATAGCAAAAAACAAACAAACAAACAAAAAAAAACAAATACCAACCAAACAAGCAAGAAGAAATACACAGTAAAAAAATGAGTGAAGCATTTGATTAAATATTTCTCCAAAAAAGACATACAAATGGTGAACAGGTATATGAGAAGTTGCTCACCAACATTAATCATCAGGGAAGTGTAAATTAAAGTAACAGTGAGATACCTCACATCTGTTAGGACAGCAATTATCAAAAATAAATAAATAAATAAACAAAAAAAGTGTTGCTGAGGATGTGGAAAATTTGGGACTCTTATATACTGTAGGTAGAAATGTAAAATCCTGCAGGTGCCATAGAAAACAATGTGAAGTTTCCTCAAAAAGTCAAAAACAGAACTGCCACATGATTCAGCAATCCCTCTTCTGGGTATACATCCAAAGGAAATGAAAACAGAAATATCAAAGAGCTCTCTGCATCTGCATGTAAACTGAAGCATTCTTCACAACAGCCAAGATGGGTAAACAACCTAAATGTCCATCAGCAGACGAATAGATAAAGGAAATGTGGTATATACATATGATTGAATATTATTTAATCTTAGAAAAAGAAGGCAATACTGACATACCTGGCACCATGAAAGAACCTTGAGGATATTATGCTAAGTGAAATAAGCCAATCACAATAGAACAAACACTATATGGTTCTAAGTATGTGAAGTGTTTTAAATAGTCAG
Organism: Camelus dromedarius; assembly: GCF_036321535.1. Lineage (NCBI taxonomy): Eukaryota > Metazoa > Chordata > Mammalia > Artiodactyla > Camelidae > Camelus > Camelus dromedarius. The sequence goes on from NC_087439.1 coordinate 23,735,209, forward strand.
ACACATAGAAACAGAGTAGAATGGTGGTTTTGGCCCAAGGGTTGGAGGAGAAATGGAAGATGTTATCCAATGGGTATAAGATTTCAGATATGGAAGATGAATAAGTTCCAGAAATTTGCTGTATAATTCTGTGCTCATTAACACCATTAACAATACAGTTAACAACATTGTATTGAACACTTAAAAATGTGTTAAATAAATAAATGCTAGGATGTAATGTACAACATGATGACTATAGTTACCACTGTTGTATGATGTATATATAAAAGTAGTTAAAAGAATAAATCTTAAGAGTTCTCATTACAAGGAGAACATTTTTTTCTCTTCTATTACCACTTATATATATTATATTTATATAAGACAGTGGATGTTAACTAAATTTACTGTGGTAATCATTTCACAATATGCACATGTGAAACCTTTATGCTGTACACCTAAGTCTCATACAGTGATGTATGTCAATTTATCACAATAAAACAACAAAATAGAAAAATTATAAAAACACTGTTAAGAGGTAAATCTCATATTGTATTCTTACCACAATTTTTTAAAGTAAGAAAATGGGGAGTAAATATAATGACACAAGGAAGTTTCCAGATTCAAAATAGAAATTCTGCCTAAATAAACAACTAGATTGACTGAGGTCACATTAATTAATTCTATAAATTTTTTTAAATTGCTCTTTCACATACTACCAATTTACCACGATCTTTTCAAAGCCATTTTAAGATCACAAAAGAAGTTAAACACACACACACACACACACACACACACACACACACACACACACAAAACTATAGCTCTGTGAATTACATTACTTTTTTTGGTCCTAATCAACATCCCTCCCATGAAAGAAGACACAGTTCACTTGGGCACTTGCCAGTAGATTTAAGACATTAGGGAATGGAGTTCACAGAAGAAATAGAGCAGTGACTGGGGACCAGACAATGAAGGACTTTGGGTGCACTAGTGAGAAATTAGAATTTATCTTGAAGGTAGTCTGGAGCATTGAAGAGTTTTTAAAGTACAGGGATAATACAATCAGATCACATTTTAGAAACACTGTTTTGCTTGAAAAACATAGAAAATATGTTGCAGAAAAGACAACGGTAAAATTGGAAAATCAGCTCATAAGGAGTTCTTATCAAACCTTGCCTTATAAATCCAGGCAAGATATGATGATATTCAGAACTGAGACACTGGAAGTGGATATCTAGAAAAATACGGAGAGAAGAGAGATTCTTAGGAAGCACAATGAACAAAACTTGGTGACTGGTTTATTATTCTTAAGTTCCATTTCAGAATATTCCCTGTTCTCTCGTTCCTTCTCTGAACTTTAATAACTGATGTACATTTAAAATCACCTTGATATTTATAAGGATGATGATGTAAATTATTCCAAAATATAAATATCCTAAATCGATGCTTATTCTGTTAAAGATTTGGATCATCACTGGCAGAAAGAAGTAATGCATTACGGCACTATTCCAGGAAGTGTGTTTTGCACAAAGTAAAGACACAGTATTAAACATTGGTATGCAAAAATGAATAACATGAGACTGACTGAAGGAAATTTGTGATGAGCAGCTCTGGCACAACTTAATTAAAAGCAAAACCAAAAGAAAGTTTGACGGTTATGCTATGGTGATATTGGGTGAGAGTTTTTAAAGCTATATATGCTGAATTCATACTTAGAATGTGGCTGGGAACCACTGAAAGTCCCTGAAATATGATAAAAGTGACATTTTTGGAAGAACACTCAGTATCTGCAAACAAGATCTGCCTAGTAATTGAGAGCTAACTATATTAAAAAGACTTACTAAGCTTTACCAAAAATTTTATTAGAAGATATAAGCTGTCTATAAGAAATTAAAAATGAATTTATTTTTCAAAACAAAATTGTTTTAAATAATGCTTAGTGAATTAATCTCTGACCATCATTACCATATAATGTTTACAGCTTCCGGACCAGGCAATGTAAATAGCTAGGTTTCCTGCCTTTTAAATCTTTGGGCCTAAAATTGATGACAAAAACAATAAACATAAACACAGAAAAGCAGCCAAATGAATCTTCACTATACAGAAACCCTGAGAGGTAATGCTTTGAAAGAAGATAAGTTGAAAGAAAATAAATTCAATAAGGAAGGGCTTATATTTTAAAAGTGACCCTATGCAGGAAATTAAATACATATAAGCAGAAATGAGACAAGAATTGGAAATGTTCTTTGGATATTCCTTTCAACATTCCTAGTGTCTATAATGATATTCACTGTAGAGTGTTTTCATATCTATTATCCCTCTTTTTAAATCCTTCAAGTATATTAAAGGTTATTTACATATTATACATATTTACAATCCAACTCCCATGAGACAGTCCAACAAAGTTTCTACAGAAATTGAATATCAATTACTTAAGCCTGAATAACTGTTTGACAACAGTTTGTTTCTCTTTACCTTTTTTATTCTCCTATTCTGTTTTATTAGTTAATTAATTTATTTCTAGACTATTTGTCTCCAAGCATTTTATTGCATGGATATGCTACTAGAGTATTTATTCTCAAACTGTAATTAGCATATACTTCTTTTCCGCCTTAAATATTTTTCCTTGTAACATAGTTTGTTTATTCTTCTTTTCTACTAACCTAACAGGTTCAAAATCATATGCTCTACCATGTTCAGAGGTTGAATTGCTTTATCCCCTGTCTCAGCCAGTCCCTGCAATCTTTCTCTCAAACACAAACCTTTTCTGTAACCCTAAACTTTAGGAAGGTTTTAATAAGCCATATACCATAACCTGATCTTACTTTGATTTCCTTCCTCCTCTGAGGTAAATTTTAAAGTTCTAATTCTTCACATCATTCTTCCTGAATCATTATCAATGTATAAATTGTGTCCACTTTTTTCCTCCTTTCATCTTCTAATTCCTCATCTTTACAAGTCCCTTGTCACAACCTGTGCTTCTTCACAATCTAAAGTTTCCCTTTGGTGTAATACTCCCTTCACCAGAGGCTTAACTTGAGCAGGAAGAATTAGAAACTTACCCTTTAGCTATCATCATTTTCTCTTTAAATGTTGAAACATGAAAGTTAATCAACTGCACCACAAGTCTTATTGATTCTGTCTAACCTTCTACCTTCAGTGTCAGGCACATAACCTCGTACCTGCAGAGTCAGGTGTAAATCTGTGTCCTTGGTGTCAGGCACCTAACCCGGTACCTGCAGTATCAGGCATGTAAGCTAAAATTTGCTTGAGTTTCTCTTCATGTTCTGGAAGGGAGAGTCTGCATGGGGCTGATACTCATCACCCATAACTACTTTTCAAGACAATCAATACTTGTCTGTGTGTGAACCAGAGGTAATACACTACTTTAAAAAACTCAGCATGCCTTTCTTCTCTTTTCCAAATTTATCTAGTTTTCCTTTCCTACTAACACGTATGAGGAGTACTTTTACTGCTCTGTCTTAAACTTCAATAAATAATACGACTTTTGGGTATCAAATTTCTGACTTTGCATTTTCTTCTGTTGACTCTCACTCAAAATTCTCTGGCATGACTGTTTATATATTTTAAATAGTCTCTCCTTTCTTTTTCTCAGTTAGCTTGAGAAATGTCAGCACAAAGGCATATACATGAATATATCCTATTAATTACTTTTTCTTTTTCATTTTTGCACTCTACTGCTTTCAAATGTGGAATTCATTTCCCTGAGAGAAGGCATTCGATCCATAATGAGAGGAAGCTAAATGGGCTGCTTAACTTTGCTCCCCTTGTCACTTTCATTTCTCTTTCCACCCACTCATCCAGATGGAGGATGCCTGTTGCTCTGGCAAACAGCTTTTTAGCATCCAAGACATCATTCAGAATATTTCTGTCTTTTTATAAAAAAGAACATAATTATTTGCTTGTTCAAATATAATAAATAGTCATTCAATACTCTCCTTTGAAAAAAATTGAGATTTCTCATTAGTCAATTGAACATGTATGATTTTGTTCTTGAAAATTGACTGATTCTACTCTAAAAGTCCTTCAGTGGAACAGAGTAACAGTATGGGGGTATAATCAATATTTAATGATGCTAAATGAAGCCTTCCAATTTTAAATCTTCCCTTTCTGGCCCCCTGAATTTTGGCACAATTTCACACGTATATCTATCCAATAGGCTTGGAAAAATCTTATCAGAACATTAGATACCTCTCAAGTGGGTGTCTGGAGCAGTAACCCTTAGTACCAAGTGTCTTCACCTGCCAACAAAAACCGCACACACAGCCAGCCCCAGCTCAAGCAGTTTTGATGTCCTCATAGCTGAGAGTACTTCCTACTTTCAAGTTACTCTTCTTCTGAATTTCTTTACATTGCAATATTAATGTAGCACTTCCTCAAAAACAGGCAATGTTCTGAGCACTTTAGAACACGTTGTGAGGTACATCCTATTATTATTTTTACTTTACAGATAAACCACAACACAGAGAAGTATTTTAACTTGCTTATTATAAACATCTGGTAGGTGACAAAAGATAATATGAACTGAGTTGTGGGCTTCTTGTTAAATCCTCTTTGTGTTTATAGCAAAAAAAATCCTTAAACTTTTAGTAAATGTAAATAACCTCAAATCCCAGGAGCCTGCATCAGAATATGTTTCAATTTTATTTACTAACCAAAAAAAAAAAAAAAAAAAGGAATCTTTTTCACTAAGGAAATTTACTATATTTTCTTTATCAAATTTATATACTTCATCTTATAAAATTATTTTAAGATTTTAAGTGCTTTTATTAGTTTTTCTCTTTTGATATGGATATAATTTCTTCTGTTTTCTTTCTTTACTTATTTGAGAGCTATAAAAAAAACTTGTAATTCTACTAGAGATGATTTTAGCATTTTGAAATAACAAACTTAACCTACATTTCTCTTATTACAGTCAAATTAATATGTTATATATTGATCTTTTTCAGTGAAGAAGAACATTTAGTACATATTTATTTACCTGTTTACACATAACTACATTCCATTTTTTAAATTACTTTTATCGAGTAATGTTCTGAGCCATGTGTATTTGATAACTTTCTTCTTTTTTCTTCAGACATAACAGAGTAACAGAGTTCTTCATGGTAACATTTCCCCTCAACACTCTTGATACTTCAATGTCTTCTGAAGTTACTTATATTGAAAGAATTGTAGGTCAAACTGATATTACTCCTTTGTATGTAAACTTTATTTTTTCCTGCCTGAATGTCTTTAGAAATTCTCTTAATCCATGCATTTCAAAAATTTTACCCTGTCCATGAGAAAAAGAATACAAAAGAGGTGAACCCAGTAGGCAGACAGCCCAGGTGAGCCCCAAACCTGGGCTAGCTCCCTGTAGGTAATTTCCAGACTGGGGTGTAGTTTAGGAAGAAGGATCCTCCAATCTTATTTCTATAGATGATCAGCAACAATTAGAGAACACAATTCTAAAATATTAAATATTTAAGGATAAACTTAACATTTCTGTAAAAAGAACCCAAAACACTGCTGGGCCATTATGCTGTATACCAGGAATTGACACATTGGAACTGACTATATATATATATATATATATATATATTCATTTTCATATTCTTTTTCATTAAAAGTTATTAGAAGATATTGAATATAGTTTCCTATGCTATACAGGAGAAATTTGTTTTTTATCTATTTTTCTATATAACGGTTAACATTTACAAATCTTAAACTCCCAAATTTATCCCTCCAACCCCCTTTCCCTCTGTGGTTACAAGATTGTTTACTATGTCTGCCAGTCTGTTTCTGTTTTGTAGATGAGTTCATTAGTGCCCTCTTTTTTCTTTTTTGAGATTCTATTAAAATAAAATTTTAGAAAAAGATAGTTTACTCATAGTGAGAGAAAACAATAGGGAATGAGGGATATTTTAGTGGAATTAAAATTTTCTAAATCGTGATGGTGATGGTGATGAATCAAATGACCATATTTTACTGTATTTTCCTGACAATGTCAGGAAATTTGTTCATACAAATTTCAGGACAGGCTGCTCATTTTCTGTGGTGCAAAGGTGCTGCATTTTAAGAGACTGATATTCAGGATGAATATGAGTTAATCTTGTACAATTTTTCATTGGGTATCTTTCCTTTAGCTCTTTTGAGTTTAGTAGGTTGCTGATATGTATTACTAGTATTCAAGGTTATTGCAATTTAGCATTTTGATTTTAACTCTCACATACACTTTAAGAGAAAACTGATATTGCTAACTAGCGACCATTCACACCTGAATGTAGCTTTCTTCTCTCAAACCCAAACGTATTCCTCTGCATTCCATGGACAAAGGCTCTCAATTCCAGTGCTTCATTCATCTGGAACCTCAAAAATAGCCAGTTGTTCATGCTTTAACTTCATTATTGCATCCTTTAGGTAAGTTTGCATAATGCTGACTTTTCCATCAAATATTTGCACATATTTCTAGTTACCTGAAGCCTTGCTGTGTTCTTGTTTTTCACACATTTTGAATTTTTGAGCTGCCTCTGCAGCTTCTCTATGGCTGAATAATTCTCATTGTTATCTTGTATTGTGCCTAAACAGAAAGGTCCTGTATCCTTTTAAAATCAAACATAAAACTACAAACACTCAAGTAGAAAAACTGACAGAACAGGCAAGTTACAATAAACATGAAAGGACGTAACCTCATAAGTAATCAAAGGAATGCAAATTAAACAGTGAGATATCATTATTTGCCTTCTGTCAGGAAAAAATAAAATAAAAATATTCATTGTTTTAAAAGCTGCAAGGAAAAGAGGCTGATGCCAGGAATACAAATTGCTTTCTCAAAGAGAATTTTGAATATATATTTTGTAAAACCTTAGAATGTGTGTTATTTTTTGCCCAGAAATTCTATATCTAGTAGCTTTTTCTAAGTAATTAGACAAGGACACAAATATGTAGGCACAAGCACATTCACCACAAGGCTTTTGAAATGGTAAAAATCCCTACATTTTCAACAATGAGAGTAACTGATGGTACATTACAATAAGTGAAGACTGTTTAATGCTTGATGGCTCATAAAAATGTTTATCTATAGAGTATTCTACATTGATGCCATGATTGTTTTGTTTGAAAACAATTGAGAAACACATACACTGAAATGTTAATCACCAATATCTATGTTGTGAGATTAAAAATAGGTTTATTTTCTTTCTTGTGTTTTTTTTTAATATTTTCCAAAATGTCTGAAATCCACATGTAATATTACTTTTATATTCAGATTTCAAGCATATGATTAGCCCTGTATTATACAGGCCTGCTTCATACCTTTTGGTTTACTTGAAATCTGTCTGCATTTGGTCTCTTTTGCATTCATCCATACTGCTGGATGGAATATTCCTTAAGATGAAAAAAAATCATCATATGACTTTCCAATGGGATCTCTGGTGACTATTATTTCCCAAATAAGTTCAAACTACTGCACAGTGCCTAAGATCCTTCATACTATAATACTTCTAGTTCTAATCTACCTCTTCAGTTTTATCTCCAGTCACCACCTCAATTCTCATTCAGACTATATTTTGGTCTTAGAAACCTTCATTGTCACCTATCTCAAACTCACGTCTTCATGTATATACTTTCCTGGAGCATCATTTTCTTTCACATTGTTATGCCTGGCACACCACTCATCATTCATGTGCAGGTAAATTGCACATTCCTATTTAAAACTTCACTGATGGTGCCAGACTGTTCCCTTCTCTGGTCACCCACAGAATTTTGATCATACTTCTTCAAAAATTATTATTCGGAGTATTTTATCATGATCAATTGAAACAGCTGTCACAGAGGTAAGAATCAGAGAGCAGAGAATTATACTTCCATTTTTGAATTCCCAGAACCTAGCACCTAGAATCTAGTACACAATATACCTCATTACATGTCTGTGAAGGGGAAAAGGAAAAGGAGGACTAAAGTTCATATAAAAATGAGGAAACTAAAATGCACAGACACAGAATTATTAATCACAGGATTCTAATCCAAGATGGTCACATAGCTCCTGAATTCATCTCCTCCCATAGACAATACCAATTCTACAGCTACACATGGAGTAGTTCTCTCTGAACGATATCCAAAAACCATGTGAGCAAATACTACAAATTAGGCAAATGAGAAAACGGATCTTGGCTAATCTTCAACTACTGAGAGTCACTAAAAACAAAGGTGCCTTGGTAAACCACAGAGATTTGAGAGACAATGAAGAGAAAATGCAAGGTTGAATGATAAGGTTCATCTCCTATACAAGATCATGCCATCAAGACTGGGAGAGGTGGCTGTTTTATTTAATGTACAGAAACCAACAGAAACAGTCAAAGAAAATGAAGAAACAGAAATATGTACAAAACAAACAAACAAAAGCAAGATAAAGCACCAGAAACAGATATTAATGAAACGGAGATAAGTTATTTACCTCATCAATATTTCAAAATAATGTTTATAAAGTTATTCACCAAGGTGAGCATAAGAATGTATGAACAAAGTGAGAATTTCAGGAAAGAGGCAGGAAATATATGAAAGTACCAAGTAAAAATCACAAAGTTGAAGAATATAAAAAAATTAACCAAAAAATGCAATAGAAGGATTCAACAGCAACTAGATAAGCAGAAGAAAGGATCAGCAAATTGAAGACAGGACAGTGAACTCCATCCAGTAAAGGAACAAAAAGTAAAAGCAATAATGAGTGAAAATAGCTTAAGGGACTTATGGGACACAATTGGAAAAAAAAAAAATCTTTACAGTGGTCCCAGAAGGAGGAGAGAGAAAGGGACAGAAAGCTTATTTGAATCAATAAAGGCTGAATGCTTCCCTCACCTGAGAAAGGAAACAGAAACCCTAATCTAGGAAACCCAGAGAGTTCAAAATAAAAAGAACTTAGAGACACACATCATGATACTGTAATTAAATTAAGAGAAAAAACTTGTTACACAAAAAGGAACCCCTATAACTATCAGCAATTTTTCAGGAAAACTTTGCAGGCCTGCTAGGAATGGCATAATATATTCAAAAAGATGAAAGTAAACAACTGCTGTCCAAGAATACTCTACCCAGCAAAGCTGTCATTCATAACTGAAGAATAGATAGAGTTTTCCAGACAAGCAAAAGCTGAGTGAGTTCATACCCACTCGACTGGCCATACAAGATATGCTAAAAGGACTTTTTCAAGCTAGGAAAAAAAAAAAAAAAAAGACTCTAATTAGTAATAGAAAAAAAAAAATGAAAGTATAAACTCACTGGTAAAGGTAAATATATAGCTAAATTTAGAATACTCTAATATTATAATGATTTTGCATAAATCACTCATAATTCTAGTATAAAGATTAAAAGAAAAAAAGTATAACCAAGCAGGACAGTATAAGGCCTTGCCTGGACAGATACCGCCACCCACCACCCGCCCCCCTCCATGTCGCAATGCCTGCCTCTTGTTTGTAGAAAAGCTGTGGTCTCTTAGCCCTCCCATGAGTCACAAAAGCCTGATTAAAGAATTAATCACTGAAGGATATGAACACATAGTGATAAAAGTAGCAGTTGGGCCAGTAGAACTGGTAACAATTTAAAAAATAAATCAGCCACATAGCAGTCACAGTATCTTCAGTTCCTCCCTGAAGGACATAGGTAACAGTGTCTGATGTGCATTCTGGAGCTGTTTTGTAATACCATCATCAGAGGGGAAAAAACTAACTGCATGAAGAACAGACTATAGCCATGACATTAGCTGCTCCATTTTGCATAATGTCAGGAACTAGCTTCAAAGACATGGGAACAAACCAGCTCTGGAACTGGCAATTAACTGCACTTAAAACAATCAAGAGATACTGACCAGAGCACTACATGACCAGTTTCAAGATGACTGTAGAAGCTGATTGTGTTGTTATTCATGAAGCTACTAACTGCACACCTTTGAAAGTTTCCAGTTTTTCCCTATAAAACCCTTTTCCCTCTAACTGGCAACAGGGAGGTGGTTTTTGGGATGCTAGTCCACCATCTTTCCAGGTTGCCAGCTTCCTGAATAAAACATCTTTCTTTCTCCAACAACCCTTATCTCTCAAACTTTTGAGCTTCAAGCAGCCAAATCTGAGTTCAGCTCTGGCTCTGGTCCATAAAAAAAGTATCAAAAATAACTATAACCACAGGAATTTGTCAGTGTATACACAATGTAAAACAATGTAACTTGTGACATCAAAAACAAAAAAATAATGTGAGGGTGGAGAGTAAAGATACAGAGACTCAGTATGCATTTAAAGTTACTGGCTGAAAAGATGTTTTATCTAAGCCTCATAATAACAGAAAAGCAAAAACTCAAATAGACAAAAGAAAAAGAGATAGGAATCCAAGCATAACAATACAGAGAATCAATAAGTCACAAAGGAAGAGAAGAAGAGAAAATTAAAAGAACAAAAGAATTATGAGTCAAAAAACTAAACAAAATTGTAATAGTAAGTCTATACCTATGAGTAATTACTTTAGATGTAAATGGACTAAATTCTCCAATCAAAAGACATAAAGTGGCTGAATAGTTAAAAAAAACCAAGACCCAACTATATGCTGTCTACAAGAACCTCACTTCAGCTTTAAGGACACATACAGACTGAAAGTAAAGAGACAGAAAAGACTTACTCCATGCAAATGGAAATCAAAAGAAAACAGGGATAGCAATACTTATACCAGGCAAAATAGATTTAAGACAAATAATGTAATAGAGTCAAAAAAAAGTTGTTATGTAATGATAAAAGCATCAATAAGAAGATATTATATTTGTAAATATTTATGTACCCAACATAAGATCACCTAATACATAAAGCAAGTATTAACAAACCTGAAGGGAAGGGAGAAACAGACAACAATACAAGAGTAATAGGGGATTCCAATACCCAACTTTCAACAATGGCTATATCATCCAGACAGAAAATCTGTGAAGAAACATTAAATTTAAACTACACATTAGACAAAATGGATTTGCTGGATATTTACAGAACATTCCATCCAACAGCAGCAAAATACATATTCTTCTCTACCACTCATAGAACATTCCTTGGGAAAGATCAGGTGTTGGGCCACAAAACAAATGCTAATAAATTTAAGAAGACTGAAATCATATCAAGCATCTTTCCCAACAACGTTATGAAACTAGAAATCAATCGTAAGAGGAAAATGGAAAATTCACAAAAATGCAGAGATTAAACATGCTACTGAAAAATCAACGGGCCAAAGAAAACAATTTTCAAGAATATCTTGAGACTTATGAAAACTTATGGGATGCAGCAAAAGCAGTTTTAAGAGGGAAGTTTTATTGGTATACCTACAGTAAGAAAAATGAAAGAGCTCAAATAAACAACCTGATGTTACACCTCAGGCAAACAGAAAAGAAAGGACAAATAAAGACCAAAGTTAGTAGAAAAAAAGAAGGAAATAGAGAGTAAAAAGACAACTGAGAAGATTAATGAAACTGAGAACTTTCTTTGGTATCATAAATTTAACGAATAATTAGCTAGAATGTCCAAGAAAAAAAGAAAGAGGACTCGAATAAAGTTAGAAATGAAAAAGGAGACATCACAACTGCTTCCACACAAATAAAAAGATCATAAAGACTGCTATGAACGATTGTACGCCAACAAATTAGACAACTGAGAAGAAACAAATTCCTGGAAACATACAATCTACTGAGTCTGAATCATGAAGAAATAGAAACTCTCAAAAGACCAGTTACTAGTAAGAAGAATGAATCAGTAATAAAAAAAAACGTGCCAACAAAGAAAAGGTCAGGACCAGGTAGCTTCACTGATGAATTTTACCAAACATTTAGAAAAGAATCAGTACAAATCTTCTCAAACTCTTCCAAAAAATGGAAGAGTAGGGAACACTATTAAGCTCATTTTACAAGGCTGCATTATTCTGATGCCCAAACCAGACAAAGATGCTAAAGGAAATGAAAAAATAAAGCCAATATGCCTGATGAACATAGATGCAAAAGTCCTAAACAAATAGGAGCAAACTGAATTGAACAATAGATTTAAAGGCTCATACACCATATCAAGTGAGATTTATTGCAGGGATGCAAAGAAAGTTAAACATTCACGAATCAATGTAATACACCACAATAACAAAATAAAGGATAAAAGTTATGTGATCATCTCAATAAACACAGAACAAGCTCTTGGCAAAATTCATCGTCTACTTGTGATAAAAACTGTCAAGAAACTGAGCATACAGGGAATTTACCTCAACATGATAAAGGTTATATATGAAAAACGCACAGCCAACTTTATACATAGCTAAATGTATATCTCAGTGATGAAAATCTGAAGGCTTTACCTCTAATATCAGGAACAAGAAAAGAATGCCCACTCTTGCCAGTTTTATTCAACATACTACTGGAAGTCCTATTCAGAACAGTTAAGTAAGAAAAAGAAGGATATTGAAATTAGAAAGCAAGACATTAAACTATCTCTATTTGGAGATGACAAGATATTATACATAGAAAATCCTAAAAACTCCACCCAAAACTGTTAGAACTAATAAATGAATTCAGCAAAGACGCAGGATACAAAATCAATATTAAAAAATCTGTTGTGTATTTATACACTAATAATGAACTATAAGAAAGAAAATTTAAGAAAAGAAATCCCATTTATAATTGCATCAAAAAGAACAAAATACCTAGATTAAATTTAACCACAGAGGTGAAAGATCTGCATTCTAAAACTATAAGGCACTGATGACAAAAACTGAAGAAGGTACAAATAAATGAAAACATATTTTGTGTTTATGAATTGGAAGAATGAATATTGTTAAAGTGTCCATAAAATCCAGAGTAATCTACATATTTAATTCAATCTTTATAAAAATTCCAATGGCATTTTCCACAGAAATGTAACAAACAATTCTAAAATTTCTAGAACCACAAAAGATAGTCTAAGCAATCTTCAGAAAGAAGAACAAAGCTGAAGGCATCAAACTTCCTGATTTCAAATTATATTACAATGCTATAGTAATCAAAACATTATGGTATTGGCATAAACACACATAGGCCAATGGAAGAGAACAGAGAGCCTAGAAATAAATCCAGCATATATGTTCAATTCATTTATGACAAAGGAGCCAAGAATACATAACAGGGAAAGACAGTCTCATCAATAAATGATACGAGGAATATTGGACAGCCGCATGCAAAAAAGAAACTAGACCACTATCTTATACCACACAAAAATCAACTCAAAATCAACTAAAGACTTGAAAATTGGATCTAAACTATAAAACTCCTAGAAAAAAGGAACAGGGAGTAAGCTCCTTGACATCAGTTTTTCAGTAATTTTTTTTAGTTTTGATACCAAAAGTAAAGGCAACAAAAGTAAAAACAAACAAATGAGACTAAAGCAAACTAAAAACTGTACAGCAAAGGAAACAATCAACAAAATGGTAAGGAAACCTACAGAATAGAAAAATATTTGCAAATCATATATCTTATAAGGGGTTAACTTCTAAAATATATAAAAAGCCTCACACAACTCAAATAACAACAAAAACAAAAATCTGATTTAAAAAATAGGCAGAAGATCTGGATATACGTTCTTCCAAAGAAGACATACAAATGGGCAACAAGTACATGAAAAGGTGTTCAACATTACTAATCATCAGGAAAACGCAAATTAAAACAACAAGGAGATGTCAACTCACACCTGTTACAATGGCTACTATAAAAAAGACAAAAGTTAGCAAGAGTTGGTGAGGATGTGAACAAAAGGAAATGCTTGGGCACTATTGGTGGGAACATAAATTGATGCAGCCACTATTTTCACAAAAAATTGAAAAATAAAGCTACCATATGATCCAGCAAACCACTTCTGGGTATATATCTAAAGGAAACAAAATCATTATCTTGAAGAGATATCTTCACCCCATGTTCACTGCAGTATTATTTAGAATAGCCAAAACAAGGAAGCAACCTCCATGTCCACTGATTGATAGATGGGTTAAAAATGTGATATACCTATATCTATAGATAGATAGATAATAGAATGTTAGTTATTCATAAAAAGAAGGAAATCCTGCCATTGGTGACAACATAAATGAACCTCTAGGGCATTATGCTTAGTGAAATAAGTCATACAGAAAAAGACAAATACTGTATGATCACACCTGTATGTAGAATTTGAAGTCATAGAAACAAAAACATTGCTTGTTGTCAGAGTTGGGGTGTGTAGGGGAGGAGGAAATAGGTGAAGGTAGTCAAAATGTACATACCTAGTTGTAAGATAAATAAGTCTTAGAGATGCAATGTATATAACATGGTGACTATAGTTATACTGTATATTTGAAAGTTGGTAAGAGAACAGATCTTAAAAGTTTTTATAATCAAAAACAACAAAAAAGTACCCAGTGAAGTGATGGGATGTTAACTAAACTTAATGTTTATCATTTCACAAAGTGCACACATATCAAATCATTGTTGTATACCTTAAACTAATATAATCTTTTGTGTCAAACTGTATCTCAGTAAAACAGGAAAAAATTATTAATCACATATTAGAGCTAGTAATTAGCAGAATTAAATATAGTAGTTAATGTTTTCTGATTAGTATTTTTCCTCTTAAACCTATTTGTCTTTGTAAATGTGTTTTAATGGTTCTACCTGTATTAAAAAAATCAAAGTTCTGAATGAGATTTGTAAACTCTAAGCAATAAATTACCATTTTTAAAAACAAAATTGCACAGAAATACATTAGCTGACTTTGAGGACAGCTATAATCCATAATATCTTGTTAGACTATATTTGATTGACACTTATAAAAGTTGTATAGGAGAGAGTTCTGTTTTAATCCTCAAAGTTTAATGACTGAAATTTCTTTCTTTCGTGTTCTGAATAAAGACAAGATAAAATATGCCACTTGGTTTTATTGAGGAAAATATTTCCTTCTAAGCTAATGTAAAACATCCTATGATTTCTAGAAATGTATTCACTAAAGCAAAATGGATCAATTTGCCAAAAATTAAATGAAGCAACACGCAATCTAACCATCCAGGCAGAATGATATTTTGCCTACCTAAACGCCTCCTGACATTTTCATTGGTTAAAGAATTACTCCTCACTTCATGAGTTAAATTTGCTTAGTGCTTCAGTAAAAACAGCTGCTGAGTCTCCTTCCTGAAGTGGTTATTTAAAATTATAAATAAAGCAGCATTTGAAAGTATTTTGTATATTCATTTGCAAATTATTTGGAGGTTTTAGATAAAAGGTAGACACTTTATGAATATTTAAAAATTCTATATACTGTATGCACTGTTTCTCATCCCCACAATGTTAAAAAAATTAAATGAAAATATGTCATTTGTAAGAAAAATCACTAATTTAATACATAAATATTTTCTTTTGGAAAAAAAAAAAAACAAAACTACAATCCCTTTTAATAATCTTTAGTCTATCCATTCTTCCCAGGAAACGAACACTGTTTTTGGTTTGACAAGATCCTTAAAGATCATTTTAATATACTGACTGAATATAAAATATTTATCTATAGTATACTTTTGCTTAAACACATATGTTGTGTGTCACAATCTGCTTTTCTTCTATTACCAATCTATCTTTCTCTTTAACTGTACATAGTATGAATGCACTGTAGGTCTTTTAGTTATTCTTCTTTTGATAGAGATTTAGGTCATTACTTACTTACTATTGTTTGTATCTAACACTTTTTGGAGCCTTACTCTGAGCCCTTCTCCTAATTGGTCTAAATAAATTAACTAATTTACTTTAAACAAGAATTCAATAAATCAATTCTATTTCTGTCCCTATTTTGCAGTCAAAGACCAGAAAGATGAAATAATTTTCTCAAGGTCACACTGCTAGGAGGATGTATTTCAGGATTCAACCCCAGGAAATGACTCCAGAACTGTGCTGATCCTCACTACAGTCATATATATTTTGATGCTGCTGTTTCAGATCTTGACCTTCAACTGTCAAAAGACCACTAGGAAAATCTGTAACCAAGCAAGGGTAAGTTGATTAGGTTGACTGTGGTAAGAGAGACTATCAAGTTGACAGAGTCTAGGAAAGTCCTAGAAGGGAGATCAGGATTTTAAGGCCTGAGCAGGGTTATTTATTTATTTATTTATTTATTTATTTATTTATTTATTTATTTATTTATTTCCCTAAGAAAGGCTTGTATGTTAAGGAACTGAGTCAAGTTGGGCAGAACTTATAAAACCTTTGGATTTGTGGGCACAGAGAGATGAGGGACTGGAAGCAAGTTTTGATAAGAAATCTGTTATTATTGATAAGTTAGCTACTGCAGATGGTAGTTAGTCTTATCTCCCTAGAGCAAGACCCTAAGTTACTTTGCTATTCTCAATATCATTTAACAATGGGATAGGAAGGTATGTTTAAGTTCTCACAAACACTGCTAAATAAATATAGTTTTGACTCTCCATACAGATGTGCAGTATTTTTCTAAGACAGATCCCTAGAAGTAGAAATTCTGGGACCATAGGTTTGCACATTTTTTAAAGGTAACAGATACTGTCAAGTTGTATTCCAAAAAGGCTGTGATAATTAACATTTTCAGCAAAGGCATATAATACTTGATTTCCATACCCTAACATTATTTATGATCAATCTATCAATTTTACCATCCTTGTAAGAGAAAGCTGGTTTATTTGACATTTGGATTATAACTTCCCTGATTTTTTTTCTGTACTTTCCTAAGAAAGTTGAGCATCTTTCTTATGTTGCTCATTTATTTGTTGTCTTTTGTGAAATATTCATATTCTCTGTCATTTTTTCCCTATTGATTATGGGAGAATTTTATATAAAATGGATTTTTTTTGCTCATGTGTCTAAGGAATGGCTTCATCAGCTCTGCTAAAGGCAGAGTTTGAGTTTAGGTATATTCCTTCTATACCAACTTTGGGTTTTGGTTGAGTGACAACAGTTACTTGGAACATTTACTTTTCATGGAGAAAATGGGAGCTTTCACCAGAGAGGTGAGTGGAAATATGGGATTCCTCTTAAGGAGCAATATATTTTAACTTCCATTTGTATTCTACTGCCCCAAACAAATCACATAGTCCAGCCCCAAATTAATGGAATGGCTAATTTTAATCTTTTTAGGGATGTCAGGGAATAAGGGATTAAATATTTGTGATCAGAAATCTAATCTACTCAATTACAGCTAAGCTCACTCTAGCTTGAACGCTCCCAGGAGATAGTCATGATGCCTAATTTGGTAATATCATTGCTATATATATATATATTGCCCTACAATAAAGAAGCTTCTCTTATTTTTCTGAAAGAGATTATATAATATGGGAATTTTCTATTCCTTAAAAGTTTTAGAAAACTCAGACACATAACCTTAGGGGACTAATATATGTTTTGGTACAAAACTTGAACTACATTTAAAATTTTTTTCTATTACACTATCCAGATTTTTTTGTTGAGTCTTGCAATTAATTTATTTCTGCAGTAAATAGCATTAATTTTACTCAGGAATCCTGTTGATAGGTATATTTCCTCTGTGGATCTCCTTGTTTTCCAGCACTGCTCTGATGTATTGCTACTTTTTTAGATGTCTAATTTCCAGGGTTTGGTGTTGGGATGTGAGATGACCTGTATGCCAAAGTTATCAACCTGATTTCCTGTGTTCATTATAACAACGAGTCTGGATAGACAGTGTATTTAGTACAGGTTCTCTCTGACATGTAATACCTTCAAAATTTCACACTACGTACCCATACGTTAAATTTCTGACAACTCGGAGAACAACGTATATAGAAATTCAAGGAATGGTTTCCAAGAAAATGTAGTAACTTCCAATGAACCTTGTTATAGCTCTTGACCATGGTTATATCATAGACAATTTCTCTGACTTGGTATCTTAGCATAGAAAATCTCTTTGATTTTACATCTTTTTAAAAATTTTCTTTCGGCTAGCATGGCAAGAAATTGAAGAAGTAGTGATGCCACCATTTATTCCTCAGTTTGCTCTACAGCATATTCTGTGTTTCATTGTTTTTAGGTTGGTGAAATTTCTTCATGTTCATACACTTTAGGGGATGTGGCCAGTTTTCCAACTGAAATGTGATTTAAAATCCAATGTTACCTGACCAATTCATAAAATACTTTTCTTAATTCTGAGATTCTTATTTGGACAAACGAAAGCTACTGTATTCTAATTAAAGCTTATTTGCAAATTGTCTTTATATACATTTTTTAAACATAGGTTTTAGTAAATGCTCTCACGGATTATTGCAATGTGCAATGGAGATTTTATAAATGGACTATTTTTTTTTCTATGTACATCAAATGATCTGGAGTTTGGAGTCTCACTTTTTTTTTCCTCTAGATCATTTGAGTTGTATTTTATGATCTTGACTGAAGTTAGAAAGCTAAAGATATTACATGAGAAAGTTAAAGAGCTAAGCAACTCTAAATTAGAAATAACTGAGGTCCTTGAAAAATTTAGACTTTCAATGAGTTTGCTCTTGTCCATAAGAACTGGTAGAAATCTGCCTAATTAAGAAAACTTTAAGATGGACTTAGTGGGAAAACAATAATCATAACCCACCTGCAACACCCAATGCATCCTCATCAATAACCAATAATTCAGTCAAAATCTTTGTATATTCCTTAGTGTTAAAATTTTACCAAAATATCTCTATGTATAAATATGTATCATGGCTGCTATAAATATCTTAGTCCAAAGTCATTTGGTGAGAAAGTGAGTAAAGAGTCAGAACTTTAATTTGGTTAAGTATCATTCAGAATATTCAATGAGTGATCCTACCAATGTCAACCAACTGGCTTGCAATAGATTAATTAGCTTGCTGTCTAATACACTTCATAAATGAGATGAGATACATATTTTAATGTAACCCCACTTTTTCTTATAAATAGGCAAAAATCTCAGCTTCAAATTCACAGTTTATATATATCAAAATTAAAAGGACATAAATGAGATTTTTAACACATTTGAACAAATTTGGAGGTCTCAAGTTGTAATCTTGTTTTAAAACCTTTTTGTATGAACAGAATTGCTACTGAAAATGATAACTGAATTTCTCAAATATCAATATAATTCCAAATATTAAAAAAATTCAGCATATTTCCCACTTATTATTTGTGCTTCAGGAACAGTGCTGTTCATATTCTAATTAGTCATTATCATGTACTTTCTAATTATCTCAATTTTAAACCATTAAAAATTAGAAAAGCAAAGTTTTACATAATAGTAACAATGAATTAGTCACCAAGAGTAGTGAATTGAATTCAATACAAGAAAAAAATCTATTATTTTCAAATGTCATTTTTTTAATTAAGTGAACTTTACTTTATATCACCTGAAAATACCATTTCCAGTCCCTTTAGAAGTAAACTAAAAATCTAATTATTGACGGGAAAGATCAAATGATTAACAAGATGATTTTTCAAAAGCTTCTATTTCTGCTAATGACACAAAACTCTAAAGTATTAATATATTTTTGCCGCCTACACATCTCAGAACAATTTGCAATTTTCTAAATGAGAGAGGACTGGTAAATAACTTGTGAGGTTTTAACCAAAGTGCATAATCTTTTTCTATGCCACAGGGGTGATCATAGAAGATAAAACTGAACTGAAAATGTATGCAAATATCAATGAAAAGGCCTTCAGTTCCGACCGAAATGAATCCCTTTTCAACAAGTAAATGGGATCAAATGACAGTGCTGTTCGGTAACTGAAGGAGAGTAACATTAAAAGTTCTTTAATTACACAGTCTTGGAGGGTAACACAGCAGTTTCTTTTGGAGATGCATCATTCGAGAATGGAAAGTAAATATCTGTTTTCAGTTCACCAAAATAAATACTTTTTTGAATAATAGCTGAAGGTCAATTTCAAATTCAGAGAATGCAAATTCAGAGACTTTAGGTTAGAGCAATGGAAATAAAGAACTAATTTCAATGTTGATATATAAAAATGTGTATATTTTTGTAACAAAAATAAATCTACACGATAATAATATGAGACAGTTTAAAACCGGGACAGACAAAAAGGGGTCCATGGTTCACTGTGAAATTTAAACTTGATTAATAGGAAGAAATGTCAGTTTAAAACAACAAACCAACAAGTTGTAATTTTAAAGTTAACTCTCTGTCACACTCACATGAGTTTAAACCATATTTTGCAATCAAAAGGGCAAGGCTAAATGAATGAGAGGTTCCAAGCAAAAGTCTGAGTTGCTGAAGATAATCAGGAAGGAGTCTTATTTATATAAATACTTGAATTTTGGAAAACAAATTTAGGATTATAGATTTCCAGGTACACAAGTATAAAACATATTGATATTTAAGGTGATAGATTTCAGATTTAAAATACATTTCTTTAAAAAAAAAAGCACCATGTTACTCAAAGAAATATAATCAAGTGGAAAGCTGAGTGAGAGAGGAATTGTAGGCTTTATGCAAGTGTGCAGAACATATTTGGATGAGATACCAAGAAGAAAAGAGAAAATAATAATACTGTGGTAGTGTACTACTCCCTTCCATGGAGAAAGAAGATATTGGTGATTTTTTTTTTCTAATAGAGTTTATAGACATAGTTCAGTGGAAAAATGTAACAGTGGTGATAGGTAATGCAGAGATATAAAGGATGTTTCACTGTTCTAAGTTCAAATTTCCATAAAGTCTTTATTTACCTTGCTGGGCCCTAAAAAGATAGAGGAATGCTGAGGCAGTCCTTTTTGAAACTTTGTTCATATCAACAAGGAGGAATTGATTCATAAGTTGAAAGTGGTAAAAACCATGGTAGGAAATGATGATACTGTTCCAAATGTGTAATACTGAAAGACAGGAATGAAAGATAGAGTCACTTGCAAACTAAAGATTGAGTTGTTTCCTCTTTCCTGCTTCTCTAGCAATAAGAAGACAATTCCAGTGAACTGTTATTATCTGTTGATATCATCTTCCCAGGTAGACTTTGAAACTTTCAAAATCAGCAATAATTGTTATGCATCTTCATATCTTTAATGCATAGCACAAAATTTCTTTTTGGGAATTTAATACAGTTGATCCTCATTATTCATGGACTCTGTTTGCAAATTTGCCTAGTGACGAACGTTTATTTGTAACCCAAAATCAATACTCATGATACTTTCACAATAATTTGAGGACATGCACATGTACAGAGAGGTAAGAAATATGAATTACTCAATACACACTTTCTCAGCTTAGATGGAACAAGGAGGAAGTCTGTCTTCTTGTTCCGGCTCTTATACCATAAACAAGTGTACCTTTTGTGGGCTATCTAATGCCATTTTTTTGCTTTTTTTTTGCTTTTTCTTGGGGATGTCACTGTTTAAAATGGCCCCCAAACAGTGTTGAAGTGCTGTCTATGGTTTGAATTACAAAAGGCTGTGATGTGCCTTACTGAGAGAATACATGTTTTAGATAAGCTTTCTTTGGGCATGTGTTATATTGCTGTTGACTATGAGTGCAATGTTCATGAATTGACAATATGTATTAAATGAGGCATCCTTAAATGAAACACACATAAAACAAGGTTATGTGTACAAAAATGTTGTTGCCAAGGCTTGTGGGAATCTAACCTTTTATTTCTTCTGAAAGCAATGATTCAGTACTTTTTAATTTGATGTTTGGAGCAATTTTATAGAACACAACTACAGTTAAAAATGAGAATCAAATACATATTTATTTTGATTGTTATTTCAAAGATGCATCTATTATTCATAAAGCTAGTTAGACTTACATTTTTATAAAATTCAATTTTATATAATTTTAGAAAATAAAGCTAACCTGCAATTATATGGATTCAGGTTTTTAGATATTTAACAGCTAAAGTTCCTGGATTTAATTTATACATCTACCAGTTGCATTCCAAATAATATGCTATAACTTTACACTGTCTCTAACTTCTTTAAGTTTTTGCCCTCAACTATAGATAATTTGCCTCATGAGGCTAATATAAGCTCCAAAGAGCCAGTGTGAAAGAAAAAAATTTTGTAAACTCTAAAATGCTGAACTAATAATTATTATCCTTTGACTATATCACTTTTACCTATTGAGACAAAATAACTTACTTAAATAATTACTACTAGTATAAGCATTTTACTCATGTTTAAAAAATTGACTCAGTATTTGGAAGTCATCATATGTGAGGCTGTGAGCCTGAGGAATGTAAAAAGTATAAGGATCTTATACTCAAAGAGTTTGTAGTAGGTGGAAAAATTTGTCATTCATATTTTTAATAGCAACATAAGACTTTATATGATAAATGCACAAAAAAGCAATTTCTATTAGGACACTTAAAAGGGTGAAACCATAAATAAAACTCCCCTCAAAGAGAAAATGTAAGTGATACACAGTTCCCTCACATGGAAACAGAAGGAAAAGTAGTGAAAAAGTTTATTTTTGACATTTTATTTTCCTTAATATAAAAAATTATTTAAAACACACACAAAAAAAATTCCTAAGAACCATTCTTGTGCACTAACAATTTTTACCTAAATATGAAGTGCAATATGTTTGATGTCAAGTCTGTTCCAAAATATGATTTTGGAATTCATCTAATGAATTTGCTTCCTGCAAAAAAATAGGTTTTTCTAGACTTGTTAATGTGCTTTAATTATGTCTGCTAGTTGTAACAAGATCTCTATTTACACTAATTACTAACTGCTGTAATTATACAAATCATGCCTATACAGACTAATTTACGTAAGATGATATTTAAACAAAAATTTATCTTTTTCCTGCCTACAACAGGGGAGGATAAGGTGCTGAGATTTTTTTAAATAAAGAGGATCAAAAACCACAGATGCAAAATGAGTTGTGCAAACAAATTGGGGGAAGGGGATGAGGCAGGTATTCTTTATTTATGCTGAGCAGCTCTCTTTTTTATCTCTAAAGTGCTTTCTTACCATCTTTCACAAGTGTGAAACCCACAAAAACCGAGGATCAGTTAAGAAGGAATTATCTTACTGGATGATGTATCAATCCATCCAGATACTATTTCTTTGCAACCAGATTCTACGTACCTATTGCATCCTTTACTTCTCTAACATAACAGTTTGCATGTCACTAAGCATATCAATAAATCAGCAGCTAGGGGCTACAGGAGACTCCTGAAAAATCCAGTCCTTATTCTATATAGTATTTGTCAGAAAAGAAAGGGAAAGAGTACATACATTACTCTCAGTATTCCACTTGATTGTCATAACAATCTGATGAGATTATAGTTAGTTTGAAAAAATTAGCTGACTTAATGAATAGTTCTCTAAATTTAAATGGTTAATAATTAGTAAAATTGGTAACAGAACTGTGATTCTAACACCAAAGCCTGTTCTATTTTATGTTAAATCAATGGCATGTATAGAACCCCTTTTAGAATTCTGAGCCATAGGCACACAGGCCTGATTATAAAACAAGTCTGAAAGAAAAGTTCCTTTCCTCCATGATGATAACTGATAAATGTTTGCTCAATTATTCTTTTTGCCCTTTGATTCTGGATCTTGCTTGCCTGAGCCTGCACTACCCCCTGGGATCTGGGTCCCTGGCTTTTAGTGCTCCTGTTGTCCCCTTCCCCACTGCCATTCACATTCCAATGGGTCCTGGTTAATGCTGGACAGAGATAGGACGTCATTAGTCCTCTTGACAAAACCTTCTCAGCCTTGAGTTGGAGGCAAAACATTTAAATTCATGCTACTCTTCCTGAATATTAAAACATCCTTTATCTAAAAGTGAAACAGAATTAAACAGGTTGTTTGGTTTGGTAGTTGACATCAAGAAGACAGGAGTTTTTTTTTTTTAAAGGAATTGAGATTAGAAATTAAAGAATGAGTAGGAAAACATGAAGATTTTGGAATATGGGTTAAGTGACCCATTAGGGATTAAAAAAATAAAAACTTTTCTTCTATCACATCTCATTTTATATAGAGCTCATGTTCATATTTTAAGAACCAATTAAACTTTATTTTCTTCCTAACGTTTTCTCTGACCTCCTGCAAAAATTGTTATTCCTCCCAAATATTTCCATGAGATCTTTACATCATAAATCACAGGAGTTATCATATTGTTAATGTGTTAAGGACAGGACTCTTCCTTTTAAATTTTGTATCCTCAGCACAAAAGGCATATTTTTGTTTGCTTGTTTGTTTGCTTAATAAAAATGTCCTGGAACAAAAATACAGTTAGAATATTAACTGCCAATCAGGTTGTATATAGTTTCCATTTTAGGTTGTATAATGTATTCTAAACTTTGTTCTACAAGCGTTCACTTGTGAAGATATACGATATGCATGGATATTATTGTGGTGCCTGAGACTTAGTGAAGTATGGTATCCTTGTAGCTATTTGTCAAGACAACACTAAACAGATCTTTTTGTGTAAATGTATGTCTGTTCTTTGTTTAAAATGGTCTATGAACAGTGACTGGAAGATCATAATGGTTTTCTCCTTATATTTGAAGTTTTATATTGATTCCAATAATATGTGATATTTATCTGAGCATACGTGAAAGATGAAATCCATCTCTAAAGGGAGTGGACTTAATGATAAAAACATGGAAGAAAAAAAAAGTAAAATAGCGGGATTTCTTGTTCTAGACAGCATGGATTTTATATGAGTGTTAGTCAAGTTCATTTTCAGGAATATAAGGTTTTTTTTTTTAATATTACTGAGTTTTAAGTCATAACTTAAGCAGTATAGACATTTTTAAAAAATGAGAATTCAAGAAATTATCTAACATATGAAAAATGGAACCCAAAACAATATAGGAAGGTGATTTAACATGCAGTTGTTAGCAATAATAACACAAAGACAGTAGTGTTTTCTTCCTTACCACTATGCTTCATGTTTAACTGTCCTAAGCACTTAAAATATGTACTCTCTTCTCTTTCATATAATAACTCTGAAATGGAGAAGTTTTGTATTGTTACTGTTACCAAAGCTGTAGCCCTAGAATCATATCCCTGCCCCTTCCTGGAATGGAAAGCAATTACTCTTTCCTAAGTTTCAGGAGGAAGCAGCAAGGCGAAGAAACAAGAACTGGTTAGAATCAACTAGGCTCAAGATGGAGGAAGATCTGGCTTTCAGTAGACCTTGAGTCTCATTATACACTTACTGTAATACATTACCTTGCTAAATAGTACATTCAGCAGAGCCATGACACTTGACAATTGCAGTAACAACCAGAAAAGCCCATATGAGGACTGAAAAGGAGAATTGCATCAGTTCAGAACCACACCCCTCTTCTCAGATAAGTCATGAATATTCCTCCCACTCTTTTAGTTCCCTCCCTTTTACCGTGACCCACTTATGTATTTGGTGTCTCCACCCAAACTGGGTTAAGAAGTTAACTTGCGAACTTCTCCATTTTTCGGCCATTGAATGAAGCATGTGCTGTTCCAGTCTCAGCATTGATTTTGTTATTGGCTTTGAGAATCTAATTAGAAAAAGAACCTCCCAGGCCAAGCCAAGATGTCTCGGCACAAGGCACGTCCTGCCACCCAATTTGGTAGTATTACCACCACTTTATTGAATCCGGAAACAAGCATTTCAAGGTGGTATAAATAGAGATCACAAATAAAACCTAATCACACAACCAAGAGTTCTAAACTATTTGAGGAAAACCAACAGTATAAAAGAGGCACAAATGAATAGACAAATAGTAGTAAAGCTAACATCTGAGAAAACAGACTTAACAGGGCAGAGTAATATTTTAGATTCTGATTACTGCAGAGCTATATCAGCAGCAGTGATTATACTAATTTAAACTTTTGCCATGAAAAACCAAAACTCTGAAAATCTATGCTTAATATCATAATTGACTAAATTAGTGAACTAAATTATTGAATAGAGTAATACTCCCATACAATAATAAAAAAAAAGAAAGAAAATATCAAGGAGAGACTCAGCAGTCTTAAGATATATTTTTAAAATATGCTATAGAAGATCTGAAGAGATAAAAAGAAGGGCTAAAAGTTCTTTAAAAATGGGGGAAAAGAAAACCAATATAGAGTTGAAGAATAATGTGATTACTAAATTGAAAAATCTTGCCATGTACTGAATGGTAGGAATTTTAAACACACAAACACACAATTACACATACATCCCTAGACACATCATTGTGGTAACATTTCTGAACCCCTAAAATTAAAAAAGAAATCAGTTTAAAATGTAGAAACACTACAAGAATTAAATAACATTGAAAACAGACTTCCTTTTTGGCAGTATTTCCTGCAAGACTGTAAAAATGCATCTTCAGAATTCTGAGGAGCAACTGATTTTGAACATAAAATCCTAAATAGACAAAAGTATCATTTAAGGAAGAGGACATGAAAGAACTCTTATTTTAAAACAAAAAGTATCTGACCTATAAGAATTACAAGAGAACATAATCAAAGGAGAAAGTGCAAAATAACAATTCAGCACAAAGAAATAAATAAAATTTACATTAGATATGAGTAAGTTTGGTCTATTTAAAAATATATACAACCCGATAAACAATATCCTAGAATAATTTATTAAGTAGAATATGATGGTTTGGAGAATGGAAAGAGGCAGTGGAAAAAATTACTTTTTTTCATTGTGTTTATTTTAGCTTTATTATGTAAATTAAAATATCTAAAACTAAAAATTAGATATATATCTACATACCTGTATCTATCTTATAAATCATTATAAGACCAAGAATGAAACAAAGAAAATTTAAAAATTCAGAGGCAGAAAAGTAAAAAATGATGAGAAAACATGGAAAACTGAAAACCAATATACATGGCAGAAATAACTGCACATATTTTGTTAATGAAAATTGGTATAAATTCATATTGAAAAGACAGAGCCTCATAGATTCAGAAAAATCTATTTACAAGAAGTATAATCTAAAATTGCGGAACTACTATCAATAAAGCTGTAAAAACATGTAAGTACTAGGAAGAATTAACAAAGAGACATAAAGCATGGAAATTTTAACATGAATCTTCTTATCGTTATTGATGCAAAACAACAGAAGGGAAAACTATTTATATTGCTCAAGATATGAGAAGACTGTATTTATCAGGCTAGGTATAATGCAGTAAATGTTTATTTTTCACCAAGTCATAATCCAGCTGATATTTAATGGTAGGTTTCTACATAACAATTCAGGTATCCCTGATCATCCCATTTTTGCACCTTCCATCTTCTACCATTTCCCTCAAGAGCCCTCTTTCTCTTCTACATTTTGATGAATGAAGAGGAAAAACAATAACAACAAAAAAGCATATATATATATATATATATTATATATATATATGAGCACCTGTATACATGTAGTTATATATGAGTATATATTGTGCATATACACATTTATGCATAAATATAAACATAGCTTATATCACATTGTTTCAAAATACAAAAACTAATATTATATATATTCTGTCACCACTGATCGACTTGTTATTAGAACCTTAAAGATCCATGAAAACACCATAAAAACTGTTTATAAAATCCTGTTCAAGTCAAAGTTGCAGCTCCACAAGTGTTTTGTTGTTGTTGGTTGGTTGATTTTGTTTAAAATATATACATATATATTATGAAGTTTGAACTGCATGAAATGAACCTGTTACAGTAGGTGAGATTTAGGTAAGTATTCCTAATTGAAAGTATTTATAGTCTTTAAAATAAATAGCTTAGTAAGTTCTCAAATTTTCCCCCAATGTTATTAGAAATAAACAACACTAGTCTTTTAGGCTTCATTTTACTGCATTTGTATTCAGGTTAGGGGGCTTGAATGGATGAAATTTTCTAGCAGTCTGATTATTCAGGCAAGTATTCTAACTCATGGAGAAAGAAATGAGATGTTATTACCTCATATTTCACCTTTTTGTTGCTGGCAGAGAAACCTAAGACATACATTGAACTTATCAAATACAATTCCCACTGTTTATTTCCTCATTCATGAGCTATTTAAGAAAAAAGATCAACTTTTTAATATCTTTGTATTTCCAGTACCTGGTACAGTACCTGAACATAATGGATTTTAGAATAGTTTATTTGTTGATCTTTACATAAGAAGACTAGGCCAAGAATAGGGGAAATTTTTTTTAATAGAAGAAAAATAGTTTCTTTGCTTCACCTTTCCCCCTCATCACATTTACTCCTACTGGATCTCCTAGCTCTTGACTCTTAAAATACATTGGTCCTATTTCATTGAACATTAGTTAAATCTTTATTTCTACAAGCAGGAATATTGGTGTCAATGTCAATCGTGACAGTGGGTCGATGTGTATATGTTAATTGCCAACACAGGCTGAGGGCTGCTAATTTTTAAAAAAATTCGTATTTGAAAAAATTTATCCTCTTTTATTCCAAATCTGTGTGCAAATATTTCTTTCTATGATGTTGAGCCTCCTGACAGAGATGGCATTTTCTTTCTAGTCAATAACTGGCCTTCTCCCACATGTGGTAAAATATTAAAGAATTTATTCACATTGATAATTCATTAAGCTGACCTCTAGCAAAATGTGGATTTCTGGTGTTTAGTCTGCTTCCATGCACAAGCTTCCCCATGATTTATATGCTCTGCGATGAATTCTACTTTCTAATCTTCTTGTCACCAATTTTACTCTCTGATCAGTCTTTTCTGTCGTTCTCTCTGGAGTCTCATTTCAGTAAGCCTCATAAAAAATATATTAGTTATCATCCTAAAAGACTCTCAGCTTCTGTTTCTGTGCCCATCTACAAGCAGACTGCTTTAAAAAGTGTCACTGGAGCTGCTTGCTAGGGTTTACTGGGGTCCAAGATTATTATTCAAGGTTGCTTCTCCAGGCCCCAATGATCCGCTGGCCTTGTGCTAATGGGTTTTCTCCTAAAGATGCAAATAACGGCTGTCTAAATTCCTGTTTTAATTGTTTCAAAATGAGGCAATCTGGCATCCTTGCAGAGCCATAAATAATCCTCTGAAACTACTTGCAGAAATGTTCTATCAAGATGCTTTTTCGAGACTTGATGATAAAAAATGTTAGGTGCCAAGTTTGCCACCATAAACCAGATCCCTTCTGTAGAAGGGGGTTTGCTTCTCCCAGATTCTTCTCTTTTACTATGGTGTAGAACCCACCTTCATTCATTAATGTTACTCCAGTAGTGATGTTAGGACTCAAACTCCAAAGAGCCAGTGTAAAGATGGGGCTTTATGAAAATGAAAGTGGGGCTTCATTTCTGTTGCAGTCAGACTAATATTGCTAACTTTTTAAACCATAATAAGAAAACTACATTCTATCACTACTCAAATTTATTTTTCAAAACTATCCAAGATCACACTTTAAGCACTTTGATAATTTATACTTGGAATTAAGAGAGAAAGTAGGGTAAATAAGAGTGATAAAGAGTTCTTGACTAAAAATTCAATTTGACTACCACTTATTAAATATAATATAGCTAACTCATTATAGAAAATTAAGTGCAAGGAAAACAGGTGTTAATGTTATCCAAGCCTAAATATTTATAATTGGCATTCATATTTATTATTACATATTCCAATGTACAGTCTCTGAAGCATAGTAAGAACTGAATAAATATTTATTGAACACAGAAACTAATGAATATGACTTTTAATATCATCTTTAGTTCCCCTGATAAAAAAAATGCTGCATGTAGTTTCACAGGCATTCATTTAGACAGTGATTTGACATTCATCCAGAAATCAAATATCTGCAATCTTAGCCATCTGGAAAGGAATCAAGAACCCCACATACTGCTTGTGAGAGTATTATACAGCTTTTGGTATTCAAAAATGGGTAACTCTGATATTACAAATATCAAGTAGGATATGTTTTAAGAAGAAAGTGTTTAAGAAGGTGAGAAAAAATGCAAAACACAATTTCTTAACACTACTGAGTGTGGATAAACAGAGAGGCAAGTTTCAATCATGTAAAATATTCAGTTTCACTTAAATTTTGTATCATGCTATAACCTTGACAAGTAAGTTATCTTTTTCATTAAGAAGACTATGATGAACAGGAAATCTTGGAGAAGAAGAGTAGGTAGAATGTGTCATGATTCATTATTCTTAAAGTGTAGATGGTAACTGGATTATTTAGTGAGCACTGTGAGGGCTCATCATTTAAAACAGAAATTAGCTGATTAAACATTCTTCATGAGTGAGAGAGAAGCACATTACAAAAATAGAGAACTTCAAAAAATGCAGCTGTCTTGTTCAACCCTGTTATTCCAGAGAACTTTACTTAAAGTATTTATGAAAGAAAAATTTCTTCCTTAATTTAATGATATCTAGGGGAAAACATTAGAATAATTTACCTTAGTAACTTACATTATTTCTTAATAATCTCTGCTCTCAAAAAGCACTTCTTAATATTGAATCCAAAATTTTACCAAGTGACAAGCTGATAATTTATCCATGAAAATATTTAAATATTTACCAGCCTATTTTTCAATTTTTTATTTATTTTCATGGTTCTCTACACAATGTTTACAAAATTTTCTGGGGCACATTTTTTTTTGCATTCCCTACATTAATTAATAAGAATTTCTGACCCTCTTAAAAACAGTATCTGAATCTATAGTCTGCTGAATACAGAAATCAATCAATCAAAAGATAATTATTACTTTTCATTTCAGGTCTGAATGAAATAAAAGGATTTATATCCTTGCCTCAAACATCAGAAAAATTGGATGAAGTATTAGAAACAACATTTTTCAGATGTCAGGCAACAGGCAGCACAGGATGCAGATGCCTGAGTGAAGAGAAACAGATAAGATGAGCCCTCTGATTGCCTCGGCTTCCTGACTACGGGCAGTTTCAGGGCTGTAGTGCAGGGAGAGAAAACACAGTGGTCACTAATATGAGGAGACAGATCAAAGTTTACAGAGGCCATAGTGGTTATAATCTGCAGCACAATAATGGAGAGAGGTTGTTGCTCAGAGAGAAGGTAATGAGATCTGAAGAGGACCCACTCAAGTATCTGGCTGAGTACCAATCAATGTATGTGTTAAAGAAAGCCCACACAAGGTTAGGGGAAAATCCACTGGAAAAGAGGAGACGGAACAATTTCCAAAGCTTACACATGGCCATTACCACTAGCCAAAATGGAAGAATCTCAAAATAAGTAAGTAAGTAAGTAAGTAAGTAAGTAAGTAAGTAAGTAAGTAAATAAATAAATAAATAAATAAATAAGGTACCTGATAGAGTTCTCTGAAAATATCATTCTAGTAATAGAGTTCAATTAGCCTTAGATTAAAGACTGCTCTGCACTGACCTAACAAAGCTTCAAAACAAATCCCAAAAGTACTAAACAAAATGCAAGTAACTTAACTAAATTGCAAAATATGACCAACATAATTTAAATGAATACAATAATACCAGGAACCCCCAAATTTAAGATTCCTACTGTCCATTATCCAAATTTCCAGACATGTTAGGAAGCAGGAAAATATGGCCCATAACTCATATAAAATTCTATCAATGCAAGCTAACTCCAAAATTACATGGGTGAAGTAATTTTTAAACTGTAATTTCTAACTAAAATTTTATTGTTAAAATAGAGATCCAGAAAAAAAATATGTCCTATATGCTTGGAAAAGAAAGGAAAATGCAAACTTGGTAAGAGATGAAAAAAAAAAAAAGGACAAAAATGGAAATTCTAGAAAAAATAACAATGTATTATAGTATTTATAACACACGTAGAAGTAAAACAGACATTAATAATGCAGAAAATAGGAGTAGACTAAAACAAACCATATCCATAATTCCATTAAATGTTTGTATCAATGCTATTCTTTAGAACTATTATGCAAGCACATATGGAATTTTAAATTTTGTAGTAGCCACACTGAAAAAAAAAAAGATGAATGATGATTGATCACCTTTTTATAACAATACTATTTGTATGTCTCTTTTTGTAAAGTATCTGTTCAATTATTTTTCCATATAAATTTGGGGGTATTTGTATTTTTATTATTTATTTCTGGAAGTCCTCCATTCTCTCTCTGATCTTTCCAATGTTTTTATCCTAGTATCTTCATGGGAGAGCATGTCAGATTTGTTCTTCACATCCTTTGCCTGATTATTTAGAATTTTGATTTCTTCCTTCCTAATTATAATGCATATCAACTCTTCCTCTTTATTTGGTTTTCTTTAAATAAATGTTTCATGCAGCTTACTTTCCCTCAATCAGATTTCACTCTGCACTCAATCATGTGACCATCTCACCTTTCATCTCAAATTTAATAAAACATAGCTAATTCAATATATTGAAGAGAAAAAAATAGGTAATTCCTAATTTTTGGGGTTTTTTTAAAATAAAAAGTATTGTCCAAAATGATGCTTTTCTTTTTTATCTTGAGCCAAAATAACTTAGCAGAATCTTTTTTAATAACATTTATGTTTTTCCTCATTTTAGGCTGACTAAATGGATGGCTAATTTTTATTTCTACTTTTTAAAATCTCCTATATTTTAGACTTTAAGCTGAAGGGCACATTGAGGGAACCAACTGCTAATCAGATTTCTCTGGTCTAACAATGCTTCTGTTAGAATGAGGAAAAAGCTCATCTTTCCAAGGACTAATGATCATGGAAAGGAGAATTTTTTCTTTTAGATTTTCCTTCGCTAGAGTCTGTGCTTAAAAAGCTACTATACAGCCCTTGGCTGGTTTCTGTGTTTGTACTTTTTCTTACTGACTTCCCAATCTACAATTTTCCTCTATTATTCTGCCCCTGATATTTTCGCATTATTAGGATATGTGGACACCAATTTGACAAAAAGTACAAGATGAGAGGTTATTCACCTGGCTGCCTCAGAAAGCAGATCGTGGTCAATAGGTAAAGTGGCTTCTTACTGCTTAGTACAGCAAGTGGCTCCTTTAATACTTACCACATCATATTATATTTAGTCTTTTTTTTCATAAGTGACTGCTGGCTGAACTCAGAGCTCATTCACAAGCTATCATAACTATCAGAGCACTTTTTTCTTTGCCAAGCCTTATATTAAGCATTTCACAAGCAATATTTCTTTTAATTCTCAAGATAACATTTGAGGTAAATACTATCATTACCTCCATTTTACAGATGAGAAACTGCTGATTAAGGGTATTAAGTACATTGCCCAAAGTCACACAGCAAGGTGAAAATAAATGAAAGTGGAAGTCTCAGCGGGCTTTTACGGGTATGAAACATGTATTGGTAGAATCTCTCCCCTTCATCTTCATCATTTTCTTGCAGACGCAATTCAATATTCATATTGTTGAAGAAAGGTTGCCTGAGAAACATTTTCTTATGGTGATTAATTTTTACCCTATGCTTTTCTCAGCACCAAGATTCTGCTGGTGACAGTAAGTTATCACGGACAGAGAGGAACACACAGATGGTAACACAGAACACAGCTCTCCCTGTCCTTCTGCAACTCTAATTTCAGTTTTTAAAATTAGTAAACCTCTTTACTATCTACTTGTGATGTTCTCTAAAATTCCAAAATAATAATGTAAATCCATGTATAATTAACTATCCCTAGTCAAAACAACTGCTAACAAAAAATTCTTCTCTATAAAGTGAATTTTCTTCTACTTTAAAAATTACTCAGAATGCCTTGATCTAAGTGTATAAAATGAACTTCTTTGTTAACTATGTATAAACAAAATAGGAAAAATGTAAAGCTTTCCATTTCAGAACATTTGTACAAGTGAAATGTAGTTGCTTTTGTTAAGCCAGACAGATTGACAAAAAAGAAAGTTTAAAAGAACTGTCCTGAAATCTCAGAACCATGCACTTCTTCTTATCACTTTCTTTTCTTTCCTCTCTTTTTTTTGTAAAGACATGAAGGAAAGGGCCAAAAAAAAAAAAAAAAAAAAAAACAACAACCCTAATTCCAGACATATTCTGGTTGAGATGTGTGGGATGGGAAGAGACAGAATTCATTCAACCACTCAGTAGAATCCACTCCATCACTCCATCTTAATGAACACTATGATGTTCCCTAATGCTAGAAGTTTTATAGTTTCAAATACCATTGACTTCAAATAGTCACTTATTTATATTCAAGGTGTGATTTTCTAAATAGTTCTGAAATGTTTTTCCATAAAAAATTAAGGATTCTTTCAGATGATATACCTGTTAAGTGAAACTATTTCAGAGTACATAAAGGGCCTACGAATCCCACAGACCAGAGTTAACAAACTTTTCCTGTAAAGAGCTTGACAGTAAATAGCTTAGGCTTTGTGGGTCATACAGTCTCTGTCACAGCCTTAGGAAGTACTCGCTTGACATAATAGGTAGAAAAAGACCAGAAAAATGACTATGCAAGCTGAAACAATGCAAAGAAATTTTTATAATTAATGGGTCAACTTGTGATTGTTTTGTAGTCTTTAAAATTTTTGACAGAATATTAGTCAATGTAAGTGTATAGGAAAATAAAAAAACAGTAAAACTAATACTTATTTAGTACACTATGACTTTAAACATTGAAATTATTGAGAATTAAAATATCTTATTTCCTCTAAAAACTTATCTTGGTTGTCATAGTGTACTATAGTTTGGGAAGATGTTACCATTGGGTAAAAGTCATGAGGGATCTCTCTGCATTATTTCTTAGCACTACATGTGAATTGACAATTACCTGAAAATTAAACAAAGATTGATTAAAAAACCTCAGGAGTAGTTTGAACAATGTTTTCTTTCCTTTTCTTGCTGTATAACTAATTATATGGAATGGGCATCTTTTCTGTGCCTTGGTGGATTGCCATGCTTCTAAGTTTGTATCAGCTTCCAACTTTTCATCCTTTCCTCTTTCAAAGTCATAAAATATCTCCAAAAGTTTGCTAATTGTGAAGATTTTGCCAGCATCACTTCCTCTGAGACATCTTCATCTTTTTTTTTATTATCAAAACCACTTTATTTACTATGTCAATAAGTTCTTCATCAAACTCCTCTGCGTGTATATCTGGGCAGTGTTAACATTCTCATGGTCAGCTATTGCTTCTCTAGCTCTACTTATGTTATACTCAGATTTCACTTCAAGCATTATTACTATTTCTTGGATGCACCTGACACACCTTCATATATTTTTGCCAAGTTTTTTTTTTTTTGATTATCCATTGTTTGAAACTATCACATGAATTTATCACTAGAAAACAGGGAGGCGATACAACACACTTTTTGTCTGTATGTGTAATGAATAGTTGATGCTTATCGGTTACCTATTATGATATGCACTTGTTATTTACATATTGTCTCGGGGACCAAAGAGCTAGCAACAAAGTTTGTTTTTTGTGTAATTACAATTAAAATATCATGGTAACTGAAATTCGAACCATATTCTTTGGGAGACTGGTGCTACCTAACTAAACTGGTTTAGTTAAAATTTGTGCACATCAGAACCATGCAAAGCAAGGACTGCCTGTACTTAACCCTGCCACGGCAGTGTGAAAGCAGCTGTAGATAATATGTAAACATATGGGCACTGCTGTGTTCCAGTAAAACTTCATTTACAAAAACAGAGCTGGCAAGATTTGGCCTAAGGACCATAGTTTGAGTCAGCTGAGTTACATGGCCTAAACAGCAAGATTTTTGCACTCTAGTTTATATTATAGAGTGAACCTGCTACAAAATCTTTACTTGCATAGCCCCTTATCCAAAGCTGGCTTGTTGTCACCAACTACATGAGTAAGAGCAGCATCCCCAAGTGTGAAATATGTTGTCTCCATAACCTCAAAAGCCCAACAACAGCCATGCTTCTTCCTTAGTGATGGGAGGTACTAGTTGCAATAACTTGTTCTTTATTATGGATGGTTATACTTTGCCCATATTCTAGTCCACTGGACCCATAAACACTTCATTAATATGGGTAGCTGCTAAATCTTCATAGGTTTTAAACTCCTACCTTCTTGACTACGTGATTTTTACCAAAGTTGCTAACATGTTGCTTCTCACTCATCATGTCCAACTAACACAATGCCAACCATGTAGTAATATTCTACAGACTATCCATAGGATCTTGGTCTCTTTGGACTATAATATAATAAAGAGGAGAGTTAACATATCTTAGGGCAAGGTCTGAAATATATACTCCTGTTCATTCCATGTGAATGAATGTCAGCTGCCTCTAATTCACCTTCCTGATAGGAATAACAAAGAATGTTTTCTTCAATTAATAACTATAGATCATGTACCTAAAGTTATGCTAATGTGCTCTAACCATACCTATCACTCACTCACACACACACACACACACACAGACACACACACAACAATTGGAGTTACTCTTTAGTTAAATTTTTGATAGTCTATTGTCAATCTTCTGTATCTGTCTGGCTTCTTTATAGGAGCTACACTAGTAAATTAAATGAGAACATAATAATCATTACTTCTGCGTTCTTTAGATTCCAAGAATAACACTGATCTCTGTCATTACCCCCAGAACTCGACTCTGGAGTTTGATTTACCACCATGGCCAAGTTGTTGAGGAAAAGTTTCAGAAACTTCCTTTGGCCTTTCTCATCATTACTCTTATCCTGCAGGAATCAATCGGAGGGTTTGGCAATTTTCATATATAGCCTCAACATTCTTTCACACTCTTCCCATTCTCTCTCCTTTAAATCTTGGTGGTTTGTGACTGATTTGACTAGTTGGATACAATGGAAGTAATGCTATATACCTTTTAGGGCTAGGTCAGAAAAGGCCAGGCACTGTCTACCCGCTCCCTGTGGAATGCTTGCTCTGGGAGAAGCCATCTACTATGTAAGAAGTCCAAATACACTGAGAATACCAGGCTAGAGGTTCAGAGTACACTACTGTACATGACAGCCTCAACTGAGCTCTTAGCCAAGAGCTAGCATCAACTGCTACCCAGGCAAGTGAGCCAGCTTGGGTATCTAAGCCAGATGAGTCTTCAGATGGCTGCAGCCTTAGCCAACATCTGACCACGTGAGCACGAGAAGTCTTAAGTAAGAACTGCCTAACTGAGCTCTTCATGAATTCCTGACCCACAAAACACGAAAAAAATAAAATGTTTATTTTAAGAACTCAGCTTTGGGATGATTTGTTAAATGCAACAATACACACCAACTAAAAAGCAAAATGTGCATTTCAATTATCTTTTGTGGGACTTGGGAAATTACTGACAGATGCATCTGTGGAACGAGTGGAACCAGAGTAAAGCCAGATTATTTATTATCTATTTATTATCCTCATTTATTATCTCACCACCATATAGTCCCAGGGCATGGCCCCAGGTAAATACTCACAGATTCTTTGGGGGAAGAAATGGGGAGTCATTATGTATTTCTCATGGTGTTACATGGTATTGGAGACCCAACCTCCAGTCTGGGGTTTGAGGTCTGTAATCTGACTGAAGCATGGAAACCGGGCAAGGTATCATAACATTTCAGGGTACTTCTCTTGACTTCCTGACAAACCACCATGGATACTGTTTGTTTAATTTTGTTTTATAAATCAAGCAACATCATTGTTAACTGCCCATATAGCTTATTCTCAGGAGCATTGTGTTCAATTAACAATCACTGTAGTGATGGTTGGTCCAGTCCCTGGCTTCTATTCTGACTTTGACACATATTTCAATAATTTCACTCATCTTTCTCCTGACAGTTAAACCCTGCTACCTGGCCTCTATTCATTTGGGAATCCATTACCTTCCTTTCAATCAGATAGTATATTTTAAAATCATTCCCAGCCTACAGAGGATAACCATCACAGATATTTACAATGCTGGTGCACTCTTCACTAACATATTCCTTACCACTTTGCTAAATGAACTGTACTTAGGGTTCCCATAAAGTTTTACAGATTTATGTACTATATGCAGTTTAATTGCCCATGTTTGTGAACATTTTACCTTTTCCCGCTGTGCCAGGGTATCTCTGCATTTCTCTTTGTTTAGTGAGGGCAAACACTTTTCCCAACATTTCACAAGTCACCTTGTAGTATCTTAGCACCATCTCTCACTGTCCTTGTCAAAGCATAAATTCTATGTTATAGGGAGTGTTCCCCTATGAAGAAACTCTCCTTTAAATAACTTTAAAGTCTGCCCCTCTGGATCCAGTGCCCTCAGATCCAATTTCATATATACTTTCCAGGTTCCTGACTGTAATTTTGGTTAGGTCCTGCAGTTTCTTTGGCACTTGTTTTTTCTTCTTTAGCAGAACTTCCTCAGCCAACTTATCCTGAATTTGACCCTAGTTTAGAGTCTTCTGGCAAGGAACAGAAGGGAGAGTATAGCCTGAGGAAGGCATGTGCTATCGTGCAAGTGGAGATGCCTGCATTATCATTAAGCCTGGATAAAATTTCAGTCTTTGAACAAGGAGGAGTGCCTTAATGCCCAGAGAGTTTAAGGTGATCTCCACTGTCAAGGTTCTAGAAACCATTGACCCAGACACTAACATCCTTAATCTCAGAGTTCTACTTTCACCATCAAAGCCTAGATCAGTTTATAGTTGACTTGCTGGGTTCCTCTACTTTTTAAATTCAACCCTGAGTCTGATCTTCACTTTATTCTGCTCTCTAGCATTAGAAAATGAGTCTTCTTATACACTTCCAAGGAGGCATTGTAACTTCCATACATTGCCTTAGAACAATGATCAAGCACATCTATCTTTGTCTTTTTCCAATGCGTTGATTCTACCCAGCAAGAGTCATCAAATTTCATACGTTATAAAGACTACTTGCATTTTACTTTTTAAATGCCTGAGATATTGTATTGTACTAAGGTAAATATGTACTTTCCACTTGTTTATACTGGTAAACAGTTCAATAATTACAATGCTGTAGCACGCCAGGGCTTATCAGTAATCCCCCTGTAATAGGATTCACAGCACCAGACAGCCAGCAGGTGATCCAGCCCAAATATCCCATTTTACTGTTTACTCTTTAGAATTACCCTTGGCACCAACTGACTTACGTCAGCGTCTTCAGAAACAGTATCTAGGAGAGGAATTTGCATCAGGAGCTGTACTGAGGAAGATATACTGGAACAATACCTGTAAGGAAATGAAGGGAGCAGGACTAGAGAGAAGAAGTTGAATGTGATGCAGATGCCAACAGAGGTCTCAGCCAGCCCTGTGGGCGTCTATGCAATGGGTTGGTCCCTCAGAATTGTCCCAGATTAAAGTAATAGTTACAGGCCTTCCAGACTGCAGGGATCAATTGTTGAATACAAACTGACTCCAGCAATGTACATGACTTTGGAAGAGGCAGTTTCCTTAGGCTGAGAGTAATTTCCAAAGTGAACCAATAATGAACGTCTGCAGCCAGTATTCATGACTGCTGGAGGAATGAATGTCTCCATTCTGAAGGAGTGATCTGAGAGGCATATATAAAGAAAGTCGTTCAACAGTAATACACATATTCATTGGGGAATCTGTTTTCAGCAAGGAATTCTAAGTTGCAAATGACTGTGTCAAAAAGCCGGTAACATATCTTATCACCATGTGGCAGGGTAAAAGTATGTAGCAAACAGAGTACAGACAGCATGTGTAACTAAACTAGAGAGAGAGAATAGTACCTACAGCCATTCTCAGTAAAAATACAGCAATGAACTAAGATTTTAAAATTTGTAGTACAATGCAAAACTTCTGTAAAGCATGTTATTTTGAACAAAGGCAAATGTAAGAGTCAAAAGTTATCTTCAAGTCATAATAAGGTTCCTACATGCCAGGATAGAACACTATGGAAATCAGAAAAAAATAATACAGTTAGATATTCTAGAGAGAAAAGGGAGCACAACGAAAACTTTACAGAAATGCAACCCCCCTCACACTTCCTCCCCAGTTAAAGCTCTCATCACATACTTTGTGGAACAGAAATCAGAACCTCACTGAAGGGTGTATCCAAAGGGAAACAGTTACCATTTTCTCCCATTGCTAGAGTCTGAACAAATGTAATTATCAACTTACAGTCCATGTGGGACAATCTCAAGTTAATGAATGTCTTTGGAAGGCTTCTATTTCTTAACTGTGGCTAGACCAACTCTGCCCTATTGTAGCAGTTTTTTGTGGTCCAAAATAGACAAAATCTGGTAGCCTCCACATATAGCTATAGTTTTCTAAGTGAGTCTTGGCCTAGACTCTATCTAGATTGGCCCCTTGTAAAAACCATTGCTGTAATGACAAGGATTTTGATAGATTTAACTGTTTTTAAAAAGATTAAAAATTTAATTTGAAATGAAATTGTTTAAAATAAACTACACAGAGAGAATCAGAAATAGTTCAGTAATATAAAAGCTTATGAAATATTTTTATTCTTAGGAATTTGGAAAGAGAGAACATTAGAATCATTCCTCTAGGTAATAAGGATGAATGAGGAGGATTTGACTCTATCATGTTCACTTCTGTAGTTGCATTAATTAGCAGGTTTGACTCTCATTGATATTTGTATGTTGAAGTTAACACATGCCTCAGCAATATTTTAATGTAATTGTCTTATGTGCCTCAAAAGCCTTGTGCCTCTGATTTTCTTATTTCTTAAACTTGTTCTGCTCTGACATTTGGCTTTAGGCTTGTCATATTCCTCTCATCCCTGTTTGTTACCTTTCTTATCCAGCTCTGGCCAGTTAATGTCATTTTCTACCTCCTACTGCCTGAGATAGGTCTTCTTTCAGTGTTCTCCTTCTGTCCTAAGTTCAGCCAAGGCGTTTTACCATACAACATTGACCTTCAAATCTGTGCAGTGGAGCCTTTTTTCTTTTCTACTGATTGAAGGCAGAATGAAAAAAATTTCCACCCTGTCAGCTCTTTCTTCTCCTTCATGGATTTCCATTGCTTATAACTTTAGCTGTCTAAATTTAAAGTCATGCTTTCAACCCTGAAATTCAAAAAGTGTAAGTGAATGTCCAGGGTCATTTAACTAGTACAGACAGTTTATGAAGAAACATCCACTTTTGATGATATCAGCGTATAAGAATTTCATTTATGCAAATACTGCTATGTAGTGAGTCTCTTAATACGTTGAAACTGTCAAAAATTTATAGTCATTTCTCAGTAATTAGAAGAGTTTCATTTCAGCATTTAATATGCTGTCCTATTATTTTGAAAAATTTTCACATTAAACCAGTTTCAAACTTATTTTCTTCCTCCTACCATGCCAGGTAAAATCTCTTGCGGCTTTATAGTGTTTTGAAGGAGGAGAAGGAAAGGGAATATGTGACAGCATCACTATTTACTCTCCTCCTTCCTTTTCTAGTGCTAGCTATTCCAGCTGGAAGGAGGAATGAAGAGAGGAAATGAGAATGTTCCTTGACTTAACTGGGAGAGGTAGCAATCTTGTTGGGTTGATTACTACTATTTCTCTGGATAACTGAAACTGGCTACTCTTGCTTTCCATGTAGCAGTTACCTAAATGCTGGCTTTCTTGGGAAACACATCTATTGAGTATTAAGAATTCTTTCCAAAATGGTGTTCAATGGTCCAATTTCCAAATGTCAGAGATAAGGCCCTGCTTAGACCTATTCCAAAGCCATTCATCCCCACCAGTATCAGTCTAACCCAGAGCCTCTTCCTAATGAATTCCCTTCTATCTGTTTAGCAGACACTGCCAAATGGTAAGGGACAAGCAGCCCCACTCAGCTCTTTCTTTCTTAGTTCTGCCATTTTTTTCTAATTCTCTCTGCCTGTGCAGGAGCACAGGGGTGGAGCCTCAGCAGACAGCCACGGGAGAACAAAATTCCCTCTCCCTTTCTTTTGGGCTTCCATTTTAGAAAGCATTCCCTTGGCTTTAGAAAAAAGGGAAATACTCTTCTCCAATAACATTCAGAGCATTCCCATGATCCCTCATGAGGGCGTGTCTCACTTCCCAGTTCTTTATTATACTGGCTCTTCTGTGGGTCACACCTTTGGGAAGACAGGAAAAATCCTACTCAGCCTCACTTGACAACAAGAAGTAAAATCAACATTACAAGTTTTGAACCCTTTGTTCCATAAGGGAAGCATGGTGAAGAAGACACATCCTGCATGGGCCGGGAGGGTTGGGCATGTGTGAGAGCTTACAGATCTTTTTAAGTAGATCAAAGTCAAGAGGACTGGCTGAGATCTAGAGAAGTCTGGCCAGATGGCAGTCAAACCAAGAAGAGATACAGATAATTAATGTCAAAGTTAGGATCAGAGTAAGCTGATTCTGATGAAATGCCAAAAGGAATCCATTACATGGGAAAACCTACATGTAACAATTTTAAAATAAATAAAAACTCATAAATTTATGTTTTGAGTAAATCTGTTCATATATCAAATGTATTTTGGGAGCCACTACAAATCAAGTCAGATATAGTTGGGGCACAAGGTGAAAGCATTCAATAAACCTAAAAACATGAATAAAGTGGCAATTTTCTGACATTTCCATGACTAACTGGAATCTTCACACCCAGGCCTTTCTAAATCTTTCACAGATGGAGTAAAGGGATCTGGGGATTCTTGTATGAGATCTGAACAGCAGGACTGGGTATGTACCACTTCCAAGCATGTTTAGGTGCCATGTTTTGCTCCAGCCACCTCTGCAGCAAACCTTTGGAACATATGCAGTGGCATGACTACTACACTGCTCTGGCCTGATGCCTACACACATTTTCTGCCACTGTGGATGTGAATAGTTAGCATTTCCGTTGCAACCATCACTGCCAAAGTAATTTTCTGTGTTTGATCTTAAAAACAGTAGTGCTTTGTGCCCTTGATTTAATTCAGAAGCCTTAACTATACAACATTTCAACTGCTATGGTCTCCCTTATTCCAAATTTCTTTGTCCTGATCCAGAGTTGCTGGTGTGGGAGAAAGAAAAGACTTTGTGGAGAGGTGACACTGGTTTATCTTCTTACTCATCACACTGTAGACCTTCTTTTCCCTCCCAGTATACTACCTGGAAGACTGAGAGTAACCTGATTATATGGCAGGTTAGGTGTATTAGTCCTGGTGAGTTAGTAACAGGTGATCAACTTAGTTACCATGGATCATCCTAAAAATGATCCAAGGTGATCCTGTCCCACAAATCATAGATACCTCAGATTTTGCAACCCACGAGAATTTAGATCTTCACTCTGAAATCTGTGTCTTGCATATTTTCAGTTTCCTTAAAGTACATACACATATGTGCACTTACACATACAATATAATAAATTTCAAAGGCCAAGTGCATAATAACAGTGATATAAGGCACTAAAAAAGAGCAACTAGGCCAACGTATTTCAAACATACTTTTCTATATAAAGCATGCTGTCAAAATAACTCCCTAATGATGTTACAAACTTCAACTCCTTTTTCCTTACCGTTTTTCAATTTTTTTTAAAAGAGAAAAAAACCAATTGGTTCTGTTCATTTATAAAGATAATCTTGTCCAGTTAACACAAAACTGTTCTAATTAATTACTGTCAATGGGTAATCATTCTATCAAATGAATTAACATCATGGAAAATGGTTTCCAATCATTTGGTATCATAAAAAATACTCTTTTGAAGGTACCTTTAAGATATATTTCTCTACATGTGCATATATTGTTGATATATTACAGAATATGTTTTCTGTATAGTTTATTTATGTGATTTTCTGAGTATGACTAGTAAGCAACCTGAGACTATCATGTCTGATCAGGATGAAAGAATATGCAAATCAGTTATGGGAATAAAAATATCTATTGAAAAACAAATTGGGCAATGATGAGGGAAGGTAATCTTATCTACGTTTAAAGACAACTTTTTACTTTTCTTCCACTTCCATTTCCTGTTCCCTTCATGAAAAATTCAGTTCACCATCATGAGGAAGGGCTGAAGACAACAGTGTCCATGCCTGGGGTGGGAACCCAGTGTTCAGAATGGGATGCTGGAATCAGTGTGGGTAAGGAGGGTATTTCAAGGGGAGGTGGCCCAGTGAAGGGGATCAGAACTGAGCCTGTAGAGGAATGCCCA
Source organism: Camelus dromedarius (assembly GCF_036321535.1). NCBI lineage: Eukaryota > Metazoa > Chordata > Mammalia > Artiodactyla > Camelidae > Camelus > Camelus dromedarius. Next base: position 23,779,098 of record NC_087439.1, read on the forward strand.
CTGAGGGGACAGCTTGTTGAGGGATGTCAGAATCAAAACATGGTAAAGAGGGAATCCACCTAGGGATACTGGAGGGAATACAGCTAGTTATAGGATTTCTTATATAAGATGGGTGAGAAGGGTGTCCATGTGGTGCATAGAGAGTGGCCTGTGTGGGATGTTGCATCCCAGGAGGGATGAGTAGGGTACCCATAGGGAGGGTAGGAGTCTTCAGGGTTCAAGCAAAATGAGAAAGGTGTATATAAGGCAGGGGCCTGCGAGGTGGTCTAGCATAGGGTGTTGGAGCCCAAGATGGGTATGGAGGTGGTTAACCCAATGCAGTGTCGGTGTTTGAGTGGCCTAAAGAGGACATTCCAGTGTGTGTGTAGAGGAGGAACTTAGCACAGAGAATCAGATCATGAACAATGTAAGGAAGATGTGTCCAGACGGGTTATCTTTTCACTGAGTGTGCAAGCCCAAGTGTGTTGAGGAGGGCATCTACATGGGATGACTGTCCAGCAGGGGTATCATGACCCTGGTCAGTGGGAGTATCTCCACATGGGAGACCGTTTCACCAGGAGATAATAGACCCTAGGTTGGGTAAGAAAGGTGGAGTGAGAATTTCCATATTGTAGGCACTCCCACTCACAGAGTTGGAGCAAAGGTGGGGAGAGGAGGGTATTCACATGTAATGGGGAGCAGTACAGTAAGGTGTTGAAGAGCATGTGGAATGAGAAAGGCACCTGTGCAAGAAGAGGATGGTAGAGTATTGGGAGTTCAATTATATAGAGAGAGCTTGATCACATAAATAGATAAGTTAGGTAGGGATAATGGGAACTGGGTTGCTTACTATTAGAAAAGAAAATTACAAACATAGACAGGGAAAAAAATCAGTATGAACTCTATGGCACTATATTGAAGCTAACGCTGTTTGTGTGAACTCATGGTTTTCAATACAGAAAGAAATATAAAAATAAATAGGGATGTAAGTATGTGTTTATGTATGTATTTTCTAATTTTTCTATTGAGAAAGCCTGGAATCAGGCACATCCCAATAGTGACAAGCACCCCCTTAAACTCAGATCTTGGTTTCTTAACTCTATTCTCCCCTAGAAGAGTTAGGACTCCTTGGAGAAATGTCTAATCTGAAGAAGAGCAGAAACAGACAACAAGAGCCTAGAACATCATCTATACCAGAAAACAATAAAAGGCTCAAATGATGAAAGAGCATGCCAAAGAACACAGGACACAGCTTGGAAGGTTTCCACTAGCCAAATCTGGGACAACTGAGTCTCAAAATAAATAATGATGTTAATGGATGACAGTGCACTGAATAAAACAGAAAGTCACGGTTCATGGTGATATACAAAAATAAATAAATGAATTGAATATTTGGATGGTGAAGAATTGTGGTGGACATCACGTTCATCAACTGATCAAAGTTAATATAGGACAAAGTGAAACATTAGCTAATCTAATAAGATGCAGTAAGAAGACAGTATTACTTATGTGATATTCCTAAAATGTACCATCTGAATCTAACTGTGAGTAAACATCAGAGAAACTCAAATTGAGGGACATTCTATGAACTATCTGGCCTGAGTCTATAAAGATGCAGTGTTACAAAAGCCAAGGAAAGACTGAAAAGTGGTTTCATAATGAAAGGGACTAAAAGATTCAATGCAGGATTCCAAATTGAATTTTTTTTTGCCATTAAAAACATTTCTGAACAGTCGCTAAAACTTAGATGGAAGCTTGAATTCAACTTTGAGTAAATGCTAGTAATATGTCAATGTTAACTTCTCAATTTCAAAGGTTGTACTGTGCTCTGTAGAAAATATGTTCTTGTTTTAAGAAACAACACACACCAAAATATTGGTGGGGGAGGTGATGGAGCATCATATAAACAACTTTTTCAAATGGTAAATGAAAAATAATTTACTACTGCCATATTTGCAATTTTTATATAAATTTGAGATTGTTTCAAAGAATGAAAAAAAAAGTTAAAAAAAAAAAAAGGCAAAGCATTACCGACATATACTGATTTCACTGAGAAAAGGAAAGAGTAATAGGCTGTTCTTTCCACTCTGCATATGACAGTGTAATGGAAAGAAGGCTATACAGTAGAAAACTTCCTGAGTTTGGGGCCAGATAGCTTCAAGAACTTCCTCCAGTTTTTACTCACTATGTGAAACTGAACAAGTCTACTTCAGGTCTGTTTTCTTCAGGCAGCATGTGACACCAATATTTATATTCTTTACATCAGTTCTCATATTTGAGCTAAGAGGCTCAAAGGGGTTGTCTGCAAAAACATTTTGCACAATAATAAGATAGCATAGAAAAGTCAGCTATTAGGTTCAACCCATACTATCTGAGCTTATTGCAAAATTCCTGGTGTGTTTGTTCAAAATTCAATTCTGATTTGATTGGTCCTTCTGTTGGTCTGACATATATCACACTCCACAAGTGTGCCATATGGCTCAAAGGGAGTGTTTTAGAACCCACAGTATTTCTGTAGTATTTCTATCTCTGATCAGCACACTGCACAGAGGTTTCCTAACTTTGATTGTCAGACATTTTTGCAAACATTCAGTTAAGCAGAGCTATATTTCTGCAAGTATTAGCTTCAAGATCCGTGAGCTGGCTAGTGTCAGAACTTTTTCTGGCAAATCTAGCTTATTTTTGAAATTAAGAACACTTATATTTGATGTTAATAAAAGTCAGGCAACACTTTTCTTCTCTTTATTTTGCAGTACCTTCTGTAGTAAATACAGAGGAGCTTTTGTGTCTTATTTTTGTTATTGTTTTTGCAGAGTACCAACTCTAACCATTTAAAAGATTAGAAAATTAAGATACCCCCAAAATAACAAGTATACACTTCAAATAGGCTTTCAAATGATGTCTGTTGACATAATTTGTTTGTTTTGTCAAACTTTACTCTTAACCAGAACAAGTAAAAACATCATTCTGAGTCATATTGGGTACTGAGGGAAAAAGAAAAAAAGAAATACTGATTCTGTTTTTATTTAAAATTTTGATATGTGGCTTGCCATAGATTTTTGCATTCATTTTTATATTTTTAAATAATGCATTAAAATATACTTACACTGATTACTTAGATTTTGAGTTTATCCTTAAATTTTGTGCTGAGGCAAGTAGTTTCCTCTGCCTTACCCTAGTCTACCCCTGGCTCAAAGAATAAGGTTGATTATATAATAATGTTTCTATTCTGAAAAGATAGATATCTGTACTCCCATGTTCACCACAGTATTCTTTACAATAGCCAAGATATGAAAACAATCTAAGTGTCAAGCAACAGATAAATGGATAAAGAAGATATGGGGTATGGGTGTGTGTGTGTGCATGTATGGAATGGAATACTACTCAGCCATAAAAAAAGAAACTTTGCTATTTGGAACAACAGAGTTGGACAATGAAGGTATTATGCTAAATGAAACAAGTCAGATGGAGAAAGACAAATACTGTATGATTTCACATGTATGTAGAATATTTAAAAAACCCCAAACAAACAAAAACAAAATATATGGACAAACCAAACAAAAAAAAAAGTAGATACAGGTAACAGCTTAGTGGTTACCCAAGGGGAAGGGGCAGAGGGAGAGTGAAATGTGTAAATGGGATCAACTGTATGGTGACGGGTGGAAAACAGATTTTTGGTGAGGAGCACAAAGTAGGATATAAAAAAGTAGAAATATAATGTTGTACACATGAAACACATAATATTATAAGTTAATGTTAATAAAAATAAATATAAAAATAATGTTTATTACTACTGTTACTATTACATGAAGTCTAGATTGTCAAAACCATAGTATCAGTGAGACCTGTCTACTCTGTTATCCTGGTCCTCATGGCTGCTGAAACCTATGTGCACTTGAGTGTGTGTTTGTGTGTAGATTCCTCTGCAGAAACTTATGAGACTGTAAGACAATGTCTCAAATCTTACCCTATCATTCACCAGAAAGATAAAACTGAATGGGAGAAGCCTGAGAAAGAATCCCCCATAAGAATTAATCTCTTCCTGCTACATCATAACCTAGAATAGATAGTTACTCACTAGTCTAAAGGCTTCCATTCCTCAAGAGAATTCCAAGAAGGACATTGTACCAATGCACTGGTTTATATTTGAAAGTTAACTTTTTTCTCAATTCCCATTTATTTTTCCCTTGTTTTAGGACTTAAAGAATTCAATTTACCCATTCAGTTTTTCTTTCATTCATTCATTCATTCATTCATTCATTCAACAAGCATTTTCTAAGCACCTACAGAGCACACAGAAGGAACTCAGGGAAGACTCTTAAGAAGCGGCATTTGAACAGAATGTTTAGAAACAAATAGGTGGTCCTGGACTGCATAAGAACAGGAAAACCATTTAATGCAGAAGAATTGGGTATGTGAAACTGTAAAGTTTTCTGGAAAAATCTAGTCATACAGAATAGCTAAGCAGTAGCATATGGTGTTGTTGCAAAATATGAGTCTGGAATGAAAGTCAGAAGTCAGTTTATGAACAGATGTGCAGAATATGAGAAAGATTCTTGTCACATGGACCATGGACTATTTAAGCAATTTGATTATGATGCACCTTGGAGAGGTTTTCTTTGTGTTTCTTCACTTTGGCTTTGATGAGAGTTTTGAATCTGAAGGTTGTGTAGCTTCATCAAATTTGGAAAGATTTTTACCATTATTTCTTCAAGTATTTTTTTCTGCCTCTGCAACTTCCCTCTCCTGGGACTCTAATTACATAATTATAGGCTGCGTGATGTTGTTGCTCAGCTCACTGATCCTCATTCAATTTTTAAAACTAAACTTTACAGTTCAGAATAGTTTTAAATTTACAGAAAAGTTGTAAAGATGGTACAGAGGCGTTCTCATATACCTTACACCCAGTTTTCCCTATTATTAACATCTTACATTAGTATGGTATTTCTGTAAATTGTATTTTCTGTCTATGTTTCATCTGGCATAATCTCTGATATGTCTTGAAATTCACTAATCTTTCCTCTGCAGCATACTACTATTAATACCAACCAATGCGTCTTCCATTTTAGGCTTTATTTATTTGTTTGTTTATTTATTAATTTATTGAGGTATAGTCAATTTATAATTTTGTGTCAATTTCTGGTACACAGCACAGTTCTTCAGTCATACATAATTTTATATATATATATATATTTTTTTTTTTTTCATTTTCATATTCTTTTGCACCATAAGGTACTACAAGATATTAAATATATTTCCCTGTGCTATACAGTATATACTTATCTATTTTATATATACTGTCAGTATCTGGAAACCTCAAATCTCGACGTTTATCCCATCCTACCTCCCTCCTCCCTGGCAGCTACAAGTCTGTATTCTATGTCTGTGAGTCTGTTTCTGTTTTATATGTAAGTTCATTTATATATATATATATTTTTTAAGATTCCACATATGGGTGATATCATATGGTATTTTTCTTTCTCTTTCTGGCTTACTTCACTTAGAATGACATCCTTCAGGGCCAACTATGTTACTGCAAATGGCATTATTTTATCATTTTTATGGCTGACTAGTATTCCATTGTATAAGTATACCACCACTTCTTTATCCAGTCATCTGTTGATGGACATTTAAGTTGTTTCCATGTCTTGGCTATTGTAAAAGTGCTGCTATGAACACTGGGGTGCAAGGTGTCTTTTTGAATTAAGGTTCCCTTTGGATATATGCCCAGGAGTGGGACTGCTGGATCATATGGGAAATCTGTTTTTAGTCTTTTGAGGAATCTCCATTCTGTTTCCCACAATGGCTGCACCAAACTTTATTCCCACCAATAGTGTAGAAGGGTTCTCTTTTCTCCACACCCTCTTAGGCATTTTTTTAATGTCTAGAAGTTCATTTTGTCCATTTTTGTATTATACACACCTCTCCTTTTCATATTCATACTTCTATCATCTTGCACATATGGAGTATATTTAATGGAGTACATTTACGAATTATTTTAATTTCCTTGTGTACTATTCTACTAGCTTTGTCTTTGTTGTGGTTATATTTCTATTGATTATTTTTTCTTCTCAGTCTAGATTTTATTTGCCTGACCACTTGCATACACGGTAATTTTTTTTAATGCCAGGCATTACAAATGTTGTGATTGAGGGCTAAAATTTCTGTATGCCTTCAGATATTTTAAAATATTATTATGTGTGCAGCTAAATTAGTTGGAAACAATTTTGATTATTTGGAAGTTGGCTATGCTAGGTGGATCTAGAACCAGTTTTAATATAACCTCATTACCGAGACAACTGCATTCTGAGGCTCTACTCAGTATCACATACACTGAAAGGCCTTTTCAGCTTTGTCTAGTGAGAACAAACTATTCCTATCCCTATGTGGACTCTAAGGGTTGTTTCACAGGCTCCTTTCCAGTGGTTCTTTCCTTAGCTTATACATGTGCTGATCATATTCAAGTGAAGCATGTGTATTTGCTGATCAAATTCAGGTTTCCCAAGGAGAAACCTCTGTTTATCACTAGATCTCATCTCAATCTCTTTCTCTCATACCGTGCCCCGAGCCCAGCCTACACACACACACACACACAAACAGGGCCTTTGCAGCTCTCTCCTCTTAACACTCTACTTTCCAAATTCCACCTGCCTTGGCCACCTTGAAAACCCAACTGAATCTCTCAACTCACGTTTCTGGAAATGCTTTTTACATGGAATCTGAGACTATCAAAAAGTTCACTTCCTTTTGTTTTTCTCTCTCAAAGATTATAATCCTGCTGAGGCTGTGGTCCAATATACATCATTTAATATCTTTTGTTTTCTCATTGTTTAATGTAGAAGAGTAAATCTGGTGTCTGTTCTCCTATTATGTCCTAATGGTAAGTATTAGATATGTAAACAGAAATTTTAGTTCTTTTGTTCATACTAATACAAAGAGAATTTAGATGTGTTTGACCATTAATCAACTTTTATTTGCATTTTCTTTCAATCAACTGATATCTATTTGTTACTTCAAACACAGAAAAGACAAATTGATCAATTATGATTTTTTTCAAATAGAATTCTAAGAGAAAGCACATGAAGTTGCAGAGTGGATAGGAATGCGCACGTATTGTTGATGGGGAAGAAGAGTAGAAAAACAGAACCCTCTTTGTTTTAGGTGGTTTTAAATCTGCTTCTTCATGCTTCACTATCTCCACCTGTATTATTTAAGACTCTCTGGTTGAAAGTAACTTATTTTACTTCTATGAATTCTGGTTGTTTTTGAACCAGAATTAAAAAACAACAGACACTTCTCCTTGATTCTAATGCTGGGAACTGCTTTCTTTAATTGACAATCAGGGTGTTAATTTATGCTACTAAACCACCACAATTAAAATAATTTCTTGACATATGAAGCAGTTGATTGAAATTATTTTTTGTCAAATCAGTATTATATGTAATCTGAATATATTTTCTGATGTATTTGGAATAGAGTCAATAATCAAATAGATTCTCTGTGACACTGAGTAACAGTAAGGCTTAGACTTTATTCTGACAAACAATAAAGAACTCATATTTAAAGATAAATATGGAAAAATAAATTTCATATCTATAAAGTAATTCTGGAATAAAAAACTATAATTATTTTGAGAAAGTCAACTCTACTTTTTATCACATAATATTTTCCAATTTGGATCATACATGGTTATTAAATGATAAATTAGGTGGGTGGTCATATTTTTTTCAGCAGAAAATAAGCCTAATACTGCCGTCTAATTTCACTGACTAACTTCTATGGCAGCTTCAATTTTGTCAACAATGATGAGGATGCATTTCTCTGTCTCAAAATGTTTATATTATCCACCTTCCCTGGTGGTCTAGTGGTTAGGATTCAGCACACTCTCTCTCTCTCTCAAAATGTTTGTATTATCCAAAAGATGAGAAAACAAAAAGATATTCCAAGGAAGCTGACCTTGTAAACCTTAATGGATTATTAATTAGTCTGCCAAGTTTAATTTCTGATCAAGGAAGAAACACTTGAGCACATTTTAATTAGCCAATTTAAAATTCTTCCATCACTGCCATTGAAGATCTGCAAGAAGAAAAGTTTCAACAAGTGATGCCGTTTCTTCATATCTCTCCAAAGACATGATCATTTAGATGACAGTGGTGGCTAGCACAACATATCCAGAGAGCATTAGGCAACAGAAGGCTCTCCCTCTCCTCAATCTTTAATATGCTTGAATTCATATTAGGAATTTCACACTGCATCTCACTCACCCCAAAATCTGTACTATAACTTGAAATATTTCAGAAAGTTTCCTTCTTCTATTATGCCATCCAGAAAAGTTTTACAAAACAGCATGCTTTCTTTCAGTGATTTCCAAAATATGTCTCACAAATGCCAACAACTGAGCACAACCTGAAACATCTGTGGATTTGTCCATTTATGGAGCAAAGTAATCACTTTTCATACTCTTTAAAACCAGCTGTTCACAGGCATTAATTGCCATGTCACTTATAAGCTTTAGAACAGCAGCATTTGACAATGGTGCATGTGTTAATTTGTTTTCCACATCTGGTTCTTTTTCACTGACTACTGTCTTTGTGGCAGATGGCAATAGAAGAGTAGTTGCAATTATGTAGTTTAAGAGGGATCTGAGTTGTGATGGATACAGTATGCATTTAAGTGACTAAATTTTTATATTAAAGCCCATATGTAAATTTCTTCAAACTTCTGGCTTATGAATTTCATAACTTAGGTCTTGCTTTATTTTTAGAAATGTACATGTTGACTCTACAATGACAAAATAATTTTAAACATTACTTTCATATGTCAGATCTTCAAAATATATACCATGCCTAACTTATAAGAGATAAGCATGTTGGTGTCTTCTCTTCCTCAAGTGATCCAAGAGCATTAAAGCTCACTCTTAGAGAGACTGATTAAATATTACCAGTTTTCAACACCCAGGACCACTGGAACAGTATTAAAAGTTGTGACTTTCATAGGATTGATTTGGGAACAGTGGAAGACCATTGTAGTCTAAAAGGGAAAAAAGTCACACTGGTTCTTTCTTCTGTTTCCTGTTGTTTCCTTTTCAGTTTGCTTACACACACACACACACATGCACACACAATAAACACACATACCCACACAAATCTCTACCAGGAAGATGCAATCAGCTTGGAAAAAGAGATTTACACAAGAATTCTAGCAAATATTCAGTCTCATGAAATCTCTCTGGAATTAATAAAAATAGTAGCTTCTATCACTTGGCTTTGCTTTGATTTCTCAAGCTATTCTACATTCTTGGTGCTTGATTTTGGCAGTCTCTTCTATCTCACTCTATATAGCACATGATGAATTCTCAGAGTTTAATTCCTCTTTTTATCCTACCTTTGAAATGTTAGTGCTTCCAGTAACAATGTTGAAAGACAAATGCTGAGAATAATATTTGTAGAATGTATGATAAAGGACTAATTTTGTTGACATATCTTTCCCATCACACACAAAAGTGTTGTAACATGTGTTATCTCAAAAAAAAAAAACCCGTCTATGATCTCACAGCCTCCATGCTGCTGTCATACCACTTCTCTACCTCTCTTTATAGTAAATGTATAGTTGTCTATTTTGCAGTCTCCAGTTCTTTTCCTATAATTTCTCTTGAGCCCCTTTAATCAGGGTTTAGCCCATCACACTCCACTAGCTGGCTCTCATCAAAGTGGCTAATGACACTTATCTTGCTAAATCTAATGACAGATTTTAACTCCTCATTTAACAACACTTATAGGTAACATTTAACATAGTTATTCAGTCTTCCTTCTGTAAATTCTTTCCACACTTTGGCTCCTAAGATACTACTTCTTATAGATTCTCCTCTTTCCTCATGAGCTTCCTCATTCTCTTTTCAGGTCTAGTGTATCCCTGAGATTAGTCTGCAGACTTCTCTACTTTTCTGTGGACCCTCACTTCCTAGATTACCTCATCATGGCTCATGTGACAGCACACTATACGCTAAAGATTTTACAAGTTACATCTGTGGTCAACAGTTAGCAGTTTCACATTTTGTATATAAAACTGTCTATTGAAAATCTTCACTTAAAGTCTAACTGGCATCCCAAAGTTAAATGTTTAAGTAAAGAGGTAAATTATAAAACCTAAGAAGGTATATTAAATTGCACATAAAACTCCAAAACATCCCCAAACTTGCAATGTATATAGTGCTCCTTATTTCAGTAAATTCAGAAATTCTGTTACTCTATTTGCTTGGGTCAGAAACTTATAGATACTCTTGTCTCCTCCCTTTATTAGCAGAAGCTTTTTGAGAAGGAAAGCAGATTCATATATTGAACGTATCTTATATTATGAGGACAAATTTTGTTATCCTTCATGGCATGTTTGGTCCAATATAATTAACTTTCCATCAGCAAGTATCACTATCCACCTACACCACCAAGAGATGAGGCTATGCTGTGGCTCACCCTCAGTTGAAACTAAATGGAAGCCAGGGCTAACTGATGTAATTCATCCACACTAGAATATAGGGAAAAGAATAGAGAAGAGAAGAAATCAGATTGATCTGGGAAGTACAGAGAAGGTATCCAACAGAGCAATCAAACAAATATTAAAATAATAAACATAGAAAATATGATTAACCTAATTCATAATCAAAGTGTTGCTATTAAAAAAATAGCAAGCTACATTTTATCTATCAGATTGACAAAGTTTTTGTTTTAACAAAATTGAAAATAGACAGTCCTAGTAGATAGAGGATGTGATGAAAGAGGAAATCCCACTAGCTGCTACTGAAAGTAAAAGTTAACATGCTTCTGGGAAGTGAATTTTCACCAAAATCAAAATGTACTAAACCAGATTCTACTTCGAGGAATGTAAGAATAAATATTTATAAAAAGCACAGGAACATTATTCAATTTTTTATTGCTTCACTGTGTGATAAACAAAATATGGAAATAATTTCCATGAATATAAATAAGGATAAGAAATAAACTATGGCACAATGGGTTCTTATTCAGCTGTTTAAAGAAAGGATAAAAAAGAAATGAATGTGTACTAATAAGAAATTAATTTTGTGACAAAATAGTAAAAGAAAGTTGAACAATTTTTAGAGTATGCTTCTATGAGAGTTTAAAAATATATACATAAATTACCCAAATATTACTAGGAAATTTTATAAAATTAAGCCATTACCTGATTCCAGTGACTGGGATAGTAAATATCTTCTACATATTTTTATTTCTGATAATTTCACCTCCATCTCTGCCTAAGCATGAAGATGGATTTGGAGCACATATTCACATGCACATACCCTAGAAGTTTTTCTTTTCTTTTTTTTCCCTTTTTTTTTGGGAATTTACTAAAATTTACAGGAGGTAGAGGAGAAATCTAAGTCCAGGATCCCAAAAGTTTCAGCTGTATTTCCTGTTTCTATGTAATTTTTAAAATATTTCTTACCTCATCAGAGATAAAGACAAATTATTCCCCTTCTTTACTAAAAGTTTTACCTGATTTTACACATGCTCCAGTCTTTTTCAGTCCCCTTAGAAGTCTTACCTTCTATCTTAGGTTGTCTAGTACGATTTTTTTTTCCAGACCAAATAGCATAATCTACCTGGGAGCAATTCTGTTGAATACTATATTCTATATTTACTTACTTAGCCTATATGTTCATATATTCTGAAAATATGTATTCAGAGATAGTTACCAAATGGTTAACAGTGTCTACCTATAGGACTACTTGGGGTAGCATATAGTAGAAACTTTATTTTTCCAACAAACATCTATCACTTTCATAAATTAAAAAAAATTAAGTATTTGCATGCCTCAGGATTTAATCCTAGTCCACCTCTTTACCCATTTGTTCTCCTCTAGTCATCATACTCACTCCAAGTGTTTTAATTACTCTGTGTATAGCATGACTGCAAATCCACATTTACATTTTGGGTATTTTTTAAGCCATGGATATCTCCTACCAGAGGTCCATTCTTTCCCAGGGATAAATGCATCACCTGCCTACTACATGCTGGGTGCCGTGACAAGTGGTGGGAAAGTGACACAGCCCCTACATTCACTGCTGAAAATCTTTGGAAGTGGTATATAGTAAACAATTAAACAAAGCATTTTAACTTGATATAAGAGATGCCCTCCAGAAAAATAAATACAATTACATAATTTTAAAAAATTGGAAGCCTATATTAGACTGGGTGGCCAAAGAAGTCCTTTCTGAGGGGATGATATTTAAAACGAGGCCAGATGGAGAACTGGCCAACCATGTAAAGAGTAGCTTCCAGACAGAGCGACAGCAGTTGGGAAAGTTCTTGCTGTGCTTCCAAAATGGAAAGAGAGCTGTGTGGTTTAGGCATGGGAACTGAAAAGGTATGTGGCATGAAATAATCTCACAGATATAAGCACAAGAACTCAGTAACGGCAATCTCTGACCATATGGAGATGTCAGACTTTATCTTAAAAGCAATGGGGCTGACTAAAGAGATTTAAATAGGTTAGGGATGTGTTTGGTTTATATTTTAAAAATTATCTTTGTTCTATCATTTATAGTGTAAAAGGAGGCAAAAGAGGAAGGGAGGAAACAGACCATTAAAAATTTGTAAGGTATTTAGATTTCTCTATTATCATTCCCCACTTTACATTCCAGAAATCTGGATTTATCTTTTGACTCCCCTATTCCCTTCACTCGCTCTACCATTCTGTGGTCAAGTTTGACAATTTTAGATTCTTAATATCTCTCATAGGTATAATTTCTTCTTCTCTATATTTACTTACTTACTGCCTTAAATTAGGCTTCATAATCTCTCATTTGGGCTAAGACACCAGTCTTCCTAACACATTTCTATGGCTACTATCATACGTATCAACCCTGATTGTGCAAACTGATGCCTTAGTCATCATAATAAAATGAACATTTAAACATGGTACTCTACTACTTACATCACCACTGGGTTTCCACAATAAAATCCATATATTTGTGTATACAGAAAACATGCCATTTATTGCACATTCCTAAGGGCAAGCTAAGCACATGAACTTTTTATAGTAACCCTGTGTGTTAGGTTTTGTTACTGTTCTCACTTTACACATCACATGAAGACTCTGAGACTTGGGGTAAGTAAATAAGAGGGAAAGAAAGTTATTTAGTTCATTGAAGAGTAAATCCACTCTTAGAATCTACCTGATTGATATACTGCAAATCACCTTGAGATTATTTTTGGAGGAGCCCCTCAGCTCAAATTTACAGGAAAATGCATCTTACTTCACCCTTTAAACTGTTTTAGGGTCTTTGGCATGGATCATGCTGTCTACAATTTGGTGTGCTGTCACTGGAAATTTTAAGACCATTTTAGAAAGCTGTAGCTGTTTAAGATTAAGACTAGCAAAATATTCCTTATGGTAGTTAATCACAGTGTGTTATTTTGTTTCTTTTATTGGCATTAAAACATTCTGATGAATGTATAGGAAATTTCCCAATTTTTACCTTTTTATGTTTACTCTTAATAAATTATTAAGAACAATTTCAATGACTGATCTTTAAGATGAGCAGAACTATGTCCATTTTTTCAACATGAGAATAATCTATACAAAAATGAGTGTAGGTTTCTGTCAAGTTGTGAGTCGTTAGAACTGACTGAAGCTTACTCTCTCTTCCAGTCAAGGACCTGAGCCTGGTAACTTCAGTATCTGTACTTAGTGTTCTCACTTCTTTCCCCTCTATACATCAGCCCTTCTAGAATCAGCTTCATTTCTTGGAGAAAGTTACCAGCCAGTCTAATCCATATTGGTCCCAGTGGGCCTTCTAAAGCAAGCGTTAATAAAGGAAGATAACATAAAGTGACAACTACAGAATTACACAAAGAGCTAGTCTGTTACCAAAACAGACATCAAACTCCTTTCCCTTTACTGCTTTCCTTCTCCTCTCATAGTTAAGAAGAGGAAGAACTGAAGGTGATTTGTAACTTGAGGGTGTGGGTTTTCAACATGAGAATTTGTTTTCCATATAGTTGTTGAGGCAACAACTTCATAATATTTCTGAATACTTCTGGTTGGTCTAAGGTTCCACCCAAACTTGACCACTGTCTATCAATATAATTAATATTGATAATAGACCTTAGGCACAAACATAGGCAATGAGCAAAATATCTTTAAAATTTCATGACTTTCCACCTAGGATGGGAGCTTATTTTTCTGTAGTCAAGAGATAAAACCTGACTTAAAAAAGCTCCAGCAAATTCTTTATCTCTCTCTGGATAAATTAAAAATTTCAAAAAAAGAGACTCCATAATGATATCACACAAATATAAATGAGCCCTCTTCAGAGATTTTCTTACATTCATTAAGTAATATGGTGTTAAAGACTAAATTGTGTCCTCTTAAATTTTTATGTATTGAAGTCCTAATGCTCAGTACCTGAGAAAAGTGACTGTACTTGGAGAGAGGATTTTTTGAAGAGGTATTTTAAGTTAAAATGAAGTCATTAGGGTAGGCCCTAATCTAATACTGTAAAGTTTCCTCATAAGAAGAGGAGATTAGGACACAGACACATACACAGGGAAGACCATGTAAAGACACAAAGAGAAGATGGTCATCTACAAGCAAAGGGGAGAGGACTTAGGAAAAACAGCCCTGGCAACACTTTGATTTCAGAATTCTAGCCTTCAGAACTGTGGGAAATTAAATTCCTGGTTTTTTTTCTTTTCTTTTTTTTTTTTTTTTTTTTAAGTTACTCAGTCTGTGGTTCTTTGTTATGGCAGCCCTGAAAATAATATTTATATTAGTGTTCAGATGTATTACAGGCAATGGACATTTGCACTACTATTATTTTTCTATAAGTTAATCTCTAGCCCTATAGAGTTGTGAAATGGCCTAACAATCAGAAACTAGTAAAAAGTACACAACCCTATAAAATCAGATATTCTTCCATGGGTCCAATAGGTAAAACTCATCACTCTACTAAAAGGATATACCCAGTGATCTCTTTTGACCATTCCAAGTGTTGGACTTCTTTTATTGACATACCACAACCTTATATCCTGCACATATCTTCTATCTCATGCACGTAACCACTAGCCAGATATATCTCATAATATATGTTAATCAAGTATACTTTTCTTGCATTTAGTAATACCCGTGGGGGCAATTATCCTAGTAGCACCTATGTGCATACCACTCAGGGCAGGAGATCCTCCTGGGTTGGGACGAATCTCCTCTTCTGTTACCCTGGGTAGGATGTAGGTTTCTTCCACTGACTATCAGCTAATACTTAGAAGCTCTGTCATGCCAGGATGCAACATACCATCACCCTTCTACACATACACAAGTATCAGATTTTCATAAAAATAACGAGGTTGCTCATACACCTCAATAAAGTGGATGAAGCCATTTCCACATATGCAAATCTGTTTTAAATTTTATAAATATTTGAAATAATCAGGTTTTTGTGTTGATTATTAATTAGTAAGCATAAGTGCCCTGACAACTGGCGAGTAGGTAGAAAGAGAGTATTATTGGAGAAATATAGACAGGTTTAGAAAAGGGAGGTGGGACACAAAAATAAAGATTTCCTGCTATACAGGATTAATATATAATCCTCTGCTCTAAAGTCACACACTCCCTGGTTTTATTCATTCATGATCTGATTTATTTTTAACATCACATGGCAACACTTTAAATTTTGTTTTTCAAGATAATCAGCCTAAGGCTGAAATACCCAGCAACAGAATATTTGAAGAGATAATTCAACCTAGGTAAACTGTAATATATCTTTACTACAGACTCTCTGCTTCCTTGTCTCAGAGTCTGTTTTCAGCACTTTGTCCTAAAGTCCAAGGTTAAGGACACAAAAAAAAAGTTCCAAATTCCCTGATTCCTCTTTTCTAAAGGAAATGCTATTTAGATTTGGATCTTATTTTTTTTTTACCTATTTTAAAATCAAATTTTCTTAAGAAACTAAAACATTATTTGTTACTCTATTGCCCAGTTTGAAAATCAAAAGGAACTGAAAATTTGACTTGGGCAATGATCTATGAATTGACAGTAACGAGTGTGGGGGAGAAGAACATGAACTTTTCAGTGTCTTAAAAAATGACATTGTTACTTGAAGTGCTTATCACTTAGTGATTTTTTTTAATATGATTTTTTTTTTGCTTCACCAAGAGAAGATTAAGCTGAGCTTTTTATCACACTCTTTCTTCCAAAGCACTGAAATTACCGTCTTTGTTCAGTCCGTGCCCAGCTGCTGCTCTAGGAGCTTGGCTTCACAGCTGTGCTGCCTGTTCCAGATTTTGGAGTCAGAATTTTATTCTAGGTTTTCTCAGTGATTCTGGCTCAGATTTCAGCTGAACATTCTCATAATGCACAGCTGAAAAGCATCATTTTTTGTGAAAATCATATGTAAAGTTTTTTTTTGCATTATTTTGTTCTGTTTTTTGGTGATGTTTTTCTGAATATTATTGGAAACATTTAAACCAACTTACCAACTTCTCAAAGAAAGCTCAGGGTATATGAAAAGGTGCTTAACATCACTAATCATCAGGATAGTGGAAATCAAAACCACAATGAGGTGTCACCTCATACCAGTTAGGATGCCGATTATCAAAACAAAACAATACAAAAGATAAGTGTTGGTAAGGATGAGGATGTGGAGAAATCGGAATCCTTGTTAGTGGGAATGTAAGATGATGCAGCCACTACAGAAAGTAGTAAAAAGGTAAAAAATTAAAAACAGAACTACTATGTAATCCCACAATCTTATATCGGCCTATTTATCCAAAATAATTCAAATTAAGATCTTAGAGAGATATCTGCACTCCCATGCTCACTGCACAATTATTCACAATAGCCAAGATGTGGAAATACTCAAAATGTCCATTGACAGATGAACAGATAAAGAAAATGTGATATATACATATGATGAAATATGATTCAGCCTTTAAAAAGAAATCCTAACACATGCAACAACATGGATAAACCTGAAGGATGTTATGCTAAGTGAAACATGCCAGTCACAGGACAAATATTGCATGATTCCGATTATTTGAGGTATTTAAAATAATCAAATTCATGGAAGCAGAGAGAAGAATGGTGGTTGTCAGGGGCTGCAGGGAGAAGAAAATGAGGACTTGTTTTTCAATGAGAATAAAATTTCAGTTATGCAAGAAGAATAAGGTCTAGGGATCTGTTCTATAACATAGCGCCTTTAGGTAACAACACACTCCACATACTTTAAAATTTTGTTAAAAGGGTAGAAATTATATTAAGTATTCTTACCACAAACACACACACTCACACAAACAAAAAGGCATTAGCAAAATTCTGGAGGTGATGGGATATGTTTATTTCCTTGATTGAGGTGATGATTTCATGTTACCTTGATTGAGGTGATGATTTTATAAGTGTATACATATGTCCAAACTCATACATTTTATGTGTGCAGTTTTCTGTGTATCAATTATACTTTAACAAAGTTTTTTTTTTTTTAAGCTCAGGAGATGTGAAGCTAAATGATCTAACATTTCCAGTGACCAAATGAGGCTAGATATTTGAGTGTTTTAAAGTAATTCTATTTCAGTCCTCAACTATCTCCACCTAACCTTGCCAGTTGCCAAGGGCATGTATAAATCGATCTCTATCTTTGGCACATCACCCTGGAATCCAAGGTCTGCTCTGCTTGGCATCTACTCAGGGCCAGGCTCACTGATATTTCTTCCTCTAGCCCTTTCTTTCACTGAGTTTGTTCTTACACAGAAGAGTCAGCACACTTCTTTCCAGTTCCTCATTTATTTGGCCTCTCAGAGAATGTTTTATGCTCTGAATCTTTGCCCAAGCTCTCCCAGAATGCAAAATTAAATTATATTTTGTTTCATCCCATAAGTGATCTATTTAGTACCAGGCCAAATAACCTTATAAATATATCTTATAAACTAGGAAACTGATGTATGTATGATATTAGTTTCTGATATTTATTCTCTCTGTTTTAAAGTCATGTCTGTACTTTTTTTTTCCCCCATTAACTAGATTGTGAATCCCTTGAGGGCAAAATGATGTCTTATTCATTTTTCTGACACCAAAATTAAGCTATTATTCGTTTGGTAAATATAAATTTTAATCTGAACTGAACATTTGAATCTCACTGGGTCTTGCACTGTTCTGAACCAAACTTTAGTATTAACATAACAATTTAAAAGAAATATTAAAAATACTAATAATTACAGCCTTAACCCCTTTCCCTGCCTTCTAATAGGGAAAAATATTTTGTTGCTTGAGATCCAAAATTTTTTTTCTTGATGATTGGGTTATCCAGAGAGTCAAAAAAATAAGAAAATTAAAACACTCACAACCCATTTCATTCCCTAGATAAGCAGTTGAGATACACAGATAGATACATACATACACACACATCTAGAGTTACTCTCTCTTCATATACACACATTTACATGCATGGAAATATATTTCTGTAACAAATTAAGATCATAGCATACAGACCTTTTCATTGTCAAATTACAGTTATTAAAATATTTTCTTTAAGGAAAAGGATGACATTATATTGATAGATTTAATACCAACCATTACATTTCAACCCACGAGTAGTGATTTTAGCATCTTGTAAGTGTAGCATCTCAGGACAAACTATACTAAGAAAACAATCTCACAAATGTATAGCAAAAGCCAGTAAGCTGTGACTGTCCGTAACACTATCTTCTTTCCAACTAAAATGGGAATTAATATATTATCAATCAACTTTGATAAAAAAAAAAAGAAAGAAAGAAAAGAAAAGGTGAGGGAGATGAAGCTTCAACAGCCAAATATTTTTTAAAATTACAAAATAAAATGGGAATTGAGATAATTATAATTTCTGTGAAATAAATCTAATAATACTGAAACATATTTATAATATGAATTCTGGAGATAATATGTTCCAAACTAAATTTTAGAGATTCTTTTATTTATTAAACCAAACTTCTATGAAACAAAACTTTCAATTTATTTGAAATAGAATTCACAGAAGGATTTTGGATGACTGAATCTTTGGATAAGCTGAGATATTCCATTAATCAAAAGAGACAAAGAAGCATAAATTAAATTCCTCATATAAACTAAAATCAATAGAATTCTGCCAGGCTGAATTAAGCAATCTTGTATTATTAACTTCAAATATTATCTAGTGTGGTTAAATGATTTATTTAATTTTATCTGAGTTTTTTTTCCAGTACATAAGAATCTAGAGTCTTACAAGTTTTGAGCAAACAGAGGGACCTTAGATATTAATCAAATAATATGTAGGTTTTAGTGCAAACTCCATTGGGATAAATATTGAATTTTCTTCATCTTTAGATCAATATAGTGACTTGTAAAAGTATACCTCATTTTTTAAAAATAAATTTAATTGAAAATGAAGAAAGTATGTCCCAAGAAGTTAAGTGACTTATCCAATGACTAATACTTAGATGTAGCTAGACTTAAGAATTTTTTTTTAATCCTAGACAATTAGTAGTACTATTATGCCAGACTTCCTCTGTAAACACAAATATCTTTAATAATGAGAATATATTAGATATGGCAGCTCTTACCTAATGGAATTTCACATGGTATGGATTTAATTACATCTGGAGGTTCCAAACTGAAATATCCAGGCAAGGTGAGACAGGTAAAGTAAATGAGAAAACAAGGTCAGTGTTGAGTGCCTAAGTATACAATGGGTAAACTGAGGGGATTGTGATAAATTGAATAACTCAGGTCCCATTTAAATATGGCTTCTTCTCAGCTTCAGGAAATCTTAGAGGTTTATTACTTAGATGTGGGGCAGGAAACTATTTCTTGCTCCATACTCAAAACAGACATAAGGCAGAATTTGGCTGCCATTTAAGGAAAAAGTCAGGGGTGCAGACAAAAAAATGCACCCCCAAAGCCCAGGAACACAGGTCCTGTCTAAAACTGAGACTGGGCCAAGAAAGTAGAAGAGCCCTCCCCTGAACACAGATGTTTATAGTAGCTTTATTCATAATCCCAGAACCAAGGTGCCCTTCAGTAGGAATGGACACATACACTGTAGTACATCCATACAATGGACTAGTATGCAGCACTAAAAAGAATGGGCTATCAAGCCATAAGAAGATGTGGAGGAAACCTAAATGCACATTGCTAAGTAAAAGAAGCCAAACCGAAAAGGCTATATATTGTATGGGTCCAATTATATGACATTCTAAAAAAGGCAGACCTATAGAAAGAGTAAAAAGATCAGGGGTTGTGGTGGGGGTGTGGAGGGGATAAACAGACAAAGCACAGAGGAATTTTAGGGCAGTGAAAATACTCTTTATGATATCATAATGATGTATACATGTTGCTATAAATGTGTCCAAAATCATATTATGGATAATAACACAGTAAACAGTAATATAAGCTATTGACTTTGGCTGATGATGTGTCATGATCATCAGCTGTAACAAATTCAACATTCAAGTAGGGGATGTTGATAATCTTATACAAGCTATGTATGTGAAAGAAAGAGGGTGAATGAGAAATCTCTGCACCTTCTCCTCACTTCTGCTATGAACCGAAACTGTTCTAGAAATAATAAAGATTAAAAAAAAAACAAATATGTAAAATAATTATTAAGAGAAATTCTTCAGACAGAAATATGAAGAAAGCTAATTAGATATATGTAAAGAAATGAGTGGGGCTGGAAAACGCAAAATACAAAAGTGATTATAATCAATAAATTATCTTAATTATATTATGAATAATTGATAGCCTACACAAACTTTATAAATATATATTATGAGATTTATACATATGTAAAAATAAAACCATTGGCAACTACAGTACCAAGAATGGGTACCCCTAAGATTCTTATACAATATGGTATAATATTATTTAGAATTGCAATATGATAACCCCACAATAGTGTTTCTCAGCTGAGTATGATTACTTCTCCACCCTAGACAGACACACACACACACACACACACACACACATACACACACACTCACACACACAGGACATTCAGCAATATCTGTATACATTTTTGGACGTCACAACTGAGATGTGCTACCAAGTCTAGTGGGTATAGCCCAGGGATGTGTTATGCCTCTTATAATGCAGAGAACGGCCCCTTCAACAAAATACGAATTGTCTGACTCAAAAATATGCACGGTGCTAAGGTTGACAAACCTTGTTCACAAACTATTATCAAAAAAATTTAAAAGTGACAAATCTAATAAACCCAAAATGGAGATAAAATGGAATGTGAAAAGATATACCCAATTAATCTAAAAGAAGTCATGAAAAGAGAACAAAAGGAACAGAGAACAGATAAGACAAATAGAAAACACCTTGCAAAATGGTAAATTTAAGTCCAATTATAATTACATTAAATTACATTAAGACCTAATTTAATTTACATTATATGTGAATGTCTAAATACCCTCAATTAAAAGGCAGATATTTACAGATTGGACAAGAGAGCAAGACCCAAATATATGCTACATGAAACTCAATTTAAATGTCAATACAAATTGAAATATGAAAATATGTTTCATGCAAATATTAATTTAAAAAAGTGACATTGTTATACTAATAACAGACAAATTAGAGTTACAATAAGGAATGTAAAGAGGGATATTACCTATAATACAGAATTTAACTTATAAAGAAAACATATGATCAATCATAAATGAGTATTCACCTAAAAACAGGGTTTCAAAATATGAGAAGCAATAACTAATAGAACAAAATAAGAAATAGACAAATTAACAATTATTGTTGGCCAAATCATTATCCTACTCTCAGTAACTGATCTTAAAAAATGTATGGAAAATTAGTAAAAATATAGACAACGTGAACAATACATCAGCCAATATGATCTAATCAATAATTATGGAATACTTCCCATCAAGGACTGGGAATACACATTCTTTTCAAGTACACATAGAATACTCACCATCATAAGCAGAATTCTGGGGAATTAAAAAATTAACAACTTCAAAAAGATATAAATCAGAAAACCAATAGGTTTAAAATAAAAAATAGATAAAAAACACTTTAAAATAATGTATGCATCAAAGGAGAAATCACAAGGAAAACTAGAAAATAATTCAAATGAAAATTAAAATATATATCAATACTTGAGGAATTCAGCTAAAGTGCTTCAAGGGAAATCTGTGGCATTAAGTGCTTGTACTAGAAAAGGAAAAGGTCTCAAACTAGTAGTCTAACCTTCTGCATTAGGAATCTAGAAATAGAATGGCAAATTAAATCAAAAGCAAGCAAAGGAAACAAAACAATAAAGACGGGGCAAAAAAGCAATGAGATTAAAAACGAGAAACCAATAAGAAAACTAAGAAACAAAAAACGATTTTCTTGTTTAAAACAATCAATAAAATTGATAAGCATCTGGCTAAACCAGTTGGGGAAAAAAGAAGAAATAACTAATATTATCAACACCAAGAAAAAAAGAGGGAATGCCAACATATATACATACATTAAAAGACTATAGGAGTGGGTATAGAAGGAACATATCTCAACATAATAAAAGCTATTTATGACAAACTACAGCATAATACTCAGTGGTGGAAAGTTGAAAGCCTTCCCGCTAAAATCTGGAACAAGACAACAATGCCCACTCTCACCACTTCTATTCAACATAGTATTGAAAGTCCTAGTGATAGTAATTAGACAAAAAAAAGAAATGAAAGGGATCCAAATGGGAAGAGAAAAGGTAAAATTATTACTATATGTAGATGACATGATGCTATATATAGAAAAGACTAAAAGCTCCACATAAAAACTACTAGAGTTCATCAAAGAATTCAGCAAGGTAGCAGGATACAAGATTAACACACATAAATCAGCTGTATTTCTTTGCACTGACAATGAAATATCAGAAAAAGAAAGTAAAGAAACAATCTCTTTTAAAATTGCATCCCAAAAATAAAATACTTAGGAATAAATCTGACCAAGGAAGCAAAATACTTAATGCAGAAAACTACAAAACATTGACTAAGGAAATTAAAGATGACTTAAAGAAATGGAAAGATATCGCATGTTCTTGGATTGGGAGAACTAATATTATTAAAAAGGCCACACTACCCAAAACAATCTATAGGTTTAATGTGATCCCTATCAAATTACCCAGAACATTTTTCACAGAACTACAACAAATAATCCTAAAATTTATATGGAATTACAAAAGACCCAGAGTTGCCAAAGTAATGCTGAAGAAAAAGAATGAAGCAGGAAGAATAACCCTCCCAGACTTCAGACAAAACTACAGAGCTACAGTAATCAGAACAGCATGGTATTGGTACAAAAACAGACATATGGATCAATGGAGCAGAATAGAGAGACCAGAAATAAATCCACAAACTTTCGGTCAATTAATCCTTGACAAAGAAGGCAAGAACATACAATGGAGTAAAGATAGTACCTTCAGCAAATGGTGTTGGGAAAACTGGACAGTAGCAAGTAAATCAATGAAGTTAGAATCATCCCTCACAACAGACACAAAAATAAACTCAAAATAGCTTAAAGACTTAAACATAAGAAAAGACACTATAAACCTCTTAAAAGTAAACATAGGCAAAACATTATCTGACATATATCTCAACAATGTTCTCCTAGGGCAATCTAACCAGGCAATAGAAATAAAAGCAAAAATAAACAAATGGGACCTAATTAAACTTGCAAGCTTTTGCAAAGCAAAGGAAACTATAAGCAAAATAAAAAGACAACCTATGGAATGGGAGAAAATAGTTGCAAAAGATTAGACTGACAAGGGCTTTATTTCTGAAATATATATAAATAGCTCATACAACTTAATAATAAAAACAAACAAACAACTCATTTCAAAAATGGGAAGAAGACCTAAAAGAACAATTCTTCAGTGAAGGCATTTCAATGGCCAATAGACACATGAAAAAATGCTCAATACTGCTAATTATCAGAGAAATGCAAATCGAAACTACCATGAGGTATCACCTCACACCAGTCAGAATGCCTATCATTCAAAAGTCCATGAACGATAATTGGAGAAAACGGAACCCTCCTACACTTTTGGTGGGAATGTAGTTTGGTGCAGCCATTATGGAAAACAGAATGGAGATTCCTCAAAAAAACTAAAAATAGACTTACCATTATGATCCAGCAATCCCACTCCTGGGCATATATCCAGAGGGAACCTTAATTCAAAAAGATACATGCACCCTGATGTTCACAGTAGCATTTTTACAATAGCCAAGACATGGAAACAACCTAAATGTCCATCGACAGATGACTGGATAAAGAAGTTGTGGTATATTTATACAATGGAATAGTAATCAGCCATAAAAAAGAATAAAATAATGCCATTTGCAGCAACATGGATGGACCTAGAGATTGTCATTCCAAGTGAAGTAAGCCAGAAAGAGAAAGAAAATACTATATGACATCACTTATATGTGGAATCTAAAAAAAAAAAAAAAAAAAAAGACAAACTTATTTACAAAACAGAAACAGACCCACAGATGTAGAAAACAAACTTATGGTTACCAGAGGGAAAGGGGTGGGAAGGGATAAACTGGGAGTTTGAGATTTGCAGATATTAACTAATACATATAAAATAGATAAACAAGTTCATACTGTATAGCATAGGGAACTACATTCAATATCTTATTGTAACTTATGGTGAAAAAGAATATGAAAACAAATATATATATGTTTATGTATGACTGAAGCATTATGCTGTACACCAGAAATTGATATAACATTATAAACGGACTGTAATTCAATAAATACATATATTTATATATATACAAAAAAGATAATATGGAAATATTATGAAAAATTTTGTCAATAAATGTGATGACTTAGATGCAATACAGCAATTTTTTTAAAGTCACAAAATGTCCGAACCACTCAAGAAAAAATGGATAACCTTAGCTACCCATATCTATTAAATAAATTGCATTCATCATGAAAAATCTTTTTCTCCTATTTCCTCCAAAACAGTAACACAGTTCCATGCCAAACATTTTCACTGATGAATTCAGCCAAACATTTAAGGAAGAAATTATAACAGTTCAACACAAACATTCCTCCACTATATACTTATTAATTCCAAAGGGAAAAATAAAAACTTTACAGTGGAGTAACCTGACTGAGACCACCTTTACCAAGTGACTGATTAAAGTTAACATTAGCAAGTAAGAGGACCAATTAACATTACATTCATCTTGACATGATGCACCAAGAATAACATATCTCTTCAGTAATACTCCTGCAAAAAATCTATAACAGAATTCAGTAGTATTCTACAGATAATTTGCCTGTTTTCTACAAAACTGTCAGTTTCACAAATGACCAAGACAAACTGAAGAAATTAACACTTCAATATGCCTAAAGCAAAATTTAACTTTTCCTTTCCAAACATGTTCTTCTATCTGATTTTCCTTTTTATTATAGAGTGACAATGCAGAAAATCAGAGTACGGCATTTTATCGACAGCCTTACTCAACAGCACTCAAAGTTTGAGTTACTAACTAAATTCTGCCAATTTTACCTCAGAAATATA
Source organism: Camelus dromedarius (assembly GCF_036321535.1). Taxonomy (NCBI): domain Eukaryota; kingdom Metazoa; phylum Chordata; class Mammalia; order Artiodactyla; family Camelidae; genus Camelus; species Camelus dromedarius. The sequence continues at coordinate 23,804,635 of NC_087439.1, forward strand.
ACCAAATCCCCCCACTCCTTTTTAAAACAACTTTATAGAGGTATAACTCCATTCATGTAAGCCTCCTTGTTCCCGCCGTACACAGACTCACCTACTTTGCCCAGCAAAGGTAAGCAGGCAGGTGGAATTAGCAAAACATGTGCAGCCGCAGTAAGCTGCCTGGTCTACACACACTTTTTGTGTCAGTGGGATCCAGATCATCCCTTCCTGCCAAAAGACACTGGGCTAAGCACATGGGGCAAGGGACCCAGCTACAGTAAGAGCTCAGGCTGAAAAGCACCTGTGTCCCTGCAGGCCCAAGACTATTCTCTCCCATCCAGAAGCACCACGGAGGGGAGGCACTGGTAGGGGAACTCCACCATCCTCCTCCCCACTGAGAGATACCTGGCATCTAAGCCTAAAGAACCCTTTCTACACCCAGAGGCAGCATCAGCAGGGAACAGTTGGAGCCATAGTAGCAACAGCTAACCTAGGCAATACTAGATCATATTACAAAAGCTTTGATGATTAAATTGACATTAGTACCACAGCACACAAATGTAGGCCAAGCCCCACATGCTAAATCTGAGTGCTAATATTAAAAAAAAAAAAGCTAAACAGGACACAGATTCTCCTAATGCAAGAGATAAAATGTTCAGGATACAATAAAAATCAACCATCATAACCAGAACCAAGAATACACAACTTGGAAAAAAAAATACAATCAACCGATACCAACACCAAAATGAATCATATTCATTTGGAATTAGCTGACAAGAATTTTAAAGTAGCTGTCACAAAAACATTTTGATAAATAATTATAAAATTTTTTGAAATAAAATAGGAAATCTGAGCAAAGAAATAAAAGTTATATTTTATAATTCATTTGGTTCATTTGAAGCAAACTGAAATTATACAAATAACAATTACAATAAAAGGAAAAAATTTTTGGATGGGCTCAATTGTAGAATGAAGATGTCAGAGGAATGCACTGGTGAACAATACAATTAGTGCAATCTGAACAATAGAGAGAAAACAGGCAGAAACAGCAACAGCAACAAAAATGAGCAGACACTCAATATTTTTGTATATTTGTATTTTTGTATTATTCAAATCCTAGAAGAAGAGAAATAAATTGGGACTGAAAGAATATTTGAAAAAATAATGATTGAAAACTTCACAAATTTCAAGACAAACCCACAAATAAGAAGCCGGGCCAATTCCAGACAAACTCAAAGAAATCTATGTCAAGACACATCATAATTAAAATTTTGAAAATTAAAGAAAAAGAATAATATATATTGTAGCAGCCAAGATAAATGATATCCTACCTTTAGGGAACACAAGTCTGGATTATAGTGAATTTCTCATTGGAAACTGAAGAGGCCAGACAGAAGTGACACAGTATTTTCCAAGTGCTAAAAGAAAAGAACATAGCAGAAAATCTTCAGCGTCTAGGGAGATTTCTAAACTTGATAACAGAAGCATAATCCATAATAGGAAAAACTGATAAATTGGATCTCATAAAATTAAAATATTATGGTTGGTGAAATCTCGTATAGAGAGAATCGCATATACAAGGAATAAAAAGACTACTTACACTCTGGGAGAAAGTATTTGTAAGCCATAAACCTGACAAAGAACTAGTGCCTGGAATATATAAACAGCTCTCAAAATTGAACATTAAAAAAATTTCAATTAGAAAATTGGCAAAATACATGAACAGATCTTTTACTGAAGAGGATATACAAATGACAAATAAGCATATAAAAAGATGTGTAACATCAATAGTCATTAACGAAATGAAAATTAAAACTACTATGATATATCACTAAAGTCTTGTAAGGATGACTAAAAGTTTTTAAAAATGGTGATAACGCCAAATGCTGATAAGGATGTAGAGAAACTGGACCATATATTGCTAGTGAGAATGTGAAATGGTATAAAAACTTTGGAAAACAATTTGGCAATTTTTTACAAAACTAAATAAGCAACTATCATATACCTTAGAAACTGATTTTCTGCACTTTTATTCCATAGAAATAAAAACTCGTGTTCACACAAAGACTTGTACACAGTTGTTTTTGGCAGCTTAATTTTCAACAGTCAAAAAACTGACATCCGCCCAGACATCTTTCAATAGATAAATGGTTAAGCAAAGTATGGTATAGATATCTGTAACAGACTACTACTGAGCAGTAAAAAGGTTGATACACCCAACAACTTGGAACAACCTTCAAATAATTCAAATGCTGAGTTAAAAAAAGCACAATCCCAAAGATTATATACTGATGATTCAATTTACGTAACATTTTAAAAATTACAATATTTAGAAGTGTAGAAGAGATTAATGCCCCCTAGGGATTAGAGATGGGTATGGATGAAATAGGAGAACAGTAGTTTAATTATAAAAATGCAATTGAGGGATCCTTGTGGTACTGCAATTCTTTAGTATATTAACTGTAGTGGTAGATACATTAACCAATAAAGTGACAAAATTGTGTATGAGTTAATACATGAACACACACACACACAAACGTAAGTACATAAAACAATTTGAGAATTTTGAATAAGATTGCTGGATTCTGTCAGTGTCAATATCCTGTTTGGGATATTGTATTTTAGTTTGCAAAATCCTACTATTGGGAGAAACTGGGCAAACCGTTCAAGGAATCTCTCTGTATTCTTTCTTTAACTGCATTCAAACCTACAATCATCTCAATTAAAAAAAAAAAAGGATTAAAACTCCAAAATAGAAGTCAGTTAGTAAAAAACATTCTTTGTTGAAAATCATTGTCCACATAGTGCCATGGAGACATAAATCCATTCATTGAACAATGATGTTGGGACTCACCTACAGTGGTTTTTGTTTGTTTGTTTAGTTCTATTGTGGTTTTGGGTTTTTTTGGTTTTATTTTGTTTTTTGAGAATTTTAAGATATCCTCAGTGTATCTAAGCTTTGAAAAAGGTCCCTTCACTGTATATATGATTCAGGCCTCTCTAATGTCAAAGCTTTTAACTCAGAAAATTTACTGTATTAATATTATTGTTATTTTTGATAGCATTTTCTAAACTTTCCACTATTTGATCCTTTATCTCTTATCGTTTATCTCATACTTTTACTTCTATGTATTATTGTGTTTTATATCCAGAGAGATTTCTTAAAGTTATTGTTTAATCTTATAAAATTTTTATTTTAGTTTCCAGGAAATGCTGCTTATTTTGTGATTATTTCTTTTTCTTTGTATCTTTTTTTCAATGTATTTGTTTATGTATTTATTTCACAAAATCATATTTTTTAAGTTGAAGCATAGTTGATGTAGAATATCATATATTACAGGTATACAATATAGTAATTCACAATTTTTGAATGTTATACTCCATTTATAGTTACTATAAAATATTGGCTATATTCCCCATGTTGTACAATACATCCTTGTAGCTTATTTTATACCTGATAGTTTGTACCTCTTAATCCACCACCTCCATCTTGTCCCTCCCCCTTCCCTCTCCCCACTGATAACAGCTAGTTCCTTCTCTACATCTGTGAGTCTGTTTCTTTTCTGTTATATTCACTAGTTTGTTGTACTTTTTTAGGTTTCACATGTAAGTGATATCTTACAGTATTTGTCCCTCTCTGTCTGACCCACTTCACTCAGCATAATGCTCTCCAAGTCCATCCATGTTCTACATCATAAACTAATACAATATGTTAAAACAACTGTACTTCAGTTAAAAAGTAAACAACCAACCAACCCAGTTAAAATAAGGGCAGAAGAACTGAACAAACATTTTTCCAAAAGAGGAAATGCAGATGGCCAACAGGAACATGATAAGTCACTCAACATTACTAATATCAGGGAAATGCAAGTTAAAAATCACAATCAGATATCATCTCACACCTGTCAGAATGGCCATCATCAAGAAGAACACAAATAACAAATACTGACAAGGATATGGAGTAAAGGGAACTCTTATACACTTATGGTGGGAATGTAAATTGGTAGAGCCACAACAGAAAACAATATGGAGGTTTCTCAAAAACCTAAAATTAGAACCACCATATGGCCCAGCAATTCCACTCTTGGGCATGTATCTGAGAAAAACAAAAACATTAATTCAAAAAGATACTACACCCTGCTATTAACAGCAATATTATTTATAATTGCCAAGATATGGAAACATCCTAAATGCACATCAATAGATGAATGGATAAAGAAGATGTTGCACATATATATGATGGAATGCAACTCACCCATAAAAAAGGCTACTTTGCCATTACAGCCCTTCATTCACTTTATTTTTCCTTCACTTCAATAAACCAGCATTTTATAACTGGCATAAACATTTCCATTGCATCAAAACCAACAAAATACCTAAAAATAAACTTAACCAAGGAGGTTACTTATACTCTGAAAACTGTAAAACACTGATGAAGGAAATTAAAGACTATATATATAGAAATGGAAAGATATCTTGTGCTCTTGGACTGGAAGAATCCACATTATCAAAATGTCTGTACTACCCAAAGCAGCCTACAGATCCAATGCAACCCCTGTCAAAATACTCACGACATTTTTCACAGAACTAGAACAAGCAACTCCAAAATTTATATGGAACCATAAAAGACCTCAAATTGCCAAAGCAATCTTTTGTAGGTCTTTTTTTTTTTTTTCTCTCTTTCTTCTTTTTGTTCTCTTTTGTTAAGTTTTGATGACTAGAGAAGGTCCTTTAACATTGTTGTAAAGCTGGTTTGGTGGTGCCGAACTGTTTTAGATTTTGTATATCTGTGAAGCTTTTGATTTCTCCATCAAATCTGAATGAGAGCCTTGCTGGATACAGTATTCTTCATTGTAATTTTTTTCCCTTTCATCACTTTAAATATATTGTGCCACTCCCTTCTGGCCTGTAGAGTTTCTGCTGAAAAATCAGCTGATAACCTTATGGGAGTTTCCTTGTATGTTATTTGTTGCTTTTCACTTGCTAATTTTAATATTTTCTCCTTATCCTTAATTTTTGTCAATTTGATTACTATGTGCCTTGGTGTGTTCCTCTTTCGGTTGATCCTAGGTGGAACTCTCTGCGCTTATTGGACTTGGGTGACTGTTTCCTTTCCCATGTTGGAGAAGTTTTCAGTTATTATCTCTCCAAAAATTTTCTCACGTCCTTTCTCTATCTCTTCTCTTTCTGGGATCCCTATAATGACAATACTAGTGTGCTTCATGTTGTCCCAGAGTTCCCTAAAACTATCCTCATTTCTTTTCATTCTTTTTTCTTTTTTTCTGTTCTGCAGTAGTGATTTCTACTAGTCTGTCTTCTAGTTCACTGATCCACTCTTCTGCTTCATTTAGTCTACTCTTGGTTCTTTCTCGTGTGTTATTCATTTCAGCAATTTTATTCTTCATCTCTGTTTGGGTATTCTTTATATTTCCCAACTCTTTGCTAAAAACTTTGCTCTGTGCATCTGTACCCCTCTTGAGTTCTCTGAACATCTTCACCATCATTGCTTTAAACTCTCAGATAAATTGCCTATCTCCTCATCACTTATTTCCTCTTCTGGAATTTTATCTTGTGCCTCGGCCTGGGACATATTCCTCTGTTGCCTCATATTGTCCATCTTTCTTTTTGTATTTTTATGTAGGTTAGGTATGTTTCTTGTCCTTGGAGAGATGGCCCTCTGTGGGAGATGTCCTGTGCATCTCATCATACACTCCTCTCTTGTCACCCAAGGGCCAGGGTCCAGCCAGTCCCAGTTTAGAATCTGGCCTGTATTTGTGGACTCCTTCCACAGGCTTTGGGATTGCAGTTTTCTTATTTCTGTTATCTGCCTCCTGGTGGATGAGGCTGGACTAGAGACTTACGCAGGTTTCCCGGCAGGAGGAGTCAGTGCCCTGCCCACTGTTGGGTGAAGCTTGGTCCTGGCCCTCTGGTGGGTAGGGTTGAGTCTAGGGATGTTTGTGACTCAGGAAGTCTGTGATGGGTAGGGTTTTGTTCCCACCCAGTATGTTGTGGCCTGAGGCTTCCCAGTTCTTAAGCTTACAGGCTGTTTCATGGGGCATCTTGGTGCTAATGATCCAATCAATATGTCAGCCTCCAAGAAAGCTCATGCAGATGAACACTCCTGGAATGTCTGACAGCAGCTTTCATGTCCTCTGGGTGAGCTGCAACTGTTCCCTACCTCCCCAGGAGACCCTCCAAAACCAGCAGGCAGGTCTGGCCCAGGTTTCTATGAAATCACTGCCTCTGCCCTTGGACCTGGTGCACACAAGAATCTGTGTATGCTTTCCAAGAGAATGAAGACTCTGTTTACCCCAGTACTGTGGGGCTCCTGGAGTTAAGCCCCACTGGCCTTCAAAACCAGATATCCTGGTGTCTCCTCCTCACCCCAGTGCCAGAACCCCAGGTTGGGTAGCCTGATGTGGGGCTTAGAGCTCTCACTCCTGTGGGAGGGCCTCTGTGACTTAATTATTCTTCAGCTTGTAGGTCACCCACCCAGTGGGTATGGGGCCCGACTATATCATGAGCACGCCCCTCCCACCACCCTGCTGTGGTTCCTTCTTTACGTTTCCAGTTGAAGAAGATCTTTTTTGCCAAGTTCCAGGGTTTTTTCCCAGTAGTTCTTTAGCAGTCAGCAGCTGTGGTTCTGTTGTAATTGAGAGGAGAGGCAAGCTCATGCTGCTCCACCATGTTGCCCAGAAATCTCTCTGTATCTTTTTAATGGATGCAATACTTTTTTTTCCCCATTTTTTTGCTCTTTCTCTCTGAAGATTTTAATTCGAATTTTGGTTTTGTATTTTTTAGTTCCATTTAATTTTTTTCTGTTTCCCTAACTTCTATCTCCTTTGGAGTTCTTTTACTTTTGGTTATCTTGTTCTCTGTCATTAATATTAGAGTGTTGTGAGGTGGCCAGTGGTCAATTATTCACATTTAATTGAGCCAGAGGAAGGATGACTTGCAACAGTACACACTTGTGCGAGTTTTGTCATCTGGAAGATGTTATCTTCTGGGTGAGAGCTGGCATATGGTTATTTTGCTGGAGAACCCTTAAGTGCAAGAATGGGAATAGGGGCACTAAGGCCCATTTTTCTTTGCCCAAGTCATCTCTAAAACGTTGTTTTACTTAAAACAATGAAACCTGATTTTCAATCATCCCATCTGTAGGACAGAATTATGGATAGGCATAGGCAGTCACTCCTGTGACCTTGCAATCAGCTCAACTTTTCTCTCCTGCCTTCTGTAGCCTGTGTGGCAGTTCAGCCAGCTCATCAGTTATAACCCCTTTTGCCTGTCAACTAGACTGTGGCTTCTTATGTCATCAGTCAACACGATGTCTACTGTTTTCTGTCTTCGAGAAATTTACTAACATTTCTCATTTTTTCATGGCCTCTATTTATTATTCTTTATTGTTGTGGTTTATACTATTTATTGTTTTGTTTTACTATTATTTTAATGTATCAAGAGAAAGAGGAAATATGTATTCATGTTGTCTGCAATTTTCTAACATAAAATATTCTTAACATAAAAATATAACTGTTGTACATTTTACCAGTAGTAATTTAAAAATCAATAAACATTTTTCTTTTCCTCCAGAAATATAATTAAAAACTAAAGCCATAATTATATTTACCAAGCTAACAAAAAATTGAATCATGGATTTCTTTCACCTTACAACTCATGCTTTATGTGATTTTAGCTACTAGCCTTTCACAGTTAAAAAGAAGTAAATTCAGTCTCTTTCAAAGTATCTCAAAATCCTTATTAGGAATAGTTTTATTTATCTACAGATAAGAGTTTTCCCATATGATTTATTACTGAGTCAATGCTAGGCATTTGGTATTCAGTAAATTAATATTTGTTATGGCCACAAGAATAATTTTAATGTGTAGTGATATGCAGTTTTTGTGAATCTCAGTTTGATCTCATCCTTCCCACCCCAAAATCAATCTCTCTTCCAACCTTGTCAAAAGTTTCACTGACAGCAAAGTAACTCATCTCAGTGGAGCAGAAAAGTAAAAGCAGAAGCATTGTTTGGAACTACTGACAAATTGTACATTTATTTCATTTAGTTTAAGAATCAAAACATCCAAGTCATCTTAACCATGCCAATAATAGCAAAATATCTTCTAAGTCCTTCAGTCTCCTAACAGCAACAAAACTTTAATTATACACCAATTTTTTTGTTTTCTGCCTGACATCCTATTTCTTAGTGAGGCTATTTTGTGTAACTCTGTGTTCCTGATTAGAAGACTGGAACAAACGCAATGATGAAAATAATCACCAAGGAAAACACTTAAAACAGGACAAAAAGCAATCATGGACACTCTCGATTTAACCAATTTCTGTGAAGGTTTATGTTAAGATAGAATATTATTTACCATTTGGAGGCTACTGTTAAGATTCAGTTAGTAGCCAAGGAAGAGGGGAACAGAAAACTTTGTGTTTGGCCAGTTTGACTTTGAATAAATAAACACTGACACTGTGGATTTCTCCTGTTTCTCTGTATAGATTCAATAAAAGGGATAATATTCCTCAGAATTAAAAATAAGGCTTAAGTCTAAGCAATAAATTAATATCATTATGTAGTTATAAAAATATTGTGAGAATTTAACTATCACATTCAAGCTTGAACCAGAAAATGGCCTACTCTCAATGGTATTAACTGTAGAAACATAACATTCAAATTTAATTTTTAAGTATCTTATGTAGATTTTGAAGACTCCAGGAGGAGGCAGGGTAGGATAGGGAAACTGTCCAGGTTGTTCTAACACTTTTCAAAATTATTCTTCTTTATCAACTAGAACAACTGAATACGCAACTGTTACTCTCCCTGTTACTTCCATCGTTCTATCTAGAAACGTTGTTTCTTGCTCAGGTAATTATTAAAGTAGAGCTCCTTGTTTTAGTATAAACAATGGTTCACTCAGAGAGGCCAACTACTGTAAAAAAATGCTAAAAAATGCTGAACAAAATGAACATTTATTTCTGGCTAATATCACAGTCCAAATCAAAGGTCTTTTCACCAGAGTGTCATTCACTGGATCCATTCTTCTTCCTTCTTCCTTCCTTCCTTCCTTCTTTCCTTCCTTCTTATTTGTCTTCCTTCCTTCCTTCCATCTCTCCCTTCTCTTTTTCTTTCTTTCTCAAATAGATCTTTGAAATTTTTCCAAGGGAAGTAGCTGTTTTGATCGCTGACATCTTTCTTAAAGGTTTTATTTGCTTAATATTTCTATCTGATAAACAGGCTGGTCGAAATTCTGGCTCTGTAGCAAAACTTCTATACTCCTAAAAAAAATTTTTTTTTCTGGGTTGTATTTTCATTGTTCCTTATTTTAAAGAAGCCATGATCATGCAGGATGATCTAGTGGACCCAGCACTTCTTAGGAGTTCTGCATTCTTACTGGGTCCCCTAATTCCTGCTGCCAAATTAAGAAGGAAGAGAAATGAGAGGATTGGGAATTTTAAAAGCACAAGGCATTTTTAAGTGTGAGCCACATGTGACTGTACAGTCCACATGCCCATGGAGATCGCCCTAAGTTTCATTTTAGTTTCAGGGAAGCTGGGAAATGTGGTCCAACTGTGTATCCAGTGGGAAAGGCAATGGTGTTTAGTAAGTGTATTACCAAATAAAGACTGCTTTTAACAAGTTACTACAAACTTAATGGCTTAAATAATACAGATTTATTATTTTACAGTTCTAGAGGTCAGAAATATGAAACAGGTCTCACTGAGTTAAACTCAAACTGTTGGCAGAGCTGCTTCTTTCTGGAGGTTCTAGAGGAAAATCTATTTAGTTGCTTTTCCCAGCTTTTGAACCACATTTCTTGGCTCACATGCCATTCCGCCAGCTTCAAAGGGAGCAACTTTGCATCTTTCTGATGATTCTTCCCTAGTCACATCTCTTTCTGAATACAGTTCCCAGAACTACTATAAGGACCTATGTGATTGTATTTGCCCACCTGGATAATCCAGGATAATCTCATCTCAGTACCATTAACTTAATTACATCTGCATGGTCCCTTTTGCTATGTGAATAACACATTCACAGGTCCAGGGGATTAGGGCATGGATATCTTGAGATATCATTAATCTGTCTACCACAAAAAGCATACAGCATTGTTTCCACTACAACTTGCTGTATCATGAGATTTAGTATAAAATATTTCTTTAATGAATTCTACCCAAAGAACTTAGTTTCTAAAAGTAATTAGTTCTAATTAAAACAGCATTGCATCATGGAAATCATGGGTTCCAGTGATGGCTCTGGTGCCATCTTCCCTTAACACATTCTCACTGAAATGTTTTCCTATTCGAGAGCATAGTACTGCTATTTTTAAAGAATGTCTATTAAATCAACCAGTCCTAGATTTCTTTTTCACCTTTGTTGTAACTAATCTTATTTCTAAAAGGAACACAGCTATTTGAATTACTTAAGAATTGAATTACTAAAGTTGAATCAGGGTAGAGGAGAAAGAAGGAAAAAATATAAATATGTATGTATGTAAACTGATTCAAAGAGTTAAATCTAGTACCTATAAGTTATTTTTCTTAAGATCATCTCTTCTCTTTATGTTAAATGCAGTTGTTTTGAATTTGGATTTAAAGTAGACTGCCAACTCAATGCAGAGATTTCTTCTAAAGCAATTTCATTTGGTACCCTCCCCCCCAAAAACAAAAATCTACTAACTTTTTTCTCATTTTTAAATTAGTAGCAGAAAAAAAAAATGTTTCTGAGATGTTTAGAGGCATGTTCAGACAATATAGTGGGGTTCAATAAGAGAAAATCACATTTTTATTTTTCCTCAGGCAATTTTGATTCAGTTCATCTCTTCTGAAACAATGAAAGTCCCGCTTGAATGCCCACTGCTTGATTTCCACTGTGCTTCATATTTTGTTACTTTTCTAACAGGAAAAAGGAAGAGAATTCACATTTGAAAAAGGAAGAGAGAAATGGGAGGAGCAATTCTATTTTCATATTCCCTCATCTCATGTCACCTCACCTCTGTGGGGAATAATGGTGTGAACTCTGTAAGATAAACTCACCAAGTACCATTTCTGGTAATGGCTAAAATGTACCTGTAGAAGAAGGAAGAAAGATGCCCTTTGGGTGCAGGTGACCTTGATGTTTGTTAATCAGGAAATTTTAATAGGATCAAACCAAAAAAAGTTTAATTTTTATTTGTATTCTTGTGGATCAGACTAAATCACTGATGTACTTGAGTATTAGTCAAGTTCTGCTGATTTATGCAATGATAATAAATAACCCTAGCATCTAACAGCATATAATAACATTAGTTTAGTTCTTGTGTGTGTTATGTCTGTGGCTGTCATGTGCTTTGCCTCTACTGTATAGGCCATCACCTTCCAGAACACAGGCTGAAGGAAGAGCCCCATTTGGGACATGCTATTCTTATGGGAAAGGGAAAAGAGCAAGATAGTTGGTGGAAACAGACTACAGCACATAAAGCTTCCTCTAAGATGGGCTTGTACTACTTCTGGTTCATTTTATTGGCTGAAGTAATTCACATGGCCACACTTGACATTGGAGAAAGGTAGTATACTTCACTTTCAGGGAGGTAATGCAAAGCACACAGCAATGTGCCAAAGTCTGTAAACCTCTAAACAACAGGAGAGAGAGGAGCAAATGATTTAAAACCATAATGCAATCTGCCACACTTGACACAATTTCTAGTAGGAAGAAAGCCATTATTTTCCTTTCTAGAATCACTGAGTTCTTCAAATTACATCTCCTATGTTGTAAAAGTTACAGAAATTAGAGCAGAAACATTTTAATATTGTAATAATTTGGGTAATTACAATTTTAAAAAGATAATACAAAAATTCAGAGAAAGTGAAAGTATTCATTACAAACTGTACATTCTTTTTCTACTAAGAGAGGAAAACACTTTAATAGAAGAATACTAGTTTCTTCAAGTACATTCTGCATTTCTTTAGTAATGGACTAGTATTTTATTGTATGTGGCTATCTGCCCAACTAAGCAACAATATTTCTCAGGCTCCCTTGAGGTTAAGGTGATCAATTAGACATAAGTGGGAGCTGACTGATGACACTTCTGAGAAAACTCTTTCAGAGTGGGACAGAGGGTTAATGTGCACCCTTTTGCCACCACTGTCTTCTATTTCCTTCTTCCTGCCTAGATCTCAGACCCAATGAATGAAGAATTATAGTTATTTTGGACCTTGACCTTGAGGATGGAAGCTGAGTGCTAAGAATGTTGGAGCCAAACATTAAAGGTGTTTGCATCTTTACTGCAAATTGTAGCCTTCCTGTCATTAACTTAACTCTGTAATTCTTTTATAAGAGGGTAATATAAACTTCAATTTTGTTTGAATCACTGTGATTTCCTCTTTCTCTTACTAGCAGCTGTACTGTATGGTACAAGGTTTAATTAGGAATGCTAACTGAAAATTAAGGAGATCCCATTGCAATTTTTCCACCAGAGACCCATGTGAATGTTTAAGAAATAAGATGATGCAGAATAAGATGCCAAAGAGAAAGCAAGGTTATGATGTCCCAGGCCAGGAAGAGGACTGAACACTGCTAGTATTCAGCCAAATGTGTAAAGCCAAAGAAATGGTATAATATTAAGTAAGATTATGACCCCACAAATCTTAAACATTTAGTTGTAATAGTAGATATGGATATATGTATTTGAGCATATTTAGATACACATAAATTCACACACATAAATAAAAATCTCGTATTTTTGTGCATAGGTGATATTAAATCAAATAGACTCCTCAGTGACACTTAAACTGGAACACCATAGAACTAGGAGTCCTTAGTTAAGTAGACTGGTAAAAGATATGTTCTCACTTACGGACCAGTTGGCACCAATGTCAGCCACTTGCTTTGCATCTGCAGATTTCTCAACAATATCTATTCCCAATCAATGGGAACTGTTCAGATGACTCTATTGGCAACTGAGGCTTGTGAACACACTGGTGCCTCAATTGTTGTTGTTGTTGTTTTAGTCTACCATCTGAACATTATTTTCTCTGTTATTTCCTATTAGATGTATGACCAGGTTAAAAAAAAAAATGGAACTTCTCATTCATTTCTGCAAAATCTCTCTTCCAAGTAACTAGGATTCTTTCCAAACAGTAAGCTATGCAGACACATCTCAGTATTTCTTAACTCCTGTAATGTGCTCTTTGTGCCTTGATTTTGTCCTCCCTCATTTATTCATTTTCACTTGAAGACAATAAATATAAGAGGCCTCTTAGCTGCTTTAAGTTTTAACTTTTGATTTGCCAAAGCAGGTATCTATTATTTAATATGGGTTAAGAAAAAGGGCACAAAATAAAGGTTCTCAAATGGTTATGTGAAGAAATATTAATACACAGGGATGATTTATAATCTAAAGCAGACATAATCAACACACAGTAACTGAGAGGTCCACATAGGATGTAGACAACCAAACAATTCATATAATTAAAAAATATTTTAATTAATTATTATTGCAGTTAGAGAGGATTTATGGTAAATCTCTGCCTTAGTTTCCAAAATCAGAGAAAGATTTCAGTTTCTGGGGAGGAACTGACAATATTTGACTGCTTGAAGTAAAAAGGAGTATCATTAGTGTATGTGGGTTGCAATAAGTAGAAGGAGGAGGAGGTGGAAGAGGAGAAAGAGTGTGTGTAAAGCTGCATCTTAAGCAGAGAGGGTGAACTGAAGAAATGCTGGAGGTAAGCAGGGGAAAGTTGACTGAAGACAGTAGAATAATTAAGGAGCTAGACATTAGCAGTTGGCTAGAGGCCTATAGAGGTCTACAGCATGTATGGGTTATTTGAATATTTACATCAATTTCTATTGACTGCAATCAGAAATTTATACTTAGACAATTCAAAGTGAAAGCGAACGAACACAGAGCATCAATATTCTAGTTATATGAAGATATTTAGGTAACATCTTGGTTTTGTAGTGCATTTTTGCTGCTTTTCTTCTGATAACTAAATATATAATATTTTTATAGCTGCCAAACAGTGGTAGATTAAAATTATTAAATGATTCTTAAAATGAATAACTTGTCAATTAGTCAATGAAGTGTTTTAAAGCTGCTTAATATAAAGAAGCCAATGCTTTCTTTTCACTTATATTCTTTTTTCTCCTGAGGAAAGTGGAGTAATTATACTTTTTTTTCTACTTCACAATCTGCCTTTTAGAAATGTATCAATTGCATTCAAGTTCTTACAGTTTAATGTGTCCATTTAAAGTTATTTTCTGTATTTACCTTGCTGATGCTACTTAGTGCAGAATAGCTATCGTGTTGAAAAAGAAATGTCCACAGTAGACATTTTTTTCCTTTTCAGAAATGATTTCAAGCCTGATAAAGAAAGAAAAAGATAAAGCCAGCAAAGCACTTGTCATTTTTTTTATAAGTGCTGCAGTTGTTTCTTCCAGGCATTTGGGAAAGAACAGAATATATATTATTTGATTTACTTTACTGTCTGTCAGAGTACATTTGGTTTTGTGTATTTTAAACAGAGAGACTGAAAGGACTTGATAAACAATATCCACCAAAACAACTTGGAAACCACTTAAGATGTTGGTCTTTATAAGAAGTCAAGATAGCTTTTCCATCCAAGTTGCTTTGAGTGCTTCTGTTAAAATTACATAGAAGGAGGGAGATGAGAAAAAGCAAAGCAAAGAAGCAGAAAGGTTTAAGTTGGAAGTATGACGTTAAATATTGTTAGTGCTTTTCAAAACAGATACCCCAACCAGTAAGTTTCTATTTGATAGTAATGGTTGTCAACATTTGGTGTGAAGTTAAAGCACTGCTGAAAACCTCCAGTGACTAAATATAAAATTCTGTTTCAAATAACAACCTTGCACATATTCTAATTGATTCAAAGTGTTTGCTCAAAGGAGCTACTCCATTTATATACATTGGATTGCTTTATTACCTTCAGAAGAATAACTTGGAGCATTACTGATACTATTCCATTTGAAAATATCAGTGAATCATCTTTGAAATATACTGGGGCAAATATTTAACAGCAAGCAAAACTGATTAGAAAGGGAGGAAAAGAATGGATATTGCTCCAGTAAAAGAACAGAAAGATTCAGGAAATTGGTAGAAAATTATCCAACTGGAAATTTGGCCAAGAAATGGTGCCTGACACACACCCATACCCTCCCTTGGCAATATGTTCTCTGCTGTTTTAAATGGCCATGAATAAATGTAACATTAGTTTTGTAGCTAAGTGATGAGAAAAAGATTGTTTAGCCAGTGCCCTAAATTCTAATCCCAAACTCCCAATTATGTTGTTTATGAAGATACTTCATTTCTTAACATTAGTCTATTTTGTGGAGGTCTGTGGGACTTAACTCATACAATGTAATTATTACATTTTCTGTCTAGCCCAGCAAATTAGAATGACTAATCCATGTGAAGTAATGATCATATCTGATAAGAAGAACATGTATGATCAGGATCAGAGGTGATAAGGAAGTGAAAGGAAACTCAGTCCTTTAGATTAAATCAGAGTACAGCTTAAAGGCAAACCACCACCGTCTCTGCAATCATCACAAAGAGCCACACTACCTTTCATAACAATTCTATTTTCAGTTGCTGCAGTTTATCTCAGTGTGTTCTCTCACCTAAATACTCTCCCCTCCTGGGCGCAGTAATTTTTCAAATTTTCATGTTAAATCCCCAGTGAACTTTTGATCATGAGCAGCATGCTAGATGGTACAGAAGTATCATGGCCACTCAATCAACAACCTGATGGACAGCATGCTTTTCTTTGCAAGAATAAGTATGGTTACTTTTTGCAAACTGAGAAAACCATATTTCAAATGTTTCATCTGCAGGCCACTTATAGATAATTTGAGAATAAACACATTTTTTCTAAGGCTGAAGACTTAAATAAATGTTAAGCACGTACAGACAATTCACATCACTGATAGATACTGCCTTTTGAGAGTAGAAATATTCTCTGCCCTTGATTATATCCTTTCCCATCCTATCTCCACTTTGTATCTCTTAATAAACAAAATACATAACTTATGAAAAAAGGAGGAAGAGGCAGTGGAGTAAAAAAAAATAATAATAATGAAGATATTTCATCAGCTTATCCAAAAAAGATTACTTATTTTTAGGTTGATATTTCCAATGGACATTTTAAAGTCTTTATCTTATTTGAACTCACAATAGCATTAGATAGTATTAATCATTCTCTTTCTTTCGAATTTTTCTTTTCCCTTGACTTTCTTGAACAATATACTCTTCTGATCTATCACATCACCCACCTTTTTGGCCCATCTATATTAGTATTTACTACTTTCTCCCACTTTTTTTAGATTTTAGATATTGGAAGTCCCCAAGATTCCTATTTCTCATCCTTTCACTATATCCTTTATTCCTTGGCAATCACATTCACATCTGTGATTTTACTTACTTTTTAATTTCTTTGCCCAGAGCTCACTTTAGTGTTCTAGACTCTTACCATCCTCTTCCTACATGGCAACTGCATTTGGATGCTTCAAAGGCAACTCTCTCTCATCATATCCAAAATCAAACTCAGTTTTGTCCTTAAATACCATGTTCTCCCCCAGCATTCTCTGTTTTAATGAATAGGACCACCATCCATCAAGTTAAAAATTTAGAAATTCATAGGTTTCAATCCTTCCTTCTTCTAAAGGTATCAGATAAATTTCCATGTTCTTTGTTTATATTTTCCAAGTTTCTTTCCATTCCTAACACCACCACTGTGGGTAGTCTATTCCACCCAGACTGCCACAACAGATACCATCTCATTTCCCCCTTCCCATCCTGACCACTTTGAATCTGTTCTCATACTGGGGTCAGGGTGATATATATTTAAATATAAGCATATCTGTGTTATTTCTGAGCTAAAAATCTTCCAAAGATGGCCCACTGTTCTTGAGATAAATGTGTATTCAACATTCAACCCATGACTCTTTCTCTAAGTAATTTTATACAATTCTTCATCTATATCAATGTATTTAAACCTAGAAATTCCACCTTGATCTTCTTACTCACACCATCACACCAGCTCCACCATGGACCAATACCACCTTAAGCAAGTTACCTCCTTCTCATTCATCATCTCAGCTCCATCATCTCTCCTTGAGGTGAGTCTAGCCAATTGCACAGCCTAGAAATAGATCCATTATAACCTCCATAACTCACAGCTGTTTCCTCTGTATCACAAATGTTCTAATTTATAATTATAAGTGAGTCCCCAATTAAAAGATGAGCTCCATAGACTAATGAATGGTAATCTACAGTCTGTAATATACATGTCTAAATGAAAGACATGGTTGATTTTGTATATCATCAAGCTGAATTGCATCAATATAGTTGCTTCATATTACCTATGTTCTCCCACTTTTCCACATCATAACTTTAATAGCACCTTTCTTCCAATGTTGCCTCCATATCTTTTATAACCTATGAGGGGACACAAGGTTAAGAATATGGTTTCTAAAGAAGTCTTCATGTTTCAAATGACTTGTCTACTCCTAACTCTGAGAATTACACTGTTTTGGTTCCCTCATCTGTAAAAATGGGGATTAATAATATTGATTCATGAGATTATGTGAGGATTAAATAATACTGTATATTTAAAGCCCGTAACACATGCTCAATCAATATTAGCAAAGAATCTCAGATTTTTTCATGTATTGAAAAATTCGAGGAAATATACAAGGCAATACTGAGTATATAGATGCTTTATTTTTGAGGAATTGGTCAGTGCAGAGTTCTGTAGTAGAAATTTGGAATCTGTCCAAAAAACTGATTTATAAAACTATTTTTTTCTCAGTAATGATGCAGTTTACATAAACTCTAAGGGGAATACAGGAAACAGACACTATCCCAGATCTTCACACACTTCTTAAGAAAAAAATAGCAAAATACTGGTCAGCAATTCATCTTTGGCATAGATGCTTAAAGTCTATGCAGATGTTTTCAGTTCTGGCCTCGCCTTGTGTATCAACTTACAGTAAAAAATGCTTTAATTGGTCTCTATAAAGAATGTGCTTATTCTAAACTTGATTTTTAAAGAGGATATTCATTTTGATGAGGATTGTTATAGTTGTAGAATTTTCTACTTCAGGTCAGTATGTTTCTGGAAAAATTATTATAAAGTCTAGAGATAATCAGAATGGGAAGCAATTTAAATAATAGTTGAATTGTGATAAAAGATGATAGACTGTTGCATTTTTTAAAATCTGGTAGTTCTAAAAATTATTTGCTATTCACAATTATCTTGATTTTTAGTATATTTTGAATTGGTTATTATGTTTAGTTTCCTCTTGTACAGAATCATCCCCTACAAACCAAAAATATAGATGTACAGGAAAATACTTAATAAGTCCTCTTGTTCTAAATTTAAATGAAACAAATCTACTGCAGTTATCAGTTGATGACACAATCTTCCTTTATTTTTTATAGCAGAATTACAACTTGAATGCAGCTTCAAGTGTCTTTCCCAAAGGCATAGATGATATGAAAAATAAACTAGTATATGAACACTCTCACTGACTCCAATCAATAGATTTCTGTCTCATTTCAAATATACTGCTAGGCATCAGAAAGTTATAGTTTTAAACAAGGGTGTATAGACAAGGATGAAAATAATCTCAAACTATGGAAATATTTTGAATGTTAAAATATTCCTATTAATTGCATATATGCAGATATAATAACTCCTAATAAATTATATGAATGACCAATTAACATATAAAACACCTAACTTCATTTTTAAATGTGTATGCAAATTTTAAAAATGAGTAATTTTAATGTAGCATATTGAAAACATTTAAAAGTATTATAATACTCTGAGTAGAAGATGGTGTTGGTAAATACATACTTAGAAATTCAGTTCATATATATATTACAACCTACTAAGGAGCAATTTGAAAATATATATTCAAGTATTTCAAATGTGAACGTGTTTTGACTCAAAACTTTTCCATTCTTAGAAATTCATATCAAATATAGAAATTTAGAAGGAAAAATTTGTATAAGAATTCTTATTTATTTTATTTATAAACTTTTAATTACAGAACAGTTTTAGATTTTTTTGGAAAATTACAAAGATAGAGCTCCCAAATACCCCACTCTCAGTTTCCACTATTTTTAACATCTTCCTTGGTCTGGTACATTTGTTATAATTAATGAACCAATATTAGTATACTGTGATGAACTAAAATCGATATTTATTCAGATATCCTTACTTTTTACCTCATGTCTCTTTGCTGTTCCAAAACCCTTTCCAAGTTACCACATTACATTTAGTCATGTCTCTTTAGGCTGTATCTCTTGGCTATGAATTTCTCAGTCTTTCCTTATTTTTAAGGATCTTGGCAGTTTTGATTGGTACTGTTAAGGTATTTTGTAGAATGTACCTCAATTAAGATTTGTATGACTTTTTTTCCCTGCTGGCTAGAGTTATGTCTTTTTGAGAGGAAGACCACAGAGGTAAAGTGCCATTTTCATTACTCAGGTATATACTATCAGCATAATTTGTCACTGTCAACGTTAAACTTGCCACCTGAGTGAGAAAGTGTTTGTCTGGTTTCTCTACTGTAAAGTGACTCTTTTTCCTCTTTTCATACTGTATGCTTCGGAAGGAAGTCACTATGTGCAGCTCACCTCCTTGAGGGCACAGTACCTATGTATATTATTTGGAATCCTTTTGTACAGGAGATTTGTCTATTCTCTCCCTTCATTTTTCAATAATTTATTCACATCGGTATGGACTCATGAAAGTTTTATTTTAATACTTTTTAAAACAACACACTTTTGAAAATATTTTAAATGTTCATCATTAGTTTTGAGTTAAATAAAGTATGAAATTTAATGCAATGAAGTAATATGCAGTATAAGTCAGTATCAATATATATATTGACTTGGAAAGATATCCATATCCAAAAAGGCAAGATGCCTATTTTTAGAACAGCTGAATTTTTTACCAAATAAATTAATTAGATAAGAGTGTATGAAGTAGTATGTGTACATGTGAATATATTTTTAAAAGTATGAGATCAAGGAAAACTATAGGTTGAAAGTGCTTATATCTAGATGTTGGGATTATGAAAGTGACATGTAATTTTCTAAAATATATAGTTCCAAATATTTTTGTTGGATATTTTTCATACCAAATACATATTGGTTTCATTGATTTTTGTCTTTAAATTTTTCCATGTTGAATTCTGTTTTTAAATGAGAATGATTATCCACCTCTGACTGCACAGTTTTATTTTCTTTCTGCATAATATATAGTGACAAACAATCTACTCATTCCATGTTTCTTTAAATGATTCTACCCACTCATGGAATAGAAGGAGCTACCATTTGTTACATGTAATGAGTGTTATGTCCTCTGCTTGCATCCTCTGACTTCATGACATAAAAACCTACTAGAGATGTAGCATCATCAGCTCCATTACAGAGATGAAGTTCCTGAGACTTCTAGAACTTGTGAGGAGTTCTTCAGTTAGTAAAGAGGAGTCAGGTTTTAAGCAAAGGCATATTTAAATCCAAAGTTCATGTTCTTAACCATTATGTTACTTGTAGGAACTCTTGCCCCGGTAAGTGTTATACAAACTACCCTCAACTCACCTGTTTTAATACCACCTGCTTTCTCTTACTTACATCCTCCCTGGATCTTTAATTTCTTGGCTTTAAGCCTTATGTCAAAATATTTTCCTTGAGTCCTCCCTTATTTGATAACTCATCCAAATGACTCATCATCAGTTTTTTCCTTAAATTACAAATGTATTTATGATGATGTACTGCTTTCTAAATCCACATGCTTATAGTTATGAACTGGACAATATCTCTAACAAGTCTGGGCAATACTACGCCCATATTCTTATAAGTCATATTCATAAAAGCAGTATCTGTTGCATTGGTTAGCTGTATTTGTGATGCATGTAGAGCTTTTCATTACCTTTTAATATTGATTAAACAGAAAGAGAAAATATAAGCCCCGGCTTTCAGAAGGACAAACATAATGTTTTAAAAATGAGTTACCCTTCAAGAAGGAATTACGTTTTAATTAAAGGCTAGTATGAGTTTGTGCATCTGAATATTTTAAGTCTATTAGGATCACAGACCTTGACACCTGGTGCATTTGGGCCAAGAGCAAAAGTCTTAACTAATACTCTGCTCTACTGTAGTGAGTTTTTGCATTCATTTTTCTTTTTGTAACTTGACATCCTGAGGTCCTAGAAGATATGTATCCCACTAAAAATTAAGAACCCTGTGTTTATCTTATTTTTTTAAATATATTTTAAATTTTAAGTTTTTTTTTAAATGGTGATAGTATTTTATTAGGATGAGTATTGTTATTGTAGTGCTTGGTTACAAAGATCCATAAGTTTTGAGCAACCTGCTCCAACACCGTTTTTTCCATAATCCCTCTTTCTTTTAGTGTGCAAGTTTGCAAAATGTGTGGTTTGTGATTTCTGCACATATTGCAGAAATATCTATTCTTTACCCATATAATTTTTTTAATTCTTATTTTTTTTATTGAAGTGTAGTTGATTTACAATCCTCAGGTGTACTGCTTACTGTAAGGCAATTCGGATATATATATATATATTTACACACACACACACATATATGATTCTTTTCCATTACAGCTCATTATAAGGAATTGAATATAGTTCCCTGTGCTATACAGTATAATCTTGTTTACCTGTTTTATATACAGTAACGTGTATTCATTAATCCCCAACTCCTAATCTGTCCCTCCTCTACTCCTCTCCCTCACGGTAACCAAAGTTTGTTTTCTGTGTCCATGAATCTATTTCTGGTTTGTAAATAAAATTTGTATTTTTGTTTAGATTAGATTCCACATATAAGCAACATTATACGATATGTATCTTTCTCTGACTTACTTCCCTTAATATGATAATCTCTAGGTCTATCCATTTTGTTGCAAATAGCATTATTTCATTAATTTTTTTATAGCTGAGTAATTCACCATTGTATACATATACCACATCTTCTTTACCCATTCATCTGTTGATGGACATTTAGATTGTTTCCATGTCTTGGCTATTGTAAATAGTGCTGCTATGAACATTGGGGTACATGTGTCTTTTCAAACTATAGTTTTCTCTGGATATATGACCAGGAGTGAGATTGCTGGATCACACGGTAAGTCTATTTTTAGTTTTTTAAGGAACCTCCATACTGTCCTCCATAGTGGCTGCACCAATTTACATTCCCACTAACAGTGTAGGAGAGTCCCTTTTTATCCACACGCTCTTCAGCGTTTATTATTTGTAGACTTCTTAATGATGGCTATTCTGACTGGTGCGAGGTGATACCTCATTGTAGTTTTGATTTACATTTCTCTATTAATTAGCAATATTGAGCATATTTTTATCTGCCTGTTGGCCATCTGGATGCCTTCTTTGGAGAAATGTCTATTTAGGTCTTCTGCATATTTTTTTGATTGGGTTCCTTGTTTTTTTGATATTAAGCTGTATAAGCTGTTTGTTTATTTTGGAAATTAGTCCCTTGATGACTGCATCATTTGCAAATATTTTCTCCCATTCTGTAGGTTGTCTTTTCATTTTGTTTATGATATCTTTAGATGTGCAAAAGCTTTAAGTTTAATCAGGTCCCATTTGTTTATTTTTGCTTTTATTTCCATTTCTCTAGGACATGGTTCAAAAAAATACTGCTGCAATTTATTTCAAAGAGTGTTCTGCTTATGTTTTCTTCTAGGAGTTTTAAGGTTTTTCTTTTAGTTCTTTAATCCATTTTGAGTTTATTTTTGTATATGGTGTTAGAGAATGTTCTAATTTCATTCTTCTACAGGTATCTGTCCAATTTTCCCAGCACCACTTATTAAAGAGTCTTGTCTTTTCTCCATTTTTTATTCTTGCCTCTATTGTCATAGATTAATTGATTATAAGTGCACAGGTTTATTTCTGGACTTTCTATACTGTTCCACTGATCTACATGTCTGTTATTGTGCCAGTACTACACTGTTTTGATGACTATAGCTTTGTAGTACAGTGTTAAGTCATGGAGCATGATTCCCCCAGTTCAGTTCTTCTTTCTTAAGATTGTTTTGGCTATTTGAGGTCTTTTTGGTTTCCATACAAATTTTAACATTTTTTGTTCTAGCTCTGTGAAAAATGTCATTGTTAATTTGACAGGGATTGCACTGAGTCTGTACATTGGCTCGGGTAGTATCGCCATTTTAACAATATTGATTCTTCCACTCTAAGAACATGATGTATCATTCCATCTGTTTGTGTTGTCTTCAATTTCTCTCACCAGTGTCATAAAGTTTTTGGAGTACAGGTCTTTTGCCTCCTTAGGTAGATTTATTCCTAAGTATTTTACTCTTTTTGACATGATGGTAAATGGGATTGTTTCCTTAATTTGTTTTTCTGATATTTTGCTGTTAGTATATAGAAATGCGACTGGTTTCTGTATACTAATTTTGTATCCTGAAACTTTACCAAATTCATTGATGACTGCTAGTAGTTTTCTGGAGGTATCTTTAAGATTTTCTATGTATAGTATCATGTCATCTGCAAACAGTGACATTTTACTTCTTTTCCAATTTGAATTCCTTTTATATATTTTTCTTCTCTGATTGCTGTGGTTAGGACTTCCAAAACTCTGGAGAGAGTGGGCATCCTTGTCTTGTTTCTGATCTTAGAAGAAATGCTTTCAGCTTTTCACCACTGAGTATGATGTTAGCTGTGGATTTGTCATGTCTTTATTATATTAAGATATATTCTCTTTCTGCCCATTTTCTGGAGAGCTTTTTTCATAAATGGATATTGAATTTTGTCAGAAGCTTTTTCTTCATCTATTGAGATGATCATACAGTTTTTATTCTTCAATCTGTCAATGTGGTGTATCACACTGATTTGCAGACACTGAAAAATCCTTGCATCCCCCAGATAAATCCTACTTGATCATGGTGTATGATCCTTTTAATGCATTGTTGGAGTCAATTTGCTAGTATTTTGTTGAGGAGTTTTACATCTATATTCATAAGTGATATTGGTCTATAATTTTCTTTTTTTGTGGTATCTTTCTCTGGTTTTGGTATCAAAGTGATGGTAGTCTCTCCATCTCTCTCTCTGAGTCCATCATCTCCCTGATACCAACACCAGACAAAGATATCACAAAAAAAGAAAATTGAATTTTATGTTTGAATGTTTTTCAAAGGTTGTGATATTAAGTTTCAGGTAATTATAGGAAATCATAAAGCATGGCTACTATAGGAGACAGTTAAATGCCAAAACTAAAAACTTTAATCAATTACTTAAAATCATAGGGAAATAGCTTTTTTTTTAAGCTTTTTGCTCCTTTTGGCCCTCTTTCTTTTACTTGTTTGTTTTTTACTTTCTCCATTACAATAACTTAATGTTATATAACTCATAAATTACATAACACAAAACTCAATGTCACATCTAATTTTGAGATATTTATTCATTTTCTTAGCTAAAGAGGTTATAAGAATCTTGTATTACTGAAAATGCTACCTACTATGTGGGTTTGCTAATATTTTATTTGGAACAACCCCATTCTTCAGGCTGTCAATGTTTTAAGGAGAATGGGAGTATCTTAGGGTAATCTTTTATATTATTGATTTACTGGTTATAATAAACATGGTTGTCCCTCTCAAGAAATAATCTTTCTCAGATTATACTTTTAGTAGATATGTCATAGTTTTCAATACTTTGTGAAGATGTTCTTTGAAAAGTGTTTAATTGTTGTGAAAAATACAGGTAACAATTAGGTAAGGTTCAGATTAATCTCACTTAAAGTTTCCTTCAGTTAAAGAAATCTAAATGTGTATTAAATTTGGTAACGGGATGTTTATTAAATGACACTCAACTTAGTAAAGAAGTTTAACACAAAAACAGATGGAAAACACAAACCATGAAGTCCCTAAGAACAAATGCATAATAACACTGAAATTATAGCAATTATATCTTCAAATTACACCAAGAAAATGGCAGAATCCAACCTTCCATGTGGCAGCAAGAAGCATGTTAGTTGCACATTTAACATTATATAGAAAGCATGTTAATATGTTGGCTGCAAAAGGGTATGAGGAGCACATCAGAAGGCATTTAGTCACTGTCAACCATTAACCTACTGTGGCTCAGAAATAAGCTAAGACTTTCAACATTCATCTCATTTAATCCTCATGACAAATAAGGGAGGTAAATACTACTATCTTCATTTTACAAATGAAAAAACTGGAAAAAAATTTCCTGTGTTAAAAAATAGATAAAAGCACTAAGGAAACAGATCCAGGCAGATAACATCAAGAAAAAGGAACTTCTTAGACAAAGATTTCTAAACTAGTATAAAATGAAGTACCGTTTTGCCAAATGCAAGAGACTTTATCATCAGAAATCTACATAGGTAAAAATCAGCAATTAGTATTCAAAGATGAGTCTTCTAAGAGGTAAAGTTCAAAGGCTCTATGAAATCTCCCCAAAAGATGTTATGTGATTCTACCTCCAGTCTAAGACTGTATGTGGCCACAAGATGTTTAAAAACAAATGAATCACATCATTGAGTAAGAAGTCTCATTGATTACAGTATTTTTCATGCTCCAAAGCATGGGACTTTGGGCCCGTTCCCCAGCATCCACTGTCACATAATTACTCTACTGAAGTTTTTCTATTTGTACTGTTACTTCAGGGAATGAAAATAAATGAAGTGGAAATGCATTGATGGCTCTGATGAAGAGGTCAAACGAACTCCTGGCACTGCATTTTGCAGTCACAGAAGGCAGTGGCTTCCACATCAAACAGTTGTGCTAAAGACATCTACATAACAGGAAGTGAAAATATCTGGTTCTTTCAGGATTCTTGGTAGAGAAGCAAATAGAAATATTCTGTTCATCAATTATGTGCAAATGACCTTCCTAGTTTTAATAATCAACCAGGAGAGCTAAGGAGAGAGTGATAGGTTTGGTGAAGATAAACAAATCCTTTCAAAGTATATAATTTATATACTCTGTATACAAAGTATATAATTTTTCTAAGAAGTACCATGTTTAGGATCACCATATTTAGCAAATGAAACAAGATGTCCAGCTTTTTTTTTTTTTTTAGTATAAGTATGCCCAAAATATTGCATGGTACATACTGATTTTTTAAAAATTATTTGTTTTTTATTTGAAATTCAAATAATCTTGGGATTCTATATTTTATTTGTAACCCCACTACAAATAGTATCAACTAAAGACATTTGGGGAATATGGAAGATGATGGTTCAACAAATCTTCAGAAAGAAAAATGGATTTATCAAAATACAATTCTAATATATGAGCTCAGGCGTTAATGTTTTTCTGGGCCAAAGCACATTAGGCATGAAAGAAATGACAGTTCTCTGAAATAAGAGGAAGGTGGCTACTCTCTTTCCAGTTCTGTGGAGGTAAATGCAGTGCTTCCTATAAATTACGTTGCCTCATTTGCTGGAGATACAAAGGCCCACATATCATATCCATTTCAACTCTTGGTTTTCTAACCTTTATTACTGAAAGCCGCTGGCTTGATCTTTATTTTGTTTTGACTGCAGATTTCATTTTGATCAGTGTTTTTGTGTATGCAAAAGCTTTGTTTTAAAGGATTTCTAAGACTTAGAAACTAGGATTCCTGATTTTCTATGTGTAGCTGTGTCATTTACATTTTATAATGTTGACGGATGAAAAAATGAACAAAAAGGGCAAGTTTTCAAAAAACTCATTGAACCTAGTAGCTTTAGACATTTAAGTTAATAAGAATAGGGCTCAAAATGTCACCCTCACTAGAAATGAAATGACAAGGGCTAGCCAGTTGCATGCTTACAAACTTATATTATTTTCTAAATTTAAGAGCAACATCCCACTTCCATGTTCTCATTGGTAAACTGGTATGCAGTGTAGAAAGAATGTCAAAGTTCTATACATTCCATGGCATTTATGGGTTTCTCTGATATATCTGCAATCACATGTGTTAGTGAGGCAGGACAATAAGGTGGCTTGTTGCAACAATCTAATAGAGACCGTGGATTTCATGCTTCAGAGACTGACAAAGCAATCCACATTGGTCTAGAGAATGAGGGGCTGAACTGTAACTAAGTTTCCCTGAATCTGCAACTGCATGGATGTGTTAATTTTGTCCCTTCTAGTAAAGGCCTCAAAAGTTCTCTATCCTTCAGTTTTCAAAGTTCACAATTAAATAAATGATACTCTGCCCTGTTTTTAGGATGCACTTTTGTTTATAAAGTGGTATTAAATGCTTGAGTATTTTTCAAAGCCATACAAAAATACCATGCCAATTTTCACCCATTCATCATAACCAAAGGTTGAAAATGTTTACCTTCTGAATATTTTTGTCTCCTTCCCAACCGTAGACCTCATATTTATATAACGATAGAGATAGACAAACAGGTACACATGTATATCTCTCAAACTCTGAACTATATGTAAAATATATTTTAAATCCACTTTAAATCCATTAAAGAAAATCTCTGTCCCAAATTATTTCTGATTTATAGCACTGTCACACTGCCACACTAATCATTTTCAAATGATTTTGCTGAAGCTTCTTAAATGATGCAGACCCTAATCTCATTTTGGGAATAGTCTCCCCCTTCAAGGATCTAGAACTCACAGGAGAAGGGTAAATCTGTCACATTTTTTTTGCCTCATTTAGTTGTTGTTTGCCTAGTAAGCCGCAAGTTGCTAGCATGAGTGCAAGGTTTTTTCCCTGGGCACTGCAGGCGCTCAATGAATAATTAATCATCAAATGAAGCTGCACCAGTTACCAGGAGGTTAGCTACTGGGCATCAATTGCCATCCTGTGCTGTCTTGAGAGGAAAATAACAGACTGACATGAAATTAGGTGATTCCTAATGAAATGAGGAGCTTCTTTGAAAGTAAAAAAAAACTGCTGCTGGAATCAAAGAAGAAGAAGGAGAAGGAGAAGCAGCAGCAGTAGATCTCAGCGTTTTTTTTCAACTTTTCTAAAAGTGAGTTGATAAAACCCATATACCTGTCATTCACAAATACATTTCCAGACTTTGTTACTTTCTCAACTTCCTTGATGCTCTTTTGGTAGATTTATTCTCCACCCCTCCCCTAATTTGTAGCACCATACTGCTCTGTAGCAGTTTTGAGTTACTGTGTCTTCCTGAGACATTGATAATTTCCACCTAATACACTGTAGTGCTTTCGACTAGGAAAGGAAAATTGTGATGTGTCATCATCTTGTCTTCATTTCATTTGCAAAATTCTCTTAGTTCATAACTTACTCTGATATTAATTTAGACAACTTGAATACCACATTACAACCTGGCAAATTCTAAGATACTCTAAGTCACAGCTGGGAGATCAAATAAAGGATACATACTTTTGCTAGTCTGTGGGTAGGTCTGGTAAGAGGGAAAGGAAGGGAAAAAGAGAAATAATATAGGTGAGAAATTGTGTTCCTTGAATAAAAATGACACATTGGACTATCTGTTGAAATTTAAAATGCACTGGAGATACAAAAAGGCCAGGCAAAGAAAGACTGAAATCAGATAAATCTCTTTATCATATAACCAAAAAATGTGGAAAAACAGAGGCAGAGATAATTTGTTAAAAGTATATTGATGAGTTATCTGAAACATTTTATCACCCCAAAACTTTTTATTCGAGTACTTGGGTAGCATGAGTCACATCATGTCACTCGATTTTCTGTCTTGCAATCAAATAGATTTTAATTTCTATTAGGGAAAAGAAGAATAAAACCCATACGAGCCATTCAAAATCATCTTTTTTGCTATTTTTTCTTAAACTCCCCCTTCTAATACTCTCTTCCCATCTTTCTCCTTTTTCTGTTTACTTATCTGAGGTGTATTTTCTAAGGGAAGTCTGAAGGCAGGACGCTGTCTTTGGGATCTTTGCCCCTCTGAATGGGCAGCTCCATTCTCTATAAATCCTGGGTTTCAACTGAAATCTTTTTCATCTTCCACTCCTTTTGTTCATAGTCCAGACTAATATACACAGAAATCTTGACTATGAGATTTCTTATTCGACTTTTAGATTAAATTCAAAACTTTGTAAAAGTCATTTGAAAACATGTTCTTCATTAGTCACCATGGCCCAAAACATTAACCAGACCAGAGAGGTAGGGGAGGAAGCAGTGAGGGTGAGATATGTAGGGTTTTTCTATAGAAATAATTTGTAAGAGCATTCTTCTCTTCTCCTCTCTCATCAAATATCTCTTTAGAGTGTCTTAAAATACACACATTATTTTCCTTGAGTAAGTGCTAGAAAATATTATTAAATTTAGAGTATAATCATATCTTTCATTCTGCTGCAGTTGGATAGACTGTTCTGTAAATATCTGTTAAACCCATCTAATCTAACGTGTAGTTTAAAGCCAATGTTTCCTTATTGATTTTCTGCCTGTATGATCTAACCATTCTGTCTCTACTATCGAAGTCCTCACTATTATTGTATTGCTGTCTAATTCTCTCTTGAGGTCTGTTAATATCTGCTTATATATTTAGGTGCCTCTATGTTTAGTGTATAAATATTTATAAACATTTTATCCTTCAGTTGGATTTATTCTTTATTACTATATAATGACGTATTTGTCTCTTATTACGATTTTAGGCTTACAGTCTGTTTTAATTTTATTTTTTGGTTCAGTTATTGTATTCTTCAGCTGTGTGATTTCTGTTTGATTCTTTCTTATTTATCGCTTTGTTGAAATTCTCACTTTGGTTATGTATATTCTCCTGACCATAGTGAGCTTTATGACCACTATTAAGTCTTTATCAGGTAAATCACTTATTTCTATTTCATTAAGATCTGTTCCTGGAGTTTTATCTTACTATTTTGTTTGGAACATATTCCTCTGGTTCTTCATTTTCCTGGAATGGACTCTCTTGTGTTGATTTCTGTACATTAGATAAGACAGCCACCTCTTCCAACCTTGACCAAGTGTTCTCATGTAGGAGATGATTCTTTTTGATTGGCTCAGCCAATCTCTTGGTTGTCTCTCAAACTTACATATTGTCCAAGCCATCTTCTTTTTACATACTGGTTCCCAGTGTTGAATGTGTGCCAATACCTGCCAATGTCAACAACCAAGGCAAGCTGACTGAAAGTCATACCTTCAGGTAGCCTCTGGGAAAATATGTAGTTAAAGCCTTTCTAGGGAGAAACTGGAAGATGAAGTTTTTTGTTTTTGTTTTTGTTTTTGTTTTTGTTTTTGTTTTTTGGTCTACTCCCGCTACACTGGGCCTGGGTGTATGGCTACAGGGGGTGGAGGGAGCGTAGGCTTCTTGAGCACATGGATAACCTCTTTTATGTTTACTGTAGTCCTGTGCGACTTGTGAAAGAAAGCCACACTGGCTATTAGAGCTGGGTGATCTAGGGGCCTGTCCTTTTAATGGCAGTCACAAAAGCTGGGGTACTATATGTATGTACAAGCCACCTTCAGTGAGATACTGACTATTTGGAGCAGGCTTGAGTGAGAAGGCAATATGGTGTTTGCTGGCTCCACTGGTCTCCATGAAAGATAGCAGTCAGCCCTTAGATGTGTGCTGACTTAGAAGCTACACCCTCAGGCAATAACTTTTAAGTATGTAAACAGGCCTCTTTCAGAGAAAGACTAGGAGGAAATGGGCTTTTTACCTGCTGCCTCTATGCTGAGCCCTAGGGGAGACAGCCAAAGTACTCCTTGTGAGCCCATTAAGAGCGTCTTTTTGTTTGCTATAGTCTTGTGATCTTCTGTATACAAGCCTTGTTGGCTTTCAGAGCTAGGTGTTCTGGGGGCCCATTTTACATGGGAGTTTTAAAAGTTGGGGCATTAGACGTGAGATCCAAACCTTTCACTCCTCAGTGAAGTTGGAAGTCTCCTCCTGATTTTATGGCACTGTGCAAATGATGAGGTATATGTTGAGAGTATGTCTCAGCATTTCCTGCCCATTTTAATGCAGGTGATGTGAATATTTTCATGTCTACTCCATGTCTAATTATTGCTCGGCTAGTTTCTGTTCTTCTTTCAGAATTTCTCTGTGTGTAGGTGTAGATTCCATGTGCCTGTGGAAGAAGGTGAACTCAAATTGAAACTAAGCAGAACCCCATGGGGTCCTCCCTGGGACGAATCTTTTCTATGTCCCTCATTTCTTGTTTGTAGGAAATAGGCTTCATTGAGCCTCCTAGACCTTCCCTGAGTCCCAAAGGGCATATTCGAACAGTTGCTAATCAGGAAAGGGAGGGAATATAGAAACAAAGAAGGATTAGTCAAGAAATAGTAGTGCTGCAATAAAGCAGAGTCCAGGTTTCTGTTCCAGGAATATACAGTATCTTTAAGTTCTTGGGCAGGAACTAAGCCCCTCCATCCAGGTTGAGGATGGTAACTTCAGGCGGAGCATCAGATTCCTGGAACACCGCCCTGTTAACTCACCATCAATCAATCAGAAGAAAGTCACACACCCTGCAGCCCTCACCCCAAATTTTGCCTTTTAAAAACTACTCCTCGAAAACCATTATGGAGTTTGGGGTTTTTGAGCAAGAGCCAGCCATTCTCCTCGCCTGGCCCTGCAATAAACCTTTCTATGCTCCGAACTCCAACATTTAGGTGTGTTTGACCTCACTGTGCATCAGGCACCCAAACTTGCCTTTGGTAACAGTTACATACTTCTTTTTCGATCTAGAAGATATAATGCCACCATTATCTTATTTTGATGGCATTTGTTGTCTAAAAATTTAAGTTTTGATTAGTAATTTTAGGTTTCTCCACCTAACTTCCACAGTGTGGTTGTCAAATGAATTTACATGAAAATTCGGTTCAACGCTACTTGTTTACCATAAGATGTCGCTAATTAATACCAACTCTTGATATCAACCAAAGCATTTCTTTATGTTGCTCTTTGAGGAAACATCATTGAGAATCTTTAATGTTAGGGAAGAATTCCCAAAGACAACTTGACATAGTTTAATTTCTTTTTCAAATATTTGATATCAAAACAAGTAATTCTGCATCCCCAGATGACCTCAGTGATTTTGACACTATCTCTAACTTTACACCCTAATTATGAAGTACTATAGTCATATATGTTCCAATTGTGGACATCTCATGTATATTATTTTGTGGAAATTTTTAAAACCCCTTTATTTGAGTTTTAAATATCATGTCACTACTGAAAAGATAAATTTAACACACAAATTGAAGAATTGAGGTGACTTGAAAATAAACAAAAAACAAAATATTATCAAAGGACTTTAGTGAAATATTAAAACTGGTAGAAATTAAAATGATGAATAGATTGTCAAAATGATAACTCTTCCCATTAGAATGAAAACATGGACATTTACTTTTGGGGAGGTGGATAAAGATTATTTTTCAATAGTGTCAAATGCAATTATATGTGATCTGAAGGTGCAAAAGAAGTGTTTTTGCAATATTAGATATTTCAAAGGCATTTGTTTTGTGATGCATAAGAGTTAGAACTATAAGGAAAGGCTTCTTACTGGATATTTCTTTACCACTAGAAGCTTAGCATGCATGTTTTCATATAGCAAGAACCTGATCCTTGTGCCAAATCTATGTATATGCCTATTTTGAAAATAAAGTTTTACTGGAGCACAGCCTCAGCCATGTTTACTATTGTCTGTGGTTGCTTTCACCCTATGTAGCAGTTGAGTGGTTGCAACAGAAACCATACAGCCTGCAAAGCCTAAAACATTTAATCTCTAGCCTTTTACAGAAAGTTTGTCAAAGCTTGTTGTACAGTAAACTTGTTAAAGTTTAAAGCTCGTGCATATCATTATTTAAAAAAAATTGGATTATTGGGTTTTGTCATCTCAATAAATTTAACTGTATGCATGTTAGCATAGAAATGACAAAGGTAAGGAAGGAAAAGAAATAAAATCTTTATTGCTTTGGGACACTGTTGCTAATGACTAATTTCACATTTACATTTGCAAATCTCTGCAACACTCCACCAGACACAGTCTGCACTGAAATAAGGATGCTGCAGTTGGATCAATTTGGAATTATTTTCCCTGAAAGTTTGGAATTTGGCCCTAGGAGTGAGTTTGGTGAGACCAAGAGCTACGCCTAGACAATTTTTTTTTCTGTTTAATGCCATATCAGACACTCATGTTCAGAGTGTAGGCCATTCCATTCTCTCTTTCATATTTCCTGTTCCTGCTCTATCTTCGTCTCACTTTCTTTGACCTTCTCTGCCTTTCAGACTCTGTTTCAGTCTCTTGTCTTCTTTCTCTGTTTCCTCTTTCTGTGTGATTCTCCCAGTCTCTTTGCTTCCTCTTTCTCTCCATTTCTCCCAGTCTCTTTGCTTCCTCTTTCTCCCCATTCCTCTATTTCTTGTCCTCTTCTTGGCCCCAGAATTCACAGAAGCCATACAAATTCAGTAGCTGTAGCTCTGCCTCTACATTGTAACTTTCAGTATTTTATTAGGAAACCAAATTGAGAGCTGCCTAATGATCCCGGGAGAATACTCTCCCAATTTAACATAACCTCTAAACAACATTTGAGAGGTAATTTTGTAGGGTTACAGTGGAGTGGGTATTGCAAAGCCACCGGTGCAGGGGCAGTTTGAAGTAATATGCATTTTGGTTCCTCCTCTTTGCTTTTAGCACAGCCATGGGGTCCCACAGACATTTGCTCCCGGTACTGCTGGCTTCTCACTTTCATTTTTATTAAAAAACTAACAAGGAGTGTTAAGCAGCTCCCTGTTTAATTTCCCATAGAAAAGCAATAGTTTCAAGCAGCCCACTGGTGGAGGGATATTTGAATGCAAAATGCACAGCTGTGCCAAATGTATGTGCCAGAGCAAAAAGGGTTTCATAATATGACAGGTTAATACCATGGATTTTTATTTCATTTTCCACTGAAACAGCTAATCAGAGAGAATTGGACCAGTGGAAGCAGAGGTAAAATTGGGTAGTTGTTAAGAGACAAAGGATATTGCTTGTCAACCTTCTGTGGTTTTAATATTATGCTAGTAAAATGCTGCAGAAGCCACCAAAAGTTACCCTATTGGGGAGATTTGCCCTGACCTGTCCTCTCTCATCTGAGTCATCTAGAAGCTTCTGACAAAGAGACACTAAGTGGGCATGGTTCCACTTCAGTCACATGCTCAGGCCCTACCTCACTTCTAACCAATGAAAATAAATTATATTAAGGCAAAACTAGAAAAGATCACATAGAGGAAATCTTTAAGGCTTTGTATTAGTCTGAACACTTGACTTCCCTTTAGCTCTGGGTAAATGGACACATAGTAAAGTGAATGATTGTACAAAAGAGAATGCCCTAAGCACAGATTTCATGAAATCTCTGTACGAGACAGCCAACCATGTCAGATGACCAGCTTAGCCCAGTCCAGCTTTATAGGAAAACAATCTCTTAATTATGTTTTTAACAGACATAGCTCTTAAGCCAATCCTGCTTCCTTAGGCCAGGTTTCCATAATAACCCTTCCTTTTCTTTACTTCATGACATATGCATCCTTGTGAAACATTCAAAAACATTCACTTATTACTATGTTCTGTTTAAAGATGTCTAGCTCTGTCTCCACATTCACAAGGTTTCTGCTCGAATATTATCTCCTCAGGGAATTCTTTCTTGAAATTCACATTTTAAGTAGGCCACCACTACATACCCATCTTCAAACGTCACTTGATTTTAATTTCTTCATAGCACTTATCATTTGAAATGATCTCATTTGATTGTTTCTTTCTCTCTCATTTTTTTCCTAATAGAATACAAACCTAACATAATCTATGTAGCTGTCTATGTTATTGATCATTTTATGACTAGATATACAGCTTAGAATATTGCCTAGAACACAGTACGTGTTTGATAAATGCTTATAATATATAACCTTAAGTTAAAAAAAAGAAGATGCTGATTTGGTGCATGTAAAATCTAGTCTCATTGATTAATTAATCTTACTTCTTTTTCTCTGTACTGAAAGCCATGTGTCAAAAGACCCCACTGTGATTCTGGATTTGACTTTTATTTCTATTTAGAAAATTAAATATTAAAGGTATTTTATTAAATGAATACAAATTTAGAATTGATATACCTTCTTTCTTTACCTCTTGGAAAGGTAATCATTATGCTTCTTGTTCTAAAGTCTTGCTTAGTTTTATACAGAAATATTTGTTTTATTTCATTTTTGGTTATGTGAATATTTTTTTCCAGCTTTTTGCTTTCAACATTTTAATTTCAGGTTTTTCTTGTAAAAAGTTTTGCTTTGTTTTGTTATATCTGTTATGGCAATTTTGTCATTTATTTGGGATTTTTGATCCATAATATTTAGTGCAATCACTAAATTATGTGGGCTTAAATCAGATGTTTCAGTATATGCTGTCTGTTTGTCATACTTTTTCCATGTTCCTGTGATCATTTTTGCTATCTTCTGATCAATTATACATTTTTATTATCTTAATTTTTTCTATCAATGTGGTACTTCTTATTCTCTTATTTAGTAGCTACAGTATAAATTTAAGCATTCTTGATTTACTACTGTCTAATGTAAATTAGTAAGCTTACCATTTCTAAGATAATGAAATAACCTTGCATTATTTCCAGCAATACTCCAGTTTCATTAAAACCCCTTCCAACTTCAGTGCCATTGCTATTACATGTTTTAATTACCTTAATATTTTAATCTTCAAAGTTGCTATTATTATTATTATAAATGTTTGCCAATATTTAAAAAATAAATACAAGTGGCTAATTTCTCAATTTGTCATTATTTGTTCCTGAATCTTCACTTTTTTCTGGGTTTATTTTCTTTCTCTTTAAAACCTGACAAATTAAAACACTGACAAAAGGTTTTTTTTTTTTTAATGTCTTTGTTATATTTTTGAGAGAGAATTTTGCTGGGTTTAGAATTCTACCTGGCAGTTATTTTTTTAGCACTTAAAATATATAATTCAATTTTCCTCTAGCTTCCATGTTTTTGTTGAAAAATTAATTCTCATTTTTATTATAGTTTCAATGATTATAGATAATTTGTGTTTTATTCCCCATCCCAGCTACTTTTAAGGTTTTGTTTCTTTGCTTTTTGGCAGTTTTATTTTATGTCTAAATACAATTGTATTTTTATTTATCTTTTTTGGGGTTTGTAGCATTTTTTGAATCTCTGAATTGATGTGTTTCATTATTTGGGGGAAATTCTGGGCCATTATCTCTTCATACATTATTTCTATCTAATTCTTTCTGATTTTCCTCTTGGGTCTCCAACTACACATATGATAGAATTTTTCTGTCTTATATGACTCACATTCTTTTCTATATTTCCATTTGTTTTTCCTTTCCTTTAGTCTGGACAATTTATTCTGATCTATTATCCAGTTTACTAATTTCCTTTTCAACTAGATTTAATCGTCCTTAAAACGCATCCTTTCTTGAGTATTTAATTTCACATATAATAGATTTTAGTTCTAAGTTTTCCATTTGGTTTTATTTTTATATTAAGCTTCTGCTTCTCTGCTGAAATTCTTACCTTTAATTCAATTTTTAAAAATAAATTTCTCAGTTATTTTCAGTAGATCTCTGCTAAAACTAATATCTCCTTGTGTTTTTTTTTTCTTAATTTTATTCATTCTTATTTTTTTCAAGGTAAATTTTCTTTATTGAATGCAGACACTGTCAGTAATATTTTTTTATTAAATTCACAGATAATCTGTGTCCCTAGATGATGTTACCTTCCCTCAAAGATCATATCCTTTTGCTTCTGGATCATGAGATGAGTTGATTCAAACCTGAGTTTCTACCTTCGTGATGGCTCGTTATTTTTGTTTTTTAACTCCTAGCGTGCAGGAACCTATAAAATCACGAAAAGCCTAAGGTATCTGCTGGGATAGCTCTTCCTTGGAAGACCTGAACTCCAATTTTCATTTTCCCAGTTCCAATAGACAGTTGAAAGCACAAGTCAACTGAACAAACAAACTAATACTTTGTCCAGTAATTCTATTTGTTTTTAATGAGACAGTCAGTTTAAACTGAGTTAACCCATCATTTCTAAAACAGTTATTTTACAAGAAATTAATTCTGTAAGACTGAAGGCAAAACTTTAAAAAAAAAAAAGAGCAAACATCATCAATCTGGTAAACTTAGTTACCCAGAATGAATCATATCTCTGTGTTTGAGATGATCAAGTCTTTACCTCTTTCTGTGTTCTGTGTATGGATTTGAAGAAAAACTGAAGTTGTGTGAACTTTGTAATTTACAAAATACTTTTCATAAGTAAATGTCTTATTACTTATAAAAATTTTGTGTGCTTGTAATAAAATGGGGAAATATAATTAGATAAATTAGGTGCCTATCTTACATATATGTATCAGGAGTCCACACTTATTAGATTTTTCTGGGGTTTATCTTATTTAATTTTTATCACCAATCAAGTGCTGATTCT
This sequence comes from Camelus dromedarius, assembly GCF_036321535.1. Classification (NCBI taxonomy): domain Eukaryota; kingdom Metazoa; phylum Chordata; class Mammalia; order Artiodactyla; family Camelidae; genus Camelus; species Camelus dromedarius. The sequence goes on from NC_087439.1 coordinate 23,842,041, forward strand.
GCCTTTATCTTCAATAGGCAGCATTCATATCTTAGACAGTATAGCCATGTTTGCAGAGTTCTATTGATAGTGCTAGTCATGCTTTAAACATGTATAGTTTGTTAGAAGAAAAATCAGTCCTGTCATTAAAAGATTACTGAGAATAGTTTTTTCTTAATTAAAATGTACACAAGTATATTTTGCAATGGGGTTGCAAATAAAGTAGTTTGTCAATGGTAAAATTAGGGGTGTGGAATAGGGTGTGAGAGGGGAATCAGGCAAGAAGTATTTAGAAAACATTCGGCTCAAAACCATTTTACCACCTAAAATACATATGGAATCACAAAAGACCCAGAATTGACAAAGCAATACTGAAGAAAAAGAACTAAGGTAGAGGAATAATCCTCCCAGACTTCAGCAACACTACAGAACTATAGTAATCAAAACAGCATGGTATTAACATAAAAACAGACAGATATGGATCGATGGAACAGAATACAGAGCCCAGACCTATGGTCAATTAATCTTTGACAAAGGAGGCAAGAATATACAATGGAGAAGAGACAGTCTCTTCAGCAAATGGTGTTGGGAAAACTGGACAGTAGCATGTCAATGAAGTTAGAACACTCCCTTACATCATACACAAAAATAAACTCAAAATGGCTTAAAGACTTAAATATAAGACAGGACATGATAAACTTCCCAGAAGAAAACATAGGCAAAACATTCTCTGATATGTATCTTAGCAGTGCTCTCCTAGGGCAGTCTATCCAGGCAATAGAAATAAAACCAAAAATTAACAAATGGGACTTAATTAAACTTATACACTTTTGCTCAGCAAAGGAAACTGTAAGCAAAACAAAATGACAACCTATGGAATGGGAAAAAATATCTACAAATGATGCAACTGACAAGGATTTAATTTCTGGAATATATAAACAGCCCATACAACTTAATAAAAAAATAAACAACCCAATCCAAAAATGGGCAGAAGACCTAAATAAGCAATTCTCTAATGAAGACATACAAATGGCCAAAAGGCACACGAAAATATGCTCAATATGGCTAATTATCAAAGAAATGCAAATCAAAAGTACAATGAGGTATCACCTTACACCAGTCAGAATATCCATCAGTAAAAAGTTCACAAACGATAAATGCTGGAGAGTGTGTAGAAAAGGGAATCCTCCTGCATTGCTGATGGGAATTGTAGTCTGGTGCAGCCAGAAAACAGTTATGGAAAACAGTATGTAGATTCCTCAAAAAACTAAAAATAGACCTACCATGTGACCCAGCAATCCCACTCCTTGGCATACATCCAGGGGTAACTCTAATTTGAAAAGACACATGCAGCCCAATGTTCATAGCAGCACTATATACAATAGCCAAGACATGGAAACATCCTAAATATCCATCAACAGATGACTGGATAAAGAAGCTGTGGTATATTTATACTATGGAATACTACTCAGCAATAAAAGAGAACAAAATAATGCCATTTGCAGCAACATTGAAGCACCTGGAGAACGTCATTCTAACTGAGGTAAGCCAGAAAGAGAAAGAAAAATACCATATGATATCACTCATATGTGGAAACCAGAAAAAAGAAAAAAGAAGATACTAATGAACTTGTCTACAAAATAGAAACAGACTCATAGCCATAGAAAACAAACTTATGGTTGCTGGGGGAGAACTAGGGTGTGAAAGGATAAACTGGGAGTTCAAGATTTGTAAATATTAACTACTATACATAAAAGAGGTAAACAACAAGTTTCTTCTGTATACCACAGGGAACTATATTCAGTATCTTGTAGTAACCTATAATGAAAAAGAATATGAAAATGAATATGTATATGTATAATTGAAATATTATGCTGTACACCAGAAACTGACACATTGTAAACTGACTATACCAAAATTAAATAAATAAACAAACCATTTTACCACTTTAAAGTTCTTTATCATGTTTATGTCTCTCTTCCACCTTTTCATTTTTATACTATGTACAAAAAGCCAAGGCTAAAAATTATTCAAAAAGCACTTATTTCAGACTTTTACAGCACTCATATATATCTAGAAGATCAAAACAAAGACGCACATACTTTTCAGTTTCCAAATGTAGAGTAAAGCACGGAAAAATAGGTTGTCTTTTCTCTTTTTGGTTTCTTTCTTTTTTTCTTGTGCGCACGTGGGAGGCACACGCCCACACACACACACACACACACACACACACACACAAATAATATGAGCTAGGAAGCCACTGCTGAAACTTGTGTTCTGCATATTTTAAGTGACTGTTGTATTCAGAGGAAAGCAATGTGTTTTTTAACTAATGTATGCCATAAAGTTTCCCGTTGAGCCATGGAAAGAGTGAAAGAGAGAAGAAAAATGAGCCAGACAGTGAAATAGTGCTGAATGCACAGATAACAAGGAAATGGTTTCCTTGGCAACAACAGCACTTTGGAAGGTTTCAGACAAGAGTACAACTGGGTACAAAGTGTCTGATTAAAATTTATTACAGGAGAAGGAAATTGTGCAAATTTAAAGGTATCAGGACATGCACAGGAAATCTGAATATAATTGCTGAAAATTAATATCTATAATTTGTGCAATTGAGATTATTTTCTCTGTCTTGGTAGCATTTAGGAGGCCATGTCAATCTAGCAAAGAAGGTTTAAAGTATTCAAAGGATATTTATGCTTGATTTGTGACCTAAGTATCAAAATTTATTGAAAAAAGCAACAAAGCAGGTATCAGACACCTGTCGGTGAACTCCTAATATCTCCTTTAAACCCATTTCCTCAGAGAAGGATAAGAATAAGAATTATTATGGGTCATCTTCCATATACTTCCAAGAATCTATATTTAACGTTTAGTTTTCAAAGCTAAAATGGGACTACAGATAATCATGATGAAAATCTATTACATAAACTGAATAAACTGGCCACTCTGACAGACATACTCTTTTACATATAATGCTGACAATTTAGTAATCCATCGTCTTAGTCAATGTTCCACATATTACATACCAAAGGGAAATAGAGAATGAAGGGTTTTGGATCTCTAAAATATTGCCAATTCTCAGAGAAAATTTTCAAATTTCTTAGCCTACACTGAATTATCACAACATTTTAAAAACTGTTTTATATACCTACTTGTGTACAAAATTTTTATTATCATAACATAATTTTATTAAGATAATCCAGTATTCTAAGAAATATTTGGCATCAACATGTAAGGAAACTGCACCACTCAGTTCTCATTTACTTCCCTTACATATTGAGGATAATCACAGAAACTAGTAAGTGAACATTAATGCATGTTTATCTGTGATTACCACTTAAGTTTTCTGAGAACTCAGCGTGTCTAAGATGTTAATTCCTAAGGTAGTAACTGAAGTGATATTTCTATAAGAAAATTGAAAGTAAAGAAACTATTTTAGTTTTCTAGTGTGCAAGGTACACTTGAAGATTTCTGCTAAAAAGATATAGGAAAACAAGAAGCATTCTGTTGATTAATTATGTCTTAAGCTATAGCTAACATTAAGGAATTTAAATAAAAGAAAGTATATGCCTATACTTAATTTTTGATTTGGGCTCTCTAGGAAAAAAAAAATAATGCCACATCAAAATTTTAGCCAAAGGTCTGGTTCTGACTAATTCAAATGATTCATTCATTTCTAATAATGATGGGTAATTTCTATTACCCATCATTATTAAAGCGGGAAATAAGATTAAAATGTTCTACAGAACAGTATATTGATACCCACACTTTCCTTCGTTTAGTTCTATTTTTGGTAAATTGTACTTAAAATACCACTGGTAAAGGACAATGGAAAATCTAATCCTATATCTTCTATAACATGTTTCAGCAAATAAAATGTTCATGCCATTGGCCCTGAACTTTTGCCATCAATTTTTTAGTTTATACAAATTCTCACATTAAAAGACTACTATTTTGAGAGTGATAAATCCTGTACTTGTGTACAAACTTTTTTAAAAAATAAAATTGATACAGTGCATAAATCATTATCAGTGCCAAATGCCTAAACATTGAAAATCTGATGATTTTTACAGAGCTAATTTCTAATGTACATATTTCCAGTAATTTTCAATATGATGTCTAATTCATTTCATTAAAACTTTATTTAAGCAAGAAAAAAGCAACAAGTAACATACAAGGGAACTCTCATAAGGTTATTAGCTAATTTTTTCAGCAGAAACTCTTATGGCCAGAAGGGAGTGGCATGATATATTTAAAGTGATGAAAGGGGGAAACTTACAACCAAGAATACTGTATGCAGCAAGGCTTTCATTCAGACTTGATGGAGAAATCAAAAGCTTCTCAGGTAAACAAAAGCTAAAAGATTTCAGCACCACCAAACCAGCTTTACAACAAATGTTAAGGGATCTTCTCTAGTCATCAAACCATAAGAAAAGAGAACAAAAAGAAGAAAGAGGGAAAAAAGAAGACATACAAAAGATTGCTTTGGCTGTTCTGAGTCTTTTGTGGTTCCTTATAAATTTTGGAATTGTTTGTTCTAGTTCTGTGAGGAATGTTGTCAGTATTTTGACAGGGGCTACATTGGATCTGTGGATTGCTTTGGGTAGTGTGGCCATTTTGATAGTGTTGACTCTTCCAATCCAAGAGCACAAGAAATCATTCCATTTCTTTGTGTTATTTCAGTTTTCAGAGTATAGGTAATTTCCTTTCTTAAGTTTATTTCTAGGTATTTTGATGTTTTTGATGTAATGGAAATCTTTATGCCGGTTACAAAATTCTGGTTTTTGAAGTGAAAAAAAAAAGTGAATGAAGGGCCGCAAATGGCAAAATATCCTTCTCTTTTCTGGGTGAGCTATATTCCATTACATACATGTATGCTGCATCTTCATTATCTATTCAATTATTGATGTTCACCTAGGATGCTTCCATATTTTGGCAATTATAAATAATGCTGCTGTTAACAGTAGGGTGTATGTATCTTTTTGAATTAATTCTTATTTTGTGGTTGGTTTTATTCCTTTCATAACTATGTATGTTTAAAAAGCTAAAGCTCTAAATGTTCTCAGAAAGAATGAACAGGACATATATGTAAATTACAAATGTATGTGCAGGAAAAAAAAAAAAAGAAATGAGCTATCAAGCCATGAAAGACATGGAAGAAATTTAAAAGACATATTACTAAATGAAAGAAGCCAGTCTGAAAAGGCTACAAACTATACAATTCCAACCAAATGACATTCTAGAAAAGGCACACCTACAGAAACAATAAAAAGATCACGGTTTCAAGAGGTTAGGGCAGAGCGGGGGAGGGAGGGAGGAATGAATAGATGGAGCACAAGGGATTCTTAGGACAATGAAATTATTCTGTATGATACTATAGTGGTGGCTACATGTCATTATGCATTTGTCAAAACCTACAGAATGTACAACATCAAGAGTGAACCCTAATGTAAACTATGGACTTTGGTTGATAATAATGTGCCCATGCTGGTTCATTGATTGTACCAAATATGCTACAATGATGAGGGATGCTGAGGGTAGGGGAATATATATATGTAGGTGGGGAGGGCTATGTGTCAACTCTCTGTATTTTCTGCTCAATTCTGCTGTGAACCTGAAACTGCTCTAAAAAATAAACTCTATTAAAAAAAAAGATAATCCAAAAAAAAACTTCATTAAAAAAAAACCTTTACAAAAGGCATACTATAGCATTAATATTTGAATGGATACTTAGAATCTGAAAGAGAAATCTACAACAAGGACTTTGCTCTAGAAGTGATTATATACTCCCTAGAGGAAAAAAAATTATGAATATCTTACTTCTACATACAACCTGGGGCTAGATGTAGTCTACATAGCTATCAAGATCTATTTGAAATGTCTCTAATTCTATTTATGCTCCAATTTCCTCAGCCAGATGTAGACTCTTGCTCTGTGTTTTTTTTCCCCCCATAGGATTGTTCTTGAACTGAGTATCAATTCTAAGATATGTATCTTTTCTCATTTATCATGTAAAATCCATCATAATAAAAAATGATAATTATTAACATATAGCCTTTTTATATGCCAGATATTTTCTAACTGATTTACATATATTAACTCATTTTATCCCCACAACAGCCTTATATGGTAAAGTCTCTTATTATACACATTGTGCAGATGAGGAAAGCTAAGTATGGAAAAGCTCAGTGTCTTTCCCAAATTGCTGGGGGCTTAGACTATACCTTGTTTTATTCACAACTAGATGCATTCAACCAGCAGACTTTGAGTGAATAAAATCTTTTAATAAAATTTTGACTAAAATTTATCATAAGAGGTGACACCAAGAATTAACTCTACATCTGTCTGATTCCAAAGCTTTATTTTTATCTTTCCATACATGTCAGTAATGAAGTTTAATGTTTGGTAAGATACTAGTGCATTCTCATAGGAAAGAGAATGTAGTTGATTGATAAGGTTAATTTTCAAGTTTTATTCACTAACTAGAATATGTTTTTTTGGTTTTGAGAAGTAATATCAAATTTTTATGAAAATTTAATATTTCTAAGGGTCTTAAATTATGTTATAGAAATATTAATGTTACAGGTATCAAGATATATCTTGAAATATAAAGTCTCCATCTAGAGGAATTTTACCTTGATCTAAACTATATTTTCCCCTAACCTATTACTTTTATGTAATTAATTGAAAATACTTTTGAAAGATAGAGGACAGTTGGCCTTACATTAAATTCAGAGGTGCTTTCTACTAGTTTTTAAGATAAAACTGTTGGAAATTCAGTCCAACTGAAACACACTATTCAAGAGCTTCGTGAAAGTGACTCCATTTACATTATGCCCTTCTGGAAATTGAAGGCAAACTCTGAATTGCATAAAGCATCAGAAACATTGTTAAATGTTTCTTCATTATTGTTAGATAAATATTGGTAGGCATCAGAATTTTCCAAGGAATCTTTGTACAATTAATATAGATAAGTATCAGGAATTCAGTCCTAACTACACATTGAATTGAAGGATGTCCTAAAGCTAATATAGTTAAAATAAGTGATTTTATACATTTGCATATCTATCAGTTTTCTAAAGCTAGCTTATAAAAGTGGATTTGTATTAGTTTTCAGTAGTAACAGAAATATTTTGTTTTGGCTTTTCAGTTGATTTCACAATTTCTTCTGTGTCTAACTTGATGTTGAAAATAAACTACATGTTATATATAATACATTAATATATAAATCTCACTTTTATAAAACTACATTAGACCTTTTTATCTACAGTCTTTGGTATTAGCTTAGTGACCCTTTATTTTTTATAAATTCACTTTTAAGATCAATCTACCCAGTAAAAGCCAAAAAACATGACATGAAACCACATTTTATGTTTGAATATTAGCCAAGTGTTAAGGTTGTTTTGCTTTTTAAAATTTTCCTCAATAATGCTATTCTCCCACTTAAAGGAACACACAGTGACAACTGAATATGGATAGCATGATTCTTTTCTTAAAGGTTTTAGTATTCTTACTCATTGTTGTTTCATATTGTTTTATTGATAAATACACTAAGCTTAAGGAACAACTTATCTTCGCAGTCTCATCAATTTAAAAGCTACATTTGATTTAATTAATAGGGGGAGTTTATGGGAAAAGCTTTTATCGATGGGCGTGGTTTAAGATATCTTGGCCTTTTGAGGGTGATGCACTATAATAATTGGTCTAAGATCATGTTAGAGAGGCCAGGTCACTTTATATTCTTCCCCAACTAACAGAGGAGTCAGGTCCTGATACAGCTACTATTTCATTTTTTGGCTATTGCTGACCCCAAGAAGCTATTTCCAGTATTACTTGGATAAGAAGATACAGTCATTGACAAGCACAGTGTAAATATAGAAAACAAGACAGTCTATTCATATGAGGACATCAATTTACCATTAGTTTTCCACTTTCAATTATATGATAAATTACATCTGTCAAATCCACCATATTGTGATCTAAAAACAAGGCAGGTCACCGTGGTGTAGAGATTAGGGTAATTACTATTCTGAGGATAAGGGAAGCTGCATTCTAGCCCAGGTTTTGACACAGTGAGCCTTTAGCCAAATAGTTTTATGCAGTGATTCTCAACTTTCACTGCATACTACAGTCACTGGAGCATCTTAAAACAAAACGAATCAGAACAGTGATGATTGGTCCCACCTAGGATTTTGTCCTTTATGACTTTTTTTCAGGGTATTAAATATGCCAGCTATAACCTTAATGCATTTGTCTTTGTTTATGTTTTGCAAATAGGCAGTAGCACATTTAATCCAAAATTGACAAATAAAGAATAAATATAAACATTTCTTAATCCAAATAACTTTAATAATAAAAATACACTTCCATTTTAAGTGATTTTGAGGCTGCAGATATGTATTTTCTTTAAAGACTTTTTATTCTCATTTTCTTCTTTAATGAAGTCCATATAATCTAATCTTTTTAAAAAAGGAATAAAATCCAATCCTGAACATAATTCTTTTAGAAAGTATGCACTCCTAATTCCTTTATCTTTTCAGTTAAAAATATACTTTTAACTGCAGATATAAATACATTTTTCAAATCATTACCCAAAAGTAAAAAAAAAAAAATACTTAGTTGATTATTATACAATATATGCCTTATTACTATCATTCCATTGAATTCTTAGTGTTTTAATATACAAGTTGCAACCCAGAGGAATTATTAGTCTGTGTCTTCTATTTGCAATCTAGTAGACAAGATATACTGTAATTATCCTACATATATTATTATTGTGTTTGACAGATGAGGAGAGGATGGTCTTTGACCTCATGGATCTTAAAACCCAACAATAGAAGACCTAGCTACTCCATAAAAGGAAGTAAAAATCTTTGATTAATCAGGAATTAATTACACAAACAAGGAGTCAAATCTAACGATTTCTAGTCTCAAAACATAGAAAAGATAGCAGACGGAAACTGACATTTAAAGAACAGAAGAGAACAGCAATCTAAATTCTCGTGCCTTTCAATCCCTGGCATGTGAAACTATGTATGTCATCTTGACCTTATGATTTCTGCTGAACCTTTTTCCCTTCCTATACCCAACTATGAGAATTTGCATAAGGCATGCATCTCAGTCTGCCTTTTGGTGGTTCCAAGCTCTCTTGAATTCCTGCTGAATTTATATACAAATCAATGAAGTTGATCAAAGAAAACAGATCAAGGATCATATTTTCATAGCTTATACCAAGGAAGTTAATTTAAAGTTGAAAATCAAACATACACAGTTGAATTAATGGGGCATCTTGAAGCTAAGAGAATTTCCTCTCCAATGTGAAAGGGACTGAATATAGACACATTCTATTTCACCAGATGGAGACACTTAAGACCCTCCAGAGATAAAATGCCTTTCCTCTTAGCTATTTGTCCATACCTTTTGTCCTTTACTTGTATCAATTACTATCAAGCTTTTAAAAACATGTATATTTCACACTATCATAAATTTATGAGATTGAGAAAGACTTCCAGAGTCTCAATCTTATTTCTCCTTCTCCTCCAGCGGGATTCTTTCTTTACGCTGTTAAAAACGTTCAGAGTATTTCAATGAAGTGTCTCACATATATCAGCACCAGATATTGTGCCACCCGTTATTTCTACCATCTTTAACAGAAAAATGTCATACTTTATCTCGAGAATCTACCTACTTTTTTCTTACAAATTGATTTTGTGCCACATGAACTCACAGATTTATTCCTTGATTTTATGTGAATCCATTGTTTTATTACTTTTATTTCATCTTTTTGAACAAATACTTTCTACTTCATTTTTAATCAATTTGCCTTTAGAGTTTTTCCTCCTTACATTGCCCACCAACAAAAATCTAGAAGGCTCTTTGTCTTTTGCTATTTGAGGACCTAGAGATTATATTTTGTTTCAGAATATAAAAGGATTTAAGCTTACATTATCTATATCTATATTATCTATTTCAAAATTCTATAACTTATACTTTGGTTCTATTGTTTATACTTCTTTTACCTGCTCAATTCAATTATCACGTATTAATCCCCTAACTGATGACACTGCACTATAGGTTGAAATCACAGAACAATTAACCCTCAGGAACTTTACAATCATGGCCTCAAATATCAATATGCCACAAGTACCCATTAATTTAATTTGATTTAAAATGGCTTTCTCTAGTTACTCAGATACACTAACAGTTAATGGTTCCCTTTGGTGAGCTAAATGTGAATAGTTATTATCCTGTAAGCATTGCTCCTGAGGTGTGAGAAAATGTGAGTTCTTATCACAGATACCTTTACCACCCTTGCCCACAACCTTCTGAAGACCTGACCCTTCACATATTTGAAAGATATTTTACCATCCTTTCTAGTAGATAAGAGCTTAAATTTAATTACAGTAAGTCCAAAATTATAGCTTTTGGGAAAGAGTCACATACTAAATCCAGGTTTATAGATAACCATAAAATTGAAAAAGTTGGTACTTATACTAAACTTAGAACTGACTTTTAATACCAACTTCTTGAGCAGCCAATTTAGATTAAGGGAAAAAGCAAAACATTTCACTCATGGATTAATATCATCTTTTGAAACTTAGTGGCTTATTTTTTTGGTCTGTTTCTTTTCCAAAAGCTGTTATAAAATAGCTTTATTATAAAATGTTTTGTATGTATAATTGGCCAAGATAATAAAAATATTTAGATGCAGTTCAGAGTTATGCACCATTCTTGATCTAATATTCCACAGTTTGTAAATAATTTAAGTAAAATGTCGTCAGTCCAAATTTCTGTTGTTTTCTATCATATTAAATGTGAACATTACAATAAAGACCTATTTTGTTCTCCTTTATATTATTAAATTTTGTTTTGAACATAGTTTGTTATTTCTTAGATGTGAATTTGTTTATTTTCCAGAAGATACTAATATTTTGAGGAAAACAAACAAGTAAGCAAAACTTGACACACCTTTAATAGTGAAATAAAATTCTGTAAGATAATTTATTTTCCAGAACAGAAAGTAAGGAGAAATGTTGAATTTTTCATCAAATAGCTTATATTTTACTTTGTCTACCTTTTTGAAAACGAAATCTTCTTTTTATTCTTTCTATTGTTTTTATGCCTTTACTTCTCTTGTTAGTTTCCTTCATCTTCATCTCAATCAACATCATAGCAAACACTAATTTTTCTACTTATCATGTGCCAGGCACTGTTCTCAGTGCTTTCATGCATTTTCTAATTTAATATTCATACTGACAAAACAAAGTAGGTATTATTATTCTTCCCCCATTGCACAGATTAGACAACTGAAATATAGAGATTTACAGTTTTTCTTCCCTTATCTTTATTTCCTTGAAACCCTCAGGCATCTTAAAACAGATGAATTTTGCTGAAGCTTTTCTTAAACAAAACAGGATTACTTAGGATTTGAAAAGCAAAGTCATTAATAAGATATAAACACAACTTATACATCCTACCTTTCTTATCTGGTCCTCATTCAGAAAATGAGCAGACCAGACCCTCTCTGGCATAGAAATTCATTGAAGTTAATCAAATATATAAAAGTATCTCTGACATAACAAAATGTCAATGTATTAATTTGCATTCAGAAATTCAATTTCCTGTGATACAATTATATTTATGCTGACCAGTGTAGAGATGAGGACCAGTTAGTATCACTTATCAACATCAACTTCGCAGCTCAGTCACCCTCTGAGACTCATCTCAGGCACCCTAGTGCTCTTTTTATTAAATAATTTACTATTCATAATCTCCCCCAGCCTTAACCTGCTTCATATCTTATTAGCCTGTTTCTTAAAATCTTTCTAAATCATCAACCCAATTTAGTTTACATCCTCAAAGTAATTTTATTTATTTATTTTCTCTCCTTTCTTTTTGTATCTCTTTTCCTATCAAGGTAAGACTTAGTTTCCTTTTTCTGTATTTGCTAAAACATCCTTTGTTTTCTACACTTAAGGTTATCACTCTGGTAAGAAATGCCTATCTAGAAAGTTTTAATAGTCTCAGAATTGGAAAATGCAATAAACTGTCTCCATTGCCATGAGATTAGCTTTCTCAAACTATAGATGAAATAATATCATTTTTTTCTTCACAGGCTCCCCCACTGCCTATTGAATTAGTGAATATTTTTTTTTAAACTCACAGTTGAACATTCAAGAACATTCATTATGTCACTAATCTCCTTTATATGTCACTCATGGTTCTCTAAATTGGCTCTACACTTTATTAATTTACTCATTCAGTTCTTTTTTCCTGGAATAATTCCCCTTCTTCATTTCTTATCTACTAAAATTTTTATCACTCTATAAAGCCATTTAAATGTCACCTCCTCCATGCAATCTTCCAGAGCTCCAGTAGATGGATATCATTTATCCTTCCTCTGACTTCTCAGAGTACTGCATTTTTACCTTTCTTATCACACAATTATTCTTTCTTATAATAGAGATATGTGTGCAATCATTTATGTTTCTAGCATTCAACTAGATTATAACTTCTAAAGATCAAGGATTATCTTATTCATTTTAGATTCCCGGTATTATCTATTTACAAAGTATTTAATGAAAGCTTGTCCCATTTTAAATTAAATATATCAAAACAAAGCACTAGGAACCCCTACTTTAAGTTTTATTTCATCTTGAACTTCACTTCTCTGACATCTCCCCAAAAAAGTTTATACTCTATATTTCAGCTATTTGTCCATTAAGTCAACAGTTTTAACTTATATATGAAGAGTTGAAAGCAACAGTTCACGCCCAGACAATACTTTATGGTGTTCAGTAAGATTTGAGTCTAAGATCTGTACTAGGTGGATGCTATAAGGAAATGCAAGAAAATTAGTCATTTACTTAATTTTATACAGCTTAAGAGTATTATCAGTAATGGTGATTCTCAGTTTACCCTTATGATACCAAATGTCTTTCAGTGTTCAAATAATTTAGAAATTAGATTTAGTTACTCTTTCACTCAGACACCATGACATCTTTAGAATACTGTTTTTGATGAGTTTAATGTAGTGGATGTTCTTTGTAGTTCTCCAAGTAAACATTTGGGTAGTGAACATCACTGAGGAAATCCACAGCCTATATGAGGAATGGAGATACGCAAGCTCTGCCTTGGGCATCTAAATGCTTATGGTTTATGCTCAGATATAGGGCAGTTTCACCAGTGAACTAAGGAAAGGAGAATGGTATTTAGCATATTCCTTTCTAATCTGCTTTAGAATATTTTATTCAGGTATGGACAATCTTTGAATTTTTTGTTCAAGTGATAAAATCTCACTGTGCACAAACATGGGGAATTATAACATGTCAACATAAAACTAATAAACAGCATCCTCTTTTACAAGCACATATTGAAAGAAGTCTTCTTAAAAATGCAATTTTTAATCTAAGGAAATGTTTCCCTTCTAGAAGAACCTTGATTATGTGTGTTGAAAACCCCCAAGGATTCCTCCTATAATAATAGTCTTTATTAGATTAAATATGTCTTCTCTCTGTACCTACTAAAATAAAATTTGGGCTTATGTTATACTTTGCTCCACCTTTTATAGTCTAGGCAATAAACATATGTTTAATTTTGTTATTTTTTCTGTTTGCTTTTTACTTAATCAGATACAGAATTCATAGAGTGTTTTGTTTTTTTTTTAAGTTTTAGGACTTCAAACTAAAATTGTAAAGTACTTAAGGTCAAGATACGTTAGGAAATAACAGTAGATCTCATAGTATCTGAACAACATTTGCTTCTTTTTCCCGCTTCACTTGTATTACAAGGTAAGAAGTGCTCACCTGTAGGAACTAAACTCAGAACATAGACAGCACTATGATATACTTACATGTATATATAATTTGTAAATAATATCATATATATGATGCTATTTTCCAGTGAAAAGACATGGACCAGGAACCAAGAAACCGTCTCCACTCTTCTCTCTGGTATAACTGGCTGCATGAGCTAACTCACATCATTTCTTCCATGGTCAAATACACAGAAAAATTTATTTGCTTCAGATTTTTATGAGTTTAAATTGAGATGTTTGATCCAAAAACATTTAAAACATAAGCCTATATACTGTGCAAATTCAGGTGGAAACAGTAAGTTGAATTATGGACTATAGAGGAAAAATTAAATAGTTGGGAAGGAATGGGTGGATAGAATATAGTGGAGAATATCATGGTGGAGAAAGTCAAAGTGGTAAAATTCTAGGCATTCTTCAGAAATTGTTTGAGTGATTTTTATAGAGTGATGTATCTAATTGTGACTGCCTTACCAGTGTTGAGAACAATTTTTAAGAACATTCTCTAAACATTTTTCTTAAGCAAGAATACACAACTTCTTGCTTTCTTTTAACATATTTTTTGGCTTGTATGATGAGACATCATATTCAGGTAGTAGTTTTATTTCCAGTTTAAAAGTTACCATGTAGTTGATGAGAGCTGAGATGAAGTCATAGAAAGCAGGATATTTCTGTTGAGTTCTAGATGCACTGCAATAGTGTGCAGAATGACAGTAACAAAGAGGACACTTGTGGTATTATAAAACATGAAAAATGATAAATACTTCACATAACATCCAAAAATTATCTTTAAAAAATAAACTGCTGAGGTGTATCTGTTCTGTAGTGCTTTACATATTTTTCATTCACAGCTGATGCTTCAAATGGATCCCCTAATCACCTTTTCATCCATATATTGCTAAAGACTACTTTCTGATGCTTTTGCAGATATTGTGCTAACCTTTCAGCTTTAATTTTAGTTTTGAAAATACCTGTTCACTAATTTAAAGAATGTCAAAGGAGGCATTTAAATTCAAATTACTGTATTGGGACATTCAGAGCAAAACTATAATTGTATGTTTTATTCTATCTTTTCTTTTGGCATCTCAGGAAAATCCATGTGTCTGATATAATCCACACACTACAAGAAAAAACACTATGCCTTCTCAGTAATTTATCACTTTCTGTATGATGGGAAGCCTCATTTTCTAAAAGAAATATCAGAAATGTGAAGGAAAGCACTTTGTACATTATTTTATCATTTTATAAACAACAGAATGGTTTAATACTTTCTGTAATCCCACTTTCTCCTTCTGCATACACAGTAAGTTGTATAAGTTCAAGATGAACAGATCCTAACTGAAATGCTGAAAGATAAATACACAGTGTAATTATCTAGTTTAAAGTTTAACATTTTTGAAGATATTTCAATGTGAAAAAATCTGTTCAGAGACTTCTTAACACATGTCATATTAAGAAAATGAGCACTGAATTTTCTAGATATTTTCAGTGTCTAAAAAAATATGGTATTTTATCTTGACTTTGTAACCAAGCACCATATTTTTTAACAGATGCCATTTCTCTTCTGATTACTGTATCCCACTATGAATTACCTCTCTTGGGAAAAGAGGTGGGGGAAGCTTTTCATCAAAACATAAATCTATGTACCTGAAATACAGTATGTTCTGAAGACAATAAAAAATTATACATATACAATAATCTATCTTTGCCAATTTGAAAAATCATCAAACATTCAGAACAGAAATACTGAGGCCTTGGGAGACACAATAAAGCCATTAGCGCAGTGTATTTATACTTCCAAAGTTGGTATTATTCTACCCTAGTAAAACCTTTCCATATATGCAAATAGTAATGGGAGCAATGTAAATTGAATTATCTATAAAATATTATGTTTTGCTTATAGGATTGCTGAAAAGATGTTTTAGGCCTCAGTGCTGTTACAAAGTGCTATCATGTTGCACATACCAAGACTTCTAATTAGACTTGTCAGTCATTGATTGATTACTACCATAAGATGAAAGAGCAATTGCATCCTGGCAATTATATTATCTTAAGGGTACAAAATGCAATGTTCTGCTCTCAGCTGTCAGCAAGATTTCACTGAATGAAGGTCTGTTCTATCACCACAGGCTGTTCAAAGGCCCTTCTGAGAACCTAAATGGCACATTAAGCTTTGGAAATATTGCTACTCAACAGAAAAAAAAAAGTACTAGAGTGAAATTGACTTAATTTTAATTGATGAACTAGAAATCACATGGCTTTGCAGCCTCACATTCTGTAATTTTAGGAAAACATGGTTCATAGAAAAATGAAAAATTACCGTTTCCATATTTCATGTACTTTCTTTCTTGTCTCCCCCAACTTCTATTTTTGTTGACTCCCTTCATGTACAAACACTTCTACTTCTATAAATAGTACATCTAAAGTATACTAAACTTTGCTTTTTAGTTTATTAGACTTTTTAAATATTCAGCAGATATTTACATTTCTAAATGTATTCTAGCAAAGTAGGTATTCTTTTTCTCCTTTTTTCCTAAGAATGAAATATTGTCAAGTCGATAACTACTTAAAAATGACTTAAGAATATTAAATATTATTTTTCATTCCAAAATATACTATTTGGGGATTATAATCTTTCCCATAGCATCATTTTAGGAGTCTCTTTCAAATTCCAAAGTCAGGATTATGGTATAAAGAAAGATGTGATTTAGGAACTCCACAGCCATAACAGCTGCTATAGTTTCAAATATTTGGGGGGATTTTCCAGGATCGATCATGTACTTGGGCACAAAAGAAACCTCAACAATTTTAAGAAGATAGAAATTATCTCAAGCATCTTTACTGACCACAATGCCATGAAACTGGAAATCAACAACAGAGAAACAAAGGAGAAAAAAAGGAAAGCATGGAGATTAAACAATATGTTATTGAAAAAACAATGGATCAATGAGGAAATCAAAGCTGAAATTAAAAAATACCTTGAGACAAATGATAATGAAAGCACAACCACTCAAAACCTATGGGACACAGCAAAGGCAGTGCTAAGAGGGAAGTTTATAGCGATACAGGCCTTTCTCAAAAAAGAAGAACAATCTCAAATAAACAATTTAACCCATCACCTGAATGAATTAGAAAAAGAAGAACAAAAAGCCCCAAAAAGCAGCAGAAGGAAGGAAATAATAAAGATCAGAGAGGAATTAAATACAATAGAGATTAACAAGACCATAGAAAAAATCAACCAAACCAAAAGCTGGTTTTTTGAAAAAGTAAATAAAATCGACAAACCTCTGGCCAAACTCACAAAGAAGAAAAAAGAGAGAGCACAAATTAGCAAAATAAGAAAGGAAAATGGAGAAATTACAACAAACAAAATAGAAATACAGAATATCATACGAGAATATTATGAAAAACTATATGGAACCAAACTGGATAACCTAGAGGAGATGGACAAGTTTCTGGAAACATACTGTCCACCAAAACTGAATCAAGAAGAATCTGAACACTTGAACAATCCGATCACTAGAAAGGAAATAGAAATAGCAATTAAAAACCTCCCTACAAATAAAAGTCCAGGACCGGACGGCTTCACCGGGGAATTCTACCAAACATACAAAGAAGAACTCATACCAGTCCTTCTCAAACTCTTCCAGACGACTGAAAAGGAGGGAATACTCCCAAACTCATTCTATGAAGCCACCATCACCCTGATACCAAAACCAGGCAAAGACACTACAAAAAAAGAGACTTATAGGCCAATATCACTGATGAACATAGACGCCAAAATCCTCACCAAAATTTTAGCAAATAGAATCCAACAACACATAAAAAAGATTATACATCATGACCAAGTGGGGTTCATCCCAGGGACACAAGGCTGGTTCAACATACGCAAATCAATCAGTGTAATGCATCACATCAACAAGAGAAAGGACAAAAACCACATGATCATCTCAATCGATGCAGAAAAAGCATTTGATAAAATTCAACACCCATTTATGATAAAAACTCTCGCCAAAGTGGGTATAGAGGGAACATATCTCAACATAATAAAAGCTATATATGACAAACCTACAGCCAGCATAGTACTCAACGGTGAAAAACTCAAAAGCTTCCCACTAAAATCTGGGACAAGACAAGGATGCCCACTATCACCACTCCTATTCAACATAGTCCTGGAAGTCCTAGCCACAGCAGTCAGGCAAGAGAAAGAAATAAAAGGGATCCAAATTGGAAAAGAAGAGGTAAAAGTGTCATTATATGCTGATGACATGTTACTATATATAGAAAACCCTAAAAGGTCCACACAAAAGCTACTAGAGCTGATTGAAGAATTCAGCAAGGTAGCAGGTTACAAAATTAACGTTCAAAAATCAGTTGCATTTCTTTACACTAATGATAAATCAACAGAAGAAGAAAGTAAAGAAACAATCCCCTTTAAAATAGCACCCAAAGTAATAAAATATCTGGGAATAAATCTAACCAAGGAGGTGAAAGAATTATACACAGAAAACTATAAACCATTGATGAAGGAAATTAAAGAAGACTTTAAAAAATGGAAAGATATTCCATTATCCTGGATTGGAAGAATCAATATTGTTAAAATGGTCACACTGCCCAAGGCAATCTACAGATTTAATGCAATCCCTATCCAATTACCCAGGACATATTTCACAGAACTAGAAAAAATCATAATAAAATTCATATGGAACCATCAAAGACCTAGAATTGCCAAAGCATTACTGAAGAGAAAGAAAGAGGCTGGAGGAATAACTCTCCCAGACTTCAGACAATACTATAGAGCTACAGTCATCAAGACAGCATGGTATTGGTACCAAAACAAACATATAGACCAATGGAACAGAATAGAGAGCCCAGAAATGAACCCACAAACTTTTGGTCAACTCATCTTTGACAAAGGAGGCAAGAATATACATTGGAATAAAGACAGTCTCTTCAGCAAATGGTGTTGGGAAAACTGGACAGCAGCATGTAAAACAATGAAGCTAGAACACTCCCTTACACCATATACAAAAATCAACTCAAAATGGATTAAAGACTTAAACATAAGACAAGATACAATAAACCTCCTAGGGGAAAACATAGGCAAAACATTATCTGACATACATCTCAAAAATTTTCTCCTAGAAGAAATAAAAGCAAGAATAAACAAATGGGACCAAATGAAACTTACAAGCTTCTGCACAGCAAAGGAAACCAGAAGTAAAACAAGAAGAAAACCTATGGAATGGGAGAAAATTTTTGCAAGTGAAACCGACAAAGGCTTGATCTCCAGAATATATAAGCAGCTCATACGACTCAATAAGAAAAAAATAAACAACCCAATCCAAAAATGGGCAGAAGACCTAAACAAGCAATTCTCCAAGGAAGACATACAAATGATCAAAAAGCACATGAAAAAATGCTCAATATCACTAATTATCAGAGAAATGCAAATCAAAACTACAATGAGGTATCACCTCACACCAGTCAGAATGGCCGTCATTCAAAAATCCACAAATGACAAATGCTGGAGAGGCTGTGGAGAAAGGGGAACCCTCCTACACTGCTGGTGGGAATGCAGTTTGGTGCAGCCACTATGGAAAACAGTGTGGAGATTCCTCAAAAGACTAGGAATAGACTTACCATATGACCCAGGAATCCCACTCCTGGGCTTGTATCCATAAGGAAATCTACTTCAGGATGACACCTGCACCCTAATGTTCATAGCAGCACTATTTACAATAGCCAAAACATGGAAACAGCCTAAATGTCCATCAACAGGTGACTGGATAAATTAGAAGTGATATATTTATACAATGGAATACTACTCAGCCATAAAAACCGACAACATAATGCCATTTGCAGCAACATGGATGCTCCTGGAGAATGTCATTCTAAGTGAAGTAAGCCAGAAAGAGAAAGAAAAATACCATATGAGATCGCTCATATGTGGAATCTAAAAAACAAGAACAAACAAACAAAAACAAAGCGTAAATAAAGGACAGAAATAGACTCACAGACAGAGAATACAGACTTGTGGTTACCAGGGGGGTGGAGGGTGGGAAGGGATAGACTGGGATTTCAAAATTGTAGAATAGACTACACTGTATAGCACAGGGAAATATACACAAAATGTTATGATAACTCACAGAGAAAAAAATGTGACAATGAGTGTGTATATGTCCATGAATAACTGAAAAATTGTGCTGAACACTGGAATTTGACACAACATTGTAAAATGATTATAAATCAATAAAAAATGTTAAAAAAAGAAATATTTGGGGGGGAAAAACCGTTAACTGATTGGGAATATAAAGGAGAGGTTTTATATCAGAGATTTTATTTATTTATTTATTTTTTAGATTTTCTAGTAAGGAATACTGTATGACATTCTAGTTACTATTGCTATAAACAAACCACTCAAAACTTAGAGTGGAAACCACTCTATTTTATTATGCTCAAGATTCTGTAGGCCTGGAATTAGGACAGGACACACCGATGACAGCCTCTCTGCTTCCCAGGGTCTGGGGCTCATCTGGGAAGATTTAACAGCAGGGAACTGGAATCATCTGGAGTTTTTTCCTCATGCCTTTCTCATACCAGGGATGAGATGACTCAGGACGGGCATTGCTGGATCTGTCAACTGGGGCACCTACGAGAGGCCTTCCACGTGGCTTGATATTATCGCCAAATATTGGCTGGGTTCTAAGAGAGAATGTCATGAGAGTGAGCATTCCAAGTGAATCAGGAAGAAGGTCCATGGGCTTTTATAAAGTAGCCCCAGTCACAGGACCACTTTCCTAGGCTCTATTAGTTGAAGCAAATGCAAACCTCATCCATTCTCATGGCAAGGAAACACAGAACTACCTCTCATGTGAGGATAATCAAACAATTTCTCACTACTTTAAAATGCCACCAAAGTTTCATCTGGCCAGTTTATATGTAACACATTAGCACAACAGAACCAGGCTCTCCTGAGACACTCCAAATGTCTCAACTCTTTATGGTATTAGGTCAAAATTCAAAATCCAGAATTCTGTCATCTGAATTTGGTCCAGGTATGGATGAGGCTCCCCAGAGTGATCATTCTAGTACAGTCCTTGAACACAGTTTCTCTCGTCTGAAGACTGATGAACTAAAGAGTCTTGTTATCTTGCCCCATATACCCAAAGCGCAATGGTGGGATAGTAGTAGGATAAGTGCAGTTGCACTCCCTAAAAAATGGATATGGAGCAAGGATAAGGAAAGGGACAGGAAGCACAAAGAATCACTAGCTCACAACATTTCTGAAGTCCAGCCAGTGTCAGCTGCCATTTTGTAGATTAGAGCACAGTCCTATTTCTTTGCTCTTGGCTTTACAGTTCTCTGTGGCTGTTAGCTCCACAAGGGCTAGGCCCCTGTTCTTTCCTATGAGTCATCCTTCTTTTACTGTAAGAGGTAGCCCATTTTTGCAGTTAAGTAGTTGTTTCAACATGATTCCTGCTCTGAAAAGAGCAGTCACCTTATTTCCAAGAATAATTGATCCAGATCAGCAGAAGGCAGAGATGCTTTTACTCAATGAGGATATGGAGAGATAAGTATGCAAAGCAGGTGACAGATTTGGGCAACTTCTGGCATTCCCTTGTTTCACTGTAACCATGAGTGGACACATGCAGCAGCCTGGGTTTAATAAGTATATGACTGTCAAGGATTCAGGTTCTCAAGAATGAAGCTTTGGTCACTTTGGTGGGCCACCAAGACCAGCCAAGGAAAAGCTGAGAGTGAGGGGAATTTAGAATGGATAGTGGAGAAAGGAAAGAATTAGTTCTGACTAAGGATCCAAGATAAGCTACAGTGATGGAGGCTACAAAGTATCCCACTAACATGCCCTCATCTCTAAGTTTACCCTCAGAAAAAGAGGTCCATGGGAATCATGGAGAAACTGATTTTTGAACATGTGTAGACAAGTGTATCTGTGCACTGTAAGCAGTGAATTGTAGTGACTAAGAAAATCCATGACTCAGATTTTCTGCTGCAAGAAATCTAACTGATAGATGACCCTAGCTGCTGCACTCTGAAGCTACTACCATTTTTGTACACATAGTCTTTTGTACAGTCTTGATTCCCAGCAACTTTGGTCTGGTTAAAATTTATTAGAACTGTACTATATTCATGCATTCACTTTGTTTTACCCTCATGCTCAAAGTAGACCCCAAACCTACTCAGTTTCAAAAGAGAGAATGCTTTCCTGCTCAGTAGGAAAAAGTGCCAACAAATTTGTAGCCATTTATTGAAACTTCTACAGATGATATCTTATCAATTCATTACCATTTTGAAAATGGGTAAAATTAATGAGAGAAAATGTGAAGCTAAATAAGATTCTAACAGCCTGGGAAACTTTTTCAGAAATATTTAGACCTATAAAAGCATTCACTAACCTACCCTATATTTAAGATTCTTCATTCTATGACTTACTGCTACTCTTTTCAGTACAAACAAGCAATTGTCTTTCAAACTGGTTCTCTATCATCCAGTGATATATGTTCCTTCTTTGCTAATGAGCCTACTACTTTTCCCACTACTGCTAACTCAAATCTGAATTTCTCCAACTTCCCTTATCTCTGTCTTGAATTTTGATCCTTATCTTTCTCTTTTCCTTAACATCAATTCTCTATTCCAGAAATTCTGTCCTCCCCATGTGTCATCATAATGTCTCAGTCCTCATCACTTTTCCATTCCAATGAAAGGGAATTTGTTTTTATTCTCCATCAATCCAAATCTTACATTTGCTGAAACAAATTGTTAAATACCAAACTTTTTCTGAAATTACTCATCATCACATAGACCTCTTTTTCTTTGAATTTCTAAGTTTTCTAAATGAGAATAAGACACATATTCCCATTTGTTTTGTGTTACTTAAAACTATTTCTGGATTAATAAACTAATTCTATTTCTTTGGGAGTTTTTGTACATTTGATTTTTTTTTCTTCTTTTTCCCATTCATGGTGTTGATCTTCTGATGTTTGCTAATCATTAGTTGTGTACTTATTTTTGTGACAGAAAACTCACATTTACATCCTGGGCTCTATGATCTCCCTTGAGGGCTGTGACATTCCATTTGGGTCCTTTCTGCTGTTGTGGAAAATTTCAATTGGATGCACTTTTTTTTTCCAAATATGTTGCACAAATTCAGTGCCTCTGAAAATCCCCCTTTATTTGATCGTGTGTATGCTCATTAATTAGATTTTACAGTTTTTTCCTGTACTTTTGTAGGTTTGAGGTGGCAAGTAGTGATTTCAATGTGTGCTTGACAGTGGAATTACGCATAGTTGAATTTATGTTGCCTTTTACATAATTGACAGTTACCATGTTTTCATCATTTTGGCTTACACAGTAGCTAAAGGAGCATCTTAAATGTGGTAGATGCTCAATTAAAACTTCTGAATGACTTTGAATGCTTTGGCTCTAGCATATAGTTTAATCCTGACACTATCTTGGGATATAGTTTTAAACTGGAATGAAATCGCAATATCCTCTAGAATATAGAATGTAAGAAAATATGCATAACAAGAGATAAATTTGGGATTTAGGATTCACTTCAGAGAAAACTGTAACTGTAGACTCTATCCAGTTTTCTCTACCATTTCAGCTCAGATAGTGGTTTATTCCTTCATTCAGAAAAGATTTGTATAGTAAATAATGTTTTGAAATATTGTCCTGGATGCTAAGATTATACAAATAGAGTGAAAGTGACTACTCAGCAATCAAGAAGTTTATACGTGTCAGGGCACTGAGGTGTGGTGAAACTCTTGTTTTCAAGCAGGTGAATATAGTTGGAACAGGAATGATGAGGAAATGTACCAGATGGTAGAGCAGAGAGGTATTGAAGAAAAGACTGTATACAAACTCTTAGGCCATGATAAAGATTTTGACTTTTACTCTGAGAGGGCTTTGGTAGGAAAGTGACATTATTTTATTTTTAGCACTATCACCTTGGTTGCTATGTAGATGTCAGCTTGGCATGTCGATATTAGCCTGGAGGGATATGGACAGAAGCCTAGAATCCAGGTAGGATACCATGTCATTTTTAGGCAAGAAATACTAGTGACTTGGTTCAGGAGTAATAGTGATAAAGGTGATGAGAAGTGGTCAGATTGTGATCTATATATTAAAATGCAAAGACTAAAGGAGAAATAGTTTTGGGGAAAAGGTCAGTATGAATTTTTTAAATGTCCCAAGATCAATGCCAATTTTATTGACTAAAACCACAAGGGTAAAAGGAGTCTATTCTAAAATTCTTATAACCATAAGGGGATCTCTCTCCATTTTAGGAAACATTTCAATCTTTAAGTCTTTACTAGAATAGGGTTGACTCATTGCAAGAGGGACAAGTTCTTCAAATGATATTGTTCCCTAGTCCCACTAGGCAGTGGCCATCACCTTCACTTACTTTTACTATGTCCTATAGCAGTCATTCTCAAACTCTTTGGTCTCAGGAACCTTTTACCATCTTAGAAATTATTGAGGAATCTGGTTCTAACTAGGAGTCAGAAAGCACACAGTAATTTAAATAGGGGAAGTTAAATGTAAATAATTGTATAAAGCTGTAATTGTGGAGTGACTATAAAAATGAAAAGATGACTTTTCTGAGGGTCTGAGGGGGAGTTTCCAAGGAAGGACCAGCCTGAAAGGAAAATACTGTCTCCAAGGTTAAGGCTCAGATCTTTCGAAGGTCTGGTGGAATCCACAGGATGGTCAAGAACTTTGCAGAGCTGCCTAGACAGAGCTGGTCTAAAGTCACTGGGCAAGTATAGAACTCTCTGAGGTGCAAGTGAGCTAATGCTAGTGGCCAAGCTCCCAGATGAAGTCAGAGCACCACTGTGGGCACTGCTGAAAACTGGAGCTGAACAGGCTTCCCTCACTACAAATCTAGTACGTGCTATGCATGGCTGAAGCACTGTGGGCTAACAGTTGGGTAGTCTGCTCACCAGACATCAGTCTAATGAGACCTGTGCCATGTGCATGTATGCACAGGGCTGAAGAGGGGACACAGGAAGCAGTGACCTGTGTTGGGCTGAAGATCCCAAAGTGTCTCAGGGTCCTGGCTATACCACTGCAGCTTAACCTTGAAAGTGACAGTAAGAATGTCCTCCAGAATCCTGGCAATGAAGCCACACCAGAAGGAGGAATGAAAACCTTCTCCATCTCCAGTGTTACTCCAGTGCACTTACAGACTGAGCTTAACTTTCTACAGACTGGCAAAGGAGAAGTATTTACAAAGCATAGTTCCATTCTCACAGATCAAACAAAACAAAAAAAAATTAATTCAGAGTTAAGAGGCAGTAAATTGATAACTGGCACAAAGCCCCAAAGGAGCGTTTGTGTATGTGAGTTAAATCCACCATAAATTAAAAATATAGATACTTTAAAACATTTTTATTAATTTACTTAAACTGGTAATAATAAATCTACTTCATGCTTACATATACACATATTTTATGAACGATACTACAGTTTAAAAATAGTGTAAAGAATGATGTTTTATGTTTTGCAAATTTGGTTGATGTCTGCTTTAAAGGAAGACAATCGGATTCTTATAAATGCTTCTTCATTCAGTTTGTTGTAATATATTGTTTTGGTTGTAGTATATTGAAAAAAACTCAAATTTGCTCTCATAAATATATGTAGTTGGAAATGGGGAAATATTTTAATAAGCTTTTCATATGATTGCAGATAGTCTTTGCTACAACACCAAAATTCAACAAGAGATAGTTTCTTAAAGTTGGTTGCAATATGAAATTTGAAACTATATCAATGAACCTTTCACACCCTATTACAGTAATATTTGTTGATCAATCTTGCATTCTAAATACATATTGCCAACATATCATTTTATAACACTATATTGATAATTTGGTAAATATTGGATCATTGATTTATGCAGACACATTTCACCACATAATATTTTAAAAATCATATTTATTAATCCCACCATTGACCATATCAGAAAATTCTTTAAATACTGTGAAGCTGACAGGCTCACAGTGGTAGAAGAAATATTGTCGAAAGTTTTACGTTTCTCTTGAAAACTCAAATTTTATCCTTGACAGCATATATTGTCAGTGGCTGTTGTCAGCTGTTTAGCTTTGAGAAAATATATGACAAATACCCAAGTCAAAATATACACACTTTATCATCTATCATTCTTTTTAGGAAAAAATGATGTTCCATGAAAAGAGTTTTTAGTTTAGCTCACAGCTTAATCACACAAGGGCTTCTCCTTTAGGCAATCATTATACTTTAGTATGCGGGAGAGTACTTTATGCACACTTGCCATTTTGTCACCCAGGAATTTAAAATGTGTACTCCACGGTTGAGATTTAATAAAATTAATACATTTTACAACTTCACCTAGGACATTTATAAGTGAAACTGTCATTGCATTACTGCAAAACTGTAGCAGTTAAAAATACATGACTACTGGTACATGCCTTGATTCCTGCTAAGGCATCAAACACTGTTGCCTTTTTATTAGTATTTCACCCTTTTCTGCACTCCCATAGCTCTTTCGATGTATTTACTTCTTTTAGTGCATGTACTTTCTTCATCTTCAAATTATGATCAATTATGTTTCTGTCTCTGCCATATTCCCAAGCTTCCTGAAGTCAGGATTTATATTTGACTTTACTCTATATTCCAACCCAACTGTGCCAGTGATTTCCATATAGTTGTATTCTGAGAAGTATTTGTTGAATAAATAACATAACATTCTTTTCTTAAAAAGGAGACAATATATACTATAATCTTGTTGATGATTATTCCCACTAAGTCCTTCTGTACTTATGTTATAGATAATGCCCAGTTGAAATATATATGTGCATTGTTATTTATATTTACCAATATACAAGATTAATCATTTGCTTTACAGGAATATACATGTGTGATTTTAACTACTGATTTACTTCCCTGTATCCCTTATGATAATGGAGCTCTTTGCAGGCAAGGAGTATGTTTTATTTCTCATTTTGAAATATCAGTGTCTAGCACATTATCTGGTATGAGTCATTCAAAAACTGGTTGCTGATAAATAAATGCATAAATAATTAAATAATTTTTGGATAAAAAGCTTTTTTACACATAAATAAGAAAGGCAACAAATGGTGCTAGAACAACTGGAAATCCACATGCAAAAAAATGAACATAGACATAGACCTTACACCCTTCACAAAAATTAATTTAAAATGAATCACAGACCTAAATGTAAAATGTAAAAATACAGAACTTTTAGAATATAGCACAGGAGAAAATCTATATGATCCTGTGTTTGGTGATAACTTTTTAGGAAAAAATACCAAAGGTAAGATCCATAAAAGAAATGACTGATAAGCTGAACTTAATCAAAATTTAAAAGCTTCTGCAATGTGAAGGACATTGTCAAGATAATGAAAAAAGAAACCACCACAGATGGAGAGAAAATATTTCTGAAAGACGTGTCTAATAAAAGACTGTTATCCAAAACATGCAAAGAACTCTTAAAACTCAACAACAAGAAAATAAACAACCTGATTAAAATGTGGGCCGAAGACCTTACCAGACACCTTACCAAAGAAGATAATACAGATGGCAGGTAAGCATATGAAAAGATGCTCCACATCATACATCATTGGGGATATGCAAATTAAAACAATGAGATACCATTATATTCCTATTAGAATGTCCAAAACCCAGAATGCGGACAACAATAAGCACCGAGGAAGATGTGGAGCAATAGGAACTCTCATTCATTGGCTAATGAGAATGCAAATGTTACAGCCACTTTAGAAGACAGTTTGGCAATTTCTTACAAAATTAAACATATCTTTACCATACAATCCAACAATTATGTGGCTTGGTATTTACCCAAAGAAGTAGGAAATTTATATCAACAACCTGCACACAAATGTTTCTATTAACTTTATTCATAATTACCAAAACTTGGAAGCAACCAAGATACCCTTCTTAGGTGAATGAATAAATAAACTATGGTACATCCATACAATGGGATATTATTCAACACTAAAAGCAAATGCACTATCAAGCATGAAAAGACCCGGAGGAAACATAAATGCATATTACTAAATGAAAGAAGACAGTCTGAAAAGGTTAAATACTCTATGATTCCAACTACATGACATTCTGGAAAAGGCAAAACTGTGGAAGACAATAAAAAGATCAGTGGGAGCCAAGGATTAGGAGAAGGGAAGACTGAATAGAGAGAGCACAAAAGGATTTTAGGGCAGTAAACTACTCTTTATAGTATTATAATGGTGAATACAAGTCATTATAAATTTGTCCAGTCCCATAAAATATACAACACAAAGGGTGAACCCTAATTTAAACTACAGATTCTTAGTGATAATAATGTGTCAGTGTAGGTTATTACTACATTCTAGTCCAAATGTTGATAAGGGAGGCTATGCATGTGTTGGGGGCAGGTAGTATATGGGAAATCTCTACCTTCTGGACAATTCAGCTATAAACCTAAAACTACTCTAAATAATAAAATCTATTAAAAACAAAAGAAGAAGGGACTTTCCTTATATGCTGGTGTTCACTGAATATAATTCATACTGTATAAACTACAAAACACACACAGAAAACTTTATATTTTTCCTTATAACAAACCAAATAAAGTATGGATATATTAGCCATTTCCTTCACTTGCCATTGTGTCACATTTATAACAATGTTAACCAGTCCTTTTACTGTTGTTAAATGTTAACTTTTGGAAAAACTTTAGCTGCATAACATATGTACACAAATGGATGGATTAATAATAAGTTGAACATTTAGATAGCTTGATCACAGTTAAAGTGATAATAGGAACAACAGTCACTATATTGACTGTGTACCAAAAATTGTGCCAAATGCTCAGCTGTCTTATGCTTAATTTAATCGTCTCATTTATTTTTCTCAACAACCATGTGAAGAAGGTTGTATAAGTATTTTTATTTTCACATAAAGAAACCGAAGCATAGAAAAATCAATTTATAGAAAGCCACATAGTAATTAGAGTCAGGATCTGAACCCAAGTGAACTAATTCCATCATACTCTTAAATACTATGGTATAATGTCAACCTTTCCACAAAAACAATCATTAAACATCATTAAAAAGATGATATTTAGCTAAATATTCTAAATTAGACACTGTCTAACCTTTTAATGGTTTATAGCCCAAGATGCCCACTGTACAAATGAAAAAACAATGTGTAACTGGGACTGTTATTGGCCTTAATTGCTTGTTTTACATGATGGTGTAAAATTAAATAACTGAAATGATTTAAATTCCACTGACTTATCTCCACTGCTATTATGACAGTTTAACAACCTACAGGGCTCTTTTTTCACTCACCAGTAGTTTCAGGAACCCCCAAAGGGCATCAAATATGCTCATTAAGCACAATTTTTTTCCACCAGTTTTTGTCTGTTGTGATGGTTAATCCTATGTGTCAATTTGGAGGGTGTTTTTGGATGAGATTGACATCTAAATCAGTGAACTTTGGGTAAAACAGAACGCCCTTCATAGTGTAGGTGGGCCTCATCAGTTAAACAAAAAAACTAGCCTCCCCTGAGCAAGAGAGAATTTTCTTATAGACTGCTGTTAAATTTCATGTGTACCATCAGCTCTCCTGGATCTCCAGCCTGACTCCCCACACTGCAGATTTTGCACTTTTCAAACTCTCTGATCTTGTGAGCTAATTCATTATTCCTATCTATTGGCCTGCCTGTCTGTCTATCTATCTATCTTTCTCTGGAGAACCCTGACTAATACACCAGTCTCCCATCATCAATGACTTAGCCTGTCATGGTGCCCAAGCTACCTGGTGATTTGTGACAAAGGCTACTCTGTGTCATGCAGTGTCCTGCTGGAGAGTTCCCAAAGCAGAGCTGCTGGCACCTTCATGTTTTACACAGTATATCTGTGCCATTTTTCTTGTATAGTCTTCTTTTCTCCCTGGAATATCTATAGGCTTTATGGGAAGTAATCATCATGGTGTAATCAGAATCATTACTCCCCTTCTACAGTGATGACTCAGCTTTACACAGTTAGCTCTCAGGCACAGATGCTTCTCTTGGGATGGATTATCTCCCTCTGTCATGCTGGCCTATTTCATTATTTTTTCCAAAATATAATCCAGACAATTCTGCTACCAAGTAGAGTTCTTTCCTAAGGATCTTTTCAGATGCCATGCAAACGCAATTCTCTTAGGAGTGTTCTACCAGAACTCCAAGAATGCCCAAACATAACTGAATCCCAACAAAGGTAATAGTTCTGCAGAATGCAGCATCCTCACATTTGTTTTAATTCCCCTGGCATTCATATTCCATAGTGAAGTCAGCCTTCCTTCATTCTTCTATTTGACCAGGTGTCAATAAGCAGAACACTGAAAGTCCAGTTAACTTCACATATGAACATGGAGAACTATAATTTTACCTAAATGTTGTTTGTGTAGGAAGAGTCCTCTGCATAAGGAGTGAGAAGATATTCTGTCCTTGTATGAGGCAGTCACTTAGCAAACATGTAGGATGCTTGATCTAAATAGTAAGTGCTTATTTCTGCAGACACTGGGGGAAAATTGATGCCTGACTGTCCAAAAACATCTAGCATATATAATCATATTAATCGTCATTCCAAAAAGAGATTAAATTGAGAATAAAAAGTAAGAATAGAAGAATATATAATCTAAATAAAGTTATAGTTAATTTTTTAAGACAGTGAACTGTGGCATCTAATTTTGGTTTAGTGTTTAACTAGGTAAAGTTGCAGCTGTATTTTTAGCTTTCTTCCTATTATTAAGTCATCTAGAAAAGAGCTGAAATTTCAGAACCTATTTGAGGAGAAAATGCACTTAGCACCCCAGGAGATAAAAAGAAGATACTCTAGACATTAAGACAACTTCTCTACTACCTATGCATTATCTGTCTTACAACAATAACCACCTGGTCAATTACTCATCCAAGCCAAATGTGCAAAGTGTGCAACAAACTCTAAATAGATCAAAAGCCTGTAACAAACTTTCTGAATAGATCAAAAGCCTTTCCTCCCATCCTCTGGTATTAAGAACAAAGGTATTAAAGTTGAGGACATAAAAAATAAAATGTGATGGAAATTTTACTGCAGTTGTCAGCTGTAAGGGATTTCTAAATGTGCCAACCTCAGTCATTTGTTGCTCAAACAAAAGCGCCTCAATTATGTACCCAGAACCATGTCTACTGGCCTAAAGGGTGCCCTCTGGGTGATTTCAGGAGGCAACAGTGCTGCAGGTTTACTTTTGAGTTAAGCTACATTTCTACCACATTAATTTTGGATGTGTCAGTATCTAACAGGAGCATTGTCCTGTTACTGAATTCTCTGCTCAATATTAAATCCCAAAGTATTACCGTCAAAGTTATTAGCTAGATTATGATGCTCTTTTCTGAAAAGGGTGTTTCATGGCTCTGTATGCTAAAACTTCCAGACCTATATAAGTTACCCTTCAAATTTATCCAATTAAGTTATTTTAATAACAACTTAGAAATAATATGCTAGTTTTGAACTTCTTAGTAGTTACTTCTGAACCAGAAAATTTGATACACAGTGATAGTTTTAAAAAATAGCATTTGGATGCAGCCTAAAAATGAACTTCCTTTTATTTTGTAACAGAAACTAGTTATTGTTCAAATATTTTAGACTTCTTACTCTGTTTACCTGAGTAAAGGGTACTCAAGTATATCCACTGAGGTTGAAAAATGCAGAAAAGCGTTGTTTTGCTTCTCCATATATATTTCCCAATCCTTTACGATTAAAATGATGTCTCCTTTCAAATGCTCAGTTGTACTAACTATAGCATTATTAATTATATGGCAATATTAATCACTGGAAAGATTAGCAAGTAAGAAAATGATGATATTTCTGCAAATGGGAAATAGTACCAAAATATCCCATTCTGCCTCTCATCACATTCCTCTTAGTATTTACTTATGGCTCCTTTGAAATAATGCCATCATGCCCTATGGCAGGCACTATTGGTCACCCACCTAAAAGCCATTTTTCTCCCAACTTTTCATTGTTAATCTAACCTTGGATTTACTCAGACATCAGGTGAGCATCTGCTTTAGAAAGATGAGCTCCTCTTAAACCTAGCTAGAGGGTGAATGGATCTTGATTACTAATACCATGGCAGTTCTACTCCTCTCAACCCGACTGATTTAGGATGGATTTTATTATGCAATTTCAGTGTTAAGTAAGGCTTCTGGAAAAGATCCTTCCAGTATAGAGAGATTCACATCCCTTATACCCCTTTCGGCATTCAGATGGTTGAGTGAGAGTGTAGTGCTGAGAGCTATTCAGTTATTGTAACACCAGTGGGCTAAAGAGGACATTAGCTAACAGGATGAGGATGCTTGTGCTAAACGATTAAAGAACTTGGGAGTTTGATGATCTCATTGAGCCACTAATTTAACAAATTCTGGAAACTTCTCCCTTGGGGTTCTTGTTACATGAGGTCATGCCTTCTTATTGTCTAAGCAATTTGGACTGGGATGTAGTACTAGCTTCAGCTGAAAGCAATTCTAATTGATACATCTTAGATTTGGGACTCATGCATAATTATCACCTGCTTTCACTTTAGCTCCAGAATCTTCGATTTTTGAAAGGAAGTTGAATCCCTTCTCTGAAAAAGACCATTCTCTCAAATAATCACTGGTGAGGCTGCTACAGGACACATTCTGAAAGGGTATGTACTTTTTTGGGTATTAAATCTGAAATCAGGTATTCCCACCAAACTTTGATAACTAGAGTTAGGCACTATATTTTAAAATGTAGGAGGGTGAATAATGTTGAATTAATTAGGCTTTAAATTGGGACATTTTAGAAGAGCTAAATTTTTTAATATACATTACATATTGTTATACATTATCTTATAAACACTTTAGACTAACCTATAATCTGTGTCAATATTATGCACATTGTGACATTTGCAATCTAGAAATCAGAGAACAATTAGGGAACTACAAAATTTCTTGTTAGAACAGATGGTCTTTTGATTAACGCTCTATCACATAATGCTACCTCTATTGAGTCATTTTAACAAGAAAGCATTTGTGTTCTACCAGTTGGCTGGTCAGATTAGCATCAGGCAGCAGATAAAGTGTAAACCACTAGCATAAATCCATCTAGTGATCCCAGAGCAAGTGAAACCATATCTGCAAAAGAGTCTTTCCAGTAGAGAAGATCATGAATTAAGACTTCAGAGAACTGCATAAAAAAGTTTCTCATTGGTTTAAATTTCTAGCCAGTGACAATTACTATATGATAAATGTCTGTCTTTAAACCGATCATCAAATATTGCAAACAAATCACAAATAAGTAAAGTAATCAAAGCCGTTTGTATTTTATTCTTCAAAATGTTCTGAAGTAAGACATAGACTACCTCAATACCAGATTTAAGTCAATTGAAATGGCTGGAGAAATGATACTGTCAACTCACATACTCATAGTTCATTAGGTTTAACCATATACAAACGTCATATTTAGAACATCATTGGTATTACCCATACACCCCTTCCCATTAGCACCCAAAACTTTTGCATTCAGATAATTCTGGCAAGAAAATTAAAATTTGAAATACAGTTGTGAATCCACTTATCTTCTCTTAGTAAAATTTGAAAGCTCCTTTAATTTATCCATTCAATTTCAATGTAGTTCATTTCAAAGGCTCTTTTACAAAAAGGAATCCTTTTAGATTAAACTTTCTATAACACTGCTTCCATAGTTTTAGCATATAACATAATTTTGCTTAAAAAAAAGAGACTCTTAAACTTTGAACTCTGTCTTATGGCTCAGTGAAAAGTTACCAGTACATTATTGTACCCTTTTATATAAATTGGAAAGAAAGTAAAGGCTGTGGATAGGTTTAGATTCTTCTGATAAAGTTGTTAGTTACCTCAGTGTGCTAATGGATCTGCTTGATTCAAAGTATATGTAAGGTTATATGCTATATACATCTTCCCAACTTTTCTGCTCATTTTCTCCAGTATACTTAATGATAATATAATCACTGAAGACTAGTGGTCCTCCAAAAGCCTTAGTCCTCTTTGGTCAGCAGCTTATTCATATACATATATATCTTCTTAATTTTGTAATTTATTTAGTTTTCCAAGCATATGGAAAGATCTTATGGCTCTACCACATCAGCATGAGGTCTTGTCTGCTGCTGCCTTCCAGGAAGGAGAGCTAAAGAGTTGTATGCTGGTTTTTCCAAGCATTGCTGGAAATGACACACATCACTGCTGCCCACAGTCCATAGGCCAGAACTTATCACATGGTCAGGAGTTCCAGGAATGTGGTGGTGCAGATGGAATATTTGGCATATGCAACAGTCACTTTCATCATGGGAATATGAAACTATTCATGTTTTTGTAGTAGCAGCAACAACAACATATTCTGCTAACATCCAATAAAGGAGTGTAAATGGACAAAGGAGACCTTAACAGATGTAACCATTATCACTTGATATATTGATTTTATAAATCTCTACACTAGGAAATAAACTGAGTTTTAGATTTGGAAAATCAAAAAATGTTAACAGACCAGATATTAAATACATCTTAATCCTCCACTTGATCTCCCTTTCCTCCTCCTTTCATTTACACTAAATTCATAGAACAGAAATTTAAAGAAAAAATATTTAAAACAATATTGCTCATGATTATTGCTTATGATTATATGCCCCATTCCTCAATACTGCTTATGATTATATGCCTCATTCCTACTTGTTATAAGTGAGAAAAGCAAGGAAGCCCACGGAGTTTAAATGACAACCATTACTCTTGAACTTAAGCATTCAGCCAGCTCTATGTCTCCTGAATCCAAGCCCTATGCTCATATCTTGCTCACTTTATCTTATATTTTGAAAATATCTCTATGTTGTGTTCATTTCACCCACTAGACAGAGATCCCCTTAAGACCAAGAAACATGGCTTTTTGATATACACGTGATCTACACTGTTAAGGATTACTTATTTGATACAGGTGATGTGACCAAGAAATCACTGTCTTCTATATTCCAAAAGTCAAGGGAGACACCAGGGTGTGTTCACACTTATGTATACACTGATGACATCAAGTCCTGTTTCAATATTTTTGAGAGATATCTAATATTTATTACTGTTCAACATCCACACCACTATTATAAATCCCTAGATCTGGTAATTTTCCAGCAATGGAAAGAAGGATGGAAAGGAAAGGATGGAAAGGAAAGAAGAATGGAAGAGACACTTTTCTGGTCATGATGCTTACATTATATTATTTAATATTCATGATAACCATGTTGACAAATGAAATAACTGGCTTAGAGAGGTAGTTTTTCCGAAGTCAGTGTTAAAGCTGAGATTTGATCTCACATCTACATGATTCCAAATGCTGTGTATTTCTTCAGTCTCATAATGACTCTTTCACAAAAAGAATATTTAGTACTTTAGCAAATAAAAACATCATCATGGAAAATTGCAGGTCCCACATCACTTTCTTTCCTCTTTTTTTTGACATACTATTTACTTTAATATTGGGCAGGGATTTCATTCACGTACACCAGCAGTAAGCCCACCAGTTCATCTGCTTTGTTAAATAAGGTTATAGCACACGAGGATTACTGCTTAAATGTTTCCCCTAGAACTTGCCTCTACATTTTCCTTCTTTTATTGGAAAAAGTCAAAGGGTATTGCTGTCCTCAGGCTAGGTAAATATGTTTTTGGAAATCATTCAGTTTGTGAGAATGGTTATATTTCTTGCACATACATCAAAACTTTCTAAAATGGAGTATATCCTGGGATTAAAAGGGTAAGGGGCACACTGCTTTCTTCTGTGATTTTCCCAGCTTTCTTTCTATTCCAGAAAAGACTTTCTTGCAGCAATTCCTTTACTGTCTTTTCCCTGGAGGTCAGAGACATTCCTGACAACAAAGAGACTCCAAGTATTTGTTAACTTATTCATTCAGTAAATATATGTTTATTGAATATTTATTAAATTTTTCAAAGCCAGATACTGTAAGCATTGTGTACAACTGAAAGCATATTTACTGTTCTCTTTCAATTTATAGTCAAAAAAAGATGTAGCAGATAAAGATAGGAGAAGGGAAGAGGAAAGAGTAGTTATCTCCTCTCCATCAATTCAAATAAAACAAGATGAACAATTTCAATGTTCTAATAGAATGTTCAATTCAAGGACATTAGGACGAAGAGTACATTGAAAGTCTTTTAATGTAACAGAGTCTTGGCTCTTCTTCAGCTCTCCAAGTCTTAGATCATGCTCTGGGCCAGAGAAAGAAGCCAAATACTCTTTCTACACACTCCATTATTTATGTCAAGTTTATGTGTCAGTCCTTTACATTTGTCACTCCATCTAAGCAGCATGTTTTTTCAGTCAGTAAAACCTGTTACTGATTTTTGGGGGTAGGGGAGGAACAAAGACAAGAATATTTAAGTACATCTTTGTGCTGAATGGAAAGTGGCTTTTGGTATAAGCTTGATCTACCCTGTAGGGGTTACTTATTTGACACAGGTGATCTCACCACAAATTTACCATCTTATATAATCTAAAGGTCTAAGGAGGCACCAGGATGTGTACATATACACTGATATCAGGTTCTGGTTCAATGTTTTTGAACTTGGGGCAAAGAAGCAGGCAGAAGGTAGTTTAAATTAGGAAAGAAATTTTCTGACTGTTTCTGGATGTAACTTGAATGGACTTCCCTGGGCTAGCCAATTATTCCTGTGTGTATTTGGGCATAAACTGGATTCTCACCCATCAGGGATGGTGTCAAGGGGCTTAAGCTTTACACAGATGGTAGGACTATGTAACTTCTGAGTCCATCCTAAGATTTATGGGATCAGAAAATAAGGGAGTCATAGAACATTACAGATTTAGGAACTACTTCTTCAGTAGTATAGAAGAAACAGATTTTTAAATTTGAAAACAAAAAGCACTGTCCATTTGTAAGAACTTGATTGAATTAGAAATCTTAAAGCACACAAAACACCAAATTGAATGTATTTATAATTAAAATATGTTCTCATATTTTGTGTTGACATTTGTAATTTGGGTGAAACTGAAAATCCACTTTTTTTTAACTTGAGGCGTAGTCAGCTTACAATGTTTTGTCAATTTCTAGTGTACAGCACAATTCTTCAGTCATACATGATTATATGTATTCATTTTCATATTCCTTTTTACCACAAGCTACTACAAGATATTGAATATATTTCCCTGTGCTATACAGTATAAACTTGTTTATCTATTTTATATATACCAGTCAATATTGGCAAATCTTGAACTCCCAGTTTATCTCTTCTCACCTCCCTCCCCTTTGGCAACCACAAGTCTGTATTCTATGTCTGTGAGTCTATTTCTGTTTTATATATAAGTTTCTTTGTCTTTCTTTTTTAGATTCCACATATGGGTGATATCATATGGTATTTTTCTTTCTCTTTCTGGCTTACTTCACTTAAAATGACATACTCCAGGGCCATCTATGTTGCTGCAAATGGCATTATCTTATCATTTTTTATGGCTGAGTAGTATCCCATAGTATAAATATACCACAACTTCATTATCAGTCATCTGTCAATGGACACTTAGGTTGTTCCCATGTCTTAGTTATTGTAAATAGTGCTTCTATGAACATTGGGGTGCAGGTGTCTTCCTGAATTAAGGTTCCCTCTGGATATATGCCCAGGAGTGAGACTGCTGGGTTTGAAAGTCTACTTTTGATTGGAAAACTTGATAAAAGAACTGCATTAAGGAATGCTGTGTTTTTATCAGGTATAAAATAATGCACAAGGATGTATTGCATAATGTGGGGAATATAGCCAATATTTATAATAACTATAAGTGGAGCATAATCTTTAAAAATTGTGAATCACTATATTGTATACCTGTAACATACAATATTGTACATCAACTATACTTCAATTTAAAAATATGATATTGTAAAATAAATAAAGTAAAAAAAAAAAGAAATGCTGTGTTTTTTAATTGAAGTATATTTGATTTACAATGTTATGTTAGTTTCTGGCATACAATAAGGTCCTACTGTATAGCACAGGGAACTATATTCAATATCTTGTAATAACCTATAATGTCATTTTTTTCTGACATTCCTCAATCAAGAGGTGAAATCTGTGGTTTCTCCCCTGGAATTGAGTCGGTCTTTGTGACTGCCTTGAGAAAAAGAATGTGATAAAAATGATGCTGTATGACTTCCAAAGATAGTTTAGAAAAGGCCATGCACGTTCTGCCATTTCTCGTGGACAGTGGCCTGGGGGCATTAAGCTGTCATGTAGGAAGTCTTCCTACCCTGAGTTGCCATATGAAGATAGATACCATGCAGAAAGAGAGAAGGCTGTTCACAGAACCCAGCACCAGATGCTTATGAAAAGCCTTCTCTATGTCTCAGCCCAACCCTGAGAAAGACCTGGACTTGCTGAGTCCTGTCAGCCTCCAGGTTTGTGAGCAAAATAAATAATCACTATTGATTTAAGACACCATTTTGAAGTAGTTTGTTCCACAAAAATAAACTAGAACACACAGACATGTTATTATCATGCTTTCTTTATACAGTGCTTACCGCTTGACTTGAAAAGAGGAAAATTCAGTCAATTTACACTAGTTTTGGCTTTCTCAGCTCTAAATATAATTTTCTATTAACTTATGGGAGAAAGTACATTTTGTAAACTATGTGAAACTATAGTTTATGTTTGAATTTAAATAAATAGATCTTTTCCTTTATCGTTAGCTTGTAATAAGTGATGTATTAACTGCAACCGATCATATATACATATATGTATATGCATATCTATATCTACCTGCCTAAAATATTAATCAAATTCCTGGATTACCAAGTGTTTTATTATGAATAGCACAAAGCAAATTCTGTAGTGCTGAGAAAAATAAATGTCTTAGCTGGTCAGACCTTGGAGACAAATAACCATCTCAAGAAGCAATGAATGCCAAAAAAAAAAAAAAAAAATAGTGAGCCAGAACTGTGAGCCAGAACTGTGGGTGGGATTGTAACTGACAACTCAGGTTAGTGAAGAACCTCTTTCTCACCTGAAACTATACAAATGACACATCCCTTTTCAATGTCATAAGGCTAACAAGAGGTTAAAGAATTAAAATCTCTTTAACCTTGTCAAACAGTAGCTTGTTAGCATACACATGCAACCTATCCAATTGTTACTATTTACTAATTTCATATGTAGGCAAATATACTCTTTTAATCAGTATTATCTATTATAAATTTATTAAAATTTGGTAAAACATTTTAACTTTGCAGTTTGAATATTACAATGACATCATTCATAATAAAAACATTAAAATATCCTATGCAAAAGTAATAGTAAAAAATGACTACTTCTATTAAATTATTTTATAGATTCTAGGTTCAGATTAAAGTAAAAAAGAGGTAAAACACTTATACTCACTTATATAATATTCACATTCTTCCAAACATCTTTGGAAAAAATATGAATTTTTTAACAACCCATATTCTTTATATGTGTAGAGAGATTTTATGTATATTTTAAAATAAGTTAACATTATAAGAATGAGAAAATCTCAGATAATATGACTTACTTTCTTTAAAAATTTCTTACCAAAAGTTAGTAGCTATGAACTTTCATTTTCCTGTGCAAATCAAATTTAATATATACCCCTGTGCATGCTGTTATATTCCATTAAATATTTTAATATAATCCTATTAACTATCTATATTTTCTACAAAAACTTTTTAAATGATTGATGAGATTGGTTCTCATCAATATTGTCTCTCAGGTCTCATTGATAATTCTGCTTTGGATAATAGAAAATTTAAATGAACACTATCTTTTTTAATAGTACAAATTCCTAATTTGAAAAATAGACATTAGCTTATAAACCAAAATTTATCCTCAAGTTAACTCTTAGGTGTTGTCCTAAAATCTTTCATTCTTACAGGAATTACTGAAATCTGGTTTATTACATGAGCAGGAGATTATCTAGAACAGTAAAAATTACAAGGTGATAAATGTGAATAATGTCAAAGTTTAAATACCACAACCAGTGTTAATTACCCATCCCCGAGTGCTAAAAAATGAAATAAAAACGGAAAGTTTCACTACATGACATCCTAATAGTATAAATTCTATAGTATAACAGTATAAGAGTGCCTCCAAGTGGCATTTGTCAAAATTCCATATGGAAAATTAAAATACAAGATCTGTAAGTTAAGCTTTAATAGCAATACACCCTAAAGAAAGACTACTCCTCTTTTCTTTCTGCCAACTTATACTCTACTTTTCATATTCATGATTCAGTTTATTAGGAACCTCTAAGTGTCATTCAATACCCTCACTTAGCTGAATTAATCCTCAGAATTATAGATTGTTTTTAATATATTAATTATACTGTCTTGATAAAGTGTTTAGGTGGCTAAAATGTAATTATTTCATTTCCATTAAATTTGTACAGTAGAATACTTTTTTTTAGTTACACTATGCTTGTCTCCTGAGTAGTCTTAGGAATATTATTCATATTTACTAAATCTTAGAGGAGAAGCGGGGCAAAAGACTTCTCTCCCATTCACAAACCCTAGAGTTGCAAGATTATCTAATTCTTCTTCTTTAGTTTACAATTAAACATAAGAGTTCAAGGAATTTACCCAAGGTCATCCTGGTTAGTGATTTAACTAATAGAATGTGTCTCCCCAGACTTGTAAGTCAGGACTCTTTCAAATATATTTGCCATGACACCAAAAATAGAGCTCCCCATGACCTAAACAAATGCATATTTAGCACACAGTCTTTTTAAAACTCAACCAAATCCTAGAACACCAAAAAAATGTGAGAAGTTACCTAAGGCCAAAGTGCTCAAGAACTGACAAATAACTGACAGGTTCTAAATAGACTTTAAAAAATTAATGAATGTGTAGTCTCTTGGAATTATCCAAGTTATATGCTACAGAAATGTTTAAATCAGTAGAGCAAAAAGGATTCTAGAAGTGTATTACATAAGGCAATTGAGTTTATAACATAACTTAGAGATTAAAATTTGTTTGCTTTGAAAAGTTTCTTTGTAGTGAAATTTATTTTCAAATTATAGTTGTAAATACTACCATTCCATTATTCTACCATTCTTTCCATAATATTTTTTCTGAATTTCATATTTTACTACTTATTTTCCCTTCTTCTGTTCCAGTAAAGCATTTTTCTCTCTTTCCCCCAAGGTGTCATACCAATGCTATTCTTTCCTAATTTCTATGCCTTTTCCACCACTTAACTGCTCTTTATGATTCTTTTTATTTGCTTCTTGCCACTTCATCTACAACTTTCTTGGAATGAACTAACCAACATCGATAATAAGATTTAAAGTTCAGTCTCTGAAGCGCAATAATATAGCTATATCTAGAGTATTAAATATAGAAAAGTACAAGCAGTTTTTCAAATAGATACATGGACATCTATATATATACAATATGAGCTATTAATTTGTTAAGCTTTTTAATGCAATGCTGTAATATCTATGGAACTATTTTGCTGTGAAATTAGGCTAAATTGCTCTAATTTAATGTTTACTCTTACCTATCTTTAAACTACAGGTTAAAGACTGAGCTCACACTCTGCTATCTATCGTTTCCATTAATTTCTTCTGCTATATTGCACATAAAAATTATATGTGTTTTAACATTCTTGCTAAGAGTCTACCCATTTTAAGATAGTTTCAAATGGTGACTTGTGTTTTCTCTTTTAAGTGATGTTTTCAGTACCTGCCAATCTGAGCTCATCTCAGAGTTTCATTAGTACTCTATTTACCCCATTTCTGAGATCATTAAGGAGGCTTCAAATAAGATCAAGCTGACATTCATCCCTACGGCACGCAGAGAACGTGACATTGTTTATCTTCACTCTTTGATTCAAGTCCATTTGCCAGATTTTAAACATTATGACAATGCTAAATGCAAAGCCTATTTAATTAGCTTCTCTGAATTAAATCTGTGACTGAAATTTAATGAGACACATCAAAACTTGGTTATAATTAATACAAAAGTTCTTCCACATTTCTATAGCTGTTAATCCTACTTATTTCTCCCATGATTAACTATTCATGTTTATTTTTCCCATAGTGAGTCCTTCAGATATTTTCCCTGATATTTGCTTTCATTTCTTTAGTGATGAAAGATACATGTCAACCTTCATGAATACTTCAATACCTTTTAGTTTGGTAAAGATTATTTAACTTTTCATATTGTATGCCAAATAAATCCAGATGGTATGCATATATCTGAAGTAAATACATGTGATTACAAAATTCAAGTTAATATTCTGCCACATTTTTGATGACTTACTTGCAGAATTAGAACATGGGATAAACTGAAAGTGAGTAAATCGCATATTTTCTTGGCTTTATGCTAACTAAATGTAGTAATACATAAAATCATTTTTAAGATACAAAAAATAAAAGATGTACAGATTAAAATTTTTAATTAAGTCTAACAATAATAATTTATTTACATTTATGGGCTATCTACCTTTCAACCAGCTGACAATATTTTATGGTACATGTAGGAAAAAAATATAAAATTACCTACATTTTGTATTTACCCTGAATGAGAATGGTTAGGGAAAATAATATTAAAATTAAGGTAATAAATAATATATATATTTTAAAATTATGATTATTAGAAACTACTGAAAAATTACTATTTTGTGATTCTTCCACAAATATCCTAAAATCTATATATTATCCCCTTAAATAAGTTGAAAAATACCTAAAGACAAGAATATATGCCATTGAGAGTAATAACCATGTTTTTCACTATATGAATATTATTTGTGCTAAAAAAGGGAGGGGCAAAATAGAGTCACTTTTGCTAAGTCCCACATTAATAAACCAAGATGTAATATCTAATTTAATTTCAGTTTCAGCCTCTTCTAGGAATGTAAACTTTAACCAGTGAACCTGAAATAATCTGGCCAGCACTGTTGAGGTAATCTGCCTGATAGGCCTATGCCTTTCCCCAAAGAAAGGTAATCTGTCCTGAAATAATCTTTTCTTTTGTTGGTGACTTCCTTGTCCTAGCTCCTTTCTGCCCCTAAAAAATATTCTCTGCGGCTCTTAAGAGCTTCTTCCTATTTGCTAGATGGGATGCTGATTCATGAATTGTTGAATAAAGCCAATTAGATCTTCTAATTTACTCAGCTGAATTTTGTTTTTTAAGATTTCCTAAGTGACTGATGTTAATGAGCTGTATTCCCTATGACAGTGTAGTTCTTGTGTTAACCTGCTTCAGAATTACCAGATTATGTTTGTCATTACTGAATCAGAATCTCTGCAATGGGTGAAGTTATAAACTCCCCAGATGAGTTGTGCAGTTAACAAAGTTTGAGAATCATTGTTCTATAAGCAACATAAGCAATAAATAAATGAACAAATTCAAGGATGAAATAATGAATCAAGAATATTTAGGTGCTATCTAAAAGCACATGATGAAAAAATAGCAAGAGCATTTCTATTAAGCTGAGAAAAGATAACTTCATAGAACGTTTCTGAGTTGATTATGAAAATTAATAAAATTTGATGACCAGACAACTACTCAATTTATCTAATTATGCTGTCTGTGTTGACTAAATATGGCATATACTGTAGCTGTTTAATGATATCAAAATGTCAAATTATAAATAATATGCCCCAAATTAAAGAGACAGTGAAAGATAAAAATGATTAAAAATGTACACGTATTCCAAAAATTTAGAAGTATCTATAGGCAAAACTGATGTCAACCATTGATCTGGGAAATTTAGTCAAAATATATTCACAAAAGATATATCTGAATTTTGGGGCTAATTTTCTCTAGATTCCAAAATTAATATTCTAAAATGAAAGTTACTTAATTTCTTCAGTTGTCACAATAAGCTAAATGTAAAGAGTAAATGTTTTATATATATATATATATATATATATGTATATTTAGTTCACACTTGTATTTGAATTTGTGGATAATTTTGTCAAGAATGTGGGTTTGAAGAAAGAGAAATTTATATTTAAATTATCATCATAGAATAGTTAGTGGAGTGACGCAGCCAAGTTATTTTAATTTTTATTCTCTAAAACAGAATAATAAAACGGAGTGAGGGTGGGGAAATTGCTATCATATAAGATGATTAAATGTGATAATAACACAAGCCTGAAACCTGGTAGAGGCTTTGTAAATTTTGTTACTGTTTTAAAACTATGTGACTTAAAGCAATCACAGTGACAACAACCTAAATATATTACAGTTGAGAGCCTGGTAGCAGAAAACAACTGGCATTTTTCACTAACACAATTAAACACACAACTCTTTTCCAATGTGAACTGGATTCAAGGAGTTCAAAACTTATTATCTGCTTCAATAAAATTTTGTGATCCACGATCTTGTTCTAGCAGAAATGTTATACGAAGGAAGAAGCAGATGTTAGGGAACTCTTTCTACATCCTGTGAATTGCAGCCTCTGGAGTGAGCACTTGAACAGACGACAAGTCGCTATGATTAGGAAGTCATGGGGAAAAAAGCCCCTTTTGCACTGATGCAGGGAGGCTATCTGATGTTTTAATTATTAGATGACCAAAAAATTGCTAGTGAGCTGTTTCAACACAGCTAAGAAGACAGTAAAGCTAAATAATGCACACAGTTTCATTGTCAACCTAAGTATTATTGTTAACATATAAACTGAATCAAAATAACTGATATTAAGAGGTTCTGTATTACTTCTGGCCATGATGCCTCAAAACTGGTACACAGAAGTTAAGTTAATGACATATTTTACAGAAATTATCTCATTATTTCAACAGTGAGCTGGGTACCTATAATATATAATCACATGATAGGCATTTTCAAATAATGAAAATACCAAGAACAGTCTTAACCATATCTTCAAGGATTGTGCCATTTTATCC
Organism: Camelus dromedarius; assembly: GCF_036321535.1. Classification (NCBI taxonomy): domain Eukaryota; kingdom Metazoa; phylum Chordata; class Mammalia; order Artiodactyla; family Camelidae; genus Camelus; species Camelus dromedarius. Next base: position 23,886,804 of record NC_087439.1, read on the forward strand.
AAGTTTATATTAACACTTGTGAAAAAAAGAAGACAATATAAGAAAATATAATGTAAAGAAAAATACCATATGGTATCACTCATACATGGAATTCCCCCCCCCCCAAAAAAATTCACAAATGAACTTATTTACAAAACAGAAACAGACTCTCAGATATAGATAACAAACTATGGTTACCGGGAGGAGAAGGGGGTGGGAAGGGATAAATTGGGAATTCGAGATTTGCAGATACTAACTACAATATGTAAAATAGATAGACAAGTTTCTTCTATATAGCACCAGGAACTATATTCAATATTCTGTAGTAAGCTATAATGAAAAAGAATATGGAAATGAATCTATGTCTCTATATGTATGACTGATACATCACACCATACATCAGAAATTGACACAACATTGTAAACTGACTATAGTTCAATTTAAAAAAAAGTACAGGAATTCAAAGGGAAACATTGATTCAAGGGTGCAACTTTGAAAATTTTCATAAGGAAATGAGACTCTTTTTAATTAGTTGTAAGGTTTTTTGTGAAAATGAGGGCCACGTAAAATATTTTTAAGTTTAATTTCCTGATTTTGCAATTTTTACATTCATATTTCTAAGATGTTTTCAGACATGTACAATTTGAAGTACCATTTGACTTTGAGGCTCTTAAATTAAGTGTTACAAAGTATAAAACTGTGAGCCAACAGATTTAATAAAGAAGAAATAACTATTCAAGTTCAGACCAAAAAAAGAGGAAATAAGTCAACAGATTTAAGTGTAAAAAACAGAAGGCAATATAATAGAACTGAAATTTGTAACTCCAATAAACATCAAGTAACAACATTAAAGAACAATTCTAATTGCAGAAGAAATCAAACACTCCAAAGATATGAAGAAAAAGGATGAATAGAACATAAAAAATAAATTTTAAATATTAATAAAGATTTAAAAAGCAAATCTAAAAGACATACTTTTCATTATGAGGAGAATAAAATATGTAGTAAGAGACTACTGCAATAAAATATTAAGGGTCTATTTCATTGTTGTTAATGAAATGTTATAATACATTCACAGATTAATTATCTAATTAAGATGAATAAAGCTATTTGTGACAGAAACTTTGTGACATAATTTTTTTTTTAATTTTAAGAAAATGACACCATGTGTCTATGAAGAAAGAGCCATTTATCCTTGGTCAGAATATGTCCAAGATATGCTAAAATAATTCAGTTGCAAAATAAAAAAAAAACCCATGTTAACATCATTATATTTGGCAGAATGTATTCTATGTGGCCTTCATTTTCTTTTTAAGTTGTCATAAATTCTCTGTTTAGCTTTAAAAAAAAAAAGATAATGAATTCTTCAGTGGAAATGCAATGCTTATTTGTCACCTTCCTTTCAAAATATAAAGTTAAAATTCTTCTAATGAGAAGATCTCAAAATAGCAAGGTCAGAGAAGAAATCCCTTTAGGATACATAGCATAACTAACGTTTTATAGTACGGAGTAAAAAAATAAACAATGATGTTTGAAATTATCTAACTTCATGATGGGATCAAAAAGAAAAAGACTATAGAATGTATTAATTTAGTCATTGGGGAATTTATATAATAACACATATATTAGTTAGTAGTAATAATGTCTGTGCTTTGCAAATGAAAACTGCCTCAAAATTCTGGTCAAATAAATTTAGAATCTTGTAGAGCAGAAGATAAAATTTCAATAGTTTTCAAGGGCCATGACAAAGTAGTTGTCACAGTTCAATTATTTATAGTCATTTTTAGGACTGAGAAACACAACAATATCATAATTTTTTTAGAAGAAAATATCAAACATTTATATATATGTCATTGAGATGACTTTAGCAACAGACCAGCTCATTGCCAATCTTCTATAAATTAGCAATTAGGAAACTATTTTCACTCTTCATGACATCTATTTCTGTACATTTTTCTGTTGCATTTCCCAGGTGGTCTTGTTCTGCTTCTGTCTAAATAGATTATTTCCTAGGCACAATAACCTCATATTAAAACATCCGAGTAGTCTTCCATATTTTTGTGCAAATTCAACACAACAGACATTTATTGAAAACATTATTGCAAAGAATTATGTTAGATAATGTGGGAACTTGAAAGATTAACCAGGAAAGTTCTTTGCTTTCAAGGATATAGAAAGGGGAACATATATGTATGCCACAAAATGTAATTTGGTATTGACTATATATGTGTTTTAATTTTGCATAACATAGAAGTATCTACGGAATCTCAAGAGGAAATTGTTTTGAATACACTGGGGGAGAAACGGATCAATCATGGCATCTATCACATTTAAGGTGGCACTTAATAAATGTGTAGGATTGGAGGTGTTTGACACAGAGAATTCAGATAGGAGATATGAATGAAAGAGGAAGAACTTCAGAACGTATTTTTTAAAGGTGTGGAGATAGAAAATGGGATTTATCTTTTGAGGTAGAAAGGATGACTCTGAATTATATTTTAGAGCAAGAAATTCTTCTATTAGCCACTCTGTATTGTTATCCTGTCAAGATGACAGGACTCAGTTGCTTACTCACTTTGAAATACTGCTGACATCCGTACTGCACTGCTTTCTAATTTGGTGGCTCTTTTAGATACACAACTTCCATTCAGAAAGTTGATTTTCAAATTGAGCAAATTCACTTAGGTTTTCTTTCATTATAAGCATTTTTAATTAGCTAAGATTCAGGATTTTATTTTGTTAGATTTGAATACAGAGAAGATTGCAAATCTAGAGTCAATTTCATTTTAGTTGAGCTTCATAATACACTGATTTTTTTCTTTCCATTGAAACCTTTTTTTTTAAAAAACTTCTTTTAGCAAACAGCTTTCAGACTTCCATAGGCTATCTAGATTCAATACTTTGCATTTAGCCAGGAAAAGCTGATGAAAATATTGTTCAAAAATTGAAGAGGTTTTACTTTTTAGAATTTGATGTTTACCAAATCTTATAAAAGTTCATCTGTAGGATTGTAATGAAATTGCCCAAAAAACACAAGACATTTACTATTTGCTTATGAACTAATTCAAAATTTTCAATTGCTACTATATAAAATTTGTAATCAATTATTTTTAACTTCATAGGGTTTAGCTGCACAGCATTCAGCACCAGAAAAATATATTGGGTTAAATTCTATTGTGCTCAGAGAAATGCAAGGAGTGAATGAATGTAATGTTGTGAAGGCAGTAAAGACTTCACTCTAAAAAGCAACTCTTTCATGGGCTTTCTGTCTGCCACTGCAGGAATTACATGGAACATCCAAGAGGGATTATATTGTTTAGCAAAAGAGGGCATTTATAGTGTCTACTCTAGCCTCTCACTTCCATGCAGAAAACTTAGTACTAATTGTACAACAGCTATTCCTATGACTGTGAATAGCTCCTTTTATTTCTTTGACCCTCTTTTCTAATCTGTAAAGTGAGGGTCCATAACAAACAGCACAATATCAGCTCAGCACAGTATCAACAGCTGATAAAAATATCAGCTTTCTCCAACCTACTTTTCATTTTATAATACTCATCAGAGCAGTAACTATGCATGAGTATTAAATACATATTTTCAAAAATAATATCCGTATGTTCAAGACACAGAGGACTTAGAAGAAAGGGTCCAAGAAGATACAATAAAAGAGTATCTATCTTTGAGATGATGAACAGCAAACAGTGGTTCTCAAATTTTATGTGTCAACGATATTGTTCTGACTCAATAAATCTGAGGGTCTTAAGACTTTGCATTTTTAACAAGACTTTGACAAGGATATGTCAATGCTGCTGGTCACTTTCTGTAGGAAGTAATGAGAGGGCACCCAGAAAGCCCTGGGGTCATCCAGTGAATGCATGAAGACAGAGGGAGAATTTTAATAAATGTGCCCAAGCAAATATGTGACCCAGGATCTCACATGACACTGCCATGCTCTGTTTGGCAATATTCACCATCAAAAGCTGCTTACCAACTATACAAACTGAGCCTTGACTCAGGACATAGCCTTGCCATTGATATTTCAACCCCTCTCCCCCCAGAAAATCCATCAATTTGTAGGTAATCTAGCTGAATATCTAGAAAGATCTAGGTCTATAGAAGAGAAAGGGAATTGAAAACATTCAGAAGGAAGACAGAGTTAAGAAATGTGAACCAAAAAAGATGGCTATTCATTTTCTGAAGACAATATGGTAGAAAAACAAAACTGGGCAGATAATTGCTTTGGTCATCCAAATATAATAAAAGAATGATTGTTTCTCTGATCTCCAATATAGCTTTTTCGGCACTGTTCAGCAATATTTCTTTCAAAAATTTCCTAATTAATCTGTTTGAAATAATCTTTTATTTCCCTTGCAGTTACTATTCTCTTTTAAAATACAATGTAAGCACAAAGTCTATTAAACCCCAAGCAGTGTAGTTGGGCAAGTTAAGTTTTAGGGATTTTAGTCTTCATCATGTAAATTCAAAAGTTCTTATCTTAGTTCAACACTGAGTTAATGATAATGTTAGGATGATGGTTAAGTCGAGACCAAAATCCAAGTTTTGAATTCTCAATTCACTTTTCTCTCCACATTATCATAGCATTTCTTATGTATGGTATTAAGGTGTAATGTACAACCAAAGATTTGGAAGTAGAAAACCATGTTAAATTTTTATTTAAGTAGCCTTGGAAAATTTATTTAATCTTTTTGATCTTCAGTTATCTCATCTAGGAAATGAGGATAATTGTAATATCTTGTTTCTAAGAGATGGTTTGAAGATGATATGACAGTGTTAGGCATCATTTTATGCAGCCACCTCATAAAAGTTATAAAAATACAAATTATTATTAAGAAATTTTGCTGCTGTTATGCAAATAATCCATTGAGGGGTATCATAAGTTAATGTTTTATAATGCTATCATAATATATTTTTACGAGTCATATTTCAAAACTAACCTATCATTAATGAATTTCTACTCCAGGTAAACAATTTGCCCATAATTATTTTCCAAAACAAAAAGGTATGTATTCCTGACTAGCCAGTAATTATAATAACTTTTTATGTCAGATATATTTTTATAAGGTTTAATCTATTTTTAAAAACATGGTATCACCCCTTTCCTTCTTATTTGAGAGAGTTCTGCAGGCACATTGTTCTTAGGCAATCCTCTTCCTAAGGCTATGGTGCCTCAAACTACTTATCTGTCTCAACAAACCACATGTCTGTAGGAAGGTTAACTGTTTTGTCTGACATTTTAAAACAACAGATTCACTTCTTCAATCTCTCATTTAGAATTAGACAAGGATAGAAATGAATATGGTTTTATACATATAATATTTTAATTTTGGAATAACCAAAAGATTTAAAGTTCTACTCAAACAAATGATTTCAACAATTACGTTCTATTTATTAAACTTTAACAGCAATCCAAGTCAACAAACAACTGAATTGTGACATCTTGCCAATATCATATGCAGGACTAAATTTTCTCTCATTGAGGGTAAAGAAAACACAATGATAACAGGATCCCAGGAGCCTGCACTTGCAAGACTAAACAAAAAAGAGGTAAAGGAACTACACAGATGACAAGTAAATCAGCACTTACTTTCACTCTCGTTCATGGAAATGCAATGGAAAGAAGGAAAAATTTATGAAGAACCTTACACTCAAGAAGATACAAAAACCAAGATATTTCTAGCTTCAGTTTATTTCTAATTCAGTGAGACCGAAACAGCTTTCTCAATACCTTACTGTTCCTTCCTCTGTTCAACCAACAAAGACAATGAAATGTTTTTTAAAATAACTCTGATTAAAAAGGATGATTTTTAGGGGGAGAGAAGCAAGATGGCGGAGTAGAAGGACGCTTGTAGCTCACCCTCTCCTACAAATATACCAAAACTCACATCTACGGACCCACTCAGCCAACCAGAGCACCTGCCGAACTCTGACAGAACATCGCCCTCTTCGAAAGACAGACGCCAAAAATCTGGTAGGAAAAAAGAAAGTAGAAAAAGCAAAACAAGTGTGGGACCAATCCCACCGGGAGGGAGTGGCAAAGGAGGAGGACTGCGCTCATTTGCTGGGTTTCCCCCCTCCAACAGAGAGGCCAGTGGGACAGAGGGGGAACCTCTGAGATCTGCCCCAAGCACCCCTTGACCGACAGAACTGAGTTAAACAGGCACAAAGGGTCCCTGCAACACCCAGCCCGAGACACAAGCCGGCAGCTGGGGACTGCAGCGGGCTGCACGCCGTGGCTGGAAGGGGATACAGAGCAGAACAACCTCGGTCTCCCATAAATTGCGAAAAAAGCAAAGCAACATAGCTGGTGTGCCCTGGGGGGAGAGGCGCCATAGCCTTTGTCTCCTCAGACCTGTGCTGCCATTACTGGCACTTCTCGGCAAGAAGAGGGGCGGGGCTCAGCCACAGCCGCCATATTCTCCTGTGCACAGTGCCTGGGCGGGGGTGGGGCCGGGACCTGAATCTGCACCTGGAGGCTTCGCAACCTATGCAGCCTAGGATACTCTATCCAGCAAGGCTATCCTTTAGAATAAAAGGAGAGATACAGAACTTCACAAACAAAAACCAAAAGAGTTTAACAACACTAAACCCATGCTAAAAGAAATATTCATAGGTCTACTCTAAATAGAAAAGAAGCAGGATGCTACAAAAATGAGAAACTCATAACTGGAAAGGAGATAACTGCCATGAATTACAAAAAGAGTAAACACAAAATTGTAAAAAAAGACATCTAAATCATTAAGAGTGGGAGAGGGAAGCAAGGAAAGCCATTGTGGATAACAGTATGGAGATTCCTCAAAAGACTAGGAATAGACTTACCATATGACCCACTAATCCCGCTCCCGGGCATACATCCAGGAGGAGCCCTACTTCAAAATGACACCTGCACCCCAATGTTCATAGCAGCACTATTTACAATAGCCAAGACATGGAATCAGCTTAAATGTCCATCAACAGATGACTGAGTATATACCACATCTTCTTTAGATGTGGTATATTTATACAATGGAATACTATTCAGCCATAAAAAGCAACAACATAATGCCATTTGCAGCAACATGGATGTTCCTGGAGAATGTCATTCTAAGTGAAGTAAGCCAGAAAGAGAAAGAAAAATACCATATGAGATCACTCATATGAGGAATCTAAAAACAAAACAAAATATAAATACAAAACCGAAACAGACTCATAGACATAGAATACAAACTTGTGGTTACCAAGGGGGTGGAGGGTGGGAAGGGACAGACTGCGATTTTAAAATGCAGAATAGATAAACATGATTATACTGTATAGCACAGGGAAATATAAATAAGATCTTGTGGTAGCTCATAGCAAAAAAAAATGTGACAATGAATGTATATATGTTCATATATAATTGAAAAATTGTGCTCTCCACTAGAATTTGACACAACATTGTAAAATGACTATTACTCAATAAAAAATGTTAAAAAAGGATGATTTTAAATAAAATTTGCTAGCCTATAATCATAAAGATAGTATTTCTAATAGACCATAATTAAGAAATAGTTTTTAAGATCTAATCGTGGGTTTCTCTGAAACAATAAAAACAATGAAAGAAAATTCAACAATTACTGTATATCTGCCATTTTCTTTCACACAAATCTATAAAGTAGTCATTATCAACACAGAGCATATAAAAAAATTGGGACCAGATATGTTATAAAATTTGCCAAATATCATACAGCCAGTAAGTGGAGAAAACTTGGATTTTCCCAAAATTATATACTGAAGGTCAGGTCTTATTTCTTCTTATCCTCAGACATGGCATTATTTTTATGATGTTAAAAAATCCTTAATCTTTCTGGACTAAAATTTATGCATCTCTAAAATAAGGCTGTTTGAGTAGAAGCTCTCATTCTGTTTTTTTAACTCTATGATATAAGGGGTCTGGCTGGGGTGTACATTGATAGAATAATTGGCCAAGAACATAGATAGGGCCCTGCCATCATCTCTGAAGCTTGCTATAAATGACCTGAATAAAGAAAACCCAAATATAATAACAGTTTTATTATAATTCACTCAATAGTGTTGCTTTCGTGTGGAGAGTTAACATACCACCCTGAATGCTTTGTTTAATATCAGACAGTAAATGAGGCATTTGGGAGAGGGAGATCAATGACATCCTTACACGCACATCAATTGTAGTATAATTAACTAAAACCTAATACCAGGAAGTTCAAAAATTGAAATTTTCTCCAGTGCACTTTTATATCACCAATCACTGTTGTACAGTAATGTACAGGATGTACTTGTGATTAAGAATAAGAGCCTTGACAATTTAATGAAGAAAAGATAAAACACAGTAATCCTATAGAGAGCAAAGCTGGTCTCCTATTTATCAACAAATGCATTAGGAATCTTCCATCATTAAACTGTATATCAATAATGGTATGAAATGAAAAGAAACAAGTGCCAAATAGTTTCCTAGATATAATAAAGGTGTTGAAAATGTAAGCCTTTGTACTCACATAAAAAAAAAAAAAGTGAAAATCTTACTGATCTAAGACCTAATTGAATACTGATATAATAGGAATGATTCTATAGTTCTTAAGCAAAAATTCCATTGAAATAAAGAATTTGTCTCAGAACTACACTTATGTCCCAAAAGACTGCGCAAATAATATGCAATGTTTTTTAACTTAACAGGACACATAAATTAAAATAATACTGCTGTTGAAACCATACAGTTCAGGAAGTAAAATAGCCTAACAAACAAAATAATCAAAACAAATAAAAAATGCTATATATTTTAAATTCAGCATCTTTAGACTTTTGGAAAGAAATAGAGCGTGAAGTTTTAGATTAAATTTCAACGATTACAAGGTAATTTTTGAACAACATTCCAAAAAATCAATAGATCAGGGGAGAAGCTGGATTTCAGTAACCTCAAACTATCTATATTGTCATCCTTAAATTAGGAAACAAATTATTGCAAATCATTTTGCTTTGCTCTATAAGTATTCAATTTCATGTATGAAATTATAGTTATAGCAATGGCCCATATGTAGAACTATGCAGTAAAAAAATAATAAAAATATGAAGTTTGACTATAAGAAATTATAGAAAATGTAAGATTTTAATTTTTTAAGAAAAACATTATATTTTGGTATTAAAACAATTAGTATCATTTTTCAAAGTAATTGAGTTCTGGTAAGCTCTGCATCAACTCTAGAAATATAACAAATGTTCAAAAAATTTTGAACTTCTCTTTACAACTATAACTCAGAACCACATGGGGAAAAAAGTCTGTTTTTCTTCTTTCTGTCTTTAATAATTGCAATCACCATCTTGATATATTTCATTTACAAAACTTGGATCAAATTGTTTGCAGAATTTTTGAAGGATTGTGTTTAATTTCAATGAAGATGCAATAGAGAGAGGATCAGTATGGTAAAAGTATCTTCAACTTCCTGGCTAGACAATGTTGGGCTAGTTGTTTAAACTCTCAGAGACGCTATTTTCTCATCTTCCAAATGTAAATAAAATAACTACTGAAATCAAAGAGTTGTAAGGATTGTATAAAATCACAGTTGGCAGCAATATTATGAGATCTGTAAAGATATACTAAATGATAGTTATTAATTTTAAGAAAAAAAATTCTCTCATTTTATGTTAATAGCACGAATATATCTCTTCAGTCCAAGAATTTTCTTCTTGCTAATGCTGCTCAATAAGCACAACTCTCAGACACTCCTATCGGGATGGTATTTTTCTAATTTGTATATCAACCCTCTTTCTTTTCTTGATTATATGTCATTTAGCAAAAAAAATTTTATATTTTTAAGCAAGTGAGATGATAAACAGTTTTCTTTCTCTTAGAAGAGAAATAACAGATGCACGTGGATTGATTTGCTTACCATGCAATCTTAGCCCATATAAATTAAATATATATTTTTCCTCAAATTTTATGCTACACAACTAGTCACTCAATGTCAGAGCACCTTAAAACATCTCACAGAGATTTAGTATAGTGGGGAATTGAGTCTTAGGTTGTTTTTATCAATATATTGAGGCTTATCGTTGCACTGACTAATTTACTCGACTTTGTTCCACAAAATTTTGAATTTCCTTATAAAGCAAACATATGCAGAAACTAAAACTACAAACAGATCAAACTTAGGGACACTACAGATCAAATCAAGCCTGGGGATCCTTAGAATATACATGTTCATGTTATACAATCACTCAGAGTACAAAACTTCATTCTCTTTTGAGCAGCTTGTGCAAAATAGAGACTTTGATCATTTACACAGTATTTGGCAAAGAAAAATGTTCTGGTCTTTCAGAGCAGACAAAATTTTCCTCCAACTCAAATCTGAAATTAAGCTTAAAACTGAATTTACCTGATATTTTCTTCCATTTTTAACTACTCTTATCCCTAAGCACCTCTACCAAAAGGACTGAAAGGGCAGAGATGAACACCTGCAAGAGCCTTCCCTTCCTTGCCTAGCTCCAATCTACCCTCACCTTCCAGTCTTCAAGTCAGAGAAAAATCCGAGCTGTAGCAATTCCCTGGTGCAAAAGATTTGTTCTGAATCTTAAGCATATATAAATAAGCATATATAAATAATCTTGCCATTTTCTAATTCAAACTTTTCTGTAGTTTTCACCACTGTGATCCAAATCAAAAACAAAAAACAAACAAACAAACAAAACCCTCTTAAAACTAAATTTAAATGCTGAATTCTATCTTATGGGAATAAATCTCAAAATAAACTTCAGAGGCTGTGAAAAATGATGTATATATGTTATGATATGCATATAAAAGTACTAAAAGAAGCCAAATGTTAATAACTGTTGGTTTCTCTATGTTATGGGATATGGTCATTATTTCTCTGCATTTTGGAGTTGGATTTTTATTATGCAGTAAGTGCTTGTTACTTTTCAAATCATAAAATAACTTCACAAAATAAAACAAAACAGACATGAATATATAGCATTAAATAAACAAAGAAAACAGTTTCGAAACCTCCCAGTGTTACAAGGGTCTCAAAAGGATTATGTCAATTTATAAACAGCTGACTGAGTTTTTAAAATACATTAGAGGTGAACAGTATAGTGAATCAGAAACTGTAAAAGCATATACATCCCCAATACAAGCTGATGTTAAAACATAACATCACAGTTTGGACACTTCTAGAAATTATTTTGCTTCTCATTGCAAAGCTTTCAATATTAAGAATGTCATTGTTTTGGGTCAAAATACGTAATCCCTACTTCAAGTAACCTTCCAAGCATAACTTACTTGTCTTGCTTATCCTCATTCTTTTGCTTCTAGGAAAATAATTATCTTTCAACTGTTGTCTATCATTCTTTTTTTCACAGTGATTATGATTAAATTATAAACTTGAACATGACAACATGGCTCATGCTCAAAACTAATCATTCTAATATCTAGTAATTGTAGTTGCTGAATAAAATTCTTCATATCTCTGCATGCACTCATTTATTCAGAGGCAGGCAGGCAAAACACTAATATTTTGTATGTTTTTAAATTTTAATAATTGAAAGGTTTTAACCATATAGATGGAAACAAAGAATATTGTGACAGATATCCACATACACACCATCCAGATTTAACAACAACAATGGCTTCAAGTCTTATTTCAAAGAAATAAAACATTTCATAAGCAGTCGAAGCTTTCCATTCTATTGTATTCCCCCATTTTTCTCTTTATCTAAAGGTAATAACTATCCTCAATTTGTGGTATATTTTTCCTGCACATAGTATCAGATGTCTACTGTTTTGCATTCATAAATAGTAATAAAAATTGTTCAACATTTTAATTTGCATACATGGCATATAGTCTTCTAAACTTATTTTATTGCATACTAGATTTTTGAGTATTACCCTAGTTATTAGCCCACCAGATCTAATTCATTTTAATTGCTAGTTAATAATTTATTTATCCATTCCCATCTTGATAAGCATTTAAAATTTTTTCCAAAATAAATATTGCAAAAGCATCACACCATGAATATCCTTATGTACATATAGAAGAGTTTCACTAAGGTAGATGGATTTTTAAAAGAAATTCTGAATCATACAACATGATCATCATCAATTTTACTAGCTATAATCCAGTAAAAATCCATAACAACTTGTCAATATACACTCTGCCAGCCATGTGTATTTTTTCATATCCTCAAAAGAACTTGTTTGGATTTTGATCAGACTTGCAATAAACTCATAAATTAATCTGGAGAGAATTAACATATTTATATGATTTCTGTGTTATCCTTATATATATATATAATACTTATACATACCATTTATGAACACGGTACACCTTGGGAGAAACAGTTCTTTCTGTAATCCTCCTGCACATCTTGCTGCATGTGACTGCTCTCTAGTGGACTAGAACAGGACATTTCTCAGTGTTGTTCATGTAGCTGGCAACTTTTGAGAGATAAAATAATGCTTCTCCTCAACTGAAAAATGAAAACAAATAAAAACAAGCTTGCTTACTATTTGCTATGAAAGCAGTTTGGATTCCCCAAACTCAGTGTTCCTCTCCTTATAATCCAGCCCACTGCATGTGCAGGCATCCACCTGGTCCCATCACATAATCCTGTTGCCTTAGGGGATGGGGGACAAGGGGACCAAAATAAATATGGCAATACTAATGCTGCTTCCTTAGAGATGAGTAATAAAGTTTCTTTTTTTCTAACTCAGGAGTCTTCTGTCTTCTGCCAGAATCCATGAAATAATAACTGGTTAATTTGTCAGCTTTTAAGTATGGTAAAATAAAATCTCAGAGCAAACAGTGTACATTTTATTTATTGAAGAATTTATTTGAATACACATGTAAAAATGTATGTAAAAGGGGTTACACATCTTCTGTCAGAAGAAAGAAAGGAAGGCAGGGAGGGGAGAGGGATAGAGGAAAAAATGTAATATTTCATTGGTCAAATAAAATACATTTTTCAGTCAGATTTGGGATTATGATCTGCTAAATTGCCACCACTGTGATAAACTCTGCAACCTGTGTGTCATGTGTGCTTTGTGCAAATATGTACTATTCCGCATAGCCCATTTTATCGCAGTTATTTGGTTTGCCTTACTGTTCCTCAAGAGTAGATACTCTGTATTAATCTTGTCATAATGTATATGCTTGTCTTTGGTATATGGTGTGCATATGTTATCTTTCATGAACACATTTAAGATTATCACATGCCCTCTTTAAATTGTAAAGTCTTCCATAAAAGACAGATCATACATTTTCCTTCCTTTTTATCTCACCAGTTGGCATAATATAGAATTCTCTGTGTGTGCTCATAAAATAAATGAAACTGACTGACAGACTAACTGATTATCCTAGTTGGAAGCATATTTTGCACAGCAGTTACTCCCGCTATTTAAGATGATTATAATCATAATAATCATTTTCATTTGTACAGTGCTTTATATTTTCCAAAACCCTTTTTATATACATTATTTAACATGAACTCATAAGAAGCCTGGATCTACAATAATCAACATAAATAGTATCCATTTGGCAAGATAAATTGATTATATATACTTTTTACACATAAGATTACAATAAGCTAACATTTTGCAAAAATAAAAAGGCAAAGGATGCATTTGCTTGTTATTTTACCTATGGTGAGCATTAATCCAAATCATTTATGTTGACTTTGATCAAGCTACATCTGTTTGTAAAAGTTCTTTGATATGCTTTACAAAGCAAGTTGCCTCTGGGGTATTCATAGACTGAACAGAAGAGGAAAAATTATCTTTTCAGATTTTGAATTAGATAGCTTTGCTGAGCCAAATGTCTCAGGACTGAGGATATTACCATTCTCAATTTAATTTATAAATGTGTTCATAAGGTTTTTTTTTTTTTTTGACTCCTTCTTTCCAACCTGTTTGTAATATTGCTTACTGTACTCCAGGTCTAAAATGTTTCCATGCTCAATCATGTTAAAGTGTAAAACCATCTCTCAATGTGAAGATCACTAAGATGGACTGTCTCTGAGAATAATTAATATCTGGAGACCCAATTTAGTTCTTTTTGTTCTATTGTTCAACAAAGATCTTCATTTATCAGTGTATGTTTCCCATGTGACACACTTCTATGTGGAAAGTAGGTCACAGGAAGAACAGTATTGATTTTTAAGGTCTAGTATTCAAAAATGCTGTTCCAGTGAAAAAGCATGTTCTCAAAGCAATGACATCTAAAAGGTCATTGTAGGGACAACCACAATCACATATTAATAATGACAGAAGTTCAAGAAATGTTTCAAGTGGTAGAAAAACTGTTTTCAACTGAATAATTTGTTAGTATAAAACCTGGAGAATGCATTTATGTATGCATGGTACCCTTCAAATAACCTAATATTCTTGAAGATAATACTGTAATTAATATCTGTAATTAATACTGATATGACTATGATGACTATTAAGATTTTAACTTAGAGACTATGTTTCTAGTCATACAGGTGAGGCAACTGAGCCATACAGCCAGATCAATTAATGAAGATCTGTCTATATAGAAACAGGGAGATATATATATACATATATATGAAACCAGGGATAACTTTGACAAAAGCAATTTTAAATTACAGGTCAAAGAAATATTAAAAGACATGAAGGAATAAGTGGAAAATGGGAAGGAGGGGAGGGAGGTAAAAGGAAGGAGAAGAAAACCCTAATTAGTATGCACTTTACCAAACTAGGAATATATTTACTTTGGCGTAACCTAAAATTTTATAACATTACCAGCTGGCTTCCACTATTTTTAAAACAAAAATCAGCTTCATGAAGGTACGATTTACATAAAGTAAAATACACCAATTTAGTGTATAATTCAATGAGTCCACACATGCACACACTTGGTCATCCACCATCTTTACCAGGATGTAGAACACTTCCAGAAAGTTCCTCCATGCCTCTTTGCAATCAATCAACCCTTACCCATCTATAGGGGACAATCAGTCTGCTGCCTGTTGCAACAGTTTAGATTTTCAGGTTTCAAAAACCAACCCCAGTAGAACCACATGCCCCACATATATTTCTTTTAGACTGTTGCTTTTTAATTCATTTATATGATAAACAATTGAGTGCCTGTTATGTCCTTCAATGTCACTCACTTCAGGGCTATAGAGAGAATGAACAAATTCTAACCTTAAGGAGATCATAATCAAGGGGGAAATAAATATAGAAATAAGAGTAATTTTATATGATAAATCCTAGAGCAGAAACAAATACTGGTTATTTTAGAGGACCAAGTATTTTTTCTCCATTTTCAAAATATGTTTATTTACATGACATTTTATAATACAGAGAGCTACCATCTTAAAAATTATGGCAACTGTGACATGGACTCAGAAATTTCAAGTTCAAATAGTGATATTTTCCAATAAGAAATCATATTCACAAGATGGTTATACTAGGTGAATTAGTGAGAATTTTCCACAGAAATAGAGCCAATAAAAAAATAGGATATATGTGTGTTGGGAGAGTGTATGTAGAGAGACAGACAGACAGACAGACAGACAGAGGCAGAATGAGAGAGAGAGAGAAGTTTTATTACGGATCAGGTTCATGTGATTGTAGAGGCTGGCAAGTCCAAAATCTACAGGGCAACCTGGCAGACTAGAGATTCAAGGAAGAGCTGGCATTACAGCTCTAGTCTAAAGGCAGTCTGGAGGCAGAATTCCTCTTCCTTAGGGAACCTCAGTCTTTTCTCTTAAGACTTTTACAAATTGAATACACATAATGGTGAGAAATCTGCTTTACTGAAACTCTATTGATTTAAATGTTAATTGCATCTAAAAAAAATCTTCAAAGCAACATCAAGGATAATATTTGACCAAAAACTGGGAATCATGGCCCTTCCAAGTTGACACATAAAATTAACCACCACATTAGCTTAGATTTACTCTGTATTTATGGTGTCAGTGCTAATATTTTTATGTGGAGGGGTTTCTGCTAGAGTAGCACCTCTATTTCTGTCTGTAATATTGACACCTCACAGAAAAGAAGTTATCTGATTGCCAATTGTGTGGATCTGTTCATGCTTCTCACTGATTAATTTCTTAAATTAATCTATAAAAAAGCTGAAAACATAAAGACTCATTCTCTCTCTCTTTCTTCCACTTCAGTTATGAGACAATTCTTGGCTACTGCTTTGGGTGGGAAGTTCTAGAATTTAGACTGCAGAGAAATGCATGATATTAGTAAGTTCTTTTCACTGTAGATATCTTCTCCAACTAGTTTTATCAGTATTGAAGCTGACATGTTGAGTTCTATTTGCCTCCTAGAAACTGCTACTTGGATGGTTCTAAATAGAAAAAAAAAAGTTGTATTTATTAGTGTTCTAAGACCATAGCAACTTGATCTTTGTCTATGACCTTGAGAAATACAGAGACTGGTACCTAGCGACCAAAATAACAAATGGACATCAAAGTTTATGGTAGCCATTTGAGTTGCCTTAGGTTTTCACCTAAATCACCTCAGTTGACATGGGATTGTCTATAGTGGGTTAAAGCAGTTTATGGGCACTGTGAGGGAAGCTCACACATCCTATTATAAAGATCACTGACATGGAGAATACTCTATCTTCTTTGACTGAGGAAGGAAATGTCTTAATGAAGTTCTTGCACATTGAAACACGAATAAAACAATCAACTAGGCCTGTGTTTGGAAATCTCAGTTTTCTTAATTATTCAAATGGTAACTGGATTGTTTTTAAAAATATGTCAGTACAACTCTCAGGACTGGAGCAATGTGAGAATGGTAGAAATATCAGGGGAAAAAAATATTAAGATATTTTCCTAAAAGAATGGTCAAATTTCTGGTCAAGATAGCAAAGTAGTAGGACCACAAGCTCATGTCCCCTCACAATTACAATAAAACCACAACCGACTGCCAAACAATCATAGAGAAAAAAATGACTTGAACCTAGCAAAAAAGGTCTCCTTCAACTGGAAACATTAAAAAGGAACCACAGCGGGACAGTAGGAGGGATGTGTTCATGATATATTTGGGCCCCATATCCCCTGATTGGGCAACCCAAACACTGGAGAATAATTAAATTGCAGAAACCCTCCCACAGGAGCGAGAGTTCTAAGCCTCACACCAGGCTTCCCAACCCAGGGCTATGACACTGGGAGGAGAAGACTCCAGAACATCTAGGTTTGAAGGCCAGCAGGGCTTAACTGAAGGAGCTCCATGAGACTGGGGGAAACAGAGATCTCACTCTTGGGAAGCACACAAAAAATCTCACATGTACCAGAACAAAGGGCAGAAGCAGTGATTTCATAGGAACCTGGGCTAGACATCCTTGCTAGTTTTAGAAGTTCTGGGGAGGTAGGTGGCAGCTGTGGCTTACCCTGGGGTGTGAACACAGGTCCATCTATCAGCTGACTTTCTGAGCCCACAGCCACCTCTAGACATGCCCTCAGACATAGCCCTGCCCACTAGAAGGATAGGACCAAGCTCCACTGCTCCTGCCAGGAAACCTGCACAAGCCTCTAGTCCAACCTCACCCACCATGGGGCAGATACTGGAAGTGAGAAAAAAAAAAAGCAATCCCACAGCCTGTGGAAAGAGTCCACAAATGCATGCCAGACTCTACTCTGGGACCTGCCAGACCCTGGACCTTGGGTGACAAGAGGGGAGTGCACGGCTGGGATGCATGGGACTTCTCATACAGAGGGCTATTCCTCCAAGGTCAAGAAACATAACTAACCTACATAAAAATACAAAAAGAAGTTTAGATAAAATGAGGTAGCAGAGGAATATGTTCCTGGCAAAGGCAGAAGATAAAATCCTGGAAGAAGAAAGAAGTGATGAGGAGATAGGCAATCTACCCGAGAAAGAGTTCAGAGTAATGACCATGAAGATGATCAAGAATTTGGGAGAAAAGATGAACAGAGAAGTTTTTAGCAAAGAGTTAGAAAATGTAAAGAACATTCAAACAGAGTTGAAGAATACAATTACTAAAATGAATAATACACTAGAAGGAACTAAGAACAGACTAAATGAGGCAGAAGAAAGGGTCAGTGAGCTAGAAAACAAAGTAGTGGAAACCACTACTGCAGAACAAAAGAAAAAGAAAAAAACAATGAAAACAAATGAGGATAGTTTAAGAGACCTCTGTGATAACATGAAGCACACTAATATTTACATTATTAGGGTCCCAGAAAGAGAAGAGAGAGAGAAATGACCTGAGAACATTTTTGAAGAGATAATAACTGAAAACTTTCCTGACTTGGGAAAGGAAACAGTCACCCAAGTCCCGGAAGTAGAGAAAGTTCCATACAGGATCAACCCAAAGAGGAACACATCAAGTAACACAGTAACCAAATTGACAAAAAGTAAGGGTAAGAAGAATATATTAAAATTAGCAAGTAAAAAGCAACAAATAATATACAAGGGAACTTCCATAAGGTTATTAGCTGATTTTTCAGCAGAAACTCTACAGCCCAGAAGTGAGTAGAAAAAGATATTTAAAGTGGTGAAAGGGAAAATCTACAACCAAGAATATTCTAACCAGCAAGGCTCTTGTTCAGATTTGATAGAGAAATCAAAAGCTTCACAAATAAGCAAAAGCTAAAATAATTCAGCACCACCAAACTAGCTTTACAACAAATGTTTAAGGAACTTTTCTAGGTTAGAAAGAAAAGGCCACAACTAGGAACAAAAGTAATTGTGAGGGGTCAGGGGTAAGAATGCAGGGTATCTAAAATGCATTTGAAATTAAGAGACCAGCAACTTAAAACTTAAAACAATTATACACACAAACACACACACACACACACACACACACACACACACCCCACACACACTTCTATACCAAAAGCCCATGATAAACACAAACCAAAAATCTACAATAGATAAACACACAAAAAAGAAAGACTCCAAATGTAACTCTATAATCACCAAACCATAAGAGAAGAGAATAAAAAGAAAAGAAAAAAAAGGACCTTTACAAAAACAAATCCAGAACAATTAATAAAATGTCAATAAGAACATACACATTGGTAATTACTTTAAATGTAAATAGATTAAACATTCCAACCAAAAGACATAGACTGACTGAATGGATACAAAAACAATATCTGAATATATGCTATCTGCAAGAGACCCACTTCAGAGCTAGAGACAGACACATACAGGCTGAAAATAAGGGGATGGAAAAAGATATTCTATGGAAATGGAAACCAAAAGAAAGCTGGAGTATCAATACTATATCAGACAAAATAGATTGTAAAATAAAGACTATCACAAGGGACAAAGAAGAATACCACATAATAATCAAGGCATCAGTCCAAGAAGAAAATGTAACAACTATAAATATATATGCACCCAACATAGGAGCACCTAAAAGTATAAGGCAACTATTAACAGATATAAAAGGAGAAATCAATAATAACATAACAATTGTGGGGAACTTTAATACCCCACTTACATCAATGGCCAGATCATGCAGACAGAAAACCAATAAGGAAATACAAACCTTAATGACACATTAGACCAGATGGACTTAACTGATATTTATAGAGCATTGCTTCTGAAAGCAGTAGAATACACATTATTCTCAAGTGCACATGGAGCATTTTCCAGAATTGATCACTTGCTGGCACACAAAGCAAGCCTTGGTAAATTTAAGAAAATTGAAATCATATCAAGCATCTTTTCCAATCATAATGCTATAAGATTGGAAATCAACTACAAGGAAAAAAACTGCTTAAAACCACAAACACATGGAGGATAAATAATATGCTACTAAATAACCAATAGATCACTGAAGAAATCAAAGAAGAAATTAAAAAGAAATACCTAGAGACAAATGAAAACAAAAACATAATGACCCAAAACCCATGGGACACAGCAAAATTGGTTCTAAGAGGGAAGTTTATATCAATACAAGCTTACCTCAGGAAAAAAGAAAAATCTCAAACACCCTACCTTTATATCTAAAGCAACAAGAGAAAGAAGAACAAACAAAACTCAATGTTAGTAGAAGAGAAGAAATCATAAAGATTAGAGCAGAAATAAATGAAATAGAGATTAAAAAAAACAACAGAAAAGATCAATGAAACTAAAAGCCAGTTATTTGAAAAGAAAAACAAAATCGATAAATATTTATTCAGACTCATCAAGAAAAAAAGGGAGAGTGCCCAAATTAATAAAATCAGAAATAAAAAAGGAGAAGTTACAACCACACTACAGAAATACAAGGGATCAAAAGAGGCGACTATGAGCAACTATATACCAACAAAAAGGACAACCTAGAAGAAATGGACAGTTTCTTAGAAAGGTACAATTTGCAAAGACTGAACCAAGAAGAAATAGACAGTATGAATAGAGCAATTATCATTACTGATAATCGAATCAGTAATTTAAAAAGTCCCAACAAACAAAAAGTCCAGGACCAGATGGCATCACAGGTGAATTCTGCCAAACATCTAGAGAAGTAACATCTATTCTTCTGAAACTATTTCAAAAAATTTCAGAGAAAGGAACATATGCGTACTCATTCTATGAGGCCACTATCACCCTGATACCAAAATCAGACAAAGATGTCACAAAAAAAAAGAAAATTACAGATCAATATCACTTATGGATTTAGATGCAAAAGTCCTCAATAAAATACTGGCAAATCATTAAAAGAATCATACACTATGATCAAGTGGGATTTATCTCAGGAATATAAGGATTTTTCAATATCTGCAAATCAATCAATGTGATACACCACAATAACAACCTGAAGAATAAACACCATATTAACATCTGAATAAATGCAGAAAAAGCTTTTGATAAAATTCAACATACATTTATGATAAAAACTCTCCAGAAAATGGGTATAGAGGGAACATATCTCAACATAATAAAGGACATACATGACAAACCCACAGCTACTGAAAGCATTTCCTCTAAGATGAGAAATATGACAAGGATGCCCACACTTGCCACTTTTATTTAACATAATTTTAGAAGTCCTAGCCATAACAACCAGAGAAGAAGAAATAAAAGGAATCCAAATTGAAAATGATGAAGTAAAATTGTCATTGTTTGCAGATGACATGATACTATACATACGAAACCCTAAAGAAGCAACCAGAAAACTACTAGAACTCATCAATGAATTTGGTAAAGCTGCAGGGTACAAAATTAATATATAGAAATCCATTGTATTTCTATACACTAACCACAAAACAGCAGAAAAAGAAATTAAAGATACAATCCCATTTACCACAGCAACAAAAAGAGTACCTAGGAATAAACCTACCTAAGGAGTTAAAGGACCTGTACTCCGAATACTATGAGACACTGTTGAAATAAATTGAAGATGACATAGATATAAAGATATACATTGTTCTTGAATTGGAAGACTCAATATTGTTAAAATGGCCATATGATCCAAGGCAATATACAGATTTAATCCAATTTCTATCAAATTACTGATGACATTTTTCACAGGGCTGGAACAAAATTGGTAAGGAAACACAAAAGACCCCAAAGAGCCAAAACAATCTTGAGAAAGAACAGAGCTGGGGCAATCATGCTCCTGACTTCAGATAATACTATAAAGCTACAGTAATCAAAACAGTATGGTACTGACACACACAAAAAGAGACAAAGATCAATGGAACAGGATAGAAAGCCTAGAAATAAACCCATGCACTTATGGCCAATTAATCTATGACAAGGGAGGCAAGAATATACAATGGAGAAAAGACAGTCTCTTCAATAAGTAGTGGTGGGAAAACTGGACAGATACCTATAAAATAATAAAATAGAATATTCTCTAATACTGTATACAAAAACAAACTCAAAATGGATTAAAGACGTAAATGTAAGAACAGATACCAATGAACTCCTAGAGGAAAACATAGGCAGAAATACTCTTTGACAGAAATCACAGCAATAATTTTTCCAAACCAGCTCCCAGAGTAATGGAAATAAAAGCAAAAATAAACAAATGGGACCTAATGAAACTGAAAACTTTTGCACAGCTAAGTATACCATCATCAAAATGAAAAAGCAACCTACAGGATGGAAGAAAATTTGCAAATGATGCTACAAACAAGAGACTAATTTCCAAAATACACAAACAACTTATACAGCTTAATATCTAAAAAACAAAGAACCCAATCAAAAAATGGGCAGAAGATCTAAATAGACATTTCTCTAAAGAAGACATCCAGATGGCCAAATGGCACATGAAAAGATGCTCAACATCACTAATTGTTAGAGAAATGCAAATCAAAACTACAATGTGCTATTACCGCACACCAGTCAGAATGGCCATCATTTAGAAGTCTATAAATAATAAATGCTGGGGAGGGTGTGGATAAAAAGTAACCCTCCTACACTGTTGGCAGGAATGCAGTTTGGTGCAGCCACTATGGAGGACAATATGGAGTTTCCTTAAAAAATTAAAATTAACTTACCATATGATCCAGCAATCCCAACTTTGGCATATCTGGAGAAAAATATAATATGAAAAAATACATGCACCCCAATGTTCATAGCAGCACTATTTACAATAGTCAAGACATAGAAACAACCTAAATGTCCATCAACAGGTGACTGGTGTGTGTGTGGCGTGTGTTTCTGTATATATATATATATGTATGTGTGTATGTATATGTGCATAAATGTATATATAGTAAAATATATATATACAGTAATCAAAACAGTATGGTACTGACACACAAAAAAAGGGACAAAGATCAATGGAACAGGATAGAAAGCCTAGAAATAAACCCATGCACTTATGGCCAATTAATCTATTACAAGGGAGGCAAGAATATACAATGGAGAAAAGACAGTCTCTTCAATAAGTAGTGGTGGGAAAACTGGACAGATATCTATAAAATAATAAAATAGAATATTCTCTAATACTGTATACAAAAACAAAAATATATATAATGGAATACTACTCAGTCACAAAAAAGAATAAAATAATGCCATTTGCAGCAACATGGATGGACCTGGAAATCATCTTTCTAAGTGAAGTAAGCCAGAAAGAGAAAGAAAAACCCATATGATATTGCTTATATGTGGAATTCAAAAAAAAAAAAAAAAAAGACAAATGAACTTATTTACAAAACGAAAACAGACTCACAGACATAGAGAACAAACTTTTGGTTACCAGAGGGTAAAGATCTGGGAAGGGATAAATTAGGAGCTTGTAATTTGCAGAAACTACTATATATAAAATAAATAAAACAACGTGCTTATACTATATAGCATAGGGAACTACATTCAATATCTTGTAGTAACATAAAATAAAAAAGTATATCAAAATGAATATATGTATGTATATATATGATTGAAACATTATGCTATACACCAGAAATTGACACATTGTACAATTGTACACATTGTAAACTGACTATACTTCAATAAAAAAATGAATGCAAAAAAAAAGGTCATAATCTTAAAGGACAAGCCTGAAATAAGAAATACTAAAGATGTGCCTGGATGTAACTGCTGGCAAAGATGTGACAAAACAGGACATAGCTCTTTTAGTTACTACCTTGTATTAAAAAAAAATGAATTGGGGCCAAAGTTATGGAACAGACAAAGAAAGGTAAGATCTCAAGGATGAGACTGAAATGACTGAATACAGTCCAAGATACCAGATACACAGAGTCAATGGGGAAATAGACATTAAGAGACTTAGCAAATGCTGTCTAGGAAGGAAGGCATATCAAGTAAGTCTTGGTGAACTGTAGTTGCCAAATGATAAATTACTCAACTTTGCAAAAAAGCTGTAATGTCTCAGTGGCCACAGTCAGAGAGTACTAACAATATACAAAGGTAAGTTTTTTCCCCAAGGAGACATTAAATGAGGTAGCTATAGTGTCATAAATAGTCTTTTAATAAGTATTTATGCCCCACTGAGTTTTAGTTCATAAGTCACAATCTCTGGACAACTGTGATAGGCTGACCAGTGAGGCTGAACTCTAGGATTCCTAAATTGTTGTGGCTTGATTCTTCCCACAGATGTCACTGATACCCTCCTGTGCTCTTCTGCAGGATGAACATCAGTTGTCTAGCTTACATGTAGTTTTGCATCTGGGAACATCATTTTTGCCTAAGGCTAGCAACTGGGTCATGACATGCAATTCTAAAATTTACAATAGGAGTTTGTACCGTGCATCTAATTTATCCAATTACAAGAGTTAAACTGTTAATACTGTTTAAAAAAATTAAAGAGCATTCATGAATTTTTGGTTCGATTAATTCAAATTTTGGAAATATGGAAGAAACTGTACCTAGTCTATTTAGAGACAGCTCAGGCTGGAACAACCCCAAATGTACTCAGACTTAAAAAAAAAAAAAATCCAGTTCTGGCTGAGACAGAGCAGAATAAGTAATTGGGGATTTTTTTTCCAGATTTTATTTTTTATTTTTGAATCTGTAATTAATTACTTTGGACTTTGATCACATTGTACTTTCACTTACTAAGGAAAGGAGATCACATTTTGGATTCTTAATGTCTTCCTCAGAATTGAATTCAAATCGTGGGCATCTTGATGTGGTTGACCTTTCTGTTGCAAAACCTCTGATAAGTTCTGTTGTGCAAGATACCTGGACACAATTTGATGTGCAAATTAAAGTAAGGAATACAGTTTTGGTCTTGGAGTTAATTGTATCAATGCCATTTTCTGAACTACTTTAGAACTCTCTTGTGATAAAATGTAAATTGAACACTAGTATCCTCCCAAAAATACTTCCCCTGAAAAGAGCAGTATTACGTAACATGGAGAAGACTGCTGAGCTGCTGAGCTCCTTCCCTAAGGACCAGTCATGTCTTAATTGACTAAAAACCTAATTGTTAAGCCTAATAAGAGACAGGAAACTACGAAGTGTTAGGCAGGGATACAGGGAGGAACATATTCATTATTCCTCCTACATGTATAGAAGGCAGCAAAATTTTATTCTGCTACTCAATTGAATAAAATGGAAGAAACATTTCCAACTGCACTGTGCCTTCACTCATTCCCCATTGGAGGAATGGCTTATCTGATGAATGACTGTGGCAGAAAAAAAATTTAGTTTTTTTGTATCCTGTCTTTCCACATTTGCCTTCCTGTGAAGAGGCTGCATTTTGCCTGTTCGGTTGGGGCAGGATGTGGTTATCCAGCCGGGCCAATAACTGGGTAAATGAATCTGCTGAATTTAGGGGAAGTAGACCACTTTTCCCATGGTTGATCCAAAACCATGTTCTTTAATCAACTTTATTAGCTGTATATATAAATATAATTCTGATGTCCAAATGTTTGATCCATATCTGCATTTCAATTGGTTGTGAACTCAGGAAGGCAAGAGTGGAGGCATTATTTCTATTCAGGATGAAAGATGGAGGTTTTTAGTACTAATTTGTCAATCAAGTGGACTTACTAGTTTCTCTACACCTTAAAAGTTCTGTTGTTTCCAGGTCAGTCCTGAATCTGTTCTTTAATTTTGTCAGGATCATTCTTTAATGACAGAGAGTAGTCAATATAAAATCTGATGTATCCTGTCTAGAACTATTAAAACTATACATGAGTGGAATGGGATTAAAAGAGAGAGGCAAGTTTTTAATATAGAGGAATCTACGTGTAATATAAAAAAGTTAGCAATGGAGATAATTGATTTCTGTTTAAATTATGAAAAATCAAAAATTAGTTTGATTTCCAAAAGGTAATAGTTCTTTTCCCTAAATTCATCTTACCCCAAAATAATTAGCAGTAGGGGATAATTTTTTGACAAATGAGTCTCTGATTTAAATTTAAAAACTATTATTTTATAAGCTGCACCTTGTTTCTATCAAAGTGACAATGTTACATCTGTTATTTTTTGTTAGAATTTTTTTGAGACTCCAAAGGAATTAAAATCACACAGTACTTTCAATCATTAAATAATTAAGTGGATTTTTTTCCTATTGAATACATGTACAATTATTTTAAACTAATGACTTTTAATCTAATTAATATTTATCTTCCAGGTTTCTCCTTTCACATTTTTCTCTCTGGCCAAGAGATGAACTTGGCCTATCTACTATTTATGTACTATTTAATATACTATGCTATATGAATTATCCATTGTATCAGTTAGAATGATTTTACCTATAAGGAAAAGAGTAACTTTATGAAAAGGAGCTTAAAAAAATAAGAACACGTAATCTCACATATCAAAAATATGAAGGTTGGGTGGTTCCCCCAAATAGATCTCTCAACAATATTACCAAAGTCCCTTGTCTCTGCTCAGCCTTTTCTAATTGGCTTTTTTCCTTAAGCTAACTCCCCACTTGATTCAAAGGTAGCTACCATATTACCAGGTGTCACATGTAGGTAAAAGACAATACCCAGATCTAGAAAAAGTGTCTTTCTTTCCATGCATCTTTTTCAAAAACAAGAAAAATATTTTCAAGAAGTTTTCATTAGACCTCCTTTCATTACTTATGGGACAGAATTGGACCAAATGCATTTTTCTAAGCCAATAATGGAAAAAACCTTATTTGAGGGTAATATTTAAATATTTAACCACCAGAGTAGCAATGGTCACCCATAAAAAGAGAATATAACTGGAATGGAAAATGGTCATCAATCCACATACATGAATATTCAGGTTTCTACTATCTATATATTTATAAATAGGAATTACTAATATTGTCTTAGATTAGTTGTTCTTAAATTGTATTCTCTGAACTAACAGTATCAGCACCATTTGGGAACTAGTTGCAAATGGAATTTCTCAGGACCTCTGATGAACTAAATTAGGAAATACAAAGTGTGGGACTCAGCAATCTGTAGCTTGGCATGTCCCTCAGGTGAATACAATATGTGCTAAAATTTGAAAATAATGGCTTTAGCCCAATCATCGTCCCTAATCTGAAACACACAGTCAACACATAAATACCTGAATTAAATATTTATTACAACCATGTATTATAAAACTAAAATTAATGTTCAAATAAGAAGGAAGAAACAGAGGGAGCAGATAATGGGTAGGAAACCAACAGTGTTTCTGCCATATCCACCCTCTCCTTTTTCTCTTAAAAGAACCCCTCTCTTTCCCTTTTCCTCCCTTCTTAACGTAATATGATCTACATTGTATCATGCATTAAAAAAATCCAGAAGAGTTATAGAGAGTGGTCAGATAATACATAAATTAAAGTAGAAAAATGATGCTACAATGTGGTTAATTATATTCTATTTGCTTTCAAAAAGCTTGTAGTGAAAACACTCATAACCATGGTTACTTTTCCTGTGATTATTATGGTAAGTTAGAATATGCTAGATATTTCAAACAGAAGTGGATTAATAAATTACCTAATTCTTTGATTATTGAACACCTATTATACGCTCAGCCCCAAGGTGTGTACTAATTATCCTGTATTTCTTCTAAACCAGTTTAAAAGACATTTTAAATGTACATTAGTAAGATGGCAGTCTTCAGGAGATGGAGTCTCTTAGGTCCAAAATTACTTGATTCTTAGGGCCCAACGTGTTCTGAAGAGAGTCATTGCCTCATTATTGATTTGTTATGGAATAAAACAGCATTGATAGTCTTTGTATAGAATGATTTGATGCTGAACACATATACAGATAAATGACATTTTACTAATCTATAATCCCTTCAGTAATTTCTGTCACCTTTTATGAACTCTGTGGAGGGATTTACTTGTGATAATGCTTTTCAGGTAAAAAGCATTTTCAGAAGTTCAAATTTGCACTTTATTGACACTTTCCTTGCAGAGATAGGAGGATCACAGTTATTTTCTTTAAAAGAGATGTAAGTTAAAGAAGAAAAAGGGCAAACTTGAAAGCTTTCAGGACATCAAACAGAATAATCAGATATTTTATAAAATATATATTTTGACATGTCAGCCAATGTGTTTTCAACAGAAGAAAAAAGTTATAAAAACCCTCAATGATTTTTGTGCATATAAACATACATGTTAACTTTAGATTTATTTTGTCTACTGAAATGTTTCATATTGCTTATTTCCTAAGCTTTCTGACAAATAGACTTTATATAAAAAATAAGACACTTTACGCTAATGAATCATTATCAATTCATAAGGTATGAATGTGCAGTGAAATTTTCAATAAAAAGATATTAATAATGTGCAATTTTGCAATGATTTATTATATTTATTGTACCCAGGAGGTAACAGTGTTTTTGAACATTCTGTATTTGTTATATGTCATAAATGTATCAGAATAAAACCAAACTTTCTTGATATTGGGTTTAAAATATTATATTTATTTATGCATTTTCCCCTCATGTTCAATTTTAAGAATTATGTTTTGATTCAACTTTGTTTTCTCTCAAATTATGTAGTATGAGAGTCTTTCTCTATTTTTAGCTAGCACATGTAAAGAATGTACAATTATTCAGTTTGTAAAAATGTAAGAAATCAGGTTTGTATATTTATTAACAGCGGACTCTACACTCTTCAACCAACCCTGAGAGACTGCACTTGAGTGAAAACTTTGCTCCTGCTTGTAGAGGCTAAATAAATCAAGGTTGCTCACCAGATAGAGCAACTCCACTAAAACTGAGGGGATTCTTTGTTATTTTACAGAAGTTGAAAAAAAGGCAAAAAAAATCTGAGATTAAAGCTGTAAAATGATATTGATTGTAAGACATCTTGATTTTAAAGATATTAAAATGTGTAAATAAGTGGGATGTAGACTGATGATAAAAACTGCATCATGTATTTCCCTTCCTCTTCCTCATTATTTCCGGAAGTTAGAGGCTTATACAAATTATGAGTCCACTGCTACCAGAAAGTATATTATATCTTTCAAAAACTTTTTATTAGAACAAATATCAAACTCTGTAATTCAGATTTATAACTTAGTTTAATTCATTATTTTACTTAAAACTAACTACTAAAATGTCTTGTTAAAAAGAGTTGTCTTTATGTCCAGATCTGAAAATATGACAATAGCTGTATCTACAATTGGAATCTGGGACTAAATCACAGGTCTAAATAAAGAAGATTTTGATTAATGCTTATCAGTGGCTTTCCATTGCCTACAGCAGAAAGTGCAACCTTTCAGCAAGATCTACCATCCCTATAGCATCTCATCTGGGTCTTCCCTTATTAACCTTATATGACCTCCACATACAATGCAACAATGGTCAGTGCCCTCAAGCTGATTTCTAATTCTGTGGTTTCCCAGATACTCTTCCCACGGTAGTCTCCTGGGAATATTCCTCTTTATCCTTCAAGCCCCTCTCAAAGTGAGTCTTCCCCTCAGAAGACTTTCCTAACCTACTTATAAAAAAGCTTGCATATAGTTACCACTGATTCTAGCACCTATTTTATAGGAGTATAGTGTGTGTGTGTGTGTGTGTAATTTTCTTAAGAGGAAGTATTATATCTTTCATCTTTGTTTCTCCCATAACAATCACAGTGCTATGCACTTAATAAAACTTGGTTGAATCAATAATTATTTAGTTAAATGGAATCTACAGAAACATACTGTTGCCAAAATACTGACTCTGTACCCTAATTACCAAATTGAGACTAAAGGATAGAGTTTTGGATGAAGTAGAAAAGGAAGCTTTATTTCTTTGCCAGGCAAAGGAGGTCACAGCAGGCTAATGCCTCTAAGACTATAAGCCTGCTGGGGAGAGAAGGCAGGAGGTTTTATAGTAAAGGTTCAAGAGTTCAAAGGGCAGAGCCAGTTTCCATGGAGATAGCATAGAGGGTAACAAACTGTTGCAAAGTTGTTCTTGTTTTTGCAGATGCAGAGGTCCCCTTCCCTCTGCTGGGTATGCTGGGTATGAAGTTCCTAGAACAAAGGGTGCTTTAAAAAGGGGGTCTGTGAAAAAATGCTCTAGAGAAAAACTTGTGTGGTTTAAAGTCAGGTTGATAAATGCATCCAGCATTTTAGGCAGGCTGAGGCCTGGGACCTCTTGCTGTATGCTGAGACCTGCACCTTCAACAAGAGGATACAAGGAAACTGTTAAGGGCTAAAAATAACTGCAGATATACTCAGTTGGGGTGAGTTTTGAACAAGATGCACAAAATGCCTAACTGCTGTTTCTGAGGTGTTGGGGTCAAGAAGAGGGCACTGGGGTCAAAAACAGAGCACAGGGGGCAAAAGCACGGTATTGAGCATGATCCCTGCACGCAGCATGGGAGGGCATTGGGTGGACCATCCAAGACTCCCTCTTTTGTAGCCTAACCCTGGTCAGCAAGAGCATAAGGAAAACCCTTTAAAACATTATACATATAGTTAAGCAGTTATAAACAGCATTACAGACATTAGATGGTCACCAATGATGACAATAGGGTCTTCCTCAGTTACAATACTTTGGTCAAACAAATTAGACTCAAGTTCCTTTTTAGAATTTTTTTTTTCATTGTCTTTATTGTGCAAATGATGAAACACGAACATTCTTTTTTTGGCGGGGGGAGGGACACTGGTGATCCTTTGCTATATAGGAAGAGTGAGATCCTTGCTTAGGACTTCATTTTTGAAAGGAAAGTTAGATTTTTTTTGTTTCAGAATTTTCTGTCTTTTATTTAGGTAGTATATATGAGATGATAAAGAAATAATCTGTTTTTAGTAGAATTTTTAAGAGAAGGGACAGAAAGCTCTATGGAACATATTAACAAATATTCTTTCTCTAGGACCTAAACTAGAATAGATGCCTGAGATTTCTCTGAGTGAGTTTGAACTAGAATTCAGGTTTCATTTTCTCTTTCCTTTTTTAATTACAAATGCAGAAAGCACAGGGAGCCAGGCAGGATTCTCCATTCAAGACAGATGTTACTCATTCACACTTGCTGTGACAACAAACAGATCTGACTGCTTTCCAAGTGATTGTGTTTAACACTCCTGACAAAAATACATCTTCAGCAACTGTATAAAAACCACCAATAATTTATCCATACCAACTCTCTCTCTTCTTACACTCTTCCCCTCCCAAAGAGAAAATAAGACTTTGAAAATAATTTTACTTTCTGATAACCCCAACAAGAGAGGAAACTATGGGAAGTACTTTATATCCTCTTCCACTCCATCCCTATTCAGCAGGTTTTCTGTGACTGTTCAGTACTTTTAGTTCCTTTATAGTAGTTTGTAACTTCTAATTCTACTTTAAGAGACCATAACTAGGATACAGTATATATAATTAGTTACCACCCTTATTATCCAGCAAGGATGTATTTTTTAACCAGTGTATTTTTTTCTCCTCTTTCTCCCATTAAGATCACTAATCTGATTTTCTTTGTTTGCTAAGAATTTTACTTGGTTATTAAATATGAAGCTAATATAGCTTAAGAAGGCTTAAATTTGCTCCAATATTTCATTGCCAAGTGAAAGCTACCTTACCTGGGATGCAGATTCTTGGACTTAAGCCTGTTTCTCTCAAGAATCTATAGTATATTCTCTTGTAATATCTGACATCACTGGTGAGAAATTATACTCTGTTTTTGCATATAACTTCAACTGTGTGGCAGAAAGATGTTTCCTTAACCTTGGAGTTCAGGAATTTTGCCAAAATATACCCAGGTGTGTGTTCCACCAATCCTGCTTGGAATTCAGGGAACAATTTTAATTTTCAAACTCAAGTGTTTCATCACATGAGGGAAATTTTTTCTTTATTTGTTTAATTACTATATCTCCTCCATCTCTTCCTTTTTCTCCTTCTGAAGCCTCTATTATTCATATGTTGTGTCTTCTGTATCTGTTCTCCTTGCCTCTTCCACTTCATGATTTTCATCTCTTTACCTTTTTGCTCTGTTTTGAAATGTTCTTCTACTTGATTTCCCAGACTATTAATTCAAATCTCAACATTGATAAGCTTTCCTTTTTATTCATTCTTTGAATTTTTGGTTGAAAAGCATGTTTTTTTACTTTTAGTAAATTATCTTCTGTGCTGTGTTGACTTTCCAGTCATAGACATATATACAGATCATATATAAATACAGATAGAAATATAAGTATAGACAGAAATCTATGACACTGGAAACATCATATGCATTTTTAATCTGGATCTTTCTATAGTACTCTATGCTTTTAGAATATCCCCTTATTTTATTGTTTGGCTACATCAAATTTAACTAACCATTTAGTGAAAATGACTGAAATTTTTGGCTGTTATAAGTGTTTTGGTGTTTTAAATATTGCTTTGGTAATCTTCCTATTTGTGTATATTTAAAAAGTTAGTATACATATGTGTTAATATCTATGGGTTGGGTGAAAATTTGATTGATTTTTTTCTTTGGTTCATTGTCTACCTGATGAAAAATTTCTACATTAAATGTACTTTACTTTTATAATAGAAAACCCATATTTAATAGTTAAATGAAAATCTTAAAAAAAGGAAACAAGTCTGTTTGTAGTAAAATTTAGTCACTTCAGCATTTCCATATATCTCTCACTTACTGGCCATACACTCATTCCTCTTATTTGATTACTTCAGTGATTATTGCATCATTTGTATACAATTACATATCTTTAGAATAATGGAAATTTCTTCCAAGGGAATGAGTGTTTTATTCATTTACATTAATCTCACAATGTTAAAACATGCCTTTGAAAAATTCAGATAAACAAAATATGATAAATTAATGGATAAAAGGTATTTATTTAAGTTCAATTGCTAATACTGTGTTCAATTTCCATGCAAATTCTTGTCATTCAACATAGATCAAATTCAATGCTAACATACTTCTTTTAGATGAAAGGACTAGGAAAGTATACTCATATATTCATTCTCTTTTTTCCATTCCTGATTTATCCATTCATTCATCTAACATTTATTTAATGTTAATTTTGTTCTAGATCCTCAGCTTAGGGCTAAGACCTGTTCCCAGTTCTTTTAAAATGAGAAATGTCTTACAGACTTTCTTCTTCTCACCTCTACACCTCAGCTACCTGGTCTAATAGGCAATAATATTAGCTCCTGCATCCCAGTCTTCTCATTTAATTCATCTTTCAATTAGGAAATCTCCCAACTCTGTTACTGAAATACCATTCTACCATCTATTGCATATGCTGAAACACTTATTTTGTTTATCAAAGAAAATATTTTTTAACCTACTACATACAATACTTAGCATTTACTAACGTAGGAAAAAAAACTCACTCTTTACTCATTCCTGAATTCACCAAACCTTTAAAAAGATTGACGCTTTGAGAGCAACATTAACTGTTATGAAGTCCACATGAAGTTATGAAAAAATCTTTAACATCGGAGTTAGAAACTCTATTCAACTTAGATGGACTGGATAGGAGTACCACATGGAAAACAGTCTAATTCTTGCCATTAATTGTGATCTGCAATGCTATTCCTATGTGCAGACGGACTGAACAAATACCATAAAGACTGAATAGCCTCAAGCACTATAACAGCAATGCCAACTAATGAGAAGCAAATGTTACTATCACATTATGAATGAGCAAAATCATACAGATAACTGTATTTTAATAATCAAAAGTGTTTCATCATTTGCAAGAATTTTGCTTTGTATCCTACTTTATATACAGATCTTCCCTGATTAAGAAACAATGAATCAGGCCTAGTGATAAAATTCTCTTTTAGGGTCAGCAAGACATCAGTTTGAACTATTTGATTTTAGTACTCTCATGGATTCTTAAACTTGAAAGCAGCAAAGGTTTACATATGTAGTTTGAAACAACAGATAGGAATAAGCCCTAATAAAGGCTACTCTATAAGATTACTTTTTGTTATATTTCTCTTTCTAGGACCAACACTCTAAAAGGAAATTTTGTATTGGAGCCACCCAGACAACTCTCATTTATTTTGGACACATTTGAAAAAAACAAAAACAAATCTCATACTCATATATAAAACACCAAATAACTCTACAAGAAAGACTATATTTCTACTATAGAATATCAAACAGGTAGTTAACTTGAGTCAAATTCATGAAAATCTGCTAATTCTATGCAGTGTGATCATGTCTCACTAAGAAATAAGTGAAATTTTTAACAAAACCATAGAATTTTTTTTCTAATGACTCAGATTATATCTTTCATCAGCAAGCACAACAGCTCATCATATTCTTCTACAACCAGTGGGTTCTCTGTTCGAATGTAGGTTGTAAATTGTATCAATGCATTACACTAACTGAAAATAATTTCCAGACTGAAAAATAATTTGCAGTTGTTTAGACTTCAGATTCTAAATGCTGTTATAATGCCAATTAAATATAATAAAGTCCCTTGTTTTCGTTTCACTCTATGAATGTTAAACTTTAGAATTGCCTCTTTGTGCACCATTTCATTCCACAGGTGTGTCTCTGTGGGCAGATGCTGAATTACCTCTATGTTCCACTTATACTTGAGGAAGAGGAAAAGATCTGAAGCCCCTTGCTCCCTAATTCAGACTGGAAAGTTTTCCAAATCAAAGAGAAGTTATAACCATATTAATATAACTTTAACTGTATTGAATTATCTTCCTTTAATTTTGAAATTTACTCCCCCCACCCCCCATTTTACATCCCTGGCTGCATGTCTGGATTAAAGTTCTTTGGTTTGCAAGTAACAGAAAGCTACTCAAGTAGGCTTTAAAAAGTATATAGGAAGTGTGTGATAAAACTAAAGCTGTAACTCATGAAGCTCAGGGGAAGACAATGAGGTCAGCCTCGGAGGGGAGAGAACTAAAAAGGCATCAGGAGTTAAAGCAGTTTCTCTGCAATCCCTCTGGTCATTCTCACTCATTTTATCCCCCTCCTCCTCTGCCTCCTCCCTCACTCTTTAGGGCCACAGAGTCTTTCAAATCTGATTCATTCTGAGTATCTTAAATTCCACTCTCTCTGCCTGAAGTCTTTTCCTGTTCTCTTTCATATGGAAAAGATATTTGCCCAGTTGCTTTGCAGTTTGCAAGCTTCTGTTTAGAAAACAGCCAAAATTGACTGGTATCTCTCAATTCTCAATTCAAAACACCTGCTCTATCTGGGTGTCTAAACCAATCGCAAATAGCTATGTCCAGGAAAATGAAGCCACCCAGTATAGTCACACCTGCCAGGACCCTCACTGGGAGCTTGGCAGACAGTCTAAAAGGTCTCTGTTACACTATCTAAAAACAAATAAAAATGTTTTTTCATAATGTATACAAAATAAATGACTCCTAGGTTATGAAGAAAAAAAAAAAAGAAGCAAAAGAAATAGTTTCTTGAACTATTACATTCAGAAAGTATAATGATGCAAGTCAGCTTTCAGATATTGAATTTATATAAGGATAGGTCTGTAGCTTCTTCAGGGAAAATTCATAATTAAGCAGTCTAACAAAATAGAGGGCTAACATGTAAAGATTAAGGCTCTCATAGTTGCCATAGAGAAACAGAGCAGAAGTAGCATAGGAAAAGTACACAGTAGCTTCTTACTTTTAAAGGTGTTGCAATCTATTTAGAGTGTGATATATTTGATATATCCAGAGAACCAAATTAGCCAAAGTCAAATGCTAGGTAGTAAGATATGAATTATTACGTCTACTAGAAATCAGAAAAATCAGTTATTAATGTAGGTGGCAAAAGCGAAAAAAGTTTCATGTTGAAGACTAGACTTTATCTTGGCCTTTTATTTAAGTGTAGGATTGGGAATGCAGGAAGGGAAGAGGGGTGGAGATAAGAGTGGGAATGAGAATTGTTTGGAAAGTGACTAAAAGAGAGTAAGTCATTGTCAGAGAAAATGTTGATAGAGCAAGCCTGTTGTCAAATATACTGATTACGCAGGCAATTGTTTGTTTCCTTCCTAAAACAATCAGGAAAAAATACATTTTTCTTACTAGATTAATTTGTCAACTAGTTTTTGACATCAAAGTGTCAAAACGTTACACATAAAATGTTAACAATTTTATTTCAATTATTAGTAACAGAAGTCTGAGTATGGCTAAATATTTTCATAATTTTCAAAATTGGAAAGTGACAAAGTTACTACAATAAATTGTTTTTATTATAATCCCCAGAAAAAATATAGATAAATTTACTTATTAAAGAGAGTTTGTAAGCACTTAGAAAGGAATGTAGCTCTCAAGGAACAAATCAAGTTAACCTCATGTTTAATAAGATTACTGTATAGAAAGACAAGAAAAGTGCCATAATATAATACATCTTAATCATAGCATAACATCCTTCAAATGAGTCTAGCAGTCTTAGTTGTAAACAGAATCAAATTCTGTCTGATTAAAAAAGAAAAACAAAGTTATAATATAAAAGATATCCTACCCTCACCTGACCTCATTATTACAAAGCCAAGCAGCAGCTGCCAACTTCTGTAGTTTTCTGCAGTTCCACCCTTCCCTGTTGCCTTGT
Source organism: Camelus dromedarius (assembly GCF_036321535.1). Taxonomy (NCBI): domain Eukaryota; kingdom Metazoa; phylum Chordata; class Mammalia; order Artiodactyla; family Camelidae; genus Camelus; species Camelus dromedarius. The sequence goes on from NC_087439.1 coordinate 23,923,079, forward strand.
ACTTGCCTGGCATCTGAAGCAGGTGAGACTGGTGTATTCACAGGAATCAGAGGCACTAGAGACTTGTGATAAGTTTTGATCTGCTACCTGCTTAAAAACATTTTGAGTATCTATTTTCTCCTTAAAAAAAATGGATGTCACACACACACACAAAAAGATATCCTAAAAATAGATTATTAAAAAGAAATTAATTTTTCTAAAAGGCCAAAGCATAAATCACAATTATTGAGAGGAATGGAGAATCAGACTTGAAAATCAGGAGCCAGGCATCTAGTCCAAAGCAAAGGCACAAAAGATCTAGTCTTCTGAGGAAATCACTCTCATCAGCAGTACCTATCTGACCCCACTGATCATGTGATGAAGTCCTCAGTATTTTAGTTTAGGAATGCAATATGGTCCAGTGGCTAAGAATATGAGCCTGGACATGAGAAAGCCCAGGCTTTCATTCAATCTCCTTTGTAGTTATGTAACCTCAGAAAATACTGGTCTCCTTGTCTGTATCACACAAATATAAATAACTCAACTAAGATGGTTGTTACACAGATAAATCAAACTGCTTAACATAGTACCTGATACATAATAACTGACCAGGAGGAGTAGCAGTATAGTTGTTAATTAATCCAATTTTGACCAGCAGAGTGGCTGAAGGACAATGACCTTAGTACTAACATGTATCCATGGTCCACAGAAAAGGGAGCAATTTTGTTATGCATTGTACTCATTAGATGATACAGAACATTGTTTTCAGCTCTGGGTGTAATATTTTAGAAAGAATTTTGAAATCTGGATATTTAATATTTGATATTTAGAGGAATGTCTTGTAGAAATAGAACAAAACTTTCATCTGTATAGTTTCATATGTGGAAGTGAGAACTAATGAGTTGGAATTACAGGGAGATAAACTTCAGGTCAACATAAGAAAAAACTCTGTAATGATTATGGAAATAGGATGTTATTTCATATTCAAAAAAGGAATATAATGAATTTCTGAGGAACTGGGAACCACAGACATCTTCAAGTAAGAGTTAAATGAATAGTTTTAGCTATATTACAGAAGTTCCTATATTTTATGGGATTTTAGAATCCCTAAGATCATTTCCCATGATAAGCAAATTGATTAAAGAATACTCACCTACACCTGTGAAACATACAAGTTAACTGGAGAAAAAAATGAGATTAGTGCAGCATATTACCAATAACTCATACAACATATTTATATTTTAAAAAGTACTTTGTAAGATATCAAATGCCTCTTCTCTTACTTAAAAATTTCTATTAATGCTTCAGGAAAAATAATGATAAAATAAAGTTACTCTAAAAAATATTTTTGCTTAGGTGGCCAGCTTTGGAGTTTTTCTGTTAAGAATAGTGAAAGACAGTATTTTACACATAGATGAAAATCAGTGATCTTCTAAATGCCTTATAAAAACATAATATCAGAAATTTAATGAAAATAATTGAGGCTTTAAAAGTTTAGAACAATTTATTAAAGTTGATATTCATATTAAATTTTACTATTTTCAAACAGCGGCATAGCTTAAGAAAAATAAATGCCTAATAAAGGAATTTTTATTTTTTATTGATCCTTTAAAATAAGACATGTGTTTTCTCTCATACGAAAAATAATTCTGGCTACAGAGAAGTGCTGCTGTAAAGACTGGTTTCTAATCAAAATGCCATGGCTACCTATGGGTAGTATAAAATTAACATCATACTGATTTTCAAACAAGGTTCCTTTCCTGTGGAGAAACCACACATGATGTTGCTTTAGTGTAGATGGAACCTTATTTTCATCTGACTTATTTGTGGGAAAATATGCTTAAATCTAAGAATGTTTGGTTAAATTCTAGAAATAAACATGTAAGTATTATTCTACGAATCTACTAATCCAGGAGAAGTTACTTCTCTACAAAACAGAATCAAAGATTACAGAAGTCCAAGGAATAAGGAAGTCATGGAGTACAGGGGGAAAAAGAGCTTAATAAAGTATGGAGTTTCTGTCTTGAATTCTTCATTCAAAAACCCTGTGGCCTTGAATAATTTGCTTTTTTGTCCTCCCTGTTTTTTTTCTCTGAAAACTGTGGATAAAATATCTTCTGACTATACTATACCACTATAAAGATGTTGGCATCTGTGAACCACTATATAAGAATAAGAGCATTGTTATTTTTTATTATAATTACAGAAATGAAGTCTAAGAGCTACTTGCTGGTTTAGTGGAACAATTTTCTGAAACTGCTTTCCATGTTAGGAATATCAAACACTCAGAATTTTAGACAAATGAAAAGTTAAAAGTGAAAAAAAAAAAAAAAAACTACCAAACTTGCCAAGGTTAAATTAAAAACCTAGCAGTAACATGTTTCTGATGTTATTTTAGTGTACCAAGTATACATTAAAAAAAAAAAAGTGAAAAAAAAAGCATAAGCAAAAGCATTAAAATAAGCATCTGGCCTTCATCAGAAATGTCACATACTATCATTTATCTCACCTGTTCTAATATGGGAAATTATAAAAATAAATAGAAGAACAATTACAATCTTACAGTAGATTCTTTATAGACATTATTTCTAGCTCCTCAACAACCTTAAAGTAAGGTACCATTATGCTCATTCTGGGGAGGACAGATCAGGTTCACAGTAGCTGTGACTTGCTTTAAGAGAATACAGTCAGTAAGGGAAAAAAAAGTTTTATTTTAGGTCTGTTACTTTAAAATCTAGGTTTATCTTACTCCAAGTTTTTTTCAAGATACTATGGTATCTCTTTATCAGTATATGGATCCTTATCTCATGACTACATAAAAACTGGCATGGAAAAGATAATTTGTTTCTCTGGTCCCTTACGCTCCATGTCTTTCTATTCCTTGAGACTTCCTTGATCATATTCAGCTATGGACTGAGCTGCCTATTTTGCACTATTTTTCTTTTTTCTAAATTGACCAGCAGAAAATATAATACAATGACTAATTCTTATTCCAGGACATCTACAGTTCCAAATGTTGAGGCTCTAAATGCCTTAGTTCCAAAGATATGGTACTCATCATTGAAAATGTCTGTAAATGTGCCTGTCAAAACATAAGAAAAATAAATTTGAAAAGTAAAAAAAAAAAAAAAAAAAAGGAAAATAATCATAGAACACAATCATGAGAAGAAAGAAGATACAAAGAGAATATAGACAAGCTGCCTAAGAGAAAGGCAATCTTGGGATGTAGGCCAAAAAGAGGTGGAGGGGAAGAAAATAAAGAGAGGCATACAGTAGATGAGTGCCATTAAAGATTTATTCTGGGAAATACAAGTTGGAGGCAGACATTCTGGGAGTGTTTATCTACATGAGCTTTCTTAGAGGCTGACATCTTGATTGGATCATTAGCACCAAGACTTAGCCCTACCCAACAGTCTACAGGCTTAAGGGCCGGGAAGCCTTAGGCCAAACAACATACTGGGTGGGAACGAAGCCCCACCCATCAGCAGACTTCCTGAATCACAAACACCTCTAGACAGAGCCCTACCCAACAGAGGTCTAGGACCAAGCTTCACCCAGCACAGGGCAGGCACCAGCTCCTCCTGCCAGGAAACCTGCATAAGCCGCTAGTCCAGCCTCATTCACCAGGGGACAGACACCAGAAACAAGAAAACAACAATCCCAAAGCCTGTGGAAGGAATCCACAAACACAGGCCAGACTCTACACTGGGACCAGCTGGACTCTGGCCCTTGGGTGACAAGAGAGGTGTGTATGGCTGGGTCTCACAGGGCATCTCCCACAGAGGGCCACCTCTTCAAGGTTGAGAAATGTAGCTAACCTACCTAAAAATACAAATAGAAAAATAGATAATATGAAGTGGCAGAGAAATATTCCCCAGGCCAATGCACAAGATAAAATCCCAGAAGAGGAAATAAGTGATGAAAAGATAGGCAATTTATCCGAGAAAGAGCTTAAAGTAATGATGGTGAAGATGTTCAGAGAACTCAAGAGGAGTACAGATGCACAGAGCAAAGTTTTTAGCAAAGGACTGGAAAAATATAAAGAATACCCAGAGTTGAAGAATAAAAACCACTGAAATGAGTAACACATTAGAAGGAACCAGTAACAGACTAAATGAGGCAGAAGAACGGATCAGTGAGCTATCAAACAGTGAAGTGGAAATCACTACTGCAGAACAAAAAAGAAAAAAGAATGAAAAGAAATGAGGATAGTTTAAGAGAACTCTGGGACAACATAAAGAACACCAATATTCACATTATACAGGTCCCAGAAAAAGAAAAAAGAGAGAAAGGACCTGAGAAAATCTGGGGGGCAATAATAACCAAAAACTTACACAACTAGGGAAACGAAACAGTCATCCAAGTCCAGGAAGCAGAGTGCTCCTCACAGGATCAATCCAAAGAGGAACATACCAAGGCACATAGTCATCAAATTGACAAAAAGTAAGGATAAGAAGAAAATTTTAAAATTAGCAAGTGAAAAGCAACAAATAACATACAAGGGAATTCCCATAAGTTTATCAGCTGATTTTTCAGCAGAAACTCTACAGGCCAGAAGGGAGCGGCATGATATATTTAAAGTGATGAAAGGGAAAAACCTACAACCAAGAATATTCTAACCAGCAAGGCTCTTGCTCAGATTTGATGGAGAAATCAAAAGTTTCACAGATAAACAAAAGCTAAAAGATTTCAGCACCACCAAACCAGCTTTACAACAAATGCTAAAGGGACTTTTCTAGTCATCAAACCTTAAGAAAAGAGAACAAAGGGAAGAAAGAAAGGAAAGAAAGAAAGAAAGGAAAGAAAGAAAGAAAGGAAAGAAAGAAAGAAAGGAAAGAAAGAAAGAAAGAAAGAAAGAAAGAAAGAAAGAAAGAAAGAAAGAAAGAAAGAAAGAAAGAAAGAAAGAAAGAAAGAAAGAAAGAAAGAAAGAAAGAAAGAAAGAAAGAATGAACGAACCTACAAAAGATTGCTTTGGCATTTCGGGGTCTTTTATGGTCCCATATAAATTTTGGAACTGTTCATTCTAGTTCTGTGAAAAATGTTGTTTGAGCATTTTGACAGGGGTTGCATTGGATCTGTAGATTGCTTTGGGTAGTAGAGCCATTTTGATAATACTGATTATTCCAATCCAAGAACACAAGATACATTTCCATTTCTTTGTATCATCTTCCATTTCCTTAATCAATGTTTTACAGTTTCCAGAGTACAGGTAACCTCCTTGATTAAGTTTATTTCTAGGTATCTTGTTGTTTTTGATACAATGGAAATGTTTATGCCAGTTATAAAATTCTGGCTTTTGAAGTGAAAGGAAAAAAAAAGTGAATGAAGGGCCACAATGGCAAAATATACTTCTTTCTTACGGGTGAGTTGTATTCCATCACATATATCTGCTGCATCTTCTTTATCCATTCATCTATTGATGTGCATTTAGGATGCTTCCATATCTTGACAATTATAAAGAATGTTACTGTTAATAGCAGGGTGTATGTATCTTTTTGAATTAATTCTTATTTTGTGGTTGGCTTTATTCCTTTGATAACTATGTAAGTTTAAAAAGCTAAAGCTCTAAACGTTCTTAGAAGCAATGAACAGTACATATATGTAAATTAAAAAATATGTGCAGTATATTGTGCATATGTATTTACATGCAATATACTGTATATGTGCAGTCAAATTCTAACAGTTCTACCTAATCAAAATGAAAAATGAAAAAAAAAGACCTGTTCTAGTGCCATGAATGACATCATAGACTGCCACTTTGTACTGGGATGCAATGACAGCTATATGCAAGTATAAGTGCTTTGTTGTATATTGTATTATATTCTCCAGTCAGCAAAGAAGTTTTTTCTGAACTTAAAATTGATTATTATTTCTAATATATAACAATTCAAATTGTTTTTGTATATGAGCTATACTTTTTATGTACTGATCAATCAATGTATGCATACCTATAACTGATGTATTTAATTTGATCATAGAATCAAAATCATTTTTTTTAATTACTAACAATTGCTTTTGGTTTAAAAATAAAAACATATAATATCAGTTACTTATAAAAGTCAGATACATGAGTAAGGAAGCATTTTGTTTTGTTTTGTTTAAAACATGTGGACCTCTTTTCTATAATAAACAAATATCACTCAGCCCAAGTTAAGTCAGTTTTCTTCTAATCATCACATAAGTTACAAAGAAAACAAGAAGCATCTTCCTTTTCTATATTTGGTGTCATCAAGATGCTTTAATTTACTGAATATATTATGTTAACACCAAATCTTGCTGGCAAGAGCTTTATCTGACAGCCTCCACATTTCTCACACAACCATCTGGTTTTTCTGGTCCTTAGTTATAAGGGAAAAAATTATAATTTTTGTTAACACCCATATCAAGCTAAACTAATAACAGATTCCTACTGACTTCAGAGAAAAATCAGCACTTGGATTCTTACTCATGGTGTGCGAAGAAAGATGTGAAAATGATTCAGAGAACTATGTAAATGAGGTAGAATCATCATTTGAAGTAGATACAGATGCCTTCCCTCTTCTACACTCTGGATTACAGTGAACTAAGGCCAAATGATCTCAAGTATTGAAACACACTGCAAAATAAGTTATTTTTCAGAACAGATTGGAAGTACAATGATGTACTGTAATAAATATGTTTTCACATATCATCCATTTGATTTGATGGTACACACATAACTGCAAATCAAGTTTGCTCTTGTAAATCTACCAATTAAAATTATTATGTATATATTCATGACTTAATTACGATTAACATTGGCCTTCATTTACAATGACTAGCTTCTTTCTGTTAATAACTCTTTCTAACATTTTCTTTCTCTAAACATGTCATTAATTTGCAAATATTCAATGTTTACAAACACAGGCCATACCATGAGAGTAATAATTTCTCATTGGATTTAAAATAACTTTAGGTTCATTTAGTCACCAGCAAGTTAATGAAGACCTTTTATGTCCTCTAGCGGTGCTTAGGCTAAGATGTGGTCTTGGTACTTAAGCAACTTCCACCCTCAATGAATAGGAATTGTATGAGTCTGTATATATAAATACTTATTTTTTATCAAATGAACTGGAAAAGCTTCTTCCACAATATCAGTTGTTCTGTATTCAACATCTCAAGAGTTTGTTTAGAAACTCAGGTACAATCCCTATGCTGATGCTGAAAAGCATAAAGTGACCAAGGGAATGTCTGTATCTGAAAATACCTTCCTTCCAGCCATGTTATTATGCTCTTGCTTATCCATCATGAGTTCTCTCCATATTTTAAGTACCTCCAGGACATACAGATTCTATTCATCTTTCTTTTTCTCCAGGGTTCAGCACAGCACTTGGCACATAGAACTAAATACTCAAGAAATACATTTTCTTGACTATGAAGGAGAGAAATTATCTCCAGTAACTCTCTAAATGGCTGTCCCTTAATCATCTATAGTCTATAATAAATCAGTTTTGGGATTCTGTCATATTTCTAGGTGCATTACATTTTTCTACATAGTAACAGCATCCCTTTTGTTGTTTTTCCTTTTGAGTAGAGGCATTTGATCAAAATATCTACAATTACAAACAAATATTTATCATCTTGACAAAAGGACATTACCATTCCATTCAGGCAGGAACCTTTGTAACTGAGAGTTACAATGAATTTCTGCAAAAATATTCCCCATCAGTTCCAGTCAAGGCACTTGTGGATTTATTGGAAACACTTTCAAAATGGCTCCACTCGTATATGGGACAGTGATAATTGTTGGACTAGCATTTATAATTTTCTGCAGTCTCAACTATTTTAGAGAACTTAGTAATCATCCAAAGTTACTTCTTATGAATGACTGCAGCTTTCTTTCAGGCATTCAATGCAAGCCTCATTGATTCTCTTCATGATTTATTAAGCCAGGGCACTTCTGTGGTTAAGCGACAGAATTCAGATTTCACTGTAATATCTTTTATAATGGTTTTTAAAAAGCTTTATGGAAGAATATGAAGATGTATATTGCGTAAATTAAGTGTGTACTTACTCAAACAAATGTAATTTGTTTTAAAACAATTTCAAAACTACTCATAGCTGATGCTTGCATCAAAAACAGAATTATTTGACTTTAGAGTATGATTAGGACATTTGTACAAATGTATTGCCTATATTATGTGTGTTATTTTAACTAGGGCTTGGTTGGAAAGGTCCTGTCAATAATGACCAAGACCTGGGAACCAGATGAGTTAGAATATTTGAGAAAGACCATGGAAGACAGGCACTCAGCCTCCAAGAGGATACCATTTAAGGAGTTTGCCAGGCAACTGGCCTTAGAGGGACCTCAAAGCCCAGTAGTGAAGACTACCATGGAGCAGAGGAACAAGGAAGGAAATATATCCCTGGAAGGATGGAGGACAGGAGAACAAAGGATTTTGGCTCAGTAGAACTTGAATATTCCCTAATGAACTAGGGAAAAACCTATTGTTTGCTGATACAGCAGAGTTGCAGTAATTGGAAATGTATACAGCAAGCTGCTGGTCCTAGGCCTGATGTATAACATCAGTGTAAGACCAAAAGCCTGGCTGACTTAATCTTGAAGAAAATAAATAAAAGCCCAGTTTTTTTTTTGTTTTGTTTTTTTTTTTTTTTAACCTACCCAAGGGTTTCAAATCCTCTGGAAGAGCTCCATTTACATAGGAACTTAAATGACTCCAACATTAAGGGTCAGAGGGTTGCAGAGGCTAAAAGCCTAGCAGAATCTGCAATTGTTGCCTTTTACTGCTTACAAGAAGATTATGGAAACCTAAATGCATTTAAAACAGAAAAGAAAAAGAAAAGATAAGAGGTAAGACAGTAGTTGCTGTCTAGAATTTTTTGTGTTAAAGTGTGCAAAATGAATGTATCTTTCCTTTCTGGTATATTTTCCCTTTTTAGAAAAGACACAAAGGAATTGGGAATTTTCTGGCCTTTCCAACAAGACAAAACGTTGGATGGAGGCAAGATTTATACCGGAGGTAGAATAATGATGGAAGGGCTGGCATTTTCTCCATCCTTAAGTTATCAAGGGATTTAACTCACTACCTGGAGAAAGGAACTGAAGGAGACAAAAAGGGAGAGACAGAGAAGGTAAGAGACTTTTGTTTTTTCCTCCTCTTTAAATACACATCATTGTTAATTTACCTTGATTACTCTCTTTGTATGTCACTGTTTCATTTACTGTGACCTTTTTTTTCTTTTAAAAATTGTCTTTGAAATGGAGGAAAACATAAGAAAGTAGAAAGTAATACTCTGAATGAGCATCAATAGCTTTACTAGCAAAATTACTCCTCTTTTTCTTCTTTGTTTTTGCTACCTCCCTCAACAGTCTAAACCTGAAAAATCAATCCACAACTGCACACTGGTCTTTTTCCCCCTAGATATGAAAGAGTGGGTGTATAGTATGAGATCACTGCTTCTATGAAAAGGTTAATAAAAGTAGGGCCTCCTGTGAAGAGAGCATTTACTTTATGAACAACAGATGCAGGTAGGCTTCATAATAAGTTATAATTAGCCTTTTCATAATACATTTCACAAATACCATTGACTTAGATAATCATTTTCTCTGAGGAACTCAATGTTTCACGACTCAAAATATCTAAAACACATAAACAAATAAGAGTAAGTCTGAACCAACCATTAGATCTAGGCTCTGCAAAACAAAACAAAGCAAAAAAACAAACCAAAAAACCACATATAGAATTAGTCGGAGGAGAACCAAAGGCAGTGCCCTCCTGAAATTTCAGAGGACTCCTAAAATTTTTGTGAGTTTATAAACATTTTATAAGCCGATGAATTTCCTTGCCCTTCTTACCAGCTGTCATGAGTTGTCTCTCTCCTCTGCGGTCACAAAGATGCAAATATGATAGCCTCATTTTGGATGCTAAAAGATGAATATGGGTCACTAAATAATTTACACTGCTGGGGCAGATTTACACCCTTCTGAACTTTGTGGGAAGAAGCTCAAACCCTGACTTAGGTTTTTGACTTCAGTGTATGACCCTTGAGCCAGTACCTTAAACTGCCAGTCTATTTTATTATCTGTAAAAGCAGAAGCAACAAAACTATTTTACTATTCTTATGGATTTGTCAGCAAATAACAAGAGTGTACATTATACAGCTAGACTAAGTTAAAGTTTTATAAAAGTACAAAGTATTGGGATTAATTCTGGCATCCTAAATTACTTATTTCTCTAATGTTGAGGCCACTTGAGTATATTCCTGAAAATTATGAGAGCATTCTGAGTATATGAATTGCCACTGCCAGCCTAGAAAAAGGATCTTAATTAGACACTAAGAATGTAATCTTTATTCATTGAATAAATATTTATTAAACATCTACTATTATGTACCAGGCATTGTGTTAGTTGCTGTGTCCAATGGTGGATGAAACAAGGATAATCATTACCCTGTTATAAGTTATAGCTAATGGTGAAGAAAACTATTTTACAAGAATTTTATTTAAGTGATTCTTCCTGTGAGAAATAAGTTTCCCTATGAAAAGCAATTGCATTTTAAAAATTCAAGCCTATGAACAATGTACAAAACCAGAAGAAATTTGGGCTCATTTAATTGTCTTCTTTGGATTAGATTTTTGATTCCTGGTATATAGAAGAATAAAAGAAAAGGAGAAATCACAATTCCACATATACATATACATATACATATACATATACATACATATATATATATATAATTTACTCTTTTTCTCTGCTTTCTTTAACCTAGAATTGGACAAAATTTCTCAGCTAACTTGCTTTTATAGTCTACTAAGACAGACTAAGGGGAGAAAGACATCAAGGCTGATTTATAGCTTATCAAAATCACCCCACTAGTAGAGATTCATCAAGATCAACTGAGTAATGGTCTGACCAAGTTAGTGAAAGTCAACATAGTGCTGACATAGCACACCTTAAACTCAAGAATGATGGCTCTGAATTGGTGGCTAAGAGAAGTGATGTTACATTTGCCTCAATAAAACCTCAATTCACCAGGAGTTAAAAGAAAGAAGGCTATGTACATACTTGTTTGCCTGAATAAAAGGCTAAGCAGAAAACTTTTTCCAGCAGGAATTTTTCCATTTTCCTTTCTCAGTAAATGTATAGATGATTGAATTTTTTATGACTCAAGTTCCTGTTCTGCTTCAAGTTGCTTAATTTGCCTGTGAAAAGCCATTGAAGAAGCCATTTTATAGTAAAGACAAAAATAATTTCACAAGGTATAGAATACCTAGAGGTAATTTAAAATATTTTAAAATATGGTTGATAATTTTGAAATAAAAGTTAGATGTTAGAAGCAACATAACATAGTAACTAAGCAGGTACTACAGAGCCAGACTTTTTGAGTTCAATCTAACTCCCTAAATTCTTAGGTGTGTAATATTGGACAATAGTTCAGTTTCTTTACTGACAGAATTAAGATTATATTAACTACCTCATGAGGTTGTTACAAGAATTGTTGGTGAATATTTAGAATGGACATCGCCTAGGACAATGCCTGCATCATATTTAGCATATATGAGTGTTTCTTAAAAAATAACATGCACAGAAACAAATATTTTAAATAATAACAGTGTCATCAGAATAAGTAAATAACCCTTCCAACGGTGACCACTTAGAAGAAACCATTCATTTGAATGTATAGGTATAGCACGTTTTTTAAAAGCAATTTCATTTCTCTTGAATCACACTTTATATGATAGCCTAGATGTGTCTGCTAATCATATCAAAGATTTAGTTTTTGTTGTTTAACTTCACCTGGAACAGAAAAGAAGCTTTGAAATCAGATGAGAGAGGTGAAACCTAGTACATTAGACACAATGAAAGTTTCTTCTTTTTTCAAACTAATAAATTATCATTAGTTTTATAGTTAACATCAAAAATTAAAAAAGATAAAGTACAGTTATTAGGGATCAGAGCTAGAATTCATGAAAAATATATAGAAATATAGGAGGACTAGAATTATTTAGCTGTTGTGGCTATGTATGTTAACATTTTCCAGAGAGTTTTCTTTTTAAAATCAACATGTGATTTATATGAATCACAATTCATATGAATTCAAAAACATTAGAACTTTTGGTGTCAGCCCCAGAGAATCAAAATTTTAGAAGCATAAATATAACATTCAATTGCAAAAAATAGCTAATTTAGAAATAGTTTATATTTTAATTTCATGGAATCTATATCCCTATGGCCAGGAAGGCAATGGAAAAAGTGAAAATTTATTGAAATAATTGTAAATGTATTGGGAGGTTGGGGGGGCTGTTTATTCACACAACACTAAGTAATCAATCTACTTAGTTTTGCTTAATTTTAATTTAATTTTAAGGGTTCATTTTCATTGCATATTCTCTGAGTTTTGACAAAAGTATAATGACATGTATCCATCATTATAGTATTAAATAAAAGTTTCACTACTCTAAAAATTTGTGCTTCGTCTGTTCATCTGTCCCATTCACTTACCACCTGGCAATCACTATTTAGTGCCCTCTATACTTTTGCCTTTTCCAGAGTACCATTTAGTTGGAATCATACATTATGTAGTGTTTTCAAATTGGCTATATCACTTAAAAATATACATTTAAGCTTTCTCTGTCATCTCATGACTTGATAGCTCATTTCTGCTGAAGGACGCCTTGGTTGCGTCCAAGTTTTGCAATTATGAGTAAAGCTGATATAAACATCTGTGTGTAAGTTTCTATGTAAACACAAGTTTTCAGTTCATTTGGATAACTTTCAAGGAGTGCAGTTGCTAGATTATATGGTAAGAGTATGTTCAGTTTTGTAAGAAACTGTCAAATTGTCTCCCAGGTGACTGTACCATTTTGCATTCCTGCCAGCGATGTAAGACAGTTGCTGATGCTTTACATCTCATTAGCATTTGAATTGTCCGTGTTCCAGATTTTGGCCACTCTAGTAGATGTGTAGTAGTGTCTTGTTTTATAGAATGCTGAGTATCTTTTTATATCCTAATATAATACACCATCTGAATATCTTCTTTGGTAAGGTGTCTGTTCAGACCTTTTACCAGTTTTTTAATTAGATTGTTCATTTTTCTTACTGTAGAGTTTTAAGAGCCCTTTGTATATTTTAGGTATCAGTCCTTTATCAGATATATTGTTTACAAATATTTTTCCCATTCTGTGCCTTTGTTTATTCTCTTGACAGTGTGTTTTGCAAAGAAGAAGTTTTTAATTTAACAAAGTTCAGCTTATCAATTTTTCCTTTTATGAATTGTGACTTTGGTGTTGTATCTAAAAAGTTCTCTCCAAACCAAAAATCATCTAGGTTTTCTCCAATGTTATCTTCTAAGAGTTTTATACTTAAGCATTTTATATTTAAGCCTATGATCTACTTTAAGTAAATTTTTGTAAAGAGTGTTAAAATCTGTACCTAAATTTTTTTTTTTTTTGCATGTGGATGCCTATTTGTTCTAGCACCATTTGCTGAAAAGACTGCTTTTCTCCATTGTATCACCTTTGTTCCTTTGTCAAAGATCAGTTGACTTTATTAGTGTGGGCTTTATTTATGGGCTCTCTGTAATATTTCCTTAATCTATTTTAATTTAATTTTATTTGACATGTTAGTTTGTGGTCTTATCATTGTCAGAGCCAGATTTAATTAGAGAGTTTTCAAAGGTAAAACTAATAGGTGTACTTTATCATATAAAGATATCAAGGTACGAAGACTATTCTAAAGAACTAAGTAATACAGAACTCAGGAAGATGGAAACTATAAGTGGATTTAATGATTGTCAGTTTGCTGAATGACCCACTCCCGACCCTACACATAAAAATCTCGTGACTGTGAGTCAAAGCTAACAATGCTTATGTCACATTCTACCATTCTCTTTCCTTGCTTCCTCTGCCCCAGACACTCTTGATTGCCTCCTTGCTATTTCTTGACTTCACCAAAAATCCTGCTATATTAGGCAGGGTTCTCTAGGAAAGCAAACCATTATGTATACTCCCAGGAGTTAGTGTATATGTATATATGGAGAGAGAGGGAGAGAACGAGAAAGAGAGAGAAATTTTAAGGAACTGGCTCACACAGTTGCAGAGATGCAAGTCCAGAGTCTTTAGGGCAGATCAGTAGACTGGAGCCTCAGGAAAGAGCTGCAATTTAAGTCCAAATGCAGTCTGAATTCCTTATTGTTGAAAGAGGTCGCTCTGTTCTTTTGTTGTTGTTGTTAAGCAATTCCAAAAACACTACCCTTAAGATAATACTTTTGCGTACAATCTTTTTTTTTTTTTAATTGAAGTATGGTCACTTTACAGTGTGTCAAGTTCTGGTGTACAGCATGATGTTTCAGTCATACATATAAATACATATATTCATTTTCATATTCTTTTTAATTATGGGTTACTACAAGATATTGAATATAGTTCCCTGTGCTAAACAGAAGAAATTTGTTGTTTATCTGTTTATCTATTTTATATACACTAGTTAATATCTGTAAATCTCAAACTTCCAATTTCTCCCTTCCCACCCTCTTTCCCACTGGTAACCATAAGATTGTTTACTATATCTGTGGGTTTGTTTCTGTTTGGTAGATATGTTCATTAGTGTTTTCTTTTTTTTTAATTTTTAGTTTCCACATATGAGTGGTATCATATAGTATTTTTCTTTCTCCTTCTGGCTTACTTCACTTAAAATGACTATTTCCAGATCTTTCCATGTCACTGCAAATGACATTATTTTATTCTTTTTTATGGCCAAGTAGTATTCCATTGTATAAATATACCACAGCTTCTTTATCCAGTCATCTGTTGATAAACATCTAAGTTGCTTCCATGTCCTGGCTACTGTATATAGTGTTGCTATGAACATTCAGGTGCATATATCTTTTCAAATTAGAGTTCCTCTGGATATATGCCCAGGAGTGGAACTGCTGGATCATTTGGTAAATCTATTTTTAGTTTTTGAAGGAATCTCCATAATGTTTTCCATATTGGAATGGCTGCGTCAAACTGCATTCCCACCAACAGTGTAGGAAGATTCTCTTTTCTCCACACCCTCTCCAGCAATTATCATTTGTGGACTTTTGAATGATGGCCATTCTGACTGATATGAGGTAATACGTCTGTAGTTTTGATTGCATTTCTCATTTAATTAGTGATATTAAACATTTTTTCATGTGTCTATTGGCCATTTCTATGTCTTCATTGGAGAAATGCTTATTTAGGTCTTCTGACCATTTTTGGACTGGGTTTTTTGTTTTTTTGTTATCACGTTGTATGAGCTGTTTACGTATTCTGGAAATTAAACCTTTGTCAGTTGCATCATTTGCAAATATTTTCTCTCATTCTGTAGGTTGTTGTTTTTTCTTTTGCTTATGGTTTCCTTTGCTGTGCAAAAGCTTATAAGTTTAATTAGGTCCCATTTGTTGATTTTTCTTTTATTTCTATTGCCTGGGAAGACTGCCCTAGGAGAACATTGCTAAGATTTATGTCAAAGAATGTTTGCTTATGTTTTCTTCTAGGAGATTTATCATGTTCTGTGTTATACTTAAGTCTTTAAGCCATTTTGAGTTTATTTTTGTGTATGGTGTGAGGGAGTGTTCTAACTTCATTGATTTACATGCAGCTGTCCAGTTTTCCCAACACTACTTGCTGAACAGACTGTATTTTCTCCACTGTATATTCTAATCTCCTTTGTCGAAGATTCATTGACTATAAATCTGTGGGTTTATTTCTGAGCTCTCTAGTCAAATGAACAATCTAATCTACCACCTAAAAGAACTAGAAAAAGAGGAAGAAACAAAGCCTAAATTAAGCAGACGAAAAGAATAATAAAGATCAGGAGGAAATAAGTAAAATAGCATTTAAAAAATAATAGAAAAAAATCAATCAAACCAAGAGCTAGTTTTTTGAAATAAGAAACAAAATCAACAAACCTCTGGCCAGAATCAACAAGAAGAAAAGAGAGAGGACACAAATAAACAAAATAAGAGAGGAAAATAGAGAAGTTACAACCAACACCACAGAAATAAAAAAACCATGAGAGAATACTATGAACAACTATGTGGAAACAAACTGGACAATCTAGAAGAAATGGACAAGTTTCTAGAAACATATAGTCCACCAAAACAGAATCAAGAAGAAATTGATCATTCGAACAGACCAATCAATGGAAGGGAAATAGAATCAGCAATAAAAACCTCCCTGCAGACAAAAATCCAGGACCAGATGGCTTCACTAGGTAATTCTACAAAACATACAAAGAAGAACTCATACTGATCCTTCTCAAACTCTTCCAAAAGACTGAAGAGGAGGGAACACTCCCAAACTAATTTTATGAAGCCACTATTACACTAATAGCCAGACAAAGACAGTACCAAAAAAGAAAATTACAGGCCATTATCACTGATGAATACAGATGTAAAAACCCTCAACAAAATACTAGTGAACAGAATCCAACAACACATGAAAAAGATCATACACTATGATCAAGTTGGATTCATCCCAGGGATACAAGGATGGCTTAACATACACAACTCAATCAATGTGATACACCACATCAACAAAAGAAAAGACACAAATCACATGATCATCTCAATAGATGTAGAAGAACATTTGATAAAATTCAACATCGATTTATGATAAAAACTCTAACTAAAGTGGATATAGAGGGAACATATCTCAACATAATAAAAGCTGTTTATGACAAACCCACAGCCAGCATAATATTCAACCCTCCTAACTTCAGACAATACTACAGCACTATAGTAATGCATGGTACTGGCACATAAAACAGACACATAGATCAATGGAACTCTTTGTTCTTTCAAGGCTTTCAACTGATTGGCTAAGGCCCTCTCACATTATGGAGGACAATCTGCTCACTGATTTAAATGTTAAACTCATCCAAAAAACAGGTTCACAGATTAAATGGAATAACACTTGATCAAATATTTTGGCACCACAACATAGCTAAGTTGACACAATTAACCATCCCATCCTTCACATCTCATCCAAGACTTTTGCACCATCCCCTGTAATATTAACATTCCTTCCCCAGCCATCTGTGCAATACCCTCCCTTCATCTTCTTCTAGTCTCCTCTACCTCCATTATTTGTTCCATGTTACTTATAGTTACTTCACTATTAATAGACACTTGTGTTTTGCTTCTTTGTATGTTGTTTTTTGTGTAGTGTCCATCTACCTCTATAAAAATGTAACCAGAGATGTTACGTAGTTTGTTCACTGCTGCTACCCACATATAAGCACTCAGTCATTAAAAACAATAATGATGAATGAATATACGTCTTCAATCAACTCATTTATTATAGGGAAAGACATAACCACTTTAATAAATTAAACAGCTACATTTTATACAAATGTTGAGGAATAAATCAGACAACTCTCTTCAACGTATCACACTGTCACTCTGTCACTAAGTCCATTGCTTAAGCTATGCAAAGCGTCTCCCAAAGACAACCTTATTAGAAGATCTGTATTTCCCTGACAATGCTCTGCTTTATCCCAAATCCATTACATCAGTTAGAATTACAGTGATTAGTTGAAATGGTCACAACTTGCACTGGCTTAAGCAAAGGGGGATCACATTGGCTCATATATATATGATACAGCAAGTTTAAAAATTACTAGGTTCAGAAGCACAATGTGGTTAAGAATTAACCTCACACTCTGCAAATTCAGCTTATGTTTTCATTCTATCCTAAAAAGGTTTTGCCCTTCTGGTGGCAAGATGGCTCTAGGCTTACATGCACACAGCTCAAAGTCTGGTTGAAAAGAGAGAGAGAAAAAAAAATTTTTTTTTAATTCCTCCTGAAAACACTTCAGGATTTGCTCTGATTGAAATGATCTGGATTATTTGTCCATCTGTGAAACAATCTCTGTGTAAGAGGTAATGCTCAACTGAGTCAGGCCTGCTTCACATTTCCACTATTGGAGCTGTGCATTGAGCCAGCTCTACCAAAGTGGCATCATCTCAGAATGAACAAATGGATTTTTTTAATAAACATTTTATTTTAGAACAGTTTCGAATTACAGAAAAATTGCAAAGATGGTAAAGAGAGTTCCCATATACCCTGTACCCAGTTTCCCCTATTATTAATATCTTATATTAGTCTGTTGAATTTGTTATATTTAATGAACCAATATTGACATATTATTGTTAACTAGAGTCCATACTTTATTCAGTCTACTTCAGTTTTATTTGATGTCCTTTGTTCATTCCAGTATCCCATCCAAGATACTGTATTATATTTAGTCATTATGTCTCCTTAGGTTACTCTTCACTGAGCGTTTTCCAGACTTTCCTTGTTTTAAATCACCCTGACGAAGTACTGGTAAGCTATTTTTGCAGAATGTCTCTCAATTGGGACTTATCTGATATTTTCTCATGACTAGAATGGGGATATGCGTTATTGGGATGAAGACCACAGAGGTGAACTGCCATTTCAATACATCATATCAAGAGTATACACTACCAATATAATATTATAAATGTTAACCTTCATCACTTGGTTAAGGTACTGTTTGTCAGGTTTCTCCACTTGTAAAGTTGCTTTTTTCTCCTGCGATTTCCATACTGTGCTTTTTGGAAGGAAGTCACTATACTGAATCCATACTTAAGGAATAGAGAGTTATGCTCCACCTCCCTGAGGGCAGAGTACCAACATAAATTATTTGGTATTCACCTACATGGGATATTTGTCTATTCTCCCCATTTATTTATTTATTAAACCACTTATTTATATCAGTATAAATTCATGGATATTTTATTTTATACTTTAGGTGATAATTCATTGGTACATTATTTTGTTGCTCAAATTGTTCTAACTGTGGTTACTGGGCACTCTTTTAACTGACACTTGTGTCCCTTTGATATAACTCTAACATTGTGGAACTTTTTTAGTACTTTCTTATCTTATGACACTACAAGATACTCTAGAAGTGGAATTTTGAGGACAATATGGGAGCATTATCAGAAGAATGGCAAATTCATATATGCAGAAACAGTGAGACCAACTACATGTATCAAATCCTTTATACAGTATTAGATCAAGAGAATTTTTGTAAACTGAGCTCACATCCTGTTCAATGATTTATAATGTTTTGTTTTTGTTTTTTCTACCATGAAAATTCTGAGATTTTGAGCTTATATACACTACTGACTAATACAAAAATAGCTTAAGAAAAGGTCTACCTAAATAAGCATTGAGGGTGATTTCAACTCAAATGCCAAGGTCTATTTTGTTTGGACTTCTTTTAGCTCACATATCCACATTCAGTATTTAACACAGATGTTAAATAGAAGCTTGACTGTCTAAAGCAGTAGACAACCAATTTTTTCTTACTTAGGTTTTTATATAATTGAAAGCATTCATTTTCTAGAAAATATTTTATTTCATAACAGATCCAAAAATCATGGATTAGCTCAGTTACATAGTAAACCATTCATTTTATTGCATCAATTGTTAGTGCAAATCTTGGAGCTGCCACCTTGTCTTAGATAGTTTGCTTCCAATATACACTCAGGCTATGGAAAACATAATGCTGATCAGACGTCTTTTTTATGAACTTGAATGTGGCAATAATTTAACCTTAACTCTAAAAGCTGTTTATGACCCCAAGGAAGAAGGACACATTTTTAAATATATATATATGAAGGTAAGGAAACCATCTGAAAATAAACTGTAAATTAATAGATTGTATTAAAATCTGTCTCATTATTAAGTTATAGAAAGACTAAATTATGTCCAGTGTCCCCAGTTAGAGGAAAGTACAGAAACGTGAAATTTACTTTTGTAAAGTAACTCCTATCCAAATGTAGTGAATAAAGGAAGCAATACTGTGGAGTACATACCTTTTTAATTCAAGCACAACTAGCCTCATAACTCATATCAAATAAATATTTGAGCAGAAAAAATTGTGTGTGAATGATTGTACTAATGATTTCATAAACCACCAAAATACAGCATCAGAAATCATCAATTGTGAAGTCCAAAAAGCCTGGGTCCTTTCAGTGAGCCACTAGAGGATCCCCAGTTGGAGCACCATGATGACTTACTGACATTTCAAAAAAGGACATGGATTCATCAGGAATTCAATTTGTTGGAGGTTAATAACATTTAGCATTTGACTGCAGAGATCTGTTAGCATAGGATTTAGAAAATGTATTGATAATTTAGACACTGATGAAAGGGAAGCTAAGGAATGTTAAATTCAGGTGTTGCTTTTTCAATGAGCAATTTCTGTTAAAAAAATTCTATAAAGAAGCTCTGAATATACTTATTAGAAAAAGAATGAAACTCTAGAACTACCATATTTTCCCAAACTGAGAAACCAGACATGGCATGTTATTAACATTTTCACATTTTGAAATAAGGATTTTATTTATTTCCTGACATTCCGTGGAGACAAGGTTAGGTCTTCAGTTTTCTCCTCCATATTAAAAACAAAAGGGGACACTTAAATGCAAAATAGGAGTTGAAACTGATAAGATGTAAGATTTGTATATTTATAGGTAAAAATTAGCTAGAGACATCAATAGTATTAACGAAATCCATAGAGATAATTTATATCATTTTCAATTGCTTCTAAATAAAATGCAAAGAAACATATTCAAAAATAGGAAAATAACTGATTTTAATATCAAACTTGAAATCCATAAAAAACTTACTTGCACTTATGTACTGATATTGGAAAAATAATAATAATGTTGGCCTCTATTATTTAACAATATTAATGTTTACAAGTTAACACAGAAAGAGATAGAATCTGACACAGCAACTGATTTCAATTATTATTCAACACATTAACCAAGCACTACCAAAATTTTGTTAAGTAAACCTTATTGAACAACTGTCTTGAAAAATGCTTAAATCAATAAGAAAGACAAAGTTTATTTGACTTGCAGTCAGATTCTAATTCTACTTTCACTTTTTCTACAGGCTAAGTAATTACAATTAACCACTGATTAATGTTGTAGTTAATGAGAAATTAAAGCATTCTTCAATTTCCTCCCCAAAATGGAAAACAACATTCAGCTAAAATATATTTCATTGTTGACAGGAAAGCAGAATAGTGAGCAAATATCTTTTTAAAGTTAAATGCTAATTTCAATCTTTTTTTATTTTAAAACCAAAATATATTTCAAACCCTTAGTATTTTTTTTTTCTGTAGGAGTACATTTTAATTTTTCACTCTAAAATAAAGTGATCAGATGGTTTTAAATCACTCAAGATTTTATTTTTCATATAAAAATCCATTATAATCAAAACAAGAATCTTTGGAGAAGCTAATGTAATCTTTCAAATAATATATTTACTTTCTATCCCATTTTTCTTTCTTCAGCAACGAATTTAATTGCATTGTTTGGCCTAACTACAACACCATTTTAGCTGGTATAAAGGTGAAAGAGAAGATGTGGAAGATTTTGAGGAGCAAGTTTATAAAAGCAATAATTTTAATTATCACAAGAAAATGTATAGTGCTAGCTTAATTAACTGGAGAAAGATAGTGATCTTAAGATAGTTTCTTCATCGTAAGCTTTGTAAACTTTGACTGAATTAACTGTTTGCCATGCAAATTAATTATCTAATTTCAGTGACAGGGTTAGATGACTGGATAGCTTACACATCATTCTTTAGCACCAAATTCTCTTGTCACTATTAATTCCATTATACCACCTATCCTAACAGAGGTCCAATTTAGTATGTGGGATGAGAGAAGAGTTTAAAATAATCTAAAGGATTACACCAATCATTTATTCTTTCAGTGTCTTTGTTCCATGTTGAGTTCTCACTACAAGGTGAACAAGGATGAAAAACGGTGATATAAATTAAATCTTCCATATTCAAATTTATTTTGTAATGTCAGGGACTTATCCTCTCCAGTGCTGGTCAAGTTTTGATGTGAGAATGATTGGCATTTGATATCCTTTCACATTTTTACATCATCTTTATTTTTTGTGGTTCCCTCTTTTATGAAGTACCTGAGAACTTCATCCTGCTCACTAGTACCCAGAATTCCCCATAATAGTACCTAAGTAGCATTTCCTCTTAAGGTAGAGCTATGCTTTTCCTGTGCTTTTCAAAAATTGTCTTCTTTACAATTATTCTTACAGAGGAGAAAGTCTGAGTCTCAGAGACATTAAATATCTTACCAGAGACAACCCTAGAGAAAGATTTTTCATGGGTTATCAGATCCATACCCTATGCACTTTTTACTCTCCCATACTGCTGTTCTTTGATTAGAGGAAAAGAATGGGTCAGAGAAATGTTTTAGGAAGATAACTCTACACAACTCTATAGAGTGCTATTCTCAGAATATGTGAATAGGAGCCCTAGAATTGTGCACTGCACAACACAAGTGACCATACATGAGTGCCTTGATGTTGATAATAAAAAAAAAAAAGAAATTTTATAGATTTCAAACCATAACAATTATCAAATAACAAAGTTAAGGACTATTGATGAATGATATTTTTAAATATATCATTTTTTTACAATGCATACTTTAGTTATTTTCATGTATTCAATGAGCATATTAATGCTAGGAGTATATACTAGGTACATGCTCTGTGCTCCAGCTAGGTCCTTATGATACAACAGCAAGTAAGGGGCAAACTATTCACGCCCCTTTAGTTAATGTTTAGTAACTAACATCTCTACCCATTAAAAAATATCTAGTTGTGGACCAAATAGTTGTCATTCTTTCTGATTTTACCTTACTAAAATTCAAATCAAATAATATTCCAATGAATTTAAAATCTATTAACCAGAGAGATGAGCCATTCTTTCATGTTTATGAAAATGTACTTAAAGAAAATGAAATCTTACATGTCTTATTATGTGGTGTAATATCATAAATTATTGATAGATTTCCGTTTACTTGTTAAAATATGCATTTGGATTGATATTTTAAGTGTTTTACACATTTACAAAAATAAAACTGTCAGCACATTAGAGTTGTTATGATCTCAACCTTATCTTAATGCAAATGTATAAGTTTCCTCCTTGCAAATTAATAAGAAAAATACATTAAAAACAAGTTAATTTGAAATATTTCTTATTCCTGAATTAACTATTCCTAGTGCTCCTTTATACTTTTTTTAAGTGTTTCAGAAGTACTAGCTCTCTGCATGTAGTACTTAATTTGTTAGGCTTCCTGTTCCTCTGTTTACAGAATATTAGTCTTCTGACGTAAGATAGTATTACTCTTGTGGACACAAAATTTCATCGTTTTTCTGATGTATGAATAACGAGGTCAAAGATCTGTCTGAAGGCCTTATGAGAT
This sequence comes from Camelus dromedarius, assembly GCF_036321535.1. Lineage (NCBI taxonomy): Eukaryota > Metazoa > Chordata > Mammalia > Artiodactyla > Camelidae > Camelus > Camelus dromedarius. The sequence continues at coordinate 23,946,346 of NC_087439.1, forward strand.
AATGGCTGTTAGTTTCAGAAATCATTTTTTCTCCTTTCCACAGTTCTTAATTTCACATATGATGGGCTTTTTCTATGGACTCATGCAACTGTTTTTTCTTTTTCATGATAAACTAATACTCAAATAAGTGCTGGTTTAAGGCCACTTTTACCTGTTGAAAATGAACATTATCTGTAGAACCCTGTGTTACATTTATCATCATCAAATTCCGAATGTTTTGTTCTCAGACAGAAGGATTTAATCAGTGAACATCCAATTAAATGATTTCCATTAAATATGCACTTTGTTATTTTAGGTGCTATCCCTAACCTGCCTTTTAAACATTGTACTTTTCTGCACATTTACTCTCCTCTTGCACTATACATGCACTTTAGCACTTTAATTCCTTTAACTAGCTTCTTAAATAATATTTATACATCTTAATATTATATACTTTAAACCCCACAATAATTAGTGCTATCATCAGCATTAATTTATATTCCTAGATTCAAATTATTTGCCTTTTTTTCCCTCTTGTTTCATCTCCAAGATTCCATCCGGAATTTTTTTTTTTTCCTGCCTGAGGTTCTTACATTTTCCTTTGGGTTTGTCTGTTGGAGGAGAATTCTTTACTCTTGGTATGAAAATGCCTTTATATTACCTTCATTCTTAAAAATACTACCTATGGTGGAAAAATTAGGCTCGATAATTGTGTCCTTTAGTGTCTTGAAGATGCTTCACAATTCTGTAGCCTCTAATGTTGTTCAGTAGTCACTCAGTCATTCCTTTGAAGTTAATCTCTGGCTACTTTTAATAGTTTTATGCCTTGTTTTCTTCATCAATTTTGGGAAATTCTCAGCCATTATCTCGTGAAAAATTTCTATGTGGCCATTTTTTGGCCTTCTTTTTTTCCCTAAAATTTTAGTTAAAACAGTATTAGACCCTCTCACTGTATCCTCTCTTATCCCTTCATCTTTAATTCTATATTTTGTCTCTCCTTGCTTCTTCTTGGCTCAGCTGTGCCTAACTATTAAAATAGTATGTTGTCTAAGTGGTTTTAATTATACTTTTCAATTCGATAATTTTAGTTGATTTTTATTCATATACACAGTATCTTTTTTTATAGTTTCTAATTTTTTCTAAATTTTAAATTCATTTTTACTGTCCTGAACATGAAGATCAGTGTTCCAATCTATATCTAATAACATCCCTACTCAGACTTCCTCTCGACCAACTTCTGTTGAATGTTGTTCTACTGATTCTAGCTTGTGCATTTTTATTCTGCTATTTGCTTTATTATCTTTGTTTCTTAGAACAATTAATTTAAGAAATAATTTGAGGCCTGAGATGTTTCTGTATTCTTTCGAAGATGACTTTTGTTTCTTCCTGCGAAGCAGAAATATGTGCTAATTAACCAAGACCAAAACTCAAGAATTGTCTCAAGTTGGTCTACCAGAGTCTGGTTCATACCCCACCTCTTGAAGGCAATTTCACCAGGTTCTTACCATGAGCAAGGGATTTCTACTAGGCTTTCAACCTTCAGCGATCACTTAATGTTAACTTTCATCTTTTCTACTCGGTGGATCTCCTGAATGATACGTTTTCTCTCAGAAGTGTCCTGAGGATGGGCAGAAATTCCCAGTACCAAGGTGGCAGTGGAGCCCTAGCTCTCAGAGAAGGTCCCTGCTCCTGGAAGTCCAGGACTCCGCCCTCAGTTGTCTGCTGACACTCAGCTGTCTGGTATGATTGAAAATGCCCCTGACAATGAAGTGGCTCATTCTCCCCCTTATTATTACATGATGACATCAGCATATGTATAACATGCTCAGCATATATAATAACTCAGTGTATTAGTATGTTTTTTAAGTCCAGCTTTTTAGGTGCCTCTGGTAGGAGGTACTCTGAATCATCTAGGTGACCACTTACTGGAAATGGATTTCTCTCAAATGTTAGTTTTTCACAGACTTTATTCACAGTCACACTATATTTGGGAGAATTTAATATTTTTTAAATCTGTGTTGGAGAGATTAAAAATATTAATAACTCTTACCTAAACTCTGACAGTTTATTTTAAGAGACCAAAGGGGGAAAAAAAAACAAAAAAATAAACTATGGGAACACTTTATACAAAAAGACATTAATTATAACAATTTTTAAACTCTAAGAAAAAATGAAAACAATCAAATAAATATACCAAATAAAATGGAATAGATGTGATAACTTTTATTTATACAATGGATTAGTATTTAGCAATTAAAAATAATACTGTTCTATAACCATGCTACCTAAAATCAGAATATAAAATTTCACACACTATGCGATTAAAATTATGTAAATAAAGGACACAGGACTATAAAGCAGAAAAACTAGGAGACAAATCACTAAAACTTTGTAGTAGATTATTATTAGTATGACAGCTGATTCGTATTTTATTTATATTTTATATATTTTTCTAATTATAAAATAAAACCGTATTACTTTTAAAATTAGAAAAAAAATTATTCTAAATGCATTTGAAAGGAAATATAGCAAAATATATGTAATTAGGAATTTTATTTGGGTAGTGAGAATTTAAGTTTCTATGATTCTTTCCATTTCTTTGTATTTCACAAATTCTCTAAGATTAGCATGCACTGCCTTTATGATCAAAATAAAATATACTCTATTTTTAAACTAAATGTTAAAAAAATTAGCCTTTATTCCTTCCTGAAAATAATATTACCTAGAATCCTGTTTATATATGTTACACAAAAATGTCCTTAAAATAAGATTAAAATCATTCAATCAATATGGTAAAGTTCTGCAAAGAATGCTCTAGGCAGCGTGACTACCTGTTAGTGTTTATAATGATAGTTTTACAAAAGTAATCAACATGAATTGGTAGGGATTTTTTTCCCCAAGGTTCATTTTTCTTTCTTTCTTTTTTCCAATACAATCTGGCTATAAAAACAAACATACTTACACTGTTTAAATAAGGCCAGAATTAAAGGAGAATTTCTTATGGCATTAATTTTTCAGTCATTTCCTATGTGTAAAATACAGCTTAAGAAGGGAAATCAGTCTTTAAGGCTTTATAGCAGAAGTAAATATGCTATTTAAAAGCAAAACTTCTAGAGCATATCTTTTGTGCAATAAATAACATAATGCAAAAGGGTAATAGAAATTAACTGCCTGAACATACAGCCTTCTGACCCATGTAATATGTTCCTTTGTCTTTCAGCATTGAATTGCTTTCTGCAAAGGATCCTTAAATACTTTATCTCATTTTAAATGGTGAAAGAAAAAGGATTTCTAATTTTTCCCATTATTGTCTTGGTGTTCAAATCTAATGTTATTCTAATCAATCAATTCCCATTAATTCTAGTTTCATTTCCTTAGTCACTCTTGGCAAGACCCACAATTCTGTTTCTGATGATGTGATAGCTGTTATGTAATATTCATCTTGCGCAGTATTTATGAACTTGTATTATGTTGTTCACAATAGTCTTTAGTTACAGAAATAAAACAAATTAAACAAAAATGTATTATGCCCTTGAATTATCTCTTGCCTGCTCAGCAGGTTAACTGTGACCTCAGCATAAGAAAAGAATGGCTACTTGAGCTTACAATTAGATTACTAAGGTGGCTTGATCATTTGGAAAACAAAATGTTAACTCTTTGCAAAGTAATCCTATAAAATTATAATCTTTACTTTCTTCACAAATCAATGACTTTCAAACACACATTTGGTCACTCCTCATATTTGGATAAACAAATCAGTATATGCTTTTATATTCCAAATTTGACAGAAGTTTTAATCTTGTTTACCTCTCAAAATTTGCTGATCAGATGGTCCTATGCCAAATTTAAATACGAAAGTTTTAAATGCAAATGATTAAGATACTTTATAAAACTAGTCTTCATTTATATCCATTCACTCATTCGTACCTCACCTTATCTGAAAGGTTTTAAGATATATATATGTGTATGTATATGCATGTAATAAGATAAAGTACTAATAAAATTAATGAATGAGGAAAGCAGGACAAAGGGAAAATGACAAAGGAAAGTTAAGGTGAAACAAACATGATATTAATACACGAAAAGCTCACCAAGGGTTTCTACATATCTGTTGGCTGCAGAATACAAATTTGACCTCAAATTAATTAATTAATATGAAATTGATTCTAGTTATTAATATGAAATAAGAAATATGATGACTAACATATTTCAGTAAGAAAAAAACCACCAGAGTTGTGTAGGAGAAGTATCCTTCTCTCTGATACTTCTGTGAATTCTCATGAAAAGGATGCTGTATTATTCAAACAATAATTTTTTTTATAGTAAACAAAGCAACTTATTCAATGGTGCTGATTCCTATCTAGCAGGCTCATTCTGGGTGAATGGGAAAAGATCATCATTCAACTCAGAAAAAAACAACTAGATAAGGGGACATGAGATGAGGCGAAGTATATAGTTCTCTTCCGGTTTAGTTTAATTCAAAGCTCCTTCAAGATTGTTTTCTATAAATAAAAGTTCTCTCTACTGAGCCTTTCATTCATATTAAGCAACAGTGATTCCAAGATTTTAATCCTTGACCAATAGATATTTTATGTTTCAAGTTAGGAAAAGAGCCACAGGCAACATCAGTCAGTTGAGCTGGCATATGTGTGACATGCACTTGTGCAGGTAGAACATCCTAGCAAAGATCTACCAAAAAGAAGGCCACTGTCCCCTCCTCCCAGACATGAAGGAATACTCATGGGTTGGATAAAGTATCTCTTAGCTGTGGATATCGTCACAAATGCTGCAACTTAGAGCTATGTAGGTGATACTCTGCATAATATTCTATGTGCCAGTACATTGTCTAAAGAATTACATCCATGGGGGTTTGGGAGCACCGTTTGTCTGATTCACATAAAGGTTCTCTAAAGCTTAGCATTGGCCACATTAAGAGGTACTAATGGATTAAGTACAAGAAATCCTTCCTTTTGCATGATTTTGAATGCATAACTCTCAGTAATGATGATTTAGTTAAGTAACCCCAGTCCCCCAACAACACAGTTTAAACTTTGCTTGTCATGGTTTATGGGTTGTAATTACATAGTAATACAAACTTCACCACTAGGTCTTCAGTTCACAAATCACTAAGTAAATAATAGATGTGCATAATGATCAGTGACCCAACTTGTTTCAAAGTGTCACTTGTTTCAAAGTCTGTTAGAGACTGATTTCTGAGCAAGTCCACACACAGACAGAAAGGTATGGAATTGTGTTGTCTTCTTGTCTTCTGGTAAATCTATGTGATATTTTACAAAAATAGATAACTGAAAGACAAAGAGAGATACGGTCAACAAACATAAAACTGCAAGAAAATAAAAGGAGGAAGACAAGGAGGAAGAAAGGAAGAGAAGAAAGGCAAGCTGGAGGGGGAAAAAGAAAAGTGATTATGCTGGAAGTGAAATTCAAATCAAACACAAATGGAGTTACAGTAGAAATAGCTGAGTGTGGGAATGATGATAATGATACCATTCAAGAGACTCTAAACATATAGCCAGAGTAAGTTAGTGAAGGTGAATTTGTTAACATAAATGAGTAAAGTTGTAATGGAAAGGATGGAGAAGAGTGAGAGCAAGTGATGCCAGCAAAATCTTCACACTGAAGGAACTCTCAGAGATATTTCAAAACATTGAAAGCACAAAGGATAAATGTTGGAACATGCTCCAAAGGTTGAAAGGTATAAGGAAATTCTCCAGAGCATTAAAAAAATGCTCATTTCACATTTTAAATTATAGGAAGAAAAGAAAAGGGAAGTGCTGTTCAAACTACTCTCTTGATAAGCTTTTTTACAAATAAATAAAACACTTTAGTTTTCAACATCCCCAATGTTTTAGTGTATTAAATAAATATCAGCTTTACTAATATTTCATATATCTATACAACTATAACTATTGTATAAGTTTCTAATGTTTTGACAAAAAATTTTAAAAGTCACAGAATAAGCATAATTTTCCCATTGATTATGAAATTTGCTTTACATGGTTTTAGTTTGCATGATTATTTTTATAGTCACACACTACTATGCAAAGAGAGAGCCATTTTATTAAATGTTACAAGTATACAAATATGTAAATAAGATAGATTACAGTATTGGTAAAATACAAATAAATGTTATGTATGGAAAGTCTTTTGAAGTATTATAAAAAAGGAAGAAAACATAAAAGAAAATGTATTCATTTAATAATATTGATAACTTCTTCAAAAGTGACATAAGCAAAATTAAAAGACAACAAATTAGAAATATAAATTTATAATGTGTATGGAATAAAAAATAACTAAGATGAGGAATTCAAACCAAAAAAATTGGCAAATACCCCAAGAGATAATGAAATAGCTGTAAAGAAAATAAACTCTAGAAAAGGTTTGATTGCAAGGAACCAAAATACACTTAAGCCTGCATGAAATAAAAGGAAATAAATGAAAGGCAAGAATTTCATATAGTCTTCATAGCGATTGAAGCTTGGAGATAGGAAGTTAGGAATGGAAGCTGTTTTGTTTTTCTTCTTAATGATCCTCTTTTTTTAAAGCCAGTCTAGATTTGTTTATGCATCTTCTTGGTTGCAAAATGGCCACCTAAAGTAAAATCTCATCACCTTTTGGGGTTCAAGGGGCTACTATGGCTGACTTTACTTTCCGAGATTCATTTGTCTAGTTCTCAGTAAACATTCTGGTCAACCATCAATTGTCTGACTGGTCTCAAAAGCAGGCTTCTTATCAGAAGACAATGATGCAATTTCTAGCAACTCTGGGCAAGGCAGATGCATTTACTGACATTTGCAATTCACTTAATCAACAAAAGATGAAATTAAAAAGACAAATGAACATTTGAAGATATTTTAAATAGCAGTCAGATAATTGATCCATAAAACAGTGAGACATCAAATTGAAAATTTTATCTATGTATTTATTATAATAAAATATTAACAATCAGGAAAAGGCATCAGAAAAGAAAGAAAATTGACACACCCATGAACAATATTTAAGAGATTACAAATTAATGTAATTATTTAAGGGAGAAACTTATCAATGTACAACAAAAGCCTCAAAAATCTGGATTTCCAGTGACAACTGCACTTTTAGACATTTATCTTCAATAAATAATTATGGGTTTTGGAAAGAGTTTACATATAGGGATATTTATTTTTATATTATTTGAAACAGAGAATGAGGGGGTTTTCTTATACGATATGCATTTTTGTGTACTATTTTTATTTTTTCTTTCAATGCCATGTTTCTAAGATTCACCTACATCACTGGCTGTACATTTCATTCACTGTCTCAGTATGCCACAGTGCGCCTTCAGTATGCATTTTAACTTCAAGTGCTCTTTTCCTCTGGAAGCCCTGGGCCAAAATAATTATAATCTACTTCTCTAAAATAAGTGAAAATAGCAAAAGGAAAATATTTTTATGTAAAATTAAGAAAACACAGCTTTTTTGTGGTCTTTAGCCTAATCGCATGATGTGCAAAAATGAAAAATAAAACAGTTCTGGTGAATTTAAATAATTTTAAAGTGCTTTTATTTTTTTCAACCTCAGGTTTATAAGTCATTATTTTTCTATATGCAAAGTTCTGGGAGCAAAAGGTCATATGTATAATATTATCAATGTTCGTGGTATTTCCAGTGTGTTACTTTGAGAATTATACCTTCCAATTAGGACTCAGCCAAACCCCAAATACGCTTAGGATTCTGGATAAATAAAATTTTAAAAAATAGATGCTTTAAATGTATCAATTTTGACAAACAGGCCTTGGTGGAAAAAATATTGGATAATTCCACCCTGTACATGCTTGATACAGAAATGGAAGACTCATTAAATTAGTTAAAATTTAAAACAATTTAAAAGAGTGTAATTTTATTTGAGTTTAGAAGATGAGTGTTCAACATTTGTTTTATAATGACTTTTAATAATAATAATCTCAATTAACATATGTCTAGGAACATTTTTTGTTCATTTTCTATTATAAAAAGAAACAACACTTTAATAACACTAAGAAATTGTGAATAAATTAAAAACTAACAATAGTGTCAGGGTTAAATGTCACTGATCCCATTTGACTGTGGGTTCCTAAAAGGATATTACTTATCTTTGTTGATCCAGCATCTAGTATCCAGTGGGGTTTGACAATTGAAAGATAAATTATCCTAGTTAATAATATTGTCCATGGGACATTTCAGATTTTAGGGAAGAGTAAAAAACATACAGATCTCAAGGAAAAGGAATAATCTAATTTGGGGATATAATACTTAATGGTGAAGATAATATAAACTATAATAAAGTCAAAATAAATTTTAGGAGGTGAAACTACATTTAACAGACACATGTGCAGAGTTCTATATACATGGTACCTTAAGAATTTAATATTAAATCTAGTACCAATTCAGAGACATTCAATTGATTAAGTACATGCTATCCTATCATGAGTAAGACATAGCTATAATAAGCTTATAAAATGCTATTTTATATGTAAAGATGACACTCCAGATCTCAAAAATTTTAGGTTCATTTTTATTTTTTCTAGGCAGAGTGAGGTAATGTGAACCTATCCACATACTTCTTGGTCTCTATTTTAACTTCATTTATTACTTTTTTCTAATGAGAAACAGTTCGAATGAATTTGAAACCAGTAGTTACATATAAGCGTGTGACCACATGGGGATCAAATCCATGAATTCACATCATTAGCGTCCTACTTTAGTGAACTGTCTTCCCAGACACTGAAGCATGCTTAGCAATTAATTTTCTCATTCTACTAATGTGCACTATGTGCCTATCAACTCCAGGCATTCTAATCAGGATCAGAAAAGAAACATAGAGATCAGCTTCTATTACAGTACATAAAATCTGGGAGAAAAAGCCAGTATATGAATATAATAAGATGAGAAAATATGAAATAAAGAGCAAAGGTAAATTAAAGTGAGAGATCATATCTGGCTACACTAATAAAAGAGGATTTCTTGGAAGAGGTCATACTTCTGTCTGTATTGAGAGTTTTATGTCAAATAATATGTGTACAATAGAATAAATTAAGATCTCAGTCACCTCCATAGAGAGAGATGGTCCACAGGACTATAGACTAGAAAATTTGAGTAGCTAGCTAACTTATGCAAATAAATCATCTTACTTGAGATTTCTCAACTAGGGTTTTACACAGAACACAGAAAATGTTTGATGATCTTAATTGTCTCAGTACTACCTGAATGCATAGGTGAAAAGATAATTTTTAACCTTCAAAAATGCCTTAGGACAATAGGACTTAATTCTCTCATGATATGCCATGTTAGAAAGCCTTATATATGTTTAATGATGGATATATCTATATTTATCTTCATATTTTATATCCATATCTGTATATGCAATTATCCATATATCTCTATCCAACTGTATACCCATATATTTGTATATAGTTATTCACCCTTTATTTCTTTAGAGAGAAAGAGAGGGAGAAGGAGAAGCTATGACTACTGAGTTTACCAGATATTAAGTAGCATTTTCAATCCCTGCAGCAGGTCTACACATAAAAGCCAATTACTATCAGAAAGATCGTTCTTGGAGTACAAAGTAATAGTACCACTGAGTCATGATTACCTGATTTATTTCTCTCCCCAGTAAGACAGACTTGCTGCAAAAATTGGATGATTACTTGTGGCCCAGAACACATTCTCTCTCCCCTTACCTTAGGCATGGTACCATTTGCTTCCCTGACTCTCTTTTTACTGCTTTTTTGAAAATCTCTTTTCAAATTGAATTGGCCTCTCTTTGGATATGTTTCATACATATTATGCTAAAAGTGTGTTTGACTTAACTTTCTAAGTCATATGGCTTGCATGTTTTAAAGAAGGGGATGCCCTTCCCAGGAACTTAAAATATTATAAAATCTGTAAGTGCGTATCACATTTTAGATGTGATCTCTGCTGATATATTTCAAGCATTTCACACATTTCCTACTTTGATCTTTCCCTTCACAACTGAACACACAGTTGACAATCTTAGGTCTAATAAGCACCCATTTGAATCAAAATAGTCTCTACTTTCAATTTTCCTAATGAGTTTCAACTTGTACATCAACTGAATCTAGGTTAAGAGAACCAGTACCTTCACTTTCTGTTTTTCCCTCATATAATAAAATGAACCAGAAAAAAAAATGCAATGAAATAGTGGTTTTACATTTTCCATAAGCAGAATGGTCCATTATTCTAACGGCATGTAAAAGGAGAACAACTGTGCTTGAAGTGTAGTGAGTGCCAGGAGATCCATTTGCCTGCCCCCTCCTTTCCTCTAGCCTTTGCTGCAAAAAAATTTCTAAGGCACATTTGTGGTGCCATACTGTGAAGTTAAAAAAAACCTGCAAAGACAGGTGATAGAAACAAATATTTAGATCTATAGATGAGATAGGTAGATGCCTGATCTGTAATGCAGAATATGTGTTTCTTTATGCTGGGTAACAAAAGGCAACAAATTTAGAAGCATAAACAAATTTATTATTTTACAGTTCTGTAGTCTAGAAGTACAACACAGAACTCACTCAGCTAAAATCAAGGTGGCAATAAAACTTCATTTCTTTTGCGAGGCTCTAGGGTTTTTGAAAACCTTTCCTTGATCATTTGGGTCTTGGCAAAATTCAATTTATTGCAGTTGTAGGAGTGAGAGGCAAATTTTCTTGTTGACTGTCAGCTGAGAGCCCTTCGTAGCTTCTAGATTCCTTGGCTAGTGGTCCCCTTCTTCCATCTTCAATGCCATCATCAGAGGTTGGATCTCTTTTATGCTTCAAGTCTGTCCTCCTCCTTTCCTCTTCATTCTTCTAAACCAACCAGAATTTGTGCTCCACCTTTAAAGATTCACCTGATGACGTTGTCCCAACTGGGTAATACAGGATAATTTCCCTATTTCAGGATAATCTCAACATCTGTATTCATGATCACATCTTAAAGTCATATTTGCCATGTAAGATTACATATTCACAAGTTTCCTGGGTTAGAGAATGAAAATCTTTGTTGGAGAAGAGGTCACTATCCTACTTACCGAAAGCAGTTTTTGTGTAGTTATACACATTTGCTTCTAAAGAACTCTCGATCAACAGGCAAGGCTACTATGAAATATTCTGAGAAGTCATTTTGCATTTCAGTGGCTCCTTTAATCAGTTTTTTTGTCGTTGATATCATTCTGACCTTTTAAGGCTTTGTATGGTTTGGTTAATTGCTTTTCAGTTAATTCCTAGAGGAGAATCTCATGTGTCTATACCCAGTATTTTAACTGAACATAAGTGGGGGAATATCACAACTGCCCCAAGTACCACCAACATAATAAAGGAGTTTTATTTTAGATTATGGGATGTCAGATTAATCAATAAATTAGTAACTAGTTTACCAGTAATTCAGCAATAAAACACACACACACAAAACATGGAGAGTTACTGAAGTTAATGAATTTACCCTGAGCCAGGCTGACCACAGTTTTCAATATATTGAAGGATCAAATTTTGACATGTTTATTTGAATCTAATGGGAAATTTGGATCTCTATATAGTCATTTATCCTTAAGTTCTAAGCCAATGCATCCCATCTGTTATTTATAATCACAGTTAGATTTCAGGAAAAAAATCCAATACTTCATGATGCATCTTAATTTATACTGTACCTTTTAGATCTGTCTATTCTTTGAGTCAAGAGCATAACACTTATTCATGTGCACAGGAGGTATGAACCACCACCAGAGGTGAATGAATGCACTCATATAATGAAGATAGAGTTATTGGTTCAACCTTGGTGTCTGAATGGTGATTTGAATAGTGATGAAAATGGCACTACTTCTGATAGTTCCCAAGCAGAACTGTCCTATGGGATCATGGTTTTTGGCCAACCACTTTCCAGAGCACCACAAGTAGCAGAGGAAGGTAGGACTACTTACAGCCATCCTGAGGTTCCTTTTGTTAGCTGTAGTCACTGGGGGTTGATATGATTGCTAGTCAAGACAGAACTCCTATAAAACCCAGCAGCAAAACACTACACATACGAAATGTGCTAATGAAGGAGAGAAAAACTTCAAGTTTCTTTTCTCTCCCAGTTGGGATTCTAAAGGGCAACAGAGCAGCTACCAACAAAAAGTCCAGAGGCACAAATCTAGCAACACAGAATTCAAAAGGTACATTTCACAAATGGTAGACACATAATGTGTTTTCTCTGCATTCTCTAGGGTCAGGCTATTTCTCAAATGCCAATTCCCATCACAACTGGCACCTTTGGCATTTACGACATGGTTTACGTTTTGCATTCAGCTAAGGAATTTGTGTGTTCAGGAAACAGACTGAAAAAAATGTAAGTGTCCTGGTCAGCTACTGCCAATCACCATTCCCCACTCCACAGGGATTTACTCAAAGGAGAATATAGCTTCGGGTCTCCCTTTAGGGAAGTTTCTCTCTCAATGGCATAGTAAGTCCAAGTTGATTCTTGACTGTTTTCTAAAACCCTGACAAGCAATATGAGAAAAGAAAACAAAAAAAGAACAGCACATTTCTGAAAATGGATAATGTATGTAAATAATAACTTTATATAAGGTAAAATCACAGAACATACTGAATGTAAAGCAATAACACTACACACGTTTGGAAATACCACAGTTCAAAGGTATTCTGTGCCAGGATTTTAATGAGTACATTAGTGAATGCATCATTAAGTTCACAGAGTTTGATCTATTTCTGGATAACAAGAATGGCAAACAACCTCCCAGTCCCAAAGGGTCAAATTCAGGGGTATGTTACAAAACCTTTTTCTGACTCATCTCTTGACAAACGAATTTTAGGAATGATTAAATCAAAGTGTCAGGACCAAAAGAGGGCAAATAACAAGCTCACTGGTAAACCTGTCAGAGCTGACAGAAGAATGGGCTATGGGATGATCTTCTTAGAAACTAGACAAAATTGAATGCATCATGGAGTCTACCATAAATACAAGTTGAGAATGAAGGAATAATTATCAAAATACAACCACCTATTAATTTCCATTCACTGGGAAAAAGTATTTATCTTATTCTGATGTGAGAAAGCACAAAGACTTGCTTTTTTAAAGATTAGGTTATGCTAGAGAAATTGTAAACAGCAAGTACTGTCAGCACTTAGATTAGTGGACTTTTTTCTTTAAGAAATGTAACTGAGCACTAGCTACAACACTATCAAGACAGGTACCTGGAGGAGTGCATACAAATATCAACCAATTTCATGAGCAGTTGGAAGGTCTAAATTTCTATGCCCTTTGTATCTTCTAACTGACATAATTGCTTACTTCAGTGCACAGCTGTTGGAAAGAAATAAGACTCTTTTCACTTGTGCAACTTATACTGACTTGTTTGTGAAAGCCTAAACTAGCCTATACTGAAATAGCTTTGGAATACTCATATAGCTATGGAAAATCTATTCAGCTTGCAAAGTTCACATGAACCTTGCATACATATTCTGTATATTTTCATTGCTTCCATAACCCTTTTCTCTTCTCCCATTACACTATAGGTTAGGAAGACATAAGTATGTGCTGGTAGTAAATACTTTCAGCATAATATGTGTTAGCATTCCCTCACAAATAAATATTCCCCTGAAGAAGCAAGCAGAGTAGAAAGCATAGGCAGAATGCATTAGACTTACTTAGCTTCATAGCATCATGTTATTTAGGGCCCCAAGCTGATCCCCTTAGTGTAGCTGTATTTCTTTTGGTCTTACACAGTGTACACTGGGTTAATGTGGTCAACTTGATCTCTATATGGTACCCTAAACCTATGTCATCTCTTAATAAAGTGTAATTCTCTGGTGATAGGAGGGAAACAGAGAACAAATTTACATGAATCAAATTGAGATCTGGGAGCATTTGAGATTTTTTCCCTTTTCCTCATGCGCCATGTATATTTTATAATAAAAACTTCTCTCATGCTGGCTTTCTTTGCTGCATCTCGTACTGTCCCAGCTTTAATTCAGGCAATCACTGTTTCTCACCTGGGTTATAGCAGTAATCAACTATTCCCTCTGCCTCCAGTCTGTCTCTGTAGTTACTCTATCATCTACACAGATACCACAGTGATATATACAAAGCACAGACTGGGTATTTTTTTAAATCTTAGTTGAAACTTTTGATGGCCTAATTCACTGCACTTTCACAAAGACAGCATCTTCGTTAGTGGTATTAAAAATACTTTGGGTAAGTAACATCTGAGCATGCAAACAGGAGGGAGTTAAGTCACACAAACTGAGCTGCTGAGACTTAGAATCATCAAGAGAAAGAACTTGAACTTGATTCACAGTACAAGTCCAGATCTATATAGACATGTCTGATGGACAGGAAGACCATTTAGTAACCAGATTTTAGGAAATACCAACTGTGGCCCTGAGGAAAAAAATTACCAGGAGAAGAACGAATTTATAAAGGTAAACTATTTTCAACTGCAGGGATGAGCATTTGCTAAGTACTAGCTATTATTTGAGGTACATGGTGAAGCCTAACTTGAGCCCACTATATCCATGTGCCCATCCTCAAGGCATCTCTGCCAACTGTAAGGATGAGTGCCATATAATAAAGCACTATATAATTATGTTAATTTGTATCTCAGGACATCTAAAGCTGGGCATCTTCCTTTCTTAGTCAAGCACTTAAAGAAAGAAGCCCTTTTTTACTGTAAGTTAGAGAACTACACAGCTGAGATGAGCAGAAGAGACAGTAAGGAAATCTACAGATGGAAATGACAGAATACAGATATCCTTGATATTCTGAAGCCATGTATGGGTCTCAAAGCATTCACAGATTCATCCAGAGACAAATGTATAGGATCACTGGCAGACACATTAAATGCCCTGGGATCCAGAGATAAAGAAAGGTGAAACCAAAAGTCATAGATGGTCACTCTGGAAACATTTAAGTCATTTCTGGCCATTTCTGAAATGTCTAAAGAGACACAAGGAAATGGATGAGATTCTGGTAGAGGTTTTGGAGACAATAACATGACCTTTTATCTGTCAGGAAGGGGGAAATTTCCCTGTCTACTTTTCCTGAGTTCTGTGGCTGGAATAATTATAAAATTGACATAAAACAGATTAACAGGAGAAAAAGAAACAAGTTTAATCAGTACACACAGAGGTCTCATAGAAATGCGACCTAAGAAGTGACCAAATTAGGCAGCTTTTAGACATTTTAGACAAAGAAACAATACATTTGAGAGGAATTAATGGGGCAAAGAAACTAAGGGTTGAGTACCCAATTAGTAAGAAATTTAAGTAAATTTAGGGCTTGAGTAGTAAATTAGTAAAGAAGTAACACAGTTTGTTTATACAGGCTTCTTGGTCCTGAATTCCTTACCTCTGGGAATGAGAATGTCTTTTTGCCTCCCAATACAGGGAAGGTACCTTTCACATGGGGGGTTTATTTCCCACTTTCAGGGAGACAGAGAGGAGTGTTCCGCTTGCATCTGCTGTTTCTTAAGTAATTTTAATTCAAAACAACCAATATGCCATTGAGGCAAATTTTGGGGTGGGCTGCCCTGGGTCCCAACACATCAGTTAGCATTTGTATCAGATAGGATGATTTGGCTAAACGAAACAGTGAAGGTGTCTGTTATATAACAGGAGTTCCATTTGGTTCCAGGGTTGTTAATTCAGTGTCTCAGTAACATCAAGGACATAGGTTCTGCACACCTTTATGCTCATTCAATTTCAGAATGTCACCTTGATCCTTTGACTCACCTCCCTCATGGGTAAAGCAGTTGCAGACATAACCTCACCATCTAAAAGTAGAAAAGTGCTTCTTCTTTGAGATCAGAGAGACATTTTTTCTCATATATACACCCAGTACATCCTTCAAATCTCATTGGCTAGCCTAGGTTATATGCTCCCTTTAAACTAGATACTAGCAAGAGGAATGAGATTCAGTCAAATATTGACTCATCCTGAATGAAATCAGGGTCTTGTTAGCCAGGGCGATAGTGCAGAAATTATACTTAGGTGTACACAAATAGTGTCTATAAAATCTAGGAGTCACAAACCAATGCGGTCTATGTCAGTCAGTGCTTTGTAAACTTTAGATTCTGATTCAGGGGATCTGGGGTTGAGCCCAAGGTTCTGTATTTCTAACAATCTCCCAAGTGGTGTTGATGTTGCTGGTCCAAGGCCACACTGTAAGTACCAAGTATTTAGGTAGCACTAATATAACTTTTTTTTTCGAGTGACTTCAATAACCTTCAGAATAAAACACAAATTCCTTAGCATGACTGTCAAGCACTGTCCTTGATGACACCCAATCTTGTCACCTAATTCTCAATGCTCATCATAACCCTAATATACTCTGTCTTCCCATAAAGCCATGTTACATGATAAGAGTTATAAGAATTTGGTCTCCTATGGCTTCTTGCTTTCACATTTGCTATTTCTTCTGATCCTTATGTTGTTTCTCATCCCTTCTCCCTATTTGCTTTCTTTGGCTAAATAAATTAGTTTGGGCAGCCTTCACTAATCTCAACTCTTCAAACTCCATCATGTGTTAGGTGCCTTTTTTGAGTCAACAAGTCTGTATTTATAAATCACACTACAAGATAAATATTTCTGCACTTTTTCTGTACTTTTTTATCTCCTCTAGTAAATACTGAAATCTTCAGCGACAAAGGTATTCTAAATATTATATGATCAACACAATGTCTGATAAAGAGAAAATGCATAGTTAAACTGTATTTAATAGATTAATTAATTCCTTCCCCTAATATCCTGTACTTTTCATACAGGTCTATCTATCTATATAGAATGTGGCTACCACCATCCATCATTGTATCAATTACCTGAAATTATATGCTTTTTACTGTACCTTTTTTTCTTTCTTAATTTTCTTACTTTTCTTCTGTGCCTTTTTTTCTCTTAAAATTTTGTTCTACCAGTATCAGGAATATATTAAGTAAAATTTTACCTATTTCATACTGTTTTATACAAGAATTTTCAATAATATTTTGTACAGATTAATAAATAAATCTTAACCCTAAAGAAACTTAGATTCTACTAGGAGATCTAAGACATGTATACCATACAAATTGAACACATGATTGAAAGTGAGATGTTCCATAATATAGAAACATATAAAGTGGTATTAGAGCTCAGAAGAAATTCCAGATAGGTTAACAATGAGGTTGTAGCAGATCCTACTACTTGTTCATTCACATGGTGTTGGCAGCATTTGGTTTTCTGCAGGCTGATGGACTCAAGAGTCTCAGTTCCTTGATGACTAGTCCCTATACACTTCCCTCAGTTCCTTGTTCTGTGAGCCTATGCCTATAGGAGCTCGAAACATAGCAGCTCACTTCCACTGGAATGAGCAATGGAGATTTGAAGACAAGGTCAAAAAGGTGGAAGCCATAGACTTTTGGTAAATCTAATGTTGGAAGTGAAATCCCATCATTTCTTTACCTTATTCTATTTGTTAGAATAAAAACATTAGATACAGTCAATATTCAAGAGGAGGGGATCACACAAGTGAGTAAATACCGGAAAGCCAAGATCAATAGGGGCCATCTAGAGGCTGCCAATCACATATATACTTCCATTACAAATGACAAAACAAAACAAAACAAAAGAATAGAAAGTTAGCATAGACCCTCTTTGAAGCAATCCTAACGTATGTTTTTAGGAAGACACTCTGGAAGGAAAGCCAAATACTTAAACAGAATAAGCAAGAAAACTGCAAATGTGAGCAAATCTAAGTAAGTGTTGACATATATAAAACAATAATAATAATTTGATGACTAATATGGTATGTAATTAGAAAACAGGTAAAATCATTCTCAAAGGAAAAAAAAACAAGAACCCAATAACATGTAAAAGAACAGAGGCCAGTAAAAATAGATGACTCTAAGGTTTTTGCATTATTTAGAAATTATAAATCCAAGTATACATATTATATTTTAAGAATAATCACTAAAAATAGACATAGATTATGCTGTTTCCAGATTAATAGAATGAATGTATGAGTATGTGTTTGAGGGAAAGGCAGTGAGAATAAAAATAAAATTAAATCAGTGCAAAAGAACACAGGAAACATAGATACTGGAAGGCATGGAAAAAGCAAGGTAGACAGAAATCACAGAATAGCAGAAAATAAAATGTTTAAAAATAATGAAACCACAAAGTGGAAGATCTATCAATGAAGCAGAATATATAGATGACAGCAACTAATTAGATATGGAGCCCAAGGAAAAAGAAAATGAAAGATCTGCCATTTTTCACCAGTGTAATTAGAAAGTTGATTGTGATACAATCAAAATGAGGGAATATAGGACATGTTATTGTTCAGTGAAAATACATGACAAATTCAATTTTGAAAATTTTAGTTAGAATTCAGCAGCTTTTCCAGAATTTCTAAGTAACATGGTTTTATGGTTGGCAATCAGGATGCATGCAGTTGCCAAAGCTGTGATTTATAGCATTTGGTATGATTGGGAAAATACAACTTGTCCATTTGAAAAAAAATATGAAGAAATTATCACTTGTCCATATTAATTAATGTGTGTGAGTGAGCATTGGGAGGGGAAAAGAATGGATTTAAAATTCCTTCAAGAAGCCCTGTGCCCCTACCAGTTGAGTCTGACATGTCAGTGAGACATCCAAATAGAGCTGTTCATTCAGGTAGAGTATAGAGGCATGGACGTTTATTGTAGTATCAGAGAGATTGCATTAAATCCCACCTTTTTCATTTACCAGATATGTGATTTAGACAAAGTTACTTTGTGTTTCTAATCTCAGTTTCTTCAACTTCATAATGGCCACAAGAGTTGCACTGTTATAAGAATTAATTTAATTACATAAGATAAAATCTGTCAAACAATGCCTGAAACCCAGTGTGTGATTATAGCAACAGCTTTATTTACAAGTCAATTTCTATTCTCTTCAATGGTCATAATTTAAACATCCCATAAATACCATATTTTGTTCAAAATACAGCATAAAATGAGATCACATCTTGAACTTCGTTTTCCTTAAAACAAAATCTACTAAAAAACTAACATGTCATATGGTTTCTACAAAAGTATCCCAACATGTGGTTCATATTTGTTAACATTTCCATTACAGTGTTGTCAATAAGTCATACAGTTCCTTACTATCAATACCAAATTTCTACTCAGAGTTCAGAAACATATCTTCAGATTTCATAGTAACAGATGAGCTTGCCATGAGATCAGTACTACAATAATTTACTCTAGATTCTTAGGCCATTCATTTGAATAAATCATATAAATACATAAAGCCAGCATATTTTCACTATTCTTATCTTGTACAAGGAGTTGATAACTTTAAAAACTTCAATTTGTATATTGATACATATTCTTTCAGTAAAAATAAAAGCAGAACACACCCTGAGACAAAGTAAGTCATCTAATGTAAGAAAAGGAAACTAATTTAATTTTTAAAGGGGAAAAAAAAAGGAAGGAAGGAAGGATCTATTTCACAAGAGTACATTGTTCTGCCAAGAATTTTGGGGAGTCTCTGACATTCAGTATCTAAGATGTCGTGGAAAAACCACTAACTCTAAGCCCCATATCTTCCTCTTTTAAACATGTATTGAAATAATTTGGAACTAGTAATTTCTTAAGCTAAACTAAACATACATTCTTACATAATTACAGCACAATTTTAAAACTCAGTGTGTTTTTCACCTCAGACATGCTAGTTTTCATCTCAGACATTTTTCTACAAGTTTGATTTGTGTCATTTTTATATCTGCTAGATCTCTAACTTTTTAAACATATAAAATATGGTTATAATACTGCTAATTCAATCCATGTCAGTCATGGGTCAGGTTTTTAAATTAACTTTTTTTATTTTAAAAGAAGTTAAGATTCACAAGGAGTTGAAAAAATAGTTCAGAGAGTTTCCGTACTCATCCCTTAACTTTCCCCAATAATATCTTATACATCCATAGTACACTTTCAACATAAGGAAACTGACATTAGGACAATTATAAATACTATTAAATACTAAATACTATTAACTCAGTTACTGATGTTTATTGAAATTTCTCAAGCTTTGCATGTCTTGTGTGTGTGTGTATGTTTGTGTGTGTGTGCTGAGCAAGAAGAATGGTTAAATAAAAAATTGTCATATGTATAGATCTGAGTAACACCACAGCAAGGACACAAACTGTTCCATTACACATACACACAAAACCTCCTTAATGTTACCTATTACTCTGTAATAGCTATACCCTTCTTCCACCTCTTACCTCTGGTACTCACTCATATGTTTTCCACTACTAACTTTCTTCACTTCAAAATCATATAACATAACTCTTTGAGGTTAGATACACACACATACACACAGAGACAGATGGAGAGAAACATCATCTATATCATCTATATCTATATTGAACGTATTTTTTAAGTCACTTAGCTGAGAATGGCATTGTTTTTACTAATTTACTAATTTTTTTTCATTACTGTCCCAAAACAATCATTGAATTGTGTCTGAATAAGATCTATCAAATCTGAAAGAAGAGATTGCATCATTTTCTGACATGATAGCAAAAAGCAAAATATTTTCTATGCAACAGGAAACCCCCTGCTGCATAAGTATTGTTGAGTAATTGGCATGAAACTGGTAAATTCTTTCATAGATATTACTTATGATAATATTTCATAATTCACAACATTTAAATACTTAAGTTATGCTCTTATAGTTGTAATAGTTTATATTTGTAGTAATCAAACCATTGTGAATACATTATGGGGGATTAAGTAGTAAAAAGTATTTTATTTGAAAGAGTGGTAGTCAAGTGATAAATTTTTTGAGACTCTTTTACTTCTCATTAGCTATTAATAATTATAGGACAATCTGTAGCCAAGCTAACAAGGAACAGGAATGAATAGTGTAATCATAGGAAACCTTGCCCTATTTGGCTCTGTTTACCACATCACATTGTGTTCGTTGTGCTCTGATGGGCAGCAGAACGTAAACATGCTTTGACCTTCTTTTCTTTATTTTGCTGGGAAAAATAATTTTACTAGAATACTTAAATTCTATAAAGCTTAAATTCTATAAAAAGTTTTCACAAATATAGTTGTAACTTATGTTTCTATGAATATAGTCAGTAAAATAAAGTCTATAATTTCTAACTTATTTCTCTGGACAATTACCTTAAAGCAAAGTAAAATGCAGAGTTGATCTCAAGAGAGGAAAAACAATAAAAACATTATTTTTGTAGTGTTCTGAGTCTCTACTGAATCTATTGTATTGATAAGATTTATGTGGTTCAGATGCTTTTTTTTCAATGTTTGTACAGAAAATGTACACAGATACTATTATTAATGCATTTTTAAATGTATAATACTGGTTTACAAGTGAAGTGACAGTGTACTCAAATTGCTTCTATTATTAAAGAATTATTTTCTAGCATATTAGACACATAAATTTATAAACTTCTGGCACTGTGGTTTCTATGTGTATACCATTCCGCATTTTAAGGGTGAAACTTCCCAAAGTAAATCTCTGCTCAACTATATATGGCAGAACAATATTGGGAAATAATAGCATATTTGATTTCCTTTCCATGATTAATTTTTCTTGCCACCTTGATCTCCTACCCATTAGCTTAGTAGTATCTATTGCCTGGGCAAGTGAAGGTTGTGTGGTGAGGGTACAAGTAAAAGTGAAATAACCAGCCAAATTTCTTAGGAGATTGTTTTAAAACCCATAGCTTATATTATAGTCTTAAACCAAGGCACTTCAGAATTTAAATAGCTGGACTGTTTGAAAGAAGTTTTGATGTTTTCCCACAGTTTTCAATTTTTGTTTTTACTTCAAAAATCAAAGTATATAGTTGATACCAAAAACAATTAAGTGAAAAAACAGATAATAGTATAAGAGTAATTTCTTGTTTCAAACTAAATAAAGATATATGCCTTGAAATGAAAGAACTTTGAAAGAAAATTAAGAAAATTAGATAACTTTGAAGGTCACAAAGACCTTCAAACCCTTTCCCACTGATCTTCACTCCCCAAGAGGCTTACCAGGATTGGGAGTGAATGATAAGTGACCAGTAGTTCAAAAGAAATCTAACTGCACAAAGACTGATGTCTCACTTTCTTATACTGGAACCTGTAAGGAGAAAGTTCCAAGAATGAATGTCATGGCGTGAACTGGCAGAAAGAGATCTCTACTGCCCCCAAAATCTTCTTGCATTCAGAGAATCACAAGAATTTTAAGGTTCCTTCATTTCCACCCCAAAGCACAGAGATAGCTAAGAGCTATATGTCTGGGATGAGGAGGGAGCAGAAAGACTAAATGTTCACAGTGATAGGGTCCATAAAACCCCAACATTGAGCAAACAGGAGCCCATGATTGAAAACCAGTGGGAATTATACACCACAGTAGAAACTAGGAAGATGCTTGTTGGCACAGAGACAAGACATTTTTTTCTCTATTTGAGAATAATGTTTGAGCCCTTGATTGGTATCCCTTATTTATCCCTCCAGAGCTATTGTTTTCTGCCTTCATTTGAAACTAGACACTTACTTATACAGACTGCCTCACTTGGGCAGGCTCTGTTGCCACCTGGATCATGGTTGGGTTTGGACAATAAGAAGCACAGGAAAAAGATAAGAGAAAGAGGAGAAACAGGTCAAGGTATTTAATTATATGCCCCACCTACTCTCCACATACCTCACCCCACTCCATCTGCCAAGACACATTTTGGCAATGGCTGCTTTCCTCTTCATAACCTACATCTATTCATTTTCCCTAGGTTCCAGTGTTGCCTCTTCTGTTGCCTCTTTAGGTATAGGGGTAGTAACAGCGTTTTCCTCTTTCAAATCCCTTGCCCGTATCTTTATAAATAATCTTGTCTTCATACTGTCTTTCTTTATTCCTTTGAGTGTGCCATTTTTCACCTGATCTTGAGTTTTACTATCTGGCAAAAATAGAAGGAAAAGGTGGAGGCAGAAATTACTGAACTGATTATCCAAAAAACATTAGAAGCTATGAGTTTCCTTAGAATCAGTAGATGATTTTTCCATCAATAGAGAAAATGCTATATGAAAACTAAGTAAAATTCTATAAGACATAAACAATTTCTCATTTTGTACACTTGAATTTGTGGCCTTTAAAATTCAACCAACTACACACAAAGACATTGTTCTTCAATTTTCTTTTGAAAGTAATTTCAAAATACGTATCTCTGTTTATTCCAAAAGATGTCATTTTATCAGTTTTTTTAATTGCTTTTTTTGGGGGGGGGTGCAATTAGGTTTATTCATTTATTTATTTTTGGAGGAGGTACTGACGATTGAACTCAGGACTTCCTGCACTCTGGGCATGTGCTATGTATCACTTGAGCTGTAACATCCCCACCAAAAGATGACATTTTAAAGGAATTCACTAGATTATTTTTAAAAGTCTCATAATTGAAAATTAGTCTCAAGTCAAATATTCACAGATTTTCTCAACTTCCCTGTAACATATTTGTGAAGTTGATACTAGAGTTTAGCCATAGATTTAAGTAGTCATTTGTAATATAGAAGCAATACAGATGTAATTATTAGTTTCAACTTGAACTAGTCTTACATTAAGTCATTGAGTTACTAGGCTTTATTCAATTGTTATGACTTTAAAAGACTGAAAATTAAGCCCAAATTGTCTTTAAACCCAATATCCTCTAGCTGTATTCTTTTAAAAGAGATCTGTGAGTGCACATGCATGTGTGTTTCTCTGTGTGGAGCTGTGCTGAACAAATCCCAAATAGGATAGGTCCAAAGAAATCAATGACAAGACACATCATACTCTAACTTCTGAAAACTAAAGACAAGAAAAAAATCTTGAAAGCAGCAGAAAGAAATGATGCATTGCTTATTTGAGAACACCGATTCGAATGACAGAGGGTTTCTCATCTGAAACCATAAAGGCCAGGAAAAAGTGGCACACCATTTTTCAAGTGCTGTACAAAAATAACCACAAATTCTACATCTGATGAAAATATCCTTCAGGATAAAGACATTCTCAGATGAAGGAAAACTGAGATAATTTGTCACTAGCAACTCTACCATTAAGAAACAGCTAAAGGAAATTCTATAAACAGTAAGAAAATGATCACAGTAGTAGTTTTGAAACTTCAGAAAAAAAAAAAACACTGAAATGGGTAAAAACAAGGGTAAATACAATAGACTATCTTTTTTTCTCATGAGTCTTAAGACATATTTGATGACTGAAGAACAAATTAGACCACCATCTGATGTGTTGTATGCAGAAGAAAAACCTAAGGCTACTATATTTTAAAAATAGGGAGGGTAAAGGAATCTAAATAAAAATAAAATTTCTACACTTTTACTGAAATGGTAAAACATCAATACCAGTAGGCTATAAGTTGTACAAGTGAACTGCAACTCTTTGGATGACCACTGAGAAAACTATAGATAGATAGATAGATAGATAGATAGATAGATAGATAGATAGATAGATAGATAGATAGATAGAAAGAAACAACTGAGAACACTAAAAATAAATCAAGATGAGTCTTTTTTCTTTTTTAAGTGTTAAAATATATAAATCAAGTGGCATAACAGGAGAAGTATCTGAATGTTTCTTTCACAAGAAATGGATGCAGAGGCTGAGGTGCCCTAAGTAGCTGACCATGGGTTTAGGGTTATATTTGGACTCCACAGGCCAAATTCAAAATTGAAGAAGGAGGGTCCCACCAGGGAATACATGGGGTAACATGGATTAACACTTATGTTATTAAAATCAATCATGAAAAGTCAATAAATAAAAAATAGTCCCACAAAAAAAGTCAGAATATCGAGGTCAGCAGAAAGTTCAAAGTCAAGCAAAATGAGACCAGAGTTAAGACAGGGTCTGTAATAGAAGGAACAGAAATCAGGGAAGAGAAAGCCTTGTTCATGGATTACTGCTATGTGCTGACAACTGTGTAACTTACTATGCTAAGAGTTCTGACTCACTTGAAGTACAGCAAACAGGAAGTACAGTATAGGCAACACATAATAACAATTTGGCTTCTATATCTTCCAGGAGCTTTTCCTGTGTCATCTCATTTAATCCTCTCACAAGCCTGTGTGACAAGAAGTTTTAGCTTCATTTTACAAAAGATATGATGAAAGTTTAGAGAATTCAATACCTGGGGTAAAATCATTTAGCCAAATATGACTAGACCAAGATACACATTTGGTCTAACTTTTACAGATCTTGCTTATTAGGATGATTCTAAGTTGGACTGAGCAAAGAATCTGTGTAGTAAGAATGCAATAATCTTTCCACCACCTTCTCCTCCAATATTATATAGTGCAGACCTTAGTCCACATTTAAAAAACTGTTTGCTTACCCATTTTTTTTTAAATTGTAAGAGTGGAAAAATTCTTAAAATAAAGCAGGATGTGGTTGAATGAGATCACAAGGAGACAAGAAATTAAGTAAAAGCCAAAGGTTAAAAAAAAAGAGAGAGAAATATGCAATAGAATCAAGTTTTGTTAAAATATTAGTGTCTATTGTTTGCCTTTATTACTTTTTAAATAATGAATTTTGTAAAAAGTGAATGCATGTTCACTACTCATAATTTTTTCTTGGATATCACTATTGCCCAGTGCTTATAAATAGAAGCTCAAAGTCAACTGACATGGGTAAATCCATAATCTGCTACATCTTACTATGCAAACTTGTAAGCTCTAGGGTTTAGTATATTTGTCTGTAAATTAGGGATAATCACTGGAATGCTTAGATTATATCAATGATCTGTATAAAATAGTTAAGTATCTTCTTGGCAAAGTATTTCTTGGAAAGAAATCTACTTTTTAATGACTATCTAGCAAACAATATTTGTGTAAAAACACTGACAGAAGATTATGTTGACAAGGTCATAGTCTTGACCTCCCACTGAAAATTTACCTCCACTTCCATCTACCCTTTGAACTCTAAACAAAAACAAACAGCAAATGACATATTATAGTCATGGGGGATCTGAGTGAAAGGGCATAGCAGGGTCAAAGAAAATGTACACCTGCTTGGGAAAGAGTATTTGCAGTCTATCCCCTACGTAATCTGAATCAAGGCTACCATTTGGGACATAGAACTGCACATTGTTAATGAGTATGTTATATAGCCTTTAGAAAACCAATGTAGCAAAACAAAATAGTCTGAAAAAATACAGTAGAAATATACTTACTCAGTATTAGAAAAATTAAAAAAAGGTCTTACTAGGAAAGAAATGATTGAAAAGAAAAACAAGCTGCAGCTTTTCTTACAGCAAAAGACCGTGGAATAAAAGATGAAAGCTAAGCCTCTTAGGTGGAATGCTATGAATTCCAACTGTGTACAGAGGAGGAGCTGACAGAAGACTAATTTCTCAAGAAGAAAATGCTTTAAAAATTAAGCACTCAAATTAATATATTATTCTGGTTTAAAAGGAAAAGAGTGACATCTGGGAAGTGGATTTTTATTTTTCAATCAAATGTACATATAAAAACAAAGATCCTGTACAACTTTAAGTTATCGATGTTACC
Organism: Camelus dromedarius; assembly: GCF_036321535.1. Lineage (NCBI taxonomy): Eukaryota > Metazoa > Chordata > Mammalia > Artiodactyla > Camelidae > Camelus > Camelus dromedarius. The sequence continues at coordinate 23,972,871 of NC_087439.1, forward strand.
ATGAGTAATTGCTATAATTTTATTTTTGTAAGGCACATATTGATCAAAAAATTAACTCTGTTTCTGTTGATAAAAGTCATTTATCAACAATATATTATTTTTATAAAGTATTCTGAAATGACAGAATCATACATCATTGTAAAAAAAATCCTATGCATTTCAAACAATTTACAAAGTATCAACTCTATAGCAAGGGACTAAATTTCTTATAACTCATTTAAAAAATTAAAATGTCAAAATTAGGACTTCTATTTTATTACACAATATACGTCATGTTAACTAATCATTCTTGTCCTTTCTCAAATCTTCAACTAGTAGTGAAGTGTGAACTAGTGAGTCATATTCCCTAATTCATATCCTAGGGAAATTACTTTTGTTAAATAAGGTAATGTCATAAAAATAAGGAAAAATGTCTCCTCAAATTTGACTGCTACTTGGCCCTTTCCAAGACTTTTGGTATAATGTATATTTTTTATTTAACACAAAGTTATTTCAAACTTGTGAGATGCATGTGATAATTCATAAAATCACTTGGCTAAGTTTCTCCTTAATATTTTTCAATTTTTTCTACTGGAGATCTTAGTATGTGTTCTCTTTCCTTGCATTAAATTTCATATAAAAGTAGAATGAATTTTCTATAAGAACTTCAGAAGCCAAATCTAAAATGAACTTTATCTTGAGGAATTACCATTTACTGTTGTGTTTGCTTAGAAACATAATGGCTATGTTTTAATGTTAGTACTAAACAAAGGCAGAAGTAAAATTTAGACAACACCACTCTCTCTATATCTCTTTTCACAGGACAGAGATTAGTGTCATGCTCTGGATTTGATTTGGGGTATTATTTTTCAATTTTAACAAACTTTCAGTCACATCTATAACCAGAAAAGCCCCAGGTTCTCTAGCTACTGAAATTAACTTTTCTTTAATGTCTAAATAAAATGACTCAAGCTGGATCATATATGGTTGCAGAAATTAGAGTCCTGCTTTGAAAATTCATAAAGATGAGCTAAGGGAGGGAATGCGAACAGTTGTTTCCTTACACCTCTTACTGCCAACTCCTCTTCCCAATAACTCTTTGATCAGCTCTCACAATGCTGTATCAGCTTACTCCAGTTTTCAATAACCGTAAAATATGAAAAAAACGTATCTGGTTCTCCAAGGCAGAGCAATGTAAAGCTAAAATCAAATTTATAAGTTAATAAAACTTTTTTTTCCAAGATTTTGGAGACGGTGTGGGAAGCTGGTGAAGGCAGCCACAGCATGAAATAGAAAACAACCAAAAAGTAGATGGTACATAAAAAGCAATGAACTATGAACATATACAACCACAGAGATGAACCTCAAGTGCTTTATATTAAGAAAAAGAAGCCAGACTCAAACAGCATGATCCAATTTATATTATAGGCAAAGCTCTCTAGAAGACTATAGGGACAGAAACAGATCAGTGGTTGCCAGGAGCAGGGGAAAGGGACAGACTGAAAAAGAGTGCACGAAAAAAATTTATGCAGTGAAGGAAGTGTCAGACACTTTGGTTGCAGTGGTGTTTACCTAACTATGTATGTTTATCAAAATTCATAGAAATACATATGAAAAAAGATGAATTTTATTATTTGTAAATTATACCTCATAAACCTCACTTTAAAAAAAGGATGTTTTGTAATATTATTTTTTGTTATCTCTTGTATACATCTTCAAAAGGTTTTCTTAGAATTTCTCTTTCCACATAGCCTTCATTTCCTAATTCACCCTAAAAGCAGAAATTCTAGGTCCTCTTAATCTTGTTTCCCATTTGCAGGATCCCTAAACTCCTGTCTTCCTAATCCCTCCAAAATAATTACAAAATCTCTTAAAACTGCATGAATTAATTCACTAAGAAAATAATTAGCAGGCAAAGACATTTTTTGCTACTTATAGATTTGAGCTAAATCATAACTTTTTTCCTAATCATAACCAATTTTTTTTCTTTCCCATTTTCTTCTAACACAAATAGAAGAACCATCTTTCAAAGAGTGATTTGCTGTCCATCTTTGGCATCTGAGAAGCCCATGGATGTTTTATATTTAGAGTCTTCCTCACCACTCTCCCCAGTTTCAGATACACTTTTTAACAAAGACTCTGCTATCAAGTACCAATATTTTCCTTCCCTGTCCAGAAGTCACCAAAAAAGGGAAAGGATTAAGTACTGGAAAATGTTATCTGCTACTTGAAATTTCTTTTCAAACTGTCGTTTCTGGTTGCCTAATCACTCTTTAGTCACTAGGCATTATTAATTGTCCAAAGGACAAAAAAGCATACTATATTTTCAATTTATTTGTTCATTTTCCTCCATAGTTTATTATTTAGATAATATTTATATTGAAAACTAATTCTATGTTAAGAAAGGAAAAATTAGTGTTAATCCAAAAAGATGAAAATTTTTAAAAACGTTTTGCACAGCTACCTTTATAAGCATTACGGTAGTCTTGCGCTAATGGATACAAATGAGATCACACTAATATCCTCAGCCTCTCCTGCCCATAACCCGTAACTCAGCTAATCATCAGGGGTGCCATGCTTGTTGGGAGACAATTCTCCCTGGTCTCTAATATTTCTGCATGCATTCTGAGCAAAGGCATTGACAGCTGTGCTCCCAAATATCTTACCAAGGATGTGAGTACATAAAGGGCCTTGGAAGTTATAATGTCTCTCTCTAGGGTAGTGAGCAGATTTGTTTCCTGATTAGGATAATAGAAATAGTGTTTCCCTCCAGGACAAAAGTTGGGCAAGTTGACTATTTAATAATACCCTTGAAAAGATTAGGGTTTCTAAGCTAGGAGTACGGCTGTGATGCAAACCCACTGCCTATACCTCATCACATGGGCCATCCTGCTTAATCCTGTGGGATTTAGCGGATGAGGGGAATGGATGTGACCAAGAAGCTCGTGATGACTGTTATGCCATCAGCAATAAGGTCTTTTGATTCTGACCCAGGAATTTCATGTCTTCTGCCAGCACCCATGAAACTGTGGCAGCCCAACTTATTAACTGACAAGCAGTGTAAAATCTCAGACCCTTCATGGTTCTTAACAACACCATATTCATGAATCAATCCAGTTCACACCTATGTTCCCTTCTGTGGACTGAAATCATCTGTAAGCTATTGGGTTGGTGCCTACAATGCTGCCATTACTAGCATCTGGATCACAGCCCTACAGATCTGGCCAGAACACTGCTCAAACCACCTACATGCCAGAACTGCTGGCAATAACCACACCCAAGCAACCACCCTTTCTTCTGTGCTTCTCTGGGGCATTGTCTCCTTGATTTTTGAGGACTGCTACAAAAACCACCAATGCCATTACCAGTGACTTCCCTATACAGGTCTTTCTGAGATATTTTACTACAAAATGGTAAGGAGACAACTTCACTTCCCCCATGTGGGCTCTTCTATATACTTTTCACAGCAGGTTGCTTGGCCCTGGAGCTATTACATTTCCATTTGGCCGTACAATTACATTGGCCTCCTTCTCCTGGATAAACACCCAAGACTAGCTGGCAGCTGGCAGAGGTGGGTTCAAGTAAAGCCAACATAATGCATCCAGGATGATACACTCTCTGCAACTCAAATCCTACTGTTAAGTCAAGCCACATGTGACGTATACTCTCTTCTCTTAGTAGCACAGACTCCCTACAGAGGCCTTATAGTCACTGCTAAATTACTGTAATTCTGATACTGTTATGGACTGAATGATGATCAGCCCCCCACACCCATATTCATATGTTGAAACTGTAATTCTGATACTGTTATGGACTGAATGATGTTCAGCCCCCCACACCCATATTCATATGTTGAAACCCTAACCCCTACTGTGACTGTATTTGGAGATGGGGCTTCTAATGAGATAATTAAGGTTAAATGAGATCATAAGGGTGGGACTTTAATCCTATAGATTAAATGTCCTTTTAAGAAGAAGAGGCAACTAAAATCCCTCTCTCTTTTGGCATGTATACAGAGGAAAGGCCATATGAAAACACTGAGAGTATGCAGTTGTGCAGTTGTGTACAAGCCAAGCAGAGAGCTCTCAAAAGAAACCAATTCTGATGGCACCTTGATCTTGGAAGTCTAGCCCCTAGAACTGTAAGAGAATAAATTTCTGTTGGTTAAACCACCCAGTCTGTGGTATTTTTCCCATGGCAGCATGAGCTGACTAACACAGAAACTCCTGTATCATGGCTTCCCACTACTTCCTCACAGTTTTATTATGAGGGCAAACCTTGAGTGAAAACAATTACTCATCAAGTGACCCTGGTTTTGGGGAATGCTTAATGTCAGACCCGGACTATTGTAGGCTTCTATTTTCTCAATGGGATACATATAATGTTTATCACTTTTTATCCTCTTTTAATTAAGCCTTTTATGCCTTCAAAATGGAGGCATTTGAGGCAGTGAGCTGGGCTCAGGGAAAGATTTCATAAGCTAACAAGAGGCTGATACTACAAGAGTCATGACACCTAGTATTCAGCTTTGACCATATAGGTCAAGGACATTCTGACACAGTAGTTTAACTAAATATTTGGAAACAAAAAATTAATATGTCTTTCTATGAGCATACATGATCAACAAACCATAAAGAAATATAACATCACTGTGGGGCCAACTGACAGTCCTTCAAAGTCAAATAACCCCCATTTCACAGATCCTGAACTTCTTACCTCACCTATAACCAATCAGAGACTTGTGCACAAGTCCATCAGGCACCTTGTGACCTGACCTTATAAAAGACCCCAACAACCAGTCCTCGGTGCTCACACAGGCACCTCTTGTCTGTGTGGCCTGCTGTTGTCTATGGCAGCATATCCTAATAAAATCCTTTTCTATTCTTATACTTTATCTCTGATAAATTTTTTTATCAACCTGTGCGTCACCATGTCACTGACTGGCTACTGTGTTGTGTCACACAACAATCATCATTCTATTTTTCTGACTTTAAAAATATTATATAATACTTTACCCCAATTAGGAAACATAGTAACATGCCAAGAAAGTAATCTTTATAATTATAGTTCATATTTATTCAGTTTTGTATAATTTTTGTTTTCATATTTTACACCAAAATCATATTATTTACAGTCATAACATTTTATATATTTTTTACAGAACTATGATATTAACCACATATTTTCACCTAGTTAGCTGTAAAATCATCACCCAAAATCTCCTAAACAGAAATCTGTATGGGTGATGTTACAACCTATCACTGAGGCAAGAGGTTTGATGACCACCATCCACAGACTAAATCTAGACAGACTAAATCTAGACAATCCACACTGACACATCAGATGTTTAAGGACAACATTGATGACAATTTCACCAAATGTAAAAATGTCCTTAAATTTATTAGCTCCTTTTTAGGAGCTAATTAGGATTAAATTTATTAATCCTCTTTTAGTATATTTTCTTAGCATTTGGTCCTCATGGAGAAAAATTCTTAAAACATTACATATTTCAGTGAATCATTACTCAACACTAAGATTTGTCATGGAAAAAGAAAAATATTTTTACAGTAAGTTATAAGAATGAACCATAAGGCAAATGAGAAAATTTATTATTTATTTTTCCTCAGTGAAGGCAGTCTATAGATACTACGTTAAATGTGGAAAGAAACTAAAAAACTAATTTAGTATGTATGTATCTAAAATTAATTTAACTGAAGGATATTTCAAAAGATAACTACATTCAATATCCCAGTTTTACAGAAAACTGAGTTGTAGAGAAGTTAAATAACTTGCTCAGTATATAAAGCTGAGAGGTAACAAACTTAAAATTTAACTCTAATGTTTGAATCTTCAGCTCAAGATTTTCACTACTAAAATATCCTAAAACAAATCAGTATGAAAAAAATCCATAGTTTCTCAAAATGAAACTATGGTAAAACAATAAATAGAAAACACTAGAGATAAAATGTGACTTCTAAGGGAAATAAAAATATTTAAGATGCCTCAAATGTGAAGCATAAAAGGAGCAAGTTCCAGATACTTATGGCAGATACAGAATTAGAAACCGTGACCTATTTAATGAATACAAGCATCGAGGTGCAAAAGATACATTTAATAACCCATAATCAGAAGTTGTATTGGCTATTTTTGCTAAAAAGATAGATTTCCAGTAAAATGCCAAACAAGATTACCATTTAAATGGTAATGCTAATAATTACATTCTGGGTTCACACTTCATTGAGTGGCATAATTTATTTATTGCACATTTCCCCTGTGGCTAAAAGAAAATGCTTTTGTTCCTGTAAGAGGTCTTGATTATCATTTTTGAAACCTTGTTTAACAACCAGTTTGAATGGAACAACCCACATCACTTTTATGGAGGGGATTTCTGAAGCAAAAAATATATTTTCTATTTATTATGCAGATACCTATCCTGGGAAACAAAGCATCTCCTAAGTAATACCATCTGCTAAAATCTTGTAATTCCCAGAAAAAAAAAAAAAAAAAAAAGGCTGCCATGTGTAGCAGTAAAGTATTCTTTCATTCTTGGCTAGACTTCAGTATCTACAATCTATAACCTCTGAGATAAATACACAACTTTATGTAAAATTGTATTTGTTTTAGTTTAACACTCTAAGTGTAGAGACCAGAATACACTTGTCTTTGGCAGATGTCAAGAGATTACACTTTTTCTATTTCATAATTGAGATATGCAGATATATTTTGTTCTTGCCAGAACAGTGGAAATGTGTACAAACTCAATTTGTTATTTTATGTCTTTAAAAGATGACATTCAAGATAAAGAGGATGACTTAGTACAGCTCTGGAAGAAATGCCACAAAAGCATAGAAGAACACTAGTTGCTCAAATAAGCAGCAACATTGGCATATGCTGGTTTTGAGATTTTTTTGTTTTGTTTCCAAAAACTATTTTGTCAGTAATTTCACATTATTACAAAGAAGAGTTTGTGAACACTCTGATCTACAAATTTTTGATGGTAACTAGACCTTAATTTCCTTAATATCCCATTTCTTTTAACCTTCTTATTAAGAAAGAAAGAAAAACAGAAAGGAAGGAACAGAGGGAGGAAAGAAGGAGAAAGAAAGGAAGAAAGAAATAAGCATCAACAACAAAATAAAAAGACATTCTTCCAAAAAAACAATACTTTCTAACTTCAGCACGAATCTTTCCCACCTTTCCATTTAGTGTCATTTTCTTATGAGGTTGCTAACAGAACAAAGAACAGGACTAGGAAAGGATACATTACAGTTTCTTAGTTGTCCACATTTCATAGAATACTACTGCCTTCTTTCAGTGATGGAAGGAAATTCTGGTTCAAATGAAAAGTGTAGCCTCTCAGGGTTGTCAGCACTGCCACTTAGTCAAAGACATAGTATGCTTCCCTTGTACTTACTTTGAGTCTTGCTGAACTTACAAGCATTATGACGAACACACCAGAATTCTGTGCTCTTGGGGCATCACATGTGAATGAGGCAGCAAGAAATGGCAGTGAACATAAACATTTCACCTATTTCCTCTACTGATGTGTTATGTTCCATTCTCCAATTAGACTTCATTTATAAAACACAAGTTCAAAGATAAAATTATGAAGAATTTAAAGATGGTGGCAACAGAATATTAAGCTAAACATGGGTCCTTTTAAACCTGGGACCCTTTAAGACTATACAGGTTGCACATACAGGAAGCGAGCCCCAATTACATATAGATAGATAGATAGATAGATAGATAGATAGATAGATAGATAGATACATACATACATACATACATACATACATACATACATACATACATACATACATACATAGATCGATCCATCCATCCATCTCAGGGAAGGTTTCTTTAAAAGGTAAAAGAAACTCCAGGGAATAAAGGTGATAAGAAGTGATCAAAATGTGAATCTATTTTTAGGACACAAAGGAGTTTGGATGTGGGCTTTAAAAGAAAAAAAAAATCAAAAGTAATTCAAGGTTTTGGGCCTGAGAAACTAGAAAGATGTTATTATTATTTAATCAAACAGAGACTACTCCAGGAGGAGGTGGTTTGAGAGAGGAGAGATATCAGAAGTTCAATTTTGGATGTATTAAGTTTACATGCCCATATGCATCCCACTGTAAATGTCAGTTAGGCAGCTGGATGTGTGAGTATGCAGGGTAGAGAAGACATCTGAGCTGGAGATTTAATTTGAGAGGAGTCAGCACAGTGGAGACATGATATTTAAAGCCAAAAGAATGAGAAAAGCTGATGTAAGGAGTATGTATAGACGGAGGAGAAAGAGGGTTAAAAACTCAGATTTGGCACATTCCAGTATTTAGACATCAAATAAATGACAAGTGACCTACAATGGAAACTTGAAAATTAACTTTGGCAAATGACAATCTCTCCAAACACATTCATTCATATGTAAAATAATGGTGTTGATATCTCTTAAGATTTCTAGGGAATAAAAGATAAAATAATATCTTAACTGTCTAAAGTATCAACAAAATTGTCTCCTCACTCCAACTGCAGTGTCTCCCTCCTCTGGTTCATTTCCTGTGTTTTTCCCATAGAACTCAAACAACAACAACAATAAAAACTTGATCTAGTCATACACTCATTTGTATTACCACTGTTTGCTTTCCTAATACCTTCAATTACTGTTCAATTGTCTTATTCATCTTTGTAACTTTACCACTGAATATGCTACCTGGAAATGAAAGACGCTAATTTTTTTTGCAAAAAACTGAATGTATTATCAGCAAACCAGGTCATCCCCTAGCCCTAAAGAAGCTTTTTTATACCAGTGATAACTCATATAATTGTGTCAAAGGGCTAGATGCTGTACATAGGAGAATATGACATCTATCCTTGCTCAAAGTTGCTAAGCCTCTGATTTAAATTATATATAGCTAACTTAATGCATATAGTACATGAATTTTGGCTAAATCATTTGCCTTTCTTGTACAGCTTTCCTCATAGCTAACCATTGAAAGTATGCAGAACTTCCTAGAAACTAAGATAATGTTTCTTTCAAATGGTCTTTGATTCAAGTAGGTATCCTTTTGATTAAAGAGAGATCAGAGAATACTGACCATCCCTGAGATAGTGCCAGGATACAAATGGGAATAAAAAAGTAACAACTTTGAATATACACACCATAAGGATTGAAATGCAAAGAATTGGCTAGACAAATAATGAAATACGCAAATTAAAAAAAAAAAAAAAAAGAACCACCAGTAAAGAGGAGACCAAAAGGGGACCCAGACACTCACAACAACAGGAATTGCCAACCATCCCCATCACCAGACTGAAGAGACAATCTGAGGAGGTGGTTTATTTTACTGGGGCTTGAGGACCAGCATTATCTGGTGGAAGCAAGGACACATTCATAGTGACTGGTTAGCATATTCTCTCTATATGACAGTGTTTCTCAAATTTTGTGTGCAATTACATGGGCAATTGCTTAAAATGAAGATTCCTAAGAATCACCATCAAAGATTCTGATTTAGCAGTATTAGGCCTAGGAGTATGTATGTGATGTCTAAAAGATATAGAATACATAGAATCTATTCTTTCTCCAGTAGAATAGCTACTCAAACATTTAAAAGTATCTATTGCAGCTCTACTAAGTTGGGTTTTTTTTTTATCTCCAGACTAAAATCCCCAGTTCCTTTCATCTTTCCTCATGTGTCAGAGTTTTCAGACACCCCACTGTTCTGAACACTGTTCTGCCCATGTTTCTTTTACATTGTCATGTATAGTGTTACAGAGAGTATTCCAAGTGTGAACTGCATAAAAGATGGGATGAATAATTTTTTTTTATCTGGACATGAGACTTTGATGAATACTCTGTAATATCATGTCATGATAATATTTTCAGTGGTATGATCAGAGATGATGTGTGCAGAGCTTGTCATAATCAACAAAAGCACAAGAATTAGAAAATTCTAATTCAAAGATGTTATCATGTCAGTTTTTCACAACCTTTACCTATGCAATTGATTGTTTTATCCTAACTAGTAAACAGCATTTGTTCCTTTTTACATATTATAATACTGATTTGACTCTCTTACTGGTTTTCATAACAACAATTTGAAATGCTACAATCATTGAATCTTAGAACTGAAAAACAATGCACTTTTACCTGTAGAATCAAAATAAAGAGGAATGGACAAGATAATCTCTACAGTCCAGGGTTAACTGACCTTCCCTATACATCATTTCTGTGATTCCCTATTCCTAAATTCCAGCCATGCATGAGCCATCTGAATAACTACATTTAGTGAACCTGATTTGCTTCCCAGTTATTAAAAAATCAAAATAGAAATAATAGTCTCATCTAATGTTTACAGCAACTCTGATGCAGACAGCAGAAATTATTACCCTTGTTCTGAGACTCACTGATGTCAAAATTTGCTTAAGAAATTAGAGCAAGAATAATACACAGCAGAAAACAAAACAGAACTAATACAGACCGACAGAAGGTAGACCCTGGAAGGGATGAAAGGATTATAAACGGGCATGAGGAACTTATCATGGTGATGGATATATTTATTACTTCAATTGTGGTGATGGATTCACAAATATATTCTTATGTCAAAATTATCAGACTGAACTATATTAATATTTGCTGATTACTGTATACCAGTATTATCTCCAAAAAGCAGTTAAAATAAGTTGCTGAGGGATCAAAGGTCTTTGTTCATGTCAATTACATCTATCAATACTACTGAACAGGTAATTAAAACTGAGAAAGTTTAAAAACATTTTTAGTTACTCATTTAAAATATTCATAATAAATTCATTACATGCTCACATTTTTAATAAAAAACTATTATCCAAGATAAAATAATTAGTGAAAGTAGGGATAATATTTTATATTTTTTGCAAATCTCATATTACATCTGACAATAGAAAGGAACTAGATTTCATATGCTTTGACCTTTGATCTATTGCTAAATAATGTTTTGATTGATGTATCTGAAGAAGATACAGACTCACCCAGGAGTATTTTAGTAGCCTTTTCAGATAATTGTGACTATTCTTTGAAGCTGCACCAAAACTCAACAAGTGTTTGCTTCTTAAAGGTGTATTGCAATGTGAAAATTCAAATTAAATCAATACATTTTGTATGCTGTTACTTTAAAATCCATTGGACTTCACTGCACATTAAAAAGACTTTGCTCATGCATAAATATGTCATGCATTGTAAATATGAAAAAATATTAATTCTCTGAGACCTTCAAGTCTTTTTCAAGTTATGACACCTTTTATTTTACAGTATCAAAATGACAAATTTCAATTTCATTTACAGAATGAGGGCTATTTCCTCTCTGCATCACTATTGCTTTGTTGGTCCTGGAGGTGACATTCTGATTCAGTAAGTTAAAATATATAAGTAAATCTTTAACTTACGGTATGGTCAGCTATCCTTTAGAGGCTGTTTCAATACAAAATGTACACTCATAACATCTTGATAAGGAATATAAGGCTTTCAAGATCTGCTTCCTTATATATGTCTGCAGCCTTTTCACAATATTACTTGCTACACTCAAAGATCCCTGACTTCAACTTGTTTATGCACATTTCCTTGACTTTCCACACGTATACCTATCTTACTACTCTTGACCAGAGAACTCTTATTGTCTGAAAAGATGAGATTCTTGGCCATTATTTGAGATTTTAACCATCCAGAATGAGGTAAGGATTTATTTTAATGTGGTGATATATCAGCTTATCCTACCACTTTCTTGGCCTTTTCATGAATTAAGGAAAGGCACTCCTTCCAGGAGGAGGCAGGCAGGCACACAGCTTGGCCAGCTGATAGGACTTTATGCAGTAAGAAATGGGCAGGCCTTCTTCTGATTGGACACAGCTTTCTAAAGGCACAGGGCTAAGAGGAAGAATTGGCTTGGATTTTAACCACATAATTTGCAAAATATACAAAATCCTTTTTAGATGTCCTGATCCTTTCATAGCTCTTTTCATTTGCACCAAACAAAGGCATGTCCCCAGATAAACTCTAAGCACCTTGAGTAAAGAATTTCTGCTTTATTTACATCCTTAGGGTGCATTACAGCATCTAATACATTAGAAGTGCTCACCAAATGAGTACTGAATGAGTGAATATTTGGTAAAACATGTCAAGATGGAAATCTATATACAAAAATAAATGACATTCATCAGGGACTTCTTTTTGAACTTATGTCATGGTATATATGTATTTTCCTTCCACTGCCAAATTCATCACAGTATTAATCTTCATAAAACAGATATGTGTGGAAAGTTAACACACTAAGATAAAATTATTCGTGGGAAAAATTATGTTTTCTTTTCAAAATGAGAGTGTAATACATGAAAAAGTAAATGAATAAATATATTTAAAATGTTAATTTGGCTAGGGGTAGAAGTAGAGGAAAACAGGAATTTTCAAATCTGCTCTGGATTAGCAAAGTTCCAAGGAAGCCAGATGCCATGGAAAGAACAGACTGTAGTCCGTGACAATACGTGTAGAAACGCAGCCTCAGTCACTTTCTGACCACATGAATTTGAGCAGTTTAGTTAGCCACTCGGTTCCTAGTTTGTCACTTGTAAAATAAATGTATATTTACCTCTACAGTAGAGTTGCAGTGACAATTCAAAAAAAAATCATTTACAGTAATTATAATTTCTTTTACATATGCTTGTGAAGGTAATTTTTGATCATGTTATCTGTCAAAACTAATATACTCTATGCATACTACATTAAAAGAAGACAGTCAGATTTGAAATATGACACAACTTTGAAAACCTCCAAAGGTGTCATATCTTTTATTTAATCACTCACATTTCCCCCTTCCTCTTCTAGTTTCCCTAGTATTTTCCTCTTCTTTTCATCACCTACTAATTTAATCCCTACTTAAGTAGAAATCATTATGAGAGTATTAATAATTGCTTTCTCTTCTTTGATTTTAAGAGAAAGCCAAATATTTCAAATAGGTCATTTTACCCCATAATAATGTCTTAAAAACATGTTACATTCACATTATTTCCCTCGTTCTTTCTTTTTTCTTCTATGCTACACTTTGAGACTTTTTAAATATTCTTTCACTTGCTTTTATTAATTTTTAAATTATTTATCCTGTTTCTGAAAATTTGTATTCTGGGGAGAAAAACAGAAACTTGAAATTGTAGTACAGAAAAGTAGTTTTGTGTACATGCTAGATGGTAGCACTGGTGGGGGTCATGGAAGCCAAAGAGAAGTAGAAGGGCAGAAAAATACATGGGCTTATTGAGAAGATGTCTAATAAAAATTAATTTTAATATATATAACTTTTGTCATTATAGCCATTATTTTGCTTTTTCTTTGTCTTTTTAACAGCTTTATTGAGGTAATTCATATGCTAAAAAAGTGGCTCGACAGTGTACATACACTAAAATAGTTTTTAGCATAGTAACAATTGTGAACCTTTAGCACATCTAACTTTAAGAACATTTCATTTCCCAAAAAGAAAGCCTGTACCCACCATTTAGTACCTTTCTGTTCAACAACTTTTCCCATCCCCCCAACACATACATAGATAGTCCTACCATCTGTCTCTATTACAGACTTGTCTATTCTGGATATCTTACAGTTCCACTGTAGAATCATATGAACAAAAGCTAAGGTTTTCAAGTCTCATCCATGTTGTAGCATGTATTAGTGGTTAAATTCTTTTAATAGGTAAATTATATTCCATTGGGTATGCCATAAATACATCATATCTTTTAAATCAAATTCATCAGCTGAAGTACATGAAGCTTGCTTCTACTTTTTGTTATCAATAATGTTGATATAGACATTCATATATAAGTTTTTTGTTTGAACCCATTTTCAGTTCTCTTGGGTATATATCTAGGGGTGGAACTGCTGAATTATATAGTAACTTTTATGTTTAACATTTCAGTGAATAGCTAAACTGTATTCTAAATTTGTTGTACCATTTTAAAATCCAACCAGCAATATATGAGGGTTCCAATTTCTCCAAAACCTTGCCAACACATATTTGTCTTGTTTTAGCCATCTTAGTGGTTGTGAAAAGATACATCAATGTGGCTTTGGTTTTATTCCCTTAGGGATGAATGATGTTGAGTATGTTTCATTTGCTTATTTGTCATTTGCGTATATTGTTTGGAGAAATATCTATTCAAATATAATGCTTATTTTTAAAATTAGGGCCTTGTACAGTATTGCAAATAGTAGATGCTAAATAAAATATGAAGAGAAAGTAATTTTGCTTTTTATAATTATTTTTGCTCATTAATGGAAATTAATTATGTTAACTTACAATTATAAATGTTATTCCTTTAAAAGTTCAGTTAAACATTAGAATAAATACTATTGAATGACAGGATGGTTATTTTGTAGCTCATGTAGTATATAAAAACAAATAAAAAAATAAGGCCAATATCATGTCAAATATGATGAAAAACATTAACTCACAGAAGCCTAAAAAAACCTCTAGCAGGGTCAAAAGAAAGAAAATCACAGCTAGGCAAATCATATTCAAACTGCTGACTAAAGAAAAAAGTAAACCTTGAAATCAGCAAGAATGATTAATCCAAATAAAAGTAAGATGGGAAAAAAAGAAACTAAAGCAGTTGAGCAAATAGAAAACACATAGTGAGTTTATACATTTTACCCCAAATTTATCAGAATTGCATTGAATGTGAGTTGTCCAAATACTCCATTTAAAAATTAGGTATCATCTGAATAAAAACAAGAACAAAATATAACATTGTATGTCAATTACATGCCAATGAAAAACAAAATGAAGCATGCATGCAAAGCTAACTCTATGTTTCTAAAAGAGATAAAGACACAAATATCGAATATAAAAAGGTATAAACAGATATAACATAAAACATTAGCCAGAAGTAAGCAGGTAATTATATCAATATCACAGAAAGTAGATTTTAAGTCAACAAGCATTATTAGAGAAAAAGGGAGATGCCATAATAAACACAAATCATGGGAAGATATAACATTTCTAGATCATTCTGTATGTAATCACAGAACCACAAAATAAGAAGAAATAACGAATCCACAATCATAGTAGAATAATTTAGCATACTTCCCTGTCAATGACAGAATAAGATCAAAAATCTCTAAGTACACAGAATATTTTAAAACCATAATTAACAACTTGATCTTATTTATATATGTAATATCCCCACATTATCCTCAAATTTAATGAAATTTCAAAGTCTCAGCAAGTTATTTTATATATAAACAATTTGATTTGAAAATTCATACTGAATTAAGAAGACCCTGAATATCCAAAATAATCTTAAAGGAAAAGAAAAATTATTGGGCTTATACCACCATAAATCAAAAAATATTATAAAGTTACAATAACTAAGAGGGTGCAATAGGGTTGGTAATGGACCAGTGGAATATAACAGGGCCTAGAAAAACACCCACATACATATACTCACTAAAGTATCAGTGCAATCCACTTAAGAAAGGTCCACTTTACAAAATATTGCTAGGTGATTTTTTTAAAAAAACTAACCAAAACCAAAACAAAAACCCACCATTCTACATGTATTTTTTTAATTTAAATAATAATGAAATTTTTAAAAATAATAATAAACTGTGTTATCCAATATAATAACCACTAGTCACATGTGGCTATTTAACTTTGAATTAAAAATTCAGTTTATCAATAGTAATAGACACTTTTCAAGATGTTAATAACCCACATGTGGTTAGTGACCATTGTATTAGTACAGATTTAGAACATTTTCATCATCATGGAAATTTCTGTTGGCTAGCTTGGCTCTAGAAGCAACAATGGAGAATATTTTTATGGCTTGGGATAACAAAGATTTCTTAAGTAAGAAAAAAATACTAACTATAAAGGCAATTACAATGCTAAATTAAAAAGCCTTAAAATTAAAAACTTGTTGATCAAAGATGTCATTAAGAGAGTGAAAAAGGCAGCTCACCAAGCATTAGAAGATACTTTAATTACATGTGTCTGACAAATTAGAGAGCATGTACTTGAAGAATTTTTGTAAATCAATACGAAAAAGACAGTAAATCTACCAGAAAAATAAGAGGAAGACATAAGGGGCACTTCAGAAAAAAAGGAAAAAAAGATACTAAATGTCCAATCAACACACAACATCATTAATTATCAAAGAAATTAAAAATCAGATCCACCACACACACATAATCTGTCTCCCTCTCTATGTCACACACACACGCACCAGAATGACTACAAATTAAAAGACTGACAGTATAAATTGTTGATAAGGATTGACAGTAATTTCAACTCTCACAGGATGCTAGTAGGAGGCAAATTCTTGCAACTACTCAAAAAAATTGGGCAATATTATAGAAAAACATGGCATTATAGATATTTAAGGTATTATATATGTAATAATACTAATTTTATTATAGTAGATATAGCACATATAAATTTAGATATAATAGCGATGATTTTGAAGATCAACCAAAAGATTACTAAAAGGCACTGTATGATTTTTCTTTTTTTTTTAATATTTTTTGTGGGGGGAGGTCATTAGGTCTACTTATTTATTTATTATTATTATATATATTTATAAATGGAGGTATTGGGGATTGAACCCAGGACCTCATGTATGCTACACATGTGCTCTACCATTTGAGCTACACCCTCCCCCCAAGCACTGTATGATTTTTAAAAATCAATTTTATTTTAATGAGCATTAAAGCAAGAAATTCAATTTCTAAGTAAACAAAATATTTACAATGACCAGTTAAGTTTCCCCCTCCTCTACTTTTTCCTCCTAGATGCCTCCTGGGAAGTAATTACTATGAACATTTTCCTTTTTATCCTCCACTCTTTCTATACATTTTACCCACACACACTTTCTACACTTTATTTCCTCCCCCCAAATAAAAATATTGAGTGCTTTTTCATACATACAGATGTTTCATTCATTTTAATGGCAACATAAATCTCACCATATTAATGTACCAATTTGATTTAACTAGCTCTTTGCTGATAGATATTTAGCTTTTCCAAATCTTTTCTATTTCTGATGCACTGCAATACATATTCTTACACATTCAACATTTTGCATGGGTGAATACAGCTATAAGATAAATCCTTAAAAGTGAAATTGCTTGGTTAAATGATACGTGAATTTTAAATTTTGATTGATATTGCCACATAGTTGCCCGTTAAGGTGAGAGCAATTTACATTCTCTTCAGGTATATACGATTTTAAGCATTTGTGTTTTAGAAAAATGATTCTGTGTGAAACTTGGAAGATGGACCATGGAAGAGAAAAGTGATATGCGGGATGCTAATTCGAAAGCTAATATAATAATAGTCTATGCAAGTAGTCAGGCAAAGGCAATAAGAAGTGAGAGGAACTAAGGATTTCAAGAAGTATTGCAGTAGTAGAGTTGAGAGGATTGAGATAATGACACCTTTGAGTGCTCTATCCATAATGGCCTTAAGCATATCTTTTACTAAATCATCCAAACTGAAGTCCCAATAATTCAAGAGACATCCAGTCCATTACCACCTCAACCTTTGACTTGTCAGCCTTTCAGTTCCTTTTGCCAAATTCTCACTTCATTAAAGTGCTACTAAAATTAATTCCCTTTGTCAGATATTTCCATTAAGCCATTAACATGGGCTATTCTCTCTCAAGACCTTTGGTCTTAAAGGTTAGCAAACTTGAAGTTCAAGTATTTGGCCTTTATCATTAAAGGCCTAAGGAAAAGCTATTGTTAAATCTGCCTCCAGTTTAACCTCCAAATTATATCAGATCCAGCATTAACAACTCTATACTCTCCAGAGGAGAGTTATCCTCATAATTCACATGTGTGGAAACACCGAAATTTCCTTTAAAGAAACGTAAGTTTATCAGGAAATACAAGAAGGAACTCTTGATTATTTGCATATATTCTTCACCATAGAAAACCAGATTCCAAACTCCATTTGGTATGCATAAAATGCACTTTCTTCTTAATATGAGAAAACTATAATCCACTGTCAGTCTTCCAAATGTCATGAGTCTATAATTTGCAAGACGGTAACTAAAGCTAAAAGTGTGTTGCTGTTTTTCCTACTGAAAAACAGTAAGATAAATACTGGTTTTTCGTGAAAAATTAATTCAACAGTTTTGCCTGGACACATATTCTACCTGAAAATCTCACTTTGTCATGAAAATCTCTTGACGGTCTTTCCACACTCCCTCCCTAGCTAGTATGACTAGCTATTTGCAACATAAAAACAGACTGGGAGAAAGAAAAGGCAGTGATCCCTGAAAAGGCTTACTAAGGACATAAATAGTTTTTTACTGGTAGAGATCTCTGTGGAGGATGGGCATACTAGAAACCTTGATTCAGGCTTAGATGCAAACTTCATGCTAATATTTTTGAAAGCTAAAGCTGACATAAGCAATGTTGAGAAGATAGTGGAGCAAACAAAAGCTAAATTAAACAAACCTGCTCTTTAAAGCAGTCAGGATATTTTCTGCTTAGCAATTGTTAGAGACTTGTATTCTACTTTCAGAGAGGCTGTTTTATTGTTCCAGGAAAATCATGTACTGAAAATGTGCTTTTTAATTTTGAAGATGTAAAGCAGAGATGTGACTCCAAGGGATGCAACTGCTCTGTCGGATAATATAAAGAGAATGGCTATGCTGCAAGTAGAGTTGCATATCTGCAGATTGTGCTTCCCTTAGAGGTTTTTTTTTTTTTTTTCCAAGTATGAGTTTAGAATGTGCTGTCTCTGAAAATTACAGCAAGCCCTTGCAGGAAATTCTTGTGAAAACAATGGCCACAGAGATGAACAATAAAGATCTCTAAGGACTTAAAGAAAGATGGGGAAGCCCAATTAACTTGAGCTTGAAGAGAAACTCCACACTGGAAACAAATTGGGTTTGGCTAAACAGTGGACTGTTAAACTGAACTGTTGATGTCCCACACTAGTATTATTTAAGACAAATATTTTGTTTGTCAGGAAAGGAGCTGGTGCATGGCTATTATACTCCAAGAAAATTGTTATTTCAAAGGTATTGGGCAAGACTGCACCTCTGTGGCTGGAAGCAGAATCTTCCTTAAAGGAAGTAGAAATGCTCATGACCACCATCCTGGGAAGAGGTCAAACTAGGGACAGAAAATAAATCTGGTAGGTCTCAGGCTAGAAGAAAAGAAAGACATTGTCTGTCCTCCTGTGAGTAGGAGGATTATCAAGCTCAAGGACACTCCTTTAAGTGTGTGGGGAGCAGAGGAATTAAAAGGGAGGGAAATTGGCCATTACCACACAAATACAGGCTGGAAGATAAACAGGAGCCAACTTGTTTGGAAATATCTTTACAGTTAAGTTTAGTTTAGGTGGTACCTTTGAGCTGACCTATCCAGTACCAGTTATAAATTATACTCAGGGTTTTGTTTCTTTTCTATTACATTTTAATTTTCAATATCCTCAGTGGGAGATGAAGGGGAAGTTCAAGCCCATGTTCGAGAGAAAGGGCAAGAGAGAAAAAAAAACATATTCAGAGACAACATATTAATTTGTTCATTCTGTAAATGTTTGTCACACTTTCTCTATGCCAGGCACTATTCTGTATGCAGGGAATAAACTGGTGAGCAAAACAGTTGTGATGAATAAGACAATGTCTCTCATAAAGCTAATATTTTAATGTGAAGAGATCAACAAAACAGGATTAGCAATTTAAAAATCAACAAATACTGCAAAGAATATCAGGGCTAATTAGTTTTATTAGAATAATAAAATAAGTTAATATTACATGATGGGGACATCAGTTAGATAGGCTGGTCAAGGAGAGCCTCTCTCAGGAAGGACTTTTAAATAGAAATACGAAATGATGAGGAAGTAGCTTCCTGAGGAGCTGGGTTAAAAAGTATTCTTGGCAGAGGAACACCAAATCCCATGGCCTTGAAGAAAAGCAGAGCAGTAATGTTTGATCGGTAGGCAGAGCAAGAATCAACAGACCGTACCAGATGTAGAGGTAATACAAAAAATGAAAGTCAGGAGTGCTCTCTAGAATACATGTGTACTCTAAAATTTTTCTGATACTCTGTAGAAGGGGAATTCATTGAAAAGTATATTTTTAGTAATAAATTCAGGCTTGCCATTACTGAAATGTAATTTTGAGGGAAAAATGTGAGCTAATTTGATACTCTCAGGCAGGCAAGCCATTGGTCATATGATTGACATTTACATCTTTGAAAAAAAAATAAAAGAACTATCTTATTCTGAATAGACTCACTTTTAAGCTGATGAGAGATATCCTTTTCCACTTCAAGAGTTAAATTCAACCTTCACAAGAGGCCCTGATTTCCATTTGGGGATTGATATTGTCCCAAACAAGCCACCTAGTCCCATAGTGTCAGAGTAGATCATATGCCCTACACTAAGGCAGTAAGTACACTCCATACTCATTACAAGGACTGGCTTAGAGATAGGCACTTTCTCCAAGATGATCCAATCAAAATGAATCCCTGGGATTTATGAGGCTAAGAAATGACAAAGGAAGTATGCAGTCCTGTGAGCTGCTGGGTGCCATCTTCATATCATGAAGGGAAGAAGTCTTAGGATGACCCCAGTAATATTAAAGGCAAAGGGAAAATCAGAAAAAAGACTCATTCTTGGGAACATAATTGAGTCTCAATTAAGCATTATCTGAGGACAATGCTCCATCAAGTCTAGTTACAGAAGTCAGAAACTTCCTTTTACTATTTAAGCTGATTTTTACCACGTTTATTTATTGTTACTCACAACAGCAACAAAACATTGTACCATAAATTTGCATATAAAATGGAGACTAGCTTGTAGTTCATCAAGAGTGCAGTGACTCGAAATGTTAGGTAAGTGTTGTGGAATTCTCATGGGAAACAGGGATAGATAAAATCCTCAAATCAGATCAGAAGTACATAGAGTTTAATACTATAGTAGTTTGATCACATCACATCTTTTATGCCACAATTAATGCTTGGCTATTCTTATATTACCAAAAATGTATATATGTGAAGCCTGTATTCCAAGAAGCTT
Source organism: Camelus dromedarius (assembly GCF_036321535.1). Taxonomy (NCBI): domain Eukaryota; kingdom Metazoa; phylum Chordata; class Mammalia; order Artiodactyla; family Camelidae; genus Camelus; species Camelus dromedarius. The sequence continues at coordinate 23,993,891 of NC_087439.1, forward strand.
GGAAGTCCTTGTAAGCATCTTATCAACCTTCCTCATAAAATCTCTCTAAGATAGTCAGGTTATAAGCAGTATTCATGTTTACATAAAGCAGGAGCAATTTAAAATTCTCATAATCCCTGTTATCTAAAATCTTAGTTATATTAAAAAAAAACTATTTATCTTAAAAAGATTAAATATAACTTGGCAGTGAGACATGCTAGTTCTAAGCTGCTCTGAAGTTCAGTTCATAAGGCAACTAAATTCTTTAGTCTTTAGGCTTTATTTTTCTAATTTTGGATTGGGAAAAACTGGTAAGGAAGAAACAATTCAATGCTCAATTTAACAAATCCTTTCTTATGTGTAATATGTATTTATATTTATGTAGTTACATTGTTTTGAAACAATATTGTCATCCTGTTAAGGCAATTAATATCTCATTTTACATACAGAAAAATGACAATATGATGTTATCAAATAGAATAAAGTTTTAAGACATTATTTTAATTGTGATATTAATAATACTACATGGTAAATTTAATCCTGATTCAATCAAAATTATCCACTCATTCCACCCTCAGTATTTCTCTTGATTAGTAAGGCGTATTTTGAGAGACCAGTTGTCAGAATTAGAAACACAGAATGTGACAAGAAATTACCTATGTTAACTAACTGAGACAATTTGTTAATTAACAGACTGACAATCACTGCTTTGCTAAGAAAGAGCAGATAATTATCACGACTTCCCACTGTAATCTGTGAGTTTCAGACTCATTTTATAATATTAAACATTGTGCATACACTGGGATTACAGTTAGTAAACTCATTTGAGGCACATTATCATTACTGAATGAAATGTATCCTGCATGCACAGAATGCCACGAAATCTGGTGCTGTAAGCTAATGAGCTTAATTTTCAACTATTACATGATTGCTGCCCAAATAGTCGTGTTCTTTAACACTTAACAGAAATGAGAAATGGTGGCTCTTCTATAGACTATTTAAGAAACTAAATACATTTTTAATTTACTTTCATATATTCCCATTACAATGCGGTTACAATGAATTTCTGTAGAAGTAAATTCTTATACTGTGTTTCTGGAAAATAAATCAACTTTAACTCTTAAATGTTTTCTAGATTAATACATGTTACTAGGAAATTCATTTTGGTGTGCGTATTTATCACTTTAAGCTACTCATTAAAATGTTCTGGCCACAAAAAGTCACCTTAGCTACTGCAGGGTCATGACTAAAAATGTTAAATACAACTTCCAGTAAATTTTACTCCTGAAATTAATAAATTCTCAATAATAAGAAATTTCTGTAATTCAGGTAAAAATAATAATTAAGAATGGTTTTAATAGAAAGTAAAAATTAGTAAATCTGTTTTAAAAAATTATAAGCTGGTTTCATAATTAAATTTTTCAAATATACACCAGTAATTTTCTAAAATTGCTAAAAATGTTAAGGCAATGTTTTATACAGAAGCTTTTTTGGCAAAGGGGATACATTCAATGGTATAAAATCTAATTTTAGAAGTTAGAAAATGTAGAAAAATGAACAAATATTGAAAAGAACAATGATTTCCTAATCTTGTTGATACTTGGTTAGTGAATTATCTAAAAAGTGCAAAGCCTCTACATTTTAATTAATGCCATTAGCAGCATTTATCCTTAAGACTTACTCAGGATTTTAAATTTGAATTGGTCAGTGTTGATAACCCTAAGTAACTGAACTCATAAAGTAAACGGTTTTACATATAGTTTGATTGAAACACTCCTAAGGTTTACTTCATAAAGGAATTTCACTGTTATGTCAGGTTACTGCCCTATATGTGATATGCAGAGACATACACAAACATACACACACAGAGCAATATAATGTTCATGTAAGAGCTCCTCATCATATCTTTTATCATGATGTATAGCGTCAAAATGGGATTCAACTTTGGGTATGAAATTGAGGAAATAATTAAGTAGCAGATAGAAGGTAAGATGGGGATAGAGTGATCTCAAACACAAAGTAGGGAATGAGGTAATTTCAATAAAATGATTATAGTAAATGATGATATTTAAGAAAGTAAACTGATAAAAGAATTTTAAGCTTCAAATAGTTACATATTTTAAACTCAGTCACTTCATTCTTGAGAACTGATTCCTAAAGAAAATATATAAATACCTTAAAGGGGTGGGAGATCAAATGTATAAATGAAGATGCTCTTTGTAGTAACAACATTTATACTGGTAGATGTTAGAAATTATCTAAAATTCCAGTAATATGCAAATAACTTGCTTATTTCAGTTACACCTCCTTGATAAAATTTTTGCATTAATTTATTCATTTAGCAAGTATTTACTGAGTGCATCCTCTATTCCAGGAATTGTCCTAAGTATTGGAGATAGAATGGTGAAAATTTTTTCATGGTTCCTGTCTTGTTGGAATTAAATACAAATCAAACATTATTAATTATGATACTCTTGAAGGTTTTACAAGTGCATGGAATAATGGTTATGAATTATTCAATTACTGGCTTTAAAAAAATAATTTACATAGAAGTTGGAAATATAGTGCAGAGCATTCTCATGCATCCTTCACCACACTGCCCCAAAGATAAAATTTTATATAATTAAAGGACAATTGTCAAAGTCAGGAAAGTGAATAAAATATCTAGGAATAAATTTAACAAAGGAGATGAAAGACCTACACACTGAACACCTGATAAGACGCTGATGAAAGAAACTGTAAAAGACAAATAATGGCTATTAACAAGATGACAAGGGAGAGGGTACAGCTCAGTGGTATAGTGAGTGCTTAGTATGCATGAGTTCCTGGGTTCAATCCCCAGTACCTCAATTAAAAAATAAATAAGTAAATAAACCAAATTATCACCTACACCCACCCCATTTTTTTTCAAAGTGACAAGAAATAAGAAGAGATGGGGAGAATATGAAGAAAAGGGAACTCTTGTGCACTATTGGTGAGAATGTAAATTGGCGCAGCCACTCTGGAAAACAGTATGGAGATTTCCCCCAAAATTAAAAATAGAACTACCATATGATCTAATATGGTCCAGCAATTCTATTTCTGGGTATTTATCTGAAGAAAACAAAAACACTAACTCAAAAATATATATGCATCCCTGTGATCATCACAGCATTCTTTACAATAGCCTAGATAAGGAAACAACCTAAGTGTCCATCAATGGATAATGCAGAAAGAAACTGTGGTGTATACACAACAGAGTATTATTCTGCCATTAAAAAATTAATGAAATCTTGCCATTTGCAACAATATGAATGGACTTGAAGGTATTATAAGTAAAACAGAAAAAGACAAATACCATATGATTTCTCTTAAAATGGAATATAGAAAATAAAACAAAACAAAATCAAGCTCATAGATACAGAGAACATAAAGGTGGTTGCCAGGGACAAGGTGGAGTGGAGGGCAAAATGGGTAAAGGGGATCAAAAGGTACAAAGTCCCAGTAATAAAATAAGTAAGTCATAGGAATATAATGTACAGCATGATGACTATGGCTAATATCAATGTATCGCATATCTGAAAATTGCTAGGAGTAGATTTTAAAGGTTCTCATTACAATAAAAATAAATTCATGACTGTGTATGGTGACTGATGTTAACTAGACTTATTGTGGTGACCATTTTGTAATATATACAAATATTGAATCATTATATTGTATACCTGGAACTAACACAATGTTATGTGTCAATTATACCTCAATTTAAAAAAATAGGAAATTGACATTGGCATTATACTATAAACTACAGACCTTACTGAGATTTCTCTAAGTTTTGTAGTCATTCATTGTGTGGGTGTATAGTTCTATCCAATTTTATCACAGTATAGACTCATAACCACCACAATCAGGATACAGTAATATTCCCTCACTCCAAACAAAATTCCTCTTGCTACACTTTATTGGCACCTTTTCCCCACAAAACTAATCCTTGACCACCACTGATATGTTTCTCATCACTACAATTTTATGATTTCCAGGCTGTAATAGAAGTGGAATCATAGAGAAAGTAACCTCTTCAAATTGGCTTTTTCCTCTCAGCACAATGCCCCCAAGATTTATCCAAAATGTGCATGTCCCAATAGTTTGCTTTTCTTATTGCTAGTAGTATTATTGAGTAGTATTTTGTTATACAGATGTATCACAATTTGTTTATAATTTACACAAAAAAGAATATTTAGTAGTAGATTTTTGATGTTAAAGTGACATATAAGTTATGTGTATATATTTTAAAGTATAAGAGTACAGGTGTTCCTTTAAAGTCTCAGCTTCTGGAAAGATAACTAGGCCATTTTGGTGATTAATAAATATTTATTGGTTTAATCAATTTCCAGAAAATAAAAATGGAAAAATTATATTGGTTTACTTTGTCAAATGATGTATAACAACTTGTTATAATTTGGTTTTATATTATAATTTAATTTGTTTTATAGAGGTCTACTTTGAAAAGAGCATGGAATGTGGAACATAATAACTAAACTTACAACTCTCTTAGTAGCTATTTTACTTTGACATTCTATTTATAATTAACTTCAAACTCTAGTTTATATTACCTAATTTAATTATCATAATAAAAAAGTCCAAGAATTATTATTCTACCCATGTTCCAGATAAGAAGACTGAAGCTCAGTAAATAATGAAGAATGAATACATATTAATTTTAAAAAGAGACAAATTCCAACAAAAAAGAAGAAAGAACATTAACAGAACATCTAATAATTATTTAAAAATACTTCACTATCTTAGCAGGCAAATGTATACTTACTGAAAAATGAATATTATTTTTACCAAAATAGTAATGATTTTTTTTTAAAAAGTGATAAATACACAGAACTTGTGATTCACTACATATGAGATCAAAAGTTAGCACAGAGTTATAGAGGGCAATTGACTGTAAATATTTTTAATAAGATGACTTAATGAATCTATTTTATGTATTTTCTTAAAGAATTATGTATGTATGTAGAGGCACACAAAGATATCCATGCACACACAGAGATACACACACATATACATATATATATACTTATTTACAAAGGTATTTATGCTGATGACAAAACAAAAAGTTACACATAATTTAAATATCTAAGAAAAGAATAATTATATAAAGAACTAAATAGCAATATTTATAGAATTTATAGATGTTTTCATATAATTATAAGGGACCCCTACAATTTTTATATTTCCTGTGTTTTACAATATATTACAACATTTATGTATTAATATTATATATTTAAAAAATATATATGTAAAAATATATACTCTGTTAAGCCACTTTCAATGCTTAAAAATAACTTCACTTAGGTCTCATTTGACTTTCACAATATAACCATTTAAGAATGTCATTATTGTGCCTATTTTGCTGACAGAAGACTGAGACCTAAATTGATTTGCCAATATTGTATAGTGAATATAAGATTCAGTTCCAACAATCACGTTTTCTTTCTCAGAGTGCAGTATTCTTTGTACTATTTCATGTTGACAGCATATGAAGAATTATAATTCATAGGTAGTAAATACATTTCATCATTTTTATGAACTTTAAAACTTTCCTTTGCAAAAATAGTAGTTTTAAGTACACAGGCTTAAAATGATTACAGCGACTTTTTAAATCATTCAGTGCTTGACAAATCTAAACTGTGACAAATGTATTTCCTATCAAAAGAAAGAATTTCAAATAGCTAAACACTGAATGGAACACCATCATCAACATTTCCAATATTTGGTTGCTGTGAAGGACACTGAATTTCCCTGTAATACAAGAACAGCCCAGGGGTGCAATATTTAAAACTACATCAGCATTTCTATTGAAATCCCAGCTTTTCAAGAGTTTATGCCACGGCCATAAAAATCCTATTTCACAGAGAGACAGAATTGAAAATCTCTGTGGAGATTGTTTTCTTCCCTTTTCATATAAAACTAGCCTACCTCTTTGTTTTCTTCATGTAATCCAAACACTTTAGCATAACACAAATCTTGGATAACTATTAAGCTGTTAAGGTATATCAGCACTCTACCAATCTGAGAAAATGTGATCTGACCATACTGTCTGAAGCCTTGCCTATCCCAAATTCTGTTCTTATAAACCTAAAAAAGCTTTTTTTTTTTTTAATACTAATCAACTTGAAACCCAGAATATTTTGAGTCATTGTGACAACAGTTTACGTTGAACAGAGAAACAAAATGTTGGGTTATCCATATTGTTGAGAGAACCCTATGATTTATATTTTAAGCATGGCACAAGCCTGTCAGCTATCACTCAGTGGCATCTGAATTTTAAAACTTCTTTAAATATCTTTTTCTATTATTCAATTATATATGCCTTTATTGAGCCCTAGCATTCTCTGCTTAGAATCATGTTACTGCTGCAGAAGATAAAGTGAATTACTAGAAATGATTCTGTCCTCAAAGAGCTAGCAATATCACTGAGGAGATAAGATACACCTATGAAGCAGCATGGTTCAAATACACAATCATAATCATTGTGAAATATTTGCTAAGAACATAAACGAAAGATCTTGTGCTGCTAATACAATTTAACTAACCATTGCCTCACTTCCTAAGTACTTTATGACTGAATACAATATGATACAACTGTGTTCGTATTTTTCAAACTTAAAAGGCACTGTTTCATCCCCTTTAGTGGTCATGAAATCAATTAAAGGGGTCATAACCAGCATTCTTTTATAAAAGGATATAGCATAAAATAGATAAAATAGAAAATACCAAAGTGTATCACATAATGAGTGTGTTGTTTCATGAAAATTTTTTTAAGTTTTGTGTGTTTGCATATGTAATCCACTATAACATGTATTTCTTTTGGTGGGTCATAATAAGTAAAGTTTAGATTAGATTAACTAGTTTTATTCCATCTCTTAATGTCAATAGTTCTTTAAAATATCTCAGATTTCATCAGGTATAGCAGCAACACATTAAATATTAATTGCCACTGGCTTTAAACATTCATCAGTTTAAATAAATTTATCCTTTTAGAATCTCAGTTCTTCCAAACTATTATTGGAGAGAATATAAAAGTTGTTGGTATCTCACATGTGTCATGACTTTTCCAGCGTAATTTTTCTACTTTGGCATTCTTTCCTAGGCATCGAGATACATCTGTCCTGAGACTCACAGGCAGTCCTTGAAATATTTGCAAATTCTATATTTCATGCACAATATTGTGTTGACCCTGAAACACCAAGGATCATTTCTGGGATCTCACAGTGTAGCTCATGGACTGAATCTGAATCTCTCAACTTTTGAATCTGCTTTTTTGTTTTGTTTTGTTTTTAAACCAGAGCTCACACTTTCTCCAACTGGCTGGTAGGGCAACGGATGCTATCATTTTCATATTTTGTTACTTCTCTAGCCTTAAGTATTCCTAAAGAATGTCTTCATCTTCCTCTGGCCGAAAGATAACAGTCCTTTGTGTAGATCATTTTTTATTTGCTGTTGGCCCTCAAACTTTACCATTCCTGGCTCTGCTATATGGTCTAGGAGTCTTGGATATATTTTCCAGGTTCTTTTTTACAGCTGGCTTTTTGATGAGTTCTCATCTTTAGAAGGTCAAACAAGTGGTTTGAAAGTGAAAGAAAGAAAGAAGCTTCTAGTTTCTGGCCCCTACAATTTGGTAGTCACTAAAAATTGCTAGAGATGCAAAAGGGGGATATGATACTGGATTTAAACAACCTGGCAAAGGCAGTTGCCATTTCAGTCAGTGGATAAAACAGCAACTGCTACAGTTTCCAACAACTTAGTAGCAGCATAAGCTCATTGACACTAGCATAAGGACTTCTGTAGCTTCTGATCTTTAAGTATCATATCTTTTTTTTTTTTTTTACTTCTCCATATAACATTACCTTTTTTCCATTTTACTCTTCATATCCTTCCAATACTTTTATCATCAATTATCCAGATTAAATTTCCTCTAAATTACTAGAGTTGATCTGTACTCCTAACTGAATGCTGACTGATACAGCCTATACATGTTAAATTCACCATTGCAGCTGGACATGGGACACATATCAATGAACAACACTTCCCAGAAGAATCTGAGTTCCAGCCCTGGTTAAGTCTATGAACTAATCAAGGGGAACATTTGCCTTGGGTTTATTAGTCACTTTAGTAACTAATTTTTTTGCCAAAAGTACTTGAAGTAGTTTGGAATATTTTTCAACAGAAATTCATTTCCCTCTGACCTTTTCACAGGTAGTATATTTCTCTGCTCTACGAAGTTAGGTGTGGCTATATAATTTCTTTAGACCTTCGGGATATGACATGGGTAGCAGTATTAAAGTGATGAGCTTAGGCCTTATGGAGCATCCACATATTTCTGTCAGCCCCTTGGGGAACTCCTGATGGTTGTCAGAAGAAAATCACACCCCACTTCACTTCTGTCCCTCTAGCTTAGGAATTCAACATGAACATGCATAGAGAAGAACCATTTCAACACACATGTGGACCTGCAGCATGAAATTAAATTGCATTTGACAAAATACAGTCTTGTGAGTATGAGAATAAAAGTTACCATTTGCAATTAAGATTTTGCAATTGGTTGATAAGTGTGCAAAGCTACTAATGCCATAGACTTCTACCTTATTTTTCCTATCTTGTTGACATAATAGCTGACACAGATAACCCCTGCAACCAATATCTGTGTAACTCTGACCTACCATTCCAACCTATTGTGACCTGCTACATTTCCCTGAGAAAATGGAAATGTGATAAATATTTCAGGAACTGCATAACGTTGAAAGAAACTAACGTTGGCTTAGCCAACACTTTTAAGAAATAATATTTCTCAAAAAAAGATACTGTATCCAGCTTAAACTAAAAATGTGTTAACCTTTATTCATTCATTAATTCATTCATCCATTCATCACTTTTCAGTTATGGGGAATACAGCTGTATACCAAATGAAGTTTCTCTTCTCATTCTAGAGGTGAAGACAGATTCCAAAATATAAACACATAAACACATAAAACTATATATTTCCACTAGCTGTTTTAGGCAGGGTTATCAGTGAAGAACTTTGGTCTTGTGTCAGAGTTGCAGTAAATACTAGCAGAGCTTATATTATGTTATTGTACATGCATATAAATTAATTTGTTTATAAGATTAGTCCAAAACTATTCTTTTGTTTCATTCAGTAATAATTTTGTTAAATGAATTCCTATGCTTTACAGAATACCCAATGATAAAAAAAAGTTGGCATTTATAAAGTTAACAAAGGGCATCTTTCAGAACCCAACAATAAAAACTGCACCCAAAAAATCAAGTGTTTGGAACAAGAAATTAGAAAATTATCCAAAGAACTGCTTTCTCCATTTCTCTTTTTTTCTGAAGTTATATTGTCTTTTTGTTTCTACTTTGTGCTTTCATTGGTGAATATCTTATCCCTTTCTCTGCTAAATAAATTTCTCTAAGCACACATGACTCAATGTGGCCACTTCAGCCCCAAATTCACCAATTTTACATTAAGATAACTAGTAACATTACTCAATTCCAAATTCTTAGTAAAGGGAATCTTAATATCTTTGCCCAAGCTCAGAACTTCTCTACATCAATGATTCCCAGCGTAGCCCCTTGACCAGTAACAACAGCATCACCTGAGAATGTGTTAAAGATACAAATTATCAGACCCAGCCCCAAATTTACTAAATTAGAAGAACTTCTGGGGTAATGATTAGAAATCTGTGTCTTTACAAGCCTTTCAGGTGACTCTGATGCATGCTACACTTTAAGAACCACTGTTCTGTGCTATGTCTGTAGCACTGATGAAATTATCTCTGGGTAGATTGCTTCGTTCATAAAATAAAACTTGTTAAAAAAAATCTGACAATGAATATATATATGTTCATGTATAACTGAAAAATTGTGCTCTACACTGGAATTTGACACATTATAAAATGATTATAAATCAATAAAAAATGTCAAAAAAAAGAAGAAAGAAAAAGCTACACTGAAAAAAATAAAAAATAAAAAAAATAAAACTTGTTCATTTTTATGACTCACTGAGTGGGGTGGGGGAATGAGTGTTAAAGAAGAAATTTCTTTAAAATAGAAAAAAAAATATGGAATAGAGAAGAAATGATTAACTTTCTTCATATATTTCCTAGGGTCTTTCTCATTTATTATTCCATTTTGGAAATCGATTTTTCATAGGTTTCTCTCCACCAAGAATTAGACTGTTTTTTTTTTAACAGAAATTTCTTCTATTTACTATAAAAACTTTGTTTTGGTAACACACAAGAAATGTGTACTTAATGTTTTTTTTTTCATGCGGATAGTTTCCAAAGACAGAAAATCATTTTATTTATATGGTTCCTTATTAAAAGTAGAGTATTAAAATTTCTCTTATATTGAGCATGGGATTTTAAACTAGTATAAATACTGTTTTTAGGGCAGTTTGATGGCTAAATAGCTCCATAGGAATCCTTTTACAATATAGTTCATAAATATTGGATAAAGCTATTTGACATTCATAAAGTCTTTTCTCTGACATCCTTACATGCTATGTTAGTATTAAATTCATAAAGGTAGGAATGAAATTTAAAAGCATTACTTTTTCAGAATTCAGAATATTTTCCAGTAAAAGTATGAATAGAGGTCGTGGTATCTGAGTACATCACAGTAGAAGACGAGAAAATTCTGGTGACTTAATAACCAGTATTTACTCTACAAAGCAGAAATTAAAGAAAATCCTCACTACCATAATGCCTCCCCAGGCACTGACCAAAGAAAACTACAAAACATACCCTTTGTCCTTTAAGAGAGTACTATCTGAGAACACTTACTTTGCTTTAAAGAGACTGATTTAAGTGACCCAAGGCAGAGCAGAAGTCATACATACAGTTCCCTGAAGTTAATACACAGATAAAACAGAAATGGGACAGACAAGACTATTTTCATATATGATGGAAATTCGAACCTTCTAAGGGTAGGAAGAATTCATCTTTTCTCCTGTATTATGTACTCATAAAGCACAAAATAACTTACTTGATTTCTGTTCAAATCTTTTTACTGCAATTCATTCCCTTACTTTTGTTTTCCCTCTCAACTATCAACTTCTAAAAGAAATCATAGGAAGTCAATCAAAAATGTGTCTTTGTGCTGAGAATAACAGAGGTAAATAAAACAGTATGGAGACCAGTTTCATGCAGAAGGCAACACAGAGAAAAGAATTTTCTCATGGCAGAGACAGGGAGAAAAATAAAACAAGAGGTGGACATTAATGACAGCATCAAAGTACATAAAGGAAACAGTGTGAATTAAAAGGTTCTTGAAAAACTGAAATGGAAAAAGAATGTGAAGACTGAGTTTTTTTTTCCTTAAACATTATGTAATATTTAATACATACAAAAAACATATACATTAAAAAACATCCCATGAACCCATCAATAACAAGAACATTTCACACCCGTGTGCTCCTACTTGATTTTATCACTATTTTGATTTTTTATCATAATTTATTTCATTATTAAGTGGATTTTACCACATATGCATGAGTCAAAAGATTAAATATGACAGCAAAATTTGTTTTGATAAAAAAGTAGGAGAATAATCTTAAAAGATACACTGTAAGTGATGAAACTTATTTACTAGATACATAATTGATAAAATATGAGAATAAAAGTAAAATGAAAAGTCAACAAAGAATATGAATAAGCAGTATGTAAAAGAGGAAACTCAAATGATCTAAACACATGAAAATTTGAGAAGGGTGTAATTGGGAATGGGCACAAGGATCATTAGGTTGTTGCAGGCTATCCTCAAGATTTTGAATCTCATTCCGATTTAGATGAGAAACAGTTGGTGGGTTTTAAGCAAAGGAGATTTTTTTAGGATTTCTTTGGGAGTTGTGCTGAGAATACACTAAAAAAGAGCAAGGTGAAACCTCTTCATAAGTTACTACAATAATCCAAGCAAGACAAGATGGTGGTTTGCACAAATGTGCTAATAAGGAGATCATATGAAATATTCAAATGTATTTTAAATGTAGAGTCCACAGGATTTGCTGCAGGATGATTATGAAGGTTTAGAGAAACAACAGGGAAGTCAAAGATGAGTCCAAGGTTTTTGTTTTACATTATAAGGAATTGAAATGGGTAAGACTGAAATAGCAGACTTGTGTAGTTGATTGGGTGTTGAACAGATCAAATTGAGTTAGATTATTTCTTAATATGTTTGCTCTAATTCTCATTGTAAATTAATAATAAAAATTCTGGTTAACATATCATTGATTTCAAGTGTGATTTATAAAATAATATAGCACCACTCTCAATAAACAGGTATGATCATGAAGTTAAACTATAAAGAAGAGGAAATGACTGGGTTTTTTTGGTTAGTCTCAGCAGTCAGCCAGCCAGTTTGCCGTGTGACATTTTCTGGGGACTTTAGCATCTACCTGCTTTCAAACTTCACACTATGGTGGAAGTAACATGTAATTAAACTTTGCTGAACCTAATCTATCATTTAACTTAGAAGAGAAAGAGGAACAAGTGTATGGCCTGTACCTCCCAAGGGTATTTATTCAGTAAGATGTACAGAACAGGAAGAAATAAATAGCAAATAAGGAACTATGCTACAAACTTGGATTTGGCTGTGGTTGATTGCTTTTCACACACACCTTCCAGAGGGCTGAAGCACCACACATCCTAGAACACTTCTTTATCTTCTTTACTGCTTCAAAAGGTCTAGCAAAGAAAAAGCTCAACAAAGTTTCTTTTACAAGGAAGTTCATCCCAGACTGACATGTATTTAACTATAGCAGTTCCTACTGAGGATTTTATTTTCCAAAACGTTCACAGATCTTTAAAAAAAGGAAGATATGGAAAAAGTAGATTTTACAGTGGATTTTTCTCCAGAGAACAAATTAGTAATTTTTATATTTTAGAGATGAGCATCAAGAAAGGCCTATGTTAATTTAACTTATGGAACAACAACAACAAAATACTGTTACTGTGTCATAAATCACAAGACACTGATTTTTTTTCTGCATTTTAACTTTACATTTAATCTTTGCAATGGATGTGTACTGAAATCAATAATGTCCCCAAACAGCAGCAAATTTTTCTGTGTTCCCACGTTATAAATTTCCCTTACCAAGACCTCAACTTAGAATTTGCAAAATGGATAAACTGGTTCATTAGTAGAGAAATAATTATGCCACTTAATACTAATATCATTGTGCAAAATGAAAAAAAGAATAAAGCATAGAAGTAAAATAATATATTGAAAACACCAAAAATTTAGATGTCTTAATAGTGTATACATGAAAATACTCAACTATCCCTTTTGAAATAGTTACTTGGCCTCTGTCTGATGGTTAAAATCTAATCGATCATACCCAAGGCTCCTACTGAAGATCCCTCTGCCAAAAGCAACAGCTTGCTTACTGAAAGGTAAGAGCCACAGAAATCAAGTCCGGTAAAGAAAGCCCAAATTACAGGCCTGTGACCCTGTCTGGCACTTGGTATTTAACACATCTCTTTTACCATATATGACTCTAATTCTCACTGTAAATTAATAATAGAAATTCTGGTTAACATATCATTGCTTTTAAGTGTGATTTAAAAAATAATATAGCACCCCTCTCAATGCACAGGTATGATCATGAATTTAAACTATAAAGAAGAGAAAATAAGTGGTCTTTTTTTGGAGTCTTTTAGCAGTCATACAGCCAGTCCCAGTAACTGCCATTGCCTGTGCATATGCAACCATCAAAATGCCAGGTCAAAACTCACAGAAAGAATGGTAGTGGCTTGTAGGAAGGCCCAGAGATAATTCTGGAGATTCTTTGAAACTCTTAGACACCAACAGTAAAGACACTGAATCAGACAGTGTTTAGCAAAATTCCTGACACTGGTATTTAAAAGTAAGCTAAATCTTCATAACTGCCGCCCTTTACTAATAGGTTTTAATTCTCATTTAAGACTCTAAGAAATGCTGTATCATCAGTGTTCTTGAGAATATTAATGACTGAATTAAAAAATTTCTAGAAAATGTATAGGCTGATTTTGTAAAAATTTTCAGGAAAAACTCAACCAGTTTACTTTGATTATACTTTGCTTATATGCATGTATAAGATTGATAAAAGATAAAACCCTATGACTAATTAAGCTTAGAAGAGTTCTTTCAATTTAGAAGTATAAAATATGAATATAAGTGACAATAGACACTGAATTATAGTTTAATTAGCAGCATCTTTTTTAGAGGTAACAGTGCATCTTACAATCAATGGTAACTTAGAATCAATGAAATATAGTAAATGCTTTAAAGTGATGGCTTTTTATCAGAAGTAAGATCAAGTTATCTTCAGAAATTTTGATATCCAGGAAAAGCACTGAGTAGTGATCAAGAGGTCTAGTTGGGAAACGAACTTGCTAGGAGATACTGGATAGCAATGAAATTTTGCTTTATTTTAGAACTGGTCACTAATGCAAAAATGGAAACTACTGGTTAGGAAATAAATTATCTGGCAGAAGATATTGTGCAAAATTAAGTTAGTTCCAAACATTTTCATGGTTTCTTACATACAAAACAATAATTCACATGGCACACAATGTTACAGCAGTCCTTTTACCAAAGATATGGCAGTTCATTTCAAAATAGCAGCTTCAGAATTAAGTTATGTATAAATGCTCAAATAGAGCATCAACTCTTAAGTCAGTGAAGCTACCTCTTCAGGGACCAGAGATAATATGATCCTTTGGGAAAATCTACAAAGACAAATAAAATTTGTCCATTTGCTTCTGTGTTGATAGAAAAATAAAAATTATTAAAGTTAAGGAGAAACTGCGAGTCCCATTATTTCCTTGTCTATCACATATGAAGTAGCATCCTAGTCACTCTGTCACCTGCTTCTGCCTTACTGTGGTCACAGCATGTATTATATTAGCATTTTATATTACTTATTTATTATGATCCTTGTCTCTCTCAAGAGCACAATGAGAGCAAAAAGACTGGTCAGTCTTCTTTACTGCTGTCTCCTAGGGAATGTCTGATACATTGGGCATTTTCAATAAAAAACTGTGCATAATGATTTGATAAATTAGGTGTTTGGATGATCATTAAGCAAAAATACCAAGCACTATATGAATGCAATATATTGCTGAGAATAAGAAAATGGATTGTATGAACCTTACCCTGTATGTTCAAAGGCACATGTTTACAAGATGATTTATTTACTTAGGGACAAGTCCACTTATATGTGATGTCCAGGAGAGATTTTTCAATCAAAAAGATAAGGCAAGGTTTTAGAAAATCAAAGTTGATCTTTCTTCTATTCTCTAGCTTCTCTTGTTTCCTATCACATTTTGACATAGCTTAAGAGAAATTTTAATGTCATACATTCTATGACATGGAACAATTTAGTGATGGCTTTAAGAAGAATTTTGAGAGTAATTTTTATATCATACTTACTGAAACTTAAATTACTCTGTTTTCTTTAAAATTGCTATGATTATGTATTTGTTATAAACTCTTAAAAAGAGAGTATTTTACTGTTTTGCAGTTCTGCCTCTTGCTTAAATTTGGAACATATGTTTTAGTTATCAGTGAAATTACTAATCTATTTTCTAAACAATTTAATTTGAACAAGTTGCTGTTTAACTTTTTTCTTTAGATCTTTGTAACATCTATATAAAAATAATTATTAATAATTATATATGCCTTTGTGTTTGTAGTACATGTATGACCCTATGCTAAACAATTTTACAAAAAGCAGTTAATGGATAAGTAATGTACACATATGGACATTTAGAGAAAATTAATCCTTGAAGTTTTTCTGTTTTTGTTTTGCTTTGTTTTGTTTATAATAAATACTGGGTAATGATATTTCACATCTGGATATGTATCTAATCATATATACAGAATTGGTCAAAATTTTAAATTGTCAGACAACCGTTTTTCATGTTTTCTCTCCTGATTATGCAAGCTAATGCAGAGGGGACATTAAAGAAGGTCAGTCAGTTAATCTTTCGAATTTCCAAAATTTACCCTCATCTCAAGGTCTCAGATTACTTCCACTGAGGTAAACATTAATGCACTAAGCATATTCTACAGTGATTTAACAAAGTTGAATGTTCTCTTTCCTGTCTCTCCTCAAAAGGCCAAATAATTCAGGCCATAAAAATAGTGCTAACTAACATTTTTATGTCATAACTATTCGTCACTAAGCACTAACACAACTATGCATATCTAAAGCACATAACTCTACACATATTACTTCATTTAATCTGAAAACAACTCTATGAAGTAGGCAATATTTTAGAGTCTAGGTAAAGCAATAATGGAGAGGTATACTGTAAAAAACCTACAGATTTCCTCCTATATGTTTCTCCTTACTTTTTTTTTCTTTCAGTTTTATTGAGATATAATTGACATAAACTCCTTTACTTTTATACACAACACTTTATTACTGACACTTCTAGTCACCAAATGTGTGAGAGTTTTTCCCCACATCAAAGCAATTCTCCATGACACCAGCTGGGTTTCCTAAAATTTAACTCAGTTCTGACACTATCTACCTAGAAGTAGCTCAGCCGCACAAGACTGCTCCTATCACACTACAGATACCAACTGAAAGTAGTAGGTCCCCAGGTTACCCACAACTTACGTCTGACTTGGCTAAAAATCAGAGGTTTTCACAAACCCCTCTCCCAGTCAAGTTCTATCAATTTGCTAGAGCAGCTCACAGGGCTCAGAGAAGCACTTATTTACAGTTACCAGTTTATTAAAAGATACAATATATGATACAGATGAACAGCCAGATGAAGTGATATATAGTCTAGGAGGGTTCCAAGCCCAGGAGTTTTTGTCCCTGTAAAGTTGGGATGTGTCACCCTATACATGGGTGTGTTCATCAACCTTGAAACTCCAGAACCCCTTACTCTTGGAATTCTACGGAAGTTTCCACACATAGGCACAATCAATTATTAACTCCATTTCTAGCCCCACTCCTCTCTTTGGAGAATGGGGGCAAGGCTGAAAATTTCAAGTTTCTATTCATGGCTTGGTCTTTCTGATGGCTAGCCCCCATCCAAGAGCCACCTAGGAGTCCACCCAGAGTCACCTAAATAGAACAAGATGGGTTCCTAGTGCTCTTATTGCTTAAGAAATTACAAGGGTTTTAGAAGCTTCATCAAGAACTGGGAGCACAAACCCATACATATATTTCTTATTATCACAAGAGGTAAAGAGACTTACCTCAGGTTAAAGAGCTTTAAACACAGGTCTTTCCAACTCTAGATCCCAGATCTTGACCATGGTGCTATAAAGAAAATATCATGCAATAATTAATTATCTTACAAATACAACTTTGCCAATTACATAAAAATGTATTACAATGAAATGTGGCTGGTTAAAACTATTGCTGTAGTTATTCCTAATAGTCCTATGTCTCAAATACCTTACTTGAGAGGACTTAAATTAATGCATATTTAAGAAAATACCAGCTTCTAGGATAAGCAGATCTTTAAGCTGAGTAAGGAGCCCTCCAATACATCTTATTTTTTCTAAAACACACACACACATATGAACACACATTGTATCTTGAACACATTGTAATATGGCTCAAAAATTTTAACAAAGATTATTCCTTTGACCCATATGTTTATTTATTTATTTGTTTTATAATTTGTCACACTAAATATATTTCAATATTAAATTTGTCTACAGTAAACTGCAAATACATACACCCTGCTATTAACAGCAACATTATTTATAATTGCCAAGATATGGAAGCATCCTAAGTGCACATCAATAGATGAATGGATAAGGAAGATACAGCATATGTATGCAATGGGATACAACCCATAAAAAATGATATTTTGCCATTTGCAAATATAGTAGTGGGGTGTATGTATATTTTTGAATTAATGTATTTCTTTTTCTTGGATATATGCCCAGGAGTGGAACTGCTGGGCCATACAGTGGTTCTATTTTTAGGTTTTTGAGAAACGTCCATATTGTTGTTCATAGTGGCTGAACGAATTTACATTCCCACCAATAGTTTACAAGGGTTCCCTTTTCTCTACATCCTTGTCAATATTTGTTTTTTGTGTTCTTCTTGATGACGGCCATTGTGACAGGTGTGAGATGGTATCTCATTGAGATTTCTGATATTAGTGATGTTGAGCAACTTTTCATGTTCCTGTTGGCCATTTGCATTTCCTCTTTTGGAAAACTGTCTATTCAGTTCTTCTGCCCATATTGTAAATGGGTTGGTTGGTTGTTTGCTTTTTAACTTAAGTATAGTTGATTTAAAATGTTGTATTAGTTTCTGGTATACAGCATCAATGGACTTGGAGGGCATTACACTAATTGAAATAAGTCAGACAGAGAAACACAAATACTGTAAGATATCATTTACATATGGAATCTAAAAAAATACAACAAACTAGTGCTAACAGAAAAGAAACAAACTCATAGATGTGGAGAAGGAACTAGTGGTTACCAGTGGGAAGAAGGAAGAGGGAGGGGCAAGATGGAGGTGGAGGATTAAGAGGTCTAAATGATCAGGTATAAAATAAGCTACAAGGATGTATTGTACAACATGGAGAATATAGCCAACATTTTATAATATCTATAAATGGAGTATAACCTTTAAAAATTTGTGAATCACTATACCATATACCTGTAACATATAACATTATATATCAACCTTACTTCAATTTTAAAAATACTGTAAAATAACTATATAAATTAAAAATGGTTTAAAAAGTAAACTGTAGAACATATTCATATTCTTCCCTATAGATCATAACATTTGCCATGTAGTAAATATTGAGTATTTTCAATAAAAAAGGAGTAATAATATATCAGAAAATAATTATTCAGAAAAAACATAGATAAGGTGTATGTGCCTGCAAAACATCTTGTTAGCCTTGCAATTGTCTTAAAATGAATTTTGCATGTGCGGTAAATTGAATAACCTCCCTCAAAGATGTTCTTGTCTTAATCTCTAGAACATGTAAATATATTATCTTACAAGATAAAGGAAATTTGCAGATGTGGTTAAGTTTAGGACCTTGAGATAGAAAGACTACATACACTAAATTATCTGGGTGTGCCCAAAGTAATCACAAAACTCCTGTAAGAGGGAGGCAGGAGGATCAAAGTCAGGAAAAGGAGATAAGAAGATGGTAACAAACTACTAGAGTGATGCACTGTGAAGCTAGAGGAAGGGGCCATGAGTCAAGAAATACAGGGAGCTTCTAGAAAAGGAAAATGAAGAGAAGTGGATTTTCCCTTAGAGCCTCCAGAAGGAATAGTCCTGCCAACACCTTGATTTTAGACCTCTAGAACTATAAGAAAACAAATTCATGTTGTTTTATGCTACTAAGTTATAACAAATAATAATTTGCTATAGCAGTATTTGAAATTTAATAAATTATGGTTGTTAAATAGAACTTCTGACACTTTTACTCCTGGCCAAGATTTACCAAAATCTTGTTTTAATGAAAAACAAGCAAACCAACGTACCCCTCCCTCTAAAAACAAAAACAAACAAAAAAATACAAAAAAAAAAAAAAAAAAAACACGTGAAAAGTTGTTTTCAAAACAATGGATACCAAGCAATGAAGATCAGTCATCCCTGACAGGTAGGACACAAATAAAATTAGTTCTATAATTTTTCTAGTTTAATGCTTTGAGAGAATCTTCAGGCCATGGCACAGGTGAAGGAAACTAGGTGTAACCTGGAGAACTCACTGAGCTGAGGAGCTAAGGCAGGGTCTGAGGAGAACATGACAACAAGATTGCACAGAACAGAGAAAAAGCAGCTGAACAGACCTGGAGCTCTGGAGGTGGGCTGGTGAGGAAACTACCCGAGGATGAAGAAATGCCAACCTACGGAGTTAGCGCGTACAGGACTAGGAACACATACATGGCTGGAATCGTGTCAGACTCCTCCAGGGAGGCTGTGTAAACTCATAATGCACCTGACAGAATACTTAGAAAATGTCTACCTCTGTAGTGGGGTATACTTTTCCATAAACTGAGCACTGTTCCTAACACACCTAACAAATTAAACAAAAAAACAGACAAACCGAAAACACCTGAAGGCATCAAACTTTTTTCACAAGTAACTTACCTGAGTCCCCAAAGCTTAATATTTATATAAATGCAAAAAATATACACACGAGGGGCCACACGGGGCATTCTGCGGGCGGCGGCAGGTGACGGCGCAGGATGAGGAAGTTTTTGGTTCCGCAGGCCAGGCGCCCATCCGAGGCGCGAGAAGCTCAAGCAGCTCTTCACCTTCTGCAAGACGGAGGAGCACGGCTTCCCCAAACAGTGCAGCTTCGCATCATGGCCATCAGCACCAGGTCTGGGGCCGTCCAGATATACGGTGGCCCTCACGTGCAGGCACCCAGACACGGCCACTGTCACCCAGAGGCACTTGTGGCCCGGCCAGGGCCGCCTCCTGGCCCTGCTGGAGGACAGCGGCCTCCATGTTTGGAGATCGTCCACCATGACGGCTGTGCCCACCTGGAGGAAGCCCTCAGCTTCCAGCCGCCCAGTCGGCAGGGTTTTGACAGTGGCAGGGGCCTGCCCAGCCTCGTCCGCATCACAGTGGACTTTCTGGTGGCTGCTGGTGACCTGGCAGCCCTGGGCACCGAGTCTGCAAACGTCTTCTTCCTGGCGGGAACCTGCCCTGACGCTGCGCGAGGGCAGACCCTTCACCCGGAAGAAGTTCTCTGAAGGTGCGAGGTTTCCCGGCACCCATTCGGCTTTTCGCTCTGTGCGCTGCTTACTGGCTCACCCCTACCCTCCCTCAGCATCTGCGCTCCCTCTGGAGAAAAAAAAAAAAATTATATATATTTGAGAAATAAATTTTAGAATGAATGGCATCTAGTCAGATTGCCAGGTATGAAAGAAGTAGAAAAATAAAACCTACAGTAATGAGAATAAGCAATCATGAGTCTAGTATATGTTCCAAACGCTAAGTAAAGACCTAGGTGACATTTTTTAAAGGCTCAAATCAAATTTCAAGAGGTAAAATCTGTAATGTGTATGATGAAAAATACACAACATGAGCTTAATGGCAGATTAGAAATTACAAAAAAAAAGTTAGTGAACTTAAAATACATAGTCATAGAATTATTCAAATTGAAACACACAAGAAAAAAGGATTAAGAAAATGAAAGAGCATAAGAGAGCTGTAGAACAATTCAAATGATCTAATATGCATGTAATTGATACTAATGAGATGAGAAAGTGAGGAGACAAAAATTTTTTGAAGAAAAAGTTCTAAATGTGATTAAAACTATAAACCTACAATTCCAACAAACATAATGCATTGTAAATTCAAGAAACTTGAAGAAAGCCATACAGAATATAATAAAATAGATCAAAACTAGACAGGAAAAAACTTAAAAGTAGCCAGATGCAAATGATACATTACATACAGAGAAAGAAAAATACTGATGATAGCAGAGTCCTCATCAGATATAATGTAAGGTAAGAAAACAATGCATTAATATCTTTAAAATACTAAATGAAAAAAATCAAACTCGAATTCTTTTCTGAGTAAAAATATATCTTATAAACAAAGACCTGTACTACAAGAAATGGTAAAGGACATCTTTAAGCAGAAAAAAATAATACCAGGTGGAGCACTGAATATACACAAAAGTTGGGGAAAAGAACCAGAAATTATAATTAAATGGATAAATACATGATTTT
Source organism: Camelus dromedarius (assembly GCF_036321535.1). NCBI lineage: Eukaryota > Metazoa > Chordata > Mammalia > Artiodactyla > Camelidae > Camelus > Camelus dromedarius. The sequence continues at coordinate 24,015,596 of NC_087439.1, forward strand.
TCTTAATATTTAAATCTCAAAAGTTAATTGCAACTTCCACATCTAGAAAGATGAAATAAATGTGATTTTTTTCCTATTCCTCCATTAAAAACAACTATGTGTTCTTTACATTATATATAAAACAAATATAAAAACATTCTGAAAAGGTGAAGAGAAGGCAGAATGGCTAGAGCTCTCAAGGCCTAAGTAATGTGATTAGAAAAAGTGAAGTTCTTAGGAAGTAAATCCAATAAAACATGCCCAGGATTTGCTAAAAACTATAAAATGGTAATGAAAAATATCTACAAAGATCTGAATAAAAGGAGAGACAATGTGTTTATAGATTGGAGGACTCAACATAGCAAAAATATCAATTCTCCCCTAATTGATATATATGTTAAATGCAATTTTAATCAAAATTCAATAATTTATAGAAAGACTAAATCATTCTGAAATTTATGTAGAAAAAGAAACTTGAATAGCTTAAAAATGTTTTGAAAAAGAACAAACTGGGAAGAATCAGTCTTCCTAATTTCAATTATCAGATAGCTACAGTAATCAAGACTATGTGGTATTGCCAGATAGATACACATATAGATCATGGAATAGAAAAGAAAATCACAAAATAGACCCTCATCAATGTGCCCAAACTAATTTTTTAAAGGTGCAAAACTAATTCAATGCAGACTTTTCAACAAGTATTGCTTGAATAATTGGACATCTATAGATTAAAAAAAAAAAAGAATATGACCAAAGTTTCACATCTCATACAAAAATTAACTAAAAATGGATTGTGAATTTAAATGTAAAATTATAAAATATTTAGGGAAAAAAACATGAAAAATTTTTGATATCTAGGGCTAGACAAAATGTTCTTGGACTTGATGACAAAAGCACATTTCATAAAAGAAAAAACAGATAACTTAATACTGTATCAAACCTTGGATCTGCTAAATACACTGATAAAAGAATGAAAATATATGCTACAAAGTAGGAGAAAATGTTTGCAAATCATTTGTATGGCAAAGGACTAATATCTAAAATACGTAAAGAACTCTCAAAACTCAACAGTGAAAAACAATGCAATTAGTGGACAAAAGACATAAATAGACATTTTATTGAAAAGCATATATAGATGTCGAATAAGCACTTGAAAAGATGTTGAACATCGTTAGATATTACAGAAATTCAAATTAAAACCACAATGAGATATCATCACACATCCATCAGGTTGACTAAAATAAAAAGTCGTAACAACATCAAATGCTGATAAAGATACAGATGGGAAAGAGCCGGTGGGAAAGCCAGCATCTCCCTCCTTCCTACTGCAGCTTTCAGCTGAAGCAGATCTCAGCCTGGGATGGTGGAAAGATTTTACGTTAAATAAACTCAAAAGTTTGATTATTAAATAGAATTGGACTGTTTTCTAAACTGAGATGGTGTTTTTTAATTTGAAGTGGCCCATAAACTATTTATATTATACAGAAATATGCTGGAACTGGACAAAGTCTGAGACTGAAGATCTAGCCTCTATTGAATCTATATTGGGAACAGTGGAAGATAGTTTATGAATATATAACATTAATTGTATCTTATAAAATATTGTGATTCATGTAATAAGCCAGAGATTACTGAGAAATCACTCAAAACAATTAAATAACTTATTTTTGACAAAGAATTGCAGAAACAAGAATATGAATAAAGTCAAGTAATACACAAGTAATGAATCCCATTTTTTGTTTAAAAATCCCTGTAAAGGAGGTATTAGAATGTTCTCTTGAACATAATGTCATTGTTGGTAGAGTTCCTGGTGATAATGGGCTTGTGAATGCATTTCTATATTTAACCAAGAACTTTGTATTAGAATGACCTTTCAATATTAAGAATATTTATAAAAAATGTTATTCCTCTTTGTAAGTATAATTGAAAGAGCTTCAATCTTTTCCATCAGCAAATGAACACCACATCTCTACTGGCAGCTTTTTTAGTATTGCATAAAGTAATATTTTCATAACCACCCCTCTTAAGAACCCTGCACTGGGAATCAGTAACTCTGGATTCTTTTTTTGCTCTATTACTGGATTAACACATTACTCTAGAAATATTGTTTAACCTCTCCCTCCTCTCTTTTCACATTTTTAAACGACATATATTGTAACTACTCCAAATAGACCAGAAAATCATTTTCAAGTGCCAGACATGTATTTATCATGTGGTTTTCCAATATTTGGAACTATGCTTAAAGGAAGCTTATTTGAAAATTTAAAGTTACCTAGAAACAAGCAATTGAAGCTGAAGTTTAAAAAATACCACTTATAGTATCTTACAAGAACAAAAATAAAGAATGCATTTAATGAGAAACGTGCATGATATCTGTGCAGAAAAGGGCAAAAATCTTCAGAGAGAAATTAGAGGAGACCTATATGAGTTTAAGAGAATTACCTTCTTCACAGATTGCAAGTCTCAATATTTTTAAGCTCTCAAATCTCCTCATATTGATTCAATACATAAATTCAATGCGATGTCAATCAAAAATCTCAGCAGGCATTTTGTGTGTGTGTGTGTGTGGGTGTGGGTGTGGGTGTGTAAAAATTGGCAAGCTAGAAAGTGCTCAAATAAGTATTCATATGGGGAAAAATCTTCCCCTCTATTTCACATAATACATAAAAATAATTAAATGAGAAAATTCATAGAGACAGAAAATACAACAGTAGTTTACAGGGATTTAGGGGGACAGGGGTTATAGTTTCAGTTTGGGATGATGAAAAAATTCTGGAGATGGATAGTAGTGATGGTTGCTCAGCAATATGAATGTATAATGCCAGTAAACTGTTGTCTTAAAATGGTAAAATCAATTTTATATCATATATATTTATACAAAAAAAACCCACAAATTAAAAAGAAAAAGGAATTGAGTCTTTGGAAAGCATGCTGGCTCTTAGAGCAAACTCTGGTCCTAATGTGTGGCTTCCCAAGTATGATGGGATAAAACTGCTGCCTCATTTAAAGGCGTGGGATAAAAGATTGAATAAAATGGTGCTTCAAGGATTGAAAGTGTACATCAAACTGGTGGGATAAAAAAAGCATAGCAATTATATGTTAAAATGTATCTTAGAACTATAAAAAAATGTGAAATAACATAATTTCCATTAGACTGAGACATCAGACTCCCTTGAGATGCCATACGTGGCGTCTGACACAGTATGTGCAGTGTAATATATGCCAATTATACCTCAATAAAACTGTTAAGAAAATAATTCAAGGTGAATGATAGAAACATAAAAGCTAAAAATATAAAATTTCTAGAATAAAAGAGAAAAATATCTTTGTGATGTTGGGTAGATGAAGTTTCCTACAGAACACAAGAGCCCTAACAATAAAAGAAAAAAATGGTTAGTAAGACAACAGCAGTAAGATGTGTGCTCATCAAAAGGAATCATTAAGAAAATAAGAACATAAACTATAGATTTGGATATTAATATTTGCATGCCTATCCATGATAAAGAACTTTTATCTAGAATATATATGTATTTAAAAAACCCCTAAAACTCAATGAGAGAAAGAAGAGCACAATAAAAATGGGCAAATGAATTGGCAGTAACTTCCCCCAAAGAACATGCAACTGACCAAAATAATACATAAAAGGTGTTCAATATTATTACTCAACATGGAAATGCAAGTTAAAAAAAATCACTAGAATTGCTAAAATTAAAAAGAATGACAATATGAAGTGTTAGAAAGCATGTGGAGCCACTGGAACTCCCATATATTGCTGGTGAAAGAGAAACTGATACCAGCACTTGGAAAACTACTTGGCAGTTGATTATAAAGTTAAAACATACCTGCTGCATAATCCAGAAAATTCACTTTAAAATACTTTTCCCAAGAGAAACCAAAACTTGTGCTCCCAAAAATACTTGTACAAGAATTTTTATTACAGCTTGATTTATAATACTAAAAACTGGAAACAAATTAAAATGTGAGTGAATAAACAGATTGTGGATACATTTATAAGGGAATACTAACCAGAAATATAAATAAAAGTACAATCAAGGCATACAATAGCATGGATGAATTCCACAGAAGTCATTTTGGGCAAATGAAGGCAGATAGTATTTATAGCACTCCATTTACATACAGCGATAGAACAGGAAAAGTTGGTAATAAACATTAAGTCAGTTTTTGCCTTGCAGGGGGAGGGATTGAATGTAAGAGATTGAATGCAAATGTACATGAGGAAATATTCTGTGATAAAAATGTTTTCAATTGTACTGTGGTTACATAGGAATATATATTTGTCAAAACTCATTCCATTGAACACTTAACATCCATACATTTTATTCCAATTATACCTTGTACTTAATTTTGTGTGTTAACTTGGAAGGTGTTTTTGGATGAGATGAACATTAAAATTTGTTAAGTTTGAGTAAAGCAGACTGCCCTCCCAAATATGAATAGGCCTCATTCAGTCAGGTGAAAGCTTGAAAAAAAACCAAAAAGACTGGCCTCCCTGAGCAAGAGGAAATTCTCCAGCTGACTGCCTTCAGATTTCGTCTGTACCATTGGCTCTCCTGGATCTCCAGCCTGCTGACCTACAATGAAAATTTTGGACTTGCCAGCCTCCATAATCATAAATATCTTTACAATAAATATCTTTCTCTCTCTCTCTCTCTCTCTCTCTCTCTCCCCCTCGCTCTCATATATACAAATAGACAAAAACACATATTCCATTTTTTTCTGACAAACACTGATTAATACATTCTCAGTGGGGGTGGGTATAGTTTAGTGGTATAGTACATGCTTAGCATGCACGAGGTCATGGTACCTCCATTAAAGGGAAAAAAATCTCAAATCCAGAAAACAGTATAGAGCAATATGTTAGTTCAAGGAAACCCTCCCAAGTCAGTAGATTTCACTCCAAGCTAAGATTCAGAGTGCATACTTTGGAGGTAGCCAAAAATACTGTTTATGTTTCTTTATGAACTTTGCATATCCCTACCACTAGAAAATAAAGTCTGAGCTCTCATTCCATCAACTTCCTCCTTCCTGAAGATTCTGTGTCACTGTCCTCCATGTAATCTATTTCTAAGCAGCTATTTCAGTTTATCCCTCCTCTAGGACCATAGTCCTTATGGCTGTGCTCTTATAACAGTCTTATTGCTAGGCATGACCCATCTGGGGTCTCAGCTGAAAGCAGTTGGAATTTAACAAGGCCCCTCCATCCTGGCAGGGTCTGAATGCAGTGTTGGCCTCCCAGCACTGTAAACCTGACACTCCTGCTCACCTGTTTGGCTTTTAGCCACTATTTTCTGCCAGGTTTCTTGGAATCTTGCTCTCCATAGGCATAGCTCAAGAATCAGCCAACTTCTTGAGAGAAAATTTGCATACAGTTATTGTACCCACTTTTCTGAAGTTCCTTCTCTCCACGATGTTTCTCCCTCAAGTCCCATCCATTTTCTCAGTACCAAGCTCATTCCTGTAAAATAAGCCATTTTCTGCTTTGGCTCTATTCCTAGGAACTGAAAACTAAAAAGTACCTTCAGAGGAAATAGCCAAAATACTTGAGTAACATCATTTTGCTTCCCATCTCTTAGGGAAAAGAGCCCTACACTCAGCCTGTCTCAATTGCTTTCCAGGGCTTTCCAATAGTGGCTCTGCATAGTTTCTCCATGTTTAGTCATTATCTTCAGGGACTTCACAGCTAGAACCAAGGTTACCAGAGCACAATCTTTAAAAACATAAAACTTATGAAGTCACCACCCCTAATCTTAAATCCTTCCAACTACACTTTGAACAAATTTCAGATACCTACACTTGACCTAAAAGAGCTGCATAATCTGACCCTGCCTGTCTCTCCTGGTTCACCTAGAGCCACTGTTGTGTTATTTCCAGAGTTACTTTTATTTTTGCTACCTTCTAACCTCTGCCTGAAACACTCTTCTCTCTTTTACCAGTTTATTTCTTCTCATCCCCACGATTGACCTCAATGTAACCTCAGAGAGGCCCTCCTCAATCACATTATGTAATTTCATATTCCTTTGTCATTCACTACTTCTGTTCACTGTTTTTTACTTTTCCCTTTAAGTGTGTATCACAAGGTAATGAATTACAGAGCAAAATCACACCCTGAAAAATGGAGAAAGTGTAGGAGAATTAAGCAGGATTAAGCTAAGCAGAGAAAGAGAATACAATTATAACATCTGCAAAGTCACATGCAGACTAGTGACACTATTCAAGTCTGAAAGAGGAAGATGACAAAAGGGAAGTGAATACATACTTTTTTTTTTACTAAATTCAAATCATTTTTTATATATTATTGCAAGTTTTGATTGACTTCTGAAAAGAACAACTAACAAAATGAAATTATTTTATTTTTATCAATACTTAGACTAAATTTGCTTTGTATTCTCATCTCCTTCTATGCAAGTGAAGAAAATTAACATTAGTGGTGTCTTTTGTTCTCAACTCTTTCCTACAATAGATGGGGTTTTTGTTCTCTTATTATAAACTGTCTCCAAAGTATTTTATGCATTCATTTTGCAGTGATTAGTAAATCTTAACTATATATACATTGCACATACTTGAAAAGTTCTTGACTTTTATTCTAATTTTTTTGTCATATCAACGTTTTAATTTTTGCAGCTAAATTTGCCTTTTTATTTATGGTTCTCTTGATGTGTCACACTTAGAAGGTACCTCCTTACCCTAAGATGCATTCAATTTTTTTAAGTCATCTTACAGTTTTATTGTTAATATGTATTAAATGCATGTAGAATTTATTTTGATTTATGTGGTAAATAGGGACTCTAACATCATTTTCCAAATGTCAGCCAATCATTACTATGTTTTAAACAATAATATTTTTTGATTGCTTTAAGATGCCAATTTTTAGATAATACTCATTTCATGATATATACAAATATATGAATATGTATGAATTCAGTACATACACACACTCCTCTGGATCTAGGTATTTTCGTCTGCTTAATATATCCATTAACTTTTATAATAGTGCTTCTAATGATTATTTAATAAATAGGATTAAATTACATATTATATTAGTCACTATATTTTAATTAATATTTATTTAGTAACCAAATACATAATTAAATGTAATATCTCAATATTACATATATATTTTTAATATATTCTAAGACAAAGCACCATTCTTTACCCTTGTTTTCAAGTTATTGTATATACTACTTTATTCTTTAAATAGGTACAATATTAAATGATGATCTCAAACCACATTAGAATAATATGATGTTTGATGCAAAAATGAGAATCATCTAGAGATTGGAATAAATATAAGGAGAGAAATGTTTTCTACAGAACTGGGATAAAACTAGATTTCAAAGATTTGCTCATCTTTATCATGATTCATCTAGTGCCTTACTGAGTACACAGAATTCTTTCAGTAAATACTGATTGATTGATTAAAAAACATTTCTGAAGGCATTTAAAATGTGAGCTGTTTGTCCAAGCTGTACAAATAAAATTACACAGATAAAAAATTCCCCTTTACAATTTTATGAGGCATGAGTTTTCAGTCAGCTTGAATCAATAATTAATGCATGTTTATTGACTACTTGTAGAAATCTCAATTGTTTTTATGATATATACAAATAAGTAAAAGATGCACTGAGTCTCTTATTTTTAAGAGTTAGCAATAAAATGAGGAAACATGTAATGTGCATTTAACTATTAGGGGAAAATTAAGAATTCTTAGGGGAAGGAAGTTTGTAAGGCCTGGAGTCTCACAGGTTCCCTTACAGAAGGCTAAAGTAGGATGGATGGCCTTTCCCCTTTAGGGACAACAGTAGGCAGGGAAATACCAGCACAGCACAGGCTCTCCCCCTCTAGTACCATGAATCCTGATGAGTACTTTAATGAACTATTCTCGTGAAGCAAGTAGACTTTTAAGTGGAATTCTTTTTGATAATATATATTGACTGGAAAAAAGTAAAACTTTTTTTTTTTATTCTTTACACATAGTGTGCATTTTCTTTTCTTTTTTTGTTTTTATTTTTTACGTTCTTTTTAAAAATTCCATTGCCAGACAAGAGGCTTCAGTTCTTGGCAGAGGGTATCAACCTAAGTAGTCATTTCTGTATTTTCCAGTTTTTAGTATTACCCAGACATTTATCTATTTTCTACATATTTATTTTCCTTAACTATATAGTAACATAATCATAGCATATGCTAACAAAGGAAGCAAGTGGGAAAAGGATTAAATATATTTAAACCTACTGTGTATTGTTCCTGTAGACATGTTGGGAATCTACATGAAAATACAAAGATTAGGCCCTTGAACCAGTTGATTTGACTTTTGGTGTACTGGGCCAAGACACATGAATGAAAAAAGGAGAGCAGTTAACAAGCTAATGAAAAATTTTTGAGATTGAAATCTATAAAGTTAGATGACACTTCTGAGTATTTTTCTTAGTGTGCATATGTCATATATCCTTAAAAATCTTTGTAATATTTTTATGTTTCTTTGGAGATTAAATTCAAAACAAAAAGCTTCACAATAAATATGTCAACTTGAGTATTGCAATAAATATTTTATCCTGGAATATTTATGAAATCTCTGCTCCATTAAGTCTTCACTCCAATAACCTTAGAAAGTCCCCTGGGACTATACATTTTAGAGCCTATTGGTTGATATTTATATTTTTCAGTAATAAATGCTTTTATTTTGAAATTATTTATGAAGGGGTTAAACTAGTTCACCATATGCAGAAAATAAACACATATATTCCACTTGATAAAATATCAAGAAAATGAAAATAAACAGGTGGATTTATGGATGTATACCAAAACATCACTAAAGCTTAGTTGATTCTGCTTACAAAGCCACCTTAATAATCAGTAGAGATCACTGCAAATCCATTTGACAATAGCAATTGATGTCAATAGTAAACACAGTCAGAGTCATTTCCTCAACTATACTGTCTCCCAGCTCAGTTGTTTAGGCTAGGCAGCCACAGTTCCAGATACCAAACTCTCTCTGTCACTCTCTCCCTCCTTAGTTCTTTCTCTTTTATCTCAAGTATTTTATAGAAAATAGACTTAAGTAGCCAATTTTGGGCACTAGAGTTTTAATATAAAAGTAAAACAGCCTCTCTCTTCCTCTTTCTCTCCTAGACCCAGGTCAGGATGGGAGGGGGATGGAGGGAACACCTGAGACTCATGTCCTTAGTAACTTTATCTTGGTTTTGATATGTGGTGATGACTGAAAATGGAGTGACCAAGGCATCTAGTCCCCAACTATCTCTTCTTATACTCAGGGTGAACTGATCAGCAAGGTCCATGCTCCACAGGAAGGCCCTGTGAGCTAATAGACAACAATTTATGCTCCTGCAAATCCTTTTATTAGTTACAGCCTTGGTGTTAGTAGTTATTCTTCTGAGAAGTTCACAAAGCAGCTCCTGGGAGAATCAGAGATGCAGAGTATCCAATAAGTAAGACAAAGTCCTTTGGACTTCTTCACCCTTTGGAAAACTAATGATCTAATCTTAGTAGATAGTTTACAACTATTAGATTTTGATTAAAAAAAAAAGGTTTTTTCCATGGTTTTCTGTTCTAGTCTAACATTGCCTATAAGCTGTCCCAAAGGAGCCCTCAATCAATAGGACTTCTATAGCAAGTGTGATGGTCTTCATTAGGTAATGAAAATCAACTTAGATGCATAGCAGTTACTGTCAACCTTATGATGATTCTGAGCCACAGAGTGGCAACCCCTCCTTTAATGTTTTTTTTTCCCTTCTCCATTCAACGTGGTCATGACTCACATGTTAATAATAGTACTACTTCATAGTGTAAAAATTTTATGAACAGAAACCTCAATTAGAGTTGAAAGACCAGAAATGGGAGCTCTCATGTCCTGAGACAATAGCAGAACCCAACAGGAAAAAAAGACCCTTTTCCAGCAAGGACTCAGCCAATGAAAAGCCATAGACTCTATGTTTACTATAGCCCTCCCAACTTTCTTTTCCTCTTTATAAAATTGTTCTCCTTCCCCTGCGAGGTGGGAACTTGTATGTGGCTTACTATGGTGGCAGACCAAAATTGCAATTCTCTGCTGATCCCAAGTAAACCTATCTTTGCTGGAGAAATTTTGGGCAGTCTATTTACTTCAGGTCAGTAATAGTATTGAGAGAATTAAGTGAATTTATACACTATAGTGTTTAGAACAAAGTAAGCATTAGGTAAACATTGATGATTTTACTCTTTTGCTTCTTGTTGTTGCTCTTGTTGCTATAAATCTCCGTATTGAATGCCAGCCTACATAACTGCTTCACCCTCTCACTTCTTCTCCAAGGTCCCCAAATCCTTTGGACCACTGCAGCTATGAACCTGAAGGCAGATAGGAGTAGGGGCATGTCTGTGGGAAAGGCACAGCCCTCCACTTTAACATTTTGACATGAGAAGTTAAAATAGGTCCTCCCCTAAAACTTCCTTGGCACGATTGTGACTTAATTGCAATTTTTAAAAATATTTACAAAACAGAAACAGACTCACAGACATATAAAACAAATGTATGGTTACCAGGGGACAAAGGGAAGGCGATGGATGATGGGTAAAGTGGGAATTCAGGATTTGCAGGTACTAACTACTATATATAAAAGAGATAAATAACAAGGTCCTACTGTATAGCACAAGGAACTATATTCAATATCTTGTAATTGCCTATAATGAAAAAGAATATGAAAAGAAATATATACAAGTATAAATGAATCACTATGTTATAGAAATACACATATTGTAAACTGACTATACTTAAATGATAAAAACATAAAATCTCATAAAAAGAAAAAAATAATTTAAAAAATTAAAAGATTTAAGTGAAAGTTTATGGTTAAATAAAGGAGTATACAATCAGCACTTATAACTGCTAATTCACGCGGTTCATTTCAGAGCCCACTGTGAATTTCCTAAGAGTCTAGCACTTTAGATGACAACTTGCCTACAAGTAGCAAGGTCAGCTTAGCTCTCATCATCAAGAAAGCCGTGGAGCATTCTGTTCTAGTTGTAATTATTATTAGACTCAGAGAAAAAAAAAATCTCCCATTACCCCAAACAAAGGCTTGTCTCTCAATTTCTCATTTCTTGTCCCAGAATCTGCCTTTTCCTCTCGATCATTTTGAACAAAAACTCTCATCTCTACAACATAACAATACAGTTCAATGTAGTTTAAGCCATTCTAAGTCTTCTAAGGAAAAGAAGCATTTCTACCATCTGCTTTCTCCTGCTTTCTCATCCAGGCAAATACAGCAACAAAGTCAACAGGGAGAGAAATTCTCCCTCAACCAAATGTACACCATTTTCTATTGCAGAGTTGAATGTTTAGCTTCTTCATCTATATCTGCATTTAGGTAAATGGACACTTCAGTTCTCTCACAGACCAGCAGTTGGGTACATTATGGAATATCATGAACAGTTACAGATGCACTCATTAACTTATTTCAAAAATTGCTTTAATTGCTTTATGATATGCTTGGCACTGGTAAATAAAAACAATTAAGAAAAATATTTTAAAATATGAGTCTGTCTTCTGAAGCTAAAAAATCTAGCATTGGAGAAATAATAAGTAAGTTAAAAATCAAAGTATTATTATGGATTGCTATACGTTTTAAGAAAGAAACAGGGAGCAGTGTAAAATAACAGCAGATAGCATAAGGATGAGATGGTATCCTTTCTGGTTTGTCCAGCAACAGTATATTTTCTGGATATGATCTTGTTTTTGAGAATATCAGTCTCCATTACATCTAAAAAATACAGAAACTGGGGTAAATGTTTAAAATACTAGTTTTTAAAAAAGTATTTTACTATAAAAGGGTAGCAATAAAAACAATTAAATATGTTTAAAAAACCTACAAGTTTGGCATATGTGAGGGTGAATCTTTGAAAATAATATTGATTTTGAGGAACCAGTAGCAAAGCATACATCATGTGAACAATACTGTGCTTATGCAGTAGTCAATAACCAGCAAGAGTGGTCCTCTGTCCTCTCTCATCCCCTATCTGCTCTGGTTTTCCAGAGTTTTAACCAACATTCAACAATCCTATGTATGTTTCTCATTTACCAGGTTTATTGCTCATTTATTCCCATAAATCGTAAGCTCCACATAATCAGGGTTTTCTCATCTGATGAATCTCAAGCACTGTGAATAGTACCTTATACATAGTGTGGTTCAATAAATATTTGCTAAATCAAGAAATATATAAGTAAAAAAGACAACCTATGGAATGGGAGAAAGTATTTGCAAAAGATGAGATTGACAAGGGCTTAATTTCCAGAATAGATAAACAGCTCATACAACTTAATAAGAAAAAAACAAACAACCCAATCCAAAAATGGGCAGAAGACCTAAACAAGCAATTCTCCAAGGAAGAAATACAAATCATCAATAGGCACATGAAAAAATGCTCAATATCACTAATTAAGAGAAATGCAAATCAAAACTACAATGAGTTATCACCTCACACCAGTCAGAATGCCCATCACTCAAAAGTCCACAAATGATAAAAGCCGAAGAGGCCGTGGAGAAAAGGGAACCCTCCTACACTGTTGGTGGGAATGTAGTTTGGTACAGCCATTATGGAAGACAGTATGGAGATTCCTCGAAAGACTGAAAATGGACTTACCATATAATCCAGCAATCCCACTCCTGGGCATATACACAGAGGGAACCTTAATTCAAAAAGATACATGTACCTCAATGTCCATTGCAGCACTATTTATAATAGCCAAGACACGGAAATAACCTAACTGTCCATAAACAGATGACTGGCTAAAGAAGCTATGGTATATTTATGCAATGGAATACTACTCAGCCATAAAAAGAATAAAATAATGCTATTTGCAGCAACATGGGTGGACCCAGAGATTGTCATTCTAAGTGAAGTAAGCCAGAAAGAGAAAGAAAAATACCATATGATATCACTTATATGTGGAATATTAAAAAAAAAGAAGATAAACAAACTTATTTACAAAACAGAAATAGACTCACAGACATTGAAAACAAACTTATGGTTACCAGGGGAGTGAAGGGGATGGGAAGGGTTAAATTGGGAGTTTGAGATTTGCAAGTACTGACTAATATATATAAAACAGATAAACAACAAGTTTATCTGTATAGCACAGGGAACTATATTAAATATCTTGTAGTAACTTATGGTGAAAAACAATATGAAAACAAATATACGTATATTCATGTATTACTAAAGCATTATACTGTACACCAAAAATTGACAAACATTGTAAACTAAATAAACTTCAATAAAAATATATATACAAAAAAAGAAATATGTAAGTAAATGAGTACATGAACAAATAATCTAATAATTTCAAAATGAATAATATTGGATGAATTCTAAAAAATAACTTGCATATTTGTTTTTTAAAGCACTCTGAAGTAGCCCTATTCATATTCCTTGTTTTTCCTTTCTCTTGTAGAAACCTAGTATAATTTCCACTTGCTAGTAATTTTGATTACTTATATCTTTTATTAAAATATAAGAAAATAACACTGGGAGAATAATTTATATGAACAAATACAAGGATTTTTAAAATGTTCTAATATGACAGTCAACATATTCATTCATTAGTTCAACAGATGTGTGTTGAGTACCTACTGTGCATCAGGAGTATAGCTTTGAAAAAGGAAGACAGTATTACTTACCTCATGGAAAGACATGTAAACAAATAAACAAACAGTTATTTCAGAGAGTGCTAAATGCAATAGAAACTTAAAATGGGGGAAGAATGAGGATATTGCTTTTTGATCAAGGTATTCAGGGAGAGCCTCCATCAGAGGTGACTTCTGAATTGAAAACAGAATGGAAAGACTGCACATGCTACAGGAAGATGGGAGAGCAGAGTTTTCTAGGGGGAGAGAACAAGTATGACAGACTAGAGGTGGGCAACCTGAGTTCGGTTGCAGAAAGGAATCCAACAGGGCTGGAGGCCACCGAAGGAGAAAAAAGAATACAGTGTGTGTTGAAGTCAGAAAAGTCTCAGGGACTAAATCATGTTGGGCCTTGTTGACCAGGGAGAGTGTTTGGCCTTTGTTTCTTCCTCTTTCTTTCTTTCTTTTTTTTTTTTTAATTGGACTATAGTTGATTTACAATGTTGTGTCAATTTCTGATGTACAGCATAATGTTTCAGTCATGCACGTACATACATATATTCCTTCCCATATGCTTTTTCATTATAAGTTACTACAAGATATTGAATAAAGTTCCCTGTGGCCTTTGTTTCTTGTTCACTTGTACTTTGCTGGAAGGCTTCCTCCTGCAAATAATACAGTTTGATTTACTTCATACTTTAAAAAATATCCCCACCTGTGTATAGAAAAAGGCCTGCACTGGCGAGAAAAAAATATCTTTCTCACATGTAATTTTCTTTTTCCTGTGAAATTTCTCAGTGAGGAAAGATAGTATGTCGAATTACTATTACAATTCTACACATCTTGCCTTTCATGCTTTAAAAGTCACAATTTATTTTTGCAATTTTATTTATGTGCACCACAAATTTTAAAATTTTATTGATCATCAATTTTTATCTAAAAGGTGTCCACTTCTTTAGAAGTAACGTAAGTTCTCCAGAATGTGGGAAAAAAATAATGACAGTTATTTCAGTCCTAGGATACTATTCCCAATAGAAGTATCCCTAAATCTTGGTTTACTTCAGTCCTTTTCAGTGAAATTCCACATTAAATCTGGCAGATTGTAATGGGTAAAAGTCATCAATATTTCATTTCTTACTCCTCCTAAAAAACTGAAACCTGACGAACTAAAGTAAATTTAAAATCTAAACCATAATGTTGTATTAAATTCAGTTTTGGCAGTTAGTAGATATTTTTTATCCTACAACAACAGATGTGACTAAAAGAATTGATCTTGTTGACATTGCTACCCTTGTATGGATAGAAATCAATATGAACAATATCATTTACCATTTCACATACTGGCGAGGAAATTTTTACCATTCATGAAGTCAGGTTGAACTTGTTCTCCATCGTAGTGTCACAGCCCACTTCTGATGGAAAACATTTTTATTTGCAATTGGCTAAGTCATTTATCTCAGTGAGACATCACAGGCAGTAGGTAGCATCAGTAAGTAGATATAGGAAAACTGCCATCATTAATTATACTGAGGGCTGGATTGGGGTCGCTGGACTTCCAGCAGCAGAGTCATAAGGAAAGTAATACAGCTTGTGATTCAAACGCAATTAAGTTTAATATATTGTTAATGTCTTTTTAGTCGCCTCTTTAAGTGCAGGATCAACTCTACTAAGTCTTCATGATGATGACTCATGTCCAACCAAATTTTCAGGTGTTTGATCTGGAGTTGAGCTTTCTGGCAAGATTTATGACAATCACTCATGTGTTATAGGTAACTGTAGCCAGTATCTACACACAAAAAATAAAGTTGAAGACTGAAACAATACTCCAGATAGTGTTTCTCCCACATTCTGACTGTCTGGATGATTAAAATTTTAAGAGTAATTTGCAGAGAAACACCAAGTTTAAATTTTTTAAAAAGTTTTCTGTAAAGTCTTCTTAAAGTACAATTATGTAATAGCATTATCATTTTATCAAATAGGACAAACTTTCAGAACATAAAATAGAATAAATAAGATTATATTAAAAATGTACAGCACCTTTTGTTCCTGGCATAAGATATTCAAATCTAACCCTAATAACTATTAATCAATATTAATTTAGTTATTTATGCATTTAGCTATTGTCTCTTATATTGTGTGTTGTAGAATTTAGTTTTTAAATGCATTCCTACTTATGTTCTTCCATATTTATTGTAGTTTGTTTCTGACTAGCATCTGGTTCTTCTATTTAATGGCTTCTATAGCATTTTGTTTTACTACTCTTTCCATTTATACTCATTCATCTCTTTAATATTTTGAGTGTATTGAGCATGGAACTTTAATTATGGTCTTATTATCTATTATCTTCTTCTTAAAGTTACTCCAGTATCAAAACTTTTATATACTGGTAAATCCATTTTTACCTTCCTTAAATCGGAAAAAAAATCCTTATGCAGTAAAATTCTGCCTCACGGCCCATTCAGAGAATTCCCTGATTACATAAATCAATGATCAAAACTGAATATACCTGTGACAAATGCTTTTTTAAACTGGGTTAAATTATTTTGCAACATATAAGGTTGCTTTTGGTACAAACCCTAAGTTTACATTCAAAAAGATAAAATTTATAAATCGCTCAGAGACATGTATGGTTCTTAGAAACACTCACTGTTTACTTGTCACCTATCAGTATTCACATTTACTAATGTGAATTATTATTTATTCATGTATGTATGTGTGTATTTTAGGTAATTAGTGGATTTGGGGGAATTTGTTGGTTTGGCGTGATCACAGGAAAGCCATGCTTCACCAAACACTGAGAAAAATAATGAAAAGGTGTGTATGTATCTTTTGTTTCTATTCTTTCCCTGATTTTACTATTGACTTATAAACACAGACTAGCACTGGGGTAGTGGCATAGCTTTGCCTTGTCTCAGGTTGGCCTTCTTACTATTCAAAGCAAACAGCACTCTCCCTTTGGCTCAAATGATGACAAATATTAACCTTATTTTGAAGATGAACTCTTTCCAAATACAACCCTTCTCCATCTAGACTGATGTTTCTCATCTTCCATATCCACAGAAATTTTTATTAAGAGATGGATGGGATACAGGAGAAAGAAATACTCCCTGAGCATGTTATTATGTGTACATTGCTCTTGGACCATGACTCATCTAGTGAGCTTCCCATCAGAATATTCTTACATGAATCCTTACAGCAGTCCTGTGAGGGAGGGAGACATAATACATTATCATAGATGAGGAACCTGAGACTCAAAGAAGTTGCCTTCTGCAAAGGCTACATACTAGAAAGGGGCAGTTTCTCCTCAAAAAGAAATCTGTGTGTTCTGACTTTAAAGTCCACATTCTCTCCTCCACATTATGTAGCCCTAATGCAGATCTCAGTACAGCTGGCAATGCCCACAAAGCACAATGAACTATTGGATTCTGCTATTCTGCTTTCTAAGAACTTTTTGGCTGAATTATACAGCATTCATTCTTGCTCAAAAAAAAAAAAGAAAATAATAAAAGGTAGAAACTAATAAAAGTCAGTCTTGTGCCCATTATAATAAGTAGTAATACATGTAATTATCTAATTTAAAAATTTCATATATATATATATACTTCCTGCCCCTGATAGCTTCAAATTTCACCAATTCTAATCCATTAATACATGCTAGGCATTTCTTTCTCATGCTTCAAAATGCAAACATCTCTGGGACAAGTGGAGCACTGAAATTGGTGTCACCAATTTAAGTTTCCTACATAAATGGAAAGACAAGTGATATGGGAGCACTAGGGAAACTGGAGTGTGAGAAAGAGAATGAAGGAAGATACCTATAAAGAGGCTTCTCTATTTCACTATTTCTTATATTTGACATTGATCATAAATCAAGTGATTGTAGGAGTTAGAAATATAAATAGCATCATAAGTGTCTTTAAAAAGACAGTTCCATACAGGCTTTCAAGGGAAACAGCGGTGTTTTGGGAGCTCTTTTTAACATTTCAGGAGAGCATCATGTACAACCACGCCTCCCCCTAGCAATTCTTTAGTGCCCTACTAAGTGACAGGATTCTGATGGGGCAGTGTCCGACTGACTCAGAGTAACAGATATCATACTTTAGGCTCATATGCATGGCTGCTGCTTTTATGATGCCATCTGCAGAGAAATAAATCATCATAAAGTTGACTGAATGTGTCCTATGTACATCTGCTTGACTGTATTTGATGTAATTGACTGACAGCAACACAAAGAATTGAGAGAAAAGAGGCATCAGTTTTGTCAAGTGAGTGTCAACTGACCCATGACTTCCAAAGGATGGTCAGGATACGGGTGGGCTGAGAGGAAAAAGAAGCCATCCAAGAAGAGTAGGGGCAGATAGTACAGAAAGAGTGTGACCACGTGGCATCTGTATCTCTGTTTGGAGGGGTTGCATGTGGTGGAAGAAAAGTTTTGCCAAGTTAAAAGGTTAGTCTGATTAAAATAATTCATGTTGATAACTAATAGGAGATTGTTTGAAAGCTGTAGAATTCAGTGAAGTTATTGCATACCATAATTTGGGTTTATTTTTATATCACATTTGACATCTCAGCACAGTTGCACTTATAACACACTGAGAAAGAATTAATTATGTTTAAATGAGCATGCTACATAGGCTGTGGTTTTCATGCTTGTTCCTCCTCTGTATACCAGAATATGATAGAAATAGAATATAACCTAACAGAAAGTCAGTGTCCAGCCAAACCAGGCCGCTTGATCTACAGCAAAAGTTTCAGATGTTTTCTGAAGGATTGTATAAAGAGAAAGAATATGTAGAAAATAAGTGAACCCAATCTGTTATGAGTCAAGTATATGTTACTCTAAATATTTACATGCAATGAACCATGACATCCACACAGGGGGTTTTGTTTTAATGTTTAGTTGCTCATGTTAAAGAAGTAATGGAAACAATTGGCCGAAGTTTTTCTGATGGTCTGTTTGGATTTATTACCTGGGCATCTCTTTCCTGCTTAAGGATTCTTATTATTCATCAGCTAAGATGAGTTCTTAGTATTTTCCTGTTAATTCCTTCAATCACTTTTGAAGCTTTAGTTCTGCTTTTGCAACTTGAGTGCGCTGTGTGTGTGGTCTCATTCTTTGGGTAGCAGTGTTCTGCTATCAGAGAGAGAGGATTTTTTTAAACTTCTCCTGGGGGATCTTGTAAATAGAGTCACTTTAAAAAGAAAAAGACCTATATGTCACTTATACATGCTGATGTCCTACGTCTGAATGATCCCAATCTTATAAACTTAGATACTTTAAACTCTGTATTGTAAGTAAATGGTTAGAACACTGCACTTAATTGCTGTAAGGCAGCAGCCTATACCACCCCCAAATATGCCGCTTTACCATAGACGTTATTTTGAGCTGAAGTCAACTGAAAATAATTAGATACAAAAAAGTTCTCGAACCTCCCCCTATTTCTCTAAAAGTAGGACACAAATTTACAAAAATGTTTCTCCTCCCTTCTCTAATAGGAAGGACAAAAAGTAATCACTGAAATGGAAATGTTAGCTATCTTGATTGTGGTGGTGGTTCCACGTGTGTACACATCTATTAAAATTCATCAAATTGTACATCCAAAATATATGTAGTTTACTGTTTAGGAATCATACCACAAAAAAGGTGTTAAAAAATAGTTGATCACTGAATAGTTAAGTTGTATCTCTTAATTCCTTATCCCTAAATTGCCCCTCTCCCCTTAATAGATAAGCAACAAGGATATATTGTACAGCAGAGTATAATCTCTAAAAATACTGAATCACTATGTTCTACCTGTGAAACTAATGTAATATTGTAAATTAACTATACTTCAATTAATAAAAAAGAAAAGTTAATTACTGAAGGAAACTTTAGATCCTAACAGCCTGGAGACAGCACCAGAGGAATATACAGAACAAGATTTACTAACTAGACTTTATCTACTATTAAATTCTCATATGTTTACCTTTCTTCAATTTCCTGACCCTAGAGACCCAGGTCCTTTCCACTTTTCTAAAAATGTGTTATTTCTTTGTTGAGATGCTGTATAAGCCCAAGTTCTAACCAAATCTTTGAGTTACTCATCTCCGGGTACTTCCATATGCCACCTGCATGGTGTATATGTTGACAAACTTCCATTTTTCTCTTGTTAATTTGTTTTTTGCCCAGCTAATTTACAGAGCCTCAGCCAGAGAACCTAAGATGGGTAGAGGAAAGATTTTTCTTACCTTATGCCACCAAAATTCTGTAATTTTCTCTGCAAATCTTTATGGCTATATAATTTCATTTCATGCCTAGATATAACATTCATTATGAGAACCTTGAGTGCCAGCCATACAATACTGGACAAGTCCTTTGAGCATCCAGCCTCATCATATGGTGTAGTTCTAAAGATGGATAGGAGCAATGAACCTAGTGAGTTCCCATGCAGGGAGTGGAATGGGAATGACAGCACGACAAACAGAAGAAACAACCAATCAATCAGTCAACATTGATATATGGTGTTCCCACTAGAGTCTATGCCTAGCATCAAAGGAGGAGATAAAATAGGCCTTGCCTTAGAAGATCTGATTTAGAGATCCAGTACTTATTCCAATATTTAAAAAATCCAATATTTATTAAATAATTAAACTTCTAAGAGCCAATGACATTAAAAATAGTCAAATATTAATGTTATATGAAATCATTTGGACTGAAATGTTTAGGGAAAGATTTTTTTTTTTGGGGGGGTAGGACTTAGTAGCACGATTTGAGATGAGGAAGTTTTAGAAGCAAACATGCAAAGTATTTGACTTAAATACCTTGTAAGAAGTAGAAACCAATGAAGCAGAGAAAGTAAAGAAAGACTAAAGACGGCATATTCTGGAAATAGCGAGGTTTCACTTAAAAGAAAACTTTATCAAGACAGAGTCAGAACTAACAGAAGACTAGTTTTTAAGCAATTGGAAATATTATAATTCACTCAGCATAGGCAAAGGGGCCACAATTCAAGGGACAAAGAGCAAAGGTGTTGGAAAACAGTTCAGCAACTGAACCAGCTTTAGTCATGTTTCTCAGTGATCGTCTGTTGGCATTCTGCACATAAGAGGTGCCCAAATAACGCCAGAGAATTATTGTCTGGGCAGGATAAAATATGTCACTTTAAAAGTCAAATTGAGGCTTTTCTCCCCAGAATATATTCTGACTTTGGAGATTTAGAATGATCAATTTCTATTACTGGTAGAGAGCTATATGCTGAATGTTGAACTTAAGATCTATCATCTGCTTGAGTTACATTATAATAGTTTAATTTTTAAAGCAATACCACTAAAGTAGTTTTCATACAGGAGCTAGATAATAGACTATAATACAGACTAGAAGAAAGTGTAGTACATTTCTTCAGGGTACAAAGCAGGTGCCTTTGATGTTTATGCATTTTAAATGTAAATTGTTTTCTTTTAAGAGAAAATACTATATTGAATATTGATGCAAAGGGATTATATGTTTCAGTTTTATTTTCCTGAGTTGTAAAACTCATTTTCTTCCTCTAATGAGAGTCCCATGAAATAGTCCACAATGTTTGTAACAAATCTGGCCTTTAAAGAAGTCAATTTATATAAACCACAGCTAGGATTTTTCTGTATCTCTATGCAATTTCTTTCTTTGTAACATTTCATGCAGGCTTAATATGATTTTATCTACAGAACCACTTAGGTATGTTTTAAATAGTAAGGAAAAAAATCAAAACTTGAAATTGAACAAAGAATTCAATATGAGTTACCAGGACAAAGAGTTCTTAAACAATGAATTTTAGAAGTAAGATCAAATTCTCACTACATACAGTGCATATCTGAACAATTCTGTGTTGTGACCTAGTAATCAAGACTTCTCTATCTATAACGCTGCCTATAATTATCATCATTAAGAATGGTTTGGATATTATATATAAAAAAACACTGGAGAGGCTTCCTTTGAAATTAATGGCCAATATAACTATAACTCAGAGGCATTTACATGAACAACTATGTAATAAAGAATAAGCCCAATGATATAAGAACAAGTTGACTTCAATCACAGTCTGAAGTTAAAGCATTTTGGGACCACAGTGAGTGTCTGTAATTATAGGAATGTGCTATAGGATCGTGTGTGTGTTTTTTCTGAAGCTGTTTCTGAAGAAGATAAATGAGACATGATGGTAGTACTTTTTCATTGGTTGTTTTTAAGAGGCCCTTTGTAATGAACGTAAGGTAGCTTGGGAGAAGAAAAAGTGATAGATCTGAGAATGTAGATACTGGAATGATCTCTCTATGTGATGATGAGCAAAGGAAGTAGTTGAATTCATCAGTGTAACACATCCATGGAAAATGGACTGACCATGTACTGTTATTGTTATAAAAAGAGCTGGAACTCCATGAACATCAAAGTGAAAATGTAGTAACACACACACACACACAAAATCTGGAAAACTGATGCCTGAATGGACATTCTAACTATTCAGCCCTCTCAATTCCAATCATTTCCTCAACTAATGCTCTTATATGAAGCATTACTGAATAGGTTGTTAAAGTCTCAGGCTTTGTTGGCTATGGAGACAATGAGGAAACTATTAAGCATACCACTATCTAAATTCTAAGTTCAGAATAGCTCTATTACTGTTCAAAGCTGGTTTGAAGTGTAGAGGCAGGGGCTCCTGCCCCTCTGCACTGTGTCAAATCCATTCCCCCAGTAAAAACATAGGTCTTTGCCCTTTCTGAGCTCAAGTCTGTCCTGACAAGCTGACTACATGGGTGAGCTGTACAAAATGCAACTGTTTCCATAGACAATCTTTTTTTTTTTTTAAATCAGTGCCGAAATACAGAAAACTCAGAAGTAGTTGAAGCAAAACAGTACCTCAAGCTGAAGTTTCTCCACGTGAACTTCTCCCCTCAAATCCAACCCCAAACTGGGATCTGGAAAGAAAGAGAAGATAAACAAAGAAAGTTTATCTTCTTTTAGCCAGAAGGAAGCCTGGGGACAGAGTGTAGACAGTCTCAGGAAGAGAATTAAATTCTGAGGTTCTTGGGAAAACTTGATCTGAAAAATCCATAGACTGCTGGGAAGGAGGGTGGTATCTGAACACGTGTGTAGTGCTAGGAGTACTCCGACAAACTAGGTGTACTCTAGCCTTAGAAGAAACACTGGAGCATAATACCACTGGACACACTTTAATCCACATCTCAGAAAACAGCAAAATTTTCAATGAAAGAGACTATGAGGTATAAAGTATTACTGATGGAGCCTCAACAGAGGGCAGACAGATTGCAGGTGGCACATCACTAAAGCCCAGTAGTAGCTACTGCAGGACCTTCCACCACTTGTATCCCTCAAAATAGCTCAATAGCTTGATCTGAGTCATAAAGGCAAACAAAGCCAAGAGTAACTGGATGCTTAAGGAAATTTAGCACATAGTACAGTACACCCAGGAAAACAATCCAAACAGGTAAGGTTCTTCCAGTGAATGTGAATCTGGTTTTGAATTTGAATCTAACTTTGAAATTGAATCTTGAGAAAACAGATGACACATGTGAGAAACAAAAAAGGAGATTAGTGCAATTAGAGGCTTTCAGGCATGAAAACATATAATTTTTACGTTTAAAAATTACTAGAAAGATTGAAAAAAGTAGATGGTGATTGTTAAGAATGAGATCAGTATCCTGGAATCTGCCAGAAATGCAGAGACTGACAAGGAACTTGTAAGGAAGGCTAACTTGTGAAATATAGGAGTCAAAGAAAAGCAAATGAAAGAGGTTGGGGAGAGACAATAACTAGAGAAATGACAGAGAAGAATTTTCCCATGGATATGCACACGCACATGTGCACATGTGCACACACGTGTAGAAATGTTTTGACCAAATTTCTGATTTTTAAAAATAGAAAAAAAAATTCTAACAAGCTTCCAAACAAAAAGGAACAACACTTTTCTTTTTTACAAAAGAAAACCAGTGAGACTGGCATCGAG
Source organism: Camelus dromedarius (assembly GCF_036321535.1). Lineage (NCBI taxonomy): Eukaryota > Metazoa > Chordata > Mammalia > Artiodactyla > Camelidae > Camelus > Camelus dromedarius. The sequence continues at coordinate 24,039,186 of NC_087439.1, forward strand.
CTTTTCCTTCACAATACTGAAGAAAGACGTGTATGGAACAATATTTACAGGCTACTGAAAGAAAAGGACTAGAAGGGAGAGGGTATAGCTTAAGTGGTAGAGCACATGCTTAGCATGCACGAGGTCCTGGGTTCAATCCTCAGTACCTCTTCTAAAACTAAATAAACCTAATTACCTCCCCCCAAATAAAAATAATTAAGTAATATAATAATAAATAAATAGAATATTTTAAAAAGGGTTGGAACCTAAGTGTCTATACCCAGCTCAGAATCATTCTCCTGCCAGAAAAAAAAAAGAAGCGTATTTGTTGATTTTCAAATACTCAAAAACCTATTATTCTATGCACATCAGAGGAAATACTTAAGAATGGACTTAAAACCAGAAAACGAAGATGTGGAACAGGATCATTATATATCACTATGGAGGCTGATGGGCAAGAGAGTTCCTTCAAGCAAGAAAAGTGAGTTTTGTTATTCCTGCCCTGCAGTATTTGTGCATGTTTTACATCAAGGGCATGTTGCTCTCATTTCACTGACATTTGTATTGTCATTATCATAGTTTTCCTCCACACTTTAAGTGGTAATGGGTGTCTGGGTTAATTTTTATTAGTAGTCACAAATGCCAAAATAATGAGAAAAAAAACATTTATAAATAAGAACAAGAAGAGTACACATAGCCTAAGGTTCCTGTTTTTAGCGGCAAACTTTAATTTGGGTAGATTTTGGATTGTCTCTCTTTGTAAATAGAGTAACTATTGTTTCAGTTGCACATGCAATTGTTTGAATTGGGTCCATGGGCACAGGTTTAGAATTATGTATTTGGGGGAAAAGATTGTATGGGGATGCCAGAAGTAAAATTGTAGAATATAATATGTACATTATTTGGTCAGCTTGCATTAGGGAGCAACTGAAGTCTTGCTCTATACTAAATTTCTATTCAATTCTGTTCAGCCTGGGGTTATTTTATGTAAGATTATTTTGTCTGTGTCTACCTTTTTATTACCAAGATTTTAAATGATAATTTTTTATATTCATTTCTTCTTTTGATTTTCATGTGTTTTATTTTAAATAATTGAAAACATACTTATTTCTATTATAATTTTATGCATAGTGAATTTATCATGAATATTTAATCACTGAGCATGTCTTTCTTAGTACTATATTACTTAATATACTATGGAATTTTAATTTGCAGATTTATTTTAAGAAAGAGAATTTCATGTGATTATATTCTCTCTCCCTCCCGACTTTAATCACCTTATCAAAATCATGCCCATCCTCTCACCCCTCTCTCTTTTTCTTTTAAAGCAGCAGTCATAGTTCTGGTAGCTCAACTTGTAATGGGGACTTTTGTTTCCTACAGGAGCCAAACTTGTAGCCTTTCTTTCTTTAACCCAGATTTAGAGTCCTGCAGGACCAAAGCCACTGCTTTGGTGTTTTGGGGTTTTTTTGTTTTGTTTTTCTATTTCTTATCCACAGAAATATTTGGTTTTTTATTTATTTATTTTTCCCCCAACTATGATTATTTTGTTATTCCCTTTTATTATATTATCTATTAGTGTGGACTTGGGGGTGTCTGTATTGCATGATATATTCCCTTCTCTCTCATACACGCACACTCACACACACACACACACACACATTTATTTTATTTCCTTTGATCCATTCCTAATTCCAATTAATTCCCCCTAAAAGCACCCATTCTTTTTTTTTTTAAAGCACCCATTCTTTTTATACTTTGCATCCTTTCCAAACCACCATCCATGACTTATTTACATTCATGTGGATTTTTAATAATACACAGTTTGTGCCTATGTATTTTATTCTCATAAATTGCATTATGCAACATAGCTCACTGTGTAATAGATCTCAGGAAAATGTTGGAATTTTGGTTTTTACTGAACATTTCACTTTTGATATCTATCTTTGTTGACACAGATAAATCTTGTACTTTTACTGGTATGTGGTATTCCATCTTATGCATATCACACATTTTATCTGTAATTTCCTTTTCTTGACAGCATTTCTAAATCCTTGCTATACAAAGCATGCTAAGATGAATATCAGCATACATTTCTTTTTGTAAGTGTGGGCGTGTTTTTACAGGAGACAGCTAATTTCCAGCTGAACAGGAAGAGCTGTGTCTTTGTCTTGGGTTATGCCTGGATGTCTGATTTCTGACTTGGCTAAGATAAGGGCAGTGGAATGCATGATGTTCTGCTTAGAGTTTGAAACTCCCTTGACAATACTCAAGGTTAGCTTCTTTACTGATAATTTGCAACTTGCCTAACCAGTTGGCTAAACCTGACCTATCTACTTAGAGTCACTGAGAGCTTCATGGAGGGACTCTCTCAAAGACACAAAATTCCTTGTGCAGATCTCAGCAGTTCAAGTCAGAGACTCAGCCCAATCCCAGGGCACAGAGATTTGGCCCACAGGAGTTCATACTGTGGATATCTCAGAGCTCTGATGCTTGCCTGCATTCTCTGGATAAACTCCTCAAGTGAGTATATTCTGTGAATCTAGTGAGTCAGTTCAAATATCCAAACTGGGAAAAACAATATGGGTATTTCTCCAGAAATGAAGTTACTGAGTCATTTGGTATGTTTCTATTTCATTTCAATAAATTGCAAAAAAGGTCTCTCTAATGGCTTTACTAGACCTTTAAGTGCACAGGACGTCTCACTTTTTCTTAATCTCTCCAGCTCTAGATATTATCTGAATTTTTAAATTCTATCAACATGATTGATATACAAAGGTATCTCAGTATTCCTTTAATGTGCACTTCTCTGATTCCTAATAAGTTTGTGTATCTCTTCAAAATGCATCAGCTATTCAGATTTTCCCTTTGTGAACTGAATATTTTAATCTCTTACCTATTTTTTTATTGTGGTTTTTTTGGGGTCATTTTTCCTGAAGAATTCCTTAAATATTCTTGATATTAATCTCTTCCTAACTTGTCACTTTTCTGTTAGCTGGATCTATTATATCTCACTTTAATTTCCTCCTTTGTAAAGTAGAAACAGTAATAGTATCATAACTCTTTTTTTTCCCTATAAAGATTAAACGAGATAATACAGACGAAACACTAGTGCAATACTTGACAGTTAGGATTAAATACACATCAGTTATTTATTGGGGCTGTTTCAAATTGAACTGATTCTTTTTGGGACCTAGATACACATATAAAATTAGATTTAAATTTAATTTTAGTCTAGATTGAGATTGAATAATTTGTCCTGTCCTATGTTTAATCCCTCACCAAAGCCTCAGGCTAGACACAGGAAGTTGAGAATGAGACTGTTGTGATAGATGAAGGAGGATCCAGCTGGAATCAGAAACCATTACTCTGCTCTTGAACTCACATTAGCCTGGCACGCCTCCCTGTGTGGGAAGCAGACCCTGTCCTTAAAGCTGACCTGCCTTTGTGCAGCAAGCACCTGAGCTGCCGGTGATGGAGGAACTCAAATCTTTTCATTTGGGCACAAAGGTATCCATTGAATCCATATATTTATGTTTTCAAAACTGCAACACTTTCATCAACATTACTCTTGTCCCTAGTACAGGACTTATTACTCAACATGTCAAACCATTTTGAGGAAGGTATCATGAAATATAAAGTCAAAGTTTAATCTGATTTCTTTACTGAAGAGCAAAACTAGAAAGGAAAGAAAAAATACACTCCAGTGTCATGAAAGAAAATAGAATCATCTATAAATTCATGAGGCAAAATATGTTTTCTAAAATTTGCATTATAGATATTGGCAAATAGATGTGGAAAACAATGGAACAAGTGGAATATTCTTGTAAGTGCACAGAGTTTTCTTTTGATAGAAACTTTTCCATTTAGTTACTAAATAAAATCCCTAAACATTGAAAATATTTTAGAACTTCTCAGGAAATGATCATTAAAGTAAATTGCTAGTGTTTGGTAAATTCCCATTCCAGTGCCCTTTCATGGCTCCATAATCAATACCTCTAGTCTTGGTCAGATTCTTTACGAGCAAGGAGTTCTGAGAGTATTTTATATTCACTTATCTACATCAGGTTTGTCTAAGATGCTCAGCCTAGATTGGTAAGAACATTCCATCCTTTTTCAAATTAGTTCCTGGAGCACTTTGTTAAGAAGATGAAAGACCACATCTAGGCACAGAGGAAAAGAACTCAGTGTGAACTCCATTAGCAGGTACTGCCAGAGGCAAGGGAAAAAAAGAGGAGCTTTAGGTGGGTATTGTTCTCTGGAACAATCTCTGACTTCCCCAAGCAGAATCATCATTACCTCTTCCCAATCTCATGTAGATGTATTTTCAGGATGCTTTGAATAATTAAATTCTAACCATGTCCTCTGGAGATTTAATAGATCAACTGTAAATAGGAAAACTACTATTCTTGGAAGCTTTTAGACCAGCTATGGACCTTTATTACATTAATCAATTAATTCAATTAATTAAACAACTGGATTACCAGATATGAACCATGGATTTAAGGACTGTGCACATGCTAGGGCTATCTAAACTGAGCTGACCCTTAATGTAATTCAATGAGCAATATATGTGTGCTCTTACAGGGCTGGGCTTAGTATGGTCTTATCAGATAGCATATTGTTCTACACACTGTATGTCAATGGGCCCAAATTTCCCAAACATAGTAGGACGTGTTACTTTCATTGTGTTGTACTGTAATTATACTGTAATCAAGATGTAGAGAACAAGAAACAATAGTAATAATCACATTAGTCGTATATCGTATCTCTTTTAATAAGCAAAGACTTTGGGTCCACTCTTACGCTGAGAGGCAGAGTTGCAAAAAAACAAGTTTTTCATAAAATCTCTTTAGTTGCAAATTTAAGCACAATAATTTTTGAGGTTATACAATGAACAGGTTTAATTCTAACTCTATGAATATGTGTGTATGTATTTCCCCAACCATCGTTATAATTGCTCATAATAGAGGCAACTTCATTTTTGAGAGTTGGCTGTGAGGCTGTGATAATGAAGAAAAAAACCTCTGATACAGCACAGCTTTCTTCCTAGTGCTTCTATAGCTAATTTACTACCTGGTGGGTATTTTTTTTAATTTAATGACTTCTCAAAGAATATGTTTGTTTTACTGGTGGATTTTTCCTTTATTATAATTAAAATTGCTTCCTTTACTTACAAATTTTTATGACAGTACTATATAGATTAAGAGTTTTTACAGAGCATTGACCAAAAACCTGGTAGTATTTCAACATACTTTTCTATTTGAAGACCAAAAGTAGATCCCTGAATATTAAAAAAACTTAAAAATTAAAATTTTAAAAGAAACATATATTATTTATGTGGAATAACTTTCACCATTGTCAACTTGATTTGTGCCTACTTATCTTACAACCCCATGTTCATTTTTGATAATTCTGGGTCTAGGTGGTAAACAGATCCCCAGACTAATGGTGCAGAGTTTTTTTGTGTGTGTTTGTTTTGTTTTTAGTTTCATATTACATTGCCATAATGCTTTTTTTTCTTTTTGCTCATGATTACAGTTAATGAATTTTTAATATACTTAATTTATCAATTTAACTGGTTAAAAATAGATTCTGGCAAATTAAAAAATGTAGGGGCAATCGAATTAATAAAATAATTTAAACTTGAAATCAGGAAATATTTGATTACCTACTATGTAAAAGGAAGTAAGGAAAGATAAAACTTCATGTTCAAGTCACAAGTACTCTAACAAGGAAGATAATCGTGCATACAGATATATTAATAACTCAGCCTATGCCAAGGGCTATTAATAGCAATACAGAGAGTGCTATAGGTATGAAAACGAAGGCAAGTATTTTTATTCAGTAACAGGGAAAGACTGCAGAATGAGACTGGAAAAGAAGAGGCAAAGGAGAATGAGAAAAGAGATTAAACTGAGATCTACACTGTAAAAGAACTGATAGGGACAAGAACTTTCAATGTAGAGGCTGTCAGCAGAGAAGGCAGTTTGGATTTGCCAATTAGGAAATCATTAGAGCTACCAGAGATGAGGTTTGGTAATACAGAAGTAGAAGTAAGATTTAAGGGGAGCTCACAGTTAAGGAGGCACTTTAACAGCAATCGTACTGTTCTTCTCTTTGAAGCCAAGAGAAAACTGAAAAAAACTTCTTAGAAATGGAGAAGAAAACTTTCTCTTTAATAAAATTGTTAAGGGCTATAATTCCAAAGCACACATTATGAAGAATAGCTGCTGAATACAATGAAGTCTCAGACCTACCATGTCTAGGTGTGGAGAGTGTGCTCATATCTCATTTGCCGTGGAGTTCTCTCAAGGCAGGTGACATGGTCCTATCGGAAACCATGAAGCATATCGTACCTAGAAGAGTCATTCTGGAAAATTGGATAGGCTGGAGAGCAATCTCTAAACTCTATTTAAAAGAGACATAAGTGTGGAGGGGAAAGTACATAGATCTGCCATCATCACAGAAATTGCAGTCAGTATGGCAGTGGAGGAAGGAGCAGTAGCAATTCGCTTTACACGTGATGATTAAGAGTGAGCTAAGTCATCTCACAGCACAAGAACCTGTGTCACCTGGACCCAAACTCTAAAACATGCTGATTTATTGCTTCAGCAACAATAAATAAGAGTTGGACCATGCTGAGTTGAAAATCCCCTCACACCTCCTGAATACCTTAGTCGTGCTTCTGAGTTATAGAAGACTTTAATTTTCTCAGAACATAATCAATCAGTTAAATAAAATACCATAAGAAGCATTATAAAACAGACAATAAACTCTAAGTGGAATAGGAAGAAAATCTTTAGAGTTAGGTGAAAACTTAAGTTCACTTTTGGAAGAGGGAAATCAAAAGAGAAAAGAATACTTTAACCAGAAGGAAGTATCTACATAGAGGAGAACAGAAGTGGATGGAGAGTTAGGGGCAGTTAAATTCTCATAGTGCATTTAGTATGGCCAGATTGTAGCACCTACCAGGAAGCAGGACCCAAAATGAGACTCCAAAGGTAGGCACAGGACAAAGCATAAAGTGCTTTGTATGTCATGTCAATAGCTTCATCTTTTCCATAAACAATTTTAAAAGGCCTTTAAGTAGCATTTAAGACATGATTTGAAAGATTAATCTACGGATGACATGGAGTTTAGATCTTAGGGGAATACAGAGACAGGGAAACAAGTTAAGAGACTGTCCAAAGGAAATCAAAAGGTCACAAGGTGATGACATGTTAGACTTGGACAAGCAGTGAGGGTGGAAAGGAATGGAAGGAATGACTGGATAGTACATGGTCAAACTGAAGGCTCCATGCTTTCTATAAAGCACTTATAGGATGATGATTCTGTGATCTCTTAAAGAGTCAGAGGTAAAAGGAAATTAAGAACAATTCCTTCTGCATATTTTTTCCTGTTGATACTTTTGTTTTCTACTAGTGTCCTTTTATAAGTTTAAATTTTACAACAACCTGCTTGGCTACTAATTGCTGTTAATCAGTTAATGTTTTAACCTACTATTGCATCCATGCTATGTTAGGTGTCCAAAAGTCCATTCCTGTAAGCACAATAAAGATACAGGAGTCTCATATGAGTGGATTGGTTACAAGGAATTTCTTAGGAATAATTACAAGAAACTATCTTTGCTTCAAAAAAGAACAAAGAAAATTGAAAAGTTAGAAGTTAGTTAGAGTCTTTGTAAACTGCTTATTGAAAGCAGGTCCTGTGTAAACTACATAGGAGACATAGCTAGTTACTGACCACTCTACACTACTTCCTAGCTTGGATACCACAACAAACATTCAGACAATAAAGGCTCCTTGTCTCAGAATAGCCTAGGGATGCTCTGACCAAAGAGGGAAAGCTATGGAGATCCGGTCCTACATTTTCAAGGCTTCCTCAGATGAAGGGCCACGAGGGTGAATATTTTCAGTGGATTCTCTAGAGCACACAGAATTAAGTCAACAGGTAAGGAATAACTGAATTACTGAGCAGCAGTTAGGGTCCAAAGTGAGAGAGGGTGAATCTCTATGGGAGCAAGAGTCACTTTCTTACTTACTTACTTACTTACTTACTTACTTACTTACTTACTTATTTATTTATTTATTTATTTATTTATTTATTTATTTATGTTTTTATATGTATTTATTAATTTATCCATTATCATTTAACCAGAGTTGGGGAATTTACATTATGAATTAAAATGCAAAAGTCCACACATAGGTTGAAAAATAAATAAAATACATTGATGGCATAGAAAGATTATTGTACAGTAAATACAAGAGGAAGTTAGAACTCAGTGATGTAAACCAAAAGTCTCATAAGGATGTTAATGGTAGTACAAAAAGTTGATTTTAACCTCCCCAGCAGCCAAAGCAAAGTTGTTTACGGTTTTTCAAAAACTAAGATTTGAATGATACTTCCCCTATAGTTTTTGGAAGCAAAATCATGTTTTGTGGTATATATATAAAGTGAAATGCATCCTTTCAGTCCTCTCAAGTCACACTGAGGCAGAAAGTCAAATTAGAGTTCTATAAGATCCAAATTCATTAAGAGCCAGAAGCAATGAGATTCAAATGTGCAGCCTGAGGTAAAGTCTACAGATCCTGAAAAGTCACACAGATTCAACTGATTTCACTGTGTTTCTTTAAATGCTAATGAAACCTGAGGACATTCATCCTCAGAACGCATTCCATTGTTCCAAGGATATGTGTGGCGGAGGGAGAAAATATTTTTCATCATCTCTTTCCGGCATTCCTACTTGAACAAATTTATTTCATTCTGTAGATTATCTCAGTCCACTAGAGGTTTTCTCTTTACTCCACCAAATCATAATGTGCTGAGGACCAACACTATTCTTTTACCAAGTATAACATGGACACAAGACTTTTGGCTGGAAATTTTGGTAGAAAAGGGTTTACACTGCAGGCCAATGATATGAACAATCACTAAGCTTCTTTGTCTCTCTTTTATCTCCTTGTCTATCATAATTCTTCCTGCTTAAGCCACCCATATCAAATTATCTTCTATATACAATAGAAAGATAACCTATGAAATTAAGATTAAATTAACAAATTACTACAATTTATTAATAATGATTATTTAAAATAACTGGGAGATAATTAAATAATTATGAAATAAAACTAATGAGATAAAGTGAAAGAAGAGAGTATAAGAAAATAAGAAGTTACTGAGTAATAATGAAAATAATAAACAGTAAATAATTAAAAATAATAAATGGTATAGCAAGAAATAATAAAGGTTCAACTGTATAAAGAAAACAATTTAAACAACAAAGATTAAAATAAATAAAATAAAAATTGAGAATGTAAAAGTGAGTTATGAAATAAACAAGGGAAATAAAATTTTAAAAGTAAAAGAGTTAAAATTATAAAAGAATCAGTATTGGAGTAATGAATAATAAGAAGAAAATATAAGTATCAGGTTGGACAAAAGGGAAAAACTAAGGCAAGAAATTTGATTGGAAAAATTAATATTAAAAATAAGTTGAGAAGGAAGGAGTACGTGGAAATTCTCTGTACTTTCTTCTCACTTTTGCTCTGAATCTAAAACTGCTCTAAGTGTAAAACCTATATGAAAAAAGAGAAAAGAAAAATAAATACATAAATTGAAGAAAAAAAAAAAACAGCTCAAAGCCATATAAAAAAGGACAAAATATGCTAAAGCAATGCAGTGGAAAATAGCTATAATTCATTTTAAACAGACTTAATATATCATGAATAAAAACACACGATTCTAATGAAAACAGTTAAGCAATATGATTCTTTATTAACTTGTTTCTGGTTTGTTTTATGAAATCAGCCTTTTATAGCTTAGAGGCCTGCCCTAATCAAGTTTGGAATTAGGACTAGGAAAACTCCAGAAAATGAACAGGAAAGTTTTTTTTTTTTTTTTTCCTGTGGTCTGGAATTGTTTGAAGAACATGGGACTCTCCTGTACTTTAAAGGTGAGCTGTAATTCAACACTTACTGTACAAAACTATTCAGACTTGATATTGCCCTCTGTGTGACAATTCTTTAAACACATTTCCAGTCTATTCTAAAGGAATTGTTCTTTTCCAGTTCAGTCAATTTTCTAATTCAGTCAATTTTGAAAATGTGTGTCTTGTTAAAAAATAATCTCTTTTTTTCCAGATTCTAAAAATACTTCTATAGAGCAGGATACTATTCTTATACATAAATACAAGTTAAATTCCAAGTTTATGAATAATCTTTTTTATTTCTCACTAGTTCTTACTCTTTTCTAATACAATGTACTTTCCTTATCTAAAGGAGGGTCCCTCAGAAGCATTTCCCTTTGGCTCTTAGGAACTTACTGTAACATTCTTTGGATTCTAACTAATAAAATCTCTCCCATCTTCAGTGTGGAATTTAGGAAATTGCTATACTTTGATGGATGTATACTATAAGTTGCGGGAAGTAAATGAGTAGAAACTAACAAAATTAGTGTCCAGATAGTGGACACGTACACAATGGCAACTTTTACAGCATTTATTAGTGGTACTAGAAACCATTTTGCCTGAGAGTCACAGGAAGAAAAGTCTAATGCCAGAGGACGGTCTTGAAGAGTCACCTCCAAATATCCCTCCTCCAGTGCCTCCCTTGATAGTCATTTTTAATATTTAAAAAAAAATGTTTCAAGGACAAGCAAGTTAATAAGGTAAAAGGAGGGCCCATGTATTTATATTTTACTATGAAAAAATTCTAGTGTATGAAAGCTTTGCTTTTCAATGGAAATTATGCGGGAGTGACGTCGGCATCACGGCAGAAGAAGACACTCTCTTTGTCTTTCCCCTTCAATCTACAACCAAAGAAACATCCATTACTCAAGAAAGGTTTCTCTGCTCAACACAGTAAGTCACTGGAGAATTCCACACGTCTGTACATCTAAAGGTGGGTGGACTGGAACAGATCAAGGAGGGGGAACCAGGATAACAGTGAAGATGGTGCCTGTGATCCCAGACCCTTAGCCACAGCACCTAAGCCTGCGGCTCCGGAGAGCTCAGTAGCATTAGAGGAGGCTGCACACACAAACTGCGGCCTCTGGGCTGCAGTGACACCCACATCTACAGAGAATCAGGCAACAGTAGCAGGACGGCCTATGACCCTGTACTTCAGAGGTACCCATGCCTCTGGACCCCACCCTCGCACCCGTGGCAGTGGAGCCCACGAACCTGACAACCCCAACACAGAAAAAGCACCCACAATACCAGCTCCTTTCTATCCTTCCCCTCCCCTCACAGGGGTAGAGTCTCCAACTCAGCAGACCCTGGAGAGGGTAGAATCACCTGTCATTTCATTGTCCCAGGTGAAAATGCCAGTGACACTTGTAGGGAAAAAGCATCAGCAACCCAGAGGCACAAGCAGCAGCAGTGAGGGCTCTGGGTGACACTTCTGGCAGAGGTGATAGAGGGAGGAAAGTGCCTATTCTCAAATGTAATCAGAGGCAGCTGAGGTAAGAGAAACAATAGAAATGTGCTATAGCATCATCAATTGGGAAACAAACAAGAAAAAGGCCCTCTAATGTCTAATGTGTTGACTCTTTAGAATCAAGTAAAAAAAAAAAATAGCTTTATCTAAAGAAGAATGGTGTTCACTACTTAAAATGTGTTAGCAGAGGAACCAGTCATCAAGTACAATGAAGAATCACAGTAACACTGTATTACCAAAAAAAAAAAAAAAAAAAAGACAATCCTCCAGAAAACAAACTTAAAGTCACAGACTCTAACAGATAGAGAATTAAAAATAGCTGCCATGAAGAAACTCAGTGAGCTACAAGAAAACTCAGAAATAAGACTAATGAGCAGAAGGAATAATTTACCAAACAGACTGAAACTCTGAAAAAGAACCAAACATAAATTCTGGAGCTGAAGAACTCAAAAAATGAGATGGATCTTTGGAAGTAGAGCAGACCATCTGGAAGAGAATTAGCAAGCTCAAAGATAGAAAGCTAGAAATGATTCAGATAGAAGGGGAGTGAGAACTAAGTTTTTTTTTTTTTTTAATGAAGAAACTATGAGAACAGTCTGACTTCATTACAAAAGGCAACATAAGGATAATAGGTATCCCAGAAGAAGAAAGGGAGAAGGGAGTAGAGAGCTTATTTAAAGAGATAATAGCTGAAAAATAACCAAACCTAGGGAAGGAACTGGATATTCAAGTCCATGAAGTTAAGAGAACACCTAACTACCTAACACAAAAGGACCTTCTCTAAGACATAAGACATACTGCATTAAAACTGTCAAAAGTCAATGACAAAAAAAGAATTTTAAAGGCAGCCAGGAAAAAAAAAAAAAAAGATAGTAAACTACAAAGGAACCCCCATTAGGCTATCAACAGATTCCTCAGAAGAAGTTATATGGGTCAGGAGAGGGTGGAATACCATACTCAAAATACTGAGAAATTAAAAACTGTCAGTGAAGAATACTCTATCCAGCAAAGTTATCCTTCAGATATAAAGGAGAAATAAGACTTTCCCAGACAAACAGAACCTGAGGGAGTTCACCAACACTAGACTTGCCTTACAAGAAATGTTGAAAGGAACTTTTGTGCCAGAAACAAAATGACAAAACACACAAAACTTTGAGTAAGGTGATAAATAAACAGATATAATCAGAAAATTGCAATTCTATATCAGAATGGGGTTTTAAACACTTTATTATAGTATAAAGGTTAAAGGGAAAAAATGGAGTAAAAATAACTATAGCTACTTCAATTTGATCAGAGTGGAAATAAATGAAATACAAACTAAACAGGTAATAAAAGAGATCAGTGAAAGTAAGAAGTTGTTCTTTGAAAAGATAAACCAAATTGACAAACCTTGAGTTAAATTCAATAAGAAGAGAGAAGGCTCTGATAAATAAAATCAGAAATGAAAAGATAAATAACAACAGTATCACAGAAATGCAAGAGATTATAAGAGAATATTGCCAACAAATTGGACAACCCAGAAGAAATGGAAAAGTTATTAGAATTATACAATCTTCTAAGACTGAATCATGACAAAATAGAAAATCTGACTAGAACAATCACTGGTAAGGAGATTAAAACAGTATTCAAAAACCTCCTCCAAAACAAAAGTCCAGGATCAGACAGATACTTTCAAAGGTGAATGCTACCAATATTTTATAGATTGAATACCTATCCTTCTCAAACTCTTCTGAAAAATTGAAGAGGAAGGAATGCTTCCTAACTCATTTTAAAAGGCCAGCATTACCCTAATATCAAAACCAGAAAAGGACAACACACAAGAAAGAAAATTACAGCCTAACTTCTCTGATGAACATAGATGCAAAAGTCCTCAAAATATTAGCAAACTGAATTTAACAATATGTTCAAAGGATTGTACACCACGGTCAAGTGGGATTTATCAGGATGCCAGGAAGGTTCAACATCTACAAATCTATCAATGTAATACACTATGTTAATAAAAAGAAGGATAAAAATTTTATATTCATCTCAATAGAATGTAGAAAACTATTTGACAAGGTAAAAACTCTCAATAAAATGAGTATAGAAGAAACACACCTCATCATAATAATAGCTATATATATGTGGTAGACTCACAACTATCATATTCAATGGTGAAAAACTGAAAGCTATCCTTCTAAGATCAGGAACAAGAAAAAGATGCCCATTCTCACCATTCTTATTCAACATAATATTGGAACTCTTAGACAGAACAACTAGGCAAGGAAAAGAAATAAAGTGCATTCAAATTGAAAAGGAGAAATAAAATTGTCACAGTTCATGGATGACATGGTTATATACAGAGAAAACCCTAAATACTCCACCAAAAAAAAAAAAAAAAACAACTATTAGAAATAATAAACCAATACAGTAAAGTTGCAGAGCACAAAATGAATGTAGGAAAAAAAATCTGTTTCTGTACACTAACAATGAGCTAGCAAAAAAAGGCATTAAGAAAACAATCTCATTTACAATCACAATTAAGAGTAACATACCTAGGAACAAATTTAACCAAAGCAGTAAAAGACCTGAATACTGAAAACTATAAGACATTGTTGAAAAAAATTGAAGAAGACATAAACAAATGGAAAGATATTTCATGCTCATGGATTGGAAGAACTAGCATTGTTAAAAATGTCTGTATTACCTAAAACAATCTACAGATGCAATGAAATTCCTATTAGAACTTCAATGAAATTTTTCACAGAAATAGGACCAAAAAGTTCTAAAATATATATGGAACCACAAAAGATCCCCAAGGAGCCAAACCAATCCTGAGAAAAAAGAACAAAGGTGGAGGTATCATAGTCCCTGATTTCAAACTATAAAGTCACTGTAATCAAAACAGCATAGTACTGGCAGAAGAAGAGACACATAGATCAATAGAACAGAATTGAAAGCCAAGTAAATTCACCTATATATGGACAATTACTTTATGACAAAGAAGCAAAGAACATACAATGGAGAGAGGATAGTCTCTTCAATAAATGGTGTAGGGAAAACTGGACAGCCACATGTGAAATAATGAAACTAGATCACTATCTCACACCATACACAAAAATCAAAATGGGTTAAAACTTGAATGTAAGACCTGACACCATGAAAACCCAGAAGAAAACAGGCAGTATGTTCTTTTGTGGCACAAAGAAATACAACTCAGCCATGAAAAAAGTATTGCCATCTTTGACAACATGGTTGGGCCTATAAGATATTACACTAAGAGAAATAAGTAAGATGGAGAAAGACAAAAATTTATGATTTCACTAATATGTGTTTAGAAAACAAACAAATCTTCAAAATAAACAAATTAAACCAAACAAAAACAAGCATGTATGTCTAGATAGCAGAGTAGTGTTTACCACAGGGAAGGAGTGTGGAGGGAGAGCAAAATGTGTAAAAGAGGGTCAACTGTGTGGTAACTGATGGAAACAAAGTTCTTGATGGTGAGCATGCTCTAGTGTATACAGAGGTTGAAATACAGTGTTTTATATATGAAACTTATAAAAGGTTATAAACTAATGTTGAAAGAAAGAAAGAGAAAGAGAAACTTTAACATTGCCTGTTCCCATTTTGCAGTTATCCCAATGTCAATACTGCTGATGTCATGGAGTTAATGATGTTAATATACTCATTACTCAGTGTCTTCTGTTATACAGAAACCTCAGGGAACCTCTCCTTATCAGGATGGTGATAGCAGTAACATTGCTTTGAGAATATCTGTGTTATTAAATAAGCGAACAGTAAAAGCAATAACTACTACTACAAAATGTTTTTCGTTTTTTTAAAGTAAATCCTTGCTCCACAGTGGTAGTTTTAAAATCCTTAATGGTCATTTACTAATTTATCAAAGTCCCTTCTATTCAGATGTGAATAGCCCTTGAAATAGGGCTAGCAATATTAAAAGCATTTTCTTATTTCAAAATTATTTTGAAAACTTTCTGTAGCTCAGCTCTGACTCTTTTATCTGCTTGCTATTTGAATACAGAGGAAAAAAATAGGTATTTTTGTTAATTTTAGTTCTCCATGTAAACAATCAGACATTTAGGCAAATAGATATGCAAACATATATATCAGAGAATATTAAAGTTCCCCTGCTAGAGCAACAACATATAGATTGCCTTAAATGCCTCTGTGAATTTAACAGTGTAGGGAAAATTTTGATTTATGAAAAAGTGAATGGGTATATAACCAGTCACATCTCAGTTTAAAATCCTGTATAATTTTAGTTTCTAAATCACCATCTGGCAAAATGTCATTTGCTTACAATGAGCCCTTGAGGGTTTTTTTGGGTTTTTTTGTTTTTTTTTTTTTTTACCCCCCAAAGAAACCTGAAAATACTACTTAGGAAAGTCCCTGCCTATTATTGGGAAGCTTTTCTAATAACTAGAATATATACCTCATCAGAAGGAAAGAACAGATGCTCTATTTAGTCTAGTGATTTATTGTTATATTAATTTGCTTTGCTTTCCCTGTTAGATTTGAGGGAAAGGGAGGAGAAGGAAGAGAGGAGGGGAGGAGAGTGGAGGAAGAGGGAGAGGAGGGGAGAGGAGGGAAGGAATGGTGAAGAAGACAAGAGGAGGGGGGAAGAGAGAGGAAAGGCAGGGGAGGAGGATTGAGGAGAGATGGAGGAGGGGAGGGGAAGGAATGAGAAGGGGAAGAGAGGGAAAGGAAGGAAGGGGAAAAGGCAGGGAAGGACAGTGAGGAGGAAGAAAAGGAAGCGGAGGGGAAAGAATGGAGGAGAGAGAATTTTGGGTGTGTGTGTGTTCTGTACCTTATATTTTTCCTTACTCATATAGAGAAGATTGGGCATTCCTTGGCTTCAGGATGGAGACTGCTTGACAAGAACCTCCTGATCTGGCTTTTGCGAGAGCTTATGTTGTGCTCTACTGGTTAATCTGAAGAGGAAGGGGAAAGAGAGCCTGAGAATGCAGGGTGATGGGGCAGGGAAAGGAGAGGCAGAAAGGAAGAGAGAGAAGGAAGCACTAGGCTGGCCCCAGAGTATTCTGCTGTGTGTAAAACACCTGGGATATTTCCAACACCCTCTTGGAAGAAGAAGGAAGGAGACTTCCAAAGTGACAGATTAAATTTCTGTCCACAGATGTGAGATGTGACCTCCTAAAAAGCTTTTATTTAATTAAGAAAATAAATTCATGTGAAAGTTCCTATATACTGGAGGGGAGGAAAAATAATTTTCCTTCTACCCTTCTGAGTTCTTAGCTGGGATTCCTGTAATAAAGGACAGATTAACAACAGAAAACAAACAGAAGGTTGTTAACATGTATATGTTGTGTATATATGGGAAGTAAGCAGGAGGAATGAATAAATCCCAGAGGTGGCTTGGAATTCAGGCTAAATTCTTACCTTAATAGGGAAAGGGAAGGTGGCATACCTCGGGGAGACTAAATTATTTTTAGGAAAGATGAATGGGCTTTTGGAAGAATAGGTGAGAGATATGACGGTGACAATGTTTCTCTGCGTGTGATGCCAACCTCTTGTGTCTTCTATGATAAGAATCAATTTTCCCTGATTAATGAGCCTCAGGGTGGGGGAAATTTATGAAACTTGGGTTCTTTCCCATCTGTTTTTATGTAGATTAAGGGAGTTCAGAGGCAGCTCTCCCTGCATCTGCTGTTGTTCAAGTGCCTACAGCTAAAAATAATATACCACAGTGGCATGTTTCGTGGTGACATGTCCTGAACTCCTACAGTGATACTTCAGGGTGGCATATTCTGCTACCCTTCAACACCTGCTTTGAGACTGCAGCTGTTTGTCAGTTCATCCTCACTGGCCCTCAATGTCTTCTTTTACTTCTACAGAACAATTTTAATTGTCAGACTGTTGCCCCCCCCCCCAAAAAAAGGAAAAGACCCTAGTCACAGAGAGCGATGTGTAGCAAAAGATTTTAGAGGACTTATTTAGGTTAAGAAAAATAAACCTCCAAGAACAGGAGGCAGGCTGCTCCAACGGGGACCCACAATGGTTTTTGCCCTTTCTCTTATACCCTCGCTTGGAGGTGGTCTTTTGATTGATTGACAGCTCCTGCCCCTGGAACGCTTAGTCATGTTTGGCCTTTTTGCGCATGTCCTTACGCATGATCTACACAGAAAAAGCCATGGCAGGGGCCTAGACTGCAATGTTAATTATATTACAATGAGCACAGG
This sequence comes from Camelus dromedarius, assembly GCF_036321535.1. Classification (NCBI taxonomy): domain Eukaryota; kingdom Metazoa; phylum Chordata; class Mammalia; order Artiodactyla; family Camelidae; genus Camelus; species Camelus dromedarius. Next base: position 24,056,800 of record NC_087439.1, read on the forward strand.
GTCATGTCCAGTTAAGCCCTTCTCACTACCAAGCAGTTGCAGCTGTTGGTTTCTAATGTTTCTTGCTGGCAATCATTTAGAAGAAGTAAAGTTCCCTTCTGCTGAAGGCGGGCATACCACCATCTTCCAGACCATCTTCCCTCTCCTTCACCTTATCTGCCTGGTGCCCCCACTTACCTAACTACTTAACATGACCTGAATTGGCCACCAACCAGCATCTTTGTCTTCAATTTCATACTTGTTTTTACTTACTGAACATTCAGGATTAGCGCTTCATAGTTGGATCTGAAGCCTTGGATTCTTACAGAAACAGTTTGCTACGCTGAATTCAGTTTGGTTAGTAATACAGCAAGCACCCACTGAGGTCTACTCACTGGCACTGGCCCAGCCTTACTGAATAAGCCCTGAAGAGTAAAGACAAAGCTTATGGTTTAAGAATTAGTTTTCGAGAAAATAGAAGTTCTCTCATATCCTCAAATATCTATTTTAATAGAAGGAACTGAATGTTTTTAAAAAATAAAGAAAAGAAAAGAATTTAACAGACACTTTCCTAGCTCTTTTCATGGGCAAAGCTCTGAGGAGGATCAAGTCAAATTCTCTGCTTCTCAGAAACATGTAATTTTATAGGTAAGATGACATACATGGAAATTAACAGACAACTCTGGATTGGTACAATTTATCCTGACAACATATTCCTTCTTCCTGTTTCCAAAAAAGAAGGAATGGGAGCTCTGTTCTTTCTTTTCCCTCCACAGCTGGCCCTGTAGGGGATCTTGCTCTCACCACTCCCCACTGGAACTTGTTATCTCATAACTCCTTTATATTTTTAGTGGCTTATGTTAATATTATAAAGATTTTGCTCACTATAATATCCCTGGGGTGCAAAGAACATGCTTAATACTTTTTAAAAAATGAATGAAGGTAACAAATTTAAAAAGATTTACAAAATATAAGAAATAGGATCATAACTTGGACGTCCAAGCAATTTCTTTATAAGTGGCTATGTTAAACCATAGCTTTTAAGGTAATATTTTGATGAAATCATTTTTAACGTTATTAAAAGATTTTAGAAGCCAGGTGAAAGAAAGACCTTGGTGTGCTATTTCTGTCCATATCTATGTCCATAGCCTGTAGTTACAGAAGTGTGATTATCCTTCCAAAATTGACAGACTTCACCCTCAGGCTTGTGTCCTGGATATGAGAATTTGGCAAATTGTCTAACATTCTTACAGCACAAAGAATAAGCAAAATAGAAAAAAAAAATACAAACTTTGAGACACTCTGACTAGAGTCAAAGTTTTACTCTTGCAACTTAATAAAATTAAGACAATTGCTTGTATGAAAGTAATTTCATTTGTTTATTCCCATCTCTTGGACACTGAATAGTAGTACTTTTGGTATGGTTAATTTAATAAAAAGGATGTATTAATTATTAACTTATGTGTCTTGGTATGCTGGTTTTCTATATGCATTGCTTTGTATCTCAGTAATTTTATGGAAAGGTACTTTTATGTCTCCATTTGATAGATGGAATAACTGAGCCTCAGCACAGGCCAGGTGAACTGTCCAGAGTTACACAGCAAAAACGTGGTAGAGATGACTGAATCAAAATGATGCTATACCTGGTGTGCTGTGGCGGCTCAAAAAGGCACAGATGTACACAAGTGGTTCAATTATCCAGGCCCAATCTCTACCTTTGGTCTTAATTCTGAAACTATTTGCTCTTGGTTTTTAACACTTTAAAAGGATATTCCCCAAAAGACTCCAGCTCGGGAATAAGCATTAAGAGATAATGAAGATAGAACAATAGACAGCCCACAGGCTTAAAGGGATAATCTCCATTTACAAAGTTTCCTAGGCTAGTTTCCACTTAATATTTAAACTCTTAACTTTTTCTTCCTTGATTGTCTTGTCCAGGGCCCAAAGCAAAAAAGCAATGCAAATTTAGGGATTTAGTTCCTGGACAAACTCATTGGTTGAACTCACACAAAAATGAGGAAACTCTGTTCACAGGATTATTATAAGATACTGCTCACATTTCCAAAGATCTTAGTTGGAGGACAAGGAAATGTTTACCTAAGTCTAAAGGGCAGAGCTCCTTAGAGGACAGTGCCTGGAGCAGAGCCCCTGGCGTTTGACATAGGGAGCAGGGGCAGCATTTTAAGTGCTTTGTCAGCAGCTGGAGATTTAAGATCACAATATACAGAGTGGGAAGAACTAAAGTTAGCTCACAAATTCCCCGAAGGGTGGAGTTTCAGCAGAAGTGTTCTGAATTTCTTCACTCAGAAGTCTGGCCTATACGTTTGTAAGGAACTGTTGAGAGGTTTTATTTTTGTTGAAGGAGAGACACTGGAAGCTGTGGACCCCACTGGAATCCTAGCAGGTAAGCTCTGAGACCCTGAATATACTTCGTACATAAATACACATTCAGTGATTTTTCTAAATGGATATTCTCTCTACTAGAATCCTTGTCGTAATAATTTAGAGGTTTTTTCTGCCAGATTTATTTATTTTGCCTGCAAATTATTTCCATAAAAATGGCACAACCCCTTTAAGGATCCCTACCTTTGAAACTGTGGGTAAAATGAAGAGATTTTTACCAATATAGTAAAAAAGAATTAATGTCAATAGTATACTGCAATTCATCAACTAAGTATGGTTAGAGTTGACTAAAATTAATCTTGGTACTTGAGTTTAGATGGTAAGATTAGATCAAAATTCAGATCTGTAAATAAGCTTTAAGTCCTGTGTTTTCTGGTAACTCTGGTATCTTATGGTGCTATTAGTCATATTAAATATATATTTAGAAAAGTGAAAATGTCTATCTTGTGAGCAAGGTTTCTTCCTCTTTCACTTTGTAAAATGTTTGCCTAAGAATGGAAAGCTGATACACATTTTACTATATAGCTAAAAAAGGAGTTTCTTTTTCTTTCCTGCTTGCATTTTGAAGAGGGAGGGGTATTTTTTAGGTAGTAATACATATTGGATTATTGCAGCAAATGCATTGATCTTATTAATGTGAAACTCAGCATGTGATTCATATAATTAGATATGAAATACACAGCTGTGACAGTGATGTCATTCATTTCTCAATGATACATTGAAAAAACATTGCTCTGTACACATATATTAAATAATATTTTCCTTTTCAATGAAAAGCTACACACTTTCTTTATAATTTATTTTGCCAGGTTCTAAACTTTGAACTCATGTGTATAATTTGCTCATTTCAGGCATGAAACCTGAAACTGTGTAAAGATTAACCACTGGGTACTCATAGACATTTATTTAACTATTTAACCTTAGACCTGTGGGTGCCTAAGAGATCCTGAAATCCATGATTTTGGTTTAAAGTTTAAGCTGTCTAAATAAACCTATGAAAACACAATTTATGAAATTTTCAAAAGTTAAACTGAGGGTAAAATGAGAATTTCCATCACAAGGTATTAGTATGAAAAGATATTATGAGTCTATCTTTTACCTCTTTATAAAGGAATTTGTGAAGGAAAAGCCCAGATGGGCTAACGAGCTAAGTCACAAATCTAAGTGTGCTAAGTGTCGGTTTACTGATATACGTTCTGCCGGGCTAACTCATAAATCTGAAGTTTAGTGTCAGTTTACTGGGCTAACAAGCTAACTCGTAAATCCAAGCTCAACAAGTGTCAGTAACGTGATCTGTTCCGAATTGATAAGCTTCAGTGTACTGATTCCTTGCTTTTTGTTGTTTGAACCTTATTGGCTAATAGCCCCATACTTGTAATTAACCCTATAAAACCTCATGCACACGTCTTGGAGGTGCTCAGAGCTTCGGAGCAGAAGCCCCACTGAGCACGCCGGCGTAATAAATCTGAATACTCCAACCCTCCGAGTGGTGCTTGTTTCTTGGCTGGCCTGTCATTTCCGTAACAAATTCACTTAATTAATTTTATTTGATCCTAGCCATGATCCTCTGAAGTAGAATTTAAGTTTGTTTTATATAACATTGCAGCACAGAAATGTTACATGACTTGCCTAAGATCATTTGTGTATATGCCCACTTTCTTAATAAAATTAAAACTAAATATGTGAAATATAAAATGTGGAGCTTTTTTTTAACCTGGGTTGAATTTCTTTATTTCAATATAAAAGCATGTCAATTTACCTGCAAGTAGTAAATCTAAACAAGGCATAAAATTATGATTCACAAAGCACTAATTGTCTTAGTGGTGGGGTGAGTGAAGAAATAAGCAGGAATTGTTATGAGTTGATGAATTAATTTCTTGGAGGAAGGGTACTGGGTTATCATGGGCACTGAGGATTGTATTTACTTCTGTTGGAGGCTGTGCATGCTGGCAGGGTGAGACCAAGAGCATTCTTCTGAAAAGACTATTTCACCACCAGGTATCTTACTATCAGTGCAGGTGAGGTTTTGACCCTTGGGCTGTGACAGGCCCAGAAATAGGACCAGCCACTTCAACCTCTGCCTAGCTGGGACTGGAAGGATTGATTAAAAAGAGCTGATGGATTTACACTCTGTGGTGTTTCACAGACTGAGTACAGGGTTGAAAAAAATAAATAAATGGAGAGGAAGGGAATGAGCCAAAAAAAAAAAAAAATGCAGAAAGACCAAGAAACAAGATGAAAGAAAAAGAAGTGAGGAGTTCAGATCTCACGCAGGACTTCTGCTCTGCACATTCTGCCCACATGCTCTGTCAAAGACAGTTGACTCAACTCCTCAGGCAAAGTTCAGTCCCAAATACTAAGCTCTATTTACATTCTCTTTCATTTTTTTTTTTTTTTCTACTCTGTTGATCCCAGAGTTTGGTCTCGAAATGGGGGAAAATGACTTTGATCCCTCAGGATTGTTACAAGGATTAAATGAGAAACAAATATAAAGAGGTTAATGAGTTAATGTGAATTTATTTTTAATCAAGAAAGTCAGATTTTACTGGGAATATGATAGTATCAAACTAATCTGTATATTTATTTGGCTAACTCATTTAGAGTTTACAGTCAACGCCAATGAAATCTCAAAGTGCTGAATCTCCAAAGGAAGTCTCACGTATATGGCAAGCTCTCTTGTTGAAAATGTTCCTTTAATTATTTCTCCCGTGGTTGGAATGAGGAGGGTACTCCTCTGGTAACAGTTATCAATCGTGTTAAATAATCTACCAAACTAGTTTGTGTATCTTATTCAATTACCATTTGGGAGGAACACTCTATCTAAAAGGCACTGCTCAGAAGTGAGATGGCTACAAAGTTAAATTAAACAAGATTCAGGCCCTCAGGTAGAATACAGTTCAGTATGGTAGATCAGCAACTCAATCAAGCTACTACGAGCAATGGGTTTATAGTAAAGACACACTTGATAGGCAGCTCATGGGATTCTCGAAACTGCCAAGCAGGCAGCTCCCCAGGCCTTACACATAGTTTGTTGCGTCAAAGGATTTGAGGACTCTCCTGATTGGCTTGTCTTGTCACTTTTTCAGGAGCAATAGCTGTTTTATTTCCTGTCATCATGTAACTAAGAGATTCTTACTTGCTATTGGAATAACTTCATGTTTTAACAATCAGTGGTCTGTTTGACTAAAAAATGAGTCACTCTTGACAATACTCCTTCTAAACCCTACCATTTTATTGCTTCTCTCTACGATTATTTTAAAGTTTTGCTCCTGTTTCTAACTGAATGACTAGCTACATCTCAGAGCTCAGATTCCTGAAAGAATTGGATTATATGCTCAGCTAAACACCATCATGACTGTTATGCCAGAGCTTTCACAGCAAGTCACTCACAGACCACTGACAAAACAGTGCATTGTCTTTAGTGGGTCAAGTGTCCAGTGAAGGTCTGATCAGCCGTGACCAGGCAATTGACAGTGTCAAACAGTGGAGACATAGTCATATCTACTTAAAAGGCAGGTTCCTTTGTCAGAAAACTACAGGTAGAAACCCATGTGGAATCAAATTATAGCCATGACAAGCATGTTAGATTTTTCCCATACATATTTGTATCTAAATAAATATAGTACCTGGCAGAAAGTATTAACATAAGAAGTGTTTTCTTAAGTGTTACAGGTGTTCAGAGAGAAAAGACTACTTTTAGCTCAAATGACATGACAAGCCTCATGAAAAACAATGACATTTGAGCTAGGGTGTGAAGGGTGACTAGGATCCGAATATGTACAAGGGAAAGTAGAACATTTTAGGCAAAGGGAATAGGAAATGAGAAAAATCACAGAGAGAGAAAATTTCAGGAAGAGGATAAATGATTTAGTATGGTCAAATATTAAAAATACCATCAACATCAATATTAAAGTCATTGACATTTGTACACCAGCATGGATCAAAGCTAAAAAACATACTCAGATGAAGCTCGGTATCCTAATCTGGAAATATAAAGGATGGCTAATCAGGGGACACCAGTGACAATTGATAAAGGAAGAAGTCAAATAAATAAGGAGGAGAATTTTAGCGCAGAGCCCAGGAAGTATGTCTATTTAACTGGCACTGGAAAACACTCAGATATGCAACTCTTAATTGCCTAATACTCTGTGTGTTGGTTGGGGTGGGAAGAGAGAGAGTGAGGAGCAGAAGAAAGATGATTGAACTGAGAGTCTAGAATCGCATCGCTGTTAATTTTAGTTGCCCCCTAAGATTTCTATGCTTTATGCACAGTGTATGAGTTGAAAATATCAAGCTATATCTTGTGATCCAATTTTCTCATGAGCTACAGACTCAAACATCCAATACCCAACTTATACCTGGAGATTTAATACTCATCTCAAACTTAACATGTCCTAAATAGAACTCTGATTTCCTTCCTCAAAATTTTTCTTCCTTAGGTGTTTCATATTTCACCACTTTGAACATATTTACACAGATCCCAAAGCTAAAAGTCACCCCCTTTCTTGTCCTCAGTGGAGATAATCTATCTACTATTTCTCCTAAATATATTATAAATGTACACACTTCTCTCTGCTTTTCTCCTCACCACATTTAGTCTACTATCATTTTTTTCCCTCTGAACTACTGAAATAGCCTTAATTTATGTCTCTTTTTTTTTCACTCTTAGATCTCATCAGAAAGCAGAAAAAGTGATTTTTATTTAATGTAAAATCACATCATATTACTCTCCTCAAGACTCTCCAATGATATCCCACTGAGCATGGAAAAATAGTCAAACTCCTTTCTGGCCTTCAAACTTTTTCATGATAAACTTTTGCCTCTGCCTCCCTTACCTCATTGTCTTTCCCTTTCTCTGCTTCCCTGCATGCATTAGTTGAACAGCCCCAAACAATCTTCACCTCAGGACCTTTGCATTTACTGTCATTCTCCTCCAGGTCCAGGTCTTCATATGCTTGACTTTATAACATGATTTATAACATGATTCAGAAATGCTCCTATATCCCTGCCTAAGAGGGATACACTTGAGCTACTCACTATGATAGCAATTCCATACCCCAGTGACTCTCTGCTCTGACTATTCATAACTCTTGAAACTGTCTGAAATTACATTATTTTTCCCTTCTTTCACTAAAAAGTGAACCTAACAAAAGTCACTACTTATACACTATCTTAGACACCAGTTCTACCAGTGCTTGGTGCTCAGTGAATACTTGCTGGAAAAGTAAATAGATGAGAACTGTGTATGTGGGGTCAACAATCATATAAATATGGAAATAAAGCTAGCCTGAGAAAATTTCTTGACACCTACCAGACTCTGTCCTCAGAGAGTATTCCAGCAAATTCTTAGATGTGTGTGTTAAATTAGATGCCTGCCCCTCAGGCTGAAGTTCTGATATAAGCAGGTGAGCCTCCTTCACTTTAAGTCTGAGCACAATTGGCTGCCTCTGAGCTGAACCCTGGGACAGGTGAGTCTGAGCACGCAAGTTCATTACGGGTATTACTCTGGTCCCTATTGTCTTATGGGTCTTGGGACTCCAACCTTATCTGTTTTTAAAATTTGATGTTTTGGGGGACTTGTCCTTTAAATGTATGCCTTAAATTTTGAGGTATCTGATGTGGGGTTGAACCTTTTGCTCCTCAGGGAGAAGATCCAGGTTTTGATTCCCTCTTGATCTTGCCTCCTATGCCTCCACAGGGTCAAGAGGAGGGCATTAAGGCCAGATTGTGTGTTAGCCTCTTTTACTCACGTCAGTGTGGTTTTCTCCTCATTTTCCTGATGTGTAATCGATGCTCAGGTAGCAGGTTTTTTCAGAGGAAATTGTTCCATAAGGAGCTGTAGACTCTGAGTCTGTGGTGAGGTAGTATCTCCCTGTGCTGCCATCTTGAAAGGGAAAACCATACTATTCCTACTCAATTTCAGAAGACTAAAACTTTGGGAAATAAAAATAAATACAAAAAATAAATACAAAATAAATGTAAATATAAATCTCCCTTGTCATTTATCGCTTTCAGAAATTTGTTTTCTTTCCGAAAAGGTGGGAAGTATTAAATTAAATAAAGCAGGATGTGGTTTCAAGAAACACCACAGGGTCTTGCTTTGTTCAAAGATGGTATGTATGATTGTGAAAAAGGAGAAGTTTCTCATTATCAGCAGCAAGTAGATCTCTTTGGTCTTCATATGGCAAAAATTACTAACATTATTTAAGGTATTTAAATACTTTTTCATCAGTATTGTTTTTATTTACAGTAAAGAATTTGTTAAGGTTCTATTGTATATATGTCCATATTCTTAAAACTATGATTCAAGAATCACTGGGGATGGGCTAGGGAAAAGGATAAACTAGGTCGGGCACTGTTAATCTACACTTTTCCCAAAAGCACCTTTACTGTTACTTCCTAGTCAGACATCTAAAGGAAACGGTGATGAAATTAAGTATGTTTGAAAGTCACTCATTTGGACCATTTCTCAGAAAATAAAAATGGAAAGAGCTAACATTTATTAAGAGCTTACTTTGTCTTCAGCACCACTACCTAATTCAGTCCTTTCAACATCCATAATTTACTATTATTTTCATTATTATATACATGAGAAAATCACAGGCATGGGGTTTAATGCTGCTTGTTTAATTACATTACTTCTAAGGTTGGGAAGACGGGAATCAGTTAAAATAAAAGGTGTTTTTACCTAAGTCTAATTTTCTGCAGGAAAAATAAATCACTGTGACTAGATTATTTTTAATTTCCTAAATGTATTTTTAGAGAAGAAATTGTAATGGAACCTTCACCTCTTGAGTTACCAGCTGACACAGTGCAACGCATTGCATCTGAACTTAGATGTCACCCGACAGATGAGAGGGTCGCCCTCTGCCTCGATGAGGAAGATAAGCTCAGGCACTTCAGGGAGTGTTTTTATATTCCCAAGATGCAGTATCTGCCTCCAAGTAAGAATACTGGAAAGGTTTTACTTTCCTTAATCAATTTATTAACTTGTATTTGCTACTGTGTGTGTTTATCATAAATCTTTGAAAATCATTGTTCTGTTACATAATAGAGCCATTGCAACTGTGTCTGAAAAACAGCAGGTTCCTGGTGGTACTAAATCAACCTGTCAGCCTACTTTAGTCTCAGATTCTTTATGTTTCCTCTCCTCTCCTGAAGGAAATACCTACAGGGTTCTTATACTGTCATCTGGTTCTCTGAACAATAGCGTGACTGATTGAAAATTACAGGCAGATGCATTTACTTGTTTTCTAAGCACTTAGAGCTCAAAAAACAATTCCTCTTCAATACCGTTTTAGAATATCTCTTATTTCGTGGCACCTAGTTTATGATAGCATATTTGCCTTGGAGGGTATATTATTTTGGAACTTGGATATATTAGGAGAGATGTTAGCCATCTTTGTGTGACATGGCATGTATATGACATACCAAAAAATGCCTAAGAAATGCATAGTTCATTTAAAAATAATATAGTAAAATGATTCTGTTCATGATTTGGGGGATGTTCTGTTTCAAAAAAAAAAAACAGGTAGCACAGGTATTAAAAATTAAAAGTTTTTTTTTTTTTTTTGTATTTGCCCTTGCTCCATTTTACATCAATGAAAAAGACTATCAAGTTGAATGGAATTGATCCACCAAAATGGGTTTCACGTACTATATAATTGAGTCTAATTTCCATTTTTCTTCAATCTAAGTGAGGCAGGTACAATTTTGGATACTCATAATCTAAGAGCATCAGTTAATATAATTTTAAGGTGAGACTGGGTCACAGGACTGTCTTATTTGGCTTATATGTTATTGTGTAAAAAATGATGGCACCTTGTAGATTTATGGAAGGATAAAGAGAAAGGCCTATATTCAATTTAAAGTTGCTTAATATCAACTGAGGAAGACATTGATGAGACCAGATAAAATGGGGCTACACCTGAAGTGATCTGAGATCACAGAAAAAAATCTTCTATGTTTTTCTAGAATCTAGAATGAAAGGGCATTTTGATTTGAAACTTAAGGGATAAAAAGATCTGTTAATGTGTGGAAAATGATGAGGTTAAACCTAAGGATCTCCTATCAGTGATGGGAAGAGGGGGGCCTGGTGACATCTGGAACAGTGTGGAAGTCCTCAAAAATATCCATGACCCACTTAAGACAAAGTAGCTCTGGTGACCCTGTGCCCGTGGACTCTCCAGCCTATGGGCTTCCTGGGTGCTCTGATGAGCCTCTATTTCAGAGATGACAGCAGAACTCTGGAGTGCCACAGAGTTTAAGTTTGCCTTCTGAACACACAGCAAAACTGTATCTCAGCAATCAGGGCTCTAGAATTTTATGCCATTTATTGAAAGCTGTAATTTTCTCATGATTAAAGAAAAAACAATTTTATACCCATTCATGGGTGGTAAGAAAAATGGACACAACAAAGTAGGCAAACAAATATGCTAACAAAACCTTTCCACTGGGGGCGGATGATGGCATTACAGAGATAAGGAAGAACAGGCAAGGCAGAAGCACTGAGAGAAAGTGACCAGTGGTACATGGTGGCTGCAGCTTGAGCAGGGATTTCTTGGGAAATAATGCTAAATAACGGTCACATCTAGACACACACCTATGATCAATGACTACTTCCTGAACACTAGTTCATTTCTTTGTCTGTCTTTCTTTTCCTAAGATGCCTTTCTTCCATATGATACCATTAGGGATTTGAGGTAGGACCCAACCCTGAATAGCCAGGTACAAAAACTTATTGAAATGAATAGATACACAGAAAGTTAAAATGCTGTTTTGAATTTATCACTTTTTCTGTTACTGAACCTCAGACTCATTAACTAACATAACTTTGATCCTCATGTTGAGTCACTTACACTTAACAAATATTTATTAGTTATCTTTACATATTCCCCTCATGCCTTGAAATTTGCTTTATAATCCAACTCTCCCATTCCCAGCTCAATGGATTTGTGGTTTGTTTAACAACTAACAAAACTCATCCTGTTTGTCCTGGGAGGCACTGTGGTCTAATTTTAATACCAGATCAACACAAACTCTTCTACTAAGCTTTGAGATAATTTAATCAGATCCCAGGTAAAGATAGCTATGTACATATAATCACTTCATTATACTTAAGACTTGACTCTAGTATCCTGATTATAAGAATCACATTTGTCTCAACTAGATATCCTATAGACAGTAACTTGAAAATTACAATCTTGGTTAAGTTATTGCTGATTCTTAAAGAAATATAAGGGGAAAGATGAAAATTAATTCAGTAAATAATTTAACAATTAATTTGTTCAAAACATACAATTTTGAATCATATAAAAATTTATTTCATCAACCCTAAGAGATCTTCTAAATTAGTTATTGTCAAAATATGTGGTCTCCTGACCAGTGCAGGAGGATCACCAGGGAATTCACCAGAACTCACAAGTTCTTGGGTACCACCGCAGAATTACTACATCAGAGACTCTGAGAGGAGCTCAGCCATGGATACTAGATCACTTAAGATGGTGTCATAGAGAATAGGATCAATTAATTCATATTCTTATCATTCTCACTCTAGGAGTTCCTTACTCTCTGAAGGTTCATCCTTTCAACAAATATTTATTAAGCACTTATTCTGTTCAAGAGACTATTCTCAGAACACTTTATCAGTGAACTAAAGAGCAACACTGCCACATACCTGATCTTTTATTCTAGTATGAGGAGACAGATAGTAAACAAACATACAAACAATGTATCATGTACTCTGTTAGGCAGTACTCTAAGTGTTAGTACTTCCAAGGGAAAGAAAACACTGATGGGATGACATCAGAGCAGTGATAAGAACAAAGGGAGGAATTGAGCCTCATGGATACAGAGATGAAGATAAGCCTGATGGCTGTTCATGTTTGCACAGCCAGTCATCTGTAGTAAGTTAAATTTAAGCTATCCAAACAAGAACTGTTTCTCTGACTTTGTGATATATAGCCTTGGTTAGATAAAATTGACATAGAAAATTGTCATGCTTGAGTTCATATACAGGAGTTCCACATAACATAATAGAACCTCTTCAGTTCAACTATTGTTAGTCTCCAAAGATAGTGACAAGCATGAAATATCATTAAACAAACTATGGGCAAGTATGCTTTTCAACATAAACTAGAATACTTTATTTAACAATGGCTAATGCTAATGCTATTGTTAAATAAAGGCTTTATCCAGCTATAAAAGATATATTTATGACTATGTGATTTTAATAATGACTTAAATATCTAACATCAATATGAAAAATAATGGAGTGCTTCTTAATTAAAAGCTCAATTTTGTAGACATTTTGAACTTCTCATGGCAGTTGTTTTGTGCAATTTAGTGGGTTTATTATTAACTCTCTTTTCTTTTGTATTAGACTATGTTCTCTTTGTATCATCTTCAATTTCCTTCATTAATGTTTCCAGATTATAGATCTTTTACCATCTTGGCTAAATTTATTCTGAGGCATTTTATTCTTTTTGATGTGATTTTAAGTGAGATTTTTTTTAACTTTCTCTTTCTGATAGTTCAATATTAGTGTATAGAAATGCAACAGATTTCTGTATATTAATCTTGTATCCTGCAGCACTGATGAATTTACTAGTTCTAATAGGTTTGTGTGTGTCTGTGTGTGGAGACTTTAGGGTTTTCTATGTGAAGTATCATGTCATCTGCAAATAGTGACAGTTTTATCTCTTCGTCTCTAATTTCAATGTATTTATTCCTTTTCTGTGTCAGATTGCTGTAGCTAGGACTTCCAATACTGTGTTAAATAGAAGTGGTGAGAATGGACATCATTTTCTTCTTACTGAATTTAGAGGAAAGGCTTTCATCTTTTCACCATTGAGTATGATGCTGGTGGTGGGTTTGTCATAAATGGCCTTTATTATGTTGAGATATGTCCCTTTTATATCTATTTTGATGATAGTTTTTATCATGAATGGATGTTGGATTTTGTAAAAAGTTTTTTCAGTGTTGAGATGATCATGTGATTTTTTTTTTTAATCCTTCCTATTGTTATGTGGTGCATCACATTGATTTGTGGATGCTGAACCATCCTTGTGACCCTGGAATAAATCCAATTTGATCATGGTGTATAATGTTTTTATATATTATTGATTTGGTTTCCTAACATTTTGTTAAGGATTTTTGCATCTATATTCAGCAAAAATAGTGGCCTATAATTTTTTTGGGGAGTAGTGTCTTTGTTTAGTTTTTGTATCAGCGTAATTTTGGCCTCATAGAAGGAATTTGAGAGTGTTTTGTCCCCTTCAATTTTTTGGAATAGTTTGAGGATAGGTATCAGTGCCTCTTTATATGTTTGGTAGAATTCCCTGGTGAAGCCATACAGTCCTGACTTCTGTCTACTGGAAGCTTTTTCTTCTTTTTTCTTTTTAACAAACTCAATTTCACTACTAGTGATCAGTCTGTTCAAATAATCTATTTCTTTTTTATTCAGTCTTGACAGGTTATATGTTTCTAGAAATTTGTCCATTTCTTCTAGGTTGTCCAACTTGTTGGTAGGTAACTGTTCATAGTCTTCTCTTATGATTTTTTTGTATCTCTGTGGTACTGGTTGTTATTTCTCCTCTTTAATATCTTATTTTGTTTACTTCGGTTCTCCCTCTTTTCTTCTTGGAGAGCCTGGCTAAAGGTTTATTAATTTTGTTTATCTTTTCAAAGAACACACTCTTGGTTTTATTGATCTATTCTATTTTTTTAATCTACATTTTATTCATTTCCTTTCTGATCTTTATTACTTCCTTTCCCCTGCTGACTTTGGGCTTTGCTTGTTCTTCTATTTTAGGTGGTAGGATATTTTTATAGAGATTTTTAAAAAACTATTTCTTGAGGACGGGCTGTATTGCTATAAACTTCCATCTCAGAACAGATTTGCAGCATCCTATTGAAGTTTTCATCTATAATTTCTTCAAATGCATTTTCAATCCCTTTCTCTCTTCTAGAATTCCTATAATGTGAATATTGGAACACTTAATGTTGTCCTAGATATCTCTTAAATTGCTTTCATTTTTTAAAATTTATTTTTCTTTTTGCTGTTCTGATTGGGTGATTTCCATGATTCTATTTTCCAGATCACTAATGCATTCTTCTGTGCCACTTAGTCTGCTATTCATTCCTTCTAGTGTGTTTCTTTCTTTTTTTTTTTAATTTTAGCTACTGAATTTATTTTTGACTGGGTCTTTTTTATATTTTCTAGCTCCTCGCTGAAATCTTCAGTGTTTAGATCAATTTTTTTTCTAATTAAGTTAACATTTTTTTAAATTGAAGTACAGTCAGTTATAATGTGTCAATTTCTGGTGTACAATACAATGTCCTAGTCACACATATACATATGTGTATTTGTCCGTTAACATTTTTATTACCAATGTTTTGAATTCTTTATCTGGTAAATTGTTTATTTCTGTTTCATTAATTTTTCAGTGGTTTTCTCTTGCTCTTTCGATTGAGAGTAGTTCTTCTGCCTTTTCATTTCACTTAACTTTCTCTGCCTCTATGAATTTATGTGACACAGTCACCTATTGTGGTCTTGAAGGGACATTCTTAGGTTGGAATGTCCCTATGCAGACTGTGTGCCTAACACTTTTGGTTGGAGGGCTGGATTTGATATGGAAGCCAGTTACATCTTTCCTCAGAGTGTGCCGGCAGCTATCTTATGATATGCAGGTCTTGCGATTTGCTTAGGGGAAGGTCAGAAAGTCCTTTCTAATCATGCCATTTCTCGAATTCCTTCATCTTAAAACATTTTATATGCCAAGGTGCCATATTTTGGGGTAACATGTCCTGAGCCCCATCACTGCCAAGAGCTCCCATCTTTCAATAACAAATTTACCTAGCATGCTTCTGGCACAGGAGAAGCCTAAGACCCCACAGCTTGAAGTACTGCTTATCTTTCATGTCGTAAAGATCCCACGGGATTGGGCTGGAGAGTTATCTATTCATTCTTGCAGGTAATTACCAAAGACAAATTCTCTCTATACTCTTTATATAACTCCAGTTAAATGCTCACATGGTGCCATTTGATATGCTTTGAGATTTTTTAAAAAAAACAACTCAACTAAGTAAAAGGAAAATAGTTAAAGAAGATGAGGAACCACACTTTGGGCTGGTATGCAATGAGATAATTTAGTTTATAATTCTGCTTTTCTCTCACACTGAACATATTTTAAAAATGACTTTCTAAATAAAGGTAACCCATTACCTATTTGTCTATAAAAGTATCACCAATGAAAGGACAAGACAAGACAGTGGGAGCAGAGATCTGGGTGGCTGCCTTCTTTTCCTGGGTCATTGATGGGGCTCACACACACAGAAACTGTTTAGTCTTCAACTGCTTATTTGAATGTTTATTTGAAACTTGAATCATGGTACACCAATTCAAACCTCTGAATTCTAAATGAAATTCTTCAACATTTGTTCTCCAGATCAACAAAGAACTATTAATTAATACAATTTAAATGTGTGAACAATATTTACACCTCTTTTATTGGATCAGGCTTGAAATGCCAATGAAAAAGAGACACATTATCTATAAAAGCGATCAGGTTGAACTAGGTGGCATGTCTTTAAAAAGTCTGTAAAGGTTTAATTAGGTAGTCTGAACAAAGACAAGTATACTACTAAATGTTTCCAATAAAATTTCACCAAGAAACTTAATCTTTTTTTCTAGAGAATTAAGATAAAACTTAGTAGAACACAATTATAAACTTGCACATTTCTAGAAAAATACTTTAAGCACATGGTTTGCTAATGAAATTGCATTTGTTGCAATGAGGGAAGAATTATCAAACAAATCAGTAAAGTTCTAATCTGTTTGAATAAGAAGTACATATAGAGAATGATCTTTGCTGATATGTGTATTAATATTATGTGCACAGATATATAGAATAAAAACGTGTAAATTCAATATAGCTACTTCAGATATGTAAGTAATCATTTAAATTCTTTTTTTATTTGCCTTGTCTACACCACCAATTAATGCACAGGATTAACACTTACCTATTTTCTGGTAACCTTCTGCTATGACATACTTCCTGTGAAAATTCTGGTTTTAACTCTTTACTATTGCTTTTGGCTATTTATAATTGTGAGTAGTTACTAATCTAGATTTCCTCATGGAACACAATAAATGTGAGAGATCTAAACAAAAGTATCTATACATTTAAACCTTATTTTAAAATATAAATGTAAAAGATTACTTTCTAGAGAACTTGATGTTATCTTTGGGAGGAATTGTACAATATTTATTAACCTTCTTGGAGTTAATTATATTAACTGTTTGTAGTGGATTAACAATGCCAAATGAAAGAATGTTAATTAATTAAATACTTTTTTTTTTTACATTTCCTTCTGTTTCAGTTGATTTATCTTTAGTGAATAAGGATGAAGATGCCATCTATTTCTTGGGAAATTCTCTTGGCCTTCAACCAAAAATGGTTAAGACATATCTAGAAGAAGAACTAGATAAGTGGGCCAAAATGTAAGTATTATTTCAAAAGCTATTGTTCAACATATCATATAAGAATTTAAAAAATTTCTCTAGATTGTCTATTATTTGGAAAGGTGTATAATAGAATCTTAAAATTTTAGAGTAGAGAGGAACCTGAGGGATCATGTCATTCAATACTCTCATTTTATTCATAAAATAACTGAGGATCAGCAAATCAGGTCATTTGGCAAGTTAGTGGCAGAATCAGTAGTAAAACTTTTAAAATATTTAAAAATTTAAGTTTCTCCTTGACACATCTATATTATATGCAATCAATTAATTTTTTTTAATAACTAACAAGGGAATTAATATTTAGGATTCAATTTAGTGTTTTCATGATTAGTTGTTGGTGAAATACTACCATATAAATTTTTATAAATAAGAAAATTAAAATTGTTGTGGGGGGATAGGGAAGAGGTTGAGTGGAACAGAAAGCACTTCCCTCCCCAAAATGAACATGATTATTGAAAAGATACTCAATGTTTGGGCTTAGCTAAGCAGGTTTACTCTAACCATGCTGGAAACTTAAATCAAGATTAATTTTTTTCTCTGTCTTTTCTGTTCTGCTTTTACTCTTCTGCTTATGAAACCCTTCATACTCTCTGCTTACCTGAATGCTTACTGTCTTTAATATCAACCTTCTTAACCACTGATCATCCCTTCCTGAATGACCATTGCATTAGTAATGACTGTTCTACAGTAGGTGATTGCGAGGTATCTACTTTCGTTAGTTTCATATTCTTATCTATATTATAATTGTTTAAAGAAAATAACATAACTTTACATACTTATCTTTTCCCGATAATTACTGATTAAGCTGAAACTGGAAATATTTTGAAAAATATTTGTAACTATCTAAATTTTTTATTTAAAAATATTTAAATATTTAAAATATTTTAGGTAGCATAAATTTAAAAAATATATTTGATTCTTAGAATCTGAAAAATAGATATGAGGA
Organism: Camelus dromedarius; assembly: GCF_036321535.1. Lineage (NCBI taxonomy): Eukaryota > Metazoa > Chordata > Mammalia > Artiodactyla > Camelidae > Camelus > Camelus dromedarius. Next base: position 24,074,652 of record NC_087439.1, read on the forward strand.
GGGGAGCTAAACCTAAAGGACAGGGGAAAAAAACCCAAAATTCAGGAAGGTGAAACCAAACCAGGTAAGAATTCTGAGCAAGATACGATTTTCATAGAAACTCAGAATGACTTTTCTAGCTTTATTTATTCTTCAAGCTACTGGTCTTTCATATTGGGACCAGCACCTCTTCTTTAAAGTTTAGTTTACACTGGCTATGCCAACGATTACTACCATGGCTATCAGATAACATGGCAAAGTTCTTAATTCAGCAGTTAAGAATACAAACTTACAACTCAGTGAAAGAATAATAGAGGTTTATATAATTTAGTAAGCCTGTTATAATTTCATCTGCAAAAACATTTATGCATAAATTGAAAAATAAGTATCACCACATTTGGAAGCATTCTGCACTAACAGGTTTTAGTATTTAAAAAATGAGGGTCATAGTTAATAAAAATGGTTAATATTCATTTGTGACCTTAATGTAAAAGAGAGCAGAGAATTAGATTGAATTTGAACTTTGGAGAGTGTCCTTGCCTCTTGGATATTCATTCAGCAAGGCTGTGCATTTTTATCCCTTAGGCATTTAAAAAAGATGCTGCTCTGCTATCATTTCATGTTCTTATGATTATCCTACTTTGTTAAGAGACTGGTTGATTATTTTCAAGACTTGTATTCCAGTTATATTCTAGGAAAGTGCCTCCCTGTCATAACACCCTTCTATTGTTACCTTTCAATTTTATATTTTACCTTGTGACAATAGGAAATTACATAATCTTAAACCCTTCTGTTTTTCATCAGACAGACAATTCAGAAAGGAGGTGCATTTTAATGCTTCAAGCGATGTAAACTAAATTTTAAAAAGACTTCTTCTTAGAAAAAGATTAGGTAGCTAGTTTGTTTTATTTAGTCTTTTTGCTAGAAATGTGTGGCCAATCAACCTCATGGCCTTGCAGCCCGACAATGTCAGTGGTGTTTGAGGTGCATGATTGTAATCCTGTTCCCTCCACACCCCCATCTTTGATCTCAAAAGGGTTTGTTTTTTATTATTATTATTATTATTATTATTATTATTATTATTATTATTATTATTATTATTATTAATTTATTTTTTTTTTGCTCCAAAATATTTAGCTTAGCATTCTTCTCTGGCCTTTTCCAGCTAATGTTGTGTTGGGAAGACTTTTCCTTTACAAGCTTACATTCTAGTAACTAGGGGCTTGAGACTTAAGTGACAATAGACAAATCAACAGGAGAAAACCTTATTTCACATGCGTGCGAAGCACTCTACAAGCAGTGCTTCACTGATCAGCCAGAGTAAGGGATTCTAACTAATTTAACAAAAGAGGGCAGTTTTAGGGCTTCAACAGGAAAGCATGGAAGGCTCTATTGAGCTTTTCCATCTTGAGGAAAATGGGCAGTGTCTTTCCTGGCTGGAATTTTACCAAGAGAAACACTGAGGGCAATTGAACTTGTAAATCTTGGTCCTAAGTAAGGGCCTCCCTTCTCTGAGGGTGGGTCAATAGCAGTGGCATTTTCAGGAGGTTCTCCTTAAGTTTAGATGTTTCTTTTTCAGGCCGATGTTTGTCCACATGCCTTTAATCTTCACACCACTCTGTTGAGTGGTCCCTTCACTTCCCTTTTTGACTATTGCTTTTATTTTTTTACTAAATCTCCCCTGCATATGTTTGGTTTGCCTTTAGATCCAGGGCCTCTCATTATGGTGGGGAGTTTTATCTGATTATCTATTCCTCTTCATCCCCTGCAACCTCACTTCTGCCCTACTCTTAGCTGACACCCAAACCAGGACAGTGCCTCCCCCTCTTCTTGACCAGTGAAAGATTTTGAGAAGAACTTAGTCAAACGGAGCTATACAATCACTAAATACTCTAATGCACATTGAAATTAGTTGCCTAACAGAAAAAATAATATTAAAAATTTATAATTTTAACATTGGAATTGGCTCTAAGTGAGGTATTCCTCTGGGATATTGATATCAAGTCTTTGGCCATTCATGACCTATCAGGTAGGAAATGCCATCTGGCTCATGGTTTTCATCATCTATGTCATCATCTTTTATGGCCTATTGTAGACATACTACATACCTATCCACAAAATAAACCAACACTGATTATAACGCAGTCCAGCTCTACCACTGAGTTATACTCGCCCCAAGAAATGATTTTATGGAAGGATGAATGGGCCCGTAGAAGAATAGAGGGGAGGTATGATAATAGTTTGTGACAAAGTGTGTCTGGAGGTTGTGTTGAGGTCTCGTCTCCTCTCCTGTGACAAGAGTCAATCTCCCCTGGTTTATGAAACTCCTGAGGAGGGAATTTAAGACAGTTGAGTTCTTTTTGGAGGATTGGTTTTCCGGCAGAAAAGGGGAGTTCAGATATCTTCTCCAGGCGTTTGCTGCTTTTCAAATGCCTTCAGCTCAAAATAATCCTTATTGCAAAGAGGCAAATTTTAGTGTGGCGTTTTCTGCTACCCTTTAGTATAAGTAGGAAAGTACATGGTATGATATGTTACAGAGCTTTTCCTGACATCTCCATTGGCTAATCATCAATTGGGGCACAGAAAAAAAAAAAAAGTTGTGATATCATTAAGGAAGACTGTGAAGTCTTATTTATTTACTTACTGGGGGAGCTTCTAAAAGCAGGACCACTTTTCATTTTGTAGGATGGTTAAAGCGTAGTCCTATTTCAAAGAGGATCCACATTTCTATTAACTTCCTAATTAGATTTTATATCCTGAAATCTAATTTCATGAGCAAATACTGGTCTGGAGACATCTCAGAGAACAGCCCACTCATAGCAATGATTGATGCCATGATAGTGAGTTAACTCTTTCCTACGCTCTCTTTTCCTTACCAGCATTTGTAAAAGAAGATTGCCACTACACTGCAACTATTTTAAGCAGTTTTGAATAAGAACAACTTAATCTTTCTCTTAACTTGAATATGTATGTTTATAACTGCACTGTGATCAACAGCAACTCTTTCTAATGACAGGCCACTTTACTTGAGTTTATTTGAGTAACACTTTCTAAATACATCCCACTACCCCAGGCTAGTAGACTGACAAAATGAAGAAGCAGACTCTGTGATATTTTAAGGGGAGGGAGATGCCAAAGCATTGCAGGAAGAAATGTATCCTTAAAGATTATTACCATGGTGTCTACCAGAGTGAAAAGTAGGTAGCATAATATTCTGAGATATAAATTCTCTGAGGCAGAACATAGAATTTTACTACCTATATGTAATAAGATGTATTGTGCTATCAGCAAGGCCATGGAGCTCTATACGATTAAAATAAAAAAGGATCCAAGTATCTGCCTTTAACTACTATTTAATGATAATGATTTTTGTCTTTAGCATTTATACTGGAAGTCAAGAAACAGGCAAGCTGCAGGCTACTTAATAATAATATGAATAATATGAACTAACAATTGCAATTCTCTTCCTCCTTAGTTCTTATGGTCTATGTTTATTCTCAAAGAAAGTCTTCTTCCTTCATCTTAGTTTGTATAGTAATTGAAATATTAGTTCAAAATTGTGTTTTACACAACATGCTGATGAAGTGAGTTTTAACATTAAATCTGCATTAGGAAAGAAGACTTAGAAAAGTGGTACTATGTACCAATCTCTTTTACCTGTTATTTATTTTTCATAGCAATCCTTTAAGGTACATTTGGTAACCCATTTACTTGTATGAAAGTGGGAAATTAGGCCCTATAAACTTCTAGTAAATGTAGTCTCATAACCAGTAGTGACCTGGAACTGGTTCATACCAGGTGATGGAACCCAATTGTTGAATATTCAGGACTTTTGTTGATACCATGAAATTGGCCACAATGGGAGTATTCATACCAGAAAAATCAGCAAAGGCTAAAAAATATTCTCTCCTTTAGTTCTCCCAATTCTCATTAGGGGAGAAAAAATAATTTTCCCTCTATCTTTCTAAGTTTTTAGCTGAGACCCCTGTAATAAAAGAGATTAATAATAGAAAAACAAATAGAAGTTTATTAACATGAATACTTCACATATACACAGGAAATACCCAATGAAAAATGAGTTAACTCCCAGAGGTGACTAAGAATTCAAGCTTAAATCCCGTTTTAATAGGGAAAGAGGAGCAGGTATGAAGGCCACTTAGGGGAGAGTAAAGAATTTTTAAGAAAGGTGAATGGGTCCTTGAAGAAGAGATGGAGGTATAAAGTTTGTGACAATGTTTGCCTGGATGTGTTGTTGACTTCTGGCCTTTTCTGTGAAAACAGTCAATCTCCCTTGGTTGATGAAACTCCTGCGGAGGGGATTTATGACAATTGTGTTTCTTTTGAAGGATCTGTCTGTAGGCAGATAAGGGAGTTCAGAGAAGGCCTCTCCCTGCATTTTCTGTTTTTCAAGAGCCTACAGTACAAAATAATCAATATCAATGATATACTTTAGGGTAGCATGTTCTGCTACCCTTCACCTCTGAGAGAAGGTTTATCAGCTCACCACTGCCAGTTTACTGAATTTCAGAGTATGGATTCAAACACAGTTTGCACCATACAAAGAACACATGCCCATTCCTTTCTTCCAAATTTATATAGTTTTTGCACTTCTAAAGAATTAAGAACAATCTAATTCAGAGTTTCCCAAGATACAAGTTTGTAACAGTACACAAAGTTACTCCCTTCTTGATCCTTTGTCTTAATTTCTTCTTCTTTATTTTTTAGATATATTGCCTTCCTCATTTGATAGAAACTACTTGAGGGTTGAAGTTCTGTTATATATTTTGCGTTTTTCCATTATGCCTACTGGGATACTTACTAGAATAATAAAATTGAGCTAGAATATGATAGATGAAATTGCTTGGAAAATAGGTCAAGATAGTGTTGGCTTTGATTATTACCAACTTTCATTATCTACTTAAAATGTCACCATGAGTATAGTCACATTTTATACACTTCTACTTAATTTACAGATTGTAATTATACTTTAAAATTCAATTAATGATCATTTTAATCTCTAGACTCAGATAATAATAATATGCTTTAATATATATACTACTATGTGGTACAGGTATACAAGTAAGGTATTCAAATAGTCTTGAAATTTTCAAAAGAATAAAGAGAAAATAACAGTCTAGACTCCAAAATAGAGAAAAATAATGAAATATTATATGAGCAATCTCCCCTACATCCCCAAACAAAAAGGAAATCAAAGAAGTTTTAAAGTGACAAGTTAAAAAATAGAGTTCTCAAGTATTTTTTTTTTAAGGCTTTCTTTCATATAATTACTAAAACATCACAAAGACTCAGAAATGTCCAGTTGCTAATGGCAATATTTGAAAATACACACACACACAGATACACACACACACACACGGATTGTTTATATCCCTTTTCAATTCCAGGGGAGCCTACGGTCATGATGTAGGGAAACGTCCTTGGATTACAGGAGATGAGACTATTTTGGGACTTATGACTGACATTGTAGGTAAGTACAAAATGAATTTTTTCCAAAAGATTCATAAAGATATAATCATTTAGTTATGCACATAGGTTATAAGGTAAAAATTTTATTGGAGAACATCCAGATTTTCTATTTTAATCCATAATGGTAAACAGTAAGCATACTTTTAATTGAGACTTGATTGCTAATGTTGTTATTTTTTCTTGTATATTCTAAGACTAGTATTTAATCACCAATGAAAAACATATGCATTTATAATTAAAGAAATTTCATAAAAATTAACTTAAATGATTTTTTCTAAGATCTTATATATAGTAAAATAAATACAAACCTTTGCATACTAAAGGTCTAAATTGCCGATTATGTTTTGGTTCATTTCAGCTTAATCCATGGTGATTTTTTAAAATTGGACGAGTGTTGTTGAAAATAATACAGTTGATGCTGTTTTTTGGACTATATTGTATTCTTTAAAGTGAATCCTATCTACTCTTGGTGGTATTCAAGATAGTTTTTGATGGTAAATGTGTTAATAGTTTGAAATAAGTTATTTATTTAATTGGGTTGATTATTCAGCATTGCCTAAAATCCTTTATGAAATTTAGGGTGTTAAACAAACAAACAGACAGACAAATAAATATATATATACTCTGGTGACAAGAAAATAGTGTGCTGCTGGGCCCTATGTCTCCTACATAGAGCCATTTCCTTAAGATCGTGAAATGTAACAAACTTCCCTAAAACAAATAAACAGAATTAAGCAAAATGAGGTAACAGAGAAATATGCTCCCAACAAAGAACAACATAAAACTGCAGAAGAACGCAGTGAAGTGTTGATAGTCAATCTACTCAATAAAAAATTCAAGGTAATTATTTTAAAGATCCTAAATGAATTCAGAATCATGGATGAAAACAGTGAGAAGTTAAACAGAATTAAAAGATACAAAGAATCAAACAAAGCTGAAGAATACAATAACTGAAATAAAAAATACACTAGAAGAAATCAACAATAGATGATTCAGAGGAATGTATCAGTGAACTGGAAGATAGCGTAATGGAAATCACTCAAGCTAAACAGAAAAAAAGAATAAAGAATTGGAAAATGAGGACAGTTTAAGAGACCCGGAACAAATAAAGTGTACAAACATTCATATTATAGGGGTCCCAGAAGGAGAAGCGAGAAAGGTGCAGAGAAGTTATTTGAAGTGATAATAGCTGAAATCTTCCCCAACCTAGGGAAGGAAACAGACATACAAGTTCAGGAATTATAGAGAGTCCCAAGTTAAGATCAACCCAGAGAGGTCCATACCAAGACATACTGTAAGTAAAATATCAAAAAGTAAAGCTAAAGACAAAATCTTTGAAGTAGTAAAGGAAAAGCTAACTGCATACAAGGGAACTCCCATAGAACAATCAGCCTACTTTTCAGCAGAATCTTTGTAGGCCAGAAGGGAAGCACGTGATACATTTGAAGTGATGAAAAGAAAAAACCTACAACCAAGCATACTCTACCTGGAAGACTATCATTTAGATTTGAAGGAGGTATAAAGAGTTTTACAAATAAACAAAAGCTAGAAGAATTTAGCACCACTAAACCTGCTTTACAAGAAATGTTAGAGACTTCTGTAAGTGGGAAAGAAAAGATAACAACTAGAAATACGAAGATTCTGAAAGGAAAAATCTTTTTTTTAACGTTCCTATATGTCATGGGCATAAAACAGTGACAGTGACATGCAGGTTGGTAAAGAATTACGAGAGTGAGAAAAGTTTAGGAAAGTTGAATAGGTGTGCTGCTACAGACAACAGCATGCCACACAGGTGAGAGGTGCCTGCGCGAGTGCCGAGGGTGGGCGTACAGGCTCTTTTATTGGGGGGGAGGTGGCTGTGCACACAAGGAGTAGGGGCTGCATGATCAGTCCATGCACAGGCACCTGACTGTTGTTAAGATCTGTCAGGGACTCTCTGAACAATAGGTTTTAGGACTTTGATAAGGGCAGGATGTGAGGCCAGTCCCCTAGGGTATTGTGAGACAGGCTATCTCCTGGGGTGATGAGTTTTGTTAGGGTAAATGCACATCAGGAGATGTTTTATCAGAAATGCAGGTACGTGAAGGGTCCTGCAGTGGCATGTAGGAGTTAAGGTGTCCATAGGCTCCAGGCACACCGAAAGCCCAGGGCTGGGGGTTTTATGACTCCAGAGAGTGCCAGCTGGCTCCACACTACACACAGTATTTATTTGTTCTGCAACAATTCACATTTTAAATAGTGCTTCCGGACCACATACCAGCCGGCTCTTCTGTAACATAGGCAATAAGGATAGCAATTCACATTCAAGGTGGTAGTATTGCCAGATCACACCAGAAGGGTAAGCAGAGACCCTCTGGGGAGTGGAGAGGTGTTATCTAGGGTAGAGGGGCTTGTAAGGGAAGGAAAGAGGAGAGAGTGGGAGAAGGAACAGAAGTAAAGAAGTCATTACTTTAAGTAGTGGTCATATTGGCTTTGCTGGCAATCCCATGTGGAGAAAAAGGAGCTCTTCTGATCTTAGATGTTTGGTTGGGGGGTTGTCTGGGACGAGAAGGAAGTTTAGGACACATTTGACATGAGAGCAGCACACACACCAATCAGCTGAAGCTTCCTCAATCTTCAGCCACCATCTACATTCTCTGTACTGGGTTCAAGAGGGAGAAGAATCCTAGAGGTTTTGCACTGTGCTCAGCAAGGAGAGATTCAAACTTATCAGAGTCAAGGCAATATATGTTAAGTTAATTTGCCAACACATATCACAATGAATTTAGGGACATTGTTTTTCTAGCTTCTTCTTATGTATTTCTGGGGTTTACCTGCATGCAGTCTTCTGCCCCAAACCAGATTGTCAATAAAAAAACTTTGCATTTTACTCCTGCTTAAAGTGGCTGGCTTCCCAGAAAGCCTCAACATGGTAGAGAACCAGGTTTAGGCCAATATGGCCCAGACCAGGTTGCAGGACCACCAGCCAAGTTTTAGGTGTTCAGTTGACTATAATTTAGTCCTTAGAATTCTCAGACCAAAATTTCATTGGTAAAGGCAGGGAGGACATAGTTCAGTTCATAGCATATTCCTTGGTGAAAGCAAGAGTTAAATAAATGTTTATCCACTTCTACTCTAACTTAGCTTGTAGTATCAATGCAGGAGACTGGAAAAGTCTTCTCTCTGATATTTGAACAAGCTGAAGGTTCTGGTATGAGTTTTCATAGTACAATGACCAAGCAGGGTCATTTTACAACAAACCCTACCACATGCACAGCATGTAACACACTCGTGCTTAATACAGCCCAAACTACCAGGCTTTTAAGGAAAATATATCATTAGTTTATGAACCATATGAGTGTGTAATTTATTCAAAAAGTGAAAAGCAAAAACAAAAACCAACTTTCCACAGAAGGGTTGCAAGCAAAAGCAGAGTGTTTGCTACTAGTCCTTATTGGGTAATCATCACACTACTGACAATTCTACTTGTTTTATATGGTTATATTATATGATTAGAATATTGGCTTCTAGTTTAAGGTAACAGATAAGTATAAATTGAAAATGCTCCCTTCTGTTCTAAACCCAGAGAAGTGATAGAAAATATTTAGATTCAATAGAGATTTCTATTAACCAGAAAATAGCCATTGCTGAAGAAAGAAGCAGCTGGAAACTGGATGCACACTATTTTGGGGTTGGGGCCAGGAAGGTAGCGCATGGAGCCAGGATGAGTTTGTAGGGCCTGAATCCAGGACTCTCACAAAAATCCCCAGAGTGAATCTACACAGCCCTGAATGTCCAGGGTTGGAACCCAAGGTGAGAACCTTGTCAGCCAGGGCAGGTAAAAGAGAAAACCTAGCATCTCCCGCCAAATGAGTCAGGTTCTTGGGAGCACAAAGCATTTGATCAGACTGCCAGCATTATCCAGAGGAGTGGATATTCTCATAGAGGGAATTCCCACCTGAACAATCCTGGATTGCATTTACAGGTGTGTTAATTAGTTGTTTGATAATACTTTTATTTGTGTTCATTTTTTAGAAGCCAATTATATTCATTCAAATGCCCAACTTGTGAATCAAAAAAAAAAAAAAGCTGAAAAAAATCTTGGATTAATTTGACCTCAGCATATATGTTTTCCTTAGCTGTGGACTGCTTTTGGATTTGCTAGATTTGCTTTCAGAACATAAACTGCATTCTAATCCTGTTATTTTGTGCTAAATATTTATCATCCTCTGGAAAGGAGTAAGGATATTTTTATATAGGCCAGGGTAGTAGTATGGCGACATTATTTAGTGAGATTTATTTATAAAGCCCATAAAACCTGCAAAAAGATTTCCTTTGACCATTTAAAAGTTTATAGCTCTATTGCAACTTATTAAATGTGCATGTGTATTGTTGCCCAGCAAATACACATGTTATAATAATCACTGAAATTTCAAACCAGCCCACCTCTCATTATCGTTACTAAGGAAAATTTAAAAAAAAAAGAAACTAAATATACAGATTTATTTAGATAAGTTAAAAAATTGAACTTATTAAAGATGTTTTAAAGAATTTTTATCAACTCTACCAACAGGGATTTTTATGTGTCTTTGAGATACCATACAAAGTTATTAACACATATGGGACAAACTTCATTTTTGTTTTTTGTGGTTTTGTCCTTGAATGTTGTATTAATTAAATTACAGAAATTTGATCCTAATAATATGGGATATTAAAAAACAAGAGATAATTATCTCTTGAAATGGGCAATGCCACTTTTGTACTTATGAAACTCAATAAACAGTATATATATATAGAGAGAGAGAGTTTATTTTATATATGTGTGTGTGTGTGTGTGTATCTTCCTAAAGTCTCAAGCCTTAATATGACAAATGCATTGTCATGTTTTATTTGAAACATTGTCAGTGAACTAAAGGTTTAGTTTAATGATTATTTTAATAGCCATCTGTTTTATTCTCTACAATTCATATTGTATCAGTAGAAATATTTCTACCATTTTATCTTTGTTGACCAAAGGAATATGAATTGACAGTGCCTGCAAATGTGTTTTATGAGCAACATTTTAAAAGCTTGGTTTTTTTTAAATTTCAGTAGCGATTATCTAACCCCCAAATGTCTTTACTTTTAAAATTTATGTGTTAGTAAATTAATGGTTCTTAAGTTGAAAAATGAGTTCACTCTGTTTGCTTTAGTGGGAACAGATTCTTTTAGGTGTTTGTGTGTGTGTGTTCATGTTTATCTTGTTTGCTGTAAATCCCATGCAGGTTGCCTTCTTGCCTTGGTCACTAGTAAGCTCGGAGAAAACTTGGTAGAGTCTGAAGTAGCAAAAATATTTAATAACTTCTAGTTTGTTTCTCATCTGCATGAATTGTACCCTGTTGCAATTTTTTTTTATCATTCTTTCTCACATTGTAATACAAGAAACCTCAAATCCTCTTTGGAAGCAGATATTATATAAATTACAAAATAATTTTTTAAATTGTGTGGCAACTACAGAAAAGAGCATCAGAAGCCAAGTTTACTTTTGGTACGTGTGAGCTATCTAAATGTGTCATGAGCTAATGAATAAGTTGTATATTTGGGGCTAAGATCAAATCTTCCAGGTTCTTAAAATCACAGCTTTCTTTTTTTTGCCATAACATTTCTCAAAAAGAAGGAAGATAATAAAAATTATAATGTATACAAATTGATAAGGTGGATAGAGAGGAGGGAGAGAAAAAGAGCAACCTTTTCCATTCATAGATATAGAAAAGAATTTTCATTTCAGATGAGAAAAAAATTAATAAAATATTTTATAGAGAGCTAACAATTTTACACAATATGAAATAACTTTCCTTTATAATTAATGTCATATTATCAAGATGCTAGAAATAGAATTGCTGAAGAATATTATTAGTATTATTATTAAGCCTACTTCTCCCTGGGTACATAAACATTACAAAGGGCTCGATGCACACATTTTGGCCCATAAAAATGCTGTAATGTGAACATAAGTTTGCTTTATGAAACTTACGGTTGACCCTCAGAGAAGCAATAATCCCTGGGAGTTCTCTCCAAAGAGTCATGAATCCTGAACCACATACTAGTCACCTCTAGAGGCCACAGGAATTTGCTACTTGAAAAACAGAATGGAAAGTTCTCAGACTTAGCCTAATTACAAACTTTACAACCCAAATCCACAATAACATTTGCATCTGCTTAATAAAATATATAGAACATGGTATGGTGGTTTTGAGATCTATCATGAACCTTCTTATCAAACACTAAGCAGCATGGGGCCCTGTCATCCTCACTTTGCAAAATATTTGAAATTAAATTCGGATTAGAAAGATGCAGAGGGATGTTGGTATTGGGCCCACTATATTTGACTTATGGGAGCAGATTGTTGTAGACAACACTTCCAAATGTAATCTTTTTTTTCCCAAATGTAATCTTAAACAAAGATTTTAATTTTTTTTTCTGAGAAGGTAAGATTTTATCTTCTACTTTCTGTGAGACTTTAAGCAAATTAGTCTCTTTACATATCAGTTTCCTCATTGATAAATATGGAAAATCAAAGTAGATACCTTACTGAGTTACTGTCAAGATAATACAAGTGACATCACAAGTCTTGGCACATAATAAGGGCTCAATAAACATTAATGTGCCAGGCATTCAGATAAGAAGGCAGTGCTCGTATATAACTAATTTTCAACTTCTGGTAAAGCAAAGACTTAGGCTCAATAAATTAAAAAGCAAGAAAGCACTCTTCAGATGAGAACCCTGGCTCACACCCATCTCAGAGGAAGTAATTCAAATTTTTACATTTACTATAGTGAATAGAACATGATCTTCTAAAGTAAAAACTCTCAAATTCTGATAAGTTCCAGCTAGTTTTTAAAAACTTTTAACCCCAGACAAATTTGCCCCCAATACTTGTAGTACTTTCTATTTTTATTTTTTTATTGAATTATAGCCAGACAAATGGATAAAGATGTGGTAGACATATATGATTGAATATTACTCAGCCATGAAAAAGAATGAAATTCTGCTATATGCAGTGACGTGGATGGATCTAGAGAATATTATGCTTAGTGAAATAAGTCAGATAGAGAAAGACAGATACTGTATGACATCACTTATATGTGGAATCTAAAAAATAAAATAATACAAATGAAAGTGTATACAAAACAGAAACAGACTCACAGATGTAGGAAACAAACTAGTGGTTGTCAAAGTGGAGAGGGCAGTAGGGAGGAGCAAATTAGGGGAGACAGAAACTACTATGTATAAAATAGATAAGCAACAAGGATATATTGTATAATACAGAGAATTACAGCCAATACTTATAGTTCTTGATGTTTCAATATTAATTCTCAAAAAGCTCTTAGGAAAAAGACAAGGAACAAAGAAAAGTAACTTGAAAGAATTTCAGTTTGCTTAAAAAAAAGAGTTATTATCTTACAGAATGCTGATGATTTTGAAATATCTTAGAAAATCAAATGTTGGTTTCAGAAATACAATTTGAACTAAAAGAGGTAGGTCAATCAGGTAAATTTTTCTTTTGAAAATAAGCTAAAACTCAGTTTGTTTCGTGGTCCTTTGATGTTAAGAACACTTGATTCTTTAATGCCTATAGGTTATATTTGGAATAAACATTTCTGTTAATGTTCTGAAGTGTTAATATTTGCACCATCCTCAGATATACATGGACATGCATACACACATGTTAAATACACTGACCCTCTCCTTGACAAGTTCATTAGCAGGTGAAGAGGGCATTTTGTGACAAGCTTGATTGAATTTAAAGTGTGGCAAAGTAGGGTAATTTTCATGCATGTGGGCTGACGAACTATTCAAGTCAGTAAGGGATTATTTACAAAGAATTGATCCAAGTGTTAGTATGTCACTGAAATTGAGGCGGGGGAAGCGCAGGGCCAAATGTATGCTAGCTTAATTCAGCCCAGCACATCTGGTTCATCACATGCCATGTAAGAAAAATTTTAGGTGATACAAAATGAACACTGTGTTCTCAGAAAGACTAAAATTTCTGAGGAAGCTATAATCATTTTAATCAGAAGGTAACCGTTAAGCAAAAATGGAATGTCTGACCTTGTATAGAAAGCCTCCATTCCATCCTGCCTCTTCTATTTCTTTGTTTTCATTTCATGATAAAATTTATGAATTGTTTTCTCTTGTTTTCTTCCTATTACATTCTTTCAAATGCTTTTCTTTCTACTAATTCTGCTCTCTCTGTATACAGTTTTCCCTCGGTATCGGGGGCAGATGGGTTCTGGGAGCTCTTGCAGATACCAAAATAGGAGGATGCCCATATCCATAACATAAAGTGGGTCGAGCCATGAATATAATTGGCCTTCTGTGACTGCAGGTTTCGCATCCATGGTTTAGGAAGGCTAAATGTATTATTTTCCCTTCCTTTTCTCCTTCTACTCTCCCTGTCAGACTATTTTTTAATAGAAATAAATGGTTTTCAAAAGATTCAAGTAAATAACTAACAGGGAATTAAGGATAATATCAGATTGACATTTTAGATAATGTTTTATTTTAGAAATAACAGTAAAAATTCGCACCATGATGCAAAGAAACAAATAAAACAAACCTGGCAGCATTTCTTTTACCATATTTCAAAACAGATTTTCATATTGTAGAAGACATATGCCACTATATTCAACATAAGCTATCTTATATGTTTGAGAAACATTTTATTTATTAATGCAGAATGAAATTGTTCTTACTGCCCCTTGACTTCAGACACTATGTATTCACCTTACAAAGACCAGGGATACATCTATGAATACTCAGGGCTAGTTTACCAACCATGAGTATCAAATGGGGAAATCCATCCATCAAATGTAACAAAAGCTTTTTTTTTGGATTAGATTAAGACATAAGCCTTTCCTTAAATGGCTATATTGAAATGTAAATTCCTAAATTATATACTTATTTCCCGTGACCTCTGCTCAAGTGAACTTAACCTAAAATCTTTTAATTAGATTAATTATTCCACTTACTCTCTATTCTTTTAAAAATAGGACTCTTTCAGAAGTATCTCATTGGATACAAAATGCAGGACTTAGGTGATACATTTTCTCTAACACCTAGTACAGCCCTACAAACGTTAGAACTTGTAGCCTATTCTTCTCAGTGATGGTAAAGAGACATCATTTCTGTTACAAGGGTTTAATTGCCTTTAAGAGAGATCATAAGAACTAAAAATAAAGTATCATTATCTTCGTTATTATACTCTGAGTTCTTAAGTATTCAATATATGCTTTGTCTCTGGGTCTCTTTCTAGTGCCAAAACCCTTGTTAATAGGAATTAGACCAGATTATGATTGTGTAGTGGATATCTTAATTTTACATGTTCTCTCCATCAGACAATACATGTCTATATTCATTATCTTATATCAGTGTGTATGAATAAACCCCAGAGCTATTTAGCTCTTTGCCTTTCACCCGTAGCTCTTTTGTCTTATAAACTATTATATATCTCATTGTAACAACAGTGAATTATGTTTGGCAATGTCGCCTTCTTTTATGAAAAGTGCATTTTAACTTGACATTAGAAACAACCAGCTTTAAAGATGTGACTGGCCTTCACTTCTTTTCAGATTCCTTTCAGAGATACTCTTACCACAAAAATGTGCTCTGTGGGAATTTGGCAAACTAGCTGATAATAGGATAAATCATTTTTAGTTTACCAGAGAAAGAAAATGCTTCATTATTATGTTGTTATTATTTACTATAGCAAAAAGGAAATATAATTTTAGCTAGCTATGTGCATGTGAGTCCAGATACCATTTGATAAAATGAGTTAGGTGGGGAAACTTCCACTTCTATGTGATGACACATCAAATATGTCCTTATCTCTAAAAACATTAAGGATAAAGGAGTGATACTTTGTTTTTCCAAGTACCTTTCGAGCTAACAGAAAAAAATCTAAATTATGATATATTTATTTTACAGGAGCCAATGAGAAAGAAATAGCCCTAATGAATGGTTTGACAGTTAATTTACATCTTCTACTGGTAAGCTGCCTTTCCCACAAGTGTTTAGTATACACTCATTTATGGAATCTGACATTTTTCTATCTTTAATTCATGAGCATCTGAAGGTTAACTTATTTAAAAAAAGAAGTTGTGAGGTTATTTTCCTTTCTACCAGGAAATGCTGGACCATGATAGAATGGCTTCTTCATAATCATGGGAGAGTTGACTCTTGCAAAGAGCTTTGGAATAATGAATAGCTCTTATCTCAGAATGTAAAGAGTCACAGTGGGTGAGAAGTAAAACTCCTGCAAGCACACAAGATGATGTACAAATGCTAGCAAACAGTGCGCTTTCAGAAAGACAGTTTTTCAATATGCTGGACTTTAGCAAGGTGGGACTATGGATTAGTATGTTTTGTTGATTAATTTGGGGGGATTAGGTTAAAAAATAATTAGAAAATAAAACTAAATTAGATAAGAAGGACCTAGTACCTTAGAAGAGTCACTGTGTTTCAAGTAATTCTTACATCGTAAGTACTTAATAATGTGTATACTTCACAATGTCAAATATATTCTTGATTTTAAGTATGTTGCCTATAGCAATTGTTTGATGCTATGAAATATTTGTATTCCATTTTAAGTGATTTTTTGAAAACATGTCTATGTGACACAGATGCACAATAAAGATATGATACTTATTTTAATAAAATACAGATATGATAAATACGCCTGAAGGAACAAGCTTGTGGAGTATGTTAATTATGATGGTAAACAGCATAGTTTTAAGTTCAGACACCTGTGGGTTTTACCCCCAGCTGAGTTAACTTAATGCCTGTTTGACTTTGGATAAGAGTTTTGGCATTTCTAAATCTTAAAATTCTCCTCTGTAAAAATGAGGACAGCAATACCTGTTTCATAGGTATGCATGAGTACAAAACATGGTAATGTATGAAAACTACTTTAGCACCCTGGCCAGTGGTCAACATCCAATTATCAGTAGCAATCATCTTCATTGTTATCATTGTCAGACAGTATTTCTTCTCTAAGAATTGTGTGGAGAAATAAAAAGGCCCCACTGAACACATGAGCTACTTCTCCTTGGTGCCTCTAGAAATGCCAAATGTTTCATTAGGGCAAAGGTACTCTCAGTTGGATCTAAAAAGAAATTTTATGAAATCATAAAATAGTGACGATATGTGGCAATACTAGAAACCAAGTCGACACTGCAAGATAAATCAACATAAATAAGACATACATAGAACATGATATTTTAGTCTCATAAATAGAGAAATTACCATTACATGCACTGGGAAGCTAATTTTTCAATTAAAATTTAAGTAAAGTTTAAGAATTTGTTTTTATCTGATTCACATTTTCTCCAGAATTTGCTTTCCTACTGATAAATCTTAATGAGCAAATATCTTCTTCCTTTTTAGAATTCATTGGAAACAAGGCTAATTGGAAAATGTAGCCTTGATAGACACCTAGATGTGTAATTAATTAATGCCTGTAAGTGCTGGAGATTATAAAATGAAAAGTGTGGCGTAAAATGAACAAATGTCTAAACTGTGCATTATGCTTTTCTCAATAAATCCATTTTATTGCAGTTATCATTTTTTAAGCCTACATCAGAACGGTATAAAATTCTCCTAGAAGCCAAAGCCTTCCCTTCAGATCATGTAAGGATTCTTCAAATTATATTTATATTTTTTTCTACTCTTCCTAAAGGAGCCTATCATTTGCCTGACTTGAATGTTTATTCACTAGACTTTTCCACGTAACCTTACAGTAAAAAGATCTGTCAAGTGCTTTTGATTTATGCATTTCTTATAGATTGCAGCTTTATTTCTTTTGTTCAAGTAAAACGTGTTAAGGGAGGAAAGAACTGAATAGAAACATTGATTTATTAGTCTTTTTAAAGATATTGAGCAAACCGCTGGTCTAAATCAAGTGTACTTGTAAATGTTTTATTAATTCTTGTTACAGTTTTATTTCAAGAAATTAAATCAATAGAGACCCCAGTACTTTAACCCTTTAGCTACATAGACTAGGAATATAAACATTTATTTATCCATTTGTTTTCACAGCACACTAGCATAATTATTGGTGCTTTATACTTAAAAAAATTTATTAAAGATTAAAAGGATTTCTTGTGGTTCAAGAAGAAATCATGCCACTTTTTCAGCAATCTCAGTTGGTAAGAAATTGGATTGTTCCAGACAGAAACAGGTGAAGTATGTTGCAGTTTTAGTGTTACAGTTCAGTTTCAATGTTGAAGAAATTTGATTTCTGTCTTTGGTACTTAAGTATTCTAGCCCACATCTTGTAATTTTAAGGCACTTAATCCAAATTAATAGCCATTATCTTATTAAAAAGTACCAAAACTCTAGTATCTTGAAAAAATTCAGGGTCCCTAAAATTACTTGTTCCTATTTATGTCTTGGACTCTCAATAAAGGGAACTTTCTGATGTGTTTTCTTTCACTGGCTTACTCTCTCCAGGGTAAGCCATTTCTGTATTCTACCTTGGAGCCTAGCAAGTCTTCACTGCTCACTTTGGTTATTCTGTAAACTCTATTTTGACTTGAACTAGATGATTTAATATCTTATTCTAAAAATCTCTTGTATTCCTAAAGTCTAGATAACCCCTACATTTCCATTCGTTTCTTATATTTTGTGTTTCAAAGAACGTTCAGATTGCTGCATGTAAATTATATTAAGCAATTCTTCTGTGCTGCATTCTGTTTAGTCACTTTTAACCTTGACCTTGGATTTAATATAATAATACGCTTTTATTGGTATTTTATTATTTCTTTTCTGAGTTATTTCAGTGTACTTCTGTGCATTGGGCTTGACTGAATAAATCAACCTTCTTTTCCAGTACGCTATTGAGTCACAGCTTCAACTTCATGGACTTAACATTGAGAAAAGCATGCGGATTATAAAGCCAAGAGAGGTATACGAGAAGAGAACGAAATAAATATTCATCATGCTTCTATTTAGTATTGATTTTTTTCTTCATTTTCTTCAAAAGTTTATCATCTTCATTACTTTAATGGAACTTTCAAGAAAGTATAAAAGACCTATACTCCATTACTATTAGGTCATTTTTCTTAAAATAGATAATTAACTCAAAAGTGTATTTATTTTAAATTTTCAAGGGCTAGTCATATTATAAGCAAGCTATTTTGCTATTACTACAACTAGAGTCTCCCATACTGTTCAATGGGATGGGAGGAGATGGCAAATTGCATATATAGTTTTCAATTTCAAATGCCATTGCCTGTGGGAGCCATTAAAATCATGTTAAAATCAGTGATATTTGTTGAAATTGAATGATGCCTATTTTTATGCCCCCTCTTAATCTAAGTATCAGATGTCTTTCTCTGAGCATGGAGTTGGATATACAGAAAGGGACATGGTGTAGTAGACTTTATTTAGTCTTACAACCTGGCTATTACTTCCCAGAGAAATCCCAGACCTACAAACATACTGGGATATGTATGTAACTTTGGGATAGTTACTTTATCTCTGAGATTCCTTTGTATTTAAACAGATAACAAAGGAAACACCTAATCAGGCTCAACCGTATGTTCAAGATCTAAAATACTGTGCAGTTTACATTAATAATGATGTAAGGCTAAGTTGTACAGGTTTTGGCATATAAAACCTGCAGCTTGTGTAATTTGGTACCAAGAGATCCACATAGAATAAATTTTACATTTCACATATGTATGATGCTCCCAGGCTGTTAAGCCAGTGTTTGACCAGTTATTTCTTTCAACCAGAATTATTTGAGAAATTAAAGATCTTCTCTACTCACTTCTATTTGCCAACATGCAATAAATTAATGGAATAGAAAGTTCTCACAACTCTGGGATGACATCTGTTTCATGTTACATATAAATTGCTTATTTCCTAGAAAACGAATATAGCCACTAATATATCACAGATTTTTAGTTTAAAGGAGACAAGTGTTGTGGAGCCCTATGATTTAATCATAGTTTGGGGGGCATTCTTTACCATTACTAGATTAGAGTAGATCAACATGAGAGAGGACTGTATTCCATCATTGAGGAAAATATTTCTTATTTGCTTAATATGTAATCTTTAAAGAAGTAAAGTATTAGTACTTACAACATTTTCCTTACTCTTTTTTTTTTTTTTTTTTTTAATTATGATGGACAAACTGTGTTAGCTTCCTCTAAGGAAAAAAAAAGTTTGGGGTTATATTACTCGTTTTACTTAGAATTTTTTCTTAGAGTTACTGAAATCCTCCTCTTTATGTATAAAGTATGCATCACTTAATAATTCAAAGATTTCACTGTCAATTCCCTTTTTATAGATTACCATTTTGTAAAAACCCCTAGGCTTCTAGTAGAAATTAGATTATGTATTACATTTGTGATACCTATTATATATGCCTAACATGGGGCACAGTAATTGGCAAATAATAAGAATTAACAAAAATTAAAAATAATTGAAGGAAAATTCATGAGTACCTTAATGAGCTTTCCCACATATTAACGTAGTTAATGATGCTTTGACTTCAAAATCATGTTAAGCACTGGAGAAAATTCATGAAGACTTCATAAATAGATCAGAATTGTTAGTGTATAAATAAATAAGTTGTATTTAGCTGAGTTCTTTTTGCTCAAGTTGTTTGCAAGACCAAATCTAAATTCATTTACAAATTTAATGAAGTAACTGATCATTAGTCTTAGGCGGAAAGTTGTAGGGGAAAAGTAATCTTTAGAATACTGAGTTTTACTGATATTTTCTTCATGTTTTAATCTTGATCTTTAGGTTGGTCTGGAGGAGATTTTACTCCTAAATTAGTAGAAAATATTGGTTGGGTTACACTCAGATGAAAGATGAACATGTGTCTTTTTTTCTTGAAAAAAATAATATGATATTAGATTGATAAGTAAAATACTAGTTTCTAAGAAATTTGTCTTGACAATTAATATTTTATAGACTTTCTGTACTTCCTGGTATCTTATTGGATGGGAATAAGAAGGAAATAATTTATAAGTATGTAAATAGTAAAGATTAATTGAAAAACTGAAGAATAAAATCAAGCAAGTAGGGCTTGGCAAAGACACTTTGTAAACCTCTTCTTACTCTTTTATTGTCATTTCTTAATAACAAAAAGCATGTTCAAATACTTCTCTCTCTTGCCAGATTTTCGAAGATCATTAGTATGAAAAAAATTTACCTTTGACTTTTCTTATGGTGGGAAAGATCTCACAGCGAATTTTAGATGGGAAATATAAAGCAAGAAATTTGTTATTGTGCAAATATGTAATGGTTGTGCCTCACTTGACTTTAGGGGGAAGAAACCTTGAGAATAGAGGATATCCTGGAAGTAATTGAGAAAGAAGGTGACTCAATTGCAGTCATCCTGTTCAGTGGGCTGCAGTTTTATACTGGACAGCTCTTCAATATACCTGCCATCACAAAAGCAGGACAAGCAAAGGTATGCACATCATTTCCTCTTTCCTACCTTGTCCAAAACATCACTCTACTGAGGAGTATTCAGCTGTGCTTCTAGTAAAATATCTTTGTTTGAGTCTGTGTAAAATTATTTAAAGAGTTTCTTTTAAGTAAAAAAAAAAAAAAAAAAAAATATATATATATATATATATATATATATATATATATATAGCTTTAGGCATCTCTATTTAAACCTCTTTTTTTCACTTCTGTGGTCTTACTTCCTTATTAGCATCTGCTCTCCCAATATTTACCTTTTCAATCAGCAGGACAAAAGAACTTCCTTTAGTTGATGTCACTGGTACAGAGCTGCTCAGTCAGTAGGAAGCAAACAGTACTTAGGATAGTAACTACATGCTAGAACTATTAGAAACTCAGCTCTGGTGTTTGTCATACTATAACTCATTCTAAATACAATTCACACTCATTAGCCCTAGGTACCTGAAGAAGGGGATATGCAGAATAAAAGTGTACCTGAAGAAGGGGAGATGCAGAATAAAAGTTTATCAGTAGATTGAATTTTATTCAGTTTACTTAAGAAAACCATTTTGTGCCTAAGAATCTTGAGAAATTATTACACTGCCTATAACAAGAGATTTTCCCTAAATACTATTAAATAACACATAGCGTACTAATTTTTAATAGTAACTATATATATAGGTGCTTGTAAAAAAGTATTTTTAGTATTTGTCTACCTAAAAAAAAAAAAAGAAATCAGACAAACAACATTCAACAGTCACAATTTGTATTTAAAATCTTTAAATAACAGTTCTATTTGATTCAGCAATCAAGTCATGTATTTTAAAAGGTGACAATCGAATTATATTCTGAACATTAATAAGTTATTGGATTAATATATGTGTGAGACCTAGTTAATATATTCAGTTATTGAAGCTAATGAATGGAACTAATGAAAAGAAATTTAGCACCGCTATCAGCAGTCTCTAGGAATTTCCAACCACGAATTCCAACTAGTTTGATGGATAACTGTGAAAGTGGTGTATTACAAAAGATATAAAGATAATGTCTTCTTAATTTAGATATTAAATGTTAAGCACCCAAATAAAGGGAGGCCACCAAAATACCATATTTTAAAATTTTATGCAAGTAATCAGAAGTCCCCTGATAGCCTTAGTATACTTGTATGTCTCATTAACCTTCATAAAAATGAGGCAGAAAGATGGAGAAGAAAGATCATAGGTTTTGTAATCACTCAATCTGTGGTTCAACTCTTGGCTAGGTCATTTAATTTTTATATGATCTGAGGCAAGTTACTTGACTTTTTTGAGTCTCTGTTTTCAAAGTGTTAATTTGGGATAACAGGACCCACTTCGGTGCTGATAATGAAGAGTATAAAATATCTACTGGATTGCACACATTCTGCTATTAAATGGTGGTTGCCTCCCACTTTCTACTGTCCTCAACAAATATAAAGTTATGGAAAGTGGCTCAAGTATACATTTTCTTTCATTTCCCATTAAAAAGCAAAATAAATTTGTTTACTTAGATATTATATGTAATTCTCATTCTTAACTACTTTGGTTGCTAAAACCATTCTCTCAGTATTTTGTAGGTTTTCTGTCTCTTAAAAAATACAGTGCCTACCAGGTAAAACGCTCCTTGAATTTTCAGTCAAAGAAAGGAAGGTAGGAATAAGCAGTTGCAGCTAAATGCAACTGCACAGAAGTGATAGATACTATGGAAGTGAAAAAGTAATCTAGCAGACTTCAATTTATCCATTATCAAAAATTCTAACATTTATACTGTTAGTGGACAATCCCCCTCATTCTCAATGGAGAAATTCAGAAAAATTCTTTAAAATGTTGACTTACATAGCTCTCTCAGGTAGCCTATAAAGATAAAGCTGAAGAGAGGAGCAAAGAGAAAATTAAAGGTGTCAATCAAGAAAGTGTTGGGAAATTCTAGGAGAACAAACGCCATAAATAAGCCTCTGTTACGAATGCCTAAGTGAGATATAAAAGAGGAAAGCGTCCAGAAGTATGGTTGGAACCAAAAATGATGGAATAATAAAAGTCAATAAGAGTAGATTTTGAAGTGGAAACCTCAGAATCACATGAAAGGGAAGTGGGAACAGAAATTTTGAAAAAATATATTAAATACATATATACCAAAAAGGGCACAAATCGTAAGTGGCTTGATGAATTATTTTGAACCCTTATAACCATAACCCGCATCAAGAAACTTCTAGAACATTGATAACATTCAGAATCCTGGTTTATGCCTTCTCCCAAATACTGTCTGTTACCTCCCCTCCAAAGGTACCACTCTCCTGACTTCTAACCATATATATTAGCTTTGTCCATCTTTGGGCTTTATATAAGTGAATTTATATTATTTTGTGTATCACTCACTTGTTCACTACTATGTTTGTGAGATCCATGCATATTGTTTGTAGCAGTAGTTTGTTTTCTTTTCACTTCAGTATATTATAATAATGTGTGAAGTAGATCTCTATTTTTTCCACTCTCATCAGAATAGAAAATTTGAGTTTTATTTCCATTTGAGGGCTTTAACAGCAAATGCTACTCTGAGCATTCTTATAAAATCTCTGGGTGTGCATTTATTCCAATTACTGTTGGGTATATAGTTAGAATTGGAATTGTTAGAACATAAAGTATATGTATGTTAAATCCTAATCAATAATGTCAACTTTCCAAAGGTTTGTATCAGTTCGTCATATACTCCCATGTATGAGACTTTCTGTTGCTCTACATTCTCACTAATAGTCAATTTGATAAGTTTGTAACAGTAACTTACTGTGGCTTTAATTTGCACTTCCCTCACTTTTGGTGAGGTTGAGGGTCTTTCAGATGTGTACTAGCCGACTAAGTATGTTCTTTTTTGAAATGTTTATTCAGGCATGTTGCCCAATTTTCTATTTGGTTATCTGTCTTTTGGTTGTAAGTTGTATAGAAATTGATTTTAAAGGAGAGGGAAAATACAAGATTTCCAGTGATCATCTAAGAAGGAAATTAAATTAATTAATAAAAAGAACAACTGATAGTATGGTTTTGATTCACGTAATGAATTTAAGATGTGGAGGCTTTCCTTAACTGAGGAGAAGGCCTGAGATGGTGGCAAGTGTGGGAGGCTGAAGAAAATTAAACATAAGGTCAGGTTAGAGAGCCATATTCTAAGGGAAGGACAGCATGTGAAGAGAGACATCAATTTGGAGTAACATTTTCGTATTACGTGTTTGAATTCATCTGCTTAACTTTATACTACTGGCCAACTCATCATCTTGGAGCTCTGCCGTACTTCCCTATTTCTATATTTTGCATATTCTATCACTTGTTTCTACTAATCATGTCTTCTTATCTATCCTCACTGAATGTTCCCCATCATCCTTTGAATCACTGTGCCTAGAGATTTTAACCACTGCTATCATTCAGTTCTCACTGCCAAGTTACAGGATACTCCCACACTTGAAAATTGTTATTTATGACCATTTGGACTCTGTGCTCCTTGAGGTCAGTATGCCCTGGATTTTCCCCCCATCACCCAAATGACCCTATTGCTTCCTGCCACCATCCTCCTAGACCTGTGGACTCTGTGACATTTTCCTGTTCTTTACTTTTTCAACCAGTTACTTCTTAACCTACCCTATCAGGGTTGGTCTTTCCTTTAAAATTCCTGAATTAATTATGAAGTTTTCAGCTGCAAGAAGCAAAGTTCCAGACAAAACAAACAAACAAACAAACAAAAAAAAAAACCAAAAATTATAGAGATTTCTTTTTCTCACCACAGAAGACTTGAGGCAGAAGGCTGCTGCGATGCATTTGGCCACTGAGTAAAATCTGAGTGACAACTCCAGGGCTCTCTTAGTTATTTTTCTCAGTCTTCTCACATCAGGGTCACAAAGAGAGTTTTCCCAAATCCAGATATCACAATTCTATTTAGGGCAGAGAGAAGGGAGAAGAGAGAAGTAGCAGTATGGTTTATTTGTCCCTTTCAGCCAAAGTGCAAAGTCTTTCTCAGAAAAACGTAGCAGATTCCTGCCTATGATTCATTGACTTCTAAAGTGGCAGCTTCAAAGAGTATGAGTAAATACTCTACATTTAAATTTACTAAGTAAAATTCATTTTTAGTTTTTATGGCCCTATAGTAGAAAGAGGCTAAGAAGAGGGGTTGGGAAGAGGTTTAGGCTAACTAACCCACAGTACTTGCATTTCCTAATTACACCCCCGTGGGGCAGTATTGTTTCTGATCTGTTTCCATCTTTTCTCATTTATTCCTTCTTATTTCTCCTTTTTTCCCCTTCCTTCCTTTTTTCCTTTTCTTCTTTCATTGTTTTCTTTTTCAGTTCATTTCACAAAGAATTTGAAAAAAATTCATGGAAAATTGATTAGGCAACATAATGAAATATAAAGAGAGAGAAATAAAGAGATAATCTCAGTCATCTGGAGAAATGAACACACTCCCCACAAATCATAGTTTCTCAACTTGGATTATGATAAGAAATAGAAATTTTTTTCAATGAAAACTCTTGATGTGTTAGGTAGACTAAGTCTTGGTAACAAATAAATAGATCCATAAATGGCTTCATTGTGATAGATGTTTATTTCTTGCTTGTGCAGCAGCCAGGGATCAGCTTTCTCCTGTGCAGTGATTCGGGTTACCAGTGATTCACAATTGTATCCTATGGCTTTCATACCCGAGAACCTGTGTCACTGTTCAGCCAAAGGAATGGGATAATGGGATCTGAAAGGACATATTAACATCTTAAAAGCATTAGCTTAACAATGGAAAAACTTACTTCCAGTTACATTCCATTGACTAACATACGGTCATTTCTGGAAAATGAAGTATATTTATGTGCTCAGGAAGAACAGCTATTAGTCTTGCCACCCCTGGAATTCGGGTGTTTTGTGTTGCTGATGGAGCAGGATACCTACTCTGAAATTCAGTGTAGCATTTGCATTAATAACATGTGTAGACAGTGAAGACAGAGCCAGACTTGGTCTTGAATACATGTCTCTCAATTAGTTTCTGACATAGTTTGACTGGCTTAATTCACTTACCAATATAACTTCATTTCTCCACTTAACAAATGGGAAAGGTAGGAGAGCTTGCTCCATAGGTTTGTTCTAGTGAGAATTAAACAAGATACTATTCCTAAAACACTTAGTGCTTAGTGCATTATAAGTACTCAATAAATGTTAGCAATTATTAATATATAAAAAGACATATTGATATATCTGATCCACCAAAAAAGAAATAATGGATTCTTAGACAGAAGGTGAAATATTCAGAATTTTAAACTAAAGAATTTCTTTGGACACTTCTACTCTACAATATAAAAGAAAACAATAATCTAAGCATCATGGTTATGACCCAAGAGACTAGACTAAAATTTTAAAAGAGTAGATAATTGACTAATAAAATTTTTAATGATTTTATCACTAAAAAACCTCAGTGCCAACTGCTTATATTCCACCTCCTCTCTCCAATGCCACATAAAATGGTCTATAGCACACTGGAACTCATGGTGCCTGGTGGACAATGGTGCCAAATAAATAGTTGCTGAATGAATGAGTGATTGATTTCCTTATTTATCACATTTTTTGAATGATTTTACTGTACCTATATGGATGCTGGTTTTTAAATTTTTTTTTTTGATCTACTGAAAATTGAAACATAAGTGACAGCTAAAAAAGAAGACTAAATTTTGCAAATCCGCACTTTGTTTTATTAGCTTTTACCTTGTCATGTGGCACTCTCTACTGGGTATGAGTACAGAAATCTCTCAGACCCAGCCATAAGTTGCCAAAATTTTTAATAAATAATAATAAAAAATACAATCTGAACAGTTTAAATAAAAATAAATTAATTCCATGTCCATAATAATATAAGACAAAAACAGAAATAGAAAGGCAGCAGTAGAAAAACAAAGACATATTTTAGTATCAACATCATTTGGTAAAAATCCAAGGTATCTGAAAACTCATATGTCACCTCACAGAACCATTCACTCATCTTCAGGGAAGGCTTCTTGCTAAAAATAATTTTGAGATACTCGTAAGAGATAAATGATTGATCAAGCCTCAAAATTCTAGAGAAAGCTTGACTGAGATACTTCTAGTCCTGAAGATTGAGAGTCAGCTCTCATGGACCACTACAACAGAGTAGTCATATCAATATCAGGATCAATAATACTTACATTTGAGCAATGAATCAGATAGGGAAAATTAGTACCAAATATTTTTGTACATAACTATACTATAAATTGGCATGTTGTATGAAATTTTTATGCACAAAAATTAACCTTTTCCAAAAAGGCTTACTATTAGAATATGCAATATAAAGTAATCTTCACTAGAAATTGTAGTGAATAGAGCCATTCTTCTATCAAAGTCACTGCCAGTTCACCCAATAGGATCATTTCATTAGCACATAAGAAGAATCTTATCTATATTCTTGAGTAGAGTGACATGCATTTTAATCTTGTATTCATTCTTTCTGTCAGTAAATATTTGATTAGTAAATTTTAATAATGGAGTTCCAAATATGAACATCTAATTTAGTCTGGAGTGTCAGATGACCTTCTCAGAGAAGATGAGACCTGAGCCAATTCTAGAATTATGAGTAGGCGTTAGCTAGGTAAAATCCCCTCCAGGGGGCTGGCAGTATTGTGGGCCATTCTAGACACTTTAAAAAATGACAGAATTGTAAGGAAGCAAATATTTCAGTTATAACTTGATTACAGAAAAGATAGTTAGAAAACATGTGACAAGCAATGAGTCTAGAAGGCAGACAGGCTAGGTTAAGAAGGGCCCACTAAGCTATATTATACATTCGAGCTTCTCTTTAAAGACTCACAGGGAGCCATTGAAAGCTTTTAGACAGTGAAAGAATTGGGTTTTATTTTAATTTTAAAAAGAAATTCCCTGCCTACAAGAATGGGTAGGAATAAGATAAGAGTGGGCAAAAATAGTCAATTGTAGTCTCTATGCAAGAATTTAAAAACTCTATCATAATACAGTTCAAAAGATAGGCATAGCAGAGAACAGATCTGTTTTAAGCTACATGAAATATTTTTCTGATCTCTTAAGTCATCATTCTTATTTAACCTTATTCTCTTAGTGATATTAAAGACAGATTTTATATGAGCATCAGAAATAAAGGATCTATACTGAGCTCTCGTCATTTCACCCAGATTTGGTTTGATCCACAGAATCCAAGGATAAATATGTGTGTGTGTGTGTGTGTGTGTGTGTGTGTGCATGTGTGGGGATGTGGTGCATGTGTGGGTGTGTGTGGAGAGAGAGAGAGAGAGAGAGAGAGAGACAGACAGACAGAGACAAAGAGAGAAGGGAAAAATAACCTGAAGTTTAGATGGAGTGTATCATGAACTAAGTGTCCTTTACTTTGGGAATAATAAAGGATTGTTCTGGTTAGAAATACAAAGTAAACTATCTGTAGTATTAAATTTACCCAGGTAGGAGCCTTGAGTCAATAAATCGAAATATATTTGTGAGGATCAGTGCCCAAGAATTTAAAAAAATTGAGCTGTCTCTAAGAAGTTTTCATCAGATGTTTTATTTAACTTAAGCTTTTCATTAAATGGACCATGTGAGAAAGACTGATTAATTTTCAATAGAAGAGAAATTTGCACTCAAGATGTATTACGGTTACAGATCTGAGAAAAGAAAGCTTCCCAGTTATCAATCAGGATTATTGCTTTGGCAACCACTCTCATCAAAGCCACAGTAGCTAATTATTTCTCCTGATCTAGCCTCATCCAAACCCAGGATTCCTCAAATGAAATATTATACTTATGGATTTTCTTAGATGATATGCATTTTATTAAATACCTATGTTGTCTAAGACCCAAGATATTTTATCTAATATTTTATGTTTTATGCCACTTGACCAACCAAAGAAAGGCTGATTTAAGTCTTTGTTAAGCTGAAAAATTAAAGTGTTCCAACATGAAATGCTTACATCAGTTTTAATTTATTCACTAACCACCATAAGAATGGAAAGGAAAAGTTGTCTCATGGCAGTCAAAGTGGAATTTCAAAAGATCCTTGAGCAGGAAAAAAAAAAATCTCAATAAAATGTGAGAGATTTCTCTTAATGTCTTTCTTCATGATCTCCTCCTTTAATCAGTTAAGTTATTTATGCAAACAAGATTAGGGATATCAAAGTTTCATTGAGTTGAAGAGATAATGTTCATCTTTCTAGCAAATAATCTGTCTTAAGTAAGGTGGTGAACAAGGACGGTAATTATCATATTGTCTATAAAAACTCACTTTAAGGGAAGAAAATAAGGAGTGATGCCTTCAAGAATTATCCAATAGACTTTTTTGTAATATTATCAAGTTCAGTATATAAGTAAACTTAAAAATATAAGTAAATTTGATTGAGAAATTGACCATTTAGATTGACATAATAATCATTAGAAAAATATCTTATGGAAGATTATACTTTGAATTTCCAGCTAAATGGGGCTCTCTCCAATATAATAAGTATCATTACCATGTGACGGATAATTAAACAGTTGCTTTAAATCCACTTTATAACAGAATAGGTAGATAAAAATAGATAAGTAAAGGTTAAGAGTTACCATCCACCCAAAACAATAACTGCCCATTGTTGGGAAAGTTGTGATTAGACCCATGTATCTCCTATTCGATCTTTTTACTTCATGTTTCTCCCAGATGATGACCATCACTCTTCTAGCATTTGTGGAATAGAGTCCAAACTACTTTAGCCTTTTATGATTGTGCATAAATTATCACTTATCAATATCAATACTATCAATATTGTATTTTCCTCTGCTCTCCTTCACATACTTACTATTATACTAAACCAAATGTTTCCTATGTTTTCTGTCCAGATACCATACTTTCTGTCTCCATGCCTTTATTCTTAGCTTCCCTTCCTCCTAGAATTTTCACATGTGAAGAATCTGTTCCTCCACCCACCTCACCTACTACCTGCTTCACAGGTTATAATCTCTCCTACAGATTTGCTTTGTTTATCTCTTTGTATATGCAAACATGGTATGTTTAAAATTTTTAAATTACATGCCAATAATGACAGAGCAAGAGATTTCATATGAAAACTCCTACTTTGAAATATCTTCTGAAAAATTAGAAGTTTGGCAACACTGCACTATCTTTTCTGTAGGATAATAAGTGGCAAGGCTGAGTCACAACTCTCCCCATTGAAGCTCTCCCCATCAGGTGGGGTTGGAAATCCTCAGCATGGCTCCCACTCCTACCTTGTTGACCTCCGCACTGAAGCAGAATGACAGCTGGCATATATATTTCTGCTTACATTGAAGTGCTCTTTCAAAAAAGCGTAAGGTGGATTATTTCTTACATTACCAACTTATATATTTCTTGACTAATTCCTGTAGAAAAATTAGGGGGCAGCTTTGACCTTCATTATCAAAATTTTCTCACTCCTCTGTGTCAGGCTAAATCTGTATTCCTATTGTATTTCCATAGCATGACGCAAAAGGTATTATTGGCCCCTTCTTGCACTATCTTATGCTTATTTCTTACACTTATATCTTAACTTTAAAATTTAGGAAGCTTCTATCAGTAGTGTTCAACGACTAACTGAGGTGGACCCTACAAACTTCACAGGCTTGTACTAGGGCTTTACACATACATAGCCACTTATCTTTAAATGCACAC
Organism: Camelus dromedarius; assembly: GCF_036321535.1. NCBI lineage: Eukaryota > Metazoa > Chordata > Mammalia > Artiodactyla > Camelidae > Camelus > Camelus dromedarius. Next base: position 24,105,251 of record NC_087439.1, read on the forward strand.
CTTTGTCCAGTGAATGGATAAGTATATATTTCAGCAAGAATAGATTAGGCTAATTTTACAGATCACAAATTGCATAAAAAGCACAACTGTGCTCCTATTTAATTGGAATCAGAAATTCCTTATAATGGTTATCTACTCTAAAAATCTAAATGCTTGTAAAATTTGAGTTCTTTTTCAAATTCCATTTCTACTCTCTGACATACTTAGGGCATGCAGACTGCTCCATTAAGTTATTAAATATTAAAAAGAACTAAGTTAAGCTTGAAAAATTACCTTGAGCTATTTTCCCCATCTTGAGTACCCAAAATAAATCAAACAAACTATATTTTGTGTGAGATCCTTGCTAGCTGGAGAAGGACTCTAGAAGAGAACAGTATTACTCAATTTGTTTTATATTTCCTGTTTGGTTTTGCACTTACTTCTGACAATAAATAGAGGAGACAATCACTATTTTTTTTCTGGTAAAAGAAATAGCTGGAATTTGCTCTTGAAAGCACACTCTGTTAGTAAGACATTTTTACCTGCAAATTACACGACACAACACTTTAGGGTCTCAAGATCTTTTTGCTTTTTCTCCCTCTCAAATCCTTTACTCTTTCTCTCCATGTAGCTGTTAGCTCTTAGCTTTGTCTCATATGTCCTTAACTGACACATCCTCCTTAAATTTCATTAGCAAAATGCTCCCAATGCTCGCACTGTCTATTTCTCATCTCTGGATTTGCCTGTCTCATTAATATCTACTTTTCAAAAGCCAGGCTAAAAGGGTAAGTCTAATTTCTGCAATAGAGCTTTGTACAAGTGTGGATAATACTAGGTGCTAGCTGATGGCCTACTGTGCTTCAGGCACTTGGCACACAGTATTTCCAGGCTTCCCGGCAACCCTAACAGTGAGCTTTTCCCATGGCTCAGTTGAGGAAACTGAGTCTGAGAGAGGTTAGCACTTGCCCAGGCTGACTTGGCCAGCCAGTAAGGGTTATAATTGGAGTCTGGCTCTGGCACACACCATACCTCTCTTTCTAATGTATTGTCTCATTTTATATATGTAAACTAATCATATAATGGCAAAGAATTCTCAACATATAGAAAAGCCAAAGGAAAAATAAAATACGTAATCCTCCTTTCTTGGTCATTTCTTTTCTTGGGAACCTGAAACTTTTGTCTTTATAGTTGATGTAATTGTCTCTTCAGTTCAGAGACTATTGAAAACCCACAATTTTTACTCTGCCCCAAGGATAGGAATTGAAATTGTAGCTGAATAAGATTCTGTTCAGTGCCAGCACTCAACAGTGCCCCTCAGAACCTCAAATTCACTCCTCTTAACTACTCTCCTTAAGAGAGGCTCCAAGACACTGACCCCTCCATAGCTTCTTCTGATGGGTCTCCCAGGCAGTTGCTTCATTGGCAATAGCTTCTACCTTGGATAGCCCATTGTAATTCCTGTTAGCAGCTCTTCAGGGCTTTTAGAGGTGTTTACAGGAGCTCTTCCTCTAATTAAAAGAGCTTGCAAACTCTTATGTGACTGGGAAGCTAATCTATATGACACCGGGGAGAATTTCAACAGGAAGTCTGCTAAACTTTCTAATGGTAGCTGAGTTGCAGAGTACTCTCCAGAAATGTCATTGGTTCTTAGGTATATTGAGAGAGAGAGGGAGAGAGAGAACAGAGATTAAGAAAAACTTCACTGTCTCTGTCTTTAAAGAGTCATATGGGTCATAGAGACGTATAAGTAGAAAATTGCTTTAGACTGTGTTAGTGCTTGACAAAGGTAAAAACAAATCCATGTAAGTGTCTTAGAAAATCAGTCCAGTCTAATACTACAAAAAGCAGAGTTATGCATGCTCCAGTTCATTCTCCCTTAAGATTGGATCAAAACCGCATATTGGTTTTGACTTAAGGGGAAGTCAGATAGTGTAGGTGATGCATTCCAACTCAAGTTCAGAAACTGTCATCTTCTTCCAGGCATCTATTCACAGAACTAGGGGACATAGCTATTATTCCAGTTTCTTGTTACCAGTGTTCCCCACGAGCTGCCAAGCCAGCTATGTAAATCACATAGCTAAAGCAGTTCTGGAATTTAAAGAGTATTGTGAGTTATATTAATTTCAAAAGACATAAATAGAGCCCAGAAAGGCCTCCACAAATGCAATAGGTTGGCCATCATCTGCACCTGAGTACAGTTCTGCCACCCGCATTGAGGACTCCAGGGTTTACATCCCAAGGCAAACTCCTTATCTTGCCTGTGTCCATCCTCTTCTCCCCAACATTCCAGTCCTTGTCACTTTACTTTTCCAACAGGACACTTGCTTCATATTTTCCTTTGGGGAACTATAGCTATAAGCTACTATGCTTTTGAAAATATGAAGGTATGGCTTGATCTAAGAGGTTAATAAAATCCTAATACCGTATCTAATTTGTACAGGTTGACAAATAAATGAACATTTCAGAATGGATTCCATTTTCAGTTTTTAGTTTACCCTTGAATCCAAACCAGAGTTTTAAAATCACCAAGTTTAAACATTAACTCTGATTTCATTTTGATTTCAAATAAGTACTCATTTCTAATTTAATGAATTCCTTGATATCTGTGCACAGCCTTTGTCTTGAAAGACTCTTTCTTTATTCAAAACTCTCCCTTATTGGATATCTTATCTTTTTTAACACTAAGCTCTCTGGAAACTCCTCAGTATAGTCACAGCTCCCCAAATCCCCAGCAACAGCCCACATACAAGACACAGAACAATGTTCACATTATCAGGGCTTCCTGTCTTCTCTGTATACACAGTTTGGCATAAACACTGTCAACCAGTAGCTCTAGGACAATGGGGTAGCTTTCTTACTCAACTTACTGTGTAGGGTAAGGATTATTTGTGATACCATCTTTCTTTGCACACTTGCATTCTAAAATAATATTTTAATAAAAGATATATTTGAAATGATTAGACCTTGACTTTAGAATAATTCGTCACATGGTCTAGAGTAAAACCTTGTCTACCCTCCCAATTTTTCTTGTTTCTGTTCCTGTTTGCTACTGAACTTCAATATGATTAGAATTATCAAGTGCCTAGCTTCCTAGATGGAATATTGTGTCTATTTTTTTCCTATAGTACATAAGCTGATTATTATTTTTTTATTGAAGTAAGGCCAGTTTACAATGTTGTGTCCATAGGCTGATTATTTTTTTTTTCTGATCTCATGTATTATCTTTAATAAGAGACTTAGGGCTAAAATAACTTTGAGTAGCATTTGGGTTGCACAGAAAACTTTAAGCTTTGATTCTAGTTGTCAAGCTGTTTAATTTCTAAAATATTCCCTGCAACTCCACTTGGAAGATTGTGTTGTATCCCTTTTAACTTGTGTGTTTATTTTCATTTTGTCTATGCTTTATGTTTTAATAGTGAGTAACAGCTATTCCCATCAAACTATTGGTGTATAAGTGAAGGCTTAATGTAATACTTCAAAAAATAGTATATAGGTGTACTAAATAATTTGGGGAAGGAAATCTTGATACAAATAACTTACTGACTTTAAGACAGAGTAAACATAATACAAGAAATAATGCATAGTTTCTGTTTCTAACCAGAGTTGAATGAAGAGAAAAAAAAGAAAAGTGAGAAGGATATTTGAAGACCATAACAAATTTAGACTGGGTAAAAGGAAAGGCTTTCAGAATAAAAATTCACTCTGAAATGATATGCTATATTTACAGAGATGGTAGAGGCCCCTCTTATAGAAATCTTTACCGGGTATTAATATTTTTAATTTAGCATCTATATATGCTTTTGAATCATAGTAGTTGAATGAATATTAGAAAGTTTGTGCTTCAAGACTGTGGGAGAAAACCCTACCAGTTTTCATTTACCTCTTCTTCATTCTCACTCTCCCCCAGTCCTATTCAATACTTCCCTAATTATGAACTCCTTTGGGAAATCCCAAGATCAAAGTTCCAACCTGTTTTAATCCACCTTTCGTCCATACCATCTATATAAAGTTGAGCAACACAGACATGCTCCTGCCTATATTTTTAAAAACTGTTCACATTCCTCAAATGTTTTTATCAGTCTTTCTTTTTAAGGCAATGTTGTCCAAATTTATAGCAATGTAGTTCTTCAGTTGTTTCCTGTGGCTTTATATTAAATCAGGAGTCATATTAAGATTACTTAAAGATCAGATTAGAATAGTGTGGAAGCTGTAGTTCCCACAAATAGCCATAAGAGGCCATAAGTACCCATTACTAGCTTTGAAAGGACTTGTAAGTGCCTGTAATACCCACCATGATGCGAATGCCACTGCTAATGGCATCCACTGAACTCTGGATCTGCACTGAGCTGGGAAAACTCAAATGCTGGTATGTATGAATGGCTACAAGTTTTGTGGCAGGCACCCCTTGTTAGGTATCTCCCAAGCAACCTGGATAGTTATTCAAATGACTTGAAAACAAAGGCTATTTACCTATCTCAAATATTTTATTGTTTTAACAATTATATGCAAAAGAGCTGACTTTCAGATCTGTGTATAGCCACAACTATCTTATCTTGTAAAATTACCCTTTTCACATCAAATTCGCTACTTATTGATGGTACATATTTTTATAGGATTTTTTTGTGTGTGTGAAGAAAGAAAAAACTAATAATGTCAGTGCAAAGCAAAGCTGTTACAGAATAAATCAGTAAAGTTATCAAGACTTTAACACTACAAAGGAAAAAGTTAAGCTGTACTATTTCATATTTCATTTTAATTAATTGACAAATAATAGACAAATCAAATTTGAAAGACAGTGAGCTAGTTCTTCACCTGGAAATTCAGCACAGGCCTTGTGTTTAATATTATTTCACTGGTTAGAAAAAAATTTAGTACTGTGCTATTGAAGATGGCAAAGACAAAAATGCATGATATTCCTTGTTTTATTGAGAGGGATTTTAAATATATTTTAAACTACTATTGATTGTCCAAGAAACTTCATTTTAAAAGATGCCAAGTCTGAAAAATGGTTTATGCAATAAAATTGCAATAGAAATAAAGGATCTCAAACAATATTTTCTTAACATTAACATCAGTTTACAGAATATTTATTGGCAATTGCATGACTTTATTATTTGCTCATTTGTTAACTTATTTATACAAGAAATATTTGGGTTCACATTATATACAAGTCAAAGACAGTAAGATTGGAAAACTGCTAAAAGAGATCCAAGCAACGAAGGCTGAAAGATGAGAGAGGGTCTGGCAAAGGAATCTTCCTATAGAAGTTACCTTATTATCAAAACCTGAGCTACCTAGGCAAATCGAGAGGGAAAAAATATCCCAGAGACAGAGAAAGTTTTATGCAAACAGAGGGAGGAAGGTATAGAGACCTTAGACAGGAAAGCTGGAAAGAACAAAATAATAAAGGTCTTTAAAAAGCCATACCAAGAAAATAAGTTACATTCTGAAGTTAATGGGATAATCTCTGAAGGGACACAGGAAGTCTTAAAGTCAAATGTATGATTTAGAAAGTTCACAAGAAGAAGTCAGGCTAGAAGTAGTCAGAATGGTTAGAAGACTCCTGCCATAGTTTGGGAATTGACTAGAAAGCCAGGTGACATGGTGGCTGAACCCCTCTATGCTTATATGTGGTTGTATCAATGAATGTGAGCACTTGTGGGTAATTTTAATAAAAATCTGTTGGAAGTGTTTGATTTCTATTTTCAAAAGTAAAGTGCATAAAGTATGCACTCAAGTGTGCACTTTACATTTTCACCTATTCATATTGTTTTACCTATTTTTATTGCTAAAATAATGAAAATACTAACTGGATGAGTATACAGAGGTTCCGGAAAATTTAGGGGTTTTTTTCTTTATTTTTAAGACACTGCCATCTAGTGAAACTTTTGTAAAAATCACTTTGTGATGATTTCATTCCAGTTTGTATCTTATGGCCATTTCCTCAGAACAGTTACATTTTAATAATTTATGTTCTCTGCTATCCATGGGGAAAAAATTGTACATGCATTGAAACATACTGTAGGAGCTATAAGTGATTTGTTTTATGTGGTGCCACAAATGTGATCTCAGGGCTTTTAATAACAGGATAGTGTAGGTGAAGTTTCATGGTTTCTTCACTGTGCCATTCTTTATAAATAATAGATAATAAAATAAAAGTGCTGCCTTTCTATTATTTGAGTTTTCTAAGAAAAGTTGAGATGTAAAAACTTGTCTATGAAAAGTTGAATGGTAAAAATCTCTTCATTAAAAAATATTACTTTAATTAAAAGTGTTGGTGAGAAAAAAAGAATTTTAAATTCAGAACTTTTATTTTTTTCCAAATTTAATTTCAGTTTTAAAAATGTATCTTAAAATACAAACAAATTGTGTGTGTCTGTATGCATCTACTGGGCCTAAGTATTAGGCTTTGATAAACCCTAAATCTTGATGGAGATTGTATTTTTTTCCTGTTGCATGAAGCATCTGTTATATTTTATGCATGTATTGCTCATATTTTGTTTGAGAAACAGAGTACTGGTAAGACATTTTTCCTTTATGAGATACTAGTTCTGGCTACCTTATAATGAGTAAGATTTCTAATTAACTAACTATTCAATGTACTGAGTTTTCTCCATGCAAATCAATTCTATAGGGTAGGGGCAACTAGTATTTTCTTTAATGGGCAAAATAATAAATATTTTAGACTTTTTCATTCATATGGTCTCTCCTGCAAATGATTCATTTGTGCTTGCAAAAGCAGCCATAGACAATATTTAAACAAATGAGACTGGTTGTGCTCAAATATGACCTTATTCATTAAAAACAGGTCATAGTTTGCATCCCTCTGTTCTGAGGAAAGTACCTGTAATAGCAGTTTGGGGTTATTTATTCTTAGGAGGTGTTAGAACAATCTAAAATTGGTCCCTCTGCAATTATTTACTTCAAAAACTTCAATCGATAGATGTGTTTCTTAGAAGTTGCCGGAAGTCTAAAGTTTTAGGACTGTAATTATTGCCTATGTTCTTAGTAAGCTAACAGTAGAACAACTCAGAGGTAAGGCATGTTTGAAAGTGAATCACTATATTCTCTAAGTAACACTTTTAACATTTTTATATGCAGGTAGATAAACGGTTTTGATGGTAAGCCATTAAATTAGAAAGTTACTACTTGGGTACAATTTGGATAATATAAATTTACTGCTCCAGGTTGTCTTTCTGGGAACTTAATGTAAATAGAGGCTTAGTTTCTAAAACAGTGAATTCTACTAGGCAGAGATACAAAACTCTTGAAGCCATACAAGTAAATAACTGAGACAGAAATAGAGTCACACACTAAAAGGCTGTTAGGGTGTTAAGTCAATGTATAAGAAGAACACTGTATAGAGTCAGAAACAACATCGTTTTTATGGTCCACCTTTGTGTCAGCTGCTCTAGGCAGGACTTGGTCTCAGGGATCCTACTAGTTTCAGCTGAGCTCACTCATGCATCTCTGGCCAACTAAAGGGAGATGGGGAGAGCAGCTGATCCAGGATGGGTCAGGAGAGAATGACTCCGATACACAGTTTTTCATCTCCCATCTGGGCCAGCACGTTGGCCCATGCAAGTCCTTCTCTCAGAGATGGCAGAGGGCAAGGAAGAGCAAGCCTGATCACTCAAGTGATTTAGAGACGCTCTTTGTATTATTCTATTGTGCTAATGTTTCACTGCTCAAAACAAGTAATCTGACGGATCCCAGTGGCAGAGAATTGCACACTGTTCTCAGTAAAGGAACTGAAAAGTTTCATGGCAAAAGACATGGATACAAGAAGGGACAAAGAGCCATTAAGGCAATTTACCACAGCATATACATACATGCATTGATCAAATTAAATGTGGACATGATGCGGGATTCAGTGATAAACTGAAATTTTTATTAACTCTTCAGGTTAACAGGATACACTGAAGCAGTCAAACTTTTTAGTAATGCAAACCTTTTACATTCTTAAAAATCACTGAGATCCTCATAGAGGTTTTAATATTGTGTTCGTATCTATATTTTCTGTATTTGTAAATAAAACAAAATTTTAAAATACATTTATTTGTTTATTTTAGGACAAAAATAACAAACCCATTACATATTAACATAAATATATTGTTAGGGAAGCAAAAACTATAGCTTCTAAAAGAAACAAGAAGGGAATGTTTTATATTTGGCAGATATTTTATATATATGTATATCTGTATGTCTTTAGTAGAAGGCAGCTGGTTTTATATCTGCTTATGCATTCAATATCTTGATTTTTTTTTCTTTGTGAAGCATATGAGGAAAATCAGTCCTTGTGCAGATATATAGTTGGAAAAAGCATAAGTAGTTTAATAGCTTTTTCAGTTAATTGTGAATATTCTTTGATACTACACGAGAATTTGACAAGTAAGAACTTCTTAAGAGTTGTGGTGTGCAATGTGAAACCAAATCAAGGAATTTCCTATGTTTTATTAAAGTCTGTTAGTTGATTTTTCATTTTGAATGGATCTTTTATCCATGCGTGATATATAACAATAAGCACTGGTCTTTCGGAAAATATTGGTTCACTAAGTTATCCATATTTTACAAATATTTACATGTTCCATTATATAGTCTTTTAAAAATTATATATTACTTCTAAGCTCATCAGAAATATCTTTAAGTACTGGGAAATGGTCATATTCACAGAAGTAGATCCAAGTTTTCCAAAATTCTAATTTCTCTTGGTAATTTTTGTTACTTGGCAACAAATTGTGAGTTTCTTTCCTTAAACTGACTCACTTCACCTTCCAAAATACACCTAAGCATGTCAAATACCCGAGTATGAATTACTATTGTTTGTCTATAAGTTTGCTCTTTCATGGAAAAAATGGTTCTCCATGAAGTTAAAGTGGCTAACTCAGCTTGCAACTCAAACAATTGCATAAGTACATTACTTTGAGACAACCATCCTACTTCAGGATGTGGTCAAATGTTTTATGCATAATTTGCACACTAAACCTTAAAAATAAGAAAATTTAAGGTATTGAGATTTAATGCAAGTGTATTATTTTTACACCTTTATCGAGGAGCTATATACATGAAATTAACTTTTTCCTGCTGTAACAGAATGGCTTTGACACACAATGACAGTACAAGGATCCACTACCTTGATTTGTGCTAAGGTGCCAGCAATTTTATACATCACTGGGTTTGCATTATCAGTGCAAATGTCAACACAGTGAAGAAGGCAAAAAATGTCTTCCTCTTTATAGTATGAAAATTGTTTTGACCTGAAAGAGTCTTGGAATGCCCAGGATGTTGTGGTTCACACTTTGTGAGCTACTATACCAGAGGGTAAACTGTATTTATGGTACAGCAGTTTGTCAGAGATTTTTCTTAAATACACTTGTCCTTGCTATCTTGAATCATTACGTAGATTCAAAATTTGTTATTATGTTCTTCCCCAGGGTTGTTTTGTTGGCTTTGATCTAGCACATGCAGTTGGAAATGTTGAGCTCCACTTACATGACTGGGGAGTTGATTTTGCCTGCTGGTGCTCCTACAAGGTATCAACAAACTCGTTAATATATTACATACTTTTATTCCACATTGACACTAATCTAAATGAAAAGCTGGATCAGTGGCCAATTTTAAGAATTTGAATTACTTTCCTCCATTTCTTTTATTACTATATTTTTGGACTTGAGTTAATTGTAGGGTTACATAATAGAAAACTTTGATAAATGATTACATTCTGGTATTTCTATGCACTAAAGAGTATTTATCCCTTCAATTCAGTTATGAAGAAGGAGTTTCTGTAAAACAAAAACCTCCACACTGTAGAACTTAATTCAAATCGATTAGGTTCTTGGTTGCATGTTGATATGTTGTAATATATCTACTTATGTAAAGATAATTTTTATGGAATCAACTTGATATTGACATTTGAGGACAATATAATTGACAAGGAGCATGGAAATAACACCAATTTTATTTTAATTCAGGTGTTTTAAAAATATAATCTTTTATTAATATTTAAATAATTTGATAGCAACATAATTGAAGTGAATGAGATTTGAAATCAGATATGTATCAGTGGAACTGTTAGCTACTGGTTGGGGCAAAATTTGGCCAAAAAAGTAATAGTTATTTATTCTCAATTAATAATGCTGTTTCATTTTTTTTCTTTGAACAAGGTGGTCCCAACTTATGTTTTTATTATAGAAGTTCAAACAGTCACACATTTTGAACTTGTCAAAAGTTGGTTTCATAATAAAAGTAGTCAAATTATTACATTGTTTACTTCTGTCATATATATTTAGATAAACTCATGTAGTTTTATTCTGAATCCAGTATTTAAATTCAGGAGCAGGCGGTCTTGCTGGTGCCTTTGTCCATGAAAAGCACGCCCACACAGTCAAACCTGCGTGAGTACCATCTTCAGATTCTTGCAACGAATAAATTAATTTGCATTAATAATATGCTAAATTTACATGAGTTCTTTAAAATGTTATCCAATAAGAATCTGATGGATTACAATTATTTTACTACTCTATGAACAATGGCATACTTTATCAGAAATAAATGGTTTCCAAAGAGTTCACTTGGTTGAACAAGAAATTTAATCACAAAAAGGGAAGCTTCAATGCTAAAAATGAGTCACTGTAATCATGTAGAGCAGATGGTTTAATGCGAAGAGACTACTTAATTTTTTTTCAAAAATTAGACTTTAGAAAATTTCGGGTTTCTCACATTGATGAACAAATCAAAGGCAACCAGAGCTGTGCCTAATAGGGCCTTAAACGTGGTATGTGAATATTAAAATTATATCTACCTTTAAAGCTAGAAACATTATAAGATGGTCTTGCAAGGAATAGCTTCTGTCCTAAAAGATTTTATAATCCATGAAAACTGAAGAAGCTGAACACTGAACAGACTGACTACATAAAAAGCAATACTTGTCAATTTTACATAGCACTCTTCATTTTTTAGAGCAAGTATAAATGCAAATGTGATACATCAACAAATTTACACATTTTTATTTGACTGGGGAACTCTTAAGTGGTTCTATTATTTTTATCTGGAATGGAGATAAAGAAATAATGTTCTGGGAAAAAAAATCCTTTCAAAGTTGTTGCATCAGAAGTGTATGATGAGGAGATTGTCTAGACTCCTAATAGGTAATATAATAATGTTTGATTAGTTTTCTGAATCTTCTTAGCCACTGGCTATGTGGTACAATCTTGATGAGAAGTGAAACTAAATTAGTAATAAAGCTTGGAGCACCTCACATTTTTTGATGTTCTGTGCATATAAATTTAAGATGATGTTCTACAGTTAATTTAATTATGTCTAAAATTTCTCCAAGATTTTAAAGTTTTAAGATTAGATAGAGCATTTCCTTTAGACATTTTGTTAGGCAGATATCTTCCTTGACTATATTGTCAGTACTTAGATGCTTCCCTATGCCCCAAACTTTCTGAAAAGAATATGAAGCATGTATTATATTATAGGAATACCATGCATGTTTTAAAAGGTCTCTTTTTCATTTTTAGCAAGCACCACTGATAACATTTTACCTAGCGTAAGTGCTTTCCATACAGACAATATATAAGATATTGTTTCCTTTTGGATGAAGACTCACCACTCTGATCATTTCCATCTCTCCACTTATTTAAATTGCAATAGAGGATCCGGCAAAGGGCAAGCTGGTGGGGGCATCAGGGGTGTGGTAAATAATCTACACAAAATCTAGAGAATGCAGAGTGTTACCAGTTAAGCTTTGATTTTACAGCATCTGTGCTGCACTTTAGATTTCTTTCACCATTATTTGCCCTTCATGGGTGAGGAACAGGAGAGGGTGAAGGAGTTGTAGGGTGTGCACACGTGCCTCACCTTGTAGAATCCCAACATCTTCTAGACACTACAAGTGACTGTTAAGTCTGTGCTCCCAGAAGAAAGAAGATGCACAGATTAGATTTGCATTCTAGCTTGATCCTTGCTGGTCCATAACCCAAAGAATGATCCTTGACCTCTCAGTGTTCTAGCCTCTAAATACAGGTAACATCAGCATTTACCTCAATGGCAATTACTGTGAGATTAAAATGGCATCAAGCAGGTAAAGCTCTTATTACAGCCACTTAGAAGATCCATACATGTAGACTAAGTTGCTTGATAACTTGTAGAATCTTGCCTAGTACAGACCATTCCTCTCAGGAAACATAACCTTAAAGGTTATAGTTTGTGACCTTTGGGACGTTAAACAGCTTTGTTCCTACTGCCAAGCTCAGACTGACTCTGTAAGTCTCCATTCCTTGCATTCTCTCTCATACTGGCCTTACCATCTTACTGACTCCCTTGCTAATTAACGAGCTGAATGGAATCTTTATATGTGTTCATTTTATATTTGTATGAGAGCCATTTTTTAACTTTTTTGAGAATTATACAGTATTAACTATTGTCGCATTTTAAGTATGTGGCTTTGGAGACTGACAAGACTCAAATCAGCTTGATTCATGAAGCCCTCCTTACAGGAAACCCTGGCTGTTGTTGTTTCTTCGTTTGTTTGTTGTTAAAGTATCTTTTTGTGTGATATTAGAGGGACTAATTCCAGTGGTACCAACTTCTACTCTATAGTGGAATATAACTGCTTTTGTTGCAAACTTTGAAAGGTCAATTTTGTTGCCTAAAAAAGGGTGACATCTAGTGGCTAAACATGTTATTTCAAATAAATAGTACAAATAACTTTTCCTGATCCATTCATTCTTTACAAAGTATTTTTAAAGTATATATATTTAAATTATTTTTCTTTGATATCATTTGACTATATGTTTATAGTTCAGTACTTATGTAGTCAAAGCATTCTATAAAGAGGTGTGACAGGATGAAGGTGGAAGATAAGGTGAGGGGTGTTCCAGGTGTGGGGTTAAACATAAAGCATAAACGATTATCAAGGCTGTTTATCAATGAAGAAAGGCATTATGGGAGTGGTTGGCCCGCCTGGTGTAGAGAGGATCCTGGGATATGTGAGCCTTCATTCTAAAAGTTTAATATTCAGTATGTAATTTTGAAATATCTTTTACATGATGTTCCCATTAGCAACTGGTAAATTACATCTATATCAAGAAATTTCACTTTCTTTCTTGTTTAAATAGTCATTTTGGCTATTGTTCAAAACTGATGACCTAAGACTTTTTCCAAGAACCACTTGCCAATAAAAAGGATGAGTAGAGGCCAGAGTCAATCCACTGCATTAAGCATTATAACTCGAGCTATTTTTTTCTCAACTAGAATTTGACCTTTTCCTAGTTTATCATCACCTTTTCTCATTCCAGTGTCATATTCTCAACCTTGTCTGTAGCTAACAATTACACTAAATTGGGACTGGTTGTGTGTAAATGCCATCTTGTGTTTTTTTTTTTTTTTTCTTGAGGGCTGACTTCAATTTAGTCTACACAGTTAATAATTATTTCTCTGAAATATGAGGGGAAATATTTTTAGTTGTAAGAATTTGACAATCAGAAATGTATCACTTTTAAAAAGTACTTAAAAATCTTGATTTTTTTTCTTTTTAACATTATAAGCGTTGACACTTCTGGTACACTTTAGATTAACACTTAACCTTTTGGTTTTAGGGGATTCAAATATATCTGAAGCCCATAAAAAGATTCTTCTGTAAGTGCTCACAGATTACAATTCAAGACACCACCCCTGTCTCTTGGTTTTTTTTAAAGAGACTCTAGCATGAAAATGGGAGTGGATTATGTGAGCTATTAAGTTTCTGTCTATGGCTTACTTTTTTACCCTGTCCAGTGAAATCATATATACTGGAAAACTGCTATTTCTCACTTTCTGTGTTGGCATAAAAACCTCCAAATTCTCTCACGTGTGACAGCTCTTGAAATGCTTGTTTCCTCTATGATTTTTGTTTTTAAGTTTTCTGAGTGGCCAAGAATGAGGCCTACTGATAATTTTTTGAAAATGCTAGAATTTAAAATCATGCCAACACATTTCCATAAACAGCTAGAGGTATTCGATTGAAGGCTTTAAGTAGAGATGACATTTTTAAGGCTTTATTAAAGGCTTGAGTCATCTCCTTTATTGTAATAAGTAATTTGCAGGATAAAAAGAACCAGCAGAAGAGGCTGGATGACATCAGTGCATGGTTAAGGCAAATTTTAGAGCTCAGAAATGTAGGTTATTATTATTATTACTATTATTTGGGAACTTAAAAAAAAAAAGAAGACATAAAACAAGGTACAGGAAAGTCTAAAAAAGGATAAAAATAAGCATCAAGAAAATTTAGGAAAAAGACTAAAAAATTGTAAGCATACTCCCAAATGTATAATTAATGTTATATGGGGAAATCAACTAATGCACATTTGTTCTGGGGAGTGCTGACTTGATATATTTGATTCTACATACTTCTCCAGGCAATACTGGAGAATACCATAGCCCCAAACTCATTCATAATTTAAGCCTTGTTTTTGTTTCTGTGATTCTTTATGACTTACTACTTACCACATCTTTGTCTAGTACCCACACAGGGTCTCATAAAGGCTGAGAGAATGAGAAAGTGTAGGTGGCAGTAGCCAGGTGTATAAATTCACAAGACTCCTAGTAGCAAAGTGTATGAATTGATGAGACTAGAGATGCTTTCAAATTGGATAGACCAATATCAACAGGTTTCTCAGTGAGAGTTCTCACAGAATCCCTAGCTGAGCTGTGACACAGACCTCCCACAGTATCTGTTCTACCTGTTTGGCCTGTTTCTGGAGTTAGGTGTTCAGTATGAATAATATGAGTGACTTCTTGCCCTATCAGCCAGCCAGAGGAGAGGTACCTGGCCATCGCCTTAGTCCTTAACGCTTACCTCCCACAGCCCTTATCTTCCAGTGTATCATTTTCTCTCGCTTCTCCTCCAACATATGTGATTACTTGTCTATATTTCATAAGGTTTACTGTTTCACTTTTTTATTGATTGTCTCAACGCCTCAACCCTTCCTCTTACCCAGGAGCACCTCATCCATAGGTATGAGTTCAACAACAGACGTCTGTAGAAGACACCGATGTGCACTTTCACCTTAACTACTTGCTTACTGTTTAGCCCTTACTTTCATTTTATTGCAGATTGCAAGAGTTCCTGATTATCAAAGCATTATCCTAGTCCCCAAAGATACATGACAATGCAGGAAAGCAAAAATTGTCATGATAGGAAATTGTCACTAATGAACTACTCACTTATAAAATTAGCCTTTACTAAACACCCTTTCCCGATTAGTATCAGCATTTGTCTCTATGCATTATTATAAGAAAAGTTTGGTCTCTTGCTGATTATAGAATGTTATATGTATAATACAATAAAAACTTAATGGAAATGGATTGTAAAGTAAAATTTTCCAAGAGATTCAGGATTTCATGATGCAAGTGATACTGAAGAACTGCTGAGTGACAAAATCATGGACAATGAGGCTATGTCGGAGTCAGAGCCATTAACAGATGAAGGAGAGGAAATTAGACACGGTACTTCAAAAGCAAATGACTTGAATATCAAGGAGTAAAAGGAAATGATGAATGCTTCAACAATTTTGTGGAAATGATCCTTTTTATGCTCATGCTAAAAAAGTTAAATGTAATATGAAAAAGACTACTTTACTATCATAACATTTATCAAAACACAGCAGAAAATCAACAAAATTTTTAATTTATTCTTTTAAATAATTAGCATATTATAATTTTAATCTAAGTTTTATCAAATTATAAATTAAATTTGTTCTATAATTTTAAACTTTATTTTTCAAGAGCATCTCTATCAATTTTTTTTTCTCCATTATTTACTACTGAAGTTTGATTACTGGTTTAAAATAGATTTATTTTAAATGGCCTTTTCCTGGTATTCCATTTGTAATCAAATAATGAGGACTTTCAATATATCCATACATCTTTCTAATCTTAGGAATTAAACATGATGAAGCTTCCATTTTATCCTACTCCAACAGAAGTATCCTATCTAAGATGCTCATTGCTCTATCAAGTAAAGAGAGTGATCTGAGTCAATTGAGGAGGCATGAGCAAATATAACCGACATATATTTTTGTACAAGAAACTTTCATAGATAGAAATAAATATAAGATGTTGGCTATGACTTAAAAAAAAATTACAGTCCATTTGAAGAGATAACCATTTCGATAGCTGAATAAGCAATTTGAAGGACAAGTAACACAAGGTTAGAATATGTGCCACAAGGCAACTTCTCAGTAGTTGCTGGGTGAATTCTCAGACATCACCATAGGAGCAGTGGAGACAGATAACGTTCACTCAGAGCTGCTCTGGAAAATCTAGAGCAAGTTGGTGGGGAAACCTACAGATATAATACCTCTGCAAAATGGAATGCTATGTTAACTAAGTGAATAAATTTATTCCCTGTTACTCTGAAAGCTGAACTTGTTGCCTATAAGAGAGATTTCACTTGATTAGTTTCATAAATTTAAGGAAATATAAAGAAGAAAAAAGAATTACATAAATGACATTTCTTTAAGGGATATGTCAGGTGATCTTTTTCTTTTTATGCTCCTTACTAGAATTTTTATGGAATCTTGAGTTATTGACTTAACATTTAAAAGTCTGCCTATTATCATAAAATTGCTCTTTATCCCTATTCTACAATATTTTAGAAATTATAAACAGTGCTGAAATCAAATTTGCTTCATACTCTCAGTTTCAGAACCGTGCTCATGAGTAGGTTATACCTATTGTAAATGCTAGCCCCCAAATCCTCATTGTAAGGGATCCAAAAGAAGCTAATTTGATTGAAGACAACTCATCCATGGACTTATGACATACATAACCAACACCTATCTTCATTCTGAAACTATTTTAAATTAATAACTCTACAAGGATCCCTGCTCTTCTTAGTTTGACATTTTTTAGTACGCAGAATCATTGAGATAATTATCACATGTGGTGAATTTAAGTTGTGATCGTAAAAATAATGCTTATGCACTGAGGCATGATCAGTTAAAAATAAGTTCAGTAAATAATCTGATTTTCTTAAGAGAAAAAGTAATCCTGGCTCTTTAAAGAAAACCAAAATAGTAATTATCAGTATAAAAAGATACATTAAAGCCATTGTTGCTTGCAAATCACTACTCTCAGATAATGATGACATAATCATTAATTTGAGAAAACTGAAGTGCTTTGAAACCTCAAAATTTATTTTCTCTTTGAAAATTGCAGTCTAGTGTCTCTGAAGATATATGAGGTCTGTGAACCTTTTAGATACAAAAGGGAAGACTTGTCAAAGAGCTTCAGCTCTTGTTTTAATTACTTCAAGTTTTGTCCCTAAAGTGACCTTCAGAATCTGCAAGGGTTTTTGATATAAACTATGAAGAGCTATTGCTAAACTTTTATTTGTTTTTGTTGAGAAAAACCTGTGTATTCATCTGACTCTTTACGACTGCCAAAGCAACCATGGTGCAATGATAGACGCTGTGTGGGGTAGCAAGGGAAACTGCTTATCACACACAGACCCAGTGGGTCCTGGTTCTTCCAAGACTGGGATGGGCTACTGTCAAAGGCCACAAGAGCACTTGTAATGCATTGCTCAGAAAAAAGGTCTGAATTTTTGTGATCCATTTTCTCTTTGGTCACTTGTTTTTAACTCCACTCCAGAGGAGGGATTTGATTAAACGGGAATTATCCTTTTCTCTAGAGTTGAGGTCTATCTCCATCAGGATAAGTGCATGTAGAGATAGCTTCTCTTGATTTTCTTATGAATCTCTGCTCCAATCAGATTTGGTCAAGATCTCAGAAGATCTGGTACAGGCGTAGACACTTAGATAGAAATTGACCATCTGACTTTTTTTTTTTTTCCTAAGGGGCTTGTGATCCTTGGGAGAAGTCTTCTTAGTATGTCTAATGTGATTGTTTGAAAAACTAACTATAAATTAATTCTGAATATTTAAGTACAAGGACATTGTCCACGTGATCTCTCATTACTTTCATTATCCACAATGCCCAAGAAAAATATTTTTAAATTTTGTTATTGAATATATGTCTCTTTCCTTACTCTCAGCATAATAGACAAACCATCTTCTAGCATATGGTAGCATTTCTACTTTGCAAGTTATTCCGAAGTGGGTATGATTTGCAAAATACTGTCAAATTAAATATGCATTTCCATATGCTTCTACAAAGACCAAATATATCCATCAAAACCAGCTATAGACAACTTAAAAAATCCTTCATGAGTATTTTAATCAATGCAGCAAATAGTCCTTTCTAAAGTTCTAAATCCAGACATCTTCTTGCTGTTTTTTGTGCTTTTTAGCATCAATACTACTTTAGAGGATTATAAACAAATATTTCAAAATAATAATATATTTCAAGGAAAAGATGTGCCAAAATTTTGTTACTAAAGCATTCATGCCAAGAAAATATTGACAATATTAGCTCTTGTAAGGACAACATATTATTCTGAATCTTCAGGAAACAATTTTATTAACCAAAACTTAGGTTATCAAGAAGTGCTTTCTTATAATTATGTGTATCACATTTTTATTTCACTGGACATATTTTAACAATGTTCCTTTTGAGTAAGATGTGAAGGTGTAATTGAATATGTAACAGAACCAAGTGAAGCACTCTGTCTTAACAATATTCACATATTGTTTGGGCAAATGAGTGGAGGAAAAGGAACTGAACTCCATGATAACTCCTCAACTTCTTTCCAAAGCAGCATTAAATCAGCTGACTTAGAACAGGGCGGAGCAATTATGAATAGATGAATATTTCTTTAGAAAATAGGAAGTGATAAAGATCTTCTTTATTCAGAGTGAGTTGGTAATATTTTACCTGTCTATACCATGGCCACTTCAAGCCTTATAATAGTCATGCTCGGGGACTAGCAGCTGACATCAAGGGACGAATGCACAGTTCACGGGCTGAAGCAACCTACTTCGTCAAGATTTGTACTGTCATTCATAGCTTTCAATCTGCTTCAATCACTTAGGCATACATTTTCTTTTCCTTCAGATCGTGCTGGTTGCCAACTGCCCAGATTTAGATTCTCCTTGCTCCTTTTCTCATTTTCAGTTGAGCTTTTGTTTTTGTTTTTGTTTTTGTTGTTGTTGTTGGGGTTTTTTTTTTTTTTTTTGCCTCTTGTTATACTTTATGACTACTGCCTTCTCTGATCCTTATTCCTATGCAGTAGCTCCACCTTTCCTGTATGTGTCTGAACTACTGTTATGTCTTAATTCCAATATCAATTTGAACTGGAGCAATGTGTTTCTGTTTCCCTAGAGTTTCTTCTCACTCTGCATGGTGGTTTAGCAATATTAATGCCCCATTGTGTGGGATGGCCTAAAACCTGACTGAGACTTCCTCTACCCATGCAACCATACCCATATCCTACCCAACTGATCTTACTTCCTTGAAGGCAGAGTTTTAGTATGCTCAGACACACCCTTGTTTGCATTTGGTCATCCCATTGGATTGCCTGGTTAGAAAAGACTGTTGGTGGAGACTGGAAGAAACACTTTGGCTGATTGTAGATGAAAGAGCTTGGAATAACCAAAAAGAAAGAGGGGGAAAATATATACAATCATTCATGAAAAGAAATTAACATTTTCATTGAACATTGTAGAAATTTTAAAGGCATAGCTGCATAATGTACCTGTACCACATTTATATTCATTAAAGAAATATTTATTGAGCATCTAGTATATCACAGGCAGTTTTTAAAATGTTTGGGATGTGTGGAGAAATAAAGCAAAGATACCTGCCATTATAGAGCTTATATCCAGCAAAGGAAGACAGACTATGCACATAATAAAGAGCAAATTGTATAATATATTTGAAGTTGAAAAGTCCTGTGGGTAATTGGAAAAGCAGGACAGAAAAAGGAGATATAAGAATACTCTGTGGGATCTCTGGCAATGAACAGTATTAAAAAGACATTCAGGAAAGCTCACCACTGGGAGAAAACAATGTGATGAAGAGATGAAGGAGGTGGAGAGTGGGCCAAGCAGTTATCTGGTGAAGAGAATTCCAGGCATGGGAGTATTTTATCAAAAGCTCTAAGACAGAAGTGTGTCCTGGCTGTTTGAGGAACAAGAAAGCCACTGTGGCTGGAATAGAATAGACAAACTGGAGATTAGTGAGACAAAGGGTCCAGAAAATGCAGGCCCTTTTAAGGCAATATAAAGACTTGGGATTCATTGCTCATTTTGCCCAAAAAGTGACATGACATGACACAGCAAATTTAAAATGATCACGTGATGGCTTTCTTGGGAGTAGGCTGTAAGAGGATAAGTGGACTTTGGAAGACCTTCTGGGGAACGATTAAGAGAAGCAGACAAGAGGTGACAACAGTTCAAAGCAGAGGAGTAGCAGAAGAGGCAATGAGAAGTTGTAGGATTCTGGATCTGTTCTAAAAGATATGTGGTAGCGCTGTGAAGGAGGTCAAGAATAGAAATGTCAGGGTCAGTTGAGGGAAGTTTGTGATCATGCAGAAGTGAGCTGCTCATTATCTAAATACAGTAATGGCAAATGGGATAAAGAAAGCAGGACAAAGATAAAAGTTATTAGGAAATGGAATCAAGAGGACATAAAGAAAATTTTGTAGAGAGGGACAAGAATGAGGGGAGCATCAAAGATTAATTTGATGTCTCTCCAAAAGGTGCTAAATTACTCAAATGTCATACAGTTATTTCATTTATCAACTAAAAAACATTTCTCAAGCATCTACTACAAGCAAAGCAGTCTGCAAACACTGGGGACACAGACATGAACGAGCCTTGTTTTTCTGGAATTTATCATTCTGTGTGAGTGGGAAAGGAAAGAGAGAGGTTGGAGAAGGCTTTGCTGATGAGGTGATATTTGCGATGACTGGAGAAATCCCCCTAACTCTTAGTCAGACTGAAGGGGAACAGGCAGTGGTAGGGTATCCCAGGCAGGATCATTAAGGTCCTTGCATTTCAAGTAAGGAGTTCTGATTTTAGGTTAAAAAGAAAGGGGACCCATTGTTCACATGCACTAAGACTGCAAATCAAGTCTCATCAGGTCTTGGTTTGATTATGGGAAAAATAAATAGTTAGGCCTGGAGGGATCTCCAAGATTCCCTCCCAGTTTTTAAACTTTCTGATGCTCAAGTAATAAATACAAAGCATCAGAATAAGGTAAACTGCTGGTAGGGATAAATCAGAAACTGAAACCAATTTGATGGAAATCTGTGCATCATTGGGTGTTTTAATGACTTTGATGACCCTTCTGCCCTCCATTCTTTTGTAATAGGTGGATACAGTGAAATTTAGTAAGTTTCAAGAAATTTGCAACACACTTTACTGTAACTTTCTCACCTTTTTCCTTTTCTCAAGTATGAAAGAGTACTATGTCCCTATTTCTTAATATTCAGCTGCCAACATTTTTATTATGAAAATTAAGACTATATAAAAGCTATTTGAATGAATAAATTTCTCATAACTTCCTGAATAAAACAACCTTTGTGGAATTTTTGGTTCTGTGAAACCTTATTATTTGATGAGGATTTTAAGTAACATACTTTCACTTGAGGTTAGGTTATAGAGGACATTAGAATATGAGATTACAGGCATTCAAACTTATCTGCAATTGCTACTACAGATTTTTAAGAATAAACAATTATGCCATACACTAAATGTTCCATTTTTTGTAATTCAGCACAATTTTTGAAGCCATGAAAGCAGTAAGACAATTGTATTTAGTTCTAAGTTGTGACCTTAAGAGGGAGAGAGAAAGAGAAATAAGAGAATAGGGGAGGAGAGGGAGGGAAGGAGAAAGAGAAGAGGAAGAGGGAAAAGAAGAGGAAAAGGAAAAGGGAAAAAAGGAAACAACTTACTCTCAGTCAGATTTGCATTCCTAAGCACAGACTTAAATTATTAAATTGTGTGGTGGTAAAAGCCAAATTAAAGGACATTACAAAAGCAGTCTTTTATGCAAATATACTTTCTTAGAAAAAATTGTGCTTTAGTTTCTTTGTATGTTGGATTTTGCTCCAATGATTAATTGTATTTTTAACATAATCTAAGAAAACTGGGATAAATTGTTTTGTTTAGTTTTGCTGAGGTATGGAGTGAGGAGAGATAAGGGGTTTGCAGAGTAAGTTAAATTAATTCAGTGCATGAAATATTTAGGGATTCATACTGGAGATTCTACCATTAAAGTCTTGCTAAGGAGATCAAGGAACTTTTGGATATTTCATTTCATAACTCTTAGCATCCAAAATCATATTCAGTGGCTCCCTAGTGGCTTTCTCTTACTGAATCTGAATATCGTGCCTCAAAGATGCCTTTATAATAAGTGATGCTTTCCATTTGATAATACTTATTTGAAACTCTTTTTAGGAAATTTATGATGTTCAAAGAATGAAAAGCATATTAAAATCTTTACTTTCATCATTTATTGGGTCTCTTCCAATACCTTCTCTCAAAATTCTGTTAATATCTTCATTCTAAGTAAATTAACTCCCTGCTTGATTTTCAATTTTTGATGGCAAAAGATCCAAATTTCTAGTCCAAGTATGATGAGATTGCATCTTAATTGTTATGGTTCATATTCAGTTCACAGAAATGATTTATGAGCTTATTGTGATAACAGCTACTTATAAGCTAATTTAATGGTTTTTAATTTTACTTCATTAGCTTTAGAATATCTGTTTATTAGAATCCCTGCCAAGATTTTATTTATATTACTTTCTTTTGTATTTCAAATTTACCTTTGCTGCATTCCAAGTGGTGGGATCTTAAAATGAATTTAACTTTCTCTTAGGTCTTCTGGAATGTATTTTGAGTCTGAATGGATATTTTTTGAAAAAATCATTTCTTTATTTGACTTTAAACAGCCCCCATTCCATCTGTCAAGACTTCGAGGTTGTAATATATGAATGATATGCTTACTCAGATTCACTAAATTAGATGCCTATGTCCATGCATTTTTGAAGAAGTGGAACTGACTACAGAGAATATAAAGAACAGAGAAAGTCAAACGAACAGTTTTAAGGGAGGGAGGAAAGCATTGTTTATAAAGAGAATATGGCTGTCATCTAGCCTGGCTAGGTCAGAACCCTAAGTGTGGTATTTAAGTAATCTAGGGAAAATTGCTTTTTTTTTTTTTTTTTAAAGAATCTCTGATGCATTTAAAAAATCTGCCTCAGGTGCTTTTGCATTTGTTGGTGAATATACTTGGTCTCAATGGCCTAAATCTGTATTTGGGCTTCAAAGGCTAATAATTGTATTATCTTAGACTGTTTATCTAGCATCTTGGAACCTCACTTTTCTCAGTGGTATAATAAAGATGATAACGGTATCTACATCATAGGATTCTTCTGAAGATTAAATGATTGTTTAGAACAATGTCTGACTCATAATAAAATATCAATTAACATGTGCCTTGGTTGCTCTCAAAATTAATAAAACAACTACAAGAAACTAAATAAGGAAGAACCACACATCCTTAAGTCAAACTTTTTGGACTATTTTTACCAGATCTTTGCTTAATGTTTGAGAAGTCAGTCACCGGGTTTCACATTGTTCACTTTCCATTAACTGGAACATAATATGGGGAAAAGACTTTATCTCTCAAACATATTATTTTAGTAAACATGATTCTTTTTCCTTTTTTACTTTAAATGAACAATGATTTTTAAAATTTTAATCTAGTTATGGTAAAAGTTATATTAGTATGGGCTTTTATATTAAAAGTATATCATTGATACTGTTTTTCATGAGAATATCCAGAATAACCTGAAAACATCAGAATTAGAGATTCCAAGACTTTTTTATTTCAAAAGGAATTACGGGTGAAATAAATTTGAATAAGAAAATGTCAGTCTCTTGTTGTAATATGCCATTTAAATGATTACATTTTTTATCAAGTGAAAGTATTGAGCAATTAATTTTAGAAAGTTGCAATTATTTCCAGAAGAAGTAACATTTAGAATTACATTAAGATTGAAGATAGATACCACTAATGATTAAAAGAACATGGTAATTATTAATATTCTATATCAGAATAAAGATGCAAGGGAAAAAAAACATCATAAGGAAAATTGGTGACAGTTTGAAGCAATTAACCACTACTGGCCTCAGGACTTTGAAGCATATACAACATAGAAAATCTCCTCTATCCTCCTTTTTTTTTTTTTTTTTTTTTTTGTAAGAGTCTTTGTATTTATGATTTGTTGAGCTGTTCGGATGAATATTTTCTTCAAGTAACTGCTCTGATCACTGAATTCAGTGATGTCACTGTCACATCCACATATTAGACTTTAGTGCCATATATATTTTCACCTTGCTCTGGAGTCCTCTGACCTAATTTACTACTAATTGTTAGAGAATTATGGTGTAAATAGCCTCTAAAAAGAGCCATTGTCTTCTTTCTTCTGTTTATCTTACTCTACTTTCCTTCTATTATTAAGTTTAACATTTATATTGATGAAGCTGAAACTTCCCACCTTCTTGAGTCTCTGGTTTCATTTCTTTCAGGGTTTCACTCCACTCAGTATCTCCTTCCTAACAGAATCTATCAGCAACTGTCTCCCTTAACTCTTGTTTAATATCAAACACCCAGATTGGAGTCCATTTTCCTTCTCTCAGTTCTTTCCATTTTGCTATGTCCCCTGAATCCATTCTTCTTGACACAGAGTCACAGGTCCCACCCATAGTTAAGAGGGAAGGGGTCACATGAACACCAGGAGGCAGAGATCAGGGGGGCATGCACCCACCCTTTGTTGAATTGATTATTTGTTTAATTAGTTTCTACCCCCTGTCACACCCACACCCAAAAGACTTTAAACTCTGTGGGTAGGAACCATTTTTGTTTTAGCTCTCTGTACTATTTCTATCTCTTGCTTCTAGCAAAGTGTCTCATTAACTATTTTTGAGGAATCAATGATTGAAATACAGAAAAACTCTAATAAGCCTGATAAAAGTAAGGTAATTTCATTAGTAACATAAATGATAGAAAGAGTCACTTATAACAAACACCAACTCTACTCTACCTTCATGCTAACTTCCCTTAAACTATTTTACTTTATCTGGGTCTACTTTTAGCTTCTGCTCTTCCACTCAGTTTCTAGGGAGTGACCATCTCAGCTGCTACTTGCTTATTGGTTTGTTAAGATACTTGCTTTGAACACCCTCCTTCAGCTTCCTTCTGGTAATGCTTTATCAACCACAGCTTCTTGCTTTGGGTCAGCATTCCTGCTTACTTACGAGCAGGATATGGGCTTAACTTGCTATGTTCCTTTAGATGATCACTCAAACTCTATAAGCCTTACTTATCTCAAATTTAAAATGATGGAAATAATACCTACCTCAGAGTTTGTTGCAAAGATTAAGTAAGATGACACGCCCATTTTCCAGCAAACATGTCTCCATTTCTGCCCATTTTTCCTTAGCAATTCATTATGCAAAAGCTTTGTTCAAACATGGCTTTTGAATAGGATTTCCTGTTGGCATAAGAACAAATATTTTGATTAGCTAGGCCACTTTTAGATGTCCTGTGGGATTATACAATTTCCCTCCCAGGGTGACATGGATGTGGTGGGGAGGGTGATGGACGGCAAACAATTAGAATCTCCAGCCGGGCTGGTCTCCCAGTAGTCTTTGTACTAAGCCATTGGATAGCAAGTATAATTTCTTTAGTGAAAAAATTCAAAACAGCCAAATTGCTATGAAATAATGAGGTGGACAATGTAGAAACAATTACATACCATTTTTGTACTTTTTCAGATTATAAAGTCAAAATACTTCTATAGATTCAGGAAGTAAAGCATGAAAAAAAGGGTGCCTTGACCTCAGTTGTGGAATCAGTTCCAAGTTATTTTTTCCCTGAAGAAGAACACATTTTCCCTTCGTGTAGTCACTTGTTTCTTTCATTTTTGGGTTATGAACACGACGTCAGTACTTTTAAGCATAAGATATTATTTCCTCCTATGATACCATGTGCATACACTAGGTCTTTGATGTTTCTGTCAGATATACCCAGCAATCATCACAATGCATACTCTTGAATTTTTAGTGTCACACCACAAACAGAAATGACAGGTACTGTGTCTTTTAACAAACACACAAAAATGAAAAAAAAATTGCTGAAAAAGAAAAAATGTATTGAAATATTCCCCCAGTTTTTATTTTGATCCCATTGAAAAAAATAGGGGAAAAACTTGCCTTTTTTTCATTACCCTGTCTCACAGCCACTGTATTTGCCTCAGATTTTTAAAAAAAAAAAATGCCAAGAGGAAATTTTTGAATCCGTTTCCACAGGAAGCATTATATGCAAAAGGGCTCACGTGTTATTTTTTTGATATGTAACTACAGAAGAAATAATTCCCTTTAACAAACTGTAGTATTTTTCTTTTCTTTCAAAAGATAAAAATAACATAAGACAATAGTCTTTGTTTCTATTCTAAATAATAGTGAATGAATGTAATTCATTTGGGCGAGGACTCTTTTCTTAATTTCTCTTTTTTATGAAGACATGATTTTAGCCTCAATAGAAGAGGTGACACTGAGTTCCCCTCAGTACCCAGCACAGTTCCATGCTTGCTGCAAAAAATGTGTATTCAATATATATACATCATGATAAACATAAGTACCTCAAATTAACAATTACTTTGTATGGTGCTTTTGGTTTCCCAATTTAACTCATTGATATAGCTCGGTTCTGCGTTCAAATTAACTTAAGATAGGTTCTAATTCTGGATAATTAATACAAAAACGTGTCAATTTGATAAATATACTTTCAATTTTTTTTTATTGATTCCAGTTGTCATCAGAAATTTGATAATTTTTTAAAAGTTACATCTGCAAATGTCATCAGACCATAAACATAGGTGAACAAATCATTTTATTTTTTTTATTTTCATCTGTTAACTTATTTGATGCAGGAAATTCAATCTGGTAACTTTGAGGCATGCTTAGTTATTTTTGTTATTTTTCTCAGTAAATTCAGAGTTAAACCTCTGTCAGTTTAGTGTTCTTTTCTTGTGCTTTTTTCCTTAGGAAAGCATCTAAGTTTGCAAGGGTGGGTGATATACAGAGCACCCAGACATAGGTAAAGGAGGGGCATCTGGCCCATAGGCATCTCCTGGAATCCATTAAAATGAACCTGGAACCCATTACTGTTGCATCTTCTGAGATGTCTGTGGAACTACCATGCATGGCCCAATGCCCTTTATCTCAACCCTCCTGCTCCTGTGAGGATGCTGAATCTCTCAGTCACTTCAATTCCCTTCTCTGGGGGCACAGGGATTTAGGAGCATTTAGGATACTCTCTTGGGTCTCTTGGGTTTCTTGGGTTTGTAAACACAGGTCCATTCTACCAGCATTTTAATATGAAGACTATGGCACCAAGCTGGCATGAAGGGATTTTTACAAACCCTTTGGATTGCCTCCGAGTGCTGAGAGAACATGGCTCAGGAAATTTCTATCACTAGATCCTCGCAAACATATCTGGAGTTCCCACTGACCTCTCAACCATCCCAACCCCCACTCCCTAGAACTTAACTCAGGGTAGGGCGTGCAGCTGGCTCTGTATTAGGAATATGAATCTAATCTTTCTCTTGCCTTTCTGAAGTTTCTCATTCCTCAGCAAGCACAAATGTTATTTTATTCATGGGTTAGGTTCATTCTTTCTTCTATTCCCTTTTCTCTTTGGTGCTTACAGCATAAACATTATGCTGGGCTATTAAATAAGACACGTGATGACTAGAATTCCAAAATGTCTATCTATTGCAAGTCAGAAGCCTTGGCTTTTAAAGATGACTGACTCTGCTGTAAGTTTCAAATACTTGCTTTGGAATTCAAAGCTAAAAGGAGTCTTAGTACTACATATCCTCTGGTGCTCTCCACTTAACAAATGACCCTGAAGGAATAAAACTTACTGATTCACCTTAAAAAATTTTTTAGTAATTTGCAAAGGATGAGAATTTTTAAATGTATACCTTCAAAGGTTTTTTTTTTAACCACCCCAAACACTTTTCTCCAAACAATATTATGTCAGTAGTTGTCCCTGAAGCCATAAATTTTTCAACTCAAGAGAAGTTGGCGATTAATATGTGACTTAAACTGTCATATATAGCAGAAGCAGAATCCAAACTGGACCATTACTTTTCTAATCAGTTTAAGCGCTTTAGTATGAAAAAAATATTTGATACCAATTCTTAAGTTGAGTATTAAGTGTACACCTAGAAATTTAGTACACTCAATAAAAACTCAGCAGAATTCACTTAAAGTCACACTGTATAACACAAAAAGAAAAGTAAGAGTGGAAAAAGGAGGTGGTGGGGAATGGGCCCCCACAGCCTACGTATGTGTTGGACCTTTGAATGGACTGCTTTAACTATTTGGAACAATCTTTCCTTCCTCTTTTGCTGAAATATACTCATCCTTCTGCTCAGCTTCCTGGTCAGAGCCTCACCTGACCATCACCATGCTGGTTCAGCTGCCCTGAGCCATGCTTCCTCTACCAGTCTTTAACCACACAGCACATCATCCACATTACACTCTTCTACAAACTGTAAGAGATAAGTCTTTGATCTCATGAGCTTATATTCCAGTTGGGGGAGAAAAATGAAAATAAGCAAGTTAATTATTTAGTATTCATAAAAGGTACTATACATTCCATCCTATATCTTTATTTTTTGGTTTCTTGTCCCTTGTAATCATTCCCTTTCAGGACATAGAACTCTTCCTCACTCACTTTTGATGTAACAACTCTATATTTTATTATATAGATTTACCATAATTTATAAAACTAGCCTTTTATTGAAGGAATTTTAGGTTCAATCTTAGACTATTACTAAAAGGGATGCAATGTTTGTACTTACAAATAATTCACTTCATAGTTGTACAAGTTCTTCTGGAGCGTAAACTCACAGAATTGAATTTGCCAGGTCAAAGGGTATAAGTATTTATAAACTTCATAGCTGTTACTCATTAGTTCTCTAGAGGGGTGCATTAATAATATATTTTCCCACAATAACACATGAGAGTTTCTTATAATACATGTTAATACCAGTAGAGTGCTTAATAAAACTTCTGAATTTTTGCCAATCTAAGGCAAGCAATGGTATCTCAACATAGTTTTAGTTTGTATTTGTCTTGTCATTAGTGAGTGGAGAGCTCTTTTTTTAAAAATTAAGATCCATTTTCCTTTTCTGTATGATCTATTCAGATATGTTGGTCATTTTTCTTGGGTTGTTATTCTTGCATTATTGACTTCAAGATATTTTTATACTAGAAGGATTAACTTCTTGTGATATAAGTTGCAAATGATTTTTAAAAAATAGATTGTCACCTAAGAGAACTTTCTCTTATGATTCCTTGTATAATGGAGATGATCCTATAACTTTCTCTTTGGCTTTATTAATATGATGAATTGTATATTAAGTGATTTGTTAGTACTACATTGTTTTCATTTTGAAGTTTTATAGTATGTAATCATTTGTAGAAATATTCAATTTATTGTTCATATTTTTTAGGAATTTTTAGTATTATTTGTTTGTTTTTCCATATGGCATTAGTATCAGCTTCAAGTACCAAATGAAAACAAATAAAATCTATTTGTATATTTTACTGGGGCTATATAAATTTACACATTAATTTGAGGAGAACTGACTCTTTTCTTGATGTTGAAAATTATTCAAGTCTTTTTGTTCTTGTTCAGATTCAGGAGTATTTTAAAATTTTCTTTATGTAGGCCTGGAACATTTCTTGTTAATATATCAATTTATTGCAATTTTAAATTTCAGATGCTTATTTCTCATACTAACTTTGTGCCAGACTGCCATGCTAAATTATCTTTTTGTTTATACCAGATACAAAAATTGGATAATTTGAAAGAAGTGATAATTTACTACCTCTTTTCCAATTTTTATAGCTGCAAAGTTTTAGTACCAATGAGGGTTCCTTTGGTGTTTCTCCATTAAGTCCAAGTTTGGCTTGGATGTGAATAAAGCAGAAATTAAAATTTTTAACATTCTGGCCATAATTACATATAAATGCATATAGTATATTTTATTCTAAAGTTGGAAACGTACTATAAATGTCATCTCCATTTTACTCCTTTTGAATATATAATCTTTCAAATAAGATTTGATAAAGGCTACATGATACTCCATCATACGAAAGCTGTATAATTTATTTTGTTATTTCTCTATCACAAGATATTTGGGTTGCTGTGACACTGTAGACAGCATTGTGTTCATTGTCCTAGAACACACATCTCAGTGTACTCAGAATAGTATAATCCAAATAGCCTTTTGGATAAATTGGAACAAATGAAAGTACGGGGACAGAAAACTATACATATTTTAAATTTATATTTTCAATCTGTACTCTAAAGGTTTTATTACATTTTATTTTCATTATTAGACAAAAATTTATTTCATTTTTACTGAATCCTTGATGAAAATAGGCATCTACATTTTAAATGACTTTGCCAATTTGATATGTGAAGTATGGTCTCTCTGTTATTTCATATTTTTTAATTATTACTGAGAGATTGAGGGTTTTTTCCATGAATTCATGGCATATTTGCATATCTCCCTTTATCAATGCTCTATCCATGCCCTGTGGCTGTGTAGCTTTGGTGGCATTGCCTTTTCTCTGATGAAAAAACTCTTGGTGAAAACTCTTTTAAAGGTGGCAAATAGCTTCCTTCTTCCCATCATTGGTTTTCCTTATAATTTTCTCTCTTTTTAACACAGAATTTCAAATATGCATGAATATATTGACAAGTTCCTTTATATTTTCTTTGGTTTTCATAGTTAGAAATATTTCTTTTAAAACCATGTAAATATGTGAACATATTTGATTCATCTTTGCATTTTTTGAAATGTCGCAATTATCACTTATTAAATTGTATGATTTGAGGACTGTTTTTATATTTTCTATCTGATGCTTCTTTTAACATTACTATGCTCATTCATTTAATGGATTTGATAATATGCTATATAATACAGAGCATATTCACCTTTACATTCTTTTATTTCAAAATTTATTATTTTCACTTATATTCTATATAAACTTAAAACATTTTGCCAACTTCCAAAAAAAAGTGCCTTGGAATTTTTAATTTTCGTAGTATTAAAATTAGCAATTTATTTAGGGAGAATTGATTTTTAGGAATATTGTATCTCTCTCAAATTTTATATTTTTGTTTATACTATTTTGTAATTTTTTTTCATCTAATAAGCACACACACATACATGTGCATGATTTTTTCCTATATATTTTGTATTTTATGTATGGCCAATTAACATTCTTATTAAAATCTAACAGTAACCAATTTCTTTAAAAAAATCCAAAAATTTTCAACAATTATGTAGGTTATTTTTATACCATTTCTCTTTAGGGATCCTATTGCAAAAACTACATTATAGTATTCATCACTTTTCTTTTTTGAGCTTTCACCTTTGTTTTAAAATCTAAAAAAAAAAATTTGTTCATTTTGTTTTATTTTCAATAAGAACAAGGTCACAGATCTTCAGATGATTTAACTTTGCAAAGATAATATTAACTGGTAATATGAATAAATTGATTTTAGCCTCATTCTCGAGAAGGTTATAAATACTAATTGCCTTGTGATATCATATAGCATTCATATGCTTAAGTATTTGATAACTCTTATCACAAATGATTTTAATATGCAAGCCCCAGAGTCCTATATTAATTGTGATTATTT
Organism: Camelus dromedarius; assembly: GCF_036321535.1. Lineage (NCBI taxonomy): Eukaryota > Metazoa > Chordata > Mammalia > Artiodactyla > Camelidae > Camelus > Camelus dromedarius. The sequence goes on from NC_087439.1 coordinate 24,136,919, forward strand.
TTATAGACTAAAATATCTAATGTCATTATTTATGTTTTAGGTTAGTGGGATGGTTTGGCCATGAACTAAGCACCAGATTTAAGATGGATAACAGTAAGTGTATTCAACTTTACTTCACAAGTCTTTTTATTTTAACTTTAATACAATTTTCATCTGTCTTTGTATGATATGTATTATGCATGCCTCATGAAGACTGCACTTTGAAAATGCCACTGAGAATTCTTAAAATAAGAAATGACATTTCCACGGTGTAAGACTAAGTATTCATAGATTTTAGCATGGTTTTGAGTCTACCCCTTTGTAGGGAAATAGGAGGAAGTGAAATCTAAAGTACAGAATTCAGATCACATCAATATAGAGTCCCCAAAACTTCAGGCAGTGAGGACAGGAAGAAATTGTTGGTTTGGAGTCAGACCCAGAGAGATTTAGATATCAGTCCCACTTTGCTGCTTAACAGTTTTCTGATGCTGCACAAATTTCGGATTTAGGTTTTGTTTTTTCCTCACACATACCTAGTGTGAATAATAGTATCTACTTCAGGGTATGGTTTGAGGGTAAGGCAAGTTCAAAGCTGTAAACCAAGTAACAAATTATTTAATAAATGTTCATTCTTATCCCTCTCTTTTCCTAAAATCTCTCTCCTTTTGTGGTTTTTGCCTCATGCCAAACAGTGACAGTGAAACCCCAGTGAGTAGAAATGAAAGTACACCATGTGCAAGGGGTTCCCAAACTGCTCTACTTCTTTTTCCTGAGTGACTTTATTCATCTATCACATGGGATATAGAAAGCTTCCTAAATATTTTGAGAGTTCAACTTAAACTTGATCCTTCAGACTGCTTCCTGCCCTGAGATATGATTTTAAATAAACTCACATTTCCAACAACCAAGATGCAAAGGATCAAGAAGGGCTGTTCCAATTAAATCAAGAAACCTGTATTTTTTCTTGGCTGCTGAAATCATAAGTTCTGTTATTATACCAGTTATTTTGTAATGGGTTTTCTTATCTGTAAATGAGGGAATTGGATTCGATCAGGGATGGGCGAAGTTTTTCTGTGAAGGATCTCCTGTGAAGGAGGTATTTTAAGCTTTCTGGGCTATACTGTCTCTGTGGCAAAGACACAACTCTGCCATTATGATGCTAAAGCAACCAGAGACATACATAAATGAATGAATGAGGCTATGTTCCAATAAAGCTTTATTTACAAAAATAAGCAGTGGGCCAGATCTGGCCCACAAGATGTCATTTGACTAACCCTGGATTAGATAAATCTGTAAGACCCAGAAAATTCTCTCACTCTTTTAGTTAGTCATAGTTTTAATTTGACCCCTGGCAAATTTAACTCTGTTGAATTTAACTTGCAACTATTCAATCTAATTAATTCTAATTAGGATAATATCTGCTATTAATTTACCTTTTTAATATATCATATTTATGAAGATCATTTTTTAAAGCCTTTTTCTTCCTTCCCTAAGAGAAGCCACTTGACCTAGTAATCCTAGTGCTAAAAGTCACCTTCATAAGTCATTTCATTCATATGTCTGCCTTTGAGTAACATTACAATTACAAGCCATTTGAACCTTAATGTTTTCCTCTCATTGATAAAGTTTCATAACAGAAGGGCAAAGCATGGAGCAGAACAAGGAATGCTGGGCTTGGGGATGGGGAGAGCAGAGGATGGGATCCAGAAAAGTTTCCAGATGAGTTTTGTGTCCAAAGGCTCCCATTTTTGGAAGGCTACTACGAAGGTAGGGGAAGAGGAGGTGGAAATTACAGGTGAAGGAGAAACATGTCAGTATTCTACGTCCATGGAGTTTCTCTTAAATATCTTAGAAATCTTAGGAATAAAAGTTTTTAACTTTTATATTTTTTCTCTCTGCTACTTACTGTCATAAAAAAAAATCCATGAAGGATACTTTTTAAGGCACATTCTATTAAAATGGCATAACATTAATTTTTTCCAGAATTGCAATTAATCCCTGGGGTCAGTGGATTCCGAATTTCAAATCCTCCCATTCTGTTGGTCTGTTCCTTACATGCTAGTTTAGAGGTAAGTGATCTATGCTGCAACCTTCTCACAAGTTTACTTTTCTCTTTACCTGATTATGACACGTGGTCGTGTTTTATCTACTAATCAGCTAGATTAATATGCACAGTGCATAAACAGACAAAGGGCAGTGTTCTCCTTTAGGACAGTGACTGTGTGTTAACATTACCTTTTCTTTATATCACTAGCTGCCAGCATAAGGCTTGGCACATTTTGGCTCTTAATAAATGTTCAATGGGACTTAACCTGGGAAAACATAATTTTAGTTCCACTTAGAATTTGTGTGAACTTGAAAAAGTTATTGAATCTTCCATTGGTCTCTGTATAAACAAAACAAGCAAGCAGTATTTAATTCTTGATTAATTCACCCACTAACACTCACTTATTAAGAAAGTATTGTGTGTCAGGTGATGTAGTGATACTGGGGACTCTGTTTCTTCTAGTTCTGTGAGTCAATATGCTGACAAAGTGCCACGTGACAAAACTGTAGGAAGACTTGCTTTGGGGGGTGGGGCAGGAAAATTTGAATGGTCAGAATAAACCAAAGATTGAGTAAGGTTGTCCTATGAGGTAGGGTGGATTTTTTTTTCCCCTACTGGGGTTTTATACAAGAATATCCATGTGTAATCTCTACTACTGTCAGCTCAATATTTTTCTTCAAGTTCATTCATATTTTTACTTAAAATTAATCTCACCCTAAATAATAATATCCAAGGAATCAGCTTGGTTTTCTAGACATGTGTATGTCTATTATTTCTATATATTTAGGTACTTACCTATATCTGTATCTCTTCATTTATATACACATATAATGCATATAGATGTATATATATCCTAATTCTTTAGATATTCATTAATTTCAGAGTAAGACTAAATTTATCCAAGTAAATATATATGTTGTTAATAACTATATATTATTTAATAGTATTAATACATATGTTAAGGAAATACATATTTTATATACATACATTTAAGTATGTTTTAAGAAAATATACATGTTCCTAATAGAGATTTTAAATACATAGCTATTCAAATAAACATTTGATTTTTAAAAAAGTTTAAAGCCTCCAAAAATCATCTAGTTTAGGAAATTCTGTTGTCACATATTCTAGCATGAGTGACTAGGTAAAGACTTCCAAAATCTCTTCTAAACCTAAAATTCTAGAATTCTGGGAACCTCGCAGCAGTTTATCATTTTGGCCACTGGATGGCAGTGTCAAGTTCCTTTGTTTTTATCAAGCTTCGCCACTAGATAGTAGTGAGCAACTCAATTCATCTTAATTTAAAAAGCACCTACTCAGTGTGACCACTAGATGGAGCTTTTGCTATTTTCACTCTGGCAGGTTTTTGTTTTTTGTTTTTTGTTTTTAATTTAAATAGACCCAGTAACAAGATTTCTCAGGCAGAGATACATATTTAAAAAAATTTTTTTTGGAGCTGGGGTTGGATGGGACGATGAAATATGCATGGAAAATCAAATAATGGTATTTGAATTGTTTTTAAAACATCTAATCTGAGGAAAACTTCTGTTAGACATTTTAAAAGAAAATAATATTTTGCTTACTTTGCAAGTTTATATCAGGGAGAAGATGAGTTATAATATGAAAAAAAGGCACCAAGGCATACTGTAGAAAGAACTAGTACTTAAAGTTATTTCCTCAGATTTTCCTTATCTTCGTGATAGTATAGAATATATATATATATTTCTCTGGAACTTCTTATCACTTAAGTATTTCTTTGCAGCCTCTTGGAAATACTTTGTTAAGTCACTCTCTGTTGTGGCTATGTTTAACCAAAGTTAGCTTTTAGTATCTTCAAGTCTTATGTTGAAGAAAGTGTTTTTGAAATTCTTGCTCCCCATAATAAATTGCAAAATTCTGAAATTACAACATAATACATTTGATTGTTTCCCATCCTCTACTTAACTGTTAAAATATTATATTTTCTCGATATTTCTGAGTTTGCATTGTGAGTAAGTGTCAATGAATTAACTGATTCAGTAACAACCTTATTTATTTAAAAGTTAAGCATATAGGAGATAGGTAGTTAAAGTTTGAGTAAATGAAAGAAATAAATACATGAACCAAACTACCTCTCTTTGTTGTCTCTACTTCCCTTTCAAAAAATACATAGTCAAATGCCAACTGGAGAGATTCTACACTTAAGAATCAATGTACATGGATATGATTTCAGATTTGCAATACAAAGAATTTTTTAAAAAGATTAATTATTGCATTGTTTATAATTAATGTGTATTTGATTGACTGATTGATACCGTGAAAAATAGCACCTTATAATCAGTTTCAAACTGTTTCTTTATACTGTTGCCTATTTAAGCATTTATACAACAAATTTAAAAATATTTTGGATCAAGAGAAAGAGCAGGCAGGTAGGAACCAGGAGGTAAATACTCTATCCCTCATTGGAACACTAAGTGTGACCTTACACAACTGACAACTATTTGAATTCATTTGCCTCAATTTTTGATGAAGATTTTAGATCAGATTACTTGAGAGGTCTCTTCAATCTTCCAATTACTAACTTGAAATTAAACAACACTTACATTGTATTTTGAAGGGTCAGATTTGTATGTAGGAATAAGGGTCATAATTGTATGTAGATAATTTTAGACCCTTTCAGTACATAAATATATAATTAAATAAATAGCTTCAAAATATAAAATTATGGCATTCAATTAAACTACAAGGCAAGTCAGAAGAAATGTTCTCTGTATTTCCTCAGAGTTTTTAGGAAGCCAATTTTAAGATCTTAAGAATTGAAAACATCATGCTGTACTTATTTTTCCCTATTTAAACTTATCTAACTTTTCTAGCTTTGCATTTATTTTATTTAGTAAGAAAAGTAACCTATGTAGTGGAAACTGCCAAGAATTCTGTTATAAGTTGAATATTGTCAAACTACAATTTTAAGTTTTACTAATTAAAAAAAAATTCTTTCACAGTATTGAAAGCATAGCAATAATGAGAACAGGGGAAAAAAGGAGGACATTTATTGTATTGTATCCCTGTTAACTTTGATTAGTCCGTCTTAATATTTTTATGTGAAGCCTCAGAAGAGATTTTTACACCTGTGAGAAGTTAAAATGCTGCTTGCCTTGTTGCAGTTGTAATGTGGAAAACTTTTTTACAATTAAAAGTTACTGCTAACAAAGAGTAATGATATGCTAAAATTGAGATATCTGTCATGAAAAAGAAATTGGTTTCTTGTTACTAAATCTGCAAAAGCAAAACTTCCTTTAAAAAAACAATAAACTTAAGTTATATTCCCCAAAGTCTTACTAACTTATGAATACAAATGAAATTTCTTTAAAGTACTACTTTACACATTGTCCCCATTGGCATCTTAAGGGGCCCAAAGCAGATCCAGAAAGTTTACTAGAATTATTTAAATAATTAAAATAGCCTCAAATTATCATTAATCTCCAAGAAAAGCTGGAAAGATTCCTATCATGTTTTGTTAGAATTCCACACCTGACAGCCAAGCTGCTGGTGGGCCACACCTTACCTGTCCCTGCTCTTACCCTCTGTGAGAATGTTGATTCTCAGACCAGGCTCCCTTGATCCAAAACTTGGAGATACTCTCTAAAGTCTTCATTGTGCACATCTTACCTGTCCCTGCTCTTACCCTCTACGAGAATGTTGATTCTCAGACCAGGCTCCCTTGATCCAAAACTTGGAGATACTCTCTAAAGTCTTCATTGTGCCAGATCTACTGACATTTTGTTTTACTCAAGGAAATAAAGAGATGCCTCCTACCAAACTTCTGTAACTGGGATTACCTGAGTCCTACAGCAGTACTGTTTGCACTGAAGATGTCAGCTGCTTCTTAATCAAAGACCTCAGCTTCAGTTTGCAGTTAATCTCTTCTCAGGCTGCAGACATATTCTGTGAGGTCCGGTTAGGGAGAGAGGCAGATACCTTTCTATCCTGATTCTCTTCTCTTCCTTTGAATCTGTTACCTTCAATACAACTCTCATCTCCTTTGGCTAAATCCACAGCCTCCATGCAATAGATTGAGAAAGATCTATGCCTGAATGATTTGAGTCTTATTAGAATGCCTGCCCACACATGCCATGCGTATATACAGAAAAAACTATTTTCATAGGCTTTATATATAGATATCACCAAATGACCCTATTTTTGCTCTGTGGCATAGCATGATACAGAAAAGGGACGTTAAGTGGCCTGCCAGTGCATCATGCTCTGTTTGCAGTTCATTCAGTTCTTATATGTAGGATATATTTTTAAACTCTACTTGACCTTAGGAGATAAGCTAGAAAATCATGCCTGTTCTGACCCCTAATGTTGCAACACCCGTTATTGTGTGCCCTTGTCACTCATCTTAATATAAGACACCTCAGGCAGCAGCTGGCAGTATTTTCACACCAGTGTTAGAGTTTAGCAGAAAAAAAAAATATGAAAGAAGAAAAAAAGAAAGAGAAAGACCGAATGGCTTCAGTACTAATAAATGTATTACCTAACATCATCTGCTTCTCTGTTTGACAAAACTTACCATTCTTATTTAACTGCTTGTTTTCCTACTGTTAAACGTGAGGAGATTTAAGAATTGGTAAAACAATGATAATATTGGTAACACCCTCCACATAAGTGTTTAGCTCTTACTGTACTTTTTGTGAACTAAACAAACTTTGTATCAGAATAGAAAAAACTTTTCTTGATTACAATTGTATAAAATGGATTTGGGGAATATTTTTTTAAATTTATGATACTTAAATGTGTTTATTAAAGTATGCTTTACTTTTACTAATTACATAAAGCTAATTTAAAATAACTCTGAAGAACATCATGTTAACTTATTTTTTTTCAGCTTTCACACGTATTGTTTAAATGACATTTGTACGACTTTTCTGTCATGGAAGCTTTGCGTTCAGTTTGAATGGAAAAACATTTAGAAGAGGACATTTTTTTTTACAAAAAAGATTATCTAAAACAGGATGCTTTATTGGGAAGGTCAAAAGTGGGCATTTCTTTTTTTTTAATGCATGATTTACAGTTAATTTTTGCTTCTTTAGAAATCAAGACACTGTTAACCTGATTGTTTCTCATCCTGCAGATCTTTAGGCAGGCAACTATGAAAGCACTGAGGAGAAAGTCTATCTTGCTAACTGGTTATCTGGAATACATGATCAAGCATCACTATAGCCAGGATAAGGCAGAAACCAAGAAAACAGTTGTGAACATAATTACTCCATCCAGTATAGAGGATCGTGGCTGCCAGCTAACCCTAACATTTTCTGTTCCAATGAACTATGTTTACCAAGAACTAGAAAAAAGAGGAGTGGTTGTAAGTATATGTCTTGCTTTGCTACCAGGTTTTCTCTATGGATTGCATGTTGAGGATAAAATTTGGATTGTTTCGCTTATTCAATGTTCCATGTTATTTCACATCAGTCGGTTAGCGAAGATAAATTAAGTGCCAACTAAATATTCAGCACTGTGCTTACTGAAGGCACAGAGATCTGCTATTTTGGATAAAAGGGAAGATACCACAAATTTTGGTTACAGGAAACAAGCCTTGTTTAATTTATCCATTCTTTTCATTACAGTTTGAGCAGAAAAAAATTTAGTAAAAACCCCATTATGTATTTATTGAATAAATGGAATTAAAGAACGTTATCAATACAGTAGAGAGAAAAAAAGGAAATCAGCCTTACTTGGTTATTTGCTTGAACTAAGTTATTTTCAACCTTACCACTTTAGTCAAGAAAGATAACGTAGACATATTTTAGGAGTGTTAACATTGTATGGAATTTTTTTTAACTGTTAGGCCTAAGTAGCCCTCTTAGTCTCTGGAAGAGGACTAAAACATGTTCAGTGAGTAATTTCAGGAAAAATGGTGATAATGTAACTATTTCCGGTGATGATGTAATTTAGGAACTGCTGCACTCGTGCAGCCTTGCAAATCTTTGGGAGAGGTCACCCCAGATTCTGGAGGCTCAAATCAGAATATCAGCATTCCAAATCAAGCTCTGCCATTTACAAGCCATGTGCTCCTGGGAAAGTTAGTTAACACCTGTTGGCTTGAGATCCCGCATCTGCTTTTAGGGTGCAAATATATACTCACCTCAAAAGTCGTTGTGGAATTAAATGTGCCAGCACACATAAACCATTTATTATCTTGTCTATCCTACAGCGGCAGTTTCTTAAAGATAGTCATAGTGATCTTGAGACTAAGCCAAATTATCTGAACCTAATTCGTGAGATTAGGGATTACTAATTCAATGGAAATATAGTTGACTAAAACTCTCCCGATCTCAGTGAGGTCTCATTCATTGAAATGTATCCAAGGATTCTAGTCTCTCCCCACAGAAACACTGCATACTCAGTCTACTGGATGTTTAAAACAGACGATTGCTTAGTGGACTTCAGGAAAGTACTTTGGATATTCATGTATCAACCCATTAATATTGTAATCATTATTAAGAGGAGAGTTTCAAATAACTTAGGAACACTATATTTTACCTAAAATGAAAAAAAAACTGCTTATATATTAAGTTTCAGGGAAATCAGTATGAATGTTTTATGTAAGTTTATCTTGAACATAGATTTCCATTATGTGAACAATGCTAACATTATCGTGGCTTTATTTCTTGTTTTCCCTACAGTGTGACAAGCGGGAACCAAATGGCATCCGAGTGGCTCCAGTTCCTCTCTACAATTCTTTCCATGATGTTTATAAATTTATCAACCTGCTCACTTCTGCACTTGACTCTGCAGAAGCAAAAAACTAGTGGCAACTTAAGCAAATAATATGGAAAGCTGCTGTGGTTATTTTATTACTATTACTCAAGGCTTAATTATTGCAAGTATTTAAAACATGATTACACATACTGGGAATGAATTGTATACTTTACAGAAAAATATGACAATTTTTCTGAGTCTATGGCCTTGAGAAATCCATATGGCTGTCCCATTTCTTGGTGTTTGGTGGATCAAAGTCTTTATTAGTGCAAGTATTATGCACACAGTCTTGGTTAGCTGTCATATTTCATGGTCAATAAAATGCTTTTGTTGATTTAATTTATAATTTAACTGACAACTTCATCATAGATGGTGAAATTTTTGTGTCAATTTTAGAAATATTACTTTAGTTTTAATTTACCAAATAGTTTCTTACAGGCACTGTAGCTGAACTGTCTGTTGCATGTATGATTTTTGCAATGTTTCATCTAACGCCAATCTAAGGAACAGAAAATACATTTTCTATGGAAGAGGCTTTCAAATGTTTTGGTCACAATCTGCACCAAGAAATACATTTAATATTAGAGACTAGTATTTATTTAGTGGATATGCCTTATTTCATTGGCTGCAATACATTAATATCTGTGAAAGAAGAAATGTCTTTCAACTTTCATTCAACAGCTTCTTAAAATTCCATTTGCCATTCTTTCATGTTACCATTCCTGACATTACCATGATTCTCACAGTGAATAGACAGCATCTTAGATCTCATTCTAAAAATAGTATATATTACAAAACCAAAAGTTGCATAAATTATTTGCCTGTGTTCTCACATTTATTATTTTATTTTATCTCATTACAGCAAATGTTGGTTGAAGCTTGTTAAATTGATTTCTTCACCCACTCTTGGGTCCTAATCCATTTTCAATCCATTTTCGTGTTCCTTATTTAATGTTATCATAATATTTTGGTTTTGTTTAATGGGAACTTCTCCTGATAAAAGACTTTAGCTGTTATTCTGTCTCTAAATAGTGAAACTCCAAGATACCTGAGGTTGAGGATTGGAATTAGGAAATGAGTGCTTCATCTCTCAACCCCTCCCCCAAATCTATGGACCTTTCTTATCCACTATGAAAAAAACCACAGTTACACTCAGCCCTGTAAGACGTCCCTAGCTTTCAGCTATTGATGCTGTCACAACTAGTCATGAGTTGACAAAATATTTTACATTTGTACACATAAGCAGCAAGAAAGAGGGACTATGTAATTCTTACCTCTGATGAAATAAATTTGGATGAAATTAACTTAACCAATCACTTTGAATAGCAGAGGTAACTAAAAAGATGCAGAACTCCTACACCAACCTCAGCAACTACTGATATTTATCAGATACTTCCCACAAACCATGGATTGTGCTATTCTATTTGTATGTTATCTCACTTAACTGAATGGCTGCATAATTGCTTTAGAAAAGCTTCCCACCCCCACTTCTGGCAAAACTCATCTTCATAAGTGGAAAAATAGTCAAAACCTTAAAATCTGACTATACATGACTTCATGCAGAAGAAACTGTTCTTGAGCCTCACAGTGGTAAACAAAAAATACATGGTTTCAGCTCTCAGGGAACAGGTAGCTTAGTGAGGAAACAGAGCAAATGTATACACACCTAAGTAAATATGTAATTACAGACTGTAACTTTTTTGATGAAAGATTAAAGGTGAAACTATGAGAGAAATATCAGAGGGTTACTGACTAGATGTTTGAGTAAGGAAGGTGGATGAAGGTGCTTATAAGTTTAAATTCTAAAATACTTCATGCTAATCCCATTAAAATTATATCAAATTACGTAGGAAAACTATTCAAAGCATAATCATCACTCTCATCACCCAGGTGAAGAAACAGCATTAGAAACTTGCTTCCTCTCACTTGCATTCCACCCCTCCCAAATCCAGAGATAATCACTTTTTGGGTTAATTATTCCTTTACTTTCTTCAAAGTTTTGTGACTATGTATGTACCCATGAAAATTTATTAGCTAAATTTGCCTGTGTGTGAACTCTATATAAATGCAATCATACTGTATATCTTCTTCTGCTTCTTTTGCTCAACATCCTATGTTTTAGAGATTCATCCATTTGTTGCACATAACTTTTCAATCATTTTCACTGCTGCTCAGTATTCTATTGTATAATTGGAATTATAAATTCATTCTACTACTAATGAAGATGTGAGTTGTTCTAAATATTTGTGACATTGCAACAGTGCTGCTATTAACATTTTTAGTGCATACATTCAAAACTTGGTCCAGGACATAAAACACTGAAAGTGCTGAGTGGTTGTACCAGTTTCCACGCCAACCAGTAACACATGAGCGTTCCCTTGTTCCTGATCCTTGCCAATAGTAGCTATCGATTTTGTCTTTGTCTTGTATGCATATTAAAATAGCCAACGCGATTATTAAAATAACAGAGAATAAATGTATAACTTCCACACAAGTAGAAGGAGAAAAAAGAATGAGGATACATACACACACACATGCACACACATACACATACACCAGTTTATGCTTCAGATACATCCTTAATTTGTGGATTAAGCCAAAATTAGAATTTTACCTGAATTTTACACTTGCTCAGACTTTCCCTTTCCAATTTCTCCTTCACAATTTTTTTATGATATTTCCTTCAGTAAAACATTTTTATTCAAATCCCTGACTCAGGTTCTATTCCTAGGGAACCTGATCTAAGACAGCATTTTCTTTATCTAGTCTTAATACTCAGAAGTATTTTATATTCTACATCTAATATATGATGAATTTACAGTTCTGTTTCTGTTGGTTTTCACATCTAATGCTTGTTTCCTTGTCTACATTGTAACTGTTAACTTCAAAGTGCTCATTATCTTGACCCTTTTGGAATACTTTGAGAACTGGGTTAAAGTGAGATTTTTGAAAGATATTCATGTTTGCTCCTGCTGCCCAGGTCACTTTTGACACAAGAAAACTTTAAATTCTTGTTTTCAAGATTTTCAAATTACATGAGCAGCATTGCAGTTGAATATATTAATCCATGTCATAACCAATTAATAGTTACAAATTTTCAGAAGATTCTAATTTTTCTTGCTGATCCTTTACATATTCTTTGGTTGTCTACATTCTGCGGGGCTCTCCTCTCAGCTTGTTTACCTCGGCCAGTCCTAGGCTTGTCCCATGTCCCATTTAGTTATTGACACTGAAGCTCAGTGGCTCTAGGACATGGCAGAAACCCTTAGGATCAAAGCCATGTTTTAATTCTAAGTTTATTTTGATCTTTCCTTACTTTCTTTGTTCCTACTTTTATTTCATTTGGGGGTTCTGAGAATTTCTAACCTTCTTTGTTGTTTTCTTTCCTTCTTTCCTTCCTTCCTTCCTTCCTTTTTTCTGGCATCTAATCCCCCCTCAACATACAAAACTGTCAAGTAATGGTTTATGACTGAAAATAAAAAAAACATTATATACATCCTGTTTTCTTAAGCAGAATATGTGAAAAATGAGTTGTGCTCTATGCACGTTTATATAGATATCAATTCTTTTACAGTGATGCCCTTGGGTGCTATTGTAATACATAGGTCTGTTTATGTATCACGAAATTATACTTATTATACAAAACTTACTGGAGAAAGGCTGGATGTAAAGTCAAAAACTTATGTACAAGTTAAAAAATAAACTTTTTCTACAACTATTTTCTACTCGGTAACTTTCTACTTTTAAGTTCAAAACTATATGGGTTTACATTCAAATTTTGTTATGTCTTTGTTTCACAAACTGAAGTTCCTAGAGCATTGATTTTTAAGTAAGTGGATTTTTGCATAATCTTAAGAAAAAAGCTTGCAAACACCCTGATAGCATCACATCATAAAAAAACACATGTTAATCACTGGATTAGGGCACCCTGTTACTGAAATGACAGGTTTGATGCTTGTGTGGGCCATTAGTATCTGCATGACGTGTTTGAGAAAGGTACAGGGTATGTTCCCTGTCCTCTAGTAAAATTATTTTTAATCTGAACAAAATAATAAAGAGGATTATTATAAACCAATGGGTTTCTATTTTTCTGATGTGGTTTTGGCTTATTGAAATTATTATTTTTATTAATGCTCTAATTTTTCAATTTGTTATGCTTTAATGTGGCTCTTGAGTCCTTCTGACATTACGTCAGATGTTTTTTGACAGCTACGTTGCTTTTGATCTGACAAGATGTAGGCTTATCTTGCATAGTTCCCACCTCAAACTTGATTTCATTTATTTCTTTAAAAATATTCAGTTCCTTTTGGAGAAAAATGGTAGTTAGAAACTCTAGTCTTAACAGCAAGGGTGGTCACTGTAATTGGGTTGATCATTATTTCCAGGATTTTTATTTAAAAGAGTTAGGAAATACTTACTTTTAAGATAAATTATATCTTTCTTTCATATTCGTATTTTCAGTTTAATTTAGGATAACAGAGTTTTATTTAATTTAATCTATTTTATATTTTTATCTCATGCTGAAAATACTGGTTCTAATAATATCGATTACTATTTTTATTATATATAATATATACTATCAAATATGCATACATTATATATATATAATGTATAATATATATATATATATAGTTTTAAAATTACTAATACCAAAGCTATTATAAACAATATGACTAAACAGCTTAAGATTTTTTGAAAACTTCTTTTTGCCCTTAGAATACATCTCACTAGGAATAGTAAGTCAGATCATTGTGTTTTAAAGGCATTTGTGTCAACTCTTCTCTGTATGGTTAAACCACCAATTGTATATGAAGTTAAATTCAGTACTTTGGGATTATCTTTTCAATCTTTATAAATTTCCTTTTAAATTTAAAAATATTTCAGAACTGTATAAAATTCTTGGATAATTTCAACTTCAAATATGCAAGCAAGGAATATTCAGAAAAGTCTAGATTCTGCCCCTATTCCCTTCACTCTATTTACTCCCATTATCTATATTTTTTTCATGTTTTGGTTTATCCTTTATATTACTTTACATATATATGTAATACAAGTAATACATATTTTATACATAAAATTTATGTGTATATTTCTCTCTGTTCATATATATAATAAATATAGTAGCATGTTACAAATACTTTCTTGAAAAAACATTCCTTTATAGAAAATTATAGTTCATACTTAAGGAAAATAGAATTAGAAAATAATTCACTTCAGTTCTTAGAATAATTGATTCAGGCAAAGATCAAAAATTAAAGTTGATAAGAAGGTATATAATGGGGGCATCAGACTGTTACCACCTAAGCTCACTGATCACTAGTACCACTAAAACCGGAGCAATCTGTAACTGTGTGCCTAATGTCATGCAATCTGAAATAGACAGCACCACTTAGGCTACAGACTAAGGAAATAATAAACCTGAATCCAATCAACTTTTAGGGCTATTCTCCAGTTTATAGCATAAGGAATGGAAGAACAAGCTAAATGACCCCACAAAAAAGCAATTATGGGGCATTCTACATGGCAGCTGACTGGGTTTCCTCAATAAGACAATAGCATGAATAAAATAGGGAACAGGTGAAGGAGAAGGAACTATTCTGGATTATGAGACTGAAGAGACAAAGCAAGCATATGCAATGTGTGAACTTAGTTTGGATCTTGATTCAAAGACCAAATATAAAAATATTTTGCCAAGAGAACTGAGGACATTTGAATGAGAAAAGAATTTGTATTCAATTTGTTAGCTGTGATAACTATTGCGGATGTAACAAGATATTAATATATCCAGGTATATATATCAAGTAGTAGGAATACAATGACATGAAGTCTGGAATTTACTTTAAAATTTCTCTGCCCTCATCCCCAACCAAAAAAAAAAAAAAGAAAGAAAGATGACAAGTTATCACAAAATTAGTGGCTTTAAAGAACACACATTCATCACTTTACAGTTCTGTAGGTTAGAACTTCAGCATGGGTCTCATCAGACCAAACTCAAGGTTTTGGCAGGCTTATATTCCTTCGTGAAGGTTCTAGGGGAAAATCCATTTCCTTGCCTTTTCCAGCTTCTAGAGCCCCATTTCTTGGCTCTGGTTCCCTTCTTCTGTCTTCAAAGCCAGCAACGTTGCATCTCTCTGATGGTTCTTTCATAATCACAGCTCCTTCCAACTCTACTCTTCTGATTCTCTCATCCACTTTTATCGGCCTTTGTGAAGACAGTGGTCTTGACTGGATAATCCAGGATCACTTCCCTATTTTTAGGCCAAGAGATTAGTGACCTTAATTCCATCTGCAATTATAATTCTACTCTGCCATATAATGTAAAATATACACATGTTCTGGGGATTAGGACACAAACATCTTTGGGAGTCATTACTCTATCTATCGTAAGAAGAAATGATGGATGGATGGATGGAAGGAAGGCTCAAGGAAAGGAAGGAAGAAAACAAGGAAAGAAGAAAATGTGTGACAAAATCTTGATAATTTTAAAACTAGATGATGGTATTTGGAATTCTCTATATTTATTAATGTTTGAAAATTAAGAAAAAGCAATAAATGGTGGTGACTTAGATGAAAATCTAGGACACTTGCCTCAAAACTCATGATTTTCATAAATCACGAATATAATCTGTCACACCACATATTCTTTGATGAGAACAATCTCTTCTGCCTCCACACGTCAAAAAATTGTTTCTATAATTTCCTTACAATGGATTTTGAGAGGAAAATTACAACCTATGCTGTATCTGCACATACATTTTTTCTACCTACCTTAATATCCTAAATCAAATGAGAATAATATTATAAAGCACAACTTCTCATGAAAAATAAAGAAGCTAACGAACTTTGGATTCCTGGGCCTTAGTTGCAATTTCAATCGCATATACTCATAATATTATTTTAGGTGAAAAGAACTGCATTTGTGTGCCAATATTTACTAAACAGAGGTCTTAATTTACTCTTTCCCAGTGTGTGGGAGCTTCATTTCATGCATCTCTCCTTGCACTCTATTGTGTTAAAACAGCAAGCTTGTCAAGAATGGAGACATTGCAGTGATATATGCAGAGTCTATGGGAGACATTTTCTCTATGGGTTAAAGTAAGTAGTTGGATCAAAGTCAGGACATAGATGCTACAGCTGGTCTGGGAAAAAATGGCAATTAAGCGGAAAAAAAAGAACAGAAAGAGAAAATCACAGACAGTCTTTTTTTAGGCGGCAACAACAGAACCAGACTGTTTGAAGCTGGTAACTGACTCCAAATGTCACATTTTTCACTGAATTCTAAATAATATTGCTATTTTATAACTGTTATTTGGTTGTATTGATGGCCATATTAACTTATTTCATAACAAACTTGTTACATATATTTTTATGTACTATATTTGTTATATTTCTGTTTCTTATGTATCTTTGTTTCAACAATACTTAGGAGGATTGAAGAAAAGTATATTAAAGCTCAGATAACATTCCTTTGAATAGCTTTCAATCCAGCCAAAGCTGACACATTTATTGTGTTCAGTTCATGCACTTCTATGCAGTTCAATATTCAGGACCTGTGTGATTCCCTATCCAACAGAAAATTTCATCTCTTCAAAGATTTCAATGTGTATTTGTGTCAGAGAAAGTAAAAATAAAATATGACAAAAAGAAAACTAAATGTTTTAAAGTAATTTCTCTGGGAAATTTGGGTAAAATACAGTCATTTCAAGGGAGCAAATTTTGTGCATACTAATCTATACTTCTAGGTAATATTAATCATCTATCTCACAAAAATGGTAACTAAATAAAAGTGTCATAAACATAGAAACACTCCCAAAATGATAAGGGTCAAGAGTGCATGGAAGATACAATACACTTTTAAAACTGGAAAGTAAACTAACTTAGCAGGATGAAGAAAACTGAAATATAATTGCCAATGTGAGAAGGGAGGCTATCAAAGAGATTCATCTAATTCAGGTCAAAAAATCATTGAAATGTTTAGGAATTGGAGGTACCAGTTATTTCTGAAAGCCAGGATGCACAGTGGGATGGAAAATAGATGGCTGAAAGTCCATATAATTAGCAGTTGGACCACAAATCCCTTCCTTAGCCTGTGCAACTGGTATATTGCACCATCTCCACACCCACGAAGCCAAGAGTTCACTTTCTAGAGAGGATGAATTGTGTAGTTCTATGAGGACAGCTGAGGGGGTGGATGAGCCATTTGACTACACATTGAATGATTTAGCAGAACTTTGCATTTTAAATGGTGAAAGCCCTAACTCCCTTCCTCCTCTTGGGTCTCAAGAAATTTTGCATACACCCAGGGTCAGGTCCACCTCCCCTGCAGCCCACCCCAGGAGTATGATTATAGGGTTCTCTCTAGGAAAACTGTGCAGTCCAGCTGATAAGAACTACAAATCTTTACATGAGTCTCACTGTGGTATAGTGCCACCCACCAATCAAAAAGTTCTGCCCCTGCACAAAATGCTTGTACCTAGTTTTCAGAGTTCCAGGTTTAAAAATAAATGGACATGAAGTGTCACCAGACATTTGACAATAACATTTAAAATGCAAGATAGAATCCAAAAGAACAAGTAGGGAACAAATAATATAATAGAAAGAGAAGAGAAAGAAGAGGAAAAGAAAAAAAAAAAAAAAACCCCTGTAATTAAAATCTTTCAAGAGAAAAGAAAAACCTTGGAACAAGGAGACTATACAATTAAAAGGGTTCAGAGGACAAGAAAAAGCTTCTGAAAATTAAAAATAAACATAAGAAATAAAAAATTCAAATGAAATTTTGAAATATAAAATTGAGGCATTATCTTAAAAAATAGAACAAAAAGATTAGATAATTAGAAGATTAATACTAGAGGTCAACACTTATCTAATAGTGTTTTCAAAGTAAGAAAGCAGAGAAAATAGAAAGGAGAAAAATCGTCCAAAATTATTCAAAAAATAAAACTTCTCCCAAGAACTTCTCCCGAAACAAAGATGTGTGTTCAGAAGAAAGAAGCTCAATGAGTACTAAACAGAACAAGTTTGGATTTTTCAATGTAAATCACATTGCATGAAAAATGTAAGACACTGCGGATATAAAGAAGGTCCTAAAAACTTTTATAGAAGAAGATAAATTACATTAAAAAGATTAGCAATCATAATGATACTAAAATTCTTACTACCAAATCTGAAAGTCAGAGAACAACAGAGGATGCTTTCGATATTCAGACATAAAATTATTTCCAATAGTGAGTTCAATTGCAAGCCAAACTATCGATTAAATGTGAAGATAGAATAAAGATGTTTTTAGGTGAACAAGGTCTTAGACTGTTTTCTTCTCATGCATTGCTTCTCAGAAGCTACTGGAAAAGATTGAGACACACACACACACACACACACACACACACACAAAGGCAATGGGATTTCCAGAATGAGCATGAAGAGAAGTCTCACGACAATAGCCCGAGAGCAGAACCGCTCCAGACTGGTGCAAATGCTCAGAGGGCTCCAGGGGGTGGATATTTACTTCTCTCTCTCTGCCTCTCTCACTTCGTAGTTCTGTCTATGTCTATCTCTCTCTTTCTCACTCATACACATACAAACTGGTGAAATACCTAATGCCTCATGCATTTCACTATTCTGAGAAGAGTTTTAAATTCTGTCAGAATTAATTTGAGAAACCAAATTAGTACAGAGAAACAATATTGAGCAAATGTAAATGAGGGCAATTATTGACTCTAAAAAATAAGATTACAGTAAAAGAAACATTATTAGAGTAATGCATGTAGTGTAGAAGATGTACCCTCTATTTCTCGGTTTAATATTACAAAAATGCTATGTTCCCAATGTATTTTAACATATGTTCCTATTCTTTCACATGCACCCAACACCAGCTGTAAATAGTATTTGTGCAGTTATAAACATGTAAACAATGAATATTGATGTAATCTAAATTACCATTTCACTATATTTGAAGGATGAGACAAGAGAAAGTGTATTTGTTCATGTGTATGTGTCTGTGGGCCATGGAGGAGAGGGGGATCTATAATAACTAAATGCTCAACTCCCACAGTAGGAAAAAGAACAATGTTGAAAATTTGAAGATAAAGAAATAGCTATATGTTTATATTAATTAAAAATATGGAGCTAAATATAAGCAGAAAGCTGAGCACTGTCACCTTTTGGTTAGCAGGAATTAAAAGCAGGTGTCGGGACTGTGACCAAGATGGTGGAGTAAAAAGACCCTGAACTCACCTCCTCTCACAAGTACACCAAAATCAGAATTTTCTGTAGAACAACCATCGATGAAAGACTGGAAC
The DNA here is from genome assembly GCF_036321535.1 of Camelus dromedarius. Lineage (NCBI taxonomy): Eukaryota > Metazoa > Chordata > Mammalia > Artiodactyla > Camelidae > Camelus > Camelus dromedarius. The sequence goes on from NC_087439.1 coordinate 24,155,981, forward strand.
CTACCAGAAAAGATCTACAACCAAAGACATAAAGAAGGAACCACAACAAGACTGGTAGGAGGGGCTGGCTCATGATATAATCAAATCTCATGCTTGACCCACAAATGGGAGAAAAATTATAGTGCACAGGTTCTCCCACAGAAGTGAGACTTCTGAGCCCTACATCATGCTCCCCAGCCCAAGGATTTGGCACCAGAAAGACAAGCCCCCAGAGCATTTGGCTTTGAAGGCCAATGGGGCTTAATTGCAGGAGTCTCACAGGACCGGGGAAATAGAGACTTCACCGCTAAAGGGTGCACACAAAATCTCGCATGCACTGAGACACAGGGCAAAAGAAGTAATTTGATAGGAGCCTGGGCCAGATTTACTTGATGGACTTAGAGAGTCTCCTGAAAAGGTGGGGGTTAACTGTGGCTCACCTTGGGGATACAGACACTGGTGGTGGACATATTAGGGAACATTCAGTGATGTGAACACTGCTGCTGTGGTGGCTGACATATTGGACCATTAGTTCCAAGAACTGGATCCACCCTACAGCCTGCAGAGGACAGTGCTGGGATGCCTCATGCCAAACAACTAACTGGATGGGGAAACAGCCAATTTATCAGAAGACAGGTTGCTTAAAAACTAAAGAGCCTATGGCCACCTCTGGACACACTCAGGCCACCAGAGGCCCAAGACCCAGCTCTACCCACCATTGGACAGGCACCTGCCCCTCCTGACTGGAAGCCAGGCCAAGCTTGTAGACCAGCCTAATCCACCTGGGGGAAGACACCAGAAGCAAGAAACTACAATCCCTCAATGCAGGCCAGACACTACCTTGGTACCAGATGGGCCCTGGCCTAGACCACTAGTAGGCAAACACAACCTTCAGGACACCCTGAACCCCATACCCAACAATGTCAAGAACTAGTACCCTCTCCTCCCAACAACCTGAAATGAGCTCTGGAGTCCCTGGGCCCTCAGGCTCTGCCTCCCAATGGACCAGTACTAACCCCAGGATCTGGCTTCACCAGCAGGTGGGTGACCATTAGTCCCAGAGTCTTTGGGACCCTGACTCTACTACCAGTGAGCCAGCAATAGTCCTTGGGGCCCCCTAGGATTCTGCAATCAGTGATCTTGTGTCCAGGCCCTGCTAAACAGCAACCAGTAGCATCAGCACAAGGCAGGGCTTGGCAATCAACTAGACTGGCATCCTACCAGACCACCCGGATAGCTAGCCTGACACAACAGAAGGACCCACATAGCCCCGTTAGGGTGAAACCCTAGAGAATATAGATTGAATGACTAGAGGAGAGTGCACTGCTGGGATGCAGAGGATGCACCCTACAGATGGCCACTTTTCCAATGTCGAGAAATGTAACTAACCTATCACATACATAAAAATACAAATAGCATCTTAAACAAAAAGAAGCAGCAAAGGAATATGTTCCAGACAAACAAACAAGGTAAAACCCCAGAAGAAGAACTAAGTGTAGTGGAGATAGGCAATCTACCTAAAAGAGTTCAGAGTAATAATTGTAAAGATAATCAAAGAACTCAGGAGGAGAATGGATACACAAAGCAAGAAGTTAGAAGTTTCTAACAAAGAGTTAGAAAATATGAAGAACAACCAAAGAGACATGAATACAATAATTGAAGTGAAAAATACATGGATGGAATCAATAGCCGACAGAACGACTCAGAAGAACGGATCAGTGGACTGGAAGACAGAGTAGTGGAAATCACTACTGCTAAACAGAAAAAAAAAATCAAAAGAAATTAGGACAGTTTAAGAGACCTCTGGGACAACACCAAGCACACTAATATTTGCATAACAGGGGTCCCAGAAACAGAAGAGAGAGATAAAGGGCTTGAGAAAATATTTGAAGAGATAACAGCTGAAAACTTCTTTAACCTGGGAAAGGAAATAGTCTCCCAAGTCTAGAAAGCACAGAGAGTCCCATACAGGATCAACCCTAAGAGGAACACACCGAGACACACTGCAATCAAAATGACAAAAATTAAAGATAAAGAGAATACTAAAATCAGTAAGGGGAAAGCAACAAATAACATATAAGACTATTAGCTGATTTTTCAGCAGAAACACTGTAGGCCAGAAGGGAGTGGCATGATATGTTTAAAGTGATGAAAGGGAAAAACCTACAAAAATACTCTACCCAGCAAGGCTCACATTCAGATTTGATGGAGAAATCAAAAGCTTCACAGATTAAAAAAAAAGCTGAAAGAATTCAGCACCACCAAACCAGCTTTACAACAAATGTTAAAGGAACTTCTCTAAGCTAAAAAGAAAAGGCCACACTAGAAACAAGAAAATTATAGAATTAAAGAGCTCACTAGTAAAGGCAAACATACAGTAAAAGTAGGAAATTATCCACACACAAAGCTAGTAGGAAGGTTAAAAGACAAAGTAGTAAACTCATCTGTAGCCACAATAAGCAGTTAAGGAATACACAAAACAATTAGATATAAAATATGATGTCAATAAGAGTAATCATGAGGAGAGGAGAATATAAATCCAGGATATTTATAATGCATTTGAAATTAAGAGATCAGCAACTTAAAAAAATTATCAAGCCTGCTAACAAAAACCTCAAGGTAACAGCAATTCAAAAATTTATAGCAGAGGGGATATATCTCAGTGGTAGAGCATTTGACTGCAAAAATTTATAGCAGAAAAAAACTAGAAGAAATACAAATACATGGAGGCTAAACATATGCTACTAAATAACCAATGGATCACTGAAGAAATCAAAGAAGAAATTAAAAAAAAAAAAAAAACAACACAAAAACCTAGAGACAAATGAAAACAAAAACATAATGATCCAAAACCTATGTTACACAGCAAAAGCATTTCTAAGAGGGAAGTTTATATCAATACCACCTTACCTCAGGAAACAAGAAAAATCTCAAATAAAGAGCTTAAGCTACACCTAAAGCAACCAGAGAATGGAGAACAAACAAAGCCCAAAGTTAATAGAAGGAAAGAAATCATAAAGATCAGAACATAATCAATGAAATAGACACTAAAAACAATAGTAAAGATCAACAAAACTAAAAGCTGGTTCTTTGAAGGATGAACAAAATTGATTAACCTTTATCCAGACTCATCAAGAAAAAAAGGGAGAGGGCCCAAATTAAAATCGGAAATGAAAAAGGAGAAGTTACAGATAACACCACAGAAATACAAAAGATCATAAAAGACTGCTACTAACAACTATATGCCAATATAATGGACAACCTGGAAGAAATGGACAAATGCTTATAAAGGTACAATTTCCCAAAGACTGAATCAGGAAGAAAAAGAAAATATAAACAGACCAATTACCAGTACTGAAATTGAATCAGTAATTAATAAACTTCCAACAAACAAAAATGCCTTCACAAGTGAATTCTACCAAATATTTAGAGAAGAATTAACACCTATCCTTCTGAAAAAATTCCAAAAAATTACAGAGGAAGGAACATTTCTGAACTCACCATCACCCTCATACCAAAGCCAAAGATATCTCAAAAAAAGGAAAGAAAGAAAATTACAGGCCAATATCACCTATAAACATAGATGCAAAAATTCTCAACAAAATTCTAGCAAACCAACTTCAACAGTACATTTAAAGGATCATATGCCATGATCAAGTGGGATTTATCACATGGATGCTAAGATTTTTCTGTATTTGAAAATCAATCAATGTGATACACCACATTAAAGAAATTAAAAAATAAAAACTATATGACCATCTCAGTAGATGCAGAAAACACTTTTGATAAAATTCAACATCTATTTACAATAAAAACTCTTCAGAAAGTGGGCATAGAGGGAACATACCACAAAATAATAGAGACTATATATGACAAGCCCACAGCTAACATCATACTCAGTGATGAAAAGCTAAAAGCATTCCCTCTAAGACCAGGAACAAAACAAGGATGCCACTCTCACCTCTTTTACTCAACATAGTTTTGAAAGTCCTTGCCACAGTAATCAGTGAAGAAAAAGAAATAAAAGGAATCCAAACTGGAAAAGAAGTAAAACATCACTGTTCGCAGATGACATGCTACATACATAGAAAATCCTAAAGATGCCACCAGATAACTACTAAAGCCCATCAATGAACTCAGTAACATCACAGTATATGGAATTAATATACAGAAATCTGTTGTATTTCTATACACTAGCAACAAAATATCAGAAAGAGAAATTAAGGAAACAATCCCATTTTTCATTGCATTGAAAGAATAAAATACCTGAAACAAACCTACCTAAGGAGGCAAAAGATGTATACTTGGAAAACTATAAGACATCGATGAAAGAAATTGAAGATAACACAAACAGATGCAAAGATATACTGTGTTCTCGGAATGGAAGAATTAATACTGTTAAAATGACCATACTAATCAAGGCAATCTACAGATTCAATGCAATCCATGTCTAATTACAAATGGCATTTTTCTCAGAATTGGAACAAAAAATTTTTAAATTGGTACGGAAACACAAAAGACCCTGAATAGTCAAAACAATTTTGAGAAAGGAGAATGGAGCTGGAGGAATCGTGCTCCCTGACTTCAGACTATACTACAAAGCTACAGTAATCAAAATAGCATGGTACTGGCACAAAAACAGAAAAGACAGATCAGTGGAACAGAATGGAAAGTCCAGAAATAAATCCATACACTTATGGCCAATTAATCTATGACAAAGGAGGGAAGAATATGTGACAGGGAGAAGACAGTTTCTTCAATAAGTGGTGCTGGGAAAACTGGACAGCTACATGTAAAAGAATGAAATGAGAACATTCTCTAACACTATAAACAAAAATAAGCTCAAAATGGATTGAAAACCTAAATATAAGACCGGAAACTATAAAACTCGTAGAATAAAACATAGGCAGAATACTCTGACATAAATCACAGCAATATTTTTTGGATCTCTCTCCAAGAGTAATGGAAATAAAAACAAAAATAAACAAATGGGACCTAATTAAACTTAAAAGCTTTTGTACAGCAAGGAAACCATAAACAAAGCAAAAAAACAACCTATGGACTGGGAGAAAATATTTGCAAGCAATGTAACTGACAAGGGACTAGTTTCCAAAATATACAAGCAGCTCATCTAGCTCAATATAAAAAAATAAAATAAACAACTTAATCAAAAAATGAGAAGACTTGAATAGGCATTTCTTCAAGGAAGACATACAGATGACCAACAGGCATATGAAAAGATGCTCAATATCACTAATTATCAGAGAAGTGCAAATAAAACTACAATGAGGTAACACCTCACACCAGTCAGAATGGCCATCATCAAAAAATCTACAAGTAATCTTAAAGAGGGTGTGGAGAAAAGGGAACCCTCCTACACTACTGGTGGAAATTTAAAATGGTACAAGCTACTATAGAGAACAGGATGGAGGTTCCTTTAAAAACTAAAATTAGAGTTGCCATATGATCCAGCAATCTCACTCCTGGGCATATATCCAGAATAAACTCTAATTTGAAAAGACACATGCACCCGTGTTAACAGCAGCACTATTTCCAATAGCCAAGACATGGAAACAACCTAAATATCCATTAACAGATGACTGGATAAAGAAGTTGTGGTATATATATACAATTGAATACTACTCAGCCATAAAAATGTGAAATAATGCCATTTGCAGCAATACAAATGGACCTAGAGATTATCATACAGAGAAAAAGAAATACCATATGATATCACATATATGTGGAATCTAACAAAATGATACAAATGAACTTATTTACAAAACAGAAACAGACTCACAGCATACAAAATAAAGTTATGGTTATCAAACGGGAAAGGTGGGTGGGGAGAGATGAATTTGGAACTTGGGATTAACAGAAACACATTACCATATAAAAAATAGATAAACAATAAGGACCTACTTTTAGCACAGGAACATATTCAATATCTTGTCGTAACTTACAATGAAAAACAATATGAAAACAATAAATAAATAAATATATATATATATATATATATATATACACATATATATATTTATGTATAACTGAGTCACTTTGTTTTCTACCTGAAACATAAATCAACTGTCTTTCAATGAAATATATATCTGTGTATATATATATATATATATATATATATATATGAAGGTAGGTGTGGATGAGTTGGAGGACTACTGTTTTGGGCATAAAGTTAAAATTTGAAACATGAAAAGAAGTACACTGTAAGAGTTAAAGTTCACAGACTCTGAAACCAAGTTCAAATATTGGGTCTACCACCTATTAGTTATGTGATTTTGTGATAAATGCTCAATGCCTTCATTTCTCTTTTGTAAAATTACACAATAATCGTACTACTTTATCGGGTTGCCTTACAGATTAAGTAGTTTAATATATAAAATCATTTAAATAATATGAAGCACACATTTCTAGTGTTGGCAGTTCTATGTAACTGTTAACTACATTAGTTACTTTGATAAAAAAATTTTGAAAAAGAAAACAGCACATTGTGTGATACACAGAAACTAGTCAAGAAATAAGAATCATAATATTTAAAAACTAAAAATTCATAAGTTGTCATCAATGAAATAAAACTATCTTAAACTATTAAAGTATGTTTCTTATTATTTAATGTCTAATCAAGAGCATTTCACTAATTACACTTAATCATGAAAGATTAATTTGTGTCCATTGTGACTATCACTATATGAACATACTGCCCAAGAAACGAATGAAAATTGGTTTTTAGGAAATCAGAATCTCATTCACTGAAATAAATGACAATAAAATTGATTTCAAACTAATAATTAATATTTGTCAGAATGCTAATGCATACTCTGCCTAATATTTCTTCTTTTCTGCTGTGTAGTAGTCTTATATCTGCTTTGATATGCTCATATAATATACTTTCTTTGATATGCTTATATAGAGGTATGCCCTCCACGTTTCAGTTTAATATTAAGAAAATTCTAACTTCTCAATATATTTTAAGATATGTCCTTATTCTTTCATATACATATAGTGAGTCAAAAATTTCAATAAAACTGATACTGAGTGAATTTTCTTTTCTCTTCATTAGAGGTTAAGGACACAATTTTTTTTTTCAAAAATCAACTGTATTTAAAGTGATCCTATCAAGTAAGGGAAAAAAAAACAAGGTAATGTTTGATTGCAGTGGTTTAATTAATTGTAACATACAGTAAACCATGTTTGTGTTTTTATTTGTATTTTCAGCATACAGTATAAATAAGAACACCTCCAGCTATTCTTTTGGCAAGCACAAATGCTGTTTATTCCATAGATGATATAGACAATAATGTATGGCTCATAATTAGGAAGAAAGCTGTAACTTAAGAAGTTCTGATGGCATTCACAGTTTGTGTGTAACTAAACTAAGGCTGTTAGTGAATGGCAGCTTTAAAACACTTTAAACATGTGGACAAAAAAATTGAATTTTTATTATTGTAAACGAAAAAGGAAGATTTCTGGAGAAGCCAGACAACATACTGTAATCCAGGCTTGAGCAAGCTGAGGAAGAATGGTGTCATATAAATAGAAACCTGCTCTTCTCTTTATGTGTTTAACATACATAATCTGAAAATGAGGAAAGATATGGAATGATAATGTGGAACATCATACAATTAGTGCAGAAATAGAAGGACCACAACGAGACATAGTTATCTCTGCAAATCTAGGTACATCCTGTCATTTTGAATAATATACATTTTATGAAAAAGATTAAATCAAGTAAGTTTGTATGTGTGTGTGTGTGATGACTGAAGGACAGAAGTTATCCAAAGGACAAAGTGATATCAAACATACAACAACATTTAAAGACATTTCTAGTAAGGAAAGCTTGAGTACAGGAAAACTATATAATAAGAAAAAAATCTTCATAGTCCTCTATTCATCCAACTCTTACTGTATTTAGTTATGTATAGCTTATGAAGTATTTAAAAATTATGTTCATAGTTTTATTACATAGAGGAAAAGAAGAAAGAAAAGAATAACATAGGAAAAAAGAAAGGAAGAATGGATTAAAAGGATTGAGAAGGTAAATTGCTTCTTTTGAAACATTTGTTACAGAATTCAATTCATTTTATTTACAAACTTTAGGAATTTAGTAGAGAATAATTTCCCAATATGGAATCCTCCATATATTAAGTATTTTTATAATATCAATTTGAAGTTTTGTGGCCACTGTGCATTGAGCAAGTCTATTGGTGATGTTTTTCCAATAGCTTTTGCTCACTGTGTCTGATTACATTTTGGTAATCCTCACAATATTTCCAACCTTTTCATTGTTATTACATTTGTTATGGTTGTCTGTGATCAGTGATCCTTGATATTACTACTACGACTCACTGAAGGTTCAAATGATTGTTAGTACTTTTTAGCAATAAAAGACTTTTAAAATTAAAATGTGTGCTTTTTTTTTTAGACATAATGCTATTGCACACTTAATAGGCTATACTATAGTGTAAACATATGCACTGGGAAACCAAAAATTCATGTGACTCGCTTTTAATGCGATATTCACTTTACTGTGGTGGTCTGGAACCAAACCCACAATATCTCCAAGGTATGCCTTTATTAACTGAGCCCGGGCTACAGATACTTCCTTATTCAAGGATTATCAAAAAGGGCACAGTTATCCCAGTCACAGGGGGCTCAGGGTCTGAGGAAGATAGCCGTAATGTAAACACACTGCAGATATGAAAGCAGTAGAGTTTTGGTAAGGGTTGTAAAGGAAAAGAACAGTGTGTGCAATGGAAGACTGACCAAGGGAAATTTTCACCAATAGGCCTCCATTGAGGGAGAGGTTATATGAGACATGGAGGGTGAGAAACAGGGAACGAAGGGTGAGGAAAGAGCATTCTAAACAAAGTCCATGTGGTTCGAAAGGGTGTCATGTGGAAATGAACCTCAGTCTTTTGAGAAACATATTTAATAGGCAAGATTTCCTATTTAAAAGTTCAAAAACTTTTTCTAAGTTTTCTAAGATTTTTTTTCCAGTTGACTGTTACAGGCTTGGATGAAACAATAATGAAAAAACACTCTAGTTTGTGAATGTAGTTTTAAAAATTAGTTTGAGTGTTCCTGTGGCTAATCTAGTGAATATAAAACAGCTTACAGGGCAACATCAGTCTGAGGTGAGTAGTAGTTATTATGAACTAAAATATCTACTTGATCTTTGAATGTTCCTTTTATTTAATCTGTTCTCACCCCAAAGGAAGAGAAGTATTTCTCTGTTTCATCCTATATTGACCTCTCAACTACAAGTCATTATACCAGGGTCAGCAAACTATGTCCCATGGGCCAAATCCAGTCCAACATCTCTTTGTTTAGCCTGTAAGCTAACAATGATTTTTACATTTTCAAATGCCTAAATTTTTTTAAAGAATAATATTTCCTGACATATGATAATTATATGAAATTCAAATTTCATTGCCCACTTTCTTTTGGGGGAGAGGGAACTCAGTGTTCCTCATTTGTTCATGTATTATCTTGGCTTCTCTTACTCTCTAAGGTCAGAGTTGTATAGTTGTGACAGAGACCTTAACATCCAAAGCCTAAAATACTTACTCTCTGGTCCTTTACAGAAAAAGTTTACTGACCTCTGTGTTAAAACATTAGTTTGTTGAAATGTAATCAATAACACATTTATGCCACTAATCTTTAATTCAGTTGTGTGCCCATGATTTTTACTGTAAGCTTTAAATGTATATGAGCTGCTTCTTCTACCTTTAATTTTCAGAATATTATCTCATTAGCATAACAATCAAATAATTTTATTTTGAAAAACTGTATGATTTCTTGTTTAACCTTAATTTTTAGTAGCTTTCTAAATTCTATTTTAGAATACTGAAAATTTTTCTGATAAAATTTCTGATACATAAAGTTAACATTAGGTGTCAGTATTTTACATATTATTTAGTAAGTGTGTGTCAGTGAAAAAGTAGTAGATTATTACAGACAGTATTTTAACTGGAAAATTTCAACTTTGTTATAATGCTTGCTCTACCACTGTTTTAGTTTCTGTTTTATTGAAATGTTCTTTATGATATCTTCAAAGAAATAATTTAAGAACTCTTTAAAATATGGCCTCTCTATAACAGTCCATTTGCCAGCTGAGTATAACTGTGTCCTCAGTTTACATCACAAAGAATAGAAGCTCTACCAAATTCTGGACCAATCATTCATGAAGTATATTAATTGTAGCCTCTAAATTTTGAGGTGCTTTGTTGAACATCGAGAGATAATTAGAATAATGTTGTAGACGGCACAGAGAGGATACAAAAGCCTTACATTGCCATATAAATTATAACTTCGTGGTAAAGTAAAAGAGTAAAAATTTAAACATTACTACTTAATCAAGCCAAAAACAGAACAGTCTTACCCCCAATACCAATAAATCTGTTGCTTAAAAGCTCTATGAAGCAACTGGAAGCAGAGTTGGGATGGGACTCAAACTTGCTAACTAAGGGTACTTAACTCATTTGATGGCAAAAATTGATCTAGTCTGAACTCATTTGATCTGAATTTCCATAAGGTTATATATTGCTTTTATTTATTACATTTAGTGTGGATATTCATATATTTGGCTATAGTTATATTAATGCACTTAAGTGATACTGCCCTACGCCCACTCGAAGTACTATGTATTATGTGATGTATACATCATATCACTTTGTAAACTCAGAAAAATTCTGAATTCTAAATCGCAAGTGGACACAAATGTTTCAAATACATTGAGAGCCTATATTACATAGCAGTTAAACACGTCATTTTAGGAGTCAGATTACTGGGTTCAATTATCACTTACTAGTACTTAGTAACTGATCATGGACAAATTACTTAGTCTCTCTGCACCTTAATTTCTCTATTTGCAAAATGGGGATAACAATTAAATGCAGACATACTCACAAAACATATCTTCAGGCAAGCTTTTCCAAATATTATTTATAAAGACAGAAAAATAGAATCAACTTAAATACAGAGCTATAAGCAACGGGTTTAATCATGCCGTCATTAAAAATTCTGTTTTATAATTTTAAAATATTTTAAAATGCACTACATCCAACGCTGTAAATAGATATTGACATAGTAAAAAGATGATTGCTACTCCAAAAAAGTAGAAACCAGAAATACACATTCATATATTTAAATCTAAACCAGAATGAGCTAAATAGAGGTACATTTACCAAGTTTTATGAAAGTGAAGAGGAAGGAGAGTTTTAATCCCAACTAAAGGGAATAAATGAAGACTTCCTCTCTTTTTTAGTTGCTGGAAATTCTCAGAAGTCCCAATGTCAAGGGTAATCGTTAGAGGAATGAGCAAATGAGTCAGGAAGCAATGTCATGTAAATGCGGTGGCTTTGCTGCATACACAGGGGTTCACTTTCAAAGACTCAACTAAATGTGCTCAATTGAAAAAGATTAAACGTAAAAAACAGTCTAAGTAGTGTGGGTGACTGATGCAGACCTTCTACTGAATGAGCTGAGGACTCACATAGAATGTGCAGAGTTAACACCAATTCCTCCTCACTTTCCAAATGCCTTTCAGGACACAAGCATGTCCCAGACCAAATGGGATTCTAGTGTTTAACGATGAGGTCTATTTTTAATAAATAATCCCAAATATTAATTTTTCCAAGATACAAGCCAGAAAATTTATCTAGAAGTCAATTAAAGCATCCCATTTTCCAGTAATGGAGGAAAAACTATTCACACTGTATTTATTTAAATAATATAGATTCCAATATGTCACTTTATTGAAGATCTGCAGTTTCCTTAGGTGTTCCTGGGGCCCTTACATCCATGCTACATCCCTACATCTCACAGATTTAGAAACTTAGGACCAGCACAGTCGAGCACTAGAACCCTGAAGTTCTCACTCTCTGCTTGTTACTTTTCCCTCCCTGTTCCACACTGTTTCTGTGAGGATTCCACAATTTGCAAATATTATACAACCCTCTTAGTGGGGATAACAAATAGGGTATACTGATGATTGTGTTTGCTGCCTAAGTGTTTTCATAAACCTGCTTCTCTATTGTTGGAAAACAGAATAGACCTCAGAGGATTATCTGGCTTCAATTACTATACATTTCAAATATGGGAGATTTGGCATTGAGAGTAAGATCTTTTCATTGACTGTAGAAAGTCAATGAGCAACCCTTTCTAAACATTAACCTCCATCCCAGCCAGGAAAGGGTGGTCCCACCTGTGGGAGTGCTTCCTTTTTCTCTCTGGTACCTGTTTCCACTGCTCTCACACTAACTTCGAAAAGAAGGAAACAACACTTCTGGCATTTTGCCATCCAAAATACTTGATACTAACCTAGTCTTATCTCCTGAAACCCATGGACGAGGGGAGATAGTCTCTGAGTACCCCTTGCTCCTTAGTTCTCCAAGTCAAAAGTCCCTCAGCCCTTAGGAATACACTGGACAGTTTTCTTTTCCTCTTGCCATCAAGTTTTAAAATGAATATATAGGCAGGAAATTAGGAAAAACAGAGTAATCACACTCTGCCCACAATCTTTCATCTAATCTGTAATAGATTATTAATCTAATTAATATTAGAAATTCAAAAACTATGCCTTCTCCCATAACCAACTCTTACCTGACATTCTCACAGGTGCAACTTATCTATTGTAACTGGAATATGACTTCTTTCTCAATAGCTACATACTTTTTAGATTTCATGATTAACAAAACTGAAAATAATTTTTAAAAATTGTCATCTGTATGGTATAAGATAGTGGTTGAGTTTCATTCTTTTGAACGTGGTGCTCCAATTTCCTTAACATCATTTGTTGAAGAGACTCTCTTTTCTCATTGTATATTCTTGAAGGTTCCTTTGTTGTAAATTAATTGATACATATGCTTGGGTTTATTTCTGGGCTCTATTCTGGTCCACTAATTGATGCATCTGTTTTTTTATGGCAATACCATTCTAATTATTATAGCTTTGTAATACAGTTTAAAATCAGGGAGCATGATGCCTCCAGCTTTGTTCTTCTTTCTCAGGATTGCTTTGGTTATTTGAGGTCTTCTGTGGTTCTATAAAAATTTTAGGATTGTTTGTTCTATTTCCGTGAAAAATCCCATTGTAATTTTGATAGGCATTGCACTGAGTCTGTATATTGCTTTGAGTAGTATGGACATCATTTATTTGTGTATTTTTCAATTTCTTTCATAAAGTTATTATATTTTGTAGTTTTCAATATACAGGTCTTTTACATCCTTGGCTAAACTTATTCCTAGTTACTTTATTCTTCTGGTGTAATTATAAACGGGATTTTAAAAAATTATCTTTCTAATAGTTTCTTAGAAAATTAACTTTAGTACAGTTACAACAAAGTCCCATATATATTTACATATATGTGTGAGTATAAACATATATATACACAAATATATACACACATGGAAACACACACATATTCAGAAATCTGTGTAAACAACTAAACTTGCTTGATAAATGAGTGTGGTTTTTTGGGGTGTGGACTGTCCTTGCAGATGGTTTTGGGGTAACTAAAATTCTAATCTGTAGTTGCTTTTGTTTAAAAAAAAAAGAAAAGGAAAAAATCCAGTTCTTTTGTAACTACTAGAATCAGCTCACAAAATTCATTTTTTATGTATGTCCATAAAATTTAATGAATTTAATAATTCAAAAGATTTATAAAGGGAAAATTGTCACTAACCTGGTCTGGGACAGACTTTTAATTCACAGCCTCCTTCTGGGAAGAAATTAACATTCCTGATAAACTGCTTAAGCAATTTTCAGATAAACTTTTAATGGTATTAAGGCCTCTTCTGGGAAACCAGTTGTCATCCCATTCAGCTGAATGATAGTCAAGAGTTCAATGATCTTTCACCGACATCTTTATTTCCCTTTCTTCATATGGCTTAAAAAAGACATCTCACCACTCTTTCACATGTATGTGCGTGTGTATATCTACATAGATATATAGATATATACACATATATATACATACAAAGAGAGCAAGCTTGAACCTGTCCAATTAAGGATTTGTAATAATTTAAAAATAAAATTTGATCAGTGCACATAACTAAATTTTCTGGGGAAAAAAACTTCAAATGGAAAACAAATAGAAAATTTTTCATTAATATTTGGTCCCATTTAGAAACATAAGATCCTCTAAACACTTTAAACTACACTGGGGAATTTAATATTTGATTTCTTTTATTAAATATTTACATTGTCCAACATTTTTAAGTACTTATGTTAGTCTTATAAAATTTATTTAATTAGATTTTAAAATAGAGTAAATCTATACTAATAATGTTCTAATACTGAATATAAACTTACTGAGAGATCTCAAGTTAAAATGAATTTTATAATTGCATGTTTTAAACTGAAGTTACAAGCTTGACCTATTTTGGTATGCTAAATTCTCCTAAACATTTCAGATATTTAAAACATCAAGTATGCATAGTCTGCTTAACAACAATGGCACAATAATAATAATATCACAGATGTGGTTTTCTTAAACACTTTAATACTTAATTCTAAATCTTCTCAGTTTTAAAAACATGTTGCACATAATGAAACAGTGATGTCACCCAAGACAGTTTTGGGGGTTACCTTCCATGAAATTTTTGGAATTGTCTTTCACTTTTGCAGTTCTTAGAGGCCAGAATACATCAACCAAAGAGCAATGTATCCTTCTTTGGGATTCTGTTGGACTTTTCATGTATGTAAAGAAGATCCAACAGTCTTTCTAACTTAAAATAGGGAGACATTTGGCCCATGTTCTTAGACTTAAGTCATATTACCAAATTTTCAAGTGAAACAAGGTCTACAATCCTTACTGAGGAATTAAATTTGATTTTGCATTTCTTTCTATTGAAATGTGTCTCCATTCAAGGTCAAAGATCCATGAACTTGAAGAATTTTCACATTATCTTAGCATTGTATAACCTTAGCAGACAGGAAAATGATATCAAACTAATTCCATATCTCTCTTGGCTATGTGTTACTATTCAGTCATAATTTCTTGCTTCCCTTCTCTGAGAACAATGCCATTAAGCCCTATTTTCCTCACTACAAAGTAAGAATAATAATATCCAGCTCATAGGTTTGTTGTGAACACTAAATAAGATAGTATTTATAAAACTTCTTTGTAATAAAATTATTATTATTATTATTTTTTACCACAACTACTAATTATCCTTTACTGAGTTTTCACTATAGGGCAAATCCCACAAGAAGGATTTGGACTGTGAGTTAAGTCTTACTTAACTTGCTAATGAAATTGTTCCTGGTGGATATCATCCTTACATCCCATAGTAGAGTAACATGAACTATCTAAATATTCTCGTAGCAAAATTAGGTACTTCTTTATATTGTGTCTCCATTGCAGTTTCTTACTTCCCTGTTTTCATCCCTGTTTATTGTATTGGTCTTCACGTACCAGGTATTGGACAGAGGACAGGAACTTAGTAAGCACTCACAGAATAGTTGTTCACTTGAAGTATTAAATATATTCATTATATTTATTATTAATGTAGAAAACTTCAGATTACTGAGACAAATTTTAATAGGTCCTTCCTTATTAGAAATTATGTATGTAAAGCAAAAATAAGAAGATAAATCCTGCTAACTAAAAGTAGAACATTATCCTTATGTGAGTTGGAATAGCATGAGAACTTAAGATTAACATGGAAATGTTTTTAATAAAACTGTGCTAAATTTATGGAAGTATAGTTAATAAAAATGTATTCATAACATTTATATATATATAATGCTATATATTTTACTTTTCTTCTATTTCTAGCTCTTCTTAGAACACAGCTGAGCATTCTATTAGATGGACCTTTGGGTCAATTTTATTAATTTGAGGAACTGGGAAATTGAAAATTTAGATTAAAACAGAAAATACTAAAGATAACAGAGATAGAGTTATAAAATAAAGAAGTTGGTTCAAGTGAGGGAATGTAAAATGCTCAGTCAAATTAAAAAACTAAAAAGCTTTTTTATTTGATATCATGGTATGTGTCTTTCACTGCATTTAGCATCTTTTCTAAAGAAGCAAAAGTCACATAAGTTCATTGAATTTTATATTGACTAGGTGGGATACAATTGTTAAAAATTCTAGTGGGTAACATAAGTTTAAGTTCTATTTTGACCAGATAAGTAATAAGTTGTTTTTGTTTTTGCCTTTTTTTGGCTTTTGTTTTGTTTTGTTTTTATTATGCACCAAACTTTCACTCAATGTTGGTGACACATTTTATTTACATGCCCTGCAACCTCCACACATGTCTCAGTTATAGATCAGTAATTCATGCTTTTTTTATACTTCAATTTTATTACCTAAACTTACTCTTCTAAGCATCACTTTATGTTTCTAGTTAAATATAAGTGAAAATTGATTGGAGTATTTCTCAATGGAATTTTATCTTTATTTCATCATAATTGCTTCATATTTGAATAATGACAGATGAACTGCCTCATTCAATTGCAGTTTTAAGGCTTTGAAGTCACAATAACAGCATAGAATTTAAATCCTCAAGCCATTATTATAGCAGAAAAGACATTGGGGAAAATGAAAACTTATGGTGCTATAATTTGCTGGGGAAAAAAAGACTCCAATAGTTAAAATATATTATTTTCTGGACAATTACTAACCTAAGACAGTGACACAAGGGTGAACTGGACAGTTACATGGTGGTCCCACCTTCTAGAGCAGTATTTCATAACTATTGAGCAAAAATTCACATAGCAAGTAAATGGCACTACAATTATTTTGCTTCAGGATGAAACATTATCTCAGTGGCATTTATAATTCTATTCAGAAACAATTCAGTATTTCACCAATAGAGAGTTCATCAGATCTTTTTCTTTTTTCTCTGACATTTACATCAAGAGCTGAGTACTTGTTAATACTCCAAGGTATGCATTTCAAAGTTCTCTTTGTCTTTGTATTCAGTTTTAAGTAATGAATCAAATAATATGCAAAAGGCTAAAAGTAAAAAAAAAAAAAAAAAAAAAGACCCTGCATTTAAAACTTTATTAAATATGGCTAATATATTTTTCAGTGGCTGACTTATACACACAACTCTTTTCATTCCTTAACTGAGACACTATATTTCTACCAGGATGGCATCAAAATCCGGACCTCAACATACAGCGGCATAAGATGCAGAGTAAATAGAATAAATAAAAACATGAAACACATGAAACACACTTAGCATAAGAGGGAATACTTGTAAATGACTACAATGAATAACATGAACATGAAAATGGCTCCCATTTGAAATTACAGAAAGACCCCTTTTTAATGGAGATTTTCTTGAGCCATTTATCAAAGCAAGTTGACACTCCTAATAAGTCAATACCTTTCTTTAAGAATAAAATTATATAGAGTAAAATCAGTTATGTGTTATAAAATTGTATTTTGTACTAACACTAAATTCTGTGAAGTTAGGAAACCCAGTAAATATCAGTTTCTCATCTAACAGGAGGATCATCATTAGATGTTTCTTTTATAAAAGATCATAGAACACTGTGTATGAAACACGTCAGAGTCAGGTAAGACCCCTGCTATTTCTCTAATTGTATAGATGCTTTTGGTGCTAGTGGAATCTTTTAATTCTAAAATCTTATTTGTTTACATTTTAATGCTGTTTAGTTGGATGCTATATGTCATTTGAGCTCTCAGGGAAAAATGAGATTGAGTGCTCAATCTATATACCCAGTTATGTTCTCCTTATGTTGTAGACTATTAAAGAGATCACCAAGGACTTTTGAATCTTGAGGATGAGGCTACAATTTAAGAAAAAGATATTTTATAACATACCATGACAGAACCTATATGCATTAAAAACTTCATTGCCTACTAGTTATTTTCAGAAAATACTTTTTATGTTTCATTTCATCCTTTCCCATCCTGTTCCTCTTCAACAGTTTGAGATTCCTGCCTGCACTGAGGAGAGCTTTGTTTGGTACATTTTATCTTTGAATTGAATTTGATCAAGCGTCTTCAAATTGATCAATTAATTCTAATCACATGTCTCAATTTACTGTGATTCAAATCTCCATTTCCCAAATTATCTCAGTTGAGCTTCGTTCTTGAAAAAAGATCAGGCACTTAGAAGTAGATGTTGGCAGCAATTTATGGGGTCTAGAGATGGTGAGAAGGAAGATGAAACAGAATTGTATGGAAATGTATCAAAGCTCATTTGCCTCTCTGTGTCTAAAAGCACAGGATGATACATGGTGTCGCACATCCAGGAAAATCTTATAAAGAAAACTATTACTATGATGTATTCATAACTTACTTTTTGAGCAGCTCTTAGATTCTGGACACTTTCTCTCTTGTTTTTCAACTCTGGTGCACAGGCCATTATATTTCTAAAACCCTCCACTGAAAAACTTCCTTGACTACAGTCTCTGGCATGAAAATAATAACTCCTTTTCCCCACTCCCTCCTAGATCTGCCACTAACATTTGTATAGCACAGGGCAGGATGACAAATAGCAACTAAATATTTAAAAGTCATAAAATACATCATTAATAAGCTATTAAATAAAACCTAGTTCTATCTTCCTATCTTGACATATATTCCGTTATAATGACCTGGAAAACCAGTTTCAAAGTTAGAATTATTGCACTTCTTGGAGTCTACCCTAAAATGAAAGTGCAAGAGAGCCAACCCCCCATCCTTGGTCTTCAGTTTGAGCCTTGCTGTCTCTTACCACCCAGGCTCCAACTCACAGCTGACGGAACCGAACTTGTGTGCATGTCCAACTTCATCTAAACCCTCCCCCAAGCAGCAGTTCCTTAGCCAAGCCTGAGGGTCAGTGGTGCACACAACTGTCAATGTGGCCTGCTGTTGGGAAAATAGCAGAGAAGAGGTCTGGAAGCAGGCTCAGAGCAATTTGAGCAGGAAATTCACAAAATTTTGGGATCTGTAGGTACCTCGGGGGTCAGACACACTGACTCCAGCTGGGCACATGCCCCTTGTCCTGTGGATTCCTCACTCATGGGGAGGAGCACTATTGGAAGAGAACCAGAGCAGGGACCTCTGAAATGTGAATCTCATCTCAAGGGAGGGGCTCCTTTAGTCTCAGTCGCATGTTAGGAAAGAAGCAGAGGAAGGTCATTCATATCATTATGTGAATGGTCAATGATACTAATCTTTCAGTACAGTTGAAGTGTCCCTCTACTTCTGAAATAAATGAGGTCACCAACTTTGCATTTTAAAGATCCATCTGTAACGTGATTGTCTGAAACTTGGAATTCTGTTGTCAGATGGGTTTGCCAAAGCCTGCTTAGTTTACAGTATGGTTGAAATGATGTTGAAAAAAAAAATCTTGTGACATTGGTTAATTAAATTACATATAAAAACATAAAACAAAGGAAAATAAACCCAGAAGTCTTTTAGTTTTTTGTAATTCTTTAAATAATTTGATGTCTCTCAGTAATAACTTTTTATCATAACTACAGTTGCTAGTATCCTGGGACAATTCAGATCAGAGTCTCCTTAACTGAAGGAACACTGTAGTTTAAGGAGAGAATTTGAAGAACGAGGTGTTGGTCTTATATTGTTCTGTCAGTTTAAACCTGGAGCATTGCCTTTGGGCATGGCTGGTATCCAGCCTGTACGGATGCAAGGCTATATCTGATATTTACAGGCAACAGTCATCTAGCCAATGTCTATGTCTTCCTACTGTTTAAATATTTTATATATCATCTTTGTTTATTGGATCTGTTCATTGTCTTTGGGGCAAATTAAACATATTACCTGAAATGTAATCTCAAAGTACCCCCAGAAAATAAGAAATGCATTTTAAATACAGTAAAACCTTGCAATAAATTGGAATCAGATATATAAAGAATGCTATTGGTCCTTCACTATTTATACTCTTTCATTAGAAAGTGAGCTTTTTTGCATCTTTTGAGGTGGGTAGGCAGAAAGCACAGAGGCAGCCCTGACTCAGGAGACAGGATGTGTTTTATATTTCCAGTAATTTTCTGCCCAGGTCTCATCAAAGCAGCCTCCACTGTCTATTGAACCATGTGACTGTGAGTTTCTGAATTTACTATCTCCAGCCAAAAGTTCCTGGCAGCCACAAAACTCAGAATGGTCCCCATCTATACCTACACCAAAGTAAACAAGTACCACAAGGTGGCACCAAACCATGGAAGAAACCAACACCAATTTGGATTCAGTAGGTAAAGGGACTTCTCGCTGGATGGATGACAGGATAGCCCCTGTCATTTCATTAACCTCGCAAGGATACAATCCTAGGTTATGTATGATTTATTATTATTTGAAATATTATTGTTTGGATCCCATTTATCTCGACTTAGAGGGATTTTACTCCACAGGTAAATAATACAAGAAGAGGAAAAGGAGACATTAGTGAACCAATAAAGGCAAACAGGGAAGTTTTACATAATAAGAGTTGAGAGAGACATAGGAAGTTTGAGCTTAAACAGTAGAATGTGTACTGTGAAGGATGCCTATATGCAATTCTATAAGCTGAAGAAGGACTCAGTTATGTCTTTCCACATTGGCAGCATTTTCCTACTGTGTGACACTGCCCTGTATCAGCCAGTATCCCAAGAAGTACTTCACTAAATTAAGTGGAATAATAATAAAAGTTGTTAGTACAGATTGTATAACAAAACTTGATGGCACCCCTAGAAGAATACAGGATGAGCATCTAGGATAACATACTCTCAAACTGGACTCTGGCCTTCCTTTGATTCTTTGCTATGTGTATGTATCTCTGTGTGTCTACACACACACACACACACACATGCACATGACACATATACGCACAAACACACATGCACATAGACACATACTCTAGAACTATTTTCATTAATTATGTAGTATATACTTAATTGTTTGTAACTCAAGATAGAGTATCTTGGTATATTTTGTATTTTGCTAAATTTTGTAACCTATGTAGTGAAAAATAAAAGTAATCATATTAATTGTTTATAATACTCTTTAGCTAAACTCTGATTTTACAGACCAAAAGCAACTATTTAATTCAATGACCATTTTCCCTTTCTTCCTAAGAAACAGAACACTAATTTTCTTTTAGGCTATTAATGTGCCTAGCTAAAAGATTATATATTTATAAACTGGTTTTTTCATGGCCTGTAGTGGCCAACAAGCTATAAGCAAAATTGTTAGGTGGAACATTTGGGAGAGTGCTAAAAAGCACATCTGTCTTGTGATGCATGGAACTCAGACATGAAGGCAGGAGCTAAGATAGCTATCCTGAGACTATATGGGAAAAGCTAAAAGTGTCACAGGCATCTAGACCTTGAAATACTAAGTCACTGAATCAGTGCTGGCAACTGCCTATTTCTAGATTTCTCATCATGTGAGAGAAATAAACCCTCATGTGTCCATGCCACTGCCATTTTTTTAAATATGTAACTGAATCTAATCCTACTTGAAGTAGAGAGTAAATAGCAAACTGTCAAACATACAGGTGATCTAAAACTCAACATGAAGCAGATAGTCAATAAAGTGTTTATTGAAATGTATCAAGCTAGTATGCTGCATAGCTTTTTACTATTTATAAACTGAGTTCACAAACATTATCTTACTTGAGCATCGCAAAACTGCAAGTAACTCAGTCATTATTTATTAGGAATTTATTGTGTGCCAGGCACTGGACCAGTTACTGGAGATACACATGGTAAGCAACACAAAACCTTATTTGAACTAACAGAGCTCATATTACTGAAAAAGAGGTAAAATGAACAATATAATTTTTTTTTTAAATTCAGTACAATAAAAAATAAATAGGGGGCCACGATTAAAAAATGTGGAACAGGATGGGGTGCTTTATAGAAATGTCAACAGAGAGATGGCATTCTAAGCTGAGATCTGTAGGAACCAGCTGTGGAAAGAAGAGGCAATGGTCACGAGGAGGAGATTCAGAGCCTCTGAGGCAGAGCAGACAGCTAGAATAAAGGCCTCCAGAAAGAAAGAGCTTGGCACATTCAAGGAACTGGACCATTAGTGGAGACAAAGTAACACGCAAAAGAGAATGTGCCTAATATGTCACAAAAGCTCAAGAAATATTTATTGACTAAACAAATAAATGTTAACTACTGTGAAATAATTCTATCAATATAATTAATTATAATCGAGACTGAACCAAAATCTGAAAAATAACATATGCTAAAATGGCTCAAATTTAAAACACGAATCTGTAACTTATGGTTTATCAACAATACTCTCCTTATCATGAACTAAAATAGAATAACTAGACAACAGTAGAAGAACTCATTGACAATAACATTGACAGATTCTTAAACTTGTAATATTTTTTCAGAGTTTAAACTCACCTTTTGAGTATTGTTAATACTCATGCATTTATTAGAATGTCCATAAAACTTATCAGAATCTCTAAGATTCAAAGGCATTAGAGTAACAGAAGCAATTAAGTTAATTTTCAACATTTTCTTCACTTTGCTCTATGCATAGTCATGCCCCATCAGATACTAAAAGGGTTTTAGTAAAGTTTGTTGAAGAGAGTGGGGAACTGTCTTGAGAAATCAAGGTGTCAACTGTCTTCTTTCTGAAAGTATCTAATTATATTTGATCAGGACATATACAGAGTAAAATTTCTGAATATTTGTATATGATATTTGAGGTTAAAAATGAATAAAATATTTCATCTAAAACAGTTACTCCTAATGTCATTTTGTTGACTACTTTAACTTGCAGGTTTTAGATTATACTAATACTTTTTTAAAGTACATTTTTATTGAACTATAGTCAGTTTACAATGTTGTATAGATTATCCTAATACTTTTAATTTATCCAAGACATATACAAACTTGAAAAGAAAAAAATATTTACAATTACATGTTTACCCAATTTTCACAGCTTACTGTTTATAACCAAATTTTTGTGAGGAGGTTGTTAATTCTTCTTTCTTTGAGTATTATTGAGGTATAGTTTATTTCATAATACCTGCAGATTATTTTTGAATTTATAAGAAAGTTAATATATTATAGTTCAAGCATTATAATGTGTTACTATATTGAAAGGACCTGAATATGCTAAGATAAAATTGCATGTCCTAGGATTTTTTTAAGTGAAGATTTTCTGTGCCCCACATCTAGAAACTCTGATTCACTAAGTCACTGGCTAAACGTTGAAATTTTTATTTAAGAAAACCCTAATTTTTATGGTGCAGAAGTTTTGACCCGATTTGGGGGGAAATGAGCAAATAAGCAAGCATCGCTCTCAATCTTCTAGTTAGCCAGTAAAGGTTTTCCAAAGAGTTAACCATAGGAATAAGATAGTACTGTTTCTCAAGAGCAACAATATAGATTTTGTCCATTGTGTAGAAGGATAAATGTATATTTTTAGTTTTAATAACTAAGCATATCTTGAGAGAGAAAATGTAAGCCAGCTGAAGAGTCATTTTAGGATTTTTTTTTTTTAACTGGAAACTTTTCCCTCCTAGCTGTCTGCAGAAATAGATTATTTCTCCTAATTTCCTGATTTAGTTATAGTCATAGTGTACATAAAAACAGATTTGATTTTCTTGGAATCAAACATAAAATGAAAGCCAAGGCCTTATCACTGAAACAAGACAGCAGTTTTGCAGAGCTGTGTACATCCTTTGAACTCAGATGACATTGTCTCAGAGGAAAAGATGTTTGATGAGTTTTTTACACTTTAAAGCTCTTGCTCGGGAAAATGAGCTGGGGATCTCTTTTGGTAGAACTGAAGGGGGGTGGATCATTTCGTCTTCAAAAGATGAGGGAAAAAGTGTCATTTTCTATTTCCCTTAAGTATCATTCTTTCAAATACTTGTGTGACAAGAGGTTCAACAGGCTTAGATTTGGGGTTTTAGTTTCCCAGAAATGCATGTAGGACTTAAATGGCCCTGTACATCAAAAGGAACAGAGAGGGGGGGAAAAATCCCTTAGAAAGAGGAAAACAGTGCTACAAACTCTTGAAAAATATAGTTCATAAAATTGCTACAATCAATTCAATATCCTACTATTGAAAAGGAAATTAACAATTGAAACTCAAAACTGAATTAATTAACATTATGCACACCTAATTCAGGTTGTCAATGATAAACCAAGTGAGAAATGCTCTTTAGAGATAGACATTTTAAAATACATTGGTTCATTTAACAAATATATATCATGAGCCCAGTTCTATACTAGGTGCTATGTCCATATACAGAAGATGAAGTTAGGTTGCGTAAATAAAGCATAATTAGAAATAAGATGATACAGAGTATAAATAGGGGGGAAAAGGTGAAATGACCAGTGATTGGAATGATGAACAGCACAAGGAAGAAAAGTCAAAATTGGAAGGATTGATGTGTGAAGGGTCTGAAATTTTTGCACTTCTTAAAACTAGCAAATCCATCTGCTGCAGTTTCATAGACGGCAGAAGATAAGAGACTCCTGGGTCAGAGACAAAGAACTTTTACTCACTGCACAGCAAGCGGTGTGTGCTTCACGTCCACATCAGTTTCCCTTGCTCTGCAGGGCCCATGGATGCAATACGGGGATGGTTCAGACAGATAAATACACACAGTGGGTTTGCATCAAAGCTGAGGGATCTTAAAATTAGAAAATCTGAATTATGTATAAATTCAAACGTACTCAACCAACCTTTGCCCCAAAGGGAGATATAATCTTCATTATCCTGAGCAATGAAAAAAAAATCCCCTCTGCTCCAGAGGACCCTTCCAAAGTTGTATGCTATACATAATTCTTAAGAAGCTACTCGAGAGTAAAGCCATTAATGCCTTATAGATGGCCCAAAATTCCAGAGATCCATGGAAGACTGTCTCCCAAGAAGATGTAAGAAGTTCAGCAGTTTCAAGTAGCATTCTGCAACACTGTGTCACTTTCTATCTTACTAGGTTTTTCATTAGACCAAAATATTCATTAGGCACAATTATTCTTCCATATGATCTTTTAAAACTCTGCTCAGCTGTATTATTCCTGAACAAAGCAATTAGAAATGTCTTGGCTCATTTATAACATATATAGGTGTATATGGCCCATGACAAACTTAGAAGGACATAGTTTTTTAGGTTTTCACCATATATGTTTTAAAAGTGATTTGAAAGGATTCTAACTAATTATTTGTAGTTATTCCTATTGCTGTCACTATTTTAGAGGGAGATATATCATTGTGGTATTTGCCAAGTCTAGCAGCTTTAAGCTGCTTTTTATAATTTCTCCGTGTCCTAATCATTCTCATTTCTGGCAGTGAACAAAGACAAGGCACTTCTGCTTCATTATCGTGTTCTTTCACAGAGCCCGTAACAGCACATCTGAACCTAACAAGACAGAAATGCTTTTATTGTGCTTCAGCATGAATCACGGTAGTGCTTTATTACAATCTAAAATCTTGAAATAACAACCTAAACTCTGTTTCTGATAATTTAAGTAACCCAGAGAGAGAGGTAGCCAAGATGGAGGAGTGGGAAAAACTGAACTCACCTCCTCCTTTGGACACATCAAAATTATAACTACTTACAGAGCAACCGTCTATGAGAATGACCTGAAGATAGCAGAAAAAGATTTTTCACAACTAAAGACATAAAGACAGAACCACAGCAAGATGAGTAGAAGGGGCAAAGATGTCATACAGTCAGGACCCAGATCCCTGGGTTGGCAACCCCCAAACAAAAGAACTATCACAATTATATAGATTCTCCCCAAGAAACAAGGGGTCTGAGCCCCATTTGAGTTCCCCAGCCCAAGAGTCCTGCACCAGGAAGATGAGTCCCCAGAACTTCTGGCTTTGAAAACTAGTGGGGCTTATGTTCAGGAGAGCTGGAGAGCTGCCTGAAACAGACTCCATTCTTAAAGGGTGTGTGAAAAACTCACAAGCTCTGAGTCCCAGTGCATGGACAGTAGTTAGAAAGGGGTCTCTAACTGCTGATCTTAGAGAGCCTCCTGGAGAGGCAGAAGGCAACTGGGGCTCCCTGTGAGGACACAGACACCACACTGTAGCAGCCAGTTTTAGGAGGTCATTCTACCATGGTAACACCAACACTGTTAAATGACATTTTGGAATCCTCCCTCCAGCTTATAAGCACCTGGGAAATAGCCCCACCATCCAGCAGGCTGGCATGAGGCCCACATCTCCCCCAGACCTGCAGGGTCCAGTCCCCGCCCTCCAGTGGGCAGCACCAGCCCTGTACCTACCCTGGGTCATACAGACAGCTGCCTGGTCCCAGCCTTGAGCCATCCCAGGCTATGCAGTCAATTGCATGGGAATCTATCCCACTTTCCAGCAGCCCAGGGCCATCACAAAAGGCATGGCCTCACAGCCAACCAGGCAGGGGGCCAGACCACCTACAAGTATGCTCACAGTAGTCAATCCTGCCACAAGAGAAGCACATGAAACCTGCATACCCCTAGAACATAAAGCTCTAGTGACCAGAGGAGAATATACTGCTGGGCTGCATAGGTGATCTGGAAGATGAAGTAGTGGAAATCATCTAACCTGAACAGAAGAAAGAACAAAACAAAATAAAATAAAATAAAATAAAATAAAAAATGAGGATAGTTTAAAAGACTGCTAGACAACATCAAGCTTACTAAAATTTGCATCATGGGGTCCCAGAACGAGGAGAGAGAAAGGGGCAGAGTACTTATCTGAAGAAGTAATAACTGAAAACTTTCCTAAGCTACAGAAAGGAAGAGGCATCCAAATCCAGGAAGCACAGAGAGTCACAAATGAGATAAACCAAAGAGAGCCACACAGAAACACTTTATAATTAAAATGTCAGAAATGAAAGATAAAGAGAGAATTTTAAAAGCAGCAAGATCAAAGCAAATAGTTATACACAAGGGAACTCCCATAAGACTATCAGCTGACTTTGTAGCAGAAAACTTGCAGGCAAGAAGGAAGTAACACAATATATTTAAAGTGATGAAAGGAAAAAAAAATACTACAACCAATAATATCCTACCTAGCAAAAGGAGAGAGAGAGAGAGTTTTACAGATAAGCAGAAGTAAAAAGAACCCAGCACCAGAAAACTGGCTTTAGAAGAAATGTTTAGAAGACTTACATGTAAGATCTGAAACCATAAAACTCCTGAAAGAAAACATAATCAGTCTGCTCTTTGACATCGGTCCTAAGCAATATTTTTTTTGATGGGGGGTCTGTTTCCTCAGGCAAGGGAAATAAAAGCAAAAATAAGCAAATGGGACTACACCAAGCTAAAAAGCTTCTGCACAGCAAAGGGAACCATCAACAAAATGAAAAGATAACCTACTGAATTGCAGAATATATTTGCAAATAATATGTCTGATTATAATATATCTGATTAAGGGTTAATACGGCCACAGACACATGAAAAGATGCATAACATCACTAATCAGCAGGGAAATGCAAATCCACACCACAATGAGACACCGCCTCACACCTGTCAAAATGGCTATCATCAAAAAGACAACAGATGCACTGTTGGTGGGATTGTAAATGGGCTGAGTCATTATGGAAAACTTCATGTAGAGTCCTCAAAAAGTTAAAAATAGAACTACCACATGATCCAACAATTTCACTTCAGTTTATTTATCTAAAGAAAATGAAAACAATAATTAGAAAAGATAGATGCAGCCCTGTATTCACTGCAGCACTGTTTACAATGACCAAGACATGGAAGCAACCTAAGAACTTATCAATAGATAACTGGATAAAGAAGTCATAGTGTGTGTGTGTGTGTGTATATATATATATATATATATATATATATATATATATATTACATCTTAAACTAAAATAATAGTATATATCTACTATATTTCAATTTTTAAAAAAACAACAATTAGAAAAGATAGATGCAGCTCTATGTTCATTGCACGATAACTTCCAATAGTATGAGATAAATTATTTAATAACCAACTCTCTGAAAACTTTAATCCCAAGTTATAGCAATTGCCAATTTCTGTAGTAAATACCCCATCACGTCCAATTTCAAATTACCAACATGATATCACCAATGTCACATGATGTCAAGTTTGAGAAGATAGGTCCCTATTTGACTCTTGTAAGGTGGCTTAAGCCTGCTCCAGCATACTAATTAATGGATAGCTTCATCCATTATTTATACTTTCCATCTGTAACACAGCTCATTGGAAAATTGGAAGGCTACCATTTAATATGTAGTTGGCAAAACACAATTTATACCCAGGTATGATAAAGGCCAGGTCATCACAGAGAGATGAGAGTCCTCTCCTTCTGGTGAAGACAGGATTTATACATTACATTATTTACCAAAATAGAGAACACAGCTTTATCATTCAATAGCTTTCTTCACATTCAAACATGCCCATCCTGAAAACACAGCATGTTTCTTCAAAACTCAGCTCAGAAAAATCTCAGCTAAGGACAGTCAAACCTGAGCCTAACTCTCATCATAATTTACCCTCCTCTATTCTGTCTTCCCATTACATCTTCAAGTCTTTGTCAAGTCAAGGAAATCTTCAGTCTTTATCTCTTTGTTTTGCTCTTCCCTATTTTCTTTATTCCCTCCCTCTGGTACTCCTTTGAGATGCATGCTTCCATTTACTTTTTATTTATTCTTTCATATTTTATATCTTCTCAGTACACTTGGCACATTCTAGGATTTTCTTCTTGTCTATCTTCAAGTCTACTATTTTGTTTTTTGCACCTGTCATTTATTTTAATATGCCTTTAAAATTTTAATCTATGTATTTTTGTCTTAGTACCAAATTTTACTTGAGAAAAAGAGAATGGAAAACTATAGTTTTTGGCTGAGAGTTCCAGATAATTGGTATTTATTACAACACAATTGGCATAAAGTAATAAAGTGGAATCATCAGACATTTCACATCTGCATTACTTTTAGAAATTAAAAGAAAAAGCTTACCAGCTACATTGCTATCAAAGTTTCAGTATTTGTCATCTACTCATTAGAAAGTAGATATTCATTTTAAGGTTATTTCAGCTCTAAAGATGTGAAATACAAGTTGCTGATATATTTCATGAGACAATTTTTTGTTCCATAAGTAGTTTTTACACAGATATCATCTTCAGTTTCTAATTCACTTCTACAGAAAGGAAATGAAGGAAAACAATAAAAATTATAACCTCACTAATTCACAGAATTGCTTATTTTTCAGCTAGAAAAAATGAACACATTCTATCTATGATGATGTAAATGATCCTCTTATTATATTTTGAGACTAACAAATTCATTTGAAGTAAATTATTTTTTTAAGTTATGTTGTTTCTTAACTCAAGAGTAACTAATGCTTGGTCAAATCTACTCTCCAAAAGTTACACCTAGAAAATGATTATGTAAATTATTTAACCCTTGATATATAATGATATATTTATATATTTATCAAAGAAAACTGTACAATGGCGGAATATTTCAGTTAGAAGGCAACATAATACAGGACTTTCATTCTAATTCATGACCCAGGATTGGTATACTCACTATGGTACAGTTAAAAGAGGGTCGTCTTTCTACTGCTAGAAAAATTCTCTGATAATAAAAGAACATATTATAAGTCTTTAATATGTATTTTTAAACATTCATATTTAGTTCTTATGAAAATATATGTCTTTTTTAATGGAGCTTTGGTTTTTTGGTGAAATCTATCTCATTTCTAATTTCTTATTCAACTCACTTTGTAGGTATTTTCAGATTGCCTATAATCTCAAATTCTGAGGAATCTGTTTATTCTTGTTTTTTATGCTGACTTTTGTAAATGGTTGATGATTTTTCGATATGCAGCACCATTTTCATTGTGAAAGTATCTTATGTGGATGGAGTTGGATTTTCATGCACTCTAGCTTGAGGAAGTGTTAGCTACGTAGTAGTTTTGCATTGCTTCTCCCATAAGCTACCTGGTTTCACTGGTCTAAAAGCAATTTTACATGAATTTTCATAGACTTGGAGTTTCCAGTATTGGATAATATATTATGCATCTGAATCCTCAACATGAATTGGTTTCCAGTTTCTCACAAAGTACTTTTTCTTTTTTTAACCCAGGACTCCACAGTATTGACAAACTTTCTTGTTTTTTTTTCCACTTTAGTTTCTCATTTGTGTTGGTTGTAACCATTCTAGAGTCCTTTCTTTAAGCAAGAATCAGTTCTAACTGCTGGCTTTGGGCAAGTCCAGTGCCATCTCTTCATTTCCTTTAGAGTATGAAAATCTCTGACCCCAGAGACTTCAACTCTGCCATAGCAGCAAAACAAACAAACAAAAAAGACAAAAACAAAAACCCTGCAATTTTACTCCTTTAGCTTCATATTTCCTTTTTAATCTCATCTTTCAGTGAGTTTTACTTGCTTTTCTGGGATGCTTAGCTATGTGTTTAATATTGTGTTAATTCAAAGTTTTTCTTGCATTTCTAAGTGTTTGCAGTGATATGGCAGAGCCATGTCAGCTCAATAGGCAGTGTTGCTAGAATAGGAAGTCTTTTCATTATGACTTGCATATATTCCTATAGCATGAACTGCATGTTTTGTAACTAGCTTATTTTTCTTTTCTCTTTCTCTCATTAGAGGGATATCCTCAGGGGCTTTCAAAAATCGCTGGAGGCCAGGAGGTATGGCCTATATGCCTGGGACTGAGCTATGTATAGATAACTAGAATCTTAAGGCTCCAAAAGTATATTCCTGAGCCAGGAGCCATGAGACTTCTCCTTCTGGCCACTTAAGTTAATAAAAGGAAGACAGCCCTTAGCCCTGTTACAATCTCCAAATGTGTAAGATGAAAAGAATAAGCCAAGATGTGATGACAGTGCCTTGATAGAGGTGAAGGGGATAAAAAAGAGGTGAAGACTTCTGTCTCGTCTCACTTTGTAGCACAGTGATTTGCACGATGTGCATAAAAACTCATTCTTACTTGGCATTGAGTGCCCTACAGAATCTTGCCCTCGTTGCTAGCTTTCTAGACATATGTCTCCTTGCTTTCTTCAAATTGCCAAACTTTGCATTTGTTCTTTCTTCTGCCCAGACTACTGTTCTCCATATACATTAGGCTCCTCCTTGACTCTTTTAATGTCTTGCATCAAAAGTCACTTTGTCAGAAATGTCACTACTGAAAACCTGTACTTAGCCACCTTCATCTAGATGCTCTCCTTTTTCTCCTGTTTCCATAAATTATCTGCGACTTAATGCCAAGGCCAGGTCCTCTTCCTTTCACCTACTCAGGGCCGTTGTTTCAGGGAGCATCCCTTTTAGACACTACATCAACTAATTATCCCTGCATTATTCCAATCAGCATAGAATCAAGCTATTATTCTCCAGTCTGAAAAAAAAAAGGTCTGTCACCTCTTTCCCCTCAAGACATTACATATCTAACACATATTAGCTTCTTTTTAGATGATAATTTCTTAGAAGAGTTGTGTATATTTACTATTTGCTGATTGTGCTTTACTTTCTCCATAGCTCTTACCACTCTTGGACATATTATTAATTAATGTGTTTTTATTCTTACTTGTTTATTGTCTGTATGACTTCATCCAATGAATTTAAAGTCTTGAAGAAATGTATCCTTGGAGTTTGGTGTTGTGTCTAGAATAAAATAAATACCTCATATACCTTATATATAATTGTTGAATGAAAAAGTAACTGAGTGCACACATTTTTTTTTCTACAACAATATAGCACTTCGTTGTAAGAAATGTCACATTTCTTTTATTTCTCTTTCTATAAATAATCTAAGTCAGGCCTTGTCCTTACCTACTTTCTATGGTGAGAAATTAAATTTCTATCATACTTTGCCCACCAGTTCTACACCCAACTTTCAGTTCTTGAAACTATACAGGATTCCTCATTTCTTCTGTAGTTCTCAGGGAAGTTCCTCAGGCTATTATAAATGTTACTGAAACACTTCTTGTCCAGGTTCAGGGGCATAGTTTGAAACCGGTGGTTCTGATGCTCCTGGCAAAATGTGGGGTATGGAGATGTGTCCACACTCCACCCCAGAATCCTCACAGCACTGGACTACTTCACATTGTGTTCTCTTTTAAAACCTCTACCTCTTCACGTCATTTTCCCTTGTTCTATTTTTCATTCCCATCTTTCTACTTTACTGACAAAACTGTTGCGATCAGAATAGAACTTCCATTGACCTCAAATACCTCACCTACTTACATATTTGTGCCTTGACTATGTGTTCTGGCTTCATTTCTGTCACAATGAAAGAACTGTGCATGCTTTTAGCCAAGGCTTAGGCCATAAAGTTACCTGTGCCTGAGATCCTGTTTCTGCTTCTCTGCCTGAGGACAGTGTCCCACAACACTTTTCCCATCTGGAATCAACCATTTTTCCCTTCTATAGGCTCATCCCCCAAGGGCATACACACATGCTGCTATTCTCCCACCCAAAAGCAAACAAACCAAGAACAAAAACAAAACTCTGACGCCATCTCTCCCTCAAGAAGCCACGCTATTTCTTCTACTTCTATTCTTTCCTGAAGAGTAAAAGTCCTAAAAGATATACTACCTGCTACCCTCAATCTATTAAAATAAGATATTTTCATCCAGATCCCATTAAAACTGCTTTTGTCAAGGTCATAATCTTCTATGTTGCTGAAGGTAATTTTGCCTTTCATTTTACTTGAGTTATCAGCAGCATTTGACAATTTATGAATCTCTCAACCTTAAAAATGTTTTCACTTGGTTTCTAGGACATCACATTAACCTGTGTTTTTAACTCCTTCCTCCCCAGCTGCCTTCTAAAAGTCTCTTTTCCTATTTTTCCCCCTCTCTTCTAATCTTTAAATTGAGCATGGACAGTTTCCTTGGAACTTTTCTGTTTGTTATACAGGCTCACTCTGCAGGCTATCCTATCCAGTCTCATGGCATTACATGTCATTTTTCTACTGATGACTTCCAAATTTATATCTAACCTGGACTCCTTCCTTGACCTCCAGACCTTCATATCTAACTACATATTAGTCAACTCCACTGAAATAACAAATAAGTATCTCAAGGTTATCATGTACCACAACCCAACATGTCCCAATCCACCAGCTCTTTTGAAGTCTTTTTTTTTTTTTTCTCAGTTAAAAGAAGCTCCATTTTTCAGTTGTTCAGGCTGCTCAAAAGGAAATGGCTGTTGAATCCATTTCAGAACACATCCAGAATTTGACCATTCTCTATTATACCTGCTACCACCACCTTGGTCCAAGTTCCAATCATCTCTGCCATGGATTATTGCAATAGCTTGCTAATTGGTTTCTCTGGTTCTATTTCTACCTCCTTCATTCAATCCTTCTTGCAAGAAACAGAATGATCATGTAAACTCAAGAGTCAAATTCTCACTCAGATTTTCAAAAAGGGCAGGGAAGCCACCTAGTCTAGGCCTCCATTACTTCTCTGACACTGTCCCCCATACTCCTCTCTCACTCCTCTACAGTCACACAGACCTCCATGCAGCTCTTCAGCCTTTCTGGACACAATTCTCAGAAAGGGTTCTTGCATTTGCTATTCCCTCTGTCTGGAATACCCATCTCCCACCTCGGAATCCACACGGCCATCACTTTCTTTAAAGTTTTACTTCTCCTGGTGAGACGACTCTTCTCACCTGATCTAAAACTTTCTGCCTTCTAAACATTTTATGTGTTATTTCACTGCTTTCATTTTTCTCTCCTTATTAATAATTACTGTCATACATATTATATATTTTAATTATTTATCTTTTTTTTTTTACCTAACATACAGTATATCTAAAGCCTACTATATTGTCTGGTACATAGTAAGTTTTCAATAGATGAACAGATGTTGCCTCCAGATTAAAGTGTTTACCAACGCTGGGCGGCTTACTGGGAATGGAGCAAGCTCTCCTCCAAAGAGGGGAACCCCTATTTCTCTCTCACCCATGTCACAGGAAATATAACTCTTTCTCAGTCTAAGTCAAGCCTTTCTTCTCTTTTCTACTGTCCTTTTGTGTCTAACTCATAGCATCTGTTTAGAGAGCCTAGAAATTTCCATGTTTTTTTTTCTTAATCATATACAAACACACAGATACAATACAAGTAAATATTACCTGAGCCACAAGAACCAAAACTGAAATCAGTTAAACTGTTGTGATAAAGGAGGGAAAACAATTCTGGTGACAGATTTATCTGAACCTATATTTATACCAGAATTGGGTGGCTGGAACTTAGGGCATGCATTTATTTTATTTCGTCTTTTTTTTTTTTTTAAACAGATTTCTTGTTAGAATGGCTTCAATTTACAGTTCTACCATCAAAATAGGAGAATTCTTCTGTACAAATTCTTATTCAGGTTTTTTGCCATTTCAATAGGAGCTAATTTAACTTGCTTTTACTGTGACTACAGGGAGTGTGAGTCTCTACATACTGGTGGGTATTAGTGCATTCTTTTTCATGAATTGTTTTTTCAGATTTATTTCCCACTTGAATGTCCTATTGATTTGCACAAGTCTTTTGTGAATCTATATATTTTCTATTGGTCTGTTATTTTTCTATAACTTTGTCTATAGTGTTTTATAATTAACAGAATTCTTTAATCATTGTATAATCAAACCCAAATATTTTTGCTCTTTTCCTTTTAATTTAGAGAGTACTGTTTAATAAAGTTACATTTTTGGAAAAATTTATTTCATCATTGTATTGTAATAGCATCATAGATTTACCTTTCAAATGTAGATTTTATTCCATCTGGGGTCCATCTTTGCATGTAGTCAAATATAGAGGCTCAGCTCTATTTTCTTCGATTTAGTGAGTTTGTCTTGCCAACATTATCTACTGAAAAAAAAAATCTGTTCTTTTTGTTTATTTTATGATGCCATATTTGTCATATATTAAGTTCTCAAATAATATGGTCTGCTCTTGGGCCAGGACTGAAATGTTTTTTAGTACTGTGGCTTTGACTACGTCCATATCTGACTAGCTGTCATCAGTCTTTGCTGTTCTTTTTCAAAATAAACTTAGGTGTTTTTGAATATTTGTCCTTCTGTGGAAATTCTGGGAATAGCTTGTTACATTCCTTAAAAATCCAGCTGCAAGTACAATTGAGATTTTATTCAATCTATTTGTTGATTGACTTGAACAGATTGGTGCATTTTCACTGTTACTTTTCTTATCTATGAACATAGTATATTTCCATGTATTCTGACATTCTTTTAATCTCTTCAATATAGATTTAAATTTAGAGAACTTTGAAGAGATCTGATTTTAGTGTGATTTCCAAGAATGATTCCTACCTGCTAAGTCTATTATTCTTATCAGTGAAGGAGCAAAAAGAAATACCAGGGGTGAAACTTGTCCTCAGTATTATTTACTTTGAGTTGGGCGGCATAAAAAGTGGTTAGGAGATAGCACAGTAATTTACGACTCTGGGGTCAGATCCCCTGGTTTGACTCCTGACTCTACTCATTATTATACCAGGCAATTATTTAACCTCAGTTTCCTTACAAGAAAGAAAAAAAGGCTATAATAACATTGGTTAGCTCCTAAGGTTGTTGTGAGGATTAAATTAAAGAATAAATGTGAAGGGTTTGGTACAATTGTTAGGCAGTCAGATAGAAATGAGCACCAGGCAAGGAGAAGGGAATGGGGAGGGATTTACCCAGAAAATAACAGTACACCTGCACTCAGAATAAGGGGCTCCAAAAACTTCTACTTTCTCTAAATGAAGGTCAGCAAAAAAGCCAGCTAGAATCAGACACTGCAGCTGCGCAATAGAGAGAAGGACTTGGCTTAACTTGACCCAATGCTCATTATAATGTAATTAACATTACAGTTTGAGCCCCCTCCCATAGATTTCTCTGTGTGTATCATGGGTAAAAACATGCATAAAAGAGATGGGCATACCTGAGGA
Organism: Camelus dromedarius; assembly: GCF_036321535.1. Taxonomy (NCBI): domain Eukaryota; kingdom Metazoa; phylum Chordata; class Mammalia; order Artiodactyla; family Camelidae; genus Camelus; species Camelus dromedarius. The sequence goes on from NC_087439.1 coordinate 24,191,787, forward strand.
CAAGGAATGGGAGCTGTCAATCAGCCTGAGCACTCAAAGAACTTGAGCCATGAATCAATCAATCAATCACGAAAATGCCCCCTAAGAAAATGTGCTCTATTTAATGTCTTCTTATACATGATCAAAAATAAATATTGAACATTCATATCTCCAAGTAGGTGTGTTTGTATTTATTTATTCCCCAAAAGGGAAAATTGCTGATTTATATTTTTCCTATTCAAATGTCTAATATTAGTGTTTAGATTTCCTGAGGCTGACTGGGATTTACAAGGGCTTAAATTGAGAAGGATGTACTGAATTTTTCTGATGTTTCTTAGGATGCATTAGCATTTCTCAGCTCATGCTAATGTATATATATCAGCAATTCTTCATTATTTACAAAATATTTAAATCTATTTACTTGCTTTTGTTGGAGGAGGTTGTTGAGAGAATGTGACCTCCAGTTGACCCACAAACTGGACCCAGGGAATTGGAGGCACCTTACCTCCTCCCCTGACCTTGGAATGTATGTTTTGCCCACTGTTCCCACAGTGGGTGCCGTTTTTAAGGATGCAGTCTTGAGAGAGCTATGTGTTGTTGAGACTGTCTAGACCATATACATGACTGTATCTAGGTAAATCCTCTATATAAACCTTTTAAGATTCTGGTGTTCAGTGCGAAGATCTACTTGTCTTGCAGCCACCCAAGACAATCCTTGTATGTTAAGTTCCCTGG